>NC_055996.1:44996364-49796364 GCF_018446385.1 Zingiber officinale | reverse complement strand
TACCCAAGATTGAGAAACAAAGGGTCAAACAAATCCAAACACAAAAGCCTCAAGGTCACGTGGGATGAAACATCATTGAAAATTAGCACTAATGGTCAGTCACCAAGAATCAGATGATGAAGCAACCATAGAAGAAAATATCGAGGAAGGAGGAGCTACGTTAGAAGATAGCAGTGATAAAGGGGAAGTATCTAGCTTCAAATTAGATATGGTAAGTGAGCTATGTCTTCTACGTCCTGATTAGCTATATTCAAGTATTAAATTAATGACTAAATATTTTTTCAAGTTAAGGTCTAAATATGTTAATTAAAAAAAAGAATAATATAGAATTGAAAACTATTTTAGCGAAGGCATGCCCATTAAAAGATTTTGATAGAGTTAAAAATGAAAATGCTAAATTAAAATAAAAAATAGAATTCTTGAAAAATTCTACATGCTCAAATTCTTTTATTCAAAATGTTTAAAAAAGTTTAGGACTTAATTGGTATATTAGGAACCATAGGGGTAAATTATAAAAGTACTTAAGAGTAATATCCCTAGAAAATACTTGATAAATCCAATAGGTAGGAGCTTATTTTGGATACCAAAATATGTACTAAATTGTTAAATTCATTTCATGTGTATTATAATATTTGAATTGTTTTGAAGTATTTACATTTTCAGCAAAAATTAAATTTGTAGACCTTATGCTTTTATTTTTTATCCAATTTTTTTCTAGAAAAAGTTAATTTATTATCAAATATAAAAACAAAATTGAATTTTTTTTAAAGTTATATTTTTTTTATGAATTTTCTAACAAAAAATATTAAATTTTAAAATTAAAAATTATTTCTAAAATTTATTTTTTAAAATCTTAATTTAATGTGATAATGAATTAGGTTTTATATTATAATAAAAAAAATTCAAGATTATTTGGTAATTATAGATTTTTTATAAATTTTAAATTAAAAAATGTAATTTTAAATTTTAAATTATTTTTGGATTTAAATTTTGAAAATCTAATTTTTTTGGAAAAGGAAAGTTTGATTTTGAATGTTGAAAAAAATTAGCCAGATTTTTAGGAATCTAAATATATTTTTACTCATTTAAATTCAAAAATGATTATTTCTACTCAAATGTATTATTTTGGGTGAAAATAAAAATTTATTTGTTGTGAAAATTTTTCCCCATTTGATTTTTTTATTAAAAAAGACATATATTTTGAAACCCCTAGAAAAATTTCATAATATTTTTTCTATTTTTTATATATTTCCTAATATGTTTTTTGGTTGGATCAAAGGTGGAGAAATTAGGGATTAAGTTAAAGGAAGGTAGTAATTTTAAAATTTTGATATATTTTGCTTGTACTTATTGTAAAATTATTTCTTATATTTATTGCTAAATTAAAACATAAATTGTTTAAATGTTTGTTTCCCTTAACTTGTGTTGATGCACATCAAAAAGGAAAAGATTGTAAGTACCCCCAGGTTAGATTGATGTGGTTAACCGAGTTAAGTTAGGTCCTGTTGTAATTGATGCCTTGTGTCTAAGTGGGAAGGAACTTAGGAGCATAGGAAGTCAAGCGGAAGACGCAGCGAGCGAGAAGGATGACACGGAAAGTAAGCCGATGTTCTTGGTACATCTGAGGGATGAGAAGTTATAGAAGAGTACATCAATGGATGAGAAGGACATGTGTAATGTTCGAGGGACAAGAAGTCAGGGAAGAAGTCTGCTCGAAGAGAAGGTCGGAGTTGGGTTCTAGTGGGCTCAACTCTAATGATCGGAGCATCACCCAAGCAAGCAGGATCGAAGAAGATCAACTTGGAGGTTGATCTTGAGGACTCGAGGCACCTCAATTGTGATTGAGGCCGCCTTAGGTGCCAGAATTGCATTTTCCAGCCACCAGAATGAAGGTGCCTCCAAGGTGATTGGAGGCACCCTCACGCCTCTTGGTGGAAGGTGCCTCTAGCATGGTTAGAGGTGGCGTCGTTCCTCCCTTTGAGCCGCCTCCAGTAGCCGTTAAGCTATCGTTGGGAGAAGATAATCTCTATCATGTATAGGATAAATACTATCCTCTTGGAGGTGCCTTTAACCGATGAAAATCAACAGTAACTTCTTTGCAGGAGGCTATAAAAAGCCCCCTAGAGTTAGAAGTTAATTAACAATTCTTGTATTCAATTTCTAATTATTTCTAAGCATTCAACGACTATAAAAGGCTTCTTCGCCTTCAACAAAGGAGATTTTTAGAGCTTTTCATTATCTTGGATTAACAACTACTTAGGTTATAACCAAGTAAACTCTTTTTATCCTCTTACTTACTTTATACATTTTCTTTTTATTGTCTAATTGTGTATCCTTGATAAGTTCAAAAGGCAAGAAAAATTCTAACTTCTTCTTAGGGGTATTCACCTGACCACACCTGGATCAACAGTCTCAGCTGTGGTACTAGCCAAGGAAGGAAACGACTTCGATCCAATAGAGAAATTTTAACTCTCTTTGTGCCCGGTGGCAAAAGTAACCCGACAGCACAAAGGGGAGCTATTGTCCAACAATTGTGGCTAGCGACAAGAGTTGTCCAGTAGCATAGTGGCACTTTGGCTGTTGTTCAGTGGCTGTGAGGGTTGTTACTAGGTGGTTGGAAGCTGGTTAGCAATAGTAGGTATTAGATGACAACAAGCATAGCGGTGACATGGGTGGCGACAAAAAAGGGATGAGGGATAGAAGGAGAATAGAAAACCTAATCCAAAAATTAAGTTGCGTTAATTTTCTCCATTGAAGATGTATTTATACATCTCTATCTAGGTCTGATAAGTAAGATAAAATCCGTACCCAATAAGCCACTCAATCCATTAACATTTAGTTTGGTTCTAAAACCAAACCAATTTTAGTTCATAGATAAACTAAATAAATTTTGGTTTGTTACTAAACATAATGGATCGAACTCGCCAACAAGAAGTGGGACCACTAACACCTCCAGCCCAACAAATATCTTTCATATTTTCCCTTTGTCAGGTTTTACCAAATTCAATCTCTTTCAATCTAAGAATCTTATTCTCAAACTTATTTTATGTCTTTCAGATATACTCATTATGTGTGTGACCCAATAGGTTATCGATTAGATATACTCATTGTGTGTGTGACCCAATAGGTTATCGATTATGCTAGCCATTGATAATTAACCATTAATTATTAATAGATCATGAGTGATACCTAGTAGTGCATCATGAACCTCAATTGACCAAAAAAATCATAGTTGATATTAGAATAAATTCTGAACACTACGATTATTAGTGTGTTTGTTTCTTTCACTCATCGAATACTCACTTAGGTCAAGACATAGTCTATGTGTTAGTCTCCACTAAACTGACTAAGTCACAACTAGCCCAAGTAAAAGTTCCTTGTCTTGTGGATTTAAATTACTCAAATACATGTTCAAAAAGACCATCCTCTTGTAATAATCATGACAAGAGGCCTTAGGGTATACACTTCCTTTATCAAAGGAGTGGTGAATTCTCTATGGGATATTCAAATACCTTCAGGTATATTGACTTATACCTAATCATCCTAGACTTACACATCTTAGAAGATATTTGCTAAAATGTAAAAGTATAAGCCTCTATTACCCACAATGACTTGAATACCACAAGTCTAAGAAAACTTTCACTCGAGCTGCAATGAGATCTTCATTGACATATATAGAACCACATGAAATCTTATAGTAAGTCACATCCTGTAACGCCAGAAAATTCTCGAAACTGTATTATAAATATTCTATGATTTTTCTAGAATTTTTAGATATTTTTCCGGAATTTTCCGAGTAGCGGAAGCAGCAAAAATAATTAAAACCGCAAAATAGCTTAGGCGGGAATCGAACCCGGAACCTCTCGGATCCGATAACTTTTAGTTAGCCTTAGTAACCGGTGAACCCAGCAGGGCCGTGCTGAAAGAAAGAGGAATCAATTATATTTATATTAGAGTTGGGTTCAATTATCCACTTAATATAAATAGAAGAGTTAGGTTGGGTTTGGTTTATTTTAGAATTTGGTTCGGCAAACTCCTCCCCTCCAAACCCTCACGCCGAACACCCTTCTCCTCTTCCTCCTCTCGGTGCCAACCACAAGGAAGACCTAGGGTTCTCTCCCTAGGGCCCCAAGGACATCTTCCGGCGATAACTCCGGCACGAGGACGCTCTCCTTCGCGAGGGGAACGCT
Organism: Zingiber officinale; assembly: GCF_018446385.1. NCBI lineage: Eukaryota > Viridiplantae > Streptophyta > Magnoliopsida > Zingiberales > Zingiberaceae > Zingiber > Zingiber officinale. Next base: position 49,792,174 of record NC_055996.1, on the reverse strand, counting down.
TAGACGCGAGAAGATCGTCGAGAAGTCGTCTCCACCGGAATTCTAGTGAATATAATTGTAAGGAAATTACCGTACAAGGTAAGAAACCCCTCACCTGCAGTATAAGTAGCTCCGTTTGGGTTTTCTACGCATTAGTTTAGCTATATGCAGATTTTTATCAACGCATAGCGTGAAATTGACCCTCCTCGCAGGTTTAGGGATTTAGTGAGCACTTCTAGATGGGTCAGACACGTAATCCCTCTTCAGTGGGGGTTTCTAGACGTTGTCGGGTGCCTAGAAGTGGTCTCCCTAATAGAGAGGAGAGTTGGGGCACACTAAGTGTTCGATAAAATAGCTAGTTAAGTAAAAAAATGCTAACTAGGCATTTTAACAGCTCAGTTGAATGCATTAGAAGCATCTAAATCAGTAAATCAGTTTATTCTAGCTTATATGGGACTACGGTCCAATGGGTGGGCTCCCACAGTCGCCTCTGGGTTCAGACAACCTAGGTCTAGGTTCAGATAACCTAGAAACAGCAAATTAGGACAGTTTAGCTATATTCAGTATTTTACTTTTCAGTTGGCACTGTACCGGATTAGATATCCATTTGGGTTGGACTCCCACAGTCGTCCCTAGGTTCAGATAACCTAGTAAACCCTACTAAATTCGGGACTTGCAAACTCGGGCTTAGTTAGGGATGCGCGCACAGTAAGTACAGTTGCCGGGCCCAACAGCACATGATTATTATTTTAATCTACTATGCTATTAGTTTTCAAAACTCATAAAATCAGTTAGGTTAGTTGAGTTTGATTTCAGCTTCAAGTTAGTTTCAGTTAGCTTAGTTCTCTATTATTGTTCTATGTGATTAGCCTGCTATGCCATGTTTCAGCTTACATGTTCAGTTATTTCAGTTTATGCTTGCAACCATAGTAAGCCATACCAGTACATGTTTTCAAATAGCGTTCTTTAAAAGCATGTTTGCATCGTTGCATGATTTAGTGAGGTAGTTGGTTTCTTACTAAGCTTTAAGCTTACAGATTCTACTTTCCTTATACTGCAGATAAAGGTAAAGGGAAATTTGACTAGCAGAGGAAGCTGGAGTTCAGTGCAAAGATAGTGTGTGTGGCAGGAACTGGAATAAAAGATCCTCAGGGGTTTTAGCAAGCTTAAATAGTTGAATTCTTAGTATTTCTTCTTTCATGCATTTTTAGACCTTAGAATGTTTAAACCATGGGAGATTTATTTAGTTTGTTAGTAATTATGTTAGAATGCTGGTTAATAGTTGCTAGAATATATTCCAATTGATTTTAGAATTGTTGTGTGAGGTTTTGGCACGCCAGAGTGCTGAAATCGTGCGAAATCGAAACTCCGATCGATCTACGGATCGATCAGAGTGGAACCTTTGGATCGGTCGACCGATCCGATTCGAACAGAGAGTTTATGGATCGGTCGGCCGACCGATCCAAATCTGACAGAAACTCAGCGATCGGTCGACGGCGATCGGTGAAATCGATCGGTCTGGCCGATCGGTGCACTCTGGATCGGTCGGTGGGCCGATCCGACACGATCGACACGGATCGGTCAGCCGACCGATCCAGAGCCTTCTTCCGTGCCAGTATCAAGTTGGATCGATCACGGGATCGATCCGACAGCCCAATCGATCCATGGATCGATAGAAATGCCTGATTACAGCTAGCAGGACTTCCAAAAGGCATAGAATATCTCCCCTAGCATGTGTACGACTCCTAGGTACACCTAGAATATTAAGTTCAGTTTACAGTAATTAGTTTAGTAAAAATTTTAATCAATCCAGATTTTTCGCAATAGTAATTTAGCACAGCATTACGTAACGATCGGCCTCGCAGCCTAGTCAGTAGGAGGCGGGTCGTTACAGAGTGGTATCAGAGCAGTGTTCCATACTTCCTACACACACTTCAGCATTGAACCTGCATATTCCAAGTAAGAATACCTCTACTTTATTTATGTTCCTTGCTTTCTTGTTATAGTCCATGTTTATAGATAACATGATAGCAATAGTTATACAATTATAATTGTATTAGTTATACATGTCCTGTCCTCTATGTCTTTAGAAATGGCACGAGGACGCCCAGCTAGAAGGACACCAGCTACTGAGCCCCAGCATGAGGCAGGCAGTTCAGTGCCTCCCCCAGACCTTACAGGAGATAGCCACCCTCAGGGCTAATCAGCAGAATACCCCCACAGTCACCCCGGAACCATATCTGACGACTCCAGTGGTCTTAGAGGTTCCACCAGTCTAGCCTGCAGCATCAGCACTAGCAGCCCCAGCAGCAGAGGCAAGGAGAGAAGCTTATCTGATCCAGTGGCAGAGAGTCAAGCCAGAGAACTTCTCAGGCACTAGTGAACCATGGGATGCACAAGCCTGGTTCAAAACACTGGAGAGTACGATGGAGCTTCTGGACTGGCCAGAACACGAGAAGGTGAAGTGTGCCTCCTTCTGCCTGACAGGGGATGCACACATGTGGTGGGAGAGAATCAGAGTGAAGCGCCCAGTGAACCAGATGTTATGGGCTGACTTCGAGAAGGAGTTCTTTGAGGAATTCTTTCACATGCGGGTTACGAACCGCCACTACGATGAGTTCACAGAGTTTCGTCAGGGCAACCTTTCAGTGGAGGAAGCCGTGAAGAAATTCAACAGTTTGGCTCGTCTATGCCCAGAACTAGTCAGCACAGAAAAAGAACGAGTCTGGTTGATGCTCAAGATGCTGAGGCCGGAAATAGCAATGAACGTGGCTGGCGGCATCCACAGGCCGCAAACCACCGAAGAACTAGTCAGTAGCGCCTTGACCACTGAGCACTACCAGAATAGTATCAAGCAGCAAAAGCAAATCCCCTCAGAACCTAAGGGTCAAGGAGGCTCAGGCACTCAGAAACAGCAGGGCCACAGCTCCCATGGCTCTAACTGGAAAGGGAACTCCAGCAACAAGCGCAAACCAGGGAGTTACCCAAAAGGAGGACCAGCCAGCAAGCAGCCCAGTTATCCAAAGTGTGCTACTTATGGGAAATTCCATCCTGGAGTTTGTCGTAAGGGCACACGAGGATGCTTTGAATGCGGACAAGAAGGGCACATGGCTAAGCAGTGCCCAAACAAGACCAGTCTTCCTCAGCCACAGCCGATTCAGTACGGAGGCCAGCTAGCTCAGTTACATCAGATGCAGGCCGCTTTAGATGGTCCACATATCAGCCAGGGCAAATTAGAAGCCCCTCCAGCTACGACCAATGCGAGGATCTACTCACTCACCAGAGAGGACGTAGCAAATGCCTCGACAGTTGTTACAGGTCAGATTAGTATTTTTCAGCAAATAGCAACTTTCTTATTCGATACTGGGGCAACCCATTCTTATATAGCCAGGACATTCGCAAACAAGTTAGCGATACCTCCAGAGGTACTCAGTAGTCAGTTTCTGACGACATTACCTTCAGGAGAAATTATGACATCCACACACTGGCTCAGAGCAGTGCCAGTCATTATAGCAGACAGAGAACTCTTCTGTGATCTGATCGTGCTAAATATGACTGACTACGACGTCATTTTTGGAATGGACTTCTTGATCAGATACGGTGCTTCCATCGAGTGCCGTAAGCAGAAAGTCATATTCCAACCTGAAGCAGAAGCACAGTTCGAATTCGTCGGAGAACCCAAGAGGTTTCTCTCAGCTATGAAGGCACAGAGATTAATGGATTCAGGGTGTACGGGATTTTTAGCACACGTAGTCAGTACCAGTCAGGACAAGGACCAACAGCTAGCAGAGGTCCGAGTCGTAAGTGACTACCCAGCAGTCTTCCCTGAAGAGTTACCAGGATTAGCACCAGACAGGGAGATTGAATTTGAGATAGAGCTTATTCCCGGTACCAACCCTATTTCCAAAGCACCCTACCGCATGGCTCCAGCCGAACTGAAGGAATTTCATGAGCAATTACGGGAGCTACTTGACAAAGGCTTCATACGCCCTAATCACTCACCATGGGAGCGCCTGTATTGTTCGTGAAGAAGAAGGACGGAAGCATGCGCCTATGTATAGATTATCGGGCACTGAACAAGGTCACAATCAAGAATATGTATCCTCTTCCCAGAATAGATGACCTGTTCGATCAGGTAAAGGGAGCAGCAGTGTTCTCTAAAATAGACCTCAGATCAGGTTATCATCAGGTGAACGTTAAAGAAGGGGATATACCCAAGACAGCATTCAGGACCAGATACGGACATTATGAGTTCGTAGTCATGCCCTTTGGCGTGACAAATGCTCCAGCTACTTTCATGGACCTCATGAACAGGGTATTCAGGGAATATTTAGATAAGTTTGTTATCGTGTTCATCGACGACATCCTTATCTATTCCAGAACTCAGGAAGAACACATAGAGCACCTGAAAACAGTATTGCAGACCCTTCAGCAGAATCAGCTGTACGCCAAGTTTACCAAATGTGAATTTTGGCTAGATCAGGTGTCCTTCCTGGGTCACATCATCTCAAAGGATGGTATCATGGTAGACCCCAGTAAGATAGAAGCTGTGAGTAACTGGAAAAGGCCCAAGAACGCCAGTGAGATCAGAAGCTTTCTGGGATTAGCAGGCTATTATAGAAAATTCGTAGAGGACTTCTCCAGGATAGCCTCCCCACTGACAGAGGACTGTGAGAACAGTTTCAGCGAGCTGAAAAGGAGATTGTCCAGTGCACCTATTCTGACTCTACCAGAGAACGCAGATAGCTTTGACATATATAGTGATGCCTCGAAGTTGGGACTAGGAGCAGTGCTGATGCAAGATGGCAAGGTGATCGCCTATGCCTCCAGACAACTCAAGGATTTTGAGAGGAATTATCCTACCCATGACCTTGAGCTTGCAGCAGTAGTGTTCGCTCTCAAGATTTGGAGACATTACTTGTATGGAGCTCAGTGCAGGGTGTATACAGATCATCAGAGTCTGAAGTATTTCTTTACTCAGAAGGATCTGAATATGCGACAGCGCAGATGGCTAGAACTGGTCAAAGACTATGACATAGATATCCTCTACCATCCAGGAAAAGCAAATAGGGTGGCAGACGCCCTCAGCAGAAAGTCCAGCGTTACCCTATTATCTTTAGCAGCCATGTCACCGCCCCTACAGAAGGAGATCTTAGATTTCGGTCTCGAACTCATAGTCGGACAGCTCTCTACTATGACCTTAGAGTTGACCTTGCTTGGTGACATCCAGACAGCTCAGGAACAGGATCCTGAAATTCAGAAAATCAAGCAAGGATTAGCAGAAACAGAAGGTGGAGAGTTCAGAATATCAGATAGCGGGGTGTTGTACTTTAGTGACAGGCTATGTGTTCCGGATCAGGAGGAACTACAGAGGAAAATTCTAGATGAGGCTCACAGGACTCCTTATGCGATGCATCCTGGTTCCACCAAAATGTACCAAGACTTGAAGAAACGATTTTGGTGGCCTGGGATGAAGAGGGACATCGCTAGATATGTCAGCACCTGTCTGACCTGCCAGAGGGTCAAGGCAGAACATCAGAGACCAGGAGGAGTTCTGCAGCCTATTCAGATTCCAAAATGGAAGTGGGAAGACATTTCTATGGATTTCATAGTGGGACTACCCAGAACCACGAATGGTTTCGACACCATCTGGGTAATAGTCGACAGGTTGACTAAATCAGCCCACTTCCTAGCTATCAGAATATCCTATTCCATGGAGCAGTTAGCTCAGTTGTATCTCAAGGAGATCGTCGGGCTGCATGGAGTCCCACGAACCATTATTTCAGACAGAGAGAGTAGGTTCACATCACACTTCTGGGAGTGTGTACAAACAACTTTGGGCACAAAGTTAAAATTTAGCACAGCTTTCCATTCATAGACAGATGGTCAGACGGAGCGAGTAAATCAAGTACTTGAAGATATGCCCCGAGCATGTGCCCTAGACTTCAAGGGAAGTTGGTGCAAATATCTGAGCTTAGCAGAGTTTGCATACAACAACAGCTATCAGGCCACTATCGGTATGACACCTTATGAGGCTCTCTATGGGCGAAGGTGTAGATCTCCAATCTGCTGGTATGAGAGTGGTGAACAGAAAGAGCTAGAACTTCAGACAGATCTAGTGGCAGATACCACAACAGCTATACAGCAGATCCGCCAGAGGATAGAGACAGCTATGCTGATATACGGCGCAGACCCTTAGAGTTTTCAGTCGGGGATTCAGTGTTCCTCAGAGTAGCTCCCATGAAGGGAGTAATGCGTTTTGGGAAGAAAGGCAAGCTAAGTCCCAGATATGTGGGACCATACCTTATCAGCAGAAGAGTGGGCAAGGTAGCATATGAGCTAGAGCTACCCCAGGAAATGTCGGCTGTCCACAACGTATTTCATGTCTCTATGCTAAAGAAGCATACCCCAGATGCCACCCAGGTGATTGAGCCCCAGTCGGTACAGATCCGCGAAGACCTCAGCTATGATAGTCGGCCTATTCAGATAATAAACCGAGCAGTTAAGAAATTACGGAACAAGGAAGTACCATTAGTTAAATTCATTAGGCACAATCACACAGCAGAAGAGGCAACTTGGGAGACAGAAGCCATCATGAGACAGAACTACCCAGAATTATTCTAAGTTCGAGGATGAACTTTTTATAAGGTATGGGGGATTGTAACACCCGAAAATTCTTGAAACTGCATTATAAATATTCTATGATTTTTCTGGAATTTTTAGATATTTTTCCGGAATTTTCCGAGTAGCGGAAGCAACAAAAATAATTAGAACCGCAAAATAGCTTAGACGGGAATCGAACCCGGAACCTCTCGGATCCGATAACTTTTAGTTATCCTTAGTAACCGGTGAACCCAGCAGGGCCGTGCTGAAAGAAAGAGGAATCAATTATATTTATATTAGAGTTGGGTTCAATTATCCACTTAATATAAATAGAAGAGTTAGGTTGAGTTTGGTTTATTTTAGAATTTGGTTCGGCAAACTCCTCCCCTCCAAACCCTCACGCCGAACACCCTTCTCCTCTTCCTCCTCTTGGCGCCAACCACAAGGAAGACTAGGGTTCTCTCCCTAGGGCCCCAAGGACATCTTCCGGCGATAACTCCGGCACGAGGACGCTCTCCTTCGCGAGGGGAACGCTTAGACGCGAGAAGATCGTCGAGAAGTCGTCTCCACCGGAATTCTAGCGAATAGAATTGTAAGGAAATTAGCGTACGAGGTAAGAAACCCCTCACCTGTAGTATAAGTAGCTCCGTTTGGGTTTTCTACACATTAGTTTAGCTATATGCAGATTTTTATCAACGCATAGCGTGAAATTGACCCTCCTCGCAGGTTTAGGGATTTAGTGAGCACTTCTAGATGGGCCGAACACGTAATCCCTCTTCAGTGGGGGTTTCTAGACGTTGTCGGGTACCTAGAAGTGGTCTCCCTAATAGAGAGGAGAGTTGGGGCACACTAAGTGTTCGATAAAATAGCTAGTTAAGTAAAAAAATGCAAACTAGGCATTTTAACAGCTCAGTTGAATGCATTAGAAGCATCTAAATCAGTAAATCAGTTTATTCTAGCTTATATGGGACTACGGTCCAATGGGTGGGCTCCCACAGTCGCCTCTGGGTTCAGACAACCTAGGTCTAGGTTCAGATAACCTAGAAACAGCAAATTAGGACAGTTTAGCTATATTCAGTATTTTACTTTTCAGTTGGCACTGTACCGGATTAGATATCCATTTGGGTTGGACTCCCACAGTTGTCCCTAGGTTCAGATAACCTAGTAAACCCTACTAAATTCGGGACTTGCAAACCCGGGTTTAGTTAGGGATGCGCGCACAGTAAGTACAATTGCCGGGCCCAACAACACATGATTATTATTTTGATCTACTATGCTATTAGTTTTCAAAACTCATAAAATCAGTTAGGTTAGTTGAGTTTGATTTCAGCTTCAGGTTAGTTTCAGTTAGCTTAGTTCTCTATTATTGTTCTATGTGATTAGCCTGCTATGCCATATTTCAGCTTACATGTTCAGTTATTTCAGTTTATGCTTGCAACCATAGTATGTCATACCAGTACATGTTTTCAAATAGCGTTCTTTAAAAGCATGTTTGCATCGTTGCATGTTTTAGTGAGGTAGTTGGTTTCTTACTAAGCTTTAAGCTTACAGATTCTACTTTCCTTTTACTGTAGATAAAGGTAAAGGGAAAATGGACTAGCAGAGGAAGCTGGAGTTCAGTGCAAAGATGGTGTGTGTGGCAGGAACTGGAATAAAAGATCCTCAGAGGTTTTAGCAAGCTTAAATAGTTGAATTCTTAGTATTTCTTCTTTCATGCATTTTTAGACCTTAGAATGTTTAAACCATGGGAGATTTATTTAGTTTGTTAGTAATTATGTTAGAATGCTGGTTAATAGTTGCTAGAATATATTCCAATTGATTTTAGAATTGTTGTGTGAGGTTTTGGCACGCAAGAGTGCTGAAATCAGAGTTCCAGTGCGAAATCAGAAACTCCAATCGATCTACGGATCGATCAGAGTTGAGTTGTGCCACTGACCGATCGATCCAGTCGCGAACAGAGAGTTTATGGATCGGTCAGCTGACCGATCCAAATGCGAACAGAAGGTGCAGCAACTCACTGATCGGTCAGCCGACCGATCGGTCTATCGACCGATCAGTGCACTCCTGGATCGGTCGGTAGACCGATCCAGCCGCATACAGAAGCGATACAGCTTCTGGATCGGTCAGCCGACCGATCCAGAGCCTTCTTCCGTGCCAGTATCAAGCTGGATCGATCACGGGATCGATCCGACAGCCCAATCTATCCATGGATCGATTGAAATGCCTGATTACAGCTAGCAGGACATCCGAAAGGCATAGAATATCTCCCCTAGCATGTGTACGACTCCTAGGTACACATAGAATATTAAGTTCAGTTTACAGTAATTAGTTTAGTAAAAATTTTAATCAATCCAGATTTTCCGCAATAGTAATTTAGCACAGCATTATGTAACGATCGGCCTCGCAGCCTAGTCAGTAAGAGGCAGGTCGTTACACATCCAATGAACTAGTTATCCATATCTAGTATCCACATATTAATTCTCAATATCCTAATGTTTGAAGTTATTAAGAACCAACTGCTTGGATAAATCAAGGAGCATACCACATACTAGTCATACAAAATCGATGATGTCTAGTCTTATTAATTTATGAACTAGGAAAGATTTCAATATGTACATAATTACACATGATGAGATACTTATTTATTGTGATCTAATCATAATTTTTCTCATGCTATGTGTTAATGTAAGCCCTAAGAGCTAGTTGATTGACTTAGGACATATTATATTATATTTTATTAATAAATGGTAATTATTATTATATTAACTTTAGATCTGTACCAGATGAATAAATATAATAACATCTTAGGATAGTAGGTTCTAGTTTACAACATATCAATTGGTTGAATTTACAGTGGGAGTCTGTAGATATCTATAGACACTACTCATAACTATTCTTGATCTAGCATTAATATGCAAGGATAATATTAATGCATTGAGACTAGCATGTAGGCTAATTAATGACTTAATCTTATAAGTCATGGATATGAGATATCATATTGGCACATGAGTATATATTAGAGAATATGTACTGAATTTCTCCGTTATGAGAATGTTTCATGGATCATTATATGAGTGTCATAAACATTCTCATAGTGACTATTGTTATGAATAGTTCTTAAATTTAAAGTCATTACGGTTCCCTACAAAAGGAGTTGTGTACTTTGGTATCGACAAACATCACCTATAACAAGGTAGACTATAAAGTCAATCACTAGTTATATAATAAGTTATGTGGAGGGATATGAGTGATGTAGATGAAATCTATTCCTTCCCTATGCAGAAGTGATATCTTTGGACACCATGATTAAGTAGGATACAAGAATGCATGACCATGCTCAAATTAGTTAATATGAGATATTGAGCTTATTTAATTAAGTGTGTCTACTTAGGAATCAATAAATATAAAGATTGATAAAAAGATGACATAGTTTATGCCAAATTGATCAATCTAAATATCAAGGAGAGAAGAACTGAGTCATACAAGATAATAGTCACAGAAAGAATAGGTCAGATCTTGACATTCTCATCACTTGGGTAGCAATAATGCATTGATAAATACCTCTCATTACTTATGTTTCTAAAATGATTTTAGTTACATTGCCAACATTACGAGAGCCTATTAGGTCACACACAAAGAACATGTTAATTTGGAGATGGATTATAGGATTAAGTCTAATCTAAATTAGACTGATTGAGTAATGAGTTAGAATCATTGGTTTATAAGATTAATAGCTTATTGAGCTAATGATTAATCCAATATACTAAATCCAACTTATTAAGATTAATGAATATTAATAGAGATCAATATATCATTAATCTAAAGGAAGATCAAGAGATAAAAACTTTTTGTATTCATTGGGTAAGGACAAAAGTCATTTATAAAAGTAACCTTTAGTTGAAGTAATCTTTTTGGTAAAGTAACTTTTTTGTGAAGTATCCTTTTGGTAAGGTAACTTTTTGGTGAAATAACCTTTTTGGTAAAGTAAGCCTTTTGTGAAGTAATCTTATATAGGTGAAGTAACCTTTTGGGTGATGGTTATCCATTTTGTTTTTTTTGCTTTTTCTTCCTCTTCTCTTGGCCAAAGAAACAACCTTGGGTAGTCACTAGCACAATAAGGTTGTTGTTCTCTGAATCTGAATTTGTATGGCGAACAGGGAAACATGTTCGTGTTGATACTATAGAGGTGCAAACACTTGATTGTGTTGAGATCCACCAAGGACAAAGTTCTTGTTAAGAGTTCATGTTTACACAACAAAGGTAACTATTCTATCTTAATAGAGTAGTAAAGTAAACGTGTATACTATATTCACATGGATCTCTGGAGGGATCTTTATTTTTTCTCTGTGTTATTTGCTTATTTTCCATAAAAAGATCCCTACAGTGATATCAGAGCTACTTGCAAATGTGTATACATGATTTTAGTTCTGTTTTATATGTGATATAGATAAAGAACATTTGTTTATTATGTCATAGATCTATTATGAATGATATATGACATGGTGGGTGGTTATGACCCTTTACCCTGATACGATTATGTGTATGTTGTAATTCATAATACGGCTTGCATGTCGTGCCTTTTATCTTTTTCATTCCTATTATAAATTTAGACTACCCTCAAATGTATCTTGTGGTTTCTTTAGATTTTTTAATGTACAAATTAAAAAAGAACTAGTCTACTGAATAATGGTGAAAAAAGGAGAAGGACAACAACACACGATGACCAAGGGAGCACTTAGAGAAGATGCTTTTACCTAGGTTGACCTTTCGATATTCTCATTGGCTTGAGAGGATCATAATAGATAAGCCATAATCATGTCATATTCTATTTCATATATGTTGATGTATGCAATGATATGCCATGATTGTATACGATGCATGTTTAGTTTAATCGTAATTAGGTCCTTTTAATATGTCTACCAAAGTTTGGTACTTACTACTACCTCGATCAATTGTAGTAAGGTTTGCAAAAGTAAAGTGACTCGATTTATCTTGGTAGAGTGTGACAGGATAATTATGATGTCCGACTATTGTACTTTGGGTGTGACTTAACTAAATTACCTCAGTTGGATTGAGAACTTAGAGGCATATTCCATACTATGTAATTCAGATTATACTAGTCTTGGGTGATTAGCCAAATCTTACTCAAGATGAGTTATAATATAGACTTCATATAATGGGCAAATGAACAAATAGTCTTGTTCACCCTACTACACAAGAGTTGCATATGATATAATTGGTAAAAATTGCTTACCTAAATTATTATTGTCTTGGGCAATTAGCCAAAGCTAACTCAAGATAAGGTATAATATGAATCTTGCCCCACTTGACTGTCTTTGCTTTTGGGTTTGGAGCTAGCAGTGACTTGTTCCTACCAAGCTTTAGAATTCAATGGGAGTATCATTTAATTATAGTACTTATTTATGCATTTCTTGTTGTAAATCACCATGTTGTCTAATACATCAAATACTCTCTCTATGTGATATGTCCTTGATAAGGAGAAGCTCAATGGAGTTAATTTCTTAGACTGGTACAAAAACTTTGGAATTGTCCTCAATCAAGAATGAAAACTATATGTCCTAGAGCAAGTAATTTCTGAATCACCCACCATCACTACTACTCGTGCTGATAAGGATGCTTATAAGAAACATCAAGATGATGCATTAGATGTGTCATGGCTTATGCTTACTACCATGAACTCTGAGCTTCATAAAAAACATGAGAACATGGATGCTTATGATATAGTTGAACATTTGAAACAACTATATCAAAGGAAGTAAGACACAAGGGGTTTGAGGTATCCAAAGTCTTATTTCAATGCAAGATGCAAGAAGGAAGTTCTGTAAGAACTCATGTACTCAAAATGATTAGGTATGTTGAGAATATTGAAAGATTAGGATTTCCTTTGGGCTAAGAATTGGTCACTGAACTTGTTTTGTAATCGTTGCCTAAGAGCTATAGTCAATTTGTCATGAACAATAACATGAATGAAATTGGCAAGCCATTACCTGAAATGTTAAGCATGTTGAGAATTGCTAAACTCAACCTTAAGAAGGCAAAGCCTAGTATCATTTTGATGGTGTAAAGGGGAAAAGGAAAATAACATCCCAAAGGTAAGGGAAGACCCAAACCAAAGATAAAGCTAATTCTCGTGCATTGAAATTCAAAGGTGGGGTGGCAAAGGAAGGAACATACTTCCATTGCGATGAGACCGGACACTTCCATTGCGAAGAGACCGGACACTAGAAGAGGAATTGTAAATTATGTTGGATCATGAATTCGATAGGGGGGGTGAATACTGATTAAAAATTTAAGCGAGTACGTAACGAAAAAATTGAAAGCAGAAAGTATGACACAAGTAGTTTTTACTTGGTTCGGAGCCTATGTCGACTCCTACTCCAAGGCCCGCACGCAAGGGTGTGAGATATCGGAAATTTTAAAATAAATAGGTTATTTGGGAAATAGCCTTATAAATTTTTTTCGGAATTTTAAAAATTTTCTGGGGATTTTTCGGAATTCGTACGGAGGGTTTTTAGGGGATCAATCGGCGGGCGCGGATAAAGCCTATTTGGGATACCCGTTTAAGTGAGAAAATGTTTGTATTATATAACTTCTTTTTCCCTTATTTCCTCCCCAAATCGTCGATCACCCGAACCCCTTCCCCTCTTCCTCCCCGATCTCCTCTGCTCACGCTCTCTCTCTCTCTCGCAGACGAATCGGCGCTGAGACCAGAGGAGCACATCGCCGGAGGTTGACAGAACCAGCGGAGTCTAGGGTTGTCTTCGACCGAGGAGTCTGCTCCGGTGGTGCCTACGGTCGAACGGCGATTCCTTGGTGGCTAGGGCACAGTGAGGAGCAAGATTCATGTCGTCTCTCAATTAATCAATTTCTCTTTTCCTCTCCTCGCACCGCTCACAGTGCGATCCACCTCTTCACGGCCATATTTGGATCGAGAGACACCACCGAGGAGTGATCTTGGAGGTAAGGCATCACCGAATCTATATGCTTAGCTAGATTAGGGTTCTTCCCTATACTGACCCTCTCTTTCTCTGATATGTGTTCTAGAGACATCATCGGAAAGGAATCTTGGCCGTCGGCTACAAATTCTTGGTCGTGATCACCAAGTGCTCATTGGGAGCGAAACCGAATATCTGATTTCCATCTCTGTGATTTGTTGATCAGGCGGCGATCACCGGCAGCTGCCACAGATTCACTGCTTGATCGGAATAGTGGAGTGGGTTTCAGCACAGTTCTGCTGTGATGCTGGAATTGTGATTGTGAGGTGATTTCCAGCAGCATTCCTTGATCCAGCAATCAATAGGGGCTGTGAATCGAGGCATGTGTAGGGGTTTTGATACATGTGGTAGATGATTACTAAATGGTTATGCATGTTGTAGATGAATTATACTAGTTGTTGATTGTGTGTAGGGTTTTTGATCTTGCTGTAGAACGCTTAGGTTTATGTATTTAATTAGGTAGAATGAGGTTGTGTGGATTAGGGTTTTGCCCTAATTTAGTTTAGGGATTTTATTTAGCTATTCATTTGGTTTTAGCTAAATAAAATATATATATATATATTGTTTGATGCAGGACTCTGATTCGAGACGGGCGTCTCGACTTTGGATTGATTGATCGTACCTTCTATTTGAGGCGGGTACCCTTTGACTTATCTTTTCGATATTGTCTTATGATATGTATAGTATATATATAACTAGTGGTAATTGGTAGTTATCACTTTCCTGGTAGTTTATTTGATACCTGTAGGCGGTTACTAGTGATTGGTAGTTTAGCATATTCCCTGATTTTAGTTTAGTTGATACTTGATACATGCTTCTATTGATAACTGCTATACATTAGTCTAGTATGCTTTTCTTCTTTATTATGCTTATTGGTGTTCATAGAGACATAGGTATTTATTGTGCTTCTTTCTATACGAGATTTGTTGCTATACATGTTGCATATGTGTTCTTGGATTTATACTGCTTATATCATGGTTATATATTTGTTTACCTTTTTGGCACATACGCATATGGAGGAGGATATGTTCAAGTATGACATACTATAGCCACATGCACCATATCGCATTGATTGCATGCTGGGCGATGGACGACTCCATTATTATTGAGCTCGTTGGCCGACTACATGGACCTGCACACACGTGACCACTGCATGGGTAGTGGCACAACACTCAGGGTGTGTATGGCAGGTTGCTCGATGGTGCTCCGCTGGGGTGCTCATGGGTAGTACGATGACAGCGTGGTAGCACGCCGGGGTCCCTCCCCGTCATTGCGTACCGGGAGATGAGAGCATTGCGCTCCCTCACTATGTTTGAGGTAGGAGGATAGGTGTACTCTGACAGCATCCCGTCCACTCGGTCACTCATCAGGGGTAGTGACGGCAGAGTGCACAATGTCACAACCCTACCCACTCGGTCTCACCATCGCGTGTGAGATGGCTGACTGGCGTAAGGGGTGACCATGTCATATTGCATCATATGCACAGATTGCATTTATTGTGATTGTTGCATATTGGATGATGCATTTTGGTGACTGCATATGATTGACATGTATACAGGATACATACTTATTTGCTCTGACTATTTTTACCTGTGTATGTTCACAGTTACAGCTCAAAGGATTTACAGGTGAGTACAGTTTATTTCAGTATTGCATTTCTTACTATTCTTGCAGTAGACTGTATTACATGCATGTTGTTAGTTACTACAGTTTATTTAGTTATGCATACCTGTTATACTGTTAGGAGACTGTACTATAGGTTGTACTGTTAGGATACTGTACCGTAGGATTGTTACTGGTAGTTATATGTTGCTGTATATATCTATTGGATTACCTGCTGAGTTCTTTGAACTCACACCGTTATATTACTATTTTTCAGGTTGAGGCCGTCGGGAGATATTCCAATCGCTAGCTCCCTGGTCGCGAGGATTCTTTATTGTTGATTTCTGTTATGGTTTCTATGCATATACCGGTGATGTGAGTTTTGTATTGTGGACTTTATGTTGAATCTTTGGGGTTGCTACTTTTGTATTCCGCTTCGGATATTTTCATTACTTTGTGGATTTCATTTTCTTCATTGTAGTGGAGTAGGATTTCATTTACTTCATGGATTTGTATAGTATTGTTCCGGCCGTGTGGGCTGATGTATGGATATATGTATTCTAGATTAATATTGTCACCCGTATAGGGGAGATGCTGTCGAAATTTCTTCTGGCAAGGACTGCCTAGGGCGTGAAAATTTTTTGGTATCAGAGCTAGGCTCCAATCTCGGATTTTTGTGTTCTAGATTTGTGAGCGTATCTGGATATTTTGGATTGTATGGATTTCCATTGATTTTCTCGTTTCAGAATTCTGAGGTATATTTTGTCGAGGTTCTATTTGGGGGATTAAGCAGCGACAGGACATCTCCAGACGACAAACAGGTAAATTTAGGTAATTTTATAATTCTTATACCTGTAGTGATATCTGGGTAACATTTTGTTTACGGATATGACACATACACGTATTCCAGTACCGAGATGTGGTCGACTACGTAAGAGGGCGATAGATTCTCCGGAGATAGAGTCTCCAGAGAGATCTGCTAAGGTCGAGCCTGTCCGTCAAGGACAGACTCGTCAGGATATTATAAGCACCTCGGATTATAAGACCTTGACGGTTTCGACTTCAGAGGTACATACCTCGACTATACCACTAGTGGTATCACCTTCAGTATACCCGGCACCCCCTCCAGTCGTGCCTACTATTGCGTACTTAAGGTACGAGATGAGGCAGAGATCTGGTGGGATACACAATGCTCGATTGTAGGTGAGCAGCATATTACCTGGACGAGATTTAGGGAGGCATTTGAGAGTCAGTATTTTCCCCGTGCGTATCAGATGACACGTCGGCAGGATTTTCTGAGTCTTCGGCAGAATAACCGCTCAGTGATGGAGTATAATACAGAATTTAATCGGTTGGTCAGATTTTGTCCTGAGTTGGTTGCCGAGGACAGATCTCGTATGCTTCAGTTTGTCCAGGGACTGGACGGGCATCTTCAGGTGAAGATTACCGGTTTTGGTATTGCATCATACACAGAGGCACTGGATAGAGTGCTTATGATTGAGTCTGCTCATCAGAGAGTGAAAGTAGACAAGAAGAGGAAACAGACTGATCGGACTTCTGAACAGATCCAGCAGACAGACTACTGGGCAGCAGCAGAGCAGTAACACTCAGACGGGTCAGGGTACTTCTGGGTCATCTGGCCGACCCCAGAAGTTAGGACGATCTTCATCAGGACGTTTTCGGTCTTCTCAGCAGAACTGAAAACTGTCCACCGGTGACTCTCACTGCACCCGATATGGATCTTGAGATCACATCACCTCTGCATGCACCCTGGGATAGTCAGTTTGCTATTATTGCAAACTACCTGGGCACTTGAGCCGAGACTGTTCGCTGAAGGCTCAGCAGGTAGCCTCCGGGATTTCTGTTTCAGGAGGATAGTTTGGTCAGTCCGCGACTCAGCGAGGAGGGCCGAAAGCCCAATCTTCGCAGCGTCAGCAGAGGACAACTCCTCCTACAGAAGCTGCATATGACATGCATGGGTAAGAGCATTCCGGTGTCCTTGTGGAGAACCCCACGGTATTCCACCTTAGTGTTCTCCTGTACTATTCGTCAAGAAGAAGGATGGTACTCTGAGGTTGTGCATCGATTATAGGCAGCTGAATGCAGTGACTATCAGAAATAAATACCCCTTGCCACGAATTGAGGATTTATTTGATCAGCTCAGGGTCACACACAAAGAGCAATTAGATGGAGATTAGGTTCATATGATGAACCAAGAGGATTAGGTTCATGTGATGAACCAAATTGGATTAAGAGTAATCCAAAGTAAACTAATTGAGTTGGACTCAATTTGTTTCATGTGTTAAATGAGTCTAATTTGGACTTAGACTCATTGAGCCAATTTAATTCAATGAATAGAGATTCATTAAATTAAAATTGACTTAAACCAATGGTTAGATTTGATCAATCATGGGAGAGAAGTGGTCAAGTTTGACTTGACTTTAGAGGAAGATGAAAGGTCAAGTTTGACTTGACCATTGTCACCTCATTTGTGAGTTGACATTAAGTGGACTAATGATGATGTGCCACATCATCAAGGCTAGCACATGTGTGTGGCACCTCATGAGGGAGATCAAGAGTTGTGACTCTTGAAATCCCATGGAGGTTTATAAGCCTCAAAAAGGTGGCTGGCCACTTAATTCACAAATGTGAGTTTCATTTGGTTTTGGTAACCTCCTTCTTCTTCCTCTCTACCTTTCTTCTCTCCCTCTCCTCCACCATTGCTGATCCTCTAAGGTTGCTAGCACATCTTTAGAGGTTCTCTCCATAGATTTATTCGTGTGGATACACATAGAGGGTTGTACACTTAACAATCTTGAGATCCAGCGAACCTTGGACGAGCAGGATTTGCGAAGGGCATCGCATCAAGGGTAATCTCTTTTTATTTGTAGATCTAGTGTAGATCAGAGAAACTCGTACACGTAGAAAATTTTTGTTTTATAACTTCGCACGGATCCGGTGGCATGGGATTCAGGGTTTCCGTAATGCAAAAAGTGATTTTTGAGGCCCGAAAAACCCAATATTGAGACCAAGTTAGGTTACTGGGGAAATGAATGTTTTGTTTCTCTTGATTCCGAGAAGTACCCTTTGAGATCTTGTGTAAATTAAGGAAAACAAACCAAGTGTGTGGCAGGTAAGTGCCTATCGCCGGGAACATTAGGAACTCAAATTATATGACGACTTAACTAGGACAAAGAATTGAAACTTGAAAAGTTTGAGATAATTACTGCACCGAGCACAAAGGACTTATGCTTAGGTCATACTTAGGTTACTCCACAGTCATGCTTATTAATGAAACTAGCTGATAGAGTTAGGCGAATGCACTAGGGATTATGAAACACTGCAGGGACTTAGGAAACATAGTTTGTAGCGTTTTGCTTGAGGACAAGCAAACGATCAAGTCTAGGGGTATGATGTGCGCAAATATTATGATTATTTACGCATGTTTTAGCACACATTAACATACTTTATGCATATATATATTCGTTGCATAATTGCCTCTTTCATCTTGTTTCATTATGTATACTCTTTTGTTCAAATATCTGCTCTTTGTTTGGTTTTGTGTTGACAGGGACAACTTTCGGAGCGAAAATGACGATTATCAACGCATCGGAACAAGCCGAAGAACACGGTCGTGCACTCTTGGCACGACCGTTTGACTAGACAGAAGGGGAGCGATGCACGACCATGCAATCCCTACACGGTCGTACGGCCGAGACCGAGGTAGTTCAACACACGGCTGTGCAACCCTACACGGCCGTGCCACCCCGAGACCGAAACCAGGAAGTGGCCGGCTGTGCATCCTTGCACGGCTGTGCGGCAGGGACCGAGGCCAGACACCACAGTTGTGCCAATTGGCACGGCCGTGCAGCGCCATCAGAGGAGGAAATGAACACGACCGTGCCATCTTTGCATGGCCGTGTCGCCGCGACCGAACCCTAGTCTGTATAAGGGTTTTAACCCTTTTTCTCGAGTGGGGAGCGCCGGGAAGTGAGCCGACACTTGGAGAAACATCTTGGAGCCATCCCACGCCATCTTGGATCTCCGTCCAGCGATCTTCCACCACCGCATCGACTCCAGAAGTAGAGGATTGGACCCGAAGGCAACTCGTCGACATAGGATAAGCATATTCTCTCCTTCTTTCTCCGTATCTGAAGATTGTATGTTTATATACGTTATGCCTTTGGGTATTTCTTTGATACTTATGGAGTAGAACCTTTGTTCTAGGATTAGGGAGTAGTTGTGGCTTGGTTTGATGTGAAACTCGTATTGTACTTACATTTGTTGGATGATCTTTTATGCTTTGTTTCAATTGCATATTGCTTGATTGCATAGAACTTGTTAACCTCGTAGAGGGATTATTCCTAGATCGTATACCCGAAGGGCCCTAGTGACAAGGGTAACCCGTTCATGGACGTCTAGGATACTTCCTTGAAAGGAGAGGCAAATTCTCCTCAAGGAAGCAAGAGACCAAACCTAATCCTTAACCGTTTTCCTTAACTTACCAGTTAGAGTTGTGTTCTCAAGATTTACTGAGGTACCCTAGTGATAGGGGTAAACCATGACAGGACTTCTTAGGGTCCTTCTTTACACTGGTACTTAAGGATAGTTGCTTTAGCTTCCGGTAATTGCATGATAAAGGACAGCGAGTGTAGGATAAAGCGTGACATATCAATACCACCACAACAAAACTGACCTCCTAGAACTAAACATAACCAAGACACTTCGACTCACCCGCTCTCGACTTTCTCCCCGACCTTTCTTCCCTAAGTTATTCACAACCCTTGGTAGTCTAACTAACCCTTAGTGAATGATCGCTAGTGCTTATAACAAGTCCTTGTGGGATCGATATTTTTATTACTGACGATGAAACCGTGCTGTCATGCCCTAGAGGAGTCCCTGTCCGAGAAAATTTCGGCAATATCTCCCCTGTACGGTGGACAATCTGAAACTTTTCTACATCCTCACATACCTCAGCCACAGGCGGCTGGAATAATAAAAAAAATAGTAAAAATACAACCACACATTCCACGCAGTTTATATAACAAGTAAACAGAAAGATAATACCCTGACCCGAAATCAACCCTACTCCACTACACTCGTAAAGCTCAAATCCGATGAACTCACCTCTTCTGCCGTCCAGGCAGGCATGTAGTAGAATAAATCCAAATCCAAATCCATCGACATAATAAAATCCATACAATGTCCATAAGTAAAAATAATCGAAAACATAACAAGTTCAAAACAGTCTAGAACAGAAAAAAACCAAAAGAAAACCAATCATATCCTCGAAGTCTACAGGGACCAGCAACTGGAACTCTCTCCTGACAGCATCAACCTGAAAATATCAACAATGGAGGCGGGGTGAGTCCAACACTCAGCAGGTACAATTGATATGCAAAGTAAAGAAATAACACCTAGCACTAATCATGCGTATAGTCTCCTGATAAAAATAAAGATAAATGCAAACCGAAGTAGACAGGAGAGAATCTGTACTAACTAGGACCCGGTATAAGGACAAACAGTCCGAAAGGTATAGAAGACCTGTATGCATGTCAAACATAGGTATCCAAACAATATGCAGCAAACACAATCACAAACAATAAATGCATCATGCAAATGATGCCAATGTCATGGTCACCCACGTCAACCAACTCATAACAAAAGTGGGACCGAGGGTGGGTAGGACAACGTGCACTCGCATCACTACCCCGATGGTGACCGAGTGGACGGGATCTTGTCGGAGTACACACGCATCCTACCCCAAATCATAAATGGGGAGCGCAATGCTCTCATCTCCAGACGCTATGACGGGAGGGATCTCTACCACGCTACGTCACACTACCCATGAGCGGACCAACGAGGCCCTGAAGAGCAAACTGCACACACCCTGAATAATGTACCACAACGGAGCACCGAACAGTGATGAAACTGGCAATGTGCTCAACAATAATGGAGCAATCTATCGCACAGCATGCGATCATGTAAATGGTGCATGTCACTAAGCATGGTAATATACTAACCCAACCTCTGGACATATAACAATGGGCACCATAGTGAATAAATCATATCAAGATATACTGATCAATAAGGTATCAAACCTAGGTCCTGAACATGTGAAACATGGTTATATCACTACCCATGAGCATGAAAAATCAGGTACGAGATCAATACGAGATGCAAACAAACAACCAATCAAATAGGTAACATGTATTGGGCAGTGATTAACCGAAACAAATAAGAAACACAATTAATGCAACATGTTAATTTCATTACTAAGCATATCAAAGACAAATAAGTCAAAAGTACCCGCCTCCGAAAATAGAAAGGTCCAATCTGACTCCGAGATACTCGTCTCGCGTCAAAGTCCTGTGTTAAATCGCACAGTTTAGCTAATTTAAATATAAACAAATAGCTAAACTAATTTCTAATCCACTGACCAGTTAGGGTTAGTTTCATTAACCCCAACTATACTGTTATACAACTTCTAAACCTAAATCAATAATTATTGCTAACACAACTAGCAATAATCTAACACAAAGATCAAAACCATAAACCTTACCTAAATTCACAGCCTGTGGTTTCTTGATTCCCAGTCGCAAAGTGTGTTGCTATTGACAATTAAGTAGGCTGCTAAATTGGATAGCTGCCAGAACCCAAAATCATCCACAAACCCAAACTCCTTGCTGGTTACTTCACTGACCACAAATCAAGAACAATAAAAATCCAAAATCAACCAAAAACAACCCAATTCCAATCAAAGCTAGGGTACAGAGCCTACAATCTGTGATGGATCGAACCTGTGGCCGGCGACAATGCTAGGGCACAGCGTCGGCGAAGCAAACTCGGCAGCGGCACAATCTAAATCTAGGGCACACAAGATGGAGGTCGGCGGCACTGCTGTGAGGAGAGCCCGGCTGACTGTGAACCCAAAATAGGGCACGGAAGGTGAGACTAGGGCTCGACGGTGGCCGACGCTAGGGCAGAGAGGGCTCGGATCGGCTGTGCTCGCGCGTCGCCGGCGCTTGGACAGGGAGGAAGAAAAGATCAGCGGCTGGCGGCTAGGGCACAGGGGAAGGGGGTCGGCGTCGACAGAGGAGAAGAAGATGTAGCGGCGGAGGAAACTACCGTGGCCGGCGGTTAGGGCAAAGAGAAGAAGAAGGTGTCGGGCGTGAGAGGAGAAGGGAAGAGAGGCACGCGGGGGGTCTCGGCGAGGATGAGAGGGAATTCGGCGAGGTAATAAAGAAAATAAAAAGAAATAAAAGAAAAGGAAATGTAAATATAAACATTTCCTCGTTTAAACGGGGTAGCATAAACAGGCTTTTCCGGGCCCCGTTTTTATCCCCGTTAACTCGTCCGTACGAGCTTCGAAAAATTCCCGAAAAATGTCCAAAAATTCCGGAAAATTCCCTTATTCATATTCGCCTATTTCCGGTATTTTACATTCTCCCCCACTTATAAAAATTTGGTCCCTAAATTTCGTTATCTACCATCAGCAAGTACTAACAACAGCTATAGAGTATAAATGTTGAACGGTAAATAAATCACATACCTCAAGTGAAAAGATGGGGATATCGAGCTCGAATAGTATCCTCGAGCTCCCAAGTAGCCTCCTCATCCGAATGATGCTGTCATCCAACTTTAACCAGCCAGATAGTCTTGTTCCGCAACTGACGCTCTTTCCGGTCCAGAATCCGTACCGGAACCTCCTCATATGTAATGTCAGGCTGAACTGGAACTGGAATATCTGCCAGCACATGCGTCGATCAGGTACGTATCTCCTTAGCATAGATACGTGAAAAACATCGTGAATGCCTGACAGGGACGGTGGTAGTGCCATCGGTAAGCTACCGCTCCGATCCTCTCCAAGATCTCGAAAGGACCAATATACCGCGGAGCTAGCTTACCCCTGAGGCCAAATCTCTTCACCCCTTTCGTGGGTGAAACTCTCATAAATACATGGTCGCCAACAGAAAACTCCAAAGGTCTGCGTCTCCGATCTGCATAACTCTTCTGACGGTCCTGCGCCTCTGACATCCTCCATCTGATAGTACGGACCAACTCTGCATCCTGCTGAACTCTATGAGGTCCCAACAACTGGGCCTCTCCAACCTCATCCCAGAGGACGGGTGTCCGACAAGGTCTACCATACAACGCCTCAAACGGTGCCATCTGGATAGCCGAACGGAAGCTGTTGTTGTAGGTAAACTCTACCAACGGCAGATGGTCCTCCCAACTGCCTCCAAAATCCATAACACATGACCTCAGCAGATCCTCTAAAGTCTGAATGGTCCGCTCTGACTGTCCATCTGTCTGTGGATGGAAAGCTGTACTGAAACGGAGCTGTGTGCCTAAGGCCTACTGCAGACTCTGTCAGAATCGAGACGTGAACCGTGGATCTCTATCCGAAATGATACTCAATGGAACACCATGTAGTCTGATAATCTCCCGATAATATAGATCTGCCAATCGATCCAGAGGATCAGTCCTCCGGATCGCTAAGAAGTGCGCGGATTTGGTTAATCGATCAACGATTACCCAAATCGCGTCATGGCCTCGTCGTGTCCTCGGCAACCCTACCACAAAATCCATGGTAATGTGATCCCACTTCCACTCAGGAATAGGAATCCGCTGAAGTAATCCTGCAGGTCTCTGGTGCTCAGCCTTCACCTACTGACAGATAAGACATCTAGCTACAAAATCCGCGATGTCTTTCTTCATACCGTTCCACCAATAGGAACGTCTCAAATCTCGATACATACGGGTCCCGCCTGGATGGATCGCAAATCGAGAACGGTGAGCCTCCTGAAGTAGCTCCTGTAACACCGGATGAGACTGAGGTACGCATAATCTGCCTCAGAAGTATATAACACCCTCCTCGTCTCGTGTAAAATCGGTCTGCTGCCCGGAAGCTATCTGACTGCCAATGAACTGACAATGCTGATCACCAGCCTGAGCCTCTCGAATCTTCATCCTGATCGATGACTGAGCAACCATGGTAACCAGAATACCCTGCTCTGTCGGTCCCTGCTCCTCAAGGTCTAACTCGGAGAACCCCTGAATCAAGTCTGTAACTGAAACTCGGTGGCAAGCCAAAGTCCCTCTCGACTTCCTGCTGAGTGCATCTCCAACCACATTAGCTTTCCCCGGGTGGTAGCTAATGGTACAATCGTAGTCCTTCAGGAACTCCATCCATCTCCTCTGTCGGAGATTAAGCTCCTTCTGAGTGAAAATATATTTGAGACTCTTATGATCAGCGAGAATCTCAAATGTAATACCGTATAAATGATGTCGCCAAAGCTTCAGAGCAAAGATAATGGCAGCTAACTCCAGGTCATGAACTGGGTAGTTCTTCTGATGCTCCTTCAGCTGACGACAAGCATAAGAGACTACTCTACCGTGCTACATCAGAACAGCACCCAAACCCTGTAGAGAAGCGTCGGTATAGAGTACAAATCCGTCCTCTCCAGAAGGTAAAACCAAAACTGGAGCCGACACTAATCTCCGCTTCAGCTCCTGAAAGCTGGTCTCGCAATCCTCTGTCCACATGAACTTCATGCCTTTCCTGGTAAGACGTGTCAATGGCATAGCAATATGCGAGAAACCCTCGACAAAACGTCGGTAATATCCAGCCAATCCCAGAAAACTGCAGATCTCCTGAACTGACTTCGGCTGCTCCCAACCGGTGACAACCTCGATCTTCTGAGGATCAACTGAAATACCTCTACTAGAGACCACGTGTCCTAGAAAATCGACTGAAGATAGCCAGAATGCACACTTGCTGAACTTCGCATACAACTGATGCCGTCGAAGAATCTCCATAACTGTACGAAGATGCTGTGCGTGCTCCTCCTCGGAACACGAGTAGACCAATATGTCATCAATGAAAACGATAACAAACTGATCCAGATACTCCAGAAAGATGCGGTTCATCAAGTCCATAAACACCACTGGAGCATTAGCAAGCCCAAATAGCATTACCAAAAACTCATAATGACCGTATCTCGTACGGAAAGCTGTCTTCTGGATATCTGAGTCTCTGACCCTCAACTGATGATATCCGGATCGCAGATCAATCTTAGAATACACTGATGTACCTCTGAGCTGATCAAACAAATCCTCAATCCGTGTTAAAGGATATTTATTTCTGACGATCACTGCATTCAGCTGTTTGTAGTCAATACATAACCTCATAGTCCCGTCCTTTTTCTTGACAAATAATACTGGAGAACCCCATGGAGAAACACTAGGGCGTATGAATCCCCTGTCTAAAAGCTCCTGGAGTTGAACCTTCAGCTCGTTCAACTCTTTTGGTGTCATACGATACGGAGCTTTCGATGTCGGTGCGGTTCCCGGAACCAACTCAATAGCGAACTCCACTGGCCTTCTGGGAGGCAAACCAGGTAGCTCCTCTCAAAATACATCTGGGTACTCCCGGACTACAGGAACGTCGGAGAGCTACGAACTACTGCTGTCCTCAGTACTAATCAGAGATAATAAGAAACCATGACAGCCATGTGACAACAGCTTCTGAGCCTGAATCGCCGAAATGATCGATATGTCGTCATCTCTGATGCCAGTGAAATCCCACGAGGGTTGGTTCGGAGGCCGAAAGGTGGCCACCCTCGTCTGGCAATCAACAGTAGCATGATATACTGACAACCAATCCATGCTAAGAATGATATCAAACTCAACCATCTCCAATACTAAAAGATCTACCGTAAGTATCATGTTGTCAAAGTCTAAAGGGCAACCTCTGACCTCCTGGTTGACGTCTAAAGTATCACCGGACGGTAGGGAGACAGTCAATCGCTGCAATCTAACAGTAGGTAATCTACCAATCTCCCGCATAAAGGTACGGGATATAAAAGAGTGCGAGCTACCAGTATCAATCAATATATCAGCGGAAAATGCATAAATGGAAATCATACCGCGGAAAACGGATCCGTCAGCTCGCTGCGCATCCTCTCTGGTAATCACATGAACACTTCCAGTCTCTGGCGGAGGAGGAGGTGGTAACGCTGCCAGCGGCTACCGCGGCTGGGCAGAAGCCTGCCACTGAGACGCTGCTGGACAATGTACCAGAGAAGACTAAGAGGATGGTGACTGATACTGTGCAGCTGGCTGGGACTGAGTCTGGTACTGCCCCTGAGTCGGATAATAAGGTCCTGGAACAAAACTCTGGGGTGCTACAGAAGCACTGGAGTACTCCTGTCCAAGCATGCCAAATGCTGCTGCTGAGGGAGCTGCTCCCTGCTGACGCTGTGAGGGTGAGAATCTCCGCCCTCCTCGTCGAGACACTGACTGACTAGACTGTCCCCTCTGCCCTGACCCTCTGGAAGCCGTGTGCTGAGCCTTCAGCTGACAATCTCAGCTCTGATGCCCAGGCAGTTTGCAATAAAAGCAAACTGACTGTTCCAAAGTGCAGGCTGAAGTGATGTGGTCTCTGGAACCACATCGGAAACACTGTATATCGCTGGTGGAATATTTCCGATCCTGCCGAGGAGACCGGAAACGTCCTGAGGAAGACTGTCCTGACTTCTGAGGCCTACGAGATACCCCAGAAGAACTGTAACACCCCAAGAAAGCCTAGATAAAGTAAGGGCAATGAGAGTACGAATGTAATGAAAAGAATGTGTAGATAGTCTACGTTGAATGTTACGATGGGAAGGATTTAGATGATTAAAAACTTTATGAAAGAAAATAAAGTTGAGAATATAAAGTTCTATACATGATTTATAATGCAAGGAATTAATGTAAACAAAAGAAATATGAGATATTATATATGCATGTATGAAATATTTATGCATAATGCATATACATGAATTATTTTGTACAAAAATATGTTAGGAGAAGGATTTGATCCTTGGTTCTCTTGTGGATGCATGCATATGTTAACCAAGTGTGATAGGAGTGAATATTGTAAGAGGAGAGATGGGAATTATAATTAAAGGAAAGAAAGGAGAGAAATTAAGAGAAAGAAAAGAGAGAAACTCAAGAAGCATTTCTCTAGCATATTCTTTCTCATTAAGAGGAGAAGTAAATGAGGAGGATGAATCAAGTCAAGTTTTCCTCCCCTCACTTTAGTATAAATAGGCATGGAGGGGGGGGCTTCATCCTCAACTCACTCTCCTCCTCTCCTCCATTTGTGCCGAGCACTCTCCCTCCCTCTTTCCTCTTGTTGCCGAGAGCAACAACTCTCCCCCTTCTTTCTTTCTTTTTGTTGCCGAGCAACACAAGAGGAAGAAGCCTCCTCTTCTTCCTCCTCCTCTCCACCAAAAGACCTAGCCACTTCTTCCTCCATTGGTGTCGAGCAAAGCAAGCAAGGAAGAAAGGTCCACAAGCAAGTTCTCAACTCTAGGAAACTTAAGCAAAGAAAGTAAGCTTCCCCTCACCTGTGGTACAAGGCTTTTATGTGATTTTCGGATTTATAAGGATTAGAAAACCTAGGAAAGAATTTAAGAAAATTCGGCTAAAGAAAAGGTTTTCAAATCTAGGATGATTTAAACAAGACCTCATTTCATGATAAGATTTTCTATGCTATGTAGAAGGATTCTTTTCCATGATTTTATACTGATATGATGTATGATCAGAGGAGTATCTAACCCTAGGATTCAACCAAAAATATTTTAAAGAGGTTAGGAAGATTATCGTCTAACCAAACTAGTGCAAGGTTCCTTCTATGAAATGCTAAGGACCTTTCTATGGTTTTCTTGCTTGGAAATTAATTGGAACCAAAAGAAAACTCACTTGTATGCTTCGGACCAGAAAGGTTAAGGGTTAAAAGACCTTCAAAAAATTTAAATAAACATGCTCCTATGATAAGATATAAAGTTTCTTAAAGAGTGTTCACATTGCTAGAAACTCATGAACTCTTTTTAGGGTTTTTCGGCTATGATAAAAGGGATAGCTTAGATTAGCCTAAACAAAAATATTAATATGCTCAAGACCTCTGTGATATTATGATATGAAAGTTGATTAATGCTCTAATGTTTAATTGGAATGTAGAAAATTAGTTACATGATATAAGACATGTAAGATCACAAGAGTCCTAGCTTGGTTATGATCCAATTTTGTGTATGATGTTCTTAGTAACTTTTGCCATGATATTTACTTAGGCTTTCCATGCTTTAGGCCACTTAAGAAACCTAGCTTAAGGACTGGTAGGTTTCGGCCATGAAGGAAAATAAAAGAAAAAGGGAAAGAAACCTAGGAAATGCTATACATAATGAGAAGAAATGAAATTATGTTATGTAATATGCTATGATATGTTATAGCATAGGAAATGCTATACGTAATGAGAAGAAATGAAAAGAATAAATGCATGAAAGATTGTTAAGGACATGATATGATAGTTATGCATGATAAGTTATTTTTATGGTTTGTACCAAGGGTGGGCTCCGTAAACGCCCCGGGGTCGATGGAGTAAGACTCGGACCTCGTCAGTAATGGGCCTTTGAGTGCCCTAGGTCGATGGAGTAAGACTCGGGCCTAGTATGTATGCATGGTAGGGCTCAAGACTTGCTACCTTGGACCTACGCATTATGTATGTGGTACAAACCGGGATCCCAAATGATGATGATATTAATTTCAAGTACTATTAAGTAAAATGATATGATAATAAATTAGAATGCATGATTGCTTTAGTTACGAAATGATATGCATAATGAAGTTATATTATGAAATATGCCATGATGTGTTATAGCATAGAAAATGCTATACATAATGAAAAGAAATGAAGTTATGTTATGATATGTGATAGTATAGAAAATGCTATACATAATGAAAAGAAATGAAAAGAATAAATGCATGAAAGATTGTTAAGGACATGATATGATAGTTATGCATGATAAGTTATTTTTATGGTTTGTACCAAGGGTGGGCTCCGTAAACGCCCCGGGGTCGATGGAGTAAGACTCGGGCCTCGTCAGTAATGGGCCTTTGAGTGCCCTAGGTCGATGGAGTAAGACTCGGGCCTAGTATGTATGCATGGTAGGGCTCAAGACTTGCTACCTTGGACCTACGCATTATGTATGTGGTACAAATCGGGATCCCAAATGATGATGATATTAATTTCAAGTACTATTAAGTATAAGTTTTCAAATTCACGATGCATTGCCTACATTCATATGTGCTTGAATTATATGATGATATGATATAATGTCATGTGATATTATGATATGAATATGATGCCCTTGTATGTCTTATGCTTGTGATTTATTTGTTTTATGATATGATATTCATGCTTCTATGAAATGATATGTGAATAAGAAATATGCATGATATGTTTGAATAGAATGATATGTTATGTTATGATTAGTTGAGACGATGATATGTTGATCCATTCTTGATATACGATGATTCTCGGTTTTAGTGAGTAGGAAAGGAACTTACTGAGCCATGAGTGCTCATAGCTTACTTTCCTTGTACCGCAGATAAAAGAGAAAGCTGGATGAACAACGGAGCAGCAGGAGGAGCAGATAGTGATGTGTGTGGTGGTGGCTCGGCTAGGACGATTCGGACAAATTAATATTTTTAGTTATAAGTTCAATATATGCACATTTGAACAAATCAGAATATGTGATATTATGCTTAATAAATTAAATTCTTTAAAGTTTTTATTCTTCCGCTGTTATAGTAAAACATGTACGTAAGTAGTATAAGAACGTAGCGCCGCCCTTAGGTAAGAAGGGTGGGCGTTACAACATTCTGTCAGCTCACTACACACACATCAAGCTCCTTCCTGCCGCTCCAAGTAAGTACAGTTGCATAATTTATTTGTATGCAAAATAGTATGATACTCTAAGATACATGAATGGTAGCCTAGGAAGGATACCTTAAGCTATACCCTAGAGAATGGTGCATGATGATAAGTAGGATGCATGAATGGTAGCCTAGATACAAGAACCTTAGGCTATAACATAAGAGGAATAATGAATCTTTAGAATCTTGTAGAAATGGACTATATCCCATTCGAATACGATCCCGAGGATGTAGAATATTTTGGCGAATACCTCGAGTTCGTGGATGAACCCGATATGCTGGAATACTTCGACAACTATGTGAGCGACTCGGAATCTCCGGAACACGGCGAGTTCGGAGAGGAAGATCTCGAGGAAATCGAGGAAGGGAATTCGGACGATAATGAAGATGAAGATTCAGAAATTGTTATTCTAAGTTCGGGGACGAACTTTCAATAAGTAGGGGAGTTTGTAACACCCCTAGAAAGCCTAGATAAAGTAAGGGCAATGAGAGTACGAATGTAATGAAAAGAATGTGTAGATAGCTACGTTGAATGTTACGATGGGAAGGATTTAGATGATTAAAAACTTTATGAAAGAAAATAAAGTTGAGAATATAAAGTTCTATACATGATTTATAATGCAAGGAATTAATGTAAACAAAAGAAATATGAGATATTATATATGCATGTATGAAATATTTATGCATAATGCATATACATGAATTATTTTGTACAAAAATATGTTAGGAGAAGGATTTGATCCTTGGTTCTCTTGTGGATGCATGCATGTGTTAACCAAGTGTGATAGGAGTGAATATTGTAAGAGGAGAGATGGGAATTATAATTAAAGGAAAGAAAGGAGAGAAATTAAGAGAAAGAAAAGAGAGAAACTCAAGAAGCATTTCTCTAGCATATTCTTTCTCATTAAGAGGAGAAGTAAATGAGAAGGATGAATCAAGTCAAGTTTTCCTCCCCTCACTTTAGTATAAATAGGCATGGAGGGGGCCTTCATCCTCAACCCACTCTCCTCCTCTCCTCCATTTGTGTCGAGCACTCTTCCTCCCTCTTTCCTCTTGTTGCCGAGAGCAACAACTCTCCCCCTTCTTTCTTTCTTTTTGTTGCCGAGCAACACAAGAGGAAGAAGCCTCCTCTTCTTCCTCCTCCTCTCCACCAAAAGACTTAGCCACTTCTTCCTCCATTGGTGTCGAGCAAAGCAAGCAAGGAAGAAAGGTCCACAAGCAAGTTCTCAACTCTAGGAAACTTAAGCAAAGAAAGTAAGCTTCCCCTCACCGGTGGTACAAGGCTTTTATGTGATTTTCGGATTTATAAGGATTAGAAAACCTAGGAAAGAATTTAAGAAAATTCGGCTAAAGAAAAGGTTTTCAAATCTAGGATGATTTAAACAAGACCTCATTTCATGATAAGATTTTCTATGCTATGTAGAAGGATTCTTTTCCATGA
Organism: Zingiber officinale; assembly: GCF_018446385.1. NCBI lineage: Eukaryota > Viridiplantae > Streptophyta > Magnoliopsida > Zingiberales > Zingiberaceae > Zingiber > Zingiber officinale. The sequence continues at coordinate 49,760,770 of NC_055996.1, read as the reverse complement.
TTTTATACTGATATGATGTATGATCAGAGGAGTATCTAACCCTAGGATTCAACCAAAAATATTTTAAAGAGGTTAGGAAGATTATCGTCTAACCAAACTAGTGCAAGGTTCCTTCTATGAAATGCTAAGGACCTTTCTATGGTTTTCTTGCTTGGAAATTAATTGGAACCAAAAGAAAACTCACTTGTATGCTTCGGACCAGAAAGGTTAAGGGTTAGAAAGACCTTCAAAAAATTTAAATAAACATGCTCCTATGATAGGATATAAAGTTTCTTAAAGAGTGTTCACATTGCTAGAAACTCATGAACTCTTTTTAGGGTTTTTCGGCTATGATAAAAGGGATAGCTTAGATTAGCCTAAACAAAAATATTAATATGCTCAAGACCTCTGTGATATTATGATATGAAAGTTGATTAATGCTCTAAGTTTAATTGGAATGTAGAAAATTAGTTACATGATATAAGACATGTAAGATCACAAGAGTCCTAGCTTGGTTATGATCCAATTTTGTGTATGATGTTCTTAGTAACTTTTGCCATGATATTTACTTAGGCTTTCCATGCTTTAGGCCACTTAAGAAACCTAGCTTAAGGACTAGTAGGTTTCGGCCATGAAGGAAAATAAAAGAAAAAGGGAAAGAAACCTAGGAAATGCTATACATAATGAGAAGAAATGAAATTATGTTATGTAATATGCTATGATATGTTATAGCATAGGAAATGCTATACGTAATGAGAAGAAATGAAAAGAATAAATGCATGAAAGATTGTTAAGGACATGATATGATAGTTATGCATGATAAGTTATTTTTATGGTTTGTACCAAGGGTGGGCTCCGTAAACGCCCCGGGGTCGATGGAGTAAGACTCGGGCCTCGTCAGTAATGGGCCTTTGAGTGCCCTAGGTCGATGGAGTAAGACTCGGGCCTAGTATGTATGCATGGTAGGGCTCAAGACTTGCTACCTTGGACCTACGCATTATGTATGTGGTACAAATCGGGATCCCAAATGATGATGATATTAATTTCAAGTACTATTAAGTAAAATGATATGATAATAAGTTAGAATGCATGATTGCTTTAGTTACGAAATGATATGCATAATGAAGTTATATTATGAAATATGCCATGATGTGTTATAGCATAGAAAATGCTATACATAATGAAAAGAAATGAAGTTATGTTATGATATGTGATAGTATAGAAAATGCTATACATAATGAAAAGAAATGAAAAGAATAAATGCATGAAAGATTGTTAAGGACATGATATGATAGTTATGCATGATAAGTTATTTTTATGGTTTGTACCAAGGGTGGGCTCCGTAAACGCCCCGGGGTGGATGGAGTAAGACTCGGGTCTCGTCAGTAATGGGCCTTTGAGTGCCCTAGGTCGATGGAGTAAGACTCGGGCCTAGTATGTATGCATGGTAGGGCTCAAGACTTGCTACCTTGGACCTACGCATTATGTATGTGGTACAAACCGGGATCCCAAATGATGATGATATTAATTTCAAGTACTATTAAGTATAAGTTTTCAAATTCACGATGCATTGCCTACATTCATATGTGCTTGAATTATATGATGATATGATATAATGTCATGTGATATTATGATATGAATATGATGCCCTTGTATGTCTTATGCTTGTGATTTATTTGTTTTATGATATGATATTCGTGCTTCTATGAAATGATATGTGAATAAGAAATATGCATGATATGTTTGAATAGAATGATATGTTATGTTATGATTAGTTGAGACGATGATATGTTGATCCATTCTTGATATACGATGATTCTCGGTTTTAGTGAGTAGGAAAGGAACTTACTGAGCCATGAGTGCTCATAGCTTACTTTCCTTGTACCGCAGATAAAAGAGAAAGCTGGATGAACAACGGAGCAGCAGGAGGAGCAGATAGTGATGTGTGTGGTGGTGGCTCGGCTAGGATGATTCGGACAAATTAATATTTTTAGTTATAAGTTCAATATATGCACATTTGAACAAATCAGAATATGTGATATTATGCTTAATAAATTAAATTCTTTAAAGTTTTTATTCTTCCGCTGTTATAGTAAAACATGTACGTAAGTAGTATAAGAACGTAGCGCCGCCCTTAGGTAAGAAGGGTGGGCGTTACAAGAACTCTGACCTGACCGTCTGCGACTACTCTAATGATGTCCTGTCGCCTGTGTCTGCTGGATCTGCCCTGATGTCTGACCCGTATGCTTTCTTTTCCTGTCCGGATATGTTGTTTGCTGAGCTAACTCTATCATCAAAGCTCGATCCAGTGCATCAGAGTAAGATGTGATCCCTAAACCAGCAAGCCGTACATGCAGATAACCATCCAATCCCTGAATAAACTGCATCATGCGAGTTCTGTCCTCCGCAACTAACTCTGGACAAAACTTAGCCAACCGGTGGAATTCAGTATTATACTCGGTCACTGAGCGGTTGTTCTACCTCAGACTCATAAAATCCTGTCGGCGAGCCATCTGTGCGTGCTCCTCCTCGCACAGCATCTTCGTACAGTTATCGAGATTCTGCGCGTGCTCCTCCTCGGAACGCGAGTAGACCAATATGTCATCAATGAAAACGATAACAAACTGATCCAGATACTCCAGAAAGATGCGGTTCATCAAGTCCATAAACACCGCTGGAGCATTGGTAAGCCCAAAAGATAAAGTCAGAATTCAAGAACATCAAGACACTCTCATTTTTTATCCTCAAAAATATCAGCCCACATAATATCAGATGAATAAGTCTCTACTCCCCATGAGAGCAAGTTAACATTCAAAACATCAAATCATTATTTATCAACATAGTCCAATATCAGAGGAAGTAAACATCAATTTTATCATCCTGTTAACTAACCACAACTAACCAGATTTATTAAAATCTCATAGACACTCTAAACCATAAACTCTCTAGCACCCGATTTATAATCTGATCACCAACTATAAACATCAAACCTATAAATATCATACATGACACTCACTATGTCACTATCAACAACAACCCAAATAATAGATCATCAAAATCGTTATCCACTAATAGATCATCAAACAACCACATAACATTTACTCTCATAAATCATTAGAAATCAACACATCACAATATCTGATCTCCCAATATCCCTCAACCTCAAATCATTCTCAACAATGATCAAACATGATAACTCTCCAATGACCAATTTTCATCGTATCGGATACCCTAATATCCAAAAGATACGAGTATAAAAACTCTACTGGCTAAGTCCACAGGAATATATAGGTATCATCCATTACCCAGCTAACAATAGCAGAGGCTGATATGTGCCTCCATCTCCTAATAGTAGTAACAGAAGCTAAAACTATTGATAGTATGATATGAAAAATCACCAGAGACTATAATCCTTGATCTCTATTAGGGTCGACCAAGATCAGTGGCTAACCCATCACATGTAATATGACTACAACAACCAGACAGGTAATAAAGATAAAGTGCTAATAGATGTCCTAACTATCATAAAATAAACATCATACCTATTTGCCGTCTGGAGATGTTCCATCGCTGTCCAGTCCCCAACTTCTGACCTCAAAATTTCGAACAAGAAAATCGCCGGAAATCCATATAAATATGAAACGGAGGTCCGAAACATAACCATAACGGAAATCCGTACAAACGGAAATAGACATCCAAAAATCCAGAACACCAAACGCAGGTATCCATAACCTGCTCTGATACCAATAAATTGGTATCAGATAAATCTCGAAAATCCAAAATACAAAAATCCAACAAGTATCGCCAAACTTGGCGCTCTGATACCAAGTAAATAAATTGGTATCAGGTTATCCCAAACATCAAAAATACGAAAATAAAAGATCGTATAACCTGGCTCTGATACCACTAAATTGTCACGCCCCAGTGGAGTCCCTGCCCGAGAAAATTTCGGCAGCATCTCCCCTGTACGGTGGACAATCTGAAACTTTTCTACATCCTCACATACCTCAGCCATAGGCGGCTGGAATAATAAAAAAAACAGTAAAAATACAACCACACATTCCACGCAATTTATATAACAAGTAAACAGAAAGATAATACCCTGACCCGAAATCAACCCTACTCCACTACACTCGTAAAGCTCAAATCCGATGAACTCACCTCTTCTGCCGTCCAGGCAGGCATGTAGTAGAATAAATCCAAATCCAAATCCATCGACATAATAAAATCCATACAATGTCCATAAGTAAAAATAATCTAAAACATAACAAGTTCAAAACAGTCTAGAACAGAAAAGAAACCAAAAGAAAACCAATCATATCCTCGAAGTCTGCAGGGACCAGCAACAGGAACTCTCTCCTGACAGCATCAACCTGAAAATATCAACAATGGAGGCGGGGTGAGTCCAACACTCAGCAGGTACAATTGATATGCAAAGTAAAGAAATAACACCTAGCACTAATCATGCGTACAGTCTCCTGATAAAAATAAAGATAAATGCAAACCGAAGTAGACAGGAGAGAATCTGTACTAACTAGGACCCGGTATAAGGACAAACAGTCCGAAAGGTATAGAAGACCTGTATGCATGTCAAACATAGGTATCCAAACAATATGCAGCATATAAATGCAGCAAACACAATCACAAACAATAAATGCATCATGCATATGATGCCAATGTCATGGTCACCCCTAACGCCAGTCAGCCAACTCATAACAAAAGTGGGACCGAGTGGGTAGGGCTGTGACAACCGTACTCTGCATCACTACCCCTGATGAGTGACCGAGTGGACGGGATGTTGTCGGAGTACACACGTACTCCTACCCCAAATCATAAATGGGGGAGCGCAATGCTCTCATCTCCCGGTACGCTATGACGGGGAGGGATCTCTAACGTGCTACACGCTGCGTCACACTACCCATGAGCGGACTAACGGAGCACCGGAAGAGCCAAACTGACGTGCTACCACGCTGTGACACGCTACCCATGAGCGTCACAACGGAGCACCGAACAGTGATGAAACTGGCAATGTGCTCAACAATAATGGAACAATCTATCGCACAGCATGCGATCATGTAAATGGTGCATGTCAATAAGCATGGTAATATACTAACCCAACCTCTGGACATATAACAATGGGCACCATAGTGAATAAATCATATCAAGATATACTGATCAATAAGGTATCAAACCTAGGTCCTGAACATGTGAAACATGGTTATATCACTACCCATGAGCATGAAAAATCAGGTACGAGATCAATACGAGATGCAAACAAACAACCAATCAAATAGGTAACATGTATTGGGCAGTGATTAACCGAAACAAATAAGAAACACAATTAATGCAACATGTTAATTTCATTACTAAGCATATCAAAGACAATAAGTCAAAAGTACCCGCCTCCGAAAATAGAAAGGTCCAATCTGACTCCGAGATACTCGTCTCGCGTCAAAGTCCTGTGTTAAATCGCACAGTTTAGCTAATTTAATTATAAACAAATAGCTAAACTAATTTCTAATCCACTGACCCGTTAGGGTTAGTTTCATTAACCCCAACTATACCGTTATATAACTTCTAAACCTAAATCAATAATTATTGCTAACACAACTAGCAATAATCTAACACAAAGATCAAAACCATAAACCTTACCTAAATTCACAGCCTGTGGTTTCTTTATTCCCGGTCGCAAAGTGTGTTGCTGTTGACAATTAAGTAGGCTGCTAAATGGGATAGCTGCCGGAACCCAAAATCATCCACAAACCCAAACTCCTTGCTGGTTACTTCACTGACCACAAATCAAGAACAATAAAAATCCAAAATCAACCAAAAACAACCCAATTCCAATCAAAGCTAGGGTACAGAGCCTACAATCTGTGATGGATCGAACCTGTGGCCGGCGACAATGCTAGGGCACAGCGTCGGCGAAGCAAACTCGGCGGCGGCACAATCCAAATCTAGGGCACACAAGATGGAGGTCGGCGGCACTGCTGTGAGGAGAGCTCGGCTGACTGTGAACCCAAAATAGGGCACGGAAGGTGAGACTAGGGCTCGACGGCGGCCGACGTTAGGGCAGAGAGGGCTCGGATCGGCTGTGCTCGCGCGTCGCCGGCGCTTGGACAGGGAGGAAGAAAAGATCAGCGGCTGGCGGCTAGGGCACAGGGGAAGGGGGTCGGCGTCGGCAGAGGAGAAGAAGATGTAGCGGCGGAGGAAACTGTCGTGGCCGGCGGTTAGGGCAAAGAGAAGAAGGAAGGTGTCGGGCGTGAGAGGAGAAGGGAAGAGAGGCACGCGGGGTCTCAGCGAGGATGAGAGGGAATTCGGCGAGGTAATAAAGAAAATAAAAAGAAATAAAAGAAAAGGAAATGTAAATATAAACATTTCCTCGCTTAAATGGGGTAGCCTAAACAGGCTTTTCCGGGCCCCGTTTTTATCCCCGTTAACTCGTCCGTACGAGCTCCAAAAAATTCCCGAAAAATGTCCAAAAATTTTGAAAAATTCCCTTATTCATATTCGCCTATTTCCGGTATTTTACACGTGCACTTGCCGTTGCGTAACACCAGGTACTTTCCAAAGATGTATGTTGAGTATTTTTTCTGATCTTCTTGAGCATTGCATGGAAGCGTTTATTGATTATTTCACTATTTATGGCTCATCATTTGATACATGCTTGGATAACATGGCCAGAGTGTTGCTTAGATGTATTAAACTTTGAGAAGTGTCACTTCATGGTTGAACAGGGCATAGTTTTAGGTCATATAGTCTCTGAGGCAGGTATGCAAGTAGATCTTGCAAAAGTTAATGTCATTTTGTCATTTCCTTATCTTGTATGCGTACGGGATGTGCGATCCTTTCCAGGACATGCAGGATTTTACAAGCATTTCATCCAAAATTTTAGCAAGATTGCCTTGCCATTGTCTCAACTGCTACAGAAGGACATGGAGTTTAATTTTGATCAAGATTGCAAGGATTCATTTGATACGATCAAAAAGGCTCTCACTTCTGCTCCAATTATTAGACCGTCAGACTAGAAAATCCCATTCGAAGTGATGTGTGATGCATCAAACTTTGCAGTAGGGGTGATGCTAGAACAAAGAGTTGAAGGAGCACCACTTGTCATCTGCTCTGCCTCCAGGACACTAGATTCAGCCCAAGCTAACTACACTACGATCAAGAAAGAATTGTTATCTGTTGTGTTCGTACTGAACAAATTTCGATTATATTTATTATGTTCTCATGTGATTATTTTTTTTTATCATACAGCTATTAGGTACCTTTTAATTAAGCCACCAGCAAAACTGAGATTAATTCAATAGATGCTTCTGCTCCAAGAATTCGACATAGAGATATGCAATAGGAACGGGAAGGAGAACTTGGTAGCAGATTATTTGAGTAGGATCGGGGGGAGTTAAATCCAATTCTGATAGCTGACCACTTTCCCAACCAGCAACTTTTGTGGCAACAAGGTAAGGAGCCATGGTATGTTGATTTGGTAAACTATTTGGCTACACATGTTTTCCCTACATATTTGTCTAGAGCTCAACATGACAAATTGAAAAGTGATGCAAAATATTATATGTGGTATGATTTGTACTTGCGGAAGTTTTGTAGTGACCAAGTGATTAAGATGTTTGTCTCGGATGATGAATTTCAATCTATATTGTCCTTTTGTCATTCACTTGTGTGTGGAGGTCATTTTGGCTCCTAACGTATAGCTAGGAAAGTATTTGAATGTGGCCAGAGATGCATATCATTTTTTTAAGGCATGTGAACGATGTCAACGAATGGGGACTATAGGATAAAGAAATGAAATGCCTCAACAACCCATTTTGTTTTGTGAAATCTTTGATGTATAAGACATCAATTTATGGGCCTTTTCTGTGTTTCTTTTAGTTTTATTTATATATTGCTTACTGTTGATTACGTATCTAAATGGGTGAAGGCAATTTTCGCCCAAAACTAATGATGCAGCAGTTGTTGTGAATTTTGTCAGGACTCATATATTTTCTAGGTTTGGAATTCCTAGAGCAATCATTAGTGATCAAGGATCACATTTTTGCAATAGATACATGAAAGCCCTGTTGAGCAGTTAGTCCACAAGGTGTCTAGGCAGAGATTTCAAATAAGGAAGTTAAGCTGATTTTGGAAAAAATAGTGCGTCTAGATAGAAAGGACTGGAGCAAAAGACTCAATATAATGATGCATATGGGCCAACCGGTCAGCATTTAAAATACCCATAGGCATGTCCCCATTCAAAATTATCTACGGAAATGTTGTCATTTACTAGTGGAAATGGAGCACAAAGCTTACTGGGCTATAAAAGCATGCAACATGAATTTGGATGAAGCTGGAATTTGAAGGAAATTACCGTTACAAGAACATAAGAAACTGAGATTGGAAGCCTACAAAAACTCCCGAATCTACAAAGATAAGACAAAGGCCTTCCATGACAAACATATCTTGTGAAAGAATTTCAATTCTAGAGATAAGGTGTTATTGTATAATTCCAAACTCAAATGGGTACTAGGTAAGTTGAAATCCTGATGGGAGGGTCCTTTTGTTATTACTAATGTGTTCCCCTATGGTGTTGTAGAATTGAAGGATCTGACTTCAGGGAGAACATTTAAAATCAATGGGCACAGACTTAAGCAATTTTAGGACAGCCTGAATGGAATAACATTGGAGGAGGCAACTCAACTCAACGCTAATTACCAGACCTGAGGGGAGACTTTTTCTTTTTCTCCACTTATTTCTTGCATGCATTTTTCTCTAGTTGTTTTGGTTGAATAATCTGCTGAAGCATATTTGGTTGAGATTTCGTTTCTAGTTTTTTGGGATTCAAATTCATGCTTAAAGCATTTTTCATTTCATTTTGAAATTGTCAATAACCGTTAGTTTGATTGCTACATTTGGGAATTGTTTTACATGATTGACTTCTTTATTGCATTCAATTAGTGGTATGGTGTTAGAAATTATATTGCCTGATTAAGGATGATGGTTTTCTTTTACCTAGTGAGAATTTGGGCCTTTTTACTTTTGTGTTAGCTTCACGTGCATTACTCCAGAACTTGCTTTTCCCTTTTCAAGACCACATTGTCATACGTGCAGGATTTTGCTAGAGGTTACTTTCATCTTCAATTGTTTTTGATGATTACTGTGTTGCGTTCCTTTTGAATTATTCACTAATGTACCACCTTCTACTTTATACTTCATTTCTGGGACCATGAAACTAACAGTTGTTATCATATTGGATATTTTGTCCGAGACGTTCAAGTTTAAGTATGGAGGAGGTGAAGTGCTGGGAGAAGGACAAAAAAATGGAGAGATGTTAAGTAGTATAGTTGAAAAAAGTTGCTGTTTACTATTGGCTACTGGATTTTTATAGAACATTCACAACCCGTATTTAATTAGCATAGCTAAGCATGCCTTACAATTTGGTACTTGTCAAGAACTTACACAACAAAAAAAAAAACAAAAACAAAAGAAGAAAAGAAAAAGGAATAATAAATAAAAAAAAACTATATCCTCATGTAGCATCTGAGACAGTGAGAGGAGCAGAAGTGCTGTGAAGAAAAATAAGGAAATGGTAATAATGCGGAAAAAAAGAAAAAAAAATAATCATAATAAACAAAAAATATGTGTCATGTATGTTTCTTGAGTTGTAGCATAATTTTTATTGGCTATTGCTGATGTGGATTGCTCTTTAGGATTACTAGAACCCAAGAGTTTTATTAGTTAGCGTAGGAAAAACGAGATGATAGACTATCTGTTGTTACAAGAGGGATGTGTTTATGACATCGTTCAGTGGACTCACTATGATAACATGCTGATAGTTTTAGTTCTATCATCTTGCATTCATATTAATCTTTTAGCTTGTGATCCATAGAAATTCTAGGAAGTCCTTCAGTAATAAGCGTGCTTGTGTTACATAGTGGTGGAGAGTAAGAAATAAGCACGCCTATGATAGTTTGATACTATGAGTGGCTTAGAGTAAGATCTACTTTCGTGATAATTGTGAGAGGGAGAGCAACCACTATCTTTTACGTTTGGTGAGATTCGCCATCCTTAGTCTATTCAAGATCTATTGAAAGCAGCACAATGCTTGTTAAGCAATGTAAAAACTAAGTTCATGAATGTTGTGGTTCTTGGGGATTGACAATCCTAAATAATGATCTTTGATAATTTTCTTGGTATTAGGAGGAATTTTTTGGGGAGATGAATTTGATTACCTATTGAATTTTGTTCATTTGCACGGGACGTGCAAGAATAAATGTGAAGAATTGATAACTCATATTTTGATATAATATTTTTATCAATCTTTAAGATGTTTTAATTCATTTGTACATTAATTCACTATATTTATCATATTTTATAAATATAGGTTGGGTTTATCATTTTGTTGCAAATATCTGCTAATCTAATATCCTCAGTGTACACTAATTTGATGTTAGTATTGTGCAGGGATTCAAGGATTAATTGGAGGATTTTTTTTCTTAGTCACATACATGAAACAAACGGATGGATTCAACTCAAGCCTTCCATCTTGTGGCCAAATATGTTGCTGCAAAGGAACTATTAAATCTCCAAATTTCAGCAATAGGGGTACCTTTTCAACTCCAGAAGCCCTAGCAGCCACTTTCATCTTTCTCCACACCACTATCTTCCTCAGATTCAAGGAAGAACCACCTCACCGAGGAATTTCGACAAATGTCTTTAATCTCGCCAACATCCACCTTCTCCTATGGATCCGAGGAGGAGTTTTGCATTCGACGATGGCGTTCATCTAAGTTCAACCAGATCTGAGTGACTTGGATGTCCACTTGGGTTCCAGATTCGCGTCATCCACCTTCGGACTTCCAATCGAGACCCTGATAGACTCTTACGGTGGTGTTTTGTCCATCTTCGGGCAAAATTCTGAGTTGAAGTGGCCACTTTCACTTGCTTTCCTTTTGTTAGCATGTGGTATTACATTGTTAATTCCCCTCACATTTGATTTTATGGTTGATACATGGACCAGTAGCTTAGTTTAATTCCTGCACTTAAGTTGTTAGCTGAAATACTCCTTTGGACGAGTAAGTCTTTGTGAGTTCTTCTTAGTTCTTCCTTTTAGTTGGCATCTTAATTGATTCTCGAGTAGATACATTTTAATTAGTTGATAACTAAAAAGTGAATGGAATCCCAAGTTTGATAGTATAATATTTTCTAGAGTTAATTTCCACCGTGATTTTTGTGGGAAACAACCTGGGTTCCTCTGCTATACTATTTAATTTACGAAGGGGGGGTTCTTAGAAATAAAATTGGTAATGTTGTGTGAGCCTCACAATGATATATTCATTACTTGTTACAATTCATCGTTATCAGGAGGTGCCCTCACTCAGATAAAGATCGGAAGTTGCAAATCGGATAAGCGTTATTGGAGGCACCCTGGGAGCTACCTCCAACACTATTTAAAGAAGGGCTTTGAGTAGAGTCTTAACTATAGACTTATGACGTAATTCCTAGATCATCTAGTTGGTTTGGCTTTATACTACTATGTCACACAGCTGCCTTACTACTAAACGACTACATCTGACCGCTGCTAGTGGACCGACACCAACACACAAGTACATGCATTTTGATATCTTCATGTTGGTAATGAATCTATTATTTTGCATTATTATTATTATATTAGCATAGGAAAGTGTAGGGTCTTACACTTGTCCTCATATTTTGTATTTGAGATTCAGCTTTGGTGGATTATCCATCAGAAAGGTCCAAAGGGCTTATGTCTTGAAGTAGGAGTTATCGAAAACTCTGAACCAAGTAAATCATGTGTCTTGTCTCATTCTTTTGTACTTAACTGTGTTAGTGCAAGAAGCACCAAATGATCGAACCTAAATTTTGATAATGGAAAAGAGTTCAAAATTAGGAGTCATTGTGGTTCTAACAATTCTAACTGAATGTGCAAGAAAGTCTTAAGTGAACTTAGACAAGGTAAATTCTTAGTGAATACTAGGCAGGTGGAAAGCCCTAGTTGCGGTTAGGCAAAGAAGTCTTGGTCTAAGGGACTGGACAGAAGTCTTCACAGGTTAAAGACGTCGAGTGGAAAATCCTACTGGTCGAGGATAGTAGGTGAAAGTCCTGAAGGTCGTGAACACTGGGTGGAAGACTAAATGAGTCAAGAATCGGACGTCCAACTAAAAGTCCTGAAGTCTTGGATGCTGAACAAAAGGCCAAACGGTTTGGAGGACCATGTAAACTCTCCTGAGAGGAGCATGTAAGGACGTGTTCCGCGTTAAATGAATAGCAGGCATCGATTCAACCTAGGGTTTCAAGAGAAATGTAAAAGTCAAAACCAAACAGTTAGTAGACTGTCAAATTATCTTTATTTTGACTGTGCTAACTCTTTGGTGTAGGAAATATTATTTATGTTAGACTAACATTGGTTGAAGAAGCAAAATTGAAAATGTTGGTCGAAGCCCTCTGTGTTTGAGGCGTGGAGGTGCCTCCTATGTGATAGAGATGCCTCGGTACAGAAGGTGCAGAGGTGGCTCAGTTTGAGGAGGTGCCTCCTCGCAGATCATATTCGAGGATAGACTCTGCTTCAATGTCTGCCACATGGAGGACTCCAGGCACCTCCATTTGGATGGAGGCGCCTCTGGTCAGATAAGAATTGAGCTTTTCAACGCTGGTCCAAATTGAGCTGGAGGCACCTCCAACTTGTTTGGAGGCACCTTAGTTCACCTATATAAGCACAGTGTCAAACATTACTTCAAGAAAAAAAGACTTCAAGCTACAACTTCTATACTCAAACGCTCATCGCACTACACTAACTTCTGACTACAACACTGTGATGCAACTCCGACAACTATGCTCTACACCGGATCTTCATACTGTCAGTATAATTTATATTACACAAGCTTGTAATTAGTTTTTGTAAGTTCTTTGTAATCAATGAATTTTTAGTAAATTGCTCAATGAAAATGATCGTTGATCGCAGGCCTTGGAGTATGAGTCGTCACATGCAGGTTCCAAATAAGTAAAACCAAAAGTGTTAGCTTTTTCTTCATTCCACTACTTTTATTATCCCAAATATTTTTACAAAAAATATGAAAAATCTATGAGCGCTATTCACCCCCACCCCCTCCTCCTCTAGCATTTTTCAATCCTATATATCAGAGTAGGGCTGCTCTGAATTGGTGCAGCCACCATTCGAGCAAGTTTTTTCCTTGGTATTTTTGAGTTTTTAAGAGTCGATCAGAATCGGTGCTATCACCACTTCTGATTAATTTATTTTTTTTCAATTTTTACAATTCTTGAAATTGGTGCAACACCACTAAAGTTCAATACTTTTCATATTGCACTACTAATCCAAGACCAAGTCTTGGGACAAATTTTTCTTATTTTTTTGTGTGAGATTTCGAATGGCCCATCAAGTAGGCTATAGTACCGCACGCTTGCCCATCTTCTCTGACAAGGATTTAGGCTATTGGTGTTGGGTTTTTCGGGCCGCAAAAACCACTTTTTACGTTGCGGAAACCCCGAATTTCCCATGCCACGGATCCATGCGAAGATTAAAATTTTGTAAAACTTCGAGTATGAGTTTTCTAACCTAGATCTAAACTAGATCTACAAAGGAGAAGAGCTTTACCCTTGATGTGAAACTCTTCGCTTAATCCCGCTCGTCCAAAGTTCGCCGGATCTCGAGAGTGTCAAAGTAGACACTCCTCTATGTGTATCCACACAAGCAAGAGATGGAGAGACCAAACAAAAGGTGTGTTAGCACCTTTTTAGGGTTCGGCCAAGGGAGGAGAGGGAGAGAAGAGAAGAGCTTGAGGAAGAAGATGACTTGAATGAAAAATCAATTCAAGCTTGTAACTCCACAAAAGTGGTCGGCCACCTTCAAGTGAGTGGTTATATACTCCATGGAATTTCAAGAGTAAAAAACTCTTGATCTCCCTCATGAGGTGGCACACCATGAAGTGGTCTTGATTATGTGGCACATCATCATAAGCCCACTTAATGCCAACTCACCAATGAGGTGGCAAATGGTCAAGTCAAACTTGACACTTCATCTTCCTCTCAAGTCAAGTCAAACTTGACCACTTCTCTCCCTTAGTTGATTTAATCTAACCATTGGTTCAAGTCAATTTTAATTTAATGAATCTCTATTCATTGAATTAAATTAATTAAATGAGTCTAAGTCCAAATTAGACTCACTTAACACATGAACTAAATTGAGTCCAACTCAATTAGCTCAATTTGGATTACTCTTAATCCAATTTGGTTCATCACATGAGCCTAATCCATTAGGTTCATCAAATGAACCTAATCTCTATCTAATTGCCTTTTGTGTATGACCCTATAGGTTCTTATAACGTTGGCAATGGTCCTAAACCCATTTAGAAGCATAAGTAATGAGCGGTATCTAGCAACACATCATTACTACCCAAGTTATAAGAATGTTGAGATCCAACATCACCTTGTGACTACTAATTGTAACTCCTCACAATATATGACATTGTCCTTCTATCCTAGGCATCTAGATTGATTAATATGAGGCATAGACCGTGTCATTCTCTAATCAATCTAAATCTTGAATCTCAAGTAGTCTCACTCAATCAAATGAGCTCAATATCTTATATTGACTCATTTGGGCATGGCCATGCACTTAGTGGTCTCACTCTATCAAGAATATCGATGTCACTCCCGTCATATAGGAGGGATAGATCCCATCTACATCACTCACATCCCTCCGCATAATTTGTTACATACCCAGTAATCGCCTTTATAGTCCACCCAGTTACAGGTGACATTTGACGAAGCCAAAGTACGTAACTCCTTATGTAGGGAACCATGGTGACTTCAGGTCCAAGGACTAGTAGTCATACTAATAACCACAAGAGAAAGTATATGACACTCATATAAGGATCCATGATACTTTCTCATGGTGGGTCATTCAGTATACATTCTCTAATGCATACCCTTGTGTCAATTTGATATCTCCATATTCATGACTTGTGAGATCAAGTCATCGAGTTGACCTACATGCTAGTCTCGTCGTATTAACATTGTCCCTGAATGTTAATACATGACTAGGAATGATTAAGAGTAGTGTTCCCTGTATCATCTCACTATCGATTCAACCAATCGATTGATATAGGTAAAAACCTTCTACTCAAGGACACTATTATACTTAGTTATTTGACACCAATACAAGTATAATAATCAAAACAAATGTCTTTATTAATATATAAGAATATGATACAACGAGTCCATACAACAATCATCAAATGATTGGCTCTAGGCTCTAACTAACAATCTCCCACTAACACTAGTGCCAATGAGTGTAGGCTCTAAGGCCTAATGACCTAGTGTGACCATCATGCTTTCTCTGTGCCAAAGCCTTGGTCAAGGGATCTGCGATGTTAGCCTCTGTGGGTACTCTGCAAATCTTCACATCTCCTCTCTCGATAATCTCTCGAATGAGATGGAAGCACCGTAGTATGTGTTTGGTCAGCTGGTGTGAGGGAGGTTCCTTAGCCTGTGCTATTGCTCCATTGTTGTCACAATATAGCTCTATGGGATCAGCTATGCTAGGAACCACCCCAAAATCGGTAATGAACTTGTGGATCCAAACTGCCTCCTTTGCTGCTTCTGATGCAGCAATATACTCGGCCTCTATCGTAGAATCATCTACTGTGTCATGCTTCGAACTCTTCCAGCTCACAGCACCACCATTTATGTAAAACACGAACCCTGACTGCGATCGATAATCATCCTGGTCGGTCTGGAAGCTGGCATCACTGTAACCCTTTACAGCTAGCTCTTAATCGCCTCCATATATCAAGAAATATTCTTTAGTCCTTCTCAAGTACTTAAGAATATTCTTGACCACTATCCAGTGACTTTCACCTGGATTTGACTGGTATATGTTCGTCATGCTCAAAGCATACGAGACATCAGGACGAGTACATAGTATGACGTACATGATAGATCCTATGGCTGAAGCATAAGGGATCTGATCCATGCGGTCTCTCTCCTCTCTAGAAGAGGGACTTTGAGTTTTCGAAAGACTCACACCATGTGACATCGGCAGAAATCCCTTCTTGGAGTTCTGCATGGCAAACCATAGTAGTACCTTATAAATGTATGTATTCTGACTTGGGACAAGCAATCTCGTAGATCTATCTCTATAGATCTGTATGCCTAGAATGCGGGATGCTTCACCTAAGTCCTTTATTGAGAAACAAGTTCCTAGCCAACAGACTGCAGCAAAGGGATGTCTTTCCCAATGAGTAGTATGTCATCCACATACAATATAAGGAAGACAACTATGCTCCCAACAACCTTCTTGTAGACACAAGGTTCATCTTCATTCTAGATGAAACCAAACTATTTGATTGCATCATCGAATCGAAGATTCCAACTTCGAGAAGCTTGGTTTAGTTCATAAATGGACCTATGTAGATTGCATACTCTGCCAGTATGCTGTGGATTTACAAAACCCTCAGGTTGTGTCATGTACACATCCTCGAGTAGGTTTCCATTCAGAAAGGCGGTTTTGACATCCATCTGCCAGATTTCATAATCGTGGTACGCTGCAATAGCAAGTATGATCCGAATGTTCTTAAACATCGCTATTGGAGAAAATGTTTCATCATAGTCAATACCATGAATTTGCTTGAAACCTTTAGCTACCAAGCGACCCTTATAAATAAGTTCATCCATGTCAGTCTTTCTCTTAAAAACCCACGTAACCCAATGGGTTTGACCCATTCAGGTGGATCAACCAAAGTCCATACTTGGTTAGTGTACATGGATTCCATCTCAGATCTAATGGCCTCTAGCCATTTCTCAGAATCTGGTCTCATCATAGCTTCCTGATAAGAGTTAGGCTCATCCTCAATGATCACAACGTCATCATGGTCAGACAAGAGAAATGAGTATCTCTCAAGCAGACGACGTACCCTATCAGATCTGCGAAGAGGTAGGTCAACTTGAACTAGTTGTGGTTCCTCAACTCCTTGTGGAACAACATCATCCACAACACTTTGTGGTTCCAGTTCAACTTCCATCAAGGCTTCAGTGCTATGGTCCACATCTTGAACTTCTTCAAGATCGAACGTACTTCCACTAGTGTTTCTAGAAACAAAATCCCTTTCTAAAAATACCCCAGTCTTAGCCACAACTATCTTGTGTTGACTGGGAATGTAGAGGTAATATCCCTTCGTTTCCTTAGGATATCCAATAAAATAGCACTTATCGGATTTTGGTCCCAATTTATCCGAGACTTGACGTCGAATGTAAGCCTCACAACCCCAAATCCTCATAAAAGACACCTGGGCATCTCTCCCAGTCCATATCCTATATGGTGTCTTTATTACAGCCTTAGATGGAACTCGGTTGAGAATGAAGGCTGTTGTGTCTAAAGCATAGCCCCAAAGATATATGGGAAGATCTGTGTGACTCATCATACATCGTACCATATCTAATAATGTACGATTCCTCCTTTCGGATACACCATTCCACTGTGGTGTTCCAGGAGGAGTGAGTTGAGATAGAATCCCACACTCAGCTAGATAGTCACGAAACTCATGGCTAAGGTATTCACCACCTCGATCTGATCGAAGTATCTTAATACTCTTGCCAAGCTGGTTTTGTACTTCATTCTTGAATTCCTTGAACTTTTCAAAGGATTCTGACTTATGTGTCATCATATACACATAACTATATCTACTGAAATCATCAGTAAATGTAATGAAGTACCTATAATCACCCCAAGCAGCGACATTGAAAGGTCCACATACATCACTATGTATAAGTCCTAACAAGTCAGTCGCTCTCTCGCTGTGTCCACTAAAGGGAGTCTTGGTCATCTTGCCCAGTAGGCATGACTCGCATGTCTCATAAGATTCAAAATCAAATGAGTCCAGCAAACCATCTTTATGGAGCTGAGATAAGCGTTTGTCATTTATATGACCTAAGCGACAGTGCCAGATATAGGTTTGGTTCATGTCATTTGACTTGAAACTCTTGGTACTTATGTTATAGATAGGGTTCTCAAGGTCTAGAATATAGAGTCCGTTCATCAGAGGTGCACTACAATAGAACATATCGTTTAAATAGACGGAACAACATTTGTTCTTTATTATAAACGAAAAGTCTTTCTTGTCCAAACAAGAAACTGATATAATATTCTTAGTTAAAGCAGACACATAACAACATTCATCTAATTCTAATACAAGTCCAGAGGACAGAGATAGATGATAAGTTCCTACAGCAACCCGTGCTCCATTGCCAACTCATAGGTCCACCTCGCCCTTCGTCAATGGCCTGCTATTTCTCAACGCCTGCACATTAGTACAAATGTGAGAAGCACATCTAGTATCTAATACCCATGATGAAGAAATAGATAGATTGACTTCTATAACATATATACCTGAAGTAGAAGTCTCACTTCTCTTTTTCTTAAGATCTTTTAGGTACACTTTGTAGTTCCTCTTCCAGTGCTCGGTTTGACCGCAGTGGAAGCAGGTAGCATTCTTGGCAACCCCTCCTTTGGGTTTCAGTGCCTTGCCTTTGCCCTTGGCTTGGGACTTTCCCTTACCTTTGGGCTTGCCCTTGCCCTTATGTTTTTGTTCCATCAGAATGGAATTGGGCTTAACCTTCTTAAGATTGAGCTCAGCAGTTCTTAACATGCTAAGTAGCTCGGGCAGTGGCTTGTCAATTTCGTTCATGTTATAATTTAGAACGAATTGACTATAGCTATCTGGCAAGAATTGCAAGATCAGGTCAGTGGCCAGCTCTTGGCCAAGCGGGAATCCCAACCTTTGTAGGTTTCTATGTACCCAATCATTTTAAGTACATATGGACCTACGAGAGTCCCATCTTGCGTCTTGCACTAAAACTGTGCCTTAGAGATCTCGAATCTCTCGTGCCTCGCTTGCCCTTGATATAGTTGACAAAGATGTTCAACCATATCATAAGCGCTCATCAACTCGTGTTGCTTCTGAAGTTCAGAGTTCATGGTCGCGAGCATAAGACATGACACATCTAATGCGTCATCTTGATGCTTCTTGTAAGCATCACGATCAGCTCGTGTGGCAGTGGTAGGAGGTGCCTCGGGAATGGGTTGCTCCAGGACGTACAGTTTTCTTTCCTGAGTGAGAACTATTCTTAAATTTCTGTACCAGTCCAGGAAGTTAGCTCTATTGAGCTTGTCCTTATCAAGGACAGAATGCAAGGAGAAGGAGTTCGTGTTTGACGACATGATAATCTACAACAGAAAAATACAGAAAAATAAATATCATATTCCAATTAATCATCTAATTAGCCCTTTAACTAAATGATGCTCCCACTGAATTATAGATCTTTGTAGAATCAAGTCATGGTCGTGGTCAAACCACACTTACTAGATTCTAACTAGCTATAATTCGTGTGGGACAAGATTCACATCATACTACGCCTTGAGTTAGCTTTGGCTAAATCACCCAAGACTTAGTATGATTGGTAGGTAACTAATTACCAATTACATCTCTATGCAACTCTTGTTTATAGGATCAAGATCCGCATGTATATTAAAACTTGAGTTAGCTTTGGCTAAATCGCCCAAGAGTTAATATAAATGTGATTTTGACCTATCTACCAACCATTGGAAAATGCCTATAGTTAAACTCGATCCAATTGAGTTAACTAGTTACTCAATCTAATTGAGTTGTACTCACCCATGCGTTGATAGGCGGGACCAAGATTGTCCCTCCGCACCCTACTAAGATAATATGCGTTGCTCTACTTTGGCAAATTCAACAACATGTGATCGAGGTAGTGATAGGTATCACGGCATGGTAGGTATTTCGAGTTGACGCTATTGAGATCTAATCTAATTGACAATGTGTATCATATACACGATTTAGATCTAATCTAATCGTGGAGGTGTATCATGTACGCGATTTAGATCTAATCTAATCGTTAAGGCACTAATTAATTACTATTCTAGCATGCATCACACACACACACACACAAGCAATTAATTAAATATTATGATTAGTCATGGCCCTACTACGATCTTCTCAAGCCAATGAGAAGATCGGATGGTCAACCTAAGGTCAACAGCTTCCTCAAGCTCCTCCCTTTGACCGTCATGTGTTGCTCGCACCCTCCTCGTAACTCCGTCTCGAGCGGACCTTCCACCGCTTCAATTTTGTACATTACAAAAGGTGAAACTCGAGTTACATTCAAGTCTAAAAACTATTTTACAACAGGAATATAAATAGAAGGGCACGACGCGCAGGTCGCAAATCAAGTACAACACACACAAGCACACAAAATGGCGTGCATGTCATATTATGAATTACAACACATATTTCCAATCAAATTGGGTTCTTTGGACCATGACCATCACAAAATGATACATAATTCTAAATTATGTGATTAACATAAATTTCTATAATTTTTCTAATATTTTTATGATTTTATGAGTCGCAACTTCCCGGCTGTCCCGATTAGCGATTTTCGGACGCAATCGCGGAACAAAGCCCCTTGCGGGGTTAGGGGCAGCACCCCTACTTGCGATATAACCATCGCAAGTGTTCCTAAGTGATCCTACAGCGCCTTAAGTCACTGTCCCAAAATATTTTGGGCGAGACCTTGCCGATTTGGAAGGTGTTTTTCGGTAGTCGAAGCCTACAAGTGTTCAAACACTTGTTGCTTCGCTTCTACGAGAAAAATACCCATAAAATACATAAAAATTATAAAATTACATAAAGTTACAGAACTAATATTTTTCATAAAAATACAAAAGAAACTTGTACATGTTTCGCACGTGGCTTTGATACCACTATTGGGATTTTCGGACCGTAAAAACCGCTTTTTGTGTTGTGGAAACCCCAAATCCCATGCAACCGGATCCGTGCGAAGTTATAAAACAAAAATTTTCTACGTGTACAAGTTTCTCTAACCTAGATCTACACTAGATCTACAAAGAAAAAGAGTTTACCCTTGATGCGAAGCCCTTCGCGTATCCCGCTCGTCCAAGGTTCGCCGGATCTCAAGGTTGTCAAGTGTACAACTCTCTATGTGTATCCACACAAACAAATCGATGGAGAGAACCTCTAAATATGTGCTAGCAACCTTAGAGGATCAGCAATGGTGGAGGAGAGGTAGAGAGGAAGAAGAAACCTTGAATGAAAAATCAATTCATTCTTGTGTAACCCCCACCAAAGTGGCCGGCCACTTTATGCTTCTAAACCCCCATGGAATATCAAGAGTCAAGTCTCTTGATCTCCTCCATGAGGTGACATTTGGTCAAGTCAAAATTGACCAAATGAAGAAGCCTTGATAATGTGGCATTAGTCAAGTCAAAACTTGACTCTTTATCTTCCTACTTAAGTCAAGTCAAACTTGATCTTTTCTCTCCCATGGTTGATCAAATTTAATCATTGGTTTAAGTCAATTTTAATCTAATGAATCTCTATTCATTGAATTAAATTGGCTCAATGAGTCTAAGTCCAAATTAGACTCATTTAACATATGAACCAAATTGAGTTCAACTCAATTAGTTTACTTTGGATTACTCTTAATCCAATTTGGTTCATCACTTGAACCTAATCCTCTTGGTTCATCATATGAACCTAATCTCCATCTAATTGCCCTTTGTGTGTGACCCTATAGGTTCTTATAATGTTGGCAATGCTCCTAAACCCGTTTAGAAGCATAAGTAATGAGCGGTATCTAGCAACACATCATTACTACCCAAGTTACAAGAATGTTGAGATCCAACATCACCTTATGACTACTAGTTGTGACCCTTCACAATATATATGACAAGTGTCCTTCTATCCTTGACATCAAGATTGATCAATATGAGACATAGACTGCGTCATCCTCTAATTAATCTAAATCTTGAATCCCAAGTAGACTCACTCAATCAAATGAGCTCAACATCTCATATTGACTCATTTGGGCATGGTCATGCACTTAGTGGTCTCACTCTATCAAGAATAATGATGTCACTCCCGTCATATACGAGGGATAGATCCCATCTACATCACTCACATCCATCTGCATAATTTGTTACATACCCAGTAATCGCCTTTATAGTCCACCCAGTTACGGGTGACGTTTGACAAAGCTAAAGTATGTAACTCCTTATGTAGGGAACCATGGTGACTTCAGGTCCAAGGACTAATAGTCATACTAATAGCCACATAAGAAAGTATATGACACTCATATAACGATCTATGATACTTTCTCATGGCGGGTCATTCAGTATATATTCTCCAATGCATACCCATGTGTCAACTTGATATCTCCATATCCATGACTTGTGAGATCAAGTCATCGAGTTGACCTACATGCTAGTCTCGTCGCATTAACATTGTCCTTGAATGTTAATACTTGACTAGGAATGATTAAGAGTAGTGTTCCTTATATCATCTCACTATCGATTCAATCAATCGATTGATATAGGTAAGAACCTTCTACTCAAGGACGCTATTATACTTAGTTATTTGACACCAATACAAGTAAGTATAATAACCATAAATAAATGTCTTTATATAGATAAGAAATATGATACAATGAGTCCATACAACAATTATCAAATGATTGGCTCTAGGGCTCTAACTAACACACTTTTGATATAAAGGTAAGTAAACACGACTTAATTTTAAATAAATTATATAATATTAAAAAATAGGATGGTGAATTGGCAAGTCAAAAACACGTTCAGATCCAAGACTTACTCAACGATCTCCACTCGATCGAACAAAAGGTGGAGTATCACGACATTAGAAGGTACTTGATAAACGATTTTCTAAGGAATACTTTATGGGTATCAATGGTAGATGCGTACAAAGTTTCCAATGACCTTTCATTAATAAGACTAGATGAGTTATTTTCTAAGTTTGAATTACATAAATAGACTAATGCACTTTCAGCCGAATATGGTATTACTTTATTTGTAGGAAAGCTCACAAACAAGAAGGTGAAGCCCAAGTACTATCCTGAACATGAATCTGAAGACAAATCAGATTCCAAAGACGAAGATGAGATCATCGCCGAACTAGTCAACCTAGTTTAGAAAATGCTTAAGAAGGAAAAGATGATCCAATCCAATAGTAAGCAGTCGGGTCTGAATCAAACCACGAAGCACAAATCAGAAGACCTGCTATGGGTGTAACTAGAAGAGGCACTACAAGCAGGAATGTCTAAAGAAAAAGTAAAGAAGAAGGAAGGCTCTGATAGCAACATGGTTCGAGTCATTGGAAGAGTCGAACGAAGAAGAATAAACTCAATCGAGCTTATTGGAAGAGTCTAAAGTAGAGTCTGAGACTAAATCTAAAGATGAGTTCGAGACTAAATCAGAGGTTGAGTTTGAGAGAAGTCATAGATCCATATCCAGTTTAGAAGGTTCCAACAACACAATAAGTTCTCCTCAAGTAGATAAATTGTTTAATTTAATAGATTGTTTGAAGCGTAAGCTAGCCAAGTCCAATGTACAGGTCAAGTCACTCTAAAAGGAGACAAAATCCCTTAAGGAGAAGACTAACTAAGTCCTTTGAACGAGTCAACTCAAATTGGAACTTCAACTCAATTCCATCAACTTGAAGAAGAAAATTTCAATTTGAAAACTCAAGTCAAAGAACTTAAGGACATGTTGGAATAGTTCACTTTGGATTCCAAGAAACTTGATCTAATTCTTGGAAAATAAAAGGTCATATATAATTGATCTAGACTCGGATATAAGGCTAAATATTTATTCAGATCTTACTTGTCTTTAGTAAATTGAACCAATAGAAATCTAGTCCAAGTATGGGTTGTAGGGATCTAGTGCGTTAAACATGAGAAAAACGCAGTGGAAAATTTACTAGATCCTCTCTAGAAGATCCATGCAAAGGAAAAAATATCATATACTAAGTTTGATTAGAGGTTATACCTTTGATTGGTACACACGAACTCCCGATAGCTAGGATCTCAGCACAATCATGCGTTCATGCCTCTTTTGATATCCATATGAACAAGTCTTTGTTTGACTCACAAACTCACAAAGTGGAGAAGGAAACCACATAAGGTTGTGCTAGCAACCAATAGAGGTGGTTCAGCCAAGATAAGGAAGAAGAAAAAGAGGAGGAAACTCAATGGACACAACAAGTTTTTTATCTAATGAAAATTTCTTTCAAAAAATTCTATTTATATCCATCTAATGAATATCAAAGGTCATGTGTCTTTTGATCTTCCTTTATGAATTGATCTTAATCATCTTTCATGAAAAGTCTTTTGGTCTTCTTTCTAGAATTCAAATCAACATTTGAATTCTTTATGAGTCAATGGTCATATTCGAAATTGACCTTTCATCTTCCATGGTGAACTCAAGTTCATCTAATGAGTCTAACTCATTGAACCTCATCAATCCAAATTGACTCCATGAACATCAATCCAAATTGACTCCATGAACATCAATCCAAATTGACTCCATGAATCTAATTCAAATTAGACTCAATCCAATAATTGGATTCAATTGAGTCTAACTCAATGAGTCTAATTTGGATTAGATTTAATCCAATGATCCATCATATAAACTCATCTCCAAATTAACTTGTTCTTTGTGTGTGACCCAATAAGTTCTCATAATGTTGGCAATGTATCCAACTCAACATTTTAGATACATAAACAATGAGTGGCATCCAGAAAGGCACCATTGCTACCCAAGTGACAAGAATGTCGAGATCTGACTTAACCTTTCCATGGTTATTATCTTGTATGACTCAATCCTTCTATCCTTGATATCTAGATTGATCAATGAGGCATAGACCATGTCATCCTCTTATCAATCTTTATGTTTCTTGATTTTTAAGTAGACACACTCAATAAATAAGCTCAATATCTCATATTGACTCATTTGAGCATGGTCATGTTTTCTTATGTCCTACTAATCAAGGGGCCCATAAATATTGTTGGAGAAATCCCAATGGTCCGTGTGACCAAGTGTTTTGGTGTTTGGGCAAAGGGTTTAAGTTAGGTTCATCCTTGTATTTGATATGTATATTTGAGTTGTGCAAGTTTGTAGGATACACATTTGACTCAGGTTGATGGCTTCAGATCTGGCGAAGGATGGAGCATCCGAGGGACCATGGACAAGGCAGCGATGACAAGGGCCGAGGGAAGTGACTTCGAGGCATACGCGAAGGATGGTATTGGGGACGAGACGCGGGCTTGAATGTATCCGAGGGACGAGAGCCAAAGGAAGTAGACTTGAAGGCAAGAGGTCAAGGCTGCAAAGAAGCATCAAATGAGTCGTAAGGGTGAGGGTCTGAGTGCTGAGTAAAGTGTACTCGTGTACCAGTCGACTGGTGTAGTCAATTGGGCAATCGACTGGGAGCGAACAAAATGTTTCTGTTTGCTCAGCCAGTGTGGAGCAATCGACTGGTACTTTTACTAGTCGACTGGTATAGAGTCATTGGGATGTAATGGTCGAATCTCCATAAGAGGACAGTCGACTCATGGTTTTTGCAGTCGACTGGTCGGCGGGGTTTTCAACCCGTGACCTATATAACCAAGGCTTGGGAGCTTGATTATAGTTGACAAAATTGGACTTGGTTAAAGTCTAATTAGTGGTCTACCAGTGCTCAAGGTTTCCCTTGTGTCCAAGAGGTCTTAGTGAGTTTGTGGTGAGGTTTCTCCACCCACAAGGAGGTTTGAGCTAGCCGGAGTTTCCAAGGAGTCATCCACCGATGGTTCAAGATCATCTACCTTACGAACAGCCGTGGAGTAGGAGCTTTATCTCTGAACCACGTTACATTGATATGTTAACGGTTTGCTTACTCTTTCTTGTCTTTCACTTTCATATTTGTATTTGTATAGTTTGTATTTCCGCTGCGCAAACTAACTAGTGTAGGAAGCGATTATTTGGGGGTGTCGTCTATCCAACTCCCCTTCTAGCCGACTACTGATCCCCTACAAGTGGTATCAAAGCCGAGGTCGCACTTCACCGGACTAATCACCGAGAAGAGAAAATATGAGAAGATAACCGGCTTGATTGAACCGCCGAAGTTTGAAGGCGGTGACTTATGGGACATCACGTATTGGATGATGAAGATGGAGGTCTTCTTCGATATGGATTGGGACACCATGATGGTGATCAAGGAGCCGTTCAAAGTCCCGAAGGACAAGAAAGGGAATAAGCTCCGACCACGATATTGGACGGAGGAGCAAACTGCATGATCGAAGGCAAATGATAAGGTAATATCAATTTTAATAGATATGTTGCCTTCTAATGTGATGAGTTGTGTAGGTCAATAAGAGAATGCCCACGATTTGTGGAGCAAGATAAAGAAGGTTCCTTGGGAAGAACCTATGTCAACACAAGAAGAAGAAGAGCCCAAGGAAATGGGTCTAATTGCTCAAGGAGAGGAGGATCAACCAGAAGGTGATGGGCACTCAACTTCTGAGGAGGAGAAGAAGGATGAGGAAGCATCATCACACTACAAGAAAAAAAGACTTACAACAACGGTTTTTCACCGTTGTCGTAGCCTCTTTCGGACTGTTGTTAAAGGTTGTGTTGTTAAAAGGGGGTGCTCAAAGACAACAGTTTTTATCCGTTGTCTTTGAAGACAAAGACAACAGTTTTTAACCGTTGTCTTTGAAAACAGACAACAGTTTTACAACGGTAAAAAACCATTGTCTTCTCATTGACAACAGTTGTTCACCGTTGTCTTTGAACGTATGCCTTTAATAATAGACTCTTCAACAACAGTTTTGAACTGTCTACGACAATGACTAAAAACCGTTGTCTTTTTAGCCAATGACAACGGTTAAAAACCGTTGTCTTTTTAGCCAACAATGTTATTTAACATCAGTTTGACAATGATTTTTCACTGTTGTCTTTTAATACCATTGACAACAGTTTTACATATTTAAACTGATGTCTTTGGGTACAATATACAATATTTTGACAATAAATAAAAAACTAAATTTTTTCCATCATTTAATAACCATTATTTTATTTAAATAATATATCTACAAAATATCATTGATCAAAAACCTACAATCCGATCCAAACATCATCATCCAGTGCAAATTTCATTAAAGTACCAAACATCATCATCCAAACATCATTAAAGTACCAAACATCAACATCCAAACATCACAAAAGTTTACAAAACTAAATAGTACCCATAACAATATATCACACATATATATGAAGTCCAAAATATCTTGTTTTGTTGGATTAAATCTTCTCTACCTGTGCATCTTCTAAATACTCTGTGCATCTTCTAAACACCATATCGAGAACTGCAACCTTTTCCATGAGGTATTATGCAGAGTTTATATATGCTTTCTAAACACCCTGTGCTTTCTCCTCCCTCCTAGCTTCTCTTTTCTTCTCCTTTCTGGGTATGGTCATTATCTTTTTCCTGAGGTAAATAGCATATGATTGCAAGTTAAGTCATTTCCCCAGAATAAATGGCATAAAGATGATCATGACAAAGATGTTGTACATATCTTTCTGGCATAGTGTGCTGCAGCAGCAGGACAAATTTGAACATTTTGTCGCCCCTGGGAAAAAGTCCAAGCTTGTCAGCAATGGTGATTATTCCAAGTCCTGTAGGAGGAACCAAAACCAATCTTCCAAATATGATAGCAGCAGTTGTTCGTAAACCAAGTCTTTTACTGCCTGGGCCAGAGCCTGGAACACAACAAAGTGCCATATAGCATGTAACATTCTGGATATTCTAGATTCAAGATGGAAACCCAATGGATAGTTTTTATGTCAACTATTTCATCAAGCATCACTAAATGTACTTGTTCAACTTCTACCAGCAAAAGAACTTTAGGCTGTCAGACATAGGATATCAATATGTGTTTGAAGAAATGTTACATAAGAAATGGAAGATTGCATACCATCCACAAGATTTCCACCCAGAGCAAGCAAAATACATGGGATCATCGCTTCCCTGGAAATCAAAATATAGACAATCCTTCAGGTCTTAAAATATTTTTTGCTTTGAATGTAAATACAAAAAATAGAGGTCCTTGAGTGTTAAAAGGTTATGCAAATAACCAAGTCATTAACCAGACAAAACTCCAAAACAGAGGTCCTTAAATGTCAAAAAAATTATGCAATAACTATCATTAACCACTAACCAGACATCAGATATCAGGCTAATCTTATTAGCTCACTATAGTGCAATTAGAATAGTTACAGAAATGGATGGCCAATAAATTATCTTAATTCTCTAATCTAAATTTACCATAGAAGAATGTGATTGCAACTTGACATTTCTTAAACAGTTCATACTTAGCATCATTCATAGAAATCTTCATACTTTTTCAACCTTAACAAGGTAATTATTTTCTGTTTTAAGACTCTATTTGCGTGTTACTAAATGAAAAGGTTCTAAATTTCAGTAGCATGAGAAAATTGGCAAAGACAGAGAAGGAAACAGATCAATACCCAAGAATAAGGCAGCTGTCAGTGAAGAAGAATAGCGGGGCATCATCAGTCAAGATGAAGTTCTTCAAAAATGGTATAGCGCCAATGATGATAGCCAAAGCCTAATTCCATATAAAACATTAGTAATACCTAATCCCATATAAAACATCATTAAAGTAATCATGCAAAATATTGCTTCTGCATAACATGTTAAAGACAATCATTAACAGAAGGTAACAATACAATAATTCAAATAACCACCGCAAAAAATTCAGAGAATTTCATGTTACCCCCCAAAAGTTTGCCCTTTTGCCAAATGTACTCAAAGTTTCATTATAAAACTCTAGTGAAGGAAGGGGTTTTAACTTATTAGAGTTTGTAAAGGTTGGGAGTTTGCTTTGCTAAACTAAAATTTTGGTTTAGAGGGATGTTGCCAATGAAAAAGTAGTCATCGCGGTATTGACAAAATGAAACTCTGATTCATTTCACAAAAGAATAAAATCTAGAAAAAATTAAAATTTCAATATGAGAAATGGGCAAGTTTGTATTTCTTCATAATCAAAGAATTCATAAAAATGACAGAGGAAGGAAATTAGGAAGAGTCAATGAGATGATACTTGATCTTGACCGGTTAAACTAATACATTCATTACAGAAAATCAAACAAATATGAAGTTCACCTTTTTATCTCAACACAAAAAATGTTCATTATACTAGGCATGCCAACATCATTGCTCTTCACTCTAAAAGCATAAATAAATTAAGATCCCAATGTCCATGAGACAAGAAGCCCCAGAGAGTGTTTTAAGTATAAAGTATTTAATAACAAGTGACAAGGACAAGGAATTGGAAATTAGAACTTCAAAAAGATAATTTTCAAATCAAATACTCACTGAGGCAATAATGGGAGGCTGAAAAATTTTCTTTAGCTTCAGCTTTCCAACAATATACCATAGGATGCCAATTATCTGCATAACTATCCAATCCGACATATGACACGCTCAGATATTAGTATAAAAAAAATTAGAATTTAAAAAATGAATCGCCAGAACTTCAAACAAGGTTCTTTCATTTTCTAAACTAATATTCAATCCAATTAATATAAGTTAACAGGTAACCACAGATTTAGAAAGTCATTGCCTAGGCTGCTTATGCAACTGCATAAACCTTATGGCCACATAAGGATCATACACACTAAAAAAAATCCTAAGCTTGTTGAAATCCATGCCACGCTCAAGTTAATATTGACTACACCATACCAACTTTGACAAATTGACAAACAAAAAAACAAGTATTTAGTTTAGATGAACTGAATAAGGTTTTAACTGCACATACAGATCACATATCTCATATGTCACTATTTAGTCCTCTTCAAAAACCATCTAGGCGGCTCAACGTTGCCCAAGCATGAGCTTTTTAATACCATGGTGTGAGATTGCAATTTGTTTTGTTAGCCATCACACAAAGATAGCATTATGGCTGATAGGAAAAGCAATGTTATACTAAAAATTCAAGCCTAGTTTAGCCATAGTGAGGTGAGTCTTGCATGTTGAAATCTATCATCGAATACAAGGTTCAACAACAGTAGATTGTTCAGCGATCCAGTGTGCAACAAACTGTAATCATGGGTACAGACTCACAGCAAACTATAGCATAGCCAACTGAAAGGGGT
Source organism: Zingiber officinale (assembly GCF_018446385.1). NCBI lineage: Eukaryota > Viridiplantae > Streptophyta > Magnoliopsida > Zingiberales > Zingiberaceae > Zingiber > Zingiber officinale. The sequence goes on along the minus strand of NC_055996.1, from coordinate 49,730,709 downwards.
TTACCTAGCCATAGCATGAACAATATCTAGCTGCAGCCTTGTAACATCAGACAATGTAGTGCACAGAACTGTACAATTGCAATTATCATTCCATGCTACACCAAGCATCATTAGTTTTCATATGTTGCACCTATGCCATGGAATTTGCACATGATGAAAGATAACAATAATCACCACAACATCGTGAAACCCCTTTGAAGGAATTTGTGGTATAATCAGCATTTATTAAGGAAGGAAATGATATTCGGACCGGGTGTGATTATCTAACACGAGTGTGGATCCAAGTGCCTGTCATGGCTACTTCTAAAAAAATTTTACTCACGATCAAAGGATATCAAGCATCCATTCAGAGTGTCAATGCTCGAGTGCATGTATTCAAGATCAATACAAAGGGAATAAATGAAAAGTCATAAGTATCGAAGAGGAATCATTGTTGCTTAGATCAAACCTAATCTTTATGGGTTTCCATCTTGACAAAAGCCCCCAAATCAAAATCCAACGATCTACTTCCACAGATTCGAAAGCAAGAAGGAAAAGAACAAAAGCATTCTCCACCAATACCCTAAAGCCCCCAAATCCGATATAAAAAAAAAACCAGAACATCGCATAGGAAGGCTAGAGCATCACGACTCAATCCACAAATTGGGCATCACCAACAAGAAATTAGACTCCTAACAACATAATCATCACCTCACAGATCTCATACCATCACATGGAAGTATACTTGCCTGACCAGTTAAGGCACGGCTCGGAGAGAAGAGGATCGACGGTTGTGGTCCACAGTGCTCGAGCGAGGGAGAAGGATCGCTGCTGTGTTGTCTGCGTGAGGGAAAGAAGAAGATCGCCTGCTCGCACACAAGGAAGAGAGGAGACCGGCGGCTGGGGCTCATCTCTGATGTTGGCGTGAGGGGAGGCCAGCAACGCCCAGGAACTCGCGAGAGGGAAGGGAGGATGGAGAGGGCGGCGTCACGAGGTGAGGCTTAGGGGAAGAAGTCGGCGATGAAGAAAGGGGTTCGGCGGTGTCGCGGGAGTGAGGGCTCAGGATTAAGGAATTCGGTGGAGAAGGGAAAGTAAGGGAAAAATAAGAAACCTTGGTTTTAAAAATTCGCGGAGGAGTCGCGAAGGAGGAGTCGGAGTGGGTTTTAGGTTTTTTCATGAAATTAAAAAAAACTGTTGTGTTTTTATGATTCAACAACATTCAATAGACAACAGTTTAATAAAACTGTTGTATATTATCACATAAACAACACTAAAAGACAACAGTTTTTTAAAACCGTTGTCTTTGACATACATTAGACAACAGTTTTTTAAAAATTGTTATCTTTGACATACATTAGACAACAGTTTTTTAAAAACTGTTGTCATTTAAAAAAAATTATGATGAACAACAACGGTTTTCAATAAAACCGTTGTTAAATGGCAAAAAGACAACAGTTTCTCGAAAAACTGTTGTCTATTAGGTGTGGTTAAATCTAAAATTTCTTGTAGTGTCAACATCCTCAATGGTTGAAGAAGAGTCCAAGACAAGTGAAGAAGATGTCTTGGAGGTCAACTTAGTGAGCGTCTCCATCAAAGTCAAGTCAAAGGACCACAGTGTATGCTTCGGGTGCAATGAGAAGGGACACTACAAGAGTAGATGTCCTATGGCTAAGAAAGAGGTATCTCCTAAACTCAATTCAATTTCTTTAGAATCTAATTTGAGTTGTAAGAAGAAGAAGGAGAAGAAGCACATTAGGTGTTTCATGTGTGGAGAAATGGGACACTACCACACAAAATGCCCAAGGAAGGGAGAGCTCAAGAAGTTGACCCAATTGAAGAAATGGGAGAAAGAGAAGAAGAGGAGCTCAAGTCAAGGGGGAGCTTCAAGGGTAAGGGAGGTATACCCTAACTTGAATCGTAATTCAAATTCTTATGTTCCCATGCATGCTAGGAAAAATAATGATAGTCATTATATAGCAATAAAAAATTTTGGCTTTAGATACCATGATAGAAATAGGGTAAATGTAGATCATAACTCTAGGAAACTCATTCATGATAACTCTAAAAATGGTAGACCTAAGGAGACCCAAGGCACAAATCCCAAAAAGGAGAGACATATACCTAGAAAAATGGGTAGGTCTAGGAATGTCTAAGGTGGATATGTTGACTCTAGGGTTAGGAACCTAGAAAGGGAGAATCAAGTTTTAAAGGTAAAGCTTAATAAGTTGGAGAAATCCCTAGAAAGATTCAATGTTGGATCTAAGGGTTTAGGTATAGTGTTGGGTAGCCAAAGACCCAACAATGATAGATCGAGTTTAGGATACCGATCTAATATCTCCAATGCTAAGGGAAAGTCTTATGCTAGGGTTGCATATGACTATAGCAAGGAGAAGCCAATAAATAACATGGGAAAGCCATTTAATGGTAAGGTTATATTAACTAAGGACAAGGTGTCCAAGGTTAAAAAGGTTAGGTTTGTAGGTCAAGTTGTAGGATCGAAAAGAATTTAGATATCTCCACAATAGCATGATATTGTCCACTTTGGGCCTAGACCCTCATGGCTTTGCTCTTGGGCTCTCCCCAAAAGGCCTCATATCAATAGAGATATCTTTTCTCTTATAAATCCATGATCTTTCCCATATGTTTTCAATATGGGACTATGTTTGCAACCTTGCAACCCCAACAATCCCCCCCTCAAACAAAGGACCATAGGCTTCCCACGTCCAATCCTCGACCTACCAGGTCATCCTGTCCCTCAGTCCACCCGATCTACTAGGACTTCATTGCCTAGTCGCAACTAGGACTTCTTGCCTGGTATCTGGACCTCTTGATCCGAACATAGGAGCCCCTACTTTCTTTGTTCGAGGTCAATATTATTCCCACATGGCTCAATCAGACCATAGCTCTTGTGCACAGTCGACGGTTAAACCTTCTGGCAGTCCGGGCTTTGATACCAATTGTAGGATCGAAAAGAATTTAGATATCTCCATAATAGCATGATATTGTCCACTTTGGGCCTAGACCCTCATGACTTTGCTCTTTGGTTCTCCCCAAAAGGCCTCATACCAATGGAGATATCTTTTCTCTTATAAACTCATGATCTTTCCCGTGTATTTTCAATATGGGACTATGTTTGCAACCTTGCAACTCCAACACAAGTGTCATCGGAGGTGCACCGATGTGACCTAGCAATTGTGGATGAGTCACCTAGGGAGGTGGCTAAGGCTAAGGGCTCTAGGGGGAGTTCAAAGAGTCAAGTTGGGACCCATGGCAAATGGATCTCAAGTGGGTACTACTTGGGAGTCTAGATTGGGTCATGAATGTGACATTGGGCAGTATAAGTCCAAGTGTGTAGCTTTGGCATCGTAAGTCTATTGTTTTAGCATGTTTATTTGCTATTTGTTTTCCATAACTTAAACGTATTGCCAAACATCAAAAAGGGGGAGATTATTGGAGCAATCCCAATGGTCCATGCGACCATGTGTTTTGGTGTTTGGGCAAAGGATTTAAGTTAGGTTCACCCTTATATTTGATATGTGTATTTGAGTTGTGCAAGTTTGCAGGATACATATTTAACTCAGGTTGATGACTTCGGGTCCAGTGAAGTATGGAGCATCCGAAGGACCGTGGATAAGGTAGCGAGGACAAGGGCCGAGGGAAGCGACTTCGAGGCATACGCGAAGGATGACATTGGGGATGATCCGCAGACTTAAATGCATCCGAGGGATGAGAGCCAAAGAAAGTAGGCTTGAAGGCAAGAGGTCAAGGCTGTAAAGAAGCGTCAAATGAGTCGTAAGGGTGAGGGTCCGAGTGCTGAGTGAAGTGTACTCGGGTACTAGTTGACTGGTGGTTTCATCAGTTGACTAGTGTAGTCGACTGGGCAGTCGACTGGGAGTGAACAGAATGTTTCTGTTCGCTCATCCAGTGTGGAGCAGTCGACTAATAAAGAGTTGTTGGGATATAACGGTCGAATCTCCACAAGAGGGCAGTCGACTGATGGATTTGGCAGTTGATTGGTAGGCGGGGTTTGCAACACGTGGCCTATATAACCAAAGCTTGGGAGCTTGGTTATAGTTGACAAAATTAGACTTGGTTAAAGTCTAATTAGTGGTCTACCAGTGCTCAAGGTTTCCCTAGTGTCCAAGAGGTCTTGGTGGGTTTGTGGTACGATTTCTCCACCCACAAGAAGGTTTGAGCTAGCCAGAGTTTCTAAGGAGTCATCCACCGACGGTTCGGGATCGTCCACCTTACGGACAGTCGTGGAGTAGGAGCTTTATCTCCGAATCACGTTACATTGACGTTTAGCGGTTTGCTTACTCTTTCTAGTCTTTATTAACTTTCATATTTGTATTTGTATAGTTTGTATTTCTGCTGCGCAAACTAACTAGTGTAGGAAGCGATTATTTGGGGGTGTCATCTATCCAACCCCCTTTCTAACCGGCCACCAATCCCCTACAGATATCACTTCCTTCATATAGAAGGGATAGATCCCATCTACATCACTCACATCCCTCTGCATAAGTTATTGCATACCCAGTGATCAACTTTATAATCTATCCTGTTACAGGTGACGTTTACCGATACCAAAATATACAACGCCTTATGTAGGGAACCATAGTGACTTCAGGTCTAAGGACTATTCATCTCAATAGTCGCATGAAAATGTTTATGACACTCGCATAATGATCCATGAAACATTCTCATGGTGGGTCATTCAGTACATATTCTCTAATATATACTCATGTGTCAACCTGATATCACATATCCATGACTTGTGAGATTAAGTCATCCGTTTACCTACATGCTAGTCTCAGCGCATTAATATTGTCCTTGTATATTAATACTTGACTAGGAATAATTAAGAGTAGTGTTCTATGTATATATCTCACTATCAATTCAACCAATTAATATGTTGTAAATTAGAACTTCTACTCTATAACATTATTATACTTATTCATTCGGCACTGAATTGAAGTAAATATAATAACCAACTTTACTTTTTATTAATAATGAAATATGATACAAAAGGAGTTCTTTACAATCTTCTCATAATTGGAACTAGGGCTAATACTAACATAGGTCTCTAAGTCTAACTTGACTAATCAAGTTGGTCATAATCAATATTGGATCCCCAAAGATCAAATCCATTACCTTGATTGACTTTATTGAGGCTATGATCTAGGGAGAGCAAATAAAAATATCATCTTTATTGTTGGATAGATTTGCTCGATTGCTTAATTTACTGCTTTCCTTATTTTTGCCTAGATTAGGATGGCTAGATAATTAAGGACTTAGGATTGATTGACATTTTACTAGTTAGAACAAGGATTTTTAGAAAAAAGTTAAATATTCAATTTTCTTAAAATACTTTGTCTAGAAGTGGTCATCGCTCTGATACCTAAGAAGACCCTTAAGTTTCGTCATAGCCTGGAAGTCGATTATTGAAATGGATACTTAACTGACTAACTGTTAAACCAAAATTTAATTCAAAAGTAAACTAATCCTTTGATTTCAAATTAAATTAAATAAAAAAATATATAAAATATCTCACAAAAACCCATAAGCACCCTGATTAAAAAAATAGAAATATGTGAGATGCTAAGATTAATCGATTTAGACTAATTTAACCTAACTAAAACTAATCTATTAATTCAATTAATCAATTTATTCAATCTAACATATAACCAATTAATTCAATTGATCAAATTCAAACTTAAATATTTTTTAAAACATATATTTAAATATTTCTCAAATTAAAATATAATTATGCAAACTTAAATATTTTTTTAAATTCAAATTTAATTATTTTTTTAAATTTAAATTTTAATATTTCTCAAAATTCAAATTTAATTATACAAATTCAAAGTTAAAAATATCTAAAAATTCAAATTTAAATATTTCTCAAATTCAAATATAATTAGTCAAAAATAAATATTTCTCATATTCAGACTTTAATATTTTCAAAAATTTAAATTTTAATATTTCACAAATTTAAATTTAAGTATTCAAACTTAAATATTTTACAAATTTCAAATTTAAATATTTCCCAAAATCCAAAGTTAATTTTTCAAACTTAAATATTTTTCAAATTCATACTAAAATATTTTTTCAAATTCAAATTTAAATATTTCTCAAATTTAAATTTAATTATTCAAAGTTAAATATTTTTAAAAATAAAAATATAATATTTTTTAAATTCAAATTTAATTATTCAAACTTAAATATTTTTCAAAATTGAAATTTATATATTTCACAAAATTCAAATTAAATTATTCAAACTTAAATTTTTTGAAATTTTAAATTTGAATATTTCTAAAAATTCAAATTTAATTATTCAAACTTAAATATTTTTCAAATTAAAATTTAAATATTTCTCAAACTCAAATATAATTTTTCAAAATAAAATTTAATATTTAAAACTTTAAATTATTTTCAAAGCTAAAATTAATTTTCAAAACATAAATTATTTTTTAAAACTTTAATTACTCTCAAAACTAAAAGCAATTTTTAAAATTTTAAATTAATTTTCAAAACTTAATTATTGTCAAAAACTTAAATTATTTTCAAACTATAATTAATTTTCAAAGCTTAAATTAATTTCAAACCATAATTAATTTTAAAATTTTAAATTAATTTTCAAAACTTTATTAAATTTTAAAACATTAATTACTTTTGTAAACTTTAAATTAATTTTGAAAACTTAATTATTTTTTATAACATTAATTAATTTTGAAAACTTTAAATTAATTTTGAAAACTTAATTAATTTTCAAAATTAATTAATTTTTATAACTTTAATTAATTTTTATAACTTTAAATTAATTTTGAAAACTTAATTATTTTTCAAAAATTTATTGATTTTCAAGACTTAAATTATTTTCATTACTTAAATTAATTTTCAAAACTTAAATTATTCTTTCAAAATTTAAATTTATTTTAAAAACTTAAAATTAGTTCATCAAAACTTAAATTAATTCTCCAAATTTTATTTATTCTTCAAAAATTAATTTTACCTAAGCTAATATCTACAGATAGATAGCCAATAACTAAGGGTTAGATATTTTATTGATATTATTTTAAAACTATTTAATTTTTTTACATTTCTTGTGCTCTAGGGTCATAATCATGCTATTAAATTTACCTAATTTTTAATTTTTTCCCTTAAACAAAACAATTATTTAGATACTTGTTTCTTCTATATTTTTTTAAAACAATTACTTAAATGTTTTTCAATTTTTTTAAGGTATTAATGGAGGGGGGATTCTTTACATTTTTTAAAATTATTTTTGATATATGTTAAAGGGGGAGAATCAAATTAAAAGTTAAGTCATGATTAAATGTTAAGTTTTTTGTTTTCCTAAAACTAGGTACTTTCTCAAATTAAGTTTTTTTTAAATATAGTTTTTAAAACCTAAGCATTTTTTCAAAGGAAGTTTTTTGAAAATCCAAGTACTCTTTCAATTTAATCTTTTTCAAAAAAGGGGGTTAAGGTTTTAAAAACTTAGGAGAAAAAGGAAATTAAAGTTTTTTTCAAAAGCTAAGTTCTTTTTCAAAAGCAAAGTTTTTTTTTTCAAAAACTAAGTATTTTAAAGGCTAAGTATGTAACACCCCAAATTTCATGATTTGGAGTCCCAAAAGATCTTATTAAAATCTAAAAATGCCATAGAAAAATTCTAGAGATTTTTAGGAATTTTTAGAGTATTTTTATGTAATTTTTGGAGTTCGTTTGGTATTTTTACCAAGAAGAAGAAGTTTAAAAAAAAAAGAGAAAAGGAATATGTTGAAGCCAGGTTTTGAACCTGCAATCTGGGACTTCGAGCAAAACAAGCCCAACCAGCTGAGCTATACGATTATTATTAAGTTTATGGAGCGAAATGTATATATGCAGTAGATGGAACGTTTAAAATAAATTGGAGAAAAAGGGGCGCGGACGAGAATCGAAGCCCAGACCTGGGGCTTCGAGCAAAGCCCAACGGACCAACTGGGCTAACAATTGTTACTTGAACAAATAGAGGAAGAGTTCTATTTAAGTAATAGGAATTGATAACAAAGAAATAAAAGGAAGAAAAAGAGGTAGCAGCCGAGAATTGAACCCGGGGCTTTTGGCTTGGTCAAAACCCAGCCAACCAACTGTTCCGAAGATATTTCGCAAAAGGATTGGCAGCGAAATAATCTTAAGTTAACAGAATACCGGGTTATTAAAAGGAGAACTTAGGTTTTCCCTTTTGGCCGGAGAACCCCTAATTCCTCTCTTCTCCCTCACGCGTGCGTGGCGTCGGCGATTTCTCTCGAGCAGAAACGAAACGAAGCCAGCTTTGTCTTCGACGGCCGGCCGAAGGGAATTTCCACGAGCTCTTGCAGAACCGAGCTCTCCTCGTCAAGGAGAACACGCGGAAAGGAAGGAATCACCGAGATCTTCATCTTCACCCGAAACCTAGAAGCTTTAGAGTTCTCTTCTCCGGTTGTAAGTCCAAGAGCAGCGAGGTAAGTCGCTACTCACCTGCAGTAGGATAGTTCCGAGATTTCATCTTGTGATGTTTCCTGGATTTTCGTGTGCTAGTGCATGATCTTGTTTTGTGCCGAGAATATGCAGAATTTAGGTTGTGATCTCCTTTGCTCCGAGATTTACTGCTTTGTGATTTGCTGGATGATATATTTATAGCTAACCCAAAATGGTTGTGTTGAAAATAACTTTATCATGCTATGATTTGGATTTTGACAAGCTCTATTGCATAATCCTGTGCAGCCATAACTAGATGCAGTGTAGGCACTCCCTTCACTAGATAAGTTTTCTGAAGAAACTTTGTTAAGACAATGGTATTTGAAACATTGTTAAGCTTCAGCTTCAATCTGCAGATTTAGATTTCAGTTGAACAGCCCTTAGGTTTTCCTTATTACCCTACTACTTTGTTCAGATTTAGATTTAAGTTTCATTCTGTGGATTTAGTTTCCGGTTTGAGCTTACGGTTTAGTAAACTGGTTTAGATCATGTTGTAACATGTTTTAAGATCTCTACTGCTCTATAAAAGTATAAGTTTTACAAGGGTATCAAGCTTTAACAGATTTCTTTGTGTTGAATAGCTATGTTGTAGTATTTTGTTTCTCTGAATGCAGCCATAGTAGTAGTTCATATAGGTTTAGTTATTATGCAGTTCAGCATTTTTTTAGTTCAGTTTTGGTGCTATTTCTTATACATGATCAGCCCTGTTAGTAGCATTGCAGTTTTAGTTACTTCGCTACTTTAACAAGCATGAACAGCCACTCCCTAAGTGTATGCAGTTTCTTTTAAGAATGCAGATTTTTCTTCTTTGATTTATTTCTGCTGTAGCATGCCTAAAGATTTCAGATTTTGTATTCCTTGATTTTAAATCCGTTGTAGTATGTTTGAAGAAGTTAGATATGCTTTCTTTTGATTTGTCTCTGATATAGCATGCTTATAGAAGTCAGATTTTCTTTCCTTTGATTTAATTCTGTTGTAGCATGCCTATATTCTTTTTAAGAGTTTAAGAAAAGTATAAGAAAGATAAAGAAAAGTATAAGAAAGATAAAGAAAAGAAAGAAAAGGCCGAGGCCTTAAGTAGATCCCAAAGTCGAGACTTTAGGGATTTTTGGCACACAAGGTGTCTATTAAAATGCCAAGGCATTTAAAGAAGAAGTAAATAAGCTAAAAAGTATTTTACTTTTAAGAAGAGGCTAGTACCCGACATCCAAGAGCTTGTCGTTAAACAAATCCAGGTGTCCAATTCCGAGGTCTTGGCCCTGGTAGACCGAGGTCTGCTCTTTTAGGATTGGTGGCTCGCTACCCCAACCTATTAGGGAACGCGCATAAGATGGTACTATGCCTGGGCCCAAGAAGAAGTTGATTATTATTTTGAAGTATTATAAGTATAAGTTTTCGAATAAGTAAAACGAGTTTTACATAAACATAAAGTATTAAAAATTAAGTTAGAACAAATGAGATAAGTTTCATCTAGTTCTAAAAATCAGTAAGTTTAGTTCTTTATTCTACCATGTTTATCTAGTAGATGAGTAGTTTTCATGTTTACCTATTAGATGAGCAGCATGATTAACTATTAGAATTACATGAGTAGATTCCTTAACTTTCTTTGCTATTAGTTTGACATGAGCAGTTATGTTTATGCTTTATTTCTTTTAGAGCATATAGTTTCTAGTTCTTTTCGTATACATGCACATTCGTGATTTTGTGAGTTAGATAGCGCTTACTAAGAAAATTTTGCTTATAGACTACACTTCCTCTTACTGCAGATAAAGGAAGAGAAAAGGTTTAGCAAGGAAGGCGACAAGGTGGCGCGGATGGTGTGTGATGCCAGGACTATGGAAGCCTTGGGACTTAGTTTAAGAATTTATTAAGATTGTCATTTATTAAGAATGTATTAGATGAGTCATTTAGTCTTCCGCTATTAGTTAATTGTATGTTTTTATTTTGTTTCTGCTATTCATTACTTGCATGATTTGATTTCATTAAACTGCGTGGTGATGTTATTCCTTTTGGTTGATCGATATGTGTTCCAGCCGCTTGTGGCTGAGTATATATTGCATGTATTGTTAAATATGGTCACCGGTATAGGGGAGACTCTGCCGGAATTTTTCGGTAAGGGTTTCCATGTGATTTTTAATCGTACCGGTTAAGTAGAGTTAGTAGTAGTAAGTAACGATCATCCTTAGAGTATAGTAGTAGTAAGAAGGGTGGTCGTTACAGTTGGTATCAGAGCAGTTCCCATTCTCCAGCATCACACATCAGCACCAGCCTTGCCGTCTTCAAGTAAGAAAGTATTTAAGTTTCCTTTTATACTTTCTTTATTATTTGCAGTATGGAATAATTGCTTATATGTGCTTTAGTAAGATAGAAATTTTGTTCTCTTATATTCATATATATAAGTATGTTTAGAAAGGATAGAGAAGATATTAAGTCTTCCAAAGACCACTAATGGGTACGATGCGAGATGAATACTAGAGGACCGAGAAGTTAAAAGATTAAGACACAAAAAGGTACCACTAGTAAAGGATAGTATAAGATAGAAATATCCAGAATTAGTCTAAGTTCGAGGACGAACTTTTTATAAGGTAGGGAGAATTGTAACACCCCAAATTTCATGATTTGGAGTCCCAAAAGACCTTATTAAAATCTAGAAATGCCATAGAAAAATTCTAGAGATTTTTAGGAATTTTTAGAGTATTTTTATGCAATTTTTGGAGTTCGTTTGGTATTTTTACCAAGAAGAAGAAGTTTAAAAAAAAGAGAGGAAAGGAATATGTTGAAGCCAGGTTTTGAACCTGCAATCTGGGACTTCGAGCAAAACCAGCCCAACTAGCTGAGCTATACGATTATTGTTAAGTTTTATGGAGCGAAATGTATATATGCAGTAGATGGAACGTTTAAAATAAATTGGAGAAAAAGGGGCGCGGACGGGAATCGAAGCCCAGATCTGGGGCTTCGAGCAAAGCCCAACGGACCAACTGGGCTAGCAATTATTACTTGAACAAATAGAGGAAGAGTTCTATTTAAGTAATAGGAATTGATAACAAAGAAATAAAAGGAAGAAAAAGAGGTAGCAGCCGAGAATTGAACCTGGGGCTTTTGGCTTGGTCAAAACCCAGCCAACCAACTGTTCCGCGGATATTTCGCAAAAGGATTGGCAGCGAAATAATCTTAAGTTAACAGAATACCGCGTTATTAAAAGGAGAACTTAGGTTTTCCCTTTTGTCCGGAGAACCCCTAATTCCTCTCTTCTCCCTCACGCGTGCGCGGCGTCGGCGATTTCTCTCGAGCAGAAACGAAACGAAGCCAGCTTCGTCTCCGACGGCCGGCCAAAGGGAATTTCCACGAGCTCTTGCAGAACCGAGCTCTCCTCGTCAAGGAGAACACGCGGAAAGGAAGGAATCACCGAGATCTTCATCTTCACCCGAAACCTAGAAGCTTTAGAGTTCTCTTCTCCGGTTGTAAGTCCAAGAGCAGCGAGGTAAGTCGCTACTCACCTGCAGTAGGATAGTTCCGAGATTTCATCTTGTGATGTTTCCTGGATTTTCGTGTGCTAGTGCATGATCTTGTTTTGTGCCGAGAATATGCAGAATTTAGGTTGTGATCTCCTTTGCTCCGAGATTTACTGCTTTGTGATTTGCTGGATGATATATTTATAGCTAACCCAAAATGGTTGTGTTGAAAATAACTTTATCATCCTATGATTTGGATTTTGACAAGCTCTATTGCATAATCCTGTGCAGCCATAACTAGATGCAGTGTAGGCACTCCCTTCACTAGATAAGTTTTCTGAAGAAACTTTGTTAAGACAATGGTATTTGAAACATTATTAAGCTTCAGCTTCAATCTGCAGATTTAGATTTCAGTTGAACAGCCCTTAGGTTTTCCTTATTACCCTACTACTTTGTTCAGATTTAGATTTAAGTTTCATTCTGTGGATTTAGTTTCCGGTTTGAGCTTACGGTTTAGTAAACTGGTTTAGATCATGTTGTAACATGTTTTAAGATCTCTACTGCTCTATAAAAGTATAAGTTTTACAAGGGTATCAAGCTTTAACAGATTTCTTTGTGTTGAATAGCTATGTTGTAGCATTTTGTTTCTCTGAATGCAGCCATAGTAGTAGTTCATATAGGTTTAGTTATTATGCAGTTCAGCATTTTTTTAGTTCAGTTTTGGTGCTATTTCTTATACATGATCAGCCCTGTTAGTAGCATTGCAGTTTTAGTTACTTCTCTACTTTAACAAGCATGAACAGCCACTCCCTAAGTGTATGCAGTTTCTTTTAAGAATGCAGATTTTTCTTCTTTGATTTATTTCTGCTGTAGCATGCCTAAAGATTTCAGATTTTGTATTCCTTGATTTTAAATCCGTTGTAGTATGTTTGAAGAAGTTAGATATGCTTTCTTTTGATTTGTCTCTGATATAGCATGCTTATAGAAGTCAGATTTTCTTTCCTTTGATTTAATTCTGTTGTAGCATGCCTATATTCTTTTTAAGAGTTTAAGAAAAGTATAAGAAAGATAAAGAAAAGAAAGAAAAGGCCGAGGCCTTAAGTAGATCCCAAAGTCGAGACTTTAGGGATTTTGGCACACAAGGTGTCTATTAAAATGCCAAGGCATTTAAAGAAGAAGTAAATAAGCTAAAAAGTATTTTACTTTTAAGAAGAGGCTAGTACCCGACATCCAAGAGCTTGTCGTTAAACAAATCCAGGTGTCCAATTCTGAGGTCTTGGCCCTGGTAGACCGAGGTCTGCTCTTTTAGGATTGGTGGCTCGCTACCCCAACCTATTAGGGAACGCGCATAAGATGGTACTATGCCTGGGCCCAAGAAGAAGTTGATTATTATTTTGAAGTATTATAAGTATAAGTTTTCGAATAAGTAAAACGAGTTTTACATAAACATAAAGTATTAAAAATTAAGTTAGAACAAATGAGATAAGTTTCATCTAGTTCTAAAAATCAGTAAGTTTAGTTCTTTATTCTACCATGTTTATCTAGTAGATGAGTAGTTTTCATGTTTACCTATTAGATGAGCAGCATGATTAACTATTAGAATTACATGAGTAGATTCCTTAGCTTTCTTTGCTATTAGTTTGACATGAGCAGTTATGTTTATGCTTTATTTCTTTTAGAGCATATAGTTTCTAGTTCTTTTCGTATACATGCACATTCGTGATTTTGTGAGTTAGATAGCGCTTACTAAGAAAATTTTGCTTATAGACTACACTTCCTCTTACTGCAGATAAAGGAAGAGAAAAGGTTTAGCAAGGAAGGCGACAAGGTGGCGCGGATGGTGTGTGATGCCAGGACTATGGAAGCCTTGGGACTTAGTTTAAGAATTTATTAAGATTGTCATTTATTAAGAATGTATTAGATGAGTCATTTAGTCTTCCGCTGTTAGTTAATTGTATGTTTTTATTTTGTTTCTGCTATTCATTACTTGCATGATTTGATTTCATTAAACTGCGTGGTGATGTTATTCCTTTTGGTTGATCGATATGTGTTCCAGCCGCTTGTGGCTGAGTATATATTGCATGTATTGTTAAATATGGTCACCGGTATAGGGGAGACTCTGCCGGAATTTTTCGGTAAGGGTTTCCATGTGATTTTTAATCCTACCGGTTAAGTAGAGTTAGTAGTAGTAAGTAACGATCATCCTTAGAGTATAGTAGTAGTAAGAAGGGTGGTCGTTACAAAGTATTTTTCAAAACAATGATTTTAAAGGTTAGATGTTTTTCAATGTTCTTTCAAAGTTAAGTGCTACTTTTTAGAAGGGGGCTTAAAATTAAAATATTTGTTTGGGTAAACTTTGAAGAGTGTTCTGTTTCTATACCCAGAAATTTTAACTTTGAAAAAAGGTAGTTGAAAATTCTTACTTGTATGAGTCTTTAGTTATTCTTAACTAGTTATGTTTTACTTAATTTTGAATTGTGTTACCATAATCAAAAAAGAGAAGATTGTTGGTAAAAAAAGTACTAGATGATCAAACGAAAGTTTTGATAATGGAAAAGAGTTCAAAGTTATAGGTTATTGTGATTCTAACAATTTTGACAGAGTATACAGGAAAGTCCTCAGTGAGCTTTGGTAAGGTAAAAGTCCTAGTGAATAATAGATAGGTGGAAAGTCTTAGTTACGACTAGGCAAGGAAGTCCTAGTCCGAGAGACTAGCTAGGAGTCTTAGCAGGTCGAGGACGTCGGGCAGAAAATCATAATGGCTGAGGCAGTAGGTAAAAGTCCTAAAGGTTACAGACACCATGTGGAAGACTGGATTGTTCAAGGATCGGGCGTCCAGTGAAAGTCATGAAGTCTCGGATGCTAACCAAAAGTCTAAACGGTCTAGATGACCAGTTTGATATCATGTAAACTATCCTGAGAGGAGTAGGTGAGGGCGCGTTCCCGTTGAGGGAATAGTAGATGTCAGTTTGACCTAAGATTTCAAGAAAAATCCAAATGTTAGAATCAGACAATCGCTAGACTGCCAAATTATCTTTATTTGGACTATGCTAACTCTTTAGTGTAGAAAATATTATATATGTTAGACTAACATTGGTTGCAGGAGCAAAATTGAAAAGGTTGGCCAAAGCCCTCTATGTTTGAGGCACGAAGGCACCTCCTATGTGATATAGGCGGCTCAGTGTAGAAGGTGTGGAGGCACCTCAATTCAAGGAGGCACATCCACGCAGATCAAATTTAAGGATAGACTTTGCTTCAATGCCTGTCGCGTGGAGGACACTGGGTGCATCTGTTTAGATGGAGGCACCTCCGGTTAGATAAGAACTGGGCATTTCAATGCAAATCAAGATTGAGCTGGTGGCACCTCCAACTTCCTTAGAGGCACCTCAATTCACCTATATAAGCGCAGTGTCGAACAGTACTTCAAGAAAGAAAAAAAATGTTGGTGCAGGGAGTACCCGACAATCAAACTAGTGTTTTGATAATGGAAAAGGATTCAAAAGTTAAGATGTCTTGTTGTCTAACAAGTGTGAATGAGCTTGCAGGAAAGTTCTAAGTGTTCTTAGGTAAAAGTCCTAGTGGATTCTTGGTAGGTGGAAAACCTAGGGGAGGTAACCCTAGATAAAAGAAAGTCTTAGCTACGGTTAGACACAAAGTGCTGATCCCGGGGATTGGCCAAAGTCTTGGCGGGTCGAGAACTTTGGGTGAAATCATAGAGTCAGGGACTCTAGGTGAAAATCTTGGTGGTCATAGACCATGTGAAAGTCTGGACGTTTCGTGAAGTGGGTGTTCAACATGAAGTCTCGAACGCTGAACAAAAGTTCAGATAAGAGGACCGGACTGGCAAAAGGTAAACTCTCCTGAGAGGAGTAGGTGAGGACGCATTCCCTGAAGAGGGAACAATAGGCATCGACCCGACCTAGAGTTTCAGCAAAACTCAAAGTCAGGACTGGACAGTCTGAATGTTGTCAAAATTAATATTTATATACTATTTTGTCTTTTATTCTAACTCTATTTTCCAAGAAAACTAACATTTGTGCAGGATTGAATTATGCCTTATTCGGTCGATCGAACGCCTCGATTGGTCGACCGAACCTCTAAGTAGATAGATCAGATTTCCACCAAGTTGATCGGGTTCGACCAAGGGATCTATTAACCGAATCGTGGGTTCAGTCTACCAAACAATGAATAGGCGTCGACATGGTTGAGTCTAGTTTATTGGACCAGATAAGCCAGTGAGGAAAGCAGGATCGATCGATCGATCAATCAATCGAACGGTGGGATCGGTTGACTGAATGAAGGCTCTATTCAAAGCGGCAGAATCTGGATGGGAAGTTAGGCAGGTGCCAAAGGTTCAGTCGACCGAACACCAGGATCGGTCGATCGATCAGTGTTGAGTCAAAGATTGATTCCGAGATCAGTGGATCTAGATCAGGTCAACCTTGACTATAAAATGGAGTTAGACCAGTAGCTTCAAAACAAACATTCAGAATGATCTTCTTACATGCAAGCTACGTCGGAATGACTCAAAAATGCCTAACTGCTACTCCGACAATAGACAAACATATTCTTAATCTTTCATCTATCGGTAACTTAATTTTATTATAGTGATATTGTACTTATCATCTTTGTAAAGTTTTTTCAGATTGATGATTGTCTAACAAAAGCGATCAACGATCACGGGCCTTGGAGTAGGAGTTGTCACAGACTCGAACCAAGTAAAAGAAACTTTGTTAGCATTACTCTTGCTTTCTCCTGTTTATTCCACTGCGTATACTCTGTCACTGTTTTAAACAAATGAAATAGCCAAGTGTGCTATTCACCCCCCCCCCCCCTCTAGCATACATCAATCCTACAATTGGTATTAGAGCAAGATCGTTCTTAATTGGTGAAATCACCAATCGAGCAGGGGTACTTTTTTAAAAAGAAAATTATATATCATTTTTATTTAAAAAGTATTCTTACGCCTTTCGTTTTTCCTCTAAATTTCTTTTCCAAAAAATTTAGTTTTATTTTTTCACCATTAGTTAGAGTTTGTGAAATAATGCATTTAATAAAATTTTGTCATAATATTTTTTATTATTGTTTTAGTATTTTCCTTGAAATTCATGCAATACTACTCAAGTAATTTCTTTATCTCCCGCACTACTAATCCAAGACTAAATCTTGGAACAAGCTTAATTGTTTTCTTGTGTGTAAGATTTATCTCTTAAATGGCTTACCAAGAAGACTACAGTACCGCACGCCCACCACTCTTGTCCGGCGAGAATTTCAGGTACTGGAAAGACCAGATGGAGTACCAACTAAAGACCCAGGTGGAGATATGGACCATGATCCAAACCGAAATCATACTCCCCATTAAAGAAGGTGTGTCTGTCGCCTGTGACAAGTTGGATACACAAACAAGGAGAAATATTGAAGCTGATGCAAAAGTAACATGCCTATGCGGACTAACAAATAAAGTGCCTGATCGAGTTGGAAAGTTCAACAATGCTAAGGAGCTTTGGGAAAAATTGATCGAGTTGCTTGAGATTCCATCAAAGCTATAAGACCAAGTCAAACTTGAGTTTGAATCTGAGTATGAATCCCCAGAGTCAACCTCCAAACCAGAATCAGAAGAATCAGATCAGACCAATTTTATAGCACTAATGGCTAAAGAAGAGATAACTGAATCTGATTCTGAATTTGAGATGGCAATAGTCAAGAGGGAGAATCCTATCATGGATCTAAGAAGTAAAATTTTAAATTCAAATTTTAATTTTCATATAACTTGTTTTAAGTGTAGGGAGAAAGGGCACCATAAAAACCAGTGCCCTACTCATAAGATTTGGACGGCACGATTGGAGGAGAAGGAGAAATCAATGCTAGGAGTCTGAAAAGGAAAGGAGCACATTGAATACTTCAAGTGCAAACAGATGGGTCACTACAAAAGTCAATGCTCAAAAAGAAGACCTAAGAATCTAGGAGGAGAAATCAAGGTTAGTAAATTTACATTACATGAAAATCTAATTTTTGCAACAGGTGTCAATGCCCTAACTAATCATTATTGCTCTAGTTTAGTTCCCTCCCAAAAATCAAATATACATGCTAATAATACAATGAATAAAGTTCATTCAAATCTATATAAGAATAACTTAAAATTATTTAATAAAAATAAGAAATTAACTTTTATAAAATTAGAAAAATAAAATAATATTTTAAAAGATAAAATTGATAAATTAGACAAGATTATTAATAATTTAACCAAATCACAAAATCTAGACTTAGATTACAAGTCTAAGATAAAACTTAAACTCTACAAATCAAGCTATAATCAAGTACCTTTTAATTATGAAGCTAATCAATAAACCATAAACTTAAAATTAACTATTAATTGCTTGACTTGGTTTATCCATGAATAATTGCCATGAACATACATATGTGTAATTAATTTATAAATGTTATGTCATTCATTATTACTAATTGCTTAATCTAGAAAGAATATATAAGGACTTAGTGTTGGTGCGGTTAGCACTAACGATCTAACTCAGGTTTTGATGAATGACAAAGAAGGTTAAGTTAGGTTTGTTGTCATCTAATACTTTGACTGAATATGCAGGAGAAATCCAGCTAGGTCAACGGGCTGACCAGATAGCTGGTGCGAAGTCCAGATAGGTCGACGGGCTGACCGAATATCTGGTATGAAGTCCAGCTAGGTCAACGGGCTGACTGGATAGATGGCACAAAACCCAGCTAGGCCGATGGGCTGATTGGATAGCTCTCACGAAGTCCAAATAGGTCGACGGGCTGACCGGATGTCTGGCAGGTAAGTTAAGGTAAGTCACTATAGGGGAGTGACTTAGTGAGGACGCGTTCCCTGTTTTGAGGGAACAGTAGGCATTGATCCAACTTAGAACTATTTCGGGAATTTAAGTTGTGATCGTGACTAGATTCTGGACTCGATAAGACAGAATCTAATTACTACCCTTTTTACTTTAATTATGCTAATACTTTGTTTTGCAGGGTAGTATAATTTGTATTTGCCTCAGACTAACATTTTCTTGTAGGAAATTGATGTTCTGGAAAATGGTGGTCCAGACGCCTAAAGGGATCCGGGCGCCCGGAAGTTATTCGAGCGCCCGAAATGCAAAAAACTTATCTCGTCGCCACGTGGAGTGTGCTGATTGGTTGGGCCAACGCCACGGTCCAGGTGCCCAAAAGAGATCTGGGTGCCCGGAGCACTCCTATAAAAGGTGTCTTCCTCTAGAGTTATGGATAACAACTTCTTCTAAGAATGCTTGTTGCGCTTTGCTCTTGCGATGCTACGAGGCTTCTCCGACAACCTGTGACTCATTTCCTTTTTCTTGTTGTCGGTATTAGTTTAATAATTCCTGTACTTATTTTGTAATCATTTTTACGAATTATTAGTGATTGCCTAATAAAAGCACTCGACGAGTGAGGGCCTTGGAGTAGGAGTCGACGGAGGTTCCGAACCAAGTAAAATTGATTGTGTTAGCATTGCCCTTACTTTCCTTATTTCCGCTGCATACTCGAATTAATTTTCGAATTCTTAAAGATCGCTATTCACCCCCCCCCCCTCTAGTGAACTCTATGATCCAACAAGTGGTATCAGAGCAGGTACTGCTCTGAATCAGTGCAACCACTAATCGAGCAAGGGGGGTTCTTTTTAAAAGAAAAATATATATCATTTGTGTTTAAAAATTAGTGCAACCACTAATCAGTACGCCTTTCTTTTTTTCCCTCCAAAATTATTTTTCAAAAATTCATTATCATCTTTTCACCATTGGATAGTATTAGCAAAATATCGCATTTACCAAAATTTGAAATAATTTTTTTTTATTAATATTTTTTTTTTTTTAAATTAGTGAAATTCTATATTTTTTCTCCGGCACTATTAATCTAAGACCAAGTATTGACACCTCTTTTTAGTTTTCTATCATCAGTGCTTAATGGCTCAAGTCGAAGGATGAAACATTTACGAACCACCTCCATATGAGATGTACAAGAGACATGAATTCAATATGTGGAGGATGTAGATGGAAACGTTTATTCTCATGAACGACTTCGATGGTGGCATGGCACTAAAGATCAACACAAAACTCGAAAGCAAACCAAAAGGTAATAAAGTTAGTTTCAGATTTATTACCTAACAAAGTTACTTGCAGGATAGGAAAGGTCAAGGATGCCCACAAGTTTTGGACCTGCCTGACCAACCTTCACGATGAGGTATTGGAGTTAGACGATCAAATCAAAATCGAATCCAAACTTGAGTCAAATCCAACGGAAGAGCCTACCGAATTAAGGGATGCGCTTAAGGTTAGTATAATTTACAAAAACACCCCTATTAGTAATAGTTTAGATCATCTACATGCTAATTTAGATAATTATAAAATTATCCCTAGTATGCTGCATGACTATCTAGATTTTGATCAAGTTAATCAAGACTTTGATCAAATTGACATCAACCGTGACTTGGTCAAACAAAACATTGAGCAAATCAATTCAGACAGATTAATTAATTCAAAAATAATTAATTCAACCATTAAAATAAAATTGAATTAAAAAAATAAATAAATAGATTTAAATGAAATCAATAAGTTCCCTAATAAATTATTTTAATAATCTAGACAATATAAATCTAGAAAATTATATCCAAAGCAAAGAAAATTTTAAAGATAAGACTAATCTAATAAATTTAACTAATAATATGAACTTAAGAGATAAAGAAAATATAAGGATAAAATCAAAACAAATTTAACAAATTCAAAATTAACTAAAATAAAAATTAAATTAAATTAAAATTAAAATAAGATTTAAATTAAATTAAATTATGTCACGCCCCAGGTAGTCCCTTCCAAAAGAAATTTCGACACCATCTCATCTGTACGAGTGACAATATAAAACTTTACTACAAGCCCTCCGGGTCACACAAACTGTCACGCCCCCAAAGGAGTCCCTACCGAAATATTTCAGAAGCATCTCCCCTGTATTGGTGACAATATGAAGCATACATACATACAAAATACATCATGCACATGCGGCTGGAATATATACACAACCACGCAGTATATATCATCAGCCCACTTGGTTGGAACAAAATAAACATAACCACGTAGTTATATATATATTTAACAACTCACTCGGCTTTACTAAAAGCCAACACCGCGGAAAAATGATAAAGAAAGTCCATACAAACCAAAAACAACAACTGCTAGCTGACTAGGCTTTATACAACAATCACAACAACATCAATACAACAACAACACCAAATACACTAGATACCAAATACAAATAAAGTGTAAACGAAACTCGAAGCGGTCTTCGGATGTGACATAAGACTGGCAGACAGGATACTCCAAGCGACACTCCAACCATCTAACTGCTACCTGAAAACATAAAGGTATAAATGCGGTGGAGAGTATAGGTAACTCAGCAGGTAATAGATAGAATAGTGCATGGTCCATAAATAAATATGGAGATCAAAGGTATACAGTCACAAAAGAAAATAAAGATCATGATCATACTGACATATCCAATAAACACAACTACCTGTACCAGTCTATCCCACATAGTATAATGATCATAGCTGACATACAAACTGCATAAACTACAACTGACATAATGATAAATACATACCCAATCTGGAATCGACACATGGTACAATGATCAGTAAACTCACCGGATCTGCAATGGACCTACTCGTGACACCTGTGCAATATAAATGCGACTGCATATACATGTAAAATAAATGACATGTATGCAGCATGACAACCATATGCAACAATCATATCTCAAACAAGTGCAAAACATCACAATCAAATGCTACTAGTATCTACTAGGCATGTATGCAAATATATCTCCATAGATGCACCGCACATCATATGTAAAAATGTGTATGCATGCTCCATGGTCACCCCCGCCACCTTTCTAGACACCACGACCCCTGTATGGCTGAGAGGCTTGGGCCCGTAACAAACTGTACTAGCCTCCAGTACATGCACCGCTATAGGCGGCCGAAGCGGACGGTCAGCTAAGTAGTTATCTAA
Organism: Zingiber officinale; assembly: GCF_018446385.1. Lineage (NCBI taxonomy): Eukaryota > Viridiplantae > Streptophyta > Magnoliopsida > Zingiberales > Zingiberaceae > Zingiber > Zingiber officinale. The sequence goes on along the minus strand of NC_055996.1, from coordinate 49,708,733 downwards.
CTACATAGCTCAGGGTCCCTGACCACTCACATCTCTAGCCCTCTAACTACTGTACCCTCAAGACTTCTACTCCAGAGTGATCAAGGCTGACAGAACACTGAGTGACCGAGTAAGCGCGACAGGACTAGCTCCACTCCTAGCTACAAAGGAGACAATTGTCGTCAGATGCAATGAATGATGAACATGATTATATATATATATCTCATGATACAGACACTGTCATCATCAATGCAACAATCTAATCCACATAAATACTCCACAACATGAGTATAATCGTCATGATACCTCCACATATCCCACCAAACACATGTATACACAACTACACATATATAATCAACCAAAAATCTCCAATACTCCCACCAGACATGTACATAGAACGTAAGTACAATCAACATGTATCCTCCAGTAAAAACACATTAGACACGTGTATAAACAACAAATATACAATCAACACAACTCCTCCAAAAGTACATAACAAATACGTGTGTACATACAACATGTACATGTACGGTCAACATGATGACTCCTATAACACATACCAACCTACGTGCAATCCACATCATATGCACAAACAGCATGATAATTCAAATCAACCAAACAACCCCTACAATACATACTCTACACGTGTATATGCAACAGAGTAGAAATCAAGAGTTGAGACTGTATATGATATAACTAGAAACCTCAAAGATCAAGCATAAGTATCAAGCATGAAAGCAACAAATGAATACGATATAAGGTAAACCAGCATAATCCATCGAATAATAACCATGCACTAAGCTCAAAAGAAAACTACATAGAAGCCAAGGAAGAAATACCCGCCTCGATATATCTCGTATCAATAGAACCTCCCATGTCACGCGGCTCGTCCTCGATCAAGGTTCTGTATCATATAATGTATCAAGTATATACATATACTACGATATATAAATCGTGTTTCAAAAGGAATAGCTATCCTTAACGCATTAACTAACCCTAATTATTGCCCCTTCTATTAATTAAATTAAAGCCACTTCTCCTTTCATAATTGCTCAAAATAGAATAACCCTAACTTTCCATAATCAACTAGATTAGGTTCTAAAATAATTCACCTTTTTATTTCAACTAAACCCATAGGTTTCAATCCAATACTAAATCTGATTTTTAACATGATAATCTAGTATCAATGTGGATTAAGAAATACATCCATTCACTATTATTTAATCTAAACAAGAACAAAACCCTACACCCCTTAGAAAACCTAATTTACCCACATACAAATAAGAATCACAACGGTATTCTACTAGAAGAACTTACTTTGAGGTTGGGCAGAATCTAGTAGCTCACAATCAAGCTAAATACTGTCCAGAAGCTACAACAGTCAACCATACACCAACTCTTCTAAGTATCAATCCAGAAAATGAAATACACAGTAAAGGAGTTGCAGGAAACCTAATTCATAGTACAAACTCACCTCAACAGACCTTCACTTCTTCACCGAGACCTCCAACAACTTCAAGAAGTGGAAGCATAGTGATTGGCAGGAGGGGAAATCCACCAATACCTTGATCCAATGAATCCCCTTAAGTCCAGATCAAGAAGAACATCACAAAGGGGGCAAGATCTTTGAAATCACACAATTCCGAATGAATCTTACCTTTATTCAGTCGCTTCCAGGTGGCATCGCCCACTTCAATCTGGCTGATGTAGAGCAACCGGTCACTCTCCAGCAAACAAGTTGATGAGGAGGAACAATCCATGCTAGGGCTCACCTTTATCCCCCCTCTTAGCTGAAGACCAACCCATGCGGCCGGCTACGCGATGGCAACGAAAATCTTGAGCTACAGCACGACCGAATAGGGGCTCGGGTGCTCGATGCTCGCTGAGATTGGAAATATGCGAAGGCTCAGCCGATGGTGGTCGAACGGCGATAACATATAAAGAGGGTGACTTGGCTCCGGCATCTTGTGGGTCGACGGATCGCAGCGGCACGAGAGGGAAAGGGAGGAGGGAGGCTCAACATTGGCGATCGGGACGGACATCACCGGTGTGATCAAGAATCGCCGGCTCAGGGTAGAGATGCAGTGGGAACCAAGAGAGAGGAGGAAGAGAAGTATCGGGGAAGAGCCTCTGTTGGCGTCGACGATCGACCGGAGAGGAATCGCAAGAGAAAGCCTCGGAAGGAAGAAAGCTCGCGCGCAAAGGGGAAAAAGAATTGGGAAAGAAAGGAAAAGAAATAGGGATTATATACTTAGGTTAAATTTAATCAAACCCTAAGTTAATTTCTCAATCAGCTCCCACTTAAATGGTGTTCCAAACAGGCCTCCACCTACCCCCATCGATTCATCCCCTCAAAACGAGTCTTATGGACTCAGTTTAAATCTCGAAAAAATTCTCAAATTTTCAAAAAAATTCTATAAGGTTATTTCTCCAATAACATTAGTATTTAATTATTATTTGAGTGTCTTATTTTACATTCTCCCCCACTAATAAAAATTTGGTCCCCAAATTTACTAGTCAACTCAGGGATCCTTATCCAAGGGTAACATCCAAGCAACATACTCATACACTACACATCCAAGTATCATGAATAAATCTCCAACCATAAGGGATAACTCTGTGTTATGAACACATCCTGCTTCCACTACTCCCACAATACTGCCTAATCAACTATGGGTAAAGTCTACTACCTCTGAATCCCATAATCTACTATCAACAGATCCTCCAACATCTATATAGGGCGCTCAATCTATCCATTAGTCTGAGGGTGAAAATCTACACTAAAGAGAAGCTCCTACCCCAAAATCCACTATAATCTCGATCAGCACCATGATGTGAAATCATGGATCTCCATCCGATACAATGCTCAGAGATATACCATAAGATTCGGTAGTCTCTCTACAGTGTAATCCTGCTACTCGATCCAAAAGAATTCGCCCTACCAATCGATAGCTATGGAACAAAGTCATCTCCCAACAATGATTACCCAAACCATCATATCCTTCCTATGTCCTGGATAATCCCACAATAAAATCCGTCATAACAAGCTCCCAACTCCACTCTAGTATCTGAATCAACGGATACAATCCTATCTCTGACGTTTAGCCTCTACTGGCTAACATTCTAGGCATCAAGCTACAAAATCCGCGATGTCTTTCTTCATGTCGTTCCACCAATAAAAATACTCCAAGTCTCTATATATCAGATGTCACCCGGATGTATCGCAAATCTAGATCAATGTGTTTCCTGCAATAACCCCTCCCTGATAAGAAGTGACTCAGGAATACACATAATCTCCCATAGAAATCAAAGAATCTAATTCTCATTACACGAGAATTCTAACTACTAGCATGAGTCTACTCTGCTCATGCTATATCAGAACTGTACAAAACCCCAGGAACGATACATCTGTGTAGAGTACAAATCTATCTACACTAGAAAGTAAAACTAAGACGGGTGCAGTTATCAACTTTTCGTTTTACTCCTGAAATTGATCTCGTAAGCGATACCCTTCCTAAATAGTCCAGTCAATGACATAACAATGCTAGAGAAACCCTCAATTAATTTCCAATAATATCCATCCAGACCAAAGGAACAGCAAGTCTCCGGTATAGACTACGACTACTCCCAACTGGTAACAGCCTCTATCTCCTGTGGATCCACTACTACCCCTACTGGTGACCATGTGTTACAGAAATCCCACAGAAGACAATCAAAATATGCACTACTAAACTTCACATATAGATATTCCTATCAGAACATCTCTAGAACTATGCGAAGATAGTGTACGTGATCCGCCTCGGATCGGGAATAGATCACAACATTGTCAATGAAGACAATGAAAATTGATCCAACATCCTAAGAATACTAAATACATCGAATCCATGAAAACATGTAGGGCATTGTAAGCCTAAATGATAAAACCAATGACTCATAATGTCCGTACAATAGACATCCTCAACCGTAAGATCCCCGACAAATATGTGATATGATCACCAACTACAAATCAACAAATCCATATATATAACAAACATATTACAGTCCATACCACTATCAACATCAAACACCAAATAATAGATCCTTAGATCAAATATCCACCAATATATCATCAAATCAAATATTCACCAATAGATCATCAACAAATAACATATCACCACACCTGATCTCCCAATATCCATCAATCAACTCTCTATCCTTCGAAGATCATAATCTAATCAATTAATACTACCTACTACGTATCATTACAGGTCGTAAATCTCTAGATGCATCAAGTATATCTAACTATATCTGATTAGTCCACGAGTCAGGATCTCCCATGGAACAACATTAGGCGAATCGACTGACCATCGCCTTATAAACCATCATACTACCGAAAGAAGTAGATAACTATTCTCTCTCCAAACACCTCAAAGAAATCACTAAGTGATGACCTGATCTCCAAAAAGCATTCTCTGCTTCTTCCTTCACGTGGTACCGGGTCACATAAAGGCTAAGCAGCTAACTTCAACTCTCTCACGTCTGTACAAATCATAAATCCAAATGTACTCTCTAAGTTATACACCCTAGTAATGGTCATATCTCATAAGTGTTAATCAGGTAGCTTTACACTTTTCCACACCATGGGGTATCCTATTCGAATGTACCTTCTATGTCATCAAACCAGGTACAGACAATCCATGGTCAAAGTCCCCATGGAATAGGATACATCAATCCTCTATAGACTGACTAAGCCAACAATGGTATACGACTAATCAGTCCTTTCTACGCCGATACAAGTCATGTACCTAAACGTGCTCAATATATCTAACTAAACATGAGTAACCCAAAAATCAGAATCCCTATAATATAGAGTAAATTAATCTCCTACTGATCGGACCAACATAAATAAATCGATTAACTACTATAAGATCCAACAAGAGTACATCAATCCTCCACTGATGAAACTAACCAAGGTAAATCGATACACAACTACCCAAGTCAACAAGGGTAAATCGGTCCTCTATAGACAAAACCCAAAAGAATCTAAATAATCATCTACAAACCAAACTAACAAGAGCACGAAACCAACTAAGGTAAGTCAAACCACAACTACACAAGTCAACCAGGTAAATCAATCCTAAACTAACCGAACTAACAGAAATAAACCGGTATTCTACAAACTGAGCCAACATGAGTATACAGATATCATCCACTACCCAACTAATAATAATAGAAACTGATATATGACTCTAACTCTCAACCAACTAGTAGTCACAGAAGCTAAAACTACTGGTAGTATAATATGACGAATCTCCTGAGACTGTAATTCTTGATCTCCAGTAGGGTCAATCGTGATCAGTGATTGACCCAATACATGGGATGCATGCTACAAACAACTAGACAGGTGTTGGAGTGTATACTGAAAGCCTAAGCTTTGTGAACATTCATTATGAATAAAGAATCACATTTGGTCAAATTGTCTACATTTGTTTGTAGTTGTTCATATAATTTATATTGTAGATAATATAGTATGTGGTGTCACATGCAGAAGATGATGTTATCAGTACCTTATAAATTATAAACAGTTGCTCACGACTAAAATGGAAAGGAACAAACCATTAGAAGGTCGTAGTGTAATTAGGTATTAGTTTATTTTGACTATATAATTACACTAGTACACTCAGAGTGTATTGAGTAGGACCATTAGAGGTCGTTTCTTTTATACTGACTTTATAAAGGAACAAAGACCTCAGTTATTATGGAAGTGTGTGCTCTTAATCCTAATATAATAACAAGCACATATGTTTGATATTTATTTCTTTAATTTATCAATGGGTGAGATTTAGTTCGATGAATCAATAAACCCGATAAGTTGGGAAATGATATCACTTATAGTGTGTATTGTTGATTATAGAAGGAAACTGTGTCCTAGAGATACTAGATTGATAATGTCCTCAAGAGGAGCTCATAAAGATTGTCATGTTAAACCCTGCAGGTGGACTTAGTCCGACATGATAATAAGGTTGAGTGGTACTACTCTTGGACTTAGATATTAATTAAATGAGTTGTCAGTAACTCACTTAATTAGTGGGCATTCGATATCTTAAACACGGAGACTAGCACACTCATAATAAGAAGGAGCCCAAAATGTAATTTGGGATTAGTGCGGTAGTTCAATGATAGTTCTCTAGTAGAATGAATTATCATTGATAAAATTAAGTTGTGTGTCGAGGCGAACACGGATGCTTAATTTTATCGGGAGACAAAACCAATTCCTCCTCTCGTTCCCTATCGTAGCCTCTTATTTGTGAGTTCTATACCCACCTATACACACCTTCATACCCACCCAATAGGGGCCAAGCTAGCTTGGGAAATAAGCTAAGGGCCGGCCTAGGTATAAAATTGGGTGGCAGGCCCAAGCTTAGTAGGGGCCGGCCAAATTAAATTAAAAGGAATTTTAATTTTAATTTTTATTATGTGGAAGAAATAATTTATTAAAAAGAATTTAAATTAAAATATCTCTTATAAAAGATTTACAAAGATTAAAGAAAGAGATTAGATCTCTTTCCTTATTTGTAGATTGGTGAGATATTTTATTTTCTCTTTAAAATTATTCACATGTTGATAAAATTAAAATTATAGAAATTTCCTTTATCAACCATGAAGAGATTTTTAAAGAGAAATTTTATTTTTAAATTTCCGGAAACAAATTAGGAAGTTTTAATTGTTGATTGAAACTTGTCCAATTTGTTCTCAATGATGTGGCCGACCATGTAGGTTTATTTGGGAAATTTTATTTTATTTTTCTCAATTAAATCATGTCAAGGAAATTGAGGAAATTTTATTGTAATTAAATTTCCTAATTTGCCTAGGCCAAGGAATATAAAAGAAGGGGTGAGGGTGCCTTCATGAGATACAACATCTATTATTTCTCTCCCCTTTTGTTCCTTGGTGTGGCCGGCCATCCTCTCCCTCTCTTCCTCTTGTGGTGGCCGAATCTCCCTCTTCTATTGGAGCTCTTGTGGTGGCCGGATACTACTCGGAGAAGAAGAAGAAGAAGGAGAGAAAGCTAGCATCTCTTGGAGCTTGGTTAGTGTTTTAATTTTCTTCCTTGGTGAAGCTTTTCCTTTGTGGCCGAACCTAGCTAGGAGGAGAAGGTGGTTGGTGGTTTCTCATCTCGGAAGATCGTTGCCCACACAAGGTCTGAGGTTAGAAGAGGAATACTGTAGAAGATCAAGAGGTTTTTCTACAAGGTATAACTAGTAATTTTTCTTTCCGCATCATGCTAGTTATTTATGGAAATAATACCAAATACAAGAGGCTTACGTTCTAGAATTTCGAATATATTTTTCGATGTTGTGTTCTTTTATTTTTTCTTTTCCTTGTGATTTGATTGTTCTCTTTGGTTAACCTAAAGTTATTTTAGGAAATTAAATATTAGATTTCTATAAAAGGTTTTGTCTAGTCGGTGGTGGTTGCTCTCATATCCAAGAAGGCCATGTGTCTCGCCACGTCAGTACTGGGAACCAATTATGGAAATTAATATTTAATGGAATTAATAACTTAAAGAGACTTGGGTCGAACGTGTTAAGTTCCGCAGGAGATCCAAGTCAAAACCTAAAAGAACAAATAGATTAAGTTTTGGATCAAACGTGTTAAGTTCCGCAGGCGATCCAAAATTTAATTTAAAAGAACACATGGTAGCTAGGAAAAGGTTCAGACCTTTGTACAAAATTTTTGTACAGTGGAACCTATAGGTTTTCCGAGTAGTAACCAACAACAGGTACTAACAAATGCGTAATAATACATATTATACCTAACTATCATGGACAACAATACATATACCAACAGAAAAGTATGATAATAATATGCAAACATACTTCCTATAGCCTGGAGATGTCTCGTTGCTGCTTGGTCCCAAAACCCGAAAAGTCACATCAAGAAAATGGAAACATGAAATCCCAAAACATGAAAAATAGGCATCATAAACCTGCTCTGATACCACTAAATTATCACACCCCCAAAGGAGTCCCTACTAAAGAATTTTGACAACATCTCCCTTGTACCGATGATAATATGAAGCATACATACATACAAAATACATCAGCCACATGCGGTTGGAATATATACACAACCACGCAGTATATATCATCATCCCACTCGGTTGGAACAAAATAAACACAACCACACAGTTATATATATTTAACAACCCACTCAGCTGTACTAAAAACCAACACAGTAGAAAAACGATAAGCAAAGCCCATATAAACCAAAAACAACAACTACTAGTCGACTAGGCTTTATACAACAACAACAACCACAACCACATAAATACAACAACAACACCAAATACACTAGATAACAAATACAAGTAAAGTGTAAATGAAACTCGAAGTGGTCTTCGGATGTGACATAGGACCGGTAGACAAGATACTCCAAGTGACACTCCAACCATCCTACTGCTACTTGAACACATAAAGGTATAAATGTGGTGGTGAATATAGATAACTCAGCGGGTAATAGATAGAATAGTGCATGATCCATAAATAAATATGGAGATCAAAGGTATATAGTCTCAAAAGAGAATAAAGAACATGATCATACTGACATATCCAATAAACACAACTACCTGTACCAGTCTATCCCACATAGTATAATGATCATAGCTGACATATAAATTGTATAAATTACATCTGACATAATGATAAATATATACCCAATCTGGAATCGACACATGGTACAATGATCAATAAACTCACCGGATCTGTAACGGACCTACTCGTGACACTTGTGCAATATATATGCGACTGCATATACATGTAAAATAAATGACAAGTATGCAGCATGACAACCATATGTAACAATCATATTTCAAACAAGTGCAACACATCACAATCACATGCTACTAGTATCTACTAGGTATGTATGCAAATATATCTCCATAGATGCACCGCACATCATATGCAAAAATGTGTATGCATGCTGCATAGTCACCCCCGCCACCTCTTTAGACACCATGACCCTTGTATAGCTGAGAGGCTTGGGTCCGTGACAAACCGTACTAGCCTCCAGTACATGCACCGCTATAGGCGGCAGAAGCAGATGGTCAGCTAAGTAATTATCAAACTACAAAGCTAAGGGTCCCTCACCACTCACATCTCTAGCCCTCTGACTACTGTACCCTCAAGACTCACTACTCCAGAGTGATCGAGGCTGACAAAATACTGAGCGGCCAAGTAAACGCGATAGGACTAGCACCACTCCTAGCTACCACTCTCCATCAGTGGCTGAATGGACAGCTATAAAAGAATGACAATCATCTCAACCACAAAGGAGACAATGGTCGTTAGATGCAATGAATGATGAACATGATATATATACATATAATCAAGATACAGACACTGTCATCATCAATACAACAATTCAATCTACATAAATACCCCACAACATGAGTATAATCATCATGATACCTCCATATATCCCACCAAACACATGTACACAACTACACATGTATAATCAACTAAAAATTTCCAATACTCCCACCAGACATGTACACAGAACATAAGTACAATCAACATATATCCTCCAGTAAAAACACATCAAACACGTGTATAAACAATAAATATATAATCAACACAACTCCTCCAAAAGTACATAACAAATGCGTGCGTACATACAGCATGCACATCTACGGTCAACATGATAACTTCTATAACACATACCAACCTATGTACAATCCACATCATATGCATAAATAGCATGATAATTCAAATCAACCAAACAACCCCTACAATACATACTCTACACGTGTATATGCAGTAGAGTAGAAATCAAGAATTGAGACTATATATGATATAACTAGAAACCTCAAAGATCAAGCATAAGTATCAAGCACGAAATCAACAAACAAACACGATATAAGGTAAAACAACCTAATCCATCAAATAATAATCATGCACTAAGCTCAAAAGAAAACTACATAGAAGCCAAGTAAGAAATACCCGCCTCGATATATTTGTATCAATAGAACCTCCCACGTCACGCAGCTCATTCTCGATCAAGGTCTTATATCATATAATGTATCAAGAATATACATATACTACAATGTATAAATCATGTATCAAAAGGAATAGCTATCCTTAACGCATTAACTAACCCTAATTAATGCCCCCTTTTATTAAAAAAATTAAAGTCACTTCTCCTTTCATAATTGCTCAAAATAGAATAACCCTAACTTTCCATAATCAACTAGATTAGGTTCCAATATAATTCACCTTTTTATTTCACCTAAACCCATAGGTTTCAATCCAATACTAAATCTGATTTTTAACATGATAATCTAGTATCAATGTGGATTAAGAAATACATCCATTCACTATTATTTAATATAAACAAGAACAAAACCCTACACCCCTTAGAAAACCTAATTTACCCACATACAAATAAGAATCACAGTGGTATTCTACTAGAAGAACTTACTTTGAGGTTGGCCAGAATCCAGTAGCTCACAATCAAGCTAAATACTGTTTGGAAGCCACAACAGTCAACCATACACCAACTCTTCTAAGTATCAATCCAGAAAATGAAATATACAATAAAGGAGTTGTAGAAAACCTAATCCATAGTACAAACTCACCTCAACAGACCCTCACTTCTTCACCGAGACCTCCAATAGCTTCAAGAAGTGGAGGCATAGTGATCAGCAGCAGGGGAAATCCATCAATACCTTGATCCAATGAATCCCCTTAAGTCCAGATCAAGAAGAACATCACAAAGGGGGCAATATCTTTGAAATCACACAATTCCGGATGAAGCTTACCTTGATTCGGTCGCTTCCAGGTGGTGTCACCCACTTCAATCCGACTAATGTAGAGCAACCGGTCACTCTCCAGCAAACAAGTTGATGAGGAGGAACAATCCATGCTAGGGCTCACCTTTACCTCTTGGCCGAAGACCAACCCATGCGGCCGTCTATGCGATGGCAATGGAAATCTTGAGCTAGGGCACGACCGAATAGGGGCTCGGGTGCTCGATGCTCGCTGAGATTAGCAGATGCGAAGGCTCAGCCAATGGTAGTCGAATGGCGATAGCATCTGAAGAGGGGTGGCTTGGCTCCGGCATCTCGTGGGTCGACGGATCGCATCGGCACGAGAGGGAAAGGGAGGAGGGAGGCTCGACATCGGCGATCGGGACGGACATCTCCGGCTGATCAAGAATCGTCGGCTCTGGCCAGAGATGAGGTGGGAACCAAGAGAGAGGAGGAAGAGAAGTGTCGGGGAAGAGCCTTTGTCGGCGTCAGCGATCAACTGGAGAGGAATCGTAAGAGAAAGCCTCGGAAGGAAGAAAGCTCGCGCGCAAAGGGGAAAAAGAATTGGGAAAGAAAGGAAAAGAAATAAGGATTATATACTTAGGTTAAATTTAATCAAACACTAAGTTAATTTCTCAATCAACTCCCACTTAAATGATGTTCCAAACAGGCCTCCACCTATCCCCACCGATTCATCCCATCAAAATGAGTCTTACGGACTCAATTTAAATCCTAAAAAATTTCTAAAAATTCTAGAAAAATTCTATAAAGTTATTTCTCTAATAATATAATTATTAATTATTATTTGATTGTCTTATTTTACACAAACCTTGGCCAACACTGTTGGAGTGTATACTAAAAGCCTAGCTTTTGTATAAACATTTATAAGAATCACATTGGTCAAGTGTCTACATTTATATATACCAAATGTAGATGTTCAATTAATTTATATTGTAGATAACATAGTGTGTGGTGTCACACAAAAAAGATCGTGTTATCAGTTCTTTATAAATTATAAACAGTAGCTCACGACCAAGATGGAAAGGAACAAACCATTGGAAGGTCGTAGTATAATTAGGTATTAGTTTATCTTAACTATATAATTACACTAGTACACTTAGAGTGTATTGAGTAGGACCATATAGAGGTCGTTTCTTTTTATACTGACTTTATAAAGGGACAAATACCTCAGTTATTATGGAAGTATGTGCTCTTAATCTTAATATAATAACAACATATATATTTGATATTTATTTCTTTAATTTATCAATGGGTGAGATTTAGTTCGATAAATCAATAAGCCCGATAAGTTGAGAAATGATATCACTTATAATGTGTGTTGTTGATTATAGAAGGAAACTGTGTCCTAGTGATCTAGGTTGATAATGCCCCCAAGAGGAGCTCATAAGGATTGTCATGTTAAACCCTGCAGGTGGACTTAGTCCGACATGATGATAAGGTTGAGTGGTACTACTCTTGGACTAAGATATTAATTAAATGAGTTGTCAGTAACTCACTTAATTAGTGGGCATTCGACATCTTAAACACAGGGAGACTAACACACTCATAATAAGGAGCCCAAAAATGTAATTTGGGATTGGTCCGGTAATTCAATAATAGTTCTTTAGTGGAATGAATTATTATTGATGGAATTAAGTTGTGTGTTCGGGGCGAACACGGGAAGCTTAATTTCATCGGGAGACCAAAATCAATTCCTCCTCTCGGTCCCTATCGTAGCCTCTTGTATATAGAGATTTATACCCACCACATACCCACCTTCTTACCCATTCTAATGGGGTCGGCCAAGCTACCTTGGAACCCAAGCTAGGGGCCGGCCAAGACCAAGTGGATGAGCCAAGTTGGTGGCAGGCCAAAGCTTGGGTCCCAAGCTTAGGTGGCCGGCCACTAGAAAATTAAAAGTAATTTTTATTAAAATTATTTCTTATGTGGATATCATGGTTTTAAAAGAGAGTTTAAAATTTAAATCTTTCCTCTTATAGCTTTCTATAAAAGATTAAGAAAAGATTTGAAATCTTTCCTTATTTATAGATTGAAAGAAGATTTTAATTTTGAGAAAACTTTCTTTTTTTAACCATGTTCATAATTTAAAAGAGAGTTTAAAAATTAAATATTCTTTTTTATTAGTTTCTATAAAAGATTAAGAAAAGATTTGATATCTTTCCTTATTTGTAGATTGAAAAGAGATTTTAATTTTTTGGGATAACTTTTCTTTTTGAAAATTATCCACATGTTTAAAAGAAAGATTTTAATTTATAAAATTTTCTTTTTACTAACCAATCATGAAGGGATTAAAATTATTGGAGAAATTTTTATTTTTCCGGAAACAAATTAGGAAGTTTTAATTTTTGTTTTAATTAAAACTCTCCTTGTTTTGGGGAGAAGTGTGGCCGGCCAAATAATTTGGAGAAGAGAAAATTATTTTAATTAAATAAATTTTCCTTTTCATGGCAAAAGAATTAAGGAAGTTTTTATTAAAATTTCCTTATTTGCTAAGACCAAGGATTATAAAAGAGGGGGTAGAGGTGCCTTCATGGTGAACAACTCTATTCTTTTCTTCCTCTCTTTTTCTCCTTGGTGTGGCCGCCCCTCTTCTCTTCTTCTCTATTGGCCGGTTTTATCCCCTCTTGGAGCTCTTGATGGTGGCCGGTTCAAGCTAGGAGAAGAAGGAGAGAAAGGAGGTTTTGTTTCTTGCATCCCTTGGAGCTTGGTGGTGGTGGCCGGACCTCTACTTCTCATGGAGAATTCTTGGTGGCCGAATCTAACTTGGAGAAGAAGGAGCTTGGTGGTTCTCGTCTCGAAAGATCGTTGCCCACACAACGTCCGAGATAAGAAGAGGAATACGGTAGAAGATCAAGAGGTTATTTTGCTTACAAAGAAAGGTATAACTAGTAATTGTTTTCCGCATCATACTAGTTTTCTTTGTATAGTTATTTATGGAAATACCAAACACAAGAGGCATATGATTCTAGAGTTTTCGAAATAGTTTTTTCGAGTTTGTGTTTTCTTCTTTTTCGAATTTGTGATTCGATTGTTCTTTTTGGTTAACCTAGAGTTATTTAAGGAAATAAATATTAGCTTTCCTCAAAAGGCTTTGCCTAGGCAGTGGTGGTTGCTCCCATATCCAAGAAGGTTATGTGCCTCACCATGCAGTCCTGAAAGCCAATTTTAGAAATTAATATTTATGGAATTAATAACTTAGGTAGATTTGAATCAATAGTGTTAAGTTCCGCTTGCGATTCAAATCTAAACCATTAAGAACAGATAAGTTAAATTTGGAATCAATGATGTTAAGTTCCGTCTGCGATTCCTAATTTAACTTCTAAAGAACACAATAGGTTATTTAAGGAAAGGTTCGACACTTGTACAAAAATTTTTGTACAATGGAACCGGTACAATTTTCTTAGGACTAACCAACAATTGGTATCAGAGCTAGGGTTTGCCTCTATGTGTTTGGTTTTCAAATAGGTTATGCACATGTCATACATAATTTAGGTAGGATAATAATAGAATGTGCTAACTTTGTGGTTGTAGGCTCCAACTATTATGACATATTTTTATTGTGTGTGATTGGACCCTTGGACATATCAAGGGCATTTAATTGTGTGTGCATGATTGTAAAATTAAATACAGCAGGAGCTGTATTAGTTATTAGGATTTTATATTTTTCGTTCGATCTAGAATACATGTACATTCTATTTATGGAATATAGGATCGATATATGTAAAATTCTATATTTGTCACGAATCGGATTCTTGCGAGGCGTGGTACTTATGGAGCACCAGAGGCGTAGCGGAATAAGAAGCAAGATGGATGCGACGACTTGACCCGATGGCGGTGGCTAAAAAAGGCAGCAGCTAGGGTTGGAGCACACGGAGGACAGTGATGAAAATGTCATAATAGTTGGAAAATAATTTCCATATTTATTGCTTTTATTTACTGTGATGTGTGTGTATGCATGTGATGTATGCTAGGATAGTTTAAAATTCCTCACTTTAAATAACTAAGTGGGAAAGAGATTAGTATATTAATCCCACGGTCTCCATTACTGGTTTGTAAGTGATGCAACAAGCTAGCGTGTTGGCTCTGAGTGCCTCCCTCCACAACGGATGAGTTTGTTTGCGGATCACTAGATCAAACTTCCTTAATGGATGGTTATAGGAAGTTATTTAGGATGTGTGTGATCTTCTCCAACTGAAGGGGCACAATTCTATTTAATGGACTTAGTATCAAGTAATGGTATACACTTAGACACATTTAATAGTATCCTCCCCAACGGAGTCACTACTATCACTTGTGTGACCAAAGGGAAACCAACTATTAATTTGTCATAAAACTAGGGTGACAAGATAATAAAATTAATGGGTTAAAACCCCTCTTACAAATGATTGATTTTGTATACGTCCACACTAACGTGGCATACAAAATTAACGGTGTTTGAGATAATTTTATTTGTCATACAGTTAGGTTGACAAGATAGTTAATGGGTAAAACCCTCCTCTTACAAATGATGATTTTGTATACGTCCACATTAACGTGGCATGCAAAATTCACGGTGTTTTGAGGTGTTAGTAAATTTAAATAATATTGTTAGAGGAATTAATATTATTTTAAATTTAGAGTCTTGACCAAATATTTGATCAAAGACAGACCAACTATTAATTTTATTTGTCATAGGTTGACGAGATAATAAAATTAATGGATGAAATCTCCTTTTAGAATTTGTATACGTCCACACTAACGTGGCATATAAAATTCATGGGGATTTTGAGATGTTAGTCTTGACCAAATATTTTTGTGATTCTTAGGATTTCAAATGTTAGTCAATCCCCTAGTTGTTATACTATAGAATAGACTTAGTAGTCTCAATTGTAATGATTGAAAAACTTGGACATTAAGGTAGACTGTCCTCTCAGAACTGAGAACAATAACGGTGTATTTTATTAGTTGTTGAAACATATTTAGTGGTGTAATCTACCGGTACCTGGTGTGTAGATACATGAACCACTGATTATGTCTGTAATTCATTGCAGGGGTTCCAGAAAATCCGACAACTATATAAATCACCATCCACATGGGCACTGCTGTAAAAGTAGCAGCTGTTGCAGTAGGAGATGTTTATCCTTTGATAAGAATAAAATATGGATTATTAGAAATTGTCTTTACGTAATAAGTTTAGAAAGAACCTGATTTTAGTTTCTAAACTATTAAAGAATAGATATTCTGTCTATTTTGATAACAAACTTGTTATTAAGAAAAATAGGGAAGTTATCTGTTTGGTACGTTGGTTGACAATTTATAATCCAATAACTCCCACGATGCAATAAATGGAAATTAATAACACATTTTCTAACTTTAAGAGAAAGTAACCTTCGGAAATGAACCAATCATATTTTTTGGCATCCAAGGCTAGGTTATATTAACTTGAGTAGGATTCAAAGGATAATAACCAATGAACTCTTGGGTTCGTTGGTAGTGAAAATCTTTCCAACCTGCGAGTCTTATTTGGAAGGAAAAATAACCAAGAAGCTTTTAAGTCTAAGAGATATGGAGCCAAAGATATAATAGAATTGGTTCATTCTGATTTGTGTGGTCCTATGACTATCCAGACAAGAGATAGTTTCAAATAGTTTGTCTATTTTATAGACAACTATTCGAGACACAAATAGATTTACTTGATACACCGCAAGTCTAAGTGCTTTGATTAGTTCAAAGAGTACGAGGCTGATGCGGAGAAATGTCAAAGTAAAAATATCGAGACACTACGATGAGATCGTAGTAGCAAATACCTCTTGGAAGAATTTAGGAGTCACTTATCAGAAGTAGGGATTCAATCCCAACTAACTGCACTTGGTACATCCCAATAGAATAGTGTAGTAGAAAGAAGGTATAAGACTCTTATGGAATAATTAGAATGATGATGAGTTATTTAGAAAATTACCAAATTCGTTTTAAGGATATACTCTGAAAACGAAAGTGAACATAGTACCTTTCAAGTCAGAACTCTCTACTCATATAGAATTACTAAATAGGTGTAAGTCTATTTTGAAGCATATTCGGATTCGGGTAGTCCAGCACATATGTTAAAAAGAGATAATGATAAGTTGGACAGGAGATCACTTGTTTGTGGGTTATCCTAGATAAACGAAAGTAGATTTATAGTCTTTAAAATCAAAAGGTAATGTTAGCATCAATGACTGCTTTTTAAAAGAGGACTATATAATGAACCACAAGCCCATAAGTTCTTAAGAAAGTAACAAAGGACATGTCTAATCTAGTACCAACTGTACAAGATGAAATATCACAAGAAACTGCAACACGTATCACAAATGATACACAATTATAGAAAATGCATCGTCATAGTGGGAGGGTTGTTATGCAATCTAAAAGAGTCATGTTTTGGGAGAGTCTTTGGACTTTATCCCTGGTCAACATGAACCCAATTCCCAGACATATGACAAAGCACTCCAAGATTAAGATGCAACATCTTGGCAAAGAGCGATGAATATAGAAATAGAATTTAGTATTCTAATAAAATTTGGGAGCTTATAGAATCACCAAATAGTGTAAAAGTCATTGGGTGAAAATAAGTCTACAATAAAAAAAGGGATAGATGGGAAAGTGGAAACTTTCAAAGCAATGCTTGTTGAAAAGGGAAACCTTTTATCGGTAGTCATGCTTAAATCTATCCGGATTCTTTTATCTATTGCTGCTCATATAGACTATGAGATTAGGCAAATGGATGTCAAGACAGCTTTTCTTTATGGAAGTCTTGAAGAATGCATTCATATAAAGCAACCAGAGAGGTTCATTGCAAAGGGCAAAGAGCATCTAGTATGTAAGCTCAATCAGTCTATAGACTGAAGTAAAGCTTCAAAGTCTTGGTTTATCCGGTTTAATGAAATAATCCAATCTTATGGATTTAGTTACTGGATAAGTCTTGTGTATACAAGAAGTGTGATGGAAACGTGGCGGTATTTCTTGTACTATACGTAGATTACATTTTTGATAGTTGGAAACAATATCAAGGTGTTATCAGAAGTAAGGGTATGGTTGTCCAAGCAATTTGTTATGAAGGACTTAGGAGAGTGAACACATATTCTTGGGATCAAGGATCGCAAGGAAAAGAATGTTGTGCTTATCCTAAGCTTCATACAATGAGCTTGTTTTAGCATGCAAAACTCTAAGAAAGGTTTTTCTACCTTTTAAGCATGGAGTGTCTTTATCTAAAGAGATGTCTCCGATGACATCAAAGGAGATTGAGGACATGTAGGCAGTTCTTTATGTTTCGGCAGTTGAACAGTCTAATATATGCTATGTACGAGATCGGATATCTGTTTAGCCTAGTGCATAGTTAAGAAGATATCAAAGTAACCCTGGACAAGGACATTGGACTGCAGTAAAACATATATTGAAGTACCTTAGAGGCACTTGAGATTATATGCTAGTTTATAAGCAGTTAATTTGGTCCCTGTGGGTTGCACGGATTTTGACTTCCAATCGGATAGAGACAATAGTAAGTTGACCTCGGGATTTTGTGTTTACTTTAGGAGGTGAAGTCATAACTATGGAAGAGTGATAAGCAAAGGTGCTTTTTCGGACTCTACCATAAGAAGCTGAGTAAGTGGCAGCCTCTGAGGCAGTCATAGAAGTTGTATAGCTCAGATACTTCAAGATAAACTTAGATATGATTTCTGGTTTGTCCAAAGATTATTATAATTTATTGTAATAATAATGGTGCAGTAGCAAACTCGAAGAAACCATAAGTCTATAAGGTAAGTAAACATAATAGAGCGCAAGTACCACCCAATACGAGAAATCGTATAAACGAGGAAAAGTTGTTGCCGCCTAGACTGCATCAGGTGATGACCTATAGATCCTTTCACTAAGGTCCTTAAGGCAAGAGCTTTTGATGGGCATGTTGAAGGGTTGGGAATCAGATGTATGGCAACATTTATGGCAGCATAGTCTTTTAGTATAAGTGGGAGATTGTTGAAGTGTATACTAAAAGCCTAGCTTTTGTATAAACATTTATAAGAATCATATTGGTCAAGTGTCTACATTTATATATACCAAATGTAGATGTTCAATTAATTTATATTGTAAATAACATAGTGTGTGGTGTCACACAAAGAAGATCATGTTATCAATTCTTTATAAATTATAAACAGTAGCTCACGACCAAGATGGAAAGGAACAAACCATTGGAAGGTCGTAGTATAATTAGATATTAGTTTATCTTAACTATATAATTACACTAGTACACTTAGAGTGTATTAAGTAGGACCATATAGCGCCGTTTCTTTTTATACTGACTTTATAAAGGAACAAAGACCTCAGTTATTATGGAAGTATTGCTCTTAATCTTAATATAATAACAAGCATATATATTTGATATTTATTTCTTTAATTTATCAATGGATGAGATTTAGTTCGATAAATCAATAAGCCCGATAAGTTGAGAAATGATATCACTTATAGTGTATGTTGTTGATTATAGAAGGAAACTGTGTCCCAATGATCTAGGTTGATAATGCCCCCAAGAAGAGCTTATAAGGATTGTCATGTTAAACCCTGCAGGTGGACTTAGTCTGACATAATGATAAGGTTGAGTAGTACTACTCTAGGACTAAGATATTAATTAAATGAGTTGTCAGTAACTCACTTAATTAGTGGGCATTCGACATCTTAAACACAGGGAGACTAACACACTCATAATAAGAAGGAGCCCAAAAATGTAATTTGGGATTGGTGCGGTAGTTCAATAATAGTTCTTTAGTGGATGAATTATTATTGATGGAATTAAGTTGTGTGTTCGGGGTGAACACGGGAAGCTTAATTTCATCGGGAGACCAAAACAAATTCCTCCTCTCGGTCTCTATTGTAGACTCTTGTATATAGAGATTTATACACACCACATACCCACCTTCTTACCCATCCAATGGGACCGGCCAAGACCAAGTGGATGAGCCAAGTTAGTGGCCGGCCAAAGCTTGGGTCCCAAGCTTAGGTTGCCGACCACTAGAAAATTAAAAGGAATTTTTATTAAAATTATTTCTTATGTGGATATCATGGTTTTAAAAGAGAGTTTAAAATTTAAATCTTTCCTTTTATAGCTTTCTACAAAAAATTAAGAAAAGATTTGAAATCTTTCCTTATTTGTAGATTGAAAGGAGATTTTAATTTTGAGAAAACGTTCCTTTTTTAACCATGTTCATAATTTAAAAGAGAGTTTAAAAATTAAATATTCTCTTTTATTAGTTTTTACAAAAGATTAAGAAAAGATTTGATATCTTTCCTTATTTGTAGATTGAAAAGAGATTTTAATTTTTTGGGATAACTTTCCTTTTTGAAAATTATCCATATGTTTAAAAGAAAGATTTTAATTTATAAAATTTCCTTTTTACTAACCAATCATGAAGGGATTAAAATTATTGGAGAAATTTTTATTTTTCCGGAAACAAATTAGGAAGTTTTAATTTTTGTTTTAATTAAAACTCTCCTTGTTTTGGGGAGAAGTGTGGCCGGCCAAATAATTTGGAGAAGAGAAACTTATTTTAATTAAATAAATTTTCCTTTTCATGGCAAAAGAATTAAGAAAGTTTTTATTAAAATTTCCTTATTTGCCAAGACCAAGGATTATAAAAGAGGGGATAGAGGTGCCTTCATGGTAAACAACTCTATTCTTTTCTTCCTCTCTTTTTCTCCTTGGTGTGGCCGACCCTTAGAGGTTCTCCCTCTCCTCTTCTCTTCTTCTCTATTGGCCAGTTTTATCCCCTCTTGGAGCTCTTGATGGTGGCCGGTTCAAGCTAGGAGAAGAAGGAGAGAAAGGAGGTTTTGTTTCTTGCATCCCTTGGAGCTTGGTGGTGGTGACCGGACCTCTACTTCTCATGGAGAATTCTTGGTAGTCGAATCTAGCTTGGAGAAGAAGGAGCTTGGTGGTTCTCGTCTCGGAAGATCGTTGCCCACACAACGTCCGAGATAAGAAGAGGATCAAGAGGTTATTTTGCTTACAAAGAAAGATATAACTAGTAATTGTTTTCCGCATCATACTAGTTTTCTTTGTATAGTTATTTATGGAAATACCAAACACAAGAGGCATATGATTCTAAAGTTTTCGAAATAGTTTTTTCGAATTTGTGTTTTCTTCTTTTTTGAATTTGTGATTCGATTGTTCTTTTTAGTTAACCTAGAGTTATTTAAGGAAATAAATATTAGCTTTCCTTAAAAGGCTTTGCCTAGGCAGTGGTGGTTGCTCTCATATCCAAGAAGGCCCTGGAAGCCAATTTTGAAAATTAATATTTATGGAATTAATAACTTAGGTAGATTTGAATCAATAGTGTTAAGTTCCGCTTACGATTCAAATCTAAACAATTAAGAACAGATAAGTTAAATTTGGAATCAATGATGTTAAGTTCCGTCTGCAATTCCTAATTTAACTTCTAAAGAACACAATAGGTTATTTAAGGAAAGGTTCGACACTTGTACAAAAAATTTTGTACAGTGGAACCGGTACAATTTTCTTAGGACTAACCAACAAACACGGCCAGAACAATAATAACCAACATAACTAATAATCCACGCAGTTTATATATTTCAGCCTCTGGCTGACATAACCATGCAATTTATATTAACTAAAATCTACTTTACTACTACGACAAAAAACACGTAACACAACAGAGAAATCAACGCAACGGAAAAATAAGTGTAGTAGACCAAAACTCAATAAAAATCCTCGAGTACAATTACAAGTATATAGATCAACAAGTAGATCATCACAAAAACAAGGAACCAAGTCTGTAAGAAGAAAATCATCGCGACACGAAGTGGAGACTAGGTACTGGAATCTCCTAACGACCTCAACCTGAAATAGATGTAATCAACGGGGTGAGTCCAACACTCAGCGGATACCATGTTGGCATGCATAGTAAAAATAATCAATAGAACAATTATGCGTACAGTCTCCTAGAATAATAATGGAAAATGCAAAATTGAAAGGAAAGGAGAAGTTGCACTCACCAGAACCTCCTATCAGAATAATAAGGTCGTTAGACCAAAAGTAACATGCCCCTGTATGCATGTCAAACATATGCATCCATCTAATATGCAGCAAATAAAGTGCAGCAAATACAAGTAATAAATGCAATCATGTATATGATGCATATGACATGGTCATCCTTGATGCTAGTCAGCCACCTCACACACGATGGTGAGACCGAGCGGGTAGGGGTATGACAACTGTGCACTCTGCCATCATTGCTCCTGATGAGTGACCGAGTGAACAGGATGTTGTTGGAGTACACCTATCCTCCTACCCCAAATCATAAGTGGGGGAGCTCAATGCTCTCATCTCCCTGAGACAATTCAGAGGAGGGATCTCTGACGTGCTACCACGTTGCATCACGCTACCCATGAGTCGATCAACAGAGCACTGATAGAGCAAACTGCCACACACCCTGTCTGATATACCACTAACCCATGAGTAGTTGTGTGTGTAGATCTATATAACTGGCGATGAGCTCAACAATAATAGGGATACCAATCGCTCAGCATGTAATCATGCAAGATGGTGCATAACACTAAGCATGATAATCCTGGCCATATCTACCTCCATAAAACATGTACCAAAAATAGATGGATCAAATATGAAGATCTAGGTACACATGTCAGATATGGTAAATGTCTAGTTCGGTGTATTATAAGGCATGGTTTGTCACACCTCTATGAGCATATATATAATCAAGCAGATATAAATGTAAAACAGGAAAGTAAAAACAAGCATGCAACAGGTAACTAGTAGTGATAAACCGATACAGATATGAATATAATCATTACTACTTGTTAAAAACTACTATGCATATCAAATGACAATATCTAAAGATAAGTCAAGGTACCTACCTCCAATATAGTGCATGCCAAAGGTAATCTCACGTAAGGCAGCTCGTCACAAATCAGAGTCCTATATCAAAGTATTTTATTTAGCTAAGTTCCTTTGAATTATTTAGCTAAATACATCCCCAACACTAGTTAGGGAAAAATCCTAATCGATGTACTACCATTAATTAACCACCCATCTGAGTTAAATTAGTTTAACCCTAATTACCGCCTAACTCTTATCTAATATCAATTACTTGATTGAGTTAGGTTTAACCCAGCATTATCAATTCTTTAATTGATCCTTTCAGCAAATCCATTTCTAACAAGTCAACACAACATAAATTAACTCAAAACCTTACCCAAATCCGATGTCTCAGCCACTGATCTAATCCTGAAGAACTCACTTCCAGAATTTCTAGAAGCAGCTACAATGGTCATTGAAAACAACTAGATATCCTAAAACTGAAAAGAAATCAAACCCCTACAAATTAAACACGAAGCATGTAAAACTCCTAAACCCTGTACACAGACTTCCTTACCTCCACAACACTTGTTTTGGCTTCCTCTCCAGAAATCGCAGATCTCGCCCAAACAATCTTCACTACCTCTAAGGTCCTCTGACCTACTGCAATGGCCGAAATCCAGTAGGAAAGTCCCTGCTGCTAGGGTCCTGTAACCAGAGGTGCCGGTAGAACTACTTCAGGGGTCAGCGATCAGGCAGAAGGAAACCAAGGAGAGATCGATGGTAATACCTCAACACCAGCGCACGGGAGGAAGAAAACCAAACTAGGGCTCGGACCCTCCCTTATTGGCCAAAAATTGTCTCATACAAAGATGGCGCCTCTGATCGGAAAACCAGAAATGGTCGGTGGTGATTCGGGGATAGGGCACATGAGGACGACGACACTCCCTCGACCGGTAAAGTCTCCGATCTGGCCTTCGACAAGGAGGCGACATCGGCTTAGAGAGGAAGCTAGGGCTCAGTGTTGCTCACTTCTCGTCTTGGGCAGGTGGCTGATTGGTTCTTGGGCAGCGCCGCGAGATCGAGAGGAAGACGATTGGGCTCGGGGAAGAGGAGGAGGCTTCTCCTCGAGGCTTCCGCCAGCGATTTTGTACGCGAGGGGAGGAGAGGAAACGTCGTCGATTTGGGAAGATGAGGAGTCTCGGGAAGAAGAAACCGAGGAGGAATGGGGGTCGGCGTCGGGCTTAGGGTACGGTAAAGAAAAATTAAATTTTTCCTCGTATAAATGAGATAGCTTAAATATGCTTTCCTTGGCCAAATAATTGATCCTCATAACTACGACCTCCGAAATTTTTTCATAAAATTTCTAAAAATTCTAAAAAAAAAATCCATTAAGGTTATTCCTCTATTTAACCTTATTATTCAATTAATATTTGGGGTACCGTATTTTACAAATTAAATTAAATTCAAATTAAACTTAAACTTTAAATTAAAATTAAACATAAATTTAACTTTAAATTAAAAATAAAATTAAAATTAAAATTAATTTAATTTAAATTTAATTTAATTTAATTATATTAACTTGAAATTGAAATTTAAATACAAATTAAATTAATCTTAAAACTTAAATTAAAATTAAAAATAAATAAACTTAAATTAAATTAAGATTAAAATAAAATAAATTGAAATTAAATTAACTAAAAATCAACTTAACTAAAAATTAAATTAACTAAAATAAAAATTAAAATTAACCTTGAAATTAAAATTAATCTTGAAATTAAAATTAAACATAAAATTAAGAATAAATTTAAAATTAAATTAAACTTAAATTAATACTGAACTTAATTTAAAACTCAACTTAAATTAAACTAAAATTAAAAATAAACTTAGCTAAAACATAACTTAAGTTAAAACTTAAAAATTAAACTTTAAACTTAAACTTAAACTTCAAACTTAAAACTCAACTTAAAACTAAACTTAAAATTAAACTAAAACTAAATTAAATTAAATTCAAATTAAATTAAAATATATTAAACTAAAACTAAATTAAATTAAAATTAAACTAAGTTAAATTAAACTAATTTAAAAAATAATTTTAAAAACTATTTTAAAAATTATTTTAAAAAATATTTTAAATTTTTTTTAAATAACTATTTTAAAAAATCATAAATTAACTTAAATTAATAAATCTTAATTCAACTATTAAATCTTAAATTAACTTGAACTATTAAGGAGGAGTGTTAACTTAAAGGAGAGTGTTAACTTAAGAGGGAGTGTTAACTTCAGGGGGAGTAATAAATTCAAGGGGAGGATCATTTTTTTAAAATCTTTAACCAATTGTTTAGAAATTTTATTCTTTCTTGAAAATATTATTTAGAAATTTTTCTTTGAATTTTTTTGTGTTACTCTTTTATACAAATTGTTTTCAAAAGGGTTTTCTACTTAGAAAAATTTAAATATATAGAAATAATTTTTGAAAAGTTATTAATTGTACTTGTAAAATCACTTTTGTCACTTAGAAAATTTTGTTTAACATTATTTTGACAAAATTACTTTGAAGTTTTTTTCTACAAAATCTTTAATTCAAAATTTTTCTTCAACAGTTAGGGGCACTTTTGAGTTTGTTATTTTGAAATAATATCATGTTCAGGTGTAGGATTAATTAAAAGTATTTTTCATTGAAAATATTTTTGCAGACTTATTTTTTAAAACTGTTTTCATTTTCTCGAAAGTATTTTCACAAAATCATTTTTGGAAAAATATTTTCACTTCCTCAAAAATATTTTAGCAAAATTGTTTTTGAAAACTTCTTTAATTTTGCAAACTTAGTTTTGAAAATTGTTTTTTTTTAAAATTGCTTTAATATTTTGTAAAAATTATTTTTGAAAACTACTTTAAACTATTTTTTAACAGTTATCGTAATTAATTCTCCATTTTTAAACTGTTATATTAAAATCTCAATTTTAAAAATATTTTTTTCATGTGTTCAAAAGTTATCTTCCAAATTTTGTAATTTTGAAAATTATGAAAAGTTAGTAGATTTTTTAAATATATTCCCAAGTTATCTTCAATACTTAGCTATTTTGTAAATTATGAAAAGTTAGTAGACTTTTTTGAAGGACTTTGAAAATTATTTCTGATAAAAAAGTTGAAAGCTTATGTTTCTTTAAACTCCCCCAAGTAACTATGGATTCTGTTAGCAATCTCTATTGTAATTTTTTAGTCGCTTATTCCTATATTTTCTATGTTTTTTTTATGAATGTCAAGCGGGAAGGGTTAGGTGGAGTAAGTTAGCACCAAAAATACCAAGCATAAAACACCAACTAACTTAACTAACTTGAAAAATATTGTTTACTTTTTGCATATTTTTACAAACTTAGCACAGGTTGGCATTGCATCAAAAAGGGAGAGATTGTTGGTGCGGTTAGCACTAACGGTCTAACTCAGGTTTTGATGAATGATAAAGAAGGTTAAGTTAGGTTTGTTGTGCTCTAACACTTTGACTGAGTGTGTAGGAGAAATCCAGCTAGGTCAACGGGCCGACCAGATAGCTGGTGTGAAGTCCAAATAGGTCGACGGGGTGACTGGATATCTGGAACGAAGCCCAGCTAAGTCAACGGGCTGACCAGATAGTTGGCACGAAGCCCAACTAGGTCGACAGGCTGATCGAATAGCTAGCACAAAGCCCAGCTAGGTTGACAGGCTTACCAAATAGTTGGCACGAAGTCCAAATAGGTCGACAGGCTGACTGAATGTCTGGCAGGTAAGTTAAGGTAAGTCACTGGAGGGGAGTGGCTTGGTGAGGACGTGTTCCTCGTTCGAGGGAACAATAGGCGTCGATCCAACTTAGAACTATTTCGGGAATCTAAGTTGAGATCGTGACTAGATTCTGGTCTCGGTGAGACAGAATCTAATTACTACCCTTTTTACTATAATTTTGTTAACACTTTATTTTATAAGGTAGTATAATTTGTATTTGCCTCAGACTAACATTTTCTTGCAAGAAATTGATTTGCTAGAAAATGGTGGTTCGGGTGTCCGGAAGGGATTCGGGCGCCCGGAGCTAGTTCAGGTGCCCGGAAGGGATTCGGGTGCACGGAGTGTAAAAAACTTATCTCATCGCCACATGGAGTGCGTTGATTGGCTGGGCCAACGTTACGGTCCAAGCGCTCGGAAGGGATTCAGGCGCCCAGAGTACTTCTATAAAAGGAGTCTTCCTCCAGAGCTACAGATAACAACTTCTTCTATGGCTGCTCTGTTGCGCTCTACTCCTGTGATACTGCGAGGCTTCTCCGATAACTTACAACTCATTCCCTTTTTCTTGTTATTGGTATTAGTTTAATAATTCTTGTACTTATTTTGTAATCATTTTTACTAATTATTAGTGATTGTCTAATGAAAGCACTCGACGAGTGCGGGCCTTAGAGTACGAGTCGACGGAGCTCCGAACCAAGTAAAATTGGTTGTATTAGCGTTGCCCTTACTTTCCTTATTTTCGTTGCGTACTCAAATTGATTTTTGAATTCTTAAAGATCGCTTTTCCCCCCCCCCCCCCCCCCCCCCCCTCCCTCCCTCTAGCGAACTCTACGATCCAACACTAAGGCTTGATCTACACTTGACTAGTTAGACTTAGGATTTTCAAAAAGAAAATTAAATAGTCAATTTCTTTAAAAGGCTTTGTCTAGAAGTGGTTGATGATCCAATACCCAAGATGACCTAGTGTCTCACCACAGTCTGAAAGTTAATTATTGAAATGAATATTTAATTAACTAACTATTAAACCATAGTCTAACTCAAATGTAAATCAATCCTTAGATTTGAATTTAAATAAAGATTAAATTAACCATCTCACAAAACTTATAAGGTTCCTTGATTGAAAATCTAGAAAAGGGTAAGATGGACCTAGGTTTAAAATAAAAAGTAGTTAACCAAATCTAAATTAATTAAACTCAATTCAATTAAGTTAACTTAATTAAAATTCAACTAAAATTAATTCAATTTAATTAACCTAAGTGACTTTAATTAATTTTAAATGTAAAATACTAACAAATAATAATTTAATAATAAGGTTATTTGATGAAATAATCTTATTGGAATTTTTAAGAATTTTTAGAAATTTTCTGGAGATTTTTTGGAACTCGTATGATGAGTTTAAGGGGATCAATTATTGGGCCAAGGGAAAGCCTGTTTAAGCAACCCCATTTGAATGAGGAAATGTTTAATTTCCTTAAATATTCCTTTTCTTTCTCTTTTCTTCCGTTCTCACCCGTGCCTTCGCCCGACTCACCGCCGAACCCTTCTCTAGTTCTCTTCTTCTTTCCCCCCCAACCGATCGCCTTCCCCCTCGTGACGCTCCTTCTCCCACGAATACAAAAGCCATCGGCCAAGGGAAGCTTCGAGCCTCCCCCTATGTTGATCCCCTTGCCTCTTCCCCTCCTCTTTGCCTACTCATTCCACCACCTGACGCGCACGTTGGCGTCAGCCGATCACCGGCCGCCGGAGGCTTGAGTTCTCCCATCTTCACCACCGAGCGCCTCCCATCTGCCCACCGGCCCTTGCTCCGGATCCACTGTCGACCGAGCGCTCATTTTCCCGATCCGAGGTGCCATCTCTACATGGGTTTGGTCTTCGGTCAGGAGGAGAAGGATCCAAGCCTAGCATGAATCTGCCATTACCACTGTGACGATTGAGCCAATCATCACCGACGCAGCTAGGCTCAACCAATTCCTCTTCTCTTGATTTTCTTCGAATCGTGCCCTATCACTATCGCTGATTCTTCTCTTTCTCTCTGGTTGTCGGTGAGAGCACGTTGTCGCCCCAGCGATGATCTTATCTTGGAGGTAAGTGTTCCACCCTAGTTGTGGGTTTGGGTTTCCTATACCTTTCATAGCTTGATTTGGGGTGATGTTTGGGAGGCAGTGGCTGCGTTGGGTTTCAGCCACCACGTCATTGATAGAGGATTGTTTTCTTTACCCGATCTTTGGTCACTAGAAACAATTGGAGAGGAAGAGGTAATGAGAATAGTTTATTACTGGAATTTAATTGTTAATAGATTGTCTTGTTGATTTCTTGATCATTCTTCTTGATCCGATCAGAGTAAGTGGTTTCCAGCAAGTGTAGATGTATTCTGTGGATCTGGAATTGTTAATGGTGTTAATTGAGGTAATGCATTGAATTAAGTATGAATTTGGATTACATGGTTAGATGGTGGATTCAAGTTTGTTTATCCTAATCTAAGGTGTTTATGACATACAAAGGATAGAAGTGTTAAGAATTGGCTAAACCTAATTTGATCAAATGGGGTGGATGAATTAATCGATGATCGGTTAAGGTTGATTAATAATGAGGGTTTTCTAATTGAATTAGGAATTTGATTTAGCTACTGGATACATTTTAGAGTAGCTAAATTATATGTTTGATTTGTAGGACTTTGATTCGAGATGAGTGTCTCGACGTCGGATTGGTTGGATACGATCTTCTTTTTGAGATGGGTATCTTGACTTATCTTTTGATATTGTCATCGATATGCTTAGTAGGTTATAACTTGACGTAATAGTTATGTTTGTTTCTGTTTGGTATGTCACTACTTGATACATGTAGCATGCCTTATTTGTTGTTTGCTATACATCCATGCTTATACCCTCTTCATTATTGCCATTTGTATTATGTTCGTAGAGGTAGTGACATACTATGCCTTATTGTGTACATGACTAATTATTTGCCATACTAGTCAGGTGTACCTAAATCATTTTATTAGATCCATTTACGTTTTGGTACATACTTTATGGATATGGACATGGTCAGGATTTTCATGCTTAGTGTCATGCATCATTTTGCATGATTTCATGCTGAGCAATTGTCGGCTCCATTATTATTGAGCACATCGCTTCAGTTACATGGATCTGTATACACAATGACTCATGGGCTAGTGGCATATCAGGTAGGGTGTGTTGCAGCAGGTTGCTCTATCAAGGGCTCCACTGGCCCACTCATGGATAGTGGTGACGCAGCATGGTAGCAGGACAGGGATCCCTCCTCTGGATTGTCTCAGGGAGATGAGAGTATTGATCTCCCCCACTTATGATTTGGGGTAGGAAGATAGATGTACTCTAACAGCATCCTACCCACTTAGTCACTCAGGAGTAGTGATAGCAGAGTGCACAGTTGTCATAACCCTACCCACTCGGTCTCACCATCATGTGTGAGATGCTGACTGGCATCAGAGGTGACTATGTCATTTGCATCATATGCATGGATTGCATTATTACTTGTAATTGCTGCATTTGTTTGGGTTGCATATGATTGACATACATACAGGAGACATGAGGTATCTGGTCTGACGACCCTTATGTCAGGATAGGAGGCACTGGTGAGTACAATTTCTTCTTTCCTCGTTCAGTTTTCGCATTTCCTGTTATTGATCAGGAGACTGTACTCCATGATTATTACTATTAGATATATCTTACTATGCATGTCAGTTTGATACCCGTTGAGTTGTTGAACTCACCCTGTTGCTTTATTTTTCTATTTCAGGTTGAAGCTATCAGGAGGTTCCAGTCGCCAGTCCCCATTAGGTGTCGAGATGGCTTTCTAGTTTTGAACTTTCGTTATTTCCTTGTTTTATTATGTCTACATACTTATGATGTGTAGTTCTTGTACTTATGGATTCTATGTCGCGCTTCGGATATGATGCCCAAGTTTTCCGCTGCGAAGGTTTTCCATTGTGGGAGATGCTACCGAAATTTCCTCTGGCAAAAACTCCCCCGGGGTGTGACAATTTATTTGGTATCAAAACGAAGTTTTGCGAGTCAATCTGGGTATTTTTTGGATTTGTACGAATTTTCGTTATCTTCATGTTTCGGAATTCTGTTTCGGATTTATATGGATTTTTCGTCGATTTTTCTTGTTTTGGAATTTCGAGGTATTATTTGACCTCGTCAAGGAAAGGTCATGATTGGAGACTTGGCAGCGACGAAACATCTCCAGACGGTAAATAGTTAAAATGATTAAATTTATAATTGTGGTACTCGTATTAATACTTGGGAAACATAGATATCCTTATTGGTCATAAAGAGATATGTAATCTATATTGGAATTACATATCTATATTGGAATTAGCTTCATTGTTAGTAAGACATGATGTGATGCTTTATAGGAGCACGAATGACCTCAATTAGACTATCTTAGTTACAATTACATACCATATGCATATTGTGTTAATACTATGTAGTTATAAAGATTTTTAGTAGTTAGGCATTTGAATTTAGTGGGGTTCTTGTAGAAGTTGCTATATGATATCTAAGTGGGAACGCGGGATAGCTTTAAGAGTAGGGATGAAAGTGTTTAGATAACGGAGTCACTCTAGTTTGAGAAAGCATTACTAACCTGAATAAATTGGGTTTGAATTGTTGATTTTCATGATTTTGTAATATCAGGCTACTTAAATTAGAAATGAAATGTAAAGCTAATGAATGGGCTAGCAAAAGACAACCACGAAGGAAATAAAGAGGTGAATTTCGGCAATCACTGAGAGCAGGTATCAAGGTAAGATTGCATGAAAGGATTTAAGTGATGTGCATCTAATTGGACCATGCATTCATTTCGGTCTATTTGGTACGGGCTTGTACTTGTACTATTCCACAAGGAGAACCAGTTGTACTTCCTAAAATATCCTTTCCTTCTTATATTTGATTCCAACATTCATTCCTTTGCTTTCCCTATCCTTTTCCTACATCCTCTACAACACACTTACATGAGTTATGTGATTCCTCTTTCTTTGCCTAGCCCTCCTCCTCCTACGTCTAGGGTTGGTGATTAGTACAACCACTAAAATTCAATGGCTCCCTCCACTTAGAGTTTGTGCTAGGGACCAATACTAGCATCTCAAACACTTGAAATGTCTCATTCTGACAGTGGATTGGAAACCTATCTTGGAACTAGTTTTCAAAACTTTGTTAGACTCCTTTTGTAGTTGACCTTTTCTTTATCTTGCCCTGATCAAACAATAATGAGCAAATGAAATGCATTGTAGCAGACCCCTACCAAGTTAAGTTTTGGCACTGATATTTAATCCACTGAGCATGTAGGTCAAAGACTAGACGTATTCACGCGGTTACCAGAGAGGATGCACAGTCGGTCGACGGATCCATTTTCCGCGGTACAATTTTACTTTATGCATTTTCTGCGGATATGCTAATTGATACTGGTAGTTTACATTCTTTTATTTCTCGAGTATTTATGAGGGAGATTGGTAGACTACCTATTCTTAGACCGCAATGACTGTCTATCTTCCTATCGTTCAGTGATACATTGGACGTCACTCAGGAGGTCAGAGGATGCCCGTTAGACTTCGGCAACCATATACTCACTGTAGATTTATTGATAATGGAAATGGTCGAATTCGACATTATCCTTGGCATGGATTGACTATCAGCATGTCATGCCACGGTTGATTGTCAGACGAGGGTGGTAACATTCCGACCTCTGAACTAACCCTCATGGGATTTCACTAGCATCAGGGACGATGACATATCGACCATTTCTACGATTAAGACTCAGAAGTTGTTGTCGCATGGTTGTCAGGGATTTATTTTGTCATTAATTAATACCGATGACACCAGTAGTACTCAGCTCTCAGACGTTCCAGTGGTCTGAGAATTCTTCTTGATCCGATCAGAGTAAGTGGTTTCCAGCAAGTGTAGATGTGTTCTGTAGATCCGGAATTGTTAATGGCGTTAATTGAGGTAATGCATTAAATTAAGTTTGAGTTTAGATTACATGGTTAGATGGTAGATTCAAGTTTGTTTATCCTAATCTAAGGTGATTATGACATACAAAGGATAGAAGGATTAAGAATTGGCTAAACCTAATTTGATCAAATGGGGTGGATGAATTAATCGATGAGCAGTTAAGGTTGATTAATAATGAGGGTTTCCTAATTGAATTAGGAGTTTGATTTAGCTATTGGATACATTTTAGAGTAGTTAAATTATATGTTTGATTTGTAGGACTCTGATTCGAGATGAGCGTCTCGACGTTGGATTGGTAATTGGATACGATCTTCTTTTTGAGGCGGGTACCTTAACTTATCTTTTGATATTGTCATCTGATATGCTTAGTAGGTTATAACTTACAGTAATATTTATGTTTATTTCTGTTTGGTATGTCACTACTTGATACCTGTGGCATGTCTTATTTGTAGGCGCAACGGGGACCAGCAAGAGGGGGGTGAATTGCCTGCAGACAAAAATAATACTCTCCTCAAAGCTTTCCAACTCTTAAAATAAAGCAACAGTATAAAATCAACTACAGAAATAAAAGGAGACAGAAATTAACCTGGTTACAACCAAATGGGTTGTTAATCCAGGGCAGTAAGAAAAGCGTAGTAAGAAAAACTCCTTCTCAGAAGGCGGAGAAACCTTTTACACTTTGACATCATAGTAGTTGCTTAAACAGAGATTTCTAGAGTTGCTACTTCGTTCGTATTCAAAATGTTCTGTACAGCTGCTCGAGACCCTCTTTATATAGGGGTTCTAGAGCTTATCGGATGACCTGATCTTCGAGATCAGGTTTTGACTCGAGAGGGATCGGTCGACCGATCCCTAGGTTTGGTCGACCGAACTTGCTGTACTTGCCCAGTCTTCTGTCCAGGTGTAGTCTCTGTGGATCGAGCTTAGGTTCGGTCGACCGATCCTTTTGTTCGGTCGACCGATCGACCAACGATCTCCAGCTGAGTTGGCCCGATCAAACTACTCGACTTGGTCTCTGGATAAACTTGGGTTCGGTCGACCGATCAGTAGGTTCGGTCGACCGATCAGCTCCACCAACGGTCAGCTTCTGACGTGGCATTCGACGTGTCTGCTGCGGTTGGCTTTGGTTAATGAAGGGTTCGGTCGACCGATCAATAGGTTCGGTCGACCGAACCGTTGACAAGTCAACTCCAGTTGACTTGCTCCAGTTCGGCTCCTTGGGTGATTGCGGCCCACCGGAATAGAGCTCACCCGAACCCAATTCCCGGCCTTCTCCTCGAGCAGGCTTCCGTCCATCTTCTCGTCCCTCGAACGCCGCGCACGTTCTTCTCGCTCCACCGGAGTACTCTTCCGTAGCTCTCTCGTCCTTCGGACGCACCGAGCCCGTCGGCTCCCTTCCCGTGTCGTCCTTCTCTCTAGCTGCGTCTTCCGCTCGACTTCCTGTGCTCCTAAGTTCCTGCACACTCAGACACAGGGGTCAGACAAAACGCAGGACCTAACTAACTTGGTTGATCACATCAAAATTGCCACGGGGTCCAACAATCTCCCCCTTTTTGATGTGCATCTACCCAAGTTTAAGTTAGGGTAAAACAGACACAAGAAGTAATTTTAAAGAAAAATTACTAAACTAGCATAAAAATTTTAAACTTCCTAACTCCCCCTAAACTTGTACTTTTCTTTATTCTCCCCCTTTGATCATAGCAAAAACGGGGGCAAACAAGTTACAGAAGTTGAATTAGGTTTAACTTAAAAAAATTTCTAAGTGTTAAAAAAAATTTCTAAGTTAAGATGAATTTTTCAGAATTTTCAAAGGAAAATTTCTAAGTTAAAATTTCAAGAAGCAATTTTTCTAGAAAAAAAATTTAAAGAGTTCCTAAGGATATGTTTAAAAACTTTTTAAAGCATTGTTTAATTCTAATATTAATGGTTTTATCAGAAGGTTAATTAAACATTTTTATTTCGATATTTCGGCTTCCAGGTCATGGCGAGGCACTAGGCCTTCTTGGTTATTGGAGCAACAACCACTTCCTTAGACAAAGCTTCCATAAAAAAACTCAAAGTTTAATTTTATCACTGTAAAATTAATCAAGTACAGATTTTGGAACCCAGTAAAGGTTCCTTCCTACGGGATTCTTTTAAAACATAAAGGGTATATAACTTTTAGGAATTTTCCTAAGTTGACCCTGATGTTGTTTAATGTACCAATTCAATTTTCTATAAATTCTAACTTTTGATTTTGGAAATCTATTTAAGCATGCATCAGTTTTTAATTTTTCAATTTCTAATTTTAAATTATCATTTTCTTATTTTAAATGATCATACATTTCTAACGGGCATGCTCTTACTAGGTTCAACTTTAGTTCAGCATTCTCTTTTTCTAATTGATCTAACTCTCTAGAAAGAGACTTGATAAATTTAAAAGATTGAGTTGGGGTTAGATTGCGTACCTTACTTACCTGGTCTGGTGACGCTCCCCCTTCACTGCTGCTTTCTTTTTCTGATGTTCCTCCCCCTTCATCAATGCTCATTTCTGAGCTAGATGTTTCTTCTAGCTGATGGTTGGCCATCAGTGCTAGTCCTAAGAATTCTTCGACTTCTGACTCGGAGGATGAAGAGTCGTCCCATGTCGCCTTCAGATTTTTGTGCTTAGAGGAATTTGGTTTCTTGTACTTGGTCTTTGTCTTCTCCTTTTGCTTGCACTTCAATTTGGGGCAGTCATCCTTGATGTGCCCCTCTTCGTTGCAGTTGTAGCAACGAATCGTCCTTTTCTTTTGTTGATGCCTTTGCGATCTAAACTTATTAGTATTAAAAAATTTATTGAAGCGTCTTACCAAAAGTGCCGCTTCTGATTCGTCGACCGAGGCTTCGGAGTCAGAACTGTTCATTTTTGCCTTTAAGGCAATGTTTTGACTGGTCTTCTCTACTCCATTGGGCTCTGAAACTCGAGATTCATGAAGTTCAAAAGTGGAAAATAATTGTTCTAAAATACTTACCTCGAGGTCCTTAGAGATGTAGTATGCATCTACTAAGGAGGCCCACTCTGGAGTTCTGGGGAAGGCATTGAGCGCATACCGGATAGAGTCCCGGTTCGTTACCTCTTCTCCAAGATTGGTTAGTTGCGTAATCAGCTCTTTGATCCTTGTTTGGAGCTGCGCTACCTTTTCGCCTTGGTTCATCCGGAGGTTCGTCAACTAGTTCCGGAGGATGTCACACCTAGCTAGCTTCGCTTCGGAGGTACCTTCGTGAAGCTCCAGGAATTTCTCCCAGAGATCTTTCGCGGAGTCGTAACTTCCGATCCGATTTACCTCCTGAGGTGGTAGTACACTGAGTAGATGAAACTCAGCCTTTCCGTTGGCGACGAAATCAGCTTGCTCCTTCTTGCTCCACGTGTTTTCTTATTTATCTTTTGACGCTGCAAAATCATATTTCATTGTAATTAGAATATCAAAATCTGTTTTAAAGAATACCTCCATTTTTTGCTTCCATGTGGCGAAGTCTCCGTCGAACTTCGAGGGATGGATGTTCGCGCCGGCCAATGTCTTGATCTTAGTGTTTCAGACGACGGTTAGTCCTTATGAGGCTGTCAGGCTCTGATACCACTTATAGGCGCAGCGGGGATCGGCAAGAGGGGGGTGAATTGCCTGCAGACAAAAATAATACCCTCCTCAAAGCTTTCCAACTCTTAAAATAAAGCAACAGTATAAAATCAACTACAGAAATAAAAGGAGACAGAAATTAACCTGGTTACAACCAAGTGGGTTGTTAATCCAGGGCAGTAAGAAAAGCGCAGTAAGAAAAACTCCTTCTCAGAAGGCGGAGAAGCCTTTTACACTTTGACAGCACAGTAGTTGCTTAAACAAAGATTTCTATAGTTGCTACTTCGTTCGTATTCAAAATGTTCTGTACAGCTGCTCGAGACCCTCTTTATATAGGGGTTCTAGAGCTTATCGGATGACCTGATCTTCGGGATCAAGTTTTGACTCGAGAGGGATCGGTCGACCGATCCCCAGGTTCGGTCGACCGAACCTGTTGTACCTACCCAATCTTCTGTCCAGGTGCAGTCTCTGTGGATCGAGCTTAGGTTCGGTCGACCGATCCTTTTGTTCGATTGACCGATCGGCCAACAGTCTCCAGCTGAGTTGGCCCGATCAAACTGCTCGACTTGGTCTCTGGATAAACTTGGGTTCGGTCGATCGATAAGTAGGTTCAGTCGACCGATCAGCTCCACCAACGGTCAGCTTCTGACGTGGCATTCGACGTGTCTACTGCGGTTGGCTTTGGTTAATGAAGGGTTCGGTTGACCGATCAATAGGTTCGGTCGACCGAACCGTTGACAAGTCAACTCCAGTTGACTTGCTCCGGTTCGGCTCCTTGGGTGATTGCGGCCCACCGAAATAGAGCTCACTCGAACTCAATTCCCGGCCTTCTCCTCGAGCAGGCTTCCGTCCGGCTTCTCGTCCCTCGAACGCCGCGCACGTTCTTCTCGCTCCACCGGAGTACTCTTCCGCAGCTCTCTCGTCCTTCGGACGCACCGAGCCCGTCGGCTCCCTTCCCGTGCCGTCCTTCTCGCTAGCTGCGTCTTCCGCTCGACTTCCTGTGCTCCTAAGTTCCTGCACACTCAGACACAGGGGTCAGACAAAACGCAGGACCTAACTAACTTAGTTGATCACATCAAAACTGTCACGGGGTCCAACATTATTTGTTGTTTGCTATACATCCATGCTTATACCCTCTTGATTATTGCCATGTGGAGAAACCTTGACCGGTCAAGGTTAACCAGATACTAATCAATAGTTAGTCCCAATGAGTCATAGATTACTTTAGTGTTAGGCAAAGGAACCCTAAACTCAGATTAAGGGAGTTAGGATTGGGTGATCGATTAGGGTAATTGATTAACCCAAAGCAATCAACTAAGGTAATTGATTGAGAGAGTGTCTCACGAACAGAAGGCGTTGAATCAATTAGGAAGATTGCCTAATCAATTGGGAACTATTCTAATTGATTTAGATAATTGTCTAATCGATTGGGAGTTGTTTTCATGGAGCATAAAAAGGTACTGAATTGATTAGGCTAATCGATTCAGCATAGCCCAATTGATTTGGGTAATCAATTGGGAGATTTATTGAGAGAACATAAAAGGTATTGAAATTAATTGGGTAATCGATAAATTCACCTTCATTGTTGTGGGTCATTCGATTTAGGTTAACACCACAAGATCATATTGCTTCTTTTGGATATTGCTTGATGGGATCGAGGTGTTTTCAAAATTTGTGTTTATCGGCGATAGATGAAGCAACTGTATAGAACTCTGAGGTTTTCAAATTTCTGAGACATTTGGTGGGTTATGCGGATGGTCATGAGGTCTTCCATAAGTCGATCTCATGATTGAACACGATACTTTAGCAAGTCGACCTAGCAATTGGGAAGCGTGGTCTGATCCCTCATCATGATCAAATGCTTTTATCGAGTCAATATTTTTCTTGTCCTCAAAAATAAAATTAAATAATATAAAAAAATTGGGTCTTTCCATAGTTTTGTTGTAGCAATTTACTGTCTAGTTAGTCGGCTTGTATTCTCTTTTGATTATATTTGAAGGAAAGATTTGTGATGAGAAGGTGAATAGAGGTCTTACATGGCACATCTTTAATGTGGTCAACATAGGCTCCATGTAATGCATTCTTGACCGGTCAATATAGACTTCGTGTGGTATGACCTGAACATGGTCAACATAGATATGAATCACCAAGAGCCCCCCTGGTGCCTAGATCAAAATGGATTGGATTGTGATGACTTCAGAAGAGCTCGACAGAGTCTATGGGGAGCTCAGTAGAGCTTATGAGTAGCTTGGTAGAGTTTAGGGGAAGTTGGACAATAGTTAAAATAACTTTGTCAAATCTAGAAAAGTTAGGGCCGAGTCCATATAATGCTTTATTTAGTAAATTAATGAGGTTGATTTGAATGGGTTAAAGGAAGAGGCGCGTTAGTTATGCAAGGAGTCAAGTCAAGAATTCCAACAGAATCATGTTAGCAATAATGAGTGTCAGTTATAAACTAAGAAAAACATGTGTCGATTGCAAATAAAGAAAAAACATGGAACAGCCTCCTGGAATTCTACAATCACTTGGAATGAAGAGTCTAGTGAAGGACTGTCATTGCCTACCGAAGAAGCACCTTTTCTTCTTCTTTTCTATGCAAGGTAAGAAGGTATGCATAACTTGGCTCAAAAATAAACTATTTTACTTCTACTGTTTCCTGTCTTATTCTCCACTTTATTCTCTGATTCTAAGCTAAAATACGTCTTAACCCCCTTCTAACCTCTTGTTGGTCTTTTTCAGTTAAGAAGAAGGAAACGACTCCTCAAGATCTGATCTACCCAACATCAACCCAAGAAAGATAGAATATGTTGAAGACTGACTCCTTGACAACTGACTCGATTAAAGATGAAGATCCAGAAGTAAAAAGTCAATTAGAAGTGATCCAACAGGGAGTTAACCCATCCCTGATTCTTAAACCTATGATTGCTTGCTCATTACTTAGTTGTTATAAGTTTTTCATAAATAATTTAAATTTTTATATTAATATTTATATATATATATATGATTTGTCCCAGTTTCTTTGGAAAGTCCTAGAGAGAGTCAGGGTCATGTACCCATAGTTTGTAGAGCAAATCATAGTCCATTAAAAAGAATGGAGTAATGACTCTTCCTTTAATGGTTGGTGGTTCATATGTGTCCATGTTGATATGTACTTTTCGGAAAGCATATAGGAGATGACATTGGCATCCATATTTTTCTGAAGTTTCATAGGCTTTAGTTCTTTTGTTGCATTTCAATTTGGGGCTGCTCTCTCCTTCATAGATGATTGTCATCCCCTTTGGAACTTGTTCTTGAAGTAATATTTTCAAGGCTTCACATAGCTCCGCAAAGGTTTGAAAAGTAGAGTCCTCTGCAAGACGCCTTATGTAAATAGAGATCTCATCTGGAATAGTGGTGGGTAGGCCCAACAGAACTGCTTCTGAATTTCTTTGTCTGGAGGTGGCAGCTGCAGCAGTTCTTAATTGTCCCAATTTTAAATAATTCGGCCTATGAACCTTAGGTTGTGCCTTATTTGAAAAGGTTGTAATAGCCTGTGCATATGTCTTTTCAGATCTTTCTTGGGCTTTTTCTGGCTGATCTGTTTCCATAGGTGATTTGCCCCTTGTTTTTAATAAGGTACTGATAAAGAAATTGGGTCCAATGACTGTTCTGGCAGATTCAAAAGCATCTTCTAGTGAATAGAAACCCCGAAATGAGGGAGTTGCACATCCTTGAATAGCAATTGTCACTTCTTCCCAGTCATAATATACTCCTGCTTGGGAACCTGAGTAAACTACATAATAGGAGAACTTCTTTCCAACTGGTTTTTGTATTGTTGTTTGAAAGTAATTTGCCACAGCATTGATTATGGCTATTTTGTACTTTGTGCCACCAGGGATTGTGGGAATGTTCCATATGTTGTCTAGAAGACATGTTTGTATGTGGTCTAATTTTTCTCTGGCTGGAAAATGAAATTGTTCTTCATAACGGATGAATTGTTGAAGTTCTTGATTCCCGAATCTCATAGTTTTCATTGTAAAAGTGTTGACTTTCTTTTGTGTATCCATGTCTGCAAGACTAATGTCAAAGTTTAGTGTAATAGTCGAGATAATGTATCTGCCAAAGAATTGTTACTCCCCTTAATGTGTTCCCATTGGATGGTTAATCCCTTGTTAATAATAGTGTCTGTAAATTTTAACCATCTTTTTATACTAAGGCCCTTTCGAAGGCCTTTGGTTTGTTGGCTATATTTTACAATAGCTTCACAGTCTGTTCTGACTGTGATTTCTCTTTTGCTACAAATAAAAAGTCTGAAAGCATCAAGGCAATAAATTACAGCTAAAATTTCATAGTCTAAAGAAGTCAGTCGACCTTTTTCTTTGTATTGTCCTGAAGCATACCTGCATAGTGCTTCTATATTCTTAGGATCATATTTGTTGGATTTTCTGTAAAGAGCTCCTCCCCATCCTGTTTCACAACCATCTGTTTCTATAATCAGATAGTCTGTATCAAGAGGTAGTGTTAATTCAGGCAAGTTTTTTACCATATTTTTTATCTGTCTAACCAGGTCTATATCTTGTTGGTTAAAATATTTTTGTCCTCTTTGTGATGTTTTATTGTACAAAGGTCCACTGATTTTTCCAATATCTTTTAGATATTGTCTAGCATAGTTTAAAAGACCTAAAAAAGATCTAAGTGTTTTTGTATCTTCCATTTTATCGGGAAAATTTTGGATTTTAGTAGTAATATGTGGTTGTAGGGTTATTTTCCCTTGTCCAATTTCGGCTCCTAGGAATTCAATGTGGTTTACGGCTAGTTTCATTTTACTCCTAGAAATAGTTAATCCGTGAGTTTCAAATAAGTTAAAAATAAGATGTAAATGTGCATAATGTTCATCTTTTGTTCTAGAAAAAACTAATACGTCATCTATATATACACATGTACAATTGGATAAGTTTCTAAATATATTATCCATTTTTCTTTGGAATATTTGTGGCGCTATTTTTAAACCAAAAGGCATTACTAGCCATTCAAAATGTCCTTCTGGACAGGAGAAAGTTGTCCATTCTACTGAGTCTGGATGCATTTTTACTTGCCAAAACCCAGATTTCATGTCAAACTTAGAATACCACTTTGAGTCTTGTATTTTATTTAGTAATTGATCTTTGTCTGGGATTTTATATCCATCTTCTTGACAGTTATCATTAAGCTTTTTATAATTGAAAATCATTCAGGATTGCCCTCTCTTTTGTTCAGATCCTTTGTTTACTATGAAGGCAGGGCTTCTATGTCTAGAGGTAGAACGTTGGATAGCCCCAAGTTTTAATAATTGTTGAATGTGATTTTTACATTCTTCAGCTTCCCAATTTGTATATTGTAATTCTTGTGCTTTTATAGTTAAGTCTGGGTTTATTATTGATAAGTGGCAATATATTTTATCTCTATCCCAATATTTAGTGGGGTTGTCTCCTATGATTTCTAGTTTTTCTAGCCTAGAAATTATATCGTCTAGATTTTCTTGTTTTGAAATAAACTGGATTAATGTTTTTGGTGCTAGAAAGTCTTTTGGTATCTCTAGAGAATTAAAAAATTCCTCATCTAATAAGTTATCAGAAATGTTATCTTCTTGAAATTCTTGGAAAGTTAAGTTATAAATGGGTTGTTGGTGTATTAGGCAAGAGCCTTTACACGTATTTTGGTTTTTACAATTACAAATTGTTTGACTATGTGTTTTGAGAGGTACTACTTTAGGTGGAGGTGGTGCTGATGAGGCGGGGATATTTTGAGGAGTACCTCCATATTTTTGTACTGATGCTGAATAGTCAGAGACAATAGGGGATACAATAGGGGTAGAGAGAAAAAGAGCATAATCCTTAGTCAATAGGAGGGCACGGTCGGGTTGGATATGAAAATTGAGTCCTAGTATTAAGTGAATATCTGAGTGTAGTAATGGTTTTATCCAAAGTTTAGATAGTGATAGGGGTGGCATAAAAGTGTCACAGTTATTATAAAAGCGAAGGTGTATATTGGTAACAAACTTCGTACTGGTTAGGGTTTGGCCATCAAACTGAGTACTTATCATTGGATGAGTAGCAGTTTTGATGAAAGAGGAGGGCAGAACTGCTAGAAGGGTTTTTTCATCAATTGTGGAGTTAGTAGCTCCACTATCTAGAAAGACATGAAGTGTAAATTCATGACCATGAATATTGGCCAAACAACGGACACGAATGTCCATTGTACGACCGGTATTACAAACACTGGGTGTTTTAATAAATACTATGTCTAAGTTTTGTTGAGATTCAGTGACTATTATTTCTTTTTCCTTTATCTATCTTATGTGACTGGTCTTTTGGCTTGAGTAAATTGATTTCATCTTCTAGGTTATTAAGTCTAGTTTCTAATACTGCAATTCTTGTCTCAAGGAGTAAATTTCTCGGGGGTCATGAACTTATAGATGTTGGTATAGAAATACCAAAATTTTGCTCTAGGCAAATTGTGCAACATTGTTGTTTACACAAGGTACACCTTCCTCTTTTGTCTATGAAAGGATAATAACCACATAGAAAACAAGGTACATTAATAGTTCCTGATTTTAAAGTCCATTGATGTGGACAGTCGGGATATGTATCCAAA
Organism: Zingiber officinale; assembly: GCF_018446385.1. NCBI lineage: Eukaryota > Viridiplantae > Streptophyta > Magnoliopsida > Zingiberales > Zingiberaceae > Zingiber > Zingiber officinale. Next base: position 49,666,154 of record NC_055996.1, on the reverse strand, counting down.
GCAGGTGATAATACCTGTCTGAGCATCATATCAAATGGTTGATATATCTCATCCCATTGTTCTTCTAAGTCATTTAAATCTTCTTGTAATGTGTCTGTAGTGGAATTATATTTATTAATTTGTTTTGGTGATTGTAAGAAAGAATTTATTAAGGTATAGTCTGAGGATGATGGGATTTCTTCTATGTCGTCAATTGAGACTATTGAGTATATTGAAGATGTGTCTGAAACAACTGGTTGGATTTCTACTAGATCCATGTTTGTACTATTTATTAACTGTGATTCTCTTGTGTAAAGGTTTTTCTTTGTAGGACATGCTGAAGAAAGATGTCCTGGTTCATGATAAGCGAAACATATGATGGTGTTTGCATATGTTTTCTTAGGTTTATATTTTCTTACATGTTTATCTTTATTTAGGTAGGGTTTTCGTTCATTACATGCATTAGTTAGCGTCCATAATCTAATGTACTAAGGAAAACCATATCAAAGGTATCTTAGGACCTCCTAACCTACATACAATGATCATAAGCATAAGCAGTGACATAAGCATGATAGCATAAATGTAAGCATGGTAGATGAACTAAACATAATGATAGACTCGATCACAAGCATGTCCATATGCATAGGCAAAAACATAACATGAACATAACGTAGACCTAAACATAAACGTAAATATAAACATAATATGACTTGAACATACTTGCATGCATACTTATAAACATTCTATTGTGGTGGCCTAGTTGCACTTAGTAGTACCGTAATATAAGTTGTTGATCAGACAACTACTCTAGCGCTAGGTTGGTAAGGGTCCGAACTTAGGACCGGAGTTCCCCTTTATTCTGACGCGCTCACCGGGCTTAGGTCCCCGGATCATACCACCATCCCAGAACATATCTTGTTTGATTCTGGCGTGCTCACTGGGCTTAGGTCCCCAGATCATACCACCATCCCAGAACATATCTTGTTTGATTCTGGCGCGCTCACCGGGCTTAGGTCCCCGGATTATACCACCATCCCAGAACACATCTTGTTTGATTTTGGCGCGCTCACCGGACTTAGGTCCCCAGATCATACCACCACCCCAGAACACATCTTGTTATCTAAAAGAAACTAAGCAGAATTCTTAACTTTATAAGCACTTCTAAACATCTCCCTATTCTGTATATATAATCTAATACTTCTAAGGATTTCTCTTTACTGTAAAGAATAAAGAAAAGCATACTAAAAATTAAATATTTTCTTACTTGAAGACGACAAGGTTGGTGCTGATGTGTGATGCTGGAGAATAGGAACGGCTCTGATACCAACTTGTAACACCCCACCTTGCTCACTACTGGTCTGTGAGGGCGGGGCGCTACTGGACTACTAACTTATCTTAACTAACATTGCACAGATGTTGATAGTAATTCCTAAAACTCTCGGAGAACTCAAAACTTACAATTAACTAGCAGCGGAAGACTAAATGACTCATCTAATACATTCTACTCAACTCTTTGTTAATAAATTCTTATGCTAGGTCCCAAGGCTTCTATAGTCCAGGCATCACACATCCATCTGCACCTCCTTGTCGCCTTCCTTTGCTATAACTTTTCCTTTCCTTTATCTGCAATAAGAGGAAAATGCATCTATAAGTAAAATTGCTTAGTAAGCGCTATCTAACTCACAAAACTCGAATATGCATGTGAATATACTGAAATCTAAAAGCTGAATGCTCAAAAGAAAAACTACTCATGCTCATCTACAAGCAAAAGAAACATACTGAAATGCTAAACGTGTAAAACAAATCTATACAATAATGCAAGCATAATCTTGCTGAATTTTAAAACAAAGTGAAACTTAATTCATTTATTCTAAACTTATTCTTTTATACTTTTATACTTATGTGAAACTTATTTTACTTGTTCAAAAACTTATACTTATAATACTTCAAAATAATAATCAACTTCTCTTAGGCCCGGCAACTGTACTTGCTATGCGCGCATCCCTAACTAGACCCGAGATAGCTGGTCCTGAATCTAGTAGGGTTTACTAGGTTATCTAAACCCAGGGACAACTATGGGAGTCCAGCCCAAGGACAACTGAGAGTCCTGCATACTAGGTTATCTAAACCTAGGGACGACTATGGGAGCTCAACCCAAGGACAACTGAGAGTCCAGTACAGTGCCACTGATAAAAGTAAAATACTTGTTATCTTTTAATACTTCTAATATATAATGCCTCAGCATTTTACCTGTAACGCCCGGCCTCCCTGCTACCCTAAGGGACGGGGCTACGATACTCTACGTATAAATTTTTCTTTTTAAAACAGCAGAAGACTTAAATTAATTTTCATAGTTTTAATAAACTTTTCTTTTAAATTTCTTTTGAACTATACTATCACATGGCATCAAAATCATAACATCAAATCCAGTGGAACCATAATGTCAAGCCACACATGTTTAGGTATCACAAGTCATAAAATACCAATGCATAGTTCTTTAAAGAAACTTTAAGCAGGTTCTTATTTATTTGGTTGCCTAGCCACTGCCACACACATCTTCGTTGCCCCTCATGCTGCTCCTCTAACTCATCCAGCTTTTTCCTTTATCTGTGGTACAAGGAAAGTAAGCTATGAGCACTCATGGCTCAGTAAGTTCTTTTCCTACTCACTAAAACCAACAATCAGCACATAATCAAGAATGCATCAACAAGTCATAATCTCAACTAATCATGGCATAACATAGCATTCTATTCAAGCATATCATGCATCATAATATAATCACAACCAGTCATAGCATATCAAGCATCACCATGGCCGAAACATATACATAGTGCATTGCATAAAACATAGCTAGACATGGCATAACAAACAAGTATTATGGTATATCAAAGTATGGCCGAAACATGTATATCAAAGCATCATACTATGGCCGAAACATGTACATCAAGGCATCATCATATCTATGGCCGAAATCTATATATCAAGCATCAACAAATCCATGGCCGAAACATGTCTATAAGGTATAGCATGAACATAACATAATCATACCTTATCATGGCATATCATAATCAAGAGCATAACATGAAACATAGCATAATCATAAGGTGTATGCAATATGATTTTGGAAAACATGTATCCGAAAAATATGTGTATGTCTCATGATCTTTAAAACCATTTTCTTTTACATATATACTTGAAAGTAATCTCAACATAAGGGGGATCCCGGCTATGTACCACTTACATATTGCGCGCAACCTTGTAGGTCCAAGGTAGCAAGTCTTGAACCCTACGAGGCAAACATACTAGGCCCTTAGTCCTAGGGGCACTTAGGAGCCCATCCCTAACGAGGTCCTTAGTCCCCGGGGCGCTTATGGAGCCCACCCTTGGTACAAGCCACTCACATATAAAGTAAAGTACATGTCATACATATCATGTATCATAAAAGCATGCATCACTTAGGCACACATCATATCGTAAAAGTATGCATCACTTAGGCATACATCATGTCATAAAAGTATGCATCACTTAGGCATACATCATATCATAAAGGTATGCATCACTTAGGCATACATCATGTCATAAAGGTATGCATCACTTAGGCATACATCTCATCATAAAGGCATGCATCACTTAGGCATACATCATGTCATAACAATATGCATCACTTAGGCATAGATCATAAAACATGCATATCTTAAGCATAAAGCATATCATCAAGCATGCATGATTTAACCACATAGCATATCATGAAAGCATGCATATTTTAAGCACTAAACATGGCATCAAAGCATGCATAATTCAACCACATATCATAACATAAGCATGCATATTTTAAGCACAAAGCATATCATATCATAAAAGCATGCATATCATATCATAAGTCATAAATCACAAGCATACATTTTAAGCATAAGGGTGTATCTTGTGATTATCCTATCATAGGAAACATGGTATCATATTTATCTTGGTTTTAAGCTTCCTAAACCCTTGTGGCCGAAACCCTTTAGAGCTCAATTTAGGTTAAACACAACATCCAAGCATGTGGCACCTAAATTATCATCATAACATTTTCATAGGAAGCATTATAAACATGATTAACTTAGTTTCTAAGTTCCTCAAGTCCCTAATTTCATATGGCCGAAACCTTAAGGTGTGAAACAAGGTTCCATATGACATAAAAGTATGGACAACTTTAAATCATATTTATAACATTTTTACCAAGGAACAAGGTAAACACATTTGACACATTTGAATTAGTTCCTAAGTTCTTTAAGCCCTTAACATATGTCATGGCCGAAATTTAACAAGTTCTCATTAGGGCTACAAACAAGCATACAAGCATGTGAACTTGGACTAACATTATGTATAAATTCATACAAGGCATCATACAATAGTTATGGCCGAAACATACCCTAGCATCATTTTAGGTCATAAAACAACATATAGCAATTGCACCTTGGCTTTCTACTTATCATATTTCATGTAGAGTGACATGAGCATATTTAATTTAAGTCCTAGGGTCTCTAGGGCATCTAAACCTTCATGGCCGAGACTTACAATAGTCCATTTAGGTCATGGAAAAATTATACAAGCATGTGACACAAGCAATAGGTTATCATATTTTCATAAGAAGCATTTTAACACCTTTGATTTAAATTCTAAGGCCTCTAGGTCATTTAAACCCTACTTGGCCGAAACTCATCAGTGTTTAAACTTGCTTCAAATAACATAAAAACATATGAAGTCATACGAGTTTCATAGCATATGTAAAGACAAGCATAATGAGTATACATATGAATTGTGTCTTAGGCTTTCTAGGTTTCTTTTTCTCTTTTTCTTTTACTTTTTTTCTCATGGCCGAAACCTACCATTCTTTAGCTAGGTTCTTAAGTGGCCTAAAGCATGAAAAACCTAAGTAAGTTTCATGGAAAAAGTTACTAAGAAACATATATACAAATTGGTTCATGAATAAGCTAGGACCCCTTGTAGTCATACATGTTATATGTCATGCAACTAATTTTTCTACACCCTAATTAAGCATGAGGGCATTGAACAACTTTTATATCTAAACAGCACAGAGGTCTTGAGCATATTAAAATTTTGTTTAAGCTTTTCTAAGCTATCCATCTCATCATGGCCGAAAAACCCTAAGAAGGAGTTCATGAAATTCTAGCAATATTCAAGCATACAAATCCTTTAAGATCTTTGTATTCTATCACATGAGCATGGTTATTTAAATTTAAAGGTCTTCCTAACCCTAAACCCTTTCTTGACCAAATCATATGAGTGGGTTTTCTTTTAGTTTCAAATATCTTCTAAGGAAGAAAAACTAATACATGATCCTTAATATTTCATAGGGAGAACCTTGTACTAGTTGGGTAAAACAATAAATTTCCCTAGCCTCTTAAGAATATTTTTTGGCCGAAATTCTAGGGTTCAGTACTCCTCTGATCAAGCATCATATAGGTATAAAAGCATGAAGAAGAACCCCTTTACATAGCATAGAAAAATCTATCATGTAGTGAAGACTAGTTTAAACACCATTAGATTTTGAAAGCTCTTCTTGGCCGAATTTTCTCAAACTTGTTTCTAGGTTTTAAAATCCTCATAAAATCTGAAAAGCACATAAAAGCCTTGTACCACAGGTGAGGGGAAGCTTACATCCTTTTTCGCTTGTGGATCTAAGGTATGAAGAAGAAGAAGTAGCCTCTTCTTCTAGTTCCTTTCCCTTGATTCCCTTGCTAAGTCCTCCTTGTATCTTAGGTTTTCTTAGGAGAAAACCTTGGCTTGGGGCCGAAAATGGAGGAGAGGGGGAACTGAGGTTTCGGTGAGGGAGAGGAGAGAATGAGAAAAATGAGAGAAAATAGAATTTTCCCTTTACATATTCTCTTTTATGTTAAGGGGGAAGAGGTAGCAAACTTAGTTTTTGTTTTCCTTCTCCCTTAGCCTTTTTTTTTCTATTTTATTTTTATTTTTATTTATTTATTTATCCTCATCATTCATGGTGAAATAAGGGGGAATGAATCCCCTTAATTAACCTCTTTTATTTTCGGCAAAATCCAAGAGGAAGAGGGAGAGGAAGGGAGGAAGGCAAATTGCCTTTCTCTTGCTCTTTATTTGTTTCCTTTTGGCTAGCTTTTACTCTTACCTTTATCATGAGTTTCCCTCCTTTGCTATCAACATATTATTCCTATCCCAACTGGTTATTACCCATTAATTCTATGAAATATAATATAAGAGGTTCAAGGTTCAATCCATGACCTTCACTTCTTTTTATTTCATTTTATTTCTTTTTGCTTCAACTCACTTCCTATTATTTTTCTAAGGAAAAATCCCACATTCATATATTTATCTTACAAGCTTAGTGGGTATTACATTAACGAGCACCTTGTGTGCCAAAATCCCTAAAGTCTTGACTTTGGGATCTACTTAAGGCTTTGGCCTTTTTCTTTCTTTTATTTATCTTTCTTATACTTGTTAATACCTCTAACAAAAGAATGCTTCTTTAAAAACTGAAATGTTTAAACAAATTCTAACTTTGAAATGCATAAACAAAAATCTATATACTATGCTAATCAAAATTCTGCATACTATTCTAATCAAGATTCTGCATTCTATGCTACACTATTTCTGCTTACTATGCAAACATAATTTCTGCACTATAATACTTAACCAAACTGTACTATAATCTTTTTCTTTAAAAATTGCATTATAAGTTCCACCAAAAATCTTGTAACGCCCGAAAATTCTCAAAATAATTATTAGAAATATCCTAGTATTTTTATGAAATTTTAGGATATTTTTATGGAATTTTTAGAATAGCGGAAGTAGCAAAAATAAATGGAAACGTAAAATAGCCTACGCGGGTATTGAACCCGAGACCTATTGGATCCTACGACTTATAGCCGACTCCAGTAACCAAGTGAACCCAGCAGGGCCGTGCTGAAAGGAAAGGGAAACAATTAAATTTATATTCAAGTTGGGCCGAAATTACCACTTAATATAAATAGGAAATTATTAAGTGGGGGTTTATTTTGGATCGGGATTTCTTCTCCTCAAACCCTCACCGGCGCCGCCCCCTTCCCCTCTCCTTCTCTCGGCGCCAACCACAAGAAGGAAACCTAGGGTTCCTTTCCTAGGGCTTCAAGGACACCTTCTGGCGACGACTCTGACACGAGGACGCTTCTCTCCGCGAGAGGAACGCGTAGACGCAAGAGAATCGTCGAGAAGATCGTCTCCACCGGAAAACTAGCGACTAGATTCGTAAGAAAACTAGCGCAAGAGGTAAGAAACCCCTCACCTGCAGTATAAGTAGCTATTCGTATGAATTTTATGCATTAGTTTGGTCGTATGCAAATTTTAGCACATAGGGTGTGCACTAGCGTACACCAAGTGCTCGGTAGAATGTTTAGCACAGTCAAAATGCAATTTAGGCATTTTATTAGCTTAGATGAATGCCATAGAAGCATTTTTACAGCTTATATAGTCTTGCTACAGCTTTTATGGACTAGACGTCCAATGGGTGGGCTCCCACAGTCGCCTCTAGGTTCAAACAACCTAGTACTGGGTTTAGACAACCTAGTAAAAGCAAGACAAGAATTATTAGCTTATGTTCAGTATTTTACTTTCTCAGTGGCACTGTACTGGATTAGATATCCATTGGGTTGGGCTCCCATAGTCGTCCCTAGGTTTAGATAACCTAGTAAACCCTACTAAATTCGGGACTTGCAAACCCGGGTCTACTCAGGGATGCGCGCATAGCAAGTACAGTTACCGGGCCCAAACAGCAGCTTGATTATTATTTTGATCTACTTATGAATATAGTTTTCAAACATCACAAAATAGTTATGTGAATCAGTACAGCTTTAGTATCAGTTTAGTATTAGCTTAGCCCAACTTTTGTATCAGTTTAGTTTCAATTGATACAACATGATAGATTATGATTAGCATTTATTACCATGATCAGTTTCGATTTCCATGTGTTGTATGCCATGCCATGTTTAGCATATGCAGTATGTTCTTTTCAAATAGCATGTTTTCAAAGCATAAATAGCATCGTATGCATGTTTTTGTGAGGTAGATGGTTTCTTACTAAGCTCTCGAGCTTACAGATACTATTTTCCTTATACTGCAGATAAAGGTAAAGGGAAGATGGACTAGTGGAGGCTGGATGTCAATGCAAAGTGATGAAGATGTGTGTGGATGGAACTTGGAACAAAGATCTTAGGGATTTTAGCAAGTTTAACTATTAGAACTTGGTTATTTTAGTTTTTGCCGTTCAGTTCGCTCAAATGTTATGAATTAGTGGATTATGCACCATGACATGTGTAGAATGCTAGATAATTGTTGTTAGGAGGCATTTCATTTAGTTTGGAATTGATATGAGTGATTTTGGCACGAAACAGTGCTGAAATTAGGCTTCTGGTGTGAAATCAGAAACCCCAATCGATCGGCCGATCGATTGGGCTTCTCAATCAATCAACCGATCAATCGAGAAGTTCGCACCACGAATAGTAAGCTCCTGGATCGATCAGCCGATCGATCCGGATACCTTCTGTCGCGAACAGAAAGCCCAGGGATCGATCACTGGATCGATTGGCCAGTCTGGATCTATCAGCCGATCGACCCAGAATATTGCCCGGAGCACAGTAGCGTGCTGAATCGATCACTGGATCGATCCAACCTAAGTTCCGTATACAGTAGCCACCTGGATCGATCCGGCCATTCCAATCGATCCATGGATCGATTGGGAGGCCTGATATCAGTAAGAAACTCTTAGTTAAGTTCCTTGACCATTGGGGGATGTAATATATGTCGTGAATAGTTTAGATTACACCCCTTAGCACATGTAGAACCAAGAAATGATAATAGTTTAGCAAAATTTTAATTAGTACAGCTTCCGCACTTAGATTTAATGATGGTCATGGAATAGTTAGCACAGCATATTGTGACGATCGTCCTTACAGCCTAGTTAGTAGAAGGCGGGTCATTACAGAGTGGTATCAGAGCAAGTTCTCATACTTCCTACACACATATCAGCATTGAACCTGCAGCTTCCAAGTAAGAAACGTCTCTCACTTTATTATGTTGTTTCTTTCATGTTTATAGATACTGTAGCATGTTGATTGATGATAGTACCTAACATGTTAGTGATAGTGGTTATATAAACATGATTGCCTTAGCTATGTATGTCCTATATGTCTTTAGAAATGGCACGAGGATGCCCAGCTAGAAGGGCCCCAGCTACTGAGTCCCAGCATGAGGCAGGCAGTTCAGTGCCTCCCCCAGACCTTACTGCATTAGTGGCTCAGTTACAGCAGCAGCTAACTGAACAGCAGCAAGAGATAGCCACCTTAAACGCTAATCAGCAGAATACTCCCACAGTCACCCCGGAACCCAACTTAGCGACACCAGTAGTCTTAGAGGTTCCACCAGTCCAGCCTACAACACCCGTAGCTCCAACAGTAGGAACACAGAGAGAAGCCTATCTGATCCAGTGGCAGAGAGTCAAGCCAGAGAATTTCTCAGGCACCAGCGAACCATGGGATGCTCAAGCCTGGTTCAAAACACTGGAGAGTATGATGGAGCTTCTGGACTGGCCAGAACATGAGAAGGTGAAGTGCGCCTCCTTCTGCTTAACAGGAGATGCACGTATGTGGTGGGAGAGAATTAGAGCCAAGCGCCCAGTGAACCAGATGACATGGGATGACTTCGAGAAGGAATTCTTTGAGGAGTTCTTTCACATGCGGGTCACGAACCGCCATTACGACGAGTTCACGGAGTTTCGCCAGGGCAGCCTTTCAGTTGAGGAGGCCGTGAAGAAATTCAACAGGCTGGCTCGTCTGTGTCCCGAGTTAGTCAGCACTGAAAAGGAAAGAGTCCGACTGATGCTTAAGATGCTAAGGCCGGACATAGCACTGAATGTAGCTAGTGGCGTTCATAGGCCACAAACCACAGAAGAACTAGTGAGTAGTGCCCTAATCACTGAGCATTATCAGAACAGCATCAAGCAGCATAAGCAAGTTCTCTCAGAGTCGAAAGGGCAAGGAGGCTCAGGCCCTCAGAAACAACAGGGCCACAGCTCCAACTGGAAAGGGAACTCCGGCAACAAGTACAAACCAGGGAGTTACCCAAAAGGAGGGCCAGCTAGCAAACAACCCAGTTATCCAAAGTGTGCTACTTGTGGGAAATTCCACCTTGGAATTTGTCGTAAGGGCACACGAGGATGCTTTGAGTGTGGACAGGAAGGGCATATGGCTAAGCAGTGCCCGAACAAGACTAGTCTTCCTCTACCCCAACCGATTCAGTATGGAGACCAACCAGCTCAGTTACATCAGATGCAGGCCGCTCTAGATGGTCCACACATCAGCCAGGGCAGACTAGAAGCCTCTCCAGCTATGACGAATGCGAGGATCTACTCACTCACCAGAGAAGATGTAGCGAATGCCTTGACAGTTGTTTCAGGTCATATTAGTATTTTACAGCAAAGTACAACTGTCTTATTCGATACTTGGGCAACCCATTCTTATATATCCAGGGTATTTGCCGAGAAGTTAGCAATACCTTCAGAGGTACTCAATAGTCAGTTTCTGACGACGTTACCTTCAGGAGAAATCATGGCATCCACGCACTGGCTCAGAGCAGTGCTAGTCAGTATAGCAGACAGAGAACTCTTTTGTGATCTGATAGTGCTAAATATGACTGACTACGATGTCATCTTTGGAATGGACTTCTTGAGCAGATACGGTGCCTCCATCGAGTGCCGTAAATAGAAAGTCGTATTCCAACCTGAAGCAGAAGCACAGTTTGAGTTCATCAGAGAACCCAAGAGAAAGGCCAAAAATTTTCTCTCAGCTATGAAGGCACAGAGATTAATGGATTCAGGATGTACGGGATTTTTAGCACACGTAGTCAGTACCAGTCAGGACAAAGACCGACAGCTAGCAGAGGTCCGAGTCGTATGTGACTACCCAGCAGTCTTCCCTGAAGAGTTACCAGGCCTGGCACCAAACAGGGAGATCGAATTTGAGATAGAACTCATTCCCGGTACAAATCCTATCTCCAAAGCACCCTACCGCATGGCCCCCGCAGAACTGAAGGAACTTCATGAGCAACTACAGGAGCTGCTTGACAAGGGCTTCATACGTCCTAGTCACTCACCATGGGGAGCGCCTGTATTGTTCGTGAAGAAGAAGGACGGGAGCATGCGCCTATGCATAGATTACAGAGCACTAAACCAAGTCACCATTAAGAACAGGTATCCTCTCCCCAGAATAGATGACCTGTTCGATCAGCTAAAGGGAGCAGCAGTGTTCTCTAAGATAGACCTCAGATCAGGTTATCATCAAGTGAAGGTTAAAGAAGGGGATATACCCAAGACAACATTCAGGACCAGATACGGACATTACGAGTTCGTAGTCATGCCCTTCGGCGTGACAAATGCTCCAGCTACTTTCATGGACCTCATGAACAGGGTATTCAGAGAATACTTAGATAAGTTTATCATCGTATTCATCGATGACATTCTTATCTATTCAGGAACTCAGGAAGAACACGCAGAGCACCTGAAAATAGTACTGTAGACCCTTCAGTAGAACCAGTTGTACGCCAAGTTCACAAAATGTGAATTTTGGTTAGATCAGGTGTCCTTCCCGGGCCACACCATCTCAAAGGATGGTATTATGGTAGACCCCAGTAAAATAGAAGCTGTGAGTAACTGGAAAAGACCCAAGAACGCTAGTGAGATCAGAAGCTTTCTGGGATTAGCAGGCTATTACAGAAAATTCGTAGAGGACTTCTCCAGGATAGCCTCCCCACTGACAGCTCTCACCAGGAAGAACAGAAAATTTCAGTGGACAGAGGACTGTGGGAATAGCTTCAGTGAGCTAAAAATAAGATTGACCAGTGCACCTATTCTGACTCTACCGGAAAATACAGACAGCTTTGATATATATATAGTGATGCCTCTAAGTTGGGACTAGGAGCAGTGCTGATGCAAGATGGCAAGGTAATCGCCTACGCCTCCAGACAACTCAAGGATTATGAGAAGAACTATCCTACTCATGACCTTGAGCTTGCAGCAGTCGTGTTCGCCTTCAAAATTTGGAGACATTACTTGTATAGAGCTTAGTGCAGAGTGTATACAGATCATCAGAGTCTGAAGTACTTCTTCACTCAGAAGGATCTGAATATGCGACAGCGCAAGTGGCTAGAGCTGGTCAAAGACTATGATATAGACATCCTCTACCACCTAGGGAAAGCCAATAGGGTAGCAGACGCACTTAGCAGAAAGTCGAGTGCTACCCTATTATCTTTAGCAGCCATGTCACCGCCCCTACAGAAAGAGATCACAGATTTCGGTCTCGAACTCATAGTTGGACAGCTCTCTACTATGACATTAGAGTCTACCTTGCTTGGCGACATTCAGACAGCTCAGGAACAAGATCCTGAAATTCAGAAAATCAAGCAAGGGATAGCAGAATCAGAAGGTGGAGAGTTCAGAATATCAGATAGCGGGGTATTATACTTTGGTGACAGATTATGTATTCCAGATCAGGAGGAACTACGAAGAAAGATTTTAGAAGAGGCTCACAAGACTCCCTATACGATGCATCATGGCTCCACCAAAACGTACCAGGACTTGAAGAAATGTTTTTGGTGGCCTAGGATGAAGAGAGACATCGCTCGATATATCAGCACCTGCCTAACCTGTCAGAGGGTTAAAGCAGAACATCAGAGACCAGGAGGAGTTTTGCAGCCTATTCAGATTCCAGAATGGAAGTGGGAGGACATTTCTATGGATTTTATAGTGGGATTACCCAGAACCACGAATGGTTTTGATACCATCTGGGTAATAGTCGACAGATTGACTAAATCAGCTCACTTCTTAGCCATCAGAATATCCTATTCCATGGAACAGCTAGCTCAGTTGTATCTCAAGGAGATCGTTAGACTACATGGAGTCCCACGAACCATTATCTTACACAGGGATAGTAGGTTCACATCACACTTCTGGGAGTGTGTACAGTCAGCTTTGTGCACTAAATTAAAGTTCAGCACAGCTTTTCATCCTCAGACAGATGGACAGACGGAGCGAGTAAATCAGGTACTCGAAGATATGCTCCGAGCATGTGCCCTAGACTTCAAGGGAAGTTGGTGCAAATATCTGAGCTTAGCAGAGTTTGCATACAACAATAGCTATCAGGCCACTATCGGTATGGCACCTTACGAGGCTCTCTACGGGCGGAGGTGTAGATCTCCAATCTCCTGGTATGAGAGTGGTGAACAGAAAGAACTAGAGCTTCAGACAGATCTAGTAGTAGACACCACAGCAGCTATACAACAGATCCGCCAGAGGATAGAAACAGCTCAGAGCCGTCAGAAAAGCTATGCTGATACACAGCGCAGACCTTTAGAGTTCTCAGTTGGGGATTCAGTGTTCCTCAGAGTAGCTCCTATGAAGGGAGTAATGCGTTTTGGGAAAAAGGGCAAATTAAGTCCTAGATATGTGGGACCATATCTTATCAGCAGAAGAGTTGGCAAGGTAGCATATGAGCTAGAGCTACCCCAGGAAATGTCAGCTGTTCATAATGTATTTCATGTCTCTATGCTGAAGAAGCATATCCCAGATGCCACCCAGGTGATTGAGCCCCAGCTGGTACAAGTCCGCGAAGACCTCAGCTATGATAGTCGGCCTACTCAGATAGTAGATCGAGCAGTTAAGAAATTACGGAACAAGGAGGTACCCTTAGTAAATGTCATTTGGCAAAATCACATAGCAGAAGAGGCAACATGGGAGACAGAAGCCAGTATGAGACAGAAGTACCCAGAATTATTCTAAGTTCGAGGACGAACTTTTTATAAGGTATGGGGGATTGTAACGCCCGAAAATTCTCAAAATAATTATTAGAAATATCCTAGTATTTTTATGAAATTTTAGGATATTTTTATGGAATTTTTAGAATAGCGGAAGTAGCAAAAATAAATGGAAACGTAAAATAGCCTACGCGGGTATTGAACCCGAGACCTATTGGATCCTACGACTTATAGCCGACTCCAGTAACCAAGTGAACCCAGCAGGGCCGTGCTGAAAGGAAAGGGAAACAATTAAATTTATATTCAAGTTGGGCCGAAATTACCACTTAATATAAAGAGGAAATTATTAAGTGGGGTTTTATTTTGGATCGGGATTTCTTCTCCTCAAACCCTCACCGACGCCGCCCCCTTCCCCTCTCCTTCTCTCGGCGCCAACTACAAGAAGGAAACCTAGGGTTCCTTTCCTAGGGCTTCAAGGACACCTTCCGGCGATGACTCCGACACGAGAACACTTCTCTTCGCGAGAGGAACGCGTAGACGCAAGAGAATCGTCGAGAAGATCGTCTCCACCGGAAAACTAGCGACTAGATTCGTAAGAAAACTAGCGTAAGAGGTAAGAAACCCCTCACCTGCAGTATAAGTAGCTATTCGTATGATTTTTATGCATTAGTTTGGTCGTATGCAAATTTTAGCACATAGGGTGTGCACTAGCGTACACCAAGTGCTCGGTAGAATGTTTAGCACAGTCAAAATGCAATTTAGGCATTTTATTAGCTTAGATGAATGCCATAGAAGCATTTTCACAGCTTATATAGTCTTGCTACAGCTTTTATGGACTAGACATCCAATGGGTGGGCTCCCACAGTCGCCTCTAGGTTCAGACAACCTAGTACTGGGTTTAGACAACCTAGTAAAAGCAAGACAAGAATTATTAGCTTATGTTCAGTATTTTACTTTCTCAGTGGCACTGTACTGGATTAGATATCCATTGGGTTGGGCTCCCATAGTCGTCCCTAGGTTTAGATAACCTAGTAAACCCTACTAAATTCAGGACTTGCAAACCCGGGTCTACTCAGGGATGCGCGCATAGCAAGTACAGTTACCGGGCCCAAACAGCAGCTTGATTATTATTTTGATCTACTTATGAATATAGTTTTCAAACATCACAAAATAGTTATGTGAATCAGTACAGCTTTAGTATCAGTTTAGTATTAGCTTAGCCAGCTTTTGTATCAGTTTAGTTTCAATTGATACAACATGATAGATTATGATTAGCATTTATTGCCATGATCAGTTTCGATTTCCATGTGTTGTATGCCATGCCATGTTTAGCATATGCAGTATGTTCTTTTCAAATAGCATGTTTTCAAAGCATAAATAGCATCGTATGCATGTTTTTGTGAGGTAGATGGTTTCTTACTAAGCTCTCGAGCTTACAGATACTATTTTCCTTATACTGCAGATAAAGGTAAAGGGAAGATGGACTAGTGGAGGCTGGAGGTCAATGCAAAGTGATGAAGATGTGTGTGGATGAAACTTGGAACAAAGATCTTAGGGATTTTAGCAAGTTTAACTATTAGAACTTGGTTATTTTAGTTTTTGCCGTTCAGTTCGCTCAAATGTTATGAATTAGTGGATTATGCACCATGACATATGTAGAATGCTAGATAATTGTTGTTAGGAGGCATTTCATTTAGTTTGGAATTGATATGAGTGATTTTGACACGAAACAGTGCTGAAATTAGGGTTCTGGTGTGAAATCAGAAATCCCAATCGATCGGCCGATCGATTGGGGCTTCTCAATCGATCAACCGATCAATCGAGAAGTTCGCACCGCGAACAGTAAGCTCCTGGATCGATCAGCCGATCTATCCGGATGCCTTCTGCCGCGAACAGAAAGCCTTGGGATCGATCACTGGATCGATTGGCCAGTCTGGATCTATCAGCCGATCGACCCAGAATATTGCCCGGAGCACAGTAGCGTGCTGAATCGATCACTGGATCGATCCAACCTAAGTTCCGTATACATTAGCCACCTGGATAGATCCGGCCATTCCAATCGATCCGTGGATCGATTGGGAGGCCTGATATCAGCAAGAAACTCTTAGTTAAGTTCCTTGACCATTGGGGGATGTAATATATATCATGAATAGTTTAGATTACACCCCTTAGCACATGTAGAACCAAGAAATGATAATAGTTTAGCAAAACTTTAATTAGTACAGCTTCCGCACTTAGATTTAATGATGGTCATGGAATAGTTAGCACAGCATATTGTGACGATTGGCCTTACATCCTAGTTAGTAGAAGGCGGGTCGTTACAAATCTGCACTATAAACTTTAAAGAAATCTGCACCATAAGCTCTTAAGAAATCTGCACTACAAGCTCTAAAGAAATCTGTATTTTAAGCTCTAAGAAATCTGCACTACAAGCTTAATTAAAATCTGCACTATAAGCTTACATAAAAATCTGCACTATAAGCTTAATTGAAATCTGCACTATAGGCTTAATTAAAATCTGCACCTATAAACTTAATTAAAATCTGCACTATAAGGTTAATTAAAAATCTGCACTATAAGCTTAATTAAAATTTGCACTATAGGCTTAATTAAAATATGCACTATAAGATTACATAAAAATCTGCATTATAAGTTTAATTAAAATCTGCACTATAGGCTTAATTAAAAATTTGCACTATAAGCTTAATTAAAATCTGCAATATAAGCTCTACATAAAAATCTGCATTATAAGCTTAATTAAAATCTGCACTATAGGCTTAATTAAAAATCTGCACTATAAGCACTTCTTATGCTTCAAATTATATTCAAGAAGAACAAAGGTCCGAAACTACTCCTACTGCAGGTGATAAGCACTTACCTTTGCGTTCTTGGGCTTAACCCCGGAAAGAAAACTTCTAGGGTTTGAGGAAATTGCAAGCTTCGACCCCTTCTACGTGCTCACGATTTCCCCTTGACGAGAGGATCACAACCATGTGAAGATCTCCCGGAAATCTCCCTTGGCCGGCCGCCAAAGAGGAACCCTAGATCCCCCCCCCTTTTTTCTTCGCCCAAACAGGAGATGTCGTGCCGTCGGGAGAGAAAAGGAGAGGAGAGGTTTAGGTTTTGGAAAATAATCCCTAAGTTCTCCCTTTTTATAACTTAATATTTCTGTTAACTCCTTAATTAAATTCGCGACCTTTTCTAAACAAACAAATCCAATATCAACTTATCCCTTTTATTTTTTTGCAACTTGTTTCTTTTGGTAAAAATATCAAACAAATTCCAAAAATTACAGAAAAATACTCTAAAAATTTCTAAAAATCTCTAGAATATTTCTAAAGCATTTCTAAATATTTTTAAGCACTATTAGAACTCGTAATAAGAAAATTAAATACAAAACGAATCCAAAAATTGCATAAAAATACTCTAAAAATTTCTAAACATCTCTAGAATATTTCTAAAGCATTTCTAAATATTTTTAAGTACCATTAGGACTCGTAACGAGAAATTTTGGGTCATTACAATTGAGTATATTGAAGATGTGTCTGAAACATCTGGTTGGATTTCTACTAGATCCATGTTTGTACTATTTATTAACTGTGCTTCTCTTGTGTAAAGGTTTTTCTTTGTAGAACATACTGAAGAAAGATGTCCTGGTTCATGACAAGCGAAACATGTGATGGTGTTTGCATATGTTTTCTTAGGTTTATATTTTGATGGATCGAAAGCGCGAGAGGGGGGGTGAATAGCGCTCGTGGCTATTTCATTTTTTGAAATCGTAAAAGCTAGTTCAGAAATAACGCAGCAGAAAAGTAAATAAAGTGGACACGAAGGATTTACTTCGTTCGGAGCCTGTGACGACTCCTACTCGAAGGCCCGCGATCCTTGATCGCTTCCGGTGGGCAACAACTATAATTCGTAAAAACTATTACACGCTAAGTACAATTTAAGCAGAAAAGAATATTGTACCGACAATAAAAAGAATAAAGCTGAAGCTCTGAATTGTCGTTGCAGCACTTCTGAGTCGAGACGTTAGCAGCTTGTCGCACGGAGAATGCTTAGAAGATGGTTGTTCTTAAAGCTGCACCTCAACCCTCCTTTTATATGAGGTTCCGGGCGCCTGGGACCTTTTCGGGCGCCTGGAGTGTGACGTGACCAGCCAACCAGGTTGCTCCACGTCACAAAGTCGCGCAGGGGATAAAAATTGGTCCCGGGCCCCTGGACCTGTTCCGGGCGCCCGGACCTCCGGGCGTCCGGATCCATCCTGGGCGCCCGGACCTCCTTTTTCCAGGAGCCGCTTCTCCTGCAAAACAAGGTTAGTCGGAGCAAATGCATACCCTGCAAGACGATGTTAGAATCTGATAAAGAAGAACTGACAGTCTTCAGACTGTCCGAGTCTGACTTCGAATTTCCAACCGGAAACCCTAGGTCGACCCGACGCCTACTGTTCCCTCTACGGGGAACGCGTCCTCACCTACTCTCCTCAGGAGAGATTACCTGATGCCAGTCCGGTCCTCCAGACCGACTGGACTTTTCGCCTAGGGTTACCACCCTCTAGGACCTAGGGTTACCGCCCCCTAGGGTTTTTCTCCACCTAGGGTTACCGCCCTCTAGGACCTAAGGTTACCGCCCCTTAGGGTTTTCCTCCACCTAGGGTTACCGCCCCCTAGGACCTAAGGTTACCACCCCTTAGGGTTTTTCACCTGCCTAACCGCAGCTAGGACTTTCCTGAAACACTTATTCAAACATGTTAGATCACACACTAACTTAACTTTGAATCCTTTGTCATTATCAAAACTAAGGTTCGATCATCGGATGCTTCCCGCACCAACAATCTCTCCCTTTTTGATAATGGCAACCGAAATTCAATATTAAGTAAAAAATATGCA
Organism: Zingiber officinale; assembly: GCF_018446385.1. NCBI lineage: Eukaryota > Viridiplantae > Streptophyta > Magnoliopsida > Zingiberales > Zingiberaceae > Zingiber > Zingiber officinale. The sequence continues at coordinate 49,647,471 of NC_055996.1, read as the reverse complement.
GTTATGTATAAGCACAAGAAACACGATAAACGTGATAGCAAGATAAGCATAAACATAGCTCCCCCTTAATATAAGTTATTCTCTTTGAACTTTTTACTAATAGCCATAGCTCCCCCTTAATACAAGCTCCCTTTAAAATATTTTCTTTGAATTTCTCTACTCTCCCCCTTTGCCATATATCAAAAATGAGCTAGTTTTGAAAAACTTAACTTTTCAAGACAGAATTTAGCAGAAAACATTTTAACTTAGGCAAGGAGCAAGTGAAAGGCAATACCTTAGAATTGATGTTGCTTAAAGAGATATAGCAAAAAGGAGCTCTTTTTAACTTAGTGTATTTTGAGTAGTTTCCAAAAATTTTCACAGAAAAATTTTCAAAACATAATTTTCAACTTCAGAAATTTTCCGGAAAAATATTCAGGTTTTTAAAGAAAATTTCCAAGGAAAATTTTCAACTTAAAGATGTTAATTGCAGCTTAACAAAATTTTTCAAACTTTAAAGACTTTTCTAACTTAAAAAAAAAAATTTAACTTAACAAATTTTCGAAAAAGTTTCAGCTTAAATAATTTTCTAACAAAATTCCAAAAAAGAATTTTCAAAATAGAGGACACTTGAGAGTTTTAAATTTTGAGAAGTTTTTGAAAAGTTGTTTAAGGTATATTTTTGAAATGAATTTCAAGAATACTTAAGGCAAAGGAGAAGCGTTAACCTTAGTGTTTAATAGTTTACAAATTTTGTTTTAGTAAGGTATCAGAGCCCTAAGGTCCAAGCATGAGCTAAGATTTGTTTTGATCAGGTATCAGATCCCTTAAGTACAGACATGCTTAAACTTATTATTTCCGTCACCAACTGTCTAACCGTTTAGCTACTTGCTGATTGCCTAGAGGGAAACAGTGTTCACTTGGTTAGTCAAGTCAAGTTAATTGATCCAGTTAGATTTGACTAAGGCTGGAAGACTTGATTTGATTACTGTTAATTATGTATATAACGCCCAGACTCATATTGATGCACAGAAATAAGCATTCTTGAGTCCAGGCTGTACCCTATGCATCTCACACCGTTCTATGTTTTACAAACACAATCAAGGTAAACCTAGGTGCTTGTGAGATGCTCTGGCTGAGTCCTGGGGGAACATGATTTCTAGGGGAAATCCTAGGCTAAGTCCAACTTTTGAAAGTCTAGTAAAGTAGGGATTTTGAAAAATCAAAATTTTGCCTAGAATTTTAAAAATGTAATTTTAAACCAAAAAGCACTAAGCGGACTAATTTGAAGATACCTATTCTACCCTGATCTATTAAATTAAGGCAGAATCAACCAAGTCTGAAGTAATAGTCAACATAGATAAAAGGTGTCGCTACATGCTGTCATAATGGAGCTACAGTCGAGCTACTGAGATGATGAGGGAGGTGGTCCGGAACCCAGCGACCGGAGTAGTGTCAGGAGCTCAGTGTGACGAGCCCGATCATCCTCTCGTAGATCTCGGCGCAGGTCGGAGATCTCCTGCCGTACGTCTCGTCGTAAGTCGGAGACCTCCTGTCGGACCTCTCGTCGTAGATCAGAGACCTCTCATCGTATGTCTCGATGAAACTCGGAGCTCTCGTGCTGGAGGCTCGACATAGCTCTCTCTAGTCCAGATACTCGCTCGGCTAGAGTGCGGGGAGCTGGGCGTGGTGCTCAAGCTGGTGGTGGGACAGGAGCGGCGTCCTCAGGAAATAGTGCCAACATGAACTCATCCTGCTCTGCCTCCTCCTCCTGCTGGTGCTGTGCCCCCCTCTGCCAGGACATGGTACCCTCATCATCTATATGGATACTAGCTAGGGAGAAGTTCCTGGCTCCTATAATGTCAAACTCGGTCATGTAGCGGGTGTCACCTCTGGTGACATCAATGTGCATGGAGGACATGTAAGCTATCAGAATGTGACAGTAGGGAATATGTGTCCGTCCGTTGATCACGTATCCAGCTGCGTAGATAATAGTGGAAAAGATGTGTAGGTTGATGTCTATGTCTAGCCTATGACACAGGGCATAAAGAAGAAAGGAGTGGAATGGACGCATCACCGCAACGTCGCGGGTGGTTAGCGGTAGAATGCAACACACTAGGACCCTATAAAGGGCGTAGTCCTGAACTCTAAGGGTAACTGACCTAAACTGGGTCACAGTGGGATCACGCTGGTCCTCAAAAAAATACGAATAGATTGTATCAAGGGTAATATGTGAGTAGGGATCTCCAAAAGGTAGCTCCCTGGGAGGATAGCACAAAAAGGTGCAGGGTGACTCTCGTAAACCTAGAAACTCACGAATGGTAGTGGGGGATAGTGGGATATCCGTCCCAGCTGCCCTAGTGGTATAGGTAAAGTCGTCTATTTTTACTAGGTTGTTGTAAAATTTGACACACAAACTTATGTTTACCGAGCTGGTACACTCAACAAGGTTCCGCAACCTATAGTGGTTTATAGCCTCGACGGCTGGGACACAAGAGCATAGAAAGAACGCTCTATCTATACATTTGGTTTTAATGGCCATGTAAATCGTTGACTCAAACTTAAGCCTAAGTTCGTCGGTGGGAAACCTAGGGTCAATGCTAGGTGTAGAGGGCCCAGCACCAGATTTAGAACGCTTCCTAAATTTCAAACTAATATTATACTAAGAAATAAACAAGCATTATAAGTTTTGGAATAAAATTTAAGAAGGGATAGAAAGTTTACCGAGGAGCCATCGTAAGAAATTTTAGAACTGACGACCTCGGTTGAGTCGCGACTCCGTATCAACCGCTAAAAATTTTAATTTTGAAAGTTTTCGCAGTGAAGCTGAAAAGCTTAAGGAAAACTTGGAGGTGCAAGGGTAGGGGGCGCCCCTGCCCCCTATTTATAAGGGAGTCCGGGCGCCCGGACCTGTTCCGGGCACCCGGGGTCGTGTGAGGCGGGGCGCCCGGGTTCTCTGCGGACGCCCTGGGTCGGAATACCAGGGGCGCTCGCCCTTGGTTTTTGACCCCTGTTTGTTCATTTTTTTTAATGTTTTAAGTTAATTTATTAACTTAAAAATGTTTAAGTTAATTTGATGTTAAAAATGTTTAAGTTAATTTGAAATTGAAAATGTTTAAGTTAATTTAAGTAACATTTTAAAAAATGTTTAAGTTAATGAAAAATGTTTAACTTAACTTAAGTAACATTTAAAATTTAGTTTGCTTAGTCATCTCACCCGATCTACGTTTTCAATCAAGGGATCCTATTATTCTGTGAGATGAATTAGTTCAATTTTTAGGGCTTAGTTTAACTTTATGTTAGATTCGGGTTTAGCTTTGGGTTAAACAAATAAGCATTCTTTGGATAAACTTCTGGGCTATGGTGAGTCACAAGGAGCTCATTAAAGTAACCATGCCTTCGAGGTTTCCCAAATAGTCTTACCCATTGAGCTTAATACTAAACCTTGGTCTAACTAGTTAGGATCCATTTAAGGGTATCTTCGGTTAGTTCCACTTGGCCAAATGCACCAGGTCGAAGCCATATCTTCCTAGACATGCGATGCCCAAGTTTTCCCAATGTACTATCATCCAAAAACTTCACCAGTACTGTGTTTCAAGTTAAAATTTAACCCTTTTTAATCTATCCTTATTTACCCATCCGGGTAATCTACTCTTGTTTACCCATTTCGGGTAGATTAAGTTCGGTTACCCTGTCGGGTAAATAGATTTCGGAGTTGCCAGCTATTCTGGACCCTCCTTCTATTTGATTTTTGAGTTTTAAATTTTATTAATAATTTTGAGTTTGAATTTAAATTTTAATTACAAATTTTGAGTTTAAAGTTTAAATTTTAATTATGAATTTTGAGTTTGAATTTTAAATTTTAAATTTTAATTACGAATTTTGAGTTTGAATTTTAATTACGAATTTTGAGTTTGAAGTTTAAATTTTAATTACGAATTTTGAGTTTGAATTTTAAATTTTAATTACGAATTTTGAGTTTGAATTTTAATTACGAATTTTGAGTTTGAATTTTAAATTTTAATTCCGAATTTTGAATTTTGAGTTTTAGATTAATTTTGAATTTTGAGTTTTAGATTAATTTTGAATTTTGAATTTTGAGTTTTAGATTAATTTCGAATTTTTAATCTTGAGTTTTAGATTAATTTCGAATTTTTATTGTTTTAGCTCCCCCTGGATCATAGCCTCGATAAGGTTTATTGAGGTAATGTATTTGATCCTTAGGAACCCAATAATGCCCAAGTCCAACTTGATTGATCAGGTTGGACTTGGCAACCCATGCTTGGACCATTTTTCTATTTGGTTTGTTTATTAAGGATAGGTAAGATTTATTTTTCTTTTTATATCCTAGTCCAGTTCGATTGTAGATTGCCCTTTGTGTTCCAAGAATCAAATCAAGATTCTTGGATCCCAAGGAAAATTGTTCTAGGGTAGTTTTCAAATCCTTTACCTGACTTTTCATATTGGAATTATCTTCCTCAAGTTTTTGAACTTGAGTTGAGGTTCTAGTCTGAACTTGATCAGTTAAGGATTCGTTGTTTGGCGTTTCTTTAAGGAGTGTTACCTCCTTTAGAAGTGTTTTGATTCGAATCTTGGACTTAGCTACTTTATGCATTAAATAATTAATTAAGCTATATAAACGATTTTTACTTACAGAGGGGTTCGGTCTTTCGGAAACGGATGTGGATCCGTGGCTTCTCTCGGACTCGGTTTCCGATTCGACCTCACTTCCGGATCCGTTGGTGTAGTCCCGGGCTGTCAAGGCGAGAAAGTTCGTCTGTTCTAGTTCTTCGTCGTCGGATTCCTCGGAAGAGGACTCGTCCCATGTTGCCTTCAATGCTTTCTTTCTTTTGGGTTTCTTTGGATCCTTCTGGTTCGGGCAATTTGCCTTGATGTGACCCTTCTGATTGCATCTGTAGCAGGTCACTTTGAATTTAACCTTCGAGCTTGGTTGGGCTTCTTTAGACTGAATGACCTTTCTGAGATCCTTTTTGTTGAACCCTTCTTTTTGCAGAGCTTCTTTACTAAGTTGACTATCTCGGTTGTAAGTTCATCGTCGTCTTCTGAATCTGGTTCTTCTTCTGACTCAGGTTCGGTTCTCTGCTTGATTTTTGACTCATGCGATCTCCCTATTCCTGCAACCAAAGCCAACCCTTTCTCGGTCGGGCGTGCATTAGTCTGTTCGTGAAGTTCGAGTTCTGTAAAAAGTTCATCTAGTTTAATGGTAGATAGGTCCTTGGAGACCTTGTAGGCATCTACCATGGATGCCCACAAGGTGTTCCTTGGAAAGGCGTTTAGAGAATACCTTATGATGTCCTGGTTGTCTACCTTCTGTCCAATTGCATGAAGACCATTGAGCAGATCTTGAATCCGGGCATGGAGTTGGGCAGCTGTTTCACCTTCCTGCAATTTGATGTTAAATAATTTATTAAAAATTAGGTCTCTTTTACTTACTTTGGTGTCGGATGTCCCTTCGTGAAGTTCAATTAGCTTCTCCTACAACTCTTTGGCACTGTTGAAGGGGCCGACGCGGTTGAGTTCTTCTTTTGATAGGCCACACTGGAGGGTGCAGGTTGCCTTGACATTTGCTTCCACCTTCTTGATAAAAGATGCATCCCAGTCCTCGTACGGTAGTGGTTTGCCGGCGCTATCAGATGGTAGTTGGAATCCGGTTTTGACAATCATCCAGACTTCAAAGTGAGTCTGGAGATATGCCTCCATCCGACCCTTCTAGTACCCGAAGTCGTCTCCGGTGAATAGCGGAGGGCGGGTTGTACTGTAGCCTTCTTGAAGGGCCATTTCAGATTAACCTAAAACGAAAAATAACCAACAAAATGTCCTAGGACTTGGTCCTGGCTTAGTAGTGCGGAAGGAAAAAAAAATGGATCACGAACTCGGGTGGTGTTGCACCAATTCCGAGAAAAACTGATTCGAGGGAAAAAGAATTAGAATATAGCTATGAGGCTAAATTCTAATCGACTCCGAAAATCTAAAAAATACCACGAAAAAATATTTTGAATGGTGGTTGCACCGATTCAAAATGACCCCGCTCTGATACCAATTGATGGATCGAAAGCGCTAGAGGGGGGTGAATAGCGCTCGTGGCTATTTTGTTTTTCGAAATCGTAAAAGCTAGTTCAGAAATAACGCAGCGGAAAAGTAAATAAAGTGGACACGAAGGATTTACTTCGTTCGGAGCCTGTGACGACTCCTACTCGAAGGCCCGCGATCCTTGATCGCTTCCGGTGGGCAACAACTATAATTCGTAAAAACTATTACACGCTAACTCCAATTTAAGCAGAAAAGAATATTATACCGACAATAAAAAGAATAAAGCTGAAGCTCCGAATTGTCGTTGCAGCACTTCTGAGTCGAGACGTTAGCAGCTTGTCGCACGGAGAATGCTTAGAAGATGGTTGTTCTTAAAGCTGCACCTCAACCCTCCTTTTATATGAGGTTCCGGGCGCCTGGAGTGTGACGTGGCCAGCCAACCAGGTTGCTCCACGTCGCGAAGTCGCGCAGGGGATAAAAATTGGTCCCGGGCGCCTGGACCTGTTCCGGGCGCCCGGACCTCCGGGCGCCCGGACCTCCGGGCGCCCGGACCTCCTTTTTCTAGGAGCCGCTTCTCCTGCAAAACAAGGTTAGTCCGAGCAATTGCATACCCTGCAAGACGATATTAGAATCTGATAAAGAAGAACTGACAGTCTTCGGACTGTCCGAGTCTGACTTCGGATTTCCAACCGGAAACCCTAGGTCGACCCGACGCCTACTGTTCCCTCTACGGGGAACGTGTCCTCACCTACTCCCCTCAGGAGAGATTACCTGATACCAGTCCGGTCCTCCAGATCGACTGGACTTTTCGCCTAGGGTTACCACCCCCTAGGACCTAGGGTTACCGCCCCCTAGGGATTTTCTCCACTTAGGGTTACCGCCCCCTAGGACCTAAGGTTACCGCCCCTTAGGGTTTTCCTCCACCTAGGGTTACCGCCCCCTAGGACCTAAGGTTACCACCCCTTAGGGTTTTTCACCTGCCTAACCGCAGCTAGGACTTTCCTGAAACACTTATTCAAACATGTTAGATCACACACTAACTTAACTTTGAATCCTTTGCCATTATCAAAACTAAGGTTCGATCGTCGGATGCTTCCTGCACCAACATATTTTCTTACATGTTTATCTTTATTTAGGTAGGGTTTTCATTGATTACTTTTTCGGTCAAAATATGTTTTCTTTGGTTTTCCCTTATGTCGTGTTTGTATATTAGGTTTATGAGGTTGTTTTCCTTTTCTTTTATTTTGTTTATGTGGATTAGCTCCGTATTGTTGTGGAGTATAAATTTGACTACAAAAACCGTAATGTTGGTTTTTAAGTTGTTTTTGTATTTGTATGTAGGTACATTTTTCTTTCAGTATTACTTTAATGTGTTGTATTCTTATTCCTATGTTATCGTATTGTGGAGGTACTTTCATATCTGCCCATGCTTTATGGATTTCTTTTCCTAAATCTCCTGGTAGTTTACTAAACAGCCTTTCTCCTAATTCAGGATTACAATAATTTCCTGAGATTGCTGTTAGGGCCAAAAAATCATTACAAAATGGTTTGATCCAGTTCCAACTTAGAAGTTGCAATTGCTCTAAGTCTCTCATTGCTTCTCTTTGTCTTAGGTCTAAGCCTGTATTAGCATTCTTTAGCTGTTAACAGGCAATGTATAGTATAACAAAAATTTAGAATATTATTTCCTTGGGCTGCTATTCTAGCAATGTCTTCTGGAAATTTTTGTTTATATGCTTCCCATGCAGCTCTTGCTACATCTCCTAAGTAATTTTCACCTATTCGCATCATAGCTTCACCTGATTCAATATCAATTTCATGTTTTTCTTGATAGTCCCTTTGGACTGAAACAATCCATTGTTCTAGATATGTGTCATACATTTGGGGATCATCACATTCTGCTATATTTAATAGTACAGAGTTTTTTCCAAAATAAGTAATTTATGGTGGTCGTCTTTTTCCTATTGTTTTAAGTAATGGATTATTATTGGTGTATGGAGCAATCCTAGTTCTAGGTGGATGCCCTTGGCCATAATCCCTTGTCCCCATGGAACTTTCAGGATACTGTGTGGCTAATGGAGGTATATTTAAGGGCATTGGCCCAGATGGTCGAGATGTCCCTGATGACTCAGGGGGATTCATAAGATTTATTTGTGGGAGTTTTCTAGCAATTATATTCTGATCATCATCAAAATATAGCTCCCAATCCCATTCTAATCTATGTATTTTTTTTTCATTGTGTTCAAATTCTAACAATTCTTCTACGTTTTTATGGGATGTTAATCCAGTAGGAGTATACATGTATTCGTCTAGGTCATCATAAAAACCTTGAAACTCTTGACTATTGGTTTCTTCAAGTATACTTTCAATATTCATTAAATTAAAGTTTTCTCCTTCTTCTTCTTCTTTTTCATCTTGAGAAGTAGAGAGTTGATAGTCATTAAACTTGACTATTGTTCTTCCATGCCTATTTTTGTACATAATAGATTCTTTCGGTCTTAATGTTCTTTGTTGTGTATGGAGGTCTAAGTTTAGATTCCAATCTAATCCTGCTAGGTTTTCAGAAGAGAAATCTTTTGGTTCCAAAAAGGATATCCCTTTTGATGTTAAGGCCTTTATAATAGAATTTATTTGGACTTTGTAACTATTATTAATTTGTGTCATTGTTTTTCCCAAGAAGATTATGTCAATTTGTATGTTATTTCTTAGAAAGTTTCCATATCCTTTTGCCTGAATGTTTATTTTGATATGTTTAATAAAATCTTCTATAGTCATATTAAAATTTGGACAGAAATATGTTATTCCAAGGTTGTTATTCATATCTACTTCTATAAGGCCAATAATTGCCTGTTCTGTTTCTGAAAAACGAGAATCATAGAGGACTAAAAATAATTTAGCCCCTATCCTTTTTCTTGTAAGTCCTCTAAGTCCTATTACCAATAGTCCTAGATGTATATATTTATGCCTTCTTTGTGATAGTGCCCTTGCTGATTCTATAGTCATGAGAGTCAGGTGTTCTTCTCTTCCATCTGGTAAATGTAGTGGTTGTGTCCTATGATGTCTGTAAAGTGCTGTTGAGAAATTTAGTAATCCTTGGTTATATAATCGTCTTGGATTTAAAATTGTTAATTGTCTATCTGAGAAAGTAACCATATTACTTTCAACATCTATTAAGTCTTCTAATTGATATGTACTTGTTGAGGTACTATTTCTCCCTTGCGTTATGCTATTATCTAACCAGGAATTAGTATTTGCTTCCATTTGTCCTCTTATTGTTTGTGAGAAACCGAAAAACGGCTCTGTTCTAGATTGTATTTGACTCATTGTAGGTTAAAAATTTATATTTTTCTGGTTTCTTTCGAGAGATTATGGCTCCAGTAGAGAGCTTACTTAAATCTTTTGTTATAGTATTGATACTTTCATATAAATCTGTGGTCTTAGGTGTATTTTTAATTTGAGCTTCTAATTGTAGTAGCTTGTTATCTATTATTGTGAGTCTGTGATGTAAGGATGTGAGTAAGGCTAATATTGTGTTATTTTGTTGAATAAGAACTTGGTCTCCTGTTCCTACTACTTCAAGTTTACAATATCCTATTTCTGATGTCTTAGCAAATTGTTTGGAGAATTCTAAAGCCTCTTCGTAGTAATTATTTTCAAAGTGCAGTTTGCTCATTTATATTTAACTTCCTCAAGGGTTTGTTGTAAGTTATCTAATTTGTTTGTGACTAAGTCGGTGTAGGTTATTAGTATCTCCTTAAGTTGTATTAGTGTGTCTAGTGAGTCAAAGCTACTTACTTCCTTATTCCTTAATTGTCTTTTAAATAAGTTATCTTGAGATTCTTTTAGAAAATCTAAATTTTGTCTGATAGTTTTAATCTGTTTATTTTGTTGTTTTAATATTTCGGTTATTGTTTCTAGGTGTAACTCTTGTTGCCTTATATGATCTTGAATTGTTAAGAAAGTCTCTTTGCTATCTTTTAATTCTTGACTTTGATTATATATCAAAGGTAAATATTGGTATATAATATATATATATATATATTTTCTACCCTTGTTTGGTGTGCGATTATGCACACTCGGGGCACCTGGGTTAGCATATTTTTTTTTAAAAGAAAAATTCTTTTCAAACTTCCCAATTGGGTTATAGTAACTAGAAAATTTTAAGATTTTATATCTAGAGTTCAAGTTTCCCAATTGGGTTATAGTATTCAAGTTAAAAGAAAAATTAAAAATGAAAAAGTTTTAGGTGTTTATGGGGCATAGTAATGTATTTGGGGTATATATATGAGAAAATATTGATTTTTAAAAAATTAATAAAAAAATAATTGGGGTGCTTAGACTCAATCCATGTAGCCTGACTGGCGTCGCAACACCTAGATTGAATCCAGGCGTCCTGAGTGGCATCGCAAATAGTCGCACATGAGATTATCAAGCAAGGTATCAAAACCCTATATATATATATATATTGGTGCTGGAAGTAACAGCTAATCTAACCTAGTTTTGATAATGGCAAAGAGTTCAAAGTTAAGCTGTGTTGTCATCTAACAAGCTTACCAGAGTGTATAGGTAAGACCTAGTTGAGGCAGGGTAATGAAATCTTGGTCAATGGATTGGGCAAAAATTCATAGTCAAGAAATTAGGCGTGAAGTCCTAGTTAAGGGATTAGACACGAAGTCCTAATTGGATGAACCGGGCTAAAGACTTGGTAGATTGAGGACATCAAGTAGAAGTCTTGGGGGTCACTTACATCAGGCGTAAGTGTAGGTCGATCAAGGATTGGATGTCTAGAGGAAGTCCCGAAGGTTAAGATTAGATGCTGAGCAAAAGTCCAAATAGGTGTTTGGAAAAAGTTAACTCTCCCGAGAAAAGTAGGTGAGGATGTGTTCTCTGTTCAGAGAATAGTAAGTGTCAGTTTGACCTAAGAGTTCACACAAAATCCAAAATCAGAATTAAACAATCCTAAGACTGTCCTGATTATTATATTATGATTGTCTGTCTAACTATGTGAGTTGGAAGTTGACTGAAAAAAGTGTTTCCAGACGCTCGGAATAGTCCAAGCACTTGGAGGTTCGAGCACCCGAAGTGGGTCTAGGAGCTTGGATGGGCCCAAACTTAGCCACTCCAGTAGATGAATTGGCACCCTTTAATTGGCCAACACATGTTAGCGTCCAGGCGCTTGGGTTAGGTTAACAGTTGTCGGATAGAGTTTCGCTAAGGGGTTCCCATATCAGCCTGATGGGGGTGGCCGGGACCGATCTAAGTGCCCGGACAAGGCTATAAAAAGAGAGTTCGACCATCACCTTACACACATCATTATCTACGACTTCCGTGCTTGCGTGATGTTCTGAAAAGATTTCTACGACGTCGAAATTATTTGTCGAAGACAACGCTCAAGTTTACATCCTTGCAAGTTATCGAGATAAGTATTTATTATTTTTTATTTCATTTATTATAATTGTTGTATTTGTAATTGACGAATCTTTAGTGGATTGTCCAACGAAAATGATCAATGATTGCGGGCCTTGGAGTAGGAGGTGTCAAAAGCTCCGAACCAAGTAAAAGAAATTGTATTAGCATTGATTTTGTCTTTCTTATTTCAGCTACATACTGTCGACTATTTTATTAAAATATAAAATCCCATTTACTACAATGTCTTTCTTTTATATATATATATATATATATATATATATATATATATATATATATATATATATATATATATATATATATATATATATAATATGGTTGTATTTTTTGGTCTTTTATTGTGTATTATTATATTGTAGCACAAAATTATTTAATTGTGAAGATTACATAATTATTTTCTCTAGTGTATGATAATTCTAGTTGCTATCAATTTGAAATATGTGAATAATTATAGGGTGAGGACTCAATAAAAAAAATGGATAAGTTTAGTTAGTTTTATTGATTAGTCTTAGGGTGTTTGACTTGGTCATACAGAATTTTTCCGCTAGTCATCAGGGTGAATCAGGAAGTACTTGCGGTGGGTGGCCAAGAAGCCCAACATTCTTTGGTTGCGTGTCCCATTTAGAGGAAAAAATCCTATAAATTTATCATAGTTGGCGATCAGGGTAAGGACTAAAAAAAATGATAAACTTAGTTAGCCTCATTGGCTATCTCTGAGGTGACAGGTCTGGCTCCACGGAAGTTTTCCACCGGCCATCAAGGTAAATCAAGAAATACACGCGGTGACTAGCTCAGAAGCCCTACATTATTTGGTTGCACTATTTATTTGGAGGAAAATTTTTTATAAATAAATTATAGCTGGGGATCAAATCATGAATCGTTAAGTAATAATCTGGATGTCATAATGTAGCACAGGGACCCAAAAAAAACACTATGATTATTATAAATTGAATTGGAGAAAAAGTCAAAAATTAAATAGGATATTTAAAATTGTGATGCACTAGAAAGTTCTAAAATGATATTAGGTTGTTAACATTGAGAGACTTAAAGATAGATTTATTTTAATAAATTGACTTTAAGATAAAAAATATATATTAAATGTTATCAGTTTTTGACTAAATCACAAAGACTTTTAGGAGAATATCTAGATGAATTTATTCACAATATGTATAGATAAGGATACATGTTCGAAGAGTTTATGTGGAATATAAATATGAGATTCAGGATGAGACATGAAGGATACTGGATCACTTTTAATAATTGTGTAAAAATTACAATGTAATTTTTGAAAAAAAAAAATACTTACACTAAAATATCTAAATATGTTAATTAGTTTTATCATTTTATGTAGTTAGCTTGACCTAATAGCCTCATACTTGGAAAAGAAATCTCAACTATGAAATGATTAAATACACATATTTTCTTTGTCAAAACCATTTCAACTCACCAAATGTATATGTAATATAGGTTCCATTTATAATGAAAATGTCCCATCATTTTTTTTATAACGATTAATACAACGAGACAAAAGATGGAAAATTGTGTACCATTTCCCTACACGAACAAGTGCACAAACATCATCCTTTATTGATGCATTCTATATAAACCATCATTCATTAATGACACACGACTATCGGATGCACGATAGATATAGACTTGTCATAAAAGTCGAGGATGGAAAACAAGTACTTTTGGATGCAAAACATAGGGATTTATGCATAGACATCGGGGTTGGCAATCAAATATGCTTCGATGGCCTTTAGCCCCTGGGTTGATCCACCTCTAACGGCGTTTAACTCTTCTTCGCTAAGAGGCTTATCTTCAAGTGTTTCATACACGATCTTGATCTTTGCAACGCAAGTGTTGGGGCCCGTTGCTTCAAATGTGCTCTCATAACTAACCGATTTAAAATACACGCCGACAAAGCCTCCTTCGATTACCGAATACTTAGTCGAGTATGTTGCCTCATCGAATATCTCTACCTTCATCTTGCTGACACTTCCTATTGGCATTTTGGAAGCTGCAATTGTTTGTGCACAAAACGAAAATTAAAGAATATTTTAGCATTTATAATCAATAACAAAAAATAGTTGGAACAAATCGATATTCTATATAAAAATATTTTTTACTTAATGCGATTTTAGTAGGCTATTCGCCTTCTATATATTTGGTAAAAGAAAACAGCTATAGACCTGGAGCAAAGTGAAGAATGTTAATAGAGCCAACTCCTTTTCCAACACGTTCGTACTTGGCGAAAATTTCAGGCAAGAGCTTAGGGTACAAAATATGTGCATCACAGATCGCTCCCTTCCAAAGCCTTGATTTGGAAACGTTGACGGTAATTTCATCGATGCAAGAACCGACAACCATTTTGGTAGGGAATTAAGAAACTAAAGTTGGATACTAAGAGGTAGAAAGGGAAAGGGATGACGTGTTGAGGGGGAGTAACCCCCTCTTTATATAGATCTTGTGAGTATAGGATCTAGATCGAGTGTTGGGGCAATTAAGCTAATAAAGAGTAAGACAAATATTTGGAAATAATGTGGAACTGTGATCAGGAAAGAAACGAATTGGTAGAATTTTCAAAGTGCAACAAAGTCAAGTTGAAAACTTCTCAAGACGACTATAGTGCCACATATTATCGAGTGATAAAAGAAATTATATTAGAAGCTTCTAGGGGTTTTTTTTAATTATTTTTTTTCTAATAATTAAAGTATCATTAGAGATGATCTATAATGCCCCATCTAAATTTTCCATCGTTCACTAGAATAAATCCTGAAATATGAATAATTCGTTGCTCCATAGCTAATGTTCTAAGATTGTCTTTCCACTTAAAGAAATTAATTCTGCAATATGTCATAATTAGAAATTGATCAGTAACACTTTTACTGTTCTAAGTAACACTTCTAGAGGATTTTAGTATCATGAGAGGAGCTCTTTGTGTATTTATGGCCATCGAGACAAGCAACTGTTATATGGTATTTGCCATCGTATGACATACATGGCATCTTTTTGGTATCTACAAACTACAACACATGATTTAGAAGGAAGAAATAAATAAATCTAATTGCAGCCTTTAAGAATTTTACTTAAGGCTCTTTATTATTTTTATTTCATTGGAATAACTAATTTATTCCTTATTTATTATATTTCTTCTCGTACGCTAACTATACTATAAATTTTCGTATCACTTATTCGTCGAAGTAAACATTCCATGTCTTACCCTAAACTCGAAGACATTATTTTTTTAGAGGTCTGATAGATAAAAGAGATGGTAAGAAATTTGTTCACTTATCTTGACAAGTCATATCCTAGCTTTTAGATGGCGATAAGAAAGGAAATTAAAAACTAGGGTTGGAATTCCCATTGAGATGCAACTCAAAAGTCTAATTTGTCTGCCTCGAGAACAAGAAATTAGGGGTTTTTGATTATTGCAGTCATCAGTCTTTCTACTCTTTGTCACGTTTGTTAATTTACTTATTTTTAATCAATTATTTGACTGGAATTTATTTATTTTTATAAGGAATTTATTGTTATTTTAGCTGAGGGGATACCGATAACCCCTTTTATATAAAATGTCGAGGTTTAAATTTGTATAATGACACTATCAGAAATAATTTAACTTTCAAGTCAATAGTTTAATTCGTTTTATAAAAAAAATATATATAGTTCACCTCTAACGTAATATGACCACCTTCACAGTGAAAATTAAAATAAAATAAAATAAAATACGTGCCATTATCTTTTACATTGGAAAATATTTATCCCTTTGAAAAAAATAAAAATATATATTAGAATTTAGGAAAATAAAATGTACAAATAAGCTCCAAATAATGTCTTCTCCAAGGTTTGAACACTTAAACTATGAGCAAATAGATTAAATCACTATCACAGCAATTTTATTGTTATTTGACAGTGAAAATGTCCATGTCACTCTTAATATTTTCAAATACTATTCTTCAATATTGAAAACACGTCTGACTAAGTATTACCAATGACTACGAATGATATACAGTGAAATAAGATATATTAAAAATATAGTCATGATGTCTTTTCCTCCTATGTTTTTTTTTTTTTTTATAAAAAGTATGTTAAGAGACTTCTTTTTTATATATTAGTTAGAGAGTCTTTCCCTTTAGTTTTTCTACCGGATAAATTCGAACAATTTATGCATACTAAGAATATTTAGTTTTTCTACCAGATAAATTCGAACAATTTATGCATACTAAGAATATTTAGTTTTTCTACCAGATAAATTCGAACAATTTATGCATACTAAGAATATTCAGCCTTAGTAGAATTCAAATTCTCATCCTCTTAATTATTTCTCTGAATATTTTACTATTATACTACGAGGAGAGTATGAAATATGATAATATTTGATAATAGATAGACAACTTTTCTTTTGATTTGTCTACTCAATAAATTTAAAGTGCAATTTATGTGCATTCAAAAGTCAACTTCTAGCTTTAATGGATTTGAACTTTCGTCCACCTAACTATTCCTTATATATATATAAAATCCTGATATCCAGATCCTTACAAACCGGACTAATCTTTGAGTGAGCGACCTTCTTTTGATTCATCCACTAAATAAATCTGAAAGTATTCATGATAATTCACCCAACATCTAACCTCAATCGTCGAAAATCCAGTACTATCAAGCCCACCTTTGCCCTAGCTGGGTTTTGAACCATGATACTATATGAATTCCCCAAAAGCCTTACCGAACCTCACTTTTGTTGCTCACCAAGACTTAGATAAATCCTTGATATTATTATCTTCTTAACATCTCTTTTATTACTCTTAAAATCAAATTAAATGCTAACCTAGTAACAAAAGAATTATTACCAAATCAATCCTAAAAGAGAATCATTCAAGATGATTACGCCAAATCAACTCAGCATTAGGACACATTAATTTTTATAATACTTTTTCCTTTTATTACTCAATTGATGGAGTTTTATAATGTATCTATAAATTATATATTTATGGGCAAACAAAGATAATCAATTTTATTGTTCTATTATCAAATCTCACATGATATCAGAGCCATCAACTTTTGTTTCCTTCTCTCTCATTTGCTTCTCTATTTCATACTTTGCTTCTGAGAAGACGTATTTTTTTCTCTAATTTGCTGCTCAGCAATTATAGCTCCCTTCCTCACCTTTGTAGAATACATCATTGTATTTCATGTTGTTATTTTTTAATTTTTTCATTATTTTTTAATTTTATTTTATCTATCCTCTTCCCACGCCTTTGTTCCTTTTTTGCTTTTATTTACAATGTCAAATAATTAACAACATCATGGTCAAAAGTAAAGTTCAAAACAATGTCAAATCTGTCGCATTGTTGGTTATACTTGCAATGCTCTAGAAGATTTTGATTCGTCATATTCTCAGAGATGTCAAATTACCTCAGAGTTAGACATATTAGTATTTAATATTCTAGCACTACAACAAAAATCATTTTTGAAGCGCGCAAATTCACTTTCCGCGGCGCACATTGCATGTTACGCAGTTGAAAGCTGTTGAAAGTCCTATATTATTCGCGGCGTGCATTGCGCGCTGCAGAAAATACTATCCGCGGCGCGCATTGCGCGCCGCAGAAAAGACTATCCGCAGCATGCATTGTGCACTGTGGATTGTATTTTTCGTGAAATTAAAAATAATATCCGCAGCGTGCAATGCACGCCGCGAATAATAGTATCCGCGGCATGCAATGCACGCTACGGAAAATAATATCCGCAGCACGCAATGCATGCCGCGGATAGTAATTTCCGCAGCGTGCATTGTGCTTTCGGATACTATTTTCTGCAGCATGCAATGCGCGCCGCGGATAGTCTAATGAATATAAAACAAAATAATTTCATTATGCTAAAACAATCAATAAACATTTCACAATAAATTAAATACAAATCCAATCCACACACAATTAATAAAAGTCATTTCATTATACCAAAAACAGTTTTAAGATCCAAGAGTAGCTATTACAAACTTCGATTAAAATCCAATCATCACAAACAAGTAGAATATGTATCAATCAAACAAGTACTATAAATTTAGATAACCATGCGACCGTACTTCCTATTGCATCATCCAGAAACTACATTTCATCATTTGGTCGAATTAGGTCCACTTTTTCTACCAAAACCTTGTCAACCCAAACTTTCCAACATGATCCACCAAGAATGACGTGATGCACTTTTGTATTTGGATCTGTGGATGCAATTCGACCTTCAACAACAATTAATTCATCAACACATCAATGAAACAGCTTACATTAGCATTAATAGGGATATCTCCATGACTCACATTCTTCAAATTTGACTATAAATAAACAATACAAGGTTATTAATTCAATCATGTCTAGCAATTATAACAAATTTATGGTTAAAAAAATACATAATTTTAATTACCTAAGAAATATGACCAAAATCACCACTTTTGTTGGCACCAATATTGATATCACTGTTGCTCCCAAATTCGTTCCCAACACCACTTCAAATGCCATAACTTGCAATCTAATTTAACAACACAATTGTGTTAAGTAATATCATCATGATAATTCGAAAACAATTAAGTTTATATACCAAACTTATTGTATATATACTGTTTACTTACTAACCTGTTCTTGATGATTTTGTTGCTCATACTTTGTAAAAAACACGTTCCTCATTTCTTGCATTTCTAGTTGATTTTGTTGTCTCATATCTTCCATTTGTTGTTGAACGTTCTGTACTATAGTTTGAAGTTGTTGAACAGTTCCACGTGTTTACACAGAAGCTCCAACTTTCGATGGTGTAACTCCAAAGGCCACGTCGCGCACTCTACCCCGAGCTTCTTTGTCAAATACAATGCTAATTGCATCATTAGCAATATTAGTTGTGTTTTGAGATTCAGGAGGACATTCCATTATTTCTTTCTGCAAAAAGAAAATGATAATTTATAAGTGAACCGAGTAAGTGCAATAAGTAAGTCCAGTAAAAAAAAACTCCAAGTAAATACAAGTAAGTGCAATAAATTAAAAAAGCTCCAAGTAAGTTCAATGTAATACTCAAATACATAGTAAGGACCAAAGTGTAATATAATTATTCATTTCTCAAACTTAAGGGAACAAAACTTCCAAGTAAGTGCAGTAAAAAAAAAGCTGATCAACTTCAGAAAGTGCAGTAAATATGCTTCCAGGAAAGTGCAGAAAAAAAAACAATCTGAAATCATTTTATGAGAAGAAAGAAGTCATATTTTAACCCTTCTTTCTTGATGAAAAATCATTGATCAATGGTGGCACATATAACCCTACTTCTCTAGTATGTTATGATGCCTTTGGAGTGTTTTATACCTTGTTCCATGACATGGGACACTGGAATTTCAGTACCTGCAAATGAGTTGAATCAAAAAAGGTGTGGGAAAAATAATCTATAATTAGGAATAAGAAAATTTGTTTTTTTTTTCAGGCCATATAATAGTAAAACTAATTTCAATCGAAAGGCTATTAGAATAGTATGAAGTGCAAAAATAAGGATGCATCATATCATGCATAAGTATTAGAAAAATAATAGTTTTGGAGCAAATAATAGTTTATATCTATGCAGTTTTGGAGCAAGTAATAGTTTAGTGGATATGCTTACCATTTTCTCTCCAACAGTTTGACTACTAGGCTCCCCATTTTTTTCTTATGACCCTCAATCCAAACTTGCGATCTAGTAATTTTTGTATCTCGATTTTTTTCCTGAAATATAGAAATATATACAAAATCGTTAGAACATACTCCAAAAGATATATATATATATATATATATATATATATATATATATATAACTCATTACCCATTTCTTAAATTATAAAATTTAAACATATTTACCATAATGTTAGTCCAACGAGCATAACCTCTCCGACTCATTGTGTGAATATGATCTTGTTTTTCCCTCATTGCTCTAAATCTTGCACTCTTTTCCTAAGATTAGTTAAAATCACATAATCAAACTGTCTAATATATTAAAACTTAGTAGTTTCTTGCCCAACCGTTGTAACTATAATAAATGTAATGCATTCACATACCAATCATGGTCTGAGTGAATAAATACTTACTTGAAAAGTAGATGATAAAGTCCTCTTTACAAACAAGTCCCACTGATTTTGATCCATAAATTCAGGCTTCAAAATATTGAGATCTCGTGAAGCCACTCGACTTTTATTAGCTTCGCGCACAAGTATTTGCAATTTGGATTTTCTATCGCGCCACAATTTAGCTAACTTTTGAAAAATTGATTTCTTTTCTCAATCCTCAACTTTATAAGTCAGCTGTATATATATTAAATATCATGAAAATATGTCTATATTTTGTATTAAAAATGGAAATGAAAAATTGAGTAATTAAATATATTACTTGAAGACAACTCCACATCCTATCTTTCACCTCTTCATCTATATCATTTCATCCATCTAATGTATATGGCACAAATTCTTTTATCATGCAACCTAGGAACGAAGCGTACTTAACTGAATTATCTCCAATCGACTGTCCAAACTCATTGCGCTCTAGCTCTTTGCACTTGTCTTGGCCACTAACCATTTTCAACTTTGACGCACCCCGTCCTTTCTTATTATCTTTTTTCTCATCATCAATTGGTTCCTTACCATGTAAATCTTGTGATAAATTGGCTGAATTGTTAGAGTCCACTCTCGATAACCTATTAGTTATATTTTCCTGTAAAATAACAAAAAGATATATTGAAATACCTTTAGTAAAATAAACCAAGTTTTAAAATAGAATACAATATCACCTGAATTTCATCTACAGCTCCTTTGCTAAGTTTTTTAACCATTTTGCTCATCTTTCAATGCTATGTAATCACCTGACCAAACATGTAATATAGCATGATTAATTGGTGAAAATAAATAACCAGATAAGAAGATGAAAATATATTGAAACACTAAATAAAAGGTAGGCATCACTAGATAATAACATGTACCAATCAAAATAAATAACTATAAAGAACATCTACCGATCATGTTTCAATCACATCAATTCCCTCACAGTCATTCCTTGAGTACGGTTCTTTCTCAGTAATGTTGATCTCAATTAGGGACACATCAAGAGGTCTTGATGACGTATACACATCTTCTTCAAGCACATTCATGTTATGAAGACCTCGAGGCGGTGCTTTTAGCGATACATACCAATTTGATTCATCATTATCCTTGGAATAGAATACTTGTTTTGCTTGTGATGCTAAAATGAAAGGATCATTTTCGAAGGTTTTTAGGTCTTGGTGTAAGTTGAGCAATGTAAAATCATCTTCAATTTTGATACCAGTTCTAAGATTGACCCAATCACACCTAAAAATAGGCACTTTGAAAGAATAGTAATCTAGCAAAATAATATCCCGTATAACCCCATAGTATGATAATCTCCGGACTGTATGTGAATTGTCATTAGCATTAGATTGACAAATTGTATCGGCTTCAATTGAAACACCATTATCTTGTGTCGACCTTTCAACATCAATTGTGTGGAATCGATGACCATTGATAATATATCCCGTAAAGATGTAACGTGATTTCATGGACCATGTGCTAGCCATTCAATTCTGCCTGAAGAATTAACAAGAACATGTTTTGATAACCATTCGGCAAATGTTTACATATGTTGCTTTTGTAACAACGTTTCGTTACTTGAGAAATGACAATTTGTTTGTTTAAGCTCGTCATATGCATCCTATTTAAAATCATTGAAGGGAAATGTTAGCATACATAAGATATGTAATAGATCAAGAAATGCAGCATGAAATTAACTACACTCACTGTAAGTAATTAAGGTTCAACTTTTGCAGTATTGAACAATACATATCGATGTGCAGCTTACAACACGTGGTCCTCTAAAATCTTTTCTTTCCCTTTAGAAATTGGGTGACCTTCTAATAATCCATCATCCAAATCATCGTTCCTTCTAGAACGAACACCAATACTAGAAGCCTTTTTTATATAAGAACTACAGAATATCATTCATTCTTTTGCGAGGTAACACTCAGCTATACATCCTTCTGGTCTTGCCCGGTTCTTCACATACCCTTTTAATGTTTTCATAAATCTAAAACACAAAGTAAAATTTCACAAGAAAGAAGGGCTGATGGAAAAATCTAAATCATTTCATAATATAAAATTTGCAAAAAGATTATTATTATTTATTACCTTTCAAATGGATACATCCAACGGAATTGGACTGGTCCACACAAGCGAGTCTCTCTTGTTAAGTGAACTGAGATAGTAAAAAAAGCAGGTGGAAAATACCTTTCCAACATGCATAGAATTTCCACAATATTCTCCTCCAATTGTTCTAAATGGTTCCTGTCTAATACTCTATGACACAATTCATTGTAAAATGCACCCAACAGAAAGATAGCATTACGTGGACCTTTCGGTAGAAGATTTCTCAAAGCCACTGATAGCAATTGTTGCATTAGAACATGACAATCATGAGATTTCAACCCAATAAGCTTACACTCTTCTATAGAAACACAATTACCAATATTTGAGCTATATCCATCAGGTAACTTTATTTTTTTCAACCTAGAGCAAAACACATTCATTTCTTTTTTAAACAATGTGTACGGCGCAGCAGGCAAATGATATTTATTTTCTCCTTTTTCTTGGGGATGTAATTCTTCTCTGATTTTTAAGTGTACTAAATCTTTGCGAACATTCACACCATCTTTGGATTTGTTTTTCAAATTTAACAATGTGCCTATGATATTCTCGCAGACATTTTTTTCAACATGCATCACATCTAAGCTATGACGTAGCAAGAGGCCCTAAAGGTAAACATCAATATATTTCATAGTGTTAGTTCACAAAATTTCTAAAAATTTAGGAACAAAAAATAACAAATTTGTAAAAACTAATGAACAGAGTTCAAATTAACTTACACTCCAATATGGTAAATCGAAAAAAATTGACTTTTTCTTCCACTGTTGAACTAGTTTTTGTTCTTCCTTTGAACTATCATGCTTTTTTCTCTTTTTCCTCAAAGTGTTGATAGTCACACCCTTTTTCTTTTTACCCCAATCATTTTCAATATCTTTCAATGCATTGAAAATTTCTAACCCATTCAAAGGTCTAGGTTTCCCTTTACTCTCTTTTTTCCCATTAAACCACTTCTTTTTCTGACGAAATGGATGATTAGGAGCAAGAAATCTCCTATGGCCTAAGTATGCAAACTTTCTACTAAATTTGAGCCACATAGAACATATGTCTTCACCACATATTGGGCAAGCGAGTTTCCCTTTTGTGGCGCATCCAGCTAAGTTTCCATAAGCTGGAAAATCATTGATCATCCACATCAAAATAACCTTCAGATTGAACATTGATTTACTAAATACATCATATGCCTCCACACCTCTATCCCATAACTCCTTCAAATCCTCCACAAGAGGTTGCAAGTATACATCTATATCATTTCCAGGTTGTTTCAGACCTGGAATCAGTAATGTTAGTGTAACACCCACGAATTTCTTAAGCTAAGTATGTGAAGATTCTCTTTTAGAATAAAAAGATAAGATAGAACCAAAAATATATAAAAAAAGGAATTGGTTAAGGATTGAACCTTGAACCTTTTTCATCTTTAGGGATTATGGATTTACCACTAGACCATCATAAATTATTGTTGAATAGAGAATGAAAATTTTAGATAAAAAGTAAGAGTAAGGAAGTAAGAAAATCTCAAGTAGTCTTCTTCCTCATTCTCATGATTTAAAAGAAAGCTAGCAAAAGACAAGTTGTCTTTTCCTTCTTCCTTCTCTTCCATTTTCGTGGAGATGCATGAGGGAATGAGATGAGAGGAATTAAGGGGATGAATGGGGACACTTTACCTCATTAAGGATAATTAGGAAGGAGTTAATGAGAAAGGGAAGGCAAAAATTCATCTTTGCTTCTTCCTCCCACTTGGCATAAGAAGGAAAATAGAAAAAAAAGAGTTTCATTTTCCTCTTCCCTTTCCTCACCATTGCCGAGACCTTGAGCCATCCCTCTCCCAAGTTTTTGAGATTCAACTATGTTTTCTCCCTAAGAAAAACTAAACCTCAAGAAGAAAGCCTCAAGACCTACTTCTTACAAGCAAGAGAAGCGAAGGAAATACTAGAAGGAGGAGCTCTCTTCTTCTTCTTCACAAGGGTATATTTCTTAAGAAAAAGACCAAGCAAGAGGAGGTAAGCATCCCCTCACCTGTGGTACAAGTAGTTATGGGGTTTTTCTTCAAGTTTAGATGGCTTAAAAACCTAGGGTTTCCCTTGAAACTTTCGGCCATGATGAGTTGTAAGACCTAGAGAAGCTTAAAACTCAAACTAACATGCTTATGATCTTTCTCATGATATGTTATGAATGTTTCCTTGATGTTTCATGCTTGTGTGTGGTTTGGAACTAGGTGAATCTTACCTTAGAGTTTCGGCCATGAAAGGAATAAAAACCCTAGAGAAGCTTAAAACTCAAACTAACATGCTTATGATCTTTCTCATGATATGTTATGAATGTTTCCTTGATGTTTCATGCTTGTATGTGGTTTGGAACTAGGTGAACCTTACCTTAGAGTTTCGGCCATGAAAGGAATAAAAACCCTAGAGAAGCTTAAAACTCAAACTAACATGCTTATGATCATTCTCATGAT
Source organism: Zingiber officinale (assembly GCF_018446385.1). Classification (NCBI taxonomy): domain Eukaryota; kingdom Viridiplantae; phylum Streptophyta; class Magnoliopsida; order Zingiberales; family Zingiberaceae; genus Zingiber; species Zingiber officinale. The sequence goes on along the minus strand of NC_055996.1, from coordinate 49,623,355 downwards.
ATGTTATGAATGTTTCCTTGATGTTTCATGCTTGTATGTGGTTTGGAACTAGGTAAACCTTACCTTAGGGTTTCGGCCATGAAAGGATTAAAAACTCTAGTGAGGCTCAAACTCAAATCTAACTTGCTTATGATCTCCCTCATGATATGATATGAAGATAACTTGATGTACTTAAGATTTCATGTTGTTTAGAACTAGGTTTCCACATTGAAAACTTTCGGCCAAGATAGAATTTAAGGCTTAGGCAAGCTTAAACTCAACTCTAACATGCTCATGTTTTTCCCTATGATATAATATGAAATTAACATGATATTTTCATGCTTGTATTTGGTTGAGAACCTAGCTCCACACCTTATGACATTCGGCCACTTATAGTTTGTAGACCTAGGAAGCTTGAAACCTAAACTCAATATGCTCATATTGTTGCTTATAATAAATGTTATTAAAATTGTTTAGGGTTCACATGTTGATATGCTAATTGTAACCTAGATCTAGGCCTTGCATGTTTCGGCCACATTGTGAAATTTAGACCTAGGAAGCTTAGAACCTAAATTTAATATGCTTATGATGTTCCTTATGATAAATGTTATGAATTGATTTAAGGTTCATATGCTTTTATGATTTCTTGCAATCTAGAAGAACCCTTGCATGTTTCGGCCACCCTTAGTAGGTTGATGTTTGAGACCCAATTATGACTCTTTATGTGCTTCACTTTGCCATGATATGAATTAGGAGATGCTAACTTATGTTCCATGCATTCTTATGTTTTCCATGATATGTTAAATGCTCATTTTATGTATGCTTATGAATTATGCATGAAAATGTCTTCTATGATGTGCTAAATGCTCAAATATGTATGCTTTATGAAATGAAAAGAAAAGGCCTAAGAGATGCTTCCCTATTGTTGGGACTAAGAGCACTCTTTATGACAAGCTAAGTGAAAGGCCTAAGAGTTGCTTCCCTATCAAGTGGGACTAAGAGCACTCTCTATGTTATGAAAAGTTATGAATGACATGTACATGATATGCTATGAATGACATGAATATGATATGCTATGGATGACATATACATGATATGCTATGAATGACATGAATATGATATGCTATGAATGACATGTACATGATGTGCTATGAATGACATGTATATGATATGCTATGAATGACATGTATATGATATGTTATGAATGACATGAACATGATATGCTATGATATGTATATGACATAATATTTTAATTTGTATGGCTTGTACCAAAAGGGTGGGCTCCTTATGCGCCCCTAGGTCGATGGACTAAGAAACGGGCGGGCCTAGTAAAGGGTGGGCTCCTTACGTGCCCCTAGGTCGAGCTACGGGCCTAATTTCCTAGTAGGTTCAAGACTAGCTACCTTGAGTCTACTTAGGATGCGCGCATTTATGTATGTATGTGGTACTAAACCGGGCCCCCTCATGTTGAGATTATTTTTAAGTACTATATGATATTGTTTTAAGACATTTTGCACATGACATGAAGCATGTTTTGAAAAGCATCTTACACATGACATCACCCATGATTTAAAGGACATCTTGCATATATGTTTATAATATGGAATGATATGATATGACTCTTACTCACATGCTATGATAGGATGTTCTTTATGCTATGATATGATATGTCATGATGCTTATTTTTATGATATGACATGATATGTTATGATGCTTACTTTACGTTATGATATGATTGTCATTTATGCCATGATAAGTCTATGCCATGATATGATGCTTACTTTATGCTATGATATGATAAGTTTATGTCACGATATAATGCTCACTTTATGCTATGATATGATTGTTATTTTATACCATGATATGATTTTCATTTATGATATGATATGAGTTTCATTTACGCTATGATATGTGATATGATTACTCTTATATGATATGTACGGTTTTTTATGAGTAGGAAAGGATCTTACTGAGCCTTGTGTGCTCATAGCTTACTTTCCTTGTACCACAGATAAAGGTAAACGATGGATAAACTAAAGGAGCAGCAGGAGGGGCAAGAGATGTGTGTGGTGGTGGCTTGGCTAAAGAAAATAAATGACCTGCTTATGTGAACTTAGGAATGATATGAAATATGTTTATTTTATGTTGATGACTTGCATGATCACTTTTACTTACGCTTATGTTAGGAATGGATAATTATGTTTCTTTAAGCTTATAACTATTGGAACCCCAAGGTTGTTTTAGTGTAATCAACAAGTTAAGTTAGGTCCTGCGTTGTTTCTAACCTTGTGTCTAAGTGTGCAGGAGCTTAGGAGCACAGGTACTCGAGCGGAAGATGCAGCTAGCGAGAAGGACGGCACGCTGTGCGTCCGAGGGACGAGGTGCTGCGGAAGAGTACACCGGCGGATGAGAAGGAAGTGCGCGCGGTGGTTCCGAGGGAGCTCGGGGAGCAAGAGACGCAGCTAGCGCGAAGGTCGGCACGGGGTGCGACCGAGGGACGAAGTCTGCGGATGAGTACCCTGGTGGACGAGAAGGAACACGCGGCAATTCCGAGGGACGAGAAGCCGGAGGGAAGCACGCTTGAGAAGACTGGAAGATGGGTTCGGGTGAGCCCTATTCCGGATGGCAGAGATCATCCAAGCTAGCGGAGCCAGAGCGAACAGACCCGGACCAAGACGAGCCGAACTGAGACGAGTTGAACCGGAGTCAAAAAGTCAACTTATGTTGACCTTAGGGCTCCGGGCGCCCGGAACCATTCCGGGCGCCCGGAACCGACCGGGGCACCCAGAACCCTTCCGGGCGCCCAGAATCGACTTTTCAACAGGATCGAGTTTTGACTCGATCCGACCGTTGGGGGATAAAATTTATCCGCCCCAGGGCGCCCGGAACCCTTCCAGGCGCCCGGACCAAGACTATAAATATAGCCTTGGTCCAGAAGCTTAAATAGAACTCACTGATTGTAAATCCAGTGCTTGCACACTCTCTTTTAGTCTAAGCTTCTATTTTCTGCACTTCAACGCTGTACGAGGCTTCTCCGCCAGAAGGAGTTTTATTGAGCTTAATCTTCCTTGGATTAACAACCACATCGGTTGTAACCAAGTAAATCTTTTGTGCCTCGCTTTTCTTTATGCTTTTAATTTATCTGCTTAACTTAATTATGCAAGTGTTAGCCTAAAGAGTTCGAGGAGGGTTTGTTTTCCTTTTGTGTTAGCAGGATATCCAACAACCCCCTCCTAGCCGGCCCAACGGTCCTACAAGTGGTATCAGAGCCGAGTACGCCTCAGAAGGACTAACCGCCGTCTGAAGCAACAAAACGATGGCCGGAGCTAGCGACTACCCACCTGCATTCGAGGGGGAGTTTTCCATCTGGAAACAAAACATGGAGGTATACCTTAACTCAGATTCTGATATTTCTTTAATAATGAAATTTGGTTATGAAGAACCAAAGAACACGAACGGAGAAGGACTCGATCTACGCCTCTGGAACGAAAAGCAACGTGAGGAGTCTATGGCAAATGGGCGAGCAAAATATTATCTTCTGAATGTAATACCAAAGGAAGATTTCAAAAAGGTCGCAGATTATGAAAGCGCAAAAGAACTTTGGGAAAAGTTCTTGCAGCTCTACGAAGAACTTTAGAAGCTGACACCTCAATAGACACCGAGCCACCGACAGAAGAGTCTGAAATCGAGGTAAGTACTACAACAACCGAAGTACATCTCGAGATCGATGAAGGGGGAGAATCTTCGGAAGAAAGCAACTCGATAGGGGGAGAATCAATTACTGACAAGGTAAGTCAGGTATGGACTCGAACCTCTGATCAATTGAATGATTCAATCGAAGAATTGCCTGAAAATTTTTGCGAATCATCGAAAGAGTTTTTTATATTAGAAAATCAATTGTCAAACTTATCTTGCAAATTTGAAATATTATCGAAAGAGTTCTTCGAATTTCAAAATATCTTAACAGAAGAATTTTGCAAGTTGGAAACCTTGCTAAAAAACTTTTGTGAATCACAAAGAAGTTTTTCGAAAGAATTATGCAACTTAGAAATATTATCGAAAACTTTTTTTGGTCCTAAAAATTTGGAATTACAAATTACTTTATTGAAAAAGTTTTATGAATTAGAAATTGATTCATCGAAAAATATTTTCGGATTAAGAAACATATTATTAATAGATTCCTACAAATTCTTATTGTTAAAAAATTCTGACAAATTACAAAATATTCATTCAAACACATTGCCGAAAGAATTTTTTATATTATCAAAAAATTTTATCAAGTTAGAATCTATGCTATTTGAATATTTTTGTGAAGTTGCAATTCAAAAATTAATAGAAATTAACATGATACAAATTATTGCATGTTTAATATCTGTGGCTTTAATTTTGAAAAAGTGTAATTTGAGAAGTTAAGAAAAATTGAAATGGAAATTTAAAACTTGTTGATATAAGTATCAGTATAAAATAAATAAATGCATAGAAAATTTTTTTTTCATGCTATCAATTTTTTTAAAATTTTCTTGCATAAATTTTTCGGCTTAGAAAGTGTTTAATTATTGATGACGAATACTTGAAATTTTTTTTCTTGACTTAGAAATTTGTCTTGACTTAGAAATATTTCCCTGAAAATTATTGAAATATATTTTCAAATTTTTTTAATGTCAACCCTTAGATTTTAGTTGTTCCCCATTTTTATTGTGATCAAAGGGGGAGAAGAGAAAGTATAAGTCTAGGGGGAGGTAGAGAAAATTGAAATTTAATTCTGTTAAAATTTAATTTTATCTATCATGTTGCATGTTATTGCAATAAACTGTTTAATTTCATATCTATTTTTGACCCTAGCTTAACTTGGGTTGATCACACCAAAAAGGGGGAGATTGTTGGAACCCCAAGGTTTTTTTAGTGTAATCAACAAGTTAAGTTAGGTCCTGCGTTGTTTCTAACCTTGTGTCTAAGTGTGCAGGAGCTTAGGAGCACAGGTACTCGAGCGGAAGACGCAGCTAGCGAGAAGGACGGCACGCTGTGCGTCCGAGGGACGAGGTGCTGCGGAAGAGTACACCGGCGGACGAGAAGGAAGTGCGCGCCGTGGTTCCGAGGTACGAAAGCCAGAGCGGAAGATTGCTCGGGGAGCAAGAGACGCAGCTAGCGCGAAGGTCGGCACGGGGTGCGACCGAGGGACGAAGTCTGCGGATGAATACCCTGGTGGACGAGAAGGAACACACGGCAATTCCGAGGGACGAGAAGCCGGAAGGAAGCACGCTCGAGATGACCGGAAGATGAGTTCGGGTGAGCCCTATTCCGGATGGCAGAGATCACCCAAGCTAGCGGAGCCGGAGCGAACAGACCCGGACCAAGACGAGCCGAACTGAGACGAGTTGAACCGGAGTCGAAAAGTCAACTTATGTTGACATTAGGGCTCCGGGCGCCCGGAACCGACCGGGGCGCCCGGAACCCTTCCGGGAGCCTGGAATCGACTTTTCAACAGGATCGAGTTTTGACTCGATCCGACCGTTGGGGGATAAAATTTATCCCCCCAGGGCGCCCGGAACCCTTCCAGGCGCCCGGACCAAGACTATAAATATAGCCTTGGTCCAGAAGCTTAAATAGAACTCACTGATTGTAAATCCAGTGCTTGCACACTCTCTTTTAGTCTAAGCTTCTATTTTCTGCACTTCAACGCTGTACGAGGCTTCTCCGCCTGAAGGAGTTTTATTGAGCTTAATCTTCCTTGGATTAACAACCACATCGGTTGTAACCAAGTAAATCTTTTGTGCCTCGCTTTTCTTTATGCTTTTAATTTATCTGCTTAACTTAATTATGCAAGTGTTAGCCTAAAGAGTTCGAGGAGGGTTTGTTTTCCTTTTTGTGTTAGTAGGATATCCAACAACCCCCTCCTAGCCGGCCCAACGGTCCTACAATAACTATGCTGGGCATATTGGTATGATTAGTTGTGATTTAAATGAACAATTACTTCCGCTGTTTTAAAAAGAAAAATCATAAAAACTATTTTGTACGTACGTTATGTATAATAGAAGGTAACCCCGCCTCCACTTAGCAGGAGGGGAGGGCGGGCATTACAGTTAGCATAAGATTTTCCTTTACCATGCACATCAATGGAGGAAGGTTATAATTGACCAAAATAATGGGCCAACAACTATATTTAGAACTAAGGTTGCCAAAAGGGTTGAATCCATCGGTTGCAAGACCAAGGTGGAGATTTCTAGGATCAAATGCAAAATCTAGCCACTTATGCTCTATTGTATCCCAAGCTACTGAATCGACTGGATGACGCATCATATGCTCTTGACTTTTGTGGTTCGAGTGCCAAATCAACTCTTCAGCCTTTTCTTTTGATTTAAACTTCATTTTCAATCTTGGTATCACTGGAAAATATCGTAGGACCTTTTCAGGAACTCCTTTACAAACTTTGGTGGTGACTTTGTCTATCTTCCATCTTGAGGAACCACATTTTGGACACGAGTCCAGATCTTTAAGCTCCTTTCTAAATAAACAGCAATCATTTGGGCAAGCATGAATCTTCTCATATCCTAAATCAAATGGTTTCAATAACTTTCTCATCGCGTAAACAGTTTCTTGAAGTGTGTTATTTTCTAGAAGCATGTCAACTAAGATCGTAAGGAGCTCATTGAAACTAGTGTCTGTGTGACCATTAGTAGACTTGTAATTATATAGTGTGACAACTGCCGATAATTTAGTGTAAGTTGTACAACCAGGAAAAAGAGGAGTTTCTGCATCTTCTAATAAATCAACAAACTCATAAGCTTTTGCCTCAGATATAGTGTGTCCAACCATTTCTTCCGACACAAAAATATCCTTATATAAGTTATATGTCTCTCTACTTTCATCCTCTTTCTGAACTCCTCTTGGACTATCTTCACCTTGAGATTGTGAGTTATTAGTTTCACCATGGAAGACCCAAGTAGTGTAAGTAGGATCGAACCCCTTAATAATTAAGTGGTCGTACACTTGGTCAAATTTCATATACTTCTTATTTTTACAACGCTTTCAAGGACATAAGATTACTTCACGTGTTTTTGCATAGTCCCTAGCTTGTGCAATAATTTTTTTTACCCCTTCTTCATACTCTGGTACAAGCCTTGAAGGGAGATGCATCCATTCCTTATCCATAATTTTCTTTCCCAAAATATTCCTAACATTTTTATAAACAAAACATTACTTAATCAATACAAAAACTTAAATATAAAAACTGATTCCTACATCATTATTTTTTAAACTAAGAAAACATTAAATTTCAATATTGTATTTACTGTCATGTTAAAGTAATATTGACACAATTGATAAATAATGCAGTTACAACTACGCAAGCATATATACAAATTGACAAATATTTTTTGCTAAGATTAATGCATGAAAATACAATGTAATTAAGAATTTTTTGAATTTGATTAAAATATAAAATACTGAAAACAAATTAAGTGACATAAGTGGTATCATCTATAGCATCTCATGAAGCAAAATAAAAATAAATCAGAAACATAGGAAAATTATTGCACATGAAGTTACACATGATGCTTCTAAATAAATGAGAAGAAAATTTTTTTTATTAAAATTAGGTTTTAGCACATAATATATTATGATTAAGTAATGAATATCATATTTATTAATATGATTAAATAAAGGGAGATTTGGACCATTGCTAATTGAAAGATATCTTGTTCTCTCTTGAACAATTATAAAGTTTGCTTTTTGAAGAGGCTATCTCTTTGAGCACTTCTTGCATCCGTAAGTAAATACTAATGTCCGAGGAAGAACTTACTAAGAACGAAAACAATGGAAAAGTAGAACCAAACAGAAAAAAAAATTCCAGGCATCCAAAAGGAAAAGCAAAACCAAACACATAATTGTGCCCATAAATTTAGAGAAAATTTAAACACAAAACATTTACAAGAATATAAGTTACCACAATATATCTTGAGGCAAGGAATAGGTCTAGGGGCAGCTGTGGAGATGAGGAGGCGACAAAGGGCATGGCCTATGGAGGTGGGGAGGCAGCGACGATTTATCGATGATGCGGCAGGGAGAGATTTGGAGTCTTTGCAGAGATGATGAGAGACGGCGATCTTGAGACGGCGAAGATTTCTTGAGGGAGTGGATGCGAAGATGAGGAGGCGCTGCAGAGATGAGGAAGCGGCAGAATCGCTGGCTACCGAGATGAGGAGGCGGCGAGGTCTCGATAGTGTGGGAGAGAAGGCTTCGATGGTGTGGGAGAGAAGGTCTCGATGAGGAGGGACGGCGGGAGAAACCTCTTTCGGGAGGAAGTTTGACGGGCGTGCGGCACGGGATGTGCGAAGAGTTTGGGAAGAGTTTGGGAATCGGAAATTAAAGAATAAAAGGAAAAAAATAATTATGAGAAAGTGGAATTAATATTACGCAAGGTAAAAAAATATAAATTTGATTATATTACTGTTTCTTACGCTGTTAATAATAACTTATCATATTAACAGCATGCTACTTTTGCACGTTGTTATTATTATTAACTATTCGCAGCATACATTAAAATGCATGCTGTTAATAATATATTATTAACGGCGTGCTTTTAATGCGCGTTATTAATACCTTTTTTTATTTCAAAATTCATACTATTAACAGCGCACATCAACATGCACACCGTTAATAATACTATTAACGGCATGTTTTTAATGTACGCTGTTAATAGCGCATTGCGAAAAGTGATTTTTGTTGTAGTGTAGACAATCTGATCAAGGTGATTTCAACTTTGAGATCCACAATTAGTTGACAAAATCTGTTAAGTCTTTCTGTTTAATTCTTGTGGTAAACCACTAGAGTTTTTATTTACTGAAAGATATATTGATACTGGAATAACTCATCATGTCATATTAGATTATAATATCCTTATAGATGTAAGGTCATATAATAACTCAGATATAGTTCAAGTAGGCAATGATTTTGGTTTGCAAATTGTTAATCTTGGAAACACATACATTCATTTATTCAATCACACTTTTCATATGGGTAATATCTTTCATGTTCCATCTATTGCTTGCCCCAGTGCGACCGGCTAGAGGGGGGATGAATAGCCTATGATCAAATTTAGAATAAAAACAATCTCTTGCTTTTCAAACTTAGCAAGGATGCACAATTAGATTAAGTAGCAATAGATAATTAACATTAAGGAAATGAAATCAAATTAAAAGAAAAGAGGCACAATAGTTACATAGTTAGAATCTAGGTGGTTGTTAATTCAAGACGATTGAAAGCTCAATAAAAATCTTCTTAGTTGAAGACGGATAAGCTTCTTACACTCTTTGACAGCTCATAAATAAACTAGGAATTGAATACTCAAGTTGTTGTTTAATCCCTAGATTCTGGGGACTTTTTATACCCCCTGGAAAATCCTATATATTGCTTGAAGGTACCGTCAAGTAGGTCCAAGGTGCCTCCAACATGATAAGTTTTATCTGCCGAAGATAAAAGTTTATCTTCGATGAACGACTATTGAAGGCGCCTCTAACAGGCTAGAAGGCGCCTTCGATACTATTCATCGAAGGCGCCTTCCATACCATTGAAGCTTCCTTCACTGAGACAGATCAGCTCCTTAGTTGATCTTCTTCACGTAGGTGATGCTCCGGTTAACCGGAGTTGAGCTCACTTGAACACATCTACGACCTTCTCCTCGAGCAAGCTTCCTTCCTAGCTTCTCATCCCTCGAACATCGTGCACGCACTTCTCATCCACCGGTGTACTCTTCCATAGCTCCTCATCCCTTGGATGTACCGAGTCCATCGGCTCCTTTCCCGTACCATCTTTCTCGTTCACTGCGTCTTTCGCTCAACTTCTTGTACTCCTAAGTTCTTGCACACTTAGACACAATGCATCAAACACAACAGGACCTAACTTAATTTTGTTAAGTATATCAAAACTACCACGGGTACTTATAACCCTTCTTTTTTTGATGTGAGCAATTCAAGTTAAGTTAGGGTAAAACAAACAAAAAAATAGTAAAATAATTGTAATTAATAATCATGCTATGCAATTAATAATTATGCAAAATTAAAATATTTAATACTCAAAGTAAAATGTAACTCTCCTAGATTTAATCTATAATTCTTTCCCTTTGATCATATTAAAAATAGAAGTAAAAATTTTAAGGGTTAAAGAAATAATGACTAACACTTAAAAAAATTCTGGGAATTATTCTTCAAAAAATTGTTTTTTTTTGTGATTTAAAAGTCAATTTTAAAAAAAATAATTTTAAAATTATTTTGAATCATTGAAAAATTTTGAAAATTTTTGTAGCTATTAAACATACTTATTTAAAATAGTAATAGAATTTTCACAAATTAATAAAATTAATATAAGCAGTAATAAATTATTATTTATAAAGAGATGTATTTTTAAAAAGAATTCTTAATAAATAGATTTTAAGCTCGAAAATTTTTGCAACTTGTTCTTATTATGTAAAACAGAAATTATATCTTTAAAAAAATAATTTTTTGAAGATTGACTTTTGGAGAATTTTTAATATAAAAAATTAATAGTTTGGTAAAAATATTTATAGAAAATTAATTAAAAGTAGTACAATTTCAAAAAAAATTCTAAAGATAAGTAATAAAATCTTTTTTCTCAAAAAAAATCAAGATCTAATTAATTTTGAAAAGAAATGATACAAAAAAGTTATATGAAAAGTTAGATAATTTTAAGAAAAAAAATATTAAAGTAAATTAAAATTAAAACATGTATAAAGATTTAATTTTAACATGATTTTGAAATCAAATATAAATTTCTACCTATTGGATTAATCAAAAAAAAAAAAATTGAAATGTACTTTTTTTATTACTTTTCTGATTTGCCCCTTATGGAATCTGTAATCTAATTTTACCCTTGATAATTTTTTAAATTTAAAGTAGCAAAATTTGACACTACAACAAATTTGTTAAAAGACAACACTATAAAGACAACGGTTTTTGAGGGAACTGTTGTTAATTTGACAAAAGACAACGGTTTTTGACAAAACCGTTGTCTTTTAGCTCTAAAGAAAAACAAAAGACAACGGTTTTTGTAAAAACCGTTGTCGTTGAGCGAATTGTTTTCTAATCAACAACACATTTTACAACGGTTTTCTAAAACCGTTGTTTTTAAGCGCATTTTTTAGAGGATACGACTACAGTTTTGTAAACCGTTGTAAACCTAATTCTTTTGTTCCATTGCCCTGGTTTAATGTCTTCCCCTCTCCGAAATATATTTTGGCGCGTGTTTTCCCTCCCCTTAGTCTTCGGGAACCCTAGGCAACTGTGTCTTTCTCCTCTCCTCATCCCGCGATCTCTTCATGTTCCCTCTCCTCACACAATCTCCTCTTCCCGATCTCCTCACACAATCTTCTCCACTCCTCACACGTTTTTGCCTTCCACCCCTTTGCACGAACCCCTCTCCTCAAAACTCCTCTCTGGCTAAACCTCTCTCGCAGACTCTCACCAACATCTTTTGGTTTGTTGCTACTCCTTCTCCCATATGAGCCCTGTCTCTCGCAATGTCCGGCAAATGAGGAGCATATGGAGGTGGTCGCCGTGGCGGTGGACGGGGCGGTCGGGGTCCTGTTGACGGCGGCAGATCGCGTGGCGGCGGAGGAAGGGGCGGATATGCTCCGGCTCCTCGCTCTCAGGAATCGTCGACGACTCCGTCCGCATCGTACTGTCCTTCGCCGCTGGCCACAGCAGCAGATTCGCCTTCGTCCTCTTCTATCGGCGAAGAACTCCGGCATCCCACGATCGCCGAGCCCACGAAGGAGCAGACTCCTCAGCCGGCGGCGCCTCCGGCTTCTAGCAAGGGTTTGAGGCATCCGGCTCGGTCGGATTTCGGCACCGTTGGAAGGTCGTGCTTAGTTAGGGCTAACCATTTCCTTGTCGAGATTGCCGACAATACTCTTTTCCACTATGATGTAAGTTTCTATGTTTCTCTTTCGTTATGCATCGTTCTTCCCATTTGATGGAGAATACCTTGTTCTGAATTTGTAGGTGAGTATAGTGCCTGAATCAGTGTCCAGAGCTACCAATAGAAAAATCATCTCTGAGCTTGTCAAGGCGCATAAGGATAAAGCCTTGGGAAGGAGAATGCCAGCTTATGATGGAAGGAAGAACCTGTATACAGCTGGTACTTTTCCTTTTAAGTCAAAGGAGTTCACGGTTTCACTGCCTGAAAATGATGGAAGGTACTATTTCTCAACTGAAGCTTTATGTTGACCGTATCTGTTAAAATTGTGTGGTTTTCCTCTTCTTCAGGAAGGTCAAGGATTTTAGAGTGATTATTAAGCTTGCTGGAAACACAAGCATACACAACCTGAAGGAGGTTTTTAGTTGGTTGACAGATTGAGGCACCTCAAGAAGTCATTCAAGCCCTTGATATTGTTCTTAGGGAGTCTCCATCTACCAAGTACTTCTGTTTCCTTTTCTTTCTGTACAATTTTCTCAAGTACTATATTATTGTTAATATTATTTTCATTGCAACTTGTTCTGCTTCAGGTATACTTCGGTAGCACGGTCCTTCTTTTCCCCGAGCTTTGGGCATTGGGCACCCATTGGAGAAGGCTTAGAATGCTGGAGGGGCTACTATCAAAGCCTTCGACCAACACAAATGGGCTTGTCTTTGAACATAGGTAAGTCTTGCTGGAAGTGTTCTTTGGTTTATCTGTTTTGAGGAAACTATCAATTTATCTAGGCTATATTCCATTATCAAAAGTTTCAAGTTCCAATGTTTAAATGTAATTGGGTTGAGAATAATAAAGTTTCAAGTTCCAAAAAAAGGGAAAAAACATGTTACATGGGAAGTAGTAAAGGTATGCATGTCTACTTATGATTAAATTATAAACAATTAAACATGTATATTAGACATTTACAATTTGTTTTTAACATAGGGTCCTCGCCAACCAGATGCGAAACAGTGTGATTTTTATGTGATGAGATATATGAGAGATATTATTGAAGAATTGAAAACTATCGAGAGAGATTCAATTCGATCAATAGTAATATTTGACATTCAATTCTCAATCTTCTCAAATATTTGTGTGTTTATCATTTTGCACTTATCATCTTTTGATTGTTTTTTACTAATCTAATCTATGTCTTTGTTCACAGTTCATCAAACCCCAGTACTCTAGAGAAGAAATTGATGAAGTGCGTTCCGAGTGGACAGAATGCATACAAGACTATATTTATGACTAGGTATTTAAAATCATACAATGACTTGATCTATTCGGAAAGTATTTGCATATAATGCAAATTACATAATCTGATCCTAACAGATATGCCCCTGGAAACATCATGATTATTAAAACTTTAGTGTGTAGGACATCCAGGTAGAACATCTCTATTTTATTATTATTCTTATACTGGAATGCATGAAATGTTTTTCAACATCTTAAGATTTTGAGATGTTCAAACATATATATCATTTGCTGGTAAACACATTTCTGTAGGACTAACACACTTGTCAGATTATGATGAACTGATTAACTTTGAGCATCATGAATTGTTTCCTTTCTTAATGGACAGTTTTCTGCAGACTAGGATTTACACGTAAAGGAGGTGAGCTAGATAAATATTTTGAGCATTTACCTGATTTATGAACATGATAATACATGGGGGAAATGCAGGAGCAAGACCAATTTAATTAATAGTATTGAGATTCTTATTTTCTTTGGGAATGAAAATGGTTTCTCAATCAAACAATAATTGAAAATATTTGAAATTTGCAATTTGTTGGACATGATGAATGGTCGGAATGAGTTAAAGTTGGATGGAAATAACTTACACTTTGTTGAGAATCACAATGACCAAGTTCATTCACATAGTTGTTTGGACTTACTTATGGCAAACCAAACCAAACCAATTTAGCAATCACTATATGCAAGATACATCAACTATCTAGACTTACCTAGAGTTGCTCGGATCTGACTGCTTTTTGCTTCCCAATGTATTCTGCCCTCCTTTATTTGCTGTTACTAGCTACAGGGATTGTTGGTTTATTCCGTGTAAGGCTTCACCTTGACTTAAGCAGGGTGGTGTTATCATATTAGATTATGTATAGCTCATGCGTACTTGGTATGTGTTGGATTCAACTTCATCTGCTTGCTAAAACGTTTTTGCCAATCCTGGTTTCAGTCCTTGTCCACTGCACACTTTTGCTCTATTTCATGCACAGGACGATTTAATTCAATTACCTTATTTCTTTAACTTATCTGTTGTACTATTTGTCAAACTTTGTACAATTAGCCTTGAACTAACAAAAGAAATGAATTTGAAGGGTTGGAACAGCCATATGAACCAGTTTCATAAACTTTTTTCATGCTCACTTGCTTGACTACTCATGAAATTGTGAAGCGGCAACGTTTTTCGTGCTTATTTGGCCATTCTTTTTTTCTATGGCTTTAACTATATTTTATTTTCATACTAGGGAGAAATTGCTGGGTATGCAGAAAAAGAACCAGTACGTGAAGATTGTTTCATATCCGATCCTGACTTGATTTATTCAGAAAAAGGACAGATTAATTTGCATGGTTGTGGTCTTATAAACTTAATTTTGTGGTTTCATCTTTTGTGGTTGTCATGATTGGATACTACTTGTGGTCATGTTTGGATAGCTTGTAGTAATTGTATAGAATTGTTTATAAACTTAAGTGAATGTACACATGTACCGGTTTTTGGTTGAGACAAGATGTATATATAAATTAAAGACAACTAATCGAATGTATATATGTTGAAAACTATTTTTGTGAATGTATAAATGTTACGTTGTACCAGTTTGTGTGCAATGGCCATGGTTTTAACCGTTGTGAAAAGTACATATATAGACATGCAACTGAATGTCCAAAGACAACGATTTTTAACCGTTGTGAAAAGTATTCTAAGACAATGGTTTTAAACTAAATTTTGAAGAAAGACAACAGTGTATATGTTGTTAAAAGTATATCTGCGGTCAAATTTTTGCAAAACTGGCAATTACAATAGTTTTATACTGTTGCAGAACTGTTGTCTTTGGTATTAAAAGACAACACTTTAAATCCGTTGCATGACTGTTGTCTAATGTGGTCAAAGACAACGGTTTTAAACCGTTGTCTTTTACCGCACATTTAACAACAGTGTCAGTTACAACGGGTTTAAAGGGCCTATGACAACGGTTTTTAACCGTTGTCTTTTAATGTTTTTGTTGTAGTGTGAACATACAAAATTTTTTAAATTTTCTATTTGTTCTTTCAACATAGTATTTTCAATTTTTAATTTTTAATTTATCGAAATCCTCTAATAAATATGATTTTTCTAAGATTATTTTTATTTCTTGATTTTTATTTTTTAATTTTTCATTTTTTGTTTTCAATTTACATATAAACTTAGACATGGATTTTATTTGAAAGCATAATTGATCAGAAGGTAAGAGTCATATCTCACTTACCATTTTTGACTTGAAACTAGATTCTCCCCTTACATCACTGTATTCTTCTAATGTGGCTCCCCCTTCATCAATGCTGGCTTCTGAGTTGCTTGGTTCTTTGTGAATAGCCACTAGTGCTAGTCCAGCATAGGCTTCTATTTCAAACTTGGATGATGAACTATCATCCCAAGTGGCCTTGAGATTTTTTGCTTGAATTAACTTGGTCCTTTGTCTTTCTCCTTTTTGAGCTTTGGACAGTCCTCCTTTTGTTAGAATGTATACTAAAAGTCTAGCTTTTTGTAAATATTTATTTTTAAAATAAGAATCACATTGGTCAAATGTCTACATTTATGCTAAGTGTAGTTGTCCATTAATTTATATTGTAGAGACACACAGAAGTTCATGTTATCAGTTCCTTATAAATTATAAATAGTTGCTCACAACCAAGATAGAATGAGACAAACCATTGGAGTGGTTGTAGTGTAATTAGGTATTAGTTTATCTTGACTAATAAATTACATGTAACGACCACCCTTCTTACTACTACTACACTCTAAGGATGACCGCTACTTGACTACTAACTCTACTTAACCGGTATGATTAAAAATCACATAGAAACTCTACCGAAAAATTTCGGCAGAGTCTCCCCTGTACCGGTGACCCCAAACTGGGATACATAACATGTATACTCAGCCACAGGCGGCTGGAACATATAATTTCACAACCACGCAGTATAATAGCACAATAAAAATATGAAACTACTCTAGCAATGGCAAACAACCATATCACTCCAACAATAGGAGGTATCAAACTACAGATGCGGAAATAAACTCAATTACAATCTCAACTTCATCATAGCATTAAGGAGAAAAGAAAAGGAAACATAACAAATCTTAAACTAAGTGAGTTCTTTAGCTAAGTCTCAAGGATCTCCATAGTCCACACATCACACACCGTCACAGCATCTCCTTGTCGCCTTCTTCCTTATACTTTAGCTTTTCATTTATCTGCAGTAGGAGGAAATGCAGTCTATAAGCATAAAGCTTAGTGAGCGCTATCTACTCACAAAAACTCGATATGCATGTATATAAATGAAAACATGCTAAAACTGAGTACTAACATGTAAAGCTACTCATGCTCATAAATAGCAAAGAAAACAACTAACTGAAAAGCTAACATGTATAGCTAATCATGCTCATAAATAGCGAAGGAATCATGCTAACTGAAATACTAAACATGTATAGCTAATCATGCTCATAAATAGCAGAGGAAACATACTAACTGAAATACTAAACATGTACAACTAATCATGCTCATAAACAGCGAAGAAACTAACTGAAAAGCTAACATGTAAAGCTAATCATAGAACTATCATGTGTATCAATAAGAAACTGAACTGATACATTAGCTGAACTAATTAATGCTAAACTGAGTCTAACTTGTATTCACATAACTAATTTGTGAAGTTTTGAAAACTATTTACATAATAGATTAAAATAATAATCATGCTGCTGATGGGCCCGGCAACTGTACTTGCTGTGCGCGCATCCCTAACTAAACCCGGGATTGCAAGTTCCGAGTCTAGTAGGGTTTACTAGGTTATCTAAACCTAGGGACGACTGTGGGAGCCCAACCCAATGGATATCTAATCCAGTACAGTGCCACTGCTGAAAATAAAATACTAATTTCATAGCTAATTTTCTTATCTTGCTTTAACTAGGTTATCTGAACCTAGAACTAGGTTATCTGAACCTAGAGGCGACTGTGGGAGCCCACCCATTGGACCGTAGTCCCATATAAGCTGAAGCAAGACTAAATAAGTTATTTTAAATGCTTCTACTGCATTTACTGAGCTATTAAAATGCCTACTGTAGCATTAAATTGAGCTAAGCATTCTATCTAGCACTTGGTGTGCACTAGAACACACCCTACGTACTGAAAATCTGTATACAAGTTTAAACTAAATGTAAGACTGTAAATAACTAAAGGCTGAAAACTAAATCTGCATGCTTAAAATAGAACTGCTCATGTTATTCCAATAGCAATTAGGAAACTAGAACAACTTAAGCATGCTGTGAAAGAAAAACAAATTCAACTACTAGGCATGCAATAGAATCTAGAAAATAAAGGAATCATTGCTACATGGAATTAACAGTATATCATGCTTCATCAGGAAATACTAAACAGCAATGAAAGGAACTCAACTAAGTTCTACATTTGCTAATAAAATCATGCTTATTCATATCCAGCAAATAGCACAAAACAAAACTAACACATGCTGGAATTAAGACCTTTATAATGCTTGTTTCAATGATATAAATGAAATATCAATCTGCACATGTACAAGACTAAATTCAGGACATGCATGCTATAACAGAACACAAGCATCAAGCAAATAAATACCTTTTAGCATGCTATAACAGAACATAAGCATCAAGCAAATAAATACCTTTAAGCATGCTATAACAGAACATAAGCATCAAGCAAATAGGTCCCTAGCTACCCTATTCTATAAAGCATGATCCAAGCCATAGAAAAATCCGAATACAAAGGAAGGAACTAAAACTCAACCTTAAGCTTAAAACTGTTCATGCTCGAAACATTAGTTAGGGCAACCAAAAACTAAACTTAATCATGCATATTCTTCCTTCAAGACTCACGGCAGAAAACTAAAGGAACCAACAAATTAAACTAGCTCATAATACTCAATGTGCATATATATGTATATACATCAAAACTGAAGCTAAAAAAACTAATCTCCAACTAAAAGTTAGGGTTCGGATGGAAGTAAACCTAAGCACAACTGAAAATTTAAAAGGAACAATTTGCCAACTGATGCTAGGATTCGGATCAAGAAGAAGGATCAAAGTTCATTCACTTGCATAGCACTAACGGAAAGGAACAGAACCGAATCAAGAAGGAACGAAATCCAAAAATCTCCACAACCTAAAATCCGAAAACCGTGAAGATAAATCGAAGTTCGGAACAACTCCTACTGCAGGTGAGAAGCAACTCACCTTTTCTTGGAATACTTTGACTTACAACCGGAGAAGATGAGTTTCTCGGGTTTGGAGAAGCTTGCGATCTCGGTCTCTTCTTGTGCTCACGGACTCTCCTCAACGAGAGGATCTCAAGGAGGTGGAGAAGACCCCTCGGAGAACCTTGACCAGCCGTCGGAAGAGAAGCCCTAACCTAGCTCCGCCGCCTCCTTCGCCCGAGCAGAAGTCGCGACGCCGCGTGAGGAGAAGAGGTGAGAAAGGAATTAGGTTTCGGGAAAGGAAAATAATTCCCTTTAATAACCTAGGTTATTTCAGTTCCAACTATTACTTAAATATATATCGCTCCATATATAATTAACAAAACGAGCGTAGCTCAGCTGGTTGGGCCGGTTTTGCTTGGGTCAGTCCGACCCGAGGTCGTGGGTTCGAATCTCACCTTCAACGTTTTTTTATCAAAACTTCTTTCTTTTTGTAACCCTATTAAACGACCTCCAAAAATTACATAAAAATACTCTAAAAATTCCTAAAAATCTCTAGAATATTTTAAAAGTATTTCCAAATATTTTTATGGACATTTGGAACTCGAATTAAGGAAAATTGGGTCGTTACAATTCTCCCTCCCTTATAAAAAGTTCGTCCTCGAACTTAGAATAATTCTGGATATATTTCTGTCTCATGCTGTCTCCACGCTCCCCTAGTAACTTTCTCGTGCTTCTGGTTCTACCAGATGACTTTTTCTAATGACACTTCTCTGTTTCCTAGTATCTTGTCTGCTCTGTCCACTATCTGTGTCTGCTCTCATAGCTAAGATCCTCTTGGATCTACACTGTCTGAGGCTGAATCACTTGGCTAAGGTCGTGAATACACTTCTTTAGCATGGAGACATGAAATGCATTGTGTATTGCTGACATATCTTGAGGTAAGTCTAGCTTGTAAGCTACCTTCCCAATTCTCTCTATGATCGGGGTAGGGTCCTACGTATCGAGGACTTAACTTGCCCTTTTTCTCTTGGGTTCCCCAATGTACTCGAACTGTGCTTCTGCTTCAGGTTGGAATATGACTTTCTGTTTACGGCACTCTATGGAGGCACCGTATCTGATCAGGAAATTCATTCCAAATATGACATCGTAGTCAGTCATGTCTAGCACTATCAGATCACAAAAGAGTTCTCTGTCTGCTATCATGACGGGCACTGTTCTGAGCCAGTGCGTGGATGTCATAACTTCTCCCGAAGGTAATGTTGTTAGAAACTGACTACTGAGTACCTCTGGGGGTATTGCTAACTTTTCGGCGAATGCCCTGGCTATATAAGAATGGGTTGCCCCAGTATCAAATAGAACAGTAGCACTATACTGAAAAATACTAATCTGACCTGTGACAACTGTCGAGGCATTGGCTACGTCCTCTCTGGTGAGTGAGTACATCCTTGCATTCGCCATCGCTGGAGGGGCTTCTAATCTGCCCTGGCTGATAGGTGGACCTTCTAGGGCGGCCTGCATCTGATATAACTGAGCTGGCTGGCCTGCATACTGAATCTGCTGTGGCTGAGGGAGACCGGTCTTGTTCGGGCACTGCTTGGCCATGTGCCCTTCTTGTCCACATTCAAAGCATCCTCGTGTGCCCTTGCGACAGACCCCTGGGTGGAATTTCCCACAAGTAGCACACTTTGGATAACTGGGTCGCTTGCTAGATGGTCCTCCTTTTGGATCACTCCCTGATTTGCGCTTGCTGTTGGAGTTCTCTTTCCAGTTAGAGCTGTGGCCTTGAGATTTCTGAGTATCTGAACTTCCTTGGCCTTTGGAATCTGAGGAGACTTGCTTCTGCTGCTTGATGCTGTTCTGGTAGTGCTCGGTGATCAGAGCACTACTCACTAGTTCTTCTGTGGTTTGTGGCCTATGTATGCCACCAGCCACGTTCATCGCTATTTCCGGCCTCAACATTTTGAGCATCAGCCGAACTCGTTCCTTTTCTGTGCTGACTAATTCGGGACATAGACGAGCCAGTCTGTTGAATTTCTTCACGGCTTCCTCAACTGATAGGTTGCCCTGACGAAACTCCGTGAACTCGTCGTAGTGGCGGTTTGTGACCCGCATGTGAAAGAACTCCTCGAAGAATTCTTTCTCGAAGTCAGCCCATGTCATCTGGTTCACTGGGCGCCGCCGACTCTCTCCCACCACATGCATGCGTCTCCTCTAAGCGGAAGGAGGCACACTTCACCTTCTCCACCGTGCTCTCCAGTGTTTTGAACCAGGCTTGTGCATCCCATGGTTCGCTGGTGCCTGAGAAGTTCTCGGGCTTGATTCGCTGCCACTGGATCAGGTAAGCCTCTCTCTTTGCTTCCGCTGCTGGAGCTACTGGTGCTGTGGGCTGGACTGGTGGAACCTCTATAAATGCTGGGGTCGCTAGGTTAGGTTCTGGGGTGACTGTGGGAGTATTCTGCTGATTAGCCTTTAAGGTGGCTATCTCCTGTTGCTGTTCAGCTAGCTGCTGCTGTAACTGAGCCACTAATGCTGTAAGGTCTGGGAGGGGCACTGAACTGCCTGCCTCTTGCTGGGGCTCAGTAGCTGGTGCCTGCTTAGCTGGGCGTCCTCGTGCCATTTCTAAAGACATAGAGGATGCACATAACTAATCTAATCACGTTTAACTAGCTACTATAAACATGTTAGAGGCTATCACCCATATGCATGCTATAATTATTCCTAAACATGAAAGCAAGAAACATAAATAGAATAGAAGTATTCTTACTTGGAAGACGGCAAGGCTGATGCTGATGTGTGTGATGCTGGAGAATGGGAACTGCTCTGATACCAACTGTAACGACCACCCTTCTTACTACTACTACACTCTAAGGATGACCGCTACTTGACTACTAACTCTACTTAACCGGTATGATTAAAAATCACATAGAAACTCTACCGAAAAATTTCGGCAGAGTCTCCCCTGTACCGGTGACCCCAAACTGGGATACATAACATGTATACTCAGCCACAGGCGGCTGGAACATATAATTTCACAACCACGCAGTATAATAGCACAATAAAAATATGAAACTACTCTAGCAATGGCAAACAACCATATCACTCCAACAATAGGAGGTATCAAACTACAGATGCGGAAATAAACTCAATTACAATCTCAACTTCATCATAGCATTAAGGAGAAAAGAAAAGGAAACATAACAAATCTTAAACTAAGTGAGTTCTTTAGCTAAGTCTCAAGGATCTCCATAGTCCACACATCACACACCGTCACAGCATCTCCTTGTCGCCTTCTTCCTTATACTTTAGCTTTTCATTTATCTGCAGTAGGAGGAAATGCAGTCTATAAGCATAAAGCTTAGTGAGCGCTATCTACTCACAAAAACTCGATATGCATGTATATAAATGAAAACATGCTAAAACTGAGTACTAACATGTAAAGCTACTCATGCTCATAAATAGCAAAGAAAACAACTAACTGAAAAGCTAACATGTATAGCTAATCATGCTCATAAATAGCGAAGGAATCATGCTAACTGAAATACTAAACATGTATAGTTAATCATGCTCATAAATAGCAGAGGAAACATACTAACTGAAATACTAAACATGTACAACTAATCATGCTCATAAACAGCGAAGAAACTAACTGAAAAGCTAACATGTAAAGCTAATCATAGAACTATCATGTGTATCAATAAGAAACTGAATTGATACCTAAGCTAAACTAATTAATGCTAAACTGAGTCTAACTTGTATTCACATAACTAATTTGTGAAGTTTTGAAAACTATTTACATAATAGATTAAAATAATAATCATGCTGCTGATGGGCCCGGCAACTGTACGCGCATCCCTAACTAAACCCGGATTGCAAGTTCCGAGTCTAGTAGGGTTTACTAGGTTATCTAAACCTAGGGACGACTATGGGAGCCCAACCCAATGGATATCTAATCCAGTACAGTGCCACTGCTAAAAATAAAATACTATTTCATAGCTGAATTTTCTTATCTTGCTTTAACTAGGTTATCTGAACCTAGAACTAGGTTATCTGAACCTAGAGGCGACTGTGGGAGCCCACCCATTGGACCGTAGTCCCATATAAGCTGAAGCAAGACTAAATAAGTTATTTTAAATGCTTCTACTGCATTTACTGAGCTATTAAAATGCCTACTGTAGCATTAAATTGAGCTAAGCTTTCTATCTAGCACTTGGTGTGCACTAGAACACACCCTACGTACTGAAAATCTGTATACAAGTTTAAACTAAATGTAAGACTGTAAATAACTAAAGGCTGAAAACTAAATCTGCATGCTTAAAATAGAACTGCTCATGTTATTCCAATAGCAATTAGGAAACTAGAACAACTTAAGCATGCTGTGAAAGAAAAACAAATTCAACTACTAGGCATGCAATAGAATCTAGAAAATAAAGGAATCATTGCTACATGGAATTAACAGTATATCATGCTTCATCAGGAAATACTAAACAGCAATGAAAGGAACTCAACTAAGTTCTACATTTGCTAATAAAATCATGCTTATTCATATCCAGCAAATAGCACAAAACAAAACTAACACATGCTGGAATTAAGACCTTTATAATGCTTGTTTCAATGATATAAATGAAATATCAATCTGCACATGTACAAGACTAAATTCAGGACATGCATGCTATAACAGAACACAAGCATCAAGCAAATAAATACCTTTTAGCATGCTATAACAGAACATAAGCATCAAGCAAATAAATACCTTTAAGCATGCTATAACAGAACATAAGCATCAAGCAAATAGGTCCCTAGCTACCCTATTCTATAAAGCATGATCTGGAAGCCATAGGAAAAATCCGAATACAAAGGAAGGAACTAAAACTCAACCTTAAGCTTAAAACTGTTCATGCTCGAAACATTAGTTAGGGCAACCAAAAACTAAACTTAATCATGCATATTCTTCCTTCAAGACTCACGGCAGAAAACTAAAGGAACCAACAAATTAAACTAGCTCATAATACTCAATGTGCATATATATGTATATACATCAAAACTGAAGCTAAAAAAACTAATCTCCAACTAAAAGTTAGGGTTCGGATGGAAGTAAACCTAAGCACAACTGAAAATTTAAAAGGAACAATTTGCCAACTGATGCTAGGATTCGGATCAAGAAGAAGGATCAAAGTTCATTCACTTGCATAGCACTAACGGAAAGGAACAGAACCGAATCAAGAAGGAACGAAATCCAAAAATCTCCACAACCTAAAATCCGAAAACCGTGAAGATAAATCGAAGTTCGGAACAACTCCTACTGCAGGTGAGAAGCAACTCACCTTTTCTTGGAATACTTTGACTTACAACCGGAGAAGATGAGTTTCTCGGGTTTGGAGAAGCTTGCGATCTCGGTCTCTTCTTGTGCTCACGGACTCTCCTCAACGAGAGGATCTCAAGGAGGTGGAGAAGACCCCTCGGAGAACCTTGACCAGCCGTCGGAAGAGAAGCCCTAACCTAGCTCCGCCGCCTCCTTCGCCCGAGCAGAAGTCGCGACGCCGCGTGAGGAGAAGAGGTGAGAAAGGAATTAGGTTTCGGGAAAGGAAAATAATTCCCTTTAATAACCTAGGTTATTTCAGTTCCAACTATTACTTAAATATATATCGCTCCATATATAATTAACAAAACGAGCGTAGCTCAGCTGGTTGGGCCGGTTTTGCTTGGGTCAGTCCGACCCGAGGTCGTGGGTTCGAATCTCACCTTCAACTTTTTTTTATCAAAACTTCTTTCTTTTTGTAACCCTATTAAACGACCTCCAAAAATTACATAAAAATACTCTAAAAATTCCTAAAAATCTCTAGAATATTTTAAAAGTATTTCCAAATATTTTTATGGACATTTGGAACTCGAATTAAGGAAAATTGGGTCGTTACATTACACTAGTACACTATGAGTGTATTGAGCAGGACCATTTGAGGTAGTATCTTTTTATACTGACTATATAAAAGAACAATACCTCTGTTATTATGAAAATGTGTACCCTTAATCGTGATATAATAATAAGCACATATACTTAATATTTATTTCTTTAATTTATCAAAGGGTGCGATTTAGCTCGTTAAATCAATAGGCCCGATAAGTTGGGAAATGATATTATTTATATGGTGTGTTATTGATTATAGAATGAAACTGTATCCTAGTAATTTAGGTTGATGATGCCCCATTGAGGAGCTCATAAGGATTGTCATGTAAGCCCTGCAGGTGGACTTAGTCCGACATGACGATAAGGTTGAGTGGTACTACTCTTGGAGCTAGATATTAATTAAGTGAGCTGTCAATAACTCATTTAATTATTGGACATTCAATATCTTAAACACAGGGAGACTAACAAACTCATGGTAAGAAGGAGCCCATATAGTAATATGGGATTGGTGCGGTAGTGCAATAATAACTCTTTAGTGGAATGAGATATTATTGATGAACTTGAGTTGGGTATTTGGAGTGAACACGGGAAGCTCAAGCTCATTGGGAGATTAAAACCAATTCCTCCTCTCGGTCCCTATTGTAGCCTCTTATTTATAAAGTCTTATATCCACCAAAAATCCAACTTCTTATCCACTTCTTGGTGGTCGGCCAAGCCTAGCTTGGAGCCCAAGCTAGGGTCGGCCAAACCAAACCAAGTTGTGAGTCAAGTTGTGGCCGACCCTAGCTTGGAGCCCAAGCAAGTGTGGCCGGCCACATATACATTAAAAGGAGATTATAAATTGTTAAATCTTTCCTTATGTGGAAGCCATGGTTTTAAAATAGAGTTTTAAAATTTTAAATCTTTCCTTTTATAGCTTTCTACAAAGGATTAAGAGAAAGGTTTGATATCTTTCATTATTTGTAGTTAAAAGAAAGATTTTAATTTTTGATAAAACTTTCCTTTCTTGTAACCATCCACATGTTTTAAAAAAGATATTTTAATTTATATAATATTCCTTTTACAACCAACAAGGGATTTAAAGAAAGAAATTTTTAATTAAAATTTCTTACCGGAAACAAATAAGAAAGTTTTAATTTCATGTTTAAAACTTTCCTTGTTTGGAATTAAAGGGGTGGCCGGCCATGACAAGAAGAAAAGGAAGTTTTAATTTTTTGTTTTAAAACTTTCCTTTTTAGTTATTGGCAAGGAATATAAGGAAGTTTTAATTATGTTTAAAACTTTCCTTATTCGCCAAGACCAAGGAATATAAAAGAGGAGGAGAGGGTGCCTCACATAACAAGACATCTATTATTCCTCTCCTCTCTTCCTTGGTGGTGGCCGGCTCTTCCTCTTCCCCTATTCTTCTTCTTAAGTGGCCAGCGGCATCACCTTCTTGGAGAGATCTTGGTGGCCAGATTTTGCTTTGGAGAAGAAGAAGAGATAGGAGACATTGTTTCCTAGCATCCCTTGGAGCTTGGTTGGTGGCCGATCTTCATCATCTCTTGGAGAAAGTTGGTGGCCGAAACTTGGAAGGAAGAAGAAGGCTTGGTTCGATTCTCATCTTGGTAGATCGTCGCCCACACGACATCCGAGATAAGAAGAGGAATACAATAGAAGATCAAGAGGTCTATAAGCTATGAAAGGTATAACTAGTTATTAGTTTCCGTATCATAACTAGTGCATCCTTTTGCATAGATCTTGTAAAACCAAACACAAGAGGTTATCGAGTTTTTAATTATCATTTTTTCTATCGATTTTATGTTTTCGATTTCATATTTTGATATTGTGTTTCTGTTGAGGTCTCTATAGTTAAACCTAGTTTACTGTGAGAAGTTTAAATTTCTGATTTCTTTGAAAGGTTTTGTCTAGGCAGTGGTGGATTATCCCATACCCAAGAAGGCCTAGTGTCTCACCACGTTTGACCTGGAAGTCAATCCTTGAAATAGATATTTGATCAACTTCTGTAATATGGTTTAACTTAGGAAGATCACATCGGTTAAACTTGAAGTAAGAATGTTAAGTTTTGTTCCCAATTCAAGTTTAACTTCTAAAGGGAAATTTGGATTAATAATGTTAAGCATAGTTTGCAATCCAAATTTAACTTTAGTAGAACACATGGGTAGCTAGGATAGTTCTATGCTTATACAAATTTTGTACAGGGGAACTAGGACGGTATTCCGAGTAGCAACCAACACCTTTATGTGTCATTCTTTTTGGCAATGGTAGCATCAAACCTTTCTTTTATTTCTAGGATTTTTATGGTCTGCATTTCATTAAACTTGTTAGATTTAAAAAACTTTTTAAACTTCCTTTCCATATAAGCTTCTTGCTTTGCGTCAATATCTGAGTCTGAGTCGAGTTTGTACTTCTTGATGGCTCTTAGAGCTAGGCTCTAGCTTAACTCTTTACTGTTGGTGCAGGGTGCACCATAATCAAACATGAGTTTTGATGTTATCAAAGATTCAAGTTAAGTCCAGTTGTGATCTATAAAATTAACTAAGTGTACAGAATATTTACACAACCAGGAAAGTCTTAGTAGATCGTGGAAGTCAGGCAGGTAGTCCAAGTAGGTCGAGAGGACCTGACATTTGGCAGGGAAGCTTGATAGGTCTGGAGGACATGGTATCGAGAGGAAGCCCTAGTGAGGCAATCCAATGCTAAGCAGCAAAGTCCAAACAAGTCTGGAAGATCAGTGTTTGGCAGGTAGGTTGAGGTAAACAACTAGAGAGGAGCGATGGTGAGATCATGCTCCAGAAAAGAACAACCTTAGGTCGCTAATCCGACTAAAGAAACCGGGAAGGTTTCTAAGTTTAGATCAAGATAGTCTTACTATCAATTACTACTCATGCATCATATATACTATCCTAACATTTGTTTTGCAAGAAATATATGTTTAACTCTTTTTTGCAAGAACCAGTTTGATCGGTCAACTAAACCCATAGATTGGTTGACCAAACCAAGTTGATACAGAATAGAGATTAGATAATGCCAAAGAAAAATTGGAAGCCAGACTGATCAGTCGATCGAACCAAGGTATCTATCAACCGAACAGTCAAAGCATTAATGGCAAATGAATGGAAAATCTCAGCAAACAAGGAAACTATACTGTTCGATAGAACAAACAAGGTGATCAATTAATGCACTTAATGCAGTGAAGATCAGATTTTAGTGAAGAAATAAATACAGGTGTTTAGTCGACCGATAGGGAGATCGGTCTACCAAAAGGATCAGTCGATCGAATGACTTTTCGGTCAACCGAACAAGGCTTATAAAAGGGGAGCTCAAGGTCCAAGGTAGTGTAATCTAATTCTAATCACTCTGTGACAAAGCTATCATTCTTGCTACTCTGCTACTCATCTTCAAGCAAGCTACTGCTTCAATGAAGTGTCGATGATCTTTATCACTATTCTTGTTGGTATATTTTATTCAAGCTTGCATTGTATTTAATTTCAAAGAAGATAATAGTTTGTTACTATCTTCTACTTGCATTTGTATGCATTGCTTCTTTCAAAAAATTTTGGAAAGAATAATCATAGTGGATTACCCAATTGTGCAATCAAGGATAGCGGATCTTGGAGTAGGAGTCAACATAGGCTCCAAACCAAGTAACCACCTGAGTAATCTTTATTACTCTTTCTTTTTTTGTTGCTTTACTCTGATCTATTTGTTGCGATAAAATAAAAAGTTTTAAACGAGCTATATTCACCCCTCCCCCTCTATCACCTCTACTCAATCCATCAATTGGTATCAGAGTAGGTCGCTCTGAATTTACTTAATAGTTTTTCAAGCATTTTTAATATAAAAAAAATTTCATTCTTTAAAAAGATTTTTATTTTTTCTATACACTTATTTTCTTTTTATCCTTTACTGCTAATCCCAAGACGAGAGTCTTAGAAATTCCTTTTGTTAATTTTGTGAGTGCAAGAATGTCAACTCCTATCAAGAAGGTTACAGCACGATTCACACCCCGCTGTTCAAAGGGGAAAACATCAGCTATTGGAAAAATAGGATTTATAAACAATAATAACACTTAGTTTGATTACTATGATAGATTTGAGGAAATCGTAGAGGTTGAATATCTTGCATTACAAATAAAAGGGGTGCATGCTATTCAAATATTCATAGTATGATCCTACTTCAAGAATAAGTACCAGATCATATCCAAACTATAATTTAGTTGAGGTTAATGCAAACAAAAGGTTCAACAAGTTTGAGTCTTTTATTTTCAAGGTACAAGCAGGACAAGTTTTCTATCTTAAATATCTTACAAAGAAAAGATGTAGTGAATGATTGTCTATTAGTAGAATGAAACCTCGCTCGATTATAGAAATGTCGAACACCATCACTGCTTAAAATCATGATGTGTTTTAGAATGACGAAGTGGAGAGACATTCAATTGATTCATAACTCCAATCCATATCTCAATTACTTGTAGATGTTAATGTCATTACGAGGATAGATGATAGAAAGATGCCCAACAATAATTATAAATTTGTACTAACAAAGTCTAGCGATGAAGACTTTGAATTTGTTAATGTTGATTAGACAGATGTTAATGTGATGTTGAAACTGTTAAATTCCATATTATTTTATATTGATGTCATGCATGTTTGTAAACTTTTGTATATTGTGTTATAATGTTATTTTGCAGATATTATTATCGCACCCCATGGCTACAAGGTTCTTAGAGTTGTTGGAGATTCGCAAGTATTTTTTGTTATTAGTAATTCAAGTTCATATATTTTTCAATAATTTTCATACCTTAATATTTTTCTTACAGATTTGTTCCTAATGACCATCGAGTTGCCTCTTATATTACTAAAACGTTTAAAGAATGAGTGTGTACTTCTAGTACTACATGGAGACATGTAGACCAAGAGATGAAAATATTTTATTATAATAAATTTGTAGTAAGTAAATTTAATATATTTGGTATTCCATAATATATTTATCCTTTCATATACTAAATTCTGAACTTATAATTATAGAAAAGATATATATGTGAAGAAGGACAAGAAGAACAATTTAAAGCTACATGGAATAGTCACTGTGCCAAACTTTATATACTATATAAGAAAAAAGGGCGCTAGGTCACCGTATGTTTCCGAGGTCACATGGAGTGTATGGACGACCACTTGAGCTACAGAAAGATGGCCAACTAGAATAAATTTTATATTTATTACTAAATTTGTATAATTATGTCTCAAATTATTTTTGTATGCAGGAGCATGATCTTGCTCAACATCCCACATGTATGGAGGTTTTTCTGAAGACCCACAAGATGAAAGATGGGTCATTTGTTGATTCTCGATCCCGAGCCCTACACATAAGATTATTAATATTATTACATGCGTTCATTTCTATTTTAATTAACTTTAGTAATTATAATCAAATTAGATATTAATCAATAATATATTTTTCCACACATGAGCAAATGACATAAAAAGTGGCTCAAGCATCTCAGTCACCATCAGAGAGAGGGGGGTCACAGTCTCTATCCACCGACGCGCTAAATGAGATATATTATGATATTGTCAGTGGAAGGATAAAAAACATCACCCTCTATGACCTTGGCTTCCCAGGCCAAAGTGGCATTTGATCGTTTGAGAACTCCTAGGGGTCATGCTAGTTCATCTTCTTCTATTGAGATATAGTGTTTAAGGTGTGAAAATGAAGAATTACACACTCAACTGAAGTCAATGGATAAGAGGATGACTTTTATGGACCAGTGGAGGGCTCCTGAGCAATAGAGGAGAGCCAAGTAGGATAGGATTAGAGCCGCACTTGATGCAGATAATGAAGCTCTCTTTTCCCGTATGCAAGTGATCGTGGCTAATTTTGCCGACACACAGACACCACATGGTTTTGAGTCATAGGAGACTCAAGACCCATCAAACCGTGGCGAGTAGCTTTTTTTTGAGGTTTGTTCAATTACAACTTTATTTTTTATTTAGCATACATAAACCATGAAAAATATATTTGATTTTGATATTCTAATATGCTCATTTCTAAATATTATATTACTAGATATTTCAGGCATCATGATTTATATATTCATCACGATCATCATCATCATCATCATCATCTTCTTTTTATCCTAGTATCTTTTTTATTACATGTAAAATTTATTATAAATATATGAAATGTTTTAACTTATACAATAATCTGATCATAATCTATCGTATTTGACTTTATGCAAGATTTTATATGACTAGTTTTCTTTGTAGTATTTGTTATCATGGTATGAACTTAAATATTTGATTATGTATATTTAGATTTATATATGGATATTTGTTTCTATTATTATTTTAATATTTTGTTTAGATTATGTTTTGTTTAGATTGTGTTTGTCTCTATCTATTTTTCTATCCACAATATTATTTATTTGTTTGTGATATATGAATTGTTATAATTGTGTTAGTTTGTTTGTATGTATGGATTGTTAGGATGTGTAAAATGTGATTGTAGGTATGGATTGCTATGATGTGTAAAATGTGATTGCGTATATGAATTATTAGGATGTGTAAAATGTGATTGTATGTATAAATTATAAAATGTGAGATTTATATATATGAAATGTCATCGCCTGTGATAGTTTTATATAGATATGTAAATTATAAATAGATCCCAAATGTAAATGGACTCATTCTAATTTTTTTTTACTGACAGCACATCGACGTAAGCAAAGTTTCTGTTGATATTTAGTTTTGATAATCACCGAAGAAAATACTCTTTCCGTCGATGATTACCGATGGAGATAGTGTTTCCATCAGTAATCATCGACAGAAAGAGTATTTCTATCAATAAATATGATTTTAATTACAGATGAAAACAATGTTTCTATTAGTAATTACCAACGAAAATAGTATTTTCGTCGGTAAATCGAGCTTTTGGTTACCGACGGAAATTGTATTTTCATCGATAAATGTGGTTGCGGTAAATAGTATTCTCAGTGGTATTTATCAATGAAATATTTATTAAGTAAAAAATACCGATGGAATTTTGATTTCCATCGGTAAACCCCGTTTCGATGAATAATATTCCAACAAACGTTTTTCTATCGGAATTCCATCGATAATCAAATATACCAATGGATTTTTGATAGAATTTACCGTCGGTAAACTAGGAAATTTTGTAGTACCAATCAATTAAGGTAGTTAATTGGGAGATTTGTTGCGGAAACATAGAAGGTATTGGAATTGATTGGGCAATTGATAAATTCACCTTCAGTGTTGTGGGTCGTTCGATTTAGGTTAACACCACAAGATCTTATTGTTGCTTTTGGATATTGCTTGGTGGGATCGAGGTATTTTGGGGATTTATGTTCATCGGCAATAGACGAAGCAGCTATATAGAACTTTGAGGTTTCCAAATTTTGGAGACATTTGGTGGGTTATGCGGTGGTCATGAGGTCTTCCACAAGTCGATCTCATGATTGAACATGATACTTTAGCAAGTCGGCCTAGCAATTGGGAAGCGTGTGTCTGGTACCTCATCCATGATCAAATGCATTTATTGAGTCAATATTTTTCCTGTCCTCAAAAATAAAATTAAATAATATAAAAAATTGGGTCTCGCCATAGTTTTGTTGTAGCCATATAATGTTTATTCAGTAAACTAATGAGCCTGAATAATCTAGAAAAGTTGGGGCCGAGTCCATATAATCTAGAAAAGTTGGGGCCGAGTCCATATAATGTTTAGCCATATAATCTAGAAAAGTTGGGGCCGAGTCCATATAATGTTTATTCAGTAAACTAATGAGCTTGAATTGAATGGGTTAAAGGAAGAGGCGCTTCAGTTATGGAAGGGAGTCAAGTCAAGAATTTCCAATGGAAATCTTGTTGGCAGTAATGAGTGTAAGTTATAAACTCAGGAAAACATATATCGGTTTCAAATAAAGGAAAACCATGGCACAACCTCTTGGAATTCTACCGTCACTTGGAATGAAGACGCCGACTGAAGAAGGGACGTCATCGCCTACCGAAGAAGCACCTTTTCGTCTTCTTTTATATACAAGGTAAGAAGGTTTGCACAACTTGGGTCAAAAACTATTTTACTTCTATAGTCACTTGGAATGAATACGCCAAGTGAAGAAGGGACATCATTGCCTACCGAAGAAGCACCTTTTCTTCTTCTTTTCTATACAAGGTAAGAAGGTATGCACAACTTGGCTCAACAACTATTTTACTTTTACTATTTCCTGTCTTATCCTCCACTTTATTCTCATTTTGAATTGAGTGTTCAATGGGCCGAGCCAAAATATGCCTTAGCCCCCCTTCTAACCTTTGTTGATCTTTTTTAGCTAAGAAGAAGGAAACCCACTCCTCAAGATCTGATCTTCCCGACATCGACCCAAGAAAGACAGAATCTGTTGAAGACCAACTCATTGACAACTAACTTGATTAAAGATGAAGATCCAGTAGCAAAAAGTCAACTAGAAGTGATCGAGCAGGGAGTTAACCCATCCTTGATTCTCAAAACTACGATTACTTGCTCATTGCTCAAGTGTCATAATGTTTTTTTCATAAATAATTTAAATTCTGATATCCTACAGGCCTATTTGGTGTGCGACTGTGTGTGCTCGCGATGATATCCTACACAGTTATTTGGTGCATGACTGTGCGTGCTAGGGGCCCTTGGGTTGACATAGGTTTTTTTTTTAATTTTTTATCCTTAGGATTCAGACTTCCCAATTGAGTTATATAATATTTAAGTTAAAATATTTCAAGATTTTACTTCTAGGTTCAAACTTTCCAATTGGGTTATAGTATTCAACCTAAAAGAAAAATAAAAAATAAAAAAGTTTTAGGCGTTTATGGGGTATAGTAATATATTTGGCGTTTATATACGAAGAAATATTATTTTTTTAAAAAAATTGGGGTTTATATATATATATATATATAATCAAACCTAGTTTTGATAATGGCAAAATGTTCAAAGTTAAATTGTATTGTGATCTAAAAAGCTTATCTAAGTGTACATGCAAGATTTAGTTGAGGCTAGGCAACAAAGTCATGATCAAAGGATTGGACACGAATTCCTATTCAAGGGATTAGGCTTGAAGTCCTTGTCAAGAGATTGGACATGAAATCCTAGTCGGGTGGACTGGGCAGAAGACTTGACAGATCGAGAACATCGAGCAGAAGTCCTGGGGGTCGTGTACACTAGGTGGAAGTCTAGGCGGATCAAGAATCGAACGTCTAGCGTAAGTCTCGAAGATCAAGATCAGATGCTAAGCAAAAGTCCAAACAGGTATTTGACAAAAGGTAACTCTCTTAAGAGGAATAGGTGATGACGCATGTTCTGTTGAGAGAATAGTAAGCATCGATTTGATCTACGGTTTCATGCGAAATCGAAAGTTAGAACCAGATAATCCTGAGACTGACCTGATCATTATGATTATTATATTATGCTTGTCTCTCTAACTCGTGGTGCAAAAAATCGAGAGTTGAAAGTTGGTTAAAAAAAAGTGCTTCCAAGCACCTAGAACGATCCAAGAGCTCGAGGTCCGGATGCCCTGAGTGGATCTAGGCTCTTAGATGGGCCTAAACTCAGCCACTTTAGTAGATGAGTTGACGCACTCTAATTGACCGACACATGTTAGCGTCCAGCGCTTGGGAACGATCCAAGTGCCTGCGTCAGGATAAAAGTTGTCGATAGAGTTTTACTAAGGGGATGCCACATCAGCCAGATGGGGGCGTCAGGGACTAGTCAAGCCCCCGAACAAGGGTATAAAAAGAGAGTTCAACTAGCACCCTACACACATAATTATCTACTACTTCCAAGTTTGCTTGTTGTTTCGAAAAGCTTTCCACAACACCGAAACGATCCGCCGATGACAACGCTCAAGTCTACATCTTTGCAAGTTGTCAGTACAAGTGTTTATTATTTTTATTTCATTTATTATAATCGGTGTTTTTGTAATTGACGAATTTTTAGTGGATTGTCTAACAAAAATGATTAATGATCACGGACCTTAAAATGGAGTCGTCAAAGGTTCTAAACCATGTAAAAGAAATTGTGTTAGCATTAATATATATATATATAATATGTTTGTATTTTTTGGTCTTTTATTATTGTGTATTATTGTAGCACAATATTATTTAATTGAGAAGATTACATAATTATTTTCTCTAGTGTATGATAATTCTAGTGGCTAGTAATTTGAAATAAGTGAATAATTATAGGGTGAGAACTAAATAAAAAAAATTATAAATCTAGTTATTCTCATGGAGTGATCGATTTGGCCCCATAGAATTTTTTCACCGGCCATCATAATAAATCGATAAGTACTTGCAGTGGACGGTTAAGAAGCTCAACATCCTTTAATTACGTGTCACATTTAGAAAAAAAAATTCTACAAATTCATTATAGTTGGGGATCAGGGTGAGGACTAAATAAGATAGATATAATGGCGTTTAATAAATTAAACACTATGATTATTGTAAAATGAATTGGAGAATAAGTGAAAAATTAAATAGGAACAAGTGCACAAACATCATCCTTTATTGATGCATTCTATATAAACCATCCTTTATTAACGACACACAACTATTGGATGCACGATACATATAGACTAATCATGTAAGTCGAGGATGGAAAACAAGTACTGTTGGACGCAAAACACAGGGATTTATGCATAGACATCGGGGTTGGCAATCAAATATGCTTCGACGGCCTTTAGCACTTGGGTTGCTCCATCTCTAATGGCTTTTAACTCTTCTTCGCTAGGACTAGGAGGCTTATCTTCGAGTGTTTCATACACGGTCTTGACCTTTGCAACGCAAGTGTTGGGGCCCGTTGCTTCAAATGTGCTCTCATAGCTAACCGATTTAAAATACACACCGACAAAGCCTCCTTCGATGACCGAATACTTAGTCGAGTATGTTGCCTCATCGAATATCTCTACCTTGGTCTTGTTGACCCTTCCTATTGGCATTTTGGAAGCTGCAATTTTTTGTGCACAAAATGAAAAGAATATTTTAGCATGTATAATCAATAACAGAAATAGTTGGAACAAATTGATTTTCTACATATAAACAATTTTTACTTAATGTGATTTTGGTAGGCTATTCGCCTACTTTTTGGTAAAAGAAAACAGCTGTAGACCTGGAGCAAAGTGAAGAATGTTAATAGAGCCAACTCCTTTTCCAACACGTTCGTACTTGGCGAAAAATTCAGGCATGATCTTAGGGTACAAAATATGTGCATCGCAAACCGCTCCCTTCCAAAGCCTTCAGTTGGAAACGTTGACGGTGATCTCGTCGATGCAAGAACCGACAACCATTTTGGTAGGGAATAATACTAAGAAGCAGAAAGAGAAACGGATAATGTGCTGAGGGGGAGTAACCCCCTCTTTATATAGATCTTGTGAGTATAGAATATGTAGATCGAGTGTTGGGCCAATTAAGCTAATAAAGAGTAAGACAAACATTTCGCAATAATGAAGAAATGTGATCAGGAAAAAACGAATTGGTAGAATTTTCAATGTGCAACAAAGTCCAAATTGTAAACTTCTCAAGATAGACTTTAATGCCACGTATTATCCAGTGATACAGGAAATTATATTAGAAGCTCCTAGGAGATTTTTTTTAATTATTTTTTCTTGATAATTAAGATATAATTGGAGGTGGCCGATCAAATCTCATTAAAATTTTCTACCAGTAATTATAATAAATCCTGAAATATGAACGACTAATCGCTCCACAACCAACATTATAAAGTTATCTTTCTACTAGAGAAAATTAAGTTTGTAATATATCCATGGATATTTAGAAATTGATCCATGGATATTTAGAGAACTTTGAAAGCGCTTTACCGTTCTACTGTAGTCCGAGGGTGCTTTAGAGGATTTTAAAATCATGAGAGCTCTATGAAAATTTAGAACATTAGAAATTTGATACATTAAAATTTAGACATTTCTTAATACAAATTAAGCCTGATGAATATTAATACCATGCATAATTTAGACATCAATTCTTTCTGAGCATCTTTTATCGTACAAACACAAACTTATTTTTGGCCCTCGAGACAAGCAACTGTCATATGGTATTTGCCATCGTATGACATACATGGCATCTTTTGGTATCTACAAATTACAACACATGATTTAGAAGGAAGAAATAAATAAATCTAATTGCAGCCTTTAAGAATTTTACTTAAGGCTCTTTATTATTTTTATTTCATTGGAATAACTAATTTATTCCTTATTTATTATATTTCTTCCCGTACACTAACTATACTATAAATTTTCGTATCACTTATCCGTCGAAGTAAACATTCCATGTCTTACCCTAAACTCGAAGAGATTCTATTTTTAGAGCTCTGATAGATAAAAGAGATGGTAAGAAATTTGTTCACTTAAGTCATGGCCTAGCTTTTAGATGGCGATAAGAAAGGAAATTAACTACTAGGGTTGGAATTCCCATTGAGATGCTACTCGAAAGTCTAATTTGTCTGCCTCGAGAACAAGAAATTAGGGGTTTTTGCTTATTGCAGTCATCAGTCTTTCTATTCTTTGTCATGTTTGTCAATTTACTTATTTTTAATCGATTATTTGACTGGAATTTATTTATTTTTATAAGGAATTTATTGTTATTTTAGTTGAGGGTGTACCGATAACCCCTTTTATATAAAATGTGGAGGTTTAAATTTGTATAATGACACTATCAGAAATAGTTTAACTTTCAAATCAGTAGTTTCGTTTTATAAAACAATATATATAGTTCACCTATAACGTAATATGAACACCTTCACAATGAAAATTAAAATAAAATAACATACGTGTCATTATCTTTTACATTGAAAAATATTTATCCCTTTGAACTACGGAATTAAAATAAAATAACATACGTTTCACTACGGAATTAAGAATTAATTATACCTTTCTTTGTAAATAAAAACCTCTTGATATTTAGTTGTATTTCTCTCCTCCTCTTAGACGTCGTGTGAACGATGATCTATCAAGATGGAATCCACCCAAACTACTTCTTCTCCTCCAAGAAATTCTGACCACCAAGGAATGCCAAAATAGGAAACTTTCTTCTCTTCTTCTTCCTCTCAAACAATAGGTCACCAAGTGCTCCTTTTCTTTCAAGTTTCGGCCACCAAGAAGAGATGGGTGCTGCCTTAGAAAGAAGAAAGAGAGAGAAGAAACAAGGTGCCACCGGCCTTAGGAAGAGGAAAGGGAGAGAGGCCGACCACCAAGGAAAAGAGAGGAAAAATTGTAGAGATATGTGTGTTTTTTATAAGGCACCCTCTACCTCTCTTTTATAATCTTTGGTCATGGCAAAAAAAGAAATTTTAATAATAATTAAAATCTCTCTTTTTTAAATTTCCTATTGTGATGACTATAAAAGGAAAGTTTTAAAATTAATCTCTCTTTTAAATAATGTAGAAGACTACAAAAAAGGAAAGATTAAAATTAAAACTTCTCTTTTAAATAATGGTTACAAAAAAGGAAAGTTTTGTCAAAATTAAAATCTCTCTTTTTAAACATTATAAATAACTACAAAAAATGAAAGATTTTAATAAAATTAAAATATCTCTTTTAAACCTTTGTAGATAGCTATAAAAGGAAATATTTTAAAATTTAAAACTCTCTTTTAAAATCATGTGGATAGCTATAAAAGGAAAGATTTTAATAAAATCTCTCCTTTTAATCCTATGTGGCCGACCCCTCGCTTGGGCAC
Organism: Zingiber officinale; assembly: GCF_018446385.1. Taxonomy (NCBI): domain Eukaryota; kingdom Viridiplantae; phylum Streptophyta; class Magnoliopsida; order Zingiberales; family Zingiberaceae; genus Zingiber; species Zingiber officinale. Next base: position 49,585,338 of record NC_055996.1, on the reverse strand, counting down.
TAAGCTTGGTGGGCCACCTCTTGGGCTCTAAGCTAATGCTTGGTCGGCCCCCTTGCACCAAGTAAGGATGTGTCCGGCTCATTACTAGGGTAAGAAGTGGACTTTATGGATACAAGGTTTTATAGAGGCTATAACAAAGACCGAAAGGAGGAATTGGTTTTGGTCTCCCGATAAGCTTGAGCTTCCTGTGTTCGACCCGAACACCCAACTCAAGTTCATCAATAATAACTCATACCACTAAAGAGTTATTATTGAACTACCGCACCAATCTCATATGACATTATGGGCTCTTTCTTATTATGAGTGTGTTAATCTCCCTGTGTTTAATATATCGAATGCTCATTAATTAAATGAGTTACTGACACTCACTTAATTAACATCTAGCTCCAAGAGTAGTACCACTCAACTTCATTGTCATGTCGGACTAGGTCCATCTGCAGGGTTTACATGACAATCCTTATGAGCTCCTCAAAGGGATATCATCAACCTAGATTACTTGGACACAGTTTCCTTCTATATTTAACAACACACATATAAATAATATTATTTCTCAACTTATCAGTCCTATTGATCCAACTGAATAAATCTCACCCATTGATAAATTAAAGAAATAAATACTAAGTATATGTGCTTGTTATTATATCGGGATTAAGAGCACACACTTCCATAATAACAGAGGTCATGTGTTTTTTATGCAGTCTGTATAAAAAGAACAACCTCAAATGGTCCTGCTCAATACACTCATAGTGTACTAGTGTAATTTTATGGTCAAGATAAACTAATACCAAATTATACTACAACCGTTCCAATGGTTTGTCCCTATCTATCTTGGTTGTGAGCTACTATTTATAATTTATAAGGAACTGATAACATGATCTTCTGTGTGACACCATACACCATATTATCTACAATATAAATTAAATGGACAACTACATTTAACATAAATGCAGATATTTGACCAATGTGATTCTTATTTCAAAATAAATATTTATACAAAAAGTTAGGCTTTTAGTATACATCCTAATAATATTCACGATAATTCACCCAACATCTAACCTCAACCGTCGAAAATCCTGTACTATCAAGCCCACCTTTGCCCTAACTGGGTTTTGAACCATGATACTATATGAATTCCCCAAAAACCTTACCGAGCCTCACTTTTGTTGCTCACCAAGACTTAGATTCATCCTTGATGTTATTATGTTCTTAACATCTCTTTTATTACTCTTAAAATCAAATTAAATGCTAACCTAGTAACAAAAGAATTTTGCTACCAAATCAATCTTTCATTCAACATGATTATGCCAAATCAACTTACCATTAGGACACATTAACTTTTATAATACTTTTTCCTTTTATTACTCAATTGATAGAGTTTTATAATGTATCTATAAATTATGTATTTATGGACAAACCAAGATAATCAATTTTATTGTTCTATTATCAAATCTCACATGATATTAGAGTCATAAACTTTTGTTTCCTTCTCCCTCTAATTTGCTTCTCTATTTCATACTTTGCTTTTGAGAAGACGTATTTTTTTTCTCTAATTTGCTGCTCATCAATTATAGCTCCCTTCCTCACCTTGGTAGAATACATCATTGTATTTCATGTTGATATTTTTAATTTTTTTAATTATTTTTTAATTTTATTTTATCTATCATCTTCCCACGCCTTTATTCCTTTTTTACTTTTATTTACAATGTCAAATAATTAACAACATCATGACAAAAAATAAATTCAAAACAATGTCAAATCTGTCACATTATTGGTCATACTTGCAATCAATGCTCTAGAATACTTAATTGGTCATATACTCAGAGATGTCAAATTGCCTCAGAGTTAGACATATTTGTTAGAGTGTATATTAAAAGTCTAGCTTTTGTAAATATTTATTTTGAAATAAAGAATCACATTGGTCACAATATCTACATTTATATGCTAAGTATAGTTGTTCAATTAATTTATATTGTAGATGACATGGTGTGTGGTGTCACACACAGAAGATCATGTTATCAGTTCTATAAATTATAAATAGTAGCTCACGACTAAGATGGAAAGGAACAAACCATTGGAATAGTCATAGTGTAATTAGATATTAGTTTATCTTAACTAATAAATTACACTAGTACACTCTGAGTGTATTGAGCAGGACCATTTAAGGTAAGTTCTTTTTGTACTGACTTAATAAAAGAACAAGACTTTAATTATTATGGAAGTGTGTGCTCTTAATCCTAATATAATAGCAAACACATATATTTAGTATTTATTTCTTTGACTTATCAAAGGGTGAGATTTAGTTCGATAAATCAAAAGGCCCGATAAGTTGGGATATGAAATTACTTATAGTGTGTATTGTTGATTATAGAAGGAAACTGTGTCCTAGTAATCTAAGTTGATAATGTCCCCAAGAGGAGCTCATAAGGATTGTCATGTTAAACTCTGCAGGTAGACTTAGTCTGACATGATGATAAGGATGAGTGGTACTACTCTTGGACTAAGACATTAATTAAAATGAGTTGTCAGTAACTCAATTAATTAGTGGACATCCGATATCTTAAACACAGGGAGATTAACACACTCATGATAAGAAGGAGCCCATAATATAATTTGGGATTGGTGCGGTAGTGCAATAATAACTCTCTAGTGGAATGAGTTATTATTGATGAACTTGAGTTGTGTGTTCGGGGCGAACACGTGATACTCGAGCTCGTCGGGAGGCCAAAACCAATTTCTCCTCTAGGTCCCTGTCGTAGCCTCATTAATGCCTCATATCCACTCATGAAAAGCCCATCTTGGTGTCCAAGAGGGGGTCGACCCATGGCTTGGTGACCAAGCCATGGGGTCGGCCACTTCCTCCTCAACGGGGCCGACCTCTTGCTTGGTGCCCAAGCAAGAAGGGGGTCGGCCATATAATTCAAAGTATGAGGGGTGTTTTGAATTTTTAAAATTTTCTCTTTGTAGATATCTACAAGTTTTAAAAGAGAGATTTTAAAATTATAAAACTTTCCTTATTTGAATTAGGTCACATGGTTTAAAAGAAAATTTTAATAGTTTTAAAATTTTCCTTTTTTAACCATCTACATGGTTTTTAGAAAGAGAGTTTTAAATTTAAAACGTTCCTTTTTTGTAACCATGTTAAAAAAGAAAATTTTAAATGAGAAGTTTTAAATCTTAAAACTTGTTTTAAATTTTTCTTTTTAAAAAAAAAACATCCACATTAGGAAATTAAAAGAGAGCTTGTAAAATTTTATAAGTGATTTCCTTCTTTACTTATAAAATTTTTACAAGATATATTTTTCTTCTTTTAAGGGCCGGCCACCCTTGCTTGGTGCCCAAGCAAGGGGCCGACCATTCAATCAATTAAGAGGAGAAAAATGAATTAAAAAGGAGGAAAGGAAAACAAGAGAAATTTTTTAATTTTTTGTAAAAATCTTTCCTTATTTGCCTTGGGCAAGTATTATAAAAGAAGGGGAGGAGAGGCCTCATGATACATCAATTCTTATTCTCTTGCTTGTGCTCTCTCTTGTGGTCGACCCTCTCCCCTTTCCTTTCCCCTTGCTCTCTTTTGTTCTTTGGTGGTGGTTGTGGTCGAAACTTAGAGAAGGAGGAGGAGCTTTTGGGTGGTGTTCATCTTGGAGGTTCATTGCCCACATGACGTCCAAGAGGAGACGAGGAATACGGTAGAAGATCAAGAGGTTGTTGCATACAAAGAAAGGTATAACTAGTAATTATTTTCTGCATCATGCTAGTTTTTCTTTGTATGAATTCCAAACACAAGAGGCATATGATTCTAGAGTTTCGAATTTGAGTTTTTTTTTATTTTTCAAATTTGTGATTCGATTGTTCCTTTTGGTTAAACCTAGAGTTATATAAGGAAATTTAATATTAGATTTCCTTAAAAGGCTTTATTTGTAACGACCACCCTTCTTAATACTCTGCTACTTTCTAAGTGTGACCGTTACTTAATTACTAACTCTACTTAACCGGTATAATTAAAAACCACGAGGAATCCCTATCGAAAAATTTCGGCAAAGTCTCCCCTGTATCGATGACCAAATCAACAATACAAATAATATATACTCAGCCACAGGCGGCTAGAACACATTTTTTTCACAACCACGCAGTAATAATAACACAATAACTCAAAGGAAACTATTCTAGCAATGGTAAACAAGTATATAACTCCAACAATAGGACATATCAGCCTACAAGTACGGAATAAACTCAATTACAGTCCCAACTTCATAATAGCGTTTAAGGAAAACCAAAAAGAACTCTAAACAGAAAGGTCTTGACAATTCCTTAGCAAACTCTTGATCTCCCCATAGTCCAGCCATCACACACCTTCATCACCACCACCTTGTCGCCTTCCTTTCATACTTTAGTTTTTCCTTTATTTGCAGTAGGAGGAAATGCAAACTATAAGCATAAATCTTAGTGAGCGCTATCTAACTCACAAAAAACTCGATATGCATGTATATAAATAAAAACATGCTAAAACTGAATGCTAACATGTAAAACTACTCATGCTCATACATAACAAAGGAATCATACTAACTGAAATACTAAACATGTATAGCTAATCATGCTCATAAACCAATAAAGGAATCATACTAACTGAAATACTAAACATGTATAGCTACTCATGCTCATAAATAGTGAATAACAGTAAGCTAACTCATGCTCTTCTAATAGTAAAGAAACATACTGAAAGGCTAAACATGTAAGGCAAGTCTATACTATCATGCTAGCATAAAGAACTTAACTTACTGAATTCTAAACACCTTCTGTATCTTATTTCACTTGCTTAATACTTATACTTTAATACTTTTATGCTTCAAAATAATAATAAACTTCTCTTGGGCCCGACATTGTACCAATTTGCGCGCATCCTTAATAAGAGTCGAGGTAGCTAATCCCGAAACTACTAAGGTACTTCTAGGCGATCTTGTGCCTAGGGGCGATCTAGGAGCCCACCCAATGGACCTTGTGTCCGGTACATGCCATTTAAAAGTAAAATACTTATTTTTTCCTTATACTTGTTATTCTTTTACCTCTTCTAATATAAAATGCCTTGGCATTTCTTCAAGCACCTTGCGTGCTGCTAATCCTCAAATGCTGGAATTTAGGATCAGGTTTAAGACCTTGGTCTTTTCTTACTTATTACTTCTCATAATCTTCTAGAAGAGTTTAACATGCTTGTGTAGTAGCAAGAAAAATCTAATTCTGCCTGCTTAAAATTAAATGGCTAAAAATAAGATCTTAAAACTGAATACTAGCATGGTAACAAAAGATTTAACTTGCTGGAACTTAAAGAAGCCTAAACTGCTTACTTTCATACAAGTTGTCTAGTTCATGCTTAGTAAACCAGCAAGAAAACCAAACTTGTAATGTACAATATTGCTGTTCGTGCTAGTTAATTGCAAAGGAACATCTAACTAAAATGCTATTCATACTAACATAATAAGAATCTATTCATGCTTGTTAATACTAACAAACTTCTTAAACTATCTACTCAAAATAAGGGGTTGTTCATGTATGGTAATTAGCAAGGAGGAATCAAAACTAAGATGTTGCACATTCTCAACTGATAGCAATGAAAACTTCTGTACACATACACATGATAACAAACATAGGCTATTGTTAAGGAACTAATTGAAACATGGAAAACTACACAAGGAGGAGGGTTGTTCTATGCTCCAAATGAAGCTGCCCGTATCTACAGAAATACACCAAGGAAGGCTATTCTATACTCTAATTGGAGTTGTCCATATCTACTGCAAATACCACAGAAAATAAGACTGTTCGTGCCCCTTTCACAGCGCAAACCGAAACCTCACAGCAAGCTCCAACTGAAGCTAAAACCTACTGGGATCTTCAAACTTATGTAAAACTTGTTCCATTTGTTCATAGCTTATACATTAATTGACAATTTGAATGCTATAGGCTTACAAAACCCAAGTCGAAGGTAAACATGAACTTAAAATTCATTTAAGTTAATCACAACCTATTTTGAAGTATGTCCGCATCTCAATATGAGAATGAAGCTACAAGATGGCATTTAAACATTTGCAGATTCATTTCCATAAGATACAGAACTATATATAACTACATATATATGTAACTATTTCTTGTTATTTAATTCAATCTAGATGCTCGATTAAACTAAACCATTTCTTGATCCTTCTTTGAAACCCACGGCAGCAACACCAAAATCGCAAGAACCAAAAGGAAACCAGCCGAACAACAGGAAGGCGCAGAAATACCAAATCAGAGCTCATTCGCAAATCAAGACTCGCGGAACTACTCCTACTGCAGGTGAGTAGCAACTCACCTTGCTTCTTTAACTTACAACCGAAGAAGATGAATGATTCTAGGGTTCGGATAACTTGAGTTTTCGGCTTCTTCTTGCGCCCACAGATCCTCCTCGACGATGGTGGTCGCACACGGTTGAGGACACGCCGGGAAAGCCCTTCGCCGGCGCCGGAGAGAGAGCCCTCGGAGGTGCTGCATTTTCGCCCGAGCAGGAGTCGGCGCCGTCGCGTGAGAAGAGAAGAGAAGAAAGTTAGGTCACGGGAGAAAATAAACCTCCCTTTGTAACTAGGATATTCGACTACTAACTCTACCTTAAATATAATCCGTTCTTTCCTTAATTAACAACAACCGTTGGCACAGTTGGTTAGCTGCGTTTTGCTTAAGGCGCAGCTCACGGGTTCGAGTCTTGGCGGTAACTATTTTTCTTCCTATTTATTCCCTAATCATTAACTACTGCTTAACTAGAATATTTCTCCTTCTTTAAAAAAAACGCCCGCTAGCACAGTTGGTTGGCTAGGTTTTAACCGAGTCCAGGGTCTCGGCTTCAATCCTTCAGCCACGTCCTTTTTATTTCGATTTATTTTAAATGTTCCAACTACTGCATATATATATACATTTCGTTCCATATATATTCACAAAAGACCTATGGCTCATTTGGTTGCCTCGCTTTGCTTAAGGCTTATGACTTGTCCGAGGTCTAAGGGTCGAATCTTGGTTTACACAATTTTTTGTCTAAACTTCTTCGTTTTGTAAAAATACCAAACGACCTCCAAAAATTATGTAAAAATACTCTAAAAATCTCTAGAACATTTTAAAAGCATTTCCAGATATTTTCGAAGACATTTAGAACTCGAAATAGGGAAAATTGGGTTGTTACATTATTTAGGCGGTGGTGGATGATCTCATACCCAAGAAGGACTAGTGCCTCACCATGCAGTCCTGGAAGCCAATTTTGGAAATTAATATTTAATTAAATTTATAACATAAGTGGACTTGGATCAATAATGTTAAGCATCGTTTGCGATCCAAGTCTAAACCATTAAGAACAGATAAGTTAAATTGGAATCAATAATGTTAAATTCCATTTGCAATTTCGAATTTAATTTCTAAAGAACACAATAGGTTGTTACGAAAGGTTTGACACTTGTACAAAATTTTTGTATAGTGGAACATGTACGATCTTCCTAGGACCAACCAACAATTGGTATCAGAGCTAGGATTTGCCTCTGTGTGTTTGGTTTTCAGTTTAGTTATGCATATGTTATACATAATTTAGGCAGGATAATGGTAAGATGTGCTAACTTTGTGGTTGCAGGTGTAATGCCTAGCACTTTCATATGATTTTTTTTTAAGAATAAGAGAAAATGGAACCAAAAAGAAAATAGGAAAAAAAAGAAGAGTGGTCAAGGCTTGAACCTTGAACCTCTTAACAAGTGGCAAAGTTTTAAGTAGTATGGGTTAACCAATAGGCTAAGAGAAAGCATTGGTAAGAAGGAAAAGAGAATTGTAGTTAAGAGTAGGGATGGTGAAGGGACACCTTTCTTCCTTCACCTAGAAGAAAAGTTTATCTTTTCTTTCTCCCCTTTCATTTAGCATGAAGAGTTCATTTTCCCTTCTCCCTTCATTTAGAATAAAGGAAAGGAAAAATAAAAAGGTATTTTCCCTTCTCTCTTTCATGGAGAATAAATAGAAGAAAGGGAAAGAAAAATTATTCTTTTCCTTATTCCTCCTTCTTCCTCCTTCTCCTTCCTTCACCGAAAATCCAAGCCCCTTGTTTCTCTCATTGCCGAATCCAAGTTAAGGGCTTTCTCCCTAAGAAAACTTCACAAAAGGAAGCTCTTGAAGCATACTTCTCATTACAAGAAAAGAAAATAAGGAAAAAGGGAATTCTAGAAGCGAAAAGGGTTTCTTCCTTCTTCTTCACCAAGGATATTCTCTTAGTAAACCCAAGCAAGAGGATGTAAGTATCTCCCTCACCTGCGGTATAAGTAGTTTACAAGTGTTATTCATATTTTATGTTGCTTGAAAACCTAGAAATCATGCTCATAGGTTTCGGCCAAGAAGAGATTAAGGGCTTAGGAAAGTTTAAACTCTATTTAGGTTTGCTTATGTATTTTCTTATGATGCTTAATAAGTTAGGTGATGTTAATAAGATGTTTTCCATGTTTTAAAGTTGCCAAAAACCCTAGAACCATGCTCTTAGGGTTTCGGCCAAGAAGGAACAAAATAGATTTAAGAAAGTTTTTAAACCTAAACTAGGCTTGCTTATGCGTCCTTATAGTATGTGATCTACTATGCTATGTTAGTTAAGGTTTTCATGTTTTAAAGTTGCCAAAAACCCTAAAACCATGCTCTTAGGGTTTCGGCCAAGAAGGAACAAATAGATTTAAGAAAGTCTTTAAACCTAAACTATACTTGTTTATGATTCCTTATAGTATGTGATCTACTATGTTATGTTAGTTAAGGTTTTCATGTTTTAAAGTTGTTAAAAACCCTAGAACCATGCTCTTAGGGTTTCGGCCAAGAAGGAACAAATAGATTTAAGAAAGTCTTTAAGCCTAAACTATGCTTGTTTATGATTCCTTATGGTATGTGATCTACTATGTTATGTTAGTTAAGGTTTCCATGTTTTAAAGTTGTTAAAAACCCTAGAACCATGCTCTTAGGGTTTCGGCCAAGAAAAAAATAAGAGGAATTTAAGAAAGTTCTAAACCTAAACTATGCTTGCTTATGATTCCTTATGGCATGTGATCTACTAGATTATGTTAGTTAAGGTTTTCCATATTTTAAAGTTGCTAAAAACCCTAGAACCATGCTCTTAGGTTTCGGCCAAGGAGGAATAAAATAGATTTAGGAAAGTTTTAAAACCTAACTATGCTTGCTCATGGTATGTAATCCATTATATGATGTTAGTGTAAAGTTTTCATGTTTTATGTTGCTTAACACCTAGGATGACACCTCTTGTAAGTTTCGGCCAACTAAGAAAAAATAGGGTAAGAAGTCTTTCTATGTTGCTAAAGGTCTCCCATGTTAGGATGAGTACCATGTGATGCTAGTATGATACTTTCCTTGTTTTAAAAATGCTTAAAACCTAAGGTCATACCTTGTAAGTTTCGGCCAAGAAGCAAGGAAGGGAATTAGGGAAGCTTAGTTCCAACTAGACTTGCTTATGTTTTCTCCCATGTTATGCTATGTATGATGTGATGCTAATATGATGCTTTTCTTGGTTAAAGTTGCTTAAAATTTAAGTTCATGTTCATGCAAGTTTCGGCCAAGATGTGGATTAGGAATTATGGAAAGTTCAAAACCCTAACCATGCATGATAATGACTCTCTATGTTATCACTACAAGAAAAATGTCATTCAACAACACTCAAACAACAACGGTTTTATACCAAACCGTTGTCTTTTTACCTTTTAACAATGGTTTTAACAAAAACTGTTGTCTTTTAGTAATTTTTTTGGCCTATGACAACGGTTTTTAAAAATCGTTGTCTATTTATGTTTTTTTGGGGATATGACAACGGTTTTTAAAGGGTACGACAACAGTTTTTTAAAACTGTTGTCTATGTGCGCTTTTTTTGGATTACGACAACGGTTTTTAAAAACCGTTGTCTATTAAGTGTTGTTGAATGCGATTGTTTTTTCTTTCGCCACTTTTTCTCCTTCGTCATTTGTCTATTTTACTTCGTGCCCTAGCTGCCCCCTCCTCGAGCGTCTTCATCTTCGTGCCCTAGCCGCCCCCTTCCCCGCGAGCGTCTTCCTCTTCAAGCCCTAGGCCGCCGCCCCCTCCCCGCAAGTGTCTTCCTCTTTGAGCTCTAGGCCACCGCCCCCCTCCTCCTAAGCCTCTTCATCTTCGTGCCTTAGCCGCCCCCTCCCCGCAAGCGTCTTCCTCTTCGAGCCCTAGCCGCTGCCCCCTTCCTGTGAACCTCTTCCAAACTCGCGGGGGGTCATTTTATTCGTTGTCGTTACCTTGGAGCAAATGATCACATCAAAGGGGTTTAAGTGGAGACGCGGGTACTCACGGTTAGGCTTTTCTGGTAAGACTCCACTGATCATACCTTGAATAATCCCTCTTTGACAGATTCAGTGAGTTAGGGATCAGCGGAGACAACTGGTTTAAAATAGGCAAAAACATTGATTGTCAGCTTCTGTTATCGCAGCGTCGAGGGAATTGGATCTTGAAAGAGGTTCGATCTCAAACACTTCGATTCAAGTTTTTTTTCTAGTTTCCATGATTTTGTGGTATTTTCAATGTTTTGGGAGGATAATATACATCTTCCGAGTGAAAGTTTGGCCGATTCATGGTTTCTTAAATGTTTCTTTTGTAAAAAAATATTTTTTTTTTAACTTCCGAGCTATTTGCACTTTTATCAAACAACTACGAGTTGAATTTTGGTATGGTGTTGTGAAATGTGCCTTTGTTCACGATTTTTGGGGTTGTGATCTAGATTAAGATGTATAGGTTCATTTAAAAAAAACCTTTGCAAGTTATTTGCTTACAGTAGAACATAGTGAAAGTCTCGTTGTTGTAGCAACTAAGGTACAATTTCTATTGTTATGTAACATTATTACCCATTCCACTCTCTTGAGTTCATGTTCTCTTCAAGTCAATCTTATTGACTTGGTAATCTTATTCAGATGAAACGACAGTGACTATGGATATGCACTTTACGGTCAAACCAACTATTTTTATAATCTTTGAATTTGCTGAGAGATCATAATAATGTCAGGTTGAGGCAACATATATAGAATTATTATCTGTTGTGGTGACCAAAATAAGTGATCATGAGTTGTTCTTGTTTTGGTGCTTTGTTTTCCCTCAAAAAAATAGCTTAAGCCTACTAAATAGCACACAGTTTACAAATAACATATTTAGTCATCTAAACATATTCAAACTGGGCACTTCTTGTCACTTGTATAAATGATGTGATTATAGGTCATTTCTAGATTTATTATAGATCACTTAAACATCTTATTAAATTATTTCAATTTTGCTTCACATTAGTGTTTGTATTGTAGCATTAACTCTCCTATTTCTGTGTTTAGGATTTTTATCAGTCAAGAATATAAGACAATCAAGTTAGCAGCCTTCTACAGTTGAACTCAATGAAGCATCACTTGAAATACTGATATGAATTTGATATTACAATTGACATTGGTTAAGCATAAGGAATTCATGAACTCTGATTTTTCAGGCACATAACACAATTTCCCATTTAAAGGTAATAATCAAATATGAGAGTTTGGAGTAGGGCTTTCACTTTAAAAGGTTATGGAACATATACCTTGGTTGGTTCATGCTCTATGCTTTTTATCATGAGCAAATATTTGCTCGTGCATCTCTTTTTATTGTTCTACTCATTTTCACATTCTTGAATCTTGACTTTATATTACACGTTTATAAATTTTATCAGTTGCCTAACTCTTATGAATTGCCATTTTATTAGTGTTCTTTTCCTCGATTTGGCTCGGGAAGATTTCTCCTCAAGTTGCAATCTCGCTGGTAGGTGGCCGGATCGTCCCCTGTTTGATCTGTCATAGAATGGCAGCGTTTTCGATAACTTTTTTTTTTTTTTGTCTTCTGTTTATATTGAATCTTCCACAATCTGTTTCTTTTATGTAGTTATGATTTAGGGAAATGTCGGAGGCCAAGAGACGAGTGCTTCTGCTGACGGATAACGTCTTCATTCCTGTCAATGCGGTGCTCGCTTCTGTGATCGATTCGAGTCTGGGATTGGATTTGTCCGCTCGAGACGACGTGTTCGTCATAGTTGCCCCTTCCTTTCGTTCTTTGTTGGGATTGACTTCTTTCCTTGCAGCAAGGCAGTTGTCCAGAACTTCTATTTAGTGATCCATATGGTTTACAATTGAAGCAACTGCAGACGCATTAATCGCCGAAGTAATCTTTTGGCATCTAAAAAGTGATCTTGCGACTATTTGTGCAATTATAATTAATTAGGGTAAATGGTTGGTTACAGGGGGAAAGTTGCCCATTGAGTCTGGATCACTGGATGTAACTGTGTCAGTCTCCAAGTCACTTGAACTTGTTGATGAGGAATGGGTTGAGTAGATCTCAAGAGTGTTTAAACCTGATGGAACTGTTTAATTTCAGACTTCTTATGAGCAGAGTGGAAATAAGGTATGAAGTCATAGATCAGCTGGTTGATTATTTTTCCATTAGATTAAGAGATTGATATAGTTCTTCTTATGCTGGTAATGTGTCTAACTTGGGTGTCAAATCTTTGGTTTCAGCCAGCCAAGAAGAGAGAAGTGAAAGTTACTCGATTGCAGCAGCCTTTGATCACAAAACATCTCATACAGTAAATGTTAAGAGTAATAGAGCTGCTAGTACATGTTTTCTTCTGAAAAGCTTCAGCTGTCCGACCTTGCCGAGTCTATGGCATAAGGATTCAATGGCTTTTATCAGGCTAACCATTCGAAAGGTAAAAGAGGTTAGAACATCATGATTTTGTGACATTACATTTCAATATAACTACTGCACTAATTTTTTTTGCACTCATATCAGCATATCAGCTTCTGAATATTGATTAAATCATCTTAAAAGTTTGGGTTTTTGCTAGATTTAGTTTATTATTTAGATCTATAGTTCACATTTTTAGCTCAGATGAAATTTATAAATTTCTTCATATAGTTTTCTTTTGCACCTCTATCATTTTTCATCTCAAGAAAGGATGTTTATGCATAAACTCAACTATAAGGCTTTATTAATTTCATTCTACTCTTTTTAGGTGTCCTCAAGAGTATTGGGAAGAATGCCGACAAGCTAAAAAAATGGAGAGACTTTAACAAATTAAGGAGCACTAGGAGCTGCAATCCCTCCTCTTCACCGACATCTAAGTAGAAAATCTCGTGTTATATTGTTCTACCTTTGTTTTAATAGTGTTATTATTTTATTGGTTGCTTATGAAATTTTGTTGGTTGCTTATGAAATTTCTTCAGAATGTTATAGATATTACTTTTGAATGTTAGAAAATTGTATATTAAATTGTATTTTGAAATTTAGTATTTTGAATGATTTATAATATTGGAAAATTGTGTATTAATTTTTTTTAATTTTTTTTTTTAAAAGACAACGGTTTTTCACCGTTGTCGTAGCCCATTTTGAACTGTTGTTAAAGGCCGTGTTGTTAAAAGGGGTGCCCAAAGACAACAGTTTTTAACCATTGTCTTTGAAGGAAAAGACAACAGTTTTTCACTGTTGTAAAAATGTTGTCTTTGCCTTCAAAGACAACGGTTAAAAACTGTTGTCTTTGGGTACCCCTTTTAACAACACGGCCTTTAACAACAGTTGAAAATGGGCTACGACAACGGTGAGAAACCGTTGTTGTATGACTTTTTTCTTGTAGTGTATGTTATATGATATGTTTCATGATATGACAAGAACATGATATGCTTCATGATATGACAAGAACATGATATGCTTCATGATATGAAAAAAAAAACATGATATGTTTCATGATATGACAAGAACATGATATGCTTCATGATATGACAAGAACATGATATGCTTCATGATATGACAAGAATATGCTATGTTTCATGATATGACAAAAACATGATATATTATTTTACTTTTGTATTGGCTTGTACCGGACCCTAAGAATGGTCCATGGGATGGGCTCCTAAGTTGCCCCTAGGTCGATGGTCAAGGAAACGGGCCTAGTTCCTAGTAGGTTCGAGATTTGCTACCTCGGATTTACTTAGAATGCACGCAATTCATGTATGTGGTACAATGCCGGGTCCTCATGTTGAGATTTATGTTTAAGTACCTATATGATATATGTTTTCAAAGAACATCTTGCATATGTTTGTTTCATGCCATATGATTATGATATATGTTTTCAAAGAACATCTTGCATATGTTTATTTCATGCCATATGATTATGATATATGTTTTCAAAGAACATCTTGCATATGTTTGTTTCATGTCATATGATTATGATATATGTTTTCAAAGAACATCTTAAATATGCTTATCTCATGCTACATGATTATTATGCTTCATGAAAATGCTCTTGTGTGCTATGTCTATGATGCCTAAATGAACATGCTACTACCTTATGCTTATGCTTGTTTGATTAGATGAACATGTCATTACTTTATATCAACTTCATGATGTATGTTTTTGTGAGTAGGAAAGGATCTTACTAAGCCTATGTGCTTATAGTTTTATTTTCCTTGTACTGCAGAAAAGGGCAAAGCATGGTTAAACTAAAGGGAGCAGCAGGAGGGGCAAAGGATGTGTGTGGCAGTGACATGGTAGAAGAGATCTGTTTTGTGTTTTCAGGACTTATATATGTTTTAAGCTTTTGCATGTGAATTATTTCTTCTTGCTACTTTTGATGATATTAGCTTGACTTGTTGGATGTTTTATACTTAAGGTGAACTATACTTACCCTTGCTTCCATGATACCTCGAAATGCTAAGTACTTGTTTATTTAGAGAATTGTTAGTGATCATGAGCTCTAGAGAGCAGTATACATGTTTAGTCTTCTTCTTATCTTAGTATGCTTTATGCTTTAGTTAGACAAGCATGTATCATGTTTCAAGTAATAGATAGTAGATAAATTTTATATACATGAATGCTAACATGTTCACATGTTTTGGTTATATAATTAAGTTTTAAGTTGTAAAGAAAAATAAATAAAAGAAATTTTTCTTCCACTACAATGATTTCTTATGTATGCATGTATGTATGTTCTCGTAGCACCGTCCTTGCCAATAGTAGTGGAAGGGCGGGCGTTACAGCAGGCTCCAACTATTATGGCTTACAGATATTGTGTGTGATTGGACCCTTGGACATGTCAAGGGCATTTTATTGTATGTGTATGATTATAATATTAAATACAGCCGGAGCTGTATTAGTTATGAGGATTTTATATTTTTGTTTCGATCTAGATTACATGTACATTCCTTTGTGGAATATAGGATCGATATATGTAAAATTCTATTTTTTTGTCGCAGATCGTATCCTTGCAAGGCGTGGTACTATTGGAGGACCAGAAGCGCAGCGAAAAAAGGAAGCTCGATGGACCCGACAACATGAACCCTAGAGCTGGCAGCACGTGAAGGACAGTGATGGAAAAGACCATAATAGTTGAAAAATTAATTTTCATATTTATTGCTTTTATTTACTATTATGTGTGTGATGTATGCTTGCTAGGTTAAAATTCCTCACCTTAAATAACTAAGTGGGAGAGGGATTTTTAAATAAATTTCACGGTCTCCATTACTGGTTTGTAAGTGATGCAAACAAATTTGCGCGTTGGTTTTGAGTGCCTTCCTCCATATCAGATGAGTTTGTTTGTGGATTACTAGATCAAACTTTCATTTTGGATAACTATAGAAAATTAATTAGGAGTGTGTGATCTTCCCCATCAGAAGGGGCACAATCTTATTTAATGGACTAAGTGTCAAGTAATGATATACACTTAGGCACATCTAATAGTATCCTCTCATCGGAGCCACTGCTATTATTTTTTTGACTTAAGAAAAACCAACTATTAATTTTATTTGTCATAAAGTTAGGTTGACAAGAATGAAATTAATGAGTAAAACCTCCTCTTATAAATGTTTGATTTTGTATACGCCCACACTATCATGACATGCAAAATTCACGGTAATTTGAGGTGTTGGTTAATTTAAATAGTATTGTTTGAGGAATCAATATTATTTTAAATTTAGAGTCTTGACCAAAGTTTATTTTGTAATTCTTAGGATGACTTTCAACCCACTGGCCATTATACTGAAAGAGAACAAACTTACTGGTCCCAATTATATTGATTGGAAAAGAAACTTTGACATTGTCCTAACTGCTAAGGGCTATAAGTTTGTACTGTCAGAGGTTTGCCCTAATGTGCCTAATGGTGAATCTACACAAGAGGAGATTGAGAATCATAGGAAATGGTTAAAGGCAGATGAGATGACACGGTGTTACATTTTGGCTTCAATGTCAAATGTGCTGCAACATCAGCATCAAGATTTACCAACATCTTATGATATAATGAACAATCTCAAGGATCTCTTTGGTTACCAGGATCGGGCCTCTAGGCAAGAAGCTATGAGAAAATTAATGACAGCCACCATGACAGAGGGGACTCCCGTAAGGGATCATATCCTAAAGATGATGACTTATTTGAACGAAATACAAATCCTTGGAGGAGAAATTGATGGGGAAACCCAGATTGATATGATTCTCCAAACGCTACCCAGAATTTTTGAGCAATTCCGCTTGAACTATAATATGAACAAAAGGATGTATTCATTGGCGGAACTACTGACAGAACTTTAGGCAGCAGAAAGGCTATTTCGTCATAATTCTCAGATTCACTATGCTGAAAATGGTTCTACTTCTAGGTCGAAAGGCAAGAAGAAGAAGAAACAGGCTGTCTCAGCAAAGAAGGTGAATAAACCTCAAGGTACAGGATCACAAGCTGGAATGAAGAAGTCGAAGGGCAAGTGCTTCATCTGAGAGCAGTCAGGACATTAGAAGGCAGACTGTCCTCGTAGGAAAGAGAACAATAAAGGTATATCTCATGCTCTAGTAGTTGAAACATGTTTAGCGGTGTTATCTACCAGCACCTGGTATGTAGATACAGGAGCCACTGATCATGTTTGTAACTCTTTGCAGGGGTTCCAGGAAACCCGACAACTATTTGAATGAGAGATAACTGTATACATGGGCAATGCTACTAAGGTGGCGGCTGTTGTAGTGGGAGACGTCTACTTATCTTTTGATAGGAATAGAAGTTTGGTTTTAAGAAATTATCTTTATGTACCCAGTTTCAAAAAGAATTTAATTTCAGTTTCTAAACTGTATTTGGATGGATATTCTGTTTCTTTTAATAACAATGTGGTTATAAAGAGAAATAGGGTTATTATCTGTTCTAGTGCATTGGTTGGTAATTTATATACTTTAAATCCAATTTCTTCCACAAAGAAACAAATGGAAATTAATAACACATCTTCTAATTCTAATAAGAGAAAGGAACCTTCGGAAATGAACCAAACATATCTTTGGCATTTAAGGCTTGGTCATATTAACTTAAGTAGGATTCAAAGGCTTATAGCTGATGGACTCTTGGGTTCATTAGTGGTGGAAAACTTTCCAACCTGTGAATCTTTCTTGGAAGGGAAAATGACCAAGAGACCTTTTAAGGCCAAGGGGTATAGAGCCAAAGATATGTTAAAACTTGTTCATTCTGATTTGTGTGGTCCTATGTCTATCCAGGCAAGAGGTGGTTTTGAATACTTTGTCTCCTTTATAGATGATTATTCAAGATACAGATACATTTACTTGATGCGCTGCAAGTCTAAGTGTTTTGATAAGTTCAAAGAGTACAAGGCTGATGTAGAGAAACGTCTTGGTAAAAGTATCAAGACACTACGGTCTGATCGTGGTGGCGAATACCTCTTAGGAGAGTTTAGGAATTACTTATCAGAGGTCGGGATTCAATTCCAGTTGTTCGCACCTAGTACACTCCAACAGAATGATGTGGTAGAATGAAGGAATATGACTCTTATGGAGATGGTTAGATCGATGATGAGTTATTCAGAATTACCAAATTCATTTTGGAGATACGCTCTGGAAATGGCAGTGCACATTCTGAACTTGGTACCTTCTAAATCAGTACCCTCTACTCTCACAGAATTGTGGAATGGGCAAAAGCCCAGTCTGAGACATATTCAAATTTGGGGTAGTCCAGCACTTGTGTTGAACGCAGATGCTGATATGTTGGAATCTCGTACAGAAGTTCGTGTGTTTGTGGGTTATCCTAGAGGAACGAAAGGTGGTTTATTTTATAGTCCTAAAGATCAGAAGGTTATTGTAAGCACCAATGCCCAATTTTTAGAAGAAGACTATATAATGCACCACAAGCCCAAAAGTAAAATTGTTCTAGAAGAAATGAGAGAGGACATGTTTACTTCGGTACCAACAATACAAGATAAAGTACCACAAGAAACTGCAACACGTGTTACACATGATACACAACCGCAGACAGTGCCTCGTTGTAGTGGGAGAGTTGTGAGACAACCTGAGAGATTCATGTTTTTGGGAGAGTCTTCGGACTTGATCCCGGGTAAACATGAACCTGATCCCCGGACATATGACAAACCACTCCAAGATAAAGATGCAACATCTTGGTAAAAAGCGATGAATTCTGAAATAGAATCGATGTATTCTAATAAGGTCTGGGAGCTTGTAGAACCACCAAATGGTGTAAAAGCCGTTGGATGCAAGTGGATCTACAAAATAAAGAGAGGGACAGACGGGAAGGTAGAAACCTTCAAAGCAAGGCTTGTTGCGAAAGGGTACACTCATAAAGAGGGAATCGATTATGAGGAGACCTTTCACCGGTAGCTATGCTTAAGTCTATCCGGATACTCTTATCCATTGCTGCTCATATGGATTATGAGGTTTGGCAAATGGATGTCAAGACAGCTTTCCTTAACGAAAGTCTTGAAGAAAACATCCATATGAAGCAACCAGAGGGGTTCATTGAAAAAGGCAAAGAGCATCTAGTGTGCAAGCTCAATCGGTCCATTTATGGACTGAAGCAAGCTTCAAGATCTTGGAGAATCTGGTTTAACGAAGTAATCTAGTCATATGGATTTATTTAGTGTCCGGATGAGTCTTGTGTATACAAGAAGTGTAACGGAAACGTGGTTGTATTTCTCGTACTATACGTAGATGACATTTTGTTAATTGGCAACAATGTCAAAGTGTTATCGGACGTAAGGGTATGGTTGTCTAAACAATTTGATATGAAGGACTTAGGAGAATGTGCACACATTCTTGGGATCAAAGTCATAAGGGATCGCAAGAAAAGGATGTTGTGTCTATCTCAAGTTTTATATATAGATACAATCCTTGCTCGTTTTAGTATGCAAAACTCAAAGAAATGTTTCTTACCTTTTAGGCATGGAGTAGCTTTATCTAAAGAGATGTCTCCGAAGACATCAAAGGAGATGGAGGACATGAAGGCAGTTCCTTATGCTTCGGCTGTAGGAAGCCTAATGTATACAATGTTGTGTACGAGACCGGATATCTGTTTTGTCGTGGGCATGGCTAGCAGATATTAAAGTAACACTGAACAAGGACATTGGACTGCTGTAAAGCATATATTGAAGCAACTAAGAAGGACTAGAGATTATATGCTAGTTTACCAAGCAGATGATTTGCTCTCTGTGGGTTACACGGATTCAGATTTATAATCAAATAGGGACAATAGTAAGTCTACATCAGGCTATGTGTTTACTTTAGGAGGTGGAGTCATTGCATGGAGGAGTGTTAAGCAGAAATGTGTTTCAGTCTCAACCATGAAAGCTGAGTATGTGGCAGCTTCTTAGGCAGCCAAAGAAGCTGTATGGCTTAGGAACTTCCCAATGGACTTAGATGTGATTCCTGGTTTGCCCAAAATTATCACAATTTATTATGATAATAGCGGTGCAGTTGCAAACTCGAAGGAACCACGAGCCCATAAGGCGAGTAAACATATAGAGCGCAAGTACCACCTGATACGAGACATCGTGAAGCGAGGAGAAGTTGTCGTCGCCAAGATTGCATCAGCAGATAACCTGGCAAATCCTTTCACTAAGGCCCTTCCGGCGAAAGCTTTTGATCGGCATGTGGAGGGGATGGGAATCAAATGTATGGCAGTAGATATGGCAGCTTAGTCTTTTAGTATAAGTGGGAGATTGTTGGAGTGTATACTAAAAACCTAGCTTTTGTAAACATTTATTTTGAAATAAAGAATCACATTGGTCAAAATGTCTACATTTATATGCAAAGTGTAGTTGTTCAATTAATTTATATTGTAGATGACATGGTATGTGGTGTCACACATAGAAGATCATGTTATCAGTTCTTTATAAATTATAAACAGTAGCTCATGACTAAAATGGAAAGGAACAAACCATTGGAATAGTCGTAGTGTAATTAGGTATTAGTTTATCTTAACTATATAATTACACTAGTACACTCTGAGTGTATTGAGCAGGACCATTTAAGGTAAGTTCTTTTTGTACTAACTTAATAAAAAAATAAGACCTTAATTATTATGGAAGTGTGTGCTTTTAATCCTAATATAATAACAAGCACATATATTTAGTATTTATTTCTTTGACTTATCAAAGGGTGAGATTTAGTTCGATAAATCAAAATGCCCGATAAGTTGAGAAATGATATTACTTATAGTGTGTGTTATTGATTATAGAAGGAAACTGTGTCCTAGTAATCTAGGTTGATAATGTCTCCAAGAGGAGCTCATAAGGATTGTCATGTTAAACCCTGCAGGTGGACTTAGTCCGACATGACGATAAGGATGAGTGGTACTACTCTTGGACTAAGACATTAATTAAAATGAGTTGTCAGTAACTCAATTAATTAGTGGGCATCCAATATCTTAAACACAGGGATATTAACACACTCATGATAAGAAGGAGCCCATAATATAATTTGAGATTGGTGCGGTAGTGCAATAATAACTCTCTAGTGGAATGAGTTATTATTGATGAACTTGAGTTGTGTGTTCGGGGCGAACACAGGATACTCGAGCTCGTCGGGAGGCCAAAATCAATTTCTCCTCTAGGTCCCTATCGTAGCCTCATTAACGCCTCATATCCACTCATGAAAAGTCCATCTTGGTGTCCAAGAGGGGGCCGACCCATGGCTTGGTGACCAAGCCATGGGGCCGGCCACTTCCTCCTCAAAGGGGCCGACCTCTTGCATGGTGCCCAAGCAAGAAGGGGGTTGGCCACATAATTCAAAGTATGAGGGGTGTTTTGAATTTTTAAAATCTTCTCTTTGTAGATATCTACAAGTTTTAAAAGAGAGATTTTAAAATTATAAAACTTTCCTTATTTGAATTAGGCCACATGGTTTAAAAGAAAGTTTTAATAGTTTTAAAACTTTCCTTTTTTAACCATCCACATGGTTTTAAAAAAGAGAGTTTTAAATTTAAACTTTCCTTTTTTGTAACCATGTTAAAAAAAGAAAATTTTAAATGAGAAGTTTTAAATCTTAAAACTTGTTTTAAAATTTTCTTTTTTTAAAAAAACATCGACATTAGGAAATTAAAAGAGAGCTTGTAAAATTTTATAAGAGCTTTCCTTCTTTGCTTATAAAATTTTTACAAGATATATTTTTCTTCTTTTAAGGGCCGGCCACCCTTGCTTGGTGCCCAACCAAGGGGCCGACCATTCAATCAATTAAGAGGAGAAAAAGGAATTAAAAATGCGGAAAGGAAAACAAGAGGAAAATATTAATTTTTTGTAAAAATCTTTCCTTATTTGCCTTGGACAAGTATTATAAAAGAAGGGGAGGAGAGGCCTCATGATACATCAATTCTTATTATCTTGCTTGTGCTCTCTCTTGTGGTCGGCCCTCTCCCCTTTCCTTTCCCCTTGCTCTCTTTTGTTCCTTGGTGGTGGTTGTGGCCGAAACTTAGAGAAGGAGGAGGAGTTTTTGGGTGGTGTTCATCTTGGAGGTTCGTCGCCCACACGACGTCCAAGAGGAGGCGAGGAATACGGCAGAAGATCAAGAGGTTGTTGCATACAAAGAAAGGTATTACTAGTAATTATTTTCCGCATCACGCTAGTTTTTCTTTGTATGAATTCCAAACACAAGAGGCATATGATTCTAGAGTTTCGAATTTGTGATTCGAATTTTTTTTTTGTTTTTCGAATTTGTTATTCGATTGTTCCTTTTGGTTAAACCTAGAGTTATATAAGGAAATTAAATATTAGATTTCCTTAAAAGACTTTGTCTAGGCGGTGGTGGATGATCCCATACCCAAGAAGGATTAGTGCCTCACCCACCATGTAGTCTTGGAAGCTAATTTTGGAAATTAATATTTAATTAAATTTATAACATAGGTGGACTTGGATCAATAATGTTAAGCATCGTTTGCGATCCAAGTCTAAACCATTAAGAACAGATAAGTTAAATTTGAAATCAATAATGTTAAGTTCCGTTTGTAATTCCGAATTTAATTTCTAAAGAACACAATAGGTTGTTAGGAAAGGTTCGACACTTGTACAAAATTTTTGTATAGTGGAATTGGTACGATCTTCCTAGGACCAACCAACAATATTAGTATTTAATGTTCTAGATGATCTGACTCAAATTTCATTAGTGATCCTACAGCTTTAAGACAACTATCTGTTGGATCCCGTGGGTGTTTTGATGTGATCAACCAAGTTAGGTTAGGTCCTGCTTGTTATTTGATCCCTGTGTCTAAGTGTGCAGGAACTTAGGAGCGCAGGAAGTCGAGCGAAAGACGCAGTTAGCGAGAAGGACGATACAAGAAGAGAGTCGACGGGCTCGGTGTATCCGAACGATGAAAGAGCTGCGGAAGAGTACACCGATGGACGAGAAGAACGTGCACGACATTCGAGGGATGAGAAGCCGAGTCAGAAGCCTGCTCGAGGAGAAGGTTGGAGATTCAGTTCGGGTGAGCCCTATTTCGGTTGGCCAAAATCACCCAAGCGATCGGAGCTTCAGAAGAAGAGGAAAAAGAGAAGTTGGAAGCTATTTATACCATGCAGGTTAAAGGTAGTATTTATACCATGCTGGTTGAAGGCGCCCTCAACATCATTGAGGGCACCCTCAACATTGAAGGTGCCTCCATCACCTTGTAGGTGCCTCAGACTAGTCCGAGGCACCTTTAAGGACATTGGAGGCACCTCAGACCCAATCTTTGTGACTGTTTACAACCGGATAGAGCTTTATCCAGTCAAACTACTTGGAGGCGCCCTCAACCCTCTTGGAGGCACCTTCTGTTAGAATGTATACTAAAAGCCTAGCTTTTGGTATAAAACATTTATCTAGAAATAAGAATCACATTGGTCAAATGTCTACATTTGTGATAAATGTAGTTGTTCAATTAATTTATATTGTAGATAACATGGTGTGTGGTGTCACACACAGAAGATCATGTTATCAGTACCTTATAAATTATAAACAGTAGCTCAAGACCATGATGGAAAGGAACAAACCATTGGAAGGTCGTAGTGTAATTAGGTGTTAGTTTATCTTAACTATATAATTACACTAGTACACTAAAAGTGTATTGAGTAGGACCATTAGAGGTCGTTTCTTTTATACTAACTTTATAAAGGAACAAAGACCTCAGTTATTATGGAAGTTTGTGCTCTTAATCCTAATATAATAACAAGCATATATATTTGATATTTATTTCTTTAATTTAACAATAGGTGAGATTTAGTTCGATGAATCAATAAGCCTGATAAGTTGGAAAATGATATCACTTATAGTGTGTGTTGTTGATTATAGAAGGAAACTGTGTCCTAGTAATCTAGGTTGAGAATGTCCCCAAGAGGAGCTCATAAGGATTGTCATGTTAAACCCTGCAGGTGGACTTAGTCCGACATGATGATGAAGTTGAGTGGTACTACTCCTGGAGCTAGATATTAATTAAGTGAGTTGTCAGTAACTTACTTAATTAGTGGACATTTGTTATCTTAAACACAGGGAGACTAACACACTCATGATAAGAAGGAGCCCAAAATGTAATTTGGGATTGGTGCGGTAGTTCAATAATAGTTCTCTAGTGGAATGAATTATTATTGATAAAATTAAGTTGTGTGTTCGGGGCTAATTTTATCGGGATACCAAAACCAATTCCTCCTCTCGGTCCCTATCGTAGCCTCTAGTATATAGAGATTTATACCCACCGTATACCCACCTTCTTAGCCGGCCAAGCTAGCTTGGAACCCAAGCTAGGGCCGGCAAGACCAAGTGGGTGAGCCATGTAGGTGGCCGGCCAAAGCTTGGGTCGCAAGCTTAGGTGGCCTGCCACTAGAATATTAAAAAGGATTTTTATTAAAATTATTTCTTATGTGGATATCATGATTTTAAAAGAGAGTTTAAAAATTTCCTTTTATAGCTTTCTACAAAAGATTAAGAGAAGAGATTAATCTCTTTCCTTATTTGTAGTTTAAAAGGATGGTTTTAATTTTTGGTAAAAACTTTCCTAATTTGTAAATCATCTACATGATTAAAAGAGAGTTTAAAATTTGAAATCTTTCCTTATTTGTTGATTAAAGGAGGATTTTAAATTTTATGAAAACTTTCCTTTTTAACCATGTTCATGATTTAAAAGAGAGTTTAAAATTAAATATTCTCTTTTATAAGTTTCTACAAAAGATTAAGAAAAGATTTGATATCTTTCCTTATTTGTAGATTAAACGAGTTTTTAATTTATAGAGATAACTTTCTTTTTATCCACATGTTTAAAAGAAAGATTTTAATTTATTAAATTTCCTTTTTATAAACCAATCATGAAGGGATAAAAATTATTGGAGAAAGTTTATAAATTTTCGGAAGCAAATAAGGAAGTTTTAATTTTTGTTTAAAATTTTATTTTCTTGGAGAATTTATGTGGTGGCCGGCCATTACAAATTGAAAAGAAAAATTGTTTTTAATTAAATAAATTTTCCTTTTCAATGGCAAAAGAATTAAGGAAGTTTTTATTAAATTTTCCTTATTTGCCAAGACCAAGGATTATAAAAGAGGGGTTAGAAGAGGCTTCAAGGCTAAGGACTCTATTCTATTTTTCTCCCTCTTTTTCTTGGTGTGGTGGCCGGCCCTTCCCTTTCTCTTCTCTCCTCTTGTTCTGGCCGAAATCTATCATCTCTTGGAGCTTGGAGGATGTGGCCGGATCAAGGAAGGAGAAGAAGGAGAGAAAGCATGCATCCCTTGGAGCTTGGTTGGTGGAAAATTCTTCATCCTTTGGAAGTTCTTGTGCTTGGCCGAAACTTGAAGGAAGAAGGTGCCTAGGTGGTTCTCATCTTGGAAGATCGTTGCCCACACAACGTCCGAGGTTAGAAGAGGAATACGGTAGAAGATCAAGAGGTCTTTCTAAAAGGTATAACTAGTAATTTTTCTTTCCGCATCATACTAGTTATTTTTGGAAATAATACTAAATACAAGAGGCATACGATTCTAGTGTTTCGAATTTGTTTTCGATATAGTGTTCTTTTCTTTTCCTTGTGATTTGATTGTTCTTTTCGGTTGACCTAAAGTTATTTTAGGAAATTAAATATTAGCTTTCCTTAAAAGGTTTTGTCTAGTCGGTGGTGGTTGCTCCCATATCCAAGAAGGTCATGTGCCTCGCCACGTCAGTACTGGGAACCAATTTTGGAAATTAATATTTAATGGAATTAATAACTTAGGTGATTTGGATCAAACGTGTTAAGTTTCGCAGGAGATCCAAGTCAAAACCTAAAAGAACAAATAGATTAAGTTTTGGATCAAACGTGTTAAGTTCCGCAGGCGATTCAAAATTTAATTTAAAAGAACACATGGTAGATAGGAAAAGGTTCAGACCTTTGTACAAAATTTTTGTACAGTGGAACCTCTAGGTTTTCCGAGTAGCAACCAACAACTGGTATCAGAGCTAGGGTTTTGCCTCTGTGTATTTGGTATTAGTTTAATTATGCACATGTCATACATAATTTAGGCAGGATAATAGTAGGATGTGCTAACTTTGTGGATGCAGGATCCAACTATTATGACTTATAGTTATTATGTGTGTGATTGGACCCTTGAACATGTCAAGGGCATTTATTGTGTGTGCATGATTGTATTATAAAATACAGCAGGAGCTGTATTTAGTTTTATTAGGATTTTATTTTTTGATCTAGTTTACATGTACATTCCTTCAAGGAATATAGGATCGAAAAATATAAAATTCTATTTATGTCGCGGATCGAATCTTGCAAGGCGTGGAACCTTTTTGAGGACTAGAGGCGCAGCGGAACAAGGAGCAAGATGGATGCGACAACTAGACCCGGTGGCGGTGGCCAAAGATGGCAGCAGCTAGGGTTGGCGACACACGGAGGACAACAATAGATAAAAGCCATAATAGTTGAAAATTAGTTTTTCTATTTATTGCTTTTTATGCTGTGTTGTGTGTGCTCGTTAGTATGCATGTTAGGTAGACTAGCATAGTCAAAATTCCTCACTTTAAATAACTAAGTGGGAGAGGGATTTATTTTAAATAAATTCCACGGTCTCCATTACTGGTTTATAAGTGATGTAACAAGTTTGCGCGTTGGCTCTGAGTGCCTTCCTCCATATCGGATGAGCTTGTTTACAGATCACTAGATTAAACTTCCATTTTGGATGACTATAGGAAGTTAATTAAGAGCGTGTGATCTTCCCCATCGGAAGGGGCATAATCTTATTAATGGACTTAGTGTCAAGTAATGGTATACACTTAGGCACGCCTAATAGTAACCTCCCCATCGGAGTCACTGCTATTATTTGTGTGACCGAAGAAAACCAACTATTAATTTGTCAAATAAATAGGTTGACAAGATAATAAAATTAAAAACCCCTCTTACGAATGTTTGATTTTGTATACGTCCACACTATCGTGGCATACAAAATTCACGGTGTTTGAGGTAATTTTATTTGTCATAAAGATTTATTGACAAGGTAATTAATGGGTAAACCCCTCCTCTTACAAATATTTAATTTTGTATACGTCGACACTATCGTGGCATGCAAAATTCACGGTGTTTGAGGTGTTAGTGAATTTAAATAATATTGTTTGAGGAATCAATGTTATTTTAAATTCAAAAAGTTTTGACTAAATATTTGATCAAAGACCGATCAACTATTAATTTTATTCGTCATAAAGTAAAGTTGACGAGATAATAAAATTAATGAATAAAATCTCCTTTTCGATTTTGTATACATTCACACTATCGTGGCATACAAAATTCATGGGGATTTTAAGGAGTTGATCTTGACCAAATATTTTTGTGATTCTTAGGATTTAAAATGTTTGTCAATCCCCTAGTAGTCATACTATAGAAAAGACTTAGTAGTCCCAATTGTAATGATTGGAAATAGGACTTGGACATTAAGGTAGGACTGTCTTCTTAGAATTAAGAACAATATAGGTGTATTTAATTCATTAGTTGAAACATGTTTAGTGGTGTTATCTACCAGAACCTGGAGTGTAGATACAGAGGCCATTAATCATGTCTGCAATTCATTGCAGGGTTCCAGAAAACCCGGCAACTAAATGAAAATTAAAACACCGTCCACATGGGCACTACTGTAAAAATGGTAGTTGTTGCAGTGGGAGATGTTTATCTTTTGATAAGAATAAAACATGGATTTTTGAGTAATTTTCTTTACGCACCAAGTTTAGAAAGAACTAGTTTTCAGTTTCTAAACTATTCAAAGAACTTGATATTCTGTCTTTTTTAATAACAAAGTTGTTATTAAGAAAAAGAGGGAAGTTATCTATTCTGGTACGTTGGTTGGCAATTTATAAATCCAATAACTCTCATGATGCAACAAATGAAAATTAGTAACTCATCTTCTAACTTTAAGAGAAAGTAACCTTAGAAAATGAACCAATTATATCTTTGGCATCTAAGGCTAGGTTATATTAACTTGAGTAGGATTCATTGGTAGCTGATGAACTTTTGGGTTCATTAGTAGTGGAAATCTTTCCAACCTGCGAGTCTTACTTGGAAGGAAAAATAACCAAGAAGCTTTTAAGTCTAAGGGGTATGGAGTCAAAGATATGTTGAAATTGGTTCATTCTGATTTGTGTGATCCTATGACTATCCAGACAAGAGGTAGTATTGAATATTTCGTCTATTTTATAGACAACTATTCAAGATACAAATAAATTTACTTAATGTACCACAAGACTAAGTACTTTGATTAGTTCAAAGAGTACAAGGCTGATGCGGAGAAATGTTAAAGTAAAAGTCACTATGGTAAGATCGTAGTGGCAAGTACCTCTTGGGAGAATTTAGGAGTCACTTATCAGAAGTAGGGATTCAATCCCACCACGGTACACCCCAACAGAATGGTGTAGAAAAAGGAAGGTATAGGACTCTTATGGAAATAAGTAGATTGATGAGTTATTTAGAATATTACCAAAATCATTTTAAGGATATACTCTGGAAACGGAAATGAATATAGTACCTTCCAAAGACAGAACTCTCTACTCATATAGATTTGCTGAATAGGCGTAAGCCTATTTCGAAGCATATTCGGATTCGGGTAGTCCAGCACATATGCAGAAGAGAGACAATGATAAGTTGGACAGGAATTCACTTGTTTGTGGGTTATCCTAGAGAAATGAAAGTAGGTTTATAGTCTTAAAAATCATAAGGTCATTGTTAGCATCAATGACCGATTTTTAAAAAAGGACTATGTAATAAACCATGTGCCCATAAGTAAATTTGTTCTTAAGGAAATAATAAAGGACATGTCTAACCTAGTACCAACTGTACAAGATGAGATACCACAAGGAAACTGCAACACGTATCACAAATGATACACAATTGCAGAAAGTGTCTTGTCGTAGTGGGAGGGTTGTTAGGCAACCTAAAAGGATTCATGTTTTGGGAGAGTTTTTGGACTCGATCCCTGGAGGACATGAACCTGATCTCCTGACATATGACGAAGCACTCCAAGATAAAGATGCAACATCTTGGCAAAGAGTAATGAATAACAGAATTAGAATATATGTATTCTAATAAAATCTGGAAGCTTGTAGAAACACCAAATGGTGTAAAAGCCTTTGGGTGTAAAAAGGTCTATAATAGGAAAAGAGGGATAGACAGGAAGGTAGAAACTTTCAAAAGCAAGGCTAGATGAAAAAGGAAACTTTTTCACTGGTAGCCATGCTTAAGTCTATCCGGATTCTTTTATCTATTTGGCAAGTGGATGTCAAGACAGCATTCCTTAATGGAAGTCTTGAAGAAAGCATCCATATAAAGCAACCAGAAGAGTTCATTATAAAGGGCTAAGAGCATCTTGTGTGCAAGCTCAATCAGTCTATGGACCGAGGCAAAGCTTCAAGGTCTTGGAACATCCAGTTTATCAAAGTAATCCAGACCTATGGATTTATTGAGTAAACGGATAAGTCTTGTGTATACAAAAGGTGTGATGGAAACGTGGTGGTATTTCTTGTACTATACGTAGATAACATTTTTGATAGTTGGAAACAATATCAAAATGTTGTCAGAAGTAAGGGTATGGTTGTCCAAATAATTCGATATAAAGGACTTGGGAGAATGTATATATTTTTGAGATCAAAGTAATAAGGGATCACAAGAAAAATATATATTTTACTTATCCCAAGCTTAATACATCGGAAAAATCCTTGCTCGTTTTTAGCATGCAAAAAACTCCTAGAAAGGTTTCTTACCTTTTAAGCATGGAGTGTCTTTATCTAAAGAGATATCTCCGATGACATCAAAGGAGATTGAGGACATGTAGGCAGTTCTTTATGCTTCGGCAGTTAGACAACCTAATGTATGCTATGCACGAGATCAGAAATCCGTTTTGCCAAGGGCATAGTTAGCAGATATCAAAGTAACCCTAAACAAGGACATTGGACTGCAGTAAAGCATATATTAAAAGTACCTTAGAGGCACTAGAGATTATATGCTAGCTTACAAGGCAGTTAATTTGGTTCATGTAGGTTGCAGGGATTTTGACTTCCAATCGGATAGGGACAATAATAAGTCAACCTCGGGGTTTTGTGTTTACTTTAGGAGGAAAAGTCATAACTATGGAAGAGTGATAAGCATAGGTGTTTTTCTAGACTCTACCATAGAAGCTGAGTATATGGCAAGCCTCTGAGGTAGCCATAAAAGATAAATGACTTAATAACCTCAAGATAGACTTAGATATGATTTCTAGTTTGTCCAAAGATTATTACAATTTATTGTAATAATAATGGTGCAGTAGCAAACTCGAAGAAACCATGAGTTTATAAAACAAGTAAACACAATAGAGCGCAAGTACTACCTAATACGAGAAATTGTATAACGAGGAGAAGTTGTTGCCGCCTAGATTGCATCAGATGATAACCTAAGGTCCTTAAGGAAAGAGATTTTTGAAAGGCATGGGAATCAGATGTATGGCAGCAGATATGGCAGATTAGTCTTTTAGTATAATTGGAGATTGTTAGAATGTATACTAAAAGCCTAACTTTTGGTATAAAACATTTATCTAGAAATAAGAATCACATTGGTCAAATGTCTACATTTGTGATAAATGTAGTTGTTCAATTAATTTATATTGTAGATAACATGGTGTGTGGTGTCACACACAGAAGATCATGTTATCAGTACCTTATAAATTATAAACAGTAGCTCACGACCATGATGGAAAGGAACAAACCATTGGAAGGTCCTAGTGTAATTAGGTGTTAGTTTATCTTAACTATATAATTACACTAGTACACTAAGAGTGTATTGAGTAGGACCATTAGAGGTCGTTTCTTTTATACTGACTTTATAAAGGAACAAAGACCTCAGTTATTATGGAAGTGTGTGCTCTTAATCCTAATATAATAACAAGCACATATATTTGATATTTATTTCTTTAATTTATCAATGGGTGAGATTTAGTTCGATGAATCAATAAGCCCGATAAGTTGGGAAATGATATCACTTATAGTGTGTGTTGTTGATTATAGAAGGAATCTGTGTCCTAATAATCTAGGTTGAGAATGTCCCCAAGAGGAGCTCATAAGGATTGTCATGTTAAACCCTGCAGGTGGACTTAGTCCGACATGATGATGAAGTTGAGTGGTACTACTCTTGGAGCTAGATATTAATTAAGTGAGTTGTCAGTAACTTATTTAATTAGTGGACATTTATTATCTTAAACACAGGGAGACTAACACACTCATGATAAGAAGGAGCCCAAAATGTAATTTGGGATTGGTGCGGTAGTTCAATAATAGTTCTCTAGTGGAATGAATTATTATTGATAAAATTAAGTTGTGTGTTTGGGGCGAGCACGGGATGCTTAATTTTATCGGGATACCAAAACCAATTCCTCCTCTCGGTCCCTATCGTAGCCTCTAGTATATAGAGATTTATACCCACCACATACCCACCTTCTTACCCATCCAATGGGGCCGGCCAAGCTAGCTTGGAACCCAAGCTAGGGCCGGCAAGACCAAGTGGGTGAGCCATGTAGGTGGCCGGCCAAAGCTTGGGTCCCAAGCTTAGGTGGCTTGCCACTAGAATATTAAAAAGGATTTTTGTTAAAATTATTTCTTATGTGAATATCATGATTTTAAAAGAGAGTTTAAAAATTAAAAATTTCCTTTTATAGCTTTCTACAAAAGATTAAGAGAAGAGATTAATCTCTTTCCTTATTTGTAGTTTAAAAGGATGGTTTTAATTTTTGGTAAAAACTTTCCTAATTTGTAAATCATCTACATGATTAAAAGAGAGTTTAAAATTTGAAATCTTTCCTTATTTGTTGATTAAAGGAGGATTTTAAATTTTAAGAAAACTTTCCTTTTTAACCATGTTCATGATTTAAAAGAGAGTTTAAAATTAAATATTCTCTTTTATAAGTTTCTACAAAAGATTAAGAAAAGATTTGATATCTTTCCTTATTTGTAGATTAAAAGAGATTTTAATTTATAGAGATAACTTTCTTTTTATCCACATGTTTAAAAGAAAGATTTTAATTTATTAAATTTCCTTTTTATAAACCAATCATGAAGGGATAAAAATTATTGGAGAAATTTTATAAATTTTCGGAAGCAAATAAGGAAGTTTTAATTTTTGTTTAAAATTTTATTTGCTTGGAGAATTTATGTGGTGGCCGGCCATTACAAATTGAAAAGAAAAATTATTTTTAATTAAATAAATTTTCCTTTTCAATGGCAAAAGAATTAAGAAAGTTTTTATTAAATTTTCCTTATTTGCCAAGAGCAAGGATTATAAAAGAGGGGTTAGAGGAGGCTTCAAGGCTAAGGACTCTATTCTATTTTTCTCCCTCTTTTTCTTGGTGTGGTGGCCGGCCCTTCCCTTTCTCTTCTCTCCTCTTGTTCTGGCCGAAATCTATCATCTCTTGGAGCTTGGAGGATGTGGCAGGATCAAGGAAGGAGAAGAAGGAGAGAAAGCATGCATCCCTTGGAGCTTGGTTGGTGAAAAATTCTTCATCCTTTGGAAGTTCTTGTGCTTGGCCGAAACTTGAAGGAAGAAGGAAGAAGGTGCCTAGGTGGTTCTCATCTTGGAAGATCGTTGCCCACACAACGTCCGAGGTTAGAAGAGGAATACGGTAGAAGATCAAGAGGTCTTTCTAAAAGGTATAACTAGTAATTTTTCTTTCCGCATCATACTAGTTATTTTTGGAAATAATACTAAATACAAGAGGCATACGATTCTAGTGTTTCGAATTTGTTTTCGATATATTTTTCTTTTGTTTTTCTTTTCCTTGTGATTTGATTGTTCTTTTCGGTTGACCTAAGGTTATTTTAGGAAATTAAATATTAGCTTTCCTTAAAAGGTTTTGTCTAGTCGGTGGTGGTTGCTCCCATATCCAAGAAGGCCATGTGACTCGCCACATCAGTACTGGGAACCAATTTTGGAAATTAATATTTAATGGAATTAATAACTTAGGTGATTTGGATCAAACGTGTTAAGTTCCGCAGGAGATCCAAGTCAAAACCTAAAAGAACAAATAGATTAAGTTTTGGATCAAACGTGTTAAGTTCCGCAGGCGATTCAAAATTTAATTTAAAAGAACACATGGTAGCTAGGAAAAGGTTCAGACCTTTGTACAAAATTTTTGTACAGTGGAACCTCTAGGTTTTCCGAGTAGCAACCAACACCTTCAACACTCGGGATAAGATTTCCAGGAGCTATATAAAGGCCCCTAGAGTTAGGAAATTAATCAATCAACTCTAATGTAACGACCCGCCTTCTACTGGCTAGGCTGTAAGGCCGGACCGTCACAATATGCTGTGCTAGGCTATGTTTTAAGGTGCGGAAATGTGATCTAATTTAAAATTTTGCTAAACTCATGCCAATTGCTACTAAATCTGATCTTATGCTGAAAAGTACCTTTTTAAAGGTTGTACCTATACTCAAAAGAGAGGATCTAACCTTCACATATGATTAAGGACTGAACTTAGGTACTTCCAACCGAAACAGGCGTTCCAATCGATTGGCTGATCGATTGGGACATTCGGATCGATTCACGGATCGATTCCGACGGCTACTGTGCTCGGGTTAATATTCTGGATCGATTGGCTAATCGATCCAGACTGATCAATCGATCCAATGATCAATTCCAGAGCTCTCTGTTCGCGGGAGCGATTTCCCAATCGATCGAGCGATCGATCCCCAAACTCTCTGTTCGCGACAGAACGCGACTGGATCGATCGGCTGATCGATCCAGAAGCTTACTGTTCGCGACAGAATGCGACTGGATCGATCGGCTGATCGATCCAGAGGCTTACTGTTCGCGGAACCAGGCTCCCAATCGATCCTCTGATCGATTGAAGGCCCCCAATCGATCCACGGATCGATTGGGGTTTCTGATTTCGCAGTAAACTCTGATTTCAGCACTGTTTCGTGCCAAACTCACATTCACAAGTTCTAATATAACTGGAAAACAATCTAACAATGAATATTTAGTATTCTAAGCATAGCCTAATGCATAGTTCACTAGTTCATGGCATTTAAACATACTAAAGTGCGGAATGAATAAAAACTACAGAGTTCTAATGCTTAAAACAAAACTGGCTAGATCCCTAAGATCTTTATTCCAAGTTCCACCCACACACATCTTACTTGCATTGACCTCCAGCCTCCGCTAGTCCATCTTTCCTTTACCTTTATCTGCAGTATAAGGAAAAAGTATCTGTAAGCTTGAGAGCTTAGTAAGAAACCATCTACCTCACAAAAACATGCATGCGATACGATTTATGCTTTGAAAACATGTCCTTTGAAATATGCACTGAATATGCTAAAGCATGGCATGGCAGACAAAACATAGACATAAGAAACTGATCATGGCATAAGTGCTAATCATAACTATCACGTTGTATCAATAGAAAACTGAACTGATACAGAAGCAGAGCTAAGCTAATACGAAACTGATGCTAAAGCTGTACTGAATTCACATAACTATGTTGTGAATTTTTTGAAAAACTATATTCATAAGTAGATTAAAATAATAATCATGTTGCTGTTTGGGCCCGACAACTGTACACCCAGGTTTGCAAGTCCCGAATTTAGCAGGGTTACTAGGTTATCTAAACCTAGGGACGACTATGAGAGCCCAACCCAATGGATATCTAATCCAGTACAGTGCCACTGCTAAAATAAAATACTAG
This sequence comes from Zingiber officinale, assembly GCF_018446385.1. NCBI lineage: Eukaryota > Viridiplantae > Streptophyta > Magnoliopsida > Zingiberales > Zingiberaceae > Zingiber > Zingiber officinale. The sequence goes on along the minus strand of NC_055996.1, from coordinate 49,550,840 downwards.
TTATAGCTAAATTCTTCTTATTTTGCTATTTCTAGGTTATCTGAACCTAGGGCTAGGTTATCTGAACCTAGAGGCGACTATGGGAGCCCACCCATTGGACGTAGTCCCATATAAGCTGTACTAAAGCTAAACATACTGAATGAATGCTTCTATTGCATTTAGCTAAGCTAGTAAAATGCTTAAGTTGCATTTTAACCGTGCTAATAATTTAATCGAACACTTGGTATGCGCTAATTCACATCCTTTGTGCTGAAAATCTACATACTACTAAACTTAAGCATAAAAATTCATACGGAACTACTTATACTGCAGGTGAGGGGTTTCTTACCTCCTGTGCTAGATTTCTTACGATTCAAATCGCTAGATTTCCGGAGAAGACGATCCTTTCGACAATCTTCTCGCGTCTATGCGTTCTTCTCGCGGAGGGGAGCGCCCCCGTATCCTAGATGTCGCCGGAAGGAGCCCTTGGGACCCTAGGGATGGAGCCCTAGGCGTTCTTGTGGTTGGCGCCGAGAAGAGGAACTGGAGAAGAGAGGGGCGGCGTGCAAGGGTTTTGGGAGAGGAAAGGTTACAAATAAAAATTAAACTCCTCACTTAATTCCCTATTTATATTAAGGAATTAATTCACCCAACTCTAACTTAAATAAAATTATTTCCCTTTCCTTTCAGCACGGCCCTGCTGGGTTCACCTGGTTACTAGAGTTCACCTTAAGTCATAGGATCCAATAGGTCTCGGGTTCAATACCCGCGTAGGCTATTCTACGATTCTATTTATTTTTGCTACTTCCGTTATTCTAAAAATTCCGTAAAAATATTCTAAAATTCCAGAAAATTCATAGAATATTTCTAAAAAAATTTTGAGAATTTTCGGCCGTTACAGGATAAGATTTCCAGGAGCTATATAAAGGCCCCTAGAGTTAAGAAATTAATCAATCAACTCTGTAACAACTTCCTAGCAACTTGTAAGTGTTGGTGCAAGTTGCACCAGAATCAAACCTGAGTTTTGATGTTGTCAAAGGTTCAAGTTAAGTCTTGTTATGATCTAACCAGTTGACTGAGTGTGCAGGATGTTTACTCAACCAGAAAATTCCTAGCTGGAGGCTAGGCGGAGAAATCTTAGCAGATCGAGGAACCCAGGTGCATGTCCAAGGAGGTCGAAAGGACCTGAAGCTTGGCAGTATGATCGAGAGGTCTGGAGGACCTAAGATCAAGGGAAAAAGTCCTGGCGAGCCGATCAAGGCTGAGTGAAAAGTCCAAACTAGATCTGGAGGATCTAAGTTTGGCAGGTAGGTTGAGGTAAACAACTGGAGGAGCGATAGTGAGGTTGGGTTCCCAAAAGGAACAACCTTAGGTCGCTGATCCAACTGATGAAACCGGGAAGGTTTCAAAAGTTGAGATCAAGACAGTCCTACTATCTTGCATATTATTCCTGCTTTATATTATTGCTCTAACATCTGTTTTGCAGGAGACTTTTTGGCTAATACTATTTTGCATATCTGAGCTGATCGGTCGATCGAATAGTAAGAACGGTCGACCGAACCAAGCAAAATCAGATCAAATCAGAACTGAGTCCAAGTCAGATCAAAGACTGATCGGTTGACTGAACCATAAGATCAGTCGACCGAACCATAGTGACTCAGCACAGGACAAATCATCAGCACCGATCAGCAGCAAAGGAAATAAGTCGATCGGTCGACCGAACCTGGGGATCGGTCGACCGATTCAATCAACATTTATTCAACATTAAAGGATGATCTCAACAAAATCACGACAAACAGGGAAGGAAGTTATTCGGTCGACCGAAAGGCATGATCGGTCGGCCGAACCATTAAAGACCAGTAAATGCAAAAGATCGAGCCAGCTTCGAACTTCAGCCAGGAAGGAAGGGAGGGGGTTCGGTCGACCGAACAGTGGGATCAGTCCACCGAACCTCCAATACTCCTATAAAATCAGGCTCGAAGACAGAGGCAAGCAGATAACTCTCTGATCAAAAATTCTGTTCTGCAAATGACTCGTCTTCATCAGCTCAGCATGCTACTGCATCTGGAAGTGCCGACCTAAGTTTCATCTATAATTTACTTGTCGGTATATTTTAATTTAAGCTTCCATTGTAATTTCATTTAAGCAAGATAGTAGGGTGTTACTATCTTGCTCCATTGTATGATCTACTTCTTTCCGAAAGATTTCAGAAAGAAGAATTACAGTGTTTTTGACCATCGGTGCGGTCAAGGACCGCGGGCCTTCAAGTAGGAGTCGAGCTATGCTCCGAACGAAGTAAAAGACCTTGTCCCTTCTCTTATTTCTGCTGCATGACTTTGGTTTCAAAAGGTTAAAGAAAAAGTTTTAAACGCGCGATATTCCCCCCCCCCCCCCCCTCTATCTCTCCAAACGATCTATCAATTGGTATCAGAGCGGGTTAGCTCTGAAATTTCTTAACCGATTTTCAAAGCAATTTTTTTTTTAAACTTTTTTCTTTTCCTTTAGAAATATATTTTATTTACTTCATTTTCTTATCAAGCACTACTAATCCCAAGACGAAAGTCTTGGAAATATATTTCTCTTAATTTTTTTCTTGCAAGGATGTCGAACTCTTATCAAGAAGGTTACAGCACCGTAAGGCCTCCACTGTTCAAAGGAGAGAACTTTAGTTATTGGAAAAATAGAATGGTGTGCTACTTGAAGTCCGACATCGAGCTCTGGTTCACAATCCTAAAAGGTTACACTCTACTGACGAAAGATGAAACAACTTTAGAACCAAAAGAATGGACTCCTCAAATGATCAAGAAGGCTCAACTGAATTACAAGGCGATCAACATCATTCAGTGCGGGCTCACAATGGAGGAGTTGAACCGAGTCGGTCCCTACGACAACGCCAAAGAATTGTGGGACTCACTAGTCAAACTACACGAAGAAACCGATGACTCGAAAGGTAAACAAAAGGGATTTACTTTTAAACAATTTATTTAATATAAAAATGTTTCCTGGAGAGACGGCCTCGCAACTACACGCTCGTCTGAAGGACATACTTAACGGCCTCCACCTAATCGGACACAACTTGGAAAACCGCGACACAATAAGGTACGCTCTGAACGCCTTTCCGAGGAATGCTTTGTGGGCATCGATTGTAGATGCCTACAAAGTTTCCAAAGATCTTTCAATTCTTAAGTTAGACGAGTTATTTTGTGAATTGGAATTACACGAACAGTCTAACACAAGCCATGTCGAGAAAGGTGTAGCGTTGTATGCAGGTTCAAGCAAGGACACAAAATCAAAAACGAAGATCAAGTCAGAAAGCGAACCAGACTCGGACTCAACGAACGAAGAAGAATTAGTCAACATGGTCCGAAGGTTGTTGATTAAGAAGAAGTTTAGAAGAAGCACCAAGAAGACCCCACCGAACCAAATCCAAAACAAATCAGAAGTGATCTGTTATGGATGCAACAAGAAGGGGTATTTTAAAAATCAATGCCCAAATCGGAAAGAAGAAAGACCCAAATCAACAAGACGAAAGAAGGCTCTTCAAGCGACATGGGACGAAACTTCTTCCGACGAATCCGATGCAGAGCAAACGAAGCACTCAAGCCACCTTGCATTTATGGTAAGAAACGAAGATTCCGGGTCCGAGTCCAACGAAGAGTATGAATCCGAGATCGACATCGAGTCCGACAAAAGCAACGGATCAGAAGATCCAAACATGGTAACAATTTATTCCAAGTCTAATTTACTTAAAGTAGTTAAATGTTTGTTTAAAAAATTATTGAAATCTGAAAAACAAAATAACTTATTACTTAAGGAAATAGACCACCTTAAGCAACAAGTTAACTTGAGTGACTAGACTAATCGAGTTCAAGTCAGAACTTCAACTCAAGTTGAAAAACTTGAGGAAGAAAATTCTGATTTGAAAGGTCAAGTCGAGCGACTCAAGAAAACGTCGGAAAGGTTCGAAATGGGATCCAAGTGTCTAAATATGGTACTTGGATCGCAATGAGCTGTGTACAACAAATTAGGACTCGGTTACAAACCCAAACAAACAAACAAATCATACTTATCCTTAATTAGTCAAAATAATGAAAGGCGGGTCCAAGCATGGGTTCAAACAAAATTTTTAACCAAACAAATTGAACCAAATCTATACTTGGTCCCTAAGAGTCAAATCCATTACTTAGATAGACCTTATCTAAGCTATGACTCAGGGGAGCAAGTAGAAAAATAATACAACTAACTTGATTAACCAAACTCAATAGTTAGGACTAGGTTTATTTCTTCTTAGAACGGGTAGATGAAAAAAGTTTACCAAACCCTATAACATAGCATCGGAATGGATTGGGATGATAGTACGTCAAGGAAGCTTTATCGAAGGCATGTCTAGGATGAATATAGAATTCTACCTGGTGCACTAGACTTAGTGGATCTGACCGAAGCTACCCCAGTCAAACATGGGCTAGTTAGACCAAAATTTAGTATTAAGTTTTTTGGGCGGGAACAGTTTGGAAAGCCTTCAGCAAGTGGTCTAATGATATCCAAGTAGGGCATATGCCTCACCACTGAATTGAAAGCTTATCCTTATAAAGTCTGCTTGATTAACCCAAAGCTAAGTTTGAATCTAACATGAGTTCAATAATCTTTTTCAAACCTAATTAATTATTCAAACCTAATTATCAAACCAAATTATCAAACTTAAATTCAAACTAAAATTCAAACTTAATTATCAAACTTAAATTCAAACTAAAATTCTAATTAAATTCAAACTTAAATTAAAAACTTAAATTCAAACTTAATTTAAAACTTATTAAAAATTACTTTAAACATATTAAAAATTATTTTAAAACTTAATTTAAAAATTATTAAAATTATTTTAAATTTATTAAAAATTATTTTAAACTTATAATTTTTTTTTAAATTATTAAAAATTATTTTAAATTTATTAAAAATTATTTTAAATTTATTAAAAATTATTTTAAATTTATTAAAAATTATTTTAAACTTATTAAAATTTATTTTAAACTTATTAAAATTTATTTTAAACTTATTAAAAATTATTTTAAAATTATTTTAAATTTATTAAAAATTATTATTAAAAATTATTTTAAATTTATTATAAATTATTATCATAAATTATTTTAAATTTATTAAAAATTATTTTAAATTTATTAAAAATTATTTTAAATTTCTTAAAAATTATTTTAAAAATTATTAAAAATATTTTAAACTTATTAAAATCTATTTAAAACCTAATCACTTTACTTGACTCAAACATTAAATAATAAATATTGAATGCAACTAAATTTCAGAACAACATACTCACTTAATCCTTTAACCACACTTTGGTTTCATCCTACATTTTGTAGGAATCCAAAACTCTGGATAAATGGATCTTGGACAGCGGCTGCTCCAGATATATGACTGGGGATCAACACAAATTTACCAACATTGAATTCAAAAATTTAGGGTCAGTTGCCTTTGGAAACAATGGCAAGATAAAGGTAATTGGTACAAGCGAAATTCAATTACAGTCCAACATTTTAATTAAAAAGGTTTTACTTGTTGAACGTTTTAATTATAATTTGCTTAGTATAAGTCAACTTTGTGATTCAGGATTTAAGGTTAAATTTTTAGCTTCTGAATGCTTAATAAGTTACAATGACTCAACTAATATATTACTAAAAGGTTTTAGAGATAAAAATATATACTCTATTCATCTACCTAAAACAATTTCCAAATGTTTTCTAACAAATAATGATGAATTTTGGTTATGGCATAGGAGATTAGCTCATACTCACCTTAGAAATTTATTAAAATTAAGCAAGCATGGGTTAGTAAAAGGTTTGCCAAAATTAGGGAATCCTATAAATAAATTTTATAATTCTTGTCAACATGGAAAACAAATTAAAACAACTCATAAACTTACAAATCAAAATAGAACAAATAGAATACTTGAACTAATACATTTAGATCTATTTGATTCTCATGGAATAAAATCCTTGAATGGAAATCTTTATTGCTTGGTAATCATTGATGACTACTCTAAATATACTTGGGTAAAATTCTTATCTAATAAAAGTGAAACCTTTGAAACATTTAAACATTTTTGTAAACAAGTAGAAAATGATAAAGAAATTAAAATTAAAAAATTAAGAAGTGATAATGGAGGAGAATTCAAAAATCAAAACTTTAACAATTTTTGCCTAGAAAATGGCTATCACCATGAGTTTTCTTGCCCTAAAACTCCACAACAAAATGACTTAGTTGAACGTAAGAATAGAACCTTACAAGAAGCTGCCCGAACAATGTTGAATGAATATAATATACCAAAATATTTTTGGGCTGAAGCTGTTAATACAGCTTGTTATGTCCAAAATCAAATTATAATTAATAAAACTCACAATAGAACATCTTATGAAATTTATTTTAATAAAATACCTAATATAAAATATTTTAAAGTTTTTGGTTGTAAAGTTCACATTTTAAATCTTAAAGATCACTTAGGCAAATTTACTTCAAAAATTGATCAAGGAATTTTTCTTGGGTATTCATCTACAAGTAGGACCTATAGAGTTTACAATAAATCTACTTTGAAAATTGAGGAAACAACAAATGTAACCTTTAATGAAAATGATCACATTTCCATTAATGCACATGGCTCAAATCCTAATCATCCAGTTAATCAAGAGGAATTAACAAACCCCAAACAACCTGATAATTCTAATCCAAGAATAATAAAATCTAACCCTAATCATCCAGTTAACCAAATCATAGGAAATCCTGAACTAAGGGTTCAAACAAGATCTGCTTTTAGAAATCTAAGTCAAATAACATTAATATCTAAAATTGAACCTAAAAACATAAGTGATGCATTTACTGAACCTGACTGGATAATTGCGATGCAAGAAGAATTAAATCAATTTGAAAGGAACCAAGTTTGGGATTTAGTACCTCCACCGAAAGGAAAAACGATTATAGACACCAAATGGATATTTAGGAATAAATTAAACGATCAAGGTGAAATCATAAGGAATAAATCTCGTCTAGTAGCCAAGGGGTTTAATCAAGTCGAAGGACTAGATTACGATGAGACTTATGCCCCAGTAGCCAGACTTGAATCAATTAGAATGTTGCTCGCTTATGCAGCATTTAAAGGTTTCAAATTATACCAAATGGATGTTAAATCCTCATTTTTAAATGGATACATTAAGGAAGAAGTCTACGTTAGTCAACCACCTGGTTTTGAGAATATAGTAAACCCAACCTATGTCTTTAAGCTAAAAAAGGCATTATATGGCCTAAAACAAGCACCTAGGGCTGGTATGAAAGACTATCTAACTTCTTAAAATCTAAAGGGTTTAAAGAAGGACAAATTGACCATACACTATTTATAAAAACCTTTAATTCAGACATTTTCATAGCACAAGTTTATGTTGATGATATTGTATTCGGTTTAACTAACCCACAATTCTTAAATGAATTTGTAAACTTAATGGAAAATGAATTTGAAATGAGTTTAGTTGGTGAATTAAATTATTTCTTAGGTCTTCAAATTATACAAAGTAAAGATGGTAACTATGTACATCAAACTAAATATACAAAAGATCTTATTAAAAAATTTGGTATGGAAAATTCAAAAAAAGTAAAACTCCTATGGCAAGTAACATTAACCTTGATAATGATGAAAATGGTAAACATGTTGACCTAAAGCTTTATAGAAGCATGATAGGAAGTTTACTTTACCTAACTGCAAGCCGACCTGACATTTTATTTGCAGTTAGTATGTGTGCCTGTTACCAAACTTGTGCAAAAGAGTCCCATTTGTCCTTGGTTAAACGAATTATTAAATATTTAAAAGGAACTGTCAATGTAGGAATTTGGTACCCTAGAACTTCACATTTTGACCTAGTCGGATATTCTGATTCTGATTATGCCGGGTGTAAGTTGGATAGAAAGAGTACAAGTGAAGGATGTCAATTGCTAGGTTCGTCCTTAGTTAGTTGGTTTAGCCATAAACAACAATGTGTTGCCTTATCAACCACTGAAGCCGAATACATAGGATTGGGCGAATGCGTAGCTCAATTGCTATGGATGTCACATACATTAAAAGATTTTAATCTAGATTATAAGAATGTGAAAACCTATATTGATAATATAAGTTCTATAAACCTAACTAAAAATTCAGTACATCATTCTAGAACTAAACATATAGAGGTTAAACATCACTTTATTAGGGACCATGTGTCAAAATGAAATATTGAACTAAATTATATAGAATCTAAATCTAACTTGGCAGACATTTTTACTAAACCATTACCTGAAGCAAAATTTAGTAATCTAAGATGAAAATTAGAAATGTGTTTTATAGAATAGTTTTTCTTTTATTTTAAAAATTATTACTTAGTTTATTTTTTTATTATTTTTATAAAAATCCCTCTTTCAAAATTTTTGTTTTCAAAACTCTTTCAAAATATTTTAATTTTCTGGAGTAGCTTAGGATCTACTGTAGACTGCATGATCCTATAGTTCTAGGAGCCAACATCTCACAATCACAGTAGGATCCCTTGTTTGATAACTTAGAATGGGTGAGATGCTTAGGTCTTAGCCCTAGATTTCAGATGCTTATGTCTGTGTATTGTTATAAATCTGGGCTTTAAATAACATACATAAATCAATTTGGGTTAACTAGCTAGTAAAAACCTAGTTAGTACTAAGTACTCAAATTGACCAACCTGAGTCATCAGCTACTATCTTGTGGTGGTTAGCCTTGAACAAAAGTTGGACATTTCATCATAAGGACAATTTTTCCTTAGCTTTCCTACCCATGCTTGGACTTTTAGGAATGTGTCAATTTTAGGGGGAACTTCAAAACAAGATTTTTTTTATCACTGTAAATATTTTTAATGACTAAATCATTTTCAAAATATAATTTTCAAATTTTTTTCAAAATTTATTCTTTTCACAATATAATTTTCAAAATTTTCAAAATTATTATTAACTTAGTATAATTTTTACCCTTTTCAAAATTATTTTACTTAGTATTATTTAAAAAAAATCAATTTTTTTTCCTTAGTAAATTTTTCAAAACTATTTAGCTTGGTACAGGTTTTCAAACTTTTATTCAAATTTAGTAATATGATTGAAATTTTTACTCAAATATGTTTAAAATTTTTACTTAGTAAATTTTCACAATCTACATTACTTAGTAAAATTTTTCCAAATTTCATTATTTTTACTTAGCAAAACTTTAAGGTTAAAATTTTACTTGATTTTTGAATCTACCCCTATTTTTGATGTGTGTCAAAAGGGGAGAGATAGTGAATTCAGGGGGAGTTGTTTAACTCAGGGGGAGAAAAGTTAAATTGTTTGTTTACTTACTTGTTGCATATGTTTAAACTTAACTTTGAACCTTGGTTGCCAAACATAAAAAAGGGGGAGATTGTTGCTGTAAGTTGCACCAGAATCAAACCTGAGTTTTGATGTTATCAAAGGTCCAAGTTAAGTCTTGTTATGATTTACCAAGTTGACTGAGTGTGCAGGATGTTTACTCAACCAGAAAAGTCCTAGCTGTAGGCTAGACGGAGAAATCTTAGCAGATCGTGGAACCCAGGTGCAAGTCCAAGGAGGTCGAGAGGACCTGAAGCTTGGTAGTATGATCGAGAGGTCTGGAGGACCTAAGATCAAGGGAAAAGTCCTTGCGAGCCGATCAAGGCTGAGTGAAAAGTCCAAACTAGATCTGGAGGATCAAGTTTGGCAGGTAGCTTGAGGTAAACAACTGGAGGAGCGACAGTGAGGTCGGGTTCCCAAAGGGAACAACCTTAAGTCGTTGATCCAACTGATGAAACCGGGAAGGTTTCAAAAGTTGAGATCAAGACAGTCCTACTGTCTTGCATATTATTCCTGCTTTATATTATTGCTCTAACATCTGTTTTGCAGGAGACTTTTTGGCTAATACTGTTTTGCAGATCCGAGCTGATCGATCGACCGAATAGTAGGATCGGTCAACCGAACCAAGCAGAATCAGCACAGAAATCATATCAGATCAAAACTAAGTCCAAGTCGGATCAAAGATTGATTGGTCGACTGAACCATAAGATCAGTCGACCGAGCCATAGTGACTCAGCACAGGACAGATCATCAACACCGATCAGCAGCAAAGGAAATAAGTCGATCGGTCGACCGAACCTAGGGATCGGTCGACCGATTCAATCAGCATTAAAGGATGACCTCGACAAAATCACGACGAACAGGGAAGGAAGTTGTTCAGTCGACCGAAAGACATGGTTCGATCATTAAAGACCAGTAAATGCAAAAGATCGAGCTAGCTTCGAACTTCAGCCAGGAAGGAAGGGAGCGGGTTCGGTCGACCGAATAGTGGGTTCGGTCGACCAAACCTCTAGTACTCCTTTAAAATCAGGCTCGAAGACAAAGGCAAGCAGATAACTCTCTGATAAAATATTCTATTCTGCAAACGACTCGTCTTCATCAACTCAGCAAGCTACTGAATCTGGAAGTGCCGACCTAAGCTTCATCTACAATTTACTTATCGGTATATTTTAATTTAAGCTTGCATTGTAATTTCATTTAAGCAAGATAGTAGGGTGTTACTATCTTGCTCCATTGTACGATCTACTTCTTTTCGAAGGATTTCATAAAGAAGAGTTATAGTGTTTTTGCCCATCGGTGCGGTCAAGGACCGCGAGCCTTCGAGTAGGAGTCGAGCTAGGCTCCGAACGAAGTAAAAGACCTTGTCCCTTCTCTTATTTCCGCTGCACGACTTTGGTTTCAAAAGGTTAAAGAAAAAGTTTTAAACGCGCGATATTCACCTCCCCCTCTATCGCTCCAAATGATCTATCAATAATAGCTTTTAGTGTGTAAAAGGCTTCTCCACCTTCAGAGAAGGAGACTTTTCTAGTGTGCTTTCCAACCGCCTTGAATTAACAACCTTCTTGGTTGTAACCAAGTCAAAATCACTGAGTTTTCTTTCTTTTCTGTTATTCTGCTTTATTTTATTTTCTTATTATTGTTGCTATAATTTTAGTGTTGAAAGTTTGAGGAGGGTATTCTTATTTTGCAGGCAATTCACCCTTCCCCTCTTGCCAGCCCCACTGTACCAACAAGTGGTATGAGAGCCCGACAGCCTCAGAAGGACTAACCGCCGACTGAAGCACGAAGATCAAGACATTGGCCAGAACAAGCATTCATCCTCCGAAATTTGACGGAGACTTCGCTACATGGAAGCGAAGAATGGAGGTATTTTTTAAGACTGAGTTTGATATTCTTCTTATTATGAAATATGGTTTTGTAGCCCCCAAAGACAAGGAAGAATACAACTAGACGAAGAAGGAGCAAGCCGATTTCGTGGCCAACGGAAAGGTGGAGGTCCACCTGCTCAGCGTCTTGTCGCCCCAAGAGGTAAGTCGGATTGGAAGCTACAACTCCGGTAAAGACCTCTAGGAAAAATTCCTGGAGCTCCACGAAGACACCTTAGAAGCAAAGTTAGCAAGGCGTGACATCCTCCGGGCTCAACTGACGAATCTCCGGATGAACAACGGCGAGAAGGTAACACAACTCCAGGCGAGAATTAAGGAGTTGATAACTCAACTGACCAATCTTGGAGAATCGGTAATGAACCGAGATTCTATCCGGTATGCGCTCAACGCCTTCCCAAGAACTCCAGAGTGGGCTTCCTTAGTAGATGCTTACTATATCTCTAAGGACTTTGAGGTAAGTACTTTAGAAAGTTTATTCTCTACATTTGAACTTCACGAATCAAGAATTGCAGAACCTAAAGAGAAGTCAAGTCTCAATGTTGCCCTACAAGTCGAGATGGACGATCCCGACTCTAAAGCGTCAATCGAAGAAACTAAAGCGACATTATTGGTAAGGATGTTGAATAAATTTGTTAAAACTAATAAATTTAGATCGTAGTCAAAGAAGCATCAACGCAATAAAAGGACGGTCCGATGCTACAACTGCAACGAAGAAGGACACATCAAGGATGTCTGCCCCAAATTAAAGAAAAGGGACAAGGAGAAGTCTCGAAGACCGACGTCCTCCAAACGCAAGAGTTTGAAGGCTACATGGGATGAATCTTCATCCTCGGAATCTGTAGTCGAAGCCTTCTCGGGATTAGCACTGATGGTCAACCATCTTTTTGAAGAAACCAGCTCGGAGATGAGCATAGATGAAGGGGGAGGATCATCAAAAGAAGAAATCTACGATGAAGGGGGAGCATCACCAAGTGAGGTAAGTAAGGTACGTGTTCTAACCCCTACTCAGTCCTTTCAATTTATCAAAGTGCTTACAAAAGACCTAGCAAAATTAGAAAAAGAAAATGTTGAATTAAAATTAAACTTAGCAAAAGCATGCCCTCTAGAAATGTATGATAATTTGAAATTAGAATATGAAAAATTGGAAATTGAAATTGAAAAATTGAAAATTTGAAAAATGATCATGCATGCCTAAATAAATTTCCAAAATCAAAAATTAAAATTTATGAAAAATTAAATTGGTATATTAGAAAACACCAGGGTCAACTTAGAAAAGTTCTCAAAAGTTATGTACCCCCTAAGTTCATAAAAAATCCAGTAGAAAGGAACCTATACTGGGTTCCAAAATATTTGCTAGTTTAATTTTTTTTAGCTAGAACTTACAGCGAGAAAATTAAACGTTAAAATTTCTTTATGAGGCTTTGTCTAAGGAAGTGGTTGTTGCTCCAATAACCAAGAAGGCCTAGTGCCTCACCACGACCTGGAAGCTAAAATATCGAAATAAAATGTTTAATTAACTTTCTGATAAAAACATTAAAATTAGAATTAAATAATGCTTTAAAAAAATTTCAAACATCTTTTTAAAATTCTTCAAAAATATTTTTTTTCTCTTAAGAAAAATATTTGTTACTTAAAAAAAATTCTCAAATAACATTTTTTTAAGTTAAAATTTCTTCTGAAGTTAGAAATGCGTATTTATCTTTTTCTCAAAAAATTGTCTTACCTAAGTTTTACTTAGAAAATTTTTTTTCTTAGAAATCATTTTTAAAATGCTGCACTTGGATTTTAAAAATCATTTTTTTACTTGATTTTTTTTTACTTGATAATTATTACCCTATTCTTTTTGCTGTGATCAAAGGGGGAGAAAGATAGTTACAAGTTTAGGGGGAATTTTTAATATTTTTTACATAAAATCTTGTGTTGCAAATTCTATTGCAATCATTATGCTTGAACTATTAGTTTAGTAATTTCTATAAATTACTGTTTGTTTATTTTGTTTCCCTTACTTGAACTTGGATTGATCCACATCAAAAAGGGAGAGATTGTTGGACCCCGTGGGTGTTTTGATGTGATCAACCAAGTTAGTTTAGGTCCTACTTGTTATTTGATCCTTGTGTCTAAGTGTGCAGGAACTTAGGAGCGCAAGAAGTCGAGTGGAAGACGCAACTAGTGAGAAGGACAGCACGGGAAGGGAGCTGACGGGCTTGGTGTAACCGAAGGACGAAAGAGCTGCGAAAAAGTACACCAATGAACGAGAAGAACGTGCGCGACATTCGAGGGATGAGTAGCCGGGTCGAAAGCTTGCTCGAGGAGAAGGCTGGAAATTGAGTTCGGGTGAGCCCTATTTCAGTTAGCCGAAATCACCCAAGCGATCGGAGCTTCGGAAGAAGAGGAAAAAAGAGAAGCTGGAAGCTATTTATACCATGTAGGTTGAAGGCAGTATTTATACCGTGCAGGTTGAAGGCGCCCTCAACATCATTGAGGGCGCCCTCAACATTGAAGGCACCTCCATCACCTTGAAGGCGCCTTCAAGGGCATTGGAGGCGCCTCAGACGCAATTTGGATAAGATTTCCAGGAGCTAAGGCCCCTAGAGCTAGGAAATTAATTAATTAATCAACTCTGTAACAACTTCATAGCAACTTGTAAGAGCTTTTAGTGTGTAAAGGCTTCTCCGTCTTCAGAGAAAGAGACTTTCCTAGTGCACTTTCCAACCGCCTTGAATTAACAACCTTCTTGGTTGTAACCAAGTCAAAATCGCTGAGTCTTCTTTCTTTTCTGTTATATTGCTTTATTTTATTTTCTTATTATTGTTGCTATAATTTTAGATTTGAAAGTTTGAGGAGGGTATTCTTATTTTGCAGGCAATTCATCCTTCCCCTCTTACCGGCCCCGCTGCACCAACACTATCTATCTCATAAGTCAATCCTAAAGTATTCTTGTCTATGCCTACTTGTGGTAAACCACTAGAGTTTTTATCTACTGAATGATATATTGATACTGGAGTAACTCATCATGTCATATTAGATTATAAAATCCTTATAGATGTAAGGTCGTATAGTAACTCAGATATAGTTTAAGTAATGATTTAAGTTTGCAAATTGTTAATCTTGGAAACACCTACATTCATTTATTCAATCACACTTTTCATATGGGTAATATCTTTCATGTTCCATCTATTGCTGGCTCTGGTGCGGCCGACTAGAGGGGGGATGAATAGTCTACGATCAAATTTAGAATAAAAATAATATCTTGCTTTTCGAACTTAGCAAGGATGCATAATTAGATTAAGCAGCAATAGATAATTAACATTAAAGAAATGAAATCAAATTAAAAGAAAAGAGGCACAATAGTTACTTAGTTAGAATATAGATGGTTGTTAATCCAAGATGATTGAAAACTCAATAAAAATCTTTTTAGTTGAAGACGGAGAAGTTTCTTACACTCTTTGATAGCTCAAAAATAAACTAGGAATTGAATACTTAAATTGTTGTTTAATTTTTAGATTCAGGGGTCTTTTTATAGACCCTAGAAAATCATATATGCTGCTTGAAGGCACCGTCAAGTAGGTCCAAGGTGCCTCCAACGTGATAAGTTTTATCCACTGAAGATAAAAGTTTATTTTCGGCTAACGACTATTTTAAGCGCCTCCAACAGGCTAGAAGGCGCCTTCGATACTATTCATGGAAGGCGCCTTCCAAACCATTGAAGGTTCCTTCCCTGAGACAGATCAGCTCCTTAGCTGATCTTCTTCACGTGGGTGATGCTCTAGTTAACTGGAGTTGAGCTCACCTGAACCCATCTACAACCTTCTCCTTGAGCAAGCTTCCTTCGTGGCTTCTCATCCCTCGAACATCGTGCACGTACTTCTCGTCCACCGGTGTACTCTTCCATAGCTCCTCATCCCTTGGATGTATCGAGCCCATCGGCTCGTTTCCCGTGCCATCCTTCTCGTCCACTGCGTCTTTCGCTCAACTTCTTGTACTCCTAAGTTCCTGCACACTTAGACACAAGACATCAAACACAACAGGACCTAACTTAACTTGATTAACTATATCAAAACTATCATGGGTACTTACAATCTCTCTTTTTTTGATGTAAGCAATCCAAGTTAAGTTAGGGTAAAACAAACAAAAAATAGTAAAATAATTGTAATTAATAATCATGCTATGCAATTAATAAGTATGCAAAATTAAAATATTTAATACCCAAAGTAAAATGTAACTCCTCGTAGATTTACTCTATAATTCTTCCCCTTTGATCATATTAAAAATAGGAATAAAAATTTTAAGGGTTAGAGAAATAGTGATTAACACTTAAAAAAATTCTGGGAATTATTCTTCAAAAAATTGATTTTTTGTGATTTAAAGTCAATTTAAAAAATAATAATTTTAAAATTATTTTGAATCGTTGAAAAATTTTGAAAATTTTTGTAGCTATTAAACATACTTATTTAAAATAGTAATAAAATTTTCACAAATTAATAAAATTAATATAAGCAGTAATAAATTATTATTCATAGAGAGATGCATTTTAAAAAAGAATTCTTAATAAATAGATTTTAAGTTAAAAAAATTTTGTAACTTTTTCTTATTATGTAAAACAGAAATTATATCTTTAAAAAAATTAATTTTTTAAATATTTACTTTTGAAGAATTTTTAATATAAAAAACTAATAGTTTGGTAAAAATATTTGCAGAAAATTAATTAACAGTAATACAATTTCAATTTTTTTAAAGATAAAGTAATAAAATCTTTTTTCTCAAAAAATCAAGATCTAATTAATTTTGAAAAGAATGATAAAAAAAATTATATGAAAAGTTAGATAATTTTAAACATAAAAAAATATTAAAGTAAATTAAAATTAAAACATGCATAAAGATTTAATTTTAACTTGATTATGGAATCAAATATAAGTTTCTACTTATTGGATTAATCAAAAAAAAATTTGGAATATATATTTTTTTTTATTACTTTTCTTATTTGCCCCTTATAGAATTTATAATCTAATTTGACTCTTGATAATTTTTAAAATTTGAAGTAGCAAAATTTGAACATATAAAATTTTTTAAATTTTCTATTTGCTCTTTCAACTTAGTATTTTTAATTTTCAATTTATAGAAATCCTCTAAGAAATATGATTTTACTAAGATTATTTTTATTTCTTGATTTTTCTTTTTTAATTTTTAATTTTTTATTTTCAATTTACATATAGACTTAGACGTGGACTAAGTTGGGGATGGAAAACAAGTACTTTTGGTTGCAAAACATAGGGATTTATGCATAGACACCGGGGTTGGCAATCAAATATTGATCCATTCCTTATGCCGCTTAACTCTTCTTTTTTAGCTAAGAAGAAGGAAACCCATTCCTCAAGATCTAATCTTCCCGACATCGACCCAAGAAAGATAGAATCTGTTGAAGACCAACTCATTGACAATTGACTTGATTAAAGATGAAGATCCAATAGCAAAAAGTCAACTAGAAGTGATCGAGCAGGGAGTTAACCCATCCTTGATTCTCAAAACTACGATTGCTTGCTCATTGCTCAGGTGTCATAATGTTTTTTCATAAATAATTTAAATTCTAATAACCTACGGGCCTATTTGGTGTGCGACTTTGCGTGCTCGGGGCGATATCCTACACAGTTATTTGGTGCATGACTATACGTGCTAGGGGCCCTTGGGTTGACATAGATTTTTTTTTTTTTAACTCTTTACCGCTAGGATTCGGACTTCTCAATTGGGTTATATATTATTTAAGTTAAAAAATTTTAAGATTTTACTTCTAGGGTTCAAGCTTTTCAATTGGGTTATAATGTTCAAGTTAAAAGAAAAATAAAAAATAAATTTTTTTTAGACATTTATGGCATATAGTAATATATTTGACGTTTATATATGAAGAAATGTTATTTTAAAAAATAAAAAAATTGGGGTTCATAGATATATATATATATATATATATTTTATATGTTAAGCGACACTTTATATGCGATCGTGAGTGAAATCTGACGTGAGCTATCTGACGCAGCTAAAACTCAATTTTTTTAATCTCTTATCTGCATGCAACAACTTTTCTCTTTCATCTGCATGCAACAAATATAAAATTTTCATATCTCTCTCATCTGATTGCATGCAACAATCACTGTACTGCTAATTTTTAAAGGTGATGTAGCTGCTACAACGTTGTAGCAGCTACTACACAATAGCTGCTACACGTCGTAGCAGGTTCTATATAGTAGCTGCTATAACGTGTAGCAGTGTTATTGTGTAGCTATTGCACCGTTATAGCAACTACTGCACCGTTGTAGCAGCTTCTGCACTGTTGTAGCAACTACTGCACCTTGTAGCAGCTTCTGTACCATTGTAGCAGCTACTGCACCGTTGCTACTGTACCGTTGTAGCAGCTACTGCACCGTTGTAGCAGCTTCTGCACCGTTGTAGCAGCTTCTGCATCGTTGTAGCAGCTACTGCACCATTGTAGCAGCTTCTGCACCATTGTAGCAGCTTCTGCACCGTTGTAGCAGCTTCAGCACCGTTATAGCAGCTACTACACCGTTGAAGCAGCCTCTGCACCGTTGTAGCAGCTTCTGCACCGTTGTAGCAACTGCTGCACCGTTGTAGCAGCTTCTGCACCGTTGAAGCAGCTATTGCATAGTAACTGCTACAAGTTGTAGCAACTACTGCATAGTAGCTGCTATAACGTTGTATCATCACTACCACAATAATTTTTTGCATGTAATAATAGGAGAGAGAAGATAAAATATCATTTTAATTTAAAAAGAGAGAGAGAAAAGTTGTTGCATGCAGATGAAAGAGAGATTAAAAAAATTGAGTTTTGGTCGCGTCAGATAGCCAACATCGGATTTCACTCACGGCCGCGCACAAAGTATCGCTTAGCTGCTATATATATAGTGTTGGAAGTACTAGCTAATCGAATCTAGTTTTGATAATGGAAAAAGGTTCAAAGTTAAGTTGTATTGTGATCTAACACTACAAAAAATATCATTTTTAGCGACCGAATTTTCGGTCGCTAATCGGTCGCTAAATAAGTTTAGCGACCGATTAGCGACCGAAATTCGATGTCGGTAATTTTTTAGTCATAATTAAATTTAGCGACTGGATCTAAATGTCGGTCGCTATATTTAGTGACTGAATATTTTCGGACGCTAATATTAGCCACCGGAATTACCCTCGGTCGCAAATTAAGTAACTGTATTTTTTCCGTTTCACAAAATAGCGACCGCCATTTAAATTCGGTCGTTAATATAGTGACCGACTAATTTGCGGTCTGACAATTGTGATTGGTGAGCGCAAAACATAGCGACCGACATTTAAATAGCGGTCACAAATTAACTACCGATATTTAATATTCGGTCATTATTTAGCGACCACTATTTAAATATCGGTCGCTATTTAGCTACTGAATTTTAAACATCAGTGGCTAAATAGCGATCGAGTTTTAAATAGCGGTCGCCAAATAACGACCGAATATTAAATATCGGTAGTTAATTTGTGATCGTTATTTAAATGGTGGTCGCTATTTAGTGACAGATTTTTAAAATTTGATAGCTATTGTGCGACCGGTATTTAAATGTTGGTCGTTAAATAACGACATGTATTTAAATTTTTAACTCCTAATTTTTACTAGTGAGATGGCACCATCAATCGAAATTTATAATTCGGTCGCTAAACTGTGACTGAATTATATAATTCGGTCACTAAACAGCTATCGAAATCACTAAACAACAGCAATTACATGCAATTGATGTTTTAGAAAATTTTACCCTATTTACATCAAAATATCACACGTAAACAATAACTTTTGTAAAATTTCACATATCGCAACCATATCCAACATCATATAAATATATCCAAATATATCAAATATCTAATATTAAACAGTAAAGTGCACGATAACATAATATCCACATGTCTACCATCCAATCTCTCATATCCATATTACAACCATATCAAAATATTGATCACCAAAATGTCAACCTGCACAATAGAACCATAACAACATTTAGTGTTCAATCCTGTATAAAATAAAACACGATATATTATTAAATAAAATAAGCATATGAAACTTCATCATAAATATCAACAACTTCACCGTAAATAAACAACTCAACTGTTATCTATTAAACAAATAGTAAACATTGTCATAAGAGTGGCTAAATGAATAATCCTTTTATTACACAAGTAATGTCGCATTCTAGCATTTTCTCATCACTACCTTGATCATAAATTTACTTTCCAACTATAATCTACAAAAGACTAGCACAGATAATAGTTAGAAACCAACCACCAAATATAATTGCAAATATATAATTCAAATGACTCACATATAAAGGACATCGGATTAATAAGATAATAAATGTAAGAAGGCATTGCAAAAATGAAGTTGGATACCTTAGAAAAGAGAGAAGCAACCCTACACATGTAGTCAAGAGCCATGCAACGAAACCACCATACTGAAGAAGCGAAAGGATATGTTAGCAAGATAACAAATGAGAAAATACACTTGATTAACAAGTATTTCAACTTCATAATTATGGAAATGTATACATTCTATAGAATGAATAACAGAATATAAATTTGCACATTAAGTGAAGAGGAGACGTAAAGGATCAATTGCAAATAAAAAATTAAAGTAACAAAAGAATGAATGAATAAACATGTTCTGGTAAGTAAAATTACAAAAAATATAAGAACCAAGATCAATGTAGGGAATGATAAATATATAAACAAAGTTAAATGTCTAACACACCTCAGAATTTCTACTTATCAGAATTGTTTGGGTCCTGAGTCTCTTGTGAATCAAAATGATGCGGCGTTGGAAAAGCAGAAGGACTCATTACTGAATAGCGATCAAAAAATTCTCTCATTTGTCGCTCAACTGTCGCTTTGACCTGATCTTCTATCAATCGCTCAGACTCTTGTACTGCAGACCTGACCTGATCATCTATCGATGACTCTACTGCTGTGACCCGATCCTTCAACGCTTGATTTTCTAGGTGTAACTCTTGCATACCAGTGGAAGAACTAGGTCGACCCCTAGCCCTAGGAGTCATCTCATGATCATATGCAACTCGTGCATGAGAGCCAAGGCCGTAGAGGGCGTTTTTTTACTTCCACCAACAACATCATAATATATTTCATTTATAGTTTCATCTGATAAAATCTGTATGTCCCCTCCCTCTACAACAGGCTGAGACGCTTGTGCAACTCGGTCAATCATATTATCCTATTAAAAAGGTAAAATTTTTAATATCTAATAAACAAATAACAAAGCTAATCAGTAAAGTTTATATTCTTACGTCTATGGCTTTTGATTTTGAATCCACAAATGTGACATCTTTTTTCTTGTGGGTTTTGCGAAATAAGTCCCAACAAGTACCAGGTTTTTCTAAAGTCTTTTCCTGCACACATAAAATATTAAAAAGATTAAAATAAGTTTACTTACTCCAATTAGACCCAAATGATATTGTAAACTCACCAATTCAATAGCATGCTCAACCATAGATCGAGATCCACCCGTATGCTTTGAAGATCCTGTGCTCGTGCCTTCGACATCAGCATTTCTATTGCTTTGCGCAATAGCTGACTTTCGCTGCCAATCTTCTGCAGTCCAAATGTTTTGCCATGCAACCCAAATCTCATCTGGTATATATGATGGCTTTGTTCCCCTTTTTCTCCACTTGTACATTAAATCCTTATACAACTTCAGGCAATATTTGTTCCATGTTGCTTTGAAATTTACCTCCGGTCTGCATCGCAGGTATAATTTTTCTACAACAATATCAAAATCATTAGTATCAAATAATATTGTTCAGTATCAATAATATTCACATTACTTACCAGAAATTCATGAAAATAAAAGTCTTTTATTTCTGGTGTCACATGCTTCCACGTGACACCAGAAATACACTATCGTTCCTTAAATTTCTTTGTTATATATGCAGCAACACTATGACCGTTGGGAATAAAACTGCATAAATAAATAACCATGTTTCAATATAATTCTCCATAGCTGAATTTAAAATACTAATAACGTAAATACATACCAACCCCCAATAATAGTCAATGTAATCTGACCATGTACCGGTGCGCTAGACATGATTATATCTGCAAAATAACATTATAACACATGCACAATCGAACATGCAGAAAGCAAGAATATTCTTAATATAAACAATCGAACAATTTTAAACCCTATTGTTTAATCATCATTACAATCATAATCAGTAACATTAACAATCCTTTCTATTTCTTCATCACTAAATTCTATTAAATCTTCACTGCTCGACATCTCTCCATCATCTATATCCTCGAAAGTGACATTCACATCTATAAGTAAATGGGAAGTGCATTGAATCTCTAAATCAACTGCATGTATCTCCACTTCCTCATTCTGAAATGCATCCTGGTTTTGGGTCATGATGGAGTTTGGCATTTCAATATTTGATCGTGGCTTGATTCGACAAACTGATAACCATTCACTAGGTCTCCTTCTCTTCGTTGGATATTCAAGGTAGAAAACTTGGCTAGCTTGTACCGCAAAAATAAATGGTTCAAACTTGTTGAATCTTTTGTTTACATTCACCTCAACTAAATTGTAATTTGCATGTATTCTAGTACTTGTTCTTGGAGTTGGATCATACCATGAACATTTAAATAACACACATCTTTTTATGGGTAAAGAAGGAAATTTGACCTCAATGATTTCTTCAAGTCTGCCATAGTAATCAAATTCAGTACCCGTGTTGGTGGTATATCCCTTTACAAAAACACCTGAATTAGAGGTTATTGTATGTGAATCGCGTTGTGCAATGTGAAATTTGAAGCCATTCACATAGTAACTGTTAGGACCTTCGGATGCGGCTAGAGGGGGGGTGTGAATAGCCGACCCCAAATTCGCGTTTCTTTCTACAAATCAAGTTAGCGCAGCGGAAAAATAACAACAGAAACGTAAATGGAGAAATCAAACCTCAAGCACAACGATGTAACGAGGTTCGGAGATGAAACTCCTACTCCTCGGCGTGTCCGTAAGGTGGACGAATCCTCTCAATCCGTCGGTGGATGAGACCCCGGAAAACCGGCTAATAAACACTCCTTCTGGGTGGAGAAACCTCGCCACAAAGTTCTTGCAACAGCAAGATAGGAGTACAAGAGAGAAAGCAAGAAACAAAAAGCAATACGAATGTAAAAACACTTTGCCTTCTCGTCGACGGGAGTCCGTTGATGAAGCAACAACTTCACGGATGCCCAACAGCAGCTGAACCAGCCGAAGGAAGCTCACTCGAAGCTTCAAGAAGTATGAGCTCAGCAAAGCTCAGTAAGAGCAGAAGGAACCAGGAAGAAGAAGCACTGTAGAAGCCCTTGACCTCTTTATGACCTGCACCTGCTCACTTGGCGACAGAGTTCTGCGAAGAAGATGGAGATAGCCGTTGTGACTCAACGGCTATGCCTGGACCGATCACCTGATCGGTCCAGGAGAGCCCTGATCGGTCCAAACACCGATCAGGCTAAGCCTGGACCGATCAGACCATATCCTGATTGGTCCAGGAGGGATCTGATCGGTCCCTGGACCGATCAGTCCTTTCTCTCCTTTTCCTCTATGTTGCTTCCTGATCGGTCTCCAGACCGATCAGATAACTCATAGTGCCACACTGATTGGTTACTGATCGGTCTGCAGACCGATCAGCCGTATCATTGAATCGGTCACCAGACCGATCCAGGTTTAGAGCTCCCAGCCCTAAACCCTACCTGGTCCTGAGAACGAGCTACCGAGCCCTCTCTGACCTAGTTCGGAGAATGAGCTACCGAGCCCTCTCCGACTTCGTCCGGTCTAGAGAACGAGCTACTGAGCCCTCTCTGACCTAGTCCGGAGAACGAGCTACCGAGCCCTCTCCGACTTCGTCCGGTCCAGAGAACGAGCTACCGAGCCCTCTCTGACCTAGTCCGGAGAACGAGCTGCCGAGCCCTCTCCGACTTCGTCCGGTCCAGAGAACGAGCTACCGAGCCCTCTCTGACTTCCCGGAGAACGAGCTCCCAAGCCCTCTCTGACCTAGTCCGGAGAACGAGCTGCCGAGCCCTCTCCGACTTCCCATGCCAAGCTTCCATACTTGGACTTCTCCCGTGCCAAGCTCCCTGCTTGGACTTTTCCGTGTCAAGTCTCCATACTTGGACTTTTCCCGTGCCAAGTCTCCATACTTGGACTTTTCCATGCCAAGTCTCCATACTTGAACTTTTCCATGCCAAGTCTCCATACTTGGACTTTTCCCGTGCCAAGTCTCCATACTTGGACTTTTCCCGTGCCAAGTCTCCATACTTGGACTTTTCCGTGCCAAGTCTCCATACTTGGACTTTTCCGTGCCAAGTCTCCATACTTGGACTTTTCCCGTGCCAAGCTCCCTACCTTGACCTATCTGGATTTCCCTTGCCTGGCTTCACTCACCAGGACTTTCTAACTGCCTGGCTTCACTCACCAGGACTTTCCCTTGCCTGGCTTCACTCACCAGGACTTTCACCTGGCTTCACTTACCAGGATTTTCACCTGGCTTCACTTACCAGGATTTCCCGAATCAGGTCGACTCACCTCGGGTCAACCAGGTCAACCTTGACCAAAGATTGTACCCACAATCTCCCAAGTTTGTATTCTGTCAAACATCAGAATACAACTTTTCTATTCTCATCAAACATCAGAATTGAACTTTCCTATTCTCGTCAAACATCATAATAGAACTTTTTTATTCTCGTCAAACATCAAAATACAACTCGAGTCAGGTCAACTCGAGTCAGGTCAACCTTGACCTAAGGTTGCACCAACAGTAACCAGAAAAGACTCTTATGTTACGAAGAGGTCCTGATGTCAGATTCTTTATCCTTTCATCTTGTACATTTGAAATTCTACGATCTTTTACCTAAGAAAATAGGTATGATATAACCAAAAAGTAATATACATACTATCAAAATAAATTATACCCTAACTTACATAGATTTCAAACCAAAGTGCAAATTCCGTCTCTATCTTCTTCTCCACCTCGTTTGCACCTATTGATGGATTTTCTAGTTGTAGTTGTTGTTCGTACAAGCTGTCAAGGAAAATAATTATAAATTGCATTTGGTATAACCAACATTACATAACGGGAAAAATGTATCATATAACTTAACTCACTTTAAATAGGGTTTGACCTCGTCAGAATTTAGGAGTATATATGTCCTTGCTGCATGATATTCATTTGGATTTAACCATCTACAACTGGATGCACCCATTGTCTTACCAGAAAATTTAAAAATAGAAAACATCTCTGTGTCTATTGGTTGAGAATTATCAAAATTTCGATGACATTTACGATGCCTGATTTTCACATTATCAGGAAAATAATATGAGCAGAAAGAAGATGCTTCTTCAACTAAATAAGCATTACATATTGACCCCTCAACTCTTGCTTTGTTACGAACATTATTCTTTAATCTTCTTAAAAATCGTTCAAATGGATACATCCATCTATATTGCACAGGACCAGTTAGTCGTGCCTCATATGGTAAATGAACAGGTAGATGTTCCATTGAATCAAAAAAGCTGGGTGGAAATATGCGTTCAAGTTTACATAGAATCAAAGGTATTTCTATTTCTAGCCAAAGTATTTCCGCTGTCATAATAACCCTCGATGTCAAATCTTTGAAAAATAGACTCAATTCTGTGAGTGCTTGCCAAACATTATTTGGAAGTAAGTCATGGAAAGCTATTGGAATAAGTCTTTGCATGAACACATGACAGCCATGACTCTTCATTCCAAACATTTTCAATTTGTTCATATCCACACATCGAGCCATATTCGAGGCATACCCATCAGGGAATTTAACTTCTTTCAACCAACTGCACAATATTTGCTTACTTTCTTTATCCAATGTATAACAAGCCTTTGGAAATTTACCGGTAGTTTCATTCTGATGCAACTCAGGTCTGTTAACTAATTTTTTCAATTTCTCACGTGATTTTATTGTATCCTTAGTTTTGCCCATAACATTCATCACAGTGTTAAAAATATTATCAAAAAAAATCTTCTCAATGTGCATCACATCTAAATCATGTCGAATGAGTAAGTACTTCCAATATGATAACTCCCAAAATATGCTTCTTTTCTTCCAACCACATTTGCAATGCCTAACAATGTACTTATTTAATTCATCAGAACCAGCCTGAGTTACTTGTACAAATCCATAGTTATCTATGTCCTCAATGATTTCTTCACCTGACTTAATGGATGGCGGAAGTTTTCTGACAATCTTATTCTTGATGAAATCTTTCTTATTTCGCCTAAAAGGGTGCTCTACTAGTAAAAATTTATGATGATTATCAAACCATGATACTTTCCCACTGCAAGATAATGAAATTGCATCAGACTCTGTCATGCAATGTGGACATGCTAATTTACAGTGCTCCAGCTTGACAACATTTAGTATGTTGGAAAATCACAAATCATCCATAATAAAGCAGTATGGAGGGTAAAATTAATTTTATTTGCAATATCATAAATCTCTAAGCCAACATTCCATAATTCATTTAGCTCGGCAATCAGAGATCGTAAGAAAATATCTATCTTCTCTTTCAAATTCGTTGGACCTGGAATAAATACAGTAAGGAATATAAATTTGTCTTTCATGCACATCCATAGCGGCAAGTTATATGATGTTAATATGACTGACCTAGATGAATATTGTTGTCCAGATTAATCAAACGGCTGAAATTCATCTGCTGAAAGTCTCAATCTTACATTACGTGGTTCCATTGTAAAGGAGGAAAATACTGTATCAAGATGTTTCCACGTAGGTAAGTCAGAGGGATGACAGATTATATCCCCTTCATGTAATGCTCATGATGCCACCTCACGTGGCTTGTTGTTGCGGCAAATGCATATAAGCGTTGCAGTTTAGCAATTAACGGGAAGTAGTACATAACTTTCCATGATAACTTTTTGTTCTTCACTGATATGCAACTGCGCTGCTTATAACGAGGGTGATTACATATTTTACATTCAATCAGCTCACTGTCTTCATTCTAAAATATCATGTAGTTTTTTATACAACAATCAATCTTTTCAACAGGTAAACCCAATCCCCTAACCAATTTCTTGGTACTGTAGAAACTATCAGTCATTATATTATCAGAAGGAAGCAACTCTGACATTAATTGGCAAATATCATAATAACATCATTCTGAGAAATGATGTTCTGCCTTAATGTTCAACAACCTTGCAATAGCTGATATTTGGGAATGACCAAAAGGAATGTCTTCCCACACTTCTCTTTCACTAGCCTTTAATATGTCATATAGATGTTGTACTTCAGGTGTTGGTATTTCATCAACATTGCTATGATCAAACATATTCATCATATCGTAAACCATTGATTGCATTGTGTTGTCATTAAGTGATGATTGTTGTTGAGCAATAGGAGCAGATGACGAAGCACCAGAATGTCCAATTAGCTCAAACACATAAGGTTCTCCATGACAATACCAGTTATAATAATTTGGAACAAATCCTTTTTTACATAAATGTACTTTCACAGTATCTGCATCACGGAAAGTCGTATTTCTACATTTGCAATGGTTACA
The DNA here is from genome assembly GCF_018446385.1 of Zingiber officinale. Lineage (NCBI taxonomy): Eukaryota > Viridiplantae > Streptophyta > Magnoliopsida > Zingiberales > Zingiberaceae > Zingiber > Zingiber officinale. The sequence continues at coordinate 49,523,960 of NC_055996.1, read as the reverse complement.
TGGACATTTTAACTTGTCTCCATCCAAACATTCTGGATGGCGCTTAGCAAAGTTCACAAACTGTTCAACTCCAATAAAAAAATCATCATTAATAAACCCATTTGACAACCTATTATACATCCAATCCTTATTCATATACATTATAACCTAAAAAACAAAAATTTACAATATTAATTAAACATGTAAAACTAATCACGCATATAGTCATAAGATGAACTCAATTACATAATTAAAATATAATGAAATTATTCTATCAATAGCAATCAGTAAAAACCTAAATTCAAGATACCTGATTGCACAGGGTTGGAAATAAGAGTTCGGAAAAATCAGTATACCTGAAATAGCAGAAAACAAATAGAAATTAGCTGAAAATCTGTCACCACATTATAAATATCATATCCAATATAATCCATCCATCAATTCCTGAAATTATGTCTGCCCAAGTAAGGGTTCTTTATAAGTTAAATGAATCCTAGCTTGCATAGAATTCCCAAATCGAAAACCATGTAATATTAATAAATTAATTAATGCATTATTTTCTGCAGAAGAACGTGTTAAAGGGTAGCATCATTGGCAACAAGTGTGCAGTGTGCGTGATGAGCACCATCGCCAAGTTCGACGGCATGACGTCGATGGCTTTGGACAAGAAAAAGGCGGCCAATCACTGGTCGGTCAATTTCAAGCCGACCAAGCTCAAGCTAACCAAACTCAGGCCGACCAAGCTTAGCCGGCCACGCAAGCCAAAATTGTTGACGCCGCCTAAGGAAAAGTCTGGCTAAGTTGAGGTAGGCCAAAGATTTCCAAGGAAGGAAATGCCGACCAAGTTGAGCCTGTCAAGACCGCAGCCAACCTCGCGGCTTGAGCAGACAGTCGAAATCATCGAAGAGGAGAGAAAGAGAAGTGAAAGAAGAGAATATTACCTGTGCGGAAGAGGATCTCACGCTCAAAGGGATCTCCGCCGCCTTTGGAGAGAAGGGATCGCGTCAGAGAAAGGGATCGCGATCACGTCGGAGGAGAGGGGGTCGGCCACTGTTTGGGGTTTAGGGATCGCTTGGGAGGGTTTATGAGGTGGAATTTTAACGACCGATTTAATAAATTCGGTCACTACATGTTTATAAATACAATAAAAAATATATTAAATTAAATGACAAATGAAGAACTAACGACTGTGGTTATTTTACGGTCGCTAAACAGTGACTGATTTAAAAACACGGTAGTTATTTAGCGACTAAATTATAAATGTAATCGTTAAATTTTAGGCCTGATTCACCCACAGTCCGTTATTTTTAAACGAAATTTTTTCAATTCTTGATTTAGCGATAGAAATTAATTTCAGCCGCTAATTTTAGCTGTCGTAATTAATTTCGGCCGCTAATTTAGCGACTGAAATTAATTTCGGCAGCTATTTAACAACTGATATTAATTACGGTCACTAATTAGCGCCCGAAATTAATTACAGTCGCTAAAGTATTGACTGGAAAAATTTCGGGCCCAAATTAGCGGCCGAAAAATATTACGGTCGCTAAAATAGCGATCAAAATTAATTGCGGTCGCAATTTCGGTCGCAATTTAGCCTTTCTTTTGTAGTGTAACAAGCTTACCTAAGTGTACAGGTAAGACCTAGTTGAGCCTAGACAATGAAGTCATAGTCGAAGGATTGGACATGAATTCCTATTCAAGGGATTAGACATGAAGTCCTTGTCAAGAGATTAGACATGAAGTCTTAGTTTGGTGGACTGGGCAAAAGACTTGGCAGATCAAGGACATCGAACAGAAGTCCTGGGGGTCGTGTACACTAGGTGGAAGTCTAAGCGGATCAAGGATCAAACGTCTAGCGAATGTCCAGGAGGTTAAGATCAGATGCTGAGCAAAAGTCCAAACAGATATTTGGCAAAAGGTAACTCTCCTGAGAGGAATAGGTGATGACGTATTTCCTATTGAGAGAATAGTAGGCATCGATTCAACCTAGGATTTCACATGAAATCGAAAGTCAGAACCAGACAATCTTGAGACTGACCTGACCATTATGATTATTATATTATGCTTGTCTCTCCAACTCTATGGTGCAAAAAATCGAAAGCTGAAAGTTGGTTTAAAAAAAGTGGTTTCAAGAACCCGGAACGATCCAAGAGCTCGAGGTCCGGGTGCCCTAAGTGGATCTAGGCTCTTGGATGGGCCAAAACTCAGCCACTCTAGTAAATGAGTTGGCGCACTCTAATTGGCTGACACATTTTAGCGTCCAGGCGCTTGGGAACGGTCCAAGCGCCTGGGTCAGGATAAAAGTTGTCGATAGAGTTTTGCTAAGGGGATGCCACATCAGCCTGATGGGGGCGTTCTAGACTAGTCCAAGCCCCCGGATAAGGTTATAAAAAGAGAGTTCAACCAGCACCTTGCAGACATCATTATCTACTACTTCCATGTTTGCTTGTTGTTTCGAAAAGCTTTCCACGACATCGAAACGATCCGTCGATGACAACGCTCAAGTCTACATCCTTGCAAGTTGTCAGTATAAGTGTTTATTATTTTTATTTCATTTATTATAATTGGTGTTTTTGTTGTTGACGAATCTTTAGTGGATTGTCCAACAAAAGCGATTAACGATTGCAGACTTTAAAGTAGGAGTCGTCAAAGGTTCCAAACCATGTAAAAGAAATTGTATATATATATATATATATATAGCACAATATTATTTAATTGAGAAGATTACATAATTATTTTCTCTAGTGTATGATAATTCTAGTTGCTAGTAATTGAAATAGGTGAATAATTATAGGGTGAGGACTAAATTAAAAAAAAAATTATAAATCTTGTTAGTCTCATTAAGGATTGATCCGTCTGGTCGCATAGAATTTTTTCACTGATCACCATATTAAATCGGTAAGCGCTTGCGGTGGACGGTCAAGAAGCTCAACATCCTTTAGTTGCGTGTCCTATTTAGAGAAAAAATTCTTATAAATTCACTATAACTGGGGATCAGGGTGAGGACTAAATAAGATAGATATAATGACGTTTAATAAACTAAACACTATGATTATTGTAAAATGAATTGGAGAATAAGTGAAAAATTAAATAGGAACAAGTGCACAAACATCATCCTTTATTGATGCATTCTATATAAACCATCATTTATTAATGACACACGACTATTGGATGCACGATAGATATAGACTTATCATATAAGTCGAGGATGGAAAACAAGTACTTTTGGTTTGCAAAACACAGGGATTTATGCATAGACATCGGGGTTGGCAATCAAATATGCTTCGATGGCCTTTAGCACTTGGGTTGATCCATTCCTTATGGCGTTTAACTCTGCTTCACTAGGATGCTTATCCTCGAGTGTTTCATACACGGTCTTGACCTTTGCAACGCAAGTGTTGGGGCCCGTTGCTTCAAATGTGATCTCATAACTAACGGATTTAAAATACACGCCGACTAAGTCTCCTTCGATGACCGAATACTTAGTTGTGTATGTTGCCTCGTCCAATATCTCTACCTTGTTCTTGTTGACACTTCCTATTGCCATTTTGGAAGCTGCAATTGTTTGTGCACAAAACGAAAAGAATATTTTAGCATATATAATCAATAACAAAAAAAATATAGTTGGAACAAATTGATATCCTATATATATAATTTTTTTTTTTACTTAATGCTATTTTAGTAGGCTATTCCCCTGCTATTTGGTCAAAAGAAAACAGCTATAGACCTGGAGCAAAGTGAAGAATGTTAATAGAGCCAACTCCTTCTCCAACACGTTCGTACTTGGCGAAAAATTCAGGCAAGAGCTTAGGTTACAAAATATGTGCATCACAGATCGCTCCCTTCCAAAGCCTTGAGTTGGAAACGTTGACGGTAATTTCATCGATGCAAGAACCGACAACCATTTTGGTAGGGAATTAAGAAACTAAAGTTGGATACTAAGAGGTAGAAAGAGCAAGGGATGATGTGTTGAGGGGGAGTAACCCCCCCTCTTTATATAGATCTTGTGAGTATAGGATCTAGATCGAGTGTAGGGGCAATTAAGCTAATAAAGAGTAAGACAAATATGTGGAAATAATGTGGAACTGTGATCAGGAAAAAAACGAATTGGTAGAATTTTCAATGTGCAACAAAGTACAAATTGTAAACTTCTCAAGATAGACTATAATGCCACGTATTAGCGAGTGATACAGGAAATTATATTAGAAGCTCCTAGGGGATTTTTTTTTAATTATTTTTTCTTGATAATTAAGATATAATTGGAGATGACCTATCAGATCTCATTAAAATTTTCTACCAGCAACTAAATAAATCCTAAAGTATTAATGGCTAATCGCTTCATAGCTAACTTTATAAAGTTATCTTCCTACTAGAGAAAATTAAGTTAAATTAAGTTTGTAATATGCCGTAGTTAGAAATTGATCCATGAATGATTCCGTCCTGAAGCTGAGTCAGACAAAGGCTGGCTGAGTTGTCCTTGGCGTTGACTGAAAAGTCACGGAGACGCTTGGTTGATTTGACACCTACTGGAAGGGTTCTCACGAGCGAATGACGGGGGGAGGTGATGACTGGGATGATGAGGTGAGGGTTCTGCATATACTCAGACAAGTCGCCTTCACGTTAGAGACCAAGAACCAAGAAAAAAGTCCCCGGGTCAGGTCCTCCGACGCTCAAGTCAGATACTTTTTCTCCAGAAGCACAGTGAAAGGACGAAAAGTAAAGGACGAGTACGAAAAGACGAGTGAGCGTACCTGCGTAGAGACAAAGCCCCACTTTTTATATGACAGTGGGTATTTCTAGAGTCTGCCGAGTGTCAGGGAATATCAGGTGTCAGGATTTGTCTGACGGTGAATGACACATGACATATTCCTATAGGTTTAAGGAGTAATCAGTGGGCAATGAGCCCTAGACCGTTAGCATATTCCCTGACAAGCAGTGATTATTCTCTGACGGGTTGTTACGATTCCCTAACTTGATTGTCGTATAGCGTATGCTTGCTCTAGTCTGTTAACCTTCGACTGGGTCCTTGTACCTGCAAATCTTGATCTGTAGGCACAGACCTACGTTTCCTGGCGCATTCCCTGGCTTGTGTTTGTTGTCCCGTAAATCTCAATCTATACGTCCCGCCTTTTATTTGCTATTCGATCTATCCCAGTAGATCCAGACCTGTGCCTACCGCCTAGTCAGTCAAGGCCTTCGCTTATAGTTCCTTAAATCTTGTTCAGTATGTATGGCCATGTTCTGTAAGCCTCAGTCCTCCTGTTCTGACCTGTACGCCTTGATCTGTGGGTGAACCTTAATTCACTTACCCTGAACTATCAGCCTTAATCCGCATATCCTGACCTGTACATTATTGGTCCGCTTATCCTGCTCTGCGAGTCTTATCCTGCAAATTCCGACCTGTAATCCTTAGTCCGCATATCCTGACCTGTATATCTTTGGTCCGCTTATCCTACTCTGCGAGTCTTATCCCCACAAATTCCGACCTGTAATTCTTAGTCCGCATATCCTGACCTGTACGTCTTTGGTCCGCTTATCCTGCTCTATGAATCTTATCCTGTGAATCCCGACCTGCATATCTTACCTTCCAAATTCCTACTTGATGCTTAGGCCTAACCCCGGAGTACCACTTAGGTCCGACCGGGACCCTCCTGCAATTCGAACTATTGATCATCACGTAGGCCAGACTTTTGACCATCACGTAGGCTGGACTTCTAACCATTATGTAGGGTTGACTTCTGATCACCACATGGGCTTTACTTCTGACCACCACATGAATTTAACCTCCGACCACGTCAACTATCCGATCTCATCATCATGTACTGTATCAATGAATATTTGGAGAACTTTGAAAGCACTTTAATTTACCGTTCTACCGTAGTCCGAGGGCGCTTCTAGAGGATTTTAGAATCACGAGAGCTCTATGAAAATTTACATTAGAAATTTGATACATTAAAAATTTAAACATATCTTAATACAAATTAAGCCTGGTGAATAATTAATACCATGCATAATTTTGTCGAAAGTCAAGAATATCCAATTCTTTCTGAGCATCTTTTTATCGTACAAACACAAACTTATTTTTGGCCCTCGAGACAAGCAACTGTCATATGGTATTTGCCATCGTATGACATACATGGCATCTTTTGGTATCTACAAATTACAACACATGATTTAGAAGGAAGAAATAAATAAATCTAATTGCAGCCTTTAAGAATTTTACTTAAGGCTCTTTATTATTTTTATTTCATTGGAATAACTAATTTATTCCTTATTTATTATATTTCTTCCCGTACACTAACTATACTATAAATTTTCGTATCACTTATCCGTCGAAGTAAACATTCCATGTTTTACCCTAAACTCGAAGAGATTCTATTTTTAGAGGTCTGATAGATAAAAGAGATGGTAAGAAATTTGTTCACTTATCTTAGAGGTCTAACAAGTCATGGCCTAGCTTTTAGATGGCGATTCATAAGGAAATTAAATACTAGGGTTGGAATTCCCATTGAGATGCAACTCATAAGTCTAATTTGTCTGCCTCTAGAACAAGAAATTAGGGGTTTGCAGCCATCAGTCTTTCTACGATTTGTCACGTTTGTTAATTTACTTATTTTTAATCAATTATTTAACTGGAATTTATTTATTTTTATAAGGAATTTATTGTTATTTTAGTTGAGGGGATACCGATAATCCATTTTACATAAAATGTGAAGGTTTAAATTTGTATAATGACCCTATCACAAATAATATAACTTTTAAATTATCAATAGTTTCTTTTTATATAAAAAAATATTCACATCTAGCATGATATGAACACCTATTTCATAGTGAAAAAAAAAAGTGTCATTATCTCTTAGATTGGAAAATATTTTATCCCTTTGAATAAAAAAATATATATATATTAGGAATAGAAAATTTACAAATGAGCTCCAAATATATTAAATCACTATCATAACAATTTTATTATTCTTTGACAGCGAAACGCGTCCATGTCATTCTTGATATTTTCAAGTATTGTTCTTAGATATTGAAAGCATGCTTGACTAAGTGTTACCCATGACTAAGAATTATCCAAAAAGATAATATGAAGACATACAATGAAATAAAATATATTGAAACTATAATCATGATGTCTTTTCCTCCCAACCTCTTCGTCAAGACTTAAATTCTAAGTACAAATTTATGCTTATTTAAAATTCGGCCATTAGACTATCCGTCCCTAGTAAGATTTGAATGCTTTACCGTTGCAAGGCGTGCATGGGGGCATAAAATATAATAATATTTAATAATAGGTAAACGGCATATATACTAACATCTCTTTCAATATAATATTACTCTTAAAATCAAATTAATACTAACTTAGCAACCGAAGAATCATGTTGCCAAATCAATCCATCATTTTGCATTTATTATCATGTTTATTAACTTCCATTAATTACCTTTAAGTAATCATTTCAATTTCTCATACCAATTCAATCACTCTTTTATCAGTACTTATTCTTCACTCGTTCACTTTCTCTTATGTAAACGCATACGCTTCGGTCGCCTTGAGCACTTCTATCGCTCATTCCCGCAAAGTTTTCACAATGTCCTCGCCGAGATGTTCATCCCCAACTATCTCGACGCTTATCATCGCCTTAGCGACGCATGAATTCGCACCCGAATTGCTTCGAAGGTGGTGCCGAACACATGAGCTTTGAGCACGTGGCCCAGAAGTGGCTCTTCAATGACACAGTTGACTAGTCTCTGAGTTACATCAACCAGCACTTAGACTTTAATTTGTTCTTGCTGCAAAGGCGGGTTCCGTCGTCCAGCGGCCCCCTACGTCTGCCCCATGGTATTGTAGGAGGAAGGTAAATCAGGGTGAATGCTGGGTTGACAAGTTGATGGTTGTTCGAGGCTTTAAGCCAGCAGACGGGGATATTATCCCATATTGCAACTGGCGACACTCGAACCGTCGCTCCATGCTGCAAACATACCACCAACTTACCAACTGATCCAGCCCCTGGGGGCGACTTTAATTTGTTCTTGATCACACATTTGGCTGTCCTCATGATTATAGTATTATAATAAGATATCCAAATTATTTTTTTAGATATTCAGAGTTCAATCCTTTAAGTATGTCATATTTATAGAAATTTTTTTCTTCAAATAAAAATATAATTAAAAAGTATTAAACTTTTGGACTGCATGCACATTCTTTAATTTATCTTGATAGTAGCTGATAAAATTTTGTATGACCAAATTGATCACCTTCAAAAAAAAAAAAAAATCTATTTCTGAAACACTCATTCTCCGACAACGGAGGTCCGGCTATATTAATTCAGCAATCGAACAACAACGTTAGGTAGGAAAGGGAGCAATTTATATATAGAATTTGTGCATGCATGCCAACTATATATACCTAGGCGAAGTAGAAGATCTCAATGGAGCCAACTCCGCCGTCGCCAATGATCTCCGTATTAGAGTAGTTGAATAAAAGGAAAGATGTAAACAATAAACTTATTATTATGCTTAATCCATATGCCAGCGATATAATTTATAATGTGTTTAAGAATAATTCACCGATTAATAAGGAAAAGATTTAGTCTAATAAATATTATGTTCTAGTATTAACTTGATTTGATCTGATTACTTTTAATAATTCACTTTTACCCCTGATAAATTCAACGGAAGACCTCTGAAGTTGAGTTTGCTTGCCAGTTTATTGAAACATTGTCAAGGTAAAGGTTTGGTAACTATATTAACAATTTGATCCTTCGTAAAAATATAAAAAACAGATAATTATTGAGTCATCACATACTCTCGAACAAAATAAAAATCAATTTTCACATGTTTTATACGAGCATGAAAAATTAAATTTGTTATGAGATATGTTGTTCCAATATTATCACATCAAATTTTTAGTGCAATATTTGATGCAAGATGAAGTTCAAAGAGAAGTGATTAAAGCCAAATAATTTTGAACATTGTATTTGCTATAACTTTATATTTTGCCTTAGTGGTTAAACGAGATACCATAAATTATTTTTTCGAATTCCATGAGATAAGGTTTTGTCCAAGAAATATTACATATCCACTAGTAGAGCGTCTATCTTTAGGAGAACTTACCTAATCCATATCAATATGGGAATAAATCTCGAAACGATTGTATATAAAAAAAGATTATATAGAATAGTACCTTTAAGATAGTGAAGTATTTGTTTTACATTATCCCAATTTTGTTCAGTTGAAGTATGCATGAATTAACAGGCATAATTTACTGCAAAGATAATATCAGGGCGTGTAATAGTGATATATTGTAAGACTCCGACAATGCTTCGATAAATCTGTGGATCAGACAAAGCAGAAGAGGATGAAGTTGTAGAGTTGTTTATAGCAATTGGTATAGAGATCGGACATGCTCCATCTATTTTTGGTTGTTTGGAGAAGCCAAGTAATATATTTCCTTTGAGAGAGAAGCTAGCTTTCCTCATGTGGAATAAGTGCAATACCAAGAAAAAAAATGAGCAATACCCAAATCTCGAGTAAGAAATTTTTGATTGAGAAGACTTAATAAAGTTATGATATCATTATGATCATTGTCAGTTATTAGTGATACGGTTGGCAATGGAGGGGCCCAAGAGGAAAGGGATAGAAAGGTCAAGGCCATATAGCGGTCAAAAGTCAAGAGGATGTGGCGGTCAATAGTCAGGGTGATTCAGCAGTCAATGGTCAGGCTGACTAGGCAGCCAAAGGCAAGCATGTGGGGTAGTCAGAGGCCAGGCGGACTTGTTGATCAAGGAGGCAAAGTAGTCGAAAGACAAGGGGAGACGACAGGCGGAACACCGGGTATAGGTCGGAAGCGGCAGAGCTGGGTAGAGACAGCCCAATCTACGGGCTTATGGTCGAGGGCCAGCAAGTACTCATGGGTCAGGAGCGGCAGAGCTGGGTAGAGACAGCCCGATTTATAGGCCTGCAATTTGAAGGCCCGGAAGCGCAAGAAACAATCATAGATCGGAAGCGATGGGGCTGTGTACAGACGGCTCGGTCTACAGGTCTGCGACTCAAAGGCACGGAAGCGCAAGCCACAAATCAAAGGTTGGAAGCAGCAGGGCTGTGCAGAGACGGCTCTGTCTGCGGGTCTGCTACTCGAAGATCCGGAAGGGCAAGCCACAAGTCACAGGTCAGAAGCGACAGGGCTGTGTAAAGACAGCCCGATCTACAGGCTTACAGTCGAGGACCAGCAAATACAGGGTACAGAATACAGACCGTGATCGACAGGGCTGTGCAGGGTCAGCCCGACTAACAAGTAACTCTTAGAGGCGAGATCTGGTCGAGGGGTGCGAGGTAAATGTCGACCGCGATAAATAGGATGAGCCAAGCTGTGCTGGAATGGAAGGATCACAATTGTCCGTCAAGGTTAATCATCACATACCAGTGAGATGTGCGAAGGCGGAGGTTTCTAAAGGAGAAGATGCTCTCATGACCAATAGCGGCCTGACAGGTGTCCCTCACTACAAGACAAAACTCATGTGTAAAGACGGAGGTTTCTAAACAAGAAGATGCTTTCACAACCAATAGCAGCACGACAGGTGTCCAGGACTACACGACAAAGCCCAGCGTCTAACGTTTTCTGACAAGGTTGCAGGTTCTAGAAGTGAGGCGGATGCATAAAAAGGGGAGGATTCCTCGTACGCAGGTACGCGCTCTCTGGTCATTTTTTCCTTCCACAACTTTTCATTTTCCAGTCTCTCTTCTTTTCTGGGGAAAGAGGACCTGACTTGAGCGTCGGAGGGCCTGATTCGGGGACTTTTTCCCTGGGTTTCGGTCTCTAACGTGGGAGGAGGATTGTCTGAGTGTGCGCAGGGTCCTGCAGCAGCGTCAGCAGCCCGTGGGAGCCGGATCACCTACGACTTCCCGTCAACAACCAGGCCACCACGACCAGCCTCCGTCCGACTCAGCCTTCGGACGGGATCAAATTTGGCGTCGTCTGTGGGAAACACAATAGCCTGATCCGAAGCGTGAAGATGGAGGACTCCGGTCGAAGTTCCAGCAGGAGGATTAATGTCACCATGACTGCGGGGGAGTACGAGCTCTTCAAGGAGGTCAGGAAGCAAGCCGCCTCTGAAAAACAAGGAACGGTTTCACGACCTCGCCTGGCGCCTGAAGCGTCTAAAGAACCGGCTCCTGCCTCCGACAGGGGCTCAAAGAGGAAGCAGCAGGAAGAACTTCCTCGTACTTCATTCTGAGAGCCTCACCGCAACTATCATCATCCTGGACCGCGCGAGCATAGTCCGAAGAAAGAAGAGCTGCAGGCGTCGGTGGCAGAGAGCTCTCTACATCCACCCCGGGATGCAGGAAAGGGACAAGCTATAGCCTCTGCCAGAGATCTGCCTGAAGATCCAGACGACAAAGTACCTTTCTCGGCTCAGATCCTGAGGGAAAGCCTGCCTAGGGGTTACCGAGCCCCGAACATTGGAGAATACGATGGGAGCAAGGACCCGGAAGAACACCTGCGGAAGTTCAAGAACTTGGCTATCTTGTATTAATACAGCGATGCTGTCAAATGCCGAGTATTCCTACACACCCTGTCCGGGTCGGCGCAGAAGTGGTTCGATGGATTGCCCCCAGAGTCCATCAATCGCTTCATGGATTTCAAAACAGCCTTCCTACGCCGTTTCGCCAGTAGTCGTAAGTATCAAAAAACCGACCACTGTCTTTTTGCTCTCAAGCAGGACTCGACCGAGCCCTTGCGAAGCTACATCAACCGGTTCAGTCAGGTAGCCAATGACGTCCCCTCCGCCACCTCAGAAATATTGATGAGCGCCTTCTCCCACGGATTGCGAGAAGGGGAATTCTTTAGGGACCTCATCAAGAACCCTGCCCGGAGTTTTGACGATATGGTGGAGAAAGCTTCTTGCTACATCAAGGTGGAGGAAGCTCAGGCCGCTAGGCGGAAGGCTGAAAAGATAGTGACTCCTGGCAACCGACTTGAAAGGAGAGCACCCCAACCAGCTCAGCCCTTTCAGCGCGTTCAACCCAGGCCTGCCCCTCAGCTCGCTCAGGGAGTCAGACCAGCCCCACGAGTAGCTGTCATACAAGCGCCCAGGCCTGGACCAAGGGGAGCACCATATTGCACTTACCATCGGTCCAGGACGCACGATCTCAGCAACTGCTTCCAATTCGCTCATGATTCCAGGCGAGCCGCCAAGCAGGGTCTGCCCCCCCCCCCCCGGAGTTAGCGCCCCAAATACAGAGAATGGAGGAAGAATGGGTCGCGGCTGGACGTGCTCGTCAGACCCGACCCGACCTAGCTGGCCCATCTAACCAAGATGGCCTCGGGGAAGACCGAAGAGATGCCGGAGAACTGGAGAACCGGGGCAATGCTGCTGTGCGAGAGATTGGTATGATTTCAGGAGGGCCCACTGACGGGAACTCAGGCCGAGCCCGTAAGTCACACGGTCGGCGATTGTATGTGGGAGCTGTGGGGTGCAGCCATGAGCAGGCGTCTGGCCCTGTCATTAGCTTTGGGCCACAAGATTTGGAGGGCCTGGAACTGCCCCACGACGACGCCCTCATAATCAAGGCCGTTATCGCTAACAGCCGAGTGGCTCGGGTCTTTGTGGATACCGGGAGCTCGGTCAACATTTTATTCAGAGCTGCGTTCGAGGAGATGCAGATTGACGCCGCTGAGCTCCAACCCGTAACCACTTCTTTGTTCGGGTTCACAGGCAACGAAGTCAAACCCATGGGTCAGATCAAGCTGGCCATCTCCATGGGCACTAAGTCACTGGTGCGCACCCGGAGGAGTACCTTTATAGTGGTGGATTCGCCTTCCTCCTACAACGTCATCCTGGGAAGGCCAACTCTGCATGAGTTCCGGGCTGCCGTCTCCACTTTTCACCAAAAGATCAAGTTTTCGGTCGACGAGCAGGTCGAGGAAGTCAAGGGAGAGCAGAAGGTGTCCCGTAGCTGCTACATTGATATGGTCCGGGTGGAGGCGCGCAAGAGCCGGAGGACGCAGGATGGGGGAGTACACGCTATCCAAGAGGAGCCCCTGCCTATTGCCGAGGAGCCTATCCCTTGGGAAGAAATTCGGCTGCATGCGGACAGAGCAGAGAGCATCACTCGCATTTCCAGTGACTTACCACCGGAGCTTAAGTCGGAGCTGATACAGTGTCTGATTCGCAATAGGGACATTTTTGCTTGGTCACCGGAAGAGCTGCCCGGGGTCAAACCAGAAGTAGCTGAGCACAAGCTGCATATTATACCCGAGGCCAAGCCAGTCAAGCAGAAGAAGAGAAACTTCTCTGCCGACCAGAATAAGATTATCCGAGTTGAAGTGGATCAGCTCAGGAAGGCAGGACATGTTCGAGAGGTGCAATTCCTGTCCTGGCTTTCTAACGTTGTATTGGTGAAGAAGCCTAACAACAAGTGGAGGGTGTGCATAGACTTTCGCGACCTCAACAGGGCCACCCCCAAAGACTGTTATCCTCTACCGCGGATCGATCAGGTGGTGGATTCAACTGCTGACTATGAGAGGATATGCATGATGAACGCTTATCAAGGATATCATCATATACCCTTGGCTAGGGAGGATCAGGAGAAAGTCAGCTTCATAACAGCCGACGGTACTTTTTGCTATACGGTCATGCCATTTGGACTCAGAAATGCTGGGGCTACCTACCAAAGGATGATGGACAAAGTCTTTCGGAGTCAGATCGGGCGGAACGTAGAGGTCTATGTTGATGACATCCTGATCAAGTCCCCCCTGGCGTCCAGTCTAATAAAAGATATAGAAGAAACCTGTGGGACTCTGAGGCAATATGGGGTAAAACTGAATCCCCTGAAATGCTTGTTCGGGGCCAAAGGAGGGAAGTTTTTGGGGTATCTGGTGACTGAACGAGGGATAGAAGCCAACCCTGAGAAGGTTCAAGCACTTCGGAACATGCAAATCCCTCAGAATTTGAAGGAAACACAGAAGCTGGTCGGCAGGATAACAGCACTGTCCCGATTCATCTCCAGATCTGCAGATCGAGCGGCGCCCTTCTTCAAAGTGCTCAGGAAAGCGGCCAAGTTTCAGTGGACGGAAGAATGCACACAGGCCTTTGAGGAGCTAAAGTAATACCTGGAGTCCTTGCCATCACTGTTCAAGCCTGTTGTGGGAGAGCCCCTTTAGGTCTATTTGTCAGCCACCCCCGAGGCCGTGGGGGTCGTGCTGGTTAAAGAGCAGGACAATGTACAACGGCTAGTGTATTTTTTCAGCCATCTATTGAAGGGGGCTGAGTCTCGGTATTCAGCCCTGGAAAAATTGGTTTACGGACTTGTCCTCATGGCTCGACGCCTCCGACCGTATTTTTTGGCACATCCCATCACCGTCCTGACAAATAGTACAATAGGTCGAGCTCTCACCAAGGTGGAGGTAGCAGGTCGGCTTATCAAATGGGCAACCGAGCTAGGGGAATATGATATACAGTATCAGCCCCGAACCGCGATCAAAGCACAGGCTCTGGCGGATTTCTTGACAGAAGTTTATCAAGCAGACTCGGAGGAAGTCTGGAAAATTTATGTAGACGGATCAGCTACCCATCGGGGAAGTGGTGTAGGTGCACTTTTAATATCTCCGCAGGGAGACATTATGCAGCTGGCTGTACGGCTAAATTTCAGAGCTACCAACAATGAGGCAGAGTATGAAGCCCTATTAGCAGGTTTGCAAGCAGCTCGGCATGTGGGGGCAAGCCGAGTCGTAATATACTCGGATTCGCAGCTAGTAACCCAGCAGGTGACCGAACATTTTGAAGCAAACAACGAAAAGATGCAAGTTTACAAGGAAGCCTATGAGAAGATGAGGAAAGATTTTAAAGAGGTCACAGTCACTAAGATTCCCAGGGTTGAAAATGAAAGAGCGGATGAACTAGCTAAAATGGCCAGCTCCCTGACTACTTGGGTACTTGACAGATCTATAGCGCAGACCTTCCTTATAGCTCAGATCGATCTGCAAAATAATCTGGGAGGAGTAATTGATTGGAGGACGCCCATAATAAGCTTCCTCCAACAAGAAATTGTACCCACCAACTTAGAAGAGGCACGCATGCTCAGGAGACAGGCTCATTCTTATGTTATGATTGGAGACCAACTGTACAAAAGGTCTTTCTCCAGACCTCTGCTCAAGTGCCTGAATGTGGAAGAAGCAGACCAGGCCTTGCGGGAGATACACTTGGGGTGTTGTGGCAATCACGCAGGTGGAAGAACGCTGGCTCGGAAAGTGCTATTGGCCGGGTATTTCTGGCCTACCCTGCAGAAGGACGCACAGAAGCTGGTGAATACTTGTTTGTCATGCCAAAGGTACCAGAACCTGACGCACCGACCTACAGAGCTGCTGAGAACTTCTATAGTGTCTTGCCCTTTTGACCAGTGGGGTATGGATATCGTAGGACCTTTCCCGATGGCTACGGGGCAAAGACGTTTCTTGCTGGTAGCAGTAGATTACTTCTCCAAGTGGGTGGAAGCGGAAGCTCTGGCCAGAATCACTGAAGATGCGGTGATCCAGTTCTTATGGAAGAATATCTTTTGCAGATTCGGCTTGCCTCACAAATTGGTGTCGGACAATGGCAGACAATTTCAATGACGCAAAATACAAAATTGGTGCAAGGGGTTCGGCATAACTCAGGCCTTCACTTCGGTGGCTCATCCGCAAAGCAATGGTCAGACAGAGGTAGTCAATCGAGAAATAGTGCGGGGGCTCAAAGTCAAGCTGGATCACACGGGAGGCAGTTGGGTGGACGAGCTGCCGAGCATTTTGTGGGCCTATCGTACGACACCCCGAGAAAGTACATGTCTGACACCTTTCCATTTAGTATATGGCAATGAAGCAGTGGTACCTCTGGAGGTCGGGATACCGTCCGTGAGAAGAATGATGTATGATGAAGGGAACGCAGAGCGACGGCTGGCTGAGCTAGATTTCATCAACGAAATCCGTGAACAAACAGCTGCCAGGTTGGAGGCCTATAGACAGAGAATGAGGCAAAACTATAATAGAATGGTGATCCCTCGATTCTTCGGAGAAGGAGACCTCGTCTGGAAGCAGATGAAGCCCTTAGGGGAAGTGACGAAGTTGGCTCCTCAATGGGACGGACCATACAAAGTTATCAAGAAATTGACATCGGGGGCCTATTACTTGCAGGACGCTCAAGGAAGGAAGCTGGATCGATCTTGGAGTGCTAACTACCTACAACCCTATCGAGTTTGAGGGGGCTGACTCTGTTGACGTAGGCCGGGTCAAGCGAGGGGCGTGGAGACAGTAGGATAGTCAAGTAAAAATTTGAAGAGGCATGTGTACATATAAAAATTTCTCAGTTTAAGTGGCTAGTACAGATCATTTGAAAGGAGCAAAAATCTCATCCGGAAAGCCTTGAATGATTTGGTCGTGATCCAAAAAGTCTGCGGAGGGGACGGACCTCAAGAAGTCTTGTGCATGCAGTTGCCTGATAACTCCAGCCGCCGTGTATGGTACGGACGCAGCAAAGCGTGCCCCAGCCTGGGATAAAAATTCAGGAGAGCTCAGATAGGACCTTTGACTTCGCAGGCAATGATCATCCTCTCCTTCTTGATAGACCGCCAGGGCAGTGGATACTCCTGTCAAAGCCGCCCGAGACTGGGATAGTTCCGCCCTCAGGGCCTCCAGCTCAGCCCCTTGAGTCTCCAACTGTGCCGCCTGAACCTCCAGTTTATTGTTCTTCTCCTGCAGAAGAGTATCCTTGGACTGTATTTCCCGAGCCTGATGGGCTAGCTGTTGCTGATACCCTGCCTCAGATGCAGCTCTCTCCTCCCTCATAGCTCGGAGCTCATCTTTCACCTGTATCAGGGACCGTTTCTGACGGTCGGTCTGATTGGTTAGGGCTTGAATCTCTGCTCGCAAAGCATAACTGGCTTGGGCAGGGTCGTTCAGTTGCAGCTCTAATTCGGAGACTCTCTCCCAGAGCTCTTTGCTTTCATGATGGAGAGTGTGGAAAGATTGGTTCAGCACTAAAGATTCTGCATGAGTCTGGATGGAAGATATAACCCTCAGTTAAGGCAAACTAATACCCAGTGTAAGGTGAAGAGTACTTACTTTAGCCCAGGACTTCGAAAACCTGTCCATCTGGACTAATGGAGGCACGCCACCCATTTGATCCATGCTCTCTGCCCACAAACTGCCGAGGCAGCCTTTCATCATCAGAAGGCTCGTGGGGGCGTCAGGCCGCCGAGCTAGAGCAGCTTCAGAGGGGATGGTGGTCCTGTAACGATGGAGGGCGGAGGAGGAAGGTTGAGAAGGGCCGACGTCAGCACCAGGAGGAGCAGGAGGTGGCTCGGGAACGGGCTCAGTTGGCGCGGGGTTTTGATGATCGCCTGGGCTGTCTTCCTCTGCAGGAGCGGGGGCGGAGCGGAATGCAGCTGGTCTTCCCCTGTAAGGGTTGGGAGAGGCTGCCGGATAAACGAAACAAAAATGAAGAAGGGAGTAGGGTCAGAATCAGCCCACGATGGCCGCAGGGGGTAATATGACAGTAAAAGGAACAAGATTAACCGTCTATAAAGTCAGACCTGGTCTTCGGCGCCGCCTGTGAAGCAGGGGCTGGTTATCAGAGTCAGAGTTATCAGAGCGAGGCTGACCCTGTGAAGAGGCTGCCGCACCCCTATCTGTGGCGCCCCGGCCGGATGAGCTTAGACCTGCGCGATGAAGAGCTGCGCGACCACGTCTGGAGGCCCGGGGGGCTCCTCGGAAGACGCGTCTGGCCAGACGGTCGACTGGATCACGACCCCGACCTCAGCTCGGGGCGGCCGATGAAGGAGAAGCGTTGTGTGAGGCGGGGTTGGAGGTGGGCTGAGGCGTTGCCCTAGATGAGGTGGATCCAAAATGAGGGAGTAGCCTCCTCTCCAAGATCACCCGACCGCGCTGCAGTATTTCCAGATCACTGAGGGGCAAGGGCAGAAC
The DNA here is from genome assembly GCF_018446385.1 of Zingiber officinale. Lineage (NCBI taxonomy): Eukaryota > Viridiplantae > Streptophyta > Magnoliopsida > Zingiberales > Zingiberaceae > Zingiber > Zingiber officinale. Next base: position 49,506,025 of record NC_055996.1, on the reverse strand, counting down.
CTCTGATGCGCGACTCAAAACCTCAGCTGTAGACACCAACGCGAAGGGTCAGTCTAACAGAAAATAAGCGAAAGGGGGAGCTCAGCACAAACTTACCTAAGGAGTGCGGTGTTTCAGGAGAAGGAGGGCTCAACCTGAAATAAGAAAGTAGGTCGCCAGATAGCAGTCTTGTCAGATTCAGGCGCCAATCCTCCATCTGGGTCGCAGCCACAGTATAAGGAAGGTCCATATGGAAGTCTTCCAACGCCAGAGTCAGAGGCAGCGCAGATTGCCATCGCAGAGGCCAATCCACTTCTTCGGGAAATCGGAGAAAAAAGAATTTTTCCTCCAGTTAGCACTGGGAGGAGGAAGAGGAGAGAAGAAAGCAGTCTGACGGCGAGCTTGGAAGTCAAAAAGACCATCGGCGTGCCGAGCAAGAGCAAAGAAGCAGTGAAAGAGGGGAGCGGACCAGGAAACCTCGCAAACTTCGCAGAGTATTACAAAGCCACATAAAATCTTTATGGAGTTGGGAGTTAGCTGACCTAAGAGGATCTTAAAGTAGCGGCACACTCCAGACATAAAAGGATGCGGGGGTAGACGGAGGCCAGATACAAATTGCTCAGTGAAGAAAGTACAATAACCAAGCGGAGGATCGAAGTACAGGTTCACACCAGTAGGGATGATGGGGTGGAAGATAGTAGGGATTTCATAAGTGTATCGTAGGTCATCCCAATCCAACTCAGCAAAAGTCGAAGCGTCTGGGAAGTGCTCCGCCAACAAGGAGACCCAAGAAGGAGAAGTCATTGCGAAAGAGATTATCTCAGGTGATAGAAAGAACAGACGAAAAGAAGAGGCTTGGGGAAGAAGAAGGATCGCAGCAAGGTCTTGGAGAAAGTCAGTCGGCGGCAGCGACGCTTGGGTGCTCCGTGGTGGCGGCGAACCATAAGGAAAGGGAAGAAGCAAGAAGATACTTATAGGTATTGCGGAGGAAGGACATTTTCGTATGTTGACAACGGACGGTTGATGCAGGGGCGGAAATAGACAGGAAACACCTTGTGATGATCCTCGGAAGTATAACCGGGGGGCATTATGGCAAAGGCAGGGGCTCGAGATACGAAGCGTCCCCTAAGGAGGTCGCTCCAACCAAGACAAAAGTGTACGGAAGAGCCATCAGGAAGACGGGTAGATCAGGTCAGCAGGCTTCAGGGACATGCGAGGTAAAAGTTGGCCCTGGCCGGGCTAGGTATAAAGGCAACTATCGGAGGAAGAGCGACGTAGCCGAACAAAACGAGCAAAATAAGCAAGGGCGAGCAGATTAGCAGAGATCTACCAAAGCCACGGACGACCTACTAAGAAAAGAAACAAGCTAAGGATGCATGAAGGGGAAGCGAGACAATTATCCAGAGTTCAATACGACCATACGAATAAGTACAATCTGGGAAGGTTCAGCATCAACACATAAAAGGTAAGCATTACAACATGGTCCCGACTACATCACATCTGAAGAAGAGGGGGCAGGGTCACTGGAAGCCAATGGAAGGAGCCCGGGGTCGGCTGGCACTATGTCAGAAGATGCAGGATCAGCGGACGCTTCAGATGCAGCAACAGGAGGGGCCTGGACAGAAATATCCCCGGGAGCTGGATCGGCCGCAGGAAGAGGAGCCTCCAGGAGGAAAAGTCCGTCATCAGGTTCGAAGGAAGGGAAAGTGTCCTGCGGCAATTCCCTGGATAGGCGAGCTGTGTCCAGAAAGGTGGCAGGAGGTGCCGAGCGTAGGAAACCTTGCTCGAAGGCCTGCCTAACCCCACCAGCAGCCCTATGACAGAGCAACAAGACCATCCAGCGTCCTAGCTTATGGAGGAAGAAGGAAGAGCGGACGTAGGCCAGTCTGTACGCCATTAGCCGCTCCGATTCGCCAGCTCGGTACGCTTCCAAACTGTTCTTGTTCTCGGCAACCTCGGCGCGGGCCACAGATAAATCGCTCTGGCCTTGAGACACTGCTTCCTGGGCCTTCGATAACTCCGCTTGCAAGGATTGGAGAGTGGCTTGGCAAGCTTCCCACTGAGTCCGCATGGTTGTTTCCCGGCTAGCGGCGGCACTAGCCAGGGCCTGGGCGTCGGCCAACCCCATTTGCAAGAGCTCCTGACCTTGCCGTAGCAGCGTCAGCTCCTCTGATTGGGAGAGCAGCTCTACCTCTTTGGCTTTCAGCTCAGAAACTGTTGCTTGATGACGCTCCGCTTCAGAAGCCAAGGAGGACTCACTTGTCTTTAAGGCCGCCTCCAGCTTCTGTAGTTTATCGAAGGCGGCATGGGAAATGGCCCGAGCAGAGGCCGCAGACTCCCCGGCGTCACGCAGATAAGCATCCAAGCTTCCAAGAGAAGGCTCAGGAGGAGCTGAGGAAGCCGCAGGGTGCTCTAGTTCCTGAAGACGTGCCTTGAGCTCCGCGTTCTCTCGCTGAAGCTTGGCTGCTCGCTGAACAGCGCTCAGACTCGCGGAGCAGGTCTGTAAGTGGCCGGAAGAAGAGAAAGGGGGTTACAGAAACACACGGATACCAGGAAGAAGAAGAGAAAGAGCTTACCGCTACCAGGGAGCGAGCAATTTGATCAAACTCCTCCAAAGGGGAATTGCTCTCCCAGAATTGGTGATTGGCTGATTGCCAGGCGGTAGCCAAGTCCCCATAGAAATCGACCCTACCCATGATGGAAGATAGATCGGCAGCGGGTGCGTAGGCCGGGTCGGTCTTTAAAGGGAGCCTCCAGGAAGCTTCAAAGGCTAGGTCTGCAGAAGGCAGGTTCAGAGTCGGCATGGCCGAGCTCATAGGCACGAGAAGAGGGGAGGCTGAGGGAGCCAGTGAGTTCAGGGGCTGATCGCCAGAGGACGAAAGCGGGGCAGGTAATATGCTCTGGATTGGCACCGGAGTTGTCAGGTCCAACGGCGGGTCTCCCACTTCTAGATCAGAGGCCTTCTCCTGGGCCAAGCTTGTCTCCTGGACCGAGCTCGTATCCGAAGACCTGGAGGGGGAAGAGATAACCGCCACACGTTGGCGACGAGGGGGTGGAAGAGAAGTCGCGATGACCGGGGTCGTCCTCTTGCCCTTGCGTGTTAGGCGCAGCTTCATAGTTGGAGGGAGAGAAGGCACCTGTCCTGCGGGCGATGGCTCAGCCGTAGGTTGATCAGAGATGCGGGGTAGGGCTGAGTCTGTAGGGTCGAGAGCAGGGGGCTCAATAAGCATCGGGGCGTCCTCCGCATCAGAAGTCCGGGGTTCCGAAAGCTGTGGATCGGCGGCAGCGGCGGGATCAGAAGGTAGACCTTGTGTCAGCTCTTCGTTCAGAGCTTGCAGAACGGCCACCGAAGGTGTCTCCTGATTGGCAAAAGAGCGAAGTATGGCGGCCACTACAAGAATAAGAGGAAAAAGCATCTCAGTTAGCGAAGAGCGGCATATAAAAAGTAACATCTTACCAAAAGGAGCTCCGATTTCTGTGGAGACAGGACTAAGACCAAAAGCGTGCAGAATGCCTTCTAGCATCAGCACAGACAGGCGAACAACAACACCTTTCAGCTTGTCCGCAGCTGCGGAGCAGGCAGGTTCATGGACATGCGAAGGGAAGTCCGAAGCGAGGAGAGAACGCCATTGAGAAGGCCCGGTTAAGGGGGCAGGGGGCTTAAGGAAGAAAAAGCGAGATCTCCAGCCTTTATTGGAAGAAGGTAGGTCATCAAAAAACTTATGGCCTGGCTTGGCCTGAACGTTGAATACCCCTGCTTCGGCCCACCGGAAGGAATAGAAGTGATGGAATAGGCTGGCGGTCAAGGGAATGTGATAAATGCGGCACAAGATGATGGTTCCGCAGACGGCTCGGAATACATTAGGGGCAAACTGAGAGATACCAATACCGCAATACTGACTCAACTCGGAGAAAAAAGGATGCAAAGGAAAGCGAAGACCGCCTAAGATTTGATCCCTAAAAACAGTGATAAACCCTTCGGGAGGAGAAGAAGGATGCTCATTTGGTGAGGGAAGACGAAACTCATATGCGGCGCCCAGCCCCAAGTTAGATTGTAGTGAAGACAGGTCGTGATGGTCTAAATCAGATATGTAACGTGAATACCAGAAGAGTTCCTTACCATCCATGATTATGAGGAGTAAGCAGGCGAGAGGGATGAAGACAAGAGGGGTCACAGGTCGGGCGCAAGCAGGAGAACGAGGAGTTGCACTGCCAGAAACGGCCGCGAACGAAGGGAGGAGGATAGCGAAGCGTCGAAGTAAGGAGAGCTAACTGCCCTTAGGGTTTATAAAGCCCATTCATTCCTAGGAAACATCGAGAGTCGAGCCGAGTATCTTTTGGGGTAACGCGCCCCAGCGCCGTCTGATGGGAAATAAGCGCCGAAGGGTGCAAAAAATGGTCAGAAGCTGGCGTCAGGAGGCGTGCGCAGTAAAGGCGTCGGACAGGTGTCATCGCGAGAAGAAACGCATTAAAGATCGACAAGGCAAGGTAATCATGAAGGGGCGGGGCCTCAAAAAAGAAGCATTCTTCGTGAATGGCTCAAGGCTAGGCGGGAATTTTCGTGAAGCTGCAGAAGCCAGGCAATTCAAAAGGGTCGCAAGTAAGACAGGGTAGGACAGTGGGAGTGATTGCCAGATCAGAAAAGTAGCAAGCAGGCCTGTGGGGGTGTTGCTTGCTCGGACCATCCGGGCAAGTAGCCATGCGTAGATAGCCCCTGATCTGAGCAGCTAACCGGGCGCGTCGCGAGAACTGTGGGGTCATCATAAGCTGCAAGGGCACTGCGGCCCAGGGGTTGAGTAAGGTTTCTACGCTCCCTGCTCTATTCTTAATTCTATATCGTACATAGTGCAATTGCAGGAAGAAATGCGACGCGCAAAGCCAACAATAATGACCAGATCAACCAAAGCAATCAGGTCGGCACGGGCGAGACGAATGAAGGCGAAGAAGAGCAATGCAAATGTGCCTTTGCCGTTTGGAGTTATTACTGGTCTCGGACCAGCGCCATCGCCACCGGTCTCGGACCGGAGTATCATTACTGGTCTCGGACCAGCGCCATCGCCACCGGTCTCGGACCGGAGTATCCCAGACTCTCGCCCCAGTGCGAGTTATAAGTGAGCTCTGCTCTCACGACCAACGACCTTTCAGGTCGGCTCCCATGCGAGAATTAAAAGTGAGCCTTGTGCTCACGCCCAACGACCTTTTGGGTCGGTAGTCCCAGACTCTCGCCCCAGTGCGAGTTATAAGTGAGCTCTGCTCTCACAACCAACGACCTTTCAGGTCGGCTCCCATGCGAGAATTAAAAGTGAGCCTTGTGCTCACGCCCAACGACCTTTTAGGTCAGTAGTCCCAGACTCTCGCCCCAGTGCGAGTTATAAGTGAGCTCTGTTCTCACGCCCAACGACCTTTCAGGTCGGCTCCCATGCGAGAATTAAAAGTGAGCCTTGTGCTCACGCCCAACGACCTTTTGGGTCGGTAGTCCCAGACTCTCGCCCCAGTGCGAGTTATAAGTGAGCTCTGCTCTCACGACCAACGACCTTTCAGGTCGGCTCCCATGCGAGAATTAAAAGTGAGCCTTGTGCTCACGCCCAACGACCTTTTAGGTCGGTAGTCCTGCACTCGCCCGGTCACGAGTTATAAGTGAGCTCTGCTCTCACGACCAACGACCTTTCAGGTCGGCTCCCATGCGAGAATTAAAAGTGAGCCTTGTGCTCACGCCCAACGACCTTTTGGGTCGGTAGTCCCAGACTCTCGCCCCAGTGCGAGTTATAAGTGAGCTTTGCTCTCACGACCAACGACCTTTCAGGTCGGCTCCCATGCGAGAATTATAAGTGAGCCTTGTGCTCACGCCCAACGACCTTTTAGGTTGGTAGTCCCAGACTCTCGACCCAGTGCGAGTTATAAGTGAGCTCTGTTCTCACGCCCAACGACCTTTCAGGTCGGCTCCCATGCGAAAATCGAAAGTGAGCTCTATCCTCACGCCCAACGACCTTTCAGGTCGGCCCCTACGCGGGAATCAAAAATCAACTCCCCTGCGAAAATCATAAGTGAGCTCGGCGCCCACACCTGACTACCTTTCAGAGGGATATGCCTCACATTGAGCGGAGCGTTTTCAAATAATCAGGTCAGCTACATCTGGCTTCATTTTAGCTCCTTTATGCAAATTGCAAATATACAGCAAATATGCAAGGCACGGAATGCGGGAGGCCATCTACCCTACCTCTAAAGCATCAATGTTAAACTGCGAAATCAGGTTTTGCACGTTCATTGCGGTTTTAATTCTCAAGTAATATGTTGGTTTTATTATCCAAAATTCATACATGAAAAGGAATCATGATGCGACTCTTGGCTCTTACATACGGGCCAGTTTCTAAGAACACTTGCTAGATGAAATTTGAGCAGGAAAGACTACGTCGGAAAAGGACAGATATACGAGTACAACAGCACAGTTCAATAAGTAGGCGATACAGCTAAGGCTACAAGAGGGAACGTTTTGCAGCGAAGGAGCCACTGAGACAACTATGGCCCGAGCTAGTTTAACTCGGGGAAAGGATTGGTCATGGAGAATGAGCACTGCCGTGTGAAGAAATGTCTGGGGACTCAGGAGCCTCCGGGGCGTTCAAGGCTCGAGCCAGCTGCGCGTGGAGGGAGTCCATGACTGTTTGTTGCCGGGCGATCGTGTCTTGCTTGTCGTCAAGATACGCACGGAGGAGAGATAGCTCCGCTTCATGCTCTTGTTTCAAGCGTTCCTGAAGGCTGAGTTGGTGCTGCAGGTTAGCCTGGCATTCCTCTTTCCTCGCCTTCTCAGCATGCACGCAAGACTTCGCGACACGATACTGGGCTTCCATGGAGCGCAGGGCAGCTAGCTGACGAGCTTGATCCTTGGATACGCGCTCCAATTCACGTGAGTACGCGCTCCAATTCAAGTTGTAAGGTGAGCTGATCTATCCGCGTTTGGGAAGGTGGTTGATTAACCTCCTCAGAAAAAGGAGAATGCATCGCGTGGGGAAGAGGCTGGTGTAACGCGGGTTAGCAAAAGAAAGCGGGAAGGCGTGGCAGGAGAATATAGAATAAAGAAACGACCGTAAGGCTCTTTATAAAGAGGAGGGGTGGCCAAGTCAAAGCAACTACGTGGGCACGGTACCCCAAGCGACTGGCAAAGCAATTAAGGAGGCATGGTATCCCAGGCGACACGACACAAAGGTTGATGCGTGAGGCAGGAAGCAAAACGCACAGAGATATGCTGAGGCAGAGACACAGAGATAGGCTGAGGTCATAAAGATATGCTGAGATCTTAAAGATGTGCTGAGGTCTAGTCAGTCAGACTTTCGTCCTCCTTCGACTAGACTTATGAGGGAGGCTTGTGATACGATTGGCAATGGAGGGGCCCAAGAGGAAAGGGTTAGAAAGGTCAAGGCCATATAGCGGTCAAAAGTCAAGAGTACGTGGCGGTCAATAGTCAGGGTGATTTAGCAGTCAATGGTCAGGCTGACTAGGCAGCCAAAGGCAAGCATGTGAGGTAGTCAGAGGCTAGGCGGACTTGTTGATCAAGGAGGCAAAGTAGTCGAAGGACAAGGGGAGACGACAGGCGGAACACCGGTATAGGTCGGGAGCGGCAGAGCTGGGTAGAGACAGCCCGATCTACGGGCTTACGGTCGAGGGCCAGCAAGTACTCATGGGTCAGGAGCGGCAGAGCTGGGTAGAGACAACCCGATTTATAGGCCTGCAATTTGAAGGCCCGGAAGCGCAAGAAACAATCATAGATCGGAAGCGATGGGGCTGTGTACAGACGGCTCGGTCTGCAGGTCTGCGACTCGAAGACACGGAAGCGCATGCCACAAATCAAAGTTTGGAAGCAGCAGGGCTGTGCAGAGACGGCTCTGTCTGCGGGTCTGCTACTCGAAGATCCGGAAGGGCAAGCCACAAGTCACAGGTCAGAAGCGACAGGGCTGTGTAAAGACAGCCCGATCTACAGGCTTACAGTCGAGGACCAGCAAATACAGGGTACAGAATACAGACCGTGATCGACAGGGCTGTGCAGGGTCAGCCCGACTAACAAGTAACGCTTAGAGGCGAGATCTGGTCGAGGGGTGCGAGTTAAATGCTGACCGCGATAAATAGGATGAGCCAAGCTGTGCAGGAATGGAAGGATCACAATTGTCCGTCAAGGTTAATCATCACATACCAGTGAGATGTGCGAAGGCGGAGGTTTCTAAAGGAGAAGATGCTCTCATGACCAATAGCGGCCTGACAGGTGTCCCTCACTACAAGACAAAACCCATGTGTAAAGGCGGAGGTTCCTAAACAAGAAGATGCTTTCACAACCAATAGCAGCACGACAGGTGTCCAGGACTACACGACAAAGCCCAGCGTCTAACGTTTTCTGACAAGGTTGCAGGTTCTAGAAGCGAGGCGGATGCATAAAAAGGGGAGGATTCCTCGTACGCGGGTACGTGCTCTCTGGTCATTTTTTCCTTCCACAACTTTTCATTTTCCAGTCTCTCTGCTTTTCTGGGGAAAGAGGACCTGACTTGAGCGTCGGAGGGCCTGATCCGGGGACTTTTTCCCTGGGTTTCAGTCTCTAACGTGGGAGGAGGATTGTCTGAGTGTGCGCAGGGTCCTGCAGCAGCGTCAGCCGCCCGTGGGAGCCGGATCACCTACGACTTCCCGTCAACAACCAGGCCACCACGACCAGCCTCCGTCCGACTCAGCCTTCGGACGGGATGGACTACATGACAAAGCCCAGCGTCTAACGTTTTCTGACAAGGTTGCAGGTTCTAGAAGCGAGGCGGATGCATAAAAAGGGGAGGATTCCTCGTACGCGGGTACGCGCTCTCTGGTCATTTTTTCCTTCCACAACTTTTCATTTTCCAGTCTCTCTGCTTTTCTGGGGAAAGAGGACCTGACTTGAGCGTCGGAGGGCCTGATCTGGGGACTTTTTCCCTGGGTTTCGGTCTCTAACGTGGGAGGAGGATTGTCTGAGTGTGCGCAGGGTCCTGCAGCAGCGTCAGCCGCCCGTGGGAGCCGGATCACCTACGACTTCCCGTCAACAACCAGGCCACCACGACCAGCCTCCGTCCGACTCAGCCTTCGGACGGGATCAATTAGGATGTCATATACATAAATAAGAAAAAATATCATAAATCCATCATTATATTTGTGGAATAGAGATGAGTCAGTGTTTGATCCAGAAAATCCTTGAGCTTATAACTAATTAGATAATTGATAAAATCATACACGAGGAGTTTGTTGAAGACCATATAAGGATTTTTTGAGTTGACAAACATAAGATGAAAATTATGGATGAATGAACCCAAGTGGTTGCTCCATAAATATAGTTTTTTCAAGATGACCATGGAGAAACGTATTCGAAATGTCTAATTATGATACAAGCTAATTAGAACTAATAGCTATTGATAATAACAGTCTGACAGATGTAATTTTGATTGTTGGTGCAATATCTCCTGGGTCAGGTTGACTAGGTCGACTAAACTTGAGTTTGCTCAAGCTTGACTCTTGATGTTTGAGTTTCGATGTTTGATAATACATGAAGATTGCAGATGTAATCGTCCGTTTGGAGAGATTGTTGATACAATTCCTCTCTGGTCAAGGTTGATCAGTTAGATATGAAGAAGAGTTAAGTAGGTCAAAGGGATGATCAGATACTTGATTGGGAAAGTCCTAATTGAAAATTAAATACTAGGGTTGGAATTCCCATTGAGATGCAACTCATAAGTCTAATTTGTCTGCCTCTAGAACAGGAAATTAGGGGTTTTTTGCTTATTGCAGCCATCAGTCTTTCTACGATTTGTCACGTTTGTTAATTTACTTATTTTTAATCAATTATTTAACTTGAATTTATTTATTTTTATAAGTAATTTATTGTTATTTTAGTTGAGGGGATACCGACAACCCCTTTTACATAAAATGTGAAGGTTTAAATTTGTATAATGACACTATCACAAATAATTTAACTTTCAAATTATCAATAGTTTCTTTTTATATAAAAAAATATTCACATCTAACATGATATGAACACCTATTTCACAGTGAAAATAAAAAAAAAGTGTCATTATCTTTTAGATTGGAAAATATTTTATCCCTTTGAAAAAATATATATATATATTAGGAATAGAAAATTTACAAATAAGCTCCAAATATATTAAATCACTATCATAACAATTTTATTATTCTTTGACAGCGAAACGCGTCCATGTCATTCTTGATATTTTCAAGTATTATTCTTAGATATTGAAAACATGCTTGACTAAGTGTTACCCATTACTAAGAATTATCCAAAAAGATAATATGAAGACATACAATGAAATAAAATATATTGAAACTATAATCACGATGTCTTTTCCTCCCAACCTCTTCGTCAAGACTTAAATTCTAAGTACAAATTTATGCGTATTTAAAATTCGACCATTAGACTATCCGTCCTAGTAAGATTTGAACACTGAATGCTTTACCGTTGCAAGGCGTGCATGGGGGCATAAAATATAATAATATTTGATAATAGGTAAGCGGCTTATATATTAACATCTCTTTCAATATAATATTACTCTTAAAATCAAATTAATACTAACTTAGCAACCGAAGAATTATGTTGCCAAATCAATCCATCATTTTGCATTTATTATCATGTTTATTAACTTCCATTAATTACCTTTAAGTAATCATTTCAATTTCTCATACCAATTCAATCACTCTTTTATCAGTACTTATTCTTCACTCACTCACTCTCTCTTATGTAAGCGCACACGCTTCGGTCGCCTTGAGCACTTCTATCGCTCCTGCCCGCAAAGCTTTCACAATGTGCTCGCCGAGATGTTCATCCCCAACCGTCTCGACGCTTATCATCACCTTAGCGACGCACGAATTCGCACCAAAATTGCTTCGAAGGTGGTGCCGAACACATGAGCTTTGAGCACGTGGCCAAGAAGTGGCCCTTCGATGACAGAGTTGACTAGTCTCTGAGTTACATCAACCACCACTTCGACTTTGTTTTTGATCACACATTTGATGTCTCCTCTGTTGGTTGCTATTCGAAATATCATCCTAGTTTTTCTGTAAAAAATTTGTACAAACATAGAACTATCCTACCTATCCATTTGTTCTACTAAAGTTAAATTTGGATTGCAAACGATGCTTAACATTATTAATCCAACTTTTCCCTTTTAGAAGTTAAACTTGAATTGAGAATGAAACTTAACATTCTTACTCCAAGTTCAACTGATGTGATCTTCCTAAGTTAAACCATATTACAGAAGTTGATCAAATATCTATTTCAAGGACCGACTTCCAGGTCAAACGTGGCGAGGCACTAGACCTTCTTGGGTATGAGATCATCCACCACTGCCTAGACAAAGTCTTTCAAAGAAATCGAATATTTAAACTTCTCACAGTAAACAAAGTTTAACAATAGAGACCTCAATAGAAACACATTATCGAAACATGAAATCGATAACAAAAATGATAATTAAAATCGATAACCTCTTGTGTTTGGTTTTTCAAGATCTATACAAAAGATGAACTAGTTGTGATGTGGAATTAAATAACTAGTTACACCTTTTGTAGCTTATAGACCTCACGATCTTCTATTGCATTCCTCTTCTTATCTCGGACGTCGTGTGGGTGACGATCAACCAAGACGAGACTCCACCAAAACCTTCTTCTTCCTTCCAAGTTTCGACCACCAACAATCTCCTAGAGCTGAAGAACTTCGGCCACCAACCAAACTCCAAGGGATGCTAAGAAATAATGTCTCCTATCTCTCGATCCTTCTTCCTCTAACAAGATCCGACCACCAACAACTCTTAGAGATGAGATGCCGCTGGCCACCAAGGAAGAAGAATAGGGGATGAAGAGGGCCGGCCACCACCAAGGAAGAGAGAAGAGGAATAGAAGATTTTTTCGAGAGGTGAGACATCTCTACCCTCTCTTTTATATTCCTTGGTCTTGGCAAATAAGGAAAGTTTTAAACATAATTAAACTTCCTTATATTCCTTGTCAATGTCTAAGAAGGAAAATTTAATTAAAATTTCCTTATAAACCTTTAATGGTCGGCCCCTACCTTGTTCTCCAAATAAGGAAAGTTTTAAACAAAAAATTAAAACTTCCTTAATTGTTTCCGGTAAGAAATTTTAATTAAAAAATTTCTTTCTTTAAATCCCTTCATGGTTGGTTATAAAAGGAAAGTTTTATAAATTAAAATCTCTCTTTTAAAACATGTGGATGGTTAAAAAAGGAAAGTTTTATCAAAAATTAAAATCTTCCTTTAAACTACAAATAAGGAAAGATATCAAACCTTTCTCTTAATCCTTTGTAGAAAGCTATAAAAGGAAAGATTTATAATTTTAAAACTCTTTTTTAAAATCATGACTTCGACATAAGGAAAGATTTAAAATTTATTCAAAAAATTAAAATATTTCTTTTAACTACAAATAAGGAAAGATATCAAACCTTTCTCTTAATCCTTTGTAGAAAGCTATAAAAGGAAAGATTTATAATTTTAAACTCTCTTTTTATTTTTTATTTTTTATTTTTTTTATGTGGTCGGCCACCTAAGCTTGGGCTCCAAGCTAGGCCGGCCACATCTTAATCCCATCCAAGGCTTGGTTTGGCCGGCCCTTGCTTGGGCTCCAAGTTTGGCTTGGCCGACCACCTAAGGATGGGTAAGAAGGTGGGCTTTAGGTGGATATAAGACTTTATAATTAAGAGGCTACAATAAGGACCGAGATGAGGAATTGGTTTTTGTCTCCCGATGACCTTGAGCTTCCCGTGTTCGCCCCGAACACCCAACTCAAGTTCATCAATAATATCTCATTCCATTAAAGAGTTATTATTGCACTACCGCACCAATCCTGTATTACTATATGGGCTTCTTCTTATCATGAGTGTGTTAGTCTCCCTATGTTTAATATATTGAATGCCCATTAATTAAATGAGTTACTAACAACTCGCTTAATTAATATCTAGCTCCATGAGTAGTACCACTCAATTTTATTATCATGTCGGACTAAGTCCACCTGCAGGGTTTACACGACAATCCTTATGAGCTCCTCAAGGGGACATCATCAACCTAGATTACTAGGACACAGTTTCATTCTATAATCAACAACACACCATATAAATAATATCATTTTCCAACTTATCGGACCTATTGATTTAACGAGCTAAATCACACCATTTGATAATTTCAAGAAATAAATATTAAGTATATGTGCTTGTTATTATATCATGATTAAGAGTACACACTTCCATAATAACAGAGGTATTATTCTTTTATATAGTCAGTATAAAAAGAAACTACCTCAAATGATCCAACTCAATATACTCATAGTGTACTAGTGTAATTTATTAGTCAAGATAAATTAATACCTAATTACACTATAACCACTCCAATGGTTTGTCCCATTCTATATTGGTCGTGAGCAATTGTTTATAATTTATAAGGAACTAATAACATGAACTTCTGTGTGTGACACTACACACCATGTTATTTACAATATAAATTAATTGAACAACTACACTTTGTATATAAATGTAGACATTTTACCAATGTGATTCTTATTTCTAAATAAATGTTTATATAAAAGCTAGCCTTTTAGTATACATTCCAACAATTTTCCACTTATACTAAAAGACTATGCTGCCATATACCCTGCCATATATCTAATTCCCAACCCCTCAACATGCCCATCAAAAGCTCTTGCCTTAAGGGTCTTAGTGAAATGATCTTCTAGGTTATCATCTGATGCAATCTAGGCGACAACAACTTTTCCTCGTTATACGATGTCTCATATTGGATGATACTTGCACTTTATGTGTTTACTTGCTTTATGGGCTCGTGGTTCCTTCGAGTTTGCTACTGCACCACTAATTATCACAATACACTGTAATAATTTTGGGCAAACCAGGAATCATATCTAAGTCCATCATGAAGTTTCTGAGCCATATAACTTCTATGGCTGCCTCAGAGGCTGTCATATACTTAGCTTCCATAGTAGAGTCCGAAAAAGCACCTATGCTTAACACTCCTCCATAGTTATAGCTTCACCTCCTAAAGTAAACACAAAACCCTAAGGTTGACTTACTATTGTCCCTATCAGAATAGAATTCTGAATCCGTGTAACCTATAGAGAGCAAATCATCTGCTTGGTAAACCAGCATATAATCTCTAGTCCTTCTCAGGTACTTTAATATATGCTTTACGACAGTCCAATTTCCCTATCCTGGATTACTTTGATATCTGCTAACCATGCCCACGGTAAAACAGATATCTTGTTTCGTACATAGCATATATTAGGTTTCCTACAGCTGCGACATAAGGAACTGCCTTCATTTCTTCTATCTCTTTTGATGTCTTCGGAGACATCTCTTTAGATAAAGATACTCCATGCCTAAAAGGTAGAAAACCTTTCTTGGAGTCTTGCATACTAAAATGAACTAGGATCGTATCGATAAATGAAGCATGGGATTAGCACAATATTCTTTTCTTGCGATCCCAAATTACTTTGATCCCAAGAATATGTGCACATTCTCCCAAGTCATTCATATCGAATTGCTTGGACAACCATACCCTTACTTCCGACAACACTTTGATATTGTTTCTAACTAACAAAAATGTCATCTACGTATAGTACAAGAAATACCACCATGTTTCCATCACACTTCTGTTGGTTGCTACTGGGAATATCGTATCGGTTCCCCTGTACAAAAATTTTGTGCAAGTACTGAACCATTCCTAACAACCTATTGTGTTCTTTAGAAATTAAATTAGGAATCACAAACAGAACTTAACATTATTGATTCCAAATTTAACTTATCTGTTCTTAGAGGTTTAGACTTGGATCGCAAACGATACTTAACATTATTGATCCATTCAATTAAATATTAATTTCAGAGATTGACTTCCAGGTTAAACAAGGTGAGACACTAGGTCTTCTTGGATATGGGAGCAACCACCACTTCCTAGACAAAGCCTTTCAACGAAATTTAATATTTAATTTCCTTATAGTAATCCTAGGTTTAACCAAAAGGAACAATCGAATCACAAGATCGAAAAAAAATAAAAGAACACAAACTCGAATCACAAATTCGAAACCTAGAATCATATGCCTCTTGTGTTTGGTATTTCAAAATCTATACAAAGAAAACTAGTATGATGTGGAATAGAATTATTAGTTATACCTTTTTTTGTAAGCAACAACCTCTTGATCTTCTATCGTATTCCTCTACTTATCTTGGACGTTGTGTGGGCAACGATCTACCGAGATGAGAACCACCAAGACACCTTCCTTCTTGCAAGTTTTGGCCATCAACCTTCAAGCTCCAAGGGATGCAAGAGCAAAGCCTCCTTTCTCTCCTTCTTCTCCTAGCAAGTAATCGGCCACCACAAGAACTCCAAGAAAGGGAAGCACCAACCACTAAAGAAGAAGAGAAGAAGAGAAGAGGAGAAGAGAATAGGGCCGGCAACACCAAGGAAGAGGAGAGGGAATACTAGATGATATGTTGTGTAAGGTGAGACACCTCTACCCCCTCTTTTATATTCCTTGGTCTTGGCATATAAGGAAATTTAATTATAATTAATATTCCCTTATTTTCCTTGCCATTGGTTAATAAATAAAATTTAATTAAAAATTCCTTTTAACCCTTATCATGGCCGACCCCTTGACATGCTTCAAATAAGACAAGTTTTAAACACAAAATTAAAACTTTCTTATTTGTTTCCAAAAATTTTTAAAATAAAAATTTCTCTTTAAAAATTCCCTTCATGGTTGGTTATAAAAGGAAACTTTTATAAATTAAAATCTATCTATTAAAACATGTGGATGATTTCCAAAAAGTAAAGTTTTCTCTAAAATTAAAATCTTCCTTTCAATCTGCAAATAAGAAAAGATATCAAATCTTTTCTTAATCTTTTGTAGAAACTATAAAAGGAAAGATTTAATTTTAAAACTCTCTTTTAAAATCATGAGGATGATTTCATAAAAGAAAAGTTTTCTCAAAAATTAAAATCTTCCTTTTAACTACAAATAAGGAAAGATATCAAATCTTTCTCTTAATCTTTTGTAGAAACTATAAAAGGAAATATTTAATTTTAAACTCTCTTTTAAATCATGGCTTCCACATAAGGAAAAATTTTAAATAAAATCCCTTTTACTTTCATATGGCCGGCCACACCAAGCTTGGGCTCCAAGCTAGGGCCGACCACCTTTACTTGGCTCAGGCTTGGCCGGCCCAAGCTTGAGCTCCAAGCTTGCTTGGCTGGCCACCTAAGGGTGGGTAGGAAGTGGGTATTCGGTGTGTATAATTCTCTATATATAAGAGGCTACGATAGGGACTAAGAGGAGGAATTTGTTTTGATCTCCTGATGAAATTAAGCCTCCCGTGTTCGCCCTGAACACCCAACTTAATTTCATCAATAATAATTCATACCACTAAAGAATTATTATTAAACTACCGCACCAATCCCAAATTACATTTTGGGCTCCATCTTATTCTGGGTGTGTTAATCTCTCTGTGTTTAAGATGTCGAATGTCCAATAACTAAGTGAGTTACTGACAACTCACTTTAATTAATATCTTAGTCCAAGAGTAGTACCACTTAACCTTATTGTCGTGTCGGACTAAGTCCACCTATAGGGTTTAATATGACAATCCTTATGAGCTCTCCTTGGGGGCATTATCAACCTAGATTACTAGGACACAGTTTTCTTCTATAATCAACAACATACACTATAAATAATATCATTTCCCAACTTATCGGATCTCTTGATTTATTGAGCTAAATCTCACCCTTTGATAAGTCAAATAAATAAATACTAAGTACACGTGCTTGTTATTATATCGGGATTAAGAGCACACACTTCCATAATAACAAAGGTCTTGTTCTTTTATTAAGTCAGTATAAAAAGAACTTATCTTAAATGATCCTGCTCAATACACTCAGAGTGTACTAGTGTAATTTTATAGTCAAGATAAACTAATACCAAATTACACTACGACTATTCCAATGGTTTGTTCCTATCCATCTTGTCGTGAGCAACTATTTATAATTTATAAAGAACTGATAATATGATCTTCTGTGTGTGACACCACACACCATATTATCTACAATATAAATTAATCGAACAACTTAACTTAACTTATAAATATAGATATTTGACCAATATGATTCTAATTTTTAACTAAATGTTTATACAAAAGCTAGGCTTTTAGTATACATTCCAACAATCTCTCACTTATACTAAAAGACTATGTTGTCATATACCCTGTCATACATCTGATTTTCAACCTTTCAACATGCCCATCAAAAGCTCTTGCCTTAAGAGCCTTAGTGAAAGGATCTCCCAGGTTATCACCTGATGCAATCTAGGCGACAACAACTTCTCCTCGTTATACGATGTCTCATATTGGGTGGTACTTGCGTTCTATTGTGTTTACTTACCTTATGGACTTATGGTTTCTTCGAGTTTGCTACTGCACCACTATTATTACAATAAATTGTAATAATTTTTGGGCAAACTAGAAATCATGTCTAAGTCTATCATGAAGTTTCTGAGCCATATAACTTCTATGGATGCCTTAGAGGCTGCCACATACTCAGCTTCTATGGTGGAGTCCAAAAAACATCTATGCTTAACACTCCTCCATTGTTATGACTTTACCTCCTAAAGTAAACACAAAATCCTAAGATTGACTTACTATTGTCCTTATCTGATTGGAAGTCAAAATCCATGTAACCCACAGGGAGCAAATCATCTGCCTTGGTAAACCAGCATATAATCTCTAGTCCTTCTCAGGTACTCTAATATATGCTTTATGGCAGTCCAATATCCCTATCCTGGATTACTTTGATATCTGCTAACCATGCACACGATAAAATAGATATCCGATCTCGTACATAACATACATTAGGCTTCCTACAGCTATGGCATAAGGAACTGCCTTCATTTCTTTTATCTCTTTTGATGTCTTCGGAGACATCTCTTTAGATAAAGATTCTACAAAACCTTTCATGGAGTCTTGCATGCTAAAACGAGCTAGGATAGTATCGATATATGAAGCTCGAGATAAGCACAACATTCTTTTCATGTGATCCCTTGTTACTTTGATCCCGAGAATATGTGTGCATTCTCCCAAGTCCTTCATATCGAATTACTTGGACAATCATACTCTTACTTCCGACAACACTTTGATATTGTTTCCAACTATCAAAAATGTCATCTACGTATAGTATAAGAAATACCACCACATTTCCATCACACTTCTTGTATACACAAGACTCATCCGAACACTGAATAAATCCATAGGTCTGGATTACTTCATTAAACCGGATGTTCCAAGACCTTGAAGCTTTGCTTCAGTCCATAAATAGACCGATTGAGCTCACATACTAGATGCTTTTAGCCCTTTGCAATAAACCCCTCTGGTTGCTTTATATGGATGCTTTCTTCAAGACTTCCATTAAGGAAAACTGTCTTGACATCCATTTGCCAAATCTCATAATCCATATGAGTAGCAATAGATAGAAGAATCCGAATACACTTAAGCATGACTACCGGTGAAAAAGTTTCCTTTTTCAACAAGACTTACTTTGAAAGTTTCCACCTTCCTGTCTGTCCTTCTTTTTCTGTTGTAGACCTAATGGCTTTTACACCATTTGGTGATTCTACAAGCTCCCAGACTTTATTAGAATACATATATTCTAATTCTGTATTCATTACTCTTTGCCAAGATGCTGCATCTTTATCTTGGAGTGCTTCGTCATATGTCCGAGGATCAGGTTCATGTTTACCAGGATCAAGTCCAAAGACTGTCCTAAAACATGAATATTTCAGGTTTCCTAACAACCCTCCCACTATGATGAGACACTATCTGTAATTGTGCATCATTTGTGATTCGTGTTGCAGTTTCTTGTGGTATCTCATCTTGTACTATTGGTACTAGATTAGACGTGTCCTTTATTATTTCCTTAGGAACAAATTTACTTATGAGCTTGTGGTTCATTACATAGTCTTTTTCTAAAAATCGGGCATTGGTTCTAACAATGACTTTTTGATTTTTTTCAAAGACTATAAACCTACTTTCGTTTCACTAGGATAACCCACAAACAAGTGAACTCCTGTTCTCAATTCCAACTTATCAGTGTCTCCCTTCAGCATATGTGCTGGACTACCCCAAAACCGAATATGCTTTAGATTAGTGTTACGCCCATTCTACAATTCTATGGGAGTAGAGGGTTCTGACTTAAAAGGTACTTTGTATACTACCGTTTCCAGAGTATATCTTCAAAATGATTTTGGTAATTCTGAATAACTCATCATTGATCTAACTATTTCCATAAGAGTCCTATTCCTTCGTTCTACTACACCATTCTGTTGGGGTGTACCAGGTGTAGTCAGTTGGGATTGAATCCCGACTTCTGATAAGTGACTCCTAAACTCTCCTAAGAGGTACTCGCTACTACGATCTCACCGTAGTGTCTTGATACTTTTACCTTGACGTTTCTCCACATCAGCCTTGAACTTATCAAAGCACTTAGACTTGCGGCGCATCAAGTAAATGTACCCGTGTCTCGAATAGTTGTCTATAAAAGGGATGAAATATTTGAGACAACCTCTTGCCTGGATAGTCAAAGGTCCACATGAATCAGAATGAACCAATTCCAACACATCTTTGGCTTCATACCCCTTAGACTTAAAAAACTTCTTGGTTATTTTTCCTTCCAAGTAAGACTCGCAGGTTGGAAAGATTTCCACTACCAATAAATCCAAAAGTTCATCGGTTGTTATCCTATAACCTAGCCTTAGATGCCAAAGATATGATTGGTTCATTTCCGAATGTTGCTTTCTCTGATTAGAGTTAGAAGATGTGTTATTAATTTTCATTTGTTACATCGTGGGAGTTTTTGGATTTAAAATATATAAATTGCCAACCAACGTACTAGAACAGATAACTTCCCTATTTTTCTTGATAACAACTCTGTTATCAAAAGAGACAGAATATCAAGTTCTTTGAATAGTTTAGAAACTGAAATCAAGTTCTTTCTAAACTTGGTACGTAAAGACAATTTCTCAAAATCCATGTTTTATTCCTATCAGAGGATAAACTTCTCCCACTGCAACAACTGCTACTTTTACAGTAGTGCTCATGTAGACGGTGATTTCCCCTTCATTAGTTGTTGGGTTTCCTGGAACCCCTACAATGAATTGCAGACATAATCAGTACTCCCTATTTACACACTAGGTACCGGTAGATAACACCACTAAACATGTTTCAACAACTAATGAATAAAATACACCTATATTGTTCTCAATTATAAGAGGACAGTCCACCTTAGTGTCCAAGTTTTGTTTCCAATCATTATAATTGGGACTACTAAGTCTATTCTATAGTATAATAGCTAGGGTATTGTCAAACATTTGAAATCCCAAGAATCACAAAAATATTTGGTCAAGACCAACACCTCAAAATCCCCGTGAATTTTGTATGCCACGTTAGTGTGGACGTATACAAATTCAAACTTTTAATAGGAGATTTTATCCATTAATTTTTTTTATCTCGTCAACCTATCTTTATGACAAATCAAATTAATAGTTGGTTTGTCTTTGATCAAATATTTGGTCAAAACTTTAAATTTAAAATAATATTGATTCCTCAAAACAATATTATTTAAATTCACCAACACCTCAAACACCGTGAATTTTGTATGCCACGATAGTGTGGACATATACAAATTCAAACATTTGTAAGAGGAGGGTTTTACCCATTAATTATCTTGTCAACCTCTCTTTATGACAAATAAAATTACCTCAAACATCGTGAATTTTGTATGCCACGATAGTGTGGACGTATACAAAGTCAAACACTTGTAAGAGGGGTTTTACCCATTAATTTTATTATATTGTCAACCTGACAAATAAAATTACCTCAAACACCGTGTATTTTGTATGCCACGATAGTGTGGACGTATACAAAATCATACATTTGTAAGAGGGGGTTTTAATTTTATTATCTTGTCAACCTTTCTTTATGACAAATTACTAGTTGGTTTTCCTTCGGTCACACAAATAATAGCAGTGACTTCGATGAGGAGGATACTATTAAATGTGCCTAAGTGTATACCATTACTTGATACTTAGTCCATTAAATAAGATTGTGCCCCTTCCGATGGGGAAAATCACACTCTCCTAAATAATTTCCTATAACCATCCATAAAGGAAGTTTGATCTAGTGATCTGCAAACAAACTCATCCGATGGGGAGGGAGGCACTCAGAGCCAACATGCAAGTTTGTCGCATCACTTACAAACCAGTAATGGAGACCGTGAAATTTATCTACTAATCCCTCTCCCACTTAGTTATTTAATGTGAGGAGTTTTAACTATGCTAGCATACATCACATATATCATAGTAAATAAAAGAAATAAATATAGAAATTAATTTTCCAACTATTATGACATTTTCCGTCACTGCCCTTCGCGTGTTGCCAGCCCTAGGGTTCATGTCATTGGGTCCATCGAGCTTCCTTTTCTGCTGTGCCTCTAGTCTTCCAATAGCACCACTCTTCACAAGGATACAATCCGCGATAGAAAAATAAAATTTTACATACATCGATCCTATATCCCACAAGGGAATGTACATGAAGTCTTAAATACAATCATGCACATACAATAAAATGTCCTTGACATATCCAAGGGTCCAATCACACACAATATCTATAAGCCATAATAGTTGGAGCCTGCAACCACAGAGTTAGCACATCCTACTATTATCCTGCCTAAATTATGTATGACATGTGCATAATTAAACTGAAAACCAAACACATAGAGGCAAACCCTAGCTCTGATACCAATTATTGGTTGCTACTGGGAATATCGTACTGGTTCCCCTGTACAAAAATTTTATACAAGTCCTGAACTATTCCTAACAACCTATTGTGTTCTTTAGAAATTAAATTAGGAATCGCAAACAGAACACCACCCGAACCGAACCGGGAACATTACCTAAATTGCCCATCGGGTTGACGACTAGCTCCACAGACCACCAGAGGTCCTTTCAGCATGCTTTGTCCTCACTTGCACGCACCCTGGAAAACTTCCCAGGAGGTCACCCATCCTCAGATTTCTCCAAGCCAAGCACGCTTAACTTTGGAGTTCTTTGAGTTTGGGCTTCCGAAAAGGAAGGTGCACCTTGGTGATATGGATAGTACCATCTAACCTTTTAAGTCATACTTAACCAGAATCTCATAACCGGGGTATTACAATCACCCCCACTTAAAGACACAACGTCCTCGTTGTGCAACCACGAATCACACAACAGACAAATCCATGAATCTCCCTCGCTAGGTGGTGCCCTGGGTGCTCCTGCCACAGGCGCACTCACGGTCGCAAGGTCGCTCTGATACCATCTGTAACGCCCCGGCTCGGGCGGGCCCCACCCGAACCGAACCGGGAACGCTACCTGAATTGCCCATCGGGTTGACAACTAGCTCCACAGACCACCGGAGGTCCTTTCAGCGTGCTTTGTCCTCACTCGCACACACCCTGGAAAACTTCCCAAGAGGTCACCCATCCTCAGATTTCTCCAAGCCAAGCACGCTTAACTTTACAGTTCTTTGAGTTTGGGCTTCCGAAAAGGAAGGTGCACCTCGGTGATATGGATAGTACCATCTAACCTTTTAAGTCATACTTAACCAGAATCTCATAACCGGGGTATTACATTTAATTTTCTTATAGTAACCCTAGGTTTAACCAAAAAGAACAATCAAATTACAAGATAAAAAAAAAAATAAAAGAACACAAACTCGAATCACAAATTCGAAACCTAAAATCATATGCCTCTTGTGTTTGGTATTTCAAAATCTATACAAAGAAAACTAGTATGATGTAGAATAGAATTACAAGTTATACCTTTCTTTGTAAGCAACAACCTCTTGATCTTCTATTGTATTCCTCTACTTATCTTGGACTTTGTATGAGCAACGATCTACTGAGATGAGAACCACCAAGACTCCTTCCTTCTTGCAAGTTTCGACCACCAACCTTCAAGCTCCAAGGGATGCAAGAGCAAAGCCTCCTTTCTCTCCTTCTTCTCCTAGTAAGTAACCGGCCACCACAAGAACTCCAAGAAAGGGAAGCACCGGCCACTAAAGAAGAAGAGAAGACGAGAAGAGAATAGGGCCGACCACACCAAGGAAGAGGAGAGGGAATACTAGATGATATATTGTGTAAGGTGAGACACCTCTACCCCCTCTTTTATATTCCTTGGTCTTGACATATAAGGAAATTTAATTATAATTAATATTCCCTTATTTTCCTTGACATTGGTTAATAATGAAAATTTAATTAAAAATTCCTATTAACCCTTATTATGGCCAGCCCCTTGACATGCTTCAAATAAGGCAAGTTTTAAACACAAAATTAAAACTTCCTTATTTGTTTCTAGAAATTTTTAAAATAAAAATTTCTCTTTAAAAATTCCCTTCATGGTTGGTTATAAAAGAAAACTTTTATAAATTAAAATATCTCTATTAAAACATATGGATGATTTCCAAAAAGAAAAGTTTTCTCTAAAATTAAAATCTTCCTTTCAATCTATAAATAAGAAAAGATATCAAATCTTTTCTTAATCTTTTGTAGAAACTATAAAATGAAAATTTTAATTTTAAAACTCTTTTTAAAAATTATGAGGATGATTTCATAAAAGGAAAGTTTTCTCAAAAATTAAAATCTTCCTTTTAACTACAAATAAGGAAAGATATCAAATCTTTCTCTTAATCTTTTGTAGAAACTATAAAAGGAAATATTTAATTTTAAACTCTCTTTTAAATCATGGCTTCCACATAAGGAAAGATTTTAAATAAAATCTCTTTTACTTTTATATGGCCAGCCACACCAAGCTTGGGCTCTAAGCTAGGGCCGGCCACCTTTACTTGGCTCAACCTTTGGCTTGGCCGGCCCAAGCTTGAGCTCCAAGCTTGCTTGGCTGGCCACCTAAGGGTGGGTAGGAAGTGGGTATTTGGTGGGTATAATTCTCTATATATAAGAGGCTACGATAGGGACCGAGAGGAGGAATTGGTTTTGGTCTCCCGATGAAATTAAGCTTCCCGTGTTCGCCCCGAACACCCAACTTAATTTCATCAATAATAATTCATACCACTAAAGAATTATTATTGAACTACCGTACCAATCCCAAATTACATTTTGGACTCTTTCTTATTATGAGTGTGTTAATCTCCCTGTGTTTAAGATGTCAAATGCCCACTAACTAAGTGAGTTACTGACAACTCACTTTAATTAATATCTTAGTCCAAGAGTAGTACCACTCAACCTTATTGTCGTGTCGGACTAAGTCCACCTGCAGGGTTTAACATGACAATCCTTATGAGCTCCCCTTGGGGACATTATCAACCTAGATTACTAGGACATAGTTTCCTTCTATAATCAACAACACATACTATAAATAATATCATTTCCCAACTTATCGGGCCTCTTGATTTATTGAGCTAAATCTCACCCTTTGATAAGTCAAAGAAATAAATACTAAGTACACGTGCTTGTTATTATATCGGGATTAAGAGCACACACTTCCATAATAACAAAGATCTTGTTCTTTTACTAAGTCAGTATAAAAAGAACTTATCTTAAATGGTCCTGCTCAATACACTCAGAGTGTACTAGTGTAATTTTATAGTCAAGATAAACTAACACCAAATTACACTATGACTATTCCAATGGTTTGTTCCTATCCATCTTGTCGTGAGCAACTATTTATAATTTATAAAGAACTGATAACATGATCTTCTGTGTGTGACACCACACACCATGTTTTCTACAATATAGATTAATCGAACAACTTAACTTAACTTATAAATGTAGATATTTGACTAATATGATTCTAATTTCTAACTAAATGTTTATACAAAAGCTAGGCTTATAGTATACATTTCAACTACTTCTTGTATACACAAGACACGTTCAGACACTGAATAAATCCATAGGTCTGGATTACTTTATTAAACCAGGTGTTCTAAGACCTTGAAGCTTTGCTTCAGTCCATAAATAGACCGATTGAGTTTTCATACAAGATGCTCTTTGCCCTTTGCAATGAACTCCTCTAGTTGCTTCATATGGATGCTTTCTTCAAGACTTCTATTAAGGAAAGCTGTCTTGACATCCACTTGCCAAATCTCATAATCCATATGAGCAGCAATAGATAAAAGAATCCGGATAGACTTAAGCATGACTACTGGTGAAAAGGTTTCTTTATAATTGATACCCATTTTCAACAAGCCTTGCTTTAAAAGTTTCCACCTTCCCATCTATCCCTCCTTTTCTATTGTAGACCTATTTACACCCAATGGCTTTTACACCATTTGGTGGTTCTACAAGCTCCCAAATTTTATTAGAATTCATAGATTCTATTTCTGTATTCATTGCTCTTTGCTAAGATGCTGCATCTTTATCTTGGAGCGCTTCGTCATATGTCCGGGGATTAGGCTCATGTTTACCAGGGATCAAGTTCAAAGACTCTCCCAAAACATGAATCTTTTAGGTTGCCTAACAACCCTCCGACTACGACGAGGCACTGTATGTAATTGTGCATCATTTGTGACACGTGTTGTAGTTTCTTGTGGTATCTCATCTTGTACAGTTGGTTCTAGTTTAAACGTGTCTTCTCTAATTTCCTTAAGAACAATTTTACTCATGAGCTTGTAGTTCATAATATAGTCCTCTTCTAAAAATCGGGCATTGGTGCCAACAATGACCTTCTGATTTTTAGGACTATAAATCTCCTTTCGTTTCTCTAGGATAACCCATAAACAAGTGAACTCCTGTCCAACTTACCAGTTTCTCCCTTCAGCACATATGCTGGACTACCCCAAATCCGAATATGCTTCAGACTAGGCTTACGCATATTCTATAATTCTATGGGAGTAGAGGGTTCTGACTTTTAAGGTACTATGTTCATTGCTGTTTCCAAAGTCTATCCCCAAAATGAATTTAGTAATTCTGAATTACTCATCATCGATCTAATCATTTTCATAAGAGTCCTATACTTTCGTTCTGCCACACCATTCTATTGGGGTGTACTAGGTGTAGTCAGTCGGGATTGAATCCCGACTTCTGATAAGTGACTCCTAAACTCTCCTAAGAGGTACTCGCCACTACGATCTCACCGTAGTGTCTTGATACTTTTACCTTGACACTTCTCCACATCAGCCTTGTACTCTTTGAACTTATCAAAGCACTTAGACTTGCGGCGCATCAAGTAAATGTACTTGTATCTCGAATAGTCGTCTACAAAAGAGACGAAATATTTGAAACCACCTCTTGTCTAGATAGTCATTGTCCACACAAATCAGAATGAACCAATTCCAATACATCTTTGGCTCTATACCCCTTAGACTTAAAAGGCCTCTTGGTCATTTTTCCTTCCAAGTAAGACTCGCAGGTTGGAAAGTTTTCTACCACCAATGAACCCAAAAGTTCATCGGCTATTATCCTTTGAATCCTACTCAAGTTAATATGACCTAGCCTTAGATGTCAAAGATATGATTGATTTATTTCCGAAGGTTGCTTTCTCTTATTAGAGTTAGAAGACATGTTATTAATTTCCATTTGTTGCATCGTGGGAGTTATTGGATTTATATAAATTACCAACCAACGTACCATAACAGATAACTTCCCTATTTTCTTGATAACAACTTTGTTATCAAAAGAGACAGAATATCAAGTTCTTTGAATAGTTTAGAAACTGAAATCAAGTTCTTTCTAAAACTTGGTACGTAAAGACAATTTCTCAAAATCCATGTTTTATTCCTATCAGAGGATAAACATCTCCCACTGCAACATCTACTCCTTTTGCAGCAGTGCCCATGTAGACGGTGATTTCCCCTTCATATAGTTGTCGGGTTTCCTGGAACCTCTGCAATGAATTGCAGACATGATCAGTGACTCTCGTATCTACACACCAGGTACCGGTAGATAACACCACTAAACATGTTTCAACAACTAATGAATATACTTTTATTGTTCACATTTCTGAGAGGACAGTCCACCTCAGTGTCCAAGTTTTGTTTCCAATCATTATAATTGGGACTACTAAGTCTATTCTATAGTATAACAGCTAGGGGATTGAAATGTTAGTTAGAGCCCTAGAGTCAATCATATGATGATTGTTGTATGGACTCGATGTATCATATTCCTATATATTTATAAAGGCATTTCTTTATGGTTATTATACTTACTTGTATTGGTGCCAAATAAACTAAGTATAATAGTGTCCTTGAGTAGAAGGTTCTTATCTATATCAATCGATTGGTTGAATCGATAGTGAGATGATATAGAGAACACTACTCTTAATCATTCCTAGTCAAGTATTAACATTCAGGGACAATGTTAATGCGACGAGACTAGCATGTAGGTCAACTCGATGACTTGATCTCATAAGTCATGGATATAGAGATATCAAGTTGACACATGGGTATGCATTGGAGAATGTATACTGAATGACCCGCCATGAGAAAGTATCATGGATCGTTATATGAGTGTCATATACTTTCTCATGTGACTATTAGTATGACTATCAGTCCTTGGACCTGAAGTCACCATGGTTCCCTACATAAGGAGTTACATACTTTGGCTTCGTCAAACATCACCCGTAACTAGGTAGACTATAAAGGCGATTACTGGGCGTGTAACAAATTATGAGGAGGGATGTGAGTGATGTAGATGGGATCTATCCCTCCTATATGACGGGAGTGACATCATCATTCTTGATAGAGTGAGACCACTAAGTGCATGGCCATGCCCAATGAGTCAATATGAGATATTGAGCTCATTTGTTTAGAGTGAGTCTACTTGGAGTTCAAGATATAAATTGATTAGAGGATGATAGGGTCTATGCCTCAATTTAATCAATCTAGATGTCAAGGATAGAAGGATATTATCATATATTGTGAACACTACAACAAAAACTCTCATAGACATCGGTGGAACAACAACGGTTTTAAGCAAAAACCGATGTCTTTGAGTATTTTACACCGGTTTTTGGAAAAACCGGTGTCTATGAGCGCAGATTTTCGTTCATAGACATCGGTTTTTTAGCCGATGTCTATGAGCGCCTTTTTTTTCGTTAATAGACACCGATTTTAACATCGGTTTTTAAAACCCGGTGTCTATGATAAATAAAATAATTTAATTTTCCCCCAACACTTAGCCAAAATTTGTAACACTTCACTCTTCCCTCCAAACCTAAACCTATATCGTGTCGTCCTTCCTCTCCCGATCAGGATCAACACACGAATCCCTTGCTTCTCCTTCCAACCACACCGCATCTCCTCCAACTCCTCGCTTTGGGTGAGAAGAGGCTGCCTGTGTGGCTTGGAGTCATCGCCAGGCCGCTAGAAGTCGCCCTCCTCCACTCTTTCTCGATCCCATATCTGGTAACCTCGATTCCTCATCTCCTTCTTTCGATCTGACCCCTCCTTGTCGATCCTCATGTGGCCATGACTGATCGGAGCTCCTTGCTCGCTGATTTTGCTGCTCGGTCGACATGGTGAGGGGGAAGACGCAGATGAGGAGGATAGAGAACCTGACCAGACGACAGGTGACCTTTTCCAAGCACCGGAGAGGCCTTCTGAAGAAGGCCTTTGAGCTCTCTGTGCTCTGCGATGCCGAGCTCCAAATGTCAAGTATTCCCCTCCTCTCTCCCTCTCTCTCTCCATCTCCTCTTCCTGTTGTCTAGATCGAGCAGAAGCTCTTTGCCTTCGATTGGGTGTGAGTCTAGATGGGGCGGTTGTTTCTGGTTAGCCTGGAGGGCAAGATTTACAGTTGCAAGCACTGCCAGACTCATCTCGCACTCTCCGACGACATCCTCTCCAAGGTGCGTTCTAGACCTCGTTTGACAACCCATCTAATATTAGGAATATCGCCCCTAGATTTCTCAATCGATTTTTTTTTCTTTTTCGTGTGGCTCAGGATTATATGCCTGCTCAATTGATAGGAATAGAAAATGTGGCTTCCAGGTACGCAGCCAAATCTTCGTTTCCCCATCACTAGATGTTAGGGTTTTTATCCTTCGACCTCTCCTTCCAGGTATGCAGTTGTCTTGCTTCCCTCGGCATCATCTCTGACCCCCTAATAATCGGGCCGCCATCGCTTCGCTACCAGCTTTGGCTCCCCTCTCGAAGCCCTTCCGCAAGCGTCGCCGCCTTGGCTGTGCCGTCCTCAAAGACGACGCCCCTCCGAAGGAGATGCCGCAGCAAAGTCCAGGTGAGGGAGTCGGCGCAGCTATTGAAGAAAGGCCTAGTGCGTTCTCTACTTCTCCTTCATCTTCTAGATAATTCGAAGTTTAGTTTCGATTCCCAAATCTCATCGTCTTATCCTCCTGTTTAAGTTAATTAGTTGGTTTGTTAATAATGTTACCATTGAGCAACATTATTATTGCAATTTATCTGTGTTCGAGTTTTTGGATGAAGTTGCCCTAAATCACCCTTTCTAATGTCCAGATGCAAGGTTACTGATGGATATGGTAATATGTTGGTATGTGATTGCCTGGACCATTTTTTTCTTAATAATTTTTTATGAGTAGAAATCTTTTCTAGAGACATCTATCAACTTAAATTTAACTTCTTGTAAGAAAATAATTTGAACTTCAATTTGATTATGCGAATCTTTATCTGTTATACAAGAAACTCTGTTCAGTCTATTTTCAGTATTTTAACAATTTTTGTTTTCATTCAGGTAACTATAGTTGGGATAAATACTGAATAGAGTTTGTTGATGACTAGTATTTCAGAGGATACTGGTGGAGGAACTTGTAAAGCCCGAAAAATTTCCAAATTTATTTTAGAATTATTCTATGATTTTTCTGGAATTATTAGATATTTTTCCGGAATTTTCCGAGTAGCGGAAGTAGCAAAAACAAATAGGTCGCAAACTAGCTTAGGCGGGAATCGAACCCGAGACCTATGGTGTAGGGGATAATGTTAGTAACCAGTTGAACCCAGCAGGGCCGTGCTGAAAGGAAGGAGAACCAAATATATTTATATTAGAGTTGGGTTCATTAAACCACTTAATATAAATAATAAACTTAAGTGGGGTTTGGTTTATTTTGGTTCGGCACCTCTTCACCTCACGCCACTTTCTCTTCCAAAACCTCACCGCCGCCTCTCCCTTCTTCTCCTCTTCCTCACGCACGGCACACCAAGGCAAGGGTCCATAGGATCATCTTCCGGCGACGACTCCAACACGAAAGGGGTTCTTCTCCGAGAGGAACGCGAAGACGTAAGCGGTTCGTCGAGCGGACAGTTTTCCGGAAACACCTAGCGAATAGAATCGTAAGAAAACCTTACGATTGAGGTAAGAAACCCCTCACCTGCAGTATAATTGCTTTCGCTTGTTAGTTTTAGCGTTAGTTTAGTAATCCTACAGTTTTCAGATTTAGGGTGTGTGGTTAGTGCACACCAAGCATTCGATAGAATGCCTAATCCATAAGGATGCATCAGTAGGCATCCTAACAGCATGTAAAATGTATTAGAAACATTTTATTCAATTAATTACCAGATATAACAGCTATATGGATCAGATATCCATTTGGGTGGGCTCCCACAGTAGCCTCTAGGTTCAGATAACCTAGCTCTAGGTTCAGATAACCTAGAACAGCAAAGTAAAATAAAACAGTATTCAGTATTTTACTTTTAGTCAGTTGGCTCTGTACTTGGATCAGATATCCATGGGCTGGACTCCCACAGTCGTCCCTAGGTTCAGATAACCTAGTAACTCTATTGGATTCGGAACTTGCAATCCCGAGTCTTGTAGGGACGCGAGAACAGTAAGTACAGTTGCCAGGGACCCAGCAGCATGTTTAGTATTTTCATCTATTATTATATATAGTTTTCCAAATATACAATCAGTGATGGAATTACTAACACAGTTTCAGTTTCAGTTATTACCTCAGTTAAGCTTCATGATTTGAGTTCATGACCAGCTAGATGCATATGCTTAGTTTCAGTAATTGTTTGTATGCCATGATCAGTTCAGTACATGTTTGTATGCCATGCCATATTGCCATGCTCAGTTCAGTTTTCAAATAGCATGATTTCAAAACATATTTGTATCGTATGCATGATTTAGTGAGGTAGATGGTTTCTTACTAAGCTTTGTGGCTTACAGATACTATTTTCCTTATACTGCAGATACAGGAAAAAGGAAAATGGACTAGCGGTGGAGGCTGGAGGTCAATGCGAAGATGGTGTGTGTGTGGAACTGGAATAAAAGGTCTTAGGGATCTAACAAACTTAAAGAATGCAATAGAACTTTTAGTATTTTTAATTTCATGCACTTTTGATTGTGTAATGCCATGAATCAGCAAACTATGCATTTTGTTGAGTTAGATTGCTAGTTTTATGTCTTTAGAGTGTTTTCATGAAGTGGGAAATCCATATGTGAGATTTTGGGCACACTCAAGTGCTGAAATCAGAGTTCTGATTGCGAAATCAGAAACTTGGATCGATCCATGGATCGATCCGGGGCTCCTGGATCGATCAATGGATCGATTGAGAAGTGTACACGCGAACAGAAGGGTCCTGGATTGATCACCCGATCGATCCAGCAAATTCTGTCGCGAACAGTAGGACTCTGAATCGATCACTGGATCGATTGAGTCAAGTTGGATCGATCGGTCGATCGATCCATTTAAATGCCGTGCACAGAAGCACGCGGGATCGATCGCTGGATCGATTCAATTAAATGCCCGTGCACAGAAGCACGCGGGATCGATCGCTGGATCGATCCGTGAACCTGGATCGATCAGCCGATCGATCCAGATTATCACCCAAACACAGTAGCAGGCTGGATCGATCCATGGATCGATCCATCAGTGAGAAATTGACCCAGTTCAGTCGGGATCGATTGGAAAAGTTCAGTTGCGACCAAGGAACTTAGCAGATCAGCTTCTAGTCCATAGGGGATGTAGGATATACCTGGTATCCCTTAGATTACATTCTTCAGCACACGTAGAACCCAGAGTGATTATCAGTTAGCAACAAAAGTTTAAATTAGATCAGTTTTCCGCACAGTCAGTACAGCAGTATTGTAGCGATTCGCCTTACAGCCTAGTCAGTAGAAGGCGGGTCGTTACAGAGTGGTATCAGAGCAGTGTTCCTTACTTCCTACACACACATCAGCATTGTGCCTACAGCTTCCAAGTAAGAACCTCTCTCACTTAGTCTTGTTTCAGCTTTCATATCAGTAATATGTGCTTGCATGTTTGCTCTCATGTTTGTAGTTAATTAATTCATGTTACAGTGACAGTATTTAACATGTTACCAGAAGTTAACTATAACATGATAGCCTAGTTATATATATGTGTTCTCTGCTATTTAGAAAATGGTACGAGGACGTCCAACTAAGAAAGCATCAGCGGCTGAGCCCCAGCATGAGGCAGGCAGTTCAGTGCCTCCCCCAGACCTTACAGCACTAGTGGCTCAGCTACAGCAGCAGTTAGCTGAACAGCAGCAAGAGATAGCCTCTTTAAAGGCTAACCAGCAGACTACTCCCCCAGTCACTCCAGTACCGAACCTCACGACTCCAGTAATTATAGAGGTTCCACCAGTACAGCCTACAGCACCAGCATCAGCAGCAGGAGTCCCAGCAGCTGAGCCAAGGAAGGAAGCCTACCTAATCCAGTGGCAAAGGGTTAAGCCCGAGAATTTCTCAGGCACTGGCGAACCATGGGATGCACAAGCATGGTTCAAAACACTGGAGAGGATAATGGAGCTTCTGGACTGGCCGGAGCAGGAGAAGGTAAAATGTGCTTCCTTCTGCCTGACAGGGGACGCTAGTATGTGGTGGGAGAGAGTCAGAGCAAAGCGCCCAATGAATCAGATGTCATGGGTTGACTTCGAGAAGGAATTCTTCGAGGAATTCTTTCACATGCGGGTTACAGACCGCCGCTACGACGAGTTCCTTGAATTTCGCCAGGGCAACCTTTCAGTGGAGGAAGCCGTGAAGAAATTCAACAGGTTGGCTCGTTTATGCCCAGAGCTAGTCAGCACAGAGAAGGAACGAATCAGGTTGATGCTGAAGATGCTCAGACCAGAAATAGCGATGAATGTGGCTGGTGGCGTTCATAGGCCACAAACCACAGAGGAGCTGGTGAGTAGTGCTCTGACCACCGAGCATTATCAGCGCAGCATCACCCAGCAGAAGCAGGTTTCCATCGAGCCCAAGGGACAGACTGGCTCTGGTACTCAGCAGAAACTACAGGGACATAGCTCCAACTGGAAAGGGAAACGCAAGGCAAGCAGTGACCCAAAAGGAGGGCCAGCTGGGAAACA
Source organism: Zingiber officinale (assembly GCF_018446385.1). NCBI lineage: Eukaryota > Viridiplantae > Streptophyta > Magnoliopsida > Zingiberales > Zingiberaceae > Zingiber > Zingiber officinale. The sequence goes on along the minus strand of NC_055996.1, from coordinate 49,472,695 downwards.
TTTTAGAAATCCCAAGTGTGCTACGTGTGGGAAACATCATCCAGGAGTTTGCCGCAAGGGTACGCGAGGTTGTTTTGAATGTGGACAGGAAGGGCACATGGCTAAGCAGTGCCCGAACAAGAACAGTCTCCCTCAACCTCAGCCAATGCAGTATGGAGCTCAGCCAGCGCAGCTACACCAGATGTATGCTGTCTTAGATGGTCCACAGATCAGTCAGGGCAGATTAGAAGCCCCCACAGCTACCACGAATGCCAGAATTTTCTCACTGACCAGAGAGGATGCAGCAAATGCCTCGACAGTTGTCACAGGTCAGATCAGTATTTTACAGCATGATGCAACTGTCTTATTCGATACTGGGGCAACCCACTCCTATGTTTCCAGGGCATTTGCCGAGAAATTAGCAACACCTCCAGAGTTGTTCAATAGTCAGTTTCTGACAACACTACCCTCGGGAGACATCATGGCATCTACGCACTGGCTCAGAGCAGTGCCAGTCATAATAGCAGACAGAGAACTTTTTGGTGATCTAATAGTGCTAGAGATGACTGACTATGATGTCATCCTTGGAATGGATTTTCTGATCCGATACGGCGCTTCAATAGAGTGCCGTAAACAGAAGGTCATATTCCAACCTGAAGCAGGAGTACAGTTTGAGTACATGGGAGAACCAAAGAGAAAAGCCAGGAAGTTTCTCTCAGCATTGAAAGCGCAACAGCTATTAGATTCAGGATGCATGGGATTTTTAGCAAATGTAGTCAACACCAGCCAGGACAAGAACCAACAGTTATCAGAGGTTCGAGTCGTTTGTGACTACCCAGCAGTCTTCCCCGATGAGCTACCAAGCTTAGCACCAGACAGGGAGATTGAATTTGAAATAGAGCTTATTCCCGGCACAAATCCAATTTCCAAGGCACCGTACCGCATGGCTCCAGCAGAGCTGAAGGAACTTCAGGAGCAATTACAGGAGCTTCTTGACATGGGTTTTATACGCCCTAGTCACTCACCATGGGGAGCACCTGTGTTGTTCGTGAAGAAGAAGGATGGAAGCATGCGACTATGCATAGACTACCGTGCCTTGAACCAGGTCACAATTAAAAACAGGTACCCTCTTCCCAGGATAGATGACCTGTTTGATCAGCTAAAGGGAGCTACAGTGTTCTCTAAGATTGACCTCAGATCAGGATATCATCAGGTTAGAGTCAAGAAAGATGATATACCTAAAACGGCTTTCAGAACCAGATACGGACATTACGAGTTCGTAGTCATGCCTTTCGGCGTGACAAATGCTCCAGCTACTTTCATGGACCTCATGAACAGAGTATTCAGGGAATACTTAGACAAGTTTGTCATCGTGTTCATTGATGACATTCTTATCTATTCAGGTACTCAGGAGGACCACGCAGAGCATCTGAAAACAGTTTTGCAGATCCTTCAGCAAAACCAGTTGTACGCCAAATTCACGAAATGTGAATTTTGGCTAGACCAAGTAGCTTTCCTAGGTCACATCATCTCCAAGGATGGTGTTATGGTAGATCCCAGCAAGATAGAAGCAGTAAGTAACTGGAAGAGACCCAGGAACGCTAGTGAAATCAGAAGCTTTCTGGGATTAGCAGGCTACTACAGGAAATTTGTAGAGGACTTCTCCAGGATAGCCTCCCCACTGACAGTTCTCACCAGGAAGAACAGAAAGTTTCAGTGGTCGGAAGATTGCGAGAACAGTTTCAGCGAGCTAAAACGAAGATTGACCAGTGCGCCTGTTCTGACCCTACCAGAGAACGCAGATAGCTTTGATATATATAGTGATGCCTCAAAGTTGGGACTAGGAGCAGTGCTGATGCAAAATGGCAAGGTGATCGCCTATGCCTCCAGACAACTCAAGGATTATGAGAAGAATTACCCTACTCATGACCTTGAGCTTGCAGCAGTAGTGTTCGCCCTCAAAATTTGGAGACATTACTTATATGGAGCTCAGTGCAGAGTATATACAGATCATCAGAGTCTGAAATACTTCTTCACTCAGAAGGATTTGAACATGCGACAGCGCAGATGGCTTGAACTGGTCAAGGACTACGACGTAGACATCCTCTACCACCCAGGGAAAGCCAATAAGGTAGCTGATGCACTTAGCAGAAAATCCAGTGCTACCTTATTATCGCTTACAGCCATGTCACCGCCCTTACAAAAGGAGATCGTAAATTTCGGTCTCGAAATTATCATGGGACAGCTCTCTACTATGACCTTAGAGTCTACCCTGCTTAGTGATATTCAGTCAGCTCAGGAGCAAGACCCTGAAATCCAGAAAATCAAGCAAGGGTTAGCAGAATCAGAAAGTGGAGAGTTCAGAGTGTCCGCCAGTGGGGTAGTGTACTGTGGTGATAGACTCTGTGTTCCAGATCAGGAGGAACTACGGAGACAGATTTTAGATGAGGCTCACAGGACTCCCTATGCGATGCATCCAGGCTCCACCAAAATGTATCAAGACCTGAAGAAACGTTTTTGGTGGCACGGGATGAAGCGAGATATCGCCAGATAGTCGGCATCTGTCTAACTTGTCGGAGGGTTAAGGCGTAACATCGGCGACCGTGAGGAGTTCGCCGATCCAGTTCCGAATGGAAGTGGGAGGATATCTCTATGGACTTCATAGTGGGGTTACCCAGAACCACGAATGGTTTTGATGCCATTTGGGTAATAGTCGACAGGTTGACTAAATCAGCCCACTTCTTAGCTATCAGAATATCCTATTCCATGGAGCAACTAGCTCAGTTGTATCTCAAGGAGATAGTCAGGCTGCATGGAGTCCCACGAACCATTATATCAGACAGAGACAGCAGATTTACATCACACTTCTGGAAGTGTGTGCAGTCAGCTATGGGCACCCAGTTAAAATTCAGCACAGCCTTCCATCCTCAGACAGATGGTCAGACGGAGCGAGTGAATCAGGTACTCGAAGATATGCTCCGAGCTTGTGCCCTAGATTTTAAGGGAAGTTGGTGCAAATATCTGAGTCTAGCAGAATTTGCATACAACAACAGTTATCAGGCCACTATCGGCATGGCACCTTATGAGGCACTCTATGGGCGGAGGTGCAGATCACCAATCTGCTGGTATGAGAGTGGTGAACAGAAGGAACTAGAGCTTCAGACAGATCTAGTAGTAGATACCACAGCAGCCATACAGCAGATTCGCCAGAGGATAGAGACAGCACAGAGCCGTCAGAAGAGCTATGCTGATACACGACGCAGACCCCTAGAGTTTTCAGTTGGGGATACAGTTTTCCTCAGAGTAGCTCCCATGAAGGGAGTCATGCGTTTCGGGAAGAAGGGCAAGCTAGCTCCCAGATATGTGGGACCATACCTTATCACGAAGAGAGTGGGCAAGGTAGCATATGAGCTAGAGCTACCTCAGGAGATGTCGGTTGTCCACAACGTATTTCATGTCTCCATGCTGAAGAAGCATATTCCAGACGCCACCCAAGTGATTGAGCCCCAGTTGGTACAGGTCCGTGATGATCTCAGCTATGACAGTCGGCCTATTCAGATAATAGACCGAGCAGTAAAGAAATTACGGAACAAGGAAGTACCATTAGTCAAAGTCAGCTGGCAAAATCACACGAAGAGGCGACTTGGGAGACAGAGGCCAGCATGAGACAGAAGTACCCAGAATTGTTTTAAGTTCGGGGACGAACTTTTTATAAGGTATGGGGGATTGTAAAGCCCGAAAAATTCCCAAATTTATTTTAGAATTATTCTATGATTTTTCTGGAATTATTAGATATTTTTCCGGAATTTTCCGAGTAGCGGAAGTAGCAAAAACAAATAGGTCGCAAACTAGCTTAGGCGGGAATCGAACCCGAGACCTATGGTGAAAGGGATAATGTTAGTAACCAGTTGAACCCAGCAGGGCCGTGCTGAAAGGAAGGAGAACCAAATATATTTATATTAGAGTTGGGTTCATTAAACCACTTAATATAAATAATAAACTTAAGTGGGGTTTGGTTTATTTTGGTTCGGCACCTCTTCACCTCACGCCACTTTCTCTTCCAAAACCTCACCGCCGCCTCTCCCTTCTTCTCCTCTTCCTCACGCACGGCACACCAAGGCAAGGGTCCATAGGATCATCTTCCGGCGACGACTCCAACACGAAAGGGGTTCTTCTCCGCGAGAGGAACGCGAAGACGTAAGCGGTTCGTCGAGCGGACAGTTTTCCGGAAACACCTAGCGAATAGAATCGTAAGAAAACCTTACGATTGAGGTAAGAAACCCCTCACCTGCAGTATAATTGCTTTCGCTTGTTAGTTTTAGCGTTAGTTTAGTAATCCTACAGTTTTCAGATTTAGGGTGTGTGGTTAGTGCACACCAAGCATTCGATAGAATGCCTAATCCATAAGGATGCATCAGTAGGCGTCCTAACAGCATGTAAAATGTATTAGAAACATTTTATTCAATTAATTACCAGATATAACAGCTATATGGATCAGATATCCATTTGGGTGGGCTCCCACAGTAGCCTCTAGGTTCAGATAACCTAGCTCTAGGTTCAGATAACCTAGAACAGCAAAGTAAAATAAAACAGTATTCAGTATTTTACTTTTAGTCAGTTGGCTCTGTACTTGGATCAGATATCCATGGGCTGGACTCCCACAGTCGTCCCTAGGTTCAGATAACCTAGTAACTCTATTGGATTCGAACTTGCAATCCCGGATCTTGTAGGGACGCCGCACAGTGAAAGTACAGTTGCCAGGGCCCCAGAAGCATGTTTAGTATTTTCATCTATTATTATATATAGTTTTCCAAATATACAATCGTTGATGGAATTACTAACACAGTTTCCGTTTCAGTTATTACCTCAGTTAAGCTTCATGATTTGAGTTCATGACCAGCTAGATGCATATGCTTAGTTTCAGTAATTGTTTGTATGCCATGATCAGTTCAGTACATGTTTGTATGCCATGCCATATTGCCATGCTCAGTTCAGCTTTTAAATAGCATGATTTTAAAACATATTTGCATCGCATGCATGATTTAGTGAGGTAGATGGTTTCTTACTAAGCTTTGTGGCTTACAGATACTATTTTCCTTATACTGCAGATACAGGTAAAAGGAAAATGGACTAGCAGTGGAGGCTGGAGGTCAATGCGAAGATGGTGTGTGTGTGGAACTGGAATAAAAGGTCTTAGGGATCTAACAAACTTAAAGAATGCAATAGAACTTTTAGTATCTTTAATTTCATGCACTTTTAGTTGTGTAATGCCATGAATCAGCAAACTATGCATTTTGTTAAGTTAGATTGCTAATTTTATGTCCTTAGAGTGTTTGCATGTAGTGGGAAATCCATATGTGAGATTTTGGGCACACTCAAGTGATGAAATCAGAGTTCTGATTGCGAAATCAGAAACTAGGATCGATCCATGGATCGATCCGGGGCTCCGGGATCGATCAATGGATCGATTGGGAAGTGTACACGCGAACAGAAGAGTCCTGGATCGATCACCCGATCGATCCAGCAAATTCTGTCGCGAACAGTAGGACTCTGAATCGATCACTTGATCGATTGAGTCAAGTTGGATCGATCGGTCGATCGATCCAATTAAATGCCCGTGCACAGAAGCACGCGGGATCGATCACTGGATCGATCCAATTAAATGCCCGTGCACAGAAGCACGCGGGATCGATCGCTGGATCGATCTATGAACCTGGATCGATCAGCCGATCGATCCAGATTATCACCCAAACACAGTAGCAGGCTGGATCGATCCATGGATCGATCCATCAGTGAGAAATTGACCCAGTTCAGTCGGGATCGATTGGAAAAGTTCAGTTGCGACCAAGGAACTTAGCAGATCAGCTTCTAGTCCATAGGGGATGTAGGATATACCTGGTATCCCTTAGATTACATTCTTCAGCACACGTAGAACCCAGAGTGATTATCAGTTAGCAACAAAAGTTTAAATTAGATCAGTTTTCCGCACAGTCAGTACAGCAGTATTGTAGCGATTCGCCTTACAGCCTAGTCAGTAGAAGGCGGGTCGTTACAGAACTCCACTGTAGCTTTTTTCTGAATTGTGAATTCTATTTTATGCCCCGTGCAAATTTTGCTGTCAAGCCTACTTTTTTTTTCTTGCTTTCTGTTATAGGTACACTTGAATGTTGTTGCTACCTTCATTGGTATAGTAGGGCTGACTATAGCTGCTGGTGTTCTAGTAGTCCTGCTGGTTTGGTAAGCAACATTCTTCTCCACTTTATGATAACATTTTGTAATTCTCATTTGTCCTCCCTGTATGTTTCAGATACTTTACTGGACATACAAAGAACCCAGATGGATTTCTTCAATTCATAAAGGGACAGACAGGTATAAAAACTATTGTAAATGGAGCCATCAAATCTTGGCAGTCGTAGTATATGGTTTTGTACTACATGACAAATTTCATCTAGAGCACACATTTATTCTCCTTTCATCATCTCTTCATGTGTAAAGCTATATAATATATTTTTATGAATCTTGATAGGTAACAATAGTGGTTGTTGTAGCGGCTGAAGTTTACCTTAATGTGTGTATATAGTCTTTTTTACAAACTAAACTATATCATTTGTATTTTGTTATGTCTAAATTTGTTATTTTCTTTCGATAATCAGTTTAGCTGCTTCAATTGTGTTGGTTGAACTCAAAGCATGTTATTTTCTTTGATGAGGTTCATTTCCTTTTGTTTTGTGGAAGTTGTGGAATGGTGTTGTAGGTGGGGAGGAGCACCTTTTTAATACAACCTTTTTAATTTGATATGAGTTTTTGTTAAATAATTTTTTCATTATATATTGAAATATGTTGATAGAATATAATTTGGTGGTTCTATTGAAGGTTGCTATTGAAGGTTCGAGCAAATGTCTTTTGTCGCTTGAAGCAAATGCCTTTTGTCATTTGGAGCACATGTCTTTTGTCATTTGGAAGTTCCAGGTGCTGAAGTTTTGGTATCTGTTTATATTTTGGGTTAAGTTTCTAATATATATATATATATATGCATTTTGCCAAAAAAAAATTCTGAAAGACATCTAAAGATTCTTGTCAAAAGTTTAGTTTTTTTCTATAGTTGTTAATTCCTGTCAAAGTTTTGACCATTGAACTGTGGTAGAGGATTGATACTTATCAGCATATAAATAATATGTAATGCATTAATTGTATGTCAAATTTGTAGTATTCACTCTTTTCTTTTGCTAGATGTCCGGAAAAGCAGAGGAAGGAATCCTTTTGGCTCCTAACAGTTAATCGCAAGCTTAGTGCCATGAATAAACTGTTAATGGAAGAAAATGATCGGCTGCAAAAGCAGGTGTCTGAACTTGTTTATCAGAATGGCCATATACGCCAGCAAGTGCAAAATGTATGCATGCTTAAACTAAGCTTATCATACTTTCTGAAGTGCCTATCACAAAAAAAATGCAATGTTCTTGTTTGAATTATTTTCTTATTGTATTTGTTATCGTATCTACCAAATATTTTCATCTTTTCACTCCATCTAGTACAAGAACTAAATATGTTATCTATCTGTTTCGACTTGGATAGGTAGTTCCTCATAGCTGCTGTTATTTTGGCAATCCATTATGAACAATAATGTAATTTTATCGGTTTAGGTCCCATGGTGTATGGCTGCTTGTACTACGCGAAGTCCTACCAGAAGACCCTCGCCACTTTGAACTTCGCAGGTCCAAATCGTCCTCATCTTCTACTGCTTGCTGATTTTTTCCCCCTTTGATGAAGTGTCTTCTTTCTAATTAGAAAAGCTTGGACCAGTTGAAGTTTCTGTGTAGGTACGGATGTGGGCACATTGATTTAATCCTGTGATTAGGTTCAGAATAGATAATTAACATAACATTTCTTCCACTGATACTGTCTTTATCTAATTATTTTGTGTTGCTAACAATGTGGTGCAACCGTGGAACTATCTATGCTAGTGTTGTCTTCTAAAATAGTTCGTGTATTGTCGTTAATGTTGTTCTAAGGAAAGAATTTATCTCACAATTCATTGTTTACTTAACATTTTGTTCCTTACATTTCGCTAAGTTAGTTTGCTAAAACAAAAGAACACTTCATAAGAATGTTTTCCTTATTTTCTCCTCCTTGGTAATATTTTAAGAACTATTGGCAATGCACTTATTGAGATTGTTTTCATGTCTAATTTGAATATTTTGATCTCTGAGTGTCTGGAATGAGAAGATTAAGTTCATAATGTTATGAATGGAGTGAACTATTGGCAATGACACTGCTTGAACAAGAAGCAATTTTTGTTCAGTGGAGTTGAGGGAGAGTTTTATTTTTACTGTATTCATCTATTTATTTTAGTCTTAAAGTTCTCCTGGTTAATGAAGTTAGAATGATTAGTTACCATATGAATGCATACTAATGATCTTCATTTTTGTTGAGTCTCATTAATGATCACTTCCATTCAATAACATAACCAGAAATTGATATATGGAGTGTTGGAGTTATACTCTATATCTTACTGTGTGGAGTTCCATCATTTTGGGCTGGTAAGCTTTCTATCAATAAATCCATTTTGCACATTTCATTATTTGTTCTACCACTTTCTACAAATAAGTTACTTATTGTCTACTGTAAGCTTTCCATGAATAAATCTATTCTTTATTAGTTCTATCACTTTATGCTAATAAGATACTTATTGTCTATTAATTAATACACTTTTTGTATTTCTTCAGATACATTTTCTATCTAACGAGCTATGATTTTTTAATTGCAGAAACTGAACAGGGAGTTGCTCAAGCAATTCATAGGGGCGTAATAGATTTCAAACGGGAACCATGGCCTAGTATTTCTGACAGTGCTAAAAATTTAGTTCGATTGATGTTGGAACCTGATCCCAAGCTTCGGTTAACTGCAAAGCAAGTGCTTGGTATGTTTACACTGTATGCTATTTGTTAATATAACTTCAATGGAAGTGTCCCTAACATTTGATAATTTGAGAATTGAGATCATTTTCATTATCTGGGATGGTATCCATATTTCTTTAGCTTGTCATCCTGTTCTTGGGTTTTATACTTGGTGTTGTTTTCTTTCTTATGTCGAACTGATGCTTATACATTTTTTCCCCATACAGAGCATCATTGGCTTCAGAATGCAAAGAAAGCCTCAAATGTACCTCTTGGTGATGTTGTCAAGTCAAGACTTAAACAATTTTCACGATGAACAGATTCAAAAGGAGAGCTTTAAGGGTTTGTCTCACTGCAATTAGTAGTTAAATGGGATGTTTTTGATTGCAGAGTATAACTTGGTTTGGTTGATTATTCATTAGGTTATTGCTGATCACTTATCTACTGAAGAAGTGGAAGACATTAAAGAGATGTTCAAGATGATGGATGCTGACAATGATGGCATGCATTGTATCCCATGATGAACTCAAAATTGGGCTCGCTAAATTTGGTTCACATCTGGTGGTGTCTGAAGTGCAGATGCTTATTGAAGCAGTGAGTATATTAGTTAAATTGATTTGGATTGAAAATGGATTAATTAGTTAAATTGCAACTATGAGCTAGAGCAGATATTTGGAAAAAATTGCATCTTTACCATTTCCAGCTTTCACAATTGCATCTTTACCATTTCCAGCTTTCAAAATTGCATCTTTACTAATATATTATTTATGTGTTTTTACAGTTTACAAATCTCAAGTATTCCAGAGTTGAAATTGATGAAGTGCAGTTCGAGTGGGCTGAATGCATGCTAGATTACATTTGAAGTGCGATTCTACCTTGATGTGTTAAAAGAATGTTCTACCTTGATTTTGATATCTATTAGCTAGCTTTTGATGTAAAAAGAATGTTTGGGTATTTTATGGATATTGTTGTAAGAAGATTATTTATATAATTTGTGAATATTTGTGTATTTTATGGATATTATTGAATGAAGAATATTTGTATAATTTGTGAATATTTGTGTATTTTTTTTGTTATTGTCGATTTTTCATTGTTTCGGAAATCAAATTTGTGCTGTTAAAAAATATACATATTACATCGGTTTTCCACCATTGCAAAACCGGTGTTATTAACTAATATTACATCGGTCATTTACCGCTGCCAAAACTGGTGTTATTAACATACAATATTACATCGGTTTTACACCGTTGATGAAACGATGTCGTTAAGTGATACTACACCGGTTAATAACCGATTCGAAGGCCGGTGTCGTTAAGTGATACTACACCGGTTTTAACCCGATGTCTAAAATGACAGACTTTTAACATCGGCTTCATAGACATCGGTCGAAAATCAAATAGACACCGGTGGAAAACCGATGTCTATGAAGGTTTTTGTTGTAGTGGAAGGGTCACAATTAGTAGTCACAAGGTGATGTTGGATCTCAACATTCTTGTAACTTGGATAGTAATGATGTGTTGCTAGATACCGCTCATTACTTATGCTTCTAAATGAGTTTAGGAGCATTGCCAACGTTACAAGAACCTATAGGGTCACACAAAAAGGGCAAATAGATGGAGATTAGGTTCATATGATGAACCAAGAGGATTAGGTTCATGTGATGAACCAAATTGGATTAAGAGTAATCCAAATTAAACTAATTGAGTTGGACTCAATTTGATTCATGTGTCCAATGATTCTAATTTATATTATGACTCATTAAATCAATTTAGTTTAATGAATAGAGATTCATTAAATCAAATTGGCTTGAATCAATGGTTAGATTTGATCAACCATGGGAGAATTTAAGTTAAGTTTGACTTGACTTGAGAGGGAAGATGAAGAGTCAAGTTTGACTTGACCAAATGCCATGTCATTGTGACTTGGCATAGGGTCGACCAATGATGATGTGCCACATCATCAAGGCAACTTCATGGTATGCCACCTCATGAGGGAAACCAAGAGTCTTGACTCTTGAGATTCCATGGAGGTTACAAACCTCATTGAAGTGGCCGGCCACGTTTGGTGATGGAATGAATTGATTTTCTTTCAAGGCATCATCTTCTTCCTCCTCTCTTCCTTCTTGCTCTCCCTCTCATCTTTGTCGTGACCTCTAAGGGTGCTAGCACACTCTTAGTTGTTCTCTCCATCTCTTGTTCGTGTGGATACTTCTAGAGGTGTGTCCACTTGAACACACTAGAGATCCAAAGAACCTTGAACGAGTGGGCTTTGCGAAGGGCTTCGCTTCAAAGGTATACTCCTTAACATGTAGATCTAAAGTAGATCTAGAGTAGAAAACTAAGTACACGAAAATTTTTATCTTCGCACGGATCTAGTGGCTAAGAACTTCGGGGTTTCCGCAATGCAAAAAGCGGTTTTTGCGGTCCGAAAGTCCTAACAGTGGTATCAGAGCCACGAATGAAGCGTATACTTGTTTTATTTTAATTTTTATGAAAAATTACAGATCTGTAAGTTTCTGTAAGTTTATGATTTTTATGATTTTTATGAGTATTTATCTCGTAGAGGCGAAACAACGAGTGCTAGGACACTTGTAGGCTTCGACTACCGAGAAATATTTTATGAAACGACAAGTTCTCGCCCAAATTGTTTTGGGACAGTGGCTTAAGGCACTATAAGATCGTAGTAGGACACTCGTGAGACTCATTTCACGAAAAGGGGCGCTGCCCCTAACCCCACAAGGGGCATTGTCCCGCGATCGCGCCCGAAAATCGCTAAACGGGACCGTCGGGAAATTGTAACTCATAAAATTGTAAAAATAGTAGTAAAATTACAGAAATTTATATAAAATACATAATTTAGAATTATGTATGATTTTGTGATGGTCATGGCCCAAAAACCCAATTTGATTGGACTAAATGTGTTGTAATTCATAATATGGCCTGCGCCATTTTGTGTGATGTCCATGTTGTATATATTATGTGACCTGCATGTCATACCTTCCTCATTTTATATTCCTGTTGTAAAATAGTTTTAGACTCGAATGTAACTCGAGTTTCATATCTGCAATGTACAAAAAAAAATGGAGCGGTGGAAGTTCCACTCGAGAAGGAACGACGAGGAGGGTGCGAGCAACACATGGTGGTCAAAGGGAGGAGCTTGAAGAAGTTGTTGACCCTAGGTTGACCGTCCGATATTCTCATTGGCTTGAGAAGATCATAGTAGAGCCATGACCTAATCAAAATTTAATTATTCATTGCTTGTGTGTATGTGATGCATGCTAGAGTAGGATAATTAGTGCCATGATGCGTATAAGATGCGAATCCACGATTAGATTAGATCTTAATCGAGTCAACTCGAAATGCCTACCAAGTTTTGATACCCATCACTACCTCGATCATTTGTTGTTAATGAATCTACCAAAGCATAGCAACGCATATTATCTTGGTAGGGTGCGGAGGGACAATCTTGGTCCTACCTATCAAGGCTTGGGTGAGTACAAACTCAATTAGATTGAGTACAACTAGTTAACTCAATTTGATCGGGTATAACTATAGCCATTTTCCAACGGTTGGACGATAGGATAAAAATCACATTTATACTAAATCTTGGGTGATTAGTCAAAGCTAACTCAAGTTTTAATGTAAATGAGATTTTTGATCCTATAAACAAGAGTTGCATAGAGATATAATTGATAAATTCGTTATCTACCGATCATACTAAGTCTTTGGCGATTTAGCCAAAGCTAACTCAAGGCGTAGTATGATGTGGATCTTATCCTACAAGAATTATAGCTAGTTGAAAGAATCTAGTAAGTGTGGTTTGACCACATCCATGACTTGATTCCACAAAAGTTCTGTAATTCAGTGGGAGCATCATTTAATTAAAGGCCTAATTAAATGCTAGTTAGAATATGATATTTATTTTCTGCATTATTGCTGTTGTAGATTAACATGTCGACAAACACGAACACCTTCTCCCTACGTTCTGTCCTTGACAAGGACAAGCTCAATGGAGCTAATTTCTTGGACTGGTACAGGAATCTGAGAATTGTTCTCACTCAAGAGAGAAAACTGTATGTCCTGGAGCAGCCCATTCCTGAGGCACCTCTTGCCACTGCCACGCGAGTTGACCAAGATGCTTATAAGAAGCATCAAGATGACGCATTAGATGTGTCATGCCTCATGCTCGCAACCATGAACTCTGAGCTTCAGAAGCAACATGAGTTGATGTCAGCTTATGATATGGTTGGACATCTTCGTCAACTATATCAAGGACAAGCAAGGCACGAGAGATTCGAGATCTCCAAGACACTATTTCAGTGCAAGATGCAAATGGGACTCTCGTAGGTTCATATGTGCTCAAGATGATTGGGTACAAAGAAAACCTACAGAGGTTGGGATTCCCACTTGGCCAAGAGCTGGCCATAGACTTGATCTTGCAATCCTTGCCAGAGAGCTACAGTCAATTTGTCATGAATTACAACATGAAAAAAATTGACAAGTCACTGCTCGAGCTACTAAGCATGTTGAGAACTGCTGAGCTAAACCTTAAGAAGGTAAAGCCCAACTCCATTTTGATGGTGCAAAAGGGCAAAGGCAAGGGCAAGCCTAAAGGTAAGGGAAAGTCCCAAGCCAAGGGCAAAGGCAAGGCACTGAAACCTACAGGAGGGGTTGCCAAGGATGCTACCTGCTTCCACTGCGGTCAGAACTGCAAAGTATATCTGGAAGATCTCAAGAAGAAGAGAAGTGAGACTTCTACTTCAGGTATATATGTTATAGAAGCCAATCTATCTATTTCTGCATCATGAGTATTGGATACCGGATGTGCTTCTCACATTTGTACTAATGTGTAGGCGCTGAGAAATAGCAGGACATTGACGAAGGGCGAGGTGGACCTACGAGTAGGCAATAGAGCACGGGTTGCTGTTGTTGCTGTATGAACTTACTATCTATCTCTGCCCTCTGGGCTTGTACTAGAATTAGATGAATGTTGTTATGTGCCTGCTCTTACTAAGAACATCATTTTAGTTTCTTTTTTGGACAAGAAAGACTTTTCATTTATAATAAAGAACAAATATTGTTCCGTCTATTTAAACGATATGTTCTATTGTAGTGCACCTCTGATGAACGGACACTATATTCTAGACTTAGAGAACCTCATCTATAACATAAATATCAAAAGGTTCAAATCAAATGAAATGAACCAAATCTATTTCTGGCATTGTCGCTTAGGTAATATAAATGACAAACGCTTATCCCAGCTCCATAAAGATGGTTTGCTAGACTCATTTGATTTTGAATCATATGAGACATGCGAGTCATGCCTACTGGGCAAGATGACCAAGACTCCCTTTGGTGGACACAGCGAGAGAGCGACTGACTTGCTAGGACTAATACATAGTGATGTATGTGACCCTTTCAATGTCGCAGCCAGAGGTGGTTATAAGTACTTCATTACATTTACTGATGACTTCAGTAGATATGGTTATGTGTATTTGATGACACATAAATCTGAATCCTTTGAAAAGTTCAAAGCATTCAAGAATGAAGTACAAAACCAGCTTGGCAAGAGTATTAAGATACTTCGATCAGATCGAGGTGGTGAATACCTTAGCCATGAGTTTCGTGACTATCTAGCTGAGTGTGGGATTCTATCTCAACTCACTCCTCCTAGAACACCACAGTGGAATGGTGTATCCGAAAGGAGGAATCACACCTTATTAGATATAGTACGGTCTATGATGAGTCACACAGATCTTCCTATATCTCTTTGGGGCTATGCTCTAGACACAACAGCCTTCTTACTTAACCGTGTTCCATCCAAGGTTGTGATAAAGACACCATATAGTATATGGACTGGGAGAGATGTCCAGGTGTCTTTTATGAGGATTTGGGGTTGTGAGGCTTACGTTCGACGTCAAGTCTCGGACAAACTAGGACCCAAATCTGATAAGTGCTATTTCATAGGATATCCCAAGGAAACGAAGGGATATTACTTCTACATTCCCAGTCAACACAAAGTAGTTGTGGCTAAGACTAGGGTATTTCTAGAAAGGAACTTTGTTTCTAGAAAAACTAGTGGGAGTGCGTTCAATCTTGAAGAAGTTCAAGATATGAACCATAGCACTGAAGCCTTGATGGAAGTTGAACTGGAACAACAAAGTATTGTGGATGATGAGATTGTTCCACAAGGAGTTGAGGAACAACAACCAGTTCAAGTAGACATACCTCTTCGCAGGTCTGATAGGGTACGTCGTCAGCCTGAGAGATACTCATTTCTCTTGTCTGACCATGATGATGTTATGCTGGTTGAGAATGAGCCTACCTCCTATCAGGAAGCTGTGATGAGACCAGATTCTGAGAAATGGCTTGAGACCATGAGATCTGAGATGGAATCCATGTACACCAACCAAGTATGGACTTTGGTTGATCCATCTGAAGGGGTCAAACCCATTGGGTGTAAGTGGGTCTTTAAGAGAAAGACTGACATGGATGGACTTATATATAAGGGTCGTTTGGTAGCAAAAGATTTCAAACAAATTCATAGTATTGACTATGATGAAACCTTTTCTCCAGTAGCGATGTTTAAGTCCATTCGGATCATGCTTGCTATTGTAGCATACCACGATTATGAGATCTGACAGATGGATGTCAAAATCGCGTTTCTGAATGGAAACTTACTCGAGGATGTGTACATGACACAACCTGAGGGTTTTGTAGATCCACAGCATACTGGCAGAGTATGCAAGCTGCATAAGTCCATTTATGGACTAAAGCAAGCTTCTCGGAGCTGGAATCTTCGGTTCGATGATACGATCAAACAGTTTGGTTTCATCAAGAATGAAGATGAACCCTGTGTCTACAAGAAGGTTGTTGAGAACACAGTTGTCTTCCTTATATTATATGTGGATGACATGCTACTCATTGGGAATGACATCCCTTTGCTACAGTCTGTAAAGACTTGGTTGGGGAATTGTTTCTCAATGAAGGATTTAGGTGAAGCAACCTGCATTCTAGGCATAAAGATCTATAGAGATAGATCTAAGAGATTGCTTAGCCTAAGTTAGAGTACATACATTGACAAGGTATTACTACGGTTTGCCATACAGAATTCCAAGAAAAGTTTTCTGCCGATGTCACATGGTGTGAGTCTTTCGAAGACTCAAAGTCCCTCTTCTAGTGAGGAGAGAGACTGCATGGATAAGATCCCTTATGCTTATGCCATAGCATCTATCATGTACGTCATGCTATATATTCATCTTGATGTCTCATATGCTTTGAGCATGACGAGTAGATACTAGTCAGATCTAGGTGAGCGTCACTAGATAGCGGTCAAGAATATTTTTAAGTACTTAAGAAGGACTAAAGAATATTTCTTGATATATGGAGGCAATGATGTGCTAGCTGTAAAGGGTTACAATGATGCCAGCTTCCAAACTAACCAGGATGACTATAGATCGCAGTCTGGGTTCATGTTTTGCTTGAATGATGGTGCTGCGAGCTGGAAGAGTTTGAAGCAGGACACAGTTGCTAATTCTACAACAGAGGCCGAGTATATTGCTGCATCAGAAGCAGCAAAGGAGGCAGTTTGGATCCGCAAGTTCATTACTGAGCTTGGGGTGGTTCCTAGCATAGCCAATCCTATAGAGCTCTATTGTGACAACAATGGAGCAATTGCATAGGCTAAGGAACCTCGCTCACACCAGCGGACCAAATACATACTACAGCGCTTCCATCTCATTCGAGAGATCATCGATAGAGGAGATGTGAAGATTTGCAGAGTACCCACATAGGCTAACGTTGTTGATCCCTTGACCAAGACTTGGGCACAGAGAAAGCATGATGGTCACATTAGGTCATTGGGTATTAGACCCTACACTGATTGACACTAGTGCTAGTGGGAGATTATTAGTTAGAGCCCTAGAGCCAATCATATGATGATTGTTGTATGGACTCGATGTATCATATTCCTATATATTTATAAAGGCATTTCTTTATGGTTATTATACTTACTTGTATTGGTGCCAAATAAACTAAGTATAATAGCATCCTTGAGTTGAAGGTTCTTATCTATATCAATCGATTGGTTGAATCGATAGTGAGATGATATAGAGAACATTACTCTTAATCATTCCTAGTCAAGTATTAACATTCAGGGACAATGTTAATGCGACGAGACTAGCATGTAGGTCAACTCGATGACTTGATCTCATAAGTCATGGATATAGAAATATCAAGTTGACACATGGGTATGCATTGGAGAATGTATACTGAATGACCCGCCATGAGAAAGTATCATGGATCGTTATATAAGTGTCATATACTTTCTCATGTGACTATTAGTATGACTATCAGTCCTTAGACCTGAAGTCACCATGGTTCCCTACATAATGAGTTACATACTTTGGCTTCGTTAAACGTCACCTGTAACTGGGTGGACTATAAAGGCGATTACTGGGTATGTAACAAATTATGCGGAGGGATGTGAGTGATGTAGATGGGATCTATCCCTCCTATATGATGGGAGTGACATCATCATTCTTGATAGAGTGAGACCACTAAGTGCATGACCATGCCTAATGAGTCAATATGAGATATTGAGCTCATTTGTTTAGAGTGAGTCTACTTGAATTTCAATATATAAATTGATTAGAGGATGACACGGTCTATGCCTCAATTTAATCAATCTAGATGTCAATGATAGAAGGACATTATCATATATTGTGAAGGGTCACAATTAGTAGTCACAAGGTGATGTTGGATCTCAACATTCTTGTAACTTGGGTAGTAATGATGTGTTGCTAGATACCGCTTATTACTTATGCTTCTAAATGGATTTAGGAGCATTGCCAACGTTACAAGAACCTATAGGGTCACACATAAAAGGCAATTAGATGGAGATTAGGTTCATATGATGAACCAAGAGGATTAGGTTCATGTGATGAACCAAATTGGATCAAGAGTAATCTAAATTAAACTAATTGAGTTGGACTCAATTTGATTCATGTATCCAATGAGTCTAATTTAGATTATGACTCATTAAATCAATTTATTTTAATGAATAGAGATTCATTAAATCAAATTGGCTTGAATCAATGGTTAGATTTGATCAACCATGGGAGAATTTAAGTTAAGTTTGACTTGACTTGAGAGGGAAGATGAAGAGTCAAGTTTGACTTGACCTTGACTTGACCAAATGCCATGTCATTGTGACTTGGCATAGGGCCGGCCAATAATGATGTGCCACATCATCAAGGCAACTTCATGGTATGCCACCTCATGAGGGAAACTAAGAGTCTTGACTCTTGAGATTCCATGGAGGTTACAAACCTCATTGAAGTGGATGGCCACTTTTGGTGATGGAATGAATTGATTTTCATTCAAGGCATCATCTTCTTCCTCCTCTCTTCCTTCTTGCTCTCCCTCTCATCTTTGTCATGATCTCTAAGGGTGCTAGCACACTCTTAGTTGTTCTCTCCATCTCTTGTTCGTGTGGATACTTCTAGAGGTGTGCCCACTTGAACACACTAGAGATCCAAAGAACCTTGGACGAGCGGGATTTGCGAAGGGCTTCGCTTCAAAGGTATACTCCTTAACATGTAGATCTAAAGTAGATCTAGAGTAGAAAACTAAGTATACGAAATTTTTTATCTTCGCACGGATCCAATGGCTAAGAACTTCGGGATTTCCGCAACGCAAAAAGCAGTTTTTGCGGCCCGAAAGTCCTAACATGAAAAACATTTGAAATCCTAAGAATCACAAAAATATTTGGTCAAGATCAACACCTCAAAATCCCCGTGAATTTTGTATGCCACATTAGTGTGGACGTATACAAATTCAAACATTTGTAAGAGGAGATTTTATCCATTAATTTTATTATCTTGTCAACCTATCTTTATGACAAATAAAATTAATAGTTGGTCTGTCTTCGATCAAATATTTGGTCAAAACTTTAGAATTTAAAATAATATTGATTCCTCAAAATAATATCATTTAAATTCACCAACACCTTAAACACCGTGAATTTTGTATGCCACATTAGTGTGGACGTATACAAATTCAGACATTTGTAAGAGGAGGGTTTTACCCATTAATTATCTTGTCAACCTTAAATTACCTCAAACACCATGAATTTTGTATGCCACGTTAGTGTGGATGTATACAAATTCAAACATTTGTAAGAGGGAGTTTTACCTAGCTTTATGACAAATTAATAATTGGTATTCCTTTGGTCACACAAATAATAGCAGTGACTCCATTGGGGAAGATACTATTAAATGCGCTTAAGTGTATACTATTACTTGATATTTAGTCCATTAAATAGGATTGTACCCCTTTAGTTGGAGAAGATCACACGCTCCTAAATAATTTTCTATAACCATCCATAAAGGAAGTTTGATCTAGTGATCCGCAAACAAACTCATCCGTTGTGGAGGGAGGCACTCAGAGCCAACACGCAAGTTTGTTTGCATCACTTACAAACCAGTAATGGAGACCGTGGAATTTATTTACTAATCCCTCTCCCACTTAGTTATTTAAAATGAGAAATTTTAACATGCATACAAGCACACAAACACAAGCACACACAGCAAATAAAAGCAATAAATATGGAAAAGTAATTTTCCAACTATTATGACCTCTTCCATCACTGTCCTCCGTGTGTTGCCAACCCTAGCTGCTGCCATATTTAGTCATCGCAATCAGGTCTAGTTGCTGCATCTACCTTGCTTCTTTGTTCACTGCGCCTCTGGTCCTCAAAAAGCACCACGCCTCACAAGGATACGATCCGCGACAAAAATAGAATTTTACATTTATCGATCTTATATTTCACGAAGGAATGTACATGTAATCTAAATCGAACAAAAAGTAAAATCCTAAAACTAATACAGCTCCTGCTGTATTTAATAAATACAATCATGCACACACACATAAAATGCCCTCGACATGTCCGAGGGTCCAATCACACACAATTACAATAGATCATAATAGTTGGAGCCTGTAACCACAGAGTTAATATATTTGCACATCCTACTATTATCCTACCTAAAATATGTATGACATGTGCATAATTAAACTAAAACCAAACACACAGAGGTTAATACCTAGCTCTGATACCAATTGTTGGTTGCTACTCGGAATACCATCCTAGTTCCCCTATATAAAAATTTGTACAAGCATAGAACTATCTTAGCTACCCATGTATTCTACTAAAGTTAAATTTGGATTGCAAACGATGTTTAACATTATTAATCCAAATTTTTTCCTTTAGAAGTTAAACTTGAATTAAGAACGAAACTTAACATTCTTACTTCAAGTTCAACCGATGTGATCTTCCTAAGTTAAACCATATTACAGAAGTTGATCAAATATCTATTTCAAGGATCGACTTTCAGGTCAAACGTGGTGAGGCACTAGACCTTCTTGGGTAAGGGATTATCCACCACTGCCTAGACAAAGCCTTTCAAAGAAATTGAATATTTAAACTTCTCACAGTAAACAACGTTTAACAATAGAGACCTCAATAGAAACACATTATCGAAACATGAAATTGAAACAAAAATATATAACAAAAACGATAATTAAAATCGATAACCACTTTTGTTTGGTTTTTTAAGATCTATACAAAAGATGAACTAGTTATGATGCGGAATTAAATAACTAGTTATACCTTTTGTAACTTATAGACCTCACGATCTTCTATTGTATTCCTCTTCTTATCTCGGACGTCGTGTGGGCGACGATTTACCAAGATGAGACTCCACCAAAACCTTCTTCTTCCTTCCAAGTTTCGGCCACCAACAATCTCCTAGAGATGAAGAACTTCGGCCACCAACCAAGCTCCAAGGGATGCTAAGAAACAATGCCTCCTATCTCTCCTTCTTCCTTTAACAAGATCCAGCCACCAACAACTCCTAGAGATGAGATGCCGCCGGCCACCAAGGAAGAAGAATAGGGGATGAAGAGGGCCGACCACCACCAAGGAAGAGAGGAGAGGAATAGAAGATTTTTTCGTGAGGTGAGGCACCTCTACCCTCTCTTTTATATTCCTTGGTCTTGGCAAATAAGGAAAGTTTTAAACATAATTAAAACTTCCTTATATTCCTTGCCAATGTCTAAGAAGGAAAATTTAATTAAAACTTCCTTATAAACCCTTAATGGCTGGCCCCTACCTTGTTCTCCAAACAAGGAAAGTTTTAAACAAAAAATTAAAACTTCCTTAATTGTTTCCAGTAAGAAATTTTAATTAAAAAATTTATTTCTTTAAATCCCTTCATGGTTGGTTATAAAAGGAAAATTTTATAAATTAAATCTCTCTTTTAAAACATGTGGATGGTTACAAAAAGGAAAGTTTTATCAAAAATTAAAATCTTCCTTTAAACTACAAATAAGGAAAGATATCAAACCTTTCTCTTAATCCTTTGTAGAAAGCTATAAAAGGAAAGATTTATAATTTTAAAACTCTCTTTTAAAATCATGGCTTCCACATAAGGAAAGATTTAAAATTTATTCAAAAAATTAAAATCTTCCTTTTAACTACAAATAAAGAAAGATATCAAACCTTTCTCTTAATCCTTTGTAGAAAGCTATAAAAGGAAAGATTTATAATTTTAAACTCTCTTTTATTTTTTATTTTTTTTATGTGGCCGACCACCTAAGCTTGGGCTATAAGCTAGGCCGGCCACATCTTAATCCCATCCAAGGCTTGGTTTGGCCGGCCCTTGCTTGGGCTCCAAGCTTGGCTTGGCCGGCCACCTAAGGATGGGTAAGAAGGTGGGATTTAGGTGGATATAAGACTTTATAATTAAGATGCTACAATAGGGAACGAGAGGAGGAATTGGTTTTGGTCTCCCGATGAGCTTGAGCTTCCCGTGTTCGCCCCGAACACCCAACTCAAGTTCATCAATAATATCTCATTCCACTAAAGAGTTATTATTGCACTACCGTACCAATCCCATATTACTATATAGACTCCTTCTTATCATGAGTGTGTTAGTCTCCCTGTGTTTAAGATATTGAATGCCCATTAATTAAATAAGTTGCTGACAACTCACTTAATTAATATCTAGCTCTAAGAGTTGTACCACTCAATTATATTGTCATGTTGGACTAAGTCCACCTGCAGGGTTTACACGACAATCCTTATGAGCTCCTCAAGGGGACATTATCAACCTAGATTACTAGAATACAGTTTCATTCTATAATCAACAACACACCATATAAATAATATTATTTCTCAACTTATCGGGCCTATTGATTTAACGAGCTAAATCACACCCTTTGATAATTTAAAGAAATAAATATTAAGTATATGTGTTTGTTATTATATCTTGATTAAGAGTACACACTTCCATAATAACAGAGGTATTATAGTCAGTATAAAAAGAAACTACCTCAAATGGTCCTGCCCAATACACTCATAGTGTACTAGTGTAATTTATTAGTCAAGATAAACTAATACCTAATTACACTATAACCACTCCAATGGTTTGTCCCATTCCATCTTGGTCGTGAGCAACTGTTTATAATTTATAAGAAACTGATAACATGAACTTCTGTATGTGACACCACACACCATGTTATCTACAATATAAATTAATTGAACAACTACACTTAGCATATAAATGTAGACATTTGACCAATGTGTTCTTATTTCAAAATAAATATTTATACAAAAAGCTAGGCTTTTAGTATACATTCCAACAATCTCCCACTTATACTAAAAGACTATGCTGCCATATACCCTGCCATACATCTGATTCCCAACTCCTCAACATGCCCATCAAAAGCTCTTGCCTTAAAGGCCTTAGTGAAAGGATCTTCCAGGTTATCATCTAATGCAATCTAGGCGACAACAACTTTTCCTCGTTATACGATGTCTCGTATTAGGTGGTACTTGCACTCTATGTGTTTACTTGCCTTATGGGCTCGTGGTTCCTTCGAGTTTGCTACTACACCACTCTGTAATAATTTTGGGCAAACCAGGAATCATATCTAAATCCATCATAAAGTTTCTAAGCCATATAGCTTCTATGGCTGCCTCAGAGGCTGCCATATACTCAGCTTCTATAGTGGAGTCCGAAAAAACATCTATGCTTAACACTCCTCCATAGTTATTGCTTCACCTCCTAAAGTAAACACAAAACCTTGAGGTTGACTTACTATTGTCCCTATCAGATTGGAATTCTAAATCTGTGTAACCCACAGGGAGCAAATCATCTGCTTGGTAAACCATCATATAATCTCTAGTCTTTCTCAGGTACTTTAATATATGCTTTACGGTAGTCCAATGTCCCTGTCCTGGATTACTTTGATATCTGCTAACCATGCCCACGGTAAAACAGATATCCTATTTCGTACATAGCATACATTAGGTTTCCTACAGCTGCGGCATAAGGAGCTGCCTTCATTTCTTCTATCTCTTTTGATGTCTTCGGAGACATCTCTTTAGATAAAGATACTTCATGCCTAAAAGGTAGAAAACCTTTCTTGGTAAAACAAGCTAGCTTTCCTCATGTGGAATAAGTCCAATACCAAGAAAAAATGAGCAATACCCAAATCTTGAGTAGGAAATTCTTAATTGAGAAGACTTAATAAAGTTATGATATCATTATGATCATTGTCAGTTATTAGGATGTCATATACATAAATAAGAAAAAATATCATAAATCCATCATTATATTTATGGAATAGAGATGAGTCAGTCTTTGATCCAAAAAATCCTTGAGCTTATAACTAATTAGATAATTGATGAAACCATACACCAAGCTCGTGGAGCTTGTTTTAATGCATAAAGGGCTTTCTTTAATCTATATACTTTATGCTCATTTCCGATCTTAATATGACCAAGGGATTGTTCAATAAATACTTGTTCCTCCAAGTTTCCATGCAAGAACGTCGATTTGACATCTAGTTGGTAAATAGATCATGAGTTCTATGCCGCTAATGCGATCACCAATCTGATTGTGTCATGTTTTACGACGGGAGCAAAAACTTCTATATAATCGACTCCATATTCTTTCTTATATCCCTTAGCTACTAAACGCGCTTTATACTTGTCAACTTCACCATTTTCTTTTAGCTTTGGTTTGGAGACCCACTTTACACCAATGGTTTTGTGACCTTTCGGAAGATCAATCAACTCCCAAGTATCATTTCTTTCAATTACTAAAATTTCATCATCCATCGCCTTACGCCATTTTTCATCTTTGACGGCATTTTCAAAAGTTGTAGGATCACAATATGAAAATAAGGCAAAATGAGTGATTAGATCTTCAATTTTTGTTACCTCATAGTCTTCCATCCATGCTGGCCTTCTTCGAATCCGACGAAGAGATTGAACTGCTGTATCAGTAGCTTCTACTGCTGTTGACAAAATTTCAGTAGCTGTTGGCAAAATTTCAATAGCTATTGAACTATCTTCTGATGAATTTTCAAGCGTAGAGACTGTTGATGTTGGCTTGCTTTCAAAAAATATTGTCAAAAAGAGCTTGAGTAGGTTGTCACATATTCCAATCTCAATAGGTTTTCTCATCAAATACAACATCTCGACTGGTCACAATCTTCTTGGTTTGTGGATTAAATAATTTATATGCTTTGGATACTTCACTAACACCAAGAAAGACATACTTTTCCTCCTTATAATAAAGTTTCTTCCTTTTCTCATCCGGGATATGTGCATAAGCAATGCAGCCAAAAATTTTAAAATGATCTACGACTGGTTTCCTTCCACTCCAAACTTCCTCTGGTGTCATATTTGGAATACCAAGTGTAGGACTTCTGTTCAAGATGTGAATACTCCAATTTATTGCTTCAGGCCAAAAAGTTTTTGAAATTCTCCCTTTTGTCAACAAGCTTCTCACCATATTGAGGATGGTTCTGTTTTTCCTCTTTGATATACCATTTTATTGGGGTGTAAAAGCAGCTGTCAGCTCTCTTTGAATGCTATGAACTTTACAAAAAACTTCAAATTTATTTGAGCAATATTCTCCACCATGATATGTTCGGAGGGTCTTAATAGTGTTTCCTATTTTATTTTCTACACGAGCCTTGAAGCTTTGAAATGTACAAAATGCTTCTAATTTTTCTTGTAAAAAATAAATCCAAGTTGTTTGAGTATAATCATCAATGAAGGTAATTAAATATCTTTTACCTCCATTAGAACATGGTGTTATCGGGCCACATATATCAGAATGAATTAACTCCAAAACATCTTTTGCTCGCTATGACTTCCCTTGAGGAAATTGAGAACAATGTTATTTGCCAACAACACATTCTTCATAAACTTGGGAAGGAATACTAATTTGAGGAAGATCTGTCACTATATTTTTCTACTGGAGGATCTTCAATATGCCAAAACTCAAGTGACCATAACGAAAATGCCACAACCAAGAAGGGTCTTTTACTTCAGCCACCAAACAAGATTGCACACTTGTAATCTTCAATGGAAATAACCTGTTTGAGTTCATTAATACAACAACAATGGTTCCTCTAGTGGGATCATAAATCTCACAAACACCCTTTTGAATAGTGATTATATAACCCTTTTCTTGTAATTGACCAGTACTTAACATATTACTTTTCAAGTCAGGAACGTAAAGGACATTAGAAATTATTTCTACAGAACCATTCTTGGTTCTTATCTTTATATTACCCTTTCTCATCACTTTCACAGTGGATGAGTCACCAAAACTTACTGTAGAATGAAAGCCTTCATTTAAATCAGAAAAAGAAAACTTACTTCCACACATGTGGTTACTATTGGAACCCCAAGATCGTTTTGGTGTGATCAACAAGTTAAGTTAGGTCATGTATATTTTTAACCTTGTGTCTAAGTGTGTAGGAGCTTAGGAGCATAGGTAGTCGAGCGGAAGACTCAGTTAGCGAGAAGGATGGCACGCGGTGCACCCGAGGGACGAGGAGCTGCGGAAGAGTACACTAGCGGATGAGAAGGAAGCGTGCGGTCGTTCCGAGGGACGAGAAGCCGGAGTGGAATATTGCTCGAGGAGCAAGAGATGCAGCTAGCGAGAAGGGCAGCACGGGGTGCGACCGAGGGACGAAGACTGCGGATGAGTACGCTGGTGAATGAGAAGGAAGCACACGGTGATTCCGAGGGACGAGAAGTCGGAGCGGAAGCATGTTCGAGAAGACCAGAAGTTGGGTTCGGGTGAGCCCTATTCCGGATGGCAGAGATCACCCAAGCGAGCGAAAGACTCGGTTTGAGGCAAACGGAGCCGGAGCAGAAGACCCAGGCTGGAAAAAGTCAACGGGGTTGACTTTCCCAATCGGGGCGCCCGGAGTTGTTCGGGGCGCCCGTAACCCTTCCGGGCGCCCGGAGTTGAATTTTTTACAGGATCGAGTTTTGAATCGATCTGAACGTTGGGGAATAAAGTTTATCCCCCTCAGGGTACCCGGAACCCTTCGGGGCGCCCCGACCAAGGCTATAAATATAGCCTTGGTCCAGAAGCTTTTCAACAATTAGAACGAACTCAAGAATTGTAATTCCAACACTTGTGTGCTTTACTTTAGAGTTGAGCTTCTGTCTCTGCGCTTCAACGTTGTAAGAGGCTTCTCCGCCTGAAGGAGTTTTTAGTGCTTCAACTTCCTTGGATTAATAACCTCCCCGGTTGTAACCAAGTAAATATCTTGTGCCTCTTTCTTTCTGTTTTATTTATCTGCTTATTTATTATGCAAGTGTTATTTTAAGAGTTCGAGAAGGGTTGCGTTCAGTTTTGATTTTGCAGACTATCCAACCAACCCCCCTTCTAGCCGGCCACCAATGGGCCAACAAGTGCTATCAGAGCCGAGGCACTTCAGGAGGACTAACCGCCGAACGAAGCAACGAGATGGCCAGAGCTAACATCTACCCACCAACTTTCGAGGGGGAGTTTGCATTTTGGAAGCGACGAATGTAGGTTTATTTTAAAACTGATTTTAGTATTTTATTAATTATGAAATATGGTTATGAGGTACCGAAGAACATGAACGGAGAAGAAATCAAAAAACATCTTTGGACTGACGAGCAGCGCGACAAATTCAAGGCAAATGGTAAGGCTGAGTCCACTCTTTTGAGCGTGTTACCTGCTAAGGATCTCGACAGAGTCGGAACGTACAAAAGTGCAAAAGAACTTTGGGAAAAGTTCTTAAGGCTTTACGAAGAACCACTTGAAGTCGAATCCAACTCCTCGATGGACACCGAGCCGCTGACAGAAGAGTCCGTGATCGAGGAAATTGCCGAAACAGCAATCATAGCTGAAGACTCACCTGAAGACGAAGAAACCTCATCCAAGATGAGCATCGATAAAGGGGGAGTGCCTTCAGAAGAAAACAAATCAACAGGAGGAGAATCAACAGCCAAAAAGTTAAGTCAGGTATGACCTCCATCTCTTGACTAGTTGATTAATCCAATCAAGACATTATCGAAAGAGTTTTTTGAAATAGAAGTTATATTATCAAAAGATTTTCTCGAATTAAAAAATTTATTGTCAAAAGATTGTTGCAAATCAGAATTTAAGTTGTCAAGATATTCTTGTGGATTAGAAAAATTATTAACTAATAGTAAGTTAAACGAAACTCAATCAATAGCTTGTCAATTAAAGAATCTCGACAAACTAATAATAGATAATAACATGATATAATTTTCTGCATGCTTAATATTGTTTGCTTCAAATCTGAAAAATTGTGATTTGAAAAATTGTGATAGATTAAAATGAAAATTTAAATTAGAGAATTTGATCTAAATTTTTTTTTAAAAAAAATAATTTAAAACATGTTTTGGAAATTTTTCAGAAAAATTCTCTTTCATAATTTTTTTTTTAAAAAATTCTTAGAAGATATTTTTAAATTCTCAGAAGATATTTTTGCCTAAGTTAAAATTTATTTTACTATTGCAAAATATCTAACTTAGAATTTTGTTTAACTTAGAAACTTTCCTTTCACTTAGAAATGTTGTTCTAAAAGTTCATTGAAATCATTTTCAAAAGTTTATAAGTTTTAACCCTTAGAATTTTTTTCAGAACCCCATTTTTTTATGTGATCAAAGGGGGAGAAGGAAAAGTATAAGTCTAGGGGAAGGTGGACCAAAATTAAAAAATTCTATCTATTTGCACTTAATTGCAAAATTAGCTAGTTTAATTTTTATGTCTATTTTTACCCTAACTTAACTTGGGTTGCTCACATCAAAAAGGGGGAGATTGTTGGAACCCCAAGGTTATTTTGGTGTGATCAACAAGTTAAGTTAGGTCCTGTGTATTTTTAACCTTGTGTCTAAGTGTGCAGGAGCTTAGGAGCACAAGTAGTCGAGCAGAAGACGTAGCTAGCGACAAGGACGACACGCGGTGCGTCCGAGGGACGAGGCGCTACGGAAGAGTATAACGGCGGACGAGAAGGAAGCGTATGGTGGTTCCGAGGGACGAGAAGCCGGAGCGGAAGATTGCTCGAGGAGCAAGAGACGTAGCTAGCGAGAAGGTCGGCACGGGGTGCGACCGAGGGACGAAGACTGAGGATGAGTATGCTGGCGGACGAGAAGGAATCATGCGGTGATTCCGAGGGACGAGAAGTCGGAGCGGAAGCTTGCTCGAGAAGACCGGAAGTTGGGTTCGGATGAGCCCTATTCTGGATGGCAGAGATCACCCAAGCGAGCGGAAGACTCGGTCTGAGGCGAACGGAGCCGGAGCAGAAGACCGGGGCTGGAAAAAGTCAACGGGGTTGACTTTCCCAACCGGGGCGCCCGGACCCCTCCGGGGCACCGGGAACCCTTCCGGGCGCCCGGAGTTGACTTTTTCACAGGATCGAGTTTTGACTCGATTTGAATGTTGGAAGATAAACTTTATCCCCCCAGGGGCCCGGAACCCTTCAGGGCGCCCCGACCAAGGCTATAAATATAGCCTTGGTCCAGAAGCTTTTCAACAATTAGAACGAACTCAAGAATTGTAATTCCAATGCTTGTGTGCTTTAGTTTAGAGTTGAGCTTCTGTCTCTGCGCTTCAACATTGTAAGAGGCATCTCTGCCTGAAGGAGTTTTTAGTGCTTCAACTTCCTTAGATTAACAACCTCTCCGGTTGTAACCAAGTAAATATCTTGTGCCTCTTTCTTTCTGTTTTATATATCTGCTTATTTATTATGCAAGTGTTAGTTTAAGAGTTCGAGAAAGATTGCGTTCAGTTTTGATTTTACAGGCTATCCAACCAATTCCCCTTCTAGTCGGTTGCCAATGGTCCAACAGTTACAACAACCCGTATCCGCATACTAAACATGAGACTTAGGTTCCTGATTAGCTTGAACAACCATTAATAAAGTTTCCACTTCTTGCTTTTCGGCAAAATTCAATTGCGCTTCTTTTTTGTTGTCTTCAGGTTAGCTTAGTATAACATTCAGAACGATAATATCTAAATTTATGACATCTAAAACACTCTACCTTTGATTTGTCAAAATGTTGATCTCGTCGAAAATGACCATCATTGGCTTCGAAATACTTGCTGTTACCTCGATCTCCCCTTCCTCTACCTCTACCTCTACCCCTTCCTCTAGAGTTTGAGAAATGAGTAGAGATAGAAATCTTTAAATCTTGCTCCTCTGAAGTTGAACTTCGGTTCATCTTCTGTTCATGGACCAGTAAGGAGCTTTATAGTTCATCAAAAGAAAATGCATCTATGTCTTTGGATTCTTCAATAGAACACACAACATAATCAAACTTTGGTGTCAAGGAATGTAATATCTTCTCACTCTATCGACGTACTCTTCCATAGCTTCTCATCCATCGAATGCACTGAGCCCGTCGACTCGATTCCTGTGTCATCCTCCTCGTTCGCCGCATCTTTCGCTTGAGTTCTTACATTCCCAGGTTCCTGCACACTCAGACGTAAAACATCAAATAACGCAAAGTCTAACTTGATTTGGTTGATCATATCAAAACCAATATGGGGTACTTATAATTTCTCCCTTTTTGATGTGATCAACCCAAGTTAAGTTAGGGGTAAAAAGAATAGTAAAATAATTGTAATAAACATGTAATGCAATTAATCAATATACAATATTAAAACAATTAATATGCCAAAAATGAATGTGCCTCCTTCTAAACTTAATCTAATATTCTTCCCTTTTGATCACATTAAAAATAGGAGTAAAATAATTTTAAGACTTACACAAATAGTGACTAACACTGAGAATTATTTTTTTAAAAATTAAATTTTTATGATTTAAAAAATAATTTTAGAAGAAATAATTTTAAAATTATTTTTATTTATTTTAAAATTATGAAAATATTTGAAACGGTTAAACATAATCATCCAAAATAGTGATAGAATTTTTATGAATAAATAAAATTAAAATAAGTAGTAATTAGTTATTTATACAAAGAGATATATTTTTTAAATAAATGTTTAAAAATATATTTTGAGCTCAACAAATTTTAAAAAATTTTCTAAGAATGTAAAATAAGAAGTATACATATAGAAAAAATAAATTTTCAAAATTTGAATATTTGATAATTTTTAATTTTAAAAATTAATATTTTCATAAAACATTTGTAGAAAATTTAATAATGGTCAAACAAATATGAAAATATTTATTTTGATATAGAACATGATATTTTATTAAAAATAAATAAAATTTTCAAAAATTACTCTTTAAAATAGTTTTAAATTTAAAGATATAATATTTGTTGAAAAATTCATAAAAAATAATATAGTGGTCAAAAAATTTTAAATTATTTTCTACATATAAGTAATAAAATTATTTTTCACAAAAAATTAAGATTTAATTAATTTCAAAGAGAAAGAAATCGAAAAAATTTATTTAAAAGAGTTAGACAATTTTAAGCATGCAAATAAACTATTAAGGCATTTTAAAATTAACACATACATGAAAATTTAACATAAGCATGATTTTGGAACCTAACATAGGTTTCTATCTATTGGATTAATCATATAATTTTTATGAATAAATTTTCTTATGCTTTTTTAATTTGGCCCTTGTGATATTTGAAATACCAATTTAGCCCTTGATAGTTTCTAGAGTTTTAAAATTGACTATTTTCAAGTTTTTCTATTTCATTCCTTAATTTTTTATTTTTTATTTTTATT
The DNA here is from genome assembly GCF_018446385.1 of Zingiber officinale. Taxonomy (NCBI): domain Eukaryota; kingdom Viridiplantae; phylum Streptophyta; class Magnoliopsida; order Zingiberales; family Zingiberaceae; genus Zingiber; species Zingiber officinale. The sequence continues at coordinate 49,441,744 of NC_055996.1, read as the reverse complement.
TTGTCGGAATCTTCTAATCGACAAAATTTTGCTAAAGTTATTTTTAATTTTACATTTTATTTTAATATTTTTTCATTTTTAGTTTCTAATTGACAGGAGTTATTAGATAATATTTTAATGAATTTGTATAATTTGTCAGGAGGTAGAGATCATACCTGATTTACCTTATCGATCTCATTATGTGATACCCCCCTATATTGCTACTGCCCTATGACATTGCTTCTCTTTCATCAATACTCTCGATGCTCATTTCGAATAAGCTTGCTTCAACGTCTTCTTGGTGACTTGACATCAACGCAAGTCTGGCGTAAGCTTCAATCTCCGATTCTGATGACGACGTTTCATCCTATGTCGCTTTTAGGATCTTGTGCTTTTTCTGAGTCGATCTTTTATCCTTGTCTTTGTCCTTCAGTTTTGGGCAGTTGTCCTTGATGTCCCCTTCTTCTTGGAAGTTATAGCATCATAACTTTCGTTTGCTTCATGAAATTTTCTTGGCTTGTGACTTATTAAACTTGTTAGATTTAAAAAATTTGCTGAATTTTCTTACCATAAATGCAATTTTGTCTTCATCAAGTGACGTGTCTGAATCTGGTTCAACTTCTGGTTAGCCTTCAGTGCTAGGTTATGAGCCGTCTTTTCTACTTTATTCTTTGAACCTGCACATCTCAATTTATGAAGTTCAAACGTAGAAAAACAAATTTTATAAGGTATTCACCTCAAGATCCTTAGAGATGTAGAACAAGTTGACTATCGATGTCCACTCGGGTGTTCTCAAAAATGCATTTAAAGCATACCTTAATGAATCTCAGTTTGTTACCTTTTCTTTGAGATTTGTGAGTCTAACGATTAGTTCTTTGATCCTTGAGTGTAGATGTGTAACTGTTTCACCTTCTTCTATTTAGAGATTGCTGATATGGTTCCGAAGCAGATCTTGTCTTGTGAGTTTTGTCTCCGAGGTCCCTTCGTGTAGTTCAGGAATTTTTTCTAGAGCTCTTTGGTTGACTTGTAGGCTCCGATCTGGTTGACTTCTTGTGGTGGTAAAACGCTCAATAGATGGAATTCTGCCTTGTTGTTTGCCACGAAGTCGGTTTGCTCCTTCTTTGTAAACTGATATTCTTCTTTTTCCACTCCTTGTTGACCCTTAGGTGCTACAAAGACATATTTCATAATTAAAATTAATTCGAAATAAGTTTTCAAGAATACCTCCATCTTCTTTTTCCAAGTCGCGAACTCCTCCTCTAATTTAGGCGAGTAGATGCTTGGTTCGGTGCGACCGACAAGAGGAGGGTGAATTACCCTGAAAAGACAAGTATACCCTTTCTGAAACTTTCGACTTTAGATTAAAAAAATACTTTAATAAACGAAAGTGAAATGCATAAAAATAAGTATAAGACACAAACAATTTACTTGGTTTGCAACGAGGAGGTTACTAATCCAAGACAAATGAAGCTCAACTAATCAACTCCTTCTTCGACACAAGTCGGAGGTGGAGAAGTCTCGTACAAAACGTTAAACGTACAGACTATGAAGAACAGAGTGAAATAACTCGAATATAGAAAGTATTGTTGAAATGAAGAGAACCAAAGCTCCTTTTATAGGCTCACTGGTCGAAGTGACCGTTTGTTGACGTGGTGCGGTCTGGGCTCCCGGACCCTTTTCGGGCGCTCCCAGCGTGACAAATTCTATCTCCACGCAATGACAAAGTGATAAGAATTTATTCTTTCCTCGGGCATTCAGACCTGCTCCGGGCGCCTGGACCTCTACTGACACAAACCCAAAGTTGATCCACTACGTCAAGGCACCCTTTCGGCACCAAACTGGTCCAGGCGCCCGGACCAACTTTGGGTGCTCGGACTCCAGGCGCATGGACATGGTCCAAGCGCTCGAACAAGTGTCAACTTCAGAGTTGACTCTTTGTCCGGCCTTTTGCTCTGATCGCTTGGGTAATGTTCTGGCCTTCCAAAGTTGAGCTCACTCGAACCTAACTCTGGCATTCTCTTCGAGTAGGATTCTGCTCCAACTTCTAGTCCCTCGGAAGCACCGTGCGCGTCTTTTTCGCTTCATCGACGTACTCTTCTGCAGCTTCTCGTTCCTCGGATGCGCCGAGTCCGTCAACTCGATTCCTGTGCTATCCTTCTCGTCCGCCGCTTCTTCCGCTCGACTTCTTGCATTGCTACTCAGACGTAAGACATCAAATAACACAGAGCCTAACATGATGTGGTTGATCACATTAAAATCAACACGGGGTATTTACATCTCTGTCAGGGAACATCCTTAGCCTGTCATCCAGGCCATGAGAAGATCCCCTATGGGAATATCTTCTCTAGATTTTGACTCCTCTGATATGTTTTCTTTATCATTCTACCTAATACTTCTCCAATTGGCATGTTACCAAGTGGTGTAGTCGTCTAGGCCACAAATTGTTGGAATTTCACAAGCTCTCCACAAGCTTTACCCTAATCAAGATCACTCAATAAAAATAAACTCACCTCTCCCTAGATGTAAATAAAAAGCAAAAGGAAGAAGAGTAAATTAACAAAAGTTTGAGATGTTGATGCTTTCACTTTAGTTTAAGCTCTTGGATTCCAAACACTTGTATTTATCACTTAGTAAAGGAGACTGAGAAAGATTTTCGTATATTCTGAGTGTCCAAAAGTTCGTCAAGAACTTATGCATCAGTCTATAAGAAAGATTTTCATGCATTCTAAATGTCCAAAAGTTCTGTAAAAACTTTAGCACAAAAGACTAAGAAAGATTTTCATGTAGTGTAAGTGTCTACAAGTTCTCCAAGAACTTAAATATAGTCTCTAATGTTCATAAGTTGATTGTCTCCGGTGGATTGGAAAAAGTCTCTCGTTGACTAGACTTCTCCAATCTGAATGTTGGGTCTTTAATTACTAAGATTGGAGTTACCTTTGAGGTAACCATTTGTTTTCTTATTGTGGAAGGTTTACTCAGTTAAAACTTAAACATTTATCACCTTGATATGCGTATGTTTATACAACTATGTTACAAAATATATTATCAAGCATGATGACCAAAACATGTTAGCAATAAAAACATTCAACCAATTGTTTTTTTTTTTTGTTTTAAATCACGATTAGTTATAAGTTGCCGCGATATGTTATTGTTGGAAGAGTGTCTGTGTTTCAAGATTCGTGTTCTACAAATCCGACGGCGATAGTATAATACATCTGCGGCGCTACCTAAACTATCCGGTGCCAGCTCCAATCAATTGACAGTGGAAGACTCGGCGTCTGACCTCGTAGAAGAGGCAAAGGAACAGCCGAACAGCTGCATCTGAAGAGCGAAGAGGAATACAAAATTAGTTAAAGCTCTCTTCTTTCGATCCCTCTCGCCTTCTCCAGAGCCTAGAATCTTACGTAAATTTCTAATTTTGTTGCCTCGTTGCCTCCCCAAATCGATTCTGATCGAAGTATAGCAGCTGCTCGACTCATTTCCTACTGAAAGGTTTCGGGTCAATCGCCTGTGTTGTTTATTTGCGCTTTACATCCCCTTTTCAGCTGCCGTTTTGCTGTATTATGCGTTTGGTTTTGTTCGACTCTGGCGTTTTAATTTAAGTCATGGGGCAGGGTTTTTTTTTTTTGGTTGCCTCAGCTCTAGGGTTGGATCTGCTTAATTGTTGTATTTGATGATTTCATTCTTTAATTTGACTTTGGAATGTATATTTGAGGTTGGACTTTTTGCTAGGGAGAAGTTGTTTGGATCTTAGGGTTTTAGGAGTTCTTTGTTGTAAAAAAAGAGAGCCTATTTTGATATCTAAGTTTAGAGGGAAGCTTGCTTTTAACACGGTTTCAGAGTTCTGGAAAACTCTTATTCTTACACAATTCGATCACTTCCAATCGGATTTTTTTTTTTATCTCTTTCTGTTTAGCATGTCTTACTATTCGAACACAATAGTTATGAAGAAATTTGCTACCTTTCACTTTGAAATTAGAATCTACCTTCGCATTATCCACCTTTTTAATGTATGCCATTTTTTGCTGTTGCAGAATGTAGTAGTAGTTATCTGGCCCCTGCAGTTACCCCGAGATGATGGAGGGTTGTGACTGCATTGAGCCACAGTGGCCGGCTGATGAGCTTCTAGTGAAGTACCAGTATATATCGGATTTCTTTATAGCCCTTGCCTATTTCTCCATTCCGCTCGAACTCATTTATTTTGTGAAGAAGTCCTCCTTCTTCCCGTACAGATGGGTGTTGATACAGTTTGGTGCCTTCATTGTTCTTTGTGGAGCAACACATTTGATAAATCTGTGGACTTTCAACATGCACACACGAACTGTGGCAATAGTAATGACTGTTGCAAAAATCTCGACGGCTGTTGTATCATGTGCAACAGCTTTGATGCTTGTTCACATAATTCCGGACTTGTTAAGTGTGAAGACAAGGGAGTTGTTTCTAAAGAACAAGGCTGAGGAACTTGATAGAGAGATGGGCATCATACGGACACAAGAGGAAACAGGGAGACATGTTAGGATGCTTACTCATGAAATAAGAAGCACACTTGACAGACATACAATATTGAAGACGACATTTGTGGAACTAGGTAGGACTTTGGATCTGGCAGAATGTGCACTTTGGATGCCATCAAGAAGTGGCCTTAATCTCCAGCTTTCACACACTTTGCATCACCAAATACCACTTGGGTCTGTTGTTTCCATTAACCTCCCCATTGTCAATCAAGTCTTTAGTAGTAACCGAGCAATGAGAATTCCACATACATGCCCACTAACAAGGATAAGGCCATTGACTGGGAGATATGTGCCACCAGAAGTTGTTGCCATCCGAGTACCACTCTTACATCTCTCAAATTTCCAAATCAATGATTGGCCTGAGCTTTCTGCAAAAAGTTATGCTATTATGGTTCTAATGCTCCCTTCAGACAGTGTAAGAAAATGGCATGTACATGAATTAGAGCTTGTTGAGGTGGTTGCTGATCAGGTAATCCCATGTTTCTTGCATCAATTATCAGTTTTATCTTTCATCATTGAGTACAAGGCTATTTCTTTAAATATTTTTCTTAAATGAAACAACGTAATATTTAGTAGGTTTTATTTCTCAAGAACTTTACATTTTACATGAAATGAATGCTGATTTAAATATATTAGAACATAAACATCCTGCTTCAATCAATGAACGCATGATTTCTACAACACTTCATTGGATGCTAAAAAGCCTAAAATCATAACTTTCTTAGAATTCTGTCCATGAAAATCTTTGCCATTTTCTAGATACTGTGCCACTATTGTGTTATTTAATAAGGATTGATCACATGGAAGTTCCTTACATGGAGGCAATGTTTAGGAGATAATGTGGGTTTCATTGTAGGATATATGGTTTATGATAAAGTGCAAGCATGTGGTAAAAGGAAGATTGCACCATCCAATCATATTCATGACCTTCTAACATGGTTGAGAAAAGAATTCCTAATTGTAGAAAAGATCTTGCTCTAATATCAATCTGAGAGAAAAATTATTATGTTATATTATAAGAGAATTATTCTAAGGGATGGTGTGTGGTTGGGTGGGGGGAAGGAATCTTGATTTTGTTGATACCTGAACCAATTTGACTCAACCTGAAAAATCAGGTTATTCTGGTTCTTAGGTCAAAAGAAATAACCCAATTTGAGTGTTGAGTTAGTTTTAGGCATCAGATAAATTACAGGAGAGGCTTTATAACTCTCTTATGGGGATCCTCTCTAAGAAAAGGGCTAGATTTGAAAAAATAAACTTTACTATAGATCTTCAAAAAGGTGATAGAGCTAAGACATTTATTTTGGTCATCTTCATCTCAATTATTATTCTCTCTTCTTTCCTAAGTGTAATGCCAAAGCAAATAGATTGAAACATTTATTTTCATCATCTTCTTTCCTGTTCTTTTCCTCTAGTTGTGTAATGATAGATTCCTTATCTCATAATCTTTCATCCATATTTCAATAGTGTCTAGGATTTGAGATGAGATTTGTAATTGTCTATCTCTTCCAACATTTTCCCCTCTCTTGATATCTTCTCCAATTTCTTTAGAGTAGATGCTAGAATATTACTCAGTTCCTGTTTAACATCTTCTCATCTCTCAAAGAAATTTCATAATTTACTCGGTCTCTCTCCCAATATTGATTTTTCAAATAAGTATTCAAACTCTAATCTTTTTTCCTGATAATCCATCACAAGTTGTCAATTTATTTTCTGAATTTAAGAAATCCATGATGTTTTCAATTTGAGAAGAGTTAAGGAAGAAGATATGTTATCTATTTGAAGATTTTATCAACTTGTGTCTTTGCCAATTGCAAACGTCAAGCATTTCATAGTAGTGTCTCAATTGTTCCAGTAATGGTATTTTTGTCCAGTGTGTCCTAGTAATGGTTTGTCCAGTGTTTTTTATATTTTCTTTTTGTATTTATAGGGTGCTCTACTTTTGTGATAAGCCAAACATAGATAATATAGATTCCAATTTAAAGGGGAGTGGTACGAGTTATCACTTTTTATAATTATTGTTGTAGGTTTAGTCCTAAATTAGGTATTTAGTAATTAGGTGCTATTTCTGTTCTTATGACCATGGAGTTGCTTGTCCAAATTATTTGCAGTTGGTTACATCTAATTATGTTTGTCTGAATTATTTGGAGTTGGTTTCATGAATTTTCTTTCTTTTTATTAAGCTCTATGCAAGTTGTATATCACTAGGAATGAAACGACCTAAAACTTTATCCCCTTATAGCTTTTAAAACAAGTCGTACAAATCCTTCTTCCGAACACAACCGAATAAATAAATAAATATGAAAAGAATCAACCGTATGAATTAATACCTAAAGACTCGAAAGTGCAACCAACCCAAACCAAAGAAAATCTAAGACATCTGACCAACCATTACATCATCGACTTAGGAAAGAAAAAAAAAACTCAATATCCCAATGCAGAGAATAACTTAAATTGAAAAGAAAAGGACACAATTGTCGGGTGTGCAATGCCTGGTACGAGGTAGCTCATCCATCAAGACCCTCCGTCTTCTCATTACCTGCACCATATGGATTTAGTGAGTCTAAAGACTCGGCAAGTTCAAAACTTTTTATAACAAAATAAATATACATTCACATGCTTTTATATATATATATATATATATATATATATAAAAGAAAATACCTTGAACATTAAAATTTATTTAAACCTTGCACATTTAGTCTCATGGACCATCAAACTTTAATAAGATAACATCAAACATTGTCTTTCATCATCAAAACATTTTAGCGAGTTCATAGCATTGAATGTGGCTCCTTTTTCCTTCACCTCTATTCGTTTGGCCAAACGTTTACCCTAGTATTAGGTTGGGTAGTGTTCACCGGTATCCTTTAAGCCGAATTGCACAACCCCTTTTTCCTCTATTTTGGTAAGAATTCCGGTATCCTCTAAGCCGTACTCCTTGCCCATTCATGAATTGCCACAAACAAATCACACCATCCTTCATTAGATTGCATGGTATCATCAAAGAAATACAAGGCAGATTGAAAAACTTAGTAATGTTAGCATAGGAAATATTAAGCAAGGAAATAAGAATTTGCTAACAACTAACGGTACAACAAGTGTGAGCTTATATTTATTTGAATCAATTTTCAATACTTCATGACTTTAGCAACAAGTCATACAAACGTGCAACTGGAAAGCTAAAACAGAAAAGGCAATATAAAATAAGAAAGAACCAAAACCAAGTAAGGGATTGCATAGCAGCTTGCTAAATCCAATACAGTAGTGTTATAGTCTAATGGACGTCAGCCCCAAAGTAGACCCGACCCCGGGCCGGGTCTGGCCCGGACCCGGCCCGGGCCCGGGTCCGTAACCGGGTCAATGGGCCGGTTGCCCGTTGACCCGGTTCGCCAAGTCGAATCGGAATCGGCCCGGCAAGTTGCTGGGTCGGTTCCGGTTCATTGGCTGTAAAACCGGCGAACCGCCGGTTAACCGGTGGGTTGAATCGGCGGTTCAGCCGCAAATTTTTTTTTTTTTTTTTTTAAACGGCTTGATCAATGACTATGATTTAGTGTCCGTTACTATCAAAACTCTATAAATAGAGAGCTCATTTCATCATTTTTCACACACATCTTCTCTACTCTTAATCTCATTTTCGTATTCTCTAATCTCTACACGCTTTCGTTTCCAATTTTCAATTACAATGGCATCTCGAGCTCGGAAGGGAAAGCAAATAATAAATCCGCGGGAGGAGGACCCCAACATTCAATTCACCGATGATGAGATCGAGCATCTTCCGAATCCGACACCCGAAACACAAGGAAATACCGATGCAATTACTTCTAAGGTTCGGGAACTTTCTCCTCTAAAGTCTTCTATTTTCACTAAACATTTTGAGAAGGTCACTCTTCCGTCGGGAGAAATGCGTACAAAATATAAGCACTGCAATGCTTCCTACAAATTCCAAGCCGGCGGCGGCTTTGGGTCGTTGAAACGACATGTAAAAACGAAGCATCCGACGGAATATGGACTCGACCGTTCTCAAACACAATTATTAAGATTTTCTTCAACTAGCGGTAGTACCGATTTCGGTTTATTTTTATATTCGGATAATAAATTAAGAGAATCATTAGCTAAATTTGTTTCCGTAGAACATCTTTCTTTTAGTTTTGGATCTAAATGCACATTTGAAGATTTTTGTAAAGAATCTCTTAATCCATGTGCTAAACGTGTTCCTAGGACTACACTTACTCGTACAATTAAAAAATTAGTAAAACAAGGAAAAAAGAATTTAATTGATGAATTTAGTAAATTAGATAATAAAGTTTCTTTATATTCCGATATTTGAAGTGATAATTGGCAAACACATTCGTATATGTGTGTGACTTGCCATTGGATCGATAACTCTTGGAACCTTCAAAAAAAGATTATTAGCTTATAGATTTTTTGATGAATCACATAATGCTCATAATATCACACAATTATTATGTTTAATTTTAGAACAATATGGTTTAACTCATAAAATATTTTTTTAATATCATTAGATAATGCTAGTTCCAATACCGCTTGTATAGATGATCTAAAATTTGTTTGTCAACCTATTATTGGAGGTTTATTTTTTCATATTCGTTGTGTATGCCATGTTTTAAATTTATGTGTTCAAGATGGTTTAAAAATTTTAGAAAGTTATATTAAACCAATTAGAATTGTAATTTCTTATTTATGGTATCATCCATCTATAATGAAACAATGTGGTAGGTTTTGTAAAATTAATGGAATGAGACCTAAAAAATTTCCACGTGATGTACCAACACGTTGGAATTCAACATACTAATTATTATAAGATTTATTTCAATATAAAGAATTATTATGTTTATTTTTTGCACAAAACACTAATACTAATATATATTTATTTTCACAACAATGGAATATTTGTAGTAGTATTTGTGAAATTTTAAAAGTATTTAATGATGCAACCGAACAACTTTCCGGTGTTTATTATTCCACTGCTCAATTAGTTTTAGAAAATTTTTCTAATATATTATTAGTTTTAAATGAACATATTAATAATGAATCTTTATCTCCTTGCATCTTAGCTATGAAAACTAAATGGGAAAAATATTTTTATTTTATTCCTGAAATTTATTTAATTGCATTTGCTTTATATCCTAGATTTAAATTAGAAGTTTTATAAAAAATATTAACTTTATATTATGACGCTTTAATTCCAATTAAAGATTCATTCTTCTCTTGATCCAGTTAATATTATATATAATGTTAGAATTTATTTATAAGATATTTATAATCAATACTATCCAAAATATGGAACACAAATTAATATTTCTGAAATACAACAAACTACTACTAGTAATTTAAAATTTACAAAAGCACAACTTTTATTAAAAGAATGGACGAAACGTTCACAAGGATCCTCAAGTTTAATAGAATTTGAGAATTATTTTATGGCTTCTTTTAATTTAATGAAGTAAATAGCGAAGTAGATTTCGATGTCCTAGAGTGATGGTCACGGAGTTTTCCCGTCCTATCCAAGATCGCCAAAGAAATTTTAGCTTGTTTAAGTGTGTGACATATTGGATGAACGGCAATTGACTTTGTCTCTCGACTCATTGGAAGCCTAAACATTACTTGACGATGAGACCAGAGACGGGAAAAAAATCCAAGGAATGTAACTTTTAAATGACGAAGCCGAAGAATTTAATGCCGAAGATTTTAATACCGAATGAACAAATACTATGGGAACGGGAAATGAAAGTGAATGACAACGTCACTTCATAATGTAAAAGGATAAAAATGTAAAAGAACTACGTGGGCTTTGATTTCCCTAAAGGGATACGTAGACAACTTAAATAAGTGCAAGCCCTTTTTTCAATAAATTTTAATTTCTAATTTTTAATGTTTAATGTTTAATTTTTAATTTTTAATTTTTAATTTTTAATTTTTTTTAACATATTAATCTTGAACCGTAGCGAACCGTGACGAACCGTGAACCGAACCGTGAACCGGCGGTTCTGAACCGTGAACCGTAACCGTCTTGGGCGGTTAAGGTTAAGGGTCGACCTGCCTGGAACCGTCGAACCGGCGGTTCCGAACCGTCGAACCGTCGGTTCCGAACCGTCGTCAGGTCTACCCCAAAGGCTACACATTCGATTCATAGCTACCATGCTCCAGAGATAAAACGAACAAAACATGAGAACGAGAAGATCGACGAAGATTTACGCAGTAAAACGAACAACTGCAAACAACAAAACAACAACGAAATCATTAACAATATAACATGCATCAAACATCAAATATCAAACATATGTACTACAATCCATATAGTGCAGAAAATAAGGTTTGAAATCTTGCCTTAGTGTTTTGCGTGTTAAAAGATACCTAGCGAGACGTAGGGGAAACGATATTAAATGATCCGCCAAAGTTCTTTCTCAATTTCCTTTGCTGGGGCCGGGTCCCTTAGCATATTAATTACTCAGACTCTTTAGTATAAATATATTTATGATACATTAAAATCAATTAAATAGCATAAAAAAACTCGATTTAATCAAATTTACGTGAACCGGATTTTAGGCACTACAAGGAATGATGGTCTAGCTTTATGAAAATATGAAAAATAGGATTCATGTTTATAGGTTTGGAGTTTAGACAATTTTAGCATTGGATATCTAGACCAAATGCTACCATCAACCTTTGTCATCCAAGCTTGAGATTGACATTAGCATTTTATGTTTGAGTTTCGTATATATGGTATAATAGTTTTATTTTTAATATAGTGATATTTTCCCTCTCAACTTTTACAAAATGAAAGTTAAAATCTATTACTCAAAATGTTAATGTTACACCGATTCCCCTATTTTACTATTATGGGAATCCCTAAGCTAAATTTTTTATATTTTTCTTTTTATTCCCTTGGAGTATTCTTCTAATAATTCGTAGAAATACGGTGTTGGTCTTTTCTTTAATCTCTGCACAATCGTTAACAAGAGCCTAGTGGTCCAATAACCAAAGTCTCTTCTGTTAGTGCAGTTAGCACTAACGGTCTAACTCAGATTTTGATAAATGACAAATTAGGTTAAGTTAGTTTTGGTGTTGTCTAACACTTTGATTGAGTGTGCAGGAGAAGTTCAGACAGGTCGATGGGCTGACCGGATGTCTGGTACGAAGCCCAGCTAGGTCAACGGGCTGACCGGATAGCTGGCACGAAGTCCAAACGAGTCGATGGGCCGACCGAACGTTTGACACGAAGTCCAGCTAGGTTGACGAGCTGACCGGATAGCTGGCGCGAAGTCCAGACTGGTCGAAGGGCTGACCGGACGTCTGGCAGGTGGGTGGAGGTAAGTCACTGGAGTTGAGTGACTGTGAGGACGCGTTCCCGGGAAGGGAATTTAGGCGCCGATCCGACTTAGAGCCATTTCGGAACTCTAAGTCGAGATCTTGATTAGATTCCGGTCTCGGTGAGATGGAATCTAATTACTATTCTTTTTTCTGTTCTAACTCTGTTTTGCAGGAAACTAACATTTTTATGCAGGGTTAGAACTGACCGGGATCGGTCGACCGAACCTCTGGATTGGTCGACCGAACCCCCAAGCAGCGGCAGGTCAAAGCTCCAGCGGATGGACCGGGTTCGACCAGGGGATCGGTCGACCGGACCTTGGTATCGGTCGACCGAACCAAGGATGATCATCGACTGGAGTGGACCGAGATGATCGGATCAGAGAAGACTGATCGGTCGACCGAACCTGTTTATCGGTCGACCGAACCTTAGATAGGATTTGACCAGAGCGGAGTGGAGCGAGCGGATCAGATGAGGTGGAGATCATCTGATCGGTCGACTGAACCGGGGATCGGTCGACCGATCCGCTTCGGGTCAAAGCTGATCGCGAGGATCGAGGATCTGGATCAGTCTCATAGTTGATATAAAAGGGAGCTTCGGGGTGCAGCCTCTTCAATCAATTCGAATAGAACATCGTGTGCTCCTATACGCTGCTTCAAAGTCTTCAACTGCGCTCTACTACTCCGACATTCGACTTCTAATTTTCTTCACCCTTTGTATTGTCGGTATACTTGTTCTTCATTTAATATTTGTACTTTCAAATTGTAACCATTTTATGGATTGATAGTGATTGCCCACCGAAAGCGGTCAGCGACTGCGGGGCTTGGAGTGGGAGTCGACCTAGGCTCCGAACGAAGTAAAATCTTGGTGTTCTTGATTCTCCGTGTCTTTTCTTTTTCCGCCGCATCTCTTTGAAATTAATTTTTAAATCGCTATTCACCCCCCTCTAACTTAAATTCGATCCAACAAGTGGTATCAAAGCAGGTACTGCTCTGATTTAGTGCAACCACCAATCAGACAAGGGGGTGATATGTTTTAAATTTTTTTTTTTCTTCTTTCGGCTTTCAGTTTTTCGTATAATTCCAAACTGGTATTATTATCTTTTTGGAAATTTCTTTCCGTTGTAATTAAATTTAAATTGGTGCAACACCAATTTAAGTTATTTTTTTTTATTTCTTCCCGCACTACTAATCCAAGACTTGCGAACCTCTCTTGTTTGTTTTCCTGTGTGCAGATTAAAATGTCGCAACTTGAGGGCTTCAGCACGGTGCAACCTCCCCTGTCCAACGGGGATGATTTCCCGTACTGGAAGAAGCGGATGGAGGTGTATCTCAAGACGGATTTCGACCAGTGGCTCAGCGTCACAAAAGCCTACAAAACACCCGTTGACAACTCCGGAATTCCACTAGACCCGGAACAGTGGACTTCGGACTTGTAGAAGAAAGTGTCGATGGAAAACAAGGCGATCAACACGTTACAATGCGGATTGACAAGGGAAGAGCTGAATCGGATCGGACCACATCAAAACGCGAAAGAGCTATGGGATAAATTGATCGAGCTGCACGAAGGAACTAGCGACGCTAAGGAAGGAGAAACGGCGAGTCAGCTGCACGCGAGGATCAAGGATATCCTCAACGGGCTTCACGTGATAGGCCACCAGATGGAAAACAGAGATCTAATCAAGTATGCATTAAACGCGTTTCCACGCAACAATTTGTGGGCATCTATCGTGGATGCCTACAAAATTTCTAAGAATTTATCTAAACTTAAATTAGATGAATTATTTTGTGAATTAGAGTTACATGAACAAACCAATGCTAGATCCGAGAAAGGTATAGCTTTGTTTGCAGGTTCCTCCAAGGAAAAGAAGAACAAGCCTAAACCTGAAGAAGACTCTGACCAGAACTCTGAAGATGAAGAGCACCTGGTGAATCTGGTAAGGAAGATGTTCACCAGGAGGAAGAGAAGCTTCAGCAAGAAGGAGAATTAAAGTACGTGACATGCTTCGGATGCAACATGAAGGGACACTACAAGAACGAGTGTCCGAGATTGAAGATCGACAAAATAAAGTCGACCAAAAAGGCCCTCATAGTGACGTGGAACTCCTCCTCCTCGGACGAATCGGAGGCCGAAGATTAGAAGCACCAGAGTCACCTCGCGCTGATGGTCCGCGAAGCAGAGTCGGAAGACGAATCGGAAGACGGGTCCGAACCCGAATCGAGCCACGAGTCCGTACTCGTTTCCGAAGGTTCTGAAGAGGTATACCTAACTTTAAATCGAAAGTTTTTTAAAATTATTTCTTGCTTAAATAGTAAATTAGTTAAATTAGAAAGTGAAAACAAGTTACTCCTTGAGGAGCATCAAAACCTCAAGGAACAAATTGTAAATAATAATCCAACTCAAGATCTAACACTTGAGAAGGAGAATCTATCACTAAAAACAGAAATTAATAATTTAAAAGAAATGTTAGAAAAATTTACAACAAGATCAAAAAACTTAGATCTAATTTTAAATAATCAAAAAGCATGTTATAACAAAACCGGACTTGGATATAAGTCAAATTCAAATAAAACTTTTAAATCATTAATAACCCAACACAAACCAACGAGTAAAGCCTGAGTTCCGAAAGTGTGTTTAATCACGCAAGTAAGACTTAACCAATACTATATACCTAAAGAAAAAATATATTATATAAATTCGAATAAACCAAATCAAAAATCAAAATACAAACCTAAACAAAAAAAACTCAAAATCTAAATATTTTAAAACTCACTAAAACTTAGACTATCATCAAGTAAAGTATAACTATAAAAGAAATAGACATAAACCTAAAACTAAAAATTAATTTAAAAGACCAATAATTCAGGGGAGGCTCCAGAATATGACACCTCCAAAACTAACCTACCTGGAAGGGTAACTCAAACTAATCTACCCAGCAGGGTACTTAGGACCAATTAGAAAGGGAACTCAAGTTTAACTTGAAAAATGGTACTCATGAAGTTTTGGATGATAGTACGTTAGGAAAGCTTAGTCTATGCATGTCTAGGAAGATATGACTTCGACCTGATGCGCTTAGTCTATGCATGTCTAGGAAGATATGACTTCGACCTGATGCATTTGGCTAAGTGGAACTGACCGAAGCTACCCTTTATGGATCTTAACCAGTTAGACCAAGGTCTATTTGGAAAACTTCGAAGGCATGGTTATTCTAATGATGTCCAAGTGACTCACCATAGCCCAGAAGTTTATCCAGAGAATGACTATCTGTTGAACCAAAAACTAAATCTGAATCTAACACAAATTAAAAACAAAACCCTAAAATTGAACTTAATTCATCTAACAAAATTATAGGATTCTCTGATTGAAAACGTAGAACAGGTGAGATGACTAAGGACCAAATTAAAATTCAAATTAAATTAAATTAAATTAAATCAAATTAAAATTCAAATTAAATTAAATAGAATTAAAATTTAAATTAAATTAAATCGAAATTAAATTAAATTAAATTGAGTCAAAGAAAATTAAATTACAGTAAATTAATTTTATTATTTTAAAAATTAATTTTAAAATTAAACTTAATTTTATTTAACTTAAAAATTTATTTTAAAATTAAACTTAATTTTTTTTAACTAAAAAATTAATTTTAAAATTAAACTTAATTTTATTTTACTTAAAAATTTATTTTATAATTAAACTTAATTTTTTTAACTTAAAAATTTATTTTAAAAATAAACTTAATTTTTTTAAAAATTTATTTTTAAACTTAATTTTTTTAACTTAAAAATTTATTTTAAAATTAAACTTAATTTTCTTTAACTTAAAAATTTATTTTAAATGTAAACTTAATTTCTTTTTAACTTAAAAATTCATTTTAAAATTAAACTTAATTTTTTTTAACTAAAAAATTCATTTTAAAATTAAACTTAATTCTTTTGAATTTAAAAAAAAATTTATTTTAAAATTAAACTTTAATTATGTTCGTTTGAAAATTAACTCAAATTTTCACATAAAGTGACCAACCTTGAAAATAATCTTAAAAGAATAAAATTAGACTAACTTTAACTCCTACCTATTGTAGGAAATCAGGTGGATTTTGGATAGTGGTTGCTCTAAGCATATGACTGGAGATCACACCAAGTTCACCCAACTTACTTACAAAAAAGATAGATCCGCTACCTTAGCGGCCCCCCTAGTGCCGACCCCACGGATATGGAGGGAGGTTCATGCAGGTACACCGTCTGCGCTACGCCCTGTGGGCACCCAACTTACTTACAAGAGTCTAGGAACAGTTGCCTTTGGAAACAAATGACAAACTCAAGGTAATTGGTTTAGGTAATATTGAATTAAAAATAGATTTTATTATTACAAATATTTTACTTGTTGAAAATTTTAAATATAATCTCCTAAGTATAAGTCAATTATGTGACACTAGGTATAAGGTTAAATTCTTATCTACAGAATGCTTAATCAAACATCTAGATAATCCTACTATAAGTCTAAAAGGCTTTAGAAAAGACAACATCTATGCAATTAACTTAACCACTTCTTCAGTTAAGTGTTATTTAACACAAAAAGAAGAAACTTGGTTATGGCATAGAAGAATGTCACACACAAATTTTAGAAATATAAGCAAATTTAATGGATTAGTTAGAGACTTACCAAAGTTACCTAACTTAGACTCAACCATATGTAATGCTTGTCAACAAACAGACAAAATCTACTCACAAACCAATTAATCAATCACAAACCAACTCAATATTAGAACTTCTACACCTAGATCTATTTGACTCCTATGGAGTCAAATCAATAAATAGAAGTCTATATTGTCTAGTCATAATAGATGATTACTCTAGGTTCACTTGGGTCAAATTCTTAAAAAATAAAGATGAAACTTTTGAAATATTTACAAACTTTTGTAAACAAGTTGAAAATGAAAAAGACCTTAAAATCAAAAGAATTAGAAGTGATAATGGGGGAGAATTTAAAACTCATAACTTTAATAAATTTTGTCTCGAAAACGGCTATCATCACGAATTCTTATGCCCTAAAACTCCCCAACAAAATGGAATTGTAGAAAAGAAAAATAGAACTCTACTTGAAGCATCTAGAACAATGCTGAACGAATACAACCTACCTAAGTACTTTTGGACAGAAGCTGTTAGTACACCCTGCTACGTACAAAATAGAACAACACTAAACAAAACACATAATAAAACTTGCTTTGAAATCTACTATAATAAACAACCTAATATAAAATACTTTAAAGTATTTGGGTGCCCAACCTTCATTTTAAATACAAGAGAACACCTAGGAAAATTCACATCTAAAGTAGAAAATGGAATTTTTGTAGAATACTCCCTAAACAGTAGAGGCTACAGAGTTTATAATAAGGTTACCTTAAGAATTGAAGAAACTACTAATGTCAAATTTGAAGAATCCAAACAAAACCAAGACCAAACCCAACTTCAACCAATTAAATTTGTTCAAGAAAATACCAATCTTGAAGGAACCAATCAATCTCTAAATCACGAAGAGGAAGAAGAACCTCAAGAGAGTCAATCTCCTAGAACTATTAGAGTCAACCCAAATCATCAAACTAGCCAAATAATTGGTGACCCAGACCTAAGGGTTTAGATTGGGTCATTCTTTAGAAACCTAAGTCAAATTTCATTAATCTCTAAAATTGAACCCAAAATCGTAGCTGAATCCCTGCTTGACCCAGACTAGGTCATAGCTATGCAAGAAGAACTAGCTCAATTTGAGCGTAATGAAGTTTGTGACTTAGTACCACCACCCAAAAATAAGAAAATAATAGAAACAAAATGGGTATTCAGAAACCAATTAAGTGAAACTGGGGAAATTACTAGAAATAAAGCTAGGCTAGTTGCTAAGGAATTTAGTCAAGTAGAAGGACTTGACTATGATGAAACCTATGCCCCAGTAGTCAGATTAGAGTCCATTAGGATGCTACTTAGTTATGCAACTCACAAAGGGTTCAGATTGTATCATATGGACGTTAAGTCTGCCTTCTTAAATGGACTAATAAAAGAAGAAGTATACGTAGGACAACCACCCGGGTTTGAAAGTCTAGAACACCCTGACTATGTATTTAAATTAAAGAAAACTTTATATGGACTTAAGCAAGCACCTAGGGCATGGTATGAAAGACTAACTTCTTACCTAATCTCTAAAGGGTTCAACTAAGGTCAAATTGACCCAACCTTATTCGTTAAATTAATAAAAAACGATATTTTTATAGCTCAAATCTATGTAGATGATATAATCTTTGGGTCAACCAATTCAGAATTCTTAAATGAGTTTACAAGTTTAATGGAACACGAGTTTGAAATGAGTTTAGTAGGCAAATTGACTTACTTTTTAGGATTACAAATTAGACAAACAAATGAAGGAAACTATATTTATTAACAAAAATACAGTCAAGAGTTACTTAGAAAATTCGGAATGGAAAATACTAAAGAAATAAAAACACCCATGGCAGTAAACACAATCCTAGATGATGACCCCAATAGTAAACCAGTTGATTTAAAATACTATAGGAGGGCGATAGGTAGCCTACTGTACTTAACTGCAAGTCGACCTGATATTCTATTTGCAGTTAGTATGTGTGCTAGATACCAAACCTGTGCTAAAGAATCTCATTTGACTCGAGTCAAAAGAATCTTTAGATACCTTAAAGGAACAACAAATGTAGGAATTTGGTATCCTAGAACTAACAACTTCGACTTAATAGGATATTCTAACTCAGATTACGCTGGTTGTAAATTAGACCGCAAAAGCACAAGTGGAGGATGTCAATTACTTGGTCCATCACTTGTCAGCTGGTTTAGTAGAAAGCAACATTGTGTTGCTTTATCTACAACTGAGTCAGAATATATAGCTATAGGAGAGTGCGTTGCACAACTATTATGGATGATGCACATCCTAAAAGATTTTAACTTAAATCTTACAAATGTAAAAGTTTTAATTGATAATATTAGTTCAATTAACTTAACAAAAAATCCTGTGCATCATTCAAGAACCAAACACATTGAAATTATGCATCACTTTATTAGGGATCATGTTACTAAAGGTGACATTGAACTCAAGTACATTGAATCCAAGTCAAATTTAGCTGACATATTCACCAAACCCCTTTCTGAAAGTGAGTTTAGTAATCTACGTAGAAAATTAGGGATGTGCTTATAGACTAGGATTTTCAAAATTTTAAAATTGTTTTAAAAAATGGTTATTTTAAATTCTAGAATAAAAATGCTTTCAAAACCTTCCTATTTTTAGAATTTCAAAAATAATTTTAGCCTTAGATTAGCTCAAATTCCATAGAAAGCATGTACCCATAGGACTAGTACTTGAGCATCTCACCAACACCTAGGCTTACCTTGTTTGTGATTGACAAAGTTAGAAAGGGGTGAGATGCATAGGCCAATTGCCTGGACTTAAGATGCTTATTTCAGTGCATCGTTATAAGTCTGGGCGTTAAATACTAAACAGATATTAATCAAGTTAAGTTATTCAGCTTAGTCAAACACTAACCGATTACAATGAACTTAACTTGACTAACCAAGTGAAAGCTGCTATCTTCTGATAGTTGGTAGGTAACTAATTGGTTAGACAGTTGTTTATTTTTAATGTCAGGTTCAGGGAGAGAAATCAATTTACTTATTTTTCCTTTATTTCTTAAACCTATTTTTGGAAACTAACTCTTATAAAATTAAGTCAAGAACTAGGCTTTACTTTGAAAAATGATTTTGAAAATTAATTTTAACTTAGTTTTGAAAATCAAATTTGAAAATCTAGTTCTGAAAATTTGATTTTACTTAAGTTTAACTTGAATGTTAAATTTTACAAAAATTAGAACTTAAGTTCACAATCTAAGTTTTTCAAAGTCGTTGTCCTTAATTTTGAAAATTTAATCTAGCTTAAAAGTTGACCTCACTTATGATGTTGAAAATGAGACTTTACTTAGTTTTGAAAATCTGAATTGTTCAAATTACTATCAACATGGTTTCGAAAATCTTACTTATGTTTAACAAGTCTGTTTCAAACTTCGCTATTTTGAAAAGGTTTTCTTTAAGCAACAATCTTTAATCATTCAAATTCTCCCAAGTGAATCTGACTTATTCCTGTATCTTTTAATTTTCCTTTGTATTTATGATTACTTGATCCATGCTTCTATCTGATGAATGCCAAAGGGGGAGGGTTAGGTGGTTAAGTTAGCTAAACCAAAATTGAAAATACAAACTAACTTAAAAACCCTATAATTGTTTATTTTACTTGCATATTTTTTCACTAACTTAACCAGGTTGTCATTCCATCAAAAAAGGGGAGATTGTTAGTGCGGTTAGCACTAACGGTCTAACTCAGATTTTGATGAATGACAAATTAGGTTAAGTTAGTTTTGGTGTTATCTAACACTTCGATTGAATGTGTAGGAGAAGTCTAGACAAGTCGACGGGCTAATCGGATGTTTGGTACGAAGCCCAGCTAGGTCAACGGGCCGACCGAATAGCTAGCACGAAGTCTAAACGGGTCGACGGGCCGACCGGACGTTTGGCACGAAATCCAGTTAGGTTGACGGGTTGACCGGATAGCTGGCGCGAAATCCAGACGGGTCGAAGGGCTGACCGGACGTCTGGCAAGTGGGTGAAGGTAAGTCACTGGAGTTGACGTTCTCGGGAAGGGAACTTAGGCGCCGATCCGACTTAGAGCCATTTCGGAACTCTAAGTCGAGATCTTGACTAGATTCCGGTCTCGGTGAGACGGAATCTAATTACTATTCTTTTTTCTATTCTAACTTTGTTTTGCAGGAAACTAACATTTTTATGCAGGGTTAGAACTGACCGGGATCGGTCGACCGAACCTCTGGATCGGTCGACCGAACCCCCAAGCAGCGGCAGGTCAAAGCTCCAGTGGATGGACCGGGTTCAACCAGGGGATCAGTCGACCGGACCATGGATGATCATCGACTGGAGTGGACCGAGATGATCGGGTCAGAGAAGACTGATCGGTCGACCGAACTTGTTTATCGGTCGACCGAACCTTGGATAGGATTTGACCAGAGCGGAGCGGAGCGAGCGGATCAGATGAGGTGGAGATCATCTGATCGGTCGACCGATCCGCTTCGGGTCAAAGCTGATAGCGAGGATCTGGATCAGTCTCACAGTTGCTATAAAAGGGAGCCTCGGGGTGCAGCCTCTTCAATCAATTCGAACAGAACATCGTGTGCTCCTATACGCTGTTTCAAAGTCTTCAACTGCGCTCTGCTACTCCGACATCCGACTTCTAATTTTCTTCACCCTTTGTATTGTCGGTATACTTGTTCTTCATTTAATATTTGTACTTTCAAATTGTAACCATTTTACGGATTGATAGTGATTGCCCACCGAAAGCGGTTAGCGACCGCGGGCCTTGGAGTAGGAGTCGACCTAGGCTCCGAACCAAGTAAAATCTTGGTGTTCTTGATTCTCTGTGTCTTTTCTTTTTCCGCTGCATCTCTTTGAAATTAATTTTTAAATCGCTATTCACTCCCCTCTAGCTTAAATTCGATCCAACATCTTCATTCTTTCCCTTTATCTTTTCAGCAATATAACACATGGTTTTCCAATTTTTTAGTGCCTAAGTTAGACCTATCACTATATATATTTTTTCTTTTTGATTAGAATCTCTTTTATCATTTAGCTGCTCTTCATTATCTGAGATTTTTAAATCTCAGATAACGATTTTGTCAATTTTAAAGCATGTTCTTTTAACTAATAGTTTCTTGTACTTCATGATATAGCTCTCTTGAAGTAAAACCTTTCCTTCTAAACTTCTCATGCATCGACTTTATCACTGTTCTAGTCTTGTTCTCCAAGTCCACAGTCTATTAATATTATTAATTACTTCATTTCAAACATTTTCTATTCAGTCTTTTAAGACCTACATCACTATCATTTTTCATATAGATTCCATTTTATCCATTTTTATGAGTTAAACTTAGACTAAGCTGGTTTTACAATCTCCAAGTAGTTGTATTTACTTTTCTCCCATTCTCACTCTTCTGCATATTCAAATATTTGTCCTTGACTTTTAGGTTTCTGTTGATACACATGAATGGAATGGAAATGAATGAGATTCAAATTGGGATTGGAATGAAATGAAAAGGAGATGATCCATTCTATGCTTTTGTTTTGTTGTAATAATAGAATGATATAACTACTAGAATACTTTAATCTATGCAGCCCTTTTGTTCATCTAATTTTTTTAACCAACCTCAATTGTTTGACACACTCAGTTTGATCAATCTTACACATGTTTGACTTTGTTAGTCCCATTCAATACATCTAATGCATTCAATTCACTCGTCTATCTGATCCAATCAGTTCAATCCACTTGATTGGCTTGGCCTATCTGGATTGGCACATTCCACTCATTTAAATGATTCTTAGTGAGTTGCCATCAATTAGTAGGTATTTCCTTGAGTAATAGGAATTTTTTTCTGTGAGCTTTCTCAGTTCTGTTATGTTGAATGATCATTGTTTTCAGTGTCCTGAATTTTCTCTTTTGGTTTGATTTCTTCCAGGTGGCTGTTGCACTTTCACATGCTGCCATCTTAGAAGAGTCAATGCGGGCTCGTGATCTGCTCATGGAACAGAATGTTGCTCTAGATTCAGCTCGTAGGGAGGCAGAAATGGCAATTCGTGCTCGCAATGATTTTCTAGCTGTCATGAACCATGAAATGCGGACTCCGATGCATGCAATTATTGCTCTTTCATCTCTTCTTCTAGAAACTGAGCTGACTCCAGAACAACGGCTAATGGTAGAAACTGTGCTAAAAAGTAGCAATCTTCTAGCTACACTTATAAATGATGTTTTGGATCTTTCTAAGCTTGAGGATGGGAGCTTCGAGTTAGAGATTACAGTTTTCAACCTTCATGCAGTTTTCAAAGAGGTCAATTCATGTGATTTTGTCTAAGCTCTGTTTATTAGCTATCAATATTTAGTTGAATTACCACATTATAACAGGTCACTAATTTGATAAAAACCAATACCTAACATTCATGTTGAGTTGATTGATTTGCCAATTAAATTGCAGGTCACTAATCTGATAAAACCAATAGCCGCTGTGAAGAAGCTCTCTGTTTCCGTGACATTGGCATCAGACTTGCCCTTGTGTGTTGTTGGCGATGAAAAACGGCTCCTGCAAACAATACTGAATGTTGCTGGCAATGCAGTTAAGTTTACAAAGGAGGGTCATATATCAATCATTGCATCTGTTGCCAAACCAGATTCATTCAGAGACCCTCAGGCCCCTGAATTTTCTCCAGCTATTAGTGATAGACATTTCTATCTGCAAGTGCAGGTACATTGACATTTTTTCTTTGAAGTCATTTCATAATGGGTAATGGCTAGAGTACAAAGGAGGGTATTTCATAATTCAAGTGCAGCTATTAGTGATAGACAGATTTTTTCTTTGAAGTCAATATTTTCATTTAGCTATTGTTTTGTCTCGATACACAACTAGATGAAGTGTTGCTTGTATCATATTTGCCTTAAAATTTAAATGCAGTAGCTGATTTGCATAGCAAATAGTAGTTGGTCATGACCATGTTGCTTCCTGTTTATAGTAGATCATTGCAATTACCTTCTAGGTCTTACATGATGCAGGTCAAGGATACTGGTTGTGGAATTAATACTCAAGACTTGCCACAGCTCTTCACCAAATTTGCTCGCTATCAGAATGGTGGAAATAAACCCTATAGCGGCAGTGGCCTTGGCCTTGCAATTTGCAAGAGGTGGTATTACTCCCATGAAATGCTGTTGAATTAGCACAGAAACAGTTTATCGTTTCATTTATTCTGCTGATTGATACTTATTTTGTGTAGCTTTTGATACATTTTATAATTTCATGATCAGGTTTGTCAGCCTTATGGAAGGACAGATCTGGCTGGAAAGTGAAGGTACAGGCAAAGGTTGCACTGCTATATTTATCATCAAACTCGGGCTTTGTGATCAAACTAGTAACCTAAAACAAATTGTGCCGGCTGCACGGCAAATTCATGAGGATCCAAATCTCTTTGGCTCAAGACCTCCCTTCAGCGACGGGAAGGAACAATTTCCTGTAAAGGTGCGATATCAAAGAAGCGCATGATTTCTGTGATTAAAGTCCTCAAGATTTTAGTGATCCCAGCAACTATCTGATACTTCATGTAATGTATTTCCATCCACCTCTTTGTTTATCAAACCATTGTGAGAAAAAATTATATCATCCAGTAGCGATCTTTGCTGACACACCGACTTCATTGTTCAACAACTTAATGAGTATTATTCTAATAAATTGTTGCTTGTACTTCATTTGAGCTGAACCTTTCATATTCCTTAATCTTGTGAAACTATAAATGAACTTATAGCACACTGAACTACTCAATCTAACTGCCATCTACTTAATGTCAGCATTATGAAAAGTAACTGCTATAAACTGTTGCAGTGATCATATGCATCAAGTTGGTTACACGCTACATCAATGTCTTAATTTCTTCGTCTTCACCACTACTTTTGCCTTTCTGCGCGAACTTTAATAGGCAAATTGCAAGATGATCTAATCAAGAATTCGGTCAAAATTTTGAATAACTACTGATCATGAAGCAAAATGCAGTAGCCTTGGAAGATCATGAGTACAGAAAAAGGTTACAAATAGGTGGAACAGCATGCAAATAATAGCCCCAGGCTTCCCATCTTTCTTGAAGGAGAACAAACAAAGCAGCAACTGGGAAAAATGTTCTATTAACCTAAATGAAGTCAGTGTTATAAATGAAGTAAACGTTTGAAAATAAGAATTTATTTATTTTTATTTAATGTGCATAAGGCCAATTAGATGGACAAGTTTAAATAAATCATTAAAAAAAAAAATAAACAACTTTGAATATATATATATTTGTTAAAGTTCATAAATAAAGATTATGAATTATTTGTGAATAATGTCCATGAATAAAATTTATGAATATATTGTTCAATAAAGTTCTTATTGAATTTGTAAATAAATTTAAAAAAATTAACATTAAATAATAAATTTAAAAAATAAAAAATAAATAAAAAACATGTAATATTAAGTTCAATAATTAATCAAATAAATTTAAAAATATGAAAGTTTTGAATAATTGATAAGTTGGAATTAAAATTTTGATAATATTTAAATGAATTATAATCAAGTCAAGCTTAAATATTTTTAAACAAAAAATATATATTTTTTTATAAAAAAGTCGAGCCAAGATTAAGCAACGATTCAAGGAGTTTATTTATCTTAAGTTTAGCTTTAATGAAAAGTAGAATCTATTCTTATAATACAAAGATCAATAATAATGATTATTGTAAAAAAACTAATGGTAGATAAAAAATAAATTAACTATGTAACACTCCTACTAAGAGTAAATTTTTTGAAATAAGTCCATATTTAGTTTGAAATTCTTTAAAAAATTCTTTGAAGAGAATATAATGCAAAAGTAAAAAAAATTGTAACTTCAATCATCCAAATAGGTAAATTTCAAAATCAACAATTGTGAACAATTTGGTTGGAGATAATTTTAAAATAGAGAAATATTATGTAAAAGTAATAAATAAATAAATAAATAAATATAGTGCATTTTAATAACATAAAAGTAATAAATAAATAAAGTGCATTTTTCATAAATTTATATTTTAAAGGGTTGAAGGTAAATTGTCCAATATTTATCCCATCTAAAATCACAAAGAGTGTTAATGGCCAAAGATCATTTAGCCAGCCACACGTCAATATTTGTGTTGTAGGTTCAAGTGATTCTAATATTTGAGTGATGAAAAGGGTGATTACATGTTATTTGGAAAAGGATTGAAGAAGATGTTAGAGATAAGTAAGAAAAGATGCAAATAACTGGAAAGATTGGAAATCTTACATAGATAGAACTAGATAATTTACACAGAAATCTTACAGACTAGTTTTACATTGAACTAGTGATCTTACAGACTATTTTTAAATAGAACTAGTGGTGGATAACAGGTAATATACAGGATAAGTTTTACAGACAGAATAATTTACAGAAATCTTATATGTGACATTTTACGTAGTTATGAAAAACTTACAGAACTATCTCTGGGAGAAAGCTTGAGCAAAGGAGGGAAGTGAAGGCTCTTTCTTCGGGAAGCAAAAGAAAGGGGCTTTTTATAGCCAAAGAAATGAGAGGTTACTTTAGATAGAAGGAAGGTTTTCTTACAAGAGAAGGAAAATATCTTGAAAGAGATGGCATGCTGGAATGGCAGACAGGAGGAGGGCCTGCATTTTGGGATGGTGGAAGACATGTGGCAGAAAAGGAGGACGTAAAGAAGGGCTAGTGATAAGGGACGCTTTTAGAAATGGAAGATGGGTGGTAGGAAAGGTGGATGGGATAGGATGTACTATTTAGGTAAGTGGAGCTATTGTAGAGTAGACGGTCTTAGGAGTCGATCATGTTATCTATATTTTGTTCTCCTGTGGAATCCAGAGATGGTACTTTGAGCTTGATGCTTGGGTTGGTGCTCTATGCCTGGCAAGGGCAGCCCGGTAGGCTCTGGATGAAAGTGCTGAACTTGCTAGCCGTTTGTTACTCATTCTTTTTGTTTTCTTTTGATAATGATGAAATAGAGTCGTATGCTAGGTAGTGAAGTTGAAAGGAAAGAATCTAGTACCCATTTCCTTTGGCCAGTAAATTTTCTCAGTAAAAGTGTCTGGATCTTCAATTTTGTCCCTGCCCCAATGTGTTCCTTGGACAGAGGCACGCCAATGTTTCAGTTGATTAGCAAAAGAGGGAGGAGCTTCTCAATCAAAGTCAGGGTCAGACAGATAGTCTTCCAGTTCTGCTTGATAAGCACCAACCTCATTAAGATCAATCTTGACTAAATGTCAAGCAGGTTCGATTTTGAGTTCCAACCATTCAGGTGGAGTACTATCAAATGTATAGACCACAAATGTTTCTTCTTCTTCTAATCCTATAGAAATAACAGTGCCCAATTTTGTTGGGAAAGTCTTTAACGGAATCAGGATCATGGATTCATAATTTATGTAGGAGACTATAGTCTAGTAAAGTGAAAGGAGTAATAGTCCTTCCTTTGTAGGCAGTAGTCGTAGTATAAGTTTCATAATCCATATTTGCTCTGCACAAGGAGTAAATAAGTTGGCATTGACAACCATATTTGTCAAAGTCAATACAAGGTGGATCTTTCTTTTGACATTTAAATTTGGGGCTGAACTCAGCCTCATAGACTATTATCATACCTTTAGAAGGAGTTTGGTGAAAAGTTTTCAGGGCTTCACATAGTTCCATAAAAGTTTGTAAAGTTGATTTTTCAGCTAAACTATGTACGTATGTGGTAATGTCTTCAAGAATAGTATTTGGAAAACCTGTTAAACGTGTTTTAAAGGCCCTTTGTAAGGTTGTAACCTTATTTTGTTCTTTGAGTTGGGCTAAAGTCAAATAGTCAGGCCTGTGGATTTTTGTAGCTCCTTCTGACGTGTGAGCATGACTATCTTCAAGCTCACTGCCTAATATTTGACCATAAGTTGGTAGAGTATGACTATCTGAGCCTGTAACTTGTAATGGAATTGTTTTAAGTAAGGAACTGATAAAGAAGTGTGGACCAAGTTGAGCCTTGGCAACTGTAAAAGCTTCTTCCAAAGAGTAAAAACCCTTAAAGTAGGGATGTTCCAAGTCTTGTTTAGCTAAGTTGGTTTCTTCCCAAGTAGAGTAGACCCCTTGCATGGGGCCCTGAGAAAACCACGTAACAAGAGAACTTCTTTCTGGCTGGTTTTTATATAGTAGTAAGGAAATAGTTGGAAAGAGCATTAATGACAACAATTTTGTATTCGGAGCTTCCAGATAAAGTGGGAATATGCCAAATGTTGTCAAGGAGATAATTTTGAATGTGGTATAGTTTATATCTTGTAGAGAAACGAAACTAATCTTCATGTTGTGTAAATAGTTGTAAGTCTTGGTTACAAAACTGCATGGTTTTGGTAGAGAAAGTATGAACCTTTCTTGGTCTATCCATAATCATATAAGAATTCACCAAAGTTAATCACAAATAGTTAATGCAGTAGTCTAAATAATGTATCAGTTAAAGAGTTATTCACTCCTTTTATATGCTCCCATTGTATTCTTAAGCCTTTGTTAATTATAGTATCTGTAATTTTAGCCAATGCTTATTACCGAGGCTTTTCCTAATTTTTTTATCTGCTGACTATATTTTACAATAGCTTCACAATCTGTTCTGATAGTTATTTTTTATTTGTTACAGATAAATAACCTAAAAGCCTCTAAGCAATAGATTACTGCCAGGATTTCATAATCGAGTGATGTTAAATGTCCTTTTTCTTGGTATTTTCTAGAGGCATATCGACATAATTTTTCAACTATTTTAGGTTCATATTTAGATGTTTTGCGATAGAGAATGCCTCCCCAACTAGTTTCACAACCATTTGTTTCAATGACTAAATAGTCAGAATCAAGAGGTAAGTTTAGTTTTGGAATTGTTTTAACCAAATATTTAATCTGTTGTACTAAGGTTATATCCTGCTGATTAAAATGTCTTTGTCATCCTATCCAAGATGTTTTATTGTATAGTCTGCTAATTTTTCTATATCCTTAAGGTAAGGTCTTGCATAGTTTAGGAGGCCTAAAAATGCTTGTAAAGTTTTAATATCTTCCATTTTATCAGGGAAAACAAGGATTTTTATAGAGATATAAGGTTGTAATGTTATTTGTCCTTGCCCTATTTCGACTCCTAGGAATTCTATATGTGTTTCTGCTAATTTTATTTTCTTCCTAGAAATGATAAGACCATGTTGTTCAAATAAATTAAAACATAATATTCCAGTTTGGTTTTTGAGAAGACGAGAATATCATCAATATAAACACAGGTAAACATAGAAACATCGCTAAAGATATCATCCATTTTTCCCTGGAAAATTTGGGAGGCTATTTTAAGGCCAAAAGGCAAAACAAGCCATTCAAAATGGTCGTCTGGGCAGGAAAAGACTATCCATTCAATAGAGTCAAGATGCATTTTTACCTGTCAAAAACCTAATTTCATATCGAATTTTGAGTACCATTTAGAATGTTGTATCTTATTCAAAAGTTGATATTTTTCTAGGATTTTGTAACCATCTTCTTAGTAGTTACTATTTAGTCTTTTATAATTAAATACCATTCGTGACTGTCCATATTTTTGTTCTGCTCCTTTGTTGACTATAAAAGTTAGGCTTATATGTCTGGAGGTAGATCTTTGTATGTCATCTAAATGTAATAATTGATGGATGTGCATTTTGCATTCCTCAGTTTCCCAATTTGTATATTTTAAATTTTGGGCTTTAATTGCTAGGTCTAGTTAATGATTGCCAGTTTACAATATACCTTATTCCTATCACAATATTTGGTTGGATTATCACCAATAATTTCTAATTTTTCTAATCTAGAAATTAAAGAATCTAAATCAGGTTGATAAGTATTAATCATCTATAGTAATTGTTTTGGGATTATTAGGTCAGGAGGAATATCCCATGTAGAAACATAATCACTTGTAGGGCTAGACCAGCCAAGTATTTCTAGTTTTCCTAATATTCAGAAAAAGCTAGAACGCAAGTTTGAAGAGAAATAAGGTATAGGCTCCTGTTGTGGAGCACTGACAAGTAGTTTCAGCAAATTTGCTAGTCAAATTTTTGGTGTGTGTGGAATGGTGATTGGATGAACAATGGAGGGATAATATGAGACAATAGGTGAGATTATTGGTGTAGAAAAGAAAAGAGCATAATCTTTGGTAAGGAGAAAAGCTCGATCTGGTGCTAGAAGAAAATTAAGTCCTAAAATAAGATGGATGTTAGGATGTAATAATGGTTTAACCCATAATTTGGAGAGCATTAGGGGATTACTATAAGTACCAAAATTATTGTAAAATTTTAAATGTATGTTTGTCACAAATTGTGTACAAGCTAATTACTGACCGTCAAATTGGGTACTAATTAACAGTTGAGAAGCTATCTTAATAAAAGCTTTTGGTAATATTGAGAAAAGTGTAGCTTCATCAATGGTGGAGTTAGTAGTCTCGCTATCTAAAAAGACATGTAGAGTGAACTCATTGCCATGTATATTAATTGGACATTTAACCCTAATATCAAAGGGTTTTCCTGTATTAAATATACTGGAGGCCTTAATAAAAATCATGTCTGTTTCTAGTGAACTCATGGTAATTTATAAACCTTTACCTTTACTGGGTGGTTGTGGAGGAGGCTATGGTAATAGTTTCTCGATTTAGGCATCAATCATGTAGAAATGAGCTTCCATTTGATTTAATCTGGTTTCTAATGTAGATACTCTGGTTTCTAAGAGAATATTTCTAGTATTGTTTTTAGTGGGCTGAGTTATAGGTATTGTAATCGTAAAATATTTTTGGAGACAAAGATTACAAGCTTGTTTTCTACATAAAGTACATGTGCCCCTTTTATCAATGGATGGGTAATAACTACAAGATAGCAAAGGATGTTGTCTGCTCCTGTTTTTAAAAGCCAGTCATGTGTATAGGTGGACTCTTTTAGTTTAGTATTAAATTGTGAAAACATTAGATTCTTGTCGACTGAACTATCGTCCCAGAATGCTTGATCATGTACATATTCAGAAAAATCATACTCGAGATGATAATATTGTATAGGCTGTAGAAAAGAATTTACTAGGCTATAGTAGGAAGAGGATGATACTACTTCTTCCACATCATCAATTGATATAATTGAGTAAATAGAAGATGTATCAGAAACATTCGATTGTATTTCTACTAAATCTAGGTTGGTACATGTGACTAATTTGGCCTATTTGGTGTATAAAATTTTCTTATTTGGGTAAGCTGAAGATAAATGTCTTGGTTCATTGTAAGCAAAACATGTAATAGTGTTAGCATATGTAACGACCCGACCCTTTGGCCTCTTGTGCGGCCCTTGTGGCGGCCCAACTGGCGGCCCTTATGTCGTCGGCCCATTTGACGACCTCTCATGTCGTCGACCGACGACTCTTGGCCGTGCCGTTACTCACTAGGACTTCCCACCCCTTGCCAGTGGATTTTTTCCTTCCCTAGGATTCGAACTCTAAACCTCCAGGCTTAAGTATTAGAGTTTATGAATCCTGGTAGCCAAGTGAGCGCCACTCACTTGCTACCAGGATTCATAAACTCTAATACTTAAGCCTGGAGGTTTAGAGTTCGAATCCTGGGGAAGGCAAAAATTCACTGGCCAGGGGTGGGAAGTCCTAGTGAGTAATGGCATGGCCAAGAGTCGTCGGTCGACGACATGAGAGGTCGCCAAATGGGCCGACGACATAAGGGCCGCCACAAGGGCCGCCCAAGAGGCCAAATCGACCCATTTGGCGGCCTATTTGGCGACCCTTGGGTCGTCGACCGTCGACCGTCGGCCGTGTCGTTACTCACTAGGACTTTCCACCCCTGGCCAGTGGATTTTTGCCTCCCCCAGGATTCGAACTCTAGACCTCCAGGCTTAAGTACTAGAGTTTATGAATCTTGGTAGCCAAGTGAGCGCCAGGATTCATAAACTCTAATACTTAAGCCTGGAGGTTTAGAGTTCGAATCCTGGGACACGGCCAAAGGGTCGTCGGTCGACGACATGAGAGGTCGCCAAATGGGCCGATGACATAAGGGCCGCCAATTGGGCCGCCACAAGAGTCGCCCAAAAGGCCAAAGGGCCGGGTTGTTACAATAAAAAGGCGCCTTTTTATTGTAACGACCCCGCCCTTTGGCCTCTTGGGCGGCCCTTGCGACGGCCCACTGGCGGCCCTTATGTCGTCGGCCCATTTGGCGATCTCTAATGTCGTCGACCGACGACCCTTTTGGTCATGCCGTTACTCACTAGGACTTTCTACCCCTGGCAGTGAATTTTTGCCTTCCCCAGGATTCGAACTCTAGACCTCCAGGCTAAGTAGTAGAGTTTATGAATCATGGTAGCCAAGTGAGCACCGCTAAGTGTATCATACTGTGGTGCGACCTTCATGTCTATCCAGATCTTATGTATCTCTTTGTTAGAGTGTATACTAAAAGCCTAACTTTTTATAAACATTTAATTTTGAAATAAAAGAATCACATTGGTCAAATGTCTATATTTATGCTAAGTGTAGTTGTTCAATTAATTTATATTGTAGATAACATGGTGTGTGGTGTCACACACAGAAGATAATGTTATCAGTTCTTTATAAATTATAAACAGTTGCTCATGACTAAGATGGAAAGGAACAAACCATTGGAATAGTCATAGTGTAATTAGGTATTATTTTATCTTGACTGATAAATTACACTAGTACACTCTGAATGTATTGAGCAGGACCATTTAAGGTAAGTTCTTTTTATACTGACTTAATAAAAGAACAAGACCTTTGTTATTATGGAAGTGTATGCTCTTAATCCCGATATAATAACAAACACGTGTACTTAGTATTTATTTCTTTAACTTATCATTGGGTGAGATTTAGCTCGATAAATCAAGAGGTCCGATAAGTTGGAAAATGATATTATTTATAGTGTGTGTTGTTGATTATAGAAGGAAACTATATCCTAGTAATCTAGATTGATAATGTCCCCAAGAGGAGCTCATAAGGATTGTCATGTAAACCCTGCAGGTGGACTTAATCCGGCATGATGATAAGGTTGAGTGGTACTACTCTTGGACTAAGATATTAATTAAAGAGAGTTGTCAGTAACTCATTTAATTAGTGGACATTCGACATCTTAAACACAGGGAGATTAACACACTCATGATAAGAAGGAGCCCAAAATGTAATTTGGGATTGGTGCGGTAGTTCAATACTAATTCTTTAGTGGTATGAATTATTATTGATAAAATTAAGTTGGGTGTTCGGGGCGAACACGGGAAGCTTAATTTCATCAGGAGACCAAAACCAATCCCTTCTTTCGGTCCCTATCGTAGCCTCTTATTTATAAAGTATTATACCCACCTTCCAACCCAACCTTAGGTGGTCAGCCAAGCAAGCTTGGAGTCCAAGCTTGGGCTGGCCAAGGCATAGGTTAAGCCAAGTAAAGGTGGCCGGCCCTAGCTTGGAGCCCAAACTTGGTATGGCCGGCCATGTAAAGAATAAAAGGGATTTTATTTAAAATCTTTCCATATGTGGAAGCCATGGTTTTAAAAGAGAGTTTAAAATTTAAATATTTCCTTTTATAGCTTTCTACAAGAGATTAAGTGAAAGGTTTGATATCTTTCTTTATTTGTAGTTAAAAAGAAGATTTTAATTTTTGATAAAACTTTTCTTTTTTGTAACCATCCTCATGATTTAAAAGAGAGTTTTAAAATTAAATCTTTCCTTTTATAGTTTCTACAAAAGATTAAGAAAAGATTTGATGTATTTCCTTATTTGTAGATTGAAAGGAAGATTTTAATTTTAAAGAAAACTTTCCTTTTTGTCCACATATTTTAATAGAGAGATTTTAATTTATAAAATTTCCTTTTATAACTAACCATGAAGGAAAAAATTATTAGAGAAATTTTTATTTTAAAAATTTTCGAAAATAAATAAGAAAGTTTTAATTTTGTGTTTAAAACTTGCCTTATTTGGAGCACTTGAGGTGGCCAGCCATGTAAAGGGTTAAAAGGAATTTTTAATTAAATTTTCCTTATTAACCAATGGCAAGAAGAATAAGAGAATTTTAATTATAATTAAATTTCCTTATATGCAAAGACCAAGAAATATAAAAGAGGGGGTAGAGGTGCCTCACCTTACAATATATCGTCTAGTATTCCCCTCCTCTCTTCCTTGGTGTGGCCGGCCCTATTCTTCTCCTCTTCTCTTCTTCTTTAGTGGTCGGTGCATCCCTCTCTTGGAGTTCTTGTTGGTGGCCGGTTCTTGCTAGGAGAAGAAGGAGAGAAAGGTGGCTTTGCTCTTGCATTCCTTGGAGCTTGAAGGTTGGTGGCTGAAACTTGCAAGAAGGAAGGAGTCTTGGTGGTTCTCATCTTGGTAGATCGTTGCCCACACAACGTCCGAGATAAGAAGAGGAATATGATAGAAGAT
Source organism: Zingiber officinale (assembly GCF_018446385.1). NCBI lineage: Eukaryota > Viridiplantae > Streptophyta > Magnoliopsida > Zingiberales > Zingiberaceae > Zingiber > Zingiber officinale. Next base: position 49,407,845 of record NC_055996.1, on the reverse strand, counting down.
CAAGAGGTTGTTGCTTACAAAGAAAGGTATAACTAGTAATTCTCTTCCGCATCATACTAGTTTTTCCTTTGTAAGAATTTTGAAATACCAAACATAAGAGGCTAGTGATTCTAGGTTTCGGATTTGTTTCGAATTTGTGTTTCTTTGTTTTTCAATCTTGTGATTTGATTGTTCTTTTTGGTTAAACCTAGGGTTACTATAAGGAAATTAAATATTGAATTTCGTTAAGAGGTTTTGTCAAGGCAGTGGTGGATGTTCTCATACCCAAGAAGGCCAAGTGACTCGCTATGTTTGACCCGGGAACTAATTTCCAAAATTAATATTTAATTAATTTTGTAACATGGGTGGATTTGGATCAATAATGTTAAGTATCGTTTGCGATTTAAGTCTAAACCTCTAAGAACAGATAAGTTAAATTTGGAATCAATAATGTTAAGTTCCGCTTGTGATTCCTAATTTAATTTCTAAAGAACACAATAGGTTGTTAGAAATGGTTCAGGATTTGTATAAAATTTTTGTACAGGAGAACCGGTATGATATTCCGAGTATCAACCAACACTCTTTTCCTAAGTCTTCTAGAAGTTTACTAAATAATTGTTCTCCTAATTTAGGATTACAATAATTTCTTGAAATAGCTGTTAGGGCTAAAAAATCATTACAAAAGAGTTTAATTCAGTTCCAATTAAAGAGTTGTAATTGTTCTAAATCTCTCATGACATCTTTTTGCCTAATATCTAAACCAGTATTTGCATCCCGGGCTGTAAATAGTCTATGAATAGTGTAATAAAAATTAAGTATGTTATTTCCTTGGGAAGCAATTCTGGCTACTTCTTCAGGATGGGTAGTTTTATAGGATTCCCGTGCTGCTCTAGCAACATCTCCTAAGTAATTTCCTCCTACTCTTATCTTGACATCTCCTGATTCTATATCTAGTTCATGCTTAGCTTGATAATCCCTTTTTACATAGACTATTATTGTTCTAAATAGGTATCATACATTTGGGGATCATCACATCCCCAATATTAAGTAAAACAGAGTTTTTTTTTTTCAAAATATATTATTTCTGGCGGTCTTCTTTTCCCTATGGTTCTTAATAAGGGATTATTATTAGTGTAAGGATGTATTTGTGTTCTTGGAGGATGTTCTTCTCCATAGTCCATAGTTCGCATAGAAATTTCTGGGTACCTTACCTATAAGGGTTGTGGTCTGGATGTACTAGTGCCATTAGATTCGGCAAGGTTCATTAAATTGACATTGGAGAAATACTTGTTCTTTTTAGCAATTATATTATGGTCTTCATCAAAGTATAATAATCAATCTGCTTCTAACTTATGGTGTAAAAGATCAAAGGTTTCTAATTCTTTAAGATCTTCGTTAGTAAAATAGGTAGCTATTTCAAATGGTAGGTACACGTACTCATTTAAGTCATCATAAAATAAATAGTTAGGTTCTAAATATAAGTTTGTGGAATGATTGCTACATTCTTTATTCATTAAGTTCATACTAGGTTGGGCTTCCTCTTGATCTTCTTTTTGTGATGTTGAAGGTTTGCAATTATGGAATCTTACTAAGGATTTACCATGTTTGTCTTTATATATAATAGATTCAGTTGATTGTAAAGTTTGTGGTTTTATGCTTAAGTCTATATTAAGATTCCAATCTAGTCCAGCAAGTAGATTATAGGAGAAATCTTTAGGTTTCATAAAATAAATTCCCTTTGTGGTAAGAGTTTCAATAATATTATTGATTTGGACTTTGAAACTATTGTTGATATTAGTCATAGTTTTGTCTAGAAAAATAATATCTATCTGAATATTATGTTTTTGAAATCACCATATCCCCTGACTTGAACCAAGATTTTAATATGTTTAATATAGTTTGGAATAGTCATGTTAAAATTTGGGTAGAAATAGGTAATTCCTAAGTTGCTATTCATATTAACTTCAATGAGTCCAATAACTGCTTTATCATTATCAGAAAATCTGGAGTCATAAAGTACTAAAAATACTTTAGCTCCTATATTTTTTCTAGTAAGTCCTCTTAATTCGAACACAATTAATCCTAAGTGGATGTAATTATGTTTACGTTGTAATAATGTATTTGTGGATTCTTCATTCATAAGTGCAAATCTTTCCTCTCCTTTGTCCGGTAGGTGGAGTGATTGTGTTCTATGATGTCTATAAAGTACTGTAAGAAAAGGATAATAAACCTTAGTTATATATTCTTTTTGGGTGTAGTGTATTAAATTATTTATTTGAAAATGTGTCTAAATTTTGTTCAATATCTATGAGTTCTTCTAATTGATACGTGGTAATATTGGATGTAGACCTTCTAGGTATCATAACTAGGTTTCTATTGGATTGTCTTAAAGTGTGTGATAATCCAGAAAAACTTTCAGTTTGTGTTTTTGTTCATAGAGCCATCAGAAGGGATGTCTTGGATCTTTAGAAATTTGTAGGTAGTGGGTGGTTATCTAATAATGGTTTTTCCTAAAGAGAGGTTAGCTAGATCTTTGTTTAGATTTTCTAGAGTTTCTTCTAGATCTTTTGTTTGGTTATTTTATAGATGTGGTTTTCAAGAGTGAGAAATTGAGTTTCTAATACAGTAAGTCTATAATGTAAAGATGTCAGTAGAGCCAATATGGTGTTATTTTGTTGTACCAAAATTTAATCTCCTTGGCTTACTAAGGCAGAATTACTATAGCTAATGTCTTTGTTTTTATAAAATTGTTGAGAAAAATCTAGGGCTTCTTCATAATGCGTATTTGTGAATTGTATTTTGTTCATTCGAATTGGGTCCTCAAAAGGTCTTGAGGCTCTGATGCCAATATTTATGTGGTTATACTTCTTAGAAGTTTTTTGACGGTACTATCAATAGTAAATACCAGCAATAAAAAGTATTTTTTTGACGCTACTATCAATGGTAAATACCAACAGTAAAAAGTAACAGTACACAGTAAATACCAGTAGTAAAAAGTAACAGTACACAGTAAATAAAGTTGTAGAAATAGTAGCAGAAATAGTAAATAGTAGTGGGTGGGTACTGACCACAGTAGGTACTATTTATACTTTTTTTTTATCTAAGGCTTGTTGCTTCCTTACTTCTTTCTAATGTCCTCTAGTGAGCCTCACTTGTAAAAGATCTATAAGAAGGCCAATGCCTCGGCTAGGTAGGAATGTGGCTATTCGTTGTCATCCTTTCTAAGCCATCATAGGTCTTACCTCAGCCTACTTATCTTTTACAGTTATCGTTCACCATCATGTTACTTGGAAAAGGACTGAAGAAGACCTTAGAGGTAAGTAAGAAAAGATGCAAATAAATGGAAAGACTAGAAATCTTGCATAGACAGAACTAGATAATTTACATAGAAATCTTACAGATTGTTTTTACATAAAACTAGTGATTATTATTATTATTATTATTATTATTATTATTATTACCCTAGATCTAAATAGAGAAATTAACAAAAGAATCCTTAAGATTTAACAACTTTTAAAAATATCTTTTATATTTCATTTTCACTATTAATATATCCTTTCTAAAATCAATATGCGTTGATCTTGTCTGGAAGCTGAGTTAGACGGAGGCTGATGACAATGGATGGAATGTTCATTGAGGAAGGACTGTAAAATACCATAGGTTCATGCGGTAACTGCCTCTATAAGAAAGGAGGGTAGTCGCTGAAGGTACCACGAACCTGCACACCCATAGACCAAGCACCCCTAGAGTGTTAGGGCCCCAAAAACTAAGGAAAAAGTCCTTGGTGTAGGCCCTTCGATGCACACGTTAGTCGTCACTAAAACAATGCATGAAAGAAGATGGGCAATATTAGATGCATGCATATATGCACGTACCTAGCCACCGGAGAGGACCTCCCTTTTTATACTGTTTTGTATAACCTCTGAAACTATGTCGTATGAAAGAATGTCGGGTGTTAGGGTATATGTTTGGTGATGGAGAGTGTACGGAGGACTCCCCTTGAGTAGAGGAAGGATTCACTTTAGGCACGTGGTAGAGCATCAGAATATTCCATGACCAATAGCCATTATTCTCTGATAGGCGATTACAATTCTCTGACAGTGTTGTCTCTTAGTATTAGCCGACCGGGAGTAGACTGAGATTGATGTCCAGGAAAAATGGAAAGGGACTGACCTTTGTTGACCTAACTGACACGGAGTCGGCCTAAAGTTAGCCAGGAGTTGTGCCCAGGAGAGATGAGGGGACTGGGCCTTGATAACTTGACCGGCGTATGGTTAGCTAGGAGTACCCCTTTCTGAACCTGGCTAGGAAGTGAAAGGGCCCGACTGCCACCTCCCCTAGATCATTGACGTCCACATCCCCTTGACTATTAACTTGCAAGCATTACTGGGGCCCTCCATTATGCATCGTATCACAAGCTTCTCCTCCAAATCTAGTCGAAGAAGACTCAGGTCCGGCTGACTAGACCCTAGTCTTCTTGTGACCTTCCCCTATTACCATGAATGTTGCTCCTTCCTAATGCCTTCACAATTCTGTGTGACTTAAGTTTCCCAGGAATCTCTCCCCCAGGACTCGTACTGAGGCGTCTGGAAGCCCGACCAAGAGGTCGTTGGTCCTGAGAACCTTGTTCGCTTATAACTCATACTAGGGTGAGAGTTTGGAAACTTGACCGAGAGGTCGTTGGTCATAAAATCCTTGCTCGCTTATAACTCACATTGGGGCAAGAGTCTAGAAACCTAACCAAGAGGTCATTGGTCATGAGAGCCCTGCTTACTTATAACTCACACTGGGACAAGAGTCTGAAAATCCAACTGAGAGATCATTGGTCGTGAGAGCCCTACTTACTTATAACTCGCATTAGCGAAAGAGTCTAGAAACCCGACTGAGAGATTGTTGGTTGTGAGAGCCCTGCTCGTTTATAACTCGCATTAGGCAAGAGTTTGGAAATTTGATCGAGAGGTCATTGGTCGCGAGAGCCTTGCTCGATTATAACTCGCACTGAGATAAGAGTTTGGAAACTCGACCGAGAGGTCATTGGTCGTGAGAGTCATGCTCGCTTATAACTCACACTAGAGCGAGAGTCTGGAAGCCTGATTGAGAGGTCGCTAGTTCCGAGAGTCCTGCTCACTTATAACTCGCACTGGGACAAGAGTTTGGAAATCAAATCAAGAGGTCGTTGGTCGCGAGAACCCTGCTCGCTTATAACTCGTACTAGGGTGAGAGTCTGAAAATCCGACCGAGAGGTCACAGGTCATGAGAGCCCTGCTCTCTTATAACTCACACTGAGACAAAAGTTTGGAAACCTGATAGAGAGGTCGTTGGTCGCAAGAGCCCTGCTCACTTATAACATGCACTAGGGAGAGAGTCTGGAAACTCGACCAAGAGGTCGTTGGTCACGAGAGCCCTACTCACTTATAACTCACATTGGGGCGATAGTCTAGAAACCTGACCGAGAGGTCATTGGTGTTGGAACCCCAAGGTTATTTTGGTGTGATCAACAAGTTAAGTTAGGTCCTGTGTATTTTTAACCTTGTGAATAATGTGCAGGAACTTAAGAGCACAGGTAGTCGAGCGGAAGACGCAACTAGCGAGAAGGACGGCACGCGGTGCGTCCGAGGGACGAGGCGCTGCGGAAGAGTACATCGGTGGACGAGAAGGAAGTGTGCAGTGGTTCCGAGGGACGAGAAGCTTGAGCGGAAGAATGCTCGAGGAGCAAGAGATGCAGCTAGCGAGAAGGTCGGCACAGGGTGCGACCGAGGGATGAAGACTGTGGATGAGTACGCTGGCGGACGAGAAGGAAGCACGCGGCAATTCCGAGGGACGAGAAGCTTGAGCAGAAGCCTGTTCGAGAAGACCGGAAGTTGGGTTCGGGTGAGCCCTATTCCGGATGGCAGAGATCACCCAAGCAAGCGGAAGACTTGGTCTGAGGTGAACGGAGCCGGAGCAGAAGACCCAGACGGAAAAAGTCAACGAGGTTGACTTTTCCCTCCGGGGCGCCTAGAGTTTTCCGGGGCGCTTGGACCACTCCGGGGGCGCTCGAACCACTCCGGGGCATCGGAGTTGACTTTTTCACAGGATCGAGTTTTCCCAGGGTGACCGGAACCCTCAGGGCGCCCGGAACCCTCAGGGCGCCCCGACCAAGGTTATAAATATAGCCTTGGTAATTCAAACGCTTGTGTGCTTTAAGTTTAGAGTTGAGCTTCTGTTTCTGTGCTTAAACATTGTAAGAGACTTCTCCGCCTGAAGGAGATATTTTAGTGCGCTTCATCTTCCTTGGGTTAGCAACTTCCCCGGTTGTAACCAAGTAAATATCTTTTGTCTGTTACTTTTAGTTTATTTGTTTAATTTATTTATGCAAGTGTTCTGTTGAGAGTTCGAGAAGGGTTGTTTTTTTTTTTTTTTTTTGTGTCTGCAGGGTATCCAACCCCCTTCAGGCCGGCTGCAATGGTCAAACAAGTGGTATAAGAGCCGAGGCACCTCAGAAGGACTAACCACCGACTGAAGCAACAAAATGATGACCGAAGCTAGCATCTACCCACCAACATTCGAGGGGGAGTTTGCTTTATGGAAGTAACGCATGAAGGTATATCTAAACACAGATTTTGGTATTTCATTAATTATGAAATTTGGTTATGAAGCACCAAAGACAACGACTGGAGAAGAAATCAAGAAATATCTCTGGAACGAGAAGCAACGTGATGAATCGATGGCAAACGCCCGAGCTGAATTTCATCTTCTAAGCGTAATACCAGATGAAGATATCGGCAGAGTCGGATAATACAAAAGCACAAAAGAACTTTGGGAAAAGTTCTTAAAGATCTATGAAGAACCAGCTGAAGTCGAATCCAACTCTTCGATGGACACCAAGTCACCATCAGAACAGTTCGAGAATGAGGAAATGTAACGACCCAATTTTCCTCATTAGGAGTTCTAAAGTTCTTAAAAATATTTAGAAATACTTTAGAAATATTCCAGAGATTTTTAAAAATTTTTAGAGTATTTTTATGCAATTTTTGGAGGTCGTTTGTTATTTTTACTAAACGAAGGAAGTTTTGACAAAAAAATGTCCAAGCTGAGGTTCGAACCAGCAACCTTTGACTCGGTCAAAACCCAGCTAACCAAGTGTGCTGGCGGTCAATGCTGGTAAAATAGGAAGTGAGATTTATTTAAGCAATGATTTTAAACAGAAAATAAAAAGAGAAAAAGGGCGCGGCTGAGAAATCGAACTCGCGACCTTTGACTTGATCAAAACGCGGCTGACCGGGTGTTCCAACGAATGTTTTGTAATAAAAGGGAAGAGAAATATTCTTAAGCAATAACAAAATACCCTAGTTATAAGAAAGGAACTTAGGTTTTCCCTTTTGGCCCGAGAACCCTAATTCCTCTCTTCTCCCTCACGCGTGCGCGGTGTCGGCGATTTCTCTCGCGGCGGAAACGAAGAAGCAGGTTTAGGGCTTCACTCCGGCGGCCGGCGAGCTCCCTCCTCCGCAGGTTCTTCACATATCCGAGCTCCTCTCGGCAAGGTGAGCGCACGGGCACAAGAAGGGGCCGAGATCTTCATCCCTCCGAACCCTAGCAGCCCTTCCTTCGCTTGTAAGTCCAAGAACGATGTAAGTACTACTCACCTGTGGTAGGAGTTGCTCCGAATTTAGGGTTTCCGTTTCCCTTTGTTTCGGATTTTGCTGTGCCGAGTAGTATTGTATGCTAGAGCTTTTCCTTTCTTTGCTTTGTTTATTTGGCCAAATTTCTAAGGTTGAGTTGCTGTGCCGAATTGCCATGCTAGGGTTTTTCTTACCATCCACAGCATGCTCCTTTTTTTTGGATTTCACTGTGCAGAGTGGTTGCTAGGGATTTAGCCGTGTAGTTAATGAGCATGAACAACTCCTTAGTCAAGTATGCAGTGTTAGTTTCCTTGTTATTCGATTAGCATGAGAATTTTTAATTTTGTGATTTATATGCTTCAATTGTGATAATCTGAACAGCCTCAAATTCTAGCACGTAGTTATGCTTTAAGCATGCCTTTAGCACTTGAATGGTGTATTCTTATATGTCTACCTGCTGCCCATAAATTCCAGCAAGCTTGTCCTTCATTTGGGCCGTGCAGATGGGCGCAAACAACCCTCGATCATTAGCATTTCAAGTGTAGGCAGTCCTGGATGATTGGTAGGCATGATCAATAGGTTATCTAAGTGAAAATTTTAGTTTTTGGTGCTGTATAGTGGCACGAACAGCCCTTAACCTAGATACAAAGTGTTAGTTTCTTTGCTATTTAATAAATATGATCAGCCCTATTTAATAGCATTTTAAATTCAGCCCTTCATTATTTTGTAAGCATGATATTCTATTGGGTATGTGCAGCATTGATCCCTTTATTACTAGGTTTCATTTGCTATTAGTTATACCTGGGCAGACTTTCTAGTTTCCCATTTGCTATTGGAATAACATGAGCAGTATTGAATTATAATTCAGTTGCTAGTTTCTTGTTTTGATACATATGCATATATGTGTTAGTTAGCTTCTAATAGCTCTTTAATCTAAAACATATAGTTAGTTGTTTTTGCTATTTTAATAAGATGAATAGCCATGTATTTTAGTGGAATGATTATGTGCCCTATTAAACCTTTTGAGGATTATGGGTAACTACAAGTAAGAAAAAGACCAAGGTCTAGTTAGAAAAGATAACAAGTAAATTAAAAGTAAGAGGCTAGTACCCGACTTCCGAGGTTGTCGTTAAACAAATCCAAGTGACCAATTCCGAGGTTTTGGCCCTGGTAAGACCGAGGTCTTTATCCTCATAGGACTGGAGGCTCGCTACTTCAGTCACTATTAGAGAGCGCGCATAAGATGGTACTAAGCCTGGACCCAAGTAAGAAAAAGAAGAAGAAAGTTAAGTATTAATTTCAAGTATAAGGCTATAAGTAAATGAAACAAGTATCACTTATGTTTAGAACCAGTAAAGTTTAGCTCTTATAATGCAGCATACAGTATTAGTTTTCATTTACTTATCTTGTGAGTTTATTGAGCATGATTAGTCTTATTTCTAGATGATTCCATCTTTATTCTTGTATAGCAGGAGTAGCTTTACATGTTAGCATTTCAGTTAATTTGATTTATTGCTAATAGGTGAGCATGAGTAGTTTTCTTCTTAAGCATTCAGTTTTAGCATGTTTCTTTTTGTTATATACATGCTTATCGAGTTTTTGTGAGATAGATTAGTACTTACTAAGCGTTTCGCTTATAGATTTATTTTTCCTCCTACTGTAGATAAAAGAAAAGCTAAAGTATAAAGAGGAAGATGACAAGGAGGAAGCATGATGAATGGTGTGTAATGTTGAACTATGGAAGCCTCGGGACCTGTCTAAGAAGTTGTTTAGAGTCCTTTACTATTATTAGAGAAGTTGAGATTGTTAAAGAGTCATTTCCTTTTCTTATGTTGCTAGTTGAGAGTATTCCGCATTGTTAGTTTGGTTGTTTTCTATTCTTGGAGCTTTATTCGTTGCTATTGCTAGAATAGTTTTATTTTTAGTTGTTGTGTCTTATTACTGTGTGGTTGTGAGATACATATATACCAGCCGCATGTGGCTGATGGTATTATTTTGCATGTATTGTTGATTTTGTCACCGGTATAGGGGAGACTCTGCCGAAATTTTTCGGTAGGAATTCCTCTGGGGTCGTGATAAATCTAAGTGTTGCTAATAATAGCATAAGTGACACTAGTAAGTAGAGTAATAGATAAGTAACGATCGCCCTTAGAGAGTAGTAGTAAGAAGGGTGGTCGTTACAGGAAACTACCAAGATAGCCGAACTCCATCCCGAGGACACAGAAAGCTCATCCTAGATGAGCATCGATGAAAGGGGAGAGATTTCGGAAAAAAGCAACACAATAGGGGGAGAATCAACAGCTGACAAGGTAAGTCAGGTATATATGGTCTCTACCTTTTGAACAATTGGTTAAATCAATTGAAAAGTTGCCTAAAGATTTTTGCAAATTCGAAATTGAATCGTCGAAAGAGTTTTCGGATTAGAAAATCTTTTGTTGAAAGAATTTAGCAAATTAGAAGCATTGTCAAAAGATTCTTGTGAGTTACAAAATACTTTGTCGAACAAATCTTGCAAATTAGAAACACTGTCGAAAGATTTTTTACCAATTATGTTGTCGAAAGAATTTTCTGCATTCTTAATATTGTTTGTTTTAAATATGGAAAATTATGATTTGAGATATTGTGATAGACTAAAATGGAAATTTAGATATCATAATGATATTAAAGAAATGGCAATAACTTGAGAACTAATTTTGTTTAAATAAAAATAAAAAAAGAGGGTTTTTTTATTTTTAAACATGTGTTGGAAATTTTTTAGAAAAATTCTCTTTTGTAATTTTTTTAAAAAAAATTCTCAGAAGATATTTTTGCTTAAGTTAAATTTATTTTTCTGTTGCAAAATATCTAACTTAGAATTTTGTTTAACTCAAAAATTTTCCTTTCACTTAGAAATGTTTTTCTAAAAGTTCATTGAAATAATTTTCAGAAGTTTCTAAGTTTTAAAACCCTTAGATTTTTTTTCGGAACCCCAATTTTTTATGTGATCAAAGGGTGAGAAGAAAAAGTATAAGTCTAGGGGGAGGTAGACCAAAATTTAAAAAAAATTCTATCTATTTGCAATTAATTGAAAAATTAGTTAGTTTAATTTTTGTGTCTATTTTTACCCTACCTTAACTTGGGTTGCTCACATCAAAAAGGGGGATATTGTTGGAACCTCAAGGTTGTTTTGGTGTGATCAACAAGTTAAGTTAGGTCTTGTGTGTTTTTAACCTTGTGTCTAAGTGTGCAGGAACTTAGGAGCACAAGTAGTCGAGCGGAAGAGGCAGCTAGCGAGAAGGACGACATGTGGTGTGTCCGAGGGACGAGACGCTGCCGAAGAGTACACCGGCGAACGAAAAGGAAGCGTGTGGTGGTTCCGAGGGACGAGAAGTCGAAGCGGAAGAATGCACGAGGAGCAAGAGACACGACTAGTGAGAAGGTTAGCACGGGGTGCAACCGAGGGATGAAGACTGCGAATGAGTACGCTAGCGGACGAGGAGGAAGCACGCGACGATTCCGAGGGACGAGAAGCCGGAGCGGAAGCCTGCTCGAGAAGACCTGAAGTTGGGTTCGGGTGAGCCCTATTCCGGATGGCAGAGATCACCCAAGCAAGCGGAAGACTCGGTCTGAGGTGAACGGAGCCGGAGCAGAAGACCCGGGCGGGAAAAAGTCAATGAGGTTGACTTTTCCCTTCGGGGCACTTGGAGTTGACTTTTCACAGGATCGAGTTTTGACTCGATCTGAACATGGGGGATAAAGTTTATCCCCCCCCAAGGTGCCCGGAACCCTCAGGGCGCCCCGACCAAGGCTATAAATATAGCCTTGGTCCAGAAGCTTTTCAACGAACTCAAGAATTGTAATTCCAACGCTTGTGTGCTTTAAGTTTAGAGTTGAGCTTTTGTTTCTGTGCTTAAACGCTATAAGAGGCTTCTCCGCCTGAAGGAGATATTCTAGTGCGCTTCATCTTCATTGGATTAACAAGCTCCCCGGTTGTAACCAAGTAGATCTCTTTTGTCTCTTACTTTTAGTTTATTTGTTTAATTTATTTATACAAGTATTCTATTGAGAGTTTGAGAAGGGTTGATTTTTGTTTTTTGTGTTTGCAAGCTATCCAACCCCCCCTTCAAGCCGGCTGCAACTGTCAAACAGTTGGTTGCGAGAGCTTTGCTCACTTATAACTCACACCAGGGTGAGAGTTTGGAAACCCGGCCGAGGGGTTGTTGGTCGTAAGAGCCCTGCTTGCTTATAAATCACACTAGGGTGAGAGTCTAGAAACTCGATCGAGAGGTTGTTGGTCGCGAGAACCATGCTCGATTATAACTTGCACTAGGGTGAGAGTTTGGAAATTCAACCGAGAGGTCGCTGGTCGTGAGAACTCTGCTCGCTTATAACTCACACTATGTCGAGAGTTTGGAAACCCCCTCTAATTGTCGAGTTGAAGCGCTGACCTCTGGGGTTGGGCAAAAGCTGGGCAGGTAAGCGTGCAGGCAAAGAAATGGCTGCTGGTCAAATGCTGACTAGACTTGAGTTCAATTACTGTTTGCTTGGAGATGTGGGCGATAATTTTGGTGGCTTCCCCCTAGTTATTCACCCTCTCCTTGACTGACTTGCCTGTCCTTGAGGTAAGGTGTGGGCGATGTTAGAGTGTATACTAAAAGCCTAGCTTTTGTAAACATTTATTTGTTGAAATAAAAGAATCACATTGGTCAATATCTGCATTTATTTATTAAATATAATTGTTCAATTAATTTATATAGTAGACAACATGGAGTGTGGTGTCACACTCAGAAGATCATGTTGTCGATTCTCTATAAATTATAAACAGTTGCTCGCGACTAAGATGGAAAGGAACAAACCATCAGAATAGTCGTAGTGTAATTAAGTATTAGTTTATCTTGACTAATAAATTACACTGATATACTTTAAGTGTATTGAGTAGGATCATTTAGGTAAGTTCTTTTTGTACTAACTTAGTAAAAGAACTAGACCTTAGTTATTATGGAAGTGTGTGCTCTTAATCCTAATATAATAACAAGCACATATATTTAATATTTATTTCTTTGACTTATCAAAGGTTGAGGTTTAGCTCGATAAATCAATATGCCCGATAAGTTGGGAAATGATATTACTTATAGTGTGTGTTGTTGATTATAGAAGGAATCTGTGTCCTAGTTATCTAGGTTGAGAATGTCCCAAAGAGGAGCTCATAAGGATTGCCATGTTAAACCCTGCAGGTGGACCTAGTCCGACATGACAATAAAGTTGAGTGGTACTACTCTTGGAGCTAGATATTAATTAAGTGAGTGGTCAGTAACTTACTTAATTAGTGGACATTCGTAATCTTAAACACAGGGAGACTAACACACTCATGATAAGAAGGAGCCCATAATGTAATTTGGGATTGGTGCGGTAGTACGGTAATAACTCTCTAGTGGAATGAGTTATTATCGATGAACTTGAGTTGTGTGTTCGGGGCGAACACGGGATACTCAAGCTCATCGGAAGGCCAAAACCAATTTCTCCTCTAGGTCCTTGTCGTAGCCTCATTATAGCCTCAAGTCCATCCAAATGTAAGGCTCTTCTTGGCGTCCAAGAAGTGGGCCGGTCCAATGCTTGGTGACCAAGCAAGGGCCGGCCACATCCTCTCCTATAGGGGACGACCCTTTTCTTGGTGACCAAGCATGAAGGGGTCGGCTACAATATTCAAATAAGGAGGGTTGTTTTTTGAATTTTTAAAATATTTTCTTTGTAGAAAACTATAAGTTTTAAAAGAGAGATTTTAATTTTAAAAACTTTCCTTATTTGAATTTGGCCACATGTTTTAATAGAGGGTTTTAAAACTTTCCTTTTTTAACCATCCTCATGGTTTAAGAAAAAAGGGAGATAAGTTTTAAAATTAAAATTTTCTATCATCACGTTAAAAAAGTAAATTTTATAAGAGAGTTTTTAAATTTTAAAACATGGTTTTAATTTTTAGAAACTTTCCTTTTTTAACTCCTACTTTAGGAAAGAGAGCTTGTAAAATTTTATAAGAGTTTTTCTTGTAAAATTTTAAAAATATATTTCCTTTATTCTCTTGATGAGGTGGTCGGCCACCTTGCTTGGTGCCCAAGCAAGTGGCCGACCATCATAAAATTAATTAAAATCATCACAAATTAAAATTGGTGATTGATTCAATCAAGAGGAAAGAAAAGGAAAAATTAAAAGGGAAAAGGAAAAACTCTTGGATGATTTTATTTTTTGTAAAAAGTTTTTCCATATTTGCCTTGGGCAAGTAATATAAAAGAAGGGGTGAGGGGGCTTCATGAGACACAACTCTTATTCTATTGCTTGGAGGTCTTTTGGTGGCCGACCCTCTCCCTTCTCCCTTTCCCTTTGCTCTCTTCTCCTTGGTGGTGGTGGTGGCCGAATCTTAGAGGAAGAGGAAGGACTCTTTTGGGTGGTGTTCATCTTGGAGGATCGTCGCCCACACGACGTCCAAGGCGAGGCGAGGAATACGGCAGAAGATCTCCAGGTCATTAACTTACAAAGAGAAGGTATAACTAGTAATTTTCTTCCGCATCATACTAGTTATTTTCTTTGTAAGAATTCTAAATACAAGAGGTAATTAGATCTAGTTTATCGAATTTATTTTTCAACTTTGTGTTTTCTTCTTTTTCAAATTTGTGATTCGATTGTTCTTTTTGGTTAACCTAGAGTTATTTAAGGAATAAATATTAGCTTTCCTTAAAAGGCTTTGCCTAGGCGGTGGTCGTTGCTCCCATATCCAAGAAGGCCATGTGCCTCGCCATGCAGTCCTGGAAGCCAATTTTGGAAATTAATATTTATTGAATTAATAACTTAGGTAGATTTGAATCAATAGTGTTAAGTTCTGCTTGCGATTCAAATCTAAACCATTAAGAACAGATAAGTTAAATTTGGAATCAATGATGTTAAGTTCGGTCTGCGATTCCTAATTTAACTTCTAAAGAACACAATAGGTTATTTAAGGAAAGGTTCGACACTTGTATAAAATTTTTTGTACAGTAGAACCGATACGTTTTCATAGGATTAACCAACAATTGGTATCAGAGCTAGGGTTTGCCTCTGTGTGTTTAGAATTCAAATAGGTTATGCACATGTCATACATAATTTAGGTAGGAAAATAGTAGATTGTGCTAACTCTTTGGTTGCAGGCTCCAACTATTATGGCTTATTGATATTGTGTGTGATTGGATCCTTGGACATGTCAAGGGCATTATTTGTGTGCATGATTGTATGTATAAAATACAGCAGGAGCTATATTATTTTTAGAATTTTATTTTTTCGATCTAGAATACATGTACATTCCCTCGTGGAATATAGGATCGATATATGTAAAATTCTATTTTTATTGCGGATCGGATTCTTGCGAGGCGTGGTACTTTTGGAGCACCAGAGGCGCAGCGGAATAAGAAGCAAGATGGATGCGATAACTCGACCCGATGGCGGTGGCTAAAGATGGCAGCAGCTAGGGTTGGAGCATACTAAAGACAATGATGGAAAATGCCATAATAGTTGGAAAATTAATTTCCAAATTTATTGCTTTTATTTACTGTGATGTTTATATGCATGTGATGTATGCTAGGATAGTTTAAAATTCCTCATTTTAAATAACTAAGTGGGAGAGGGATTTATTTTAATAAATTCCACGGTCTCCATTACTGGTTTGTAAGTGATGCAAGCAAACTTGCGTGTTGGCTCTGAGTGCCTTCCTCCATATCGGATGAGTTTGTTTGCGGATCACTAGATCAAACTTCCATTTAGGATGACTATAGGAAATTAATTAAGAGCGTGTGATCTTCCCCATCGGAAGGGGCACAATCTTATTAATGGACTTAGTGTCAAGTAATGGTATACACTTAGGCACGTCTAATAGTATCCTCCCCATCGGAGTCACTGCTATTATTTGTGTGACCGAAGGAAACCAACTATTAATTTTATTTATCAAAAAGTTAGGTTGACAAGATAATAAAATTAATGGGTTACACCCTCCTTTTACAAATGATGAATTTGGATACGTCTACACTATCATGGCATACAAAATTCACGGTGTTTTGAGGTGTTGGTTAATTTAAAATAGTATTGTTTGAGAAATCAATATTATTCTAAATTTAGAGTCCTGACCAAAGTTATTTTGTGATTCTTAGGATGACTTTCAACCCACTGGCCATTATACTGAAAGAGAACAAACTTACTGGACCCAACTATATTGATTGGAAAAGAAACCTAGACATTGTACTTACTGCAGAAAGCTATAAGTTTGTACTCACTGAGGCTTGCCCTGATGCACCTGACGGTGACTCTACCCCAGAGGAGATTGTGTATCATATGAAATGGGTAAAAACTGATGAGATGACTCGGTGTTACATTTTGGCATCTATGTCAAATGTATTGCAACATCAGCATCAAGATTTACCAACAGCTTATGATATAATGAACAATCTCAAAGAACTCTTTGGGCACCAGAGTCGGACTACTAGGCAAGAGGCAATGAGAAAGCTAATGACAGCCACCATGTCTGAGGGGACACCCGTAAGGGATCATATCCTCAAAATGATGGCTTATCTGAATGAAATACAAGTCCTTGGAGGAGAAATCGATGGGGAAACCCAGGTCGATAGAATTCTCCAAACGCTACCCAAAAGTTTTGAGCAGTTCCGCCTGAACTATAACATGAATAAAAGAGAGTATACGTTGGCGAAACTTCTGACAGAACTACAGGCAGCAGAAGGTATATTTCATCAAAGTTCTCAGATTCACTATGCTGAAAATGGTTCTACTTCTAAGTCGAAAGGCAAGAAGAAGAAGAAACAGGTCTTTTCAGCGAAGAGAGTGAATAAACCTCAGAGATAAAAAGCTAGAATGAAGAAGCCGAAAGACAAGTGTTTCATTTGCAAGCAGACAGGGCATTGGAAGGCGGACTGTCCTCGTAGGAATCAGAACAATAAAGGTATATCTCATACTCTAGTTGTTGAAACATGTTTAGCGGTGTTATCTACCAGCACTTGGTGTGTAGATACGGGAGCCACTGATCATGTCTGCAATTCCTTGCAGGGGTTCTAGGAAACCCGATGACTAACTGAAGGAGAGATTACCGTCTACATGGGCAATGCTACTAAGGTGGCGGCTGTTGTAGTAGGTGACGTCTACTTATCTTTTAATAGGAATATAAATTTGGTTTTAAGAAATTGTCTTTATGTACCCAGTTTTAGAAAGAATTTAATTTCAGTTTCTAAACTGTATTTGGATGAATATTCAGTTTCTTTTAGTAATAATGTGGTTATAAAGAGAAATAAGGTGATTATCTGTTCTGGTGCATTGGTTGACAATTTATATAATTTAAATCCAATTTCTCCCATAAAGTAAAATATGGAAATTAATAACATATCTTCTAACTCTAATAAGAGAAAAGAACCTTCGGAAATGAACCAAACGCATCTTTGGCATCTAAGGCTTGGTCATATTAACTTAAGTAGGATTCAAAGGCTTGTAGCAGATGGACTCTTAGGTCCATTAGAGTTGGAAAACTTTCCAACATGTGAATCCTGCTTGGAAGGTAAAATGACCAAGAGGCCTTTTAAGGCCAAGGGGTATAGAGCCAAAGAAGCGTTAGAATTTGTTCATTCTGATTTGTGTGGTCCTATGTCTATCCAGGCTAGAGGTGGTTTTGAATATTTTTTTCTCTTTTATAGATGATTATTCAAGATATGGATACATTTACCTGATGCGCCGCAAGTCTGAGTGCTTTGATAAGTTCAAAGAGTACAAGGCTGATGTGGAGAAACGTCTAGGTAAAAGTATCAAGACACTACGGTCTGATCATGGTGGCGAATACCTCTTAGGAGAGTTTAGGAATTACTTATCAGAGGCCGGGATTCAATTCCAATTGTCCGCACCTGGTACACCCCAACAGAATGGTGTGGCAGAACGAAGGAATAGGACTCTTATAGAGATGGTTAGATCGATGATGAGTTATTCAGAATTACCAAATTCGTTTTGGGGATACGCTCTGGAAACAGCAGCGCACATTCTGAACTTAGTACCTTCTAAATCAGTATCTTCTACTCCCACAGAATTGTGGAATGAGCGAAAGCCTAGTCCAAGACATATTCGGATTTGGGGTAGTCCAGCACATGTGCTGAAACCAGATGCTGATAAGTTAGAATCTCGTACAGAAGTTCGTGTGTTTGTAGGTTATCCCAAAGGAACGAAGGATGGTTTATTTTATAATCCTAAAGACCAGAAGGTCATTGTTAGCACCAATGCCCAGTTTTTAGAAGAAAACTATATAATGGACCACAAGCCCAGTAGCAAAATTGTTCTAGAAGAACTTAGAGAGGACACGTCTACTTCAGTACCAACAGTACAAGATGAAGTACCACAAGAGACTGCAACACGTGTCATATATGATACACAACCACAGACGGTGCCTCATCGTAGTGGGAGGGTTGTAAGGCAGCCTGAGAGATTCATGCTTTTGGGAGAGTCTTCGGACTTGATCCCGGGTAAACATGAACCTGATCCCCGGACATATGACGAAGCACTCCAAGTTATAGATGCAGTATCTTGGCAAAAGGCAATGAATTCCGAAATAGAATCTATGTATTTTAATAAGGTCTGGGAGCTTGTAGAACCACCTGATGGTGTAAAAGCCATTGGATGCAAGTGGATCTATAAAAGGAAAAGAGGGATAGATGGGAAGGTAGAAACCTTCAAAGCAAGGCTTGTTGCGAAAGGGTACACTCAGAAAGAGGGAATCGATTATGAGGAGACTTTTTCGCCGGTAGCTATGCTTAAGTCTATCTGAATACTCTTATTCATTGCCACTCATATGGATTATGAGATTTGGCAAATGAATGTTAAGACAACTTTCCTTAATGGAAGTCTTGAAGAAAACATCCATATGAAGCAACCAGAAGGGTTCATTGAAAAGGGCAAAGAGCATCTAGTGTGTAAGCTCAATCGGTCCATTTTTGGACTGAAGCAAGCTTCAAGATCTTGGAACATCCGATTTAATGAAGTAATCCAGTCATATGGATTTATTCAGTGTCCGGATGAGTCTTGTGTATACAAGAAGTGTAACAGAAACGTGGTGGTATTTCTTGTACTATACGTAGATGATATTTTGTTAATTAGCAACAATGTCAAGGTATTATCGGACGTAAGGGTATGGTTGTCTAAACAATTTGATATGAAGGACTTAGGAGAATGTGCATATATTCTTGGGATCAAAATTATAAGGGATCGCAAGAAAAGAATGTTGTGCCTATCCCAAGACTTATATATAGATACAATCCTTGCTTGTTTTAGCATGCAAAACTCCAAGAAAGGTTTCTTACCTTTTAGGCATGGAGTAGCCTTATCTAAAGAGATGTCCCCGAAGACATCAAAGGAGATTGAGGACATGAAGGCAGTTCCTTATGCTTTGGCTGTAGGAAACCTTATGTATGCAATGTTGTATACGAGACCTGATATCTGTTTTGCCATGGGCATGGTTAGCAGATATCAAAGTAACCCTGGACAAGGACATTGGACTGCTGTGAAGCATATTTTAAAGTACCTGAGAAGGACTAGATATTATATGCAAGTCTACCAAGCAGACGATTTGCTCCCTGTGGGTTACACAGATTCAGATTTCCAATCAGATAGGGACAATAGTAAGTCTACGTTAGGGTATGTGTTTACTCTAGGAGGTGGAGCCATTGCATGGAGGAGTGTTAAGCAGAAATGCGTCTCGGACTCAACCATGGAAGATGAGTATGTGGCAACCTCTGAGGCAGCCAAAGAAGCTGTATGGCTCAGGAACTTTCTAATGGACTTAGATGTGATTCCTGGTTTACCCAAGATCATCACAATTTATTGTGATAATAGCAGTGCAGTTGCAAACTCGAAGGAACCATGAGCTCATAAGGCAAGTAAACATATAGGGCGCAAGTACCACCTGATACGAGACATCGTCAAGCGAGGAGAAGTTGTCGTCGCTAAGATTGCATCAGAAGATAACCTAGCAGATCCTTTCACAAAGGCCCTTCCGGCGAAAGCTTTTGATCGACATGTGGAGGGGATGAGAATCAGATGTAAGACAATAGATATGGAAGCTTAGTCTTTTAGTATAAGTGGGAGATTGTTAGAGTGTAAACTAAAAGCCTAGCTTTTGTAAACATTTATTTGTTGAAATAAAAAAATCACATTGGTCAATATCTGCATTTATTTATTAAATATAATTGTTCAATTAATTTATATAGTAGACAACATGGAGTGTGGTGTCACACTCAGAAGATCATGTTGTCGGTTCTCTATAAATTATAAACAGTTGCTCGCGACTAAGATGAAAAAGAACAAACCATCAGAATAGTCGTAGTGTAATTAAGTATTAGTTTATCTTGACTAATAAATTACACTGATACACTTTAAGCGTATTGAGTAGGATCATTTAGGTAAGTTCTTTTTGTATTGACTTAGTAAAAGAACTAGACCTTAGTTATTATGGAACCGTGTGCTCTTAATCCTAATATAATAACAAGCACATATATTTAATATTTATTTCTTTGACTTATCAAAGGGTGAGGTTTAGCTCGATAAATCAATATGCCAGATAAGTTGGGAAATGATATTACTTATAGTGTGTGTTGTTGATTATAGAAGGAATCTGTGTCCTATTTATCTAGGTTGAGAATGTCCCCAAGAGGAGCTCACAAGGATTGCCATGTTAAACCCTGCAGGTGGACCTAGTTCGACATGACGATAAAGTTGAGTGGTACTACTCTTGGAGCTAGATATTAATTAAGTGAGTTGTCAGTAACTTACTTAATTAGTGGACATTCATAATCTTAAACACAGGGAGACTAACACACTCATGATAAGAAGGAGCCCATAATGTAATTTGGGATTGGTGCGGTAGTGCGGTAATAACTCTCTAGTGGAATGAGTTGTGTGTTCGGGGCGAACACGGGATACTCAAGCTCATCGGAAGGCCAAAACCAATTTCTCCTCTAGGTCCTTGTCGTAGCCTCATTATAGCCTCAAGTCCATCCAAATGTAAGGCTCTTCTTGGTGTCCAAGAAGTGGGCCGGTCCAATGCTTGGTGACCAAGCAAGGGCCAGCCACATCCTCTCCTATAGGGGATGACCCTTTGCTTGGTGACCAAGCATGAAGGGGTCAACCATAATATTCAAATAAGGAGGGTTGTTTTTTGAATTTTTAAAATATTCTCTTTGTAGAAAACTATAAGTTTTAAAAGAGAGATTTTAATTTTAAAAACTTTCCTTATTTGAATTTGGCCACATGTTTTAATAGAGGGTTTTAAAACATTCCTTTTTTAACCATCCTCATGGTTTAAGAAAAAAAGGAGATAAGTTTTAAAATTAAAATTTTCTATCATCACGTTAAAAAAGTAAATTTTATAAGAGAGTTTTTAAATTTTAAAACATAGTTTTAATTTTTAGAAACTTTCCTTTTTTAACTCCTACTTTAGGAAAGAGAGCTTGTAAAATTTTATAAGAGTTTTTCTTGTAAAATTTTAAAAATATATTTCCTTTATTCTCTTGATGAGGTGGTCGGCCACCTTGCTTGGTGCCCAAGCAAGTGGCCGACCATCATAAAATTAATTAAAATCATCACAAATTAAGATTGGTGATTGATTCAATCAAGAGGAAAGAAAAGGAAAAATTAAAAGGGAAAAGGAAAAACTCTTGGATGATTTTATTTTTTGTAAAAAGTTTTTCCTTATTTGCCTTGGGCAAGTAATATAAAAGAAGGGGTGAGGGTGCTTCATGAGACACAACTCTTATTCTATTGCTTGGAGGTCTTTTGGTGGCCGACCCTCTCCCTTCTCCCTTTCCCTTTGCTCTCTTCTCCTTGGTGGTGGTGGTGGCCGAATTTTAGAGGAAGAGGAAGGACTCTTTTGGGTGGTGTTTATCTTGGAGGATCGTCGCCCACAAGACGTCCAAGGCGAGGCGAGGAATACGGCAGAAGATCTCGAGGTCATTAGCTTACAAAGAGAAGGTATAACTAGTAATTTTCTTCCGCATCATACTAGTTATTTTCTTTGTAAGAATTCTAAATACAAGAGGAAATTAGATCTAGTTTATCGAATTTATGTTTCAATTTTGTGTTTTCTTCTTTTTCGAATTTGTGATTCGATTGTTCTTTTTGGTTAACCTAGAGTTATTTAAGAAAATAAATATTAGCTTTCCTTAAAAGGCTTTGCCTAGGCGGTGGTGGCTGCTCCCATATCCAAGAAGGTCATGTGCCTCGCCATGCAGTCCTGGAAGCCAATTTTGGAAATTAATATTTATGAAATTAATAACTTAGGTAGATTTGAATCAATAGTGTTAAGTTCTGTTTGCGATTCAAATCTAAACCATTAAGAACATATAAGTTAAATTTGGAATCAATGATGTTAAGTTCGGTCTGCGATTCCTAATTTAACTTCTAAAGAACACAATAGGTTATTTAAGGAAAGGTTCGACACTTGTACAAAATTTTTTGTACAGTGGAACTGGTACATTTTCCTTGGATTAACCAACAGGCGATACCGCTTCGGTACCATGATTCGACTATCTTTTCCCTCATAAATGTCATTTTATGGGTAGGGGATGTTGGTGTAGTCAGCATCAATGGTTTAACCAAAGTTTTGATGAATGGCAAATAGGTTAAAGTTAGACGTGTTGCTATCTAACCTTGCTACCGAGTGTGCAAGGTTTACTAACCCTAGTCAGGATGTTCGATTCTCGATGGGTTGATGTCCAGATATGGGATTCTAACTATTAGGATGTATACTAAAAGCCTAACTTTTTGTATGAACATTTATTTTGAAATGAGAATCACATTGGTCAAATGTCTGCATTTAGTTAAATGTAGTTGTCCATTTAATTTATATTGTAGATAACATGGTGTGTGGTGTCACATAGAAGATAATGTTATTAGTTCCTTATAAATTATAAATAGTAGCTCATAACCAAGATGGATTGGGACAAACTATTGTAATGGTTGTAGTGTAATTTGGTATTAGTTTATCTTGACTATAAAGTTATACTAGTACACTAGGTGTGTATTGAGTAGGACCATTTGAGGTTGTTTCTTTTTATACTGACTGCATAAAAGAATAAAATGCCTGTTATTATAGATGTGCGTACTCTTAATCCCGATATAATAACAAACACATACACTTAGTATTTATTTTTTTAAATTATCAAAGGGTGAGATTTATTCAGTTAAATCAATATACCCAATAAGTTGGAAAATAATATTATTTATATGGTGTGTTGTTGATTATAAAAGAAAACTGTGTCCTAGTAATATAGGTTGATGATGTCCCCTTGAGGAGCTTATAAGGATTATCATGTAAATCCTGCAGGTGGACTTAGTCCGACATGATAATAAGATTGAGTGGTACTACTCTTAGAGCTAGATGTTAATTAAGTGAGTTGTCAGTAACTCATTTAATTAACGGACATAATGTATCTTAAACACAGGGAGACTAACACACTCATGATAAGAGGGAGCCCATATTGTAATATGGGATTGGTGCGTAGTTCAATAATAACTCTTTAGTGGTATGAGTTATTATTGATGAACTTGAGTTGGGTGTTCAGGTCAAACATAGGAAACTCAAGTCCAACAGGAGGCCAAAACTAATTCTTTCTCTCGGTCCCTGTTGTAGCTTCTATAAGGCCTTGCATTCACCTGTTTTGGTTTTACTTCCTACCCAAGAAAGGGGTCGGCCACATCCTTGCTTGGTGCCCAAGCAAGGGGCCAACCAAGCCTTGCTTCCTACCCAAGAAAGGGGCCGGCCAAGCCTTGCTTAGTGCCCAAGCAAGGGGCCGGCCAAACCAAAAGAAAAGAAAAGAAAAAGAAAAAAAAAGGGGAGATTTTTTCTCAACAGAATTAGAGATTTTTCTAAAAAGAATTACATTAATTCTTTCTTAGAAATTTTCTAAAAAGAATTATATTAATTCTTTTTAAAGAAATTTTTCTAAAAAAAATTATGTTAATTCTTTCCTAGAGATTTTTATAAAAAGAATTATGTTGATTCTTTCTTAGGAATTTTCTAAAAAGAATTATATTAATTCTTTCTTAAGAAATTTTTCTAAAAAGAATTATGTTAATTCATTTCTAGAGATTTTTTCTAAACAAAAATCCATTACTTTTTCTCCTTTTTTATCTGGGGTAAAGGGTTATAAAAGGAGAGGAGGTTGTACCATAACAATCAACAATTCAATTAAGAATTGATAAGTTTTTCTCCATAACTAAAAACCCTCTCTTTTCCCTTAAGGTTGGTGCCCCATTCTTTCTTTTCTTTCTTCTAGGGCCGGTGCCCCACTTCTTTTCTTCTTCCTTTTTCTTCCCTCTAGGGCTGGTGCCCCATCTTCTCTTGGTGGTCGGAGAGTAACTAGTTTTGTTTTCTTTGTATAGATCTTGAAATACCAACACAAGAGGTTAACGATTTCATGTTTTCGTTTTTTTGCTTCGATTTTGTGTTTCGATCTTGTGCTTTGATTGAGGTCTCTGTAGTTAAACCTAAGATTACTGCGAGAAGTTTAAATGTTCAATTTCTTTGAAAGGCTTTGTCTAGGAAGTGGTGGATGATCTCAGAACCAAGAAGCCCTAGTGCCTCGCCTATGACCTAGAAGTCGATCCTTGAAATAAATATTTAATAAACTTCTGTAATATTGTAACGACCCGCCTCCTACTAGCTAGGCTGCGAGGCCGGTCGCTACAGTTATGCTGTGCTGGTCTATTAATGCGGAATGAAAACTGGCTAGTTTAAAATTTTACTGAACTAAATGCTGTAAAGTGTAACTTAGTGTTCTGGATGTACCTAGGAGTTGTACACATGTTAGGGAAGATAATCTATGCCCCTCGGATGGCCTGCTAACTGTAATCAGGCACTTCAATCGATCCATAGATCGATTGGGCTGTCGGATCGATCCCGTGATCGATCCAGCTTGTTACTGGCACGGAACAACTCTCTGGATCGGTCGGCAGACCGATCCATATGCTCCCTCGCCTCTGTATGTCACGCCCCAGAGGAGTCCCTGTCCGAGAAAATTTCGGCAGCATCTCCCCTGTACGGCGGACAATCAAAAATTTCTACAAGCACTAAATACTCAGCCACATGCGGCTGGAATCATAACAATAATAAAAATAAATCACCACGCAGTTTATATATATATTCAGCCTCTGGCTGACACAACCACGCAGTAATAATACTCTGACTCAAAAACCACCCTACTCAGCTACACTCGTAAAGCTCAAAACCGATTTTTCTTACCTCTTCTGTCGTCCAGGCAGGCATGTAGTAGAATAAAAACCAAATCCAATTTCATCGACATCATAAAATCCATACAACGTCCATAGGTGGAATAAATCTAAAACATAACAAGTTTTAAATAGTCTATAACAGAAAAGAAACCAAAACGAAAACCAAATCCTATCCTCGAGGTCTGCAGGGACCAGCAACTGGAACTCTCTCCTGACAGCATCAACCTGAAAATATCAACAATGGAGGCGGGGTGAGTCCAACACTCAGCAGGTACAATTGATATGCAAAGTAAAGAAATAACACCTAACACTAATCATGCGTACAGTCTCCTGATATAAGGAAGATATAAATATGCATCTGAAGTAAACAGGAGAATGCTGTACTAACCAGGTCCTGAGTATAAGGTCAAACAGTCCGAGTGGTATAGGAATCCTGTATGCATGTCAAACATAGGCATCCAAACAATATGCAGCATATAAATGCAGCAACCACAAACACAAGCAATAAATGCATCATGCATATGATGTCAATGATGCGTCCTGGTCACCCCTGACGCCAGTCGATCATCTCATACAAAAGTGAGGCCGAGTGGGTAGGGCTGTGACAACCGTGCACTCTGTCGTCACTACTCCTGATGAGTGACCGAGTGGACGGGATGCTGTCGGAGTACCTATCCTCCTACCCCAAGTCATAGATGGGGAGCGCAATGCTCTCAACTCCCGGTACTCAAAGACGGGAGGAATCCCTTCGGATAACACGTTGTGTCACACTACCCATGAGCGGACCAACGGTGCCTAACAGAGTCCCTGCTGCAACACACTCAGCCTGAATCGACCACTAACCCATGAGTGGTGGTGTGTGCAGATCCATGTAACTGGCGATGTGCTCAGCAATAATGGAGCGGACTATCGCACAGCATGCAATCATGCAAATGATGCATGGCAATAACCATATAAACATCCTGACCTAATCCATATATATAGAAATGTGCACCCTAGGTCAAAGAATCATATCAAATCAAGGTACACAGAAGGTATAAAAACCTAGGTCCTGAACATGGTCAAGCATGGCATATCACTACCCCTAGAAGCATGTATAAACAGGTAAAAATATACCTGAGATGCAAAACCAATCAATCAATCAAGCATGTAAGATTTGGGTAGTGATTAACCGGAAACAGATAAGAAACACAATTAATGCAGCATGTTAATTAAATTACTAAGCATATCAAATGACATAAGTCAAAAGTACCCGCCTCCGATAAAATGGTCCAAATCCTGACTCCGAGATACTCGTCTCGCGTCAACGTCCTGTGATATCAAACATACATTTTTATTTAGCTACAAATTAAACGAATAGCTAAATAAAAATCCTTAAGAATAATTTAGGGAAAAACCCTAAACCATAATCTCGACCTTCCTAAATTAAATCCAACAATTAACTAGGATTAATTTTTCTTTAACCCTAATCATAACATTAGATTAAAACTCTAAAATTAATCCAATCTACCAATTCCCAACATAAACCTAATCAATCTACACAAAGCTCAAAACCCTAAACCTTACCTCAATCCACAGCCTTGATTGTTGATCCCCACACAGTTTGTTGCTGCTGGAATAGGACTGCCGGCTACTGAAATTCAAGGTAAACAACTGCTGGACAAAATAATAACGATACCACAGTGATCAGCCCCACAAATTCAGCACAAACATTCTAATCAAAAATCCAAATACCCCCAAATTTCCAGAATAACCTAAGCACCTTACCTTACTTTTCAACAGGGATATCGCTGCCGGAGAAAGGTAGTCGCTGGATGGTGATCACCGGACCCAAGAAAAGGCCTAGAACAACACCTTGCAGATTTTTTTCCTACTGATCGGACATCAAACATGAGATCAAAATGGAGATCACAATGCAACAACAACCTATTCATCTTACCTTGCTGTCACACTGCCGAACCACTTCTGCTCTGAGAAGGAGGCAAGGTTCGGAGGTAGGGCACAGGAGGCGTGACCACAGTGAGGAAGAAAAATGTGGAGGCAGTAGCGAGATGGAAGAAAGACTCGCCACTAAATGCTAGTGAACCGGCGCTAGGGCAGCAAAAGGTGGTCGGCGTCGGCAGAGAAGAGAATTGGTCGGCTCTGTGAGTTGCAGCCGGCGGTGGCGTCGGGCTGGCTAGGGCAGAGGAAAACAGGGTGTCGGCTTCACCGAGAAGAGGAGATGAAGAGGGGGTAGCCGAGGGGTTGTACGCTTGAGGAGAAGTAACCGCCGCCGGCGGTTAGGGCAAGGAGGAAGAAGGAATGCGGCGTCGGGATGGCTCGGCAAGGGAAGAAACGGCGACAAAAGCAAAGGAAAAAGAAATAAGAAAATAAATAAGAAAAGGAAAAAGAGATAAATAAATAAATCTTTTCCTCTCTTAAATGGGTAGCCCAAACAGGCTTTCTCGAGGCCCTGTTTTTATCCCCGTGAACTCGTCCATACAAGCTCCGAAAAATTCCCGAAAAATGTCCAAAAATTCCGGAAAATTCCCTTATTAAAAATTATCATTTTTCCGGTATTTTACATTCTCCCCCACTAATAAAAATTTGGTCCCCAAATTTCGTTATCTACCACCAGCAAGTACTAATAACAGATAATAGAGTATAAATGCTGAACGGTAAACTAAATCACATACCTCAAGTGAAAAGATGGGGATATCGAGCTCGGATAGTGTCCTCGAGCTCCCAAGTAGCCTCCTCGTCTGAATGATGCTGCCATCCGACTTTAACCAGCCGGATAGTCTTGTTCCGCAACTGACGCTCTTTCCGGTCGAGTATCCGTACCGGAACCTCCTCATATGTAATGTCAGGCTGAACTGGAACTGGAATATCTGCCAGCACATGTGTCGGATCAGGCACGTATCTCCTCAGCATCGATACGTGAAATACATCGTGAACGCCTGACAGGGACGGTGGTAGTGCCAATCGGTAAGCTACCGCTCTGATCCTCTCCAAGATCTCGAAAGGGCCAATGTACCGCGGAGCTAACTTACCTCTGAGGCCAAATCTCTTCACCCCTTTCGTGGGTGAAACTCGCAGAAATACATGGTCACCAACAGAGAACTCTAGTGGTCTGCGTCTCCGATCAGCATAACTCTTCTGGCGGTCCTGCGCCTCTGACATCCTCCGTCTGATAGTACGGACCAACTCTGCATCCTGCTGAACTCTATGAGGTCCCAACAACTGGGCCTCTCCAACCTCATCCCAGAGGACGGGTGTCCGACAAGGCCTACCATACAACGCCTCAAACGGTGCCATCTGGATAGCCGAATGAAAGCTGTTGTTGTAGGCAAACTCTACCAACGGCAGATGGTCCTCCCAACTGCCTCCGAAATCCATAACACATGACCTCAGTAGATCCTCAAGAGTCTCGAATAGTCCGCCTCGCCCATCCGCTCTGGATGGAAAGTCAGATCAAACGGAGTTGTGTGCCCAAGGCCTGCTGCAGACTCTGCCGAAACGAGACGTGAACCGTGGATCTCTATCCAAATGATACTCAATGGAACACCATGTAGTCCGATAATCTCTAATACAAATCGCTAATCGATCCGGATCGCTAATTAGTGCGCGGATTTGGTTAATCGATCAACGATTACCCAAATCGCATGGCCTCGCCGTGTCCTCGCAACCCTACCACAAAGTCCATAGTAATGTGATCCCACTTCCACTCGTGAATAGGAATCATCTGAAGTAGGTCTCCGGTGTTCAGCCTTCACCTGTTGACAAACAAGACATCTAGCTACGAACCGCGATGTCTTTCTTCATACCGCTCCACCAATAGGAACGCCTCAAGTCTCGATACATACGGGTCCCTCCGGATGGATCGCAAATCGAGAACGGTGTGCCTCAAGTAGCTCCTGTAAGACCGGATGAGACCGAGGTACGATAATCGCCTAAGAAAATAATACCTCCTCATCTCGTAAACTCGGCCTCGATGCCCTAAGCTATCTCGATCGCTAATAAACCGCAAATGCCGATCATCGCTCAGGCTCTCGGATCCTCGTCCCGATCGACGATCGAGCAACCATGGTAACCAATACCCGCCTGCCGGTCCCCTCGCCTCAAGATCTAACTCGAGAAACTCAATCAAGTCCGTGATCAAGTCCGGCAAGCCAAAGTCCTCCGACTTCCCGAAAGTGCATCTGCAACCACATTAGCTTTCCCGGTGGTAGCTAATGGTACAATCGTAGTCCTTCAGAACTCCATCCATCTCCTCTGTCGAAGATTAAGCTCCTTCTGAGTGAAAATATATTTGAGACTCTTATGATCAGTGAGAATCTCAAATGTGATACCGTATAAATGATGACGCCAAAGCTTCAGAGCAAAGATGATGGCAGCTAACTCCAAGTCATGAACTGGATAGTTCTTCTCATGCTCCTTCAGCTGACGAGAAGCATAAGAGACTACTCTGCCGTGCTGCATCAGAACAGCGCCCAAACCCTGTAGAGAAGCGTCGGTGTAGAGTACAAATCCGTCCTCTCCAGAAGGTAAAACCAAAACTGGAGCCGACACTAATCTCCGCTTCAGCTCCTGAAAGCTGGTCTCGCAATCCTCGGACCATATGAACTTCACGCCTTTCCGGGTAAGACGTGTCAGTGGCATAGCAATACGCGAGAAGCCCTCGACAAAACGTCGGTAATATCCGGCCAATCCTAGAAAACTGCGAATCTCCTGAACTGACTTCGGCTGCTCCCAACCGGTGACAGCCTCGATCTTCTGAGGATCAACTGAAATACCTCTGCTAGAAACCACGTGTCCCAGAAAACCGACTGAGGATAGCCAGAATGCACACTTGCTGAACTTCGCATACAGCTGATGTCGTCGAAGAATCTCCAAGACTGTGCGAAGATGCTGTGCATGCTCCTCCTCGGAACGAGAGTAGACCAATATGTCATCAATGAAAACGATAACAAACTGATCCAGATACTCCAGAAATATGCGGTTCATCAAGTCCATAAACACCGCTGGAGCATTGGTAAGCCCAAATGGCATTACCAAAAACTCATAATGACCGTATCTTGTACGGAAAGCTGTCTTCTGAATATCTCTCTCAGCTGATGATATCCGGATCGCAGATCAATTTTAGAATACACTGATGTACCTCTGAGCTGATCAAACAAATCCTCTATCCGTGGCAGGGGGTACTTATTTATGACGGTCACTGCATTCAGCTGCCTATAGTCAATACATAACCTCATGGTACCGTCTTTCTTCTTGACAAACAGAACTGGAGAACCCCATG
This sequence comes from Zingiber officinale, assembly GCF_018446385.1. Classification (NCBI taxonomy): domain Eukaryota; kingdom Viridiplantae; phylum Streptophyta; class Magnoliopsida; order Zingiberales; family Zingiberaceae; genus Zingiber; species Zingiber officinale. Next base: position 49,377,719 of record NC_055996.1, on the reverse strand, counting down.
GTGAAACACTAGGGCGAATAAATCCCCTGTCTAAAAGCTCCTGGAGTTGAACCTTCAGCTCGCTCAACTCTTTTGGTGCCATACGACACGGAGCTGATGTCGGCGGGAATCACCAATAGCAAATTCCACCGCCTCCGGGAGGCAAACCCGCCTCCGAAATACATCCGGGTACTCCGGACTACAGAACATCGGAGAGTCGAATCATCTGTCCTCGATCGATCAACGATAATGAAAACCATAATACCGTGAGATGCTACCGAATCACCGAATAATCGAGATGCCGCCATCTCCGATGCTGAAACTCCACGAGGGTTGGTTCGAGGCCGGAAGGTGACCACCCTCGGCAATCAACGGTAGCATGATATATTGACACCAATCCATGCCAAGAATGATATCAAACTCGACCATCTCCAATACTAGAAGATCTACCGTAAGTATCATGTTGCCAAAGTCTAACGGCAACCTCGATCCTGGGTGACGCCTAAAGTATCACCGGACGGTAGGGAGACAAACAATCGCCGCAACCTAACAAGAGGTAATCTACCAATCTCCCGCATAAAGGTACGGGATATAAAAGAATGCGAACTACGAGATCAATCAAAATATCAGCGAGAATGCATAAATAGAAATCGTGAAAACGGATCCGCCGGCCACCGAGCATCCTCTCGGTAATCGCATGAACACGACCAGTCTCCGGCGGAGGAGGAGGTGGTAACATCGCCACGGCCGCCGTGGTCGGGCTCGCCATCGAGGCGCCGCTGACTATGTGCCGATAAGACCGAGAGGATGGTGACGACATCGGTACCGGCCGGAATCGAGTCTCGACATCGCCCCGAGTGATAATAAGGTCCCGAGCAAAACTGGGTGCTATGGCACCGAGTACTCTGCCCAAGCATGCCAAATGCCGCGAGGAGTCGCCGACGCAGGAAGATTGGGCTTCGCCTCCTCGATATGCCTCGATCGACTAGACTGCCCCTCGACTGACCCTCCGAAGCTGCAGGCCGAGCCTTCACCGACAATCTCGGCTCAGGCCTGCAGCTTGCAATAAAAGCAAACCGACTGCCCCAGAGCAAGCTGGGTGAGGTGATCTCTGGATCCACATCTCAAACAATGAGTATCACCGAAGGTGGTTGCCTCAGAAAACCGGAACGCCTCAAGAAGACCGCCTCGATTTCGAGGCCACGAGACGCCCTGTACGACCGACCGCCTCGGATCGCCTCGAGGCCGCCCCAGCTCGTGTCCGCCGGACTCGCCTCAAGTCTCACCCAATGCTTTTTCCTATCCGGATATGCCGTCTCGCCGAGCTAACTCTATCATCAAAGCTCGATTCAATGCATCGAGTAAGATGAAATCCCTAATCCGCAAGTCGTATATGCAGATAACCATCCAATCCCTAGATAAACTGCATCATGCGAGCCTCCGCAACTAACTCGACAAAACCGAGCCAACCGGAGGAATTCAAGATTATACTGGTCATCGAGCGATTATTCCGCCTCGACTCATAAAATCGCTTACGAGACATCCGATAGACAAGGAAAGAAACGGCCTCAAAAGCCTCTCGAACTCGGTCCATGTGACGCGCCACCAATAATAGAATGAGTAACCCACCGTGCATTAGCTTCATCCCTTAAATGATATGCAGCCACTTTCTCCCACTTGAGCAAGCCATATAGAAGAATGTCTGCCCATAGTCTCTATCCACGATAAAGCCATACTCGGATCGAGATCTCCGCGGAAAAGAGTGAAACGAGTCTTCATCGACTCGGCGATCGGAATCCTAGCTCGCAAACAATATCGATGAGTTGTGTCGACTACCGCAGAACTCGGAAACACTGAGCCGATACTGTGTGGTACCGCTGAATAAATCGGAGGATGAACTCCCGGTGCTGCTATATAAACGGAGCATAAGTGGTACTGCCTGGGAAACAAAAGTGGTGGCAACTGGAGGTACGGTAGAATAAGGTACCGGATATGGTGCAACTGCTGCCACTGTAGGCACTGGGGGCACAGGTGCCACTGGTGTCGGGTCATACGCTGTAGGCTGCGCTGGAGCAGATGTCGGGTACACCAATGGTACCCCTGATGGTACGGTAAACATGGTAGGCGTGGATACCGTCGGTGTGGCCAAAGTAGGTATCTCTACAGGAGCTATCGGGATTTGAGAGCCCGATGCTCCCGCTGCATCCTGAGTCTGTCCCTGACTGACAGGCTCACTAACAGTGGGCATCTCTGGCATATCCAGAGATCCCGTGGTCCTCGCACGTGGTCGTCCAGCACCACGTCTCGCAGCAATACGAGTAGATCGTCTCATATCTGTTAAATTAAATTACAGATATCAATACCAATATAACAACCATAAAATAACAACATACCTATTTGTCGTCTGGAGATGTTCCGTCGCTGTCCAGCCCCCAATTTGACCTCAAAATTCCGAACGTACATATCGTCGGAAATCCAAATAAATCCGAAACGGAAATCCGAAACATAACCATATCGAAAATCCGATAATGCCCAGTTTGACTCGCAAACCTGGCTAACCCAAATATCCAGAATACCAACAACAGGTAACACCAAAAGCAGGTATCATAACCCGCTCTGATACCAAATAATAAATTGGTATCAGCTAAATCCCGAAAATCCAAAATACGAAACAAAAGATCGTAAAACTGTGCTCTGATACCACTAAATTGTCACGCCCCAGAGGAGTCCCTGTCCGAGAAAATTTCGGCAGCATCTCCCCTGTACGGCGGACAATCAAAAATTTCTACAAGCACTAAATACTCAGCCACATGCGGCTGGAATCATAACAATAATAAAAATCAATCACCACGCAGTTTATATATATATTCAGCCTCTGGCTGACACAACCACGCAGTAATAATACTCTGACTCAAAAACCACCCTACTCAGCTACACTCGTAAAGCTCAAAACCGATTTTTCTTACCTCTTCTGTCGTCCAGGCAGGCATATAGTAGAATAAAAACCAAATCCAATTTCATCGACATCATAAAATCCATACAATGTCCATAGGTGGAATAAATCTAAAACATAACAAGTTTTAAATAGTCTATAACAGAAAAGAAACCAAAACGGAAACCAAATCCTATCCTCGAGGTCTGCAGGGACCAGCAACTGGAACTCTCTCCTGACAGCATCAACCTGAAAATATCAACAATGGAGGCGGGGTGAGTCCAACACTCAGCAGGTACAATTGATATGCAAAGTAAAGAAATAACACCTAACACTAATCATGCGTACAGTCTCCTGATATAAGGAAGATATAAATATGCATCTGAAGTAAACAGGAGAATACTGTACTAACCAGGTCCTGAGTATAAGGTCAAACAGTCCGAGTGGTATAGGAATCCTGTATGCATGTCAAACATAGGCATCCAAATAATATGCAGCATATAAATGCAGCAACCACAAACACAAGCAATAAATGCATCATGCATATGATGTCAATGATGCGTCCTGGTCACCCCTGACGACGATCATCTCATACAAAAGTGAGGCCGAGTGGGTAGGGCTGACCGTGCACTCTGTCGTCACTACTCCCGATGAGTGACCGAGTGGACGGATGTTGTCGAGTACACCTATCCTCCTACCCCAAATCATAGATGGGGAGCGCAATGCTCTCTCCCGGTACTCAAAGACGGGAGGAATCCCTGCCGGATAACACGCTGTGTCACACTACCCATGAGCGCACCAACGGTGCACCTAACAGTGACGAACACACTCACCTGAATCGACCACCAACCCATGAGTGGTGGTGTGTGCAGATCTAACTGGCGATGTGCTCAGCAATAATGGAGCGGACTATCGCACAGCATGCAATCATGCAAATGATGCATGGCAATAACAATATAAACATCCTGACCTAATCCATATATATAGAAATGTGCACCCTAGGTCAAAGAATCATATCAAATCAAGGTACACAGAAGGTATAAAAACCTAGGTCCTGAACATGGTCAAGCATGGCATATCACTACCCCTAGAAGCATGTATAAACAGGTAAAAATATACCTGAGATGCAAAACCAATCAATCAATCAAGCATGTAAGATTTGGGTAGTGATTAACCGGAAACAGATAAGAAACACAATTAATGCAGCATGTTAATTAAATTACTAAGCATATCAAATGACATAAGTCAAAAGTACCCGCCTCCGATAAAATGGTCCAAATCCTGACTCCGAGATACTCGTCTCGCGTCAACGTCCTGTGATATCAAACATACATTTTTATTTAGCTACAAATTAAACGAATAGCTAAATAAAAATCCTTAAGAATAATTTAGGGAAAAACCCTAAACCATAATCTCGACCTTCCTAAATTAAATCCAACAATTAACTAGGATTAATTTTTCTTTAACCCTAATCATAACATTAGATTAAAACTCTAAAATTAATCCAATCTACCAATTCCCAACATAAACCTAATCAATCTACACAAAGCTCAAAACCCTAAACCTTACCTCAATCCACAGCCTTGATTGTTGATCCCCACACAGTTTGTTGCTGCTGGAATAGGACTGCCGGCTACTGAAATTCAAGGTAAACAACTGCTGGAGAAAATAATAACGATACCACAGTGATCAACCCCACAAATTCAGCACAAACATTCTAATCAAAAATCCAAATACCCCCAAATTTCCAGAATAACCTAAGCACCTTACCTTACTTTTCAACAGGGATATCGCTGCCGGAGAAAGGTAGTCACTGGATGGTGATCACCGGACCCAAGAAAAGGCCTAGAACAACACCTTGCAGATTTTTTTCCTACAGATCGGACATCAAACATGAGATCAAAATGGAGATCACAATGCAACAACAACCTATTCATCTTACCTTGCTGTCACACTGCCGAACCACTTCTGCTCTGAGAAGGAGGCAAGGTTCGGAGGTAGGGCACAGGAGGCGTGACCACAGTGAGGAAGAAAAATGTGGAGGCAGTAGCGAGATGGAAGAAAGACTCGCCACTAAATGCTAGTGAACCGGCGCTAGGGCAGCAAAAGGTGGTCGGCGTCGGCAGAGAAGAGAATTGGTCGGCTCTGTGAGTTGCAGCCGGCGGTGGCGTCGGGCTGGCTAGGGCAGAGGAAAAAAAACAGGGTGTCGGCTTCACCGAGAAGAGGAGATGAAGAGGGGGTAGCCGAGGGGTTGTACGCTTGAGGAGAAGTAACCGCCGCCGGCGGTTAGGGCAAGGAGGAAGAAGGAATGCGGCGTCGGGATGGCTCGGCAAGGGAAGAAACGGCGACAAAAGCAAAGGAAAAAGAAATAAGAAAATAAATAAGAAAAGGAAAAAGAGATAAATAAATAAATCTTTTCCTCTCTTAAATGGGTAGCCCAAACAGGCTTTCTCGAGGCCCCGTTTTTATCCCCGTGAACTCGTCCATACGAGCTCCGAAAAATTCCCGAAAAATGTCCAAAAATTTCGGAAAATTCCCTTATTAAAAATTATCATTTTTCCGGTATTTTACACTGTATGCGGCTGGATCGGTCTACCGACCGATCCAGGAGTACCCTGATCGGTCGGCTTGACCGATCAGTAGCTCACTGATCGGTCGGCTGACCGATCAGTGAGCGTCGGTGCTCTCTGTTCGCACAATGGATCGGTCGGCTGACCGATCCATAACAGAGGCCAACTCTCTATTCGCGCATGGATCGGTCAGCTGACCCATCCAGCGGCACGACCCACTCCCTGATCGGTCTGTAAATCGATCAGAGTTCTGATTTCGGCCTGAAACTCTGATTTCAGCACTTGGGCGTGCCAAAATCTCACATATGAGTTATACACTACATGAGAAACATTCTAATAACATAAAACTAGTATTCTAAACTTAACATGACACATAATTCACTGGTTCATAGCATTACACAACTAAACGTGCATGAAAGTAAAACACTAAAGAGTTTTACGGTTTAAACTTGCTAAGTCCCCTAAGAATCTTTTATTCCAGTTCCTGCCACACACACCATCTTTGCATTGGCCTCTAGCTTCCTCTGCTAGTCCATTTTCTTTTTACCTGTATCTGCAGTATAAGGAAAATAGTATCTGTAAGCTAAAAAGCTTAGTAAGAAACCATCTACCTCACTAAAACATGCATACGATGCAATTATGATTTTAAATCATGCTGTTTGAAAAGATATGCTAAGTATACTAAATAAACTAAACATGGCATGACATATAAGCATACAATCATGGCATGGCAACTAATCATATGAATCAATAAAGATACTGAACTGAACATATAATAAGCTAAACTGCAGCTAAACCGATATTGAATTCCAACTCAACTAACATAACTAATTTAAGTTTTGAAAACTAATTCATAATAAGTGAAAATACATAATCATGCTGTTTGGGCCCGACAACTGTATTTGCTGTGCGCGCATCCCTAACTAGACCCGGGTTTGCAAGTCCCGAATTTAGTAGGGTTAACTAGGTTATCTAAACCTAGGGATGACTGTGGGAGTCCCACCCAATGAATATCTGATCCAGTACAGTGCCACTGAAAATAAAATACTGAATATAGCTAACTGGTTTAACTTGCTATTTCTAGGTTATCTGAACCTAGAGCTAGGTTGTCTGAACCTAGAGGCGACTGTGGGAGCCCACCCATTGGACCGTAGTCCCATATAAGCTAAAATAAACTGATTTACTGATTTAAATGCTTCTAATGTATTTAACTGAGCTATTAAAATGCCTAATTTGTATTTTAACTTAACTAGCTATTTTATCGAACACCTAGTGTGCCCCAACTCTCCCCTCTATTAGGGAGACCACTTCTAGGCACTCGACAACGTCTAGGAACCCCCACTGAAGAGGGAATACATGTCCGACCCATCTAGAAGTACTCACTAAATCCCTAAATCTGCGAGGAGGGTCAAATTCACCCTATGCGTCGATAAAAACTGCATATAGCTAAACTAGTGCGTATAAAACCAAACGGAGCTACTTATAATGCAGGTGAGGGGTTTCTTACCTGATACGCTAATTTCCTTACAATTCTATTTGCTAGAGTTCCGGTGGAGACGACTTCTCGACGATCTTCTCGCGTCTAAGCATTCCCCTCGCGAAGGAGAGCGTCCTTGTGCCGGAGTTATCGCCGGAAGATGTCCTTGGGGCCCTAGGGAGAGAACCCTAGGGTTGGCTTTGGCTTGTTTGGGCGCCGATAGAAGGAAGAGGAGAAGGAGAGGGTGTTCGGCGGTGAGGGTTTTTGAGAAAGAGATGTTGCCGAACCAAACTAAAAATAACCCAAACCAACTTAAGTTTTTAATTTATATTAAGTGGGTAACTAGGCCCAACTCAAATATAAATATAAATGTTTCCCTCCTCTTTCAGCACGGCCCTGCTGGGTTCACCGGTTACTAAGGCTAACTAAAGGTTTAGCGGACCCGAGGGGTCCCGGGTTCGATTCCCGCTTAAACCATTTTACTTTTCTATTTATTTTTGCTACTTCCGATACTCCAAAAATTCCAGAAAAATATCCAATAATTCCAGGAAAATCATAGAATATTCCTAAAATAGTTTTGAGAATTTTTGGGCGTTACAATCCCCCATACCTTATAAAAAGTTCGTCCTCGAACTTAGAATAATTCTGGGTACTTCTGTCTCCCAAGTTGCCTCTTCTGTTGTGTGATTGTGCCAAATGACTTTGACTAATGGTACTTCCTTGTTCCGTAATTTCTTAACCGCTGGTCTATTATCCGAATAGGCCGACTATCATAGCCGAGGTCTTCGCGGACTGTACCGACTGGGCTCAATCACCGGTGACATCCGGGTATGCTTCTTCAAAGAGACATGAAATACGTTGTGGACAAATGACATTTCCTGGGGTAGCTCTAGCTCATATGCTACCTTGCCCACTCTTCTGGCGATAAGGTATGGTCCCACATATCCGGGACTAAGTTTGCCCTTCTTCCCAAAACGCATCACTCCCTTCATGGGAGCTACTCGAGGAACACCGTATCCCGATCGAGAACTCTAAGGGTCTCAAGGCTGTATCAAGATAGCTTTTCTTGCCTCGAGCTGCCTCTATCCTCCGCGGATATGTCCGATAGCTTCGTGGTATCTCGCTACTAGATCCGTCTCAAGTTCTAGTTCTTCTGCTCACCACTCATACCAAAGAAATTGAGATCTACACCTCCGCCCATAGAGAGCCTCGTAAGGTGCCATGCCGATAGTGGCTCGATAGCTATTGTTGTATACAAATTCTGCTAAGCTCGGATATTTGCACCAACTTCCTTGAAGTCTAGGGCACATGCTCCGAGCATATCTTCGAGTACCTGATTTACTCGCCCCGTCTGACCATCTGAGGATGGAATGCTGTGATGAACTTTAACTTAGTGCCCAACTGACTATACACACTCCCAGAATTGTGATGTGAATCATCAAATGATGGTTCGTGGGACTCCATGTAGTCCGACGATCTCCGGAGATACAACCGAGCTAGCTTCTCATGGAGCGGATATCTTGATAGCTAAGAAGTGGCTGATTTAGTCAACCTATCGACTATTACCTAGATGGCGTAAAACCATTCGTGGTTCCGGGCACCACTATAAAATCCATAGAGATATTCTCCCACTTCCATTCTCGAATCAGATAGGCAGAACTCCTCCTAGTCGCCGATGTTCCGCCTTGACCCTCTGACGGTGAGGCAGATGCTAACATATCTGGCGATGTCTCGCTTCATCCCGGACCACAAAACGGTTCTTCGTGTCTTGATACATTTTGGTGGAACTCGGATGCATCGATAGGAGTCTTGTGAGCCTCATCTAAAATCCTCCTCCTGATCTGGAACACAGAGTCTCTCACCAAAATACAACACCCCGCCATCGGACACTCTGAATTCTCTACTTCTGATTCCGCTAGCCCTTGCTTGATTTTCTGAATTTCCTGCTCCTGAGCCGACTTAATATCACCAAGCAAGGTAGACTCTAAGGTCATAGTAGAGAGCTGTCCAACAATGAGTTCGAGACCGAAATCTACAATCTCCTTCTGTAGGGGCGGTGACATGGTTGTAAGAGATAATAAGGTAGCACTGGATTTTCTGCTAAGTGCGTCGGCTACCTTATTGGCTTTCCTGGATGGTAGAGGATGTCTATATCGTAGTCTTTGACCAGCTCAAGCCATCTGCGCTGTCACATATTCAGATCCTTCTGAGTGATGATCTGTATACACTCTGCACTGAGCTCCATATAAGTAATGTCTCTAAATTTTGAGAGCGAACACTACTACTGCAAGCTCAAGGTCATGAGTAGGGTAATTCTTCTCATAATCCTTGAGTTGTCTGGAGTCATAGGCGATCACCTTGCCGTTTGCATCAAGATCGCTCCTAGTCCCAACTTAGAGGCATCACTATAGATGTCAAAGCCGCTGGTTGTCTAGTAGAGCCAAAATGGGAGCACCGGTCAATCTCCTTTAGCTCGTCAAGTTCTCACCCTCCGTCCACCGTAATTTCCTCTTTCGGTAAGAGCGCTGGGGAGGCTATCCCGAGAAGTCATCTACAAACTTTCTGTAATATCCCGCTAATCCCAGAAAGCTCCTGATTTCGCTGGCGTTCTTAGGTCTCTTCCAGTTACTTACTGCTTCTATCTTGCTGGGATCTACCATAATACCATCCTTTGAGATGATGTGACCCAGGAAGGACACCTGATCTAGCCAAAATTCACATTTCGTGAACTTGGCGTATAGCTAGTTCTACTGAAGGGTCTGCAATACTAGTTTCAGGTGCTCCGAGTGTTCTTCCTGAGTGCTTGAGTAGATAAGAATGTCATCGATAAACACAATAACAAACTTATCTAAATACTCCCTGAATACTCTGTTCATGAGATCCATGAATGTAGCTGGAGCATTGGTCATGCCAAAGGGCATGACTACGAACTCGTAGTGTCCGTATCTGGTTCTGAATGCTGTCTTGGGTATATCCCCTTCTTTAACCTTTACCTGATGATAACCTGATCTGAGATCTATCTTAGAGAACACTGCTGCTCCTTTCAGCTGGTCGAACAGGTCATCGATTCTGGGAAGGGGATACCTGTTCTTGATCGTGACTTGGTTCAGTGATCTGTAGTCTATGCACAGTCGCATGCTTCCATCCTTCTTCTTCACGAACAATACAGGCGCTGGTGACTCAGGCGTATGAAACCCTTGTCAAGCAGCTCCTGTTGCTTCAGTTCTGCTTGAGCCATGCGATAAGGCGCTTTGGAGATAGGATTTGTACCGGAATGAGCTCTATCTCAAAGTCAATCTCCCTGTCTAGTGCTAACTCTTTAGGGAAGACTCTGGGTAGTCACCTACGACTCGAACCTTTGCTAGCTGTTGGTTCTTGCCGGCGTTGACTACGTGTGCTAGGAATCCTGTACATCCCGAATCCATAGCCTCCGTGCTTTCATAGCTGAGAGAAACTTCTTGGCCTTTCTTCTTGGTTCCCCGATGTATTCAAATTGCACTGCCGCTTCAGAAAATGACTTTCTGTTTACGGCACTCTATGGTAGCACCGTATCTGATCGTAAAGTCCATTCCAAAGATAACGTCATAGTCGGTCATCTCTAGCACTATCGATCACAAAAGAGCTCTCTGCTTACTATAATGAGCACTGCTCTGAGCCAAGGCGTGGATGCCATGATCTCTCAGGTAGTGCCGTCAAAACCGACCACCGAGTACCTTTGAGGGTATTTCTAATTTTTCGGAGAACATCCGGCTATATATGAATGGGTTGCCCAAGATCAAATAGAACAAAGCACTATCCTGTAAAATGCTAATCTGACACGACTGCCGAGGCATTGGCTACATCCTCTCGGTGAGTGAGTAGATCCTCGCGTTCGTAGGGGCTTAATCTGCCCTGGCTGATAAGTGGATCTTCTAGAGCGGCCTGCATATGATGAGCTGGCTGGCCTGCATTCTGAATCTGCTGTGGCCGAGGAAGACCGGTCTTGTTCGGCACTCTTGGCCATGTGCCCTTCTTGTCCACATTCAAAGCATCCTCGTGTGCCCTGACAAACCTCGGTGGAATTTCCCACAAGTAGCACACTTTGGATAACTGGGTCGCTTGCTAGATGGTCCTCCTTTTGGGTCACTCCCTGATTTGCGCTTGCTGTTGGAGTTCCCTTTCCAGTTAGAGCTGTGGCCTTGCTGTTTTTGAGTGTGAGAGTTTCCTTGGCCTTTGGACTCTGAGGAGACTTGCTTCTGCTGCTTTATGCTGTTCTGGTAATGCTCTGTGGTCAAGGCACTGCTCACTAACTCCTCTGTGGTTTGTGGCCTATGTATGCCACCAACCACGTTCACTGCTATCTCTGGCCTCAACATCTTGAGCATCAACCGTTCCTTCTCCGTGCCGACTAGCTCTGGGCATAGACGAGCCAACCTATTGAATTTCTTCACGGCTTCCTCAACTGAAAGGTTGCCCTGACGAAACTCAGTGAACTTGTCGTAGTGGCGGTTTGTAACCCGTATGTGAAAGAACTCCTCGAAGAATTCCTTCTCGAAGTCAGCCCATGACATCTGGTTCACTGGGCGCTTCGTTCTGATTCTTTCCCACCACATGCGTGCGTCTCCTGTCAGGCAGAAGGAGGCACACTTCACCTTCTCATGTTCCGGCCAGTCCAGAAGCTCGTGCTCTCCAGTGTTTTGAACCAGGCTTGTGCATCCCATGGTTCACTAGTGCCCGAGAAGTTCTCTGGCTTGACTCGCCGCCACTGGATCAGATAGGCTTCCTTTCTTGGCTCAGCTGCTGGTGCTGGTACTGGTGCTGGTGCTGTAAATTCGGTTCCGGAGTGACTGTGGGGGTACTCTGCTGATTAGCCTTTAAGGTGGCTATTTCCTGTCGCTGTTCAGCTAGCTGCTGCTGTAACTGAGCCACTAATGCTGTAAGGTCGGGAGGAGGCACTGAACTGCCTGCCTCTTGCTGGGGCTCAGTAGCTAATGCCCTTCTAGCTGGGCGTCCTCGTGCGATTGCTAAAAACATAGAGGACAGAACATGAATAACTATTACAATCATAATTGTATAACTATCGTTATCATGTTATATACTATCACATACTATCATGCAGCAGTTTATCTATAAACATGATCTATAACAAGGAACAGAAAGCATAAATAAAGTAGAGGTATTCTTACTTGGAAGCTGTAGGTTCAATGTTGATGTGTGTGTAGAAAGTATGGAACACTGCTCTGATACCACTCTATAACGACCCGCCTCCTACTAGCTAGGCTGCGAGGCCGGTCGCTACAGTTATGCTGTGCTGGTCTATTAATGCGGAATGAAAACTGGCTAGTTTAAAATTTTACTGAACTAAATGCTGTAAAGTGTAACTTAGTGTTCTGGATGTACCTAGGAGTTGTACACATGTTAGGGAAGATAATCTATGCCCCTCGGATGGCCTGCTAACTGTAATCAGGCACTTCAATCGATCCATAGATCGATTGGGCTGTCGGATCGATCCCGTGATCGATCCAGCTTGTTACTGGCACGGAACAACTCTCTGGATTGGTCGGCAGACCGATCCATATGCTCCCTCACCTCTGTATGCGGCTGGATCGGTCTATCTACCGATCCAGGAGTACCCTGATCGGTCGGCTTGACCGATCAGTAGCTCACTGATCGGTCGGCTGACCGATCAGTGAGCGTCGGTGCTCTGTGTTCGCACAATGGATCGGTCGGCTGACCGATCCATAACAGAGGCCAACTCTCTGTTCGCGCATGGATCGGTCAGCTGACCGATCCAGCGGCACGACCCACTCCCTAATCGGTCTGTAGACCGATCAGAGTTCTGATTTCGGCCTGAAACTCTGATTTCAGCACTTGGGCGTGCCAAAATCTCACATATGAGTTATACACTACATGAGAAACATTCTAATAACATAAAACTAGTATTCTAAACTTAACATGACACATAATTCACTGGTTCATAGTATTACACAACTAAACGTGCATGAAAGTAAAACACTAAAGAGTTTTACGGTTTAAACTTGCTAAGTCCCCTAAGAATCTTTTATTCCAGTTCCTGCCACACACACACACCATCTCTGCATTGGCTTCCAGCTTCCTCTGCTAGTCCATTTTCCTTTTACCTGTATCTGTAATATAAGGAAAATAGCATCTGTAAGCTAAAAAACTTAGTAAGAAACCATCTACCTCACTAAAACATGCATACGATGCAATTATGATTTTAAATCATGCTGTTTGAAAAGATATGCTAAGTATACTGAATAAACTAAACATGGCATGGCATATAAGCATACAATCATGGAATGGCAACTAATCATATGAATCAATAAAGATACTGAACTGAACATATAATAAGCTAAACTGCAGCTAAACCGATACTGAATTCCAACTCAACTAACATAACTAATTTGAGTTTTGAAAACTAATTCATAATAAGTGAAAATACATAATCATGCTGTTTGGGCCCGACAACTGTACTTGCTGTGCGCACATCCCTAACTAGACCCGGGTTTGCAAGTCCCGAATTTAGTAGGGTTAACTAGGTTATCTAAACCTAGGGATGACTGTGGGAGTCCAACCCAATGGATATCTGATCCAGTACAGTGCCACTGAAAATAAAATACTGAATATAGCTAACTGGTTTAACTTGCTGTTTCTAGGTTATCTGAACCTAGAGCTAGGTTGTCTGAACCTAGAGGCGACTGTGGGAGCCCACCCATTGGACCGTAGTCCCATATAAGCTAAAATAAACTGATTTACTGATTTTGTAACGACCCAATTTTCCAGATTTCGAGTTCCAAATGTCCATAAAAATATTTGGAAATGCTTTTAAAATATTCTAGAGATTTTTAGAAATTTTTAGAGTATTTTTATGCAATTTTTGGAGGTCATTTAGTATGGTTACAAAAAGAAAGAAGTTTTGACCAAAAATTTATGGAAGGTGAGACTCGAACCCAAGACCTCCGGCCGAACTGGACTTAACCGAACACAGCCAACCAACTGGGCTACGCGTGTTTTGTTAATCAAGTATGAAGCGAGATGTATTTAAGTTATAGTAAGGATCAGAAATAAAACCTAGGTTATAAAGGGTTAATTTCTTTTACCCGAACCCTAACTCCTTCTCTTCTCCTCACGCCGCGCGATTCATCTCTGCTCGGGCGAAACGAAGCCGTATTAGGGCTTTGTCTCTGGCGCCGGTGAAAGGCCCTTTTCGGCCGGTCTTCACCGTGCGTGATCACCTCGACGAGGGGAGCTTGGAAACGTGAAGAGGAGCCGAGATTTCAAGCTTCTCCCGAAGCCCTAGTTGCCTCCTTCCGGTTGTAAGTCCTAAAAGAAAGAGTAAGTACTACTCACTTGCGGTAGGAGTTGTTTCGGATTTTCCGTTTTGATTTTTCCTTGCTTCCGAGGCCTAGCATGAACCCTAGACTTAGTATTTGGCTGCATAGCAAGTTGCCCTTTCCTTTTCATGAGCATAGCATGTTAAGGTCAAGAAATTGTGTTCTTTGTTCATTTTGAATTCAAGCACGTTGTAAGGATTTTTGGGTTCTTTAGTTTTCTGCCGTGAGTTTTCCTTGATTGGATGATTGCTGTGGTGTAGATTTTATTTACATGAATAAAGATGAAACCCTTAGATAAGTGGTTTTCTTTGTTTTAGATGATTGCTGCCATTTTCGTTTTTCTACCGTGAATTGATGGTTAGGTAAGTGCTGTCCATGTGTTTCTGTGGGCAGACAGTGAGCACAAAGAAGAGCATGACTAGTTCGTGGGTTCTTTGTGGACACTGCAATGGATAGCAACATGTAGCACTAGTTCCTGCCGTGCCACTAAACCGAAAGAAACCTTTCAGATTTTGGGTAGCAAATCAAATGTTCTACGTACTTAGATTTTATGCTACTATTGTGTCTAGTTACACAGTTCTGTTCCAGATTCTTACCACAAATGTTTGGTCACTGATCTAAGGGTTAGGACAATTTCCTGATTTAATTAGGGGCACTTTGACCATGTATAGTTTAGAGTAACAATGTAAATTTAGTAATATGATTAGCAAGATCAAATTAGTTTTCTTTTTGCTATATTTTGTAGCATGATTAGTAAGGTTAGATTAGCTTTCTCTTGCTTTTATCACAGCATGTTTAGGAATTCTAAATAAGCTATCTTTTGCCCTATTTTACAGCATGTTTAGAAAGTCCAAGTTAGCTATCTTTTGCTATATTTTACAGCATGTTTAGAAAGTCCAAGTTAGCTATCTTTTGTTCTATTTTACAGCATGTTCAGAAAGTCCAAGTTAGCTTTCTTTTGCTCTATTTTATAGCATGACTAGCAAGTTTGAATTAGCTTTCCTTTGCTCTATTTTATAGCATGCTTAGAGAGTTCAAGTTTGCTTTCCCTTGTGTATTTTCATATAGCATGCTTGGTTAGTTGTAATCTTATACTTGTTAGAAATATTTACAGGATTCTAATAAGTTCTAATAAAGGAGTATGAGAAGTATAAGTAAAGAAAAGACTAGAGTCTAGTTAAAAAGAGATAACTAGTAAATTAAAGTAAGAGGCTAGTACCCGACTTCCGAGGTTGTCGTTAAACAAATCCAGGTGACCAATTCCGAGGTCTTGGCCCTGGTAAGACCGAGGTCTTTATCCTCATAGGGCTGGAGGCTCGCTACCCCAGTCACTATTAGAGAGCGCGCAAAACAAAGATGGTACTAAGCCTGGGCCCAAAGAAAAGAAAAGTAAAGAAGAAAGAAAAGAACAAGAAGAAGAAATGTAAAATAGAAATTAAAAGATTAATTTCTAGAATAAGGATATAAGAAAATGAAGTAAGTTTTATGCTTAGAATCAATAAAAGTTTAGTTTCTTTAATTCTAAGCTTACAGTGTTAATTTCTTATTATCCTGTTAGATAGTGAGCATGTTTAGTATCCAGTTTCATTTTCTGTATACCATGAGCACATGCAGATTTGCTTTAGCATTTCAGTTTCAGTATTATTGCATTACTTTTTATGCACTTCGAGTTTTTGTGAGATAGATTAGTACTTACTAAGCGTTTCGCTTATAGATCTATTTTCTTTCCTCCTACTGCAGATAAAGGAAAAGCTAAGATATGAAGGGAGGCGACAGGGTGGTGGTGATGATGAATGTGTGTGGTGACTGGACTATGGAGAGATCCAGAATGAGCTGGCAAATTGCCAAGACTTTTCTGTTTAGTTCTTTTAGTTCTCTTTTAAGTGTTATTATGGGTTGAGACTGTAATTAAGTTTATTCCGCATTTGTAATTAGTTTTCTTTTATTATGAGTTGGAGTAGTATAGTTGTTGTTATTGCTAGAGTAGTTTCTTTCTTCCTGTTGATTTATTACTGCGTGGTTGTGAAAAATGTTATCTAGCCGCCTGTGGCTGCGTATATATCTTATGTATCATGGATTTGGTCATCGGTACAGGGGAGATTCTGCCGAAATTTTTCGGTAGGAATTCCTCTGAACCGTGATAAATCCAACTGACTCTAATAATAGCGTCAGTGACACTAGATGGAGAGTTGTAGTTAGGTAACATTCGCCTTTAGAGAGTAGAAGTAAGAAAGGTGGGTTGTTACAGATTTAAATGCTTCTAATGCATTTAACTGAGCTATTAAAATGCCTAATTTGTATTTTAACTTAACTAGCTATTTTATCGAACACCTAGTGTGCCCCAACTCTCCCCTCTATTAGGGAGACCACTTCTAGGCACCCGACAACGTCTAGGAACCCCCACTGAAGAGGGAATACGTGTCCGACCCATCTAGAAGTACTCACTAAATCCCTAAATCTGCGAGGAGGGTCAAATTCACCCTATGCGTCGATAAAAACTGCATATAGCTAAACTAGTGCGTATAAAACCAAATGGAGCTACTTATACTACAGGTGAGGGGTTTCTTACCTGATACGCTAATTTCCTTACAATTCTATTCGCTAGAGTTCCGGTGGAGATGACTTCTCGACGATCTTCTCGCGTCTAAGCGTTTCCCTCGCGAAGGAGAGCGTCCTTGTGCCGGAGTTATCGCCGGAAGATGTCCTTGGGGCCCTAGGGAGAGAACCCTAGGGTTGGCTTTGGCTTGTTTGGGCGCCGAGAGAAGGAAGAGGAGAAGGAGAGGGTGTTCGGCGGTGAGGGTTTTTGAGAAAGAGATGTTGCCGAACCAAACTAAAAATAACCCAAACCAACTTAAGTTTTTAATTTATATTAAGTGGGTAACTAGGCCCAACTCAAATATAAATATAAATGTTTCCCTCCTCTTTCAGCACGACCCTGCTGGGTTCACCGGTTACTAAGGCTAACTAAAGGTTTAGCGGACCAGGGGTCCCGGGTTCGATTCCCGCTTAAACCATTTTACTTTTCTATTTATTTTTGCTACTTCCGATACTCCAAAAATTCCAGAAAAATATCCAATAATTCCAGGAAAATCATAGAACATTCCTAAAATAGTTTTGAGAATTTTCGGGCATTACAAATATGGTTTAACTTCAGAAGAACACAAGGGTTGAACTTGGAGGAAAACTGTTAAGTTTCGTTTCCAATCCAAGTTTAATTTTGAAGAACGAACTTGGAGTAAAAATATTAAGTTTCATTTCCAATCCAAGTTTAACTTCTGAAGAGCACATGAGTTGCTAGGAAAAGTTCTATGCTTATACAAATTTTTTTGTACTGGAGAAATAGAACCGTATTCCAAGTAGCACCCAACACTAACAAGGGTCGAGATGTGTGATTCCTGATAGGTGAAGATTGGATGTGTGATTTTGGTAAGTCGGGATATGCAATTCTTGAGTGTAGAAGACTGGATGTACGATTTCGGTAGGTTGGGATGTCTGATTCCCGATGGGTGAAGACCAGATGTGCAATTCTAGTAAGTCGGGATGTTTGATTCCCAAAGTTTGAATGTGTGATTTCGAAAGGTAACTCTATACCTGGTAAGTAGAGGTAAGTCATTGGAGAAGAGTGATTAAGTGAGGACGTGTCCTCGTTCAAAGGGATAGTAGGCATCAGTCCAATTTAGGTTCATTTCAGAAACCTAAATTGAGACCTTAATTAAATTCTAGTCTTGGGGAGATATGATCTCCTTATTATTATTGTGCTAATACTGTCTTGCAGGTTATTACTTGGTTTATTGGACTAATACATTTTACAGGGTGAACAGTGCTTGAGATGCCTTTCCATGCTATGGAAGCCACCTTCCTCACTATTCATGGAAGGCGCCTTCAATGCCATGGAAGACATCTTCCTTAGGATAAAATTCAGACTTCATTATAGATAAAGAGAAATGAGTTTGGGATCAAACTTTACAAGTTGGAGGCTCCTTCAAGGCTATGGAAGGCGCCTTCCACATCCTTTATAAGGGTGTCTCGAGCAAGCTTCAAGAACCAACTGATATACAAACTTCTACGCATTCAATTGACATTCTAATTTCTTTGACTTCCTACTACTACATCAAAGAAGTCTGTCTGCCACCGAGCTACTCTTTTGAGTCATCCGATCATCTCTAGCAGACCTACACAATACATCGAGTGCTCTAACTTGTTGGTAACATTTTATTAGTGTTGTATTCTTCATACTACTGCTCTAAAAGGGAAGTGTAGGTCGTTACACTATCCCTATTTTTTGTACTCGATTATCTCTTCCAGCATTTCTGAAAGAGGCATTTAGTGGATTACCCATTGATAGGTCCACGGGACCTGAGTCTTGGAGTAGGAGTTACCGAAGGCTCTGAACCAAGTAAAATCAATCATGTCTGTTTCTATTTTTCATGTTTAATTTTCTGTTGCACACTTTGTTTTTCAAAATTAAAAAATTTAAAAAATTTAAAACCACGTGATTCACCCTCTCTCACGTGCGTCTCGATCCAACAAGTGGTATCAGAGCCAGGTTCTTGTCTGAATTGGTGCAACCACCAATTAAGCTGAAGGAACCATTTTTTTAAAGATTTTTTTGGCTTTTCATATCTTATTTGAATTGGTAGAAGTTACCCTTTCAAATAATTATCTTTCGTTCGGTTCTTACTCAAAATCAGTGTAACACCACTTGAGTCATCAACATTTTTTTCTCAAACACTACTAATTCAAGATCAAGTATTGGTACCTCCTTCTATCTTTCTTTTTCAGTAATCAAATGACCTAACTTGAGGGATTCAACACTGCTGGTCCCCCCCTCTCTTCAACAGAAATGACTTTCTGTCATGCCCCGAGGTTAAGGTTGTCTAACAAAAATTGGACAACACCTCTCCTATAGTAGTGACAAATGAAACATGTATACAATACCATAAGGTTACTCACAAGCTATCAACAACCCACATGGCTAGAACATACACAACCATACAGTTATATACACAACCCACAAGGTTGGAACAAAAAGAACATAATCATGCAGTTGTATAATAAACAACCCATATGGCTATACGAAAAACACAATAGAAGAAAAAAACAATACATAGCCTACACGGCTGGTACAAACACAAAATCAGGCAAGATAATAGAGTGTCTACATGGCGTCATGACTTACACCACAATAAAATCCAAAAATGAATTAAAGTGACCACAAGGCTCGAAAGCATATACAAAACAACATAACATAATACCAAATCCAATACAAAATAGAAATAACACAAAATGAAATAGTAGTGGAAAACTGATCTCAGGTGTGACATGGGACTGTCAGCCAGGATCCCCCAAGCAACTCCTCCATCATCTACCTATTACTTGGTGAAAGAAAAATCAGTACAAGGGCTGGTGAGTGTGGATCACTCAGCGGTTAATAAGAACATGGTAGTGTATAGAAAAAGTGTAAGGCGATCAAGGATATACAATCTCAGTAAGGAAATAAGAACATGATCATAAATGATATGATAAACACACATACCAGTATCGGTCTAACACACATCGTATAACAACCACTAAATCACTAGGGATCAACAATAAATCTGTTGATAACACCTGGGAAATATATATAATAGTATAACCATGTATAATAAAATAGTAATAGATCATCAACTGTGAGAGCAAGGCTCCATCACAAGAATACGTTATATGTGGGAACAACGCTCCACCACAAGTAATCCATTGTATGTAGGAGCAACGCTCTACCACAAGCAATTCATCGTATGTGGGAGCAATGGTTCACGACAAATAATCCACAGTATGTGGGAGCAACGCTCCCACCACAAACAATCCACAGTATGTGGGAGCAACGCTCCACCATAAATAATCCATAATATGTGGGAGCAATGCTCCACCACAAACAATCAACAAGTGGCTAAGATATCTAGATATTTAGTTAGGGACTACATAAGATCACTCTATAATATATCACTGTGGGCAGACAGGAAGTAGATATCTAGCTACGGGCTGTGCGAGATCACTCTACCACAGATCACTATGGTCAGCCCAGGGTAAAATAACCCGAGAATAAAACCCTAAGCAAACCATCATATATGGGAACGACGCTCCACCACAAGAAATACAAGTGACAAAGACATCTAGTTATCTAGTTAAGGACTGCGCAAGATCACTCTACCACAGGTCACTATGGGCAGTCCAAGATGTCAAGGTCCCTGTCTGCATGAGATCACTCTACCACAGATCACTATGGGCAGACAGGAAGTAGCTATTTAGCTGCGGATTGCACAAGATTATTCTACCATAGATCACTGTGGGCATCCCAGGATATAACACTCACCGTCGACTGACTCTGACCTCAACTTACAACGGGAGGGAGCCTTGGTCGATAAGAGACATGAAAATCACGGTGTATAATAATCACTGTCCACTGGCTCTGACTACAAGAGAGCAATTGTCATCAAACTAGCTCATATCACATGGGAACAATGACTGTCAAACTAGCTCATACCCTAAGGGAACAATGGTCATCAAACTAGCTCATACCGTAAGGGAACAATGGTCATCAAACTAGCTCATACCGTAAGGGAACAATGGTCATCAAACTAGCTCATACCGTAAGGGAGCAATGGTCGTCAAACTAGCTCATCCCACATGGGAGCAATGGTCATCAAGCTAACTTATACCACAAGGACGCAATGATCGTCAGACTAGCTTATACCACAAAGGAGCAATGGTCGTCAACATACATATAGTGCAATGATGAACATGATATAAATAACCATGATACTGATACAATGATCATCAATGCAACAACTCCCTCAACATAGGTACAATATAATCAACATGATCCTCTAATAGTACACACCAAACATGTGTGCACACACCTCATGGGTATAATCAACAAGATATCTCCAATACTACTAACCAACCACCCCGTATAAACACATGTACACTCACAACACAAGTATAATCATCAAGATACTTCCAATTAAACATAATGGACATGTGTGTACAAAACAACAAAGGTATAATTGACAAAATACTTCCAATAGAACTCACCCGACATGTATTCACACACAACACACAATAGATCCAGAAATATGATCCATCAATTACATATACCTATTTGCGAAAAGATCCAACATGTGTCTACCAACCATATCTACAATATGTAGCAACACCTATCACATGTGCACACCAATATATTCATAATCAACATAATAACTCCTATAGCACTCACCAAAGTCGTGTGTACACTACTGTATATAAATAATCTAAATGCAAATTCCTATTGTACACACCATACACGTGTGCACCCTACATAATAGGAATATCAAACAGTGAAACTGTATAGATAATAAAGAGATAATCTCAAAGATTAAGCATATAAGTATCAAACACAGATAAAATACTAGTGGAGTCAAGATAAAGCAATCTAATCCATTAGATAATCAATGCACTAAGTTTAAAGAACTATAGAGGCCAAGGAAGAAGTACCCGACTTTATATGTAGATTGTGTTAACCATCTTCAACAAGTCGAAAAGATCATATCTAGCTCGAATCCTACAAATACAAGATATGAGACAAAACTAAGGATCTATAGTCAATGTATCAACCATTAATCAATCTAAACTAATCCAAAGTCTTCCTTTAGATTGGTCAATACCAACTTAACTACTCATAACCACCAATTAAATCCATAATAAAATTAGATTAATAACCCCAATCATGTCACCAATCATTCTAAATTTAAATTCAGGCATAAATCAACACAAAACTCACCTAAATCCATAGCACGGTCACTTGACCCACTGTCAGAGGGGGTTGCTTTCAGAAGTAGCGGCTGGAGCAAAGTGGAGTCGCTGATCTCCTCAGAAGTACTCTAAAACATAGCCAACCTTAGGATGCGATTATTATTCCCCAATTCTTAATCTACCACTATAAACTACACATCCTACCTTTAATCGATCCTTGATTGTGAGCCGGAGCCGCAATGTCTGAGAGGCTCAATTCATAATCTTCTCACCGGACCAAGAGGTGAGGTCTAGTGCTAGCCCTGGAAGTAGATGGGTGGCCGAAGGGGAGGAATCGGCCAATCAGAACCATGACACTCAGGTATGGCAATGGGAATCAAAACTAGGGCTCAGATCCCCTTCCTCTCGGTCGATGGTGGATCAATGATGCAGCGGTACCGACGATCGGTGAAATCAAGTAGTGCGCTTAAAAGCTTTGCAAGAGGCACTTGAATAGTGCTCAGGCACGACGATGGGCTTCCGGTAGCCAGCGACTTCGACGATGATAGATCGCACTAGATTGTGCCACACAGGAGAGGGGTGGTGCCTCCTTGCTCCTGGCTGAAGATAGCTCGTGCAGAGAAGGGCAACTTGGGGAGGACGACGGTGGATCGAACTACGATCGGAGGAGGGGACGGATCATGGATGATGGAGGTCGCGTGAGAAAGGGGGAATCAAGAGGGGGGATCGAAAAAAGGAGAAGAAAAATGAGAAGAGGAAATAAAAACATTTGATTTTATAGTAATCTAACTTAGGTTAAATAATTAAATCTTAAGTTAATTCCTCAATCAACTCCCACATAAATGGTTAATCCAAACAGACTTTCCCCAAGCCTAATTGATTCATCCCCTTAAACATGTCATACGGACTTGGTTTAAATCTCAAACTTTTTTTAAAAATCCTCAAAAATTCTATAAGGTTATTCCGCTAATAACACTTATTATTTAATTGTCATATCTTATACTTTCCATACTAGAAGAAGAGAATGGAAATTTACTTGAAGATGGACATCAAGCAATGGTTCATCATCCGACTAGGGTATCGGGCGCCTGTAGATGAACAACAAAAGTACCACTCGATCTAGAAAGATGGAGTCCAGAAGATAAAAAGAAAATGTAGATCGACTCCAAAGTGTTGAACACGATCCAATACGGACTCACAAAAGAAAAACTCAACTGAGTTGGCCCACACGAGAACACAAAGGAGCTATGGGACAAGCTCATCGAGCTACACGAAGGAACTCCCAATTTGAATGTAATGAAATGTGACCTACTTCTTAATTCATTATTTAACATTAAAATGTAAGATGATGAGACTATGGATTAGTTCCACGCTCGAATTGAGGACATCCTTAACTACCTTCACCTAATTGGACACCAGATTGAAAATCAGGACATAATAAACTACTCTCTTAACTCGTTCCCTTGAAACACACTGTGGGCATTGATCATAGATACTTATAAGGTTTCGAGGAACCTCTCTAAAATAAAACTAGATGAATTATTTTATGAATTAGAGCTATATGAATAAACTAATGGCTCAAAGGTCGAGAAAGGAATTGCTTTTCGTATAGGTACGTCAAAGGGAACTAAACCTGAAGCTAAAATTGAAATTAAATTAGAATTCGATGAAGAAGAGAAACTAGTCAACCTGGTAAGGAAGATGTTTACTAGACTTAAGAAAAGCTTTACCGAACGCAACATGAAGAAGGTGTCTAAGTTTGCATCCAACAACTCAAAGGCAAATGTCATATGATAAGGCTGCAACAAGAAGGGGCACTTTAAATATGAATGCCCAAATAAAGACCAAGTCAAGAAGACAAATCAAAAGAAAGCACTAAAAGTAATTTGGGACGAGTCTTCGGACGGATTGGGAGTAGACAAACTGAAGCAAGCAAGCTACCTCGCATTGATGGCAACCAGAGGCGAATTGGACGAAGAAGACAAGTCTGAATATGAGTCGAGCAACCAATCTTCATCTGGGTTACACTGACCCGAGCTAAATTCCTTTATCAGCATAAATTCATTTAAAGTAATTGCTTTCCTAAATAAAAGATTAATTAAAACTGAGGAACACACTAAACAATTTATAAAGGGAAATAACATCCTTAAGGAACAACTAAACATGAACTTGGTGACTAGCCAAGTTCAAGACAAAGGTTCAACTCAAGTTGCAAAACTTGAGGAAGAAAACTCTATATTGAAAAGTCAAGTTAATGAGCTCAAAAGACAGTTGGAAAAGTTTACCTCGGGAACCAAGTATCTAAACATGATACTTGGATCCCAAAGAGTTGTGTATAATTAAATCGGATTGGGATACAAGTCCAACTCTACATTTAAATCCTTTTAAACCTTAACTCAAAAGTTAAAATTAACTAAAACTTCGGTATCAAAAGCGTGCCTAACCACGCAAGTAGGATTCAATCAATACTATGTACCAAAATATAAAATTCACTATATAGATAAACCAAATAAATCACTCTCAACCTCAAAAATTAAACATCTAAAAATAAATTCAAACCTAAAATCAATTAACCTAAACTAAACAAGAATAAAATCAATGTAAACTCAAACTATAATGAAGTCTACTATAACTATAAAGCAAATTGACACAAATCTAAAACCTAAACCCAAAGTCCAATAATTAAGGGGAGGCTCCAAACTAGTTGACACCTCTAAAAATAATAATTTACTCAGCCGAGTAATTAGGACTAGATTAAATATGGACAAAAGCATAACTTGATAAATGGTACTGGTGAAATTTTAGATGATAATAGGTTAGAGAAGCTCTATCTATGCATGTCTAGGAAGATATGGCTTCGACCTGGTGCATTTGGCTTAGTGGAACTAACTGGAGCTGCCCCTTACTAATCCTAACTGGTTAGACTAAAGTTTTGTATTAAGTTCATGGATAGAGTATTTGAAATTTTTTGAAGGCCTAGTTACTCTAATGATGTCCAGGTGACTCACTAAAGCTTAGAATTTTATTCAAAGAATGCCTATTTGTTGAACCCAAATCTAAACTCAAATCTAACACAAGTTAAACCAAACTCTAAAACTCATCTCATAAAATTATAGGATTTCCTTATTGAAAATATAGATCGGGTGAGATAAAAAATTCAAATTAATTAAATAAAATTAAATTTAAATCAAAATTAAACTAAATTTAAATCAAAATTAGATTCAAATTAAACTTAAATTCAAATTAACCTTAAATCAAATTCAAATTTAAATTTAATTCAAATCAAATCTAACTTAAAATTAAAAATTTAAACTTAAAAAAGAAAACTTAAAATTTAAAAAAACTTAACAATCAACATTAAAATAAACTTAAAATAAAAAATTAAAAATCAAACTTAAAATAAAATTAAAAATCAAACTTAAAATTTTTAAAACTTAACACTCAAAATTAAAATTAACTTAAAAATTTTAAAATTTAAACTTAAAAATCAAACTTAAAATTTTTAAAACTTAACAATCAAAATTAAACTTAACTTAAAATTAAAATTAACATTAGAGCTCAAATTAAGAGATTAATTTAAAATTTAAACTTAATTTAAAAAAAATAAAAAAATAAAAAAGGGGAGGGGTCAAAGGCGCCTCTTATACATTTGGAGGTGCCCTGGGAAGGGCGGAAAAGTTCCCGCCCCAACCAATTGAAGGAGCCTTCAGTCAGTTGAAGGTATCCTCCATAACCCATGGAAGGCACCTTTGACTATACTTTTCACAGCAAATAGAGGCTAGCTCTATTTGCGTGTTTTTCTCATTCAAGGCGCCTTCCAGTAATGATTCATACCCTATTGTCTGATTTTATCCTTCCAAACCTCAACATTACCTCCTCGGTACACTCTAACTCAACTATCT
Organism: Zingiber officinale; assembly: GCF_018446385.1. Classification (NCBI taxonomy): domain Eukaryota; kingdom Viridiplantae; phylum Streptophyta; class Magnoliopsida; order Zingiberales; family Zingiberaceae; genus Zingiber; species Zingiber officinale. Next base: position 49,351,755 of record NC_055996.1, on the reverse strand, counting down.
AGTTAGTTTTGGCTATCTATATGTTGTTATGTGAATATTTGCATGTATAAATTAGTTTAGAAAACAACGTAATATTATTCCATCACAACCTAATTCTAGTAGCATCCCCTCTGCCGATGCTAGATTTTTCACTAAGCAACTTAGACTATATTTCATGAAGTATTCATATATTCCACTTAAGTCTAGGTTTTTGAGTAGGTTGTTCTTCACTAGATACTGTGCCCCTATCACAGAGGTCATTGAATATTATCAGTTAGATAGGTTTATTGTAGTCATTCAGTAAAACTAGACTTATGTGTACAGTTTATAACAATCTAGTTAAAGTTGATGACTTGACATACTCCACTAGAGTTGGTGGAAAGGACTTTAGCTTCTCCCCCACTCTACTGTATGATAGCCTAGGACTTAGGAGGTCTACTTGTCCATTTTTGTGTTATCCTAGTAGGGATTTTCCGTTTGGCGAATCTACTCCCATGTTACATTAGATACTATCCATATGTATTTTTTTGAGGAGGAGAAACTACCTACTGTGACTGACATTAGGTCACTCTCTCTTAGGGTTCAAGACTATATCCTGTATCGAGTTCTAACCATCTGTATTTTGTCAATCACATCCTGCGATGTTACGATGATGCAACCGTCCTACTCGTTCTTCCTATATGCACTATGCCAGCATCTAGACATTGACATTGTATTACATATGTTTCAGAATGTCATCCATGCAGCCAGTCTCATCACTAGGCGACATGTTCATATGCCCTATTGTTATGTTTTGACTTAATATTCTCGACCATAGGAGTAGATATTGTAAGTACCCTGTGATAGTTTTGATGTGATCAACCAAGTCAAGTTAAGCCCTATTGTGTTCTGATGTCTTGTGTCTAAGTGTGCAGGAGCTTAAAAGCATAGGAAGTCGAGTGAAAGATGTAGCTAGCAAGAAAGATGGTCCAAAGGATGAAGCGCTGTGGAAGAGTATGCTGGTGGACGAGAAGGAAGCGTGCGGCGATTCCGAGGGATGAGAAGAAAGAATGGAAGGTTGCTCGAGAAGGTCAGAAAATGGGTTCGGGTGAGCCATATTCTGGATGGCTAAAATCACCCAAGCGAACGGAGTCGGAACGGGGAGAAATTAGACAGTCAACAAGTTGTTGATTGTCCCGGGTGCTCGGATCCCTTGGGCGCCCCCATGGCGCCTCGCCCGAGGGGCGACATATCGACACCATCCAAGCACCCAGAACTGTTCCAGGTGTCCGGACTAGAAAGTTTAATGAAATTCTAGCTGTCGTAATTCGTTACGATATGGATAAAGTTCTATCCAAACCCAAGTTCTTGGAACCCTTTCAGGTGCCCAGTGCAGAGAAATACAACCTTGATCTCAGTAGTTAAGACACAACACTTGCAAATTATTCCCTTCCTGTTCAAATTTGTATTCGAGTGCTTTAACTATTGTAAGAGGCTTCTATGTCTGAAGGATATTTGTTAGCAAGCTTTTAACATCTTGGATTAGTAATCCCCTAAGTGCAAACCAAGTAAATGATCTATCTCTTTTTTTTTACTAATTATTTTCTTTTTGTACAAATGTTTGTATTAATCAAGCTATAAGTTGAGAAAGATTTGAGTTTATTTGTACAGAGAAATTCACCCCCCTCTTGCTGGCTGCAAGGGACCAACAAGTGGTATCAAAGCCAAACCACTTCTAAAATTCACCCCTATTACCAAATTACAAAAGACGATGGCTGGACTGAACAACTGACCGCCTAAGTTCAAGGGAGAGTTCACAATTTGAAAGAAAAATATTGAGGTATTTTTCAAAACTAACTTTGAATTATTAATAATAATGAAGTATGATTTTGTAGCACCAAAGGATAAAGAAGAATATCAATGGATGAAAAAGGAACAAGCCGACTTCGTGTCAAATAGCAAGGCAGAATTTCATCTGCTGAGCATCTTACTACCACAAGAAGTTAACCGGATCAGAGTCTATGAGTCAACCAAGGAGCTCTGGGAGAAATTCCTGAAATACATGAAGGGACATCGGAGGCCAAACTCGTGAGACGGGACCTGCTCCAGAACTAGATCAGTAACCTCCAGTTAGAAGAAGGTAAAACTGTTGCATACTTCTACTCAAGGATCAAAGAACTCATCATCAGACTCATGAATCTTGAAGAAAAGGTAACCAACTGGGATTTACTAAGGTACACGCTTAATGCATTTCCTAGAACACCTAAATGGTCAACCCTAGTAGACACATATTTTATCTCTAGGAACTTAGACGTAAGTAATTTATTGTTTTTGACATTTGAAATTCATGAATCTAGATATGTAGATCTAAAGATAAAGATGATACAGAACATTGCCCTAAAGGCAAAAATGGATGAACCAGAGTTTGAAACATCCCTTGACGATGATGAAATGCATTCATGGTAAGGAAATTCAATTTTTTTTTAAGGTTGATAAGTTTAATAAAGTGCAAGGTAAAAGAAGGAAAAGAAAAGTAAGATGCTACCACTACAATGAAGAATGACACATCAAAAACAACTTTCCAAAATTAAAGAACAGGGAGAAAGACAAGAAGCCAACCTAAACAAAGCACAGAAACTTAAAGGCGACGTGGGACAAAACATTGTCAGAGTCGGAGATCGAAGCCCACGCCGGACTTGCGCGGATGGTAAGTCACCAAGAAGAAGAAGATGAAGCAAGCTCATCCGAGATAAGCATCGAAAGTATCAAAGAAGGGGAGCAACGTTAGAAGAAAGTAGCTCTACAGGGGGAGCATCAGAGAATGACAAGGTAAGTCAGGTACTGTCTCTACCTCCTAACCAGTTATTTTGATTTATTAAAATAAAAAAAACATTTTATAAATTAGAAATAGATAATAAAATGTTATTAAAAAATAATGAATTAAAAGGAAACTTAGTCACATATTGTCGATTAGAAGATTTTGATAAACTAAAAATAAAAAATTAAAAATTAAAAATTAAAAGTAGAAATAGACAATCTAAAGAATTTTGCATGTTCGAATATTACTATTTCAAATTTAAAAAAGAATCAAGAATTAAATTGGTAATTTCAATACCACAAGGGCCAAATTAGGAAATTATCAAGAAAATATGTTCCTATAAAATTCTTAATTAATTTAGTTGGTAGAAACCTATATTGGGTTCTAAAATTGTGCTTAAATTAAATTTTGATACATGTCATACTTTTAATTGATTTAATTTTAGAATTAACTAAATAAATTACTTTTCATGAGTTCTATTAGAAATTAATTATAATTTAATTTTTCTAAAAAAGAGAATTTCATCACTTATCTGTAAAAAAATTTCAAAATTTTCTAATTGTTAAATTATTTTAAATAATTTTTTTAAAAAAATTATATGTTTGAATTTAAAAATAATTTTCAAAGTAATTTTTGTAAACCTCATTTTTCTATGAACTCTTATTATGTTATCGATTAAAGAAAATTTTTTGATTGTTTTTAACCATTGTATTATTTTTCTATGATTTTTTCTACTAAATTCATATTTTAAATATTAAAAATTTAATTTTCATTCAATTTTAAAAAAATATTTTTTATATGAAAATACTTTCTCTATTACATTTTGATAAAATTTTTCATGATTTTTTGAGCCTGGAAACTATTTTCAAACATTTTTTTTTTCAAAAATTCAATTTTTTATAGATGATAAATTATTATTGTTTAAATCAAATTCATAATTTCATGACAATTTTATCATAACTTTGGATATATCTACTTACTTGTTACAAAAATTTTCAAAAATTTTGAACTACTAAACAAAATTTGAGAATTATTTTTTCCAAAAATTGTTTACAAATAGTAAAAATCTAGATTTTCGAAAATTAAACTTGATGATTTTTCTAGATACTAGTCATTGTATTTTGATCCCGTAGACTTTGTTTTAAATTTATTTCAAGTTACTTTCATGGCATATCCCTATTTTTAATGTGATCAAAGTGGGAGAAGTAGAGGTTAAGTCTAGGGGAGGTTAACATCTTGAGTTTTGCACATTTTTTCTTAAATGCAAAATATGTACTTGCTATTGTTACTGCTATTTATTTTTATTTATCCTAACTTAACTTAGGTTACTCACATCAAAAAGGGAAAGATTGTAAGTACCCCATTGTATTCAACTAAGTCAAGTTAGGTCCTATTGTGTTCTGACGCCTTGTGTCTAAGTGTGTAGGAACTTAGGAGCACAAGAAGTTAATTGAAAAATACAGCTAGAAAGAAGGATGACACGGAAGAGAGTTAAGGGGCTCGATGTGTCTAAGGGACGAGGCACTACAGAAGAGTGCGTTGGCAGACGAGAAGGAAAGGATCGGCGATTATGAGGGACGAGAAGCTAGAGCGAAAGGTTGCTCGAGAAGGTTGGAAAATGGGTTCGGGTGAGTCATATTCCGGATTGCCAAAATCACTTAAGCGAACAGAGCCGGAACGAGGAGAAATTGGATAGTCAACAAGTCATTGACTATTCTGGGCGCTTGGACGGTCTGGGTGCTCAGATCCCTTGGGCACCCCCAGGGTGCCTCGCTTGGGGGGAGGGGGTCGTATCAACACCGTCCAGGCGCTCGGAACAGTTCCAGTCGCCCGGACTAGAAAGTTTATCGAAACGTCAGCTGTTGCCATCCGTTGCAACGTGGATAAAATTTTATCCACCTCTAAGTGCCTAGAACCCTTCAAAGCACCCAAAGCAGGGCTATAAATATAATCCTGATCTCAGTAGTTAAGACACAACACTTGTAAATAATTCTCTTTCTGTTCAATTTCGAGTGCTTTAACTACTATAAGAGGCTTCTCTGCTTAAAGGAGTTTTTTTAGTGAGCTTTCAATGTCTTGAATTAACAATCCCCTGATTACAAACCAAGTAAACGATCTACCTCTTCTTTCTTTTTGTTAATTAATTTATTTTTGTACAAGTGTTTGTATTAATCAAGCTATAAGTGGAGAAAGGTTTGAGCTTATTTGTGTAGGGCAATTCACCCCCTTCTTGCCAGCCGCAAGGGATCAACAGATATAACCCAGGGTACATCCACTCCCCTTAGCACATATGATGAGATTGGTCAGCGTCAGCTTGCATTAGTACATATAGATGTCACTGCTCAGGGGAGACTTGCGTGGAGAGTGGGACCACAGCCAGACATAATAGGCGAGGCCGAGGATAATTTTCCACCTCTCATTCTAGCCAAGGGAGAGGATATGCCAACATTTATGGCTAAGGAGCTCTTTGGATACCCTTTGACTCTGACCTAACCCTCGACTTCGACTCCACCCTCGACTTCACTATCCATCGAGGATTGACTTGCTCAACTTGAGGAGTATTTCGCACATATCAGGTAGTCAGGCTAGGACAGATTCAACACTCTCCGGGGAGAGATGACCATCGGATTTCAGTAGATTATTTGGGCTTTATGAGCACCTTAGTAGCCCCCACCTCCACCTGTTGATGATGATCAGACCTAATATTTTTCACTATTATACATTATATATCTGGTTGACTTGATCTACATAGTTATCTACTTGTTGCCACTTCATTTGGATAATCTAGGATTTTTTTTAAGACTAGGACTGCCTTTTTCAAACCAATTTTCAAATGATTTAAAAATTCTAGGGAAGATTCTTTAGTTATATTTTTTTTCTACAAATTCCCATCTTCTTAGAATTTTAAAATTAATTTTAGCCTTAGACTAGATAAAATCCTTAAAAAACGTATTCCTATAGTTCTAGGTATCAGGCATCTCATAAACACACTAGATCCACCTTGATTTTATATTCAAAAACTTAGAAGGACATGAGATGCGTAAGACAATTGCTTGAACTTAAGATGCTTATATCAGTGTATCAATATAAGTTTGAGCCAGAAATTCAAAATTACAGCGATCAAGTTAAGTAATCCATCTTAGTCAAACACTAACTAAATATATTTACTTAACTTAATTAACCAAGTGAACACTGCTATCTTCTGATAGTCAGTTAGTAACAAACGGTTAGACATTTATGTAGGATCGAGATGTGCTAGAGGAGGGGGGGGGGATGAATAGCACTGGTAGCTATTCTCGTTCGTTTAAAAACTTCAGAGTAAAACACAGTGGAATAAATAGAAGAAAGCAAAAGTAACGCTAACAAGATAAAGTTTTACTTGGTTCTGAGCTTTTGACAACTCCTACTCCAAGGCCCATGATCATTGATCACTTTCATTGGAAAATCACTAATAATTTGATCAATGATTACAAACTTGAAGTACAATAGTAATAAAATCAAGTTACCGACAATAATAGAATTAATAATCATTCATCAATTATCGGAGTGGCATTTGGGCATTGTCAAATCATTCCGAAGTAGTGAGGAAGAGCTGAAGTAGTTCTGAATGATGTTTGTCCTGAAGCTATTGGTCTAACCCAATTTTATAGGCGAGCTAGACCTGATCTAGATCCATTGATCTTAGGATCAGTCATTGACTCGACGTTGATCGGTGGACTGATCCTCCCTGATCGATCTACCGAACCTTCTACATCTACCTAGCTTCCTGTCTAGATGCTACCGCTTTAGATAAAGCCTTTATTCAGTCGACCGAGCTCACTGTTCAGTCAACCAATCTCGCTATCCTCACTGGCTTATCTAGTTCGATCAACCCAGTGCAATCAAGTCGTTGCTTATCCACTATTCGGTCGACTGAACCTGAGGTTCGGTCAACCGATCCCTTGGTAGAACTTGATCAAGTTGCTTCTTATCTAATCGTTTTGTTTGAGGGTTCGGTTGATCGATTAGGATGTTCAGTTGATCGAACAAGCCAAAATTCTAACTTGCAAGGTGTTAGTATTCCTGCAAAATAGAGTTAGAATAAAAGACACATAACATGTAAAGATAATTTTTGATAACCTTCGGACTGTCCGGTTCTGACATTGAGTTTCGCAGGAACTCTAGATAGAACCGACGCCTACTGTTCCCTCTTCGAGGAATGCATCGTTAACTACTCCTCTCAGGAGAGTTTACCTTTTGCTAGATCAGTTCTCTAGATCATCTTGAATTTTGCTTAGCATCTGAGACTTCAGGACTTTTTCGCTAGACGTCCGATCCCCGACCCATCCAGTCTTTCACTTGGTGTCCGCCACCCTTAGGATTTTCACCTAGAGCCCTCGACTCTAGGATTTGACATGACATTCTCGACCCACCAAGACTTTGCCTAGTCCCCCGAATTAGGACTTCATTTCCTAACCGCAGCTAAGACTTTCTATAACCTAGGGTTATCGTTGTAAGGAACTAGGGTGCTAAACACGTAAAAGCGCAGCAGAAAACATCTAGTTCCTTATCAAAAGGATCCATGCGAAGGGAAGAATAAATAAGCATCCTATACTAAGTTTCATGATAGTTATATACCTTTGATGCGTGTGCTTCGTAATCCCGGTAGCAACCTTTCTTTGGATGCAGATCTCAACGCGATCAAGTGTCCGCGCCTCTACGGTATCCACATGAACATGTTCCGTTCATCTCACGAAGTATCAATCTAGAGAAGAACCAACTTTATGGTGCTAGCCATGCAAGGTGATTCAGCCATGAGAAAGGATCAGCCAAGAGGAAGAAGAGGAGGAAAGAGAAGACAAAAATGAACTTTCTTACAATCAATGGCCAAAATTCCTCCTTTTGTACTCCCATGGAATACCAAGAGTCCATTTGGCTCTTGATCTCCCTTTTACCTCTTGATCTTCTTCATGAATTGACTCTTAGTCATCTTTCATGAAGAGTCTTTTGCTCAAGTCAAAATTAACCTTTCCTCTTCCTTGGTGAATTCAAGTTCACCAAATGAGTCTAACTCATTGAACCTTATCAATCCCAATTGACTCCATAGACATCAATCCAAATTGACTCCATGAATCTAATTCAAATTAGACTCAATCCAATAATTTGATCCAATTGAGTCTAACTTAATAAATCTAATTCGGATTAAACTTCTCTTTGTTTTCCTCTTAATAGGTTGGATTATTATATTAGATTAACTATTAATCCAATAACCCATTAAGCATAATCATCTCATAATTGGCTCTTAGGGCTATTACTAACAATCTCCCAATAGCACTAGTGACAATCATTACAAAGATGATACCAACACTTTAGATTAACCCATTAATCTTAAGATCCTCAGTATTTTAGTCAAACTAAAATATCCATCTCTAAACCAACATGTTCTTTGTGTGTGACCTAATAGGCTCTCATAACGTTGGTAATGTATCCAAATCAACATTTTAGATACATAAACAATGAGTGACATCTAGCAATGCATCATTGCTACACAAGTGATGAGAAAGTCAAAATCCAACCTAACCTGTTTGTGGCTATTATCTTGTATGACTCAGTCCCTCTATCCTTGATATCTAGATTGATCAATAAGGTATAGACCATGTCATCCTCTTATAAATCTTTATATTTCTTGATCTCCAAGTAGACACACTCAAAATAAACAAGCTCAATATCTTATATTGACTCATTTGAGCATGACCATGTATTCTTGTGTCCTACTAATCAAGGTGCCGACAAATATTGCTTCCATCATATAGAATGGATAGATCCCATCTACATCAGTCACATCCCTCCGTATAACTCATTGCATACCCAGCGATCGAGTTTATAGTCCACCCTATTATAGGTAACATTTGACGATACCAAAGGGCACAACTTCTTATGTAGGGAACCATAGTGACTTCAGGTCTAATAACTATTCATACCAATAATCATATGAGAATATTTATGACACTCATATAACGATCTATTAAACATTCTTATGGCGGGTTAATTCAGTACATAGTCTCTAATATATACCCATATGTCAATCTGATATCTCATATCCATGACTTGTGAGATTAAGTCATCCGTTGACCTACATGCTAGTCTCAGCACATTAATATTGTCCTTGTATATTAATGTTTGACTAGGAATAATTATGAATAACATTCTATATATCTACAATATCCCACTATCAATTCAGCCAATTGATATATTGTAGACTAGAACCTACTACCCTAGGACATTATTATATTTATTCATTCGGTATTGAACTGAAATAAATATAATAACCATAACTTTTGTCCTTTAATGAAATAACAAAATATGATACAAAATATCCTAAGTCAATCAACTCTTGATTGTTTCTTAGGGCTTACACTAACATTCTCCTTATGTCACTAGTGTCAATCACTAAAATATCTAATATCCATTGATCTAGTGTGACCATCATGCTTCCTCGATGCCAAAACCTTGGTCAAAGGATCCGTAATGTTAGCATTGTTCGGTTCTCTACATATCCTCACATCTCATATATCGATGATCCTTCAAATGAGATGAAATCGTTGTAGTATCCAATACCTAGGACCACCATTTAAGTAAAATATATACCCTAACTGTGATCTAGAATCATCCTTATCAATTTAGAAACTTGCACCACTGTAACCCTTTACAACAACCGCTGTAACCCTTTACAGTAAGCTCTTTATCGCTTCTAAAGATCAACAAATAATCTTGAGTTCTTCTCAAGTACTTAAGAATATTCTTGACTATTGTCCAATGATCTTCAACTGGATATGATTGGTATCTGCTAATCATGCTTAATGCATACGAGACATCTAACCGAGTAGAAGGCATAGCGTACATGATAGACCCTATAGCAGATGCATTAGAAATCTGATTCATGCGGTCCCTTGCTTCCTTAGAAGAGGGGCATTGAGTCTTCAAAAGACTCGCACCATGTGACATTGGCAGGAATCCCTTCTTGGAATATTGTATGAAAAAATGATTAAGCACCTTGTCAATATATATACTCTAACTTAGACCAAGCAATCACTTAGATCTATCTCTACAAATCTTGATGCCTAAAATATAGACTGCTTCACCTAAGTCCTTCATTGAAAAATAATTCCCAAGCCAAGTCTTCACTGACTAAATAGTAGGGATATCATTTCCAATGAGAAGTATGTCATCTATATATAATATGAGAAAGATGACTGTGCTCTCACTAACCTTCTTGTAGACACAAGGTTCATCTTCATTCTTGATGAAACCAAACATTTTGATTGCATCATCGAATCAAAGATTCTAGCTTCTAGAAGCTTGCTTCAATCCATAAATGGATCTTTGCAACCTACATAGCTTTCTAGCATGCTCTGGATCTACAAAACCCTCAGGTTGTGTCATATACACATCCTCTTGTAGATTTCCATTAAGAAATATAGTTTTGGCATCCATCTGCCAGATCTCATAATCACAGAAAGCAGCAATAGCAAGCATGATCTGAATGGACTTTAGCATCACAACTAGTGAAAATGTTTCATCATAGTCTATACCATAAATCTGCTTGAATCCTTTAGCTATCAATCTACCTTTATAGGTATGTATATGACCATCCATATCAGTCTTCACCATGAAGACCCACTTACACCCAATGAGTTTGATCCCATCAGGTGGATCAACTAAATTCCATACTTGGTTAGTGTACATAGATTCCATTTCAGATCTCATGGCCTCTAGCTATTTCTCAAAATCTGGGTCCTGTGCATCCTGATAAGATGTAGGCTCATTGAGACCAACTAGCACTACATCACCATTATCAGACAAGAGAAAATAATATCTCTCAGGTTGACGAAGGGTCCTATTAGATCTGCGTAGAGCTTGTGCTACTTGAACAGATTATTGCTCCACAACTTCTTGTGGTGTAACGACATCATGATCCACAACATCTTGTGGTTCCTATTCAGTTTCCATCAAGGTGTCAGTTCTAGTTTGTGCATCTTGAATTTCTTCAAGATCAACTTTACTCCCACTAGTTTTTCTAGAAACAAATTCCCTTTCTAAAAAGACACCAGTTCTGGCAACAAACACCTTACCTTGTGTAGGATTATAAAAGTAGTATCCATTTATTTCCTTGAGATATCCTATAAAATAGCACTTGTTTGATTAGGTCCTAGTTTATCTGAGACTTGTCGTTGAACGTAAGCCTCACAACCCCAAATCTTCATGAAAGAGATCTTGGGACTCTTCCCAGTCCATATCGTATATGATGTCTTTATGATGGCCTTAGATGGAAAGCGGTTAAGTGTGAAAATTATTGTCTCTAGAGCATGTCCCCAGAAGGAAGTAGGAAGATATGTATGACTCATCATCGATCGTACCATATTTAATAAAGTATGATTTCTCCTTTTTGATACACCATTCCATTGTGGTGTTCCAGGTGGAGTGAGTTGAGATATGATCCCACACTCAACGAGATGGTCATGAAACTCTTGGCTAAGATATTCCCTGCCTCAATCTGATCAAAGAATCTTAATACTCTTTCTAAGTTGGTTTTATACTTTATTCTTGAATTCTTTGAACTTTTCAAAGGATTTTGACTTGTGTCTCATCAGATACACGTAGTCGTACCTACTATAATCATCAGTAAAAGTAACAAAGTAATGGTAGCCTCCTCTAGCTGCTATTCTGAAAGAGCCACATACATCTGTATGTATGAGTCCTAACAAGTCATTTGCTCTTTCGCTATGTCCACTAAATGGAGTATTTGTCATCTTGCCTTGAAGACAAGATTCAGATGCCTCATATGATTCAAAATCAAATGAGTCCAAAAGTCCATCTTTATGGAGTTGGGATATGAGACTCTCATTTATGTGACCCAAGCGACAATGCCAGTGATATAATTTGATTCAAATTATTAGACTTGAACCATTTGGTATTTCTGTTATAGATTGGGTTTTCAAAATTTAGAACATAGAGTCCATTCACAAGATGTGGACTACAATAGAATATTTCATTGAAATAAATAGAACAACATTTATTTTTTATTACAAATGAAAAACCTTTCTTGTCTAAACAAGAAACAGATATAATGTTCTTAGTTAAAGTAGGCACATAATAACACTCTTTATGTTCTAAAATAAATCCAGTGGGCAAAGATAAGGAATATGTTCCTACAGCTATAGCAGTAACTCTTGCTCTATTGCCTACTCGTAGGTTGACTTCACCCTTTGTCAATGATCTACTATTTCTCAACCTCTACACATCAGTACAAATATGAGATGGACATCTGGAATCTAATACCCATGAAGAAGAAATATATAGATTGACTTCTATAACATATATACCTGAGGCAGAAGTCTCACTTCTCTTCCTTTTCAGTTCCTCTAGGTACACCTTGCAGTTCCTCTTCTAGTGTCCGGTCTCATCGCAATGGAAGCAGGTTCCTTCCTTAGCAACCCCACCTTTGGGTTCCAATGCATGAGTCTTGCCCTTGCCTTTGGCTTGGGTCTTACCCTTACCTTTGGGCTTCCATTTACCTTTGCCCTTTTGTACCATCAAAATAGTACTGGGCTTTGCCTTCTTAAGGTTGAGTTCAGCAGTTCTCAATATCTCAGGCAATGGTTTATCAATTTCATTCATGTTATAATTCATGACAAATTAACTGTAGCTCTCAGGCAACGACTGTAAGATAAGATTAGTGGCCAATTCTTATCCTAATGGACATCCCAAACGTTGTAGGTTTTCTACATACCCAATCATTTTGAGTACATATGGTCCCATGAGACTACCTTCTTGCATCCTGTATTGAAACAATGCCTTAGAGATCTTAAATCTCTCATGCCTTGCTTGTCCTTGATATAGTTATCTAAGATGTTCAACCATATCATAAGCATCCATGTTCTCATGTTGCTTCTGAAGCTCAGAGTTCATGGTGGTGAGCATAAGGTATGATACATCTAATGCATCATCTTGATTCTTCTTATAAGCATCCCTATCAGCTCTAGTGGTAGTAGTGGGTGGTGCTTCAGGAATGAGCTACTCTAGGACGTATAGTTTTCGTTCTTGCTTGAGAATTATTCTCAAGTTTCTATACCAGTCTGGGAAATTAGCTCCATTGAGCTTGTCCTTATCAAGAATAGATCGCAGAGAGAGAGTGTTTGACGTTTTTGACGATATGGTAATCTACAACAACATAATGCAGAAAGAAGTATCATATATCTATCATTTTAGGCCTTTAATTAAATGATTCTCCCACTGAATTGTAAATCTTGGTAGGAGCAAGTCATGGTTGTGGTTTTACTCACACTACTAGCTCCAAATCCAATCACAATGACATTCATGTGGGACAAGATCCATATTATACCTTATCTTGAGTTAGCTTTGGCTAATCGCTCAAGACTCATATAATGTAGGTAGGCATCATATACCAATTGCATCAAATGCAACTCTTGTATAGCTAGATGAACAATACTATTTGTTCATTTGCCCATCTTATGAAATCCATATTATAGCTCATCTTAAGTTAACTTTGGCTAATCACCCAAGATTAGTATAATTTGAATTCCATCTTATGGGGCATGCCTCTAAGCTCTCAATCCAAGTGAGACAACTTAGTTAAGTCGCACCCAAAGTTTAATAGTCAGACATCATAATTGTCCTGTCGCACTCTAGCAAGATAAATTGAGTCACTTTGCTTTGGCAAAACCTGACTACAATTGATCGAGCTAGAAGTGAGTACTAAACTTTGGTAGGCATATATTAAAAGGACCTAATTATGTTTAAACTAAACATGTATCGAATACAATCAAAGTACACATCACATATATGCATAAATAAAATGTGACATGGTTATGGTCCCCATAAACTATGATCTTCTCAAGCCAATGAGAAGAGTGGTAAGTCAACCTAGGTCAAAGCAACTTCTCTAAGCACTTCCTTGGTTGTCGTGTGTTGTTGTTCTTCCATTCTTTTCACTCGTTGTCCAGTAGACTAACTCCTTTCTAATTTGTACATTACAAAATCTAAAGAAACTCAAGTTACATTCGAGTGTAGTCTAAAATTACAACAAGAATGAGAAAGATGAGGGCATAACACGTAGGCTGTATTATGAATTACAACATCACACACAATCACATTGGGGTTAAAGGGCCATAACCATGCACCATGTCATTTATATTCACAATATCCTTATGACATAAATTTACTATGATTTTAATAACAAATTTGTTGGGTTTTTCGGGCCACGAAAACCACTTTTTCGCATCGTAGAAACCCCGAAAGCCCCAGCCACCGGATCCGTGCAAAGAAAAATAAAATAAAATACGAGTACGAGTTTACAAACTCTAGATCTACAATAGATAAGAGTATTACCCTTGATGCGATGCCCTTCGCTATTCCGCTAGTCCAACGGCTTGCCGGATCTCAAGATTGTCAACGTAGACAATCCTCTATACGTATCCACACGAACACACTAGATGGAGAAGGACCAAACAAGATATGCTAGCACCTAGGGTGTTCGGCCAAGATTGGAGAGGGAGAGAAAGAAGAGAGAGCTCAAGGAGGAAGAAGAAGTGAATAGCCTTGAAAATGAGAAAAATGAATTTCCTTCACTATGTGTGGTCGACCACAATTGTAACTCCTTTACAATTAATGTGGCCGACCACATTAAAAGGAAAGGAGGCTTGTAACCTCCATGATGTGGCACACACTTAAGTAACCATGATGATGTGGAGCATCATCATTGGTCCACATCTTGCCAACTCACCAATGAGGTGGCATAAAGTCAAGTCAAACTTGACTCTTCATCTTCCTCTCAAGTCAAGTCAAACTTGACTTAATCTCTCTCATGGTTGATCTAATCCAACCATTTAATTCAAGCCAATTTAATATAATGAATCTAATTCATTTAATTAAATTAATTCAATGAGTCATAATCTAAATTAGACTCATTGAACACATGAATTAACTTGAGTCCAACTCAATTAGCCCAATTAGGATTACTCTTAATCTAATTTGATTCATCAAATGAATCTAATCCTCTTGGTTCATCATATGAACCTAATATCCATCTAATTGTCCTTAGTGTGTGACCCTATAGGTTCTTGTAATGTTGGCAATGCCCCTAAACCTATTTAGGAGCATAAGTAATGAGCGGTATCTAGCAACACATCATTACTACCCAAGTTACAAGAATGTTGAGATCCAACATCACCTTGTGACTACTAATTGTGACTCCTCACAATATATGACAAGTGTCCTTCTATCCAAGACATCTATATTGATCAATGTGAGGTATAGACCGTGTCATCCTCTAATCAATCTAAATCTTAAACTCCAAGTAGACTCACTAAATCAAATGAGCTCAATATCTCATATTGACTCATTTGGGCATGGCCATGCACTTCGTGGTCTCACTCTATCAAGAATATCGATGTCACTCCCGTCATATAGGAGGGATAGATCCCATCTACATCACTCACATCCCTCTGCATAATTCGTTACATACCCAGTAATCGCCTTTATAGTCCACCCAGTTACGGGTGACGTTTGACGAAACCAAAGTACATAACTCCTTATGTAGGGATCTATGGTGACTTCAGGTCTAAGGACTAGTAGTCATACTAATATCAACATGAGAAAGTATATGACACTCATATAACGATCCATGATACTTTCTCATGGCGGGTCATTCAGTATACATTCTCCAATGCATATCCATGTGTCAACTTGATATCTCTATATCCATGACTTGTGAGATCAAGTCATCGATTTGACCTACATGCTAGTCTTATTGCATTAACATTATCCCTGAATGTTAATACTCGACTAGGAATGATTAAGAGTAGTGTTCTCTATATCATCTCACTATCGGTTCAACTAACCGATTGATATAGGTGAGAACCTTCTACTCAATGACGCTATTATACTTAGTTTATTTGGCACCAATACAAGTAAGTATAATAACCAAAACAAATGTATTTATTTATATAAGAATATGATACAACAAGTTCATAATACAATCATCAAATGATTGACTCTAACAATCTCCCACTAGCACTAGTGCCAATCAGTGTAGGCTCTAAGCCCCAATGACCTAGTGTGACCATCATGCTTCCTCTATGCCAAAGCCTTGGTCAAGGGATCTGCGATGTTAGCCTCTGTAGGTACTCTGCATATCTTCACATCTCTTCTCTCGATAATCTCTCGAATGAGATGGAAGCGCCGTAGTATGTGTTTGGTCCACTGGTGTGAGCGAGGTTCCTTCGCCTGTGCTATAGCTCCATTGTTGTCACAAAAGAGCTCAATAGGGTCAACGATACTGGGAACCACCCCAAGTTCAGTGATGAACTTGCGGATCCAAACTGCCGCCTTTGCTACTTCTGATGCAGCAATGTACTCGGCCTCTGTCGTAGAATCAGCTACTGTGTCCTGCTTCGAACTCTTCCAGCTCACAGCACCACTATTTATGCAAAATACGAACCCTGACTGCGATCGATAATCATCCTGATCGGTCTGGAAGCTAGCATCACTGTAACCCTTTACAGCTAGCTCATTATTGCCTCCATATATCAAGAAATATTCTTTAGTCCTTCTTAAGTACTTAAGAATATTCTTGACCGCTATCCAGTGACTTTCACCTGGATCTGACTGGTATCTGCTCGTCATGCTCAAAGCATACGAGACATCAGGTCGAGTACATAGCATGGCGTACATGATAGATCCTATAGCTGAGGCATAAGGGATCTGATCCATGTGGTCTCTCTCCTCTCTAGAAGAGGGACCTTGAGTCTTCGAAAGACTCACTCCATGTGACATCGGCAGGAATCCCTTCTTGGAGTTCTACATGGCAAACGGAAGGAGTACCTTGTCAATGTATGTACTCTGACTTAGGCCAAGTAATCTCTTAGATCTATCTCTATAGATCTGTATCCCTAGAATGCGGGATGCCTCACCTAAGTCCTTCATTGAGAAGTAACTCCCTAGCCAGGTCTTGACAGACTGAAGCAAAGGGATGTCCTTCCAAATGATTAGTATGTCATCCACATACAATATGAGGAAGACAACTATATCCCCTACAACCTTCTTGTAGACACAAGGCTCATCTTCGTTCTTGATGAAACCAAACTGTTTGATTGCATCATCGAATCGAAGATTCCAGCTCCGAGAAGTTTGCTTTAGTCCATAAATGGACCTATGCAGCTTGCATACTCTGCTAGTATGCTGTGGATCTACAAAACCCTCAGGCTGTGTCATGTACACATCCTTGAGTAGGTTTCCATTCAGAAACATGGTTTTGACATCCATCTGCCATATCTCATAGTCATGGTAAGCTGCAATAGCAAGCATGATCCGAATGGACTTAAACATCGCTACTGGAGAAAAGGTTTCATCATAGTCAATACCATGAATCTGCTTGAAACCTTTAGCTACCAAGCAACCCTTATAGATAAGTCCATCAATGTCAGTCTTTCTCTTAAAGACCCACTTACACCCAATGGGTTTTACCCCTTCAGGTGGATCAACCAAAGTCCATATTTGGTTGGTGTACATGGATTCCATTTCGGATCTCATGGCCTCTAGCCATTTCTCAAAATCTGGTCTCATCACAGCTTCCTGATAGGTGGTAGGCTCATCCTCTATGAGCACAACGTCATCATGGTCAGACAAGAGAAATGAGTATCTCTCAGGCTGACGACGTACCCTATCAGACCTGCGAAGAGGTATGTCTACTTGAACTGGTTGTTGTTCCTCAACTCTTTGTGGAACAACATCATCTACAACACTTTGTGGTTCCAGTTCAACTTTCATCGAGGCTTCAGTGCTATTGTTCACATCTTGAACTTCTTCAAGATCGAACGTGCTCCCACTAGTCTTTCTAGAAACAAAGTCCCTTTCTAGAAAGACCCCAGTCTTTGCAACAACTACCTTGTGCTGACTGGGAATGTAGAAGTAATATCCCTTAGTTTCCTTGAGATATCCAATAAAGTAGCACTTGTCGGATTTGGGTCCTAACTTGTCTGAGACTTGACGTCGAACGTAAGCCTCACAACCCCAAATCCTCATGAAAGACACCTGGACATCTCTCCCAGTCCATATCCTATATGGTGTCTTTATCACGGCCTTGGATGGAACTTGGTTGAGTATAAAAGCTGCCGTGTCTAGAGCATAGCCCCAAAGGTATGTCGGAAGATCTATGTGACTCATCATAGATCGTACCATATCTAATAGGGTATGGTTCCTCCTTTCGGATACACCATTCCACTGTGGTGTTCCAGAAGGAGTGAGTTGGGATAGAATCCCACACTCAGTTCAGTAGTTACGAAACTCATGGCTAAGGTATTCTCCACCTCGATCTGATAGAAGTATTTTAATACACTTGCCAAGCTGGTTCTGTACTTCATTCATGAATTCTTTGAACTTTTCAAAGGATTCTGACTTATGTGTCATCAAGTACACATAACCATATCTACTGAAGTCATCAGTAAATGTGATGAAGTACCTATAACCGCCTCTAGCAGCGACATTGAAAGGGCCACATACATCACTATGTATGAGTCCTAACAAATCAGTCGCTCTTTCGCTGTGCCCACTAAAGGGAGTCTTGGTCATCTTGCCTAGTAGGCATGACTCGCACGTCTCATAAGATTCAAAATCAAATGAGTCCAGCAAACCATCCTTATGGAGCTGGGATAAGCGCTTGTCATTTATATGACCTAAGCGACAGTGCCAGAGATAGGTTTGGTTCAAGTCATTTGACTTGAACCTCTTGGTATTTATGTTATAGATGGGGCTTTCAGATCTAGAATGTAGAGTCCGTTCATCAGAGGTGCACTACAATAGAACATATCTTTTAAATAAACAGAACAACATTTGTCCTTTATAATAAAAGAGAAACCTTTCTTGTCCAAACAAGAAACTGAAATTATGTTCTTAGTTAATGCAGGCACATAACAACAATCATCCAACTCTAATACAAGCCCAGAGGGCAGAGATAGAAAATAAGTTCCTATAGCAATAGCAGCAACTTGTGCTCCATTGCCTACGCGTAGGTCCACCTCGCCCTTCGCCAATGCCCTGCTATTTCTCAGCGCCTGCACATTAGTACAAATGTGAGATGCACATCCGGTAGCTAATACCCATGATGAAGAAATAGATAGATTGACTTCTATAACATATATACCTGAAGTGGAAGTCTCACTTCACTTCTTCTTAAGATCTTCCAGGAACACCTTGCAGTTCCTCTTCCAGTGCCCGGTCTGACCGCAGTGGAAGCAGGTAGCATCCTTGGCGACCCCTCCTTTAGGCTTCAGTGCCTTGCCTTTGCCCTTGGCTTGGGACTTTCCTTTGCCTTTGGGCTTGCCCTTGCCCTTGTGTTTCTGAACCATCAGAACAGAGTGGGGCTTTGCCTTCTTAAGGTTCAGCTCAGCAGTTCTTAACATGATAAGCAGCTCGGGCAGTGGCGTGTCAATTTCGTTCATATTGTAGTTTAGAACGAACTGACTATAGCTATCCGACAAGGATTGCAAGATCAGGTCCGTGGCCAGCTCTTGGCCAAGCGGGAATCCCAACCTCTGTAGGTTTTCTATGTACCCAATCATTTTGAGTACATATGGGCCTACGGGAGCCCCATTTGACATCTTACACTGAAACAGTGCCCTTGAGATCTCAAATCTTTCATGCCTCGCTTGTCCTTGATACAGTTGATGAAGATGTTCAACCATATCGTAAGCGCCCATTAACTCGTGTTGCTTCTGAAGCTCAGAGTTCATGGTCGCGAGCATTAGACAGGACACATCTAATGCGTTATCTAGATGCTTCTTGTAAGCATCTTTGTCTGCTCGCGTGGCATTAGCAGGAGGAGCCTCCGGAATGGGCTGCTCCAGAACGTACAGTTTACGTTCCTGGGTGAGAACTATTCTCAAGTTCTTGTACCAGTCCAGGAAATTTGCTCCGTTGAGCTTGTCCTTCTCAAGGACAGAACGCAGAGAGAAGGTGTTCGTATTCGACGTCATGGTTTATCTACAACAGAAAAATGTAGAAAAATAAATATCATATTCTTTAAACCATTTAATTAGGCCTTAACTAAATGATGCCCCCACTGAATTCTATAATTCATATGGGACAAGATCCACATCATACTAACCTTGAGTTAGCTTTGGCTAATACGCCCAAGATTTAGTATGATCAGTAGGTAACGATTTACCAATTACATCTTTATGCAACTCTTGTTTATAGGCTCATTATCCGCAGTTATATTAAAATTTGAGTTAGCTTTGGCTAATACGCCCAAGAATTAATATAAATGTGATTTATGTCCTATCTTTCCAACCATTGGAAGAATACCTATAGTTATACTCGATCCAACCGAGTTAACTAGGAATACTCAATCTAATTGAGTTTGTATTCGCCCATGCGTTGATAAGCGGGACTAAGATTGTCCCTCCGTACCCTACCAAGATAATATGTGTTGCTATACTTTGGCAGATTCAACAACACATGTGATCGAGGTAGTGATAGTTATCACGACACGGTAGGCATTAGAGTTGACGTGATTTAGATCTAATCTAATCGTCGATGTGTATCAAATACGTGATAGATCTAATCTAATCGAAAGGGTGCATCTTGTACACGATTTAGATCTAATCTAATCGTTAGGCACTAATTAATTACTAATCATGCATCACATACACACAAGCAATTAATTAAATTAATTTATGATTAGTCATGACCCTACTACGATCTTCTCAAGCCAATGAGAAGATCGGATGGTCAACCTAGGGTCAACAGCTTCTCAAGCTCCTCCCTTTGACCACCTTGTGTTGCTCGCGCCCTCCTCGTAACTCCGTCTCGAGTGGACCTTCCACGGCTCCAATTTTGTACATTACAATTTTTGAAACTCGAGTTACATTCGAGTCTAAACTAATTTACAACAAGAATAAATAGAGAAAGGCACGACGCGCAGGTCGCGTATCAAAAATACAACACACACAATCACATGACGGCACGCAGGCCGTATTATGAATTACAACACAAAATATACCAATCCAATTGGATCTTTTTGGGCCATGACTATCACAAATTATACATAATTATAAATTATGTATTTTCTATAATTTTCAGCAATTTTAATACCAATTTTTACGAGTAAAAATTCCCGGCGGTCCCGTTTAGCGATTTTCGGGCGTAATTACGGAATGAATCCCCTTGCGGGGCTAGGGGCAGTGCCCCTACCCGCGATCTAACCATCGCGAGTGTCCCTAAGCGATCCTACAGCGACAGAGACTATATCCTCTAGTTTGTCCATATACTCACTATTTTGTTCCCAACAGAGACAAAAACTCATAATCATGAAAACATAGCAAATCTATCATGCAAATTTCTATATCACACATATAAAAAATTCTACAACTTAGTATATTCCTTCGCAAGTGACTCTGATACCACTATAAGGAAATAGGGCGCTAAACACGCAAAAGCCCAGTGGAAAATATCTTGTTCCTTATCAAGAGGATCCATACTAAGGGAAGAATAAACAAGCATCCTATACTAAGTTTCATGATAGTTATATACCTTTGATGCATGCCCTTACAATCCCGGCAACAAGCATTCTTTTGATGCAGATCACAGCGCGATCAAGTGTCCGTGCGTCTACGGTATCCACATGAACATGTTCCGTTCATCTCATGAACTCTCGATCTGGAGAAGAACCAACTTTGTGGTGCTAGCCACACAAGGTGATTCGGTCATGAGGAAGGATCAGCCAAGAGGAAGAAGAGGAGGAAGGAGAAGAAGACAAAAATGAACTTTCTTACAATCAATGGCCAAAATTCCTCCTTTTGTACTCCCATGGAATACCAAAAGTTCATTTGGCTCTTGATCTCCCTTTTGCTTCTTGATCTTCTTCATGAATTGACTCTTAGTCATCTTTCATGAAGAGTCTTTTGGTCAAGTCAAAATTGACCTTTCCTCTTCCCTTTTGGTCAAGTCAAAATTAACCTTTCCTCTTTCTTGGTGAATTCTAGTTCACCCAATAAGTCTAACTTATTGAACCTTATCAATCTCAATTGACTCCATGGACATCAATCCAAATTGACTCCATGAATCTAATTCAAATTAGACTCAATCCAATAATTAGATCCAATTGAGTCTAATTCAATGAGTATAATTCGGATTAAACTTCTCTTTCTTTTCCTCTTAATAGGTTGGATTATTATATTAGATTAACCATTAACCCAATAACTCAATAAGCCTAATCATCTCATAATTGGCTCTTAGGGCTATTACTAACAATCACACCCTAAGAACTAGGGTTATCTCCTCCTAGAGTTTTCCACCTGCCTAGAATCCACTAGGACTTTTACCTATGAACACTTAGGACTTTCCAGCAAGCTCAGTCACACTTGTTAGATCACAAGACATCTTAACTTTTGAACCCTTTACCATAATCAAAACTTAGGTTTGATCGTTTGGTGTTCGTTGCACCAACAATGTCCCCCTTTTTATTATGTCAGCTTGATTCAAAAGTTAAGTAAAACATACAACAACATATAGCAAAAGTGCAACATATAGAGAAAGTTAAGAGATTCATTCATAAAGAAAAGAATTAACTTATTAGCTCCTCCTTAATTCCTTAACTTTCTCTCCCTCTTAACTTTTGAATATTCTTTCCCCTTTTGACATATATTAAAAACAATTTAGGGACTTAATTTCAAAATAAACCATCTTAGTTTTTCAAATACTTTGAAGCAAACTCTGCTTTTGAGATAAACCACTTTCAAACAGACTATGTTTTAAAAGTGCTTAGCATTTTTGTAAAAGCCTTGAAGAAACTTGACATTTGAAAACTTAGCTAAATTCTTAGATTTGAAAAATATTTTGTCAAGTTCTTAGCTTTTGAAGAATTTCAAACAAACTTAGTTACTTAGCTTTTTGAAAAGCTTAGTTAAGTAAAAGATTCCTAAAATAAAACTTATTTCAGCTTTTTGAAAGATTTCATAAAAACATAAAAAAACTTTTTCAAAACTTATTTTAAAAAAAAATTAAACTTGCCTTTTCAAAAAAAAATTTAAACTTGCCTTTCAAAAATGGTTTAAACTTTCTTTTCAAAAATAGTTAAACCTTTAAAAAAACTTAACTTCCTTTTTCAAAAATACTTTGACCTTTTTTATAAAAAATTTCACTTTGAAATTTAAAAAAATACTTTAACTTAAAAGGATATTTAATTTTAAGATTTTGAAAAAAATACTTTAACTTAAAAGGATATTTTATTTTGAGATTTTGAAATAATAATTTAACTTAAAAGGATATTTAATTTTGAGATTTTGGAAAAATACTTTAACATTGAGAAAATATTTAACTTCCTTTTTTTTTTAAAAAAAAAAGTTTATCTTAACTTAACTCCTTTCACTTCCCCTTGATTAATACCTTAAAAATTTTTAACTAAATTATTTAAGTTTGAGGGTCCTAGAGTCCAAGCATGAGAAACAAAAAAAAAACATAAAAGTTATTATTTATTTTCTTGATTTTCCATCTCACTCTTTCCAAGTTATCAAACATGTTCATCTTATTAAGTCTAAATTATTTTCTTGATTTTAAATTTTGAAAATTATTAAGTATAAATTTGAAAATTTAAAAATATTTAAGTTTGAATTTTAAAATATTTTCGAATATTTATGTTTGAATAATTATATTTAAAGAATTAATTAATATTTGAAAATAATTAAGATTTACAAATAATTAAGATTTGAAAATAATTAAGGTTTTGAAATTAAAATTTTAAAATTAATTAATATTTTGAAATTAAAATGTGAAAATTAATTAAGATTTAAAAATAATTAAGATTTTAGAATTAAATTTTGAAAATTAATTATGATTTTATTATTAATTAACATTTGAAAATGATTAAGATTTAAAAATAATTAAGATTTTAAGATAATTATGATTTTGAAATTAAAATTTAAAAATTAATTTAGATTTTAATATTAATTAACATTTAAAAATAATTAAGATTTGAAAATAATTAAGATTTTGAAATTAAAATTTAAAAATTAATTATGAAATTAAAATTTAAAATTTAATTATGATTTTAAAATTTAAAAATTAATTAAGATTCGGTTTAAGTTTGGTTAAGTTTGATTAAGTTTAGGTTAATTTGAATTATATTTTCATTAATTAAGTTAGGTTAAAGATTTATTTAATTAATTTTAAATATAAATCCATATCACCCTTTTTTCTAAATTGTTAATCAGGGAACTTTATATGTTTTGTGATATGGTTAATTTTATTTTCAATTTAGATTCAAAATCTAAGGATTGATTTATACATGAGTTAGACTAAAATTTAACAGTTAGTCAATTAAACATTCATTTTAATAATTGGCTTCTAGGCTTTGGCCAGACACTAGACCTTCTTGAAAATTGGAATAACAACCGCTTCTAGTCAAAGTTTTTTAAAGAAATTAAATGTTTAATTTTATTTCTGAAAATCCTTGGTGTAACTAAATAAGTGTTGATCAAGTCTAAGTCCTTATCTATTCTAATCTAAGCATATATAAGGAAAAAGTAGTAAATCAAGCATCAATCAGGTTTATCTAATAATAAAGATGATCTTTTTATTGACTCCCCTTAGATCATAGCCTCGATAAGGTCTATCAAGATAGTAAATTTGATCCTTAGGGATTCAATATTTATTAAGTCCAACTTGATTAGTCAGGTTAGACTTGGGGACCCATGCTTGGACTAGGTTCTTAGTTGATCGATTCATTAAACACAAGTATGATCTGAATCTTTATATAAAATATGACACCCAAATAATAATTAAATAATAAAATTATTTGAGAAATAATCTTATTAGATTTTTTAAGAATTTTTAGGGATTTAAATGGAGGTCGTATGACATATTTTAAGAGGATTTGGGGCATTGACAGGAGAAGAAGAAAGAAATAGCGTTTAAAGCATTAGGTTACTGCTTAAATATGGGTTTAATTAACTTAACCCTTAGTTAATTTTCCAATCAACTTTCACTTAATGGTTATTATAAACAGGCTTCTTCTATGCCCAATTGATTCATGCCCTTAAAATATGTCATACGACCTCTATTTAAATCCTAAAAAATTTCTAAAAAATCTAATAAGATTATTTCTCAAATAACCTTATTATTTGATTATTATTTGGGTGCTATATTTTACACTTTGTTTGGCTTAATATCTGAGTCCGGATTGAATGTATACCACCCTTTGTTTTCCAAGAATCAAAACAAGGTTTTTGGAATATAGTGAACCATTCCAACATGTCCTTAAGTCCTTTGACTTGAGTTTTCAAATTAGAATTTTCTTCCTCAAGTTGTTGGACTTGGGTTGAATTTTCACTTTGAACTGGCTCTGTCAAAGGATTTGGGTTAGTCTCCTCCTTAAGAGATTCAATCTCCTTTAAGAGTGTCTTGACCTGGATATTGGACTTAGCTAATTTTCTTGATAAGTAAGAAATTAAATTATGTGATATAGTTAAGGAAATACTTACAGAGTTTTTTGAACCTTCAGAAATGGATATGGATCTGTGGCTTCTCTCAAACTCAGCTTTTGATTCAGTTCTGGCATCAGACTCGGTCTCGACAACATAAGCTTGGAATGGTAGGGAAAGGAAGCTCGCTTGCTCGTGTTCTTCATTGGAGTCTTCCTAGGATTCAGACCACGTTACTTTTAAGGCCTTCCTTCTTCTTTGTTTATGGTTTGGACATTCAGGCTTGATATGTCCCTTTTTTTTTGCAGCCATAGCAGGTGACTTTGGACTTGACCTTCGTATTTGATTGAGTCACCTTCTTGATCTCTCCTTTGGTGAAGCCCTTCTTTTTCATGTATAGTTTTTGTACCAGTTTCATGAGCTCGGTGGTGATTTCATTGTCATCTTCTAAGTTTGATTAATCTTCAGACTCAGGTTCGATTCAGCACTTATACCTAGACTCCTTGGTATGGCTTGTACCTGCAACCAACGTAATACCTTTTTTAGCCATAAGTGTATTAGTCTGTTCATGCAATTCAAATTCTAAAAATATCTCGGCTAGTCTAATCAAAGAAAGGTCCTTGGATACCTTGTAGGAATCTACCATTGATGCCCACAGGTATTCCTCAGAAAGGCATCTAGCGTGTACCTAATGTTGTCATGATTCTCCACTTTTTATTTGATCGCGTGGAGGCCATTCAGAAGATCTTAGATGCTAGCGTGTAACTGGCTTGCTAACTCACCTTACTGTATTTTAATGTTATAACTTATTCAATATTAAGTCGCATTTACTTACTTTTACATTAGAGGTGACCTTGTGTAGTCCGATTAATTACTCTCATAATTCCTTGGTGCTATTGAAGGTCCGACCCAGTTTAACTCTTCTTTTGTTAGGCCACATTAGAGGGTACATGTCGCTTCTACATCTGTCTCGATCTTCCTCTTTGTTTGTGCATCCCACTTATCGCAGGGGATGAGAACTCCGTCTTTTGTGGGAAATGTGTATCTAGTTTGGATTATGATCCACATTTCTACTTGGGTCTTGAGATGGTACTCTATCCGACTTTTCCAGTAGCCAAAATCCTCGTCGGAGAAGAGAGGTGGATGAGTGATATTGTAGCCTTCTTGTTGGGCCATTTAGAAAGATCTTACAAAAAAAATGACAAATGTCCCAAGACTTGGTCTTGAATTAGTAGTACCGGAGAAAAATAAAATAAGAGTGTTTCACTAATTTTAAGAAAAAATAATAACAAATATTATGACAAATTTTGTAAAATATGATTTTTCACCAACTTTGACTAATGGTAAAAAAAATAAAAATGAATTTTTCAAAAAAAAATTGGAGGGAAAAAATGGAAATGATATACAATTTCCTTTTTCAAAAAGAAACCCCCTGCTCGATTGGTGGTTTCACCAATTCAGAGTGGTCTCACTCTGATACCAATTGTATGATCGAGACGTACTAGAGGGGGGAGGTGTAACGGCCCACCTTCTGGGTACTGGTTGTAAGGCCGGTCGCTACAATTATGCTAAACTATACTGTGCGGAAAGCTGGGCTAATTAAAATTTTAGTCTACTAATGACGGATACAACTGCCAAGAAAGGTCTAAAGACCTTCTTTGCTGGTGTACATATGCTAAGGAGGGGAAACTGAACATCCCAACTGGGCTAGGGACTAGAACTAAACTTCCCAACTAACTACAGTCCTGCCGATCGATCCGCAGATCGATCGAAGCTATGGGGCATTCGGTTCCCAACTGGATCGGTCGGGCAGACCGATCCATGTGTGGCTGGATCGGTCGGGCAGACCGATCCCGGTGTGTCTGGATCGGTCGGCAGACCGATCCAGGCACCCGAAACCCCTGGAACGCTACTGTATCGTGCTGGATCGGTCGGCTGACCGATCCAGGAGGATACAGTGGCATACTGTATCTGTCTGGATCGGTCGGCTGACCGATCCAGGAGCCTGGCACACTACTGGATCGGTCGGCAGACCGATCCATCGTCTGATTTCCTGATACGAAATCAGAAATGCTGATTTCGACACCTTGTCGTGCCAAAACCACCTGCAACCACTCTAACATATACTAATAACTATTCTACCATACATTGGCAACATTCAAGACATAATATAATGCATGTTCACTAGTTCATACCATTAACCATACTAGAATGCGAAGCATAAGGGAAAAGAGAATAAAACTTTAATAACTAGGCTTGCTACAAGTTCTAATGCGTAGTAAAATAAAACTAGATCCCTAGGATCTTTATTCCAGTTCCTGCCACACACATCCTCATCTGCACTGACCTCCAGCCTCCACTGCTAGTCTATTTTCCTTTTACCTGTATCTGCAGTATAAGGAAAATAGTATCTGTAAGCTAAAAAGCTTAGTAAGAAACCATCTACCTCACTAAATCATGCATACGATGCAAATATGCTTTTAAATCATGCTGTTTGAAAAACATACTGAATATGCAAGCATGGCATGGCATGGTATCATACAAAGCATGGCATAACATAAGCTGAGCATAAAATAAAACTGATCATAACATGTCTATAACTGTATATGAAGCTATCATATTTAACAACTGAAATAAGCTGAGTTGATACAAAAGTGAGCTAAGCTGAAGCTGAGCTAATACTGAATTCCATTATGTTTTAAAACTGATTTGGAAAACTATTATATATAATAGATAAAAATACTAAACATGCTGCTGTAGGGCCCTGGCAACTGTACTTGTTGTGCGCGCATCCCTATCTAAACCCGGGATTGCAAGTTCCGAATCTAGTAGGGTTTACTAGGTTAGCTAAACCTAGGGACGACTATGGGAGTCCAGCCCAGTGGATATCTAATCCAGTACAGTGCCGCTGCTGAAAGTAAAATACTGAAATGCTAATTAGCTGAATCTAGGTTATCTGAACCTAGAACTAGGTTGTCTGAACCTAGAGGCGACTGTGGGAGCCCACCCATTGGACATCTAGTCCCATAAAGCTGGAATAAAACTGATATGCTATTTTAAATGCTTCTATACATTTAACTATGCTGTTAAAACTATCTAATGTTGTGCTAAACATTTTTATCGAACACCTAGTGTGCTCCAACTCTCCTCTCTAATGGGGAAACCACCTCTAGGCACCCGACGACGTCTAGAACCTCTATCTGAAGAGGAGAAACGCGTCCGGCCCATCCAGAGATACTCAACTAACCCCTAAATCTGCGAAGAGAATTAAAAACACTCTAGAAGTCGATAAAAACCTACATATAACTAAATTATAAGCATGCAATCAAACGAGAGCTACTTATACTGCAGGTGACGGGTTTCTTACCTTGTGTGCTAGATTTCTTACAAATCTAATCGTTAGGAATTCCGGTGGAGACGACTTCTCGACGATCCGCTCGCGTCCACATGCTCTACTCGCGGAGGGGAACGTCCTCGTGCTGAAATCGTCGTCGGAAAGTGACCTTGGGACCCTAGGGAGAGAACCCTAGGTTGTTTGGGTGTTGGTGCCGAGAGAAGGAGAGGAAGGAGGGGTTGGCGTCGGTGAGGGTTTGGAGAAAAGAATTGGCGTGAGGTTTTGTGAGGAGAGGGCTGCCGAACCAAATTAAACCAAACCCACACTTAAGTTTTTCCTATTTATATTAAGCGGATAACTAAGCCCAACTTAAATATAAATATATTTGATTCTCCTTTCCTTTCAGCACGGCCCTGTTGGGTTCACCGGTTACTAAGGCTAACTAAAGGTTTAGCGGACCCGAGAGGTCCCGGGTTCGATTCCCGCTTAAGCCTTTTTATTCTTCTAATTATTTTTGCTACTTCCGCTACTCGGAAAATTCCGGAAAAATATCTAAAAATTCCAGAAAAATCATAGAATAACTCTAATGCAAGTTTGAGAATTTTTGGGCATTACAGGAGGTGAATAACACTTGTGGCTATTTCTCTTCATTTAAAAAATTTGGAGTAAAACACAGTGGAATAAACAGAAGAAAGCAAAAGCAACACTAACAAGGTAGAGTTTTACTTGGTCCGGAGCCTTTGATGACTCATACACCAAGGCCCACAATCGTTGATTTCTTTCATTGGGCAATCACTGATAATTCAAACAATGATTATAAACTTGAAGTACAATAGTAAGAAAATCAAGTTACTAATAACAATAGAATTAAGAGTCGTTCGTTAATTGTCGAGTAGCGTTTGGGCATTGTCGAATCATTCCGAAGCAGTGCGCAAGAGCTGAAGTAGTTCTAAATAATGTCTGAATATTTATCCTGAAGTTGCTGGTAGAATTCCATTTTATAGCCAAGCTAGACCTGATCCAGGTCCACTAATCTTGGGATAAATCTTTAACTTGACGTTGATCGGTCGACCGATCCTCCCTGATTAGTTGGCTAAACCTTCTGCATCTACCTAGCATCCTATCCAGATGTTGTCGCTTCAGATAAAGCCTTTGTTCGATCGATCGATCCCACCGTTTGGTTGACTAATCCCGCTATCCTTGCTAGTTTTTCTAGTCCGATCGACCCGGTCCATCAAGTCATTGCTTATCCACTATTCGATCGACTGAACCCGAGGTTCGATTGATCGATTCCTTGGTCGAACCTGATCAAGTCGCTACTTATCCGATCTTTTTTGCTTGAGGGTTGGATCAACCGATTAGGATGTTTGGTTGACCGAACAAGCCAAAATTCTAACCTGCAAGGTGTTAGTATTCATGAAAAATACAGTTAGAATAAAAGGCAAATAACATGTAAAGATAATTTTTGACAGCCTTCGGACTGTCCGGTCTTGACTTTGAGTTTCGTTGAAACTCTAGATTAGACCGACGCCTACTATTCCCTCTTTCGGGAACGCATCCTCACCTACTCCTCTCAGGAGAGTTTACCTTTTGCCAGACCTATCTTCCAGATAGTCTAGAATTTTGATTAGCATCTAAGACTTCAGGACTTTTCCACTGGACGTCTAATCCCCGACCCGTCTAGTCTTTCACCTAGTGTCTGCAACCCCTAGTATTTTCACCTAGAGTCCTCGATTCTAGGATTTTGCATGATGCCCTTGACCCGCCAAGACTTCGCCTAGTCCCCAGACTATGACTTCATTGTCTAACAGCAATTAGGACTTTCCATAACCTAAGGTTACCACCCCCTAGGACATAGGGTTACCTCCCCCTAGGATTTTCCACCTGCCTAGAATCCACTAGAACTTTTGCCTAAGAACACTTGGGACTTTCCTGCAAGCTTAGTCACAGTTGTTAGATCATAAGACATCTTAACTTTTGAACCCTTTGTCATAATCAAAACTTAGGTTCGATCGTCTGATGCTCCCTACACCAACAATTTAAGGACAATTTCTAGATGAATATTTTTCTTAAATAATATCAGGTTCATCGGTAGGATATTTGAAGAATAATTTCAAAAATATATTTTGAAACTTCCTAAAATCCTATTTTTGAATTTGAAGATTATGTTTAAAAATTATTTTGATATTTTTCTAGAAATTTTATTTTACTCAAAATAACTTAAAGTATTTTGAAAATATTTCTAAGTTAAAAACTCTTGTTTAAAATATTTTAAAAATATTTCTAAATTCTTGTTTAAAATACTTTAAAAATTATTAAAATTCTTGGTTAAAGGATCTTTTAAAAATATTTCAAATTCTTAGAATTTTTTTTAACAAAATATTATTTTGAAAATTGTATTGAAAAGTTCTTGCAACCCACTCTTAAAATATTTTAAAAAGTTAGTATATTTGAAAACTACTTTCAAAATATTTTGGAGGCTACTTTAAAACTTTAAACAACTATAAATTTTGCAAAAGTTAGCTTTCCCAACCTATTATAAATTTTAAAAACCTTTTTTTAAATTTAGTGAAAACTTTTTAAACTCTAAACTCCTCCCTATAATAAACTTGCAAGTTTTTATGTTTATTTTGAAAAGTTTATACTCACTTGTGTGTTTCAATACTTTGGTATACTTGCATTTTTTTTATGAATGTCGAAGAGGGAGGGTAAGGGTTAAGTATGTAAAACTAAAAGAAAAATTTTAAATTTAAAAATCTTAACCCTAAAATACTCAAGAGAATAGAATAGAACTTGCTTAATTTTAATTGTTATTCCTTTTGTATCATTTTTTAAACTTTAACCCAGATTGTTATTGTATCAAAAAGGAGAAGATTATTGATACAATTAGCACCAATGGCCAAACTTGAGTTTTGATAAATAACAAATAGGTTAAAGTTAGATGTGTTGTTATCTGACCTTGTTACCGAGTGTTTAGGGTTGACTAACCCAGTCAGGATGTTCGACTCCTGACAAGTTGAAGTCCAGATGTGGGATTCTGGTGAGGGTCAAGATGTGTAATTCTTGATGGGTGAAGACAAGATGTGTGATTTTGGTAAGTCAGAATGTGTGATTCCTAAGTGGAGAAGACCAAATGTGCAATTCTGGCAGGTTGGAATGTCTGATTTCCAATGGATGAAGATCGGATGTGCGATTTTGGTAAGTCAGGATATTCAATTCTCAGAGTTCAGATGTGTGATTACAGAAGGTAACTCTACACCTGGTAAGTAGAGGTAAGTCACTAGAGAAGAGTAACTAAGTGAGGACGCATCCCCGTTTGAAGGGACAGTAGGCGTCAGTCCAATTTAGATCCATTTTGAAAACCTAAATTGAGACCTTGACTAGATACTAGTCTCAGGGAGATAGGATCTTATTACTACTTCTTATTATTACTATGCTAACACTATCTTGTAGGTTGTTACTTGATTTATTAGACTAACATATTTTACAAGGTAAAAGGAGCACAAAAGGCTTTGGATGAATAATGCCTAAGGCATCTTCCGTGCTATGAAAGGTGTCTTCCGCACTGTTCATGGAAGCCACTTTCAGTGTCATAGAAGGCACCTTTCTTAGGATAAAATTTAGACTTCATCACAGATAAGGAGCAATGAGTTCAGGATCAAAGTTTATAGGTTGGAGGTGTTGGTTGCTACTCGGAAAACCTAGAGGTTCCACTGTACAAAAATTTTGTACAAAGGTCTGAACCTTTTCCTAGCTACCATGTGTTCTTTTAAATTAAATTTTGGATCGCCTGCGGAACTTAACACGTTTGATCCAAAACTTAATCTATTTGTTCTTTTAGGTTTTGACTTGGATCTCCTGCGAAACTTTACACGTTTGATCCAAATCACCTAAGTTATTAATTCCATTAAATATTAATTTCCATAATTGGTTCCCAGTACTGACGTAGCGAGGCACATGACCTTCTTGGATATGGGAACAATCACCACCGACTAGACAAAACCTTTTAAGGAAAGCTAATATTTAATTTCCTAAAATAACTTTAGGTTAACCGTAAAGAACAATCAAATCACAAGAAAAATAAAAAACAAAAGAACACAACATCGAAAAACATATTCGAAATACTAGAATCGTAAACCTCTTGTATTTGGTATTATTTCCAAAAATAACTAGTATGATGCGGAAAGAAAAATTACTAGTTATACCTTTTAGAAAAACCTCTTGATCTTCTACCGTATTCCTCTTCTAACCTCGGACGTTGTGTGGGCAACGATCTTCCGAGATGAGAACCACCAAGCACCTTCTTCTTCCTTACAAGTTTCGGCCATCAAAACATCTCCTAGGATGAAGAGGTTCGGCCACCACCACCATGCTCCAAGGGATGCTAGAAAAGAGGCTTCTTTTCTCTCCTTCTTCTCCTTCTTAGATCCGGCCACCAAAGCTATCTCCACCATGAGAAGGTTTCGGCCACACAAAGAAGAGGAGAGGAAAGAAAGGGCCGGCCACACCCAAGGAGAAAAGAGAGGAAAAATAGAATAGAGATGTTCGCCATGAAGCCTCCTCTACCCCCTCTTTTATAATCCTTGGTCTTGGCAAATAAGGAAAATTTAATAAAAACTTCCTTAATTCTTTTGCCATTGAGAAAGAAAACTTATTTAATCAAAAATAATTTTCTTCTCATCAATTCATATGGTCGGCCATATTAAAGCTACAAACAAGGAGAGTTTTAATTAATTAAAACTTCCTAATTTGTCTCTAGAAATTTATAAAAAATTTCTCCAATAATTTTCACCCCTTCATGATTGGTTAATAAAAAGGAAATTTTATAAATTAAAATCTTTCTTTTAAACATGTGGATAAAAAGAAAGTTATCTCTAAAAATTAAAATCTCTTTTAATCTACAAATAAGGAAAGATATCAAATCTTTTCTTAATCTCTTGTAGAAATTTATAAAAGAGAATATTTAATTTTTAAACTCTCTTTTAAATCATGAACATGGATAAAAGGGAAAGTTTTCTTTAAATTTAAAATCCACCTTTTAATCAACAAATAAGGAAAGATTTCAAATTTTAAACTCTCTTTTAAACATGTAGATGATTTACAAATAAGGAAAGTTTTTACCAAAAATTAAAACCATCCTTTTAATCTACAAATAAGGAAAGAGATTAATCTCTTCTCTTAATCTTTTGTAGAAAGCTATAAAAGGAAATTTTTAATTTTTTAAACTCTCTTTTAAAATCATGATATCCACATAAGAAATAATTTTAATAAAAAAATCCTTTTTAATATTCTAGTGGCCGGCCACCTAAGCTTGGGACCCAAGCTTTGGCGGGCCACCAACTTGGCTCATCCACTTGGTCTTGGCCGGCCCTAGCTTGGGTTCCAAGCTAGCTTGGTCGGCCCCATTGGATGGGTAAGAAGGTGGGTATGTGGTGGGTATAAATCTCTATATACAAGAGGCTACGATAGGGACCGAGGGGAGGAATTGATTTTGGTCTCCCGATGAAATTAAGTATCCCGTGTTCGCCCCGAACACAAAACTTAATTTCATCAATAATAATTCATTCCACTAAAGAAATATTATTGAACTACCGCACCAATCCCAAATTATATTTTGGGCTCCTTCTTATTATGAGTGTGTTAGTCTCCCTGTGTTTAAGATAACAAATGTCCACTAATTAAGTAAGTTACTAACAACTCACTTAATTAATATCTAGCTCCAAGAGTAGTACCACTCAACTTCATCGTCATGTCGGACTAAGTCCACCTGCAGGGTTTAACATGACAATCCTTATGAGTTCCTCTTGGGGGCATTCTCAACCTAGATCACTAGGACACAGTTTCCTTCTATAATCAACAACACACACTATAAGTGATATCATTTCCCATTTATTGGGCTTATTGATTTATCGAACTAAATCTCACCCATTGATAAATTAAAGAAATAAATATCAAATATATGTGCTTGTTATTATATTAGGATTAAGAGCACACACTTCTATAATAACTGAGGTCTTTGTTCCTTTATAAAGTCAATATAAAAGAAACGACCTCTAATGGTCCTACTTAATACACTCTAAGTGTACTAGTATAATTATATAGTTAAGATAAACTAATACCTAATTACACTACGACCTTTCAATGGTTTGTTCCTTTCCATTTTAGTCGTGAGCTACTGTTTATAATTTATAAGGTACTGATAACAT
The DNA here is from genome assembly GCF_018446385.1 of Zingiber officinale. Lineage (NCBI taxonomy): Eukaryota > Viridiplantae > Streptophyta > Magnoliopsida > Zingiberales > Zingiberaceae > Zingiber > Zingiber officinale. The sequence continues at coordinate 49,316,964 of NC_055996.1, read as the reverse complement.
GATCCTCTGTGTGTGACACCACACACCATGTTATCTACAATATAAATTAATTGAAAAACTACATTTATCATAAATATAGACATTTGACCAATGTGATTCTTATTTCTAGATAAATGTTTATACCAAAAGCTAGGCTTTTAGTATACATCCTAGCAATCTCCCACTTATACTAAAAGACTAAGCTGCCATATCTGCTACCATACATCTGATTCCCAACCCTTCAACTTGCCCATCAAAAGCTCTTGCCTTAAGGGCCTTAGTGAAAAGATCTATAGGTCATCATCTGATGCAATCTAGGCAGCAACAACTTCTCCTCGTTTATACGATTTCTCGTATTGGGTGGTACTTGCGCTCTATTGTGTTTACCTGCCTTATAGACTTATGGTTTCTTCGAGTTTGTTATTGCACCAATATCATTGTAATAATCTTTGGACAAACTAGAAATCATATCTAAGTCTATCTTGAGGTTATTAAGTTATTCAGCTTTTATGGCTACCTCAGAGGCTTGCCATATACTAAACTTCTATGGTAGAGTCCAGAAAAACACCTATGCTTATCACTCTTCCATAGTTATGACTTTACCTCCTAAAGTAAACACAAAACCCCGAGGTTGACTTACTATTGTCCCTATCCGACTGGAAGTCAAAATCCGTGCAACCCACAGGGACCAAATTAACTGCCTTGTAAGCTAGCATATAATCTCTAGTGCCTCTAAGGTACTTTAATATATGCTTTACTGCAGTCCAATGTCCTTGTCTAAGGTTACTTTGATATCTGCTAACTATGCCCTTAGCAAAACAGATTTCTGAACTCTTGCATAGCATACTTTAGGCTTCCCACAGCCAAAGCATAAAGAACTGCCTTCATTTCCTCTATCTCATTTGATGTCTACGGAGACATTTCTTTAGATAAAGTTACTCCATGCTAAAAAGGTAAGAAACCTTTCTTGGAGTTTTGCATGCTTAAAACGAGCAAGGATTTTTTTTCGATATATGAAGCTTGGGATAAGTAAAATATTCTTTTCTTGCGATCCCTTATTACTTTGATCCCAAGAATATATACATTCTCCCAAGTCCTTTATATCGAATTGTTTGGACAACCATACCCTTACTTCTGACAACATTTTGATATTGCTTCCAACTACCAAAAATGTTATCTACGTATAGTACAAGAAATATCACCACGTTTCCATCACACTTTTTGTATACACTAGACTTATCCGGTTACTAAATAAATCCATAGGTATGGATTACTTTGATAAACTGGATGTTCCAAGACCTTGAAGCTTTGCCTCAGTCCATAGACTGATTGAGCTTGCACACAAGATGCTCTTTGCCCTTTGCAATGAACCCTTCTGGTTGCTTTATATGGATGCATTCTTCAAGACTTCCATTAAGGAATGCTGTCTTGACATCCACTTGCCAAATAGATAAAAGAATCCAGATAGACTTAAGCATGACTACCAGTGAAAAAGTTTCCTTTTTCATCAAGCCTTGCTTTGAAAGTTTCCACCTTCCTGTCTATCCATCTTTTCCTATTGTAGACCTATTTTTACCCAATGGCTTTTACACCATCTGGTGATTCTACAAGCTTCCAGATTTTATTAGAATACATATATTCTAATTCTGTATTCATTGCTCTTTGCCAAGATGCTGCGTCTTTATCTTGGAGTGCTTCATCATATGTCCGGGATCAGACTCATATTCATTTGGGATCAAGTCCAAAAACTCTCCCAAAATATGAATTTTTTTAGGTTTGCTTGACAACCCTCCCACTACGATGAGCCACTGTCTGTGTATCATTTATGATACGTGTTGCAGTTTCTTGTGATATTTCATCTTGTACAGTTGGTACTAGATTAGACATTTCCTTTATAATTTCTTTAAGAACAAATTTACTTATGGGCTTGTGGTTTATTACATAGTCATTTTCTAAAAATCAGTCATTGATTCTAACAATGACCTTCTGATTTTTTTAAGACTATAAACTTACTTTCGTTTCTTTAGGATAACTCACAAACAAGTGAACTCCTGCCCAACTTATCAGTGTCTCTCATGTGCTAGACCACCCAAATCCGAACATGCTTCAAACTAGGCTTATGCCCATTCTGCAATTCTATGGGAGTAGAGAGTTCTGACTTTAGAAGGTATTATGTTCACTTCTGTTTCTTGTGTATATCCTTAAAACAAATTTGATAATTACACTACAAAAAAAATGTTAAAAGACAACACCCCTACGACAACGGTTTTTGCCAAAACCATTGTCTTTGAACTCCCCATTAAATATAAAAGACAATGGTTTTGGGAAAACTGTTGTCATTGAGCGATTTATTTTTGAATCAACAACACTTTTTACAACGGTTTTCTAAAACCGTTGTCTTTAAGCGCTTTTTTTAGGGGCTACGACAACAGTTTTAATAAAACCGTTGTCTTTTGCTTTATTCGTTTCGTCATTTCCCCTCGCAGTTTTGCTTTCCCTCTCTGCAAAAATATTTTCGCGCCGTGTTTTCCCCTTAGCATTCCCGAACTCTAAGCCATTTTTCTTTCCTCTCCTCGACTATCTCTTCACGCCATGACACCAAATGGAGCACTTGCGCGACATTTGCAAGTCGACTTCCTCCTCTGCCATTGCGACAGCCTTCCTAAGCACACCCCAAGCCATGGGATCCTCCCTTTGACCTGTCGCAGCCGAAGCTCGATCCCTCATCTCCTCCATTGTTGCTCGCAGTTAGTCCCTCTTGACCCCGTCGGTTCACTTCCAAAGTAGTAGCTTTCATTCCAGCAATCGGCGATGGGAGGAAGAATCTAGGGATTCGCTTGCATCCAGTGAGGGCGAGGAGGTCCATAAGTTTTCGACATACTTTGATCCCTTGGAGGGAAAGATCAAGACAATGGCAGTTGTAGATGAGAGAGATGATAATGGAGGAGAGGCGGAGGTGAGCATCAATACAATGGCTGCCGCAAAGGTAAGTAGTAGTAGTAGTATCCAGGAGCTCAGGAGTCAGCAGACTGACGAAAATAAGCAGAATCCCCTAACCTATGCTGGTGTAAAGAGGCAGTCGAGGAAGACGAAGTCTACTTGGGTCTATGAAAACTGCGGAGATGTACAAGCACGGTGGTGGGGAATGTGCCCAAACTGTTAAGTGGCAGGTAAGTTTAAGTGCTTCGTGGAGTCTGAGGTGAGCAAGTTAAGGGGGACTGAGATTTCTGAAGCCCTAGCTAGTTCGTGGCTCCACCAGAGTCAAGAATAAGCACCCCTATCATCTTAGCCGAAGTGAGAACAGGCGCAGACCAGTCAGAATGGAGAATTCCGCTGTGAGTCCTTTTCTTGCATATACTCTCACTGGGAAACCTTCAACAGCAATAAGGTTTCGATGGACTCTTCTTTTTTTTTTTAGTATTTTTAAGTTTTTCTTTTCACCACAAATTGAAGTTCCCTTTGCTTCTCCTGCATAAAGACTGTGTTTGAAGAGGTGTTTAAGTAAGATCAATTATCCATTGGGGTTATTATATTAAGCATCTGATTAGGATAATAGTAATAATGTTAGATAATGAAATGAATTTGTTTGCTGAATTAGATGGAATATTTTTATCTGTTACTATATACTGTAATTTGAGGTGTCAACTAATCTAATCTAGTGTGGCCAAGCTACTTGGGCCATGACTATCATTCCTACTTAGCATGGGGTGAGAGTTCTTAACGGCACAAGTCACCAAACTTGCAAGGTCATGTTGATATGAATTATAGGTTATATCTTGAACATGTATATCCTTTCTTTATGCTTCGTTAGCAGTTTCATTTCTAGAAGTTGCCCTCGTTCATATTATTTGTTCGTTTAATTTTTTGAACATCACAAAAGAGAAGTATTATTTCCTAGCATCATTTTGTACCTTGTGGAAGCTTTTCGACTCATAGCCATGCAATATGATTTTTTTTTTATTTCAGAGTTTTTCTTTGAGATCATTCCATGTTTCATGGAATCTTAGGCCTTTCTAATGTTGCATTTGATTATCCATAAATATGTGCATTATAGATGAGATACACTTTGATGTTGTTCATCTATTTTTTGCTCAGTGGATACCTCTTTCCAACTCTCTTGTGAAGTGTTCCTAGTTTATAGATGAAGGGCACATTCATACTCATTCTTTTTATGCTATTTAAACTAAAACCTAAACTGATTTGAAAAAGTTTGTTGATTTATCTTCAAAATTATCAATCTGACAGTGCTTTATCCTATTTATAATAATATAATTTCAATGGTGAACAATGATCTCTATTTTGTAGTTCAACCGTACAATTTGGTTCTTTTTACACATTTTTTTATTTTGCAGGCAATTTCATACATTAGAACATTGTATGCCTTTACAAATGATACTCTTGCTAAGTATTCTTATGCAACCTCACTTCAAGTTACACTAAGGTATGGAATACCGATTAGTCTAGTGCAAGGCCTTGGTCTTGACTTCACATATGGTATTTCTATATGTTCTTGTGCTTTACAACTTTGGGTTGGGAGGTTCCTGATTTCGAATGGAAAGGCTAATGGTGGAGAAATTATTACAGCTTTGTTTGCTGTAATTTTGAGTAGCATGTAAGTAAGCTTTGTTATGAAATATACATTCATCTCTAGTATATCTTTTCATTTTTCTCTCTAGGATATCTTTTGTTCTCATTAAGTCTGTCATTTTCAGTGGACTTAATCAAGCGGCTATAAATTTGTATTCATTTGAGCAAGGGAGAATTGCTACTTACAAACTTTTTGAGATGATAAGCTGTTCAAATTCTTCTCTTAATCAGGATGGAAGTACCTTAGCTACAATGCAAGGAAATATTGAGTTCAGAAATGTTTACTTCAGCTATCTTTCACGTCCAGAAATTCTCATACTGAGTGGCTTTTACCAAAATGTACCTGTTAGAAAAATTGTGGCCCTTGTTGGTAGGAATGATTCTAGAAAAAGTAGTATAATTCCTCTTATGGAGAGTTTCTATGATCTTACCTTAGGTTTGTCTTCTTTGACTATGTTTTCCTATCATACACTAATGTGCGTTTCATTGATGCTTGACAGTTTTGTCTTGATTTCTTGATGCAGTTGAAGTTCTATTGGATGGGGAGATACAAAACATCTAAAGTTGGAATGGTTGAGAAGCCAAATTAGACTAGTTACCCAGAAACCAATGTTGTTAAGTTTGAGCATCAAGGATAATATAGCTTATGGAAGATCTGCTACATCTGATCAGATTGAAGAAGCTGCTAAAACAATTCATGCACATGATTTCATAACTTCTCTTGAAATGGGATACGAAACTCAGGTTGATCTTGCACATGTTTAATTTTGAGCTTGTCCTTTGATCATGTTTAATTTTGGGTTGAGTCTCATTTGATATTCTATTTTGCATTACACTTATTGAACATGATGCAATATAGGTTGGTAGGACTGGTTTAACATTGACTGAAGAACAGAAAATAAAAATCTCAATAGCTCGTGTTGTGCTTTCAAATCCTTCTATTCTTCTACTGGATGCATGAGGTCACAAGTGGACTTGATTTTGAGGCCGAAAAGGTTGTTCAAGAGGCTCTGGATATTCTCATGTTGGGGAGATCCACTATTTTAATAGCTAGGCGCCTTAGTCTTATTTTGCTCTATATTTGACTCTGGAAGTTCTTTCAAATTTTCATTTGTAGATACATGACAGTCCTTTCCTTTAAATACACTTGCAAATTTGCTGAATTTTGTTACATTTACATGCCTTTTCTTCAGCCATTTAGTTTGCACTTAATAGTGTTAAAAGTCTACAGGTTCTAAGCATGTTTTGCATCTGTGTGACAAAGATTCCTATTGATCTGTTCCAAGAAGTGAATTGGCTGTTTGTTCAAGTGTGCCTTCTCACATCTGCATAAGGTAAAAATTTGACTCTATATTTCTTCCTTAGTGTGTAATTTTGTTTCTAATGAATCTTTTAGTATTCAATACCTCTCAAACACATACATATCTATCTGATTCTTTGCTATTTTTCCAAAAGTTAGTTGATAGATGAAAAAATTATAGAATTTACTGTTTCTAATGCTGGGCATTTACTTCAGGGATCTATTATTTTGCCAACTATAATCTTAGGGCAGTTGTCAAAAAGTCATTATTGTGGTTATAGATAAAAATTGATGTAATATCTGCCTGAAATTTCAATATTAGCAATATGATTGTCTAGAAATGTTTTCTCACTTATACATGACGAATAATATAGATGGTAGGAAAATTGAGCACTATATGGTAGTTACATTTTAGAAATACTAAGATTATGTTTTATGATGCACTGAATCCCTGGTGTTTTGACTCATGATATCCTAGAAGAGTTAACATTAATTTTTTCTCTTTGTGAGATGCACTTCCTTACATCATTTCATGGATATGCAGGTTTCAAGTTGTTCTTGTATAGTATCAAATGGACTGCAAGAAGTTCCTGCAATTCATTAAAGAGAAGAAGAAGAGAATTCGGGATCATAAAGAGGCCTCCTTGAAATGGAAGCTAAGCAGAAGCTTAAAGCTTGGTTGTTTGTTAATTTTCTTGTGTAGTTAATTTTTGAAATTTGAAGATAATATTTTCATGGATTGAATGTAGTAAATATTTAGTTTTGTATTGGTGGTTTGTTTATATTAAATAAAGATTGATTGTTTGTTATTATCATGTTATAACATGAATATTAAAGACAACGGTTAGAAATATTGTAAAAAGTACGTAACCACAACGGATTTTTTTTTTATAAAAAGTGATAAAAGACAACAGTTTTATCTGTTGTAAAACATATTAAAATTATCTACCACAACGGTTTTAAAATTTATCTATTGTAAAAAGAGTCTACCACAACGGTTTATTTCTGTTGTTGAAATTATCTACCACAACGGTTTTAAAATGTTGTCGTATCCTTCGTAAACAAATTTTGAGCATATAAACAACAACGGATAAAATCCGTTGTTAAATGTCAACAAAGACAACGAATTCAAAATCGTTGTCGTAGGGCAATACATTCTACAACGCCCTCAGTTACAACGGTTTTTTGACCCTACGACAACGGATAATATTCGTTGTCGTTTGTAGTTTTTGTTGTAGTGTTAATTTATCATCAATCTACTTATTTCCATAAGAGTCCTATACCTTCTTTCTACTACACCATTCTGTTGGGGTGTACTAGGTGCAGCTAGTTGGGATTGAGTCCCTACTTTTGATAAGTGACTCCTAAATTCTCCCAAGAGGTACTTGCCACTACGATCTCACCGTAGTGTCTTGATACTTTTACTTTGATGTTTCTCCGCATCAGCCTTGTACTCTTTGAACTAATCAAAGTACTTAGTCTTGCGGCACATTAAGTAAATGTATTTGTATCTTGAATAGTTATCTATAAAATAGATGAAATATTCGATACTACCTCTTGCCTAGATAGTCATAGGATCACACAAATCAATTCCAACATATCTTTGGCTCCATACCCCTTAGACTTAAAAGCTTCTTGGTTATTTTTCCTTCCAAGTAAGACTCGCAGGTTGGAAAGATTTCCACTACTAATGAACCCAAAAGTTCATCAGCTACCAATGAATCCTACTTAAGTTAATATAACCTAGCTTTAGATGCCAAAGATATAATTGGTTCATTTCCGAAGGTTGCTTTCTCTTAAAGTTAGAAGATGTGTTACTAATTTCCATTTGTTGCATCGTGGAAGTTATTGGATTATAAATTGTCAACTAACATACCAGAATAGATAACTTCCCTATTTTTCTTGATAACAACTTTGTTATCAAAATAGACACAATATCTATTCTATAATAGTTTAGAAACTGAAATCAGGTTCTTTCTAAACTTAGTATGTAAAGACAATTTCTAATAATCCATATTTTATTCCTATTAGAGAATAAACCTCTCCCACTGCAACTGCTGCTACTTTTGCAGTAATGCCCATGTGGACGGTGTTTTTATTTTCATTTAGTTGTCAGGTTTCCTGGAACCCTGCAATGAATTGCAGACATGATTAATGACATCTGTATCTACACTCCAGGTCCTGGTAGATAACACCACTAGACATGTTTCAACTAATGAATTAAATACACCTAAATTTTTCTTAGTTCTAAGAAGACAGTCTACCTTAATGTCCAAGTCCTATTTCCAATCATTACAATTGGGACTACTAAGTCTTTTCTATAGTATAACAACTAGGGGATTGACAAACATTTTAAATCCTAAGAATCACAAAAATATTTGGTCAAGATCAATTCTTTTAAAATCCCTATGAATTTTGTATGCCACGATAGTGTGGACGTATACAAAATAAAAAAAGAGATTTTATCCATTAATTTTATTATCTCGTCAACTTTACTTTATGACGAATAAAATTAATAGTTGATCTGTCTTTGATCAAATATTTGGTCAAAACTTTTTGAATTTAAAATAACATTGATTCCTCAAATAATATTATTTAAATTCACCAACACCTCAAACACGGTGAATTTTGCATGCCACGATAGTGTGGACGTATACAAAATTTAAACATTTGTAAGAGGAGGGTTTTACCCATTAATTATCTTGTCAATAAATCTTTATGACAAAATAAAATTACCTCAAACACCGTGAATTTTGTATGCCACGATAGTGTGGACGTATACAAAATCAAATATTTGTAAGAGGAATTTTTAATTTTATTATCTTGTCAACTTATTTATTTGACAAATTAATAGTTGGTTTTCTTCGGTCACACAAATAATAGCAGTGACTCCGATGGGGAGGATACTATTAGACGTGCCTAAGTGTATACCATTACTTGACACTAAGTCCATTAATAAGATTGTTCCCCTTCCGATGGGGAAGATCACACGCTCTTAATTAACTTCCTATTGTCATCCAAAATGGAAGTTTAAGCTAGTGATCTGCAAACAAGCTCATCCGATATGGAGGAAGGCACTCAGAGCCAACGCGCAAGCTTGTTGCATCACTTATAAACCAGTAATGGAGACCGTGGAATTTATTTAAAAATAAATCCCTCTCCCACTTAGTTATTTAAAGTGAGGAATTTTGACTATGCTAGCCTACTTAGCATGCATACACAACACAGCATAAAAAGCAATAAAATAGAAAAACTAATTTTCAACTATTATGGTTTTTATCTATTGCTGTCCTCCGTGTGTCGCTAACCCAAGCTACTGCCATCTTTGGCCACTGCCACCGAGTCTAGTTGTCGCATCCATCTTGCTCCTTGTTCCGCTGTGCCTCTGGTCCTCAATAGGTTCCACGCCTTGCAAGATTCGATCCGTGACATAAATAGAATTTTACATTTTTCGATCCTATATTCCTCAAAGGAATGTACATGTAAACTAGATCGAACATAAAATAAAATTTACATCCATCGATCCTATATTCCATAAAAGGAATGTACATGTAACTAGATCAAAAAATAAAATCCTAATAAAACTAAATACAGCTCCTGCTGTATTTTATAATACAATCATGCACACATAATAAAATGCCCTTGACATGTCCAAGGGTCCAATCACACACATAATAACTATAAGCCATAATAGTTGGATCCTGCATCCACAAAGTTAGCACATCCTACTATTATCCTACCTAAATTATGTATGACATGTGCATAATTAAACTAATACCAAATACACAGAGGCAAAACCCTAGCTCTGATACCAATTGTTGGTTGCTACTCGGAAAACCTAGAGGTTCCACTGTACAAAAATTTTGTACAAAGGTCTGAACCTTTTCCTAGCTACCATGTGTTCTTTTAAATTAAATTTTGGATCACCTGCGGAACTTAACACGTTTGATCCAAAACTTAATCTATTTGTTCCTTTAGGTTTTGACTTGGATCTCCTGTGGAACTTTACACGTTTGATCCAAATCACCTAAGTTATTAATTCCATTAAATATTAATTTCCATAATTGGTTCCAAGTACTGACGTGGCGAGGCACATGGCCTTCTTGGATATGGGAACAACCACCACCGACTAGACAAAACCTTTTAAGGAAAGCTAATATTTAATTTCCTAAAATAACTTTAGGTTAACCGTAAAGAACAATCAAATCACAAGAAAAAGAAAAAACAAAAGAACACAACATCGAAAAACATATTCGAAATACTAGAATCGTAAACCTCTTGTATTTGGTATTATTTCCAAAAATAACTAGTATGATGCGGAAAGAAAAATTACTAGTTATACCTTTTAGAAAAACCTCTTGATCTTCTACCGTATTCCTCTTCTAACCTCGGACGTTGTGTGGGCAACGATCTTCCGAGATGAGAACCACCAAGCACCTTCTTCTTCCTTACAAGTTTCGGCCATCAAAACATCTCCTAGGATGAAGAGGTTCGGCCACCACCACCATGCTCCAAGGGATGCTAGAAAAGAGGCTTCTTTTCTCTCCTTCTTCTCCTTCTTAGATCCGGCCACCAAAGCTATCTCCACCATGAGAAGGTTTCGGCCACACAAAGGAGAGGAGAGGAAAGAAAGGGTCGGCCAAAGAGAGGAAAAATAGAATAGAGATGTTCGCCATGAAGCCTCCTCTACCCCCTCTTTTATAATCCTTGGTCTTGGCAAATAAGGAAAATTTAATAAAAACTTCCTTAATTCTTTTGCCATTGAAAAAGAAAATTTATTTAATCAAAAATAATTTTATTCTCATCAATTCATATGGCCGGCCATATTAAAGCTACAAACAAGGAGAGTTTTAATTAATTAAAACTTCCTAATTTGTCTCTAGAAATTTATAAAAAATTTCTCCAATAATTTTCATCCCTTCATGATTGGTTAATAAAAAGGAAATTTTATAAATTAAAATCTTTCTTTTAAACATCTGGATAAAAATAAAGTTATATCTAAAAATTAAAATCTCTTTTAATCTACAAATAAGGAAAGATATCAAATCTTTTTTTAATCTCTTGTAAAAACATATAAAAGAGAATATTTAATTTTTAAACTCTCTTTTAAATCATGAACATGGTTAAAAAGGAAAGTTTTCTTAAAATTTAAAATCCACCTTTTAATCAACAAATAAGGAAAGATTTCAAATTTTAAACTCTCTTTTAAACATGTAGATGATTTACAAATAAGGAAAGTTTTTACCAAAAATTAAAACCATCCTTTTAATCTACAAATAAGGAAAGAGATTAATCTCTTCTCTTAATATTTTGTAGAAAGCTATAAAAGGAAATTTTTAATTTTTTAAACTCTCTTTTAAAATCATGATATCCACATAAGAAATAATTTTAATAAAAAAATCCTTTTTAATATTCTAGTGGCCGGCCACCTAAGCTTGGGACCCAAACTTTGCCGGCCACCAACTTGGCTCATCCACTTGGTCTTGGCCTGCCCTAGCTTGGGTTCCAAGCTAGCTTGGCCGGCCCCATTGGATGGGTAAGAAGGTGGGTATGTGGTGGGTATAAATCTCTATATACAAGAGGCTACGATAGGGACAAAGAAGAGGAATTGATTTTGGTCTCCCGATAAAATTAAGTATCCCGTGTTCACCCCGAACACACAACTTAATTTCATCAATAATAATTCATTCCACTAAAGAACTATTATTGAACAACCGCACCAATCCCAAATTATATTTTGGGCTCCTTCTTATTATGAGTGTGTTAGTCTCCCTGTGTTTAAGATAACAAATGTCCACTAATTAAGTAAGTTACTGACAACTCACTTAATTAATATCTAGCTCCAAGAGTAGTACCACTCAACTTTATCGTCATGTCGGACTAAGTCCACCTGCAGGGTTTAACATGACAATCCTTATGAGCTCCTCTTGGGGATATTCTTAACCCAGATCACTAGAACACAGTTTCCTTCTATAATCAACAACACACACTATAAGTGATATCATTTCCCAATTTATCGGGCTTATTGATTTATCGAACTAAATCTCACCCATTGATAAATTAAAGAAATAAATATCAAATATATGTGCTTGTTATTATATTAGGATTAAGAGCACATACTTCCATAATAACTGAGGTCTTTGTTCCTTTATAAAGTCAGTATAAAAGAAACGACCTCTAATGGTCCTACTCAATACACTCTAAGTGTACTAGTATAATTATATAGTTAAGATAAACTAATACCTAATTACACTACGACCTTTCAATGGTTTGTTCCTTTCCATTTTGGTCGTGAGCTACTGTTTATAATTTATAAGGTACTGATAACATGATCCTCTGTGTGTGACACCACACACCATGTTATCTACAATATAAATTAATTGAACAACTACATTTATCATAAATGTAGACATTTGATCAATGTGATTCTTATTTCTAGATAAATGTTTATACCAAAAGCTAGGCTTTTAGTATACATCCTAGCTGGAGGCACTTTCAAGGCTATGGAAGGCGCCTTCAACACTCTTTATAAGGGTGTCTCGATCAAGCTTCAAGAACCAACTGATATACAAGGTTCTACATGTCCGATTGACATTCTGATTGCTCTAGCTTCCTGCTGCTGCATCAAAGAAGTCTATCTAACATCAGGCTGCTCTTCTGATTCATCCGATCATCTCTAGCAAATCGACAACAACACACCGAGCACTCTAACTTATTGGCAACATTTTATTAGTGTTGTATTCTTTATACTACTGCTCTAAAAGGGAAGTGTAGGTTGTTACATTGTCCCTATTTTTTGTACTCAATTTCCTCTTTCGGTGTTTTGAGGGAGACATTTAGTGGATTATCCATCGATAGGTCCGCGGGACCTGGGTCTTAGAGTAGGAGTCACCGAAGGTTCTGAACAAAGTAAAATCGACCGTGTTTGTTTCTATTTTTCATATTTAATTTTCTGCTGCGCATTTTGTTTTTTCAAAACTGAAAAGTCAAAAATTTTAAAACCACATAATTCACCCCCCTCATGTGCGTCTCAATCCAACAGGAGACACGTGTCTTACCAACTTTATTTTGATATGACAACTAACGTATGCCTTTCCTCATGAGTTTCAATAGTGCTTTTTCGCCCTCAATCTGACGACTGCCTTTAATAGAACCATTTCAATCGCCTGGTCTATATTGCTAGATGTCTCAAGGGTTTAGGTTTAAGAACCCTAAGTATTGCAAAGAACAACTCATCTGTACTTCGTCTTCTCCAACCTTCCGCTCCTCCGGCTGCTTGTACCTTTCTTCATGTGCCTTTCTCATAAGTGCTCGTCCCCCACCTACTTTCTTTTGTATTCGCTGGCAATGGCTTAAGAGACCTTAGCTTCCTGGTATGCTTCCTTTCATTCTAACTTTGATAACAGTGACTTGAGTCAATGAAATCGGGTCTAGAGATTCCCAACACCTTTTGTCTTCATATCCCTAGACCCTGCAATCACCCATACCATCCTCCTTTTGTCTTCGTTACTTTCTTCAAGGATCATCTTCATGTTGGCTTGTGGTTTCTTGTTCCCTAGTTCTTTTCTGACTTAAGTCAATATTTTTGTATTCCTCTTTCTTAATTCTCACCCAATACCTTTCCCACCATGTGCAGAATGGTGATCTTGTGTCGCTTATATGGCATCCCCTTATCTCCACATCTTTTTTCACCATTTTTACCAACTCATGAGATCGGAACCCGATGTTTTTATGGTCCAATCTCAGCTAAAGGAAGTTTTCTTTAAGAACATGCCCTCTTTAAATAAGGGTTGAAAATCTCTTCTTTTTTTTCCTTTATCCGCTTCCTGGAGCCTATATCCTGGCCCATCGAATGGCGAGCCAACCTTCCTTCCCCTTCTGAGTTAGTCCATCACTAGCATGAGCCCACATGTGTTGCTGCTTCCGAGAGGTTGACCAACATGCAATTCCTCCTTCTTTACCTGCTGCGTGAGAGTGTCCTTTACACATTTGGGTTGAGTCCCATCCGAAAGGCCCTGCTAGCTCCCTTCGGTAAGCCTAGGTAACTTAGCTCCTACATCCTCACTTACTGAGGTCTTTTCTTTTGTATGTAGAGGATGTCATGTTTAGGGCCTACACTCTCAACTCTGCCCAGCTAAAGAGTGAGATCATAAGATGGCGAGCTCAAGGGATTCTAGCTGACTGGGAGGGTCAACCGGCCTGCTCCTCCATGGAAGCTTCCCAGCCTTCGACGGAGGAGCTCGGGGTGTCGGTCAGTGGGAAGAAACCAGTCGCGGAGCTCCCCACTACCACTGAGGAGGTTCCCTCCTTAGATCCCGACTGACCCCTACATCTTCAGCGCAAGAGGCATCAGGTGTTGGTTGCTCCTAGGAATATCATACTGGTTCCCCTGTACAAAAATTTTGTACAAGTCTTGAACCTTTCCTAACAACCTATTGTGTTCTTTAGAAATTAAATTCGGAATAGCAAACGGAAGTTAACATTATTGATTCCAAATTTAACTTATCTGTTCTTAGAGGTTTAGACTTGGATCATAAATGATACTTAACATTATAGATCCAAATCTATGTTACAAATTCAATTAAATATTTATTTCAGAATTCGGCTCCCAGGTCAAACATGGCGAGGCACTTGGCCTTCTTGGGTATGGGAACATCCACCACTGCCTCGACAAAGCCTCTTAACGAAATTCAATATTTAATTTCCTTATAGTAATCCTAGGTTTAACCAAAAAGAACAATCGAATCACAAGATTGAAAAATAAAAGAAACACAACTTCAAATCACAAATCCGAAAATCTAGAATCACTAACCTCTTGTGTTTGATATTTCAAGCATGGGCTCCAAGCTATGGTCAGCCACCCAACTTGGCTCAAGCCTTTGGCTTGGCCAGCCCAAGCTTGGGTTCTAAGCTTGCTTGGCCGGTCACCTAAGGGTGGGTAGGAAGTGGGTATTTGGTGGATATAATTCTCTATATATAAGAGGCTACGATAGGGACCAAGAGGAGGAATTGGTTTTGATCTCCCGATGAAATTAAGCTTCTCGTGTTCGCCCCGAACACCTAACTTAATTTCATCAATAATAATTCATACAACTAAAGAATTATTATTGAACTACCACACCAATCCTAAATTACATTTTGGGCTCCTTGTTATCATGAGTGTGTTAATCTCCCTGTGTTTAAGATACTTTGGGACATTTTGGGCTCCCACACCAATCAAAAGTCTTAGATGGGCCACATTATCAATTAGATACTTTGTTATGGCCTGAGGGGACCCTAGTTGTCACGCCCCAGAGGAGTCCTTGTCCGAAGAAATTTCGGCAGCATCTCCCCAGTACGACGGACAATCTGAAACTTCTACATAACACATATACCTCAGCCACAGGCGGCTGGAATTATAACAATAAATAAAAACAATCATCATGCAGTTTATATAGATATTCAACCTCTGGCTGTCACAACCACGCAGTTAATAATAGTAATCACAAACAATAATACTCTGACCCGAAATCCACCCTACTCAACTACACTCGTAAAGCTCAAATCCGACGAACTCACCTCTTCTGCCGTCCAGGCAGACATGTAGTAGAATAAAAATCCAAATCATACCAAAAGTCCATCAAACGGAAGGATTCCATACAATATCCATATGTAAAATCCAAAACAAGACTAAAACAAAGTCTGATAGAGAAAAGTGTTAGAGTGTATACTAAAAGCCTAGCTTTTGGTATAAATATTTATTATGAATAAAGAATCACATTTGGTCAAATTGTCTACATTTGTTTGTAGTTGTTTATTTAATTTATATTGTAGATAACATAGTATGTGGTGTCACATGCAGAAGATGATGTTATCAGTACCTTATAAATTATAAACAGTAGCTCACGACCAAAATGGAAAGGAACAAACCATTAGAAGGTCGTAGTGTAATTAGGTATTAGTTTATCTTGACTATATAATTACACTAGTACACTCAGAGTATATTGAGTAGGACCATTTGAGGTCGTTTCTTTTATACTGACTTTATAAAGAACAAAGACCTCGGTTATTATGGAAGTGTGTGCTCTTAATCCTAATATAATAACAAGCACATATATTTGATATTTATTTCTTTAATTTATCAATGGGTGAGATTTAGTTCGATGAATCAATAAGCCTGATAAGTTGGGAAATGGTATCACTTATAGTGTGTGTTGTTGATTATAGAAGGAAACTGTGTCCTAGAGATACTAGGTTGATAATGTCCTCAAGAGGAGCTCATAAGGATTGTCATGTTAAACCCTGCAGGTGGACTTAGTCCGACATGATAATAAGGTTGAGTGGTACTACTCTTGGATTTAGATATTAATTAAATGAGTTGTCAGTAACTCACTTAATTAGTGGACATTCGATATCTTAAACACAGGGAGACTAACACACTCATAATAAGAAGGAGTCCAAAAATGTAATTTGGGATTGGTGCGGTAGTTCAATAATAATTCTCTAGTGGAATGAATTATTATTGATAAAATTAAGTTGTGTGTTCGGGGCGAACACGGGATGCTTAATTTTATCGGGAGACCAAAACCAATTCCTCCTCTCGGTCCCTATCGTAGCCTCTTAATTATAGAGTACTATATCCACCTATACCTACCTTCTTACCCATCCTATAGGGGCCGGCCAAGCTAGCTTGGAGACCAAGCTAGGGTCGGCCATGGGTATGTTCATGGGTGAATTCATGTGGCCGTCCTTATTAAAATAAAAAGGAATTTTAATTTTAAAATTTTTCTTATGTGGATAATATAATTTAAAAGAGAGTTTAAAAATTTAAATCCTTCCTTTTATAAGATTCTACAAAAGATTAAGAGAAGAGTTAAAATCTCTTTCCTTATTTGTAGATTAAAAGGTTGATTTTAATTTTGGTAAAAACTTTCCTTTTAATTATATTCATGATTTAAAAGAAAGTTTAAAAATTAAAAATTCTCTTTTATTAGTTTCTACAAAAGATTAAGAAAAGATTTAATATCTTTCCTTATTTGTAGATTGAAAGGAGATTTTAATTTTTAGAGATAACTTTCCTTTTTGGAAATTATCCACATGTTTAAAAGAAAGATTTTAATTTATAAAATTTCTTTTTATTAACCAATCATGAAGGGATTAAAATTATTGGAGAAATTTTTATAAATTTCTAGAAACAAATTAGGAAGTTTTAATTAAAACTCTCCTTGTTTTGGGGAGAAGAGTGGCCAGCCATTATAATTTGAAAAGAGAAAATTATTTTAATTAAATAAATTTTCCTTTTCAATGGAAAAAGAATTAAGGAAGTTTTTATTAAATTTTCCTTATTTGCCAAGACCAAGGATTATAAAAGAGGGGGTAGAGGAGGCTTCAAGGCTAACGACTCTATTCTATTTTTCCTCTCTTTTCTCCTTGGGTGTGGCCGGCCCTTTCTTTCCTCTCCTCTCCTTTGTGTGGCCGAAACCTTCTCATGGTGGAGATAGCTTTGGTGGCCGGATCTAAGAAGGAGAAGAAGGAGAGAAAAGAAGCCTCTTTTCTAGCATCCCTTGGAGCATGGTGGTGGTGGCCGAACCTCTTCATCCTAGGAGAAGTTTTGATGGCCGAAACTTGTAAGGAAGAAGAAGGTGCTTGGTGGTTCTCATCTCGGAAGATCGTTGCCCACACAACGTCCGAGGTTAGAAGAGGAATCCGGTAGAAGATCAAGAGGTCTTTCTAAAAGGTATAACTAGTAATTTTTGTTTCCGCATCATACTAGTTATTTTTGGAAATAATACTAAATACAAGAGGCATACGATTCTAGAGTTTCGAATTTGTTTTCGATATAGTGTTCTTTTGTTTTATTTTCCTTGTGATTTGATTGTTCTTTTCGGTTAACCTAAAGTTATTTTAGGAAATTAAATATTAGCTTTCCATAAAAGGTTTTGTCTAGTCGGTGGTGGTTGCTCCCATATCCAAGAAGGCCATGTGCCTCGCCACGTCAGTACTGGGAACCAATTATGGAAATTAATATTTAATGGAATTAATAACTTAAGGTGATTTGGATCGAACGTGTTAAGTTCAGGAGACCCAAGTCAAAACCTAAAGAACGAATAGATTAAGTTTTGGATCAAACGTGTTAAGTTCCAGCGATCCAAAATTTAATTTAAAAGAACACATGGTAGCTAGGAAAAGGTTCGGACCTTTGTACAGTGGAACCTCTAGGTTTTCAGAGTAGCAACCAACAATTGGTATCAGAGCTAGGGTTTTGCCTCTGTGTATTTGGTATTAGTTTAATTATGCACATGTCATACATAATTTAGGCAGGTTAATTGTAGGATGTGCTAACTTTGTGGATGCAGGATCCAACTATTATGGCTTATAGTTATTATGTGTGTGATTGGACCCTTGGACATGTCAAGGGCATTTTATTGTGTGTGCATGATTGTATTATAAAATACTGTATTTAGTTTTATTAGGATTTTATTTTTGATCTAGTTACATGTACATTCCTTTTATGGAATATAGGATCGATGGATGTAAATTTTATTTTATGTTCGATCTAGTTTACATGTACATTCCTTCGAGAAATATAGGATCAAAATGTAAAATTCTATTTATGTCGCGGATCGAATCTTGCAAAGTGTGGAACTTTCTAAGGACCAGAGGCGCAGCACAGCTAGACCCGGTGGCAGTGGCCAAATATGGCAGCAGCTTGGGATGACAACACACGGAGGACAACAAGAGATAAAAGCCATAATAATTGAAAATTAGATTTTTTATTTATTGCTTTTATATTGTGCTGTGTGTGCATGTTAGTTTACATATTTAGTAGGCTAGCATAGTTAAAATTCCTCATTTATAAATAACTAAGTGGGAGAGGGATTTTTAAGTAAATCCCATGGTCTCCATTACTGGTTTGTAAGTGATCTAAAACTTTTGTTTCTTGGTGTGGCCCTCCTTCATCATGATCATCTCCCTGACTTCCATTTTGGATGACCGAAGTTAATTAAGAGCGTGTGATCTTCCCCAACGGAAGGGGCATAATCTTATTAATGGACTTAGTGTCAAGTAATGGTATACACTTAGACACATCTAATAGTATCCTTCCCATCGGAGTCACTGCTATTGTTTGTGTGACCAAATGATACCAACTATTAATTTTATTTGTCAAAAAGTTAGGTTGACAAGATAATAAAATTAATGGGTTAAAACCCTCCTTTTACAAATGTTGAATTTGTATACGTCCACACTAACGTGGCATGCAAAATTCACGGTGTTTGAGGTGTTGGTGAATTTAAATAATATTGTTTGAGGAATCAATATTTTTTTAAAATTCTAAAGTTTTTGACCAAATATTTGATCAAAGACAGATCAACTATTAATTTTATTCGTCATAAAGTAAAGTTGACGAGATAATAAAATTAATGAATAAAATCTCCTCTTCGATTTTGTATACGTCCACACTATCGTGGCATACAAAATTCATGGGGATTTTTAAGGAGTTGATCTTGACCAAGTATTTTTGTGATTCTTAGGATTTAAAATGTTTATCAATCCCCTAGTAGTCATACTATAAGAAAGACTTAGTAATCCCAATTGTAATGATTGGAAAAAGGACTTGGACATTAAGGTACACTGTCCTCTTAGAACTAAGAACAATTTAGGTGTATTTAATTCATTAGTTGAAATATGTCTAGTGGTGTTATCTACCAGAACCTGGAGTGTAGATACAGATGCCATTAATCATGTCTGCAATTCATTGCAGGGTTCCAGGAAGCCCGACAACTAAATGAAAATAAAAACACCGTCCACATGGGCATTACTGCAAAAAATAGCAGCTATTGCAGTGGGAGAGGTTTATTCTCTAATAGGAATAAAATATGGATTATTAGAAATTGTCTTTACATACTAAGTTTAGAAAGAACCTGATTTCAGTTTCTAAACTATTATAGAATAGATATTGTGTCTATTTTGATAACAAAGTTGTTATCAAGAAAAATAGGGAAGTTATCTATTCTGGTATGTTGGTTGAAAATTTATAATCCAATAACTCCCACGATGCAACAAATAGAAATTAGTAACACATCTTCTAACTTTAAGAGAAAGCAACCTTCGGAAATGAACCAATTATATCTTTGGCATCTAAAGCTAGGTTATATTAACTTAAGTAGGATTCATTGGTAGCTGATGAACTTTTGGGTTCATTAGCAGTGGAAATCTTTCCAACCTACGAGTCTTACTTGGAAGGAAAAATAACCAAGAAGCTTTTAAGTCTAAGGGGTATGGAGTCAAAGATATATTGGAATTGGTTCATTCTGATTTGTGTGATCCTATGAGCATCCAGGCAAGAGGTTGTTTCAAATATTTCATCTATTTTATAGACAACTATTTGAGTTACGGATATATTTACTTGATGTGCCGCAAGTCTAAGTGATTTGATTAGTTCAAAGAGTACGAGGCTAATGTGGAGAAACGACAAAGTAAAAGTATCAAGACACTACGGTAAGATCGTAGTGGCAAGTACCTCTTGGGAGAATTTAGGAGTCATTTATCAGAAGTAGGGATTCAATCCAAACTAACTGCACCTGGTACACCCAACATAATGGTGTAGGAAAAGGAAGGTATAGGACTCTTATGGAAATAAGTAGATTGATGAGTTATTAAGAATATTATCAAAATCATTTTAAGAATATACTCTGGAAACAGGAGTGAATATAGTACCTTCTAAAGTCAGAACTCTCTACTCATATAGAATTGCTGAATAGACGTAAGCCTATTTCGAAGCATATTCGGATTCGAGAAGTCCAGCACATATGCAGAAGAGAGACAATGATAAGTTGAACAGGAATTCACTTGTTTGTGGGTTATCCTAGTAAAATGAAAGTAGGTTTATAGTCTTAAAAATCAGAAGATCATTGTTAGTATCAATGACCGATTTTTAGAAAAGGACTATGTAATAAACCATGTGCCCATAAGAAAATTTGTTCTTAAGGAAATAATAAAAGGCATGTCTAATCTAGTACCAACTTTACAAGATGAGATACCACAAGGAAACTGCAACACGTATCACAAATGATACACAATTGCAGAAAGTGTCTTGTCGTAGTGGGAGGGTTGTTAGGCAATCTAAAAAGATTCATGTTTTGGGAGAGTTTTTGGACTCGATCCCTGGAGGACATGAACCTGATCTCTGGACATATGACGAAACACTCCAAGATAAAGATGCAACATCTTGGCAAAGAGTAATGAATATTAGAATTAGAATATATGTATTCTAATAAAATCTGGAAGCTTGTAAAACCACCAAATGGTGTAAAAGCCTTTGGGTGTAAAAAGGTCTATAATAGGAAAAGAGGGATAGAAAGGAAGGTAGTAACTTTCAAAGCAAGGCTTGATGAAAAAGGAAACTTTTTCACTGGTAGCCATGCTTAAGTCTATCCGGATTCTTTTATCTATTTGGCAAGTGGATGTCAAGACAGCATTCCTTAATGGAAGTCTTGATGAAAGCATCCATATAAAGCAACCAGAAGGGTTTATTGCAAAGGGCTAAGAGCATCTTGTGTGCAAGCTCAATCAGTCTATGGACTGAGGTAAAGCTTCAAGGTCTTGGAACATCCGGTTTATCAAAGTAATCCAGACCTATGGATTTATTGAGTAAACGGATAAGTCTTGTGTATACAAAAGGTGTGATGGAAACGTGGTGGTATTTCTTGTACTATACGTAGATAACATTTTTGGTAGTTGGAAACAATATCAAAATGTTGTCAGAAGTAAGGGTATGGTTGTCCAAATAATTCGATATAAAGGACTTGGGAGAATGTATATATTTTTGAGATCAAAGTAATAAGGGATCGAAAGAAAAAATATATTTTACTTATCCCAAGCTTGATACATCAGAAAATCCTTGCTCGTTTTAAGCATGAAAAACTCCTCAAAAGGTTTCTTACCTTTTAAGCATGGAGTGTCTTTATCTAAAGACATGTCTCCGATGACATCAAAGGAGATTGAGGACATGTAGGCAGTTCTTCAGTTAGACAACCTAATGTATGCTATGCACGAGATCAGAAATATGTTTTGCCAAGGGCATAGTTAGCAGATATCAAAGTAACTCTAGACAAGGACATTGGACTGCAGTAAAGCATATATTAAAGTACCTTAGAAGCGCTAGAGACTATATGCTAGCTTACAAGGTAGTTAATTTGGTCCCTGTGGGTTACACGGATTTTGACTTCCAATCGGATAGGGACAATAATAAGTCGACCTCGGGGTTTTGTGTTTACTTTAGGAGGAAAAGTCATAACTATGGAAGAGTGATAAGCATAGGTGTTTTTCTGGACTCCACCATAGAAGCTGAGTATATGGCAAGCCTCTGAGGTAGCCATAAAAGCTGAATGACTTAATTACCTCAAGATAGACTTAGAGATGATTTCTAGTTTGTCCAAAGATTATTACAATTTATTGTAATAATAATGGTGCAGTAACAAACTCGAAGAAACCATGAGTCTATAAGGCAAGTAAACACAATAGAGCGCAAGTACTACACAATACGAGAAATTATATAACGAGGAGAAGTTGTTGCCGCCTAGATTTCATCAGATGATAACCTAAGGTCCTTAAGGAAAGAGCTTTTTGAAAGGCATGGGAATCAAATGTATGGCAGCATATATGGCAGCTTAGTCTTTTAATATAAGTGGGAGATTGTTAGAGTTTATACTAAAAGCCTAGCTTTTGGTATAAATATTTATTATGAATAAAGAATCACATTTGGTCAAATTATCTACATTTGTTTGTAGTTGTTCATTTAATTTATATTGTAGATAACATAGTATGTGGTGTCACATGCAGAAGATGATGTTATCAGTACCTTATAAATTATAAACAGTAGCTCACGACCAAAATGGAAAGGAACAAACCATTAGAAGGTCGTAGTGTAATTAGGTATTAGTTTATCTTGACTATATAATTACACTAGTACACTCAGAGTGTATTGAGTAGGACCATTTGAGGTCGTTTCTTTTATACTGACTTTATAAAGGAACAAAGACCTCGGTTATTATGGAAGTGTGTGCTCTTAATCCTAATATAATAACAAGCACATATATTTGATATTTATTTCTTTAATTTATCAATGGGTGAGATTTAGTTCGATGAATCAATAAGCCCGATAAGTTGGGAAATGGTATCACTTATAGTGTGTGTTGTTGATTATAGAAGGAAACTGTGTCCTAGAGATACTAGGTTGATAATGTCCTCAAGAGGAGCTCATAAGGATTGTCATGTTAAACCTGCAGGTGGACTTAGTCCGACATGATAATAAGGTGGAGCTCTTGGATTTAGATATTAATTAAATGAGTTGTCTGACATCACAATTAGTTAATTATAGGAGACTAACACACTCATAATAAGAAGGAGCCCAAAATGTAATTTGGGATTGGTGCGGTAGTTCAATAATAATTCTCTAGTGGAATGAATTATTATTGATAAAATTAAGTTGTGTGTTCGGGCGAACACGGGATGCTTAATTTTATCGGGAGACCAAAACCAATTCCTCCTCTTGGTCCCTATCGTAGCCTCTTAATTATAGAGTACTATACCCACCTTCTTACCCATCCTATAGGGGCCGGCCAAGCTAGCTTGGAGACCAAGCTAGGGTCGGCCATGGGTATGTTCATGGGTGAATTCATGTGGCTGGCCCTATTAAAATAAAAAGGAATTTTAATTTAAAAATTTTTCTTATGTGGATAATATAATTTAAAAGAGAGTTTAAAATTTTAAATCCTTCCTTTTATAAGATTCTACAAAAGATTAAGAGAAGAGTTAAAATCTCTTTCCTTATTTGTAGATTAAAAGGTTGATTTTAATTTTGGTAAAAACTTTCCTTTTAATTATATTCATGATTTAAAAGAAAGTTTAAAAATTAATAATTCTCTTTTATTAGTTTCTACAAAAGATTAAGAAAAGATTTAATATCTTTCCTTATTTGTAGATTGAAAGGAGATTTTAATTTTTAGAGATAACTTTCCTTTTTGGAAATTATCCACATGTTTAAAAGAAAGATTTTAATTTATAAAATTTCTTTTTATTAACCAATCATGAAGGGATTAAAATTATTGGAGAAATTTTTATAAATTTCTAGAAACAAATTAGGAAGTTTTAATTTTTGTTTTAATTAAAACTTTCCTTGTTTTGGGGAGAAGAGTGGCCGGCCATTATAATTTGAAAAGAGAAAATTATTTAAATTAAATAAATTTTCCTTTTCAATGGCAAAAGAATTAAGGAAGTTTTTATTAAATTTTCCATATTTTCCAAGACCAAGGATTATAAAAGAGGGGGTAGAGGAGGCTTCAAGGCTAACGACTCTATTCTATTTTTCCTCTCTTTTCTCCTTGGGTGTGGCCGGCCCTTTCTTTCCTCTCCTCTCCTTTGTGTGGCCGAAACCTTCTCATGGTGGAGATAGCTTTGGTGGCCGGATCTAAGAAGGAGAAGAAGGAGAGAAAAGAAGCCTCTTTTCTAGCATCCCTTGGAGCATGGTGGAGGTGGCCGAACCTCTTCATCCTAGGAGAAGTTTTGATGGCCGAAACTTGTAAGGAAGAAGAAGGTGCTTGGTGGTTCTCATCTCGGAAGATCGTTGCCCACACAACGTCCGAGGTTAGAAGAGGAATACGGTAGAAGATCAAGAGGTCTTTCTAAAAGGTATAACTAGTAATTTTTGTTTCCGCATCATACTAGTTATTTTTGGAAATAATACTAAATACAAGAGGCATACGATTCTAGAGTTTCGAATTTGTTTTCGATATAGTGTTCTTTTGTTTTTCTTTCCCTTGTGATTTGATTGTTCTTTTCGGTTAACCTAAAGTTATTTTAGGAAATTAAATATTAGCTTTCCATAAAAGGTTTTGTCTAGTCGGTGGTGGTTGCTCCCATATCCAAGAAGGCCATGTGCCTCGCCACGTCAGTACTGGGAACCAATTATGGAAATTAATATTTAATGGAATTAATAACTTAAGGTGATTTGGGTCGAACGTGTTAAGTTCCGCAGGAGACCCAAGTCAAAACCTAAAAGAACGAATAGATTAAGTCTTGGATCAAACGTGTTAAGTTCCGCAGGCGATCCAAAATTTAATTTAAAAGAACACATGGTAGCTAGGAAAAGGTTCAGACCTTTGTACAAAATTTTTGTACAGTGGAACCTCTAGGTTTTCCGAGTAGAAACCAACAAAAAGCTAAAACAAAATAACAACTCAAACTAGTAGAGGACTAGCACTACGTGCTGTGGGAACCAGCGACTGGAACTGCTCCTGACAGCCTCAACCTGAAAATATATCAACAATGGAAGCGGGGTGAGTCCAACACTCAGCAGGTACAACTGATATGCATAATAAAACAAATAACAGACAATACTAATCATGCGTACAGTCTCTTGAATACGAGAAGAATAAATGCAACTGAAACGAAATCAGGAGATAACTGTACTAACCGGAATCAAAGTACAAAGGTAACAGGGTCGTCAGACCGGGGAAGTCATAATCATGTATGCATGTCATTCATATGCATCCATATAAATGCAGCAAGTAAATACAGCAATCACATACAATAAATGCAATAAATGCATATGGTGACCGTGCACTCTGACATCACTGCTCCTGATGAGTGACCGAGTGGACGGGATGCTATCGGAGTACTCCTGTCCTCTGACCCCAAATCATAAATGGGGGAGCTCAATGCTCTCATCTCCCGGTACACGATGACGGGGAGGATATCTCTGCCAGCTACCACGCTGAATCATCTGACCAACGGAGCCAAACAGAGTCCACCATCTGCCGGCTACCACGCTGCTACACTAAATGCCAACGGAGCCAAACAGAGCGGAACTGACTACCGGCTACCACACTGAGTCACCTGACCAACGGAGCCAAACAGTAGACCGCCACACACCTGCCTGATATACCACTAATCCATGAGTGGTGGTGTGTGCAGTACATGTAACTGGCGATGCGCTCACAATAATGGATCAGACAACCGCACAGCATGCAATCATGCAAGACGATGCATGACTCTAAACATGGCAATATCATGAATAGCATAGCAAGATCCATACATAAATAAAAGGTGTACCACAAGTCAATGTATCAGATGGAAGGTACACAAACAGATATGGTATCATATAAACCCTAGGTCCTGAACATGATATATCACATGGTTGGGTCACTACCGAAAGCATGTATGGTAAGATAAATAATAACATGCAGTGCATAATAAATAAACAAACAACATGTAACAGATCATGTAGTGACCAATCGAATCAAATAGAAAACACAATCCTTGCTATATGTTAAACACTTTATTATGCATATCAAAAGACATAAGTCAAAGTACCCGCCTCCAATGAGAGGATCGTATCCGAATAAATCCTCGTCGAGACACCGTCTCGAATCAAAGTCCTGTAATAATCACATTTAATTTAGCTACATACATACCACATAGCTAAAAATAATTTCTTATTTACTAGAATCCTAATTCGTTCCACTATACAATTTGATTTAGGTCTAAACCTAAATCAACTTGAACTCTTCCAAATATGAACCTAATACCAAAACAAATTTATACACCTTACCTCTATTCACAGCCTTGATTGTTGATCCACACAAGGTTTTGTTGCTGCCAGCAAAGGTTAATTGCTGTTGGAAACCAAGAAACACCACAATAACCAATTAACTCACTAAGCACAAAAATTGGAAATCATATTTCTACCTGTTTCCTCTTCGACAGTAGATAATAACAACCGATTGGAACCAAAAACCTGTGGCCAACAGCCAAGGCACCGAACTCTCTGTCCTTGAATCTGTCTTCCCTGTGGAGAAGGCAAAGCACATCAGGTGTGACCACAGTGAGGTGATCGGCGGCTTTCCGACCAGTGTTGGCCGTTGCAACCGGGACAACGCGAGGGGAAGGAAAGGTATGTGATGCTGTAACAGAAGAAAGGAGGAGATAAGGTAGCAGAACCTTGGCCGGCGTCGCGAGAAGTGACGCTAGGACTGAGGAAGAGGACTGTGGTGGCACCGGCTAGGGCAGATCAGGAGAGAGCTCGGTACTCCCTCTTCCGGCCAAAGCTTGCTGACGAAAGGGGCGGCGATTTGAGTCCTCCACGGCAAGAGGTGACAACAGAGGAGAGGAAGAACCGGCGCTAGGGCTGAGTAGGAACGGCAGTGGCGTCGGTGTGCGGCTTGGGAGGAAGAAGGAGAAATGTCGGCACGGCTTTGTGCACTCGGGGAAGAAGGAAACAGCCGTGGCCGGCGGTTAGGGCTCGGAGGAGAAGATGGTGTCGGCGCCGAGTGAGGCTCGGGAGAGAAGGAAGTTTAGACACGGGGAAAAATAAAATAAATGAAAAAGAAAAGGAATAAGGAATTTATAAAAGAAACAATTCCTCGCTTAAATGGGTCGCCTAAACAAGCTTTTTCCCGGCCCCGTTCTTGTCCCCGTTAACTCGTCCATACGAGCTCCGAAAAATTCTCAAAAAATTTTCAAAAATTATGGAAAATTCCCTTATTAATATTCGTATATTTTCAGTATTTTACACTGGTACAGCTGTAAGAAGCCAGTCTACTATTGACGAAGCCACACGAAGACTTCCTGGACCGACATCATTTTCAGAGCAACCTCCCTGATAAGGCTTTTCCTGTCTTCAAATAGTCTTGTATCATAGTCCCCTTGCCTCATTAGTAAAGTTGATATAGTGAATTCTTCTTGACTGGGCGTTATCTATGTTGTACATGTTTTATCTATAGTCTACTTATCTCACAATACCCATCATCACTTGTTAACTTGGATTAGGCCTGGAGTTATAAAATGTACTGTAGGGCTGGCGTGACGCCCAACTGGGGGTATCCTACTCATACCTTAAACCAGACCTGGGTTTGGACCAGGCCTAGGTTACCATCGATTTGGACTAAGAACTATCATAGATGAGGGGATCATTCAAGATCCCTTGTTGGTTTAGATGAGGTGCTCGACCCAAACAAGGATACACCCGGTGTGGTATGTAAGTCTTCAGTGTTTCTCTATAACTCTATAAGATGTGGAGAAACCTGAAGCTAGTCCATTTGCCACCACTTTAAAGGTTTGAGAAGACCTTTGTGGTGGCGTGTCTCGCTAGCTTCTTTTCTCTTTTGATTTTCTATCTGGCATCATAAAGGCCCCTTTTCCCCTATCGACACGGGTGTTTATACAAAAATCTAGGCTTTTAGTATACATTCTAACAATATTTATTTTGAAATAAGAATCACATTGGTCAAATGTCTACATTTAGTTAAATTCAATTATCCATTTATTTTATATTGAAGATAACATGGTGTGTGGTGTCACACAGAAGATCATGTTATTAGTTCCTTATAAATTAGAAATAGTAGCTCACAACCAAGATGGATTGGGACAAACCATTGGAATGGTTGTAGTGTAATTTGATATTAGTTTATCTTGACTATAAATTACACTAGTACACTATGTGTGTATTGAGCAGGACCATTTGAGGTTGTTCCTTTTATATTTAATGCATAAAAGAATAGAACCTCTATTATTATGGATGTGCGTACTCTTAATCCCGATATAATAACAAGCACATATACTTAGTATTTATTTCTTTAATTTATCAATGGGTGAGATTTATTCGTTAAA
Organism: Zingiber officinale; assembly: GCF_018446385.1. Lineage (NCBI taxonomy): Eukaryota > Viridiplantae > Streptophyta > Magnoliopsida > Zingiberales > Zingiberaceae > Zingiber > Zingiber officinale. The sequence continues at coordinate 49,288,451 of NC_055996.1, read as the reverse complement.
TGAATATGCCCGATAAATTGGGAAATAATATTATTTATATGGTGTATTGATGATTATAGAAGGAAGTTGTGTCCTAGTTATCTTGGTTGATGATGTCCCCTTGAGGAGCTCATAAGGATTGTCATGTAAACCCTGCAGGTGGATTTAGTCCGACATGACAATGAAATTGAGTGGTACTACTCTTGAAGCTAGATATTAATTAAGTGAGTTGTCAGTAACTCATTTAATTAATGGACATTCGATATCTTAAACATAGGGAGATTAATGCACTCATGATAAGAAGGGGTCCATAATATAATATGAGATTGGTGCGGTAGTTCAATAATAACTCTTTAGTGGTATGAGTTATTATTGATAAACTTGAGTTGGGTGTTTGGGTCGAACACAGGAAGCTCAAGCTCATCGGGAGGCCAAAACTAATTCCTCCTCTCGGTCCCTGCTGTAGCCTCTATAAAGCCTCACGTTCACCCGTTTTGATTTTCCTTCTTACCCAAATGAGGGGCCGGCCACATCTTTGCTTGGTGCCCAAGCAAGGGGTCGGCGAAGCCCTCTTGGTGCCCAAGATGTGGGCTGACCAAGCCATGCTTGGTGCCCAAGCATGGGGTCGGCCATACAAGAAGAGAAAAGGAAGTTTTGTTGAAAACAAAATTTTGTTAAAATCTTTCCTTTTATAGCTTTCTACAATAGTTAAAAGAGAGATTTTAATTTTGTTAAAATCTTTCTTTTTTTGTAGTTATCTACAATGGTTAAAAGAGAGATTTTAATTTTTTTAAAATCTTTCCTTTTTGTAGTTATCTATAATGGTTAAAAGAGAGATTTTAATTTTTGTTAAAATCTTTCCATTTTTTGTAATTATCTACAATGGTTAAAAGAGAGATTTTTATTTTATTAAAATCTTTCCTTTTTTATAGTTATCTACAATGTTTAAAAGAGAGATTTTAATTTTTGTTAAAATCTTTCCTTTTTTGTAGTTATCTACAATGGTTAAAAGAAAGATTTTATGTAATGCCCGACCTTCTAACCTTACCCTCATATGGGACAGACATTACCCTTATCTGTACATCTTAATTTTTTTCTGGCATTTTTACACATTATGTACTGCTCATCCCATAAGTCTACTCTAACTTGTTCGACTAATAGGACATGACCTGGAGCCAAGAAAAGCTGCACGGCCGTGTGAATCCACATGGTCGTGTCCCCTTGGTCGAGAGAGAGAGAGACACGGTCGTGCCCCTTGGCCGAGGGGAAGAACTGCACGATCGTGTGAATCCACACGGCCGTGTCACCTTGGCCGAGGAGAGGAAGTGCATAGTCGTGTGAATCCACATGGCCGTGTCACCTTGGCAGAGAGGAAGGGGTACATGGCCGTGTGAATCCACACGGCCTTGTCCCCTTGGGGCGAGAAGAAGAGGTGCACGGCCGTGTGAATCCACACGACCGTGTCACCTTGGCTGAGAACATGGAGTAGGGGACCGTGTGAGTCCACACGACTGTGACACGGGCCATGCGGAGGTCACCCCTGGCTCTATAAAATGGTTTGTTCTCCCCTGCGCGGACACCCTAGAGCTCCCTTCGTTGCCACTCTAATTACTGTCAACCCAATAACTTCATCCTAGGCAATTAGTGAGAGTATTTCAGGTAGAATGAAAAGAAGAAAGTGCTTTAACATCCAGTTTCAACATGTTCTATACAATAACAAGTTCCCCAATCTCCTTCCACTGTTCCGTCACACACACACAATGCACCGCTCCTGCTGCCTCCTCCTACTCGAGCTTTCCTTTACATTTATCTACAGTATAAGGAAATGCAAATCTATAAATGAATTCTTAGTAAGTACCATCAACTCACAAAACCAGCATTGAAACAAGAATAGACTTTTCAAATCTGTTTGGGAAAACACAAAACTCATCCTTGGCAATAATTCACGCTAAAACGCATAATTCAGAATATGTGCATGGCATGTATTTTTAAACAAGTTTATCATGCAAAACATCAACCTAAAACCATACTAGTAATGAATTGAAAACAGGAATCTTGGCATATTATTGAGTTCATCAATACTGCACTTTATAACTCAAGTTCTCAACCGTTGGAAACTTCTACTAAGACAACCAATGAATTTTAAAATCTTTATATTACATAACTAGTGAAAATAATAATCAACTTGCTTAGGCCCGACATTGTACCACTTTGCGCGCATCCTTAATAAGATCTGAGATAGATAATCCCGAACCTATCAAGGTACTACTAGGTGATCTAGGGGCCTAGGGGCGATCTAGGAGCCCACCCATGGACCTTGTGTCCAGTACATGCCTTTCTAAAGTAAAATACTTTCTTTTAACTATTGATTTCTTGTACTTGCACTTGCTTGTCATTTAAACAAGCACCTTATGTGCGCTTAATTCCCCCACACTTATAGGGAAGCACTTTAGGTACTTGATTATACTTCTTAGTCCCAAAACTTAATAGAGAGTAAATTAAGATGATCTAAACATGCTCTTAATTCCAAACTTAGAGGGCATCTTACATATCATAGCATCTATCTCCTTTAACATGCAATAAGCATATCATAACATGCATCTTTCTTAACATGCTTAAAACATATCATAACATGTATTATCGAAGCTACTCATACTGCAAGTGAGAGATACTTACCTCCTTTCGATATATATTACTATTATTGGGTGAAGAAAACACAACCCTCGCTTGTACGCCTTAATCTCCAATACACCCTTCCCGCGCATCCTAATCCTTGTGAAATCTCTTCTCCTAGATTCTCCCCTTGAAGGAGTTAGCACCTTGGAACCCTAGGGTTCTTGGCTGAAAACTAAAGAAAAGAGAGCGAAGGAGGTTTCGGCTAGGGAGGAGAAGAGAAAATGAATCGTTAGGTTTTCTTCTCTTCCCTTCCCTTTTTATACTAAGTGAAAGTTGAGGCATCTCTCCACATATAATCTACATATAATGAATAGTTTCCTATTTCCAATGTGATGCTTTACCACCACCTAATGGCTACTTAAACCAATCTTAAATCCAAGGTTCGGGTTCAAATCCAAGCTCGGGTCATTTATGAATATATTTTTATTTCTTTTCTCTTCCCCTATTTCTTTTTGCTCTTTTGAAAGAGAGGAAATTTACGTGCGTTACATCTTAATTTTGTTAAAATATTTCCTTTTTTGTAGTTATCTACAATGATTAAAAGAGATATTTTAATTTTGTTAAAATCTTTCCTTTTTTTGTAACCAACCATTATAGGAATAAAAGGAAGATTTTGTTTAAAACAAAATTTTGTTATAATCTTTCCTTTTACAGCTATTTATAATGGTTTAAAAGAGAGATTTTAATTTTTGTTAAAATCATTCCTTTTTTGGTAACCATCTACAATAGCAAATAAAAGGAAATTTTATTAAAAAAATTCCTTATTAGCCGCTAGCAATGATTATAAAAGAGGAGGAGGGAGGTGCCCAAAAACTAACACACAACCCAAGCTCTCCCTCTTTTATTCTCTTGGTGGTTGGCCCTCTTCTTTTCTCTTTCTCTCTTTAGGTCGGTGCCCCACTTCCTCCCTTTCTTCCCTCTAGGGTCAGTGTCCATCTCATCTTGGTGGTCATGGCTTGAAGGAGAAGAAGAAGAAGAGAAGAAGCACTTGGTGGCCGGTTGCTTGGAGGAGGAGAAAAAGAAGAAGGAGGCCTCTTCACTTTGTATTCTTTGGTGGCTGAAAGCTTGGAAAAGAAGGAGAAGGTCGGGTGTCTTTGTCTTGGTAGATTATCGCCCACACGACGTCCAAAAAGAGGAGAGGAATATAGCAGAAGATCAAGAGGTCTTTAGCTACAAGGAAAGGTACAACTAGTTCTTTATTCCGCTGCGAACTATTTTAGTTTTTCTTTGTATGGATCCTGAAATACCAACACAAGAGGCTAGCAATTTTGTGTTTCGATTTTGTGCTTCAATTTTGTGTTTTGATCTTGTGCTTCGATTGAGGTCTCTTTAGTTAAACCTAGGGATTACTGTAAGGAGTTTAAATATTCAATTTCTTTGAATGACTTTGTCTAGGAAGTGGTAGATGAATTCATAACCAAGAAGGCCGAGTGCCTCGCCAACAACCTAGAAGCCAATCCTTGAAATAGATATTTAATCAACTTCTGTAATATGGTTTAACTTCTGATGAACACATGAGTTGAACTTGGAGTAAAAATGTTAAGTTCTGTTTCCAATCCAAGTTTAACTTCTGAAGAACAACTTGGATTAAAAATGTTAAGTTTCATTTGCAATCCAAGTTTAACTTCTGTAGAGCACATGAGCTGCTAGGAAAAGTTTTGTTCTTATACAAATTTTTTAACAAAGGAAACAGAACGAAATTCCAAGTAGCACTCAATAATTGGTATCAGAGCTAGTTTTCTGCCTCTGTGTGTTTGGTTTTCAATTAAATTATGCACTTTTCATACATAAATTTAGGCAGGATAATAGCAGGATATGCAAATAGATTAACTCTGTGGTTGCAGACATCCTAGTTCCAACTATTATGGTCTTATTGTGTTTCTGTGTGATTGGATCCTCAGGCATGTCGAGGGGATTTTATGTGTGTGCATGATTATAATTATTAAATACAGCAGGAGCTGTATTAGTTTTAGGATTTTACATTCTGTTCGATCTAGATTACATGTACATTCTCTTGTGGAATATAGGATCGATAAATGTAAAATTTTATGTTTATCGCGGATCGTATCCTTGCGAGGCGTGGTGTTATTCGAGGACCAGAGGCACAGCGAAAAAGGAAGCAAAATAGACGCGACGACATGACCCGTTGGCAGCGGCTAGGGTTGGTGGCACATGGAAGCCAGCTATGGATGATGTCATAATAATTGAAAAATTATTTTTCATATTTATTACCTTTTATGCTGTTTATATGTGCTCTGTGTGTGTGCATGTTAAAATTCCTCATTTTAATTAACTAAGTGGGAGAGGAATTATTTAAATTCCACGGTCTCTATTACTGGTTTTTAAGTGATGCACTCAAACTTACGCGTTGGCTTTGAGTGCCTTCCTCCACATCGGATGAGTTTGTTTGCGGATCACTAGATCAAACTTCCTTTATGGATGATTATAGGAAATTATTTAGGTTTGTGTGATCTTCTCCATCTGAAGGAGCGCAATCTTATTTAATGGACTTAAGTATCAAGTAATGGTATACACTTAGGCGCATTTAATAATATCCTCCCCATCGGAGTCACTGCTATTATTTGTGTGATCGAAGAAAAACCAACTATTAATTTTATTTATCATAAAGTTAGGTTGACAAGATAATAAAATTAATGGGTAAAACCCCTCTTACAATTGTTTGAATTTGTATACGTCCACACTATCGTGGTATACAAAATTCACGGTGTTTTGAGGTGTTGGTGAATTTAAATGGTATTGTTTGAGGAATCAATATTATTTTAAATTCTAAAGTTTTAACCAAATATTTTGTGATTCTTAGGATTTCAATGGCTTTCAATCCTCTTGCTGTTATATTGAAAGAGGACAATCTTACTAGTCCCAATTACATTGATTCGAAACAAAACTTGGACATTGTTTTAACTACTGAAGGTTATAAGTTCATACTTCTTGAGGTCTGTCCTATCATGCCTAATAGCGATTCTAGTGAAGAAGAGATTCACAGGCATAGGAAATGGGTTAAGGCAGATAAGATGGCGCGGTGTTACATTTTGGCTTTTATGTCAAATATGCTGCAACATCAGCATCAAGCCCTACCCACTGCCTATGCCATGATTCTCAATCTCAAGGAACTCTTCGGACACCAGAATCGGGCTGCCAGGCAGGAGGCCATGAGAAACTTAATGACGACCATGATTGAGGGGACACCCGTAAGGGATCATATCCTCAAGATGATGGCTCATTTAACGGATTGTCCTCGCAGAAACAAGAACAATAAAGGTGTATCTTATTCATTAGTTGTTGAAACATGTTTAGCAGTGTTATCTACCGATACCTGGTGTGTAGATATGAGAGCCACTGATCATGTCTGCAATTCATTACAGGGTTCCAGGAAACTCGACGACCGCATGAAGGGGAAATCACCGTCTACATAGGCAATGCTACAAAAGTGGCGGCTGTTGCAATGGGAGATGTTTATTTATCTTTTGATAGAAATAAAACATTGATTTTGAGAAATTATCTTTATGTACCATGTTTTAGAAAGAACTTGATTTCAGTTTCTAAACTATTTATGGATGGATATTCTATTTCTTTTGATGACAAAGTAGTTGTCAAGAAAAATAGGGTAGTTACCTGTTCTGGTACATTGGTTGGTAATTTGTATACTCTAAATTCAATAACTTCCACGATACAACAAATGGAAATTAATAACACATCTTCTAATTTTAATAAGAGAAAGGAGCCTTCGGAAATAAACCAAACATATTTTTGACATCTAAGGCTTGGTCATATTAACTTGAGTAGGATTCAAAGGCTAATAACCGATGGACCTTTGGGTTCATTAGTGGTGGAAAATTTTCTAACCTGTGAATCTTGCTTGGAAGGAAAAATGACCAAGAGACATTTTAAGGCCAAGGGGTATAGAGCCAAAGATGTGTTGGAATTGGTTCATTCTGATTTGTGTGGACCTATGACTATCCAAGCAAGAGATGGTTTCAAATATTTTGTCTATTTTATAGATGACTATTCGAGATACGGGTATATTTACTTGATGCGTCGCAAGTCTGAGTGCTTTGATAAGTTCAAAGAATACAAGGCTGATGTGGAGAAATGTCATGGTAAAGGTATCAAGACACTACAGTCTGATCGTGGTGGCGAGTACCTCTTAGGAGAGTTTAGAAGTTACTTATCAGAGGTCGGTATTCAATCCCAACTATCTGCACCTGGTACATCCCAACAGAATGGTGTAGCGGAATGAAGGAATAGGACTCTTATGGAAATAGTTAGATCAATGATGAGTTATTCAGAATTACCAAATTCATTTTGGGGATATGCTCTGGAAATAGCAGTGTACATTCTGAACTTGATACCTTCTAAGTCAGTAAGCTCTACTCCCACAGAATTGTGGAATGGGTGTAAGCCTAGTCTGAAATATATTCAGATTTGGGGGTAGTCCAGCACATGTGCTGAAAGGAGACACTGATAAGTTGGAATCATGTACAGAAGTTCGCTTGTTTGTGGGTTATCCTAAAGGAATGAAAGGTGGTTTATTTTATAGTCCTAAAGATCAGAAGATCATTGTTAGCACCAATACCCGATTTTTAGAAGAGGATGATGTAATGAACCACAAGTCCATGAGTAAAATTATTCTTGAAGAAATAAGAGAAGACACGTCAACCTTAGTACCAATGGTACAAGATGAGATACCACAAGAAACTGCAACACATGTCAAAAATGATGCACAATTACAAGTAATGCCTCGTCATAGTGGGAGGGTTGTTAGGCAACCTGATAGATTCATATTTTTGGGAGAATCTTCAGACTTGATCCCTGGTGAACATGAACCTGATCCCTGGACATATGATGAAGCACTCCAAGATAAAGATGCAACATCGATTTATCTATGGACTGAAGCAAGCTTCAAGATCTTATAACATCCAGTTTAATCTTATGGATTTATTCAGTGTCCGGATGAGTCTTGTGTATACAAGAAGAGTGACGGAAATGTGGTGGTATTTCTTGTACTATACATAGATGACATTTTGCCCATTGGCAACAATGTCAAAGTATTGTCAGACATAAGGGTATGGTTGTCCTAGTTTGATATGAAGGATTTGGGAGAATATGGACATATTCTTGGGATCAAAGTAATAAGGAATCACAAGAAAAGAATGTTGTGCTTATCCCAAGCTTCATACATCGATACTATCCTAGCTCGTTTTAGCATGCAAAAATCCAAGAAAGGTTTTCTACCTTTTCAGCATTGAGTACCTTTATATAAAGAGATGTGTCCTAAAACATCAAAGGAGATAGAGGACGTGAAGACAGTTCCTTATGCTTCGGCTGTAGGAAGCCTAATGTATGCAATGCTATGTACGAGACCGGATATCTATTTTGCCATGGGTATGGTTAGCAGATATCAATGTAATCCAGGACAGGGATATTGGACTATCGTAAAGCATATATTAAAGTACCTGAGAATGACTAGAGATTATATGCTGGTTTACCAGACAAATGATTTGCTCTCTGTGTGTTACATAGATTCTAACTTCCAATCAGATAGGAACAATAGTAAGTCGACCTTAGGGTATGTGTTTACTTTGGGAGGTGGAGCCAGAGCATAGAGGAGTGCTAAGAAGAAATGTGTTTCGGACTCTACCATGAAAGCTGAGTATATGGCAGCCTCTGAGGCAGCCAAAGAAGCTGTATGGCTCAGAAACTTCTTGATGGACTTAGATATGATTCCTGATTTGCCCAAAATTATCATAATTTATTGTGATAATAGTGATGCAGTAGGAAACTCAAAGGAACTACGAGCCTATAAGGCAAGTAAACTCATTGAGCGCAAGTATCACCTAATACGAGACATCGTAAAATGAGAAGTTGTTTTCACCAAGATTGCATCAGCAAATAACCCGAATCCTTTCACATAGGCCCTTCAGGCGAGAGCTTTTGATGGGCATGTTGAGGGGATGGAAATCAGATGTATGGCAGCATAGTCTTTTGGTATAAGTGGGAGATTGTTAGAATGTATACTAAAAGCGTAGCTTTTTATATAAGCATTTATTTTGAAATAAGAATCACATTGGTCAAATGTCTGTATTTAATTAAATGCAGTTGTCAATTTATTTTATATTGTAGATAACATGGTGTGTGGTGTTGTAACGCCCGCCCCTCCTGCTAGTAGGGCGGGGTTACTTTACTTAACCATTACTATTGCGGAAACATACATGCATATTATAATTTCTTTCGAAAGTAAAACAGTAGACTTATCCTGAAGTCATGCGGGACAATAACATAATACACTTAATTCATGTCAACATAACAAAATAACATAAGCAGGTCTTTTTATTTATCTTAGCCGAGCCACCACCACACACATCTCCTTGCCTCTCCTGCAGCTCCCCTAGGTCATCCATTCTTTGCCTTTATCTGCGGTACAAGGAAAGTAAGCTATAAGCACACAGGCTTAGTAAGATCCTTTCCTACTCACAAAATCCATATATCAAGCATAAACACATAAACATATAATCATGGAAATATGATCATCTAACATCATATGGTGAATACATAGCATCATAACATATTATCTCATAAAGAACATCATGCTATGTCCTATCATAAATCATCATGTCATATAAATCATAAGAGCATAGCATGTCCTATCATAAATCATAAAGAACATCATGCTATTATCATATCATAAATCATCACGTCACATAAATCATAAGATCATAGCATGTCATATCATAAATCATAAAGAACATCATGCTATATCATATCATAAATCATCATGTCACATAAATCATAAGAGCATAGCATGTCATATCATAAATCATAAAGAACATCATGCTATATCATATCATAAATCATCATGTCACATAAATCATAAGAGCATAGCAAGTCATATCATAAATCATATCATGCAAGATGTCTTTTAAAACATGTATCATGTCATATGCAAGATGTCTTAAAACATATCATATAGTACTTGAACATAATATCATCATGAGGGCCCGGCTTGTACCACATACATACATAAATGCGCGCAATCCCTAAGACAGGGTAGCTAGCCCCGAACCTACTAGGGATCTAGGTCCGTACTACGACCGTCGACCTAGGGGCATACTAAGGAGCCCATCCCTTTACTAGACCCGTTCATAGTCCGTCGGCCTAGGGGCGCTTATGGAGCTCACCCTTGGTACAAGCCATACAAAGTAAAATAGCATATCATGGTTCATGTCATAACATAGCATATCATATCTTATCATATCATGAAGAGTGCTCTTAATCCCCAAAGGGAAGCAACTCTTAGGCCTTCGCTTATCATGTCATAAAGAGTGCTCTTAATCCCAACAAGAAGGGAAGCAACTCTTAGGCTTTTGCTTATCATATCATAAAGCATGCATATTTGGGCACATAGCACATCTTAAGAGACATTATTATGCATGGATCATAAGCATACATAAATGAGCATATTATTTGTCATATCATAAAGCATGCATACTTGAGCACATAGCACATCATAAGAGACATTATCATGCATGGTTCATAGGTATACATAAATAAACACATCACCCATCATAGAAAATACATAATCATGCATGGAATTATTAAATAACATCTCTTAATTCATAACGTAGCATGTGAGGCACATCTAGGCTCCTAAACCCATAATGGCTGAAGTTTCAAGAGTATGAATTTAAACTCTAAACAACATACAAGCATAAGAATCTCATGTTAACTTCATATCATATCACAAGGAAGGTCATAAGCATGTTAATCAAATTTCTAAGCTTTCCTAGGTGTTGATCCTTATCATGGCCGAAGGTTCATGAAGAAGGAAAATAAATTCCAAATAACATACAAGCATGAATACCAAGCTAACTTCATATTATATCATAAGGAGATTCATGAGCATACTAGATTAAATTTTTAGCTTCCTTGAGCCCTAAAGTTTGTTCATGGCCGAAACCTTCATGAGGAGGAAACCAAGCTCTAAGCAACATGCAAGCATAAATATCTAGCTAAATTCATATCATATCATAAGGAGATACATGAGCATGCTAGGTTAAATTTTTAAGCTTCCTTGAACCCTAAATTTGGATAATGGACGAAACCTTCAAGAAGAGGAAACCAAGCTCTAAGCCACATGCAAGCATAAATATCTAGCTAAATTCATATCCTATCATAAGGAGATACATGAGCATGCTAGATTAAATTTTAGCTTCCTTGAACCCTAAAATTTGTTCATGGCCGAAACCTTCATGAAGAGGAAAACAACTCTAAACAACATACAAGTATGAATATTAAACTAACATCAAAACATGATAACCCTAAGTTAGCTTTATATCATATCCTAAGGAGAGTCATGAACATGTTAGACTAAGTTTTAAGCTCTCCTAGGTCTTTCATTCACATCATGACTGAAACCCTATAGGATAATACCACTAGGTTCCAACACATACAAGCATGCAAACACTTAGAATCTTTCATACCATTTCATAGAGAAGATCATGAGCATGATAACTTAAATTTTTAACCTCTCCTAATCCATTATTTCAAGTCTTGGCCGAACACTTTATGAGTATGGCATTAAGTTTTAAGCAACATATAAGCATAAGGACACCAAACCAATCTCTTATTATAGCATACATATCATAAGGACATAGTGAACATGGTTAGTTTAGGTCTTAAGCTTTCCTAGGTCCTTCATCTATACTTGGCCAAAAGTTCACAATTATAGATCTAGGTTTTAAGTAAGCATACAACATAAGAACATTAACTAGCTTCCTATACTAGGGTACTTATCATAAGAACATAATGAACATGCTTATTTAGGTCTTGAACTTCCCTAAACCTTTTGTTCATGTCTTGGCCGAACACCTTAGGAGCATGAAATTAAGTTTTAAGCAACATACAAGCATAAGAACACCCAACCAATCTCCTATCATAGCATACATATCATAGGGACATAGTGATCATGGTTAGTTTAGGTCTTAAGCTTTCCTATATCTTTCATCTATACTTGGCCGAAAGTTCAACCTTGTGACCCTAGGTTTTAAGCATTCTAATCTTATGGAAAATATAAACAACTTGTACCACAGGTGAGGGGATACTTACATCCTTTCGCTTGTTGATCCTAAAGAAAGTGGTACCCTTGTGAGGAGGAAGAAGGAGCTTCTCTTCCTAGTTATCCCTTTTGTTTTATCTTTCTTGTAAGGAGTAAACCTTGAGATTCCTTAGGAATTAGTTTCCTTGGAGAGAAATCCTTAGCTTGGTTTTTTAGAAATGAGGGAGAGAGGGCTCTATGTCTCGGTGGAGAAGGAAAAAAGAGAAAGAAGGAGGAGGAAGAAGAAGGAGGAAGGATTAACAACTTTCTTTTCTTCTCTCAATCCTATTTATTTCTCAAGTAAATGAAACATGTCTTCATTCATCCCCTTAACACCTCTATCTCTACCCTCTCTTAATTCCCACGAAATTAGAGGAAAAGAAAAGGAAGGAAAGCAACTTGGCTTTTGCTTGCTTCTTTCCTTAACCAAGAGGAAGAGGAGGTAAGCTACTTGGTTTTCTCTTGTTTCTTTATTTAACTATCTTCTTACTTTTAACTACAATTTCCATTCTTTTCTATTCATCTATTATTCATTACCCTAGTGGTTGTCATACACCAATTTAATTCTATTATTTGTGGGAGGTTCAAGGTTCAAACCTTAACCTCACTTCCTTTTTATTTTATTTTGGTTTCTATTTCCCTTTCTCTTTTTATTTTATTCTAAAGGAAAAATACTCATAGGTATAGCTTATCATTTCATGGGTGTTACAGGTGTCACGCAGAAGATCATGTTATTAGTTCCTTATAAATTATAAATAGTAGCTCAGAACCAAGATGGATTGGGACAAACTATTGGAATGGTTGTAGTGTAATTTGGTATTAGTTTATCTTGATTATAAAATTACACTAGTGCACTATGTGTGTATTGAGCAGGACCATTTGAAGTTGTTCCTTTTATACTGACTGCATAAATGAATAGAACCTCTGTTATTATGGATGTGCGTACTCTTAATCCCGATATAATAACAAGCACATATACTTAGTATTTATTTCTTTAATTTATCAATGTGTGAGATTTATTCGTTAAATCATTGGGCCCAATAAGTTGGAAAATAATATTATTTATATGGTGTGTTGTTGATTATAGAAGCAAACTGTGTCCTAGTTATCTAGGTTGATGATGTTCCCTTGAGGAGCTCATAAGGATTGTCATGTAAACCCCGCAGGTGGATTTAATCCGACATGACAATGAAGTTGAGTGGTACTACTCTTGGAGCTAGATATTAATTAAGTGAGTTGTTAGTAACTCATTTAATTAATGGACATTCGATATCTTAAACACAGGGAGATTAATGCACTCATGATAAGAAGGAGCCCATAATGTAATATGGGAATGGTGCGGTAGTTCAATAATAACTCTTTAGTGGTATGAGTTATTATTGATGAACTTGAGTTGGGTGTTCGGGTCGAACACAGGAAGCTCGAGCTCATCGGGAGGCCAAAACCAATTCCTCCTCTCGGTCCCTACTGTAGCCTCTATAAAGCCTCGCGTTCACCCGTTTTGATTTTCCTTCTTACCCAAATGAGGGGCCGGTCACATCCTTGCTTGGTGCCCAAGCAAGGGGTCGGCCAAGGCCTCTTGGTGCCCAATATGTGGGCTGCCCAAGCCATGCTTGGTGCCCAAGAATGGGGCCGACCATACAAGAAGAGAAAAGGAAGTTTTGTTGAAAATAAAATTTTGTTAAAATATTTCCTTTTATAGCTTTCTACAATGGTTAAAATAGAGATTTTATTTTGTTAAAATCTTTCCTTTCTGTAGTTATCTACAATGGTTAAAAGAGTGATTTTAATTTTGTTAAAATCTTTCCTTTTTTGTAGTTATTTACTATGGTTAAAAGAGAGATTTAATTTTGTTAAAATCTTTCCTTTTTGTAGTTATCTACAATGGTTAAAAGAGAGATTTTAATTTTTGTTAAAATCTTTTTTTTTTAGTTATCTAAAATGGTTAAAAGAGAGATTTCAATTTTGTTAAAATCTTTTCTTTTTGTAGTTATCTACAATGGTTAAAAGAGATATTTTAATTTTTGTTAAAAATTTCCTTTTTGTAGTTATCTATAATGGTTAAAAAAGAAATTTTAATTTTGTTAAAATCTTTCCTTTTTTATAGTTACCTACAATGGTTAAAAGAGATATTTTAATTTTGTTAAAATCTTTCCTTTTTTTTGTAACCAACCATTATAGGAATAAAAGGAAAATTTTGTTTAAAACAAAATTTTATTATAATCTTTCCTTTTATAGCTATTTAAGATTTTAATTTTGTTTAAATCTTTCCTTTTTTTTTTTGTAACCATCTACAATAGCAAATAAAAGAAAATTTTATTAAAAAATTTTCTTATTAGCCACTAGCAAATATTATAAAAGAGGAGGAGGGAGGTGCCCAAAAACTAACACACAACCCAAGCTCTTCCTCTTTTATCCTCTTGGTGGTCGGCCCTCTTCTTTTCTCTTTATCTCTTTAGGCTGGCGCCCCACTTCCTCCCTTTCTTCCCTCTAGGGTCGGTGCCCATCTCACCTTGGTGGTCACGGCTTGAAGGAGAAGAAGAAGAAGAGAAGAAGCACTTGGTGGCCGATTGCTTGGAGGAGGAGAAGAAGAAGGAGGAGGCCTCTTCACTTTGTATTCTTTGGTGGCCTAAAGCTTGGAAAAGAAGGAGAAGGTTGGGTGTCTTTGTCTTGGTAGATTGTCGCCCACACGATGTCCAAGAAGAGGAGAGGAATACAGCAGAAGATCAAGAGGTCTTTAGCTACAAGGAAAGGTACAACTAGTTCTTTATTCCACTGTGAACTAGTTTAGTTTTTCTTTGTATGGATCCTGAATACCAACACAAAAGGCTAGCGATTTTGTGTTTCAATTTTGTGTTTCGATCTTGTGCTTCGATTGAGGTCTCTTTAGTTAAACCTAGGGATTACTGTAAGGAGTTTAAATATTCAATTTCTTTGAATGACTTTGTCTAGGAAGTGGTGGATGATCCCATAACCAAGAAGGTCGAGTGCCTCAGCAATGACCTAGAAGCCAATCCTTGAAATAGATATTTAATCAACTTTTGTAATATGGTTTAAATTCTGAAGAACACATGAGTTAAACTTGGAGTAAAAATGTTAAGTTCTGTTTCCAATCCAAGTTTAACTTCTGAAGAACAACTTGGATTAAAAATGTTAAGTTTCATTTGCAATCCAAGTTTAACTTCTGTAGAGCACATGAGATTCTAGGAAAAGTTCTGTTCTTGTACAAATTTTTGAACAAGGGAAACAGAACGGAATTCCAAGTAGCACCCAACAATGGGTCCATTAAACTTGCCCTTTCCCGACAAGATAGCTGACGTATGACATTTCATATGGATGATTATCCTTCTATGGACATGATGATCTGTTCATCTTTTGAGATGATCATGTGGCTCATCAACAACTCTAGTGATAGACATGTTTATCAAGATGATCACATGGACCCTCATGTTAGAACTTTCGAGCCGCAAAAACCACTTTTTGCATTGCGGAAACCCCAAGTTCTTAGCCACTAGATCCGTGCGAAGATAAAAATTTTCATGTACTTAGTTTTTATAATCTAGATCTACATGTTAAGGATTATACCTTTGAAGCGAAGCCCTTCGCAAATCCCGTTCGTCCAAGGTTCTTCGAATCTCAAGTGTGTTCAAGTGGACACACCTCTAGAAGTATCCACACGAACAAGAGATGGAGAGAACAACTAAGAGTGTGCTAGCACCCTTAGAGGTCACGGCAAGGATGAGGGGAAGAGAAGAGAGGAGGAAGATGATGAAGTGAATGAGCACACAAAAAATTGCTAACTCTTGCACTAATGTGGCCGACCACATTAAGAGGTTATTATACCTCCATGTAATACCAAGAGTCATGACTCTTGGTATTCCTCATGAGGTGGCACACTCTTGATGTAGCCATGATGATGTGGAACAACATCATTGGCCGGCCCCATGCCATTGTTGGAGCAATCCCAATGGTTCGTGGGACCATGTGTTTTGGTGTTTGGGCAAAGGGTTTAAGTTAGGTTTACCCTTGTTATTTGATATGTGTACTTGAGTTGTGCAGGACTGCAGGTGACACATGTGACTCAGGTTGACGGCTTAGGGTCCGGTGAAGGATGGAGCATCCGAGGGACCATGGACAAGGCAGCAAGGACAATGGCCGAGGGAAGCGACTTCGAGGCATACGCGAAGGATGGCATTGGAGATAAGCCGCGGGCTTGGATGCATCCGAGGGACGAGAGCCAAAGGAAGTAGGCTTGAAGGCAAGAGGTCAAGGCTGCAAATAAGAGTCAAATGAGTCGTGAGGGTACGAGTGCATGAGAGATTGTACTCGGAGTAAAATCCTAGTTTTAGGGTTTCACTGTAGCGGTACTGTAGCAGTTACTGTAGCGTACTGTAGCAGTTACTGTAGTGTACTGTAGCAGTTACTGTAGCGTACTGTAGCAGTTACTGTAGCGTACTGTAGCAGTCGACTGGTGTATGGACCAGTCGACTGGTAACGGGCAAATCAGGTTCTGATTTGTCCCAAGCTCTATAAGAAGGAGCTTGGTATGGCCGGCCAAGGCGACGAAATTAGACTTGGTTAAGGTCTAATTAGTAGTCTACAAGTGCTCAAGTGTTTGTGGAATCCAAGAGGTCTTGGTGTGTTGTGGTGCGGTTTCTCCACCCACAAGGAGTGACTTGAGATAGCCGGAGTTTCCGGGGGCTAATCCATCGAAGGATCGGGATCGTCCACCTTACGGACAGCCGTGGAGTAGGAGCATCATCTCCGAACCACGTTAAACGAACGTGTATTGGTTTGCTAGTTCTTTTCCTTCTTTAGCTTTCGTATTCATTGCTTTAGTATTTGTATTTCCGCTGCGCAAGCTAACAATAGTGTAGGAAGCTAACGATTTGGGGGTGCCGTCTATCCAACCCCCCTTCTAGCCGGCCACCGATCCTCGAACAAGTGGTATCAGAGCGAGGACGCTCTCCGTTGGACTAACCGCCAAGGAAGCATAAGATGGCCGGGTTTATTGTCCCTCCAAAATTTGAAGGAGGAAGCCTTGGGGACATCACCTTTTGGATGGTGAAGATGAAGAGCTTCCTCAACACGGATTGGGACACAATGATGGTCGTCGAAGAACCATTTGAAGCCCCAAGAGATAAGAAAGGAAAGAAGCTCCGAACACGACATTGGACGGAGGAGCAAACCTCACGATCGGAGGCAAATTCAAAGGTAATATCAATATTGATTGAAATTTTGCCTTCTAACGTGATAAGTCGTGTAGGTGAATACAAGAATGCCCACGAGATGTGGAGCAAGGTAAAGAAAGTTCTAGGGGAGGAATTTTTGCCTACACAAGAAGAAGAAGAAAAGTTCGAAGAATTTGATGAAGTGGTCCAAGAGGAGAAGAAGGACCAATCGGATGTGGAGCCCAAGGAGTTGAGCTTAATTGCTCAAGTTGAGGAGGAGAAAATGGAAGTTGAGCCATACTCAACATCCGAGGAGGAGAAGGAAGATGAGGCATCATCTACATCCTCAAAGGTTGAAGATGAATCCAAGACAAGTAAAGAGGTCTTGGAGGTCAACCTAGTGAGCACCTCCACCGAAGCAAAATCAAAAGATCACATTGTGTGCTTCGGGTGCAATGAAAGGGGGCACTACAAAAGTAGATGTCCTATGGGTAAGAAGAAGGTATCTCCTAAACCCATTCAAGTTAATTTAAACACTAACAAGGGTTGTAGGAGTGAAGAAGCCCAAAGGAGGAGATTGCACATTGTATGCTTTCATGTGGAATGAAGGGTCACTTCCACACCAAATGCCCAAAGAAGAAGGAGCTTAAGAAGCTTGCACATTTAAAGAAATGGGAGAAGAAGAAGAGGAGCTCAAATCAAGGGGGAGCTTCAAGGGTAAGGGAGGTATATCCTAACTTGAAGTTTAATTCAAATTTAAACTCCTCCATGCATGTTAGAAATAATTCTTATTATTTACCCATGCAAAATTTTGGTTTTAAATATCATGATCGGAATAGGGTAAATGTAGATCATAACCCTAGGAGACCTATACATGATAGACCTAGACACGTTAAATTCTCATTACCTAAGGAGAAGAAGGTAATGGAGAACCAAGGCATTAATCCCAAGAAGGGGAGACATATGCCTAGAAAGGGTAGGTCTAGGAATGTCCAAGGTGGACATGTTGACTCTAGGTTTAGGAACCTAGAAAGGGAGAATCAAGCTTTGAAGGCAAAGCTTGATGGTTTAGAGAAATTCCTTAAGAGATTCACTATTGGATCTAAGGGATTAAGTATGGTGTTGGGTAGCCAAAAACCCAACAAAGATAGATCGGGCTTGGGATACCGATCTAGTGTCTCTAAGGTTAAAAGAAGAACATGTGCTAGGGTGGCACATGATAAGGGCAAGGGAGAGTCATCTAAAGCCAATGAGAAGAAATATGCTAGGGTTTCATATGATTATGGCAAGGATGATGTGTCCAAGGTCAAGAAGATAAGGAGATCTTCTAAGGGACATCATTGTGGTTTGGTCACAATAGATGAGTCACCTAGGGAGGTGACTAAGGTAAAGAGCTCTAGGGGGAGCTCCAAGAGTCAATTTGGGACCCATGGCCAATGGATCTCAGGTGGGTTTTACTTGGGAGTCTAGACAAGCCATGGAATGTGCCAAGTGGTTTGGAGATGGACTTGAGTCTCAAACCTAGGGTTTTGGCACAATTGGTTTATGTTTCATGCAAGAAATATGACATTTGGGGTCATATAGCATGATAATTAGTTTTGGATGTATAGATGCCATATAAACCAAAGCTAGGGATGCATTTTGGGTTGGTATGGGCAAATACATCAAAAGGAAGCCAAAACTAGGACTTTAGGTCAAGGTTCAATTGAACCATTTAGCTAGTTTTGGATTTTGTGTCAATCTTGGGATTGGTGATAGATACATTTTGTAATATATTTTTCCCAAGTAGACACTGGTACAATAGACCTCTCCACAAAATTTTGGAATTTTTGGAGGTCTAAGGAATTTCTGGTGCATTTCTGAAGTTGGCCTGAAAAGGTTGATTTTTGCAGAATTAAGGTATCAGTCGACTGGTACAGATACCAGTCGACTGGTAACAGTCGACTGGTAACAGTAGATTTCGACCACAGAATGGTTCTGTAAGGTTCTGTCGAAGGGGGCAGTCGACTGGCACTTGGGGTAGTCGAATGATACCAGTCTGAAATTGTTTTCAGCATTGGTTTGTGACCATTTCAACTCACTTAGATGTATGGGATCCAAAGGGGATTAATACATGAGTTTAGGGTCAGTTTGGATGAGAAATTTTTAACAATTGGGATATTGTTGGAGAACTTTTTGGATGTTAGGCAAAGGGGGAGAAGTAAGGTTTAAATTGGGAAAACCTTTAGTGCCTTTGCGTAGGGGGAGCCTTGGGATAGGTTCTTAAAAAAGCCTTGTGATAGGTTCCAATGCATGTTCATTCGGCGATTGCCAAGTGTGTAGCCTTGGCAATGTAAGTCCATTCGGCGGAGTAAGTCCAAGTGTGTAGCCTTGGCATCGTAAGTCCATTGTATTAGCATGTTTATTTGCTATTTGTTTTCCCTAACTTAAACGTATTGCCAAACACCAAAAAGGGGGAGATTGTTGGAGCAATCCCAATGGTTCGTGGGACCATGTGTTTTGGTGTTTGGGCAAAGGGTTTAAGTTAGGTTTACCCTTGTTATTTGATATGTGTACTTGAGTTGTGCAGGACTGCAGGTGACACATGTGACTCAGGTTGACGGCTTAGGGTCCGGTGAAGGATGGAGCATCCGAGGGACCATGGACAAGGCAGCAAGGACAATGGCCGAGGGAAGTAGGCATGCGCGAAGGATGACATTGGAGACAAGCCGCGGGCTTGGATGCATCCGAGGGCGAGCCAAAGGAAGTAGGCTTGAAGGCAAGAGGTCAAGGCAAAGAAGAGTCAAATGAGTCGTGAGGGTACGAGTGCATGAGAGATTGTACTCGGGTAAAATCCTAGTTTAGGGTTTCACCGTGGCGATTCGTTGTAGCGTCGACGATCGATGCTTTGAGATAGTCGTTGGTGGCATCGCGACTTGTGCAAGGACCACGATCGGGCAAATCAGTTGATTTGTCCCAAGCTCTATAAGAAGGAGCTTGGTATGGCCGGCTCTAATTAGTAGTCTACAAGTGCTCAAGTGTTTGTGGAATCCAAGAGGTCTTGGTGTGTTGTGGTGAGGTTTCTCCACCCACAAGGAGTGACTTGAGATAGCCGGAGTTTCCGGGGGCTAATCCACCGAAGGATCGGGATCGTCCACCTTACGGACAGCCGTGGAGTAGGAGCATCATCTCCGAACCACGTTAAACGAACGTGTATTAGTTTGCTAGTTCTTTTCCTTCTTTAGCTTTCGTATTCATTGCTTTAGTATTTGTATTTCCGCTGCGCAAGCTAACAATAGTGTAGGAAGCTAACGATTTGGGGGTGCCGTCTATCCAACCCCCCTTCTAGCCGGCCACCGATCCTCCAACAGCCATGTCACAAATGATGTGGCATTTGGTCAAGTCAAACTTGACCTTTCATCTTCCCTCTCAAGTCAAGTCAAACTTGACCTCTTCTCTCCCATGGTTGATCAAATCTAACTATTTGATTCAAATCAATTTAATTTAATGAATCTATATTCATTGAATTAAATTGACTCAATGAATACAAGTCTAAATTAGACTCATTTGGCACATGAATCAAATTGAGTCCAACTCAATTAGTTTAATTTGGATTACTCTTAATCCAATTTGGTTCATCACATGAACCTAATCTCCATCTAATTGCCCTTTGTGTGTGACCCTATAGGTTCTTGTAACATTGGCAATGTTCCTAAACCCATTTAGAAACATAAGTAATGAGCGGTATCTAGCAACACATCATTACTACCCAAGTTATAAGAATGTTGAGATTCAACATCACCTTGTGACTACTAATTGTGACTCTCACAATATATGACAATGTCCTTCTATCCTTGACATCTAGATTGATCAATTGAGGCATAGATCGTGTCATCCTCTAATCAATCTATATCTTGAACTCCAAGTAGACTCACTCTAATCAAATGAGTTCAATATCTCATATTGACTCACTTGGGCATGTCCATGCATTTAGTGGTCTCACTCTATCAAGAATCATGATGTCACTC
This sequence comes from Zingiber officinale, assembly GCF_018446385.1. NCBI lineage: Eukaryota > Viridiplantae > Streptophyta > Magnoliopsida > Zingiberales > Zingiberaceae > Zingiber > Zingiber officinale. The sequence goes on along the minus strand of NC_055996.1, from coordinate 49,267,506 downwards.
CCGTCATATAGGAGGAATAGATCTCATTTACATCATTCACACCCCTCCGCATAATTTGTTACATACCCAGTAATCGCCTTTATAGTTCACCCAGTTACGGGTGACGTTTGATGAAGCTAAAGTATGCAACTCCTTATGTAGAGAACTATGGTGACTTCAGGTCCAAGGACTAATAGTTATACTAATAGTCACATGAGAAAGTATATGACACTCATATAACAATCCATGATACTTTCTCATGGCGGGTCATTCAGTATACATTCTCCAATGCATACCCATGTGTCAACTTGATATCTCTATATCCATGACTTGTGAGATCAAGTCATCGAGTTGACCTATATTCTAGTCTCAGTGCATTAACATTGTCCCTGAATGTTAATACTTGACTAAGAATGGTTAAGAGTAGTGTTCTCTATATCATCTCACTATCGATTCAACCAATCGATTGATATAGATAAGAATCTTCTACTCAAGGATACTATTATACTTAGTTATTTGGCACCAATACAAGAAAGTATAATAACCATAAAGAAAATTCCTTTATAAACATATACGAATATGATACATCAAGTCCATACAACAATCATCACATGATTGACTCTAGGGCTCTAACTAATAATCTCCCACTAGCACTAGTGCCAATCAGTGTAAGCTCTAAGGCCCAATGACCTAGTGTGACCATCATGCTTTCTCTGTGCCAAAGCCTTGGTCAAGGGATCAGCGATGTTAGCCTCTGTGGGTACTCTGCAAATCTTCACATCTCCTCTATCGATAATCTCTCGAATGAGATGGAAGCGCCGTAGTATGTGTTTGGTTCGCTGGTGTGAGAGAGGTTCCTTAGCCTATGCAATTGCTCTATTGTTGTCACAATAGAGCTCTATAGGATCAGCTATGCTTGGAACCACCCCAAGCTCAGTAATGAACTTGCGGATCTAAACTACCTCCTTTGCTACTTCTGATATAGCAATATACTCGGCCTCTGTTGTAAAATTAGCAAATGTATCCTGCTTTGAACTCTTCCAGCTCACAGCACCACTATTTAAGCAAAATAAGAACCCTGACTGCAATCTATAATCATCCTGGTCAGTTTGGAAGCTGACATCACTGTAACCCTTTACAGCTAGCTCGTCATTGCCTCCATATATCAAGAAATATTCTTTAGTCCTTCTCAAGTTAATGACACCAGAATTACCTATCGGTTTGATGACTAGCTCCACAGACCACCGGAGGTCCTTTCAGCGTGCTTTGTCCTCACTCGCACGCACCCTGGAAAACTTCCCAGGAGGTCACCCATCCTCAGATTTCTCCAAGACAAGCACGCTTAACTTTGGAGTTCTTTGAGTTTGAGCTTCCGAAAAGGAAGGTGCACCTTGGTGATATGGATAGTACCATCTAACCTTTTAAGTCATACTTAACCAGAATCTCAGAACGGGGGTATTACAATCACCCCCACTTAAAGACACAACGTCCTCGTTGTGTAACCACAAATCACACCACAAACAAATCCCAGAATCTCCCTCGCTAGGTGGTGCCCTGGGTGCTCCTACCACAGGCGCACTCACGGTCGCAAGGTCGCTCTGATACCATCTGTAACGCCCCGGCCCGGGCGGGCCCCACCCGGACCGAACCCTAACAATGGTATGCAGCTAACTCAGTCAATTCTCCGTCTGTACAAGTCATGAACTCAAATGTAACTTTTAGGTTATCCAACCAGCACACATAACCCAAGGATCAGAATCTCTATAAAAATAGAGTGAGTCGGTCTCCTACTAACTAAACTACGGACCGAACCAAAAACATAAGAATGGATCAGTTCTCTATTGATTAAGTCAACAACGGTAAATCAAACCTCTACTAACCAAACCAACAGAGTAAATCAGCCCTACTAAGCAAGTCAATAAGGGTACATCGATCCTCTACTAACCGAAGCCAATAAGAGTAAATCGGTTCTCTACGAACCAAGGCAATACGAGTAAAGTAGTTCTTCACAAACCGAAGCAATATGATATTTAGCAGATACTAATCACTACTAAACTAGTGATAACATAAATTAATAACACTAGTGGTATGGTAAAAGAAGTCCTATGAGACTGTATTCCTTGATCTCTAGTAGGGTCAACCGTGATCAGTGATTGACCCAACACATTTGATGTATGCTACAAACAACTGGATAGGTACTAACAAAAGCATACTAATACATAACATAACTAACATAACAACTATGCATGCACTAACAGAAATGTAAGAGAACAATATGCAAACATACCTCCTATAGCTTGGAGAATCCTGTCACTGCCTGGTCCCAAAACCCGAAAAGTCACATCGAGAAACCAAATCACGAAAAACCAAACGAAAATAGGCCTCATAAACCTTGGCTCTGATACCAATAAATTGTCACGCCCCCAGAGGAGACCGTACCGAAAAATTTCGGCAGCATCTCCCCTGTACGGGTGACAATACATCAGCCACATACGGCTGGAATATATCAACACAACCACGCAGTTATATAAGCAGCCCACTCGGCTGGAACAGAAATAAACACAACCACGCAGTTATATAGATATATAAATCAGCCCACACGACTGTACTAAAAATCAACACAGCGGAAATCACAAACAACGGTCACAAAACACAAATCAAATAACTGCGAGCCGGCTCGGCTTGACACAATGATATCAAACTCAATACAAGACAATACAAATACATAAACAAGTATAAAATCCAAAATACAAATAACGTAAGAAATACCAAAATCGTAAGGTCGTCCTCGAATGTGACGTGGAACTGGCGGACAGGATCTCCAGGCGACTCCATAACTCCTTTACCTGCTACCTGGTGAAATTACCAATATACGGGGTGGTGAGTATAAAGACTCAGCGGGTAATAGACAGATAGAGCATGAGTATAGTAAAACAAACTAGAGATGCAAAGGTATACAGTCTCGTATGGTAATAGCAGATACTACAGTGATATCATAATAAGTGTCCATACCTGAAACCATATCCTAGGCTAGTAAGGGAAGGTAGATGTAGCAAAGTCCTGCTACAGTACTGCTCATAACTACATGGTATCATGTGAAGTATAAACAGGTCAATGGTAAGTAAGCCAGTGTCCTAACACATATCATGGGTATAAATCTCAACCTATGTAACCATAACGGCATAAATAAACAACAGCAGCATAATCTAGCAACAGCAGTATAGATAAGCAACAACAGCATAAGTAAACAACAGTATCAGCAGGTATAATAATAACAGCGTATGCACGAATGGTCACCCCGCCCACCTCTCTGCACCATGACCCCTGTATGGGCGAGAGGCCGGATCGATGACAACTGTACCACCCAAAGGCCGCCACTACTCTCGAGTGACCGGATGGACAGGTGCATAGTAGCTGAATAGCTACGTCTGCGACGGGGGTCCCTGCTGCCGCGACTCCAGCAATCACTACCCATGAGTGTGCGAGTGGGGGCAAGACAGGACATGCGGCACGCTCCAAGCTACCACTACCCATGAGTGGCCGAGCGTGCGGCCCAGGCCAACGACCGTCTCAACCACAAGGGAGCCAAAGTCGTCGGCTATGCATGCAATGACATGATGCGAATAATGCAACAGTCATCATATATATATAACAGGAAATCAGGTATGCTACATGAATCTGCATGCTCATTACTAAGCATAAATAAACAGTAATCAAAGCAGGTAAACATGGTATCAGGTGTCCATATATCCAATACCTACTATCTAATGTCTGGTATCTGGTAACCAATACCTAGTACTATAGTATCTGCTGAATATCATGAATAGCAACGAGAGACTGTATAGATACGGAAACGAGTAGCTCAAAGATCGAGTGGAAGTATCAAACGCAGGAAGAATAAGAGTGGAGTCAAGATAGATACAGCAACTATCTGAACATAAAGCTCATGCACTAGGATCAAAATACTAAAGAGATAAAGCAAGAAGTACCCGCCTTTATACGTAGATCGTGCCAAACAATCCTCACGTCAGAAACTACCGTCTCGTAATCAGAGTCCTGCATACATCAATACATATATTTCATTTAGCTAAATTCATATGATTAAATAGCTAAATAAAATCCTTAACCAAACTAGGATCACTCCAACTAAATCTGAGCTCTGATTAATCCTCCAAACAATCTTCAATCAATCCAACACATACCAATAACGATCATGTTTAACTCCACCTAGTGATCCAAATCCAATACGATATTAAATCCATCCTTAATCCAACTCCTTCTAAACCAAACATAATCCACAACCATCAATGAATCCAATCAACACTCCTTATGAATTAATCCAATTCAATTAGTTAACTCTTCTTGTTAACATGCTTCAATTATCGAACCCATAACTCATCCAATCCAAAAATCCATAATCTAATATCAATATGAGTTAAATCAATACATCTACTCACCACCTATAATCTAAGCAAGCATAAAACCCTAGATTCCTTAGAAAACCTAATTTAGCATCATACTAATGAGAATACCATTGGTACATCACTAGAAAACACTCACCTTGAGGTATGGCAACAAATCCAGTAGCTCAACAGCACTATGATCCCCTGTCCGAAAACTTCAAGAGCACATACACACTTTTCTCTCCAAGAATCAATCCAGAAAATCCATTATACAGCCAAGGATTGTTGCAGCCCTAATCCACAATACAAAACTCACCTCAACAGCCCCTTACCTTCTCACCCGAAACCTGCACAGCCGCAAGAATTGAAGGAGATGAAGATTGACGATCAGTGTCCTCTTGCTCGTGGTCGGAGGATGATCGACGGCAGAAGCAGCTCGGTGTCAACGATGAAGAGGGCGGCGATCGCGAGCTAGGGCACCGTGATTGACCAACCTTGAAGTTGCGGAGTCGGCCCATGCTGTGGAGTTTCACCGGCGACGAGTGGCTCTTGGCAAGTCCAGCCAACAGTGAGAAGATCAGTGCCGGCGAACTCGGGATTGTGGCATCGGCGTCGGCTATTGGCTTGTGGCAGCCGGCGCTAGGGCAGGGACGGAAGAGGAGTGGTTCGGCACACAGGTTGCTGGCGATCGGCGTCGGGCTGAGGTGGTCGGCATCGACGCGAGAGAGGAGGGGGAAGACGGCTAGGGCACAGAGAAGAGGGGAAATCGTGAGAGGGAGAGGGCTCGGGAGAGGTGTGCGGCGATGAAGAGGAAGAGGAGGGGTCGGCGCGTTTTGGGAAGGAAAGGATCGGCGGAGAAAATAAAACCTTGGTTTATAAACTTAGGGTTTAATCAATGTAACCCTAGGTTAACTCCACAATCAACTCCCACTTAATTGGGACCCTAAAGAGGCTTTCCCGTAGCCTAATAATTGATCCCCTTAAAATACGTCATACGAGCTCCGATTAAATCTCAGAAAATTTCTAAAAATTCCTGAAAAATCCAATAAGATTATTTGTCCAATAACCTTATTATTTAAATACTATTTGGGTACCGTATTTTACATTCTCCCCCACTAATAAAAATTTGGTCCCCAAATTTACTGCTCAACTCAGGGATCCACATCTAAGTGTAACAATCCAGTAACATACTCATATACAACTCCATCCAAGTATCATAACAAATCTCCAACTGTCAAAGATGACTCTGTGGGTTATGAGCTCATCCTGCTTCCACTACTCTCACACTACTGTCTAGCCAACTGTAAGTAAATCAATCATCTCCAAAATCCACAACACCTAGTATTAGCAAATCTCTAACACCCATATTAAGCTCTCAGTTTGTTCATCTGTCTAAAGATGTAAAGTGGTTCTAAAACAGAACTTTACACTCATGGTCTGCTGTAAAATCTGCCACTAACGTGATGCAAATCATGAATCTCCATCCAATTCAATTCTCAGAGATATACCCTGAGGTTCGGTAACCTCTCTACCACATAATCCTACTACTCGATCTAAAGAATCCATACTACAAATCAATAGCTAGGGAGCAAATTCGTCAACCAATCAATGATTTCCCAACACATCGTATCCTCTTTATGTCTTGGTAATCCCACAATAAAGTCCATTATAACATGCGTTCAACTCCATTCCAGTATCCGAATCTACTGAAATAATCTTACTAACCTCCGATGTTCAGCCTCCACCTGCTGACATACTAGACGTCAAGCTACAAAATCTGCGATGTCTTTTTCATATCATTCCACCAATAGAAACGCTCTAAGTCCTTATACATCATATGTCACCCGAATGTATCGCAAATTCAAATCAATGTGTTTCCTGTAGTAACTCCTCCCGGACAAGAAGTGGCTCGGGAACACACATAATCTCCCACAGAAAACAATGAATCTCGTAAGTGTTAAGCAACTAGCTCCACACTTTTTCACGTCAGCGGGGTCATCTATCCAAATGTACCCTCAAGGTCATCCTACCAGGTATATACAGTCTATGGTTAAAGTCTCCACAGAATAGGATACATCGATCCTCTACAGACTAGTCAAGGCGCTCACGGTCGCAAGGTCGCTCTGATACCATCTGTAACGCCCCGGCTCGGGCGGGCCCCACCCGAACCGAACCGAACCGGGAACGCTACCTGAATTGGCCATCGGCTTGACGACTAGCTCCACAGACCACCGGAGGTCCTTTCAGCGTGCTTTGTCCTCACTCGCACGCACCCTGGAAAACTTCCCAGGAGGTCACCCATCCTCAGATTTCTCCAAGACAAGCACGCTTAACTTTGGAGTTCTTTGAGTTTGGGCTTCCGAAAAGGAAGGTGCACCTTGGTGATATGGATAGTACCATCTAACCTTTTAAGTCATACTTAACCAGAATCTCAGAACGGGGGTATTACACAAGTACTTAAGAATATTCTTGACCGCTATTCAGTGACCTTCACCTGGATCTGACTAGTACTTTCTCGTCATGCTCAAAGCATACGAAACATCAGGACGAGTACATAGCATGGCGTACATAATAGATCCTATGGCTTAAGCATAAGAGATCTTATCCATGGGGTCTCTCTCCTCTCTAGAAGAGGGATCTTGAGTCTTCGAAAGACTCACACCATGTGACATTGGCAGAAATCCTTTCTTTGGAATTCTACATGGCAAACCGTAGTAATACCTTGTCAATATATGTACTCTGACTTAAGCCAAGCAATCTCTTAGATCTATCTCTATAGATCTTTATGCCTAGAATACAGGCTGCTTCACCTAAGTCTTTCATTGAGAAACAATTCCCTAGCCAAGTCTTTACAAACTGTAGCAAAGGGATGTCATTCTCAATGAGTAGTATGTCATCCACATACAATACAAGGAAGACAACTGTGCTCCCAACAACCTTCTTGTAGACACAGGGTTCATATTAATTCTTGATAAAATCAAACTGTTTGATTACATCATCGAATCGAAGATTCCAGCTCCGAGAAGCTTGCTTTAGTCCATAAATGGACTTATGCAGCTTGCATACTCTGCCAGTATGCTTTGGATCTACAAAATCCTCAGGTTGTGTCATGTACACATCCTCGAGAAAAACCTTTCTTGTCTAAACAAGAAACTGAAATGATGTTCTTGGTAAGAGCAGGCACATAATAACATTCATCTAATTCTAGTACAAGCCCAGAGGACAGAGATAGATAGTAAGTCCCTACAGCAACAACAGCAACCCCTGCACCATTTCCTACTCGTAAGTCCACCTCGCCCTTTGTCAATGTCCTTCTATTTCAAAGCTCCTGCACATTAGTACAAATGTGAGAAGCACATCCGGTATCCAATACCCATGATGCAGAAATAGATAGATTGACTTCTATAACATATATACCTGAAGTAGAAGTCTCACTTCTCTTCTTCTTGAGATCTTCCAGATATACTTTGCAGTTCCTCTTCCAGTGCCCGGTCTGACCGCAGTGGAAGCAGGTAGCATCCTTGGCAACCCCTCCTTTAGGTTTCAGTGCCTTGCCTTTGTCCTTAGCTTGGGCCTTTTCCTTACCTTTAGGCTTGCCCTTGCCTTTATGCTTTTGCACCATCAAAATGGAGTTGGGCTTTACCTTCTTAAGGTTTAGCTCAGCAGTTCTCAACATGCTTAGCAACTCGGGCAGTGGCTCTGTGCTTTCTTGAGGAGTTGTCTGATATTCCCAAAGGATACTTGGGAGCTCTTCAACCTAGTCACCTCCCACATGGTCGAGGTTAACCTTGAGTCCCCTGACGATCTCTCTGTTGGTGACTTCGGTTTGGCCATTACTTTGAGAATATGCCACAGAGCTAAATGCTTGGGTGATGTCAAACCCTTGTCACCATTCTTAGACTTTACGTCCTTGGAACTGTTTGTAGGATCGTAAATACACTAGAGGGAGGGGATGAATAGTATTCATAAAAAATCGCGAGTTAAAATAAATTACATAGTGGAAAAGGGAAACAAAAAATACAATGCCAAAAATGCTAAGTTTTTACTTGGTTAGGAGCTTATGACGACTCCTACTCCAAGGCTCGCGATCGTTGATCACTTTCATTGGGCAATAACTATCAGTTCATAAATAGATTACAAATATTGAGTACAAGAACTAAAAATAAAAATGTTATCAATAAACAAAAAGGAAATTGAAGAAGTCATCATTCTTCAAACATTGAAGCAGCCTTTCAGTGTCATTGAAGTCTTTTTGGAGCAAAACTTGAATATGAAAGTTGTAGAAGATGATATTCTAAAGCTGCTGGTCGAAGGCCCTTATATAGGCCTATTCCGGGCACCTGGAGTCCCTCTCGGGTGCCTGGACTGTGATGATATGGTAAACTCTTGTCGAAACTTAATCCGTCAAGTTTATCTACTTTTGGGTGCCCAGACCCCCTCCGGGCGCCTAGATTGTTGATGTGCGTTCGGCCAGTTGTCGTGCTCCCACTTAGTTTCAAGATAAAATTTGTGGTCTGAGTGCCTAGACCATCTCAGGGAGCCCAGACCACTTAGATGCCTAGCACCCGCTTGGGCGAGGCTACTCCGGGCGCCCAGACCAGCTTCGAGCGCCTGAAGTTTGGGTACCCGGATCCCTTTTGGGTGCCGAGACCCCCTTTTTTGCACTTCTCCTTCCTGCAAAAAAGAGTTAGTCTAGGAAAATAAAAATATGTTTATCCTATAAAATAGAGTTAGCATAAGATAATAAGTTATATCTCCTTGAGACTAGGATCTAGTCAAGGTCTTAACTTAGATTTTTTAAATGAAGCAAAGTTGGGCCGACACCTATAGTTCCTTCAACTAAGGACCCACCCTAATTCGATCTCTCATTCAGTTGCTTACCTCCACTTATCAACTGTAGTTGCTTAACTTGTCTTTGACCCACCACGTCTTCCCGCCAGTTGTCAGGTCCACAAACCTAACTGGACTTTGGTCGATTGTTAAATCTCGTGGACCCAACCAGACTTCGCATCAGAGATCGGATCCTACGGACCTATTTAGGCTTCCCACCAGCTATCACGTCTCGCAGAGCTAGCTAGATTTTATCCTGGTGCCAGGTCCTTCAGACCCATCAACTCCTGCACACTTAGTAAAGTAATTAGATCATAAAACACTCTAACTTTAATCCACTTATCATTCATCAAAACCTAAGTTAGATCATTAGTATAAATTACACCAACAATCTTCCCCCTTTTAATGCAATAATAACCTGGGTTAAAGTTAGAAAACAATATTGAAAGATAATATTAAAATGCAAACAAATAATCTAAGTTAGTTTTGCATTTATTTTTACATGATCAAATTTATTTGTTATTTTTCTACATTAACCCTTACCCTCCCCTTTGACATTCATCAAAAAAACTAAGGTAAAGGAAATACAAACATAAGAAAGGTAATGTCAGACAGTAATATAACAAATAGATGAAAGTAAATACTTTATATATCTCAGACTTAGAGAGATGTTTTGAAAAGAAGTCAGCCAAATAAATTTCTAAGAATATTTTCAAAAGAAGAGACATTTTCTAAGTAATATTTTAAAATAAATTTTAAGGAAAAAATTTAAAAAAACAGAAAGAAAAAAAATTAAGAAAAATTTTGACAATTGTTTCGAAATTGGATCCTCCCCATAAATCTAAGCACATAATAGCTGACGTGCACAATAAGAAATAGCAAGCATTATGTGATAAATGAACTGAAACACCTAGTGACTAAAGTGAGAATCAAGTAACATCAAGTCAGTATGAACTATTGAGAAGCATAATGTGATAAGTATAAGAAAATATCTAAAGTGAAAGACAAAAACATCAGCCAAAAACTGAACAACTGAGAAGATGAGGAGGGTTCTGAACCCTAAGATCATAACATGTCCATCAACTCAGTGTGACGAGTCTGCTCCACCTCTAAAAGACTAGAAATATCTTGTCAAAGATCGAAGACCTCCTGTCAGAGACTCATCATGGATGCTTCAAGTCCAATAACTCGATCTTCTAAAGTACAAGGGATGGGGGCGAGGGTAGCCCAAAAAGATCAGCCATGAACTCATGTATCTCTGCCTCCTCTCCTGGAGCTAGGTCAGGCTGAGGCTGGCTACAGGATCAGGTGGAGGATAGGTTGTAGGGGTCAATCTAGTGTTGGGCCTCTCTACTCTAGGATAGGACACTCTGATCATCTATGTGGACACCAGCTAAGGATAGGTTCTTAGCACCAACTATGTCAAACTTATTTAGGACTCTAACATCACCTGTGGTGATATCAATACCCAATGATGCTAAGTACGTGGTCAAAATATGATAATAAGACATATTGATCCACTGGCTAGTGGTAATACCTGCTGAATAAATGATGGTATCAAAGATATGCAAACTGATGTAAATTCTAACCTCTGACATATTGCATAGAGAAGGAATGAATGAAATGGATGCATCATGGCTACATCACGAGTAGTCAAAGGTAAAATGCATGTGACCAAGACCCTATAGAGGACATAGTCGTGGACTCTAAGGGTGACATATATGAATTGGGTTACAATCGGTACATGCTGACCGCCCAAAAAATATGAATATATCATATCGAGCGTGATATGTGAATAGGGATCACCAAATGGTGGATCCCTAGGGGGTAGTACTGGAAAGGACATATTGAGGGTCATACTCCTAAAAAGTCTCTAATGATAGTAGGAGATAATGTAATGTCAGTATCGGCGACCCTAATGGAGTAGGTAACATCATTAACTCTAACTAAGTTAGTATACAATTCAACACAAAGACCTATATTTCTAGAACTAGAACAATATACTAAATGCTGCAAACTATAATAGTCAATAACCTCCACAAAGGAAATGCATGATCGTATGAAGAAACTCCTATCTAGGTATCTAGAAAGCAATGGAACATATGCAATTGAAGAAAATCTAATCCTAAGTTTTTCAGTTGGAAACCTAGGGTCCGTACTATGAGTTGAGGGACCAGTACCAGTATTTTTCCTTTTCCTAATTAAAAAATAATTCTAAAATAAAAGTTTAAATTAAAAAATAAAAGGAAAGTTTAAGTTTAAAATATTACCGACGCATCATAAATATTTATAAAAGAACTGACGAACTCGGTAGATCCCCTACAATGCGGCTCGAGAACTGGAAGGAGAAAGTTTAAGAAGTTGTGGAAAAATTTTAAAATTTTCATTTTCCCCTTACTTATAGAGCTCGGTGAAGAGCAAAAAGCAAAGGGAGAATTGTGAGGGAGGGGGGCGCTCGTTGACCTCCTTATATAGGCTGGTCCAGGCATCCAGACTGTGTCCGGGTGCTTGGACCAAGAGGTGGGGCGGGGCACCCAGAGCCCTATACCGTGGGCACCCTGTGCGAAACCTAGGGCTGGTTTCATATGGGTGGTGTAGGATTCCTGGACCCTGTCCAGGTGCCCGTGTTTTGCCTTTTTTTTGTGTGTGTAAAAACTAAGTTGTTACCAGATTTAAGTGAAAACTTTTACTTAAGTTAAAATTTAATTAAAGTTAAGAACTTAATTTGAGTTTAAAAGTTAATTAAGTTAAAACTAATTAAGTTGTTTAAAATTTAATTTAAGTTAAGAACTTAATTTTAGATAAAGGTTGATTAAGTTGTTTAAAAATTAATTTAAGTTAAAAAAATTAATTAAATTAAAGATTAATTAATTAAGTTGTTAAGAAATTAATTTAAGTTAAAAGTTAATTAAGTTGGTAAAAAAATTAATTTATGTGAAGAATTAATTAAGTTATTAAGAAATTAATTTAAGTTAAGAATTAATTAAGTTAAAAACTGATTATGTTAATAAAATTAATTCAAGTTAAGAATTAATTAAGTTAAAAATTGATTATGTTAAGAAATTAATTTAAATTAAAAATTAATTAAGTTGTTTAAACATTAATTTAAGTTAAGAAGTTAATTTAATTTAAAAATTAATTAAGTAGTTAAGAATTAATTAAGTTAAATTTTAATTAAGTAATTAAGAAATTAATTTAAGTTAAATTAAAATATAATAATAATGAAAGCTTTGTTAAAAATATTCATCTAAAATTGGTCCTTAGATATTTAACCTTTAGTTACTAACTAACTATCAAAAGATAGCAGTGTTTTCTTGGTTAGTCAAGTTAAGTATTAATATCTAGTTAGAATTTGCTGAGAAAGGACTACTTAACTTGATCAATGTACTGTTATATTTTTCATCCAAACTTATGTTGATGCATTGATATAAACATATAAAGTCCAAGTAAAAGGCCTTCACATCTCACATCATTCTGTATTTTTGAATACACAATCAAGGTAAACCTAGTGTGTTTATGAGATGCTCAATTCTTATATCTATATGATCTTACTCTCTATGCATAAGATTTAGACTAAGGTCAAAACAATTTTCAAATACTAAGAAAAAAGGAAATTTTTTGAAAAAGTAAATAGTTTTCCTAGAATTTGAAAATTAACTGAATAAAAATCCTCCCCTTAATCTAAGATCTTAGTTTTCATATAAAAATAATATGATTATTAAATTTTAGATTGATTAATTAGAATTAATCATAGTTTTATTTTATTTTAATTTAATTTAACCTTATTCATCTCACCAATCTAAGTTCTCAAACAAAAGGGATCCTATGATTTTGTGAGATGAGTTAAATTAAATTTCAATATTTAGTTTAATTTGTGTTAGATTCAAGTTTAGTCTTGGGTTCAACAACATACATTCTTTAGATAGACTTTTAAGCTGTAGTGAGTCACTTAGATATCATAAGAGTAACCACACCTTTGAAAATTTCCAAATAGGATTAGTTTAACCAGCTAGGATTGGTAAGGGTAGTTTCAGTTAGTTTCACTAAGCCAAATGCACCAAGTCAAAGTCATATCTTCCTAGACATGCATAGACATAGTTTTCCTAATCTACTATCATCCAAAACTTTTCCAATGTTATTTTTTAAGTTAAACTTTTGTCTCTTTTTATCCTAATCCTAATTACCTAGCCGGGTAAACTATTATGTTAGAGGTGCCAACTAATTTGGAGCCTCCCCCTGAATTATTAAATTTTTAGATTAAGGTTCTAGGTTTATGTCGATTATTTTTGTAGTTATAATAAATTTGATGGTAATTTGAATTTAAATTAGCTTTGTAGTTATTTAATTTAAATTTATTTTTGTGATTTGAATTTGGTTTGTTTATACATTTTAGGTTTGGGTTAATAGGTTTAGATGGATTTGGTTTTAGGTAATGAATTTCATTTTTTTGGTATATAGAATTGATTGAGTCCTACTTGCATGGTTAGGCACGCTTTCGGAATCCAGGCTCTGGTTAGTTTCTTAGTTTGAATGAGTAGAGATATGAAGGTTTTGTTAGTTGAGATGGACTTGTATTCGAGCCCAGATTTATTATATATAGCTTGTTGAGATCCAAGTATCATGTTTAGGTACTTGGATCTAGTTGTAAATTTTTCTAATGATTCTCTTAGATTTGTTATTTCAGTTTTTAATTTATCATTTTCTTCTTCAAGTCTCTTGACTTGAGTTGAGTTAGTGTTTTCTATTTGTGAGTTTAATTGTTCCTTAAGGTATTGATTTTTCTCAAGGAATATGCTATTTTATTTTTGAAATTTTATAAATTTTTTATTCAAACATACAATTATTCTAAAGAATTTAGCTATTAGGATGGAAGATACCTCATTCGAAACTTCAGAAATGAGTGCAGACTCGTGGCTTGATTCATCTTCGAACTCGTCATCTTGTTCTGACTCGCTTTCTAGTTCCAGTCTGGATCCTATCAGCACGAGGTAGTTGTGATGCTTCTAATCTTCAACGTCTGATTCTTCCGAAGAGGATTCGTTCCATGTCGCATTAAGTGCCTTCTTTCTTCTCGTTGTATTGGGTTTGTCCTCTTTTATTTTTGGACACTCGTGCTTGTAGTGTCCTTTTATTTTACACCCATAGCATGTTATTTTCACCTTCATGTCATTTAATTTGATCACCTTTTGTTGGTCCTTCTTCATGAAGTTGTTCTTTCTTCTTATGAACATATTTCTGACGATGTTCATGAGTTGTTCTTCTTCGTCTTCTAAGATTTGGATTCTAGCTCTGGTTTATTCTTGTTGTTGGCTTCTTTTGAAGAACCTACAAAAAGTGCAATACCTTTCTTGACCGACTTTGAGTTAGTCTGTTTGTATAGTTTAAGTTCACAAAATAACTCATCTAATTTTAATTTATTTAAGTTCCTTGAAACTTTATACGAATCTACTATAGATGCTCACAGTGTATTTTAAGAAAAAGAGTTTAATGCTTACCTAATTACATCCCTATTCTCTAGCTAGTGATAGGATTAGGTGGAGCCTGTTCAAAATGTCTTTGATTATTGCATGTAGTTGAGTAGTCATTTCTCCATCCTACATTTTAATAGTAAACAAATTATTCAATAATAATGTAACGACCCGCCTTCTACTGACTAGGCTGTGAGGCCGATCGCTACATTATGTTGTGCTAAATTACTATTGCGGAAATCTGGATTGATTAAAATTTTACTAAACTGATTACTGTAAAATCTGAACTTAATATTCTAGGTGTACCTAGGAGTTGTACACATGCTAGGGAAGATAATCTATGCCTCTCGGATGTCCTGCTAGCTGTAATTAGGCATTTCAATCGATCCATGAATCGATTGGGCTGTCGGATCGATCCAGTGATCGATCCAGCTTGATACTAGCACGGAGAAACTCTCTGGATCGGTCGGCAGACCGATCCATATGCTCCCTCGCCTCTGTATGCGGCTGGATCGGTCTACCGACCGATCCAGGAGTACCCTGATCGGTCGGCTTGACCGATCCAGTAGCTCACTGATCGGTCGGCTGACCGATCGGTGAGCGTCGATACTCTCTGTTCGCACATATGGATCGGTCGGCTGACCGATCCATAACAGACCCCTGATCGATTTGTAGATCGATCTGGGTTTCTAATTTCGCACTGAAACTCTGATTTCAGCACTAGTTCGTGCCAAAACCTCACACAACAATTATACAATGAATGGAAAACATTCTAATATCCACTAACTAGCATTCTAACATGACATAGTGCAAGATTTATTAATTCATAGCATTTAAACCACTAGAAATGCATAAAAGTGTCTTAAGAAAGAAACTAAGTTCTTAATTTGCTAAACTTCCTAAGGATCTTCATTCCAGGTTCCTGCCACACACACCATCTCTGCATTGAGCTCCAGCTTCCTCTGTTAGTCCATCTTCCCTTTACCTTTATCTGCAGTATAAGGGAAAATAGTATCTGTAAGCTTTAAGCTTAGTAAGAAACCAACTACCTCACTAAAACATGCAACGATGCAAACATGTTTTTAAAGAATGCTATTTAAAAACATGCACTGAATTTTGTTAAAGCATGGCATACTGAAGTTACATGGCATAATAATAAAATCTAAGCATGGAGCTATCTCATGGTATCAACTAGGAGAACTAAACTGAAACTGAAACTAAAACTGAGCTAAAATTGAGCTTAAACTATATTCACATAAGTAGGTTACGAATTTGAAAGCTATTATCATAATAAGTGAAAATAGTAATCATGCTGCTGTTTGGGCCCGGTAACTGTACTTGCTGTGCGCGCATCCCTAGCTAGACCTGGGTTTGCAAGTCCCGCATTTAGTAGGGTTTACTAGGTTATCTAAACCTAGGGACCGACTATGGGAGCCCAGCCCAATGGATATCTAATCCTATACAGTGCCACTAAAAATAAAATACTGAATATAGCTACTAATTGTTTATTTTGCTGTTTCTAGGTTTTCTGAACCTAGAGCTAGGTTATCTAAACCTAGAGGCGACTGTGGGAGCCCACCCATTAGACCGTAGTCCCATGTTAGCTGAAACTAGACTGATATACTGATTTAAATGCTACTAATGCATTTAACTGAGCTGTTAAAAATATCTGAGGTAGTATTTAGCTACACTAATCATTTTGTCGAACACTTGGTGTGCTCCAACTCTTCCCTCTAATAGGGAGACCACCTCTAGGCACCCGGCAACGTCTAGAGCCTCCAACTGAAGGAGAACAACATGTCTGGCCCATCTAGAGGTGCTCAACTAGATCCCTAATCTGCGAGGAGGGTTTAAACACACCCTGAGTGCCGAAAAATCTGCATATAGCTAAACTAAAGGCATGCAATCAAACGAAAGCTACTTATACTGTAGGTGAGGGGTTTCTTACCTCCTGTTTGGATTTTCTTACAGATCTAAGCACTAGGTTTCCCGGAGAAGAGATCTCTTCGATGATCTTCTCGCATCTACGCGTTCTTCTCGCGGAGAGGAGCGTCCTCGTATCCTTGATGTTGATGGAAGATGCTCCTATGGCCCTAGGGATGGAACCCTAGGCTTGCTTCGCTTGGGCGCCGAGAGGTGAGGAAGGGAGAGGGTCGGCGGGTGAGGGTTTGAGGAGGAAAAGTCACGATCAAAATAATCTCCTCACTTAATAGTTTTCCTATTTATATTTAGGAATTAGTTCGCCCAACTTCAATATAAATTTAATTGATTCCCTTTCCTTTCAGCACGGCCCTGCTGGGTTCATCTGGTTACTAAGGCTAACTAAAAGTTATTGGATCCGAGAGGTCTCGGGTTCGATTCCCGCCTAAGCTATTTTGCAGTTCTAATTATTTTTACTACTTCCGCTATTCTAAAAATTCCGGAAAAATATCTAAAAATTCCAGAAAAATCATAGAATATTTCTAATGCAGTTTTGAGAATTTTCGGGCATTACAATCCCCTATACCTTATAAAAAGTTTGTCCTCGAACTTAGAATAATTCTGGGTACTTCTGTCTCATGCTGGCTTCTGTCTCCCATGTTGCCTCTTCTGCTGTGTGACTTCCTTGTTCATAATTTCTTAACCGCTCGGTCTATTATCGAATAGGCCGATCAGGTCTTCGCGGATCTGTACCGACTGGGGCTCAATCACCTGGGTGGCATCTGGGATATGCTTCTTCAGCATAGAGACATGAAATACATTGTGGACAGCTGACATTTCCTGGGGCAGATCTAGCTCATATGCTACCTTGCCCACCCTTCTGCTGATAAGGTATGGTCCCACATATCTGGGACTTAGCTTGCCCTTCTTTCCAAAACGCATTACTCCCTTCATGGGAGCTACTCTAAGGAACACTAAATCCCCAACTGAAAACTCTAAAGGTCTGATATCAAGATAGCTTTTCGGCTCTGAAATCTCTATCCTCTGGATCTGTGTATAGGCTGTGGTATCCGCTACTAGATCATGCAAGTTCTAATTCTTTCTGTTCACCACTCTCATACCAGCAGATTGGAGATCTACACCTCCGCCCATAGAGAGCCTCGTAAGGTGCCATACCGATAGTGGCCTGATAGCTGTTGTTGTATGCAAATTCTGCTAAACTCAGATATTTGCACCAACTTCCCTTGAAATCTAGGGCACATGCTCGGAGCATATCTTCGAGTACCTGATTTACTCGCTCCGTTTGACCATCTGTCTGAGGATGGAAAGCTGTGCTGAACTTTAACTTTGTGCCCAAAGCTGACTGTACACACTCCCAGAAGTGTGATGTGAATCTGCTATCTCTGTCGGAAATAATGGTTCGTGGGACTCCATGTAATCTAACGATCTCCTTGAGATACAACTGAGCTAGCTGTTCCATGGAGTAGGATATCCTGATAGCTAAGAAGTGAGCTGATTTAGTCAATCTGTCGAATATTACCCAGATGGTATCAAAATCATTCGTGGTTCTGGGTAATCCCACTATAAAATCCATAGAAATGTCTTCCCACTTCCATTCTGGAATCTGGATGGGCTGCAAAACTCCTCCTGGTCTATGATGTTCTTCCTTAACCCTCTGACAGGTTAGGCAGGTGCTGACATATCGAGCGATGTCTCTCTTCATCCCGGGCCACCAAAAACGTTTCCTCAAGTCCTGGTACATCTTGGTGGAACCTGGATGCATCGCATAGGGAGTCTTGTGAGCCTCATCTAAAATCTTCCTTCTGAGTTCCTCCTGATCTAGAACACATAATCTGTCACCAAAATACAGCACCCCGCTAGCTGACACTCTGAACTCTCCGCTTTCTGTTCCTGCTAATCCTTGCTTGTTTTTCTGAATTTCAGGATCCTGCTCCTGAGCTGTCTGGATGTCACCAAGCAAGGTAGACTCTAATGTCATAGTAGAGAGTTGTCCGACTATGAGCTCGAGACCGAAATCTGAGATCTCCTTCTGTAGGGGCGGCGACATGGCTGCTAGAGATAATAGGGTAGTGCTGGACTTCCTGCTGAGGGCGTCTGCTACCCTATTTGCTTTTCCTGGGTGGTAGAGGATATCTATGTCGTAGTCTTTGACCAGTTCTAGCTATCTGCGCTGTCGCATATTCAGAAGACTCTAATGATCTGTATACACTCTGCACTGAGCTCCATACAAGTAATGTCTCCAAATCTTGAGAGCGAACACCACTGCTGCAAGCTCAAGGTCATGAGTAGGATAGTTCTTCTCATAATCCTTAAGTTGTCTGGAGGCATAGGCGATCACCTTGCCATCTTGCATCAGCACTGCTCCTAGTCCCAACTTCGAGGCATCACTATATATGTCAAAGCTATCTGCGTTCTCTGGTAGAGTCAGAATAGGTGCACTGGTCAATCTCCTTTTCAGCTCGCTGAAACTGTTCTCACAGTTGTCTGTTAAGAGCTGTCAGTGGGGAGGCTATCCTGGAGAAGTCCTCTACGAATTTCCTGTAGTAACCTGCTAATCCCAGAAAGCTTCTGATCTCACTGGCGTTCTTGGGTCTTTTCCAGTTGCTCACAGCTTCTATCTTACTGGGGTCTACCATGATACCATCCTTTGAGATGATATGACCCAGGAAGGACACCTGATCTAACCAAAATTCACATTTTGTGAACTTGGCATATAACTGGTTCTGCTGAAGGGTCTGCAATACTGTTCTCAGGTGCTCTGCGTGTTCTTCCTGAGTTCCTGAATAGATAAGAATATCATCGATGAACACGATGACAAACTTATCTAAATATTCCCTGAATACTCTGTTCATGAGGTCCATGAAAGTAGCTGGAGCATTGGTCACACCAAAGGGCATGACTACGAACTCGTAATGTCCGTATCTAGTCCTGAATGTTGTCTTAGGTATATCCCCTTCTTTGACCTTCACCTGATGATAACCCGATCTGAGGTCTATCTTAGAGAACACTGCTGCTCCCTTTAGCTGATCAAACAGGTCATCTATTCTGGGAAGAGGATACCTGTTCTTGATTGTGACTTGGTTCAGTGTCACATGCTCCCATCCTTCTTCTTCACGAACAATACAGGCGCTCCCCATGGTGAGTGACTAGGACGTATGAAGCCTTTGTCAAGTAGCTCCTATAGTTGTTCATGAAGTTCCTTCAGTTCTGCTGGAGCCATGCGGTAAGGTGCTTTGGAGATAGGATTTGTACCGGGAACGAGTTCTATCTCGAATTCAATATCCCTGTCTGGTGCTAAGCCTAGTAACTCTTCAGGGAAGACTGCTGGGTAGTCACATACGACTCGGACCTCTGCTAGCTGTTGGTCCCTGTCCTGACTGGTATTGACTACATGTGCTAAAATCTCGTACATCCTGAATCCATTAATCTCTGTGCATTCATAGCTGAGAGAAATTTCTTGGGCTTTCTCTTTGGTTCTCCGACGAACTCAAACTGTGCTTCTGCTTCAGGTTGGAATATAACTTTCTGCTTACGGCACTCGATGGAGGCACCGTATTTGATCAAGAAATCCATCCCAAAGATGACATCGTAGTCAGTCATATTTAGCACTATCAGATCACAAAAGAGCTCTCTGTTTGCTATAATGACTGGCACTGCTCTGAGCCAGTGCGTGGATGCCATAATTTCTCCTGAAGGTAAGGTCGTCAGAAACTGACTACTGAGTACCTCTGGAGGTCTCGCTAATTTCTTTGCAAATGCCCTAGATATATAAGAATGGGTTGCCCCAGTATCGAATAAGACATTTGTACTTTACTGCGAAATACGAATCTGACCTGTAACAACTGTCGAGACATTTGGTACGTCCTCTCTGGTGAGTGAGTAGATCCTCGCATTGGTCGTAGCTGGAGGGGCTTCTAATCTGCCCTGGCTGATATGTGGACCATCTAAGGCGGCCTGCATCTGAGGTAACTGAGCTGGCTGGCCTCCATACTGAATCGGCTGTGGCTGAGAAAGACTAGTCTTGTTTGGACACTGCTTGGCCATATGCCCTTCCTGTCCGCGTTCAAAGCATCCTCGTGTGCCCTTACGACAAACTCCAGGATGGAATTTCCCACAAGTAGCAAACTTTGGATAACTGGGCTGCTTGCTGGCCGGTCCTCCTTTTGGGTAATCCCCTGGTTTGCGCTTGTTGCCGGAGTTCCCTTTCCAGTTGGAGCTGTGGCCCTGTTGTTTCTGAGTGCCTGAACCTCCTTGACCTTTAGCTTCTGAGAGGAATTGCTTCTGCTGCTTGATGCTATTCTGGTAATGCTCAGTGATTAGAGCACTCCTCACTAATTCTTCCGTGGTTTGTGGCCTATGAACGCCACCAGCCACGTTCATTGTTATTTCCGACCTCAGCATCTTGAGCATCAACTGGATTCGTTCCCTTTCTGTGCTAACTAATTCAGGGCATAGACGAGCCAACCTGTTGAATTTCTTCACGGCTTCCTCAACTGATAGGTTGCCCTGACGAAACTCAGTGAACTCGTCGTAGTGACGGTTGGTGACCCGCACGTGAAAGAACTCCTCAAAGAATTCCTTCTCGAAGTCAGCCCATGTCATCGCTCTGATTCTCTCCCACCACATACGTGCATCTCCTATCGACAGGAGGAGGCGCACTTCACCTTCTCATGTTCTGGCCAGTCCAGATCTCCAGGGTTTTGAACCATGCCCGAGCATCCCATGGTTCATTCTCTTGAGAAATTCTCTCGCTTGACTCTGCTGGCGCTGGTACTGGTGCTGGCGCTGGCGCTGTAGGCTGGGATGGTGGAACCTCTAAGACTACTGGCGTCGCTTGGTTTCGGGGTGACTGTGGGAGTATTCCGATTAGCCTTTAAGGTGGCTATCTCCTTGCTGTAACTGAGCCACTAATGCTGTCAGGTCTGGGGGAAGCACTGAACTGCCTGCCTCATGCTGGGGCTCAGTAGCTGGTGCCCTTCTAGCTGGGTGCCTCGTGCCATTTCTAAAGACATAGAGGACATACATAACTAAGGCAATCATGTTTATATATCTACTATCATTATCATGTTAGGTGTTATCATCTATCAACATGCTACAGTATCTATAAACATGAAAGAAAGAACATAATAAAGTGAGAGATGTTTCTTACTTGGAAGCTGCAGGACAATGCTGATGTGTGTGTAGGAAGTATGGAAACTGCTCTGATACCACTCTGTAACGACCCGCCTTCTACTGACTAGGTTGTGAGGCCGATCGCAACATTATGCTGTGCTAAATTACTATTGCGGAAATCTGGATTGATTAAAATTTTACTAAACTGATTACTGTAAAATCTGAACTTAAAATTCTAGGTGTACCTAGGAGTTGTACACATGCTAGGGAAGATAATCTATGCCTCTCGGATGTCCTGCTAGCTGTAATTAGGCATTTCAATCGATCCATGAATCGATTGGGCTGTCGGATCGATCCAGTGATCGATCCAGCTTGATACTGGCACGGAGAGAAACCCTGGATCGGTCGGCTGACCGATCCACAAGCTTCATCGCTTCTGTATGCGGCTGGATCGGTCTACCGACCGATCCAGGAGTACACTGATCGGTCGGCAGACCGATCCAGTGGCTCACTGATCGGTCGGCTGACCGATCCATAACAGACGCTAACTCTCTGTTCGCGCCTGGATCGGTCAGCTGACCGATCCAGTGGCACTACCCCATTTCTGATCGATCCGTAGATCGATCTGGGTTTCTGATTTCACACCGAAACTCTGATTTCAGCACTAGTTCGTGCCAAAACCTCACACAACAATTATACAATGCATGGAAAACATTCTAATATCCACTAACTAGCATTCTAACATGACATAGTGCAAGATTTATTAATTCATAGCATTTAAACCACTAGAAATGCATAAAAGTGTCTTAAGAAAGAAACTAAGTTCTTAATTTGCTAAACTTCCTAAGGATCTTCATTCCAGGTTCCTGCCACACAC
This sequence comes from Zingiber officinale, assembly GCF_018446385.1. Taxonomy (NCBI): domain Eukaryota; kingdom Viridiplantae; phylum Streptophyta; class Magnoliopsida; order Zingiberales; family Zingiberaceae; genus Zingiber; species Zingiber officinale. Next base: position 49,244,896 of record NC_055996.1, on the reverse strand, counting down.
ACCATCTCTGCATTGACCTCCAGCTTCCTCTGCTAGTCCATCTTCCCTTTACCTTTATCTGCAGTATAAGGGAAAATAGTATCTGTAAGCTTTAAGCTTAGTAAGAAACCAACTACCTCACTAAAACATGCAACGATGCAAACATGTTTTTAAAGAATGCTATTTAAAAACATGCACTGAATTTTGTTAAAGCATGACATACTGAAGTTACATGGCATAATAATAAAATCTAAGCATGGAGCTATCTCATGGTATCAACTAGGAGAACTAAACTGAAACTGAAACTAAAACTGAGCTAAAACTGAGCTTAAACTATATTCACATAACTAGGTTACGAATTTGAAAGCTATTATCATAATAAGTGAAAATAGTAATCATGCTGCTGTTTGAGCCCGGCAACTGTACTTGCTGTGTGCGCATCCCTAGCTAGACCCGGGTTTGCAAGTCCCGCATTTAGTAGGGTTTATTAGGTTATCTAAACCTAGGGACCGACTATGGGAGCCCAGCCCAATGGATATCTAATCCTGTAGAGTGCCACTAAAAATAAAATACTGAATATAGCTACTAATTTTTTATTTTGCTGTTTCTAGGATTTCTGAACCTAGAGCTAGGTTATCTAAACCTAGAGGCGACTGTGGGAGCCCACCCATTGGACCGTAGTCCCATGTTAGCTGAAACTAGACTGATATACTGATTTAAATGCTACTAATGCATTTAACTGAGCTGTTAAAAATATCTGAGGTAGTATTTAGCTACACTAATCATTTTGTCGAACACTTGGTGTACTCCAACTCTCCCCTCTAATAGGGAGACCACCTCTAGGCACTTGGCAACGTTTAGAGCCTCCAACTGAAGGAGAACAACGTGTCTGGCCCATCTAGAGGTGCTCAACTAGATCCCTAATCTGCGAGGAGGGTTTAAACACACCCTGAGTGCCGAAAAATCTGCATATAGCTAAAGTAAAGGCATGCAATCAAACGAAAGCTACTTATACTGCAGGTGAGGGGTTTCTTACCTCCTATTTGGATTTTCTTACAGATCTAAGCGCTAGGTTTCCCGGAGAAGAGATCTCTTCGATGATCTTCTCGCGTCTACGCGTTCTTCTCGCGGAGAGGAGCGTCCTCGTATCCTTGATGTTGCTGGAAGATGCTCCTATGGCCCTAGGGATGGAACCCTAGGCTTGCTTGGCTTGGGCGCCGAGAGGTGAGGAAGGGAGAGGGTCGGCGGGTGAGGGTTTGAGGAGGAAAAGTCACGATCAAAATAATCTCCTCACTTAATAGTTTTCCTATTTATATTTAGGAATTAGTTCGCCCAACTTCAATATAAATTTAATTGATTCCCTTTCCTTTCAGCACGGCCCTGCTGGGTTCATCTGGTTACTAAGGCTAACTAAAAGTTATCGGATTCGAGAGGTCCCGGCTTCGATTCCCGCCTAAGCTATTTTGCGGTTCTAATTATTTTTACTACTTCCGCTATTCTAAAAATTCCGGAAAAACATCTAAAAATTCCAGAAAAATCATAGAATATTTCTAATGCAGTTTTGAGAATTTTCAGGCGTTACAAATAAGTCATGCTTCGTTACATTTGAATCACTTGTACCTTCGTGTAGTTCGATCAGTTTGTCCTAGAGCTCATTGGCATTCTTGAATGGGCCAACACGGTTTGGTTCTTCCTTAGTAAGTCTGTATTGGATTGTATTTGTTGCCTTCGAGTCGATCTGGGCCTTTTTCTTATCATTCAGATTCCACCTTTCTGTGTTGACCGGTATTTTGGTTGCTTCATCTACTGACACCTTGTATCCTCTTTGGATGTTGAACCACTGATCGATGCCAGTCTTCAGGTATCCTCTTTGGATGTTGTATCCTTTATTTTGGGTCATTTAAGGAACCTTGCATATAAAGAAGAATAAAAAGGAAATTCCAAGACTAGGTCTTGGATTAGCAGTGTGGGAGATAATAAAAGTAATAAGATTCTATTGGTGTTGCACCAATTTAGAGTATTTTACAAAAAAAAAAAAAAAACTTGTCCAAAGAGGTAATTTCACCAATTTGGACTATATCAAAATGCTTAAAAACTGAAAAGAAATATTAAAAGAGATTTTAAAAATCACTCCTTGCCTGATTGGTGGTTGCACCAATTCAGAGTAGCATCCTCTCTGATACTACTTGTAGGACCATAAATATGCTAGAGATGGGGGGGTGAATAGAGTTCATCAAAAATCACGAGTTAAAATGAATTACGCAGCAGAAAAGGGAAACAAAAAATACAATGCTAACAATGTCAAAATTTTACTTAGTTCGAAGCCTGTGACGACTCATACTCTAAGGCCCACGATCATTGATTGCTTTCGTTGGACAATCAGTATCAGTTAGTAAATGGATTACAAATATTGAGTACAAGAACTGAATATAAAACTATTACCGATAAACAAAAAAGAAATTGAAGAAGTCTTCGTTCTTCAAACTTTGAAGTAGCCTTTCGGTGTCATCAGCGTCTTTTTGGAGCAGCACTTGAATATGAAAGTTGTAGCAGATGATATCCTGAAGCTGCTAGTCGAAGGCCCTTATATAGGCCCATTCTGGATGCTTAGAGTCCCTCCTAGGTTCCTGGACCATGCTGACATTGCGAGCTCTTGTCAAAACTTGATTCATCAAGTTTATCCACATTTGGGCACGTGGACCCCCTCTGGCCGCTTGGACTGTTGACGTGGGTTTGGCCAGTCGTCACGCTCCAACTCAACTTCGGGATAAAATTTATGGTCCGAGCGCCTAGACTATCTCCGGGCACTCTAACCACCCGGGTGCCTAGCGCCCGCCCGGCCAGGCTGGTTCGGGCACCAGGACCAGCTCCTGGCGCCCGGACCCCCCTTTTTCACGCTTCTCCTTCCTGCAAAAATGAGATAGTTCAAGTAAATAAAAATATATTTATCTTATAAAATAGAGTTAGCACAACATAATAAGTTAGGAGTAGTAATTAGATCTTGTCTCTTTGAGACCAGGATCTAGTCAAGGTCTCAACTTAGGTTTCCCAAATGGACCTAAGTTGGATCGACGCCTTCAGTTCCCTCATCCGAGAAAGTGTCCTCACTGGATCTCTCCTCCAGTTGCTTACCTCCACTTACCAACTGCAGTCGCTTGACTTGTCTTTGGCCCACCAGGTTTTCCTGCCTATTGTCAAGTCCACAAACCCAACTAGGCTTTGGCCGATTGTTAGGTCCTGTGGATTCAACTGGATTTCCCATCAGATATCAGGTCTCGCAGACATATCTGGACTTCCCACCAGCTATCGGATCTCACAAACCTAGATAAATTTTAGCCTAGTGTCAGGTTCTTCAGACCCACCAACTCCTGTACACTTGGTAAAGTTATTAGATCACAAAACACTCCAACTTAATCCACTTATTATTCATTAAAGCCTAAGTTAGATCATTAGTTCAAATTACACCAACACCGCCATCCGTTGTCTGAGACCAGTTTATGGGGAATTCTAAACCAGTATAGAATATTCCTGCATAGGAATTTGATAATGGCCTATTCTGTGATTTTGGCCTGGGTTTCTGCTTCCACCCATTTGGAGAAATAGTCTACTACCACGAGCAAAAACCTTTTCTAAGCAAGGGTAATGAGGAATGGTCCCACGATATCCATACCATACTAGTCGAAGGATAGGAGACTATGGAAGTCTTCAAGGTCTTGATAGGCTGATGAGGTATGTTTTGGTACCTTTAGTAGGTAAGGAAAGTAGCCACCAACCGTCCGGCGTCCACCTACAGGATGGGCCAAAAATATCCAACCAGTACCACCTTGCGTGCTAGCGTTCTTCCTCCCCCGTGATTGTTGCTGCAAACTTGATGAATTTCTTGTAGGATATAGTTCACCTCATTTGGCCCTATACACTTGAGTAGGGGTCTAGAAAATGCCTACTTATACAGTTTATCCTTAATCAGTGTGAAGGAGTTAGCTCTCTTCTTGATCAACCGAACTACTTCCACATCAGTAGGTTAGATACCTTATTGTAGATATAGGGTAATCGGAGCTCTCCAGTCAATCGACTCTTCTATGTTGGCTTGCAAATCAATTTAAGCTATTAAGAGTCTTTAGACTATCGGATGGTCTAGAACCTAGGTAGATAATGAACTAGCCATTTTGACTAGTTCGTCTACCCTATGGTTGTCTATCCGAGGTATCTTAACTAGCGTGATCTCCCTAAATTTTCCTTCATCTTCTCATAGGCCTCTTTTGTAACGCCCGAAAATTCTCAAAATAATTATTAGAAATATTCTATGATTTTTCTGAAATTTCAGGATATTTTTATAGAATTTTTAGAGTAGCAGAAGTAGCAAAAATAAATAGAGTCGTAAAAGGGTCTAGGCGAGTATTGAACCCGAGACCTATTGGGTCCTACGACTTATAGTGGACTCTAGTAACCAAGTGAACCCAGCAGGGCCGTGCTAAAAGGAGAGGGAAACAATTATATTTATATTTGAGTTGGGCCGAATTACCCACTTAATATAAATAGGGAATTTAAGTGAGGAATTGTTATTTTCTTAAACGAGAAAACTCTTCCTCAAACCCTCACCCGCTGACCCCTCTTCTCCTCCTCATCCTCTCGGCGCCCAAGTCCAGGAGACCTAGGGTTTCATCCCTAGGGTCGTAAGAGCACCTTCCGGCAACAACTCTGACACGAGGACGCTCCCTCCGCGAGAGGAAAGCATAGGCGCGAGAAGACTGTCGAAAGGATCGTCTTCTCCGGAAATCTAGCGATTAGAAATCGTAAGAAATCAAGCGCAGGAGGTAAGAAACCCCTCACCTGCAGTATAAGTAGCTCTCGTGTGAATTTCTGCTTTGTTTAGTAGCATACAAATTTTTGACACATAGGTTGTGCAATAGTGCACACTAGGTGTTCGATAATAAGTGTAGCACAGGAAAAGAATGCAACTTAGGCATTTTAATAGCTTAGTAAATGCAATAGAGGCATTTATTCAGCATGCATAGTTTTACTATAATCGTATGGGACTACAGTCCAATGGGTGGGCTCCCACAGTCGTCTCTAGGTTCAGATAACCTAGCTCTAGGCTCAGACAACCTAGAAATAGCAATATAAAAAGAACTCAGCTATAATCAGTATTTTATTTTAGCAGAGGCACTGTACTGGATTAGATATCCATTGGGTTGGGCTCCCACAGTCGTCCCTAGGTTTAGATAACCTAGTAACCCTACTAAATTCGGGACTTTCAAACCCGGGTCTAGTTAGGGATGCGCGCATAGCAAGTACAGTTGTCGGGTCCAAACAACAGCATGATTATTATTTTAATCTATTTATGAGAATAGTTTTCAAAACTTCCCAAATAGTTATGTGGATTCAGTACAGCTTTAACATTAGTTTAGAATTAGCTCAGCTCAGTTTTGTATCGGTTTAGTTTTCTATTGATACATATGATAGCTTATGTTAGCACTTGTTGCCATGACTAGTTTGTTTGTATGTCATGCTATGCTTTTATATGTTCTGTATTCATACATTTCAAATAGCATGTTTTAAAAGCATGATTTCATCGTATGCATGTTTTAGTGAGGTAGATGGTTTCTTACTAAGCTCTCAAGTTTACAGATACTCTTTTCCTTATACTGCAGATAAAGGTAAAGGAAAGATGGACTAGAGGAGGTTGGAGGTCAATGCGATGAAGATGTGTTTGTGCAAAGGGGTTTGGAATGAAGATCTTAGGGATTTAGCAAATTTGACTATTTGAACCTTATTATGTTTAGTTTTTCGCATTTCAGTTTGCTTAAAAGTCATGAACTAGTGAAATATGCACCATGCCATGTTTAGAATGCTAGTTAATTGTTGTTAGAATGCATTTCAGTTAGTTTAGAGTTGGTATATGAGATTTCGGTTCGAACCAGGGTTGAAATCAGGTTCTGAAGTGAAATCAGAAACCCCGATCGATCAGCCGATCTATTGGAGGCTTCTCAATCGATCAGCTGATCGATTGGGCAGCTTATCCCGCGAACAGAATGCGTCTGGATCGATCAGTCGATCGATCCAGCCTAGTTTTGTCGCGAATAGAAGGTTTGTGGATCGATCAACTGGTCGATCCGAGTTGAACCCGCGTACAGCGTGTCATCGAATCGATCACTGGATCGATTGGACATACTGGATCGATCAGCCGATCGATCCAGACGTTAGTTTCCGCGTATAGTAGGGTCCTGAATCGATCACTGGATCGATTGCCTAACCTGGATCGATCAGTCGATCGATCCAAAGTAGTCTCCGTGCACAGTAACATGCTGGATCGATCTATGGATCGATCAGAGGCCTAGTACTAGCTGAAACCACTTTAGCTCAGCTCCAGACGACAGCAAAGACCTAGAACACCCCTTCTAGCATAGCCACCGCAAATTCAAGGGGTAGTTTAAACATTAAGTTCAGATAGTATAGCGATTAACAGAAGCATATTCATTAGTTCAGTAAAATTTTCATCAGATCAGTTTTCCGCACATGAATTAGATAGCATAAGGTAACGATCGGCCTTACAGCCTAGCCAGTAGAAGGCGGGTCGTTACAGAGTGGTATCAGAGCAAAATTCCATACTTCCTACACACACATCAGCATTGAATCTGCAGCTTCCAAGTAAGAACACCTCTTCTCTTACATATGTTTTCTTAGAAATGGCAAGAGGACGCCCAGCTAAGAGGACACCAGCTGCTGAGCCTAGTGGCTCAGCTACATAGCAGCTAGCTGAACAGCAACAAGAGATAGTCACCTTAAAGGCTAATCAGTAGAATATCCCACCCCGGAACCAAACATAGCAACCCCAGTGGTTATAGAGGTTCCACCAGTCCAGAAAGCCAGAGAACTTCTCAGGCACCAGTGAACCATGGGATGCTCAAGCCTGGTTCAAAACACTGGAGAGTACGATGGAGCTTCTGGACTGGCCAAAGCATGAAAAAGTGAAGTGTGACTCCTTCTGCTTGACAGGAGATGCACGTATGTGGTGGGAGAGAATCAGAGTGAAGCGCCCAGTGAACCAGATGACATGGGCTGACTTCGAGAAAGAATTCTTCGAGGAGTTCTTTCACATGCGGGTCACAAACCGCCACTACGACGAGTTCACTGAGTTTCGTCAGGGTAACCTATCAATTGAGGAAGCCGTGAAGAAATTCAATAGACTGGCTCGTCTATGCCCTGAACTAGTCAGCACAGAAAAAGAAAGAGTTCGGTTGATGCTCAAGATGCTGAGGCCGGAAATAGCAATGATCGTGGCTGGCGGTGTTCACAGGCCGCAAACCACCGAAGAACTAGTTAGCAGTGCTCTGACCACCGAGCACTACCAGAATAATATCAAGCAGCAGAAGCAAGTCCTCTCAGAGTCCAAAGGGCAAGGAGGCTCAGGTACTCAGAAACAACAGGGCCACCGCTCTAACTGGAAAGGGAACTCCAGCAACAAGCGCAAACCAGGGAGTTACCCAAAGGGAGGACGAGCCAGGAAACAGCCTAGTTATCCCAAATGTGCTACTTGTAAGAAATTTCACCCAGGAGTTTGTCGCAAGGGCGCACGAGGATGCTTTGAATATGGACAGGAAGGGCACATGGCTAAGCAATGCCCGAACAAGACAAGTCTTCCTCAACCACAGCCGATACAGTATGGAGGACAGCCAGCACAACTACATCAGATGCAGGCCGTGTTAGATGGTTCACACATCAGCCAGGGCAGACTAGAAGCCCCTCCAGTGTAACGACCACCCTTCTTACTACTACTACTCTCTAAGGATGACCGTTACTTAACTACTAACTCTACTTAACCGGTATGATTAAAATCCTCGAAGAAACCCTACCGAAAAATTTCGACAGAGTCTCCCTTGTACCGGTGACCTTAAACTGACATACATAACATAATATACACACAAAAGGAATAACATCACCACGCAGTTTAATGAAATCAAATCATGCAAGTAATGAATAGCGGAAACAAAATAAAAGCATACAATTAACTAACAGCGGAAGACTAAATGACTCATCCAATACATTCTTAATAAATGGTAATCTTAATAAATTCTTAAACTAAGTCCCAAGGCTTCCATAGTCCTGGCATCACACACCATCCGCGCCACCTTGTCACCTTCCTTGCTAAATCTTTTCTTTTCCTTTATCTGCAGTAAGAGGAAGTGTAATCTATAAGCAAAATTTGCTTAGTAAGCGCTATCTAACTCACAAAATCACGAATGTGCATGTATACGAAATAAAAACATGCTAAAACTGAATGCTAACATGTCAAGCTACTCATGCTCATGAATGGCTAAGAAATCAACTAACAGAAAAGCTAACATGTATAGCTACTCATGCTCATAAATGGCAAGGACATCATACTAACTGATATACTAAACATGTATAGCTAATCATGCTCATAAACTAATAAAGAAAGCAAACTAACTGAAATGCTAACATATAAAGCTAAACATGCTCATCATCTAGCAAATAAATAACATGTAAGAAACTAAACATGTAAAAGCTGCTAGCATAAAAGAAAACTCAGCTTGCTGATTTTAAAGATGAAACTTAATTCATATGTTCTAAACTTGTCCTTTAATACTTTATAATTATGGAAAACTTTCTTTACTTATTCAAAAACTTATACTTATAATACTTCAAAATAATAATCAACTTCTTCTTGGGCCCGGCAACTATACTTACTATGCGCGCATCCCTAACTAGACCCGAGATAGCTGGTCCCGAATCTAGTAGGATTTGCTAGGTTATCTAAACCTAGGGACCGACTATGGGAGCCCAGCCCAAGGACTACTGAGAGTCCTGCATACTAGTTTATCTAAACCTAGGGACCGACTATGGGAGCCCAGCCCAAGGACTACTGAGAGTCCTGCATACTAGGTTATCTAAACCTAGGGACCGACTATGGGAGCCCAGCCCAAGGACTACTGAGATTCCAGTACAGTGCCACTGATAAAAGTAAAATACTTGTTATCTTTTAATACTTCTAATATATAATGCCTTGGCATTTTAATAAGCACCTTGTGTGCCAAAATCCCTAAAGTCTTGACTTTGGAATTTACTTAAGGCCTTGGCCTTTTCTTTCTTTTCTTTATCTTTCTTATACTTTTCTTTATCTTTCTTATACTTTTCTTATAAAAGAATGCTTCTTACAAAACTGAAATGTTTAAACAACTTCTAACACTGCAATGCTTAAACAAAAATCTGCATACCAGTTTAAACAAAAATCTGCATATTAAGTTTAACTAAAATCTGCATATTGAGCTTATCTAATATCTGCATACTAAGCTTAACAAAATCTGCATACTAAGCTTATCTAAATTCTGCATGCTATACTTATAAAAATCTGCATATCATACAAGCTTATGCTACATCTAAAACTTGTTGAAATTAAAACCTTAAATCTTGCTACAACAGAGATAAAAGAAAGAGAGCAAAGAACGCATGCTACTCAATAATCTCTAGCTGTTCTAATGCTGTACAATGCAATCCGAAAGCATAGAAAGCAAGGAAACTCATGCTTGAAAACCTGAAGGTTTAGAAACCTGAACTGTTCTCCATTATTTCCTAACCTCCTTATGCTATGCTTAAACAACCCAGCAACTTTCTGAGTATGGAAACAAAATCCCAAAATCCAAACACTTAACACCTAAACTAATTACTGCATGTCCAATTATATACATGAACCACATCAATTTAAGCTAAATCTAAACTACCCAAATTCTGGAAAATGCATAGCACTTAACCTATTTTCATAAGAGGATCCACTTTAAAATCCTAACAGCGCATAAAAATTATTGACATCATGAGTTATCAAGGAAAAACAACCACTAAAGAAACCTGATTAAGAGAAGTATTAGCATCATACATTGGAAACTCAATCCGATCTAAACCACTCTGCCCAGAACTTTTGAAAGAATTTGAGGGAAACAAAACACCAACCATCAAGCTAAATCCACTAACCAACATATCTACTTCTCCTAAACAACTACCTAATGAACTCCACGGCAGAAACCAAAAGGGAATTTCTACTCGAAACTCATGCAAAGCTTCGGGAACAAGGAGAGGAACAAGCAATAAATCTCGGAGCTATCCTACTGCAGGTGAGTAGCAACTTACATGCGTTCCTTGGACTTACAGCCGAAGAGAAGAACTTCTAATGCTTCTAGGGCTTGCGGCGAGCTTGAAATCTCGGTCTTCTTCGCGCCTTCGAGTTCTCCTTTACGAGAGGAGCTTGGATCGGTGAAGAACTCACGGAAGAAGACGCTCGCCGGCCGCCGGAGACGAAGCCGGCTTCGTCTTCGCCCGAGAACAGGAAATCGCGGACGCCGTCGCCGAGTGCGAGAGGAGAAATTTTGAGGGAAAAGAAAATAATTAATCCCTCTCCTAACTTATCCTTTTATAACCTAGGGTATTCTGTTATGGCTTAAGATTATTTCGCTCCTTATTTTTTCAAGAAATACTCGCGGAAGAGTTGGTTGGCTACGGTTTTGACCAAGTCAAGGGTTGCGGTTTCGAATCCTCAGCCGCGCACTTTTCGTTTCGATTTATGAGCTCGGTTCGAAACCCAGCTTCTTCAACTTATTTTCCTTGCTATTATTCTCCATTACCATTTTCTACATCATATACATCTTATCTCATATATTATAAACAAAACAGCCATAGCCCAGATGGTTGGCTGAGTCCGTTAAAATCTGGTTCGGGTCCGAGCTCTTGGGTTCAAAACCCAGTTTTAACACTTTTATATATATATATTTTTAAACTTCTTTCTCTTGATAAAAATACCAAACAAACTCCAAAAATTACCTAAATATACTCTAAAAATTCCTAAAAATCTCTAGAATTTTTCTATAGCATTTCTAGATTTTAATAAGGTCTTTTAGAACTCTAAATCATGAAATTTGGGGTGTTACATCCAGCTATGACGAATGCAAGGATCTACTCCTTAACCAAAGAAGACGTAGCGAATGCCTCGACAGTTATTACAGGTCAGATTAGTATTTTACAGCAAAATACGACTGTCTTATTCGATACTGGGGCAACCCATTCTTATGTATCTAGGGTATTTTCCGAAAAGTTAGCAATACCTCCAGAGGTACTCCGTGGTCAGTTTTTGACAACACTACCTTCAGGAGAAATTATGGCATCCACGCACTGGCTTAGAGCAGTGCCAGTCATTATAGCAGACAGAGAGCTCTTTTGTGATCTGATAGTGCTAGACATGACTGATTATGATGTCGTATTTGGAATGGACTTCCTAATAAGATACGGTGCCTCTATCGAGTGCCGTAAACAGAAAGTCATATTCCAACCCGAAGCAGGAGTACAATTTGAGTATAGCGGAGAATCAAAGAGAAAAGCGAAGAAATTTCTCTCAGCTCTGAAGGCATAGAAATTGTTAGATTCGGGATGTACGGGATTTTTAGCGCATGTAGTCAATGCCAGTCAGGACGAGGACCAACAGCTAGCAGAGGTCCGAGTCGTATGTGACTACCCAGCAGTCTTTCCTGAAGAGTTACCAGGCCTAGCACCAGACAGGGAGATCGAATTTGAGAAAGAGCTCATTCCCGGTACAAATCCTATCTCCAAAGCACTTTACCGCATGGCTCCAGCAGAACTGAAGGAACTTCATGAGCAACTACAGGAGCTACTTGACAAGGGCTTCATACGTCCTAGTCACTCACCATGGGGAGCGCCTGTATTGTTCATGAAGAAGAAGGAAGGGAGCATGCGCCAAGTCACCATCAAGAACAGGTATCCTCTTCCCAGGATAGATGACCTGTTTAATCAGCTAAAGGGAGCAGCAGTGTTCTCTAAGATAGACCTCAGATCAGGTTATCATCAGGTGAAAGTTAAAGAAGGGGATATACCCAAGACAACATTCAGGACTAGATACGGACACTACGAGTTCGTAGTCATGCCCTTTGGTGTGACAAATGCTCCAGCTACTTTCATGGACCTCATGAATAGAGTATTCAGGGACTACCTAGATAGATTTGTTATTGTGTTTATCGATGACATTCTTATCTATTCAGGAACTCAGGAAGAACACGCAGAGCACCTGAGAATAGTATTGCAGACCCTTCAGCAGAATCAGCTGTACGCCAAGTTCACGAAATGTGAATTTTGGTTAGATCAGGTGTCCTTCCTAGGTCACATCATCTCAAAGGATGGTATCATAGTAGACCCCAGTAAGATAGAAGCTGTGAGTAACTGGAAAAGACCCAAGAATGCCAGTGAAATCAGAAGCTTTTTGGGACTAGCAGGTTATTACAGAAAGTTTGTAGAGGACTTCTCCAGAATAGCCTCTCCACTGACATCTCTCACTAGGAAGAACAGAAAATTTCAATGGACAGAGGACTGTGAGAACAGCTTCAGCGAGTTAAAGAGGAGATTGATCAGTGCTCCCATTTTGACTCTACCAGCCAACACCGATAGCTTTGACATTTATAGTGACGCCTCTAAATTGGGACTGGGAGCAGTACTGATGCAAGAAGGTAAGGTGATCGCCTATGCCTCCAGACAACTCAAGGAATATGAGAAGAATTACCTTACTCATGACCTTGAGCTTTCAGCAGTAGTGTTCGCTCTCAAAATTTGGAGACATTACTTGTATGGAGCTCAGTGCAGAGTGTATACAGATCATCAGAGTCTGAAGTACTTCTTCACTCAGAAGGATCTGAATATGCGGCAGCGTAGATGGCTTGAGCTGGTCAAAGATTATGACATAGACATCCTCTACCACCCAGGAAAAGCCAATAAGGTGGCAGACGCGCTTAGCAGAAAGTCCGATGCTACCTTACTATCCCTAGCAGCCATGTCACCACCCCTACAGAAGGAGGTCGCAGATTTTGGTCTCGAACTTATAGTAGGACAGCTCTCTACGATGACATTAGCATCTACCCTGCTTGGTGACATCCAGACGGCTCAGGAACAGGATCTTGAATTTCAAAAAATCAAGCAAGGGTTAGTAGAATCAGAAAGTAGAGAATTCAGAGTGTCCGACAGTGGGGTATTATACTTCGGTGACAGACTCTGTGTTCCAGATCAGGAGGAACTAAAGAGGAAGATTTTAGATGAGGCTCACAGGACTCCTTATGCGATGCATCTAGGTTCCACCAAGATGTACCAGGACTTGAAGAAACGTTTTTGGTGGCCTGGGATGAAAAGAGGCATTGCTAGATATGTTAGCACCTGTCTGACCTGTCAGAGGGTCAAGACAGAACATCAGAGACCAGGAGGAGTTTTGCAGCCCATCCAAATCCCAGAATGAAAGTGGGAAGACATTTCTATAGATTTTATAGTGGGACTACCCAGAACCGCGAATGGTTTTGATACCATCTGGGTAATAGTCGACAGATTGACTAAATCAGCCCACTTCTTAACTATCAGGATATCCTACTCCATGGAACAGCTAGCTCAGTTGTATCTCAAGGAGATCGTTAGATTACATGGAGTCCCACGAACCATCATTTCAGACAGAGACAGTAGATTCACATCACACTTCTGGGAGTGTGTACAGACAGCATTGGGCACTAAGTTAAAGTTCAGCACAGCTTTCCATCCTTAGACAGATGGTCAGACGGAGCGAGTAAATCAGGTACTCGAAGATATGCTCCGAGCATGTGCCCTAGACTTCAAGGGAAGTTGGTGCAAATATCTGAGTTTAGCAGAATTTACATACAACAATAGCTATCAGGCCACTATCGCCATGGCACCTTACGAGGCTCTCTATGGGCGGAGGTGTAGATCTCCAATCTGCTAGTATGAGAGTAGTGAACAGAAAGAACTAGAACTTCAGATAGATCTAGTAGCAGATACCACAGCAGCTATATAGCAGATCCGCCAGAGGATAAAGACAGCTCAGAGCCGCCAGAAAAGCTATGCTGATACACGGCGCAGACCCTTAGAGTTTTCAGTTGGAGATTCAGTGTTCCTCATAGTAGCTCCCATGAAGGGAGTAATGCGTTTTGGGAAGAAGGGCAAATTAAGTCCCAGATATGTGGGACCATACCTTATCACTAGAAGAGTGGGTGAGGTAGCATATGAGCTAGAGCTACCACATGAGATGTCAGTCATCCATAATGTATTTCATGTCTCTATGCTGAAGAAGCATATCCCAGATGCCACCCAGGTGATTGAGCCCCAGTCGGTACCAGTCCGCGAAGACCTCAGCTATGATAGTCGGCCTATTCAGATAATAGACCGAGCAGTTAAGAAATTGCGGACAAGGAGGTACCATTAGTAAAAGTCATTTGGCAAAGTCACACAGCAGAAGAGGCAACATGGGAGACAGAAGCCAGTATGAGATAGAAGTACCCAGAGTTATTCTAAGTTCGAGGACGAACTTTTTATAAGGTATGGGGGATTGTAATGCCTGAAAATTCTCAAAATAATTATTAGAAATATTCTATGATTTTTATGGAATTTCAGGATATTTTTATAGAATTTTTAGAGTAGCGGAAGTAGCAAAAACAAATAGAGTCGTAAAAGGGTCTAGGCGAGTATTGAACCCAAAACCTATTGGGTCCTACGACTTATAGTGGACTCTAGTAACCAAGTGAACCCAGCAGGGCTGTGCTGAAAGGAGAGGGAAACAATTATATTTATATTTGAGTTGGGCCGAATTACCCACTTAATATAAATAGGGAATTTAAGTGAGGAATTGTTATTTTCTTAAACGAGAAAACTCTTCCTCAAACCCTCACCCGCCGACCCCTCTTCTCCTCCTCATCCTCTCGGCGCCCAAGTCCAGGAGACCTAGGGTTTCATCCCTAGGGTCGTAAGAGCACCTTCCGGCAACAACTCTGACACGAGGACGCTCCCTCCGCGAGAGGAACGCATAGGCACGAGAAGACCGTCGAAAGGATCATCTTCTCCGGAAATCTAGCGATTAGAAATCGTAAGAAATCTAGCGCAGGAGGTAAGAAACCCCTCACCTATAGTATAAGTAGCTCTCGTGTGAATTTCTGCTTTGTTTAGTAGCATACGAATTTTTGACACATAGGTTGTGCAATAGTGTACATAGGTGTTCGATAATAAGTGTAGCACAGGAAAATAATGCAACTTATGCATTTTAATAGCTTAGTAAATGCATTAGAGGCATTTATTCAGCATGCATAGTTTTACTATAATTGTATGGGACTACGGTCCAATGGGTGGGCTCCCTCAGTCGCCTCTAGGTTCAGATAACCTAGCTCTAGGTTCAGACAACCTAGAAATAGCAATATAAAAAGAACTCAGCTATAATCAGTATTTTATTTTAGCAGAGGCACTGTACTGGATTAGATATCCATTGGGTTGGGCTCCCACAGTCGTCCCTAGGTTTAGATAACCTAGTAACCCTACTAAATTCGGGACTTGCAAACCCGGGTCTAGTTAGAGATGCGCGCATAGCAAGTACAGTTGTCGGGCCCAAACAGCAGCATGATTATTATTTTAATCTATTTATGAGAATAGTTTTCAAAACTTCCCAAATAGTTATGTGGATTCAGTACAACTTTAACATTAGTTTAGAATTAGCTCAGCTCAGTTTTGTATCGGTTTAGTTTTCTATTGATACATATGATAGCTTATGTTAGCACTTTTTGTCATGACTAGTTTGTTTGTATGCCATGCTATGCTTTTACATGTTCTGTATTCATACATTTCAAA
The DNA here is from genome assembly GCF_018446385.1 of Zingiber officinale. Classification (NCBI taxonomy): domain Eukaryota; kingdom Viridiplantae; phylum Streptophyta; class Magnoliopsida; order Zingiberales; family Zingiberaceae; genus Zingiber; species Zingiber officinale. Next base: position 49,229,239 of record NC_055996.1, on the reverse strand, counting down.
TAGCATGTTTTAAAAGCATAATTTCATCGTATGCATGTTTTAGTGAGGTAGATGATTTCTTACTAAGCTCTCAAGCTTACAGATACTCTTTTCCTTATACTGCAGATAAAGGTAAAGGATGTAACACCCCTAGAAAGCCTAGATAAGAAAGTAAGAATAATGAGAGTTTGAAGGTAGTGAAAAGAAGGTGTAAATATTCTAAGTTGAATATTAAGATGGGAAGGATTTAGATGATTAAAACTTTATGAAAGAAAATAAAGTTGAGAATATAAATCATCTATATTTATAATACATGGAATTAATGTAAACAAAAGGAAGGAATATGAGATAATATATATGTGTATGAAATATTTATGCATAATGCATAATATGGTGATATATGAATTATTATGTACAAAAGAATATCAATAATATGTTAGAAGAGAAATAGGATTGAACCTTGGACCTCTTGTAAGGAACATGTATAGGATATCAAAGGGGATAGGAGAATTATTGATAAGGAGAGAAAGGACTAAGTAGTTAAGAATAAGAAAGGATTCTTTTTACTTAAAAGGAAAAGGAAGTAAAAAGAAGTAAAAATATACATAACCAAGTTTTGATCCTTGGTTCTCTTGTGGATGCATGCATATGTTAACCAAGTGTGATAGGAGAGGATATTGTAAGAGGAGAGATAGGAATTTTAATTAAAGGAAAGAAAAGAGAGAACTCAAGAAGCATTTCTCTAGAATATTCTTATCATTAAAGAGGAGAAATAAATAAGGAGGATGAATCAAGTCAAGTTTTCCTCCCCTCATTTTAGTATAAATAGGCATGGAGGGGTGGCTTCATCCTCAACTCACTCTCCTCCTCTTCTCCTAGAGGTGCTGAGACACTCCCTCTTTTCTTTCTTTCTTTTGTTGCCGAGCAACACAAGAGGAAGAAGCCTCCTCTTCTTCCTCCTCCTCTCCACCAAAAGACCTAGCCACTTCTTCCTCCATTGGTGCCGAGCAAAGCAAGCAAGGAAGAAAGGTCCACAAGCAAGTTCTCAACTCTAGGAAACTTAAGCAAAGAAGGTAAGCTTCCCCTCACCTGTGGTACAAGGCTTCTTATGTATTTTCAGATTTTTTTTATGAGGATTTTTAAAGCTAGAAACAAATTTAAGAAAATTCGGATTCAAAAGGGTTTTTTTCAATCTAGGAATACTTGTATAAGTCCTCTCTTCATGATGATTTTTCTATGTCTTGTAAGAAAGTTTTTCCCTATGTTTTTATACACATATGATGCATGATGTTCTTAGTAACTTTTGCCATGATATTTACTTAGGCTTTCCATGCTTTAGGCCACTTAAGAAACCTAGCTTAAGGACTGGTAGGTTTCGACCATGAAGGAAAATAAAAGAAAAAGGGAAAGAAACCTAGGAAATGCTATACATAATGAGAAGAAATGAAATTATGTTATGTAATATGCTATGATAGGTTATAGCATAGGAAATGCTATACATAATGAGAAGAAATGAAATTATGTTATGTAATATGCCATGATATGTTATAGCATAGGAAATGCTATACATAATGAGAAGAAATGAAATTATGTTACGTAACATGCCATGATATGTTATAGCATAGGAAATGCTATACATAATGAGAAGAAATGAAATTATGTTACGTAACATGCCATGATCTGTTATAGCATAGGAAATGCTATACATAATGAGAAGAAATGAAATTATATTATGTAATATGCCATGATATGTTATAGCATAGGAAATGCTATACATAATGAAAAGAAATGAAAAAGAGAATGCATGAAAGATTGTTAGGGACATGATATGATAGTTATGCATGATAAGTTATTTTTGTATGGTTTGTACCAAGGGTGGGCTCCGTAAACGCCCCGGGGTCGATGGAGTAAGACTCGGGCCTCGTCAGTAATGGGCCTCTGAGTGCCCTAGGTCGATGGAGTAAGACTTGGGCCTCGTCAGTAATGGGCCTCTGAATGCCCTAGGTCGATGGAGTAAGACTCGGGCCTAGTATGTATGCATGGTAGGGTTCAAGACTTGCTACCTTGGACCTACCTATGAAGCGCGCGCATTATGTATGTGGTACAAACCGGGATCCCCTCTAATGATGATATTAATTTCAAGTACTTATAAGTATAAGTTTTCAAATTCATGATGCATTGCCTACATATGTGCTTGAATTATCTGATGATTAGATATAATGTCATGTGATATTATGATATGAATATGAATATGATACCCTTGTATGTCGTATGCTTATGATACCTCGCATGATATTGATATGCAATGATATGAATTCGGTTTTAGTGAGTAGGAAAGGAACTTACTGAGCCATGAGTGCTCATAGCTTACTTTCCTTGTACCGCAGATATGGGGGACGGATATTCAGAACGACGGAGCAACAGGAGGAGCAGATAGTGATGTGTGTGGTGGTGGCTCGGCAAGAACGATTCGGATAAATTAATATTTTTAATTATATGATCAATATATGCACATTCGAACTAATCAGAATATGTGATATCATGCTTATTTAAGAAAAAAGAATGATTTAAAATTTTCCGATGTTATAGTATAACTAAAGCATGTACGTAAGTAGTATAAGATCGTAGCGCCGCCCTTAGGTAAGAAGGGTGGGCGTTACAAAGGAAAGATGGACTAAAGGAGGTTGGAGGTCAATGCGATGAAGATGTGTGTGTGCAAAGGGGTTTGGAATGAAGATCTTAGGGATTTAGCAAATTTGACTATTTGAACCTTATTATGTTTAGTTTTTCGCATTTCAGTTTGCTTAAAAGTCATGAACTAGTGAAATATGCATCATGCCATGTTTAGAATGTTAGTTAATTGTTGTTAGAATGCATTTCAGTTAGTTTAGAGTTGGTATATGAGATTTCGGTTCGAACCAGGGCTGAAATCAGGTTCTGAAGTGAAATCAGAAACCCCGATCGATCAGCCGATCGATTGGAGGCTTATCAATCGATCAGTTGATCGATTGGGCAGCTTATCCCACGAACAGAATGCGTCTGGATTGATCAGTCGATCGATCCAGCCGAGTTTTGTCACGAACAGAAGGTTTGTGGATCGATCAGTCGGTCGATCCGAGTTGAACCCGCGTACAGCGCGTCATCGAATCGATCACTGGATCGATTGGACATACTGGATCGATCAGCCGATCGATCCAGACGCTAGTTTCTGCATATAAGTAGGGTCCTAAATCGATCACTGGATCGATTGCCTAACCTGGATCGATCAGTCGATCGATCCAAAGTAGTCTCCGTGCACAGTAACATGCTGGATCAATCCATGGATCGATCAGAGGCCTAGTACTAGCTGAAACCACCTTAGCTCAGCTCCAGACGACAGCAAAGACCTAGAACACCCCTTCTAGCATAGCCACCGCAAATTCAAGGGGTAGTTTAAACATTAAGTTTAGATAGTATAGCGATTAACAGAAGCATATTCATTAGTTCAGTAAAATTTTCATCAGATCAGTTTTCCGCACATGAATTAGACAACATAAGGTAACGATCGGCCTTACAGCCTAGCCAGTAGAAGGTGGGTCGTTACATCTTTGTACATTTGTAACCTCCCACTATTGACTTCAAAGTTGTCGGCCACCTGCTGGGCCATGAGCTAGGAGTCTGAGTGGATGATCACTTGAGTGGCTCCCACATGTCGGGCTGCCTATAACCTAGCCAACAATGCTTTGTATTTGGCCTCATTATTGGAAGCTCAAAAGTTTAGCCAAACAGCTAGCTTCATAATTTGTTCTTGTAGGGATATGAGTAGCACTCCTACATTGCTTCCCTACTGAGAGGAGGACCCGTCTATATAAACTTTCCATGTCTCATTAGAGTAAGGCTAATGGACCTCTGTCAGGAAATCAGCCAAGACTTGGGCTTTATGGCTACCCGAGACTGATAGTGTATATCATACTCGCTTAGTTCGATCACCCATTTGATGGGCCAACCAACTGCCTATGGGTTACTAAGAATTCTTCCCAAGGAATTGGTCATATGCACCGTGTCTAGATGTGCTAGAAAATAAGGTCTTAAGTGGCGAGACATGAGAACTAACCCATAAGCCAACTTTTCGAGTACCGTGTAGTTAGACTCGACTACTTTTAATAGGTGGCTAAAGAAATACACTAGTCATTACACATTATCCTGTTCTTTCACTAGAACTGCCCCCACAACTATAGAGGTTGTTGATAAGTATATCCAGAGTGGTTCTCTCGTAGTAGGCTTGCATAGAGAGGCAGGGCTTCTAAATGTTGTTCCAACTCCTCAAAGGCATTATCGCATACTTCATCCCACTGAAATTTTACTGCTTCTTGGAGTATTTTGAAAAATGGGAGAGCTCGGCCTGTTGATTGGGATATGAATATTGAGACCGTAGTGATATGTCCTACTAGCTTTTACGCTTCCCTGAGATTTCTCGGAGCTTGCATATCGTGGAGGGCTTGCACTTTCTATGGATTTTCTTCTATACCTCGCTCTGTTACCAGATATCTTAAAAAATTTCATCCCCTAGCTCCGATTAAACATTTTAGTGGGTTTAGTTTTAGACCATATTGTCTAGCATTCCGCAAGTTTCCTCAACATCTGTAATAAGGTTTATTGTCAGGGTGGACTTGATGAGAATGTCGTCTACATAGATTTTGACGTTCTGCCATATCTGCTCTCAGAAGATCTTGTCCATCATCCATTGGTAGGTGAATCCTACATTTGCAACCCGAATGGCATAACTATGTAGTTGAAAGCGACATCCACGGTGATGAAACTAATCTCTTGATCCTCCAAAGTTAGGGGGATCTGATGATATCCTTGATAGGTGTCGAGCATGTAGATCCACTTGCACCCTGAAGTTGAATCCACCATCTGGATTGAGTCACACGTGAGAGGAGGGTGGTGAATTACGTGGTCTTGAAAATTTGTTCTTTTCTATTTTGAAGTCAAAGTGCGTGGCGGAAAACTAAGTTAGAAATCGAAGTAGAAAAACAAGCAAAAGAACAAGAACACAAGCGGTTTTACTTGGTTCAGAGTTTTCGACGATTCCTACTCTAAGACCCGGGTACCGTGAACCTATCAATGGATAATCCACTAAAATACCTCTTTTGGAACTGTCGAAAGAGGGGATCGAGTACAAAGAAAGTTGGAGAAGTGTAACACGCTACACTTCCTGTTTGTAGAAATTAAGTACAATAAAAGAACTTTAGTTACCAAACAATATTTGAAGTTGGTCGACTTGAGCTCGGTGTTTGGTAGGCTTCTCAGTGATAGTCAGGCATAGTAGAGTCGTAGTAGGGCGGCAGCAGGAGGCGGGAGCAGTCGGAAAGCTGTTTGGTTGCGTAGAAGCATGTATCAAAGGTATCTCTGAAGCTTTCTCAACCCCTTCTTTTATAACCCTTTGGAGGGGTCTCCAGAGCTTATCAGATCCCCAAAATTCAGATCAGACAAGCAGAATTCAGCCTTATCCTTTACTATTCAAATCTGGCTGATCTGAGGCACCTCCATCATGCTAGTTCAACTCACCATTTTTCAGAGGCCATATCTTTTGACTCTGAGCTCGGAATCAAGCTCTGTCAGTTACCATGCGTGCAAAATTCAATGATCTACGTTTATCTCTATAACATAGAGTTATAATATATGCATGAATAGTTCATATATATTTATGAGTTAGATCCTATCTTACCAAGACTAGGATCTAGTTAGGGTCTCAATTTAGGTTTTCAAAATGGACCTAAATTAGATTGATGCCTATTGTCCCTTCGAATGGGGAAACGTCCTCACTTAATTACTCTCCTCCAGTGACTTACATCTACTTGATAGGTGTAGAGTTACCTTTCAGAATCGCACATCTGAACTTCGGGAATCAAATATCCCGATCTACCCGAAGTACACATCCGGTCTTCTCCAGTCAGGAATCACACATCTTGACCTATCGAAATCGCACATCCGGACTTCGTCCATCGGGAATTGGGCATCCTGACTGCCAATCAAGAATCAAACATCTTGATTGAAATTTCTTTCAATCAGGAATCAAACATCCCAACTGCCAATCAAGAATCGAACATCCCGAAATCTGCACACTTAGTAAATGCATTAGATCATGACAACACCTAACTTAACTCATTTATCATTCATCAAAACTTGAATTAGACTATTAGTGTAAATTACACCAACAATCTCCCTTTTTGATGCAATGCCAACCTGGGTTAGAGTTAGGAAAAATAATATAGAAGGAAATAGCAATAAAAACTAGCAAGTTTTGTTTTATTTCCTTAAGCATTTTTGGGTTAGTGTTTTCAAGTTTTCACTTGGTTTTAGTTTTTATTACTTAACTCTTACCCTCCCCCTTTGACATTCATAAAAAAAAATGCATGTAAATATATTTCCTTCAAAAATAAGCATAAAATTTTTTTTAAAAACTTTTTTCAAAGGACATAAACAAACACTTTTCAAAGCATTTTTAAAAATGAATATTTAAGAAGTATACGTGTGTTTTTAAGGCAAGTTTTGAGAGTAAAATTTTCAAAGAAGATTTTTAAAATAAGTTAAGAAAAACTCTCCCTGAACCTGATATATAGTTAGAAAAATATTCATCTTAAATGTTTAACCGTTAGTTACTAACTAACTACCAGAAGGTAATAGTGTTTACTTGGTTAGTCAAGTTAAGTAAGTGGATCCAGGTAGTGTTTGACTAAAATAGATTACTTAACCTAATCACTATAATTTTGGTATTTTAAACCCAGACTTATGTTGATGTACTGATATAAGCATCTGAAGTCCAGACAATCTGCCTATACATCTCACACCGTTCTAAGTTTGTGAATACACAACCAAGGTATACCTATTGTGTTTATGAGATGCTCAAGTCCTAGAACTATAGGAACACACTTTTATGGATTTGATCTAGACTAGGCTAAAATTAATTTTGAAATACTAAAAAAATGAGAATTTTTAGAAAAATATAAGTAAAGATTTTTCAAAAATAATAGTCCTAATCTATTGTGCATATTCCCAATTTTCTTTGTAGATTCCTGAAGTTGGATTCTAGTAGTGGTTTAGTGAAGATGTCAACCAGATTTGACTTGGACTCAACATATTGAGTTTAATGTCTCCTTTGGTGACGTGATCTCTAATAAAGTGATGTTTAGTTTCAATGTGTTTGGTTCTTGAATGATGCACTGAATTTTTAGTTAAGTTAATTGAGCTAATGTTATCAATATGGATTTTTATATTTTTATATTCTAGGTTAAAGTATTTTAATGTGTGCATCATCCATAAAAGTAGTACTACACACTCACCTATTGCTTTGTGCTCAATTGGAGTAGTAGATAAAGAAACACATTGTTGTTTTCTACTAATCCAGCTGACAAGTGATGGTCCCAGTAATTGATATCCACCACTTGTACTTTTATGATCTAGTATACAGTCGGCATAATCTGAGTCAGAATAACCTATTAGTTCAAATAGGTGTCCTAGGGTACCAAATTCCTACACTTAGTGTGCCTTTCGGATATATAAAATTTCTTTTTAATTAGTTAAGTGAAATTCCTTAGCACACATTTGGTATCTAGCACACATACTAACTGCAGCGTTTTAAAATTTATGAATGTGATCATCTAGGTCTTTACTACCTTCGTATTCTCCAACGACCAAAGATTTATACCTTTTGGGCAATTTCTTATCTAGCAACTCGAGAGAGAAAGGCACACCAGGTTGTTCGGGCTTCTCCTGAATAGCTGGCACCTTCCCTCTCTTGGGATCTCTTGGTGGCAAGCTCCCGGCCGAGGAGGCCTAAGACCACTCTATCTTGTTACCTTCATCTCTCGAAGATCAATAGAAGGCCCGGGGGAAGTTGTCAAGCAACTTTCTCTTAGACCTCCTGTACAAGGTGGTCGGTCCATCCTGTTGGTGCGGTTAGCACTAACGGTCCAACTTAGGTTTTGATGAATGACAAAGTAAGTTAAGTTAGGTTCATTGTAATCTAATAATCAGACTGAATGTACAAGAGAAATCCAGCTAGGTTAACGGGTCGACCGGATAGTTGGCACGAAGTCTAGCTAGGTCGACGTGCCGACCGGATAGCTAGCACGAAGTCCAACTAGGTCGACGGGCCGACCAAATAGCTGGCACGAAGTCCAGCTAGGTCGATGGGCTGACCGGATAGCTGGCACGAAGTCCAGACTGGTCGATGGGATGGCCGGATGTCTGGCAAATGATAAGTGAAGGTAAGTCACTGGAGAAGAGTGACTGTGAGGACGCGTCCCAATTGAGAGACAGTAGGTGTCGGTTCAGTTTAGGTCCATTTGGGATCCCTAGACTGAGACCCTAACTAGTTCCTAGTCCTGGGAGGACAGGAACTAATTACTCTATTTATTATATTTGTGTTAACACTTGTCTTGCAGGGTATTTATACTAACACATTTATTGCAGGGCAAGAAAGCAAGCAAGGAAGTAAAGATGTCTTCGGGTGAACAGTACCCGAGGGTGTCCTCCATGGCTTTGGAAGGTGCCTCGATATTGTTCATGGAAGGCGCCTCGGTATTGTTCATGGAAGACACTTTCTATGGCTATGGAAGGCGCCCTCCGTGGATAAAATTTGGCCGATTCACAGATAAGGCGCAGCGAAATCGGGATAAATTTTATCCCATTGGAGGCGCCTTCCATGCTTATGGGAGGCGCCCTCTAAGCCTTTTATAAGGCAATCTTGAGGAGGCATTGGAAGAACAATGATATATGAGCTACTGTACATCCATTTGAGCTTCCAACTGCTCCAGGCCTCTGCTACGACTCTACTGCAAAGCTACTGTGCTTGAGGACTATTCCGAGGACTTCCGATCACAGCTGGTAGACCGACACCGACACATGAACACTTCCACTTAGATCCTTAAGTGTCGGTAACTTTTTTCTTGTAAATAATTACTGCAAAAGAACAAGTGCAATTTGTTACACTTATTCAATCTTCTTGTACTCAACTCTCTCTTCTGGGGGTACCGGAAGAGGTTTTTATTGGATTGTCCATCGATAGGTCTGCAGGACTTGGGCCTTGGAGTAGGAGTCGTCGAAGGTTCTGAATCAAGTAAAAATCGTTTGTGTTTTCTTGTGTCTTGGTTCTTGCTTTCTTACTTTCCGCTGCATACTCGAGTTTAAAAATCGAAAAAGAAGAGTTTTTAAAAACCACGTGATTCACCCCCCTCTCACGTGCGTCACGATCCAACACATCCTTGGAGGCCGCTGGTGTATGGCACGAGTGAGAGTCCACCGTCTATTTTTTGGAGGTTGCTTATATTTTGGCCTCCTTGAATAGCTCTTACGTTCATCACGATCCAACACATCCTTGGAGGTCGCTGGTGTATGGCGCAGGTGAGAGCCCACCGTCTATTTTTTTGAGGATGCTCGTATTTTGGCCTCCTTAAATAGCTCGTACTCGTCAGGTGTTATGTCTATGTTGATTCTACCAGTATCCTCCATCTTCATGTCTCGGAACAGGCTGAGAAGATTTCCATAGACGACGTTAAATTTGATCTCATCCGGAAGTTGAGTCAGACGGAGACCGGTGACAATGCCCAAAATGTTGATTGAGGGAAGACTATAAAGTACCATAGGCTCATGCGCTAACCGCCTCGACGAGAAGGGAGGGGGAGGGTAGCCGACGAAGATATACTCAGATCCCTGCAATAGGCAGATAAGAAACATATCTAAACTTCATCTAACCTAACAATTGAGATCTTTGCAACCATATAGTACCAAAATAGAAATAAAGTCAGATTTAAGCACTTGTGAACTAAACATGAACTTAAGAATAGATCAGATCTCCACTCATGGTGCTAATGAACATTCAGATGAATTGAAGATAAGAAAACATATCCAAACCTTCATCTAACCCTAACTAATTCAGATCTATGAAACTAAACAACCAAGAAAACAAGAACTGAGCTGGAAATTGGAAAAAAAAAAATAAGATTACAAAAATGAAATCTGGGAGAAGTGATAAACCAAGGTGAGTTGGAGAATCCCGAGCGCTCTCAGATTAGTGAAGAACCGACCAATTCAGACAATCGGTTCTTATCTAATGACACAACCAGAAATAATAAATTGATGTATAACTCAGGAATCAGTAGCAACAACCGAGGTGAGAACCAATGGAAATAGAAGCAAACACTCATATTCAATTGCATGCAGTCGGAGCTTTGACGGAAGAAGATCGTCGGCTGGAAGGAGAGAATATCTGCTCGAACCACTGAATTGCTCCACTTCTCAGCTTCTTCTTCTTCACTTAGGAATCACGATCAGATTTGGACCGGATGGGTGAATTGGTATCTCTAGCTCAAAGACGAGTGATGATCGGAGGAAGAGAAGTGCCCTTAACCTCAATTGCTCGCCGGCGGTGGAAGGTGGATCGGGATCACTGGAGTAGGATTGCGCCTCCTCTGTTTTGACATGAGAACTGTAGCTAATTGACGAAGCAAACGACACTATAGCTTCTCCCTTTTAAATTAGATATGAGATCTGAATCAACGGTTAAGATTTCTCTGGATCGATCCAATGGTGGAAGTTGCCCAAAATCTGATCAAAAGATACTGATCTTCATCAAGGGTCCTGATATATTCTCTCTTAGCTTGGATGGATCAGATCTTCAATAGATGGTTCAGATCTCTCATGATCTTGATGAACGACTCAAATTGGTTCTAGATTGACTCTTCTCTATTAGCCCTAGATTTGAGCCCAAATCTAGTCTAATCTGATCGAGTCCTTGCCCTTTGATACCTATAAATATCATATTTGAATATTAGCATCAAATATCACAATAATGACATAATTTATAATTAAGTCCAAGAATAAATACAATTCATGAAATGTGATGTAAATATGAGTTTAACTTATGAAAAGATCATAAAAGCATGCATTTATGAATCAAAATATTGTGGCAAAATCATAGTTAACACGCAAACCCTTCGACCCTCAAGTCAGTTACCACGAAAATAATGTATGAAAGAAGATGAACAATAGTAGATGCGTGCATATGTGTGTGTACCTAGCCACCGGAGTGGACCTCCCTTTTTATACTGCTTTTCATAACCTCCGAAATTATGTCGTATCAGAGAATGTCGGGTGTCAGAGTATGTCCGGTGATAGAGAGTGTATGGCGGACTCCCCCTGAGTAGAGGAAGGTTCCGCTTCAAGCACGTGGTAGAGCATTAGAATATTTCCCGACCAATAGTCATTATTCTCTGACAGGCGATTACGATTATCTGACAACGTTGTCGCTTAGCGTTAGCCGACCGACCTTGATCCGACCAAGAGTAGATTGAGATTAACGTCCAAGAAAAATGGAAAGGGATTGAGCCTTGTTGACCTGACCGACACGAAGCCGGTCCAGAGTTAGCTGGGAGCTGTGCTTAGGAGAGATGAGGGGATTGGGCATTGATGACATAATCGCCATACGGCCGGCTAGGAGTATCCCTTTTTGAACTTAGTCAAGAACTAAAAGTACTCGATTACCATCTCCCCTCGATTGTTAAGGTTCATGTTCTCTTGACTGTTGATCTCATAGGTCATCCGAGTTGGTATGTGGTGGGATGCTTGCCACATGAGGTCGCGGGGTCAAAACTCGGGGTAGTCGGGGCGTAAATCCCCGATCCCTGTGCAACTCACCCCACCTGCCACATGCTCACTCAGGATACTATGATTTACCTCCCTCGTGATGACCAACGATTTCACCTTTTGCCACAAGTTCTTTTGACTGTTAACTTTCAAGCAACACTAGGGTCCTCCATTATGAACTGTATCATGCACATTTTTTTATTTTTTGAATTCTCAACTAAATTAATTACTCACGTATAATAAAATTATCAACTAAAATTTTTAATAGCAAAACGATAAGCAGTGGAACGAACGGCCACGGTGAAGAGGCGGCGAGTAGCGGACGCGCGCGTTCGTCGCCACCCTGACCATCGACATCAACTCTCCTCCCTACGCCGCTCAATCTTCTTAAAATCCAACTTCGCCACCATCCCATTCTAAATTCCACACCACCCGTACGTTGGGATATCGCGCGCCATGGTGGACGACGGCGACAGGAGCAGCTAGCAACGCGCCCACTACGCCACCATGCAGCACCCAGATCCCCTCAGGCACCACCATTCCGCCGCCTCCTCCGTAGACAACGTCGACGACTTCCTCCGCCATTCCAGCTCCTCCACCATCGATGGCTCCGGATTCTATTCCGACTATCCCATGGCCATGTCCGGTCAAAGCTCTCCCTTCATCATGTCCCCCTGGCACCAGTCCTCTGCCTCCCCCTTCCCCTGCGATCCAGCCTCCTCATCCTCCTCTGCGACCTGCCTCATAGCATCGCTCGTCCGCGAGGAAGGGCACATCTGTTCCCTGGCCGCCGTCGGGGACGTCCTCTACACCGGATCCGACAGCAAGAACATCCGTGTGTGGAAGAAGCAGAAGGACTTCGCCGGCTTCAAGTCCAGAAGTGGCCTCGTCAAGGCCATCGTCGTTGCTGCCGATCGCATCTTCACTGGCCACCAGGACGGCAAGATCCGTTTGTGGCGAGTCTCCCCCAAGAACCCCACCGTCCACAAGCGCATAGGCAACCTCCCCCGCCTCAAGGACGTCCTCCGCGGCTCGCTCAAGCCCTCCAACTACGTCGAGGTCCGCCGCCACCGCAGCGCGCTCTGGATCCGTCACTCCGACGCCATCTCCTGCCTCAGCCTCAATGAGGACCACGGCTTGCTCTATTCCGGCTCCTGGGACAAGACCTTCAAGGTCTGGCGCATTGCCGACTCCCGCTGCCTTGAGTCCGTCATCGCACACGGCGACGCTGTCAACTCTGTCGTGGTCGCCGCCTTCGGTGGGCTCGTCTTCACCGGCTCCGCTGACGGCACCGTCAAAGTGTGGCGACGCGAGCTGCTGACCAAGGCAACCAAGCACACGCCGGTGCAGACTCTGCTGAAGCAGGAGTGCGCAGTTACCTCTCTCGCCGTCAGTCCTGCTGCGCCAATCGTCTACTGTGGCTCCTCCGACGGACTCGTGAACTTCTGGGAAGGTGAGATGCAGCTGGCGCACAGAGGGGTGCTCCGCGGCCACAACATGGCCGTGCTCTGCCTCGTCGCGTCGGGGAGCCTACTTGTGAGCGGCTCCGCCGACAAGAACATCTGCGTGTGGCGGCGATACGGCGTGGTGCACAACTGCCTATCAGTGCTGAGCGGGCACACGGGGCCGGTGAAGTGCCTCGCAATGGTGTCGGAGGGGGAGGCGGAAGAACCAGGTGGTGGAGATGGCGACGCCGGCGCTGAAGGCGACGTCGGCGCCGAAAGTTGGATAGTGTATAGCGGCAGTCTGGACAAGTCGGTGAAGGTGTGGCGGGTGTCGGAGGGTCCCAGTGAGCACGCCGACGGACATGGAGGCGGCGGTGCACTAAGCTGGTGAAAGAACCAGTACCGACCCTTGGCGAGTCTTCAGCAAACAAAAAGCTCTCGTCTTCCCAATCAATCTCTGCGCCTGAACACTGATTCGTCAGCGAGGATGTCAACATTGCGCGCGCGACGGGGAAGGCAATCAACTGTGATATTGTCCCTGAATTCAACCACCCCTTTGCTTCGTTTTCTCTTCTCCGGTTCTCCTTAAACTACCTTCAACTCTATCTCTTTACACCTGAGAAGAGCCCCTTGCTCCAACTCCCTAAGCAACACATATGCTTATGCTTCTGTAGGACTTTTCTCCAACATCTCTGTTAAGAATCTCTCATTCTTTTATATGATCTGATGTGATTTTTCAGATTTTGTTCTATGATTCTTTCTACCGTATATGAGAATTTTTCATGTACAATTAGATTGTAGAAATCAGTGACTGAAATAAATTTGTTTTGTCTGGAAGACTTACTGCAAGCCAAGCATGCCAAACTGAAGATTTGATTCTTTGGAAAGGGGAAGCAATATAGGATTAAACAGAGTGATAGATGAAGGGAAAAAACAAACAAATCATATATTGAAGTTGCACTTCTCGATTACATTACATGAAGTTCTTGTTCTATGTGTTAAACTTGTAGGTTGGTGTTATCCCTCCTCTTGGACTAGGCAAAAATTAAATATCTTCAAATTAAGGAGCATTCTTTTTTAAAAATTATTAAAACATCCCATCCATACTTCGACATTTCCTACTGCCGTGTTAATGACGAAGGAACCTAGTGATGATGTGATGACATGATAATATGTCATGTGGACTCTTTTGGAGGAAATAAAATTAGAATAATAAATGATAATCTTAAATACCCATAAATCTACGTCAATGTCAAATCGAGCATATATGAAAAATAAATGATAGGATCTAACTACAGACTAAGACTGATCTAAAGTGGCTAGTGGTAAAATACAACTAACAATTAATTTTTTGAAAGCATTAGCTTGGGGTTAAGTGATAGGACTCTATTATTTTAGGATGGTACCTTTAAAGAAATCGACAGACATAAAGTCCAAAGTAATATGACTATAAGATTCAGATAAAACTTTGGGAAAATTTGGAAAATAATAAAATGTGTCATTAGTTACCTGAGTATGAGAGAAAATTCAGACTAAGTCAACAGTAAATAGAAAATCAAAGTAATATGACTATAAGGTTCAGGTAAAACATCGGGAAAGTTTGGAAAACAATAAAATGTGCCATTAGTTACCTAAGTATGAGGGAAAGTTCAGACTAAGTCAACAGTCAGAAAATCAAAGTAATATGATTATAAGATTAAGGTAAAACCTCGGGAAAGTTTGGAAAACAATAAAATATGTCTTTAGTTACTTGAGTATGAGGGAAAGTTCAGACTAAGTCAACCGTAAACAGAAAATCAAGACATGTAATTCTAATTTTATGATGAAATTCAACAATTTGCTAGAGAATATTATAAAATTCAACACATAAATCAAAATTATTGAAATTCATGCATGTTAGTAGGTCTGACAAAGCATAGTGGTTGAATGTTTCCATCACATTAGGATAATATTATAAGTACCCTAGGTTGATTTTGATGTGATTAATTGAGTTAAGTTAGGTCCTATATTGTGTTAATACCTTATGTATAAATGTGTAGGAACTTAGGAATACAAGAAGTCGAGCAAAAGACATGCGAGCGAGAAGGATGATATGGGAAATGAGTCGACGGACTTAATGCATCCCAATGAAGAAAAACAATGGAAAACTATATCGGTGGATAAGAAGGATGCACGTGGAGCGTTCGAGAGATGAGAAGTCGGGAAGAAACCTGCTCGAGGAGGACGGAGTTGGGTTCGGGTGAGCTCAACTCCGATCAATTAGAATATCACCCAAGCGTGCAGAAGCGCAAAAGAGGCCAACTCAAAGGTTAACTTGAAGACCCGAGGCACCTCAGCTGTTTGGAGGCACCTCGAATGGGCATCTATTGAAGCTACTGAGTAAAGGACTCGAGGTGCCTTAGGGCAACTAGAGGTGCCTCCAATCTACAGAGCACGAGGGTGCCTTAGGTGATCCGAGGCACCTCGGATAAACAATAGTCAAGAAACCTCCCTTTAGTCGAGGTGACGCCCATCGAGCAGAGCTGTTAGCTACCATTGTAGTTGAAATAACATTTTTATCCACACTAGAGGTGCCCAGGATCCCTTTGGAGGCACCTAGGAGCCACGTTAGCCAACGGTAACATTCTCTCAAAAGGCTCTAAAAAGCCTTCTAGAACTAGGAATTAAAGAATAACGATTGTATTACTTTCTTATTCATTGCCGAACTTTTCAAAGGCTATAAGAGCCTACTCTACCTTCAATGAATGAGTCTTTTCTAGTGGAGCTTTTTCATTGCTTTAGATTAACAACCATCCTGGTTATAACAAAATAAATCTTTTTGTCCTCTTACTTATTTTATTTTATTATTTTTATGTTAATTAAGTGTGTTTAATTAATATTATGTCTTTGTCAAGTTCAAAGCAAGAGAATTTTCTAACTTTCTTTTCAGGGTTATTCACCCCTCCCCCCCCGGTTCTCTAGCCAACCTACCTGGACTTATAATTGGTATCAGTGTCAAGCCATCCTTAAAGGACTAACCGCCTGCTAAAGTAAGGAGATGATGGTCGGACTATACATCTAACCGCCAAAATTTGAGGGGGAGTTCGCACTATAGAAACACCAGATGGAGGTATTTTTCAAAACTTATTTTGACATTCTTTTAATAATCAAATATAGTTTTCTAATACCCAAAGATCAACATGGAGAAGCAAAGGAAGAGCATTTGTGGAAAAAGAAAGAGCAGAATGACTTCGTAGCAAACAGAAGAGTTGAATTTTACCTGCTCAGTGTACTTCCACCCCAAGAAGTCAATTGGATCGATGCATACAAATCCGCTAAAGAACTTTGGGAGAAGTTCCTTCAAGGCTAAAGTCGTAAGATGGGAATTGCTCTGAAACCAACTCAGCAACCTTCAAATGGAAAAGGGAGAAACAGTAGCCCAACTATAAG
Organism: Zingiber officinale; assembly: GCF_018446385.1. Classification (NCBI taxonomy): domain Eukaryota; kingdom Viridiplantae; phylum Streptophyta; class Magnoliopsida; order Zingiberales; family Zingiberaceae; genus Zingiber; species Zingiber officinale. The sequence continues at coordinate 49,212,758 of NC_055996.1, read as the reverse complement.
CAACGATCAAGGAATTGATCACCAGACTCATAAATCTTGGAGAAATAGGAAGAAATCAGGATTCTTTAAGGTATGCATTAAATGTTTTTTTGAGAACACCCGATTAGATGTCAATAGTAGACCCCTATTATATTTCCAAGGATCTCGAGGTAAGTAATTTAGAAAATCTATTTTCCACTTTCAAATTACATGAGTTGAGATGTGCAGGTTTAAGAAATAAAGAAGAAAAGTCAATTTAGAATTTTCCATTCAAAGCCAAGAAGATCGAGCCAGAGTCAGAATCATTGTCGGACAAAAATGAAGAAGCCTACATGGTAAGAAAGTTCAGTAAGTTTTTTTTAAAACTAATAATTTTGATAAGAAACAGGCAATGAAGCTAGTACGAAGCAAAAAGAAGGTTCATTGCTATAGTTGCCAAGAAGAATGATACATCAAGGATAACTGCCCAAAGTTGATAAAAAGAGAGAAAGAAAAAGACAAAGGCCTAAGACAGACAAAGCACAAGAATCTAAAAGTCATGTGGGACGAGTCGTCGTCAGAGTCTGAAATCAAGGCCTACGCCAGACTTGCACTTATGGCAAGTCATCAAGAAGAAGATGAGTAAAGCTCATCTAATATGAGCATCGAGAGCAATGATGAAGGGAGAGAGATGAACTACAAGTCTGATATGGTAAGTGAGGTATGTAACCTTCCCTCCGATTAATTATATGAAGTTGTACAAATGCTAAGTAGATCGCTTTGTAAAATTAGAACTAAGTATATAAATGACAAGAAGAAATATGCATGTTCGTTAGAAGATTTGGATAAACTTAAAACTAAAAATATAAAGTTAAAAGGTAAGATAGAATTATTAGAAAATTCTGCATGCTCAAATCCTAACATTCTTTGTAGTTCAAATTTTAGAAATTATAATAAACTTAATTGGTATTTAAAAAACCATAAAGGCCAAATTATAAAAATTACTAGAAATAATATTCCTAGAAAATACTTGATAAATCTAGTAAGTAGAAATTATTTTGAGTACCTAAATCTGTACTAGATTGGTAAATTAATTTCATGTGTATGCTAGAAATTTGAATTGTTTTGATTTATTAATATTTTTAGCAAAATTAAATTCATAGACCTTCTGTTCAAACTTTCTATTTAAATTTTTTTATAAAAAATGAAAATATTATCTGCTAACAGAAAAATCAAAATTTTTGACAATTATATTATTTTTATTAATTTTTAATAAAAATAAGATTTTTAAAATTTAAATTATAAACATTATATTTTATATACTCAGAAAAATTAGGAAGATTTTTCAAAGCTTGCAACTATTTTTAATCGTTACATTTCAAAAATAAATATTTTTGTAAAATATTTATTCTGGCTATGAAAAAATAGTATTTTTTTGAAAAATTTTATTTAGGTTCAAACCATTCTATTAAACATTGAAAAAAATTCAGAAATTTTCACAAAATATAAATAAATTTTAAATTATTTTTAGCAAAATAAGAAATATCTCTTAAAAATTATTTTATGTGAAAAAATACTTTGGTAAAAATATAGGAGTTTAGGTATTTTGCAACTAGACCTTCAAAATTTTCTTATATTTTTTTTCTATTATTTTTAATTTTTTCCTTATTTTTTTGACGTGATCAATGTAGGAGAGTAATAAGATATTAAATTTAGGGGGCACTTTTATTTTAAATTGTCATATTTATTCTACTTTCAATTTAAATATATAGGTTTAATTATCATATTTAAGTTATAATTATTTTTTACTTGTTTAGATTTTCCCTAATCTTAACTCGGGTTGATGCATATAAAAAAGGAGGAGATTGTAGGTATACCAGATTGATTTTTGTTGTACCTAAAGGATATCAACATATCTTCATAATGACATGATATTGTCCACTTTGGGCCTAGACCCTCATGCCTTTGCTCTTGGACTCTCCCCAAAAAGTCTCATGCTAATGGAGATATTCTACATCCTTTTAAACTCATGATCTTTACCAAATCTTTCCAATGTGGGACTTTGATTGAACCCCAACAATCCTCCCCTCAAATGAAGGATCATAATTACTCTCATGGTCCGGGCCTCCCCCGCGAGCATCTGGTCACCCTGACCAGCTCTGGGCCTCCCCGCAAGCATCCACACCTGGTCACTTTGACCTACTCTGGGCCTCCTCGTGAGCATTCGATCACCTTGACCTGCTTCGGGCCTCCCTGCGAGTATTCGGTCACCCTAACCTACTCACCTCCCCACGAACATCTGGTCACCCTGACATGCTCCAGACCTCCCCGTAATCATCCAGTCATCTTGACCTACTCCGGGCCTCCCCGCGAGTATCCTGTCGCCCTGACTTACTTCGGGTCCTTTCCCACAAGCATCCGGTCATCCTGACCTATTCTGAGCCTCCCTGTAAGCAGCTAGATACGATCAATCTTGACCTACTTCCGGCCTATTCACAAGCATCCGGTCATCCTGACCTGCTTCGGGCCTCCCTGCGAGTATCCGGTCACCCTGACCTATTTGCCTCCCCGCAAGTATCTGATCACCTTGACCTGCTTCAAGCCTTCTTGCAAGCATCTGGTCACCTTGACCTACTCTGGGCTCCCTGTGAACATCCGGTCACCCTGACCTACTTCGAGCCTCCCCATCAACAATCTCAACTTTGGCGAATATTCACCCCTTTGAAGAACACGAGTATCTGAATACAACTCCACCTGGATCTCTGGGTCTGAGCTTCCTTCTTCTAGCATCTAGAGATATGGATCAAGTTCAAGCAATGCTTAGACTTCTCTGTAGTCACTAGCTTTGTCAGTATATCTGCAGCATTGTCTGCAGTGTGAACCTTCCCAAGTTAAATTTTTCCGGAAGCAATCAACTCTCTGATCTTGTGAAACCTCACATTAATGTGCTTGGTTCTCGCATGATACACTTGATTCTTTTCCAAATAGATAGCACTCTGACTATCGCATAACAACTTAACTCCACCTTGCTGAACACCCAGTTCTCTGACCAATCCTGTAAGCTATAAAGCTTCCTTCACTACTTCAGCTACTGCCATGTACTCGGACTCCGTAGTAAATAATGCAACAATAGATTGAATCATAGATTTCCAACAAATAGGTCCTCCTACCACAGTGAACACGTATCTTGTAGTAGACCTCCTGTTATCTAAATCTCTTATATAGTCTACTAATATGTACCCTGCAACTAAAGGATCTTCCGGTTATCTACTGAACATGATGTCATAATTAGTGTGATGTGCCACTAAAGCCAACACCGCTTTAATTGACATATGTCTTACCACCAGAGAGAAAATTTCTTCATAGTCAATTCCCTTTCTCTGTGAATACTCCTTTGCTACCAATCGAACCTTGAACTTCACTTCTTTTCCCTCTGACATTGCTTCTTTCTTCTTGAATATCCACTTGTACCCTATAGCTTTCTCTCCTTCAAGAAGTTCCACTAGATTTCATGTTTGGTTCTTATGCAACGACTCCATCTCCTATATCCATTTTGAATCATATATGAATCAAAACATTTGTACCATTGTTGTGCCCCAAGGATGTCAACATATCTCCATAATGGTATGATATTATCCACTTTAGGCCTAGGCCCTCATGGATTTGCTCTTGGGCTCTTCCCAAAAGGCCTCATGCCAATGGAGATATTCTATATCCTTTTAAACCGATGATCTTTACCAAATCTTTCCATTGTGGTACTTTGATTGAACCCCAACAGTTTTGATGTGATTAATCGAGTCAAGTTAGGTCCTTTGTTGTGTTGATACCTTGTGTCTAAGTGTGCAGGAACTTAAGAATATAAAAAGTTGAGTGGAAGACATGACGAGAAAAAAGGATGGCATGGAAATGAAAAATTATGAAAGAGTACACCGGTAGATGAGAAGGATAGAGTGAGCTTAATTATGATTGAATGGAACATCACCCAAGCGCGCGGGATCTCGAAAGAGGTCAACTCAAAGGTTGTCTTGAAGTCCCGAGGCACCTCAGCTATTTGGAGGCACCTCGGATGCCCATCTATTGAAGCTGCCGAGCAAAGGACTTGAGGCACCTCAGGGTAACTAGAGGCACCTCCAATTTGTTGAGCATGAGGGCGCCTTAGGTGTGTTGGTTGCTACTCGGAAAGCCTAGAGGTTCCACTGTACAAAAATTTTGTACAAAGGTCTGAACCTTTTCCTAGCTACTATGTGTTCTTTTAAATTAAATTTTGGATCGCCTGCGGAACTTAACACGTTTGATCCAAAACTTAATCTATTTGTTCTTTTAGGTTTTGACTTGGATCTCCTGCGGAACTTAACACGTTCGACCCAAATCACCTTAAGTTATTAATTCTATTAAATATTAATTTCCATAATTGGTTTCCAGTACTGACATGGCGAGGCACATGGCCTTCTTGGATATGGGAGCAACCACCACCGACTAGACAAAACCTTTTATAGAAATCTAATATTTAATTTCCTAAAATAACTTTAGGTTAACCGAAAAGAACAATCAAATCACAAGGAAAAATAAAACAAAAGAACACAACTTCAAAAAAATATATTCGAAATACTAGAACGTAAGCCTCTTGTATTTGGTATTATTTCCATAAATAACTAGTATGATGCGGAAAAGGAAAAACTACTAGTTATACCTTCTAGAAAGACCTCTTGATCTTCTACCGTATTCCTCTTCTAACCTCGGACGTTGTGTGGGCAACGATCTTCCGAGATGAGAAACCACCAACCACCTTCTTCTCCTCCAAGCTAGGTTCGGCCACAATAAGGAAGCTTCACCAAGGAAGAAAATCAAAACACCAACCAAGCTCCAAGAGATGCTAGCTTTTTCTCCTTCTTCTTCTTCTTCTCCAAGTAGTATCCGGCCACCACGAGAGCTCCAAGGGGAGAGAGAGGTTCGACCACCACAAGAGGAAGAGAGGGAGAGGATGATGATGGCCGGCCACACCAAGGAACAAAAGAGGGAGAGAAATAATTGAGGTTCACCTCATGAAGGCACCCCCACCCCTTCTTTTATATTCCTTGGCCTAGGCAAATTAAGAAATTTAATTACAATAAAATTTCCTTAATTTCCTTGACATGATTTAATTAAGAAAAATAAAATAAAATTTCCAAATTAAACTATATTGGCCGGCCACCACATGGAGAAATAAATTAGACAAGTTTTAATTAACAAATTAAAACTTCCTAATTTGTTTCCGGAAATTTTAAAATTAAAAATTTCTCTTCAAAAATCTCTTCATGGTTGATAAAAAGAAATTTCCATAATTTTAATTTTACAACATGTGAATAATTTTTAAAGAGAAAATAAAATATCTCACCAATCTACAAATAAGGAAAGAGATCTAATATCTTTCTTTAATCTTTTGTAGATCTTTTACAAGAGAGATATTTTAATTTTAATTCTCTTTAATAAATTATATCTTCCACATAATAAAAATTAAAATTAAAATTCTTTTTAATTTAATATGGCTGGCCCCTCTAGCTTGGGTTCAAGCTAGGGCCCGGCCACCCCAATTCATGCTTAGGCCGACCCTAGCTTGGTTCCCAAGCTAGCTTGGCCGGCCCCCTTTAGGTGGGTATAGAAGGTGGGTATAGTACTCTATAAATAAGAGGCTATGATAGGGACCGAGAGGAGGAATTGGTTTTGGTCTCCCGATAAAATTAAGCATTCCGTGTTCGCCTCGAACACACAACTTAATTTTATCAATAATAATTCATTCCACTAGAGAACTATTATTGAACTACCGCACCAATCCCAAATTACATTTTTGGGCTCCTTCTTATTATGAGTGTGTTAGTCTCCCTGTGTTTAAGATATCGAATGTCCACTAATTGAGTGAGTTACTGACAGCTCATTTAATTAATATCTTAGTCCAAGAGTAGTACCACTTAACCTTATCATCATGTCGGACTAAGTCCACCTGCAGAGTTTAATCTGACAATCCTTATGAGCTCCTCTTGAGGACATTATCAACCTAGTATCTCTAGGACACAGCTTCCTTCTATAATCAACAACACATACTATAAGTGATACCATTTCCCAATTTATCGGGCTTATTGATTCATCGAACTAAATCTCACCCATTGATAAATTAAAAAAAAATAAATATCAAATATATGTGCTTGTTATTATATTAGGATTAAGAGCACACACTTCCATAATAACTGAGGTCTTTGTTCCTTTATAAAGTCAGTATAAAAGAAACGACCTCAAATGGTCCTACTCAATACACTCTAAGTGTACTAGTGTAATTATACAGTCAAGATAATCTGATACCTAATTACACTACGACCTTCTAATGATTTGTTTCTTTCCATTTTGGTCGTGAGCTACTGTTTATAATTTATAAGGTACTGATAACATCATCTTCTGCATGTGACACCACATGCTATGTTATCTACAATATAAATTAATTGAACAACTACAAACAAATGTAGATAATTTGACCAAATGTGTTTCTTTATTCAAAACAAATGTTTACAAAAGCTTAGGTTTTCAGTATACACTCCACCAATCTCCCACTTATACTAATGACTAAGCTGCCATAACTTCTACCATACATCTGATTCTCATTCCCTCCACATGCCGATCGAAAGCTTTCGCCGGAAGGGACTTAGTGAAAGGATATGCCAGGTTATCCGCTGATGCAATCTTGGCGATGACAACTTCTCCTCGCTTCACGATATCTCGTATCAGGTGGTACTTGCGCTCTATATGTTTACTTGCCTTTTGAGCTCGTGGTTCCTTCGAGTTTGCAACTGCACCGCTATTATCACAATAAATTGTGATGATTTTGGGCAAACCAGGAATCACATCTAAGTCCATTAGAAAGTTCCTGAGCCATACTGCTTCTTTAGCTGCTTCAGAAGATGCTACATACTCAGCTTCCATGGTTGAGTCCGAAATGCATTTCTGCTTAATACTCCTCCATGAAATGGCTCCACCTCCTAAAGTAAACACATAGCCTGATGTAGACTTACTGTTGTCCCTATCTGATTGGAAATCTGAATCCGTGTAACCCACAGGGAGCAAATCATCTGCTTAATAAACTAGCATATAATCTCTAGTCTTTCTCAGGTACTTTAATATATGCTTTACCGCAGTCCAATGTCCTTGTCCAGGGTTACTCTGATATCTGCTAACCATGCCCACGGCAAAACAGATATCAGGTCTTGTACATAGCATTGCATACATTAGGCTTCCTACAGCCGAAGCATAAGGAACTGCTTTCATGTCCTCTATCTCTTTTGATGTCTTCGGAGACATCTCTTTAGATAGAGCTATTTCATGCCTAAAAGGTAAGAACCCTTTCTTGGAATCCTGCATGCTAAAACGAGCAAGGATTGTATCTATATATGAAGCTTGGGATAGACACAACATTCTTTTCTTATGATCCCTTATAACTTTGATCCCAAGAATGTGTGCACAATCTCCTAAGTCCTTCATATCAAATTGTTTGGACAACCATACCCTTACGTCTGATAATACCTTGACATTGTTGCCAATTAACAAAATATCATCTACGTATAGTACAAGAAATACCACCACGTTTCCGTTACACTTCTTGTATACACAAGACTCATCCGGACACTGAATAAATCCATATGACTGGATTACTTCATTAAACCGGATGTTCCAAGACCTTGAAGCTTGCTTCAGTCCATAAATGGACCGATTGAGCTTGCACACTAGATGCTCTTTGCCTTTTCAATGAACCCTTCTGGTTGCTTCATATGGATGTTCTCTTCAAGACTTCCATTAAGGAAAGCTGTCTTGACATCCATTTGCCAAATCTCATAATCCATATGAGCAGCAATGGATAAGAGTATCCGGATAGACTTAAGCATGGCTACCGGTGAAAAGGTCTCCTCATAATCGATTCCCTCTTTCTGAGTGTACCCTTTCGCAACAAGCCTAGCTTTGAAGGTTTCTACCTTCCCGTCTGTCCCTCTTTTCCTTTTGTAGATCCACTTGCATCCAACGGCTTTTACACCATCAGGTGGTTCTACAAGCTCCCAGACCTTATTAGAGTACATAGACTCTATTTCAGAATTCATTGCCTTTTGCCAAGATGTTGCATCTATATCTTGGAGTGCTTCGTCATATGTTCGTGGATCAGGTTCATGTTTACCCGGGATCAAGTCCGAAGACTCTCCCAAAAACATGAATCTTTCAGGCTGCCTTACAACCCTCCCACTACGACGAGGCACTGTCTGTGGTTGTGTATCATGTGTGACACGTGTTGCAGTCTCTTGTGGTACTTCATCTTGTACTGTTGGTACTGAAGTAGACGTGTCCTCTCTAAGTTCTTCTAAAACAACTTTGCTACTGGGCTTGTGATCCATTATATAGTCTTCTTCTAAAAACTGGGCATTGGTGCTAACAATGACCTTCTGGTCTTTAGGACTATAAAATAAACCTCCTTTCGTTCCTTTGGGATACCCTACAAACACGCGAACTTCTGTATCAGCATCTGGTTTCAGCACATGTGCTGGACTACCCCAAATCCGAATATGTCTTAGACTGGACTTTCGCCCATTCCACAATTCTGTGGGAGTAGAAGAAACTGATTTAGAAGTTACTAAGTTCAGAATGTACACTGCTGTTTCTAGAGCATATCCCCAAAACGAATTTGGTAATTCTGAATAACTCATCATCGATCTAACCATCTCCATAAGAGTCCTATTCCTTCGTTCTGCCACACCATTCTGTTGGGGTGTACCAGGTGTGGACAGTTGGGATTGAATCCCGGCCTCTGATAAGTAATTCCTAAACTCTCCTAAGAGGTATTCGCCACCACGATCAGATCGTAGTGTCTTGATACTTTTACCTAGTCATTTTTCCACATCAGCCTTGTACTCTTTGAACTTATCAAAGCATTCGGACTTGCGGCGCATTAGGTAAATATATCCGTATCTTGAATAATCATCTATAAAAGAGACAAAATATTCAAAACCTCCTCTTGCCTGGACAGACATAGGACCACACAAATCAAAATGAACCAATTCTAACACTTCTTTGGCTCTATACCCCTTGGCCTTGAACGACCTCTTGGTCATTTTACCTTCCAAGCAAGATTCACAAGTTGGAAAATTTTCCAACTCTAACGAACTCAAAAGTCCATTAGCTATAAGCCTCTGAATCCTACTTAAGTTAATATGACCAAGCCTTAGATGCCAAAGATATGCTTGGTTCATTTCCGAAGGTTCATTTCTTTTATTAGAGTTAGAAGATGAGTTATAAATTTCCATGTTTTGCCTTGTGGAAGAAATTGGATTTAAAGTATACAAATTGCCAACTAATGCACCAGAACAGATAATCACTTTAGAGCATGAGATATACCTTTGTTGTTCTGATTTCTACGAGGACAGTCCGCCTTCCAATGCCCTGACTGCTTGCAGATGAAGCACTTGCCCTTCGGCTTCTTCACTCCAGCTTTAAATCCAGTACTCTAAGTTTTATTCACTTTCTTTGCTGAGCCAGCTTGTTTCTTCTTCTTCTTTCCTCTCGGTTTAGAAGTAGAATCATTTTCAGCATAGTGAATTTGAGAATTGTGACGAAATAATCCTTCTGCTGCTTGAAATTCTGTCAGTAGTTCCGCTAATGAATAAATCCTCTTATTCATATTATAGTTCAAGCGAAACTACTCAAAACTTCTAGGTAGCGTTTGGAGGATCATATCGATCTGGGTTTCCCCATCAATTTCTCCTCCAAGGATCTGTATCTCGTTCAGATAAGTCATCATCTTTAGGATATGGTCCCTCACAGGAGTACCCTCTTGCATGGTGGCTGTCATTATCTTTCTCATGACTTCTTGCCTAGAAGCCCTATCCTGATGACCAAAGAGTTCCTTGAGATTGTTCATAATATCATAGACTGTTGGTAAATCTTGATGCTGATGTTGCAATACATTTGACATTGAAGCCAAAATGTAACACTGCGCCATCTCATCTGCTTTTACCCATTTCCTACGATATTCAATCTCCTCTTGGGTAGATTCACCAGTAAGTGCTTCAGGGCACGGCTCAGTTAGTACAAATTTATAGCTTTCAACAGTAAGAACAATGTACAGGCTCCTTTTCCAATCTATGTAATTATGTCCAGTAAGTCTATTCTGTTGAAGTATGATGGACAGTGGGTTGAAAGTCATCCTAAGAATCACAAATAACTTTTGGTCAGAACTCTAAATTTAGAATAATATTGATTCCTCAAACAATATTATTTTAAATTAACCAACACCTCAAAACACCGTGAATTTTGTATGCCACGTTAGTGTGGACGTATACAAATTCAACATTTGTAAAAGGAGGGTTTTAACCCATTAATTTTATTATCTTGTCAACCTAACTTTTTGACAAATAAAATTAATAGTTGGTATCATTTGGTCACACAAATAATAGCAGTGACTCCGATGGGGAGTATACTATTAGATGTGTCTAAGTGTATACCATTATTTGACACTAAGTCCATTAATAAGATTATGCCCCTTCCGTTGGGGAAGATCACACGCTCTTATTAACTTCCTATAGTCATCCAAAAATGGAAGTCTGTTCTAGTAATCTGCAAACAAGCTCATCCGTTATGGAGGAAGGCACTCAGAGCCAACGCGCAAGCTTGTTTGCATCACTTACAAACCAGTAATGGAGACCATGAGATTTACTTAAAAATCCCTCTCCCACTTAGTTATTTATTAATGAGCAATTTTAACTATGCTAGCCTACTAAACTTGTAAACTAACATGCACACACAGCACAATATAAAAGCAATAAATAGAAAATCTAATTTTCAACTATTATGACTTTTATCTCTAGTTGTCCTCTGTGTTGTCATCCCAAGCTGCTGCCATATTTGGCCACCGCCACCGGGTCTAGCTGTCGCCTCCATCAAGCTCCTAGTTCCGCTGTGCCTCTGGTCCTTAGAAGGTTCCACGCTTTGCAAGATTCGATCCGTGACATAAACAGAATTTTACATTTTTGATCCTATATTCCATAAAAGGAATGTACATGTATCTAGATCAAAAATAAAATCCTAATAAAACTAAATACAGCTCCTGATGTATTTTAATACAATCATGCACACACATATAAATGCCCTTGACATGTCCAAGGGTCCAATCACACACATAATAATTAAAAGCCATAATAGTTGGATCCTACATCCACAAAGTTAGCACATCCTACTATTAACCTGCCTAAATTATGTATGACATGTGCATAATTAACCTAATACCAAATACACAGAGGCAAAACTCTAGCTCTGATACCAATTGTTGGTTGCTACTCGGAAAGCCTAGAGGTTCCACTGTACAAAAATTTTGTACAAAGGTCTGAACCTTTTCCTAGCTACCATGTGTTCTTTTAAATTAAATTTTGGATCGCCTGCGGAACTTAACACATTTGATCCAAAACTTAATCTATTTGTTCTTTTAGGTTTTGACTTGGATCTCCTGCGGAACTTAACACGTTCGACCCAAATCACCTTAAGTTATTAATTCTATTAAATATTAATTTCCATAATTGGTTCCCAGTACTGACGTGGCGAGGCACATGACCTTCTTGGATATGGGAGCAACCACCACCGACTAGACAAAACCTTTTATAGAAATCTAATATTTAATTTCCTAAAATAACTTTAGGTTAACCGAAAAGAACAATCAAATCACAAGGAAAAATAAAACAAAAGAACACAATTTCGAAAAAACATATTCGAAATACTAGAACGTAAGCCTCTTGTATTTGGTATTATTTCCATAAATAACTAGTATGATGCGGAAAAGGAAAAACTACTAGTTATACCTTCTAGAAAGACCTCTTGATCTTCTACCGTATGCCTCTTCTAACCTCGGACGTTGTGTGGGCAACGATCTTCCGAGATGAGAAACCACCAACCACCTTCTTCTCCTCCAAGCTAGGTTCGGCCACAATAAGGAAGTTTCACCAAGGAAGAAAATCAAAACACCAACCAAGCTCCAAGAGATGCTAGCTTTCTCTCCTTCTTCTTCTTCTTCTCCAAGTAGTATCCGACCACCACGAGAGCTCCAAGGGGAGAGAGAGGTTCGGCCACCACAAGAGGAAGAGAGGGAGAGGATGATGATGGCCGGCCACACCAAGGAACAAAAGAGGGAGAGAAATAATTGAGGTTCACCTCATGAAGGCACCCCCACCCCTTCTTTTATATTCCTTGGCCTAGGCAAATTAAGAAATTTAATTACAATAAAATTTCCTTAATTTCCTTGACATGATTTAATTAAGAAAAATAAAATAAAATATCCAAATTAAACTATATTGGCCGGCCACCACATGGAGAAATAAATTAGACAAGTTTTAATCAACAAATTAAAACTTCCTAATTTGTTTCCGGAAATTTTAAAATTAAAAATTTCTCTTCAAAAATCTCTTCATGGTTGATAAAAAGAAATTTCCTTAATTTTAATTTTACAACATGTGAATAATTTTTAAAGAGAAAATAAAATATCTCACCAATTTACAAATAAGGAAAGAGATCTAATCTATTTCTTTAATCTTTTGTAGATCTTTTACAAGAGAGATATTTTAATTTTAATTCTCTTTAATAAATTATATCTTCCACATAATAAAAATTAAAATTAAAATTCTTTTTAATTTAATATGGCTTGGGTTCAAGCTAGGGCCGGCCACCCCAATTCATGCTTAGGCCGGCCCTAGCTTGGTTCCCAAGCTAGCTTGGCCGACCCCCTTTAGGTGGGTATAGAAGGTGGGTATAGGTGGGTATAGTACTCTATAAATAATAGGCTACGATAGGGACCGAGAGGAGGAATTGGTTTTGGTCTCCCGATAAAATTAAGCATCCCGTGTTCGCCCCGAACACACAACTTAATTTTATCAATAATAATTCATTCCACTAGAGAACTATTATTGAACTACCGCACTAATCCCAAATTACATTTTTTGGCTCCTTCTTATTATGAGTGTGTTAGTCTCCTTGAGTTTAAGATATCGAATGTCCACTAATTAAGTGAGTTACTAACAACTCATTTAATTAATATCTTAGTCCAAGAGTAGTACCACTCAACCTTATCATCATGTCGAACTAAGTCCACCTGCAGGGTTTAACATGACAATCCTTATGAGCTCCTCTTGAGGACATTATCAACCTAGTATCTCTAGGACACAGCTTCCTTCTATAATCAACAACACACACTATAAGTGATATCATTTCCCAATTTATCGGGCTTATTGATTCATCGAACTAAATCTCACCCATTGATAAATTAAAAAAAATAAATATCAAATATATGTGCTTGTTATTATATTTGGATTAAGAGCACACACTTCCATAATAACTGAGGTCTTTATTCCTTTATAAAGTCAGTATAAAAGAAACGACCTCAAATGGTCCTACTCAATACACTCTAAGTGTACTAGTGTAATTAAACAGTCAAGATAAACTGATACCTAATTACACTATGACCTTCTAATGATTTGTTCCTTTCCATTTTGGTCGTGAGCTACTGTTAATAATTTATAAGGTACTTGTAACGACCCACCTTCTGGGTACTGGCTGTAAGGTCGGTCGCTACAATTTCTGCTATCTATATGCTGTGCGGAAAGCTGGGCTAATTAAAATTTTGCTAATCTAAGTGCTGGGAAAGCTGAAACTGAATGTTTTACATGTACCTAATAATTGTACACATGCTAGAGAAGGTATTTACCACTGATACCGGACTTTTGATGGGTCCACGGACCGGTCCACTGACACTAGCACGGGGAAGAACCTTTGGATCGGTCGACTGACCGATCCATGATTCACTAGAGTTTCTGTACGCAACTGGATCGGTCTGCCGACCGTTCCAGGACCTCACTGATCGGTCCAACTATCGGAATTCTTTCTGTTCGCGGCTGGATCGATCTGCTGAATGATCCAGCTGCGAACAGAGAGTTAGGACTGCCGAAACCAGCTCCCTGATCGGTCTACCGACCGATCCGAGACCCCCTGATCGATCTGCTGACCGATCAGGGGTTTCTGATTTCGTATCAGAAACTCTGATATCAGCACTGATACGTGCCAAAATCATTATACAACACTATACAAACTAAATGAACATTCTACTAGATAATGGCAAACATACTAAACATGATGTGGAATATGATTCATTACTTCATGACAAGTGGCCACGCTAAGTGCAGAAAAACAACTAACAATGTTCTGATAGTTAACTCTCTAAAGTTGTAAGACAGTAAACTTGCTAAATATTTCAAAACATAAGATAAATTTGCTAGATCCCTCGGATCTTTATTCCAGGTTCCTTCCACACACATCTTGATCTGCATTGCCCTCCAGCCTCCACTAGTCCACTTTTCTTTTACTTGTATCTGCAGTATAAGAAAAGTAGCATCTGTAAGCTAAAAAGCTTAGTAAGAAACCATCTACATCACAAAAACATGCATACGATGCAGATATGGTTTTTAAAACATGCTATTTGAAATATACTGACTAGGCTAAACGTGGCATGGCATGTGATCATACAAGCATAACGATCAAGAGCTGAACATAAGCTATCATAATGTATCAACAAGGAAGAGCTAAACTGAAGCTGAAACTGAAACTAAGCTGATCTCACATAACTGATTGTGAATTTGAAAAACTATACATATAATAAGTGAAAATACTAAACATGCTGCTGAGGGGCCCTGGCAACTGTACTTGCTGTGCGCGCATCCCTATCTAAACCCGGGATTGCAAGTTCCGAATCTAGTAGGGTTTACTAGGTTAGCTAAACCTAGGGACGACTATGGGAGTCCAACACAGTGGATATCTAATCCTGTACAGTGCCGCTGCTGAAAGTAAAATACTGAATGCTATATACTTAATTTTTCTGAATCTAGGTTATCTGAACCTAGAACTAGGTTGTCTGAACCTAGAGGCTACTGTGGGAGCCCACCCATTGGACTGTAGTCCTACATAAGTTGAACTCAAACTAATTTGCTGTTTTAAATGCTTCTAGTGCATTTAATAAGTTAATTAAACTGTCTATGACTGAGCTAGACCTTTAATCGAGTACCTAGGATGCTCTAACTCTTCTCCCTATTAGGGTGACCACCTCTAGGCACCCGACAACGTCTAACCTCCTATCTGAAGAGGGAAAACGTGCTCGGCCCATCTAGAGGTGCTCATCTAAACCCCTAATCTTCGAAGAGAGTTAAATATACCCTAGATATCGATAAAAATCTGCATACATTCTAACTAAAGCACAAAATCTCAAACGGAAGCTATTATACTGCAGGTGAGGGGTTTCTTACCTGGTGTGCTAGATTTCTTACAAATCTAATTGCTAGAAATTCCGGTGGAGATGACTTCTCGATGATTCACTCGCGTCCACGTGCTCTACTCGCGGAGGGGAACGTCCTCGTGCTGAAATCGTCACCGGAAAGTGTCCTTGGGGCCCTAGGGAGAGAACCCTAGGTCTTCTTGGTGTGGCGCCGAGAGATGGAGGAAGAGAAGAGAGGGTGGCGTGCAAGGTCTCGGTGAAGAGGGAATTGCCGAACCAACACAACCAAATAAACCAAACCAACTTAAGTTCTTAATTTATATTAAGTGGATAACTAGGCCCAACTTAAATATAAATATAAATGTTTCCCTTCTCTTTCAGCACGACCCTGCTGGGTTTACCGGTTACTAATGCTAACTAAAGGTTTAGCGGACCCGAGAGGTCCCGGGTTCGATTCCCGCTTAAGCCTTTTTATTCTTCTAATTATTTTTGCTACTTCCGCTACTCGGAACATTCCGGAAAAATATCTAAAAATTCCAGAAAAATCATTGAATAATTCTAATGCAAGTTTGAGAATTTTCGGGCGTTACAATCCCCCATACCTTATAAAAAGTTCGTCCTCGAACTTAGAACAATTCTGGGTACTTCTGTCTCATGCTGGCTTCTGTCTCCCAAGTTGCCTCTTCTGCTGTGTGACTGTGCCAAATAACTTTGACTAATGGTACTTCCTTGTTCCGCAATTTCTTAACTGCTCGGTCTATTATCTGAATAGGCCGACTATCATAGCTGAGGTCTTCGCGGATCTGTACCGACTGGGGCTCAATCACCTGGGTGGCATCTGGGGTATGCTTCTTCAGCATAGAGACATGAAATACGTTGTGGACAGCTGACATTTCCTGGGGTAGCTCTAGCTCATATGCTACCTTGCCCACTCTTCTGCTGATAAGGTATGGTCCCACATATCTGGGACTTAGCTTGCCCTTTTTTCCAAAACGCATTACTCCCTTCATGGGAGCTACTATGAGGAACATCCCCGAAAACTCTAAGGGTTCAAGGCATAGCTCTAATCTCTTTATCTGCTACTAGATCCGTCAAGCTCTAGTTCTTTCCGCTCACCACTCTCATACCAGCAGATTGGAGATCTACACCTCCGCCAGAGAGCCTCGTAGGGTGCCATGCCGATAGTGGCTCGATAGCTGTTGTTGTATGCAAAAACTCAGATATTTGCACCAACTTCCTTGAAGTCTAGGGCACACGCCCGGAGCATATCTTCGAGTGATTCACTCGCTCCGTCGACCATCCGTCTGAGGATGGAATCTGCTGAACTTTAACTTAGTGCCCAACGCTGACTGTACACACTCCCATGAAGTGGTCGGATAAATGATGGTTCGTGGGACTCCATGTAGTCTGACGATCTCCTGGAGATACAACTGAGCTAGCTTCTCCATGGAGTAGGATACCTTGATAGCTAAGAAGTGGGCTGACTTAGTCAACCTGTCGACTATGACCCAGATGGCATCAAAACCATTCGTGATTCTGGGCAGTCCCACTATGAAATCCATAGAGATATCCTCCCACTTCCATTCTGGAATCTGTATAGGCTGCAGAACTCCTCCTGGTCGCTGATGTTCTGCCTTGACCCTCTGACAGGTGAGGCAGATGCTAACATATCTGGCGATGTCTCGCTTCATCCTGGGCCACCAAAAATGGTCCTTCAGGTCTTGATACATTTTGGTGGAACCTGGATGCATCACATAGGGAGTCTTGTGAGCCTCATCTAAAATCTGTCTCCGTAGCTCCTCCTGATCTGGAACACAGAGTCTGTCACCAAAGTACAACACCCCGCTATCGGACACTCTGAATTCTCTACTTTCTGATTCTGCTAGCCCTTGCTTGATTTTCTGAATTCCAGGGTCCTGCTCCTGAGCTGACTGAATATCACCAAGCAAGGTAGACTCTAAGGTCATAGTAGAGAGCTGTCCAACGATGAGTTCGAGACCGAAATCTACGATCTCCTTCTGTAGGGGCGGTGACATGGCTGTAAGAGATGATAAGGTAGCACTGGATTTTCTGTGGCTTTCCTGGATGGTAGAGGATGTCTATATCGTAGTCTTTGACCAGCTCAAGCCATCTGCGCTGTCGCATGTTCAGATCCTTCTGAGTGAAGAAGTACTTCAGACTCTGATGATCTGTATACACTCTGCACTGAGCTCCATATAAGTAATGTCTCCAAATTTTGAGAGCGAACACTACTGCTGCAAGCTCAAGGTCATGAGTAGGGTAGTTCTTCTCATAATCCTTGAGTTGTCTGGAGGCATAGGCGATCACCTTGCCGTTTTGCATCAGTACTGCTCCTAGTCCCAACTTGGAGGCATCACTATAGATGTCAAAGCTGCTGGTGTTGTCTGGTAGAGCCAAAATGGGAGCACTGGTCAATCTCCTTTTTAGCTCGCTGAAGCTGTTCTCACAGTCCTCTATGCACTGAAATTTCCTGTTCTTTCTGGTAAGAGTTGTCAGTGGGGAGGCTATCCTAGAGAAGTCCTCTACAAACTTTCTGTAATAACCTGCTAATCCCAGAAAGCTTCTGATTTCACTGGCGTTCCTCGGTCTTTTCCAGTTACTTACTGCTTCTATTTTGCTGGGGTCTACCATGACATCATCCCTTGAGATGATGTGACCTAGGAAGGACACCTGATCAAGCCAGAATTCACATTTCGTGAACTTGGCATATAGCTGATTCTGCTGAAGTGTCTGTAGTACTGTCTTCAGGTGCTCTGCATGTTCTTCCTGAGTTCCTGAGTAGATAAGAATGTCATCGATAAACACAATAACAAACTTATCTAAATACTCCCTGAATACCCTGTTCATGAGATCCATGAATGTAGCTAGAGCATTGGTCACGCCAAAGGGCATGACTACGAACTCGTAGTGTCCGTATCTGGTTCTGAATGCTGTCTTGGGTATATCACCCTCCTTGACTCTGACTTGGTGATATCCTGATCTGAGGTCAATCTTAGAGAACACCGCTCCTTAACTGGTCGAACATGTCATCTATTCCGGGAAGAGGATACCTGTTCTTGATCGTCACTGATCTGTAGTCTATGCATAGTCGCATGCTTCCATCCTTCTTCTTTACGAGGCGCCCCCATGGTGAGTGACTAGGGCGTATGAAGCCCTTGTCAAGCAGGTCCTGTCCTTCAGTTCTGCTGGAGCCATGCGATATGGTGCTTTGGAAATAGGATTGGTGGGGAAAAGCTCTATCTCAAATTCAATCTCACTGACTGGTGCTAGGCCTGGCTCCTCGGGAAGACTCTAGGTAGTCACATACAACTCGGACCCCTGCTAGCTGTTGTCCTGGCTGGTATTGACTACATGTGCTAGGTACCCCGTACAACCCGAATCCATCAACTTCTGTGCCTTCATAGCTGAGAGAAATTTTCTGACTTTTCTCTTTGGTTCTCCGATGTACTCGAACTGTGTTTCTGCTTCGGGTTGGAATACGACTTTCTGTTTACGGCACTCTATGGAAGCACCGTATCTGATCAGGAAGTCCATTCCAAGGATGAAGTCGTAGTCAGTCATTTCCAGCAGGATCAGATCACAAAAGAGTTCCCTGTCTGCTATAATGACCGGCACTGCTCTGAGCCAGTGCGTGGAGGCCATGATCTCTCCTGAAGGTAGTGCCGTCAAAAACTGACCACTGAGTACCTCTGAGGGTATTTCTAATTTTTCGGAGAATACCCTGGCTATATATGAATGGGTTGCCCCAGTACCAAATAGAACAGTAGCACTATACTGAAAAATGCTAATCTGACCTGTGACAACTGTCGAGGCATTGGCTACTGTTGGAGTGTATACTGAGAGCCTAAGCTTTGTAAACATTCATTATGAATAAAGAATCACATTTGGTCTAATTATCTACATTTGTTTGTAGTTGTTCATTTAATTTATATTGTAGATAACATAGTATGTGGTGTCACATACAGAAGATGATGTTATCAGTACCTTATAAAATTATAAACAGTAGCTCACGACCAGAATGGAAAGGAACAAACCATTAGAAGGTCGTAGTGTAATTAGGTATTAGTTTATCTTGACTATATAATTACACTAGTACACTCAGAGTGTATTGAGTAGGACCATTTGAGGTCGTTTCTTTTATACTGACTTTGTAAAGGAACAAAGACCTCAGTTATTATGGAAGTGTGTGCTCTTAATCCTAATATAATAACAAGCACATATGTTTGATATTTATTTCTTTAATTTATCAATGGGTGAGATTTAGTTCGATGAATCAATAAACCCGATAAGTTGGGAAATGGTATCACCCATAGTGTGTGTTGTTGATTATAGAAGGAAACTGTGTCCTAGTGATGCTAGGTTGATAATGTCCTCAAGAGGAGCTCATAAAGATTGTCATGTTAAACCCTGCAGGTGGACTTAGTCCGACATGATAATAAGGTTGAGTGGTACTACTCTTGGACTTAGATATTAATTAAATGAGTTGTCAAGAACTCACTTAATTAGTGGACATTCGATATCTTAAACACGGGGAGACTAACACACTCATAATAAGAAGGAGCCCAAAATGTAATTTGGGATTGGTGCGGTAGTTCAATGATAGTTCTCTAGTGGAATGAATTATCATTGATAAAATTAAGTTGTGTGTTACACGGGATGCTTAATTTTATCGGAGACCAAAACCAATTCCTCCTCTCGGTCCCTATCGTAGCCTCTTATTTATAGAGTACTATACCCACATATACCCACCTTTTATACCCACCTAAAGGGGCCGGCCAAGCTAGCTTGGGAACCAAGCTAGGGCAAGCTTGAGTTTAAGGTGGCGGCCCTAGCTTGAACCCAAGCTAGTAGGGCCGACCATAATTAAATAAAAAAGAAATTTAATTTTAGATTTTATTATTATGTGGAAGATATATTTTAAAGAGAATTAAAATTAAAATATCTCTCTTGTAAAAGTTTTACAAAAGATTAAAGAAAGAGATTAGATCTCTTTCCTTATTTTTAGATTGGAGAGTTTTTTTATTTTCTCTTTAAAATTATTCACATGTTAATAAAATTAAAATTATAGATATTTCCTTTTATTAACCATGAAGAGATTTTTAAAGAGAAATTTTATTTTTTTAAAATTTCTAGAAACAAATAAGGAAAGTTTTAATTGTTGATTAAAACTTGTCCAATTTGTTTCCTTTTGATTGTGGCCGGCCATTACAAGTTGATTGGGAAATTTTATTTTATTTTTCTCAATTAATTCATGTCAAGGAAAATTAAGGAAATTTTATTGTAATTAAATTTCCTAATTTGCCTAGGCTAAGGAATATAAAAGAAGGGGTGAGGGTGCCTTCATGAGACACAACATCTATTATTCCTCTCCCTTTTTTGTTCCTTGGTGTGGCCGGCCATCATCTCCTTCTCTTCCTCTTGTGGTGGCCGAACCTCTCCCTCTCCCTTGGAGTTCTTGTGGTGGCCGGATACTACTCGGAGAAGAAGAAGAAGAAGGAGAGAAAGCTAGCATCTCTTGGAGCTTGGTTAGTATTTTGTTTTTCCTCCTTGGTGAAGTTTCCCTTTGTGGCCGAATCTTGCTTGGAGGAGAAGAAGGTGGTTTGTGGTTTCTCATCTTGGAAGATCGTTGCCCACACAACGTCCGAGGTTAGAAGAGGAATACGGTAGAAGATCAAGAGGTTTTTCTACAAGGTATAACTAGTAATTTCTATTTCCGCATCATGCTAGTTATTTATGGAAATAATACCAAATACAAGAGGCTTACGTTCTAGTATTTCGAATATGGTTTTTTGAAGTTGTGTTCTTTTGTTTCTTTCTTTTCCTTGTGATTTGATTGTTCTCTTTGGTTAACCTAAAGTTATTTTAGGAAATTAAATATTAGCTTTCTATTAAAGGTTTTGTCTAGTCGGTGGTGGTTGCTCCCATATCCAAGAAGGTCATGTGCCTCGCCACGTCAGTACTGGGAACCTTTTATGGAAATTGATATTTAATGGAATTAATAACTTAAGGAGACTTGGGTCGAACGTGTTAAGTTCCGCAGGAGATCCAAGTCAAAACCTAAAAGAACAAATAGATTAAGTTTTGGATCAAACGTGTTAAGTTCCGCAGGAGATCCAAAATTTAATTTAAAAGAACACATGGTAGCTAGGAAAAGGTTCAGACCTTTGTACAAAATTTTTGTACAGTGGAACCTATAGGCTTTCCGAGTAGCAACCAACAGCTACGTCCTCTCTGGTGAGTGAGTAGATCCTCGCATTCGCCGTAGCTGGAGGGGCTTCTAATCTGCTCTGGCTGATAAGTGGACCTTCTAGAGCGGCCTGCATCTGATATAACTGAGCTGGCTGGCCTGCATACTGAATCTGCTGTGGCTGAGGAAGATCGATCTTGTTCGGGCACTGCTTGGTCATGTGCCCTTCTTGTCCACATTCAAAGCATCCTCGTGTGCCCTTGCGACAAACCCCTGGGTGAAATTTCCCACAAGTAGCACACTTTGGATAACTGGGTCGCTTGCTAGATGGTCCTCCTTTTGGGTCACTCCCTGATTTGCGCTTGCTGTTGGAGTTCCCTTTCCAGTTAGAGCTGTGGCCTTGCTGTTTTTGAGTGTGAGAATTTCCTTGGCCTTTGGACTCTGAGAAGACTTGCTTCTGCTGCTTTATGCTATTCTGGTAATGCTCTGTGGTCAAGGCACTGCTCACTAACTCCTCTGTGGTTTGTGGCCTATGTATTCCACCAGCCACGTTCACTGCTGACTAGCTCTGGGCATAGACGAGCCAACCTGTTGAATTTCTTCACGGCTTCCTCAATTGAAAGGTTGCCCTGACGAAACTCAGTGAACTCGTCGTAATGGCGGTTTGTGACCCGTATGTGAAAGAACTCCTCGAAGAACTCCTTCTCGAAGTCAGCACATAACATCTGGTTTACTGGGCGCTTCGTTCTGATTCTTTCCCACCACATGCGTGCGTCTCCTGTCAGGCACACTTCTCGTGTTCTGGCCAGTCCAGAAGCTCCATCGTGCTCTCCAGTGTTTTGACCCAGGCTTGTGCATCCCATGGTTCGCTAGTGCCTGAGAAGTTCTCTGGCTTGACTCGCTGCCACTGGATCAGATAGGCTTCCTTTCTTGGCTCAGCTGCTGGAACTGCTGGTGCTGGTACTGGTGCTGGCATTGGCACTGTAGGCTGAGCTGGTGGAACCTCTAAGACTCGGAGTCGTGATTAGCCTTTAAGGTGGCTATTTCCTGTTGCTGTTCAGCTAGCTGCTGCTGTAACTGAGCCACTAATGCTGTAAGGTCTGGAGGAGGCACTGAACTGCCTGCCTCTTGTTAGGGCTCAGTAGCTAGTGCCCTTCTAGCTGGGTGTCCTCGTGCCATTTCTAAAGACATAGAGAACATAACATAACTAATGTAATCACAGTTATATAACTACTAATATCATGTTTAAAAACTATCACATACTAACAAGAAGTAGGCATATAAACATGAACTGTAATAACAAAACAAGGAGCATAAATTAAGTAGAGGTATTCTTACTTGGAAGCTGCAGGTACAATGCTGATGTGTGTCTAGGAAGTATGGAACACTGCTCTGATACCACTCTGTAATGACCCACCTTCTGGGTACTGGCTGTAAGGCCGGTCGCTACAATTTCTGCTATCTATATGCTATGCGGAAAGCTGGGCAAATTAAAATTTTGCTAATCTAAGTGCTGGGAAAGCTGAAACTGAATGTTTTACATGTACCTAATAATTGTACACATGCTAGAGAAGGTATTTACCACTGATACCGGACTTCTGATCGGTCCACGGACCGGTCCACTGACACTGGCACGGGGAAGAACCTTTGGATCGGTCGACTGACCGATCCATGATTCACTAGAGTTTCTGTACGCACTTGGATCGGTCTGCCGACCGATCCAGGACCTCACTGATCGGTCGGACTGACCGATCCAGTGGCTCACTGATCGGTCAGCTGACCGATCAGGGGTGTGCTGTTCGCGATCCCGCTATCGGAATTCTTTCTGTTCGCGGTTGGATCGATCTGCTGAACGATCCAGCTGCGAACAGAGAGTTAGGACTGCTGAAACCAGCTCCCTGATCGGTCTACCAACCGATCCGAGACCCCCTGATCGATCTGCTGACCGATCAGGGGTTTCTGATTTCGTATCAGAAACTCTGATATCAGCACTGATACGTGCCAAAATCATTATACAACACTATACAAGCTAAATGAACATTCTACTAGATAATGGCTAACATACTAAACATGATGTGGAATATGATTCATTACTTCATGACAAGTGGCCACGCTAAGTGCAGAAAAATAACTAACAATGTTCTGATAGTTAACTCTCTAAAGTTGTAAGACAGTAAACTTGCTAAATATTTCAAAACATAAGATAAATTTGCTAGATCCCTCGGATCTTTATTCCAGGTTCCTTCCACACACATCTTGATCTGCATTGCCCTCCAGCCTCCACTAGTCCACTTTTCTTTTACCTGTATCTGCAGTATAAGAAAAGTAGCATCTGTAAGATAAAAAGCTTAGTAAGAAACCATCTACCTCACAAAAACATGCATACGATGCAGATATGGTTTTTAAAACATGCTATTTGAAATATACTGACTAGGCTAAATGTGGCATGGCATGTGATCATACAAGCATAGCGATCAAGAGCTGAACATAAGCTATCATAATGTATCAACAAGGAAGAGCTAAACTGAAGCTGAAACTGAAACTAAGCTGATCTCACATAACTGATTGTGAATTTGAAAAACTATACATATATTAAGTGAAAATACTAAACATGCTGCTGAGGGGCCCTGACAACTGTACTTGCTGTGCGCGCATCCCTATCTAAACCCGGGATTGCAAGTTCCGAATCTAGTAGGGTTTACTAGGTTAGCTAAACCTAGGGACGACTATGGGAGTCCGGCCCAGTGGATATCTAATCCAGTACAGTGCCACTGCTGAAATTAAAATACTGAATGCTATATACTTAATTTTTCTGAATCTAGGTTATCTGAACCTAGAACTAGGTTGTCTGAATCTAGAGGCTACTGTGGGAGCCCACCCATTTGACTGTAGTCCTACATAAGTTGAACTCAAACTAATTTGCTGTTTTAAATGCTTCTAGTGCATTTAATAAGTTAATTAAACTGTCTATGACTGAGCTAGACCTTTAATCGAGTACCTAGGATGCTCTAACTCTTCTCCCTATTAGGGTGACCACCTCTAGGCACCCGACAACGTCTAACCTCCTATCTGAAGAGGGAAAACGTGCCCGGCCCATCTAGAGGTGCTCATCTAAACCCCTAATCTTCGAAGAGAGTTAAATATACCCTAGATATCGATAAAAATCTGCATACATTCTAACTAAAGCACAAAAACTCAAACGGAAGCTATTATACTGCAAGTGAGGGGTTTCTTACCTGGTGTGCTAGATTTCTTACAAATCTAATCGCTAGAAATTCCGGTGGAGACGACTTCTCGACGATTCGCTCGCGTCCACGTGCTCTACTCGCGGAGGGGAACGTCCTCGTGCTGAAATCGTCACCGGAAAGTGTCCTTGGGGCCCTAGGGAGAGAACCCTAGGTCTTCTTGGTGTGGCGCCGAGAGAAGGAGGAAGAGAAGAGAGGGCGGCGTGCAAGGTCTCGGTGAAGAGGGAATTGCCGAACCAACACAACCAAATAAACCAAACCAACTTAAGTTCTTAATTTATATTAAGTGGATAACTAGGCCCAACTTAAATATAAATATAAATGTTCCCCTTCTCTTTCAGCACGGCCCTGCTGGGTTCACCGGTTACTAAGGCTAACTAAAGGTTTAGCGGACCCGAGAGGTCCCGGGTTCGATTCCCGCTTAAGCCTTTTTATTCTTCTAATTATTTTTGCTACTTCCGCTACTCGGAACATTCCGGAAAAATATCTAAAAATTCCAGAAAAATCATTTAATAATTCTAATGCAAGTTTGAGAATTTTCGGGCATTACAGTACTGATAACATCATCTTTTGCATGTGACACCACATGCTATGTTATCTACAATATAAATTAATTGAACAACTACAAACAAATGTAGATAATTTGACCAAATGTGATTCTTTATTCAAAACAAATGTTTACAAAAGCTTAGGTTTTCAGTATACACTCCAACAAGGTGATCCGCAACACCTCAGATGAATAGTAGCTGAGGCACCTCTATTCAATCTAGGCGCCTCCCATTGAACAGAGCCATTGGTCGACTGTTGTACTTTGAATAAAGTTTTATCCACACTGGATGTGCTCTAGATCCCATTGGAGGCACCTTCAAACCATGTCAGCCAATGGTAACATTCTCCTAGGAGGCTATAAAAACCCGTGAATCTAGAAATTAAAGAATAATAATTATATTACTTTCTTATTGATTCCTAAGCTTTTCAAAGTCTGTAAGAGGTTACTGTGCCTTCAACGAAGGAGTATTTTCTAGTAGCACTTTCTCATTACCTTGGATTAACAATCATCCTGGTTATAACTAAGTAAATCTTTTTATCCTCTTACTTATTTTATGTTATTATTTTTAATGTTAATTAATTGTGATTAATTAATATTGTGTCCTTACCAAGTTCAAAGAAAGAGATTTTTCTAACTTTATTTTCAGGGCTATTAACCTCCCCTTTAGCTGGCCTACATAGACCTACAAATACATGGTAAAAAATGGCATGTCAACGTATCGGGTTCCTAAATGATGAAATGTCTTAATTGAAAATTATTGTTTTAATTCTTCGGTGGGAAACCTAGGGTCTTGGCTGGGATTAGATGAACCACCATGATCTTGAATAGCTTGACATTTCTTTTTATTAGTAAAAAAAAAAAAAATTAAAAAAGATAAAAACTAATTGAAGGAGAAGTCAAGAGTCGTTACCAAGGCATTGTTGTCAAGTAATAAAAATATCGATCCCACAGGTACTGTTGATTAAGTACTAGTTAACTTTGTTGGTGCGGGAAGCATTCGACGATCGAACATAAGTTTTGATAATGACAAATGATTCAAAGTTAAGGTGTGTGGTGATCTAACGGTCTGAATGAGATTGCAGGAAAGTCCTAAGTGTACTTAGGCAAAAGCCCTAACTGTGGTTAGGCAAGGTGAAAACCCTAGGGGGTGGTAACCCTAGGTCATAGGGGGTCGTAACCCTATGCGGAAAGTCTTGGTGGGTCGAGTGCTTCAGGCAAAAGCCTTAGGGGGGGGGGGGGGTAACCCTAGGTGGAAAGTCCTGGTGTCGCGAACTAGGTGAAAGACTGGACCAGCCAGGAAGCGGAAGTCCAGCAGAAAGTCCGGAAGCATCGAGCACCGAGCAAAAGTCCAGTCGATCTGGAGGATCGAACTGGCAACAGGTAAATCTCCTGAGTGGAGTAGGTGAGGACGCATTCCCCATAGAGGGAACATTAGGCGTCGGGTCGACCTAGGGTTTCCGGTTGGAAATTCGAAGTCAGACCCGGACAGTCCGATGACTGTCAAACTTCATATTTATGATATTATATGTGCTAACTTTTGTTTTGCAGGATATGTTTGTGTTTTGGATCTAACATGTCTTGCAGGTACGAAAGAACAAGGTTAAGCCTCATATAAACAGTATCTGAGGCGCCTCCATGGAGCTTGGAGGCGCCTTGGGTGTAAAAGATGAGCTGGCTGTGAAGCAGGGTTGGAGGCGCCTTGAAGGAAGCTCAAGGCGCCTTGGACTGGTGGATGAAGGCGCCTGGGAGAGCAAAAGAGGCGCCTTGAACCTGATAAGGTTCGACCAGTTCAGCCCTTATCTCAGCGTGTGACTCGGCCAGCATGGAGGCGCCTTGGATGACTTTCAAGGCGCCTTGAACACCCTTTATAAGAGGGGCTCGACCAGCAGCTCAAGACAACTCATTCCAAGCAATCCTTCTGCGACTAGCTGCTAACGACACGATCCCGAAGTGCTGCGACGACCCCCCGACGACCCGGAGCTCCGAATCTTCAGTTATTCATATTGTCGTCGGTATAATTTAATCATTTCTTATTGATTATTGTACTTCACTTGTAATTCTATTTGAGCTATTAGTTGTTGCCCACGGTAAGCGATCAAGGATCGCGGGCCTTCGAGTAGGAGTCGAGCACGGCTTTGAACGAAGTAAATACCCTCGTGTTTGTGTTGTTTTTCTCTTTTATTCCGTTGTGTTACTCTAGTGTTTAATCGAACGATTTACGATTCCGAACCGAGTGAAAGCCACGAGCGCTATTCACCCCCCCTTTAGCACGTCTCGATCCAACAAACTTCACACAGTGAATTATCTAGATAATCTAGGGTTAGTTCAAGAGTGCTAAAAACTAAGAATTGAGAAGAGAGAGAGAGAGAGAGAGGGAAAGAGAGAGAAGAGAGAAGGAAAGTGAATAAAGATAAGGTGAAGGTGGATGGCTGAATGATAAATTCTAAGATTTCATTTTCACTATGATACTAGTTAAGATCCCTATAAATTGTTCATCTCCTGAACTCAATGATTATTCTAACCAAAGTCTGGCACAACCTCATGAAGATCGCATTAGAGAGTTTACTCTAGTTCTAACGCCATTTAATAAAAAAGCAACCATAGAAAGTCCAGTTATATAATCGCTAGAGTTATCTAATGTACTTAACAGTAGATTAATGAAATTAAGTAGAAGAGGTAACCTAGAAAATCTGGTTAAAGGAATACCGTTGTCATAGGGCCCCCTGGTCATATAATATCTAGATTACGCAAATCACTTTCTAACATTAATTTGGAAAAAACTCTTCAAACTCATAAGAAATATTATTTCAAGGAAATATCGTAGAAAGTAAGGGATACCCTCGATCACAGTATCCCATGGTTATACAATCCAAAGCACCTCCTCTATACGGTGACCAAAGCTCTACATCTAAATGTATTAACCTCACATGCATTTCATCAAACACATACAAGGAACAACACATAAGAACAAGGCTATAAAACATATCATTGAACAAAGAAATGACCATATACATAGTTCATACATCAACACCATATCATAACTACTCCCTACTCCTAGAATCTAAAGAATCTACTCCATTGCATAGAAAATAAAATCGAGAGACAAGAAATAAAGCATTATTCAATCAAAATACAAGATAAAGAACGAAGGAATGCTTATCAATGCTTT
Organism: Zingiber officinale; assembly: GCF_018446385.1. Lineage (NCBI taxonomy): Eukaryota > Viridiplantae > Streptophyta > Magnoliopsida > Zingiberales > Zingiberaceae > Zingiber > Zingiber officinale. Next base: position 49,184,324 of record NC_055996.1, on the reverse strand, counting down.
GTTGGTCTCCTCAGATAAAGTCCTAGCTCTAAAGGTGAATGGATCATGCAGATCTAAGGTAAATAAAGTTCTTGGGTTCTCCCATGGGGGAGAACACTTCCCCATGGAGAGGGATAGAAACCCCCAATCCAAAGATGAGTAAAAAGGGGAGAAAATCTCCTTTTATAGCAAGGGATACAACCTCCTCATTTTCTCTATCACACAACCGTGACTTAAGGCAAGGTCATGGCATGTGTGCCATGGCCCAGGGGAGGCATGGTCGTTCCTCAAGGCACAATCTGCCTATGGGTGTTGCTGGAGAAATAAGGCACTATCGTGCCTTTTGGCATAACCTAGCCACGTCTTTGTCTAGAATAAGAGGCACGATCGGGTCGTGTTTTTCTCTGGAGACCAGACACATTTGTGCCTTAGGGCATGACTTGGATTGCTGATTTTCTCTATGTTTTTTCTAATGTGCATCTTTGCTCTATTTCCTCTCTAATTTACATCTTGTCAATAAAACAAGTAAAGAGAAGATCTATAAAAAAAAATAAGTATGACTATATAATAAAATAGAGTGCAATAAATATAAATTATACTCATGAAATGAAAGTAGATGTACATCAAACAATGCATAAAATTATATATAATGTACGCATATCATGTACTAGGTTCCTAAATGATAAAATGTCTTGGTTGAAAATTATTGTCTTAATTCTTCAATGGGAAACTTAGGGTCTTGGTTGAGATTAGAAGAACCACCCTGATCTTGAATAGTTTGATGTTTCTTTTGACTAGTAAAAACAAAATAAATAAATAAAGATAAAAACTTATTGAAGGAGAAGTCAAGAGTCATTACCGAGGCATTTTGATGCTTTGGCGGCTTTGAAAGATTTCGGGCAGCTTTAAAAATTGATTTTTAGAGCTAGAAAAGGGAGAGAAGAGAAAAACTTGGAGGCTTGAGGGTTCTGTTTATAACCCTATCGGTCGACTTAATTAGGGTATCGGTCGACTAGTTCATTAAAGATTATGGTAGTTTTAGGGTTTCAAGGTTGGGATGGTTGGGCTTTAAGGCTTAGGTCGACCGATAGGATTATCGGTCGACTGAGAGTGTTATTGATTGAACGATAGTTTTAGGTTGTGTCGCCTTTTTATGGTTCTAAGGTTTATTGGTCGATCTATAGTTCATTCGGTCGACCGATGTGTCAAATTCATGGTCAAAGTTTTATTATGGTTTTAATAGGTCATGTATATTCGGTCGATGAAACTTTTAAGTTTAGTCAACGGAACACCTATTTTCAAAAAAATTTGAAAAACTATTTTTGAAAGCAATTTGTTTCAAAGTAACACATCTAAAATGCATCCTTAGGGAAATGTCTAACCCTTTTTTCCTTTAATCAGCTGATATTGAATGATTAATGAGTTTAATATGAAGTTGTCACTTTCAATGATTCTTTTGAGTTTAGACCACTTGGTTCATATTGATGCACTTATCTACATCTTGAATTAGGGGTAAATCCTATCATCTCACACCCATCTATGTAACTCAATACACAAACAAGTTAAATCTTAAGTGTTTATGAGATGCAAAAGGCTACCTAGATCTATAAGTTCATGCAATCTATGGTAGAACCTAGGTTATTTCCAAAATAGATAAGTATAGTATTAACACAAGTAGATTCTATTAGATTTAAGTAAATAAAAAAATTATCAATTTTATTTTAACATCTCACAAATCCTAAGTGATCAAGCAAGTTAATCTTATGACGGTGGTTGTGTGAGATGCTTAACTTATCAAGGTAAGTTTAGATTTTATCTTGGCCAAATATTTTGTTTATTAATTTTTTAAAGTTAGATTGCTTTCTGAATTTGAATTAACTTAATTTATTTAAGTTTAATTAAATTTTGGTTTAATTTAAAATTTAAATAAATTTTAATTAGCTTTTGATTTATTGATTAAGTTTTAATTAAATTTTGATTTGGATTATTAAAGTTTAAATAAGTTTTAATTAACTTTTGATTTATTGATTAAGTTTTAATCAAATTTTGTTTTGGATTATTAAAGTTTAAATAAGTGTTAATTACCTTTTGATTTATTGATTAAGTTTTAGTTGAATTTTGATTTGGATTATTAAAGTTTAAATAAGTGTTAATTACCTTTTAGTTTATTGATTAAGATTTAATTAAGAATTATTTTTGAATTAATTTGAATTGTGATACAACTAATTAAGAATTAACTTTAAAATTTAATTAGGTTTCATATTGAAACATAAAAATATTTAAGTTGAATCTAGTTTAGGTTGATTGTAAACTGATTAATTATTGATTATTTTGAATTTGAGAAAGGTTAGTTGATCTTGTGTTAGATTCAAATTATTTTTGGGCTCATCAGGAAGGAGTTTATAGAGTAAGCTTCCAGGCTGTAGTGAGTGATAAGAACATCATTAAAGTAACCATGTGTCTAGACAAAGCTTCTTAAAAACAACCAACCCAAAGAACTTAATATTAGGTTTTGGTCTAAGTAGCTCATGTTTGACAGGGATTGCTTCAGCTAGATCCACTAGATCCAGTGCACCAGGTAGAACACATATGATTCAACTTAGGCATGCCTTCAACAAAACTTCCTTAGCCTACGATCATCCCAACCCATTCTATTTCTAGGTTATCCAGATTAGTTAAACCTTTTTCATATTTAACTGTTCTAATTTAAACATAAAGAAAGCTTGGCATTTTAAAGAATAAAATAAACAATTAAGTTAAACAATAAACACTACAACAAAACTACTAAAAGATAACGGTTAAAAATTATTGTCAAATATTCAAAAAAATGTTGTAAATTGGCACGTTGAGAAAGATAAGAGCACTCAAAGACAACAGTTAAAAATCATTATCTCTTCACTTGTAATATAATGATTTTTTACCATTGTGTTTTAAGTTGAACCATTGTGTTTTGAGTGAAAAGACAATGATTATTTCCTTAAAATGACAACGATTTTTAATCATTGTGTTTCAAGTAAAAAGACAACGATTTTTAACCATTGTGTTTCAAGTAAAAAGACAACGATTTTTAACCATTGTCTTTGAGCATCCCTATCTTTCTCAATGCACCAATTTACAATGATTTTTTTGGATCTTTAACAATGATTTTTAACCGTTTTATTCAAGTGCAAAGATAACGAGTTATACCCGTTGTCTTTGAGCACTCCATCTTTCTCAACGCATCGATTTAGCATAGTTTTTTGTATTTTAGACAACAATTTTTAACCATTGTCATTTTTATTTTAACCATTTAACTATTGTCATTTCTCAACACAATAAACCATTGTCTAAATAATAATTTACCAATTTTTTAATATATATCATACAACAACATCAAAAATTATAGAAAACATATATATAAGTGCACTTGTAGAAGTTCAAACTCATATCATCCCATTTTAAATGATCACTCCTTACAAACATATATACAATAGCAAAAATGTACACATCAAATGCTCACTACACCAAAAGTTCATAACCAAAACACTTATAGATTACATCACCTAACGTAAAACAAGGAATTTGAAATTGAGTCATGCTATGGAAATGAGTTTCCATCAATCTCATTGGATGATTGCTGTTAGATGTTCCTTGATCTCCTCTGTCCATAACACTCTAAATGCAGGATCTTATGCCCTCACAACTCACACCTAGGACATAAGCATTTATAATGATAGAAAATTTTAAAGGATAAAGAACTATTAATAGTGACTACATACGTTTTCACATCTTATGAGAAAATCTAGTCTTAAGATTAAAATAAGAGATTACCTCTAACTCTGTAGCTTCGAAATCCTCTTACAGAACTGATTGCAAAGAAGATATTATAGCCTATGAAAAAACAAGTCAAGAAAACATCACTTTACACATATTTTACCTAACAATAACCAATCATTGAATGAGAAAAGGGCGTAGCATAAGGTTAATTAATAATTAAATAGAGTACTATGCTTGCCAAAAATTATGAGATAATAGGTTAGGATTATTAAAACAAATAAATTAATTTTTATCCTTATAATATATAAGCAACAATTTAGGAAGAATAGACTTGCTAACTAGTTCTCAGCCACTTAACATGATTTAGATATCGCAGTGTACTAAAACTTATTAGTGAGAAAGTAACTTGTTGATCAAGAGAGTATTCATTCAATTCTAAATAAAAGGAGAATGTGAGTTATTTGAACCAAGTGTTATGTGATACTAACAACAATTTATCTTATATGCATACCTACATTGTTTCCTTGTATAAGAATACATAATCATTATTCATTTTCTTTTCCAAGAAGTTTATCACTTCTTGTTCTTTCAAGCCAGAACTTGTTGCCTAGAATCAAAATCATGAAAGAGTATAAAAATCAGTAAGCTACAACTGCATTTACAAGCAAAAGCATACTCTAAAATGAGTTATACCAACTAATTAGTGAAGCAGAATTTGTAATTGAACAACAATGTATTGCAATAATAGATGGAACTAAAAGATACAAGAGGTATAAAGACTAGTTAATACACTTTTCCTTTTAGATAAAAGCTATATTAGGTGCATACGAGTTATAACAACTGCATTTACAACACTTAGCCTATGAACTCCATAACTTGCAACTTCCCATATTATTCAACTCTATAATTTAAGGAATCATAATCATGATAGTTTGAAAAGGGATAATAACAATAGCATCTATTATTAACAATTATGTTGATGGAAAATCAATAGTTAGTACCTCAAGAGTCGGGAAAAAAGAAACATAGAACTAGCTGAAAAATTAAACAGTTGATAGTTGACTAAAAAATGAATTACCTGGGATTGACATGTGAAGTGTTTTGGGTTTAGTTCATGTACCTAAAACTATAAGCAATCGACCAAGAGAAAAAGCAATGATACTTTTTTTCTTTGTCAAGAACAAGTAAAATATATATAATTATCACTGATTGAATGACATATGGAATCACATTATGTGGTACTTGGTTATATATCATTGTGCGCCAAGTTATCTTCAAGACTACAAAACAAGACCAGAACAGTGTTCAAACAAATGAATTGCTACCTTGCTAGACAACCACAAATAGTTGCCAATGAATTACAAATTATAACAAACCAAAAGTAACAATAAAGTTACCAAAGAGAGGAGATAGTGTAAGGAACTAGGGCGCTAAACACGCGAAAGCACATCGCAAAATATCTAGTTCCTCCAGAGGATCCATGCGAAAGAAAAACATATATTAAGATTTACATGAGAGGGAATTATTCCTTTATTGCGTGTCCTTCGCAATCCCGACATCAATGTTTCTTTAGATGCAGATCTTAGCGCGATCAAGCGGCCGCGCCTCTATGGTATCCACACAAACAAGTCTCGTTTGTCTCACAAACTCACAAAGTGGAGAATGAAACAACCAAAGGTTGTGCTAACAATGCTTCTTGGAAGTTTTGGCCAAGTGGAAGAGAGGAGGAAGAAGAATAGCAAGAACACTAAAAACTCATCATAAAATGAATCCAAAAAATCCCTTTTTATAGATTCACGAAATTGCCTCATGCCTTAATGTCAATTACCTTAATTGACATTAATATTTATTTTTATCCAATGAATCTAATGCATCCAATGCATGAGCAATTCAAATTATTCACTCTTCATCCAATTCATCCAATGCATGAGTAATTCAAGTTGTACACTCTTTTTTCTTCATGAATTCAAATTCATGAAATCACTTAATGAGTCCAACTCATTAATCATCAATCCAATTGACTCAATGTGTCTAATTTAAATTGGACTCAATCCAATAGTTGGATCCAATTGAGTCTAACTCAATGAGTCTAATTTGAATTAGATTTATCCAATGATCCATCATATGAATCCATCTCCATTGACTTATTCTTTGTGTGTGACCCAATAGGTTCTCGTAATGTTAGCAATGTATCCAAATCAACATTTAGATACATAAGCAATGAGTGGCATCTAGCAAGACATCATTGCTACCCAAGTGACGAGAATGTCGAGATCCAACTTAACCTTTTTGTGGCTATTATCTTGTATGACTTAATCCTTCTATGCTTGATGTCTAGATTGATCGATGAGGCATAGATCGTGTCATCCTCTTATCAATCTTTATTTTTCTTGATCTCTAAGTAGACACACTTAATCAAATAAGCTCAATATCACATATTGACTCATTTAAGCATAACCATGCATTCTTGTGTCCTACTAATCAAGGGGCTCACAAATATCACTTCCGTTATATGGAAGGGATATCCAGTGATCAACTGTATGGTCCAACCTGTTACAGGTGACGTTTGGCAATACCAAAGTATACAACTCCTTATGTATGGAACCGTAATGACTTCAGTTCTAAGGACTATTCATATTAATAGTCACATGAGAATGTTATGACACTCATATAACAATCCATGAAATATTTTCATGGTTGGACATTCAGTATATATTCTCTAATATATACTCATTTGTCAACCTGATATTTCATATCCATAACTTGTGAGATTAAGTCATATGTTGACCTACATGCTAGTCTCAATGCATTAATATTGTCATTGCATATTAATACTTGACTAGGAATAGTTAAGAGTAGTGTTTTATGTATATCTACAATATCTCACTATCAATTTAACCAATTGATATGTTGTAGATTAGAACCTCCTACTCTAGGACATTATTATACTTATTCATTTGGCACTGAATTGAAGTAAATATAATAACTAACTTTGCTTTTATTAGTAATGAAATATGATACAAAAGGAGCCATTTACAATCATCTCATAATTGGTACTAGGGCTAATACTAATAATGTCCCACTAGCACTAGTGTCAATCACTGAAATGTCTAATACCCAGTGACCTAGTATGACCATTATGCTTCCTCTATGCCAAAGCCTTGGTCAAGGGATCCACAATATTAGCATCGGTCGGTACTCTGCATATCCTCACATTTCATCTTTCGACGATCTCTCGAATGAGATGGAACAACTATAGTATCTAATACCCAACACCACTATTTAAATAAAATAAATACCCTCACGGCAATCTAGAATCATCCTTGTCAGTTTGGAAGCTAGTATTAGTGTAACCCTTTACAACAAGCTCTTCATCGCCTTCAAAAAATTAAGAAATAATCTTGAGTCCTTCTCAAGTACTTAAGAATATTCTTGATTATTGTTCAATGACCTTCACCTGGATCTGACTGGTATCTGCTCGTCATGATTAACGCATACGAGACATCTAGGCGAGTACAAAGCATAACATACATGATAGACCCTATAGTAGATGCATAAGGAATTTGATCCATGCGGTCCTTTTCTTCCTTAGAAGCAGGTCATTGAGTCTTCGAAAGACTCACACCATGTGACATTGGTAAGAATCCATTCTTCAAATTCTACATGGCAAAACGATTTAGCACCTTGTCAATGTATGTACTCTGACTTAGATAAAACAATCTCTAAGATCTATCTCTATAGATCTTGATGCCTAAAATGTAGACTACTTCACCTAAGTCCTGTTGGTGTGGTTATCACTAACGGTCTAACTCAAGTTTTGATGAATGACAAAATAGGTTAAGTTAGTTTCGTTGTTATCTAACACTCTGATCAAGTGTGCAGGAGAAGTCCAAACAGGTCGAGGGACTGACCTGATGTCTGGCACGAAGTCCAGCTAGGTTGACAGGCCGATCGGATAGCTGGCACGAAGTCCAAATGGGTCGACGGGCTGACCGAACGTTTGGCATGAAGTCCAGCTAGGTCGACGGGTTGACCGGATAGTTGGCACAAAGCCCAGACGGGTCGAAGGGCTGACCGGACGTTTGGCAGGTAAGTGAAGGTAAGTCACTGGAGGGGAGTGACTATGAGGACGCGTTCCCGGGAAGGGAACTTAGGCGCCGATCCGACTTAGAACCATTTCGGAACTCTAAGTCGAGATCTTGACTAGATTCCGGTCTCGGAGAGATGGAATATAATTAATACCCTACTTGTTAAACTTGAACTGTGCTAACACTTTGTTTTGCAGTATATATGTATTATATATTTGCCTCCGGACTAACGTTTTCTTGCAGGGAGGAAGCTGCTGGAAAACTGGGGTCCGGGCGCTCGGGATGGATCCGGGCGCCCGGAGGCAAAAACTTATCCTCAGCGTCACCTCGCCACATGGAGCGCCCTAGTTGGCTCGACTACGTCATGTTCAGGGCGCCCTGAAGGTTCTAGGCACACCGAACCTCCTATATAAGGAGGGTCAAGGCTGAAGCTCCAACATCAACTCTCAATTCGATCTCTGGTGCTCCTGCGACGCTGCTGACAACGCTCTGCTTTTTCATTCTTCATTTTTGTCAGTATTATTTTCTTTATTAGCGTTCGTGTACTTTAAATTGTAAACATTTTTGAATTGCTAGTGAATTGGCCATCTAAAGCACCCTCGTGTGCTGGCCTTGGAGTAGGAGTCGACACAGGCTTCGAACTAAGTAAAAAACCTACTTGTGTCACTTCCTTTTTTGTTCATTCTTTTTCCGTTGTGCACTTACTCACTCGAATATTTTTAATCGATATTCCCCCCTCTATCGAAAGCTTACGATCCAACAAGTGGTATCAGAGCAGGTATGTAACGCCCGAAAATTCTCGAAACTGCATTATAATTATTCAGTGATTTTTCTGGAATTTTTAGATATTTTCCGGAATTTTCCGAGTAGCGGAAGTAGCAAAAATAATTAGAAAACGAAAACGGCCTTAGCGGGAATTGAACCCGAGACCTATGGCTTAGGGATAATGCTAGTAACCAGTTGAACCCAGCAGGGCCGTGCTGAAAGGAAAGGGAAACAATTTTATTTAAGTTGGATTTGGGCGGAACTTGACCACTTAATATAAATAGAAAATTTAAGTGGGGTTTGGTTTATTTTCTATTTGGTTTGTGACCTATCCCTCTCCCAAAAACCTTCACCGCCGCCCACTCCTTTTCCTCCTCCTCTCTCGGCGCCCAAGCCCCCAAGGGCTCTCGGATCACCTTCCGGCGACGACTCCAACACGAAAGAGGTTCTTCTCCGCGAGAGGAACGCAAAGACGTGAGCGGATCATCGAGAAGATCATCTCCACCGGAATTTTAGCGGATAGAATCGTAAGAAATTACGAACAGGAGGTAAGAAATCCCTCACCTACAGTATAATAGCTCCGTTTGGATTGTCTGTGTATTAGTTTAGTTTTATGCAGGTTTTGTCGACATGTAGGGTGTTTTAACCCTCCTTGCAGGTTTAGAGATTTAGTTGAGCGCCTTTAGATGGGCCGGACACGTTTACCCTCTTCAGTTTGGGGTTGCAGATGTTGTCGGGTGCCTAAAGGTGATCTCCCTAATAAAGAGGAGAGTTAGGGCACACTAGGTGTTCGACAAAGTAACTAGATCAGTAAAAAGATGCAACTTAGGCATTTTAATAGCTCAGTTAAATGCATTAGAAGCATTTAAAACAGCAAATCAGTTTATTTTAGCTTACATGGGACTACGGTCCAATGGGTGGGCTCCCATAGTCGCCTCTAGGTTTAGATAACCTAGCTCTAGGTTCAGATAACCTAGAAACAGCAAGTTAAAACAGTTAGCTATATTCAGTATTTTATTTTTAGTGGCACTGTACTGGATCAGATATCCATTGGGTTGGACTCCCACAATCGTCCCTAGGTTTAGATAACCTAGCTAACCCTACTAAATTCGTGACTTGCAAACCCGGGTCTAGTTAGGGATGCGCGCACAGCAAGTACAGTTGCCGGGCCCAAACAGCATGATTATGTATTTTCATTTATTCAGATATGTGACCATAGCATCAGAACAGCACTAGTTTAGCTCAAGTATAGTTTCAGTTTCAGTTTCAGTTCGGTTTTCAGCATAGTTTATTCTAGTTGATGCTATGATATGATTATATTCTTAGTTTATGATGCATGCCATGTTTCAGTGTTTATACCATGTTTCAGTATGCCATGCTTTAATAAGCTCAATGCATGTTTTCACATGACATGATTCCCGAAGCATATTTGCATCGCTTGCATGTTTTTGTGAGATAGATGGTTTCTTACTAAGCTTTAAGCTTACAGATACTATTTTTCCTTATACTGCAGATAAAGGTAAAGGAAAGATGGACTAGCAGAGGGAGCTGGAGGACAATGCAAAGGATGATGTGTGTGGCAGGAACTGGAATAAAAGACCTTGGAGAGTTTAGCAAATTAGAAACTAGTTTTCTCTAAGACATTTTCTTATATCTTCCTTTTTATGCATTCCTAGTAGTTAAAGGTTATGAGTTGATGAACCATGCTCCATGCCATGTTGGAATGTTAGATATATGTTATTGGAATGTTTATTATGCATTAGATAGTTGTTATTGAGATCTTTGGCACGCATCAGTGCTGAAATCAGAGTTTCAGTGCGAAATCAGACACTCCAATCGATCGGTGGATCGATTGGGGGGTCTCGATCGATCAGCTGATCGATCGGGCAAGTTGCTCTGCAAACAGTAGGTTTCTGGATCGATCATCCGATCGATCCAGCAAATTCCTGTCGCGAACAGAAGGTTCGGGGATCGATCACTGGATCGATTGGTTAGTCTGGATCGATCAGCCGATCGATCCAAAATATCGTCCCGAGCACAGTAGCGTGCCGGATCGATCACTGGATCGATCCAACCTATGTCCCGCGTACAGTAGCCGGCTGAATCGATCCCTGGATCGATCCGACGTTCCAATCAATCAGTGGATCGATTGGGAGGTCTGATAACAGCTGGAAAACGTTTATTTCAGCTCCTTGACCATATGGGGATGTAGTATATGTTAGGTATACTTTAGATTACATCCTTCAGTACATGTAGAACCAAGAATAGTTATCAGTTAGCAACTAAAATTTAAATTAGATCAGTTTTCCGCACAGTTAGCCCAGCATAACTGTAGCGACCGGCCTTACAGCCTAGTAGTAGAAGGCGGGGCGTTACAAGGTACCGCTCTGATTTGGTGCAACCACTAATCAGACAGGGGTTGTAATTTTCTTTCCTTTTCTTTGTCGATTTTTAGTTTTTTCGTCTTTATTCCAAACTGGTATTATTACCTTTTGGGAATTCTTTTCATTGCTATTAATCTGATTTGGTGCAACATCAAATCATTTTTCAATTTATTTCTTCTTATCCCGCACTACTAATCCAAGACCTAGTCTTGGGACGCTCCTTTGTCTATATTTTCTTGTGTGCAGGATGTCTCAAATTGAAGGCTTCAATACAGTACGCCCTCCCTTGTTCAACGGGGATGACTTTCCGTACTGGAACAAGCGGATGGAGGTCTACCTGAAGACAAACTTCAACCAATGGTTCAGCATCACAAAAGTCTACAGAGCACCAATTGACAACTCCGGAATTCCACTGGAGCCGGAGCAGTGGACTCCAGACATGAAGAAGAAAGCTTCAACAGATTTCAAGGCCCTCAACACGCTGCAATGCGAGCTGACGAAGAAGAGCTAAACCAGGTAGGACCTCACCAGAATGCAAAAAAACTTTGGGACAAGTTGATCGAGCTACACGAAGGAACGAGCGACGCCAAGGTAACGAAACACGACTTGCTTTTAAATAGATTATTTAACATTAAAATCCTGGAAGGAGAAACGGCAAGTCAGCTCCACGCAAGGATCAAGGATATCCTCAACGGACTTCACGCAATAGGACATCAAATGGAGAACCGAGACTTAACAAGGTATGCCTTGAACGCTTTTCCACGCAATAATTTGTGGGCATCTATCGTGGATGCCTACAAAATCTCTAAAAAATCTATCCAAACTAAAATTAGATGAACTTTTCTATGAATTAGAATTGCATGAGCAAACTAACGCCAGGACCGAGAAAGGTGTTGCTTTGTTTGCAGGTTCTTCCAAGGAGAGATCTAAAAACAAGCCTGAACTCGAAGAAGAGTCTGATAAGGAGATTGAAGATGAAGAGTACCTGATGAACCTAGTAAGGAAGATGTTCACTAGGACCTTCTTACTACTACCCTCTAAAGGTGACCGTTACTTAACTACTAACTCTACTTAACCGGTATGATCGAAACCACGAGGAGTCTCTATCGAAAAAAATCCGGTAACATCTCCCCTGTACTGGTGACCATAAACTGAGATACATAAATATATACTTCAGCCACAGGCGGCTGGAACATGTATCAAACACCCATGCAGTTTAATAAGAGTCAAAAACTATAATATCTACTTATTACATAGAACCTCATCACAGCATGAAATCTAAAACGTGAATAAACTCAATAAAACATGGAATATAAAATACAATCTCAGATGACATCAACCATAAAGTTCAACTCAATTACTTCTTATCCACTAGACACGAAAACTCAAAACTTCCCAGTTCTCTCCCACAGTCCTGGCATCACACACCATCTGCACCACCTTGTCGCCTTCCTTGCTAAATCTTTTCCTTTCCTTTATCTGCAGTAAGAGGAAATGCAATCTATAAGCAAAATTTGCTTAGTAAGTGCTATCTAACTCACAAAAACACGGATATGCATGTATACAAGAAGAACTAGAAACTGTATGCTCTAAAAGAAAATAAAGCATAAACATAGCTGCTCATGTTAATCTAATAGCAAAGAAAAGCTAAGGAATCTACTCATGTAATTTAAATAGCTAATCATGCTATACAAGGATAGAACTGCATGCTAGAAGATAAAGCTAATCATGCTAAATAATTAATCAGGAAACAAATAAAACTAATACTGCATGCTTCGAATTAAAAGAAGCTAAACTTGCTGACTCTAAGCATAAATGGAGCTTGTTTCATTTGTTTCAAAACTTATACTTTATTACTTTAAAATAATAATCAACTTCTCTTAGGGCCCAGGCTTGGTACCAATGTGCGCTCCCTAATAGGGACAGTGGTAGCTAGTCATCAGTCCTACGAGGGTAAAGATCTTGGTCTTACCAGGGCCAAGACCTTGGAATTAGTCACCTGGATTTGTTTAACGACAACCTTGGAAGTCAGGTACTAGCCTTTCTTTAAAATAAAATACTTACTATCTTTTTATGTTCTTATAATAAAATGTCTTGGCATTTCTTTGAGCACTTGGCGTGCTGCTGATCCCAATACTCAAAATTTAGGGATCCTAGCAAGACCTTGGTCTTTTCTTACTTGTAGCTACTCATAATCCTCAAAATGTTTAATAGGGCACATAATCATTCCACTAAAATACATGGCTATTCATCTTATTAAAATAGCAAAGACAACTAACTATATGCTTTAGATTAAAGAGCTATTAAAAGCTAACTAACACATATATGCATATGTATCAAAACAAGAAACTAGAAACTGAATTAAAAATCAATAATGCTCATGCTATTCTAATACTCCAAGTGAAAAAGAATTAAGAACTAATACTGCTCGTGAATTTCTCATGCTTGTAAACAACAAAACAAAGGAAACTGTTCTAAGCTCCAATAGAGTTGTTCATGCTTGCTGCAAACACAAGGGAAATGGGGTTGTTCGTGCCCCTTTTTTTCTTAGCAAATATTAAACTAAAACTTGCTGAAATTTAGAACTTATGTAAAGCTTATTCCGTTTGATAAAAACAGCAAGAAAATTAAATCCAGAACTTTAAATCTGTGATGCGAAATTTATATGCCCTGCTCATGCTCAAAAATTTCAAGAGAACAACTAAAACTACCATGACATTACATAACACAATCATGCTAACTGGATAGCAAAAAATTCAGCAAAGAATCCAAAACTGAACTTCTAAATTACCAAAACTGTACGTGCTTGTTAAACTATAAGGAAACCAAACTGGAAAACTCACTAGGAAGGCTGGTCTAATTACAACCGAAGCTAGGGTTTTTCAGCCACCTACACATGGATTTGCTGCAGCATGAAACAACCCAACCACAAACGAACATCACCTGAAGTTCACACATCAAAACAGAAATACAGAAATACATCCCTGCTTCCATGGAACTTGAATCTATCCCTAGCTCATGAATCATCACAACGGGAACTCAAAACTTGTTTACCCAGTTCTATCCGGAAACCAAACCAATCGAAAACCAATCGAAGGAACTACTCTTACTGCAGGTGAGAGCAACTTACTTCGTTGTTCTTAGACTTACAACCGAAGAGGAAGGCTCTAGGGTTTCAGGTGAGCTCCAAATCTCGGTCTCTTCTCGTGCTCACGGCTCCTCCTTGATGAAAGGATCACGACGGTGAAGAACCCCCCGGAGTTAGCCACCCGCCGGCCGTCGGAGTGAAGCTAGGGCCTCGTTTTCGTCTTCGCTCGGGCAGAAGTCGACGTCGCACGGGAGAAAGGTGAGAAAGAATTCCCGAAAGAAAACCTAAGTTTCTTTTCTTATAACTAGGGTTTTTTTATCTAACTACTGCTTAAATATTATTCATCCTTTATCTGATCAGTAATGACCACTTGCACACTTGGTTAGCCGGATTCGCTTAAAGCTTGGTTCGGTCGGAGGTCTTGGGTTCGAATCTCGGCTTGGACATTTTTTTGTCAAAACTTCTTTCGTTTAGTAAAAATACCAAACGACCTCCAAAAATTGCATAAAAATACTCTAAAAATTTATAAAAATCTCTAGAATATTTCTAAGGCATTTTAAAATATTTTTAAAATATTTTTGGGACTCAAAATGAGGAAATTTGGGTTGTTACATCAACTCCTTCGAACTAAAGAACGTAACGTGTTTCGGATGCAACAAGAAGGGACACTACAAGAACGAGTGCTCGAAACTGAAGAACGACAAAACAAAGGCATCCAAAAAAAGGCTCTCAAAGCGACTTGGGATGAGTCCTCCTCGGACGAATCGAAGGCTGAAGATCAGAAGCACCAGAGCCACCTCGTGCTGATGGCCCTCGAAGAAGAATTGGACGAAGAATCGAAAGACGGGTTCGAACCTGAATCGAGTCACGAGTCCGTACTCGTTTTCGAAGGCCCCAACGAGGTAAATGTTAATTTAAATAAAAAATTCTTTAAAATTATTTCGTGCTTGAATAAGAAATTGATAACTTTAGAAAATGAAAATAAAACGCTCATTGAGGAAAATCAAAACCTCAAGGAACAAAGCACAAAATCAAATCCAACTCAAGATCCAACACTTGAGGAAGAAAATTTATCACTAAAAATAGAAATTAACAAATTTAAAGAAATGTTAGAAATATTTACAACTAGATCTAAGAATTTAGATCTAATATTAAATAATGAAAAAGTAATTTACAATAAAACCAAACTTGGCTACAAGTCAAGCTCGAATAAAACATTTAAATTGTTAATAACCCAACACAAATAATCGAGTAAAGCTTGGGTTCCGAAAGCGTTCTTAACCACGCAAGTAGGACTTAGCCACTACTACATACCCAAAGAAAAAAAATACATTATATAAAACCAAATAAATCAAATCAAAAATTAAAATACAAACCTAGAACAACAAATTCAAAATCTAAATATTTTAAGCCACACCAAGACTTAGAATATCATCAAGTAAATTACAACTACAAAAAGAACATACATAAACCAAGAACAAAAAATTAAAGGACAATAATTCAGGGGGAGGCTCCAGAATAGCTGGCACATCCAAAACTAACATACCCGACAGGGTAACCCAAGCCAACCTACCCGGCAGGGCAATAAGGACTAATTAGAAAGGGACCTAGTTTAACTTGACCTATGATATTAGTGAAATTTTGGATGATAGTACGTTAGGGAAGCTCAATCTATGCATGTCTAGGAAGATATGGCTTCGACCTAGTGCATTTGGCTAAGTGGAACTGACCGAAGCTACCCTTTATGGATCCTAACCAGTTAGACCAAGGTTTTGTACTAAGTCCAATAGATAGGACTATTTGGAAAACCTCGAAGGCATGGTTACTTTAATGATATCCAAGTGACTCACCATAGCCTCGAAGTTTATCCAGAGAATGCCTATTTGTTGGACCCAAAACTAAACCTGAATCTAGCACAAAGTTAAACCAAACCCTAAAATTTAACCTAATTCATCTCACAAAATTATAAGATTCCCTGATTAAAAACGTAGATCGGGTGAGATAACTAAGGACTAAATAAATTAGATTAAATTAAATTAAATTAAATTAATTCAAATTAAAATTAAAATAAATTAAATCAAATTTTAAAATTATTTTAAATTCTTTTAAAAACTTTAAAAATTCTTTTAAAAATTCTTTAAAAATGATTTTAAAAATTATTATTAAAAAAAACTTTAAAAAATTATTTTAAAAATTCTTAAAAATTTATTTTAAAAATTCTTTCAAAAACTTTAAAAATTATTTTAAAAAATTATTTTAAAAACATTAAAACCTCTTTTAAAAACTTTAAAAATTATTTTAAAAACTCTTTTAAAAACTTTAAAAATTCTTTTAAAAACTTTTTAAAAATTCCTTTAAAATTTCTTTTTTTTTAAAAAAAAAATCTTTTAAAAACTTTAAAACTTCTTTTAAAAATTTTAAAAAATTATTTTAAAAACTCTTTTAAAAACTTTAAAAATTCTTTTAAAAACTTTTTTAAAAATTATTTTAAAACATCTTTAAAAAAAACTTCAAAATCATTTTAAAAATTATTTTAAAAAATTTTAAAAAAATTTTAATTTTTTTTTAAAAACTTTAAAAATTATTTTAAAAAACATTAATAATTATTTTAAAAACTTTAAAAATTCTTTTAAAATCTTTTAAAAAATTTCTTTAAAAATTATTTTAAAAACATTAAAAGTTATTTTAAAAACTTTAAAAATTATTTTAAAAAATTTCTTTAAAAATTATTTTTAAAACTTTAAAAATTATTTTAGAAACTTTAAAAAATTATTTTAAAAATTCTTTAAAAAACTTTAAAAATTATTTTTAAAATTATTTTAAAAAAACTTTTAAAATTATTTTAAAAACTTTAAAAAATCATTTTAAAAATTCTTTTAGAAAACTTTAAAAATTATTTTAAAACTTCTTTTAAAAACTTTAAAATCTTTTTAAAAATTATTTTAATAAAATCTTTTAAAACTTCTTTTAAAAACTTTAAAATCTTTTTAAATTATTTTAAAAATTCTTTAAAAATTATTTCAAAAATTTTAAAAATTATTTTAAAAACTTTAAAAAATTATTTCAAAAATTCTTTTAAATATTTTAAAATTTTTTAAAAAATGGTTAAAAACGATGTGATAAACCAGGGGAGAGCGCCCCTGGTATTCCCTTCCGGGGCACCCGGAAGGGACTCCGTGTGTCCCGCCTTGCCTGATCCCGAGTGCCCGGGAACGGTTCGGGCACCCGCATCCCCCTATATATAGGGGGCAGGGCCACCCTCTCCCTTTGCACCACATCCTCTTCACTCTTGTTAAGGCTCTTTCTGAGCTTTACCGCGAGAGTGATCAAAATTAAATTTTTATTTCATTCTGTGGTTATTACGCTGCTGCGAATCAACCGAGGTCGTCATCTCTAAATTTTCTTCACGATGCCTCGGTAAAATTTCTTTTTTTTTTTCTCTCCTACGTTTCTTTAAATATTTCACTGATTTCTTTCTTAGTATAGTTTTTTCAAAAATGTAGAAAACGTTCTAGATCTGGTGTTGGGCCCTCTACTGCTAGTATTGACCCTAAGTTCCCTACTGATGAACTTAGGATTAAGTTTGAGTCGACCATCTATATGCCTATTAAGACTAAATGCTTAGATAGAGAGTTTTTCTTGTGTTCCTGTGTTCCAGTTATAGAGGTTATTAGCCCACCCAGACCACCCTCCTCCTCATCTTGATAGACTTCCTGATCACTATGTATATTTTATTATGATCATTGTACCTTGACTTTGATATTGACTTATGATGTTCTGGGCTACACCTACTTAGGCATTTCTCAACTTTGAAAATGATTGATTCTGATTTGTTTAAGAATTTTAAAATTGGTTTCAAAAATGGTTACTTTCAAATTCTAAGATAAAATGCTTTTATATTTTTAAAATTTTCTATTTTTAGAATTTCAAAACAGTTTTAGCCTTAAACTAGGACAATCCCTTAGAAAGCATGTTTCCCTAGGGATAGTACTTAAGCATCTCACCAACACCTTAGGATTCCCTTGTTTGTGATTGCTAAACATAGAAAGGGGTGAGATGCATAAGCGAATTGCCTGGACTTAAGATGCTTATGTCAATGCATCGATATAAGTCTGGGCGTTAAATACCAAATAGATATTAATCCATTTAAGTCATTCAGTTTAGTCAAATACTAACTGATGCTTAGACTTAACTTGACTGACCAAGTGAAAGTTGCTATCCTCTGAATAGTCAGTAAGTAGCTAACCGGTTAGACAGATTTTGTAATGTCAGGTCTAGGGGGAGGTTAATTGTTTTTTTACTTAGTTTAAAAATAATTTTTGCAAAATAATTTTTTAAATCAAAACTAAGTACTTTAATAATTTCTTTGGATTTTTAAAAATTAGGTTTGAAAGTTAAAAATTATTTTTTGAAAATTTGCTTTATTCTAAACTTGATTTCTGATTTAAACCTTCCAAACTTAGTTTTAAAAAGTTGATTTTGAAAATTGGATTCTTCAGTTTTGAAAATTAACCCTAATATTTTTGCAAATTATGTTTCCAAATTGCAAAATTCTTTTTGAAAGATTAAGTTAAATTGCAATTATATTGTTAAAAAATTAATAGCGGCTATTTTTTAAACTTAAGTTATTTTTTTATATACCTCCAAAATAATCTGCATACATTTCTAAATTTCATTTACCTTGCATTTTTTTAAGCTACCTTATTGTTCTATGTTATTTTTTGATGAATGCCAAAGGGGGAGGGTTAGGTGGTTAAGTTAGTTAAACAAACAGAAACAGAACAAAATCTAAAAGCTAACTTAACAACTTATGCTTGTTTCTAACATGCATATTTATCACTAATTTAATCAGATTGTTATTGCATCAAAAAGGGGGAGATTGTTGGTATGGTTAGAACTAACGGTCTAACTTAAGTTTTGATTAATGACAAAATAGGTTAGGTTAGTTTCATTTTTACCTAACACTCTGATCAAGTGTGCAGGAGAAGTCCAGACAGGTCGACGGGCTGACCTGATGTCTAGCACTAAGTCCAGCTAGGTTGACAGGCCGACCAGATAGCTGGCACAAAGTC
This sequence comes from Zingiber officinale, assembly GCF_018446385.1. Taxonomy (NCBI): domain Eukaryota; kingdom Viridiplantae; phylum Streptophyta; class Magnoliopsida; order Zingiberales; family Zingiberaceae; genus Zingiber; species Zingiber officinale. Next base: position 49,165,192 of record NC_055996.1, on the reverse strand, counting down.
CAAACGGGTCGATGGGCTGACTGGACATTTGGCACGAAGTCCATCTCGGTCGACGGGCTGATCTGATAGCTGGCACGAAGCCTAGATGGGTCGAAGGGCTGACCGGGCATTTGGCAGGTAAGTGAAGGTAAGTCACTGGAGGGGAGAGACTGTGAGGACGCGCTCCCGGGAAGGGAACTTAGGCGCCGATCCGACTTAGAACTATTTCAGAACTTTAAGTTGAGATCTTGACTTGATTCCAGTCTCGGAGAGATGGAATCTAATTAATACTCTACTTGTTAAACTTGAACTGTGCTAACACTTTGTTTTACAGGATATATGTATTATATATTTGCCTCCAGACTAACGTTTTCTTGCAGGGAGGAAGCTGTTGGAAAACTGGGGTCCGAGCGCCTGGGATGGATCCGGGCGCCCGGGAGGAACCCTGGAGCCCGGAGGTAAAAACTTATCCTCAGCGTCACCTCGCCACGTGGAGCGCCCTGGTTGACTCGGCTACGTCATGTTCAGGGCATCCTGAAGGTTCCAGGCACCCCAAACCTCCTATATAAGGAGGGTCAAGGCTGAAGCTCCAACATCAACTCTTAATTCGATCTCTGGTGCTCCTGCGACGCTGTTGACAACGCTTTACCTTTTCATTCTTCATTTTTGTTAGTATTATTTTCTTTATTAGCGTTCGTGTACTTTAAATTGTAAACATTTTCGAATTGCTAGTGAATTGCCAATTGAAAGCACCCTCGAGTGCGGGCCTTGGAGTAGGAGTCGACACAGACTCCGAACCAAGTAAAAAACCTTCTTGTGTGACTTCCTTTTTTGTTCATTCTTTTTCCGCTGTGCACTTACTCACTCGAATATTTTTAATCGATATTCACCCTCCTCTATCGAAAGCTTATGATCCAACAAGTCCTTCATTGAGAAACAATTCCCAAGTCAAGTCTTTACTGACTAAAAAGTAGGGATATCATTTCCAATGAAAAGTATGTCATCTACATACAATATGAGAAAGATAGTTGTGCTCCCACTAACCCTCTTGTAAACACAAGGTTCATTTTCATTCTTTATGAAACCAAACGCTTTGGATCTACAAACCCTCAGGTTGCGTCATGTACACATCCTCGAGGAGATTTTCGTTAAGAAATGCAGTTTTGACATCTATCTGCTAGATCACATAATCATAGTAAGCTGTAATAGCAAGCATACTCTGAATGGATTTGAGCATCATAACTGGTGAAAAGGTTTCATCATAGTCTATACTATGAATTTGTTTGAATCCTTTAGCTACCAATCTACCTTTATAGGTATGCATATGTCCATCCATGTCAGTCTTCACCTTGAACACCCACTTACACCTAATGGGTTTAATTCCTTTAGGTGGATCAACCAAAGTTCATACTTGGTTAGTGTACATGGATTCCATTTCGGATCTCAAAGCCTCTAGCCATTTCTCAGAATCTGGGCCCTATACAGCTTCCTGATAAGATGTAGTCTCGTTGAGACCAACTAGCACTATATCACCGTTATCAAACAAGAGAAAAGAATATCTCTCAGGTTGGCGACGGGTCCTATTAGATCTGCTTAGAGCTTGTTCTAGTTGAACAAGTTATTGCTCCACAACTTCTTGCAGTGTAATAAAATCATGATCCACAAAATTTTGTGGTACTTGTTGAGTTTCCATTAAGGCTTCGGTGCTAGTTTGTGCATCTTGAATTTCTTCAAGATCGACTTGACTCCCACTAGTTTTTCTAGAAATAAGCTCCGTTTCTAAAAAGACACTAGTTCTGGCAATAACCACTTTGCCTTGTGTGAGATTATAAAAGTAGTATCCCTTTGTTTCCTTAGGATATCCTACAAAATAACACTTATCTGATTTAGGTCCTAGTTTATCTGAGGCTTGTCATTGAACGTAAGCCTCACAACCCCAAATCTATATAAAAGATATTTTGGGACTTTTCCCATTCCATATCATACATGGTGTCTTTATGATGGCCTTAGATGAAATGCAGTTAAGTGTGAAAGTGGCCGTCTCTAGAGCATATCCCCAGAAGGAAGTAGGAAGTTTTGTTTAACTCATCATTGATCTACCATATCTAATAAAATATGATTTCTCCTTTTTGATACATCATTCTATTGTGGTGTTCCAAATGGAATGAGTTGAGATATGATCCCACACTCAACGAGATAGTTATGAAATTCTTGGCTAAGGTATTCCCCACCTCGATCTAATCAAAGCATCTTAATACTATTGCCAAGTTGCTTTTGTACTTCATTCTTGAATTCTTTAAACTTTTCAAAGGATTCAGACTTGTGTCTCATTAAATACATATAGCCGTACCTACTGAAATCATTGGTAAAAGTACTGAAGTAATGGTAGCCTCCTCTAGCTACTATTATGAAAGGGTCACATACATCTGTATATATGAGTCCTAACAAGTCATTAGCTCTTTTGCTATGTCCACTAAATGGAGTCTTTATCATCTTGCCTTAAAGACAAGATTCGCATGCCTCATATGATTCAAAATCAAATGAAACCAAAAGTCCATCCTTATGGAGTCGGGATATATGACTCTCATTTATGTGACCCAAGTGACAATGCCAGAGATATATTTAGTTCAAATCATTAGACTTAAATCATTTGGTATTTATGTTATAGAGTGGGTTGTCAAAGTCTAGAACATAGAGTCCATTCAAAAGATGTGCACTACAATAGACATTTCATTGAAATAAATGGAACAACATTTGCCCTTTATTACAAATGAGAATCCTTTCTCGTCCAAAGAAGAAACAGAGATAATGTTCTTAGTTAAGGTAGGCACATAACAACACTCTTCAAGTGTAACGCCCGAAAATTCTCAAAATTATTTTAGAAATATTCTATGATTTTTCTGGAATTTTAGAATATTTTTATGGGATTTTTAGAGTAGCTGAAGTAGCAAAAATAAATAGGACCGTAAAATAGCCTACGCGGGAATTGAACCCGAGACCTATTGGGTCCTATGACTTATGGTGAACCATGGTAACCAGGTGAACCCAGCAGGGCCGTGCTGAAAGGAAAGGGAATCAATTTTATTTAAGTTGGAGTTGGGGCAAATTAGATCACTTAATATAAATAAGAAATAATTAAGTGAAGGGTTATTTGGATCGTGATTTTTCCTCTCCTTAAAACCTCACCGCCGCCCACCTCTCTTTTCTTGCTCTCTCTCGGCGCCAACCACAAGGAAGGCTAGGGTTCCGCCCAAGGACACCTTCCGGCGATGACTTCGACACGAGGACGCTCCCCTTCGGGAGAGGAACGCGTGGACGCGAGAAGATCGTTAAAAGGATCGTCTCCTCCGGAGATCTAGCGATTAGAATTGTAAGAAAATCTGAATAGGAGGTAAGAAACCCCTCACCTACAGTATAAGTAGCTTTTCGGATGATTGTATGTTTTTAATTTAGCGATATGCAGTTTTCCGACACAAAGGATGCGAACTAGCGCATACCAAGTGTTCGATCAAATTAATAGCACAGTTAAAATGTAACTTAGGTATTTTAGTAGCCTAGATAAATGCAATAGAAGCATTTTACAGCTTATTTAGTCTTGCTACAGTTATGATGGACTAGATGTTCAACGGGTGGGCTCCCACAGTCGCCTCTAGGTTCAGATAACCTAGTTCTGGGTTTAGACAACCTAGTAGAAGCAAGACAATAGTTATTAGCTTATGTTCAGTACTTTACTTTCTCAGTGGCACTGTACTGGATTAGATATCCATTGGATTGGACTCCCATAGTCTTCCCTAGGTTCAGCTAACCTAGTAACCCTACTAAATTCGGGACTTGCAAACCTGGGTCTAGTTAGGGATGCGCGCACAGCAAAGTACAGTTGCCGGGCCCAAACAGCAGCATGATTATTATTTTAATCTATTATGTTATTAGCTTTTCAAAACTCAAAAGGATCAGTTATATTAGTTGAGTTTGAATTCAGCTTCAGTCTAGCTCAGTTCGTGTTTCAGTTTAGCTCTCTCTTATGATTATGTATGATAGCTCTATGTTCAGTTTATTACACTTGCTTTAGATGGTAGTATGCCATGACTAGCTTTGGTCGAAATCAGAAACTCGAATCGATCAGCTGATCGATTCGAGAGTCTACAATCGATCGAAGGATCGATCGGGCAATTTGCCTCGCGAACAGTAGGCCTCTGGATCGATCAACCGATCGATCCAGTGAATTCTGTCACGAACAGAAGACTCTGGGATCGATCACTGGATCGATTGGCCAGTCTGGATCGATCAGCTGATCGATCCAGAATATTGTCCCGGGCACAGTAGCGTGCTGGATCGATCATTGGATCGATCCAACCCAAGTTCCGCATACAGTAGCATGCTGGATCGATCACTGGATCGATTCGACCATTCCAATCAATCTGTGGATCGATTGGGAGGCCTGATAATAGCAGAGAAACCTTTAGTTCAGCTCCTTGACCATCCGGGGAGGTAGAACATATTATGAATAGGTTAGATTACACCCCCTAGCACATATAGAATAAAGAAATGATAATAGTTTAGCAAGATTTTGAATAGTACAGCTTCCGCATCTAGATTTAGTAATGGTCAGGGAATAGTTTAGCACAGATTAATGTAACGATCGACCTCACAGCTTAGCCAGTAGAAGGTGGGTCGTTACAGAGTGGTATCAGAGCAGTTTCCATACTTCCTACACACACATCAACATTGAACCTGCAGCTTCTGTAAGATATGCGAATTTATTTTAGGGTTACAATGAAATAACCTTATGACAATTTTAGGAAATTATAGAAATTTTTCTAGAATTTTTCGGAGGTCGTATGACTAGTTTCGCGGGGATAGAAGTGGAGGTTTGGTTAGAAATACGCGTGTGAGGGATTAATTGAGATGTTAGTTAGGGTTAGATTTCCTTAACCCTAAGTGGGTTCTATTAATAGGGATTTTTATCACCCGAACCCTAGAACCCGACCCGACTCACTCTCTTCCTCTTTCTCTCTCACGCTATCTCCCCGACGCCGACGCCGACGCCTGCTGCGACCATCGGCGATCTTCTCCTTCTTCTTCTCTCGGAGGCGCCGACGGTGAGGGATCTCGGAACGTTGGGAAGGAGGGATCCTATTCCTTTCCCGACCTTTCCTTCTCCTCTGGTCTCGGCGAACCGCGACGACGGGGCTTCGATTTGGGGTTTGCGCTTATTGTCGGAAAGGGACCGAGGGCACGGGCGTTAGATCTAGCCAGCGTCGAACGATTGTGTGAGGTCACGATCATTATCCCTCTCCGATCTCCTTCCCCTGCTCGTCGGCAAGCACAGATCGTGTCCTAGTCGGGATTTGTGGAGGTAAGCGTTTTGGGTTTTGTTGTGAATTCGAATCTGATCTTCTTTCTGATTTTGATTCGGTAGGTTTTGGTTGAGAATTAGGGTTCTAACCTCTTCTCTGTGCGTTAGCAAGAACAAGACCGAGCCCTAATCGGGATATTGGACGTAAGGAGTTGGTTTCTGTCTTGAATTTGGGTTCTGATCCTCCTTCTGGTATTGATTCGAAGGGGGTTTGATTCTGAGAACAGGGGTGCTGTGGTGATTTCAGCCATCACAGATTGATTGGGTTGATCCCTCCATCGGAGTTGTGATCATCTCCGGCAATTGAAGCAGTAGAGGTAAGGGCATCGATTGGTTATGGTTGTTTACAGAATTTTTAGTGAATTCTCACTTTTCTGTTCTTGATCCGACCAGTGAAGATGTTATGGGTAGTTTATTTGTCGTAGGGAGTTGATACACTGTTAATTCTTGCTCCATTCTCTTGATTTAACCTGAGTTGCAGTGAGTCCAGTGTATTTCCTTGACCTAGATCCATGATGGGATCAAGAGGAGTTGTGAAATGTGTTGTTCGGTTGTGGAATGCTGTGAGTGCTATGTTACTGTAATTTCTGTGAAGGCTGTGGGTTGTTGGTCGGAATTGGTTAACAGTGGTGGGTGTCACTATGTTGGGAAATTAAAGGTGGTAAATCTAGATTAACCTAAATTTGAGGTCAAGATCATGATGTGGAGGTTAGTTTCTTATTGAAGGATAATGGAAAGGAGTAGTAATCATGATTAGCTATTACTCTAGAATCGGTTATTTATTTATAGGTGTTTTATGTATGTGTAGTACAGGTATATGTATATTACATGTATTGTATATGTGACACAGGACCTTGATCTATACGAGCAGCGTGACGTGGGGTGGTTCTGTTGATACGAGATATCTGGAGGCGGGTATTTCTTCCTTTTCTCCTATTTAGTTCTTTGAACTATAAAGCATGGTTGTTTTTGAATGCTTAGGTTGCATTACCTTAAATCTGTATATTTGTTTTATTCCTGCTTGTCTCCTTCTATTTGAGCTTTGATATGATCATCTTTACTTCGATACAGTCTCACCCTTGATATCAGAACTCCATGCATGTGCATTGATAGAATTGGTATCATAGAGTCGTCTGACTAGTACGATTAGCGTGTTTATCATGCATATTGATGTCGAGTGTATATGTGACGGGTATGTGGTATGGGGGTTGTATACCTAGTTGACCACGTTGTGCGTTGGAGTATGTATATACGTTGTGGTGGTTATTGTGGGTGTTGGGATACACTATGGATGATGGTATTTATATTGTGACTATTCACATCATGTCATCATTCATTGCATACTGACGACCGATGTCTTCATTGTGGTGAGAGGGTCGTTAGTTGTTTATAGCTGCCATTCAACCACTTTTGGAGAGTGGTAGATAGGGGTGGAGCTAGTCCTGTCGCGTTTGCTCAGCCGTTCAGTGATTATACTCTGTCAGCCTCGACCACTCAGGAGTAGTGGGTCTTGAGGGTACAGTAGTCAGAGGGCTTGAGTTGTGAGTGGTCAGGGACCCTTAGCTGTGTAGTTAGATAACTACTTAGCTGACCGTCCGCTTCGGCCGCCTATAGCGGTGCTTGTACTGGAGTCTAGTACGGTTTGTCACAGACCCAAGCCTCTCGGCCATACAGGGGTCGTGGTGTCTAGAGAGTTGGCGGGGGTGACCATGGAGCATGCATGCACTTTTGCATAGGATGCGCGGTGCATCTGGGGAGATACTTTTGCATACATGCCTAGTAGATATTAGTGCATGTGATTGTGTGCTGTTGCATTTGTTTACGCTATATATGTTGCATTTGGGTATCATACTGCATACATGTCATCTATTTTACATGTATATGCAGTCGTATCTGTATTTGCACAGGTGTCTCTAGTTGATCTGTTGCTAGTATGGTGAGTTCCCTGATTCTAATATCATGGTCTTGATTCTAGTCGAGCATGTATATCTACCGCGTTAGGTATGTTTATGTATAGTCATTGTATCAGATATGTCTAGATGTGGTATGTTTCAATAGCATGATTCTATTTTTATTATGGAGACTGTATCCCTTGATTCTTATGTTGTCGTACTTACCATGCTTTATTCTATTCTTACCCGCTGAGTTCTTTGTACTCACCACCCCTTCTATACTATTATGTTTTCAGGTAGTAGGTAGTTGATTGGAGTTACTTGGAGTATGCTGCCAGCCGGTCCCACTTCCCGCGTTACATCTGAGGATTCTTCCCGGTTTTTAGTCTTTTACAATTCACATTCTACGTTTCATGGATTTGGTGTTGTCATTTTATACTATGACTTGATACGTGTATTGTGGACTTATACCTGTGGTGTGTTTTTGTGGACTTTCGATTATGTGGGTTTCATATTCGTTTTCCGCTGAGCTTTTTGATATAGCCGTGTCGGCTACATAATCAACTGCGTGGTTGTGGTTATTTTCTGCATATATATCCCAGCCGCATGTGGCATGTGTGACGATCAGCATTACAGCCTAGTGGTAGAAGGTGGGTCGTTTCAGATACTTCCCCGGGGCGTGACAATTTAGTGGTATCAGAGCCGGTTTTACGAGACCTAATTTGCATGTGTTGGATTTTGGGATTTACGAGACGTAAAAGTGTTTTGGGTTTTTAAGGCTTGTGAAGTCTATTTTACGTGTTTCGGATTTTGAGGTTACGAGGTCTATTTCTCGGGTCTTGGATTTTCCGAGGATTGTGAGATTTACGAGTTTCGCAAGGATTACGATGTTTACGATGGTTTGCACTCGAGACTCGTATTTTTTCGATGTGACTGTTCGGACATTGGGACCAGGCAGCGGCAGGATACCTCCAAGTTATAGGAAGTAAGTTAAATTACTGTTGTATTAAATTGTTGTAGACTTACCTTGTTGCTCATATCAGGGATGAAGCGCGGAGATACGACCCCTCGTCCGCGGCGTGGTCCGGGTCGACCCCGGAAACCACATATTGAGTCTGTAGAGGCTGAGCCAGTGGAGTACGAGGAGGATTCTGTTAGGGATCCTACAGAGGTTGAGATTGACAGCCGTGCACAGACTCCTCAGATTCCCACGAGAGATCCGGGTTTTCAGCCCCAGTTGGTTCCTCCCACCTTACCACCGGTAGCCCCTATTCCTACTGCTACTTCTTGGGCGAAGGACAGAGCTCAGATTCCGTTACTGGCCCGATCGGTGAAAGATTGTTTTACCCTATTCTATGGTGTTCCCGACCCCAGTGTTGCTCGTTCCTGGTTGGGAAATGTGGAGGATACCTTTGGATATTTATCGTGTACAGAGGAAGAAAAAGCCGAGTTAGCTGCATATCACCTCCGAGATCAGGCCGTTACGTGGTGGAAGATGCAGAAGTCACTCTTTGGGGATCAGAGTATTACCTGGGCCTTATTCAGAGATGCCTTCGAGAGACAGTATTTTCCAGCTCCTTACCGTATAGCCCGTCGACAGGAATTCTTAAGTCTTAAGCAAGGAGATAGATCGGTGATGGAGTATGAGGCAGAGTTTAACCGATTAGCTGAGTACTGCCCGCAGCTTGTTGCTCAGGACAGCGATCGGTTAGACCAGTTTACCCAGGGCCTTGCGGCGTATATTCATATCAGGATGTCGGGTTTTACTCCCAGCACTTACCGAGAGGCATTGGACAGAGCATTGATGATTGAGATGACGCAGCAGCAAGTTTCTCAGGAGCGGGGAAAGGATAAACAGAAGGCTCAGGATACAGCTCCAAATCAAAGATAACAGAATAAGGGTCAGAAAAAGCAAAAGAAATGGCAGGGATCCCAGACTGCTTCGGGGGAGCCTTATCGATCAGCGAAGACAGGACGATCATCAGCTGGTTCATCTAAATCCTCTCAGAAGGATTCTTCCAGTGAGTATAGATGTTACAGGTGTGTCACTGAGGGGCATATTAAACCTAATTGTCCAATGGGCCAGAATGTATACTACTATTGTAAGCTTCCGGGTCATGTGAGTCGAGACTGCACACTGAAGGCACAGATGGAGGCAGCTAAGAGTACTCCACAGGGGAGCAGTACTACTCAGACGCGACGGTCGAAGAGCTCACAGAGGACACAGAGTGCTCCGTATCAGCAGCGTATGCCACCTCCTCAGGCACAGGTATATCACATCCAGGGCCACGAGCACTCAGCGGTACCAGTTGTTATACAGTATGCCTCTACGGTTTCTTCACATCAGACATATCCGGCACCGCAGACCCTTATGACACCGCCTAGCTCTTTTCCAGTGGTACAGCCTCAGCAGTATGCTCCTACTCATCAGCCTCAGCAGTATACTACCACTCATCAGCCTCAGCAGTTCACCACTACTCCACCGGCACCGTTTCAGACTGCTACTGGAGTATTGCCATCATGCCCTGATGTGGGACGAGTGTATGCTATTACTTGCGAGGAGGCACAGCGGGCCGAGGGATCGGTCTTTCGGGGTATGATTACTGTTTATTCATTTCCGGCTGAATTGTTGATTGATACTGGTAGTTCCCACTCTTTTATTTCCCGGGCATTTCTGAGTAAGATTGGTAGACTACCTGTTCGTCGGACTCACTCCTTGGTAGTATCTTTACCTTCGGGAGAGATACTAGATATCAGTCAAGAGATTAAAGAATGTCCATTGGATTTCGGGAGTCAGACCCTTATGGTGGACTTGCAGGTTCTAGATATGCTAGAATTTGACATCATTTTGGGTATGGACTGGTTAGCCAGATATTATGCTACCGTCGACTGCAGCGCTAGAGTGGTTACATTTAGACCTCCGGGTCTACCATCCTGGGTATTCATGGTACCAAGGACGAGAGGATTTCTGTCATCTCAGCAATGCAAGCTCAGAGATTATTGTCTCAAGGATGTCGGGGGTATTTGTTATCTATGATTAAGATTGATCAGGATACTACCACACAATTATCTGACATTCCTATAGTTCAGGAGTACCCTGATGTATTTCCAGAAGAATTACCCGGCTTGCCCCCGAAAAGGCAAGTGGAGTTCACGATTGAGTTGATTCCGGGGACAGCACCGGTGTCCAAGGCCCCATATCGCATGGCGCCTAAGGAGTTGGAGGAGCTAAAGGTACAACTACAGGAGCTGCTGGATAGAGGGTTTATCCGTCCTAGTGTGTCTCTATGGGGAGCTCCGGTACTCTTTGTGAAGAAAAAGGACGGATCGATGAGATTATGCATCGACTATCGACAGCTGAATGCAGTGACTGTTAAGAATAAATATCCACTGCCGCGTATAGAGGATCTATTCGATCAGCTCAAGAATACTTGTGTGTATTCAAAGATTGATCTGCCCTCTGGCTATCATCAGCTCAGTGTGAGAGATTCAGATATAGAGAAGACAGCCTTCCGTACTCGATATGGACACTATGAGTTCTTGGTAATGCCATTTGGGCTTACCAATGCTCCAGCAGTTTTCATGGACCTGATGAATAGGGTATTTCTAGAGTTCCTGGATCAGTTCGTGATTGTGTTCATCGATGATATTTTGATATATTCTCGATCTGAAGAAGAGAATGGGCGACATCTTCGTATAGTATTGGAGACGCTCCGGCGAGAACGTCTCTATGCAAAATTCAGCAAATGTGCATTCTGGTTATCTTCTGTGGGTTTTCTGGGACATATTGTTTCTAGCAGTGGTATTTCAGTGGACCCACAAAAGATAGAGGCGGTTACCAGTTGGGAGCAGCCAAAGTCTGTACAGGAGATTCGTAGCTTTCTTGGTCTGGCGGGGTATTACCGCAGATTTGTTGAGGGCTTCTCTAGCATAGCTCTGCCGTTGACTCAGTTGACCAGGAAAGGGGTGAAGTTTTGTTGGACAGAGTCTTGCGAGACAAGTTTTCAGGAACTTAAGCGAAGACTCATTTCTGCACCTATACTAGTGCTTCCTTCCGGAGATGATGGCTTCGTGCTTTATACGGATGCATCATTGCAGGGGTTAGGCGCAGTACTTATGCAGCATGGACGGGTAGTTTCTTATGCCTCACGTCAGTTGAAAGAGCATGAGAAGAACTATCCGGTGCATGACCTGGAGTTAGCAGCTATTATATATGTGCTGAAAATCTGGAGACATCATCTATATGGGATTACCTTCGAGATATTCACCGATCATAAGAGTCTTAAGTATCTAGCCACCCAGAAAGAATTGAACTTAAGACAGAGAAGATGGATGGAATTCTTGAAGAACTATGACTGTACGATCAACTACCACCCAGGGAAAGCCAACGTGGTAGCTGATGCGTTGAGTAGAAAATCCCGAGGAGTTCTAGCTTGTCACCGTGTGATGGTTACTGAATTGGTACAGAAATTTTCTGAGATGGGATTGGTAGAGCAGGGTCAGACAGAGCGGGGTATTCTGTTATCTATGGTTGCCCAGTCACCCATTGTAGGGAGGATTAAAGAAGCTCAGGCTACAGATCAGCACCTGCAGTTTTTGTGTAGCAAAATCATCCCAGGATAGCATACAGGGTTTTCTTGTGATGAAAATGGAATTCTATACTTCCGAGGGAGATTGTGTGTTCCTGAGCTACCTTCTTTGAAGGAGGACCTACTTCAGGAGGCACATCGGTCCAGATTTGCGATTCATCCTGGTGGTACCCGCATGTACAGGGATCTGAGACGTTCTTATTGGTGGACCGGCATGAAGAAGGACATTGCAGATTTCGTTGCTCGATGCCTTGTATGTCAGCAGGTGAAGGCTGAACATCAGAGACCCGCTGGTTTGCTCCAGAAGATACAGATAACGGAATGGAAATGGGAGCATATCACGACGTGGGTCTACCCAGAACCCGGCGAACACATGATACGATTTGGGTGGTCATTGATCGATTAACCAAATCTGCTCATTTCCTTCCGATCCGTAGGACAGACTCATTAGATCGATTGGCAGAGTTGTATTGTAGAGAGATTATCAGACTTCACGGTGTACCTCTCAGTATTATTTAAGATAGAGATCCGTGATTTACTTCGCGATTCTGGCAAAGTTTACAGCAGGCTATGGGTACAGAGTTACGATTCAGTACCGCTTTCCACCCCCAGACAGATGGTCAGTCAGAGCGTACTATACAGACATTAGAGGACTTATTGAGATCATGTGTCATAGACTTCGGAGGTACTTGGGAAGATCATTTACATTTAGCGGAATTCGCCTACAACAACAGTTATCATTCAGCGATACAGATGGCACCTTATGAGGCGTTGTATGGCAAAGCCTGTAGATCTCCCACCTTATGGGTAGAGGTTGGGGAACCCCAGATTTTGGGGCCACAAAGCCTTCAGCGTGATGCAGAGATGGTTCGTACTATCAGGCGCAGACTGTCAGAGGCTCAGGATCAGCTGAAGAGTTATGCGGATCGTAGACGGAGACCGTTAGAGTTTGCTGTTGGTGATCATGTATTCTTACGGGTATCCCCTACGAAAGGAGTAAAAAGGTTTGGATTGAAGGGTAAATTAGCACCTCGCTATATTAGACCCTTCCAGATTCTCGAGAGGATAGGTGCGGTAGCGTATCGGCTGGCGCTACCACCTTCACTTTCCGGGGGGCATGATGTTTTCCATGTATCTATGTTGAGGAGATATGTACCGCACCCTTCGCATATTCTCACAGGTGTATCAGTTGTACTTTAGCCGGATATATCTTATGAGGAGATTCCAGTTCGGATTTTGGATAGCAAAGAGCGTCGGTTGCGGAACAAGGTAATTCGACTGGTCAAGGTCGGATGGCGGCATCACTCAGATGAAGAAGCCACTTGGGAGTTGGAAGATAAGATGCGAGCCAGTTACCCACAACTATTTACTGAAGGTGAGTAAAGTTTATTTCAGTAACTAGAATAAGTTTATCTACTACTTCGTGCTTTTAGTTGGTAGTGGTAAATTTGGGGACCAAATTTTTATTAGTGGGGGAGAATGTAAGATATGCGAATTTATTTTAGGGTTACAATGAAATAACCTTATGACAATTTTAGGAAATTATAGAAATTTTTCTAGAATTTTTCGGAGGTCGTATGACTAGTTTCGCGAGGATAGAAGTGGAGGTTTGGTTAGGAATACGCGTGTGAGGGATTAATTGAGATGTTAGTTAGGGTTTGATTTCCTTAACCCTAAGTGGGTTCTATTAATAGGGCTTTTTATCACCCGAACCCTAGAACCCGACCCGACTCACTCTCTTCCTCTTTCTCTCTCGCGCGATCTCCCCGACGCCGACGCCGACGCCTGCTGCGACCATCGGCGATCTTCTCCTTCTTCTTCTCTCAGAGGCGCCGGCGGGGAGGGATCTCGGAACGTTGGGATGGAGGGATCCTATTCCTTTCCCGACCTTTCCTTCTCCTCTGGTCTCGGCGAACCGCGGCGACGGGGCTTCGATTTGGGGTTTGCGCTTATTGTCGGAAAGGGACCGAGGGCACCGGCGTTAGATCTGGCCAGCGTCGAACGATTGTGTGAGGTCACCATCATTATCCCTCTCCGATCTCCTTCCCCTGCTCGTCGGCAAGCACAGATTGTGCCCTAGCCGGGATTTGTGGAGGTAAGCGTTTTGGGTTTTGTTGTGAATTCGAATATGATCTTCTTTCTGATTTTGATTCAGTAGGTTTTGGTTGAGAATTAGGGTTCTGACCTCTTCTCTGTGCGTTAGCAAGAACAAGACCGAGCCCTAATCGGGATATTGGAGGTAAGGAGTTGGTTTCTGTCTTGAATTTGGGTTCTGATCCTCCTTCTGGTATTGATTCGAAGGGGGTTTGATTCTGAGAACAGGGGTGCTGTGGTGATTTCAGCCATCACAGATTGATTGGGTTGGTCCCTCCATCGGAGTTGTGATCATCTCCGACAATTGAAGCAGTAGAGGTAAGGGCATCGATTGGTTATGGTTGTTTACAAAATTTTTAGTGAATTCTCACTGTTCTGTTCTTGATCCGACCAGTGAAGATGTTATGGGTAGTTTACTTGTCGTAGGGAGTTGATACACTGTTAATTCTTACTCCATTCTCTTGATTTAACCTGAGTTGCAGTGAGTCCAGTGTATTTCCTTGACCTAGATCCATGATGGGATCAAGAGGAGTTGTGAAATGTGTTGTTCGGTTGTGGAATGCTGTGAGTGCTATGTTACTGTAATTTCTGTGAAGGCTGTGGGTTGTTGGTCGGAATTGGTTAACAGTGGTGGGTGTCACTATGTTGGGAAATTAAAGGTGGTAAATCTAGATTAACCTAAATTTGAGGTCAAGATCATGATGTGGAGGTTAGTTTCTTATTGAAGAATAATGGAAAGGAGTAGTAATCATGATTAGCTATTACTCTAGAATCGGTTATTTATTTATAGGTGTTTTATGTATGTGTAGTACAGGTATATGTATATTACATGTATTGTATATGTGACACAGGACCTTGATCTATACGAGCAGCGTGACGTGGGGTGGTTCTGTTGATACGAGATATCTGGAGGCGGGTATTTCTTCCTTTTCTCCTATTTAGTTCTTTGAACTATAAAGCATGGTTGTTTTTGAATGCTTAGGTTGCATTACCTTAAATCTGTATATTTGTTTTATTCCTGCTTGTCTCCTTCTATTTGAGCTTTGATATGATCATCTTTACTTCGATACAGTCTCACCCTTGATATCAGAACTCCGTGCATGTGCATTGATAGAATTGGTATCATAGAGTCGTCTGACTGGTACGATTAGCGTGTTTATCATGCATATTGATGTCGAGTGTATATGTGACGGGTATGTGGTATAGGGGTTGTATACCTGGTTGACCATGTTGTGCGTTGGAGTATGTATATACATTTGTGGTGGTTATTGTGGGTGTTGGGATACACTATGGATGATGGTATTTATATTGTGACTATTCACATCATGTCATCATTCATTGCATACTGACGACCGATGTCTTCATTGTGGTGAGAGGGTCGTCAGTTGTTTATAGCTGCCATTCAGCCACTTTTGGAGAGTGGTAGATAGGAGTGGAGCTAGTCCTGTCGCGCTTGCTCAGCCGTTCAGTGATTATACTCTGTCAGCCTCGACCACTCTGGAGTAGTGGGTCTTGAGGGTACAGTAGTCAGAGGGCTTGAGTTGTGAGTGGTCAGGGACCCTTAGTTGTGTAGTTATATAACTACTTAGCTGACCGTCCGCTTCGGCCGCCTATAGCGGTGCTTGTACTGGAGGCTAGTACGGTTTGTCACAGACCCAAGCCTCTCGGCCATACAGGGGTCGTGGTGTCTAGAGAGGTGGCGGGGGTGACCATGGAGCATGCATTCACTTTTGCATAGGATGCGCGGTGTATCTGGGGAGATACTTTTGCATACATGCCTAGTAGATATTAGTGCATGTGATTGTGTGCTGTTGCATTTGTTTGCGCTATGTATGTTACATTTGGGTGTCATACTGCATACATGTCATCTATTTTACATATATATGCAGTCGTATCTGTATTTGCACAGGTGTCTCTAGTTGATCTGTTGCTAGTCTGGTGAGTTCCCTGATTCTGATATCATGGTATTGATTCTAGTCGAGCATGTATATCTACCGCGTCAGGTATGTTTATGTATAGTCATTGTATCAGATATGTCTAGATGTGGTATGTTTCGATAGCATGATTCTATTCTTATTATGGAGACTGTATCCCTTGATTCTTATGTTGTCGTACTTACCATACTTTATTCTATTCTTACCCGCTGAGTTCATTGTACTCACCACCCCTTCTATACTGTTATGTTTTCAGGTAGTAGGTAGTTGATTGGAGTTACTTGGAGTATGCTGCCAGCCGGTCCCACTTCCCGCGTTACATCCGAGGATTCTTACCGGTTTTTAGTCTTTTACTATTCACATTCTACGTTTCATGGATTTGGTGTTGTCATTTTATACTATGACTTGATACGTGTATTGTGGACTTACACCTGTGGTGTGTTTTTGTGGACTTTCGATTATGTGGGTTTCATATTCATTTTCCGCTCAGCTTTTTGATATAGTCGTGTGGGCTACATATTCAACTGCGTGGTTGTGGTTATTTTCTGCATATATATCCCAGCCGCATGTGGCTGACGTATTTTTGCATGTATGAAAGTTTCAGATTGTCACCGGTACAGGGGAGGTGCTGCCGAAATTTTTCGGGAGGTACTTCCCCGGGGCGTGACAGCTTCCAAGTAAGAACATCTCTCACTTTCTTTATGTTTCTTGTTTCATGTTTAGATATAACTAAAGCATGCTTGTTCATGATAGCAGTTGACATGATAACAATAGTTACTCCCTTATGATTGTGTTAGTCATGTATGCCCTCCATGTCTCTAGAGATGGCACGAGGACACCCAGCTAGGAGGGCACCAGCCACTGAGCCCCAACATGAGGCAGGCAATTCAGTGCCTCCCCCATACCTGACAGCATTGGTGGCTCAGTTACAGCAGCAGTTAGCTGAACAACAGCAGAAGATAGCCACCTTAAAGGCTAATCAGCAGAATACTCCCACAGTCACCCCGGAACCAAACGTAGCAATGCCAATAGTCTTAGAGGTTCCACCAGTCCAGCCTACAACACCAGTAGCCCCAGCAGCAGAGGCAAGTCGGTGGCGGAGAGTCAAGCAGAAATTTCTCGCACCAACCATGGGATGCTCAAGCTTGGTTCAAAACACTGGAGAGCACGATTGGCCAGAGCATGAGAAGGTGAAGTGCACCTCCTTCTGCGGGATGCATGCATGTGGTGGGAGAGAATTAGGGCGAAGCGCCCAGTGAGATGACATGGTGACTTGAGAAAGAATTCTTGAGGAGTTCTTTCACGCACAAACCGCCATCGACGAGTTCACCGAGTTTCGTCGGGGCAACCTATCGAGTTGAGGAAGTCGTGAAGAAATTCAATAGATTGGCTCGTTTATGCCCTGAACTAGTCAGTAAAGAACGAGCCCGATTGATGCTCAAGATGTTGAGGCGGAAATAGCAATGAGCGTGGTGGTGGCGTTCACAGCCGCAAACCAGAAGAACTAGTCGGTGCTCGACCGAGCACTACGAATAATATCAGCGCAAGTCCTCGAGCCCAAAGGGCAAGGAGGCTCGAGCACTCGAAGCAACAGGGCCACAACTCTAGCGGAAAGGGAACCCGGCAACAAGCGCAAACCGGAGTTACCCAAAGGGAGGACCGGCAAGAAAACCTAGTTATCCAAAGTGTGCTACTTGTGGGAAATTCCACCGAGGTCGTAAAGGCACACGAGGATGCTGAGTGTGGGCAGGAAGGGCATATGGCTAGCGAGTGCCGAACAAGACTAGTCTTCCTCCACCACGGCCGATTCAGTATGGCCCAGTTACATCAGATGCAGGGCGCTCTAGATGGTCCACACATCAGCCAGGGCAGATTAGAAGCATGAGAATGCAAGGATCTACTCCTTAACGGAGAAGGCGTGCGAATGCCTCGGCGGTTATTCAGTCAGATTAATATTTTACTGAAGAAAGTACAAGCATTCGATCTTGGGGCAACCCATTCTTATATATCCGGGCATTTGCTGAGAAGTTAGCAAGACCTCGAGGTACTCGAGTCGGCGACCTTACCTTCGGAGAAATTATGGCATCCACGCCGGCTCGGGCGGTACCATTATAGCAAACAGAGAGCTCTTTTGTGATCTAATAGTGCTAAATATGACTGACTACGATGTCATCCTTGGAATAGACTTCTTGATCAGATACGGTGCTTCCATCGAGTGCCGTAAACAGAAAGTCGTATTCCAACCTGAAGCAGAAGCACAGTTCGAGTTCATCGGAGAACCCAAGAGAAAGGCCAAAAGTTTCTCTCAGCTATGAAGTCATGACAAGGACCGACAGCTAGCAGAGGTCCGAGTCATACGTGACTACCCAGCAGTCTTCCCTGAAGAGTTACCAGGCCTAGCACCAGACAGGGATATCGAATTTGAGATAGAACTCATTCCCGGTACAAATTCTATCTCCAAAGTACCTTACCGCATGACTCCAGCAGAACTGAAAGAACTTCATGAGCAACTACAGGAGCTGCTTGACAAGGGCTTCATACGTCCGAGTCAAGGACGGGAGCATGCGCCTGTGCATAGATTACAGAGCACTGAACCAAGTAACGATCAAGAATAGGTATCCTCTTCCCAGAATTGATGACATGTTCGATCAGCTGAAGGGAGCAGCAGTGTTCTCTAAGATAGACCTCAGGTCAGGTTATCATCAGGTGAAAGTTAGAGAAGGAGATATACCCAAGACAGCATTCAGAACTAGATACGGACATTACGAGTTCGTAGTCATGCCCTTTAGCGTGACAAATGCTCCAGCTACTTTCATGGACCTCATGAACAGAGTATTCAGAGAGTACTTAGATAAGTTCGTTATCGTCTTCATCGATGACATCCTTATCTATTCAGGAACTCAGGAAGAACACGCAGAGCACCTGAGAATAGTATTGCAGACCCTTCAGCAGAACCAGTTGTACGCCAAGTTCACAAAATGTGAATTTTGGTTAGATCAGGTGTCCTTCCTGGGACACATCATCTCAAAGGATGGTATCATGGTAGACCCCAGTAAAATAGAAGCTGTGAGTAACTGGAAAAGACCCAAGAATGCCAGTGAGATCAGGAGCTTTTTGGGATTAGCAGGTTATTACAGAAAATTCGTAGAGGACTTCTCTAGGATAGCCTCCCCACTGACAGTGGACAAAGGACTGCGAGAACAGCTTCAGCGAGTTAAAAAGAAGATTGACCAGTGCACCTATTCTAGCTCTACCCGAGAACACAGACAGTTTCGATATTTATAGTGATGCCTCTAAGTTGGGACTAGGAGCAGTGCTGATGTAAGACGGCAAGGTAATCGCCTACACCTCCAGACAACTCAAGGATTATGAGAAGAACTATCCTACTCATGACCTTGAGCTTGCAGCAGTGGTGTTCGCTCTCAAAATTTGGAGACATTACTTGTATGGAGCTAAGTGCAGAGTGTATACAGATCATCAGAGTCTGAAGCACTTCTTCACTCAGAAGGATCTGAATATGCGACAGCGCAGATGGCTAGAACTGGTTAAAGACTACGACATAGACATCCTCTACCACCCAGGAAAGGCAAATAGGGTAGCAGATGCACTTAGCAGAAAGTCCAGTGCTACCTTGTTATCTCTAGCAGCCATGTCACCGCCCCTACAGAAAGAGATCACAGATTTCGATCTCGAACTCATAGTCGGATAGCTCTCTACTATGACATTAGAGTCTACCTTGCTTGGTGACATCCAGACAGCTCAGGATCAGGATCCTGAAATTCAGAAAATCAGGCAAGGATTAGCAGGAACAGAAAGTGGAGAATTCAGAGTGTCCGCCAGCGGGGTGTTGTATTTTGGTGACAGATTATGTGTTCCAAATTAGGAGGAACTACGCAGGAAGATTTTAGATGAGGCTCACAAGACTCCCTATGCGATGCATCCAGGCTCCACCAAAATGTACCAGGACTTGAAGAAACACTTTTGGTGGCCTGGGATGAAGAGAGACATCGCTCGATATGTCAACATCTGCCTAACCTGTCAGAGGGTTAAGGCAGAACATTAGAGACCAGGAGGAGTTTTGCAGCCCATTCAGATACCCGAATGGAAGTGGGAAGACATTTCCATGGATTTCATAGTGGGACTACCCAGAACCACGAATGATTTTGATACCATCTGGGTAATAGTCGACAGGTTGACTAAATCAGCCCACTTCTTAGCTATCAGGATATCCTACTCCATGGAACAGCTAGCACAGTTGTATCTCAAGGAGATCGTTAGACTACATGGAGTCCCATGAACCATTATATCAGACAGAGACAGTAGGTTCACATCACACTTCTGGGAGTGTACACGACTTTGGGCACGGTTAAAGTTCAAGACTTTCCTCAGACAGATGGTCAGACGGAGCGAGTAAATCAGGTACTCGAAGATATGCTCCGAGCATGTGCCCTAGACTTCAAAGGAAGTTGGTGCAAATATCTGAGTTTAGCAGAATTTGCATACAACAACAGCTATCAGGCCACTATCGGTATGGCACCTTACGAGGCTCTCTACGGGCGGAGGTGTAGATCTCCAACTGCTGGTATGAGAGTGGTGAACAGAAAGAACTAGAACTTCAGACAGATCTAGTGGCAGATACCACAGCAGCTATACAGCAGATCCGCCAGAGGATAGAGACAGCTCAGAGCTGCCAGAAAAGCTATGCTGATACACGGCGCAGACCTTTAGAGTTCTCAGTTGGGGATTCAGTGTTCCTCAGAGTAGCTCCCATGAAGGGAGTAATGCGTTTTGGGAAGAAGGGCAAACTAAGTCCCAGATATGTGGGACCATACCTTATCAGTAGAAGAGTGGGCAAGTAGCATATGAGTTAGAGCTACCCCAGGAAATGTCAGCTGTCCACAACGTATTTCATGTCTCTATGCTCAAGAAGCATATCCCAGATGCCACCCAGGTGATTGAGCCCCAGTCAGTACAAGTCCGCGAAGACCTCAGCTATGACAGTCGGCCTATTCAGATAATAGACCGAGCAATTAAGAAATTGTGGAACAAGGAAGTACCATTAGTGAAAGTAATTTGGCAAAGTCACACAGCAGAAGAGGCAACCTGGGAGACAGAAGCCAGTATGAGATAGAAGTACCCAGAGTTATTCTAAGTTCGAGGATGAACTTTTTATAAGGTATGGGGGATTGTAATGCCCAAAAATTCTCAAAATTATTTTAGAAATATTCTATGATTTTTCTGGAATTTTAGAATATTTTTATGGGATTTTTAGAGTAGCTGAAGTAGCAAAAATAAATAGGACCGTAAAATAGCCTACGCGGGAATTAAACCCGAGACCTATTGGGTCCTATAACTTATGGTGAACCATGGTAACCAGGTGAACCCAGCAGGGCCGTGCTGAAAGGAAAGGGAATCAATTTTATTTAAGTTGGAGTTGGGGCGAATTAGATCACTTAATATAAATAAGAAATAATTAAGTGAAGGGTTATTTGGATCGTGATTTTTCCTCTCCTTAAAACCTCACCTCCGCCCACCTCTCTTTTCTTGCTCTCTCTCGGCGCCAACCACAAGGAAGGCTAGGGTTCCGCCCAAGGGCACCTTCCGGCGACGACTTCGACACGAGGACGCTCCCCTCCGGGAGAGGAACGCGTGGACGCGAGAAGATCGTCGAAAGGATCGTCTCCTCCGGAGATCTAGCGATTAGAATTGTAAGAAAATCTGAACAGGAGGTAAGAAACCCCTCACCTGCAGTATAAGTAGCTTTTCGGATGATTGTATGTTTTTAATTTAGCGATATGCAGTTTTTCGACACAAAGGATGCGAACTAGCGCATACCAAGTGTTCGATCAAATTAATAGCACAGTTAAAATGCAACTTAGGCATTTTAGTAGCCTAGATAAATGCAATAAAAGCATTTTACAGCTTATTTAGTCTTGCTACAGTTATGATGGACTAGATGTTCAATGGGTGGGCTCCCATAGTCGCCTCTAGGTTCAGATAACCTAGTTCTGGGTTTAGACAACCTAGTAGAAGCAAGACAATAGTTATTAGCTTATGTTCAGTACTTTACTTTCTCAGTGGCACTGTACTGGATTAGATATCCATTGGGTTAGACTCCCATAGTCGTCCCTAGGTTCAGCTAACCTAGTAACCCTACTAAATTCGGGACTTGCAAACCCGGGTCTAGTTAGGGATGCGCGCACAGCAAAGTACAGTTGCCGGGCCCAAACAGCAGCATGATTATTATTTTAATCTATTATGTTATTAGCTTTTCAAAACTCACAAGGATCAGTTATATTAGTTGAGTTTGAATTCAGCTTCAGTCTAGCTCAGTTCGTGTTTCAGTTCAGCTCTCTCTTATGATTATGTATGATAGCTCTATGTTCAGTTTATTACACCTGCTTTAGATGGTAGTATGCCATGACTAGCTTTTGATTGCTATGTATTGTATGATAGCATGCCATGTTTTAGTTCAATCAGTACATGTTTTAAATAGCATGTTTTCAAAGCATGATTTGCATCGTTTACATGTTTTAGTGAGGTAGATGGTTTCTTACTAAGCGAAAGCTTACAGATACTTTCTTTTCCTTATACTACAGATAAAGGTAAAGGAAAGATGGACTAGCGGAGGCTGGAGGGCAATGCTACGAAGATGTGTGTGGATGGAACCTGGAATAGAGATCTTAGAGAATTTCAGCAAGCTTGTTTAAGCACTAGAACTTTTTAGCATTTGGTTATTTTGCACCATAGCATGTTAAATGTTATGAATTAGTTAATCAAGCATCCTATCATGTTTAGAATACTATTTTGTGATGTTAGAATGTTTGGCATTTAGTTTAGAATTGTTATAGGTGATTTTGGCACGACAAGTGCTGAAATCAGACCTTTGGTCAAAATCAGAAACTCGAATTGATCAGCTGATCGATTCGAGAGTCTCAAATCGATCGAAGGATCGATCGGGCAATTTGCCTCGCGAACAGTAGGCCTCTGGATCGATCAGCCGATTGATCCAGTGAATTCTGTCATGAACAGAAGGCTCTTGGATCGATCACTGGATCGATTGGCCAGTGTGGATTGATCAGCTGATCGATCCAGAATATTGTTCCGGGCACAGTAGCATGCTGGATCGATCACTGGATCGATCCAACCCAAGTTCCGCATACAGTAGCATGCTGGATCGATCACTGGATCGATTCGACCATTCCAATCGATCTGTGGATCGATTGGGAGGCCTGATAATAGCAGAGAAACCTTTAGTTCAGCTCCTTGACCATCCGGGGAGGTAGAACATATTATGAATAGCTTAGATTACACCCCCTAGGACATATAGAATAAAGAAATGATAATAGTTTAGCAAGATTTTGATTAGTACAGCTTCCGCATCTAGATTTAGTAATGGTCAGGGAATAGTTTAGCACAGATTAATGTAACGATCGGCCTCACAGTTTAGCCAGTAGAAGGTGGGTCGTTACATCAAGTTCTAAAACAAGCTCAGTGAGCAAAGATAAGGAATGTATTACTACAACTATAGCAGCAACTCTTGCGCCATTGCCTACTCGTAGGTCCACTTCACCCTTTATCAATGTTCTACTATTTCTTAAGCCCTACACATTAGTACAAATGTGAGATTCACATTCTGTATCTAATATTGCTCTATTGCCTACTCGTAGGTCCACTTCACCCTTTATCAATGTTCTACTATTTCTTAAGCCCTACACATTAGTACAAATGTGAGATGCATATTCGGTATCTAATACCTATGAAGAAGAAATAGATAGATTGACTTCTATAACATATATACCTGAGGCAGAAGTTTCACTTCTCTTCCTTTTTCACTTCCTCTAGGTACAACTTGCAGTTCTGCTTCCAATGCTCGTTTTCACCACAGTGGAAGCAGATTCCTTCCTTAGCTACCCCACTTTTGGATTTCAATGCATGAGCTTTGTCCTTGCCTTTGACTTGGGTCTTACCCTTACCTTTGGGCTTCCATTTGCCTTTTCCCTTTGGTACCATTAAAATGGTGCTAGGCTTTGCCTTCTTAAGGTTGAGTTCAGCAGGTCTCAACATGCTCAACATCTCAAGCAATGGCTTGTCAATTTCATTCATGTTATAGTTCATGATAAATTTACTATAGCTTTCGGGCAATGACTGCAAAATTAGGTTAGTGGCCAATTCTTGGCCTAGTGGAAATCTCAATCTTTGTAGGTTCTCCACATACTCGATCATTTTGAGCATATAAGGCCCTACGAGACTTCCTTCTTGCATTCTGCATTGAAATAGAGCCTTGGAGATCTCAAATCTCTCATGCCTTGCTTGTCCTTGATATAGTTGTGTAAGATGTTCAACCATATTATAAAAATCCATGTTCTCATGTTGCTTTTGAAGCTCGAAGTTCATGGTAGTGAGCATAAGGCATGATACATCTAATGCATCATCTTGATGCTTCTTATAAGCATCCTTATTAGCTCTAGTGGCAGTAATGGGGGGTGCTTCAGGAATGGGCTGCTCTAGGACATACAATTTTCGTTCTTGCTTGAGAACTATTCTCAAGTTTCTATACTAGTCCAGGAAGTTAGCTCCATTGAGCTTGTGTTTATCAAGGATAGAACGCAAAGAGAGAGAGAGTATTTGACGTATTTGACGACACAGTGATCTACAATAATAAAATACAGAAATAAGTATCATATTTTGATCATTTAACTAAGCCTTTAATTAAATGATTCTCCTACTAAATTGTAAAGCTTTGGTAGGAGCAAGTCAAGGATGTGGTTTTATCCACACTACTAGCTCCAAATCCAATTGTGATAACATTCATGTGAGACAAGATCCATATTATACTGTATCTTGAGTTAGCTTTGGCTAATTGCCCAAGACTTAATATAACATAGGTAGGCAACATTTACTAATTACATCATATGTAACTTGTATCATTGTGTGAATAAGACTATTTGTTCATTTGCCCATCTTATGAAATTTACATTATAACTCATCTTGAGTTAGCTTTGGCTAATTGCCCAAGACTAGTATAATTTGAATTTCATCGTATGGGATATGCCTCTAAGTTCTC
Source organism: Zingiber officinale (assembly GCF_018446385.1). Classification (NCBI taxonomy): domain Eukaryota; kingdom Viridiplantae; phylum Streptophyta; class Magnoliopsida; order Zingiberales; family Zingiberaceae; genus Zingiber; species Zingiber officinale. The sequence continues at coordinate 49,140,281 of NC_055996.1, read as the reverse complement.
AATCCAATTGAGGTAACTTAGTTAAGTCACACCCAAAGTCCAATAGTTGGACATCACTATTGTCCTGTCACACTCTACTAAGATAAAACAAGTTACTTTGTTTTGGCAAACCTGACTACAAATGATCGAGGTAGTAGTGAGTACCAAACTTTGGTAGGCATGTTTAAAATACCTAATCATGATTAAACAACACATGAATCGCATACAATCATAGCATATCATGGCATACATTACATATATACATAAATAAATGTGACATGGTTATGGCCCCATTTTTTATGATCCTCTCAAGCCAATGAGAAGATTGTAAGGTTAGCCTAGGTCAAAACATCTTCTCCAAGTGCTTCCTTGGTCGTCATGTGTTGTTGTCCTCCTCCCTTTTCACTGTCGTCAAGTAGACTTATTCTTCTCTAATTTGTACAATACAAAATCTAAAGAAAACTCGAGTTACATTCAAGTGTAGTCCAAATTTACAACAAGAATGAAAGAGGAGAGGCACGACATGCAGACCGTATTATGAATTACAACACACACATCCAATCATATCGGGGTTTAAGGGTCATAACCATGCATCATATCATATAACATTCACAATCTATTATGACATAAAATTTACTATGATTTAAACAACTAATTATGGGCTGCAATGCCATGATGGTCTCGTTAAAAACCTCTTGGCTGAAACTTTCTCATAACCATGCAAATCATAATAAACATGTCATACAATTTCTATATCACATATGAAATTCTACTACAACTTAGTATATGCCTTCGCAAGTGGCTCTAATACCACTATAAGGAACTAGGGCACTAAACACACCAAAGCATAGCGGAAAACATCCAGTTAATCTAGAAGATTCATGCGAAAGGAAACCATATACTAAAATTTACATGAGAGGGAGTTATACCTTTGTTGTGTGCCCTTTGCAATCCTCACAGCAACATTTATTTAGATACGAATCTTAGCGCAATCATGTGGTCGCGCCTCTATGGTATCCACACGAACAAGCCTCGTTTGTCTCACAAACTCACAAAGTGGAGAATGAAACAACCAAAAGTTGTGCCAGCAACCCTTCTTGGAAGTTTCGGCCAAGTGGAAGAGAGGAGGAGGAAGAAGAGCAAGAACACCAAAAACTCATCATAAAATGAATCTAAAAAACCCTTTTTATAGATTCATGAAATTTCCTCATGCCTTAATGTCAATTACCTTAATTGACATTAATATTTGTCTTCATCCAATGAATCCAATGCATGAGCAATTCAAATTGTTCACTCTTCATCCAATGCAGCCAATGCATGAGTAATTCAAGCTGTACACTCCTCTTTCTTTATGAATTCAAATTCATGAAATCACATAATGAGTCCAACTTATTAATCATCAATCCAATTGAATCAATGAGTCTAATTCAAATTGGACTCAATCCAATAGTTGGATCCAATTGAGTCTAACTCATTGAGTCTAATTTGAATTAGATTTAATCCAATGATCTATCATATGAATCCATCTCCATTGACTTGTTCTTTGTGTGTAACCCAATAGGTTCTCGTAACGTTGACAATATATCCAAATCAACATTTTGATACATAAGCAATTAGTGGCATCTAGCAAGGCATCATTGCTACCCAAGTGACGAGAATGTCGAGATCCGACTTAACCTTTTTGTGGCTATTATCTTGTATGACTCAATCCTTCTACCCTTGATATCTAGATTGATCAATGAGGCATAGACCGTGTTATCCTCTTATCAATCTTTGTGTTTCTTGATCTCTAAGTAGACACACTCGATCAAATAAGCTCAATATCGCATATTGACTCATTTAAGCATGGTCATGCATTCTTGTGTCCTACTAATCAAGGGGCCCACAGATATCATTTACATTTTATAGAAGAGATAGATCCTATCTATATCATTCATATCTCTTCGCATAACTTATTGCATACCCAGTAATCAACTTTATGGTTAACCCTATTACGGGTGACGTTTGTCGATACCAAAGTATACAACTCCTTATGTAGGGAACCGTAGTGACTTTAGGTCTAAGGACTATTCACACTAATAGTCACATGAGAATGTTTATGACACTGATATAACGATCCATGAAATATTCTCATGGTGGGTCATTCAGTATATATTCTTTAATATATACTCATGTGTCAACCTGATATCTCATATCCATGACTTATAAGATTAAGTCATCCGTTGACATACATGCTAGTCTCAACACATTAATATTGTCCTTGCATATTAATACTTGTCGCGTCCAAAAAATTTCACTACTAAATCACATGCTCTGGCATTATTATTAGTAGTAGTATTATGAATTTTATTCCATTATCATATTGTTTGATTTAATTAAATTGTTTAATGATGAGTTCTTTTAGAATTTTAGATTTATATGATATGAGGCCCGAAAGGAGAGGACGGGAACACCAAGGTAAGGTTATTTTTATAAAATGGGTTCTTGAGCTTACTTTTCGTGCCTTAAGAAATATATATATATATTGGATAACACTTTTATTAATAAAATAACAACTTTTGAGCACACATTTTATTTTATTTTATTTTATTTTTTTATTACCCTTTTTTTTCCTCTTACGAAACAAGTTTTCCTTCCCAAATAAGCTTTAATTTCAAAAAAAAAATTAAAAGGGGTTAATGGCCAGACTTTTGACCAATATTTTTATAAGTATCGTGTAACAATTGTTTACATATATAAAGCTTAAAATAACCTAGCCTCCTCGGATAAAAAACCTAGAACTCTTGGCCGCTGCCCCCTAAGTTTTTCCCCATCAATTTTCAAGCTTGGAATTGAGAGATCCAGGGGTGCTCGTGTGTTCCCCAGCTTCCTTTGCCGCCTCATGACGTCGTGGTTGTAAGATATCCAAGTGAAGGCAAGTACAAAGTTTTCTCTATGCACCATTCGTCCATAGTTATTGTATGTTATGATTTACACATTTTCTTCATTTTAGACATAATAGAATGTTAAAGTTGATGTTTCATGATATTCCTTTCATGTCAAGGCTGCCTAGGCTCCCCAAAAATATGTTGGATTGCTGGTTTACTGCCTGTGCACGATCAGTAAGTTGGTTTGAGTCGTACATGCTGTTATTTAGGGTCTTCACGGTTAGGATAAAGTCTAGGTGATATTCATTCGAGTTAGGATCGTGTGGGTTCAAACGGAGGTCGGTTTGACTTAGAAATGAATTAGTTATGAATTTATTTGGTGAGTGTGCGATGGTTTGCTGCCTGTGCACGACCAGTAAGTTGGTTTGAGTCGTACATTCTGTTTCTTGGGTATGCACAGTTAGGATCATGCCAAGGTGATAGTCCTTCAAGTTAGGATCGTGTTGGTTCAAACAGAGGTCGATTTGGCTTACAAATGAGTCAGTTATGAATTTATTTGGTGAGTGTGCGCCAGTTTGCTGCCTATGCACGACCAGTAAGTTGGTTTGAGTAGTACATGCTGTTTTCTTGGATCTGCACGGTTAGGATCAAGTCAAGGTGATAGTCCTTCGAGCTAGGGTCGTGTGAGTTCAAACAGGGAGTGATTTGGCTTAGAAGTGAATAAGTTATGAATTTTACGATGAAACCACTCAAACTGCGTATTGTCAGGGCAGAATTGAGCAAGAGGAGTTTTTGGGTTCCTAGCGGCAGCCGATTTAAATGGAATGATTATTTCAATTGTCAATCATGTCTTATGATGTTTTAGTAGTTATTTCATAACTTTAGTTTGAAAAAAAACAATGGGTTTTGAGATTTGAGGCGAGGAAAAAAAATAATTTTTTTTTATAAGGTGACTTGAATGTAGTGTTCCTTGACGGATATGGGGCCGAGAGTCATCTCGTTTAGCCATATCTGTTAGGATGTATACTAAAAGTCTAGCTTTTGGTATAAATATTTATCTAGAAATAAGAATCACATTGGTCAAATTGATAAATGTAGTTGTTCAATTAATTTATATTGTAGATAACATGGTGTGTGGTGTCACATATAGAGGATCATGTTATCAGTACCTTATAAATTATAAACAGTAGCTCACGACTAAGATGGAAAGGAACAAACCATTGGAAGGTCGTAGTGTAATTAGGTATTAGTTTATCTTAACTATATAATTACACTAGTACACTTAGAGTGTATTGAGTAGGACCATTAGAGGTCGTTTCTTTTTATACTGACTTTATAAAGCAACAAAAACCTCAGTTATTATGGAAGTGTGTGCTCTTAATACTAATATAATAACAAGCACATATATTTAATATTTATTTCTTTAATTTATCAATGGATGAGATTTAGTTCGATAAATCAATAAGCTCGATAAGTTGGGAAATGATATCACTTATAGTGTGTGTTGTTGATTATAGAAGGAAACTGTGTCTTAGTAATCTAGGTTGAGAATGTCCTCAAGAGGAGCTCATAAGGATTGTCATGTTAAACCCTGCAGGTGGACTTAGTCCGACATGACGATGAAGTTGAGTGGTACTACTCTTGGAGCTAGATATTAATTAAGTGAGTTGTCAGTAACTTACTTAATTAGTGGACATTTGTTATCTTAAACACAGAGAGACTAACACACTCATAATAAGAAGGAGCCCAAAATGTAATTTGGGATTGGTGCGGTAGTTCAATAATAGTTCTTTAGTGGAATGAATTATTATTGATGAAATTAAGTTGTGTGTTCGGGGCGAACACGGGATGCTTAATTTCATCGGGAGACCAAAACCAATTCCTCCTCTCGGTCCCTATCGTAGCTTCTTGTATATAGAGATTTATACCCACCACATACCCACCTTCTTACCTATCTAATGGGGCCGGCCAAGCTAGCTTGGAACCCAAGCTAGGGTCGGCCAAGACCAAGTGGATGAGCTAAGTTGGTGGCCGGCCAAAGCTTGAGTCCCAAGCTTAGGTGGCCGGCCACTAGAATATTAAAAAGGATTTTTATTAAAATTATTTTTTATGTGGATATCATGGTTTTAAAAGAGAGTTTAAAAATTAAAAATTTCCTTTTATAACTTTCTACAAAAGATTAAGAGAAGAGATTAATCTCTTTCCTTATTTGTAGATTAAAAGGATGATTTTAATTTTTGGTAAAAACTTTCCTTATTTGTAAATCATCTACATGTTTAAAAGAGAGTTTAAAATTTGAAATCTTTCCTTATTTGTTGATTAAAAGGTGGATTTTAAATTTTAAGAAAACTTTCCTTTTTAACCATGTTCATGATTTAAAAGAGAGTTTAAAAATTAAATATTCTCTTTTATAAGTTTCTACAAGAGATTAAGAAAAGATTTGATATCTTTCCTTATTTGTAGATTAAAAGAGATTTTAATTTTTAGAGATAACTTTCTTTTTATCCACATGTTTAAAAGAAAGATTTTAATTTATAAAATTTCCTTTTTACTAACCATGAAGGGATTAAAATTATTGGAGAAATTTTTATAAATTTCTGGAGACAAATTAGGAAGTTTTAATTAATTAAAACTCTCCTTGTTTATAGCTTGTGGTGGTCGGCCATATGAATTGAGAAAAGAAAATTGATTTTTAATTAATTAAAATTTTCTTTTCATGGCAAAAGAATTAAGGAAGTTTTTATTAAAATTTCCTTATTTGCCAAGACCAAGGATTATAAAAGAGGGGGTAGAGGTGCCCTCATGGGTGAACGACTCTATTCTATTTTTCCTCTCTTTTGTCCTTGGGTGTGGCCGGCCTCTCCTTTTCCTCTCCTCTCCTTTGTGTGGCCGAAACTTTCTCTTGGTGGAGTTAGCTTTGGTGGTCGGATCTAAGAAGGAGAAGAAGGAGAGAAAAGAAGTCTCTTTTCTAGCATCCCTTGTAGCATTGGTGGTGGTTGAATCTCTTCATCCTTGGAGGTGCTCTTGTTGTGGCCGAACCTTGCAAGGAGGAGAAGAAGGTGCTTTGGTGGTTTCTCATATCGGAAGATCATTGCTCACACAATGTCTGAGGTTAGAAGAGGAATACGGTAGAAGACCTAGAGGTTTTTGCTTGCAAAAGAAAATGTACACTAGTATTTAATTTTAGCATCATACTAGTTTTATTTCTTTGTAAAAATACCAAATACAAGAGGCATGCGATTCTAGTATTTCGAATTAGTTTTCGATGTTGTGTTCTTTTGTTTTTCTTTTCCTTGTGATTTGATTGTCCCTTTTGGTTGACCTAAAGTTATTTAAGGAAATTAAATATTAGCTTTCCTTAAAAGGCTTTGTCTAGGCGGTGGTGGTTGTTCCCATATCCAAGAAGGCCATGTGCCTCACCATGCAGTCTTGGAAGCCAATTTTAGAAATTAATATTTAATGGAATTAATAACCTAGGTGATTTGGATCGAACGTGTTAAGTTCCGCAGGAGATTCAAGTCTAAACCTAAAAGAACAAATAAATTAAACTTAGGATCAAATGTGTTAAGTTCCGCAGACGATCCGAGTTTAATTTAAAAGAACACATGGTAGCTAGGAAAAGGTTCAGACCTTTGTACAAAATTTTTGTACAGTGAAATCATTAGGTTTTCCGAATAACAACCAACAATATCAAATTGACTCGTAGTAGACTTCGGACAAGCACCGGGGTGCCCTGCACTTGACAGGTATGGATTTCAGAAAAGTACTGGGATGCTATATCAGGCTGGTACCATGGTTTGACAGAGCTTGATCAAGCGACATGAGGTTGAGTGGTAAGAAAAAAAAAACTGAAAGATGAGTTCTTAAGAAATTTAGTTGAGAAAGTTCATTCATTTTTTTCGATTCATAAACATTTACTTGAGTTCACTTAGTTTAAATTGTATGGGTTTGTATATGTGGTACTTGTTATTTATGAATTTTGTACTTGTTGAGTCTTAAGATTCACTGTGGTTGTTTGGTGCAGGAGAGCATGAGCTAGAGACGGAGGGGCAGGATTCTTGAGTGGACTGTATTGAAGCAAGGCACTTGACCCAGTGACCCCTACATTTTCCGTATGATTTTCTTTTGGAGTGTTGAGGGAGGTTAAAATAAAAAGACATGTTTTCTTTTGCTTCTTTATGGTTATCGCATTAGTTCGAGTTTGACTGATTCTGCATTAGGTTCATATACTTATAAACTAAATAAATTATTTTATAGATTATTTTCATTTTCTATTATTTTAAAACTAGAGGGGTTTACAATACTTGACTAGGAATAGTTAAGAGTAGTGTTCTATGTATATCTACAATATCTCACTATCAATTCAACCAATTGATATGTTGTAGATTAGAATCTCCTACTCTAGGACATTATTATACTTATTTATTCGATACTGAATTGAAGTAAATATAATAACCAACTTTGCTATTATTAGTAATGAAATATGATACAAAAGAAGCTCTTTACAATCATCTCATAATTGGTACTAGGGCTAATACTAATAAATAGAAGTTTGTTACCAGACTACAGTAGTATAACATCCCTTAGATGCTCATTAAAGATCTTCCTAGCATACCATTTTCTCACACACTTTTGGATTATAATAGCTGATGATCTCTGTCTCTTTATCAACACTTCAAAATTATGTCTTTCTCTTGCACCTCTAACAACTTTTTATCAAAATTTCTAATAGAAAATTGAAATTATTAGAAATTATATTGACACAATAAGTAGGAATGTGTTTCCGTAGCACAAAAACTTCACATATAATCAATATAGGGTGATGATCACAAAGAAAAAACACAAAGTCTCTTGAAGGAAATAAATGGTAGTAAATTGTTTTTATATCAAGTGCCTCTTAGATATTTAAATGTTAATGATTTGAAGGAAATAAATGGTAGTAAATTGTTTTTATATCAAGTGCCTCTTAGATATTTAAATGTTAATGATTTGAAACTGCATGGCTGTCACTAGAATCAATAAATTATAATATCATTATAAACATTAATACCAATGCTCAAAGGTTGTGAATATAATTAGTTTAACGTATTGCTGATAATGACTAATACTACTTTAAGATACAAGTGATATATTGTATTCAAGAATTAATTATTGAATGATTGGAACTTTTCAAATAAAAATAATTATTAAAGATAATATTAAAATGTGAGAACTATGACATTTTATACTTTCCATCAATACAAAATTTACCTATATATATTTGAAAGTAATTATTATTAAGTTTATGTCATGATTAGTTAATCTATCATCATTTTTATGCCAAATTGAAATTTGAAAGGGACAAATACAAACGCAAAAAAACATTGTAAGAACATATATGCAACGATCCCTAACATCAATGGCATGAGAAAGAATCTAATATGATAAAAAGTCCTCTTCGAACTATATAGCTGCTGATGCAGTGATGGTGAGGGGCCCCTTCCTGTTGCCACGGTGGAGGTCAAAGTCAAGACGGTCAACGAATGGATGACCTTGGCTGGTCGAGCGAGGCATATTCCGATAGGGGGTTAAGCACCGACCCACCATCTCCGACACCGAGTAGTCAAACTGACGCTCAAGGGATGCACAGAAGCTGAGCCGAGCAGCTCCTCCACTCGGCCTAGTAGCAGACTCGATATCAGCCGAGCACACGGATAATGACCTGCCCGCCGAGCGGCTATCCCGCTCAGCCAAGCAATAGAGCATGTGGACAGTGGGCTTCTGGCCGAGCAACCATGCCACTCGGCCTAGAAACAGGACGACACTTGGACAGGGGGCTTTCAGCCGAGCGGCTATCCCACTCAGTGTGCCAACAAACGCAAGGGTATTAGAATCCTGGCCGAGCGGCCATTCCACTAGGCCAAGCAACAGACAACGGTGGGATTGTTGGAGTGTATAATAAAAGCCTATCTTTTATAAACATTTATTTTTGAAATAAAAGAATCACATTGGTCAATATCTACATTTATTTGTTAAATGTAATTGTTCAATAAATTTATATAGTAGATAACATGGAGTGTGGTGTCACACTCAGAAGATCATGTTGTCGGTTCTCTATAAATTATAAACAGTTGCTCACAACTAAGATGGAAAGGAACAAACCATCAGAATAGTCGTAGTGTAATTAAGTATTAGTTTATCTTGACTAATAAATTACACTGATATACTTTAAGTGTATTGAGTAGGACCATTTAGGTAAGTTCTTTTCGTACTGACTTAGTAAAAGAACTAGACCTTAGTTATTATGGAAGTGTGTGCTCTTAATCCTAATATAATAACAAGCACATATATTTAATATTTATTTCTTTGACTTATCAAAGGGTGAGGTTTAGCTCGATAAATCAATATGCCCGATAAGTTGGGAAATAACATTACTTATAGTTTGTGTTGTTGATTATAGAAGGAATCTGTGTCCTAGTTATCTAGGTTGAGAATGTACCCAAGAGAAGCTCATAAGGATTGCCATGTTAAACCCTGCAGGTGGACTTAGTCCGACATGACAATGAAGTTGAGTGGTACTATTCTTGGAGCTAGATATTAATTAAGTGAGTTGTCAGTAATTTACTTAATTAGTGGACATTCGTAATATTAAACATAGGGAGACTAACACACTTATGATAAGAAAGAGCCCATAATGTAATTTGGGATTGGTGCGGTAGTGCGATAATAATTCTATAGTGGAATGAGTTATTATCGATGAACTTGAGTTGTGTGTTCGGGGCGAACATGGGATACTCAAGCTCATCGGAAAGCCAAAACCAATTTCTTCTCTAGGTCCTTGTCATAGCCTCATTATAGCCTCAAGTCCATCCAAATTTGAGGCTCTTCTTGGTGTCCAAGAAGTGGGCTGGTCCAATGCTTGGTGACCAAGCAAGGACCGGCCACATCCTTTTCTATAAGGGCCGACCCTTTGCTTGGTGACCAAGCTTGAAGGGGCCGACCACAATATTCAAACAAGGAGGGTTGTTTTTGAATTTTTAAAATCTTCTCTTTGTAGAAAACTATAAGTTTTAAAAGAGAGATTTTAATTTTAAAATCTTTTCTTATTTGATTTTGGCCACATGTTTTAATAGAGAGTTTTAAAAGTTTTAAAACTTTCCTTTTTTAACTATCCTCATGGTTTAAGAGAAAAAGGAAGATAAGTTTTAAAATTAAAATTTTCTATCATCATGTTAAAAAAGGAAATTTTATAATAGAAGTTTTAAATTTTAAAACATGGTTTTAATTTTTAGAACTTTCCTTTTTTAACTCCTACTTTAGGAAAGAGAGCTTGTAAAATTTTATAAGAGTTTTTCTTCTTGTAAAATTTTATAAAAATTTTATTTCCTTCCTCTTATAGGGGCCGGCCACCCTTGCTTGGTGCCCAAGTAAGGTGGCCGGCCATATTAAAAATAATAAAATAATAAAATTTATTTTTGGTGATTGATTCAATCAAGAGGAAAGAAAAGGAAAATTAAAAGGGAAAAGGAAAAGCTAGAGGAAGATTTTAATTTTTATAAAATTTCTTCCCTTATTTGCCTTGGGCAACTAATATAAAAGAAGGGGTGAGGGGGCTTCATGAGACACAACTCTTATTCTTTTGCTTGGAGATCTCAAGTGGATGACGCCTCTCTTTTCTCTCTTTCCCTTTGCTCTCTTCTCCTTGGTGGTGGTGGTGGCCGGATTTTAGAAGAAGAGGAAGAAGCTTTTGGGTGGTGTTCATCTTGGAGGATCGTCGCCCACACGACGTCCAAGGCGAGGCGAGGAATACGGCAAAAGATCTGGTGGTCATTAGCTTACAAAGAGAAGGTATAACTAGTAATTTTCTTCCACATTATATTAGTTATTTTCTTTGCAAGAATTCTAAATACAAGAGGCAATTAGAACTAGTTTTTCGAATTTATTTTTCGTGTTTGTGTTTTATTCTTTTTCGAATTTGTGATTCGATTGTTCCTTTTGGTTAACCTAGAGTTATTTAAGGAAATTAAATATTAGCTTTCCTTAAAAGGTTTTGTCTAGGCGGTGGTGGTTGCTCCCATATCCAAGAAGGTCATATGCCTCGCCATGCAGTCTTGGAAGCTAATTTTGAAAATTAATATTTAATGGAATTAATAACATAGGTGGATTTGAATCAATAGTGTTAAGTTCCCCTTGCGATTCAAATCTAAACCATTAAGAATAGATAAGTTAAATTTGGAATTAATGATGTTAAGTTCCGTCTGCGATTCCTAATTTAACTTCTAAAGAACACAATAGGTTATTTAAGGAAAGGTTCGACACTTGTTCAAAAAAATTTTGTACAGTGGAACCGGTTCGTTTTCCTAGAATTAACCAACAATTGGTATCAGAGCTAGAGTTTGCCTCTGTGTGTTTAGAATTCAAATAGGTTATGCACATGTCATACATAATTTAGGCAGGATAATAGTAGGATGTGCTAACTCTTTGGTTGCAGGCTCCAACTATTATGACATTTAGATATTGTGTGTGATTGGACCCTTGGACATGTCAAGGGCATTATTTTGTGTGCATGATTGTATGTATCAAATACAGCAGGAGCTGTATTATTTATAGAATTTTATTTTTTGTTCGATCTAGAATACATGTACATTCCATCGTGGAATATATGATCGATATATGTAAAATTCTATTTTTGTCGCGGATTGGATTCTTGCGAGGCGTGGTACTTTTGGAGCACCAGAGGCGCAGCGGAATAAGAAGCAAGATGGATGCGACGACTCGACCCGATGGTGGTGGCTAAAGATGGCAACAGCTAGGGTTGGAGCACATGGAGGATAGTAACAGAAAAATGCCATAATAGTTGGAAAATAATTTCCATATTTATTGCTTTTATTTACTGTGATGTGTGTGTATGCATGTGATATATGCTAGGATAGTTTAAAATCCTCATTTTTAAATAACTAAGTGGGAGAGAGATTTTAATAAATCCCATGGTCTCCATTACTGGTTTGTAAGTGATGCAACAAGCTTGCGTGTTGGCTCTGAGTGCCTCCCTCCACAACGGATGAGTTTGTTGCGGATCACTAGATCAAATTTCCTTAATGGATGGTTATAGGAAATTATTTAGGAGCATGTGATCTTCTCCAACTGAAGGGGCACAATCCTATTTAATGGACTTAGTATCAAGTAATGGTATACACTTAGACGCATTCAATAGTATCCTCCCCAACGGAGTCATTGTTATTGTATTGTGTGACCAAAGTGAAACCAACTATTAATTTTATTTGTCATAAAGTTAGGATGACAAGATAATAAAATTAATGGGTCACACCCTCCTCTTACAAATGTTGAATTTGTATATGTCCACACTGACGTGGCATGCAATATTCACGGTGATTTGAGGTGTTGGTTAATTTAAAATAGTATTGTTTGAGGAATCAATATTATTCTAAATTTAGAGTCTTGACCAAAGTTTATTTTTGTGATTCTTAGGATGACTTTCAACCCACTAGCCATTATATTGAAAGAAAACAAACTTATTGGTCCCAACTATATTGATTGGAAAAGAAACCTAGACATTGTTCTTACTGTTGAAAGCTATAAATTTGTACTGACTGAGGCTTGCCCTGATGCACCTGACGGTGACTCTACCCCAGAGGAGATTGAGTATCATAAGAAATGGGTAAAAGCTGATGAGATGACACGGTGTTACATTTTGACATCAATGTCAAATGTATTACAACATCAGCATCAAGATTTACCAACAGCTTATGATATAATGAACAATCTCAAAGAACTCTTTGGGCACCAGAGTCGGACTGCTAGGCAAGAGGCAATGAGAAAGCTAATGACAGCCACCATGTCTGAGGGGACACCCGTAAAGGACCATATCTTCAAAATGATGGCTTATTTGAACGAAATACAAGTTCTTGGAGGAGAAATCGATGGGGAAACCCAGGTCGATATAATTCTCCAAACGCTACCCGGAAGTTTTGAGCAGTTCCGCCTGAACTATAACATGAACAAAAGAGAGTATACTTTGGCGGAACTTCTGACAAAACTACAGGCAGCAGAAGGTATATTTCGTCAAAGTTCTCAGATTCACTATGCTGAAAATGGTTCTACTTCTAAGTCGAAAGGCAAGAAGAAGAAGAAACAGGTCTTTTCAGCAAAGAAGGTGAATAAACCTTAGGGTACAGGACAAAAAGCTGGAATGAAGAAGCCGAAGGGAAAGTGCTTCATCTGCAAGCAGTCTGGACATTGGAAAGCGAACTGTCCTCGTAGGAACCAGAACAATAAAGGTATATCTCATACTCTAATAGTTGAAACTTGTTTAGCGGTGTTATCTACCAGCACCTGGTGTGTAGATACAGGAGCCACTAATCATGTCTGTAATTCTTTGTAGGGGTTCCAGGAAACTTGGCGACTATTTGATGGAGAGATAACTATCTACATGGGCAATGCTACTAAGGTGGCGGCTGTTGCAGTGGGAGACGTCTACTTATCATTTGATAGGAATAGAAATTTGATTTTATGAAATTCTCTTTATGTACCCAGTTTTAGAAAGAATTTAATTTTAGTTTCTAAACTGTATTTGGATGGATATTCTGTTTCCTTTAGTAACAATGTCGTTATAAAGAGAAATAAGGTGATTATCTATTCTAGTACATTGGTTGGCAATTTATACACTTTAAATCCAATTTCTCCTACAAAGCAAAATATGGAAATTAATAACACATCTTCTAACTCTAATAAGAGAAATGAACCTTTGGAAATGAACCAAACATATCTTTAGCATCTAAGGCTTGGTCATATTAACTTAAGTAGGATTCAAAGGCTTGTAGCCGATAGACTCTTGGGTTCATTAGAGTTGGAAAACTTTCCAACATGTGAATCCTGCTTGGAAGGTAAAATGACCAAGAGACCTTTTAAGGCCAAGGGGTATAGAGCTAAAGATGCGTTAGAATTGGTTCATTCTGATTTGTATGGTCCTATGTCTATCCAGCCAAGAGGCGGTTATGAATACTTCGTCTCCTTTATAGACGATTATTCAAGATACAGATATATTTACTTGATGTGCCGCAAGTCTGAATGCTTTGACAAGTTCAAAGAATATAGGGCTGATGTGGAGAAACGTCTTGGTAAAAGTATCAAGACACTACGGTCTGACCGTGGTGGCGAATACCTCTTTGGAGAGTTTAGGAATTACTTATCAGAAGTCGGGATTCAATCCCAATTGTCTGCACCTGGTACACCCGAACAGAATGGTGTGGCAGAACGAAGGAATAGGACTCTTATGGAAATGGTTAGATCGATGATGAGTTATTTAGAATTACCAAATTTATTTTGGGGATATACTTTAGAAATAGCAGTGTACATTCTGAATATGGTATCTTCTAAAACAGTTCCTTCTACTCCCATGGAATTATGGGATGGGCGTAAGCCTAGTCTGAATCATATTTGGATATGGTGTAGTCCAGCACATGTGCTGAAAGGAGATACTGATAAGTTGGAATCACGTACAGAAGTTTATCTGTTTGTGGGATATCCTAAGGGAACGAAAGGTGGTTTATTTTATAATCCTAAAAATCAGAAGATCATTGTTAGCACCAATGCTCGATTTTTAGAAGAAGATTATGTAATGAACCATAAGCCCATGAGTGAAATAGTTCTAAAAGAAATAAGAGAGGACACGTCTACTTTTGTACCAACAGTACAAGATGAAGTACCACAAGAAACTGCAACACGAGTCACACATGATACACAACCAGAGAAAGTGCCTCGTCGTAGTGGGAGGGTTGCGAGGCAACCTGAGAGATTCATGTTTTTGGGAGAGTCTTTGGACTTGATCCCAGGTAAACATGAACCTGATCCCCGAACATATGACGAAACACTCCAAGATATAGATGCAGTATCTTGGCAAAAGACAATGAATTCTGAAATAGAATCTATGTATTCTAATAAGGTCTGGGAGCTTGTAGAACCACCTGATGGTGTAAAAGCCATTGGATGTAAGTAGATCTACAAAATGAAAAGAGGGATAGATGGGAGGGTAGAAACCTTCAAAGCAAGGCTTGTTGCGAAAGGGTATACTCAGAAAGAGGGAATCGATTATGAGGAGACTTTTTCACCAGTAGTCATGCTTAAGTCTATCCGGATACTCTTATCCATTGCCGTTCATATGGATTATGAGATTTGATAAATGGATGTCAAGACAGCTTTCCTTAATAGAAGTCTTGAAGAAAACATCCATATGAAGCAACCAGAAGGGTCATTGAAAAGGGCAAAGAGCATCTTGTGTGCAAGCTCAATCGGTCCATTTATGGATTGAAACAAGCTTCAAGATCTTGGAACATCCAGTTTAATGAAGTAATCCAATCATATGGATTTATTCAGTGTCTGGATGAGTCTTGTGTATACAAGAAGTGTAACGGAAATGTGGTGGTATTTCTTGTACTATACGTAGATGATATTTTGTTAATTGGCAACAATGTCAAGGTATTATCAGATGTAAGGGTATGGTTGTCTAAACAATTTGATATAAAGGACTTAGGAGAATGTGCACACATTCTTGGGATCAAAGTTATAAGGGATCGCAAGAAAAGAATGTTGTGCCTATCCCAAACTTTATATATAGATACAATCCTATCTCGTTTTAGCATGCAAAACTCCAAGAAAGGTTTCTTACCTTTTAGGCATGGAGTAGCCTTATCTAAAGAGATGTCTTCGAAGACATCAAAGGAGATAGAGGACATGAAGGTAGTTCCTTATGCTTCGGTTGTAGGAAGTCTTATGTATGTAATGCTGCGTACGAGACCTGATATCTGTTTTGCCGTGGACATGGTTAGCAGATATCAGAGTAACCCTGGACAAGGACATTGGACTGCTGTGAAGCATATATTAAAGTACCTGAGAAGGACTAGAGATTATATGCTAGTCTACCAAGCAGACGATTTGCTCCCTGTGGGTTACACAGATTCAGACTTCCAATCAGATAGGGACAATAGTAAGTCTACGTCAGACTATGTGTTTACTCTAGGAGGTAGAGCCATTGCATGGAGGAGTATTAAGTAGAAATGCGTCTCGGACTCAACCATGGAAGCTGAGTATGTGACAGCCTCTGAGGCAGCCAAAGAAGTTGTATGACTCAGGAACTTTCTAATGGACTTAGATGTGATTCCTGGTTTCCCCAAAATCATCACAATTTATTGTGATAATAGCAGTGCAGTTGCAAACTCGAAGGAACCACGAGCCCATAAAGCAAGTAAACATATAGAGCACAAGTACCACCTGATGCGAGACATCGTCAAGCGAGGAGAAGTTGTCGTCACCAAGATTGCATCAGCAGATAACCTGGCAGATCCTTTCACTAAGGCCCTTCCGGCGAAAGCTTTTGATCGGCATGTGGAGGGGATGGGAATCAGATGTATGGCACAAATATGGCAGCTTAGTCTTTTAGTATAAGTGGGAGATTGTTGGAGTGTATACTAAAAGCCTAGCTTTTGTAAACATTTATTTTTGAAATAAAAGAATCACATTGATCAATATCTACATTTATTAGTAAAATGTAATTGTTCAATTAATTTATATAGTAGATAACATGGAGTGTGGTGTCACACTCAAAAGATCATGTTGTCGGTTCTCTATAAATTATAAACAGTTGCTCACGACTAAGATGGAAAGGAACAAACCATCATAATAGTCATAGTGTAATTAAATATTAGTTTATCTTGACTAATAAATCACACTGATACACTTTAAGTGTATTGAGTAGGACCATTTAGGTAAGTTCTTTTTGTACTGACTTAGTAAAATAACTAGACCTTAGTTATTATGGAAATTTGTGCTCTTAATCCTAATATAATAACAAGCACATATATTTAATATTTATTTCTTTGACTTATCAAAGGGTGAGGTTTAGCTCGATAAATCAATATGCCCGATAAGTTGGGAAATGATACTACTTATAGTGTGTGTTGTTGATTATAGAAGGAATCTGTATCCTAGTTATCTAGGTTGAGACTGTCCCCAAGAGGAGTTCATAAGGATTGTCATGTTAATCCTGCAGGTGGACTTAGTCCGACATGATAATGAAGTTGAGTGGTACTACTCTTGGAGCTAGATATTAATTAAGTAAGTTGTCAGTAACTTACTTAATTAGTAGACATTCGTAATCTTAAACATAGGGAGACTAACACACTCGTGATAAGAAGGATCCCATAATGTAATTTGGGATTGGTGCGGTAGTGCGATAATAACTCTCTAGTGGAATGAGTTATTATCGATGAACTTGAGTTGTGTGTTCGGGGCGAACACGGGATACTCAAGCTCATCGGAAGGCCAAAACCAATTTCTCCTCTAGGTCCCTGTCGTAGCCTCATTATAGCCTCAAGTCCATCTAAATGTAAGGCTCTTCTTGGTGTCCAAGAAGTGGGCCGGTCCAATGCTTGGTGACCAAGCAAGGGTCGGCCACATCCTTTTCTATAGGGGCCAACCCTTTGCTTGGTGACCAAGCATGAATTGGCCGGCCACAATATTCAAACAAGGAGGGTTGTTTTTGAATTTTTAAAATATTTTCTTTGTAGAAAACTATAATTTTTAAAAGAGAGATTTTAATTTTAAAAACTTTCCTTATTTGATTTTGGCCACATGTTTTAATAGAGAGTTGTAAAAGTTATAAAACTTTCCTTTTTTAACCATCCTCATGGTTTAAGAAAAAAAGGAAGATAAGTTTTAAAATTAAAATTTTCTATCATCATGTTAAAAAAGGAAATTTTATAAGAGAAGTTTTAAATTTTAAAACATGGTTTTAATTTTTAGAACTTTCCTTTTTTAACTCCTACTTTAGGAAAGAGAGCTTGTAAAATTTTATAAAAGTTTTTCTTCTTGTAAAATTTTATAAAAATTTTATTTCCTTCCTCTTATAGGGGCCGACCACCCTTTCTTGGTGGCCAAGCAAGGTGGTCGGCCATATTAAAAATAATAAAATCATCAAATTTATTTTTGGTGATTGATTCAATCAAGAGGAAAGAAAAGGAAAATTAAAAGGGAAAAGAAAAGCTAGAGGAAGATTTTAATTTTTGTAAAAATTCTTCTCTTATTTGCCTTGGGCAACTAATATAAAAGAATGGGTGAGGGAGCTTCATGAGACACAACTCTTATTCTTTTGCTTGGCGATCTCAAGTGGTCGACCCCTCTCTTTTCTCCCTTTCCCTTTGCTCTCTTCTCCTTGGTGGTGGTGGTGGACGGATTTTAGAAGAAGAGGAAGAAGCTTTTGGGTAATGTTCATCTTGGAGGATCGTCAGCCACACGACGTCCAAGGCGAGGCGAGGAATACGACATAAGATCTCGAGGTTATTAGCTTACAAAAAGAAGGTATAACTAGTAATTTTCTTCCGCATCATACTAGTTATTTTCTTTGTAAGAATTCTAAATACAAGAGACAATTAGATCTAGTTTTTCGAATTTATTTTTCGAGTTTGTGTTTTCTTCTTTTTTGAATTTGTGATTCGATTGTTCCTTTTGGTTAACCTAGAGTTATTTAAGGAAATTAAATATTAGCTTTCCTTAAAAGGCTTTGTCTAGGCGGTGGTGGTTACTCCCATATCCAAGAAGGTCATGTGCCTCACCATGCAGTCCTGGAAGCCAATTTTGGAAATTAATATTTAATGAAATTAATAACATAGGTGGATTTGAATCAATAGTATTAAATTCCGCTTGCGATTCAAATCTAAACCATTAAGAACAGATAAGTTAAATTTGGAATCAATGATGTTAAGTTTCGTCTGCGATTCCTAATTTAACTTCTAAAGAACGCAATAGGTTATTTTAGGAAAGGTTCGACACTTGTACAAAAAATTTTTGTACAGTGGAACCAGTTCGTTTTCCTAGGATTAACCAACAGGGGTATCCTTCGACATCCTTTTTGGAGCTAGTGCCACTGACAGGCGGCATTGTCAGACAAAGGATTGTATGGCGGAAGCTTCCACTATCACTTCAGAGATATGCTCGGCCCATTAATGTATTGTGTCAGGGACACTTTACTGATATGTCTCTTCAGGAAAAGCTTGGGATAACGTGCCCACTTTAAGGAGAGTGCACAAACGCTACAGGAGCCGTATATAAAGGGGGGTTCAGGTATCGACGGAGGTATGCTTTACACGATTTCTACTATTACGCTATAGTTCTCGCTTCCTGTTTCTTCTTGCTTCGCCAGAGACTAACTTGAGCGTTGGAGGGCCATCAGCAGGGACCTCTTCCCTGGCTCTAGGTAATCTAGCACGTCATCGGGCAGAACGACCGTGAGCATATCTCGGCTTATGACTTTGCTCGTCACAGCGATCGCCAGGTGGCCCGCGTCGCGAAACTGACCGATCGTCCCTTTGATCGCCAAGTCAAATAGTTGAAGGGCCCGATCAGTGAATTTGCTGCATAATGCGTTCGAACGGAGGTAGGCTTGTTTCATGGTTTCAAACATGCTCCATTCAGCATCCTGGTAAATTCGCAATGTCGCGCGGGATCCCTCCAACTCATCCTTGGCGGTGGCTAACGCGAACTCCTTGGAGGCGATTTGATCATGGAGGGACTTTTCTTCAGCTGAGCGACTCTTCGGCTCACCCACCAAAAAATCTTCGACCTCCTTGAGCTTCTGGGCAAGATCCCAGACCTCCTTGTTCTTCAATTCCAGGTCGTCGATGGCCCATTGCTTCCTTGCAGTGGACGACTCTATCTTCTTGTCGAAGGTGGTGACTTGTTTGTTGCGTTGAGCTAGCATCACCTCCTAATCTACAAATTTTTTCCGCTCGGCCTCCAGAAGTTTATTACTCTTCTCCAGGTCGGGCTTCAACTTCTCGACCTCAGAGATCGATGGCCCTTGGGAGAAGGAAGCACCGCTTGAGACTTTGAATTTCTTGAACTCATCCTCCAAGAATGCGAGTCTGTGGCACATGGTTAGGCTCTCCACCCAGTACTGCGGGTAACCAGGAAAAGGTTATAGCCGAACAGAGGTAAGCTATGAATTTACATTAAAAAACTTACCCCGGTGGGCATTTGGGTATGATTGTTGGCCAGGGCACCTGGAGGTAGTATCGTCGCACGGGCCCGTGCATCCTCCCAAACTTCGACGAGTGGCCCCCGAATGAGGATCTGGTGCTCTGGGGTCCGGGACTGGGCGTTTGGCTCGCTACATTTCTCTGTTGGTAGATGAAAGATCGTTGTGATAGAGGGTCAACCGCTCGATGCCGAGTGAGCTGAGGCCTCCCGACCAAGGGCTGGTAGGATGCCAGACCGCTTAACCTTCTGGGGTTTAGGTGGTGGCGGCATGAAGGCCACGGGCGATGCGGCGATGGTTCCTTGAGATAGCTCGGCCAGGGAGGGCGTCCGATCAGACGATGAAGCCTCCACAGTTTCTGGGAGCAGAGCTTGAGTCGAAGTTTCGACCTTCTCAACTGGTTGCACGCTCGAGGTAGCGGAACACGAAGATGGCTATGCTCGGTGCCTCTTGCGCCTAGTTTGTGGCACGTCGGAGGAGGTCGAGCCTGAGGGTTCTTAGACGGGAATGATGGTGCGCCATTCCGTCTGAGGCTATGAGCCTAGGGTGGCCCTTCCGCTCGGCACATGGCTGGCTTCGCCTTCACCCATTCCACGGGCGCCTCCTTGCTCAGCCCAAGGGGATCTTCATGGGAGCCGACTGGCTCTAGACCTCAGCTCATCAATTCTTCAATAGCCTTTGCCTCAATCATAGTGTCCCTTAGCTTCACCTTGCCAGCCATCCACGCTTGCATCATGACTTCGGCTGCAAGATAAAAGGAAAAATCAGTTAGCATCAAAGGAATATGTAAAGAAGTGTCTTACCTAGGCTGGTCATCAATCAGGCCGAAGATGTAGAGGGCACCCTCAAGCAACAACTTATGGAGGTCGTACTTCTGATCGGCCAACATCGTTATAGCATCCAAATAGTTCGATCGTCTATTGTAACTCTTCAGCGGGGGCTGAGGCACCACTTCAAGCTGCCAACGGGTCGAGAATTCTGGCAACTCGGGAAGACGCATGAAAAAGAAGTACTCCCTCCAATATTTATTGGAAGTTGGCATTTTATAAAAAAAACACTAAAACAACCCTAAACTGGAAGAGGAAGGTCCTCGGCTCGGACAACTTCGGGTAGTAAAAATAGTGGAAGACCCGGGATGTAAGAGGGATGTCGTGCAGCCAAAACAAGACGATGACACCGCACAAAAGACGGAAGGAGTTCAGCACAGGTTGGGGAAGAGAGATACGAAAATATTTACAAACTATGCTAATGAAAGGATGGATAGGGAATCGCAGACCGACAGTAAAGTGATCCCTGAACAGACAGATGCATCCGATCGACGGGGTATTTGGCCGATCGGACGAGGAAGGTAGAATGATCTCGTGGTTGGATGGGATTTTGAAAGTGTTCATAAGGCCCTCAGCGTCGTCCTCATCAAACATGGACTCCATGGTGGTGTACTAGAGCCCAAGGATGGAGGCCGACGGTTGTGAGGAGCTGGCCATTATGAAAATGGATGGAAAAAGGGACTAGAAGGATGAAATGCAAATTGATCGGAGAAAGGCGGCCACCAGAAGGTCACTGGAACAGCGGAAATCAGAATGCTCGAAAGAAAAGGTGATAGGAAGATAGCTTACTGGGAAAAAGGGCGGCGAAGGATCGGCGAAGGGCAAGATGCAAGGAATCATCGGAAAGCAAAGCGCACAGAAGCACAGAGGTCGTCAGAAGCTCAGCAGCGTAAGCTTGGAGAAGGCAGCAATGCAGTGGGCTCATATACCCCAGGCTCGATCGACTGGAGCCATCCGATCTCAGTCGTGGAAACCTAGGACAAGCTCTCGCCATTGAATTCAAACCGCCAAGCGTCACCATCAATGTCTGTCACGTCAAGCGTGTGGCGGTGGTGCGTGTAACATGTGGCATGCTACCATGAGTCGGCAATTAATACAAGCATGGGAACCTGTTCTGCCTTAATGAGAGGGGATTTGCATGATTCTCAAGAAATCAAGGTGACGACAGCCTAGCTTGTGCTCGCCCAAGACAGCTCGAGGAACAAGTTCTGAAGTGTAAACCTCTGTCCACCCGATCGGATCGAGGGAGCGTGCCTGTGACCGAATGACAACCTTCAAAAGGCCGATCAATGAGGGTCTATTCTATTCAGAGTCCATACAGTGATGAAGGCTGATTGGGAGGAAATTCGCTCACACAATGGTCCAGTCAGTCGGACTACAACCTCCTTCGACTAGACTTAAAGGGGAGGCTTGTGATGCGATGATGGTGAGGGACCCCACCTCGTTTCCACGGTGGAGGTCAATGGAGGTCAAAGTCAAGATGGTTAACGGATGGATGGTCTTGGCCGGTCGGGTGAGGCATATTCCAACCGGGGGTTAAGCACCGACCCACCGTCTCCGACCTAGAGTAGTCAAATCGATGCTCAAGCGACGCATAGAAGTCGAACCAAGCGGCCCCTCCGCTCGGCCTAGCAGCAGACTCGACATTAGCCAAGCACGCGGACAGTGACTTACCCGTCGAGCGGCTATCCAACTCGGCCAAGCAATAGAACATGTGGACTATGGGCTTCCGGTCGAGCGGCCATCCCGTTTGGCCTAGCAATAGGACGACACTTGGACAAGGGACTTTCAGCCGAGCGACTATCCCGCTCGGTGTGGTAGTGGATGCAAGGGTATCAGAATCCTGGCTGAGTGGCCATTCCGCTCGGCCAAGCAACACACAACGGCGGGGTATCCTTCGATATCCTTTTGGGAGCTAGTGTCGCTGACAGGCAGCATGGTCAGGCAAAAGATTGTATGGCGGAAGCTTCCAATATCTCTTCAGAGATATGCTCAACCCGTTAAGGTACTGTGTCAGGGACACTTTACTGACATGTCTCTTTGGGGAAAGCTTGGGATATTGTGCCCACTTTAAGGAGCATGCACACACGCTACAAGAGCCCTATATAAAGGGGGGTTCAGGCATCGACGAAGGTATGCTTTACATGATTTCTACTATTACGCTACAGTTCTCGCTTCTTGTTTCTTCTTGCTTCGTCAGAGATTGACTTGAGCGTCAGAGGGCCATTGCCGAGGACCTCTTCGCTGGCTCAATTGTAACGTCCCGCCCCTTCCTGCTCAAGCTGATGGGGGTTACTTATCTTTTCTTCTTAAAACAGCGGAAGTCTTATTTATAGTATAATTTTTTTCTTTAAAACTTTTTCTTTACTTTTCAAATCATCATCACTAACTACCTATCATATGAGTCACATAACATGCTTTAACATAAATTTAAACCATAATACCAAAGAGCATGATGAAATGTCATGGAGTCATAAAAGAGCGACATAAATATAATTCTTATTAACTAGAAGCAGGTCTTTCTCTTTAGCCGAGTTACTACTACACAAGTCCTTCTTGCCCCCCTCCTGCTGCTCCCTTAGTACATCCATTCTTTGCCCTTATCTGTGGTACAAGGAAAGTAAGCTGTGAGCACACAAGGCTCAGTAAGATCCTTTCCTACTCACAAAAACCGTATAGCATAATTAAATCTCCAAGGCATAAAGCATAAAGACAACTCATCATATCATGTATAGAAGCATCATATCATAATATAATCGTAATGTATCATGGCATATCATAACATGCATCCTAGCATAACATAATCATAATCATAGCATATCGTAACATGATCATAAAGTTCATCTTAGCATAACATAACATAATCATAAGCATTATAGCATATCATGATATAATCATAAAGTGCATCCTAGCATATCATAATCATGATCATAGCATATCATAACATAATCATAAAGTTCATCCTAACATAACATGTCATAATCATAAGCATCATGGTATATCGTAACATAATCATAAAGTGTTATGCGAGATGACTTTCAAAAACATGATTCATGCAATAATATATGCAACATGTCCTTTGAAAACTTATTACATACATACTTAAACATAATCATAACATGATTAGGGCCCCGGCTTGTACCACATACATAAATGCGCGCGTCCTGTGTAGGTCCAAGGTAGCAAGTCTTGAACCCTACAAGGCATACATACTAGGCCTGTTTCTTAGTCCATCGACCTAGGGGCACTTAGGAGCCCATCCCTAACGAGGCCCGTTTCTTAGTCCATCGACCCTGGGGCGCTTATGGAGCCCACCCTTGGTACAAGCCATATAAAGTAAAGTAGCATGTCATACATATCATGGTTCTTAATATTTCATGCACATCGTATTTCTTATCATATCATACCATACAAAATTTGGGCACACAGCTCATCATAATGGTATGTAAAATTTAGACACACAACACATCATAAATACATGCATAGTTTGGGCACACAGCTCATCATAAATAGCATGCATAATTTGGGCACACAGCTCATCATAAATAGCATGCATAATTTGGGCACACAGCTCATCATCTTAACACACAGCATAGCATAAGGGTTACCATCATACATAGATCATAAGTGTACATAATTAAACATAGAAGCATAGCAAGCTCTTACCACATCATAAAACATTGCATGTGAGATACATGGGAATCATATTTAGATTTCTAACCCTAATGCCATATAGTGGCCGAAACCTATAGTTGGGATTTAGGTAAAAAAAACTACATACAAGCATGTGAACCCTAAACCAATATCATATCATATACCATAAGGAAACATCATGAGCATGTTTAGGTAGGGTTCTAGGTTTCTTAAGCTTATAAACTTATCATGGCCGAATCTTATCAAGCATTATATTGGGTTAAAATCATCATTCAAACATGTGAACCCTAAACCAATTTCGTAGCAAATATTACAAGGAACATCATGAGCATAATTAGGTTAGGTTCCAAGTTTCCTAGGCCCTTAAACTTGTTGTGCCCGAAACCCTTAAGGCTTGGAACTAGGTTTCAAGTGTCCTAAAATCATGGAAACCCTAAACCAATTTCATAGCAATTATTACAAGGAACATCATGAGCATAATTAGGTTAGGTTCTAAGTTTCCTAGGCCCTTAAACATGTTGTGGCCGAGACTTGTAAGGCTTGAATCTAGGGTTCAAGTGTCATAAAAGCATGAGACCCTAAACAAATTTCATAGCAATTATTTCAAGGAACAACATGAGCATAATAGGTTAGGTGCTAAGTTTCCTAGGCCCTTAAACATGTTGTGGCCGAGACTTGTAAGACTTAAAGCTAGGGTTCAAGTGTCATAAAAGCATGAGAACCCTAAACGAATTTCATAGCAATTATTTTAAGGAACAACATGAGCATGTCATATTAATTTCATAACTTGTCTTAAGGAGGATCATGGCATAATTAGTTTAGGTTTAACAATTTTTCTAGGCCCCTAGTCCTATCATGGCCGAATACATATGAGCATGGAATGAAGTTTAATCATCATATAGGCATGAGCATATCATGTTAACAACTTCCTCATCATGAGGCACATATCATAAACAAAAATAAGAAACATGCTTGGTTTGAGTCTTAACTTACCTATTTCCTTTGTTCATGTTTGGCCGAGTGTTTAGGGGTATGACTCTAAGTTCTAACCAAACATTCTAGCATATGAACATTAGATAAATCCCTACCATAAGATACATGTTACAAGAAACATGTTGAACATGTCAAAATTTAGGTCTTTACATTTCCTAGGTCCTTCTTTTTAGTCTTGTCTTGGCCGAAAATTTCATAAAGGTATCATAGGTTTTTAGGCAACCAAATCTCATAAAAAAAAATACACAAGCTATTGTATCACAGGTGAGGGAAACTTACCTCCTTTCTCTTGTGGTTTTCCTAAGGAAAAAAGGTATCCTAAGTGCCAAGGAAGAAGAGAGCTTCTTCTTCTTGTACCTCCTTTTGCTTCTCTTGCTTGGAAGGGATAGACCTTGAAGGCTTCTTCTCTAACTTTAGTTTTCTTGGAGAGGAACTTAGCTTAGCTTTTGGAATAAGGAGAGGGAAGGGGCTCTTGGTTTCGGTGGAGAATGAAGAAGGAGAAGGAAGGAGGAAGAAAAAGATTTAATCTCTTGTTTTTTTTTCTTCTCCCAATCCAATTTATTCCTATGTAAATGAAGCATGTCTTCATTCATTCCCTCAACTCATCTTTTCCCTCACTCCTTTAATTCCCACGAAAATAGAGAGAGGGAGGGAAGTAGGCAATTCATCTTTTGCTTGCTTCTTTTCTTAACCAAGAGGAAAGGAAGGTGAGCAACTTGGTTTTCTCTTGCTCTTTTGCTTAGTTTTTCTTTTATTTTCTTCTCATCTTTAACTAAATTTTCATTCCTTCCTATCCATATATTATTCATTATTCTAGTGGTTATCATACATCAATTTATCTCCATTATTTGTGGGAGGTTCAAGGTTCAATCCTTGATCTCACCTCTTCTTATTCTATTTTTTTGTTTCTATTTTCCCTTTTCTCTTATCCTTTTTATTTCTATGCTCTAAAGAAAATAATACCCATGTACTTATCTTATAATTTTGTGGGTGTTACATCAGTATTGATGCTACTTATGTTTGATGTGCATAGATTATATACACTTTTATACATGTTTGGACGCACATCTACTTGTATTTCATTAGCATAATCTATGTTTATTGCACCTTATTTCTCTATAATGTCATACTTCCATTATATTTTGTTTGGAGATCTATTCTTTACTTGATTTTATTGATAGGACGCTATTTGGAGCGAAAATGGAGCAAAAACGCACACAGGAGCTTGGGTCGTGTAAGCCACACGACCGTGTGGCCATTAGTATGTTCAGGCCGTGCCAAATGGCATGGCCTTGCCTGGAATCCAGATTTTAAGAGGACCACGGTCGTGTGAGACACACGGCCATGCCAACATCAAGTGGCCAAGCAACATACGACCGTGCCAACGATCCAGAGGAGAGAAAGGTCACGGCCGTGTGAATCCACACGGCCATGTGACCTCGGCAGAAAAGAAAAAGGCCACAGTCGTGTGAGCCACATGGCCATGTGACTCTATCTGAGAAGAAGCCGTGTGAGGCCATGTGGATTCCACATAGCCATGTGACGAAGAACACGGGCCATGCCACGCCAAAACAGGGCTATGCTGAATTTTGGGCAGATTGCAAACCATTCGTAATTTGGTGATAACTTTGTGAAACGTTGGAGTTTTGGGATGTCCTTTATACCAAAACGTAGCTGACTTAAAGATCTACAACTTTTCTTCAGATCCCATAGAGAGAAAACATTGTTTCCCTATGCTAAATGGCCCGGCGGTGCCTCCCAACCGTGGGTTCAACTGGACCTCCGCCCAGGTTGCATACCAAACTTTGAACCGCCATAAATTTCTGGTCAGTTGGAGCCAGGCTCGATACAAGTATCAGATTGAAGATATTTCAAGAGCTACAACTTTGGTTCAGGGTAAATCATGAGAAAACCTGATTTAAAGGGTGGAAAACTTGGTTTACCAGACCCCTGTAATCTTGGTTTTCTTGGGCAGCTTGGAGGAGGTATAAAAGGGTCAAGAACCCTATTCTTGGGGCATCTTTGGTTTGGGATTTCGTCCCTCTCCTTGGGAAAGGGTTCTTCCCTTCAGGGGAAACCCTAGAGGTTCATTCACCGCCATCCCTTGACGTTTTGTCCATCTCCAGAGCAAGGAGGCATCCCCAAGACATCGGAAACCTCGGCAAGTATCTCTTCTTCCCCTTCTTCTCACATCAAGGGTTGTAAGTATACTTTACTTTATGTTTTGGGGTTGTTCTTCCCTCACAATGGGTAGATCTCCTTCTCTATGGATGTAGGGAGTAGTTTTGATGTATTGATTGATGTATGAACTAGTGTATGCTAATTTCCTTGTTCAATGAAGGTTTTATGCCATGCTCTACTTATGTTGTGCCTCATAAGTGTTTGATAAAGCATGTGAATGGTATAAGCATGTAGACATGAGGGATTTATCTCCTTGTTAAGGTTTCTACTAGACTAGAACCGGGGGGGGGGGGGGGCCTTAGTGACAGAGGATACACATTCAACCAGACATATTATGCCCTTAGTGACAGAGGATACACATTCAACCAGACATATTATGCCCTTAGTGAAAGAGGACATAGACACTTACCCAATTTCTAGAGTCAAAAGGTCTTAATATAGGGATTACTCCTTAAACATGGAGGTTAAGGAAGTGACTATGCATTAGGGACATGATCCTACATCATAATGAAACCAAAATCTTAGAATCCATCTCCCAAAGCTCAATTCCCTCCAAGATCGATTCTCTCATTCTTCTCTTTCTCTCTTCAATCACTCTTATTAGTTTACAAGCACCAAAGCCAACTTTCGACCATCTAGATAACTTACTTTGCACCATCTCTAGTGCTTAATCAACAGCCCTTGTGGATTTGACAAATCTTATATATTACTGACAATGAAACCATACATTTGCGGTAGCGTAACAAGTTTTTGGTGCCGTTACCAAGGACTGTGCTTATAATATTAGTGATAATCATACTAGATTAGACTGGACTTTGTTTTCTTTTCCTTTATTTTTCTAATATTTTGCATTTAGAGATAAATAATTTTATCTTTATTTTTCTTTACCTTCTGCATTTTTATTAAAATTCCAAAAATAATATTATTTCATCTCTTCTTCTTACTATATTTCATATTTTATTTTTTGCATGCGAAGAACTAATCTTTCAGGACAACTTCTACCGTTCAATTCAAAGATCGATAGGACCTTCTTGAGAAGAAGAAACCTTCAAAAAGCATTTCAAGAAATACAAGAATTTTCATAGATGGCTGATAAATTGTTGAAGGATTACGCAGTACCTTATGCACGAGGGGTTCGGTCTAGCATCACTCGACCGCCAATCGAAGCTAACAATTTTGAAATCAAGCCTGCAGTAATTCACATGGTTCAGCAGAATCAATTTAGAGGAGGACCGCACGATGATCCAAACCAACACTTAGAGCTTTTCTACGAGATCTGTAGTACCATGAAAGTGAATGGAGTCCCTCCAGAATTAGTAAGGTTATTGCTCTTCGAATTCTCCCTGAAAAACAGAGCCAAGCAGTGGCTAAATTCACTTCCAGCAAATAACATTACATCCTGGGAGTAGTGTGAGCAGAAATTCTTGGACAAATTCTATCCACCAAGCAAAACTACTCATATGAGGAATCTGATTGTAAGCTTCAAACAAATAGACTCAGAATCATTATTTGAAGCCTGGGACAGGTTCAAAAGTATGCTGAGACAATGCCCCCATCATGGCCATGAAATGGTTGGTTCTACACACCTTTAACAATGGAATCAACTATCACACAAAGGTATCCCTCGATTCTATAGCAGGAGGAGTACTGATGAACAAGAGCCTTGATGAAGCTAAAGAGATCATAGAGAATGTAGCACAAAATCACCATTAATGGGCATCAGAAAGATTTGGTGGTTCTTTCTCAGGGAATCCAATAAAAGTGTCAGGAAAATTTGGCGTAGATGTAGTCACTCTCATGTCTGCAAAGCTAGACGCTCTGACTACGAAGTTTGAGGCCATGGGAAACAACAACAACACGGCCAATGTGATAGTTTGTGTTTGAGAAACTTGCGGAAGTATGGATCATGCTCAAGATACTTGCCCCCTAGGGCCAATACAAGCACAGATAAACCAACTTGAGTAGTGTGATGCGATAGTCAGCTACAACCAAAGGCAAAATAATCCGTACTCCAACACATATAATCCAGGTTAGAGGAATCTCCCAAACTTCTCATACCGGAACAATCAGGACCAAGGGCCAGCAAAGTAAAGCTATCAATCTGGACAACAGAGCTACTCACCTGGGCAGTAGGGCTACTCATCTGGACAACAGACTTTTCAACAGCAACCTTTACAGTTGTCCAGAATTGAAATGATGCTTGAAGAAGCTCTTACAGAGCAAAAAGATATGAAGAATGAGATCAAGCTGTTAACTCAAAGAATGGAAAATTCTGAGAAACATCAAAAGATGCAAGACAGCTAGATAGCCCAGATAGCCCAGTCTATCTCAAGAGCACAGGGAACATTTCCAGGGAAGCCAGATAAAACCCAGTGAAACACTGCAACCGCATCGAGCTGAGGAGAGGACAAACTGTGGAAGACCCCCAAATCATTACTCAGAAGGGACCTGACTTAGAGGAAGAGCCCTCTCCCCTAATGCCCAATCATACCTAGAACAGGGATGGAGAGGAGGTTACTAAGAAAGTTGATGGAACTCTTCAAATTCCCCCACAAAGTCAGACGATTCCTTTCCCTCAGAAACTGATAACCTTCCAAAAGGATGAAGAGTTCAATTGATTCCTGAAGAAGATTAAGGAAATTTGCGTAGAAGTACCACTGATAGATGCAGTGCACCAAATGCTAAAGTTCGTAAAGTTCTTAAAGGATATTTTATCTAACAGGCCGCAGAAGGGCGACTTCGAGACCGTAACATTAATAGAGAATTGCAGCTCTCTACTTATGACAAAATTCCACCAAAACTTTAGGATCCAGGAAGTTTTCCATGCCATGCAAAATTGGTTCTGAACTCATACCGAGAGCTTTCTGCGACTTGGGGGCCAGCGTTAGCCTACTTCCGTACTCTTTATGTAAGAAGCTAGGACTCTAGAACATTAAATTGACTACTATGACACTGCAATTAGCTGACCATTCATGTAGATACCCAATGCGAATAGTGGAAGACATGCCATTAGAAGTGGGTGGATGTATCGTTCCCACAGATTTCATTATCTTGGATATGGAGGAGGATCCCAAGATACCGATCATCCTTGGAAGACCATTCCTTGCCACAGCTGGAGCCATCATTGATGTGAAAAGTCACAAGTTATCCTTAGAGATCGGCAAAGAAAAGATTGAATTTAATTTATCTGATTCCTCCATCTGCGACCCCTCTTCTCAGGGAAATTCTAGCAAGATCAACATACACAAAGTCGAGGAGTGCAGTTTCCATGAGAGTTCCCCTCCAGCAAGAAATAAGAAATATATTTGTCCTGCACGAGTGAAACTAAAGGCGTAGACTAGAGCATTAACCCTAGGAGGAGAGCCGTGCTTCCACGGGTTTAGTCCACATTAACTAAAACGGAGCCGAGCTAAAGACCTAAAATAAACGCTTCTTGAGAGGCAACCCAAGGGTTTTTCATTCTAGTTCATTGTTCTAGTTTTAGTATGTTTAGTTGAGCACTTTTATTATTTCTTTATTTTTGGGTATTCATTTTCAGGATGTGCGGAGCCTCCACGAGCTGGCCGCGGGCATTTCATGGGTGTGGAGGCGTCAGGGGAACCAAAATGGCAAAAGGTGAGTTTCCGTGCGAAGCCGACAGAGGGATGAAGGCCACAGGCCGTGTAACCTTGCATGGTCGTGTGCCTTATGCAGAGAAAAGGAGAACACGGGTCGTGCCAACCGGCACGGCCGTGCGAGACTGTTAGAGAAGGAGAAGACTCAGGCCATGCCAATTGGCACGGCCGTGCGACATGTGCAGAGAAGGAGGAATGGGCTGTGCCAATTGGCACGACCATGCAACCTTGGCTGAGGGGAGAAAAGAGGAGGTTGTGCCAATCAGCATGGTCGTGCAGAACCCCACCTAACTCGGTCGTGCCTATAAGACATGGTCATGCCCCTACCCGTGTGCGCCGCCTACTCCTCCAAAAACCCTAATTTCCATCTCCTTATCCTCCCCACTACACCTCATCAAACCCTAATTCCCACCTCTAGAGCTCATTTTTGCTTAGATCTACATCTAGATCTAACACTTCTTCAAGCCACAAATCCGAAAAGAGAGAAGCAACTTCCCTATTTTTCCTTCCTTCTCCTCCTCTCCCATCCTCAAGACCCATCTCCATAAGGAATTCCTCAAAACCTTGCACGCCATGTCGCAGATCTTGAAGAGACTTCATCGAGGAAGCAGTGGATCTGGTGAAGGAGAGGCAACAAAGGCAAAGGGAAGGCGTCTTCTTCAAAAGGCAAAGGAAAAAGGGTGGCACGCGATGAAGGTAACGAAAATGAGTTCAATATTATTTTTAGAAATCATGAACATAAATCTTGATATGATATCCTTGTCTCTAGAAAAATTATATACATTAGATATATGGATCCCGCTACTTTGGATATGCTAGGAATTAGGGACAGTGTAGATTAGATGATTAGTGCTTTAGACTGGAACAATATTATGTATGCTCATTTACCAACTTACCCCCGCCTAGTCCTTGAATTTTTGAGTTCGATTGATGTTAAATTTTCTATTGAGGATGACTATGTAGGGGTCATAACTTTTAGGATGATGAA
Organism: Zingiber officinale; assembly: GCF_018446385.1. NCBI lineage: Eukaryota > Viridiplantae > Streptophyta > Magnoliopsida > Zingiberales > Zingiberaceae > Zingiber > Zingiber officinale. Next base: position 49,108,152 of record NC_055996.1, on the reverse strand, counting down.
TAAAGAAGTTTGGTGGACTTTTAGTGATTTTAATAATTGGTTTGGTTTATCTATTGGTGGTGCCCATGGATTTGATGATGAGATTAGATGGAATAAGTTTTGGGCATCAATAACCGGATCAAAGGATCCTTACAAACCTTCTAGAGCTAAGGCATCCCGCATGCAAAACCCGACCTTTAGATACCTCCACCAAGTGATGAGCAAAACGATCTTTGGTTGAGGAGAGAGTGATGGGGTGTTAGAAAGGTAGAGCTCTATTCTCTTTGGGCGATGTTGAATAAAGTGGATTTTGATTCCAGATTTCATTTCCTACAAAATTTGTTGAGAGCGGCTTAAGCATCTTCGGGGATGATAGTGTTTGGTGGATTGATCATCCAAATAGCAATCAATCTGGGTTGTGAGCTTGATGGACTAGAGGTTATTCATGGTAATAACAAGATCGACATTGATTCTTGTCTTGCGATGAAAATGATTTATTAGGATGAGAATGAGTTTACCTTCCCTAGGAACAATGGTTTTCCATTACCCCTTCCTTGCCCCGAGCGCACTTTGGTTCGCAACCCTGTGAACTGGGTGATTACTGACTTTATCCCCGAAACTATCCCCTCCATTATAGAAGAAACTGAGTACCACCAAGAGCCCTCGTCATCAGGATTCCTGCAGCCTTCCGGATTTTCAGAACCTCCTAGGCATTCTTTGTCCTATGGCACGGGACCCTCTAGATTTGATTTTTCTGATTTCCGTGCCTCCTTAGACTCCCTTCATGAGAAGCAAAAGACCGATTGTTGGAGGATCACTTCAAGTTATCTCACGACCAGTTTAGGGAGCTACAGGATCATTTTTAATTTACTAGGGACTTCCATAGTCAGGTGACAAGGTTCGTTCAGGACAATGAGGTTGACCAGGAAAGAATGAGGAATTTTATGGATGATATGGATATTACTAGACAACAAGTAGATGTCCTTTATCAATATCATCAACACCTTGACCATCTTTCTGGTATGCCTAGATTTCCCCTTGGCACATATCGGGGACCCCCTTATCCCCCACCCCGCCACCGTATTGATTTCATCGGGACGATGAAAAGTTTAAGTCTGGGGGGGGGGGGGGTGTTGTGTTTGTCTACACAACCTGAGTCGAGTCGACTTTTCTTTTCTTTCTATATATTTTATTTTTTTCTCTTTTGTGATTTTATTAGTCTGTTTTGTTTATTCGCATTTTATGAGTTTATATTTATAGTTTTGAGGCATATCTGAGAACATCAAACCTTTTACTTTTTCTGCTACTTGTCTGATAGTAAAATGTCTAGCATTTTCTTGGTTCACGTGTTGTCAAGATAGTGTTAGTATGTTTGGTGTATCTCCTTTCTCTATCTTTAGTAGCATGAAATAAGCTAAGTATTGTATGAAGTTTGGTATAAGTTTTGGCCTAACCTTAAGGATCTTATTTTCACTACACTTAAGTATTTAAACTTGAATAGTAGAAATATTTTTGAAATAGTTATGATTCATCCAAATTGTTTAGTACTTTTATTCCCATGGTGATTTCTTAATTACATTTTGGTCACTGGATGACCTTGGATCATGAAAGCTCATTTCGAAAAATCCAAATCCCAACATATGCTAGTGCTACACCTCTTTAGCACCAAAAAAAATTGAATAAGGGATAAAAAAATAGTTGTCGTAAGTGGAAACAAACAATTCACCCTTTTGAGACCGAGTTAGGTTATTGGGGAAATGAATGTTATGTTTCTCTTGATTCCGAGTATTATACTTTGAGACCTTGTGTAATTTAAAAAAAACGAACCAAGTGTATGGTAGGTAAGTGCCTATCACCGGGAACATTAGGAACTCAATTGTATGACGACTTAACTAGGACAGAAAATTAAAACTTGAAGAGTTTGAGTTACTTATTGCACCGAGCACAAAGAACTTATGATTAGGCCATACTTATGTTACTCCACAATCGTGCTTATCAATGAAACTAGTCGATAGAGTTAGGCGAATGCACTAGGGATTATTAAACACTGCCAGGCACTCATGAACATAGTTTACAACATTTTGCTTGAGGACAAGCAAAGGTTCAAGTCTAGGGGTGTGATGTGCGTAAATATTATGATCATTTATGCATGTTTTAATGCACATTCACTTACTTTATACGTATATATTCTTTGCACAATCGCCTCTTTTATCATGTACTCATCATATATACTCTTTTGTTTGGATATCTACTCTTTGTTTGGTTTTGTGTTGACAGGGACAACTTTCAGAGTAAAAACAACGATTGTCGACACATCGAAATGAGCTATAGAATACGGTCGTGCAACCTCTCACGACCGTGTGACCAAACAGGAGAGGAGAAGTGCATGGTCGTGCAACTCTTGCACGATCGTGCGGCCAACCTAGAGGTAGGTCAGAGCATGGTCGTGCATACTTGCACGATCGTGCCCCCCATGACCGCAACCAAGTACTACACGATCGTGCAATCCTGTATGGCCGTGTCCCCAGAGCTAAGCCCCAGGTTCACACGGTCGTGCCAATTGGCACGGCCGTGCAACGTAGCCAGATACAAGAAAGGGCATCGCCGTGCCATAAGGGGGGTGGGGGGAGCCGGGAAGCAAGCCGTCAGGGAGAGAATCGACTTGGTGCCATTCTATGCTATCCAAGACCTCCGTCCAGCGATCCTTCATCACCACATCAATTCCAGAAGCAAAGAATTAGATCCGAAGATCACACGTCATCGTTGGATAAGCGTCTATTCTCTTTCTCTCTTCTTGTTTGAGAATTGTATGCTTAACATTATGTCTTCAGATGTTTCACCAGCGTCTATGGAGTAGATTCTTTGTTCTAGGATGAGGTTGTAGTTGTGGATTGGTTTGATGTAAGACTCATACTTTTGCTTCTATTTCGACTACTCGATCTCTATATCGTGTTAATTGATTCTGTAGGAATTGCCTATCTCGTAGAGAGAATATTCTAGATCATACACTCAAGGGGCCCTAGTGACAGGGGTAACCCATTCACGGACGTCTAGGGTACTTCCTTGAAAGGTGAGACAACTCCTCCATAAGGAAATAAGAGACCAAACTAAGCTCCTTATCTCTATCCTTAGTGACACCAATTAGAGTAGTGTTCTTGTGATCTACCGAGGCACCCTAGTAACAGAGGTTAACCGTAATAGGATTTCATAGGGATCCTCTTTATTTGGTACCTAAGATTAGATACTTAAGTTTCCGGCGAATGCATGTTAATGGGCAATGAGTAAAGGATAGAATGTGATACATCAACACCACCACTATGAAACTGAACTCCTAGGACTCTTCATAAACCGAGTCTATTACTTCCTCTTTGCTATTTCTCATTTCCGTTTCCAAACCCCTTTTCTTTAGATAACTTACAACCATCGGTAGTTTAGCTAATCCTAAGTGAGCCATCACTAGTGCTTATAACCAGTCCTCATGGGATCGATAATCTTTATTACTGATGACGAATCCGTGCACTTGCGGAATCGTAACAAGCAACATCTTGCTCAGCTTGGAGAGTAACCCGTTCAGTTTTGTTCTAGATTAAATCAGATAGTAATGAGGCTATTTATGCATCTTGGGCTCTTAGCTTCTCCTAATTAGTCAACAATAAAAAATCCTTAGAAGCTAACTCTTGACTTAGCTCAGAAGATCTAGAGGTATGTGAAGATTTTAGTTCTTCTAATAAGGTAGTCTTGAGAACTAAATTTGAGAGGGATTCCTCTTTTAGGGCCCTCTCCACTTAAAGCTTGGACTTATTATTCTATAATTAAAGCTCTAAATTTTTCCTATTTGTCTCTTAGGATTGTAGTAATTAGCGTCAGTCTTGTAGAGTTTTCTTCATGCTAGTGATCAGCTCAGCTTGTGCCACTATTTTTCCTTGTAATGGAACTATTTTATCACTAGGAATAGTAGAGGCAACCTACAACTCGTCCACTCTTTCTTTTAAAACTTTGGTAGCCCTTTCCAAGTCCATAGCTAGTTAGCCCAAATGTAGACTTGAAGCATAGAACTAGATAAAGTAAAAATAGAATTATACTTTGCACCAATAAGCTAATAAAACTTAATCAAAAACTTACTGCAGTGGTATTATGATTGTGTTCAATAGCATGCTCAGAAATTGTATTCCTTTGCATTTGTCTCTGTGCTTGTAACCATGATTCAGCCAATGAACATTTTAGCTTAAGTATCTCATAAGGTGGAAGAGAGGTAGAATCTAGTCCTTGTTGGGATGGTAATCCATAGGATTGCTTAAAGAGACATGAAGAGCTAGTTGAGATTGTAGGCCCTAGAGGAGGAGCAAGGGAAAGCTCAGGAGATTGTGATGGAGCAAGAGATGGTTGGGAGGATGACATTGGCCTAGCTAACTCAAGACTTTGCTTAGATACTAGTCTTTTAGACACCAGGCTGGTGGATCTCCTACAAGGGGTCCGCCTCATGCAGGGATTAGTTGAAGGAGGGACTAAGGTTTTTAACAGAGTTGGTGAAGTAGTTGTGATATATGATGTTGTCTCGCTAGAAGGAATAACTGGGGGAATTGCACGAGACATAGGAATTAGGAGGCCTGGCCTCATCATAGCAAGTGTAAAATGAAAACGACTATGTTTCGAAGACTCATTCTCTTTACCTCGATCATAAGAAATCTCAGCAAAGTAATGTAAACTTACTCGGTGATGGGTATCGCAGGTAAATTTGGACACAAAGCCTCTATTCGAGCTTTTTGTGCTTGACGATGAAAGGAGTATCATGTTTTGAGGAGCTAGAGGATGGCTCTCGTGTTGGCTTAGCTGAAGGAAGTAGACCAATGGAGGAAGAAGTTTGATTAAGTTGACATCCTTTAATAAATCTTCTCCTAGCTTAGTCAGAACCACCTCATTAATTGAGTATTTCTATACAAAAAAGATGGGAGAATAGCTTCTGCTATGAAAATAAGTAAGGGTTAAAAATTTATATAATAAATGATCAAGAAATGACAAACAATTATTTATAAGTAGATTAAACTTACCAATGGAAGCACTCAGTTCTATGTCGACCAAAGTAAGTCCAAAAGTAAATAATAAGCCTTCTATGTTCAATATGGACAAGTTAAACTTAACACCTTTTAGTTTCTCCACAGAGGCACAAAAAGTTGGATCTGTGGGGATATTGCCCAATATGGAGATAGGAGGAAGACTCTATTGCTAGGTTACAGGATAAGGTGGAAGAAAGGGAAGGTGTATGAAAAAATATTTATCTCTCCATTCCCCCTGTGGTGGAACTCTATTGAATAAAATCACCTTAGGACACGCCTAGAATTTGAACAAACCATTCTCTATTTGACGGGGACAAAAAAATGGTGGAATAGATGAGGGGATAAGGGGGCATTGAGTAAGTGAAAACTAATAACAACACCTTGGGGAATAAGTTGGTATAGGGAAAGGTTGAAATATCAACTAACATCAACAAAGAAAGAATGTAGAGGAAAATAGAGACTCGATAGGACTTATTCCTTGAAGACCGCAATGTTTTCTAGTGGAGAATGGTGTGGATGGTGTTTTGGGGTAGGAATGATTATATAGGAAGGAATATTGTAGTTTAGATGGAGGTCGTAAGACTTATGGAGGGTGAAACTGGAAGAACACTAAGCATACCACTCGCTATGCTCTGACATCTTTGAGAGAAAAGATCACTAAGGTCAAAGAGGAGAAGGACAAAAAGTTTTAAGAGAAATGACGAAGTCTTAGGGTTTTGGTTGAATGTTTATAAGGCTTCTTTAAAAAAGTTTAATTGAGGGGGATCGTTGGATCATAGCAGTGCGAAAGACGGGATTAATTGAGGATCGCTTGATGATTGGATGAGGCGGTGGGCATAGAAAAATGGGTGCACTTATGACATTATACTCACACATGTCACTAATGAGAGGCCTACATCAATAATCGAGGTAATATGCCATTATCCTGAGCATTGGCGTGGGTACTAAGAATGAGCATTCAATTCGAGGTCAAGTTAAAATTATAAGAAAGGGAGCTGTGAAGTTTCTATTTGGGCAAGCAACATAAGTTGTAGTCCAGCTTGTCATGAGAATTGAATAAGTTTAAGCTTGGGCGAACAAGCTCGGATGAAAGTGAACTTGGCTAGCCGATTAGTTGTTGAGGGTTGAATGAGTGTTAGGATAAATAGAATCTAAGAAAAAATTGATTAAGTCTTACTCTCTCGTCTATATGCTAGCTCATCTATAAAAACATAATTATCAGCAAATATATAAATATTAATATTTAGAATGTTAAAATGTTCTTTAAAAAGCATAGTCAGAACATAGAAATATAACAAATTACACTAGTTTGGGAAAAAGATTGGAGGGATGAATTTTTAGTAATCTCCTACGATCAAGAGAATTAGCAAGGGGTTGGGATGTTAAGTAGTCTCCTTTCTTTAACTGTTCTATGGCCCCTTTAGCTCCATTCTTGAAGACTTTAGTGAAGGATATGACGATAGGATTATTAAATTCAAGAGATTTAAGGAACAACTCCTTCCTTTTTTCGAATCATATATCTTCTCTCACCTTGTAGGCATCCAATTTCACTCCAGTGTTTGTCATCTCAATCTCTTTGACAGATAGTGTAGTCTAGGTCTTTGCTAAGCTAGAACATAAGGAATCGTGTTCGATATCTTTAGCTGTTAGATCAGAAATTTTGGTGGATAACATAGAAGCATGTGTAGCTACTCTCTACATTCTCTTCATCTAACTTGGTTTTCAAATCTAATCGGAGACAAGCCTCTGATTTGAGTTGAGATTCCAAACTATCTATGGTTGTTTTCCACTGAGTTGCTTTATCAAGTTTGATTTGTGCTAATTTTTGAGTCTCTTAAAGTTGAGTAGACAATTCATGTATTCGTTCAGAAGTATGGGTAGAAGATGCCTATAGAATTTGCTACTTTAATGACTCATTTGCCTTAGCCAAATTATGCATTTGTTGAGCTACGCTCATACTCATCACCCAGTGCTGAAAAATAGATGTTGTAGTAGGAACCAAAATGGAAAAGAAATCGTTAATTTAAAGTTACATTACCTTAGTTTGTTCATATGAAAATATGTCTGATAGTTCTGTAGGAGTAAGCTCTCCAAGTTGTTTTCTTTTCTCTTCCCAAGCATTCATTAACTGACCTCCTAAGAATATGAAAAGAGTATGGGAAGGAATGGTTGTCGAAGAAAATGAAGCTTGAACGGAGGGTAAGGAGAAATGTAAAAGGGTGAGTCATGTGTAGGCAAGGGACATTCTCCCTAGAAACACATAAGAAAACTGGGGTAAGAGGTGTCACTTGGTACAGAAATAGTCTCTTGAATTTTAGCAAGTTGTGGAGTGGAAAGGGCTAGATAAAGGGCGGATAGATTGGGTTCAGGAGATTGCCCTCCCATGTCCCGCTGGCCAGGATCTTCTTGTGTGGAAGGTGTTTTTTGTTGGCTTTTTTGGGCAGCAAAAATCGCTTTTTGCGTTGCGGAAACCTCGAAATTCCCATGCCACGGATCCATGCAAAGAAATAAAATTTCGTAAAAACTTTCACGTACGAGTTTTCTAACCTAGATCTACTTTAGATCTAAAAGATAAGAATTTACCCTTGATGTGAAGCCCTTCGCTTAATCCCGCTCGTCCAAGGTTCGCCGGATCTCGAGAGTATCAAAGTAGATACTCCTCTATGTGTATCCACACAAGCAAGAGATAGAGAAGAAATCTTGAGTGTGCTAGCACTCCAAGAAGTCTCGGCCAAAGAGGAGGAGAGGGAGAGAAGAGAAGAGAGCAATGAGGAAGAAGATGAGAGTTACTCCACAAAATGAAAACTCCCACACAAGAATGAATGTGGCCGGCCACTTCATGGAGGAGTTTTAACTCCATGGGATACCAAGAGTCACAACTCTTGGTAACTCCCATGAGGTGGCATCCCACTTAAGCAACTATGATGATGTGGAGCATCATCATTGGTCCACTCTTTGCCAACTCACCAATGAGGTGGCAAATGGTCAAGTCAAACTTGACTCTTCATCTTCCTCTCAAGTCAAGTCAAACTTGATCACTTCTCTCCCTTGGTTGATCTAATCTAACCATTGGTTCAAGTTAATTTTAATTTAATGAATCTCTATTCATTAAATTAAATTAATTAAATGAGTCTAAGTCCAAATTAGACTCACTTAACACATGAACCAAATTGAGTCCAACTAAATTAGCTCAATTTGGATTACTCTTAATCTAATTTGGTTCATCACATGAACCTAATCCTTTAGGTTCATCAAATGAACCTAATCTCCATCTAATTGCCCTTTGTGTGTCACCCTATAGGTTCTTATAACGTTGGTAATGCTCCTAAACCCATTTAGAAGCATTAGTAATGAGCGGTATCTAGCAACATATCATTACTACCCAAGTTATAAGAATGTTGAGATCCAACATCACCTTGTGACTACTAATTTTGACTCTTCACAATATATGACAAGTGTCCTTCTATTCTTGACATCTAGATTGATCAATATGAGGCATAGACCGTGTCATCCTCTAATCAATCTAAATCTTAAACTCCAAGTAGACTCACTCAATCAAATGAGCTCAACATTTCATATTGACTCATTTGGGCATGGCCATGCACTTAGTGGTCTCACTCTATCAAGAATATCGATGTCACTCCCGTCATATAGGAGGGATAGATCCCATTTACATCACTCACATCTCTCCGCATAATTTGTTACATACCCAGTAATCGCCTTTATAGTCCACCCAGTTACGGGTGACGTTTGACGATGCCAAAGTACGTAACTCCTTATGTAGGGAACCATGGTGACATCATGTCCAAGGACTAGTAGTCATACTAATAGCCACATGAGAAAGTATATGACACTCATATAACGATCCATGATACTTTCTCATAGCGGGTCATTCAGTATACATTCTCCAATGCATACCCATGTGTCAACTTGATATCTCCATATCCATGACTTGTGAGATCAAGTCATCGAGTTGACCTACATGCTTGTCTCGTCACATTAACATTGTCCTTGAATGCTAATACTTGACTAGGAATGATTAAGAGTAGTGCTCCCTATATCATCTCATTATCGATTCAACTAACCAATTGATATAGGTAAGAACCTTCTACTCAAGGACGCTATTATACTTAGTTATTTGGCACCAATACAAGAAAGCATAATAACCATAAACAAATGCCTTTATTTATATATAAGAATATGATACAATGAGCTCATACAACAATCATCAAATGATTGGCTCTAGGGCTCTAACTAACAATCTCCCACTAGCACTAGTGCTAATCAGTGTAGGCTCTAAGGCCTAATGACCTAGTGTAACCATCATGCTTTCTCTGTGCTAAAGCCTTGGTCAAGGGATCTGCGATGTTAGCCTCTGTGGGTACTCTGCAAATCTTCACATCTCCTCTCTCGATAATCTCTCGAATGAGATGGAAGCGCCGTAGTATGTGTTTGGTCTGCTGGTGTGAGCGAGATTCCTTAGCTTGTGCTATTGCTCCATTGTTGTCACAATAGAGCTCTATGGGATCGGCTATGCTAGAAACCACCCCAAGCTCGGTAATGAACTTGCGGATCCAAACTGCCTCCTTTGCTGCTTCTGATGCAGCAATATACTCGGCCTCTATTGTAGAATCAGCGACTGTGTCCTGCTTCGAACTCTTCCAGCTCACAGCACCACCGTTTATGCAAAACACTAACCCTGACTGCGATCGATAATCATCCTGGTCGGTCTGGAAGCTGGCATCATTGTAACCCTTTGCAGCTAGCTCGTCATCGTCTCTATATATCAAGAAATATTCTTTAGTCCTTCTTAAGTACTTAAGAATATTCTTGACTGCTATCCAGTGACTTTCACCTGGATCTGACTGGTATATGCTCATCATGCTCAAAGCATATGAGATATCAGGATGAGTACATAGCATGACGTACATGATAGATCCTATGGCTGAAGCATAAGGGATCTGATCCATGCGGTCTCTCCCCTCTCTAGAAGAGGGACCTTGAGTCTTTGAAAGACTCACACCATGTGACATCGGCAGAAATCCCTTCTTGGAGTTTTGCATGGCAAACCGAAGTAATACCTTGTCAATGTATGTACTCTGACTTAGGCCAAGCAACCTCTTAGATCTATCTCTATAGATCTGTATGCCAAGAATGCGGGATGCTTCACCTAAGTCCTTCATTGAGAAACAAGTCCCTAGCCAAGTCTTGACAGACTGCAGCAAAGGGATGTCTTTCCCAATGAGTAGTATGTCATCCACATACAATATAAGGAAGACAACTGTGTTCCCTACAAACTTCTTGTAGACACAAGGTTCATCTTCATTCTTGATGAAACCAAACTTTTTGATTGCATCATCGAATCGAAGATTCCAGCTCTAAGAAGCTTGCTTTAGTCCATAAATGGACCTATGCAGCTTGCATACTCTGCCAGTATGCTATGGATCGAAAAAACCCTCAGGTTGTGTCATGTACACATCCTCGAGCAGGTTTCCATTCAGAAACGTGGTTTTGACATCCATCTGTCAGATCTCATAATCGTGGTACGCTGCAATAGCAAGCATGATCCGAATGGATTTAAACATCGCTACTGGAGAAAAGGTTTCATCATAGTCAATACCATGAATTTGCTTGAAACCTTTAGCTACCAGGCGACCCTTATAAATAAGTCCTGCCATGTCAGTCTTTCTCTTAAAGACCTACTTACACCCAATGGGTTTGACCCCTTTAGGTGGATCAACCAAAGTCCATACTTGGTTAGTGTACATGGATTCCATCTCGGTTCTCATGGCCTCTAGCCATTTCTCGGAATCTGGTCTCATCATAGCTTCCTGATAGGAGGTAGGCTCATCCTCAATGAGCACAACGTCATCATGGTCAGACAAGAGAAATGAGTATCTCTCAGGCTGATGACGTACCCTATCAGATCTGCGAAGAGGTAGGTCTACTTGAACTAGTTGTGGTTCCTCAACTCCTTGTGGAACAACATCATCCACAACACTTTGTGGTTCTAGTTCAACTTCCATCGATGCTTTAGTGCTATGGTCCACATCTTGAACTTCTTCAAGATCGAACGTACTCCCACTAGTCTTTCTAGAAACAAAGTCCCTTTCTAGAAATACCCCAGTCTTAGCCACAACTACCTTGTGTTGACTGGGAATGTAGAAGTAATATCGCTTCATTTCCTTGGGATATCCAATGAAATAGCACTTGTTGGATTTGGGTCCCAGTTTGTCCGAGACTTGACGTCGAACGTAAGCCTCACAACCCCAAATCCTCATAAAAGACACCTGGGCATCTCTCCCAGTCCATATCCTATATGGTGTCTTTATTACAACCTTAGATGGAACTCGGTTGAGAATGAAGGTTGCTGTGTCTAGAGCATAGCCCCAAAGATACATGGGAAGATTTGTGTGACTCATCATAGACGGTACCATATCTAATAAGGTACGATTCCTCCTTTCAGATACACCATTCCAGTGTGGTGTTCCAAGAGGAGTGAGTTCAGATAGAATCCCACACTCAGCTAGATAGTCACAAAACTCATGGCTAAGGTATTCACCACCTCGATCTGATTGAAATATCTTAATACTCTTGCCAAGCTGGTTTTGTACTTCATTCTTGAATTCTTTGAACTTTTCAAAGGATTCTGACTTATGTGTCATCAAATACACATAGTCATATCTACTGAAGTCATCAGTAAATGTAATGAAGTACCTATAACCACCTCTGGCAGCGTACATTGAAAGGGCCACATATATCACTATGTATAAGTTCTAACAAGTCAGTCGCTCTCTCGCTGTGTCCACTAAAGGGAGTCTTGGTCATCTTGCCTAGAAGGCATGACTCACATGTCTCATATGATTCAAAATCAAATGAGTCCAGCAAACCATCTTTATGGAGCTGGGATAAGTGTTTGTCATTTATATGACCTAAGCGACAGTGCCAGAGATAGGTTTGGTTCATGTCATTTGACTTGAACCACTTGGTACTTATGTTATAGATAGGGTTTTCAAGGTCTAGAATATAGAATCCGTTCATTAGAGGTGCACTACAATAGAACATATCATTTAAATAAACTGAATACATTTGTTCTTTATTATAAATGAAAAGTCTTTCTTGTCTAAACAAGAAACCGATATAATGTTCTTAGTCAATGAAGGCACATAACAACAATCATCCAATTCTAGTACAAGCCCAGAGGGCAGAGATAGAGAATAAGTTCCTACAGCAACAGCAGCAACTCGTGCTCCATTGCCTACGCGTAGGTCCACCTCGGGCATTGACATAATCATCTAATTAGGCCTTTAATTAAATGATGCTCCCACTGAATTATAGAATTTATGTAGGACAAGATCCACATCATACTATGCCCTGAGTTAGCTTTGGCTAAATCGCCCAAGACTTAGTATGATCGGTAGGTAACTAATTATCAATTACATCTCTATGCAACTCTTGTTTATAGGATCAAGATCCGCATTTATATTAAAACTCGAGTTAGCTTTGGCTAATACGCCCAAGAGTTAATATAAACATGATTTTGACCTATCTACCAACCAATGGAAAATGCCTATAGTTAAACTCGATCCAATTGAGTTAACTAGTTGCTCAATCAAATTGAGTTGTACTCACCCATGCATTGATAGGAGGGACCAAGATTGTCCCTCCGCACCCTACCAAGATAGTATGCGTTGCTCTGCTTTGGCAGATTCAACAACAACATGCGATCGAGGTAGTGATGGGTATCATGGCATGGTAGGCATTTCGAGTTGACGCGATTGAGATCTAATCTAATCGACGATGCGTATCATATACTCGATTTAGATCTAATCTAATCGTGAGGGCGCATCATGTACGCGATTTAGATCTAATCTAATCGTTAAGGCGCTGATTAATTACTATTCTAGCATGCATCACATATACACACACAAGCAATTAATTAAATATTTTGTGATTAGTCATGGCCCTACTACGATCTTCTCAAGCCAATGAGAAGATCGGATGGTCAACCTAAGGTCAACAGCTTCTCAAGGTCCTTCTTTTGACCACTTTGTGTTGCTCGCGCCCTTCTCGTAACTCCATCTCGAGTGAACCTTCCATCGCCTCGAGTCTAAACTATTTACAACAAGAATAAATAAATAGAAAGGCACGACGTGCAGGTCGCGTATCAAATATACAACACGCACAATCACATGACGACGCGCAGGCCGTATTATGAATTACAACACACAATATCCAATTAAATTGGGTCTTTTGGGCCATGACCATCACAAAATAATACATAATTCTAAATTATGTAATTTCTATAAATTTCTGTAATTTTTCTTACAATTTTTATAATTTTTATGAGAAAAAATTCCCGACGGTCCCGTTTAGCGATTTTCGGGCGCAATCGCCGAACGAAGCCCCTTGCGGGGTTAGGGGCAGTACCCCTACCCGCGATATAACCATCGCGAGTGTTCCTAAGCGATCCTACAGTGCCTTAACCGCTGTCCCAAAACAATTTGGGATGAAACCTTGCTGTTTCAGAAATATTTTCTCGGTAATCGAAGCCTACAAGTGTCTAAACACTTGTGCTTCGCTTCTACGAGAAAATTACCCATAAAATCTATAAAAATCATAAAAACACAGAAACTTACAGATCTGTAGAATTTCATAAAATTCAAAATAAAACTCATACGCGCTTCGCACGTGGCTCTGATACCACTGTTGGGTTTTTCAGGCCGCAAAAATCATTTTTTGCGTTGCGAAAACCCTGAAATTCCCATGCCACGGATCCGTGCGAAGAAATAAAATTTCGTAAAAATATTCTCGTACGAGTTTTCTAACCTAGATCTACTTTAGATCTACAAGATAAGAATTTACCCTTGATGCGAAGCCCTTCGCTTAATCCCGCTCGTCCAAGGTTCGCCGGATCTCGTGAGTATCAAAGTAGATACTCCTCTATGTGTATCCACACAAGCAAGAGATGGAGAAAAAATCTTGAGTGTGCTAGCACTCCAAGAAGTCTTGGCCAAAGAGGAGGAGAGGGAGAGAAGAGAAGAGAGCAAAGAGGAAGAAGATGAGAGTTACTCCATAAAATGAAAACTCCCACACAAGAATGAATGTGGCCGGCCACTTCATGAAGGAGTTTTAACTCCATGGGATACCAAGAATCACAACTCTTGGTAACTCCCATGAGGTGGCATCCCACTTAAGCAACCATGATGATGTGGAGCATCATCATTGGTCCACTCTTTGCCAACTCACCAATGAGGTGGAAAATGGTCAAGTCAAACTTGACTCTTCATCTTCCTCTCAAGTCAAGTCACACTTGACCACTTCTCTCCCTTGGTTGATCTAATCTAACCATTGGTTCAAGTCAATTTTAATTTAATGAATCTCTATTCATTGAATTAAATTAATTAAATGAGTCTAAGTCCAAATTAGACTCACTTAACACATAAACCAAATTGAGTCCAACTCAATTAGCTTAATTTGGATTACTCTTAATCCAATTTGGTTCATCACATAAACCTAATCCTTTAGGTTCATCAAATGAACCTAATCTCCATCTAATTGCCCTTTGTGTGTCACCCTATAGGTTCTTATAACGTTGGCAATGCTCCTAAACCCATTTAGAAGCATAAGTAATGAGCGGTATCTAGCAACACATCATTACTACCCAAGTTATAAGAATGTTGAGATCCAACATCACCTTGTGACTACTAATTGTGACTCTTCACAATATATGACAAGTGTCCTTCTATTCTTGACACCTAGATTGATCAATATGAGGCATAGACCGTGTCATCCTATATTAAATCTAAATCTTGAACTCCAAGTAGACTCACTCAATCAAATGAGCTCAACATCTCATATTGACTCATTTGGGCATGGCCATACACTTAGTGGTCTCACTCTATCAAGAATATTGATGTCACTCCCGTCATATAGGAGAGATAGATCCCGTCTACATTACTCACATCCCTCCGCATAATTTGTTACATACCCAGTAATCACCTTTATAGTCCACTCAGTTACGGGTGACGTTTGACGAAGCCAAAGTACGTAACTCCTTATGTAGGGAATCATGGTGACTTCATGTCCAAGGACTAGTAGTCATACTAATAGTCACATGAGAAAGTATATGATACTCATATAACGATCCATGATACTTTCTCATAGCGGGTCATTCAGTATACATTCTCCAATGCATACCCATGTGTCAACTTGATATCTCCATATCCATGACTTGTGAGATCAAGTCATCGAGTTGACCTACATGCTAGTCTCGTCGCATTAACATTGTCCCTGAATGTTAATACTTGACTAGGAATGGGTATTTACAAAGAACCTTATGTTCATTCAGCCTTTATCAGGCCAAACACGTATTAAGAACTCTATATAAAGTCAAGTATCTCTGGGTCCATTCGTTCTTTGCCCGACTGGGTGTTCACAGAGACCCTTATGTTCATTCAGCCTTTACCCAACCAAACACGTATTGATAACTCTATAGAATGTCAAGTATCTCTCAGTCCACCCGGGCTTTTCCCGACCAGGTATTCACAGAGAACCTTATGTTCGTTCAGCTTTTACCCGGCTGAATGTGTATTGAGAACTCTATAGAAGGTCAAGTATCTCTGGGCCCGTCCAGGCTTTGCCCATCACAGAGAACCTTATATCCATTCAGCCTTTACTCGACTGAATGTATGTTAAGAGTTTTATAGGGATAATTACCTTTAGGCCCGCCCATGGTTTGCCCGGTTGAGCACCCATAGAAAGTCTTACATTTGGTTGAGTTTCACCCAACTGAATTCTTCTAAATCCGACCAACCATTAACTGACCAAGTGTCATATTTCTCTTTTTTTATCATAAAACCTTAGAATTCTTATATTCTACCAAGCTTACAACCGGTTGTCCCTATATAAGCGTTATGCTTTGGAGCTACACAGACGAAATTTAAGGACTCTGAGGTCGAGATATCAACAGAACCGAATACCACTCTATCTCCAGTTTGACTCCCACTTCATCTTGACTTGACCTCCACGTCATCTCCTGAACCCATTCACCATAACCCATATAATTAGCCTCCCCACAAGTCTAGTCGAATGAAACGCTTAGGTTGCTAACGCTTTATTGACTCGTCTGATTATGTACAGGATTGTTGAAGAGTTCATTCAGATCTCGAAAAACTCATTATTCTTCGACCAACCACCCATCAGAGGCAGCGCACCATCTCATAGCCTTTAGATAGGATCACCGGTGTAGTCCCAAAAGTTCACATCGGATACCATAAAATAGTTTACCTACATAAATAACTATTGAGAATAGAAAATCAAACATAAGTTAGGTGTTTACAATTATTGTAGTAAAATCAAAACTTAGAATCGCTTTTCCCATTGAATTCTCTCAGATAACTCTCCTTTTTCTTCCCCCATCTCACTCAATACTCTTTCCTCACCATATTCTCTAATTTTTTCTGAAGGTTCCAAGAATACGATAAGGGGGAGGGGGGGGGGGGGGGAATATCACAAGTTAAAAACTTTTTGTTTCGTATCATAAAACAATCAAAGTAAGCAGTAAAAAATTGAATAAGAAAAATGACTCGAGTGGTTACTTGGTTCGAAGCCTATGTCGACTCCTACTCCAAGATCTGCGATCCTTGATCGCACTGTTGGGCAATTCACTATAATTATTCTTTCTAAAACCTTCGGAAAGAAGCAATTTATACAATGAGTAATATAAGATAATAACAACCTACTATCTTATTGAAATTAAATATAATGTAAGCAATATAAAATTATACCAATAGTAAATGAAATCTAAATCTCGATCGACACTTGATTGAAGTAGTAGCTGCTTAAAGATGAAGCATAGAGTAGCAACACAACAGCTTTGCATAGAGGTGAATTGGAGAATTGATTCATTGCTGAGCCTCGAACCTCGAGCTCTTTTTATAAGAATGGTTAATGTTCAATCTGCTGGGACCCGTTGGTTGGCTAGAAGGGGGGGGTTGAATATCCCTGCATAAAATCAAAACAAACAAACCCTTCTCGGACTTAAAGGAACACTTGCATTAAATAAAATAAGAAATAAACTGAAAGACTGAGGCTTGGAGGATATACTTGGTTACAACCGGGGAGGTTGTTAATCCAAGGAAGTGAATGCGCACTAAAGATCTCCTTCAGGCGGAGAAGCCTCGTTACAACAATGAAGCACGGAAAATAAAAAGCTAAAATGGAAACTAAAGCATGTACAAGTGTTGTTTGCAGGAATGCTTATTCTCTAAAGCTTCTGGACCAATGCTGTATTTGTAGTCTTGGTCGGGGGTGCCTGGAAGGGTTCCAGACGCCTGGAGTGGGATAGAATTCTATCCCCGATGCGTTGGTCAATGTCCACATCGAACATGATAAAAATCAGATTCCAAGCGTTCGGACCCATAAAGTCAATAGGGTTGACTTTTTTAGTCCGGACCCTCTACTCCGATGCTGCTCGCCTCGGTCCGAGCCTTTCGCTCTGGCTCCCCTCGCTTGGGTGATTTCGACCATCTAGAATAGGGCTCACCCGAACCCAACTTCCGGCCTTCTCGAGCAACCTTCCGCTCCGGCTTCTCGTCCCTCGGAAATGTCGCATGCCTCCTTCTCGTCCGCCCACGTACTCTTCCGTAGCACCTTGTCCTTCAGACGCACCGAGCCCGTCGGCTCTTACCCGTGCCATCCTTCTCACTAGCTGCGTCTTTTCCTCGACTTCTTGTACTCCTAAGCTCCTGCACACTTAGACACAAGGATAAACACAACAGGTTAAAACTTATAGTTTTCTACAAAGAGAAGATTTTAAAAATTCAAAACACTCATCCTATTTGATTTTATTTTGGTCGACCCCTACTTGCTTGGTCACCAAGCAAGAGGGTCAACCCTCTTTAGGAGATGGTGGCCGACCATTGCTTAGTAACCAAGCAATGGGTCGGCCTCCTTTCTTGGACACCAAGAAGGGCTTTTAATGAGTGGTTTATAAGGCACTAATGAGACTACAACAGGGACCTAGAGGAGAAATTGGTTTTGGCCTTCCGATGAGCTTGAGTATCCCGTGTTCGCCCCGAACACACAACTCAAGTTCATCAATGATAACTCATTCCACTAGAGAGCTATTGTTGCACTACCGCACCAATCCCAAATTACATTTATGGGCTCCTTCTTATCATGAGTGTGTTAGTCTCCCTATGTTTAAGATAACGAATGCCCACTAATTAAGTAAGTTACTAACAACTCACTTAATTAATATCTAGCTCCAAGAGTAGTACCACTCAACTTCATTGACATGTGGGACTAAGTCCACCTGCAGGGTTTAACATGGCAATCCTTATGAGCTCCTCTTGGGGACATTCTCAACCTAGATTACTAGGACACAGTTTCCTTCTATAATCAACAACACACACTATAAGTAATATCATTTCCCAACTTATCGGCCATATTGATTTATCAAGCTAAATCTCACCCATTGATAAGTTAAAGAAATAGATACTAAATATATATTCTTGTTATTATATTAGGATTAAGAGTGCACACTTCCATAATAACTAAGGTCTAGTTCTTTTATTAAGTCAGTATAAAAAGAACTTACCTAAAATGGTCCTACTCAATATACTTAGAGTGTACTAGTGTAATTTATTAGTCAAGGTAAACTAATACCTAATTACACTATGACTATACTAATGGTTTGTTCCTTTCCATCTTAGTCGTGAGCAACTGTTTATAATTTATAAAGAGCTGATAGCATGATCTTCTGTGTGTGACACCACACACCATGTTATCTACTTTACAAATTAATTGAATAACTATATTCAACAAATAAATATAGACATTTGACCAATGTGATTCTTTTATTTCAAAAATAAATGTTTACAAAAGCTAGGCTTTTAGTATACACTCTAACAATCTCCCACTTATACTAAAAGACTAAGCTACCATATCTGCTGCCATACATCTGATTCCCATCCCCTCCACATGCCGATCAAAAGCTTTCGCCGAAAGGGCCTTAGTGAAAGGATCTGCCAGGTTATCTGCTGATGCAATCTTGGCGACGACAACTTCTCCTCGCTTGACGATGTCTCGTATTAGGTGGTGCTTGCGCTCTATATGTTTACTCGCCTTATGGGCTCGTGGTTCCTTTGAGTTTGCAATTGTACTGCTATTATCATAATAAATTGTAATGATTTTGGGCAAACCAGGAATCACATCTAAGTCCATTAGAAAGTTCCTGAGTCATACAACTTCTTTGGCTGCCTCAGCGGCTGCTACATACTCAGCTTCCAAGGTTGAGTATGAAATGCATTTCTGCTTAACACCCCTCCATGCAATGGATCCACCTCCTAAAGTAAACACATAGCCTGATGTAGACTTACTGTTGTCCCTATCTGATTAGAAATCCGAATCCGTGTAACCCACAGGGAGCAAATCGTCTGCTTGATAAACTAGCATATAATCTCTAGTCTTTCTCAGGTACTTCAATATATGTTTTACAGTAGTCCAATGTTCTTGTCCAGGGTTACTCTGATATCTGCTAACCATGCCCATGGTAAAACATATATCAGGTCTCGTACACAGCATTGCATACATAAGGCTTCCTACAGCTGAAGCATAAGTAACTGCCTTCATATCCTCTATCTCCTTTGATGTCTTCGAAGATATCTCTTTAGATTAGGCTACTCCATGCCTAAAAGGTAAGAAACCTTTCTTGGAGTTCTGCATGCTAAAACAAGCAAGGATTGTATCTATATATGAAGCTTGAGATAGGCACAACATTCTTTTCTTGCGATCCCTGATAACTTCGATCCCAAGAATGTGTGCACATTCTCCTAAGTCCTTCATATCAAATTGTTTGGATAACCATACCCTTACGTCCGATAATACCTTGATATTGTTGTCAATTAGCAAAATATCATCTACGTATAGTACAAGAAATACCACCATGTTTCCGTTACACTTCTTGTATACAAAAGACTCATCCGGACACTGAATAAATCCATATAACTGGATTACTTCATTAAACCGGATGTTCCAAGATCTTGAAGCTTACTTCAGTCCATAAATTGACCGATTGAGCTTGCATACTAGATGCTCTTTGCCTTTTTCAATGAACCCTTCTGGTTGCTTCATATGGATGTTTTCTTCAAGACTTCCGTTAAGGAAAGCTGTCTTGACATCCATTTGCCAAATCTCATAATCCATATGAGCAGCAATGGATAAGAGTATCCGGATAGACTTTAGCATAGCTACCGGCGAAAAAGTCTCCTTATAATCGATTCCCTCTTTCTGAGTATACCCTTTCGCAACAAGCCTTGCCTTGAAGGTTTCTACCTTCCCGTCTGTCCCTTTTTTCCTTTTGTAGATCCACTTGCATCCAACGGCTTTTACACCATCAGGTGGTTCTACAAGCTCCCAGACCTTATTAGAATACATAGACTCTATTTCAGAATTCATTGCTTTTTGCCAAGATATTGCATCTATATCTTGGAGTGCTTCATCATATGTCCGAGGATCAAGTTCATGTTTACCCGGGATCAAGTCCAAAGACTCTCCTAAAAACATGAATCTCTCAGGTTGCCTCACAACCCTCCTACTACGACGAGACACTGTCTGTGGTTGTGTATTATGTGTGACACGTGTTGCAGTCTCTTGTGATACTTCATCTTGTACTGTTGGTATTGAAGTAGACGTGTCCTCTCTCATTTCTTCTAGAACAATTTTACTTTTAGGTTTGCGGTCCATTATATAGTCTTCTTCTAAAAACTAGGCATTGGTGCTAACAATAACCTTCTGGTCTTTAGGACTATAAAATAAATCACCTTTCATTACTCTAGGATAACCCACAAACACGCGAACTTCTGTATGAGATTCTAACTTATCAGCATCTGCTTTTAACACATGTGTTGGACTACCTCAAATCTGAATATGTCTTAGACTGGGCTTTCGCCCATTCCATAATTTTGTGGGAGTAGAAGGTACTGATTTAGAAGGTACTAAGTTCAGAATGTGCGCTGCTGTTTCCAGAGCGTATCCCCAAAATGAATTTGGTAATTTTGAATAACTCATCATCGATCTAACCATCTCTATAAGAGTCTTATTCCTTCGTTCTGCCACACCATTCTATTGGGGTGTACCAGGTGCAAACAACTGGAATTGAATCTCAGCCTCTGATAAGTAATTCCTAAACTCTCCCAAGAGGTATTCGCCACCATGATCAGACCGTAGTGTTTTGATACTTTTACCAAGACGTTTCTCCATATCAGCCTTGTACTCTTTGAACTTATCAAAGCACTCAGACTTGCGGCGCATCAAGTAAATGTATCCGTATCTCAAATAATCGTCTATAAAAGAGACAAAGTATTCGAAACCACCTCTTACCTGGATAGACATAGGACTACACAAATCAGAATGAACAGTTCTAACACATCTTTGGCTCTATACCCCTTGGCCTTAAAAGGTCTCTTGGTCATTTTACCTTCCAAGCAAAATTCATAGGTTGGAAAATTTTCCAACTCTAATGTACCCAAGAGTCCATCGGCTATAAGCCTTTGAATCCTACTTAAGTTAAAATGACCAAGTTTTAGATGCCAAAGATATGTTTGGTTCATCTCTGAAGATTCTTTTATCTTATTAGAGTTAGAAGATGTGTTATTAATTTCCATTTGTTGCTTTATGGGAGAAATTAGATTTAATGTATATAAATTGACAACCAATACACCAGAACAGATAATAACTCTATTTCTCTTTATAACTACATTGTTACTGAAAGAAACAGAATATCCATCCAAATATAGTTTAGAAACTGAAATTAAATTCTTTCTAAAACTGGGCACATAAAGACAATTTCTTAAAACCAAACTTCTATTCCTAAAAGGTAAGTAGACGTCGCCCACTGCAACAGCCACCACCTTAGTAGCATTGCCCATGTATACGGTCATCTCTCCTTCAAATAGTCGTCGAATTTTCTGGAACCCTTGCAAAGAATTGCAGGCATGATCAGTGGCTCCCGTATCTATCTACACACCAGGTGATGGTAGACAACACCGCTAAACATGTTTCAACTACTAGAGCATGAGATATACCTTTATTGTTCTGATTCCTACGTGGACAGTCCGCCTTCCAATGTCCTGACTGCTTGCAGATGAAGCACTTGCCCTTCATCTTCTTCATTCCATTTTTTTGTCCTGTACCCTGAGGTTTATTCACCTTCTTTGCTGAAAAGACCTGTTTCTTCTTCTTCTTGCCTTTCGACTTAGAAGTAGAACCATTTTCAGCATAGTGAATCTGAGAACTGTGACGAAATATACCTTCTGTTGCCTGTAGTTTTATTATAAGTTCCACCAACGTATACTCCCTTTTGTTCATGTTGTAGTTCAGGCGGAACTTCTCAAAACTTCTGGGTAGCATTTGGAGAATTATATCGACCTGGGTTTCCCCATCGATTTCTCCTCCAAGAACTTGTATTTCATTCAAATAAGCCATCATTTTGAGGATATGATTCCTTACGGGTGTCCCCTCAGACATGTTGGTTGTCATTAACTTTCTCATTGCCTCTTGCCTAGCAGTCTGACTTTGGTGCCCAAAGAGTTCTTTGAGATTGTTCATTATATCATAAGTCGTTGGTAAATCTTGATGTTGATGTTGCAATACATTTGACATTGAAGCCAAAATGTAATACCGCGCCATCTCATTTACTTTTACCCATTTCTTATGATACTCAATCTCCTCTGGGGTAGAGTCACCGTTAGGTGTATCTGGGCATACCTCTGACAGTACAAACTTATAGCTTTCAGCAGTTAAGACAATATTAGGTTTCTTTTCCAATCTATGTAGTTGGGACCAGTAAGTCTATTCTCTTTCAGAATAATGGCCAGTGGGTTGAAAGTCATCCTAAGAATCACAAAAATAAACTTTGGTCAAGACAGAATAATATTGATTCCTCAAACAATACTATTTTAAATTAACCAACACCTCAAATCACCGTGAATTTTGCATGCCACGATAGTGTGGACGTATACAAAATCAAACATTTGTAAGAGGAGGTTTTACCCATTAATTTTATTCTTGTCAACCTAACTTTATGACAAATAAAATTAATAGTTGGTTTTCCTTCTGTCACACAAATAATAGTAGTGACTCCGATGGGGAGGATACTATTAGACGTGCTTAAGTGTATACCATTACTTAACACTTAGTCCATTAATAAGATTGTGTCCCTTCCGATGGGGAAGATCACACGCTCTTAATTAATTTCCTATAGTCATCCCAAATGGAAGTTTGATCTAGTGATTCACAAACGAACTCATCCGATATGGAGGAAGGCACTCAGAGCCAACGCGCAAATTTGTTGCATCACTTACAAACCAGTAATAGAGACCGTAGAATTTATTAAAATTCCTCTCCCACTTAGTTATTTAAAAATGAGGATTTTAACCTATGCTAGCATATCATGCACACATACATCACAGTAAATAAAGTAATAAATTTAGAAATTAATTTTCGAACTATTATGGTCTTTTTCATCACTGTCTTCAGTATGCTCCAACCCTAACTGCTACCATCTTTAGTCATCGCCATCGGGTCGAGTTGTCACATCTATCTTGCTTCTTATTCCACTGCGCCTCTGGTCCTCCAATAGCACCACGCCTCGCAAAGATACGATCCGTGACAAATATAGAATTTTACATATATCGATCATATATTCCATAAAGGAATGTACATGTATTCTAGATCGAACAAAAAATAAAATTCTAAAAATAATACAGCTCCTGTTGTATTTGATACATACAATCATGCACACAAAATAATACCCCTGACATGTCCAAGGGTCCAATCACACACAATATCTAAATGTCATAATAGTTGGAGCCTACAACCATAAAGTTAGCACATCCTACTATTATCCTGCCTAAATTATGTATGACATGTGCATAATTAATTTGAAAACTAAAACACAAAGAGGCAAACCCTAGCTCTGATACCAATTGTTGGTTGGTCCTAGGAAAATCATACTGGTTCCACTGTACAAAAATTTTGTAGAAGTGTCGAACCTTTCCTTAAATAACCTATTGTGTTCTTTAGAAGTTAAATTAGGAATCGCAAACGGA
The DNA here is from genome assembly GCF_018446385.1 of Zingiber officinale. Taxonomy (NCBI): domain Eukaryota; kingdom Viridiplantae; phylum Streptophyta; class Magnoliopsida; order Zingiberales; family Zingiberaceae; genus Zingiber; species Zingiber officinale. The sequence continues at coordinate 49,084,004 of NC_055996.1, read as the reverse complement.
ACTTAACATTATTGATTCCAAATTTAACTTATCTGTTCTTAATGGTTTAGACTTAGATCGCAAGCGAAACTTAACACTATTGATCCAAATCCTCCTACGTTATAAATTTAATTAAATATTAATTTCTAAAATTGGCTTCCAGTACTGCATGGCTAGGCACATGGCCTTCTTGGGTATAGGAGCATCCACCACCGCCTAGACAAAGCCTTTTAAGGAAAGCTAATATTTAATTTCCTTATACAACTCTAGGTTTAACCAAAAAGAACAATCGAATCACAAATTCCAAAAACAAAGAAAAACACAAACACGAATTACAAATTCAAAAAACTAGATCTAATGCCTCTTGTGTTTGGAATTCATACAAAGAAAAACAACTAGCATGATGCGGAAAACAATTGCTAATTATAGCTTTTCTTTGCAAGCTAATGACATTGAGATCTTCTGCCGTATTCCTCGCCTCGCCTTGGACGTCGTGTGGGAGACAATCCTCCAAGATTAACACCACCCAAAGCCTTCTTCTCCTTCTTCTAATTTTCGGCCACCACCACCACAAAAGAAAAGAGAGCAAAGGGAAAGGGAGAAGAGAGAGGGCCGGTCACACCAAGAGAACCACCAAGCAAGAGAATAAGAGTTGCTATCTCATGAGGCCTCCTCACCCCTTCTTTTATATTACTTGCCGAAGGCAAATAAGGGAAGAATTTTTACAAAAATTAAAATCTTCCTCTAGTTTTTCCTTTTCCCTTTTATTTTTCTTTTTCTTTCCTCTTGATTGAATCAATCACCAAATCATTGGATGATGATTTTATTTTAATTTTTATTTGGCCGACCCCCTTGCTTGGGCACCAAGCAAGGGTGGTCGACCCCCTTAAAGAGGAAGGAAATATTTTTTTTTTATAAAATTTTACAAGAAGAAATCCTCTTATAAAATTTTACAAGCTCTCTTTCCTAAAGTGGATGTTAAAAAGGAAAGTTTTAAAAATTAAAACCATGTTTTAAATTTTAAAACTTCTCTTCAAAAATTTCCTTTTTTAACATGAATAGAAAATTTTAATTTTTAAAACTTCTCTTCCTTTTTTTCTAAAACCATGAGGATGGTTAAAAAAGGAAAGTTTTAATATTTTAAAACTCTCTATTAAACCATGTGGCCTAATTCAAATAAGGAAAGTTTTTAAAATTAAAATCTCTCTTTTAAAACTTATAGTTTTCTACAAAGAGAAGATTTTAAAAATTCAAAACACCCCTCCTATTTGAATTTATTTTGGCCGGCCCCTACTTGCTTGGTCACCAAGCAAGAGGGTCGGCCCTCTTAAGGAGATGGTGGTCGGCCATTGCTTGGTCACCAAGCAATGGATCGACCTCCTTTCTTGGACACCAAGAAGGGCTTTTAATGAGTGGTTTATAAGGTACTAATGAGACTATGATAGGGACTTAGAGGAGAAATTGGTTTTGGCCTTCCGATGAGCTTGAGTATCCCGTGTTCACCCTGAACACACAACTCAAGTTCATCAACAATAACTCATTCCACTAGAGAGTTATTGTTGCAATACCGTACCAATCCCAAATTATATTTATGGGCTCCTTCTTATCATGAGTGTGTTAGTCTCCCTATATTTTAGATAACGAATGTACACTAATTAAGTAAGTTACTGACAACTCACTTAATTAATATCTAGCTCCAAGAGTAGTATCACTCAACTTCATTGTCATGTCGGACTAAGTCTACCTGCAGGGTTTAACATGACAATCCTTATGAGCTCCTCTTGGGGATATTCTCAACCTAGATTACTATGACACAGTTTCCTTCTATAATCAACAACACACACTATAAGTAATATCATTTCCCAACTTATCGGGTCTATTGATTTATCAAGCTAAATCTCACCCTTTGATAAGTTAAAGAAATAGATACTAAATATATATGCTTGTTATTATATTAGGATTAAGAGTACACACTTCTATAATAACTAAGGTCTAGTTCTTTTATTAAGTCAGTATAAAAAGAACTTACCTAAAATGGTCATACTCAATACACTTAGAGTGTACTAGTGTAATTTATTAGTAAAGATAAACTAATACCTAATTACACTATGACTATACTAATGGTTTGTCTTTTCCATCTTAGTCGTGAGCAACTATTTATAATTTATAAAGAGCTGATAACATGATCTTCTGTGTATGACACCTCACACCATGTTATCTACTTTATAAATTAATTGAACAACTATATTCAACAAATAAATATAGACATTTGACCAATGTGATTCTTTTATTTCAAAAATAAATGTTTACAAAAGTTAGGCTTTTAGTATACACTCTTACAGGGTTGAATATCCCTGTAAAATACCGAAAAATTGGTGAATCACCATAAGGGAATTTTCTGAAATTTTTATAAGTTTTTTGGAAATTTTTCGGAGGACGTATGGTGTAGGATACGGGGATAAAAGTGGGCTCCGGAAAATGCATGTTTGGACTACCCCATTTAAAAAAGGAAAAGTTTTATTTCTCTTTTCCTTTTTATTTTTCTTTTCTTTTCTTTATTCTCTTCTCCCCAAAACCATCGACGCTGCGGTTTCTTCCCCCTCCTCTTCTCTACTCCTTCTTCCTCTCCCGAGCCTATTCCTTTTCTCATCGCCGCTTCTCCTTATCTTTCCCCAACCGACGCGCAGTCGCCCTCGAGCCTGATCGCCTTCCCCTCTTCCCGTTGCCTCGTTGCCGCAGAAATCTCAGCCACCGCCGAGGTTGAGCCCTAGATTGGGGAAGATCAAGAACGAGTCGACGCTCCTCTTCGACACCGAGCCTCTCCCTCTTCGTGAGTTGCTGCCCCGCCACCGACGGACCTCACCATGCCCTAGTTGTGCCATGGTCTCATCTTCTTCCTCTGCCAGCACAAACCACTTGTAGAGTATCTCAACGCCGCCAACTTCTGCCCGAGCCCTAGGTCCCCGACGTCGATCCCTTGCCTCTGCCTGTCGACGGCATCCTTGTCGGTCGAAGAGAGCCAAGGGAAGCCGATCTCTTCATCACTCGATTTCCTCTCCTCCGACACCCTGTCCCCTAGCCTCCAGCCGCATGCCCTAGTCGATCTTGGAGGTAAGTTAGTTGGAATTAGGTTTGTTTGGCAGTAATCTTCACTCTGTTCTTGATCCTCTTCCTTGTTGTGGATCAAGGTCACGAGATTTGAGAGGAAGTAGTGAGTGGTATTCCTTCTTTGGAGTTCTTTTGTTCACTAATTTTAGATGATTGGTTGTCTGGTTGATCAGTGAATCTCCTCTTCTTAAATTTCGACAGTGAAGTTTCCAGCAGGGGGGTCATGTTGTGGAGTACCTTTAGTCCAGCAGCCCACCCTGTGTTCTGCAGCCACGATCCTTGTTGTTGATCAACAGGAGGCAGTGAATTGAGGTGAGGTGTAGAAAATGGATTTCGTAATTAGTTGTTTGTGTGTAAATGAATTGGGTTCCTGGTAGATAAGAATTGGATTTAGCTATTTGATATTGTGGTAGTAGCTAAATAAAAATGTATATATATTGGTGACACAGGATTTTGACGCGAGACGAGTATCTCGACGTCGGATTTGGACCAGATTGGACCTTCCTATTGGAGGCGGGTACTTTGACTTTATGTTATTTGATATGCATAGTAATGTTTTTAACAAATAGCAATGATTGTGTTTCTTATTTGCTTCGGTAGATCACTACCTGATCTGTTACATGCTTGTTTGTTTATTTGTTATGCACATAATGTCATATTTACCTGATTATACATGCTTATAGAGGTAGTGACACAACCATGTTATTTATTATGTTCAAGACCTAGGATTTTTGATACCTTATCTGATCTGTGTACCTTTGATTTGGTTCATTGTCCTATGGTACACATTTTATATTTATATATGGATATTGTTATGCTGTTCAGGATATTGTCATGTTTAATGTCATGCATCATCTCGCATGATTGCATGCTGTGCGATAGTTTGCTCTATTATTGTCGAACACATCGCTAGTTACATGTATCTGTACACACCACCACTCATGGGTTAGTGGTATATCAGATAGGTGTGTAGCAGTTCTGTTGTTTGGCTCCGTTGGTCTGGTGACTCAGCGTAGTAGTCGGCAGATGGTTCTGCTCTGTTTGGCTCCGCTGGTTTAGTGTAGCAGCATGGTAGCCGGCAGGCGGTTGGACTCTGTTTGGCTCCGTTGGTCCGCTCATGGGTAGTGTGACGCAGCGTGGTAGCTGGTAGAGATTCCTCCCCGTCATCGTGTACCAGGAGATGAGAGCATTGAGCTCCCCCATTTATGATTTGGGGTAGGAGGATAGGTGTACTCCGACAGCATCTCGTCCACTCGGTCACTCATCAAGAGTAGTGATGGCAGAGTGCACGGTTGTCACAGCCCTACCCACTCGGTCTCACCATTGTGTGTGAGATGGCTGACTGACGTCAGGGGTGACCATGACATTGGCATCATATGCATGATGCATTTATTGCTTTTGTTTGCTGCATTTACTTGCTGCATTTATATGGATGCATATGATTGAGATGCATACAGGATTTATGATACTTTCGGTCTGACGACCCTGTTATACTTATACCCTGGTCCTGGTTAGTATAATTTTCTCCTTCTTATTTCAATTGCATTTATTCTTCTTATATCAGGAGACTGTACGCATGATTAGTGCTGATTGTTATTTTCTTTATTATACATATTAGTTGTTACCCACTGAGTGTTGGACTCACACCCTCCTCCGTTGCTATTTTCAGGTTGATGTTGTCTGGAGAGTTCCAGTCACTAGTCCCCTGCAGTCCATGAGGACAAGTGTTGATCTTTTGGTTTCCTTTATTATACTATGTTTAGACTTGTGCTGTTTTGATACATCTGGACTTGTATCAGTTTACTATATGGATATTATCAATGACTTTCATTAGGATTTGTTTTACTGCATGCCTGCCTAGACGGCAGAAGAGGTGAGTGGATTTATTCCATCGGATTTGTGCTTTATGGGTGTAGTGGAGTAGGAAATATGTTTTGAGCTTTATGGGTGTAGTTGAGTAGGGTTGTTTTTGAGTCTTCTTATCATTGCTTTAGTTGTTCACTATTAAACTACGTGGATGTTTGGATGTGTGTTATGTTTTATTATTGTTATTGTTCTGGCCGTGTTGGCCGATGTATATGTGGCCCTGAGGGCATTGTAGAAGTTTCAGATTATCACCCATAAAGGGGAGGTGCTGCCGAAATTTTTTCGGACAGGGACTTCCCCAGGGCGTGACAATCCTTGCACTAAATCAAAACAAACAAACCATTCTCGGACTTAAAGGAACACTTGCATTAAATAAAATAAGAAATAAACTGAAAGACTGAGGCTCGGAGGATTTACTTAGTTACAACCGAGGAGGTTGTTAATCCAAGGAGGTGAATGCACACTAAAGATCTCCTTCAGGCAGAGAAGCCTCGTTACAGCAATGAAGCATAGAAAATAAAAAGCTAAAATGGAAACTAAAGCATGTACAAGTGTTGTTTGCAGGAATGCTTATTCTCTAAAGCTTCTGGACCAATGTTGTATTTATAGTCTTGGTCGGGGTGCCTGGAAGGGTTCCAACCGCCTTGAGTGGGATAGAATTCTATCCCCGATGCGTCGGTCAATGTCCACATCGAACATGATAAAAATCATATTCCAAGCACCCGGACCGATAAAGTCAACAGGGTTGACTTTTTTAGTCCGGACCCTCTACTCTGGTGCTGCTCGCCTCCGTCTGGGCCTTTCGCTCTGGCTCCGCTCGCTTGGGTGATTTCGGCCATCCAAAATAGGGTTCACCCGAACCCAACTTCCGGCCTTCTCGAGCAACCTTCCGCTCCGGCTTCTCGTCCCTCGGAAACGTCGCATGCCTCCTTCTCGTCCGCCCATGTACTCTTCTGCAGCACCTTGTCCTTCAGACGCACCGAGCCCATCGGCTCTTACCCGTGTCATCATTCTCGCTAGCTGCGTCTTTTGCTCGACTTCTTGTACTCCTAAGCTCCTGCACACTTAGACAAAAGGTTAAACACAATAAGACCTAACTTAACTTGTTTGGTCACATCAAAACAACCTTAGGGTACCAACAATCTCTCTCTTTTTGATGTGAGCAACCCAAGTTAAGATAGGGTAAAAAACTATAAATTTAGAACAATAAATTTTACAATAAAGTACAAAAAGTAAAAAAAAAAAAAAAGTTTAAGCTACCTCCCCCTAGACTTAATTCTCCCTTCTTCCCCTTTGATCACATAAAAAATGGGGTAAAAAAAGTCTAAGGGTAACTTGTATAAAACTCTGAATTTCAAATAATTTTTATAAAAAATTCAAGTAAGAAAAAAAGTTTCTAAGTAAACTTTGATTTTGGAAATATTGAGAACAATTTTGATAGCTCTAAAAAATGTAATAATTTTAGAAAAAATTTGTAAGTAACAATGAAAAATTTTCTCATCTAAACAAGTTTTTAAGAATTAATTTTTGTAGAAGTTTGGTAAATTAAATCTGATTTTAAAAAAAACTTTAAGTAAAAAAAAATTCTAAGTAAAAAAAATCTAAAGAAAAATTTTCTAAGTTTTTTTTTAAAGTTTGTGCAACATGTAAAATACATTTTGATAAAGCGCAAAAAAAACTTTAAGATAAAAAATAAGAGGTTATACAAATTTGCATAGAAAAATTTTAGAATTTTTTTTAAAAATTGAGTAACTATTAAAGCATTCTCTAATTTAAATTTTAATGCTCTATCAGTTAGTGAATTAAACATTTTATTTCAATACTTGTCTTCTCGGCAGTGAGAGGTACTAGGCCTTTTTGGTTATTGGAGCAACAACCACTTTCTAGACAAAGTCACATAAGAAAATTAAACATTTAATGTACTCTCTGAAAGCCCTAAGTCCAATTGAACTTTTAATTAAGACAAGACTTTGGAAGCCAATAAAGGTTCCTTCCAAATGGGTTAATTAGAAATTTTTTAGGGACATATTTTTTTGAAATATTTCTAATTTTCCCTTTATGATATTTGAAATATCACTTTAAATTATATCTTCTAATATTTATACTATATGTGCATATATGATTTTTCAAGTCTTTTATTTCTTTTTGTAGATTGTCATTTTCTAGCTTTAATTTATCAAAATCTTCTAATGGACAAGATTTTGCTAGAATTCCTTTTAGTTCTTTAATTTCTTTTTCTAATTTACAACAATCTTTAGATAATAATTTTATAAATTTAAATATTTTACCGGGAGGAAGAGATCGTACCTGACTTACCTTGTCGATCTCGTTGTCCGTGGCTCCCCCTGAACCACTGCTTTCTTCTGATGTTGCTCCTCCTTCATCGATGCTCTCGAGGCTTATTTCGAAAGAGCTTTCTTCATATTCATCTTGATGACTTGCCATCAACACAAGCCTAGAGAAAGCCTCAACTTCCGATTCGGACGACATTTCATCTCACACCGCCTTTAAAGTCTTGTACTTGTTCGTTTGGAAAGGCTTCTTTCCTTTGTCCTTGTCCTTGTTCCTTAGCTTAGGGAAGTTGTCCTTAACTTTCCCTTATTCGTTGCAGTGGTAGCATCTGATTATCCTTTTCTTTCTACCCTGCGGATGGTTAGCTTTTCTTCTTTTAAATAATTTTTAAAACGCCTTAACATCATTACCATTTCTTTGTCGTCGAGAGAGGATTCTAACTCATGTTCGTCTCTCATTGCCTTGAAGGCGATGTTGTGCTTCAGCTCCTTCATACCTACACATCTCGATTCATGCACATCAAAATTTGAAAATAATTCTTCTAATGTAATAGATTCTAAGTCCTTAGAGATATAGAAGGCATCTACTAGTGATGCCCATTTTGTATTTCTAGGGAATGCATTAAGAACGTACCTTAGCGAATCTCAGTTGCTTACCATTTCTCCAAGATTCGACAATCCAGTGATGAGCTCCTTAATCCTCGAGTGAAGTTGTGCAATCGTTTCATCTTCTTCAAATCGTAGATTAGTGAGTTGGTTGTGTAGTAAATCTCGTCTCATGAGCTTAGCTTCAGACGCCCCTTCGTGTAGCTCAAGAAACATCTCCCAAAACTCCTTTACTGAGTCATAGGTTCCGATCCGGTTGACCTCTTGTGGCGGAAGGATGCTCAGCAGATGGAACTCTGCTTTTTTGTTTGCCACGTAGTCGGCCTGCTCCTTCTTCGTCCACTGGTATTCTTCCTTACCCTCGGGTGCTACAAAATCGAACTTCATTATTAAAAGTAATTCAAAGTCAGTTTTAAAGAAAACATGCATTCTGTCACGCCACAGGTAGTCCCTGTCCGAAGAAATTTCGGCAGCATCTCCCCTGTACGGGTGACAATATGAATCCAGAATACATATATCTCTATACCTCGGCCACACACGGCCGGAATAATACAATACAAATAAGAAACAATCCACGCAGTTATATTCAACATTTCCACACAATTCAATATAAAATCAATCCACGCAGTTTAATAAGGAAAGACGATATAGAACCTCGAAGATATATGTAAACAACCTACTCCACTACAACGAAGAAAACAAATCCATGAAGTAATGAAAATACAACCGCAGCGGAAAACAAAAGTAGCAAACCCGAATGTTCAATGTAAAGTCCACAATACAAACCCACATCACAAGTATATAAGATGCAAAAACAAAACAGATCCCGACAACAGGAAATCCTCGCGATAAAGGGGCTAGCGACTGGAATCTCTCCCGACGGCCTCAACCTGAAAAATAGTAACAACGGGGTGAGTTCAAAGAACTCAGCAGGTAAACCAATAGACATGTACAGCAATATATATCCACCAGTAATAACCTAAGGTACAGTCTCCTAAACCATAGGATCAATAGTACAGTTCTCTAACCATACAACCTACGGTATAGTCTCCTAACAGTTCAACAGATATGCAGAGCTGAAATAAACTGTAATAACCAACAATAGGCATAAAGCACAATCTATAGCAAGAATAATAAGAAAATGCATAACTGTAATAAATTGTACTCACCTGCGAGGCTTGGGCAAATGACTGTGGACATACACAGACAAAGATAGTTAGAGCAAATAAGCATGTATCCTGTATGCATGTCAATCATGTGCAGTCACCCAAGTGCATCATCCAATATGCAACAATCACAATAAATGTAATATGTGCATATGATGCAATATGACATGGTCACCCCTGACGCTAGTCAGCCGTCTCACACGCGATGGCGAGACCGAGTAGGTAGGGCTGTGACACCGTGCACTCTGTCGTCACTACCCCTGATGAGTGACCGAATGGACGGGATGCTGTCGGAGTACACCTATCCTCCTACCTCAAATATAGTGAGGGAGCGTAACGCTCTCAACTCCCGGTACGCAATGACGGGGAGGGATCCCTGTCTGCTACCACGCTGCAGTCACACTACCCATGAGCGGACCAGCGGAGCACTACAGAGCTACTTCCATACACACCCTACTGTGCTGTGCCACTACCCATGCAGTGAAACACGTTGTGTGCAGGCCTATGTAGCTGGCCGACGAGTTCAACAATAATGGAGTCGTCAATCGCCCAGCATGCAATCATGCAGGATAGTGCATGATGCTACAGTATGTCATACCTGAACATAGCCTCGTCCATATATGTGTGTGCCCAAAAGGTAAACGCATATATATAACCATGATATAAACAGCATAAATCCAAAGACATCACATATAACAATGATGTAAGTATCATGAATCCAAGAGCATGTATCACACATGTAAAGCAACTAATCCAGTAGAGTAGAGCACTATAGATATGCATCTCTATGAACATATATATACATGGCAAGAGATAAAATATCCAATCCTGAAGTAAAGCAACTAGCAGATGAAGCATGTGATAGGTATCAACTAGCTAAGACCAAGAGGGAGAATAATCTATTATCTACCACTAGTAAGTATATATAAGCTACACATATCATAAGACATTATCAAAAGATAAGTCAGAGGGTACCCGCCTCAAATAGAAGGTACGATCAAGCAATCCAAGGTCGAGACGCCTGTCTCGAATCAGAGTCCTGTGTCAAACAAACAATATATATAGATTTTATTTAGCCAAATCAAATGAATAGCTAAATAAAACTCCTAGAACTAAATTAGGGCAAAAACCCTAATCCATACAATCTCAACCTACGTAATTAAATCTAATGGTTAATTAGGATTAGTTACCTAATCCCTAATCACCAATTAGATTAGGAATCCAATGGTTGACTAGGGTTAATTACCCTAACCCTAACCATTCCATTAGATTAATTCTACACACAATCAACAACTAATTACCCTAATTCGTATCATTAAAACAAGGTAACAATTGACCTCCAAAAACTTACCCAAATCCAAGGTGATCACCAGTAGATCACCACCCAAGATGTTGCTGCCAGTTAGGGTAGTTGCTGTTGGAACCCAAGAAAGTTCACAACACTCAACCTTGCTGAAATCCTGAGCACACCTCACTGATCAGAACCGAACCTCACTGGAAATCAATAGGATCAAGAAGGAATCAAACAAGGAGATCACAGATCAATAAGAAATGGAGATCTCTAATCAAGCAATACCCAAATTCCAACAAGAACTCACCTCAAACCGGGACCTCAGTCAACAGCAAGGAGGTGGAGGTTCACTGATCCGATCAAGGGAAAACCTAGCACGAGTCTGATCTGATTCCTTCCCCTAATCCAACAACACTTCCCTGATACCAACTTCTCCAAATCCGTGACCTAATTCCACCGCCAAGAAGATGAGGATCAATAAACAGAGAAGAAAACCGAAGCTCTAAAATCCACATCTAGGTTTAATAGCTTACCTTCGAAACCCTAGGGCATCTTCAAGGCGGCGATCGAATTGGGGAAGAAAGGATCGGCAGAACCGGGAGGCAAGATCAGGGAAGGGTTGAGAAGAGAAAATCAAGATGAGTCGTGTCTCCTTGATTGATCTCCAGCAAGCTCCGAGGATAGGTCTACACCGGCGATCGTCGGCGTCGTGTCGTCCACGCGAGAGAGGATCGGGTCGTTGGTTGGCATCTGATGTCGGCCATAGCAACCGAGGGCAACGCGAGGGAAAGGCCAGCACTTGAGTTCGACAAAGCTCGGAAGAGGAAGATTGTTGTCGGCGATCTACTCCTTGGCGTCGACGTCGTCGGAGCAGAGACGAGGATAGGGCAGAGAGGAGTCGGGGAAGAGAGGGTCGAGATCGGCAGTGTTTGGGGAAAACGGCGATTTAGGGAGGAAATAAAAGAAAAGAATTATATAATAAAAACATTTCCTCCCTTAAACGGGTATCCAAACAGGCTTTATCCGAACCCGTCGATCGATCCCCTCAAAACCCTCCGTACGAGCTCCGAAATTTTCCAGGAAAATTCCTAAAAATTTCGGAAAAATTTTATAAGGTTATTTCTCAGTTAACCCTATTTATTTGGTATCAGACGCCCCTTCGTGTAGCTCAAGAAACATCTCCCAAAACTCCTTTACTGAGTCATAGGTTCCGATCCGGTTGACCTCTTGTGGCGGAAGGATGCTCAGCAGATGGAACTCTGCTTTTTTGTTTGCCACGTAGTCGACCTGCTCCTTCTTCGTCCACTGTTATTCTTCCTTACCCTCGGGTGCTACAAAATCGAACTTCATTATTAAAAGTAATTCAAAGTCAGTTTTAAAGAAAACATGCATTCACTTTTTCCAGCTAGAGAATTCCCCTTTGAACTTTGATGGGTATATGCTCGGTCCGGTCATTGATTCGGTGCTTTGATTGGCGGTTAGTCCTCTTGAAGCGTCCTGGCTCTGATACCACTTGTTAGGACCCGTTGGCCGACTAGAAGTGGGGGTTAAATAGCCTTGCACAAAATCAAAACAAAAAAACCCTTCTCAGACTTAAAGGAACACTTGCATTAAATAAAATAAGAAATAAACTGAAAGACTGAGGCTTAGAGGATTTCCTTGGTTACAACCGGGAGGTTGTTAATCCAAGGAAGTGAACACGCACTAAAGATCTCCTTCAAGCAGAGAAGCCTCATTACAGCAATGAAGCACAGAAAATAAAAAGCTAAAATGGAAACTAAATCATGTACAAGTGTTGTTTGCAGGAATGCTTGTTCTCTAAAGCTTTTGGACCAAGGTTGTATTTATAGCATTGGTCGGGGCGCCTGGAAGGGTTCTAGGTGCCTGGAATGGGATAGAATTTTATCCCCGACGCGTCGGTCAATGTACACTTAGAACATGATAAAAATCATATTCCGAGCACCCGAAAGGGTTCTGAGCGCCCGAACCCATAGAGTTAACAGGCTTGACTTTTTCAGTCTGGGCGCTCTGCTCCGGTGCTACTCGCCTTGGTCCAGGTCTTTTGCCCTGGCTCCGCTCGCTTGGGTAATTTTGGCCATCCGAAATGGGGCTCACCTGAACCCAACTTTTGGCCTTCTCAAGCAACCTTCCGCTCTGGCTTCTCGTCCATCGGAAACATCGCGCGCCTCCTTCTCATCCACCTGCGGACTCTTCCGCAGTACCTCATCCCTCATACGCACAGAGCCCGTCGGCTCTTACCCGTGCCACCCTTCTTGCTAGCTCCGTCTTTTGCTCGACTTCTTGTGCTCCTAAGCTCCTGCACACTTAGACACAAGGTTAAACACAACATGACTTAACTTAACTTGTTTGATCACATCTAAATAACCTTGGGGTACCAATACGATCGGCTGATCCTTGGGTTCGATCGATCGAACCCGCTCCCTTCCTTCATCGCTAAGATATGATCTAAGGTATTGATGAGATTGAATGATTCGGTCAACCGATCACCTTGTTCGGTCGATCAAATGGTGAACTTTCCCAATTCGTCGAGATTCTTTATTAATGCGCCTTTAATGCGATGATCATTCAGTCGATCAATCCTCTGGTTCGGTCAACTAATCAGCCAGGTTTCCTTCTCTACTTTGGCTCGGTTTGATCTGTGCCACATCATCAAGGTTCGATCGACCGATCCTCTTATTTGATCGACTGATCAGACTTCGATTGAACTTTCCTTTGTTCTGCTCTGATGTGATCTTTGGTCTGAGTCCATGGTTTGATCGATCGATCTCTGTGTTTAGTCAACTGATCAGGCCGGATCTACAAAATAGTGTTAGACAATATAATCCTACAAAACAAAGGTTAACATAGTAATATTATATTTGATGCATGAGTAGTATTAGACAGTAAAACTATCTTGATCTAAACTGTGAAACCTTCTCAGTTTTTTCAGTTAAATCAGCGACTTAGGATTTGTTCCCTTCCAGAACACGACCTCACTATTGCTCTGCTAGTTGCTTACCTCAACCTACCTGCCAAACATGGTCCTCTAGACCTATTTGGACTTTACCGCTTAGCATTGCATCGACCACCCAAGACTTTCTCTCGATCTTTGGTCCTCCAAACTTATCGAGCTTCTCCTCCAAGTGTTGAATCCCCTCGACTCACTTGGTCTTTCTGTCTAGCTTCCATGATCTGCTAAGAATTTCTCCAGATTGAGTAAATATCCTGCACACTCAGTCAACTTGTTAGATCACAACAAGATTTAACTTGAACCTTTAATAACATCAAAATTCAGGTTCGATTCTAGTATACCCTGCACCAACAATCTCTCCCTTTTTGATGTTTGGCAACCAAGATTCATAGTTAAGTTAATATATGCAAAAATAAATAGGCAATTTTTACTTAACTCTCCCCCTAAATTCACTATCTCTCTCATTTTTACACACATCAAAAATAGGGGTAACTTGAACAATAAGTAACAAAATAGCTTGAAAATCTTAAATATAAAATTTCCAAGGTGATTTTGAAATCTTTGTAAGTTTGCAAAAGATAAGTTATGAGAAGATAGAACTATTTTAGATTTCAAAATAAGTTGTATTTAGGGTTTTCAAAATGATCATGATTCAAATTTTGAAAAACATGTGTTCATAATTTCAAGAATTCTTTTGAAGGAATCATTTTCAAAAAAATTCAAAGATACTTTGAAAAATATTTCCAAGGTAATTTCAAAAAAAAATTCATGGAATTTTCAAAGAATTCATTTAGTAAAATTTTCAAGAATATTTTTTAAAAAGACATTTCAAGACTTAAAATATTTTTGCAAAACCCAAGATATAGAAGAATTAATGCTTGCAAATTTTTCAAAATTATTTCTAAAAATATTTGTCAAGGAATAAGAGTTTCTTTCAAAAAGATATGCAAAGAGTTTTTAGCAAACATCCTTTTCATAAATTCTCAAAGAAATTTTCAAAGTATTTTTCAAACTATGATTTTTTTTAAATGTTTTCAAAAGTATGATTTTGAAGAAATAATGTTAAAAATATATCTTTCAATAGAGTCTCTCCCACTCATTCTAGAGTCTTAGATGATGTTCTAAGGGTCAAGATTTACTTAAACATCTAAAAACTTAGGTGATGATCAACAAATCAATCATCAATCAATCAAAAAATTTTTAAAAATAGATTTATAAGTTTTCAAAAATATTGTTAATTGACTTTAGCATCTCACCCATTCTAAATTATCAAATATGGTAATTCTATAGTTGTGTGATATGACTTTATTAATTTTGAGTTGTAATTTGAATTGAGTTAAAATTGAGTTTGAATTGAAATTGGATTAAGATTAAGTTAATGGTAACATTATTATTTTATGAATTAACTAAATTAATATTGTTTATTAATTTATTAACTTATGTTTAGTTTAGAAATTTTAAGGTTAATTGTTAAAGATAGTTAATTAATTAAAAATTAATTTAAGGTTAAGTTGATTTCTGATTATTAATTGGTTTAAGAATTAATTTTAATTGTTATGGTAAATTTATATAGATTGATTTCTAAATTAATTTAATTTTTCTTAAGATTAAAGTACTTTATTTGTTGATTAAAGTTGAAATTCATTAAAGATTAATCATGTATATTAAGTTAAATTAGTTAAAGATTATAGTTAATTAATTAAGTTATGAAATTATGAAGTTAAGTCAAAATTTGAGTTTTATTATGAATTACTTGTATTTGGACTTAAGGATTCAGAATTATGTTTTGAACTCGTTCAGATTAATTTTATTAATTTATAAAATTTATTAATTAATGTTATTTAATTAAAGTTTCAAGTTGACATTCATTAAGAGTTAATTATGTGTATTAAATTTTAAAGTTTAATTATTAATTTAATTAAGTTAAAATTATTTAGCAATTAATTAATAATTTATAATTGATTATCAAATTATGAAGTTAAGTCAAAATTTGAGTTTTATTATGAATTACTTGTATTTGGACTTAAGGATTCAGAATTATGTTTTGAACAAGTTCAGATTAATTTTATTAATTTATAAAATTTACTGATTAATGTTATTTAATTAAAGTTTCAAGTTGAGATTCATTAAGAGTTAATTATGTGTATTAAATTTTAAAGTTTAATTATTAATTTAATTAAGTTAAAATCATTTAGCAATTAATTAATAATTTATAATTCATTTAGTTTTAATTACCTTAATTTAGATTTAAGTTTACATTTTTAAGTTTTAAATTAATTTACGTTTAAGTTTTAATTAATGTTTTAATTTTAAGTTTTAAAATAAGTTTTCATTTAACTTTAAATTATAATTAATTTTAATTTAAATTATGCTAAATTTATTTAAGGTATTAAAAATTATTTATTAATTTTGAATTAAATTTTATTTAGTTTTATTATTATATTATTTATTGATTGTGAATTAACTTTTAATTGGAGTTTGAATTAAAGTTTAGACTTTTGCTTAATTAATCAATTTTAGATTTAATTAAGGAATGTGATAGTTTTAGTTGAAATTTCTTTGAGATTGAATAATAGTTAATTTTAGATTAATTTTTGATATTGAATTGATTAAGTTGATTAATATAGTTTATTAATTGATTAAATTTAATGAGATTAATTAATTAATAATTAATTTAGTTTGAATTTAAAGTTGATTTAGTTTGTCTTTATTTAAGTTCTAAATAAGTTAATGTTTATTTAATTTAAGTTTTAAATTATTTTAATTTTAAATTTTATCTTATATTTCAATTTATTATAGTTTTAATTAAATTTTAATTAATTTTGATTTAAAGTTTTAACTTGTTTAGTTACTTCATCTAAGTTTAAATTAAGTTAATTAGATTTAAATTGTTAAAAATTTTGAAAAAGTTGTTCAATCCATGTTAGATTCAAGCTTAGCTTTGGCTTAATTAAGCAGACTCCCTAAGGATAAGTTTTTAGTTTAGTGGCGAGACATATGACCTTCTTATGTATCAACAGTAGACCACTTGCTGAATACTTTCTAAAATATTCTTGCCCAAAAAACTTAATACTAAGTTTTGGTCTAACTAGCCCATGATTTACTAGGGTAGCTTCGGTCAGATCTACTAAGTCTAGTGCACCAGGTAGAATACATAAGATTCAGCCTATACATGCCTTCGATAAAGCTTCCTTGACGTACTTATTGGTGCAATCGACCTAGGATTGATCAATACGATCATGATTTTAATGTGTGTTTCAAATAGTTTAAGTTAGGCTTTTATATGAATTTGATATGTGTTTGAATCTTGCAGGACTTGGTGAAACACATGAGCAAAAGGTTATCCAAGGGCTTAGATCCTTAAGTCGATGAAGGATGGTGTCGAAGGCATCTGAGGGATCGTCGGACGAGGAGAAATGGAATGAAGCCAAGGGAAGCGGACTTCAAGGCAACGTGAAGGATGGCATGGAGAGGAGCTGTGGGCTCGATTGCATCTAAGGGATAAAGGCTGAGGAAGAGGGCTTTAAGGGTGACTCCGAAAAAGATGAGTGTGAGTGAATGTAAGGTACTAGTTGACTGTTACTTAGACTAGTCGATTGGTCCAAATTCACGAAGAGCACAGAAAGGTTCTGTGCTTATTCGTTGCGAAGACCAGTTGATTGGTGTTGACACCAGTTGACTGGTATATGGCCCTTGGCAGAAAATGAGTTTTGCAGAGAGCCATTGGTTGTGTCTAACTGCTACATCAGTCGACTGGTGCATGGACTCGTCAACTGATGTCGAGTTGAGTTGATATTGTGATCAACTCTCTCCTCTTATTTAAGGGAAGCTTTGGGGCATGAAGGAGGTTACTCATTCTTGTAGAATAACTCCTAAGTCTTTTCCCAAAGCTTCCAAGTCATTCTCTTCCACCTAAACCTAAGTTACATCTTGTAAGAGGAAGAGAGCTTTGTGAGAGATTGTACTCCACCGATAAGGAGTAAGATCAAGTCAAAGATTACCAGGGATAAATCCACCGAAGGATTAAGGGTTCGCCCACCTGAAGGACAAGCTGTGGAGTAGGAGCAAGTAATCTCCAAACCACATAAAGGAATCGTGTTAACGTTTCTGTTCTTTTTTGTTTGCTTTCATTGCTTTTGTTTTAGTATATTTTGCTACGCACTAACCTTCTTATAGAGAAGTAATCAACTTGGGGTGACTTAGCTATTCAACCCCCTTCTAGCCGACCATGAGATCCCCAACAAGTGGTATCAGAGTGAGGATGCCCTTCAACAGACAAATCACCAAGAAGGGCAACATCAACACATGGTCGGCTCAAGCATCCATCCACCCAAATTTGAAGGAGATTTTTCTTAGTGGAAGAAGAGAATGGAGGTATTTTTTAAAATCAATTTTGATATTATGCTAATCATAGAATGTCACGCCCCAGAGGAGTCCCTATCCGAAGAAATTTCGGCAGCATCTCCCTTGTACGGCGGACAATCTGAAACTTTTCTACAACAGTATATACCTCAGTCACATGCGGCTGGAATAAACAACAATAATAAATAGACAATCACCACGCAGTTAATATAATTCTCAGCCTCTGGCTAACACAACCACGCAGTAATAAGATGACTCGAAATCAACCCTACTCAACTACACTCGTAAAGCTCAAATCCGAAGAACTCACCTCTTTTGCCGTCCAGGCAGGCATGTAGTAGAATAAATTCAAATCATACCAAAAATCCATCAAACGATAAGAATCCATACAATATCCATAAGTAAAACAATACAAGACTAAAAACAAAGTTTGATAGAGAAACTAAGAAAAAATAACAACTCAAGACCAGCAAAGGACAAGCACTACGTGCAGATGGGGACTAGCGACTTGAACTACTCCGGACAGCCTCAACCTCAAAATATAACAACAATGGAGGCGGGGTGAGTCCAACACTCAGCAGGTACAATTGATATGCAAAATAAAGTAAATTACAGACAACACTAATCATGCGTACAGTCTCCTGAATACGAGAAGGATAAATGCACCTGGAACAAAAACAGGAGAAAACTGTACTAACCAGGATCAAGGTATAAAGGTAACTGGGTCATCAGACCGAGAGTGTCATAATCCTGTATGCATGTCAATCATATGCATCCAAATAAATGCAGCAAGTAAATGCAGCAAACACAAACAATAAATGCATCATGCATATGATGCCAATGACATGGTCACCCCTGACGCCAGTCAGCCATCTCACACACAATGGTGAGTCCGAGTGGGTTGGGCTGTGACAACCGTGCACTCTGACATCACTGCCCCTGATGAGTGACCGAGTGGATGGGATGCTGTCGGAGTACACACATACTCCTACCCCGAAATAATAAATGGGGGAGCGCAATGCTCTCATCTCCCGGTACACGATGACGGGGAGGACTCTCTGCCAGCTACTATGCTGAGTCACACTACCCATTAGCGGACCAACGGAGTCAAACAAAGTCCAACTGCCTGCCGGCTACTACGCGGATGAATAAACCAGCGGAGCCAAACAGAGCAGAACCGTCTGTCGGCTACCACACTAAGTCACCAGACCAGCGGAGCCTAACAACAGAACTGCCACACACCTGTCTGAATTACCACTAACCCATGAGTGGTGGTGTGTACAGATACATGTAACTGGCAATGTGCTCGACAATAATGGAGCAGACAATCGCACAGTATGCAATCATGCAAGATGATGCATGACACTAAACATGGCAATCTAATGAACAACACAGCAATAATCATATGAATAAATACCAAGTGTGTACCACAAGACGATGTATCAAATAGAAGGTACACAAGTCAGATAGGGCATCAAATAAACACTAGGTCCTGAACATAATGTATAAAATGGTTGTGTCACTACCTCTAGAGCATGTACGATCAGGTAAATAATAACATGCAGTGCATAATAAGTAAACAAGCAATATGTATCCGATCATGTAGTGACCAACCGAAATAAATGGGAAACACAATCATTGTTGTATGTTAAACACTTTATTATGCATATCAAAAGACATAAGTCAAAGTACCCGCCTCCAATAGGAATGTCCAAATCCGACATCGAGATACTCGTCTCGCGTCAAAGTCCAGTATCCAATAGATATACGATATTTTAGCTAAATTCCTATAAATAGCTAAATAAATTCTTTAACTCTAAATTAGGGCAAAACCCTAATCCATAAACCTCGACCAATTAGGGTTAGCTTCATTAACCCTAATTACATCATTTGATTTTAAATCAACCAAATCTCACCTAATATAACTCTATCACCTAACCATATAATCCAATTAAAACATAATTCAATATATATACCTACATCAACATTGCTTGCTAACATAACTTAACACAAAACTTACCAATTCGAAAACTTCTCTGTTGGCTCACAACATAGGATGGTCGCTGCTGTAAATCAAAGGGTTTCTGCCCAAACAAACACATGTTAGGCTCACACACAAGCTCAATATCTCAAGATTGCAAGATGAATCAAATTGAAGCCTTACATCTTATACCCAAAACCTTCTGTTGATCCTCAACTGATCAGAAAGACCAAAAATATCGACGGTGGAACAACACCTCGAGTAGGTGGCTGAAGCTTCGTCGACGATGGAAGCAGGCTTCTTGATGGTCGGCTAGGTCAAGCGACGGCGGCGTGGGGATCTCCACAACAAAGGGACAACGGGCGCCGATGGACAGCTAGGGCTCGCGGTGGCCTACGGCAAAGATCTAGGGCACAGCGGCGACTTGAGTGCCGGCGAGGAGAAGAAGGCCGGCGCTGCTCGGCGTTGAAGGAAATTCTAGGGCACAGAGAAAGGGGGTCGGCGCTGGGGTTCGGGTGCCGGCACAGAGAAGCGCCCGAGAGGAGTCAGTGGCGTCGGCGGAGATGCTAGGGCACCGGGGTGTGCGGCAGTGCTCCGTGCGTCGCCGGCGGCAGTGCTCCGTGCGTCGGTAGTGCTGGCAGTGGAGATGGGCGTCGCGAGGAAGGAGGAAGAGGAAAGATCCGGCTCGGGCAGAGGAGAAGAAGAAGAAGTGGAAGAGATCGCCGGTTAGGGCGGTTAGGGCTCGGAGGAAGAAGGATGAGGGGAAATCGGCGTTGGGGTTGGGGAGGAACTCAGACACGCGGGGAGGAAAAGAAAAAAAAACAAAAAGAAAAAGAAAAGGAAATAGCAAAAAGGAAATAAAACTTTTCCTCATTAAAATATGGTAGCCTAAACAGGCTTTTCCGGACCCCATTTTAATCCCCGTTAACTCGTCCAAACGAGCTCTGAAAAATTCCCGAAACATTTCCAAAAATTCCGAAAAATTCCCTTATTAATATTCGCCTATTTTTCGGTATTTTACATTCTCCCCCACTAGTAAAATTTGGTCCTCAAATTTCGTTATCTACCATCAGCAAGTACTAACAACAGATATAGAGTATAAATGTTGAACGGTAAGTAAATCATATACCTCAAGTGAAAAGATGGGGGTATCGAGCTCGGATAGTATCCTCGAGCTCCCAAGTAGCCTCCTCACCCGAATGATGTTGTCATCCGACTTTAACCAGCCGGATAGTCTTGTTCCGCTACTGACGCTCTTTCCAGTCCAGAATCCGTATCGGAATCTCCTCATAAGTGACGTCAGGCTGAACTGGAACTGAGACATCTGTTAGCACATGCGTCGGGTCAGGTACGTATCTCCTCAGCATGGATACGTGGAATACATCGTGGACGCCTGACAGGGACGGTGGTAGTGCCAGTCGGTAAGCTACCGCTCCGATCCTCTCCAAGATCTCGAAAGGGCCAATGTACCGCGGAGCTAACTTACCTCTGAGGTCAATTCTCTTCACCTCTTTCGTGGGTGAAACTCGCAGAAATACATGATCGCCAACAGATAACTCTAGTGGTTTGCGTCTCCGATCATCATAACTCTTCTGACGGTCCTGCGCCTCTGACATCCTCCGTCTGATAGTACGGATCAACTCTGCATCCTGCTGAGCTCTATGAGGTCC
Source organism: Zingiber officinale (assembly GCF_018446385.1). NCBI lineage: Eukaryota > Viridiplantae > Streptophyta > Magnoliopsida > Zingiberales > Zingiberaceae > Zingiber > Zingiber officinale. The sequence goes on along the minus strand of NC_055996.1, from coordinate 49,062,713 downwards.
CAACATCTAGGCCTCTCCAACCTCATCCCAGAGGACGGGTGTCCGACAAGGTCTACCATACAACGCCTCAAACGGTGCCATCTGGATAGCCGAATGAAAGCTGTTGTTGTAAGCAAACTCTACCAATGGCAGATGGTCCTCCCAACTGCCTCTGAAATCCATAACACATGACCTCAACAGATCCTCTAAAGTCTGAATGGTCCGCTCTGACTGTCCGTCTGTCTGTGAATGGAAAGCTGTACTAAAACGGAGCTGTGTGCCCAAGGCCTGATGCAGACTCTGCCAGAAACGAGACATGAACCGTGGATCTCTATCCGAAATGATACTCAACGGAACACCATGTAGTCGGATGATCTCTCGACAATATAGATCTGCCAATCGATCCAGGAAATCTGTCCTCCGGATCGCTAAGAAATGTGCGGATTTGGTTAATCGATCAACAATTACCCAAATCGCGTCATGGCCTTGTCGTGTCCTCGGCAATCCCACCACAAAGTCCATGTTAATGTGATCCCACTTCCACTCAGGAATAGGAATCCGCTGAAGTAATCCTGCAGGTCTCTGGTGCTCAGCCTTCACCTGCTGACAGATAAGACATCTAGCTACAAAATCCGCGATGTCTTTCTTCATACCGTTCCACCAATAGGAACGCCTCAAGTCTCGATACATACGAGTCCCGCCTGGGTGGATCGCAAATCGAGAGCGGTGAGCTTCCTGAAGTAGCTCGTGTAAGATCGGATGAGACTGAGGTACGCATAATCTGTCTCGGAAGTATTTAATACCCTCCTCGTCTCGTGTGAACTCGGTCTGCTACCCGGAAGCTATCTGGCTACAAATAAACTACAAATACTGATCAACAGCCTAGGGCTCTCATATCCTCGTCCTGATCAATGACTGAGCAACCATGGTAACCAGAGTACCCTGCTCTGTCAGTCCTTACCCCTCAAGGCCCAAATCGGAGGAACCTTAAATCAAGTCTGTGACCACAACTCGATGGCAAGCTAAAATCCCTCCGGACTTCCCGCTAAGCGCATCGGCAATCACATTAGCTCTCCCCGGGTGATAGCTAATGGTACAATCATAATCCCTCAGGAACTCCATTCATCTCCTCTGTCGGAGATTAAGTTCCTTCTAAGTAAACAGATATTTGAGACTCTTATGGTCAGTGAGAATCTCAAATGTAACGTCATATAAATAATGTCGCCAAATCTTTATGGCAAAAATAATGGCGACTTGCTCCAGATCACGTACAGGGTAGTTCTTCTCATGCTCCTTCAACCGACGAGAAGCATAGGAGACTACCATATCGTGCTGCATCAGAACAGCGCTCAAACCCTGAATAGATGCGTCGGTGCAGAGGACATATCCGTCCTCTCGAGAAGGTAAAAATCAAAATCGGAACCGACACTAGTCTCCGCTTCAGCTCCTAGAAGCTGGTTATGCAATCCTCAGTCCAAGTGAACTTCACGCCTTTCCCGGTCAGGCGTGTAAGTAGCATAGCTATCCGTGAGAAACCCTCAACGTATCTTCGGAAATATTGAGCCAAACAAAGGAAGTTGCAAGCCCCTTCTATAGACTCCGTCTTCTCCCAACGGTAACAACCTCGATCTCCTGTGGAACCACGGTATACTCCTACTGGTGATGTGTCTCAAACATCTCACAGAAGACAACCAAAATACGCACTACTGATCTACACATCTAGACGTTTCCATCGAAACATCTCTAGAACTATGCAAAGATGATGTGCGTGACTCACCGTGGATCCGAAATAGATCACAACATCGTCAACAAAGACAATGGAAACCGATCCAAACATCCTGGGAATACAAAAATCATCAAGTCTCTGAAAACATCCAAGGCTTCCCAATAATGGTAAAATCATGACACATAATGTCCGTATCACAGACATTTCTAACCATAAGATCCCTGACAATAAGTCTGAAATATAATCACCAACAATACAAATCACCAAAAAAAATAGATCCACCAGTGTGAGAGCAACGCTCCGTCACAAGAAATACCACATATGTGGGAGCAACGCTCTACCACAAACGATCCATAATATGTGGGAGCAACGCTCCACCACAACAATCCAAAATATGCAAGAGCAACGCTCTATCACAAACCAACAATAATATGTGGAAGCTCCGGTCCACCACAAACGATCCATAAGTGTCCAAGGCACCTAACTATCCAATTAGAGGCTGCATGAGATCACTCAACCACATATCACTGTGGGCAGCCAAAGGTATAACAATCCAGCAATCAAATCAAACTCATCGTCAAATCTATCAACATCGTAGTGAGTCACCCACTAAAAAGAATATGGGTTAACAGGGTAATCCAACAAATGACATAATGCAGACCCTCCACATCCTGCATTCAAACATAAGTAGAATCATCATGCTGCTACCAACAATACACCTGACACACTTGCTCACACAACATATGTATGATCGACATAATCCTCCAATTTGTACACACCACACATACTCACAACATAGGTATAATTCATCGTGATACCTCCAACAATGCATACCGAACCCATGTGCGTATATCAACATAGGTATAATCAACAATACACCTCAACAACACTCACATGACATATATACACCTATGCCAAGAGTATAATCAACGTAATACTTCCAACAAATCATACTCGACATGAGTATACACTCAGAACAATCAAATAATAAACAAGATACCTCAAATATTATATCGAACACATCTGCACATATCACAACTCAGATTAAATCGATAAGATACATCCAATAAAACACTCAAACATATGTGCACATTCCACAATATAATTTTTAATTGACAAATACCTCCAATAAACAATCAGACATGTATGCCTAACCACTCGGGTATAATCTACTAGACACCCACAATAATCATATGTATAATTGTGTACGACCCAAAAGATAAAGTCAGAATTCAAAAACATCAAGACACTCTCATTTTTATCCTCAAGAATATCAGCCCACATAATATCAGATGAATCAGTCTCTACTCCCCATGAGAGAAAGTTAGCATTCAAAACATCAAATCATTATTTATTCACATAGTCCAATATCAGAGGAAGCAAATATAAATTTTATCATCCTATTAACTAACCACAACTAACCAGATTAATTAAAATCTCCTAGGCACACTCAACCGTAAACTCTCTAGCACCCGATTTATAATTTGATCACCAACTATAATCATCAAACCTGTGAACATCATACATGACACTCACTATGTCACCATCAACGACAACCCAAATAATAGATCATCAAAATAGTTATCCACTAATAGAACATCAAAATAAATATCTAGTAATAGATCATCAGACAACCACATAACATTTACTCATAATCATTAGAAATCAACATATCACAGTATCTGATCTCACAATATCCCTCAACCTCAAACCATTCTCAACAATGATCTGACATGATAACTCCCCAATGACCAATTTTCATCGTATCGGGTACCCTATTATCCAAAAGATATGAGTATAAAAACTCTACTGGCTAAGTCAACAGAAATATATAGGTATCATCCATTACCCAGCTAACAATAGCAGAGGCTGGTATGTGCCTCCATCTCCTACTAGTAGTAACAGAAGCTAAAACTACTGATAGTATGTTATGAAAAATCTCCAGAGACTATAACCCTTGATCTCTATTAAGGTCAACCATGCTCAATGGCTAACCCATCACATGTAATATGTGTTACAACAACCAGACAGGTACTAAATAAAGAATGCTAATACATGTCATAAACTATAAAATTAAACATCATACCTATATGTCGTCTGGAGATGTTCCATCGCTGTCCAGTCCCCCAACTTTTGACCTCAAAATTCCGAACATGAAAATTGTCGGAAATCCATATAAATCTGAAACGGAAGTCCGAAACATAACATAACGGAAATCCGTACAAACCGAAGTAGATATCCAAATATCCAGAATACCTTAAACCAGGTATCATAAGCCACTCTGATACCAATAAATTGGTATCAGATAAATCTCGAAAATCCAACACACGAAAATCAAACAAGTATCACCAACATGGCGCTCTGATACCACTAAATTGGTATCAGGTTATCCCAAATATCCAAAATACGAAAATAAAGATCATAAAACCTCGCTCTGATACCACTAAATTGTCACGCCCCAGAGGAGTCCTTGTCCGAATAAATTTTGGCAGCATCTCCCCTGTACGGTGGACAATCTGAAACATTTCTACAACAGTATATACCTCAGCCACATGCGGCTGGAATAAACAACAATAATAAATAGACAATCACCACACAGTTAATATAATTCTCAGCCTCTGGCTGGCACAACCACGCAGTAATAAGATGACTCGAAATCAACCCTACTCAACTACACTCGTAAAGCTCAAATCCGAAGAACTCACCTCTTCTGCCATCCAGGCAGGCATGTAGTAGAATAAATCCAAATCATACCAAAAATCCATCAAACGATAAGAATCCATACAATATCCATAAGTAAAACAATACAAGACTAAAAACAAAGTTTGATAGAGAAACTAAGATAAAATAACAACTCAAGACCAGCAAAGGACTAGCACTACGTGCAGATGGGGACTAGCGACTGGAACTGCTCCGGACAGCCTCAACCTGAAAATATAACAACAATGGAGGCGGGGTGAGTCCAACACTCAGTAGGTACAACTGATATGCAAAATAAAGTAAATAACAGACAACACTAATCATGCGTACAGTCTCCTGAATACGAGAAGGATAAATGCAACTAGAACAAAAATAGGAGAAAACTGTACTAACCAGGATCAAGGTATAAAGGTAACTGGGTCATCAGACCGAGAGTGTCATAATCCTGTATGCATGTCAATCATATGCATCCAAATAAATGCAGCAAGTAAATACAGCAAACACAAACAATAAATGCATCATGCATATGATGCCAATGACATGGTCACCCCTGACGCCAGTCAGCCATCTCACACACAATGGTGAGTCCGAGTGGGTAGGGCTGTGACAACCGTGCACTCTAACATCAGTGCCCCTGATGAGTGACCGAGTGGACGGGATGCTGTCGGAGTACACACTTACTCCTACCCCGAAATAATAAATGGGGGAGCGCAATGCTCTCATCTCCCGGTACACGATGACGGGGAGGACTCTCTGCCGGCTACTACGCTGAGTCACACTACCCATGAGCGGACCAACGGAGCCAAACAATGTCCAACTACCTGTCGGCTACTACGCAGATGAATAAACCAGGGAGCCAAACATAGCAGAACCGTCTGCCGGCTACCACACTAAGTCACCAGACCAGCGGAGCCTAACAACAGAACTGCCACACACCTGTCTGAAATACCACTAACCCATGAGTGGTGGTGTGTACAGATACATGTAACTGGCAATGTGCTCGACAATAATGGAGTAGACAATCACACAGCATGCAATCATGCAAGATGATGCATGACACTAAACATGGCAATCTAATGAACATCACAGCAATAATCATATGAATAAATACCAAGTGTGTACCACAGGATGATGTATCAAATAGAAGGTACACAAGTAAGATAGGGCATCAAATAAACACTAGGTCCTGAACATAATGTATAAAATGGTTGTGTCACTACCTCTAGAGCATGTACGATCAGGTAAATAATAACATGCAGTGCATAATAAGTAAATAAGCAATATGTATCCGATCATGTAGTGACCAACTAAAATAAATGGGAAACACAATCATTGCTGTATGTTAAACACTTTATTATGCATATCAAAAGACATAAGTCAAAGTACCTGCCTCCAATAGGAATGTCCAAATCTGACATCGAGATACTCGTCTCGCGTCAAAGTCCAGTATCCAATAGATATACGATATTTTAGCTAAATTCCTATAAATAGCTAAATAAATTCTTTAACTCTAAATTAGGGCAAAACCCTAATCCATAAACCTCGACCAATTAGGGTTAGCTTCATTAACCCTAATTACATCATTTGATTTTAAATCAACCAAATCTCACCTAATATAACTCTATCACCTAACCATATAATCCAATTAAAACATAATTCAATATATATACCTACATCAACATTGCTTGCTAACATAACTTAACACAAAACTTACCAATTCGAAGACTTCTCTGTTGGCTCACAACATAGGATGGTCGCTGCTGTAAATCAAAGGGTTGCTGCCCAAACAAACACATGTTAGGCTCACACACTAGCTCAATCTCTCAAGATTGCAAGATGAATCAAATTGAAGCCTTACATCTTATACCCAAAACCTTCTGTTGATCCTCAACTGATCAGAAAGAACAAAAATATCGACGGTGGAACAGCACCTCGAGTAGGTGGCTGAAGCTTCGTCGACGATGGAAGCAGGCTTCTTGATGGTCGGCTAGGTCAAGCGACGGCGGCGTGGCGATCTCCACAACAAAGGGACAACGGGCGCCGATGGACAGCTAGGGCTCGCGGTGGCCTGCGGCAAAGATCTAGGGCACAGCGGCGACTTGAGTGCCGGCGAGGAGAAGAAGGCCGGCGCTGCTCGGCGTTGACGGAAATGCTAGGGCACAGAGAAAGGGGGTCGGCGCTGGGGTTCGGGTGCCGGCACAGAGAAGCGCCCGAGAGGAGTCAGTGGCGTCGGCGGAGATGCTAGGGCACCGGGGTGTGCGGCAGTGCTCCGTGCGTCGCCGGCGGTAGTGCTCCGTGCGTCGATAGTGCTGGCAGTGGAGATGGGCGTCGCGAGGAAGGAGGAAGAGGAAAGATCCGACTCGGGCAGAGCAGAAGAAGAAGAAGTGGAAGAGATTGCCGGTTAGGGCGGTTAGGGTTCGGAGGAAGAAGGATGAGGGGAAATCGGCGTCGTGGTTGGGGAGGAACTCGGACACGCGGGGAGGAAAAGAAAAAAAAACAAAAAGAAAAAGAAAAGGAAATAGGAAAAAGGAAATAATACTTTTCCTCATTAAAATATGGTAGCCTAAACAGGCTTTTCCGGGCCCCATTTTTATCCCCGTTAACTCATCCAAACGAGCTCTGAAAAATTTCCGAAAAATTTCCAAAAATTCCGAAATATTCTCTTTTTAATATTCACTTATTTTCTGGTATTTTACATAGAAAATGGTTTTGAAATACCTAGGGATCAAAACAATGAGCTACTAGAGAAAATAAGATGGAGCAAAGAAGCAAAGGGAAGAATATTTAGCAAATTCAAAAGTAATACATCATCTACTAAATGTCCTTCCTCAACAAGAAGTAACATGGGTTGAAAATTATTCAAGCGCCAAGGAATTATGAGAAAAATTAGTGGAGCTTCATGAAGGGACATCGGAAGTGAAATTAGAAAGAAGGGACCTTCCCCGAACTCAACTCAACAATATCAAGCTTGAGAAAGGAGAAAAGGTATCTACTCTACAATCTAGAATTAAAGAAATCTTAAATGGACTAACAAGTGTAGGTGAGACACTTACAAACTGAGACATCATAATGAAAGCCATCAATGCTTTCACAAGAACGACTATATAGATGTCCATTGTAGATTCATTCTACATCTCAAGGGATCTAGAGAAATAATCTCTAGATGAATTCTTTTCAACAATGGAGCTCCATGAAACTAGAGTTGAAGGGCTAGATGGAGAAGCCCATAGATCAAGAGGAGTAGCCCTTGTGGAAAAAAGGGAAAGGGTGAGAAGAAGAAGTCTTCATCCCCATCATCCTCTGACTCAGAAGAATCAAGTGCCTCAATTGATCGGTATGATCATGGTTTTGACGTGTGTGCCAAATGTTGGTGCAGGTTGTACCAGAATCAAACCAAAGTTTTGATATTGTCAAAGGATCAAGTTAAGTCTTGTTATGATCTAACAAGTTGACTAAGTGTGCAGACTGTTTACTAAATCGGGAAAGATCTAGTTGGAGGCTAGGCAGTTAAAGTCTTAGCATATCATGAAACCCAGGTGGAAAGACCAATTGGGTCAAGAGGACCCAACACTTGGCAGTGAGATTGAGAGGTCTGGAGGACCAAAGATCGAGAAAAAGTCCTGGCGAGCCGATCAAGGCTAAGTGAAAAGTTCAAACAGATCTAGAGGATCAATGTTTGGCAGTAGGTTGAGGTAAGCAACTAGAAGAGCGACAGTGAAGTCGTGTTCCTAAAAGGAACAGCCTAAGGTTGTTGATCCAACTGAAGAAATCAAGAAGGTTTTCAAGTAATAATAATAGATAGTTCAACTGTCTATTATTATTACTCATCCATTAGATATGTTATTCTATGCTAATATCTGTTTTGTAGGATTATTGTCTAATACTATTTATAGCTTCGACTTGATCGGTCGATCGAATCTAATAATCAGTTAATCGAACAAGGCCAACTCAGAGTAGATATTAGTTCAAACCAAAACAGAGCAGGGTCCAATCAAAACTTGATTAGTCGACCGAACCAGAGGATTGATCAACCGAACCTTGATGACTCAACACAGTTCAAATCGAGCAAAAGCATAGATGAAAACTAAGTTGATCGGTCGACCGAACCAGGAGATCAGTCTATCGAACAATCACCTCATCAATGCAGCATATATGCGAATCTCGACGAATAAGGAAATTCTCTGTTCAGTCAAATAAAAAAAGTGATCGATAGATTGAACACTTTAATGTCATTAAATGCCGAAGATCGAATTAGCATCAGATCTCAGTGAAGATGGAAGGGAGCTAGTTCAGTCGACAGAACCTAGGGATCGGTCGATTAAACGTCGATGACTCTTATAAAAGTGAGATCGAGGTCTGAGGCTGTGCAACAAAATCTATTTAGTTCGAAGTTCATCTCTGTGCTAGCTACTACTGCTCGTGCTACTACTCTACAACTCATCTTCACACAAGCAACTACTTCGTTCAAGTGCCGACCAAGCTTAATCTTCCATATAAGTGTCAGTATACTTTTATTTTAAAGCTTGCATTGTACTTAAACACACATAAGATAGTAGGTTGTTACTATCTTATATTCTTGCATATTGTATGCACTGCTTCTTTCTAAGGTTTTCGGAAAGAAGAGTTTTAGTGGATTACCCATCGGTCCGATCAAGGATCACAGGCCTTGGAGTAGAAGTCGACCTAAGCTTCAAACCAAGTAACCAAATTGTGTTTTCTATTTTTCACTGCATGACTTTGATTTAAATGATTAAAAGAAAAGTTCTTAAAAGCGCGATATTCACCCCCCCCCCCCTCTATTGCACTTTTTTGATCCTACAATTGGTATCAGAGCTTTGTTCCTCTGAAAGTACTTAATCATTTTTCAAGCGGTTTTAAAAACTCTCTTTTCCTTTAAAATTTTATTTACTCTTATTTCTTTTATCTCGCACTGCTAATCCCAAGACGAAAGTCTTGGAAATTTCTTTTATTACTTTTATGGATGCAAGTATGACAAACTCCTACCAAGAAGAGTACAGCACCATCTGACCTCCACTATTTAAAGGGGAGAACTTTAGCTACTAGAAGAACAGAATGGAGTGCTATCTAAAATCTGACATTGAGCTGTGGTTTACAATGCTAAATGGTTACACACCTCCAACAAAAGATGGAGTGCCACTAAAACCAGAAGATTGGACTCCCCCAATGATCAAGAAGGCACAACTAAACTATAAGGCAATCAACACCATTCAATGTAGGCTCACAATGGAGGAGTTGAACTGAGTCAGTCCATACGACAACGCTAAAGAACTATGGGGTTGTCTAGTAAAGCTACATAAAGGGACCAATGAGTCTAAGGTAAATAAAAGAGACCTACTTTTAAATAATTTATTTAATATTAAAATGCTCCTCGGAGAGACAGCTTCGCAACTACACGCTCAACTAAAGGACATCCTCAATGACCTCCATCTGATCAGACATAATTTGGAGAACTGCAATACAATAAGGTTCACACTAAATACTTTTCCGCGGAATGCTTTGTGGGCATCAATAGTAGATGCTTACAAAGTTTCTAAGAATCTTTCAATTCTTAAACTAGATGAGTTATTTTGCAAATTAGAATTACACGAACAATCTAACTTGAGCCAAGTTGAGAAAGGAGTCACTTTGTATGCAGGTCCAAGCATGGAAACTAAATCAAGAACAAAGATCGAATCAGAAAGTGCAGACTCTGATTCAACAAATGAAGAAGAATTGGTCAACATGGTCCAGAGATTGCTAACAAAGAAGAAATTCAAAAGAAGCATCAAAAGGACACCAATCAACCAAACAAAAAACAAATCAGAAATGATTTGTTACATATGTAATAAGAAGGGGCATTTCAAAAATGAATACCCAAATTGGAAGGAAGAAAGGCCCAAGTCGACATAAGAAAGAAAGCCCTCCAAGCGACATGGGATGATACATCTTCCAACGAATCTGACACAGAACAAATGAAGCACTCGAGCCATCTTACATTTATGGCAAGAAATGAAGATTTCGAATCCGAGGAAGAATATGAATCCGAGACCGACATCGAGTTTGAGAAAAACCACGGATCCGCATCCATTTTCGAAGGTCCAAATATGGTAATGATTTATTCAAAGTCAAATTTGCTTAAAGTAGTTAAATATTTATTTAAAAAATTATCAAAATTTGAAAAACAAAATAACTCGCTACTTAAGGAAATAGACCACTTTAAGAACAAGTTAACTTGAGTGACTCGACTAACCAAGTTCAAGTTGAAACTTCAACTCAAGTTGCAAAACTTGAAGAAGAAAATTCCAACTTGAAAGGTCAAGTCGAGCGACTTAAGAAAATGTTGGAAAAGTTTGAACTGGGATCCAAGTGTGTAAACATGATACTTGGATCACAACGAGCCATGTACAACATATCATGACTTAGCTATAAACCAAATAAAACAAACAAACCATATTTTGTAACGCCCGCCCTTCTTACCCAACCCAAAGGCGGCGCTACGTTCTTATACTACTTACGTACATGTTTTACTATAACAGCGGAAGAATAAAAAATTTAAACCATTCATTTTATTTAAATAAGCATGATATCACAGATTAAATATGCATATATTGATTCTATAACTAATCATATTAATCTGTCCGAATCGTTCTTTGCCGAGCCACCACCACACACATCATTATCCGCTCCTCCTGTTGCTCCTCTAGTTCATCCAGTTCTTTTATCTGCGGTACCAGGAAAGTAAGCTGTGAGCACTCATGGCTCAGTAAGTTCCTTTCCTACTCACTAAAACCGAAAATCATCGTATATTAACATCATGCGTAATATCATAAGCATACAACATACAAAGGTATCATATTCATATCATCATGGCATCATATCAAATCATTAGCTAATTCAAGCACATATGCAGGCAATGCATCATGAATTTGAAAACTTATACTTGTAAATACTTGAAATTAATATCATCATCATTGGGGATCCCGGTTTGTACCACATACATCATACGTAGGTCCAAGGTAGCAAGTCTTGAACCCTACCATACATACATACTAGGCCCGAGTCTTACTCCATCGACCTAGGGCATCAGAAGCCCATTACTGACGAGGCCCGAGTCTTATTCCATCGACCCCGGGGCGTTTACGGAGCCCACCCTTGGTACAAACCATACAAAGTAATTTATCATGCATAACTATCATATCATATCCCTAACAATCTTTCATGCATTTCATTTTTCATTCTTCTCATTATGTATAGCATTTCATATGCTATCACATATCATGGCATTCACATAATTTCATTCTTCTCATTATGTATAGCATTTCATATGCTATCACATATCATGGCATTTACATACATTTCATTCTTCTCATTATGTATAGCATTTCATATGCTATCACATATCATGGCATTTACATAAATTTCATTCTTCTTATTATGTATAGCATTTCATATGCTATCACATATCATGGCATTTACATAAATTTCATTGCATAACATTTCCTAGGTTTCTTTCTTTCCCTTTTTTTTTTTTTTTTTTTTCTTTTTTATTTCCTTCACATGGCCGAAACCTACCATTCTTTAGCTAGGTTTTTAAGTAGTCTAAAGCATGAAAACCTAAGTGAGTTTCATGGTAAAATTTACTAAGAAACAAACATATAAATTTAGTTCATGAACAACTTGGCCGAAACATACAAATCTTTTAACATCTTTGTATCCTACCTCATGAGCATGTTTATTTAAATTTAAGGGTATTCCTAACCCTAAACCCCTTCTTGGCCGAAACATATGGGTGGGTTTCCTTTTAGTTCAAACATCTTCTAAGCAAGAAAACTAATTACATGGTCCCTAACATTTCATAGGAAGAACCTTGTACTAGTTGAGTAAAACAATGAATTTCTCTAGCCTCTTAAAAATATTTTTGGCCGAAATTCTAGGGTTAAGTGATCCTCTTATCAAGCATCATATAGGTATAAAAACATGAAGAAGAATCCTTTTCCATGGCATAGAAAATCTATCATTTAGTGAAGACTAGTTAAACATCACTAGATTTCGAAAGCTCTTCTTAACCGAATTTTCTCATACTTGTTTCTAGGTTTTAAAATCCTCATAAAATCATAAAAACATGTAAAAAGCCTTGTACCACAGGTGAGAGGAAGCTTACCTTCTTCGCTTAAGTTTCCTAGAATTGAGAACTTGCTTGGACCTTTCTTCTTGCTTGCTAGGTTCGGCACCAATGGAGGGAAAGGGTGGCTAGGTCTTTTGGTGGAGAGGGGAGGAAGAAGAAGCTTCTTCCTCTTGTGTTGCTCGGCAACAACAAGGAAGAAAGAAGAGGGAGGGAGTGAGGAGGAAGAGGAGCTTCCTTCCTCTTGTGTTGCTTGGCAACAAGAAGAAGAGGAGAGGAAGAGGGGGTCTCGGCACAAGAGGGAGGAGGAGAGGGAGAGGAGTGGAGGATGAATTTGAAGTCACCCCTCCATGCCTATTTATACTAAAATGAGGGGAGGAAATTTGACTTGATTCATCCTCCCCATTTATTCCTCTTCTTTATGATAGGAATATTCTAGAGATATGCCTTGTGAGTTCTCTCTTAATCTCTCTCTTTTCTCTCCTTTAATAAAATTTTCTATCTCTCCTCTTACAATATCCTCTCTTATCCCACTTGGTTAATACATGCATGCATCCACAAGAGAACCAAGGTTCAAAACTTGGTTATGTATATTTTTATTTCTTTTTACTTCCTTTTTCTTTTAAGTAAAAAGAATCCTTTCTTATTCTTAACTACTTAATCTTTTCTCTCCTTATCAATAATTCTCCTATCCCCTTTGGTATCCTATACATGTTCCTTACAAGAGGTCCAGGGTTCAATCTCTCTTCTAACATTTTTATTTTCTTTTGTACATAATAATTCGTATATTTCCCTATTATGCATTATGCATAAATATTTCATATATGTATTCATATTTCTTCCTTTTGTCTACATTAATTCCATACATTATAAATCATGCATAGATGATTTATATTCTCAATTTTATTTTCTTTCATAATCATCTAAATCCTTCCTAATATTTAACATAGAATATTTACATCTTCTTTTCACTCGTACTCTCATTACCCTTATTTTCTTATCTAGGCTTTCTAGGGGTGTTACATATTTGTCCTTAATTAGTCAAAATGTTAGAAGTGAAGTCCAAGCATGGGTTTCAATAAAATATTTAACCAAACCAATTAAACCAAATCTCTACTTGATCCCTATAAGTCAGATTCACTACTTAGATAGACCATATCTAAGCTATGACTCAGGGGGAGTAATTAGAAAAATGGTTCAATCAACTTGATTAACAAATTTTACGTGATTTGGATTAGGTTTACTTTTTGCTTAGAACGGTTAGTTAAAAAGGTTTACCCAACCCTATAGCATAGCATCAGAATGGATTGGGATAATAATACGTTAAGGAAGCTTTGTTGAAGGAATGTTTAGGCTGAATCTTGTGTATTCTACTTGGTGCACTAGACTTAGTGGATCTGACCAAAGCTATCCTAGTCAAAAATGGGCTAATTATGATGGATCGAAAGCGCTAGAGGGGGGGGGGGGGGGGGGGGAATAGCGCTCGTGGCTATTTTAACGATTTAAAACACAGAATAGAAATGCAGCGGAAAGTAAAATCAAACACACAGAGACGTAGGTGTTTTACTTCGTTCGGAGCCTATGGCGACTCCTACTCGAAGGCCCGCGGTCCTTGACCGCTTTCGGTGGGCAACAACTATATGTCGGAAAGATTACAATTTGAATTACAATTAATGCAATAAGTAAACTAATACCGACAACAAAAGATCAAAGAGTCTGAGCTTCGGGTTGTCGACGTCGAGTAGTAGCACTTCAAGGTCGTCTCGTTGGCAGCACTTCACAGAAGAAAGCTTAGAATGTGTTGTTCTTGTTAGCTGCTCCCTCGACCCTCTTTTTATATGACATTCCGGGCGCCTGGATCCCTTCCGGGCGCCTGGAGTGTGACGTGGCCAACCAACGAGGATGCTCCACGTGGCGAAGTCGTGGCAGGGATAAAACTTGGTCCCGGGCGCCCGGACCTGTTCCGGGCGCCTGGAGCTCCGGGCGCCTGGCGCTCCGGGCGCCCGGATCCATCTCGGGCGCCCGAACCACCTTTTTCCAGCAGGTTCCTCACCTGCAAAACCAGGTTAGTCCGAGAAAAATCCCTTGCAAGACAGTGTTAGAATCTGATAAAACACAGTAAGGAATAACTGACAGCCTTCGGACTGTCCGAGTCTGACTTCGGATTCCCAACCGGAAACCCTAGGTCGACCCGATGCCTACTATTCCCTCTACGGGGAACGCGTCCTCACCTATTCCCCTCAGGAGACATTCCGGGCGCCTGGATCCCTTTCGGGCGCCTGGATCCCTTCCGGGCGCCTAGAGTGTGACGTGGCCAACCAACCAGGATGCTCCACGTGGCGAAGTCGTGGCAGGGATAAAACTTGTGTTGGAGTGTATACTAAAAGCCTAGCTTTTGGTATAAACATTTATCTAGAAATAAGAATCACATTGGTCGAATGTCTACATTTATGATAAATGTAGTTGTTCAATTAATTTATATTGTAGATGACATGGTGTGTGGTGTCACACACAGAAGATCATGTTATCAGTAGCTTATAAATTATAAACAGTAGCTCACGACCATGATGGAAAGGAACAAACCATTGGAAGGTCATAGTGTAATTAGGTATTAGTTTATCTTGACTATATAATTACACTAGTACACTCAGAGTGTATTGAGTAGGACCATTTGAGGTCGTTTCTTTTATACTGACTTTATAAAGAAACAAAGACCTCGGTTATTATGGAAGTGTGTGCTCTTAATCCTAATGTAATAACAAGCACATATATTTGATATTTATTTCTTTAATTTATCAATGGGTGAGATTTAGTTCGTTGAATCAATAAACCCGATAAGTTGGGAAATGGTATCACTTATAGTGTGTGTTGTTGATTATAGAAGGAAACTGTGTCCTAGAGATACTAGGTTGATAATGTCCTCAAGAGGAGCTCATAAAGATTGTCATGTTAAACCCTGCAGGTGGACTTAGTCCGACATGATAATAAGGTTGAGTGGTACTACTCTTGGACTTAGATATTAATTAAGTGAGTTGTCAGTAACTTACTTAATTAGTGGACATTTGTTATCTTAAACACAGGGAGACTAACACACTCATAATAAGAAGGAGCCCAAAATGTAATTTGGGATTGGTGCGGTAGTTCAATGATAATTCTCTAGTGGAATGAATTATCATTGATAAAATTAAGTTGTGTGTTCGGCGAACACGGGATGCTTATTATCGGGAGACCAAAACCAATTCCTCCTCTCGGTCCCTATCGTAGCCTCTTATTTGTAGAAGTTTTATACCCACCTATACCCACCTTCTATACCCACTAATAAGGGGCCGGCCAAGCTAGCTTGGGAACCAAGCTAGGGCCGGCCTAGGTATATTATTGGGTGGCCGGCCCTAGCTTGAACCCAAGCTAGTGGGGCCGGCCAAATTAAATTAAAAAGGGATTTTAATTTTAGTTTTTATTATGTGGAAGAAATAATTTTTTAAAGAGAATTAAAATTAAAATATCTCTCTTGTAAAAGATCTACAAAAGATTAAAGAAAGAGATTAGATCTCTTTCCTTATTTGTAGATTGATGAGTTATTTTATTTTCTCTTTAAATTATCCACATGTTGATAAAATTAAAATTATAGAAATTTCCTTTATCAACCATGAAGAGATTTTTAAAGAGAAATTTTATTTTAAAAATTTCCGGAAACAAATTAGGAAGTTTTAATTTGTTGATTAAAACTTGTCTAATTTATTTCCTCTAGAAGTGGCCGACCATTAGAGATTAAATTGGGAAATTTTATTTAATTTTTCTCAATTAAATCATGTCAAGGAAATTAAGGAAATTTTATTGTAATTAAATTTCCTAATTTGCCTAGGCCAAGGAATATAAAAGAAGGTGTGAGTGTGCCTTCACAAGACTCAACATCTATTATTTCTCTCCCTCTTTTGTTCCTTGGTGTGGCCGGCCAACCTCTCCCTCTCTTCCTCTTGTGGTGGCCGAACCCTACCCTTCTATTGGAGCTCTTGTGGTGGCCGGATACTACTCGGAGAAGAAGAAGAAGAAGGAGAGAAAGCTAGCATCTCTTGGAGCTTGGTTAGTATTTTGTTTTTCTTCTTTGGTGAAGCTTCCTCTTTGTTGGCCGAACCTAGCTAGGAGGAGAAGAAGGTGATTGGTGGTTTCTCGTCTCGGAAGATCGTTGCCCACACAACGTCCGAGGTTAGAAGAGGAATACGGTAGAAGATCAAGAGGTGTTTCTACAAGGTATAACTAGTAAATTTTATTTCCGCATCATGCTAGTTATTTATGGAAATAATACCAAATACAAGAGGCTTACGTTCTAGAATTTCGAATATGTTTTTTCGAAGTTGTGTTCTTTTGTTTCTTTCTTTTCCTTGTGATTTGATTGTTCTCTTTGGTTAACCTAAAGTTATTTTAGGAAATTAAATATTAGCTTTCTATTAAAGGTTTTGTCTAGTCGGTTGTGGTTGCTCCCATATCCAAGAAGGCCATGTGCCTCGCCACGTCGATACTGGAACCTTTTGGAAATTAATATTTAATGGAATTAATAACTTAAGGAGACTTGGGTCGAACGTGTTAAGTTCCGCAGGAGATCCAAGTCAAAACCTAAAAGAACAAATAGATTAAGTTTTGGATCAAACGTGTTAAGTTCCGCAGGCGATCCAAAATTTAATTTAAAAGAACACATGGTAGCTAGGAAAAGGTTCAGACCTTTGTACAAAATATTTGTACAGTGGAACCTATAGGTTTTCCGAGTAGCAACCAACAATTGGTATCAGAGCTAGGGTTTTTCCTCTGTGTATTTGGTATTAGTTTAATTATGCACATGTCATACATAATTTAGGTAGGTTAATAGTAGGATGTGCTAACTTTGTGGATGCAGGATCCAACTATTATGGCTTTTAGTTATTATGTGTGTGATTGGACCCTTGGACATGTCAAGGGCATTTATCTGTGTGTGCATGATTGTATTAAAATATAGCAGGAGCTGTATTTAGTTTTATTAGGATTTTATTTTTGATCTAGATACATGTACATTCCTTTTATGGAATATAGGATCAAAATGTAAAATTCTATGTATGTCGCGGATCGAATCTTGCAAAGCGTGGAACCTTCTAAGGACCAGAGGCGCAGCGGAACTAGTAGCAAGATGGATGCGACAGCTAGACCCGGTGGCGGTGGCCAAATATGGCAGCAGCTTGGGATGACAACACACGGAGGACAACTAGAGATAAAAGCCATAATAGTTGAAAATTAGATTTTCTATTTATTGCTTTTATATTGTGCTGTGTGTGCATGTTAGTATACATGACTAGTAGGCTAGCATAGTTAAAATTCCTCGTTTATAAATAACTAAGTGGGAGAGGGATTTTTAAATAAATCCCATGGTCTCCATTACTGGTTTGTAAGTGATGCAAACAAGCTTGCGCGTTGGCTCTGAGTGCCTTCCTCCATAACGGATGAGCTTGTTTGTGGATCACTAGAACAGACTTCTATTTTTGGATGACTATAGGAAGTTAATTAAGAGCGTGTGATCTTCCCCAACGGAAGGGGCATAATCTTATTAATGGACTTAGTGTCAAGTAATGGTATACACTTAGACACATCTAATAGTATCCTCCCCATCGGAGTCACTGCTATTATTTGTGTGACCAAATGAAACCAACTATTAATTTGTCATAAAACTAGGTTGACAAGATAATAAAATTAAGGGGTTAAAACCCCTCTTACAAATGATTGATTTTGTATACGTCCACACTAACGTGGCATACAAAATTAATGGTGTTTGAGATAATTTTATTTGTCATAAAGATACGTTGACAATATAGTTAATGGGTAAAACCCTCTTTTTACAAATGTTGAATTTGTATACGTCCACACTAACGTGGCATGCAAAATTCACGGTGTTTGAGGTGTTGGTGAATTTAAATAATATTGTTTGAGGAATCAATATTTTATTTTAAATTCAAAGAGTTTTGACCAAATATTTGATCAAAGACAGATCAACTATTAATTTTATTCGTCATAAAGTAAAGTTGACGAGATAATAAAATTAATGAATAAAATCTCTTCTTCGATTTTGTATACACAAAATTCATGGAGATTTTAAGGAGTTGATCTTGACCAAATATTTTTGTGATTCTTAGGATGTTTGTCAATCCCTAGTAGTCATACTATAGAAAAAGACTTATTAGTCCCAATTGTAATGATTGGAAATAGGACTTGGACATTATGGTAGACTGTCTTCTTAGAACTAAGAACAATTTAGATGTATTTAATTCATTAGTTGAAACATGTCCAGTGGTGTTATCTACTAGTACCTGGAGTGTAGATACAAGATGCCATTAATCATGTCTGCAATTCATTGCAGGGTTCCAGGAAACCCGACAACTAAATGAAAGGTAAATCACCGTCCACATGGGCACTACTGTAAAAGTGGTAGCTGTTGCAGTGGGAGATGTTTATCCTTTGATAAGAATAAAATATGGATTTTAAGTAATTGTCTTTACGTACCAAGTTTAGAAAGAACCTGATTTCAGTTTCTAAACTATTATAGATATTGTGTCTATTTTGATAACAAAGTTGTTATCAAGAAAAATAGGAAAGTTATCTATTCTGGTATGATGGTTGACAATTTATAATCCAATAACTCCCACGATGCAACAAATGGAAATTAGTAACACATCTTCTAATTTTAAGAGAAAGCAACCTTCGGAAATGAACCAATTATATCTTTGGCATATAAAGCTAGGTTATACTTGAGTAGGATTCATTGGTAGCTGATGAACTTTTGGGTTCATTGGTAGTGGAAATCTTTCCAACCTACGAGTCTTACTTGGAAGGAAAATAACCAAGAAGCTTTTAAGTCCAAGGGGTATGGAGTCAAAGATATGTTGAAATCGGTTCATTCTGATTTGTGTGATCCTATGACTATCCAGACAAGAGGTAGTATTGAATATTTTGTCTAATTTATAGACAACTATTCAAGATACAAATAAATTTACTTAATGTACCGCAAGACTAAGTACTTTGATTAGTTCAAAGAGTACAAGGTTGATGTGGAGGAATAAAGTAAAAAGTCACTATGGAAGATCGTAGTGGCAAGTACCTCTTGAGAGATTTTAGGAGTCACTTATCAGAAGTTGGATTTCAATCCCAACTAACTGCATCTGGTACACCCCAACAGAATGGTGTAGTAGAAAGAAGGTAAAGAACTCTTATGGAATAATTAGATAGATGATGAGTTATTCAGAAAATTACCAAATTTGTTTTAAGGATAAACTCTGAAAATGAAAGTGAACATAGTGTCTTCCAAGTCATAACTCTCTACTCATATAGAATTGCTGAATAGGCGTAAGCCTATTTTGAAGCATATTCGGATTCAGGTAATCCAACATATATGTTAAAGAGAGATAATGATAAGTTGGATAGGAGTTCACTTGTTTGTAAGTTATCCTAGATAAACAAAAGTAGGTTTATAGTCTTAAAAATCAGAAGGTCATTGATAACATCAATGACTGATTTTTAGAAAAGGACTATATAATGAACCAAGTGCTCATAAGTAAATTTGTTCTTAAGGAAATAATAAAGGACATGTCTAACCTAGTACCAACTGTACAAGATGAGATACCACAAGAAAACTGCAACACGTATCACAAATGATACACAATTGCATAAAGTGTCTTGTCATAGTGGGAGGGTTGTTAGGCAACCTAAATAGGTTCATGTTTTGGGAGAGTTTTTGGACTCGATCCCTGAAGGACATAAACCTGATCTCCGGACATATGACGAAGCACTCCAAGATAAATATGCAGCATCTTGGCAAAGAGTAATGAATAATAGAATTAGAATATATGTATTCTAATAAAATCTGGAAGCTTATAGAACCACCAAGTGGTGTAAAAGCCTTTGGGTGTAAAAGGTCTATAATAGGAAAAGAGGGATAGATAGGAAGGTTGAAACTTTCAAAGCAAGGCTTGATGAAAAAGGAAACTTTTTCCACTGGTAGTCATGCTTAAGTCTATCCGGATTCTTTTATCTATTTGGCAAGTGGATGTCAAGACAGCATTCCTTAATGGAAGTCTTGAAGAAAGCATCCATATAAAGCAACCAGAAGGGTTCATTGCAAAGGGCTAAGAGCATCTTGTGTAAAGCTCAATCAGTCTATGGACTGAGGCAAAGCTTCAAGGTCTTGGAACATCCGGTTTATCAAAGTAATTCAGACCTATGGATTTATTTAGTAACCGGATAAGTCTTGTGTATACAAAAGGTGTGATGGAAGCGTGGTGGTATTTCTTGTACTATACGTAGATAACATTTTTGGTAGTTGGAAACAATATCAAAATGTTGTCAGAAGTAAGGGTATGGTTGTCCAAACAATTAGATATAAAGGACTTGGGAGAATGTATATATTCTTGAGATCAAAGTAATAAGGGATCGCAAGAAAAGAATATTTTACTTATCCAAAGCTTCATACATCGGAAAAATCCTTGCTCGTTTTAAAGCATGCAAAACTCCAAAAAAGGTTTCTTACCTTTTAAGCATGGAGTGTCTTTATCTAAAGAGATGTCTCCGATGACATTAAAGGAGATTGAGGACATGTAGGCAGTTCTTTATGCTTCGGCAGTTAGACAACCTAATGTATGCTATGCACGAGATCAGAAATCTGTTTTGCTAAGAGCATAGTTAGCAGATATCAAAGTAACCCTAGACAAGGACATTGGACTGCAGTAAAGTATATATTAAAGTACCTTAGAGGCACTAAAGATTATATGCTAGCTTACAAGGCAGTTAATTTGGTTCCTATGGGTTGTATGGATTTTGACCTCCAATTGGATAGGGACAATAATAAGTCAACCTCAGGGTTTTTGTGTTTATTTTAGGAGGTAAAGTCATAACTATGGAAGAGTGATAAGCATAGGTGTTTTTCTGGACTCCACCATAGAAGCTTAGTATATGGCAAGCCTCTGAGGTAGCCATTAAAAGCTGTATGACTCAATAACCTCAAGATAGACTTAGATATGATTTCTGGTTTGTCCAAAGATTATTACAATTTATTGTAATAATGTTGGTGCAGTAGCAAACTCGAAGAAACCATAAGTCTATAAGGCAAGTAAACACAATAGAGCGCAAGTACCACCCAATACGAGAAATCGTATAAACGAGGAGAAGTTGTTGCCGCCTAGATTGCATCAGGTGATGACCTATTGATCCTTCCACTGAGGTCCTTAAGGCAAGAGCTTTTGATGGGCATGTTGAAGGGTTAGGAATCAGATGTATGGTAGCATTTATGGCAGCATAGTCTTTTAGTATAAGTGGGAGATTGTTGGAGTGTATACTAAAAGCCTAGCTTTTGGCTATAAACATTTATCTAGAAATAAGAATCACATTGGTCGAATGTCTACATTTATGATAAATGTAGTTGTTCAATTAATTTATATTGTAGATGACATGGTGTGTGGTGTCACACACAGAAGATCATGTTATCAGTAGCTTATAAATTATAAACAGTAGCTCACGACCATGATGGAAAGGAACAAACCATTGGAAGGTCGTAGTGTAATTAGGTATTAGTTTATCTTGACTATATAATTACACTAGTACACTCAGAGTGTATTGAGTAGGACCATTTGAGGTCGTTTCTTTTATACTGACTTTATAAAGAAACAAAGACCTCGGTTATTATGGAAGTGTGTGCTCTTAATCCTAATGTAATAACAAGCACATATATTTGATATTTATTTCTTTAATTTATCAATGGGTGAGATTTAGTTCGTTGAATCAATAAACCCGATAAGTTGGGAAATGGTATCACTTATAGTGTGTGTTGTTGATTATAGAAGGAAACTGTGTCCTAGAGATACTAGGTTGATAATGTCCCCAAGAGGAGCTCATAAAGATTGTCATGTTAAACCCTGCAGGTGGACTTAGTCCGACATGATAATAAGGTTGAGTGGTACTACTCTTGGACTTAGATATTAATTAAATGAGTTGTCAGTAACTCACTTAATTAGTGGACATTTGATATCTTAAACACAGGGAGACTAACACACTCATAATAAGAAGGAGCCCAAAATATGATTTGGGATTGGTGCGGGAGTACAATGATAGTTCTCTAGTGGAATGAATTATCATTGATAAAATCAAGTTGTGTGTTCGGGGCGAACACGGGATGCTTAATTTTATCGGGAGACCAAAACCAATTCCTCCTCTCGGTCCCAATCGTAGCCTCTTATTTGTAGAAGTTTTATACCCACCTATACCCACCTTCTACACCCACTAATGGGGCCGGCCAAGCTAGCTTGGAAACCAAGCTAGGGCCGCCAAGATTAGGTGGCGGCCCTAGCTTGAACCCAAGCTAGTGGGGCCAAATTAAATTAAAAAGGATTTTAATTTTAGTTTTATTATGTGGAATAAATAATTTTTAAAGAGAATTAAAATTAAAATATCTCTCTTGTAAAAGATCTACAAAGATTAAAGAAAGAGATTAGATCTCTTTCCTTATTTGTAGATTGATGAGTTATTTTATTTTCTTTAAAATTATCCACATGTTGATAAAATTAAAATTATAGAAATTACCTTTATCAACCATGAAGAGATTTTTAAAGAGAAATTTTATTTTTAAAATTTCCGGAAACAAATTAAGAAGTTTTAATTTGTTGATTAAAACTTGTCTAATTTATTTCCTCTAGAAGTGGCCGGCCATTAGAGATTAAATTGGAAATTTTATTTAATTTTTCTCAATTAAATCATGTCAAGGAAATTAAGGAAATTTTATTGTAATTAAATTTCCTAATTTGCCTAGGCCAAGGAATATAAAGAAGGGGTGAGGTGCCTTCACAAGACACAACATCTATTATTCCTCTCCTCTTTTGTTCCTTGGTGTGGTCGGCCAACCTCTCCTCTCTTCCTCTTGTGGTGGCCGAACCCTACCCTTCTATTGGAGCTCTTGTGGTGGCGGATACTACTCGAGAAGAAGAAGAAGAAGGAGAGAAAGCTAGCATCTCTGGAGCTTGGTTAGTATTTTGTTTTTCTTCTTTGGTGAAGCTTCCTCTTTGTTGGCGAACCTAGCTAGGAGGAGAAGAAGGTGATTGGTGGTTTCGTCTCGGAAGATCGCTGCCCACACAACGTCCGAGGTTAGAAGAGGAATCGTAGAAGATCAAGAGGTTTTTCTACAAGGTATAACTAGTAAATTTTATTTCCGCATCATGCTAGTTATTTATGGAAATAATACCAAATACAAGAGGCTTACGTTCTAGAATTTGTTTTTCGATGTTGTGTTCTTTTGTTTCTTTCTTTTCCTTGTGATTTGATTGTTCTCTTTGGTTAACCTAAAGTTATTTTAGGAAATTAAATATTAGCTTTCTATTAAAGGTTTTGTCTAGTCGGTGGTAGTTGCTCCCATATCCAAGAAGGCCATGTGCCTCGCCACGTCAGTACTGGGAACCTTTTATGGAAATTAATATTTAATGGAATTAATAACTTAAGGAGACTTGGGTCGAACGTGTTAAGTTCCGCAGGAGATCCAAGTCAAAACCTAAAAGAACAAATAGATTAAGTTTTGGATCAAACGTGTTAAGTTCCGCAGGCGATCCAAAATTTAATTTAAAAGAACACATGGTAGCTAGGAAAAGGTTCAGACCTTTGTACAAAATTTTTGTACAGTGGAACCTATAGGTTTTCCGAGTAGCAACCAACAACTTGGTCCTGGGCGCCTGGAGCTCTGGGCGCCCGGATCCATCCCGGGCGCCCGGACCACCTTTTTCCAGCAGGTTCCTCACCTGCAAAACCAGGTTAGTCCGAGAAAAATCCCCTGCAAGACAGTGTTAGAATTTGATAAAACACAGTAAGGAATAACTGACAGTCTTCGAACTGTCCGAGTCTGACTTCGGATTCCCAACCGGAAACCCTAGGTTGACCCGATGCCTACTGTTCCCTCTACGGGGAACGCGTCCTCACCTATTCCCCTCAGGAGAGATTACCTGATGCCAGTCCGGTCCTCCAGACTGACTGGACTTTCTGCCTAGGGTTTCCACCCCCTAGGACCTAGGGTTACCGCCCCCTAGGGTTTTTCTCCACCTAGGGTTACCACCCCCTAGGACCTAAGGTTGCCGCCCCTTAGGGTTTTCCCTCACCTAGGGTTACCGCCCCCTAGGACTTAAGGTTGCGGCCCCTTAGGGTTTTCCTCCACCTAGGGTTACCGCCCCCTAGGACCTAAGGTTGCCGCCCCTTAGGGTTTTCCTCCACCTAGGGTTACCGCCCCCTAGGACCTAAGGTTACCACCCCTTAGGATTTTCCCTTTACCTAACCGCAGCTAGGACTTTCCTGAAACACTTATTCTGCACGTTAGATCACCACAAACCTTAACTTTGAATCCTTTGCCATTATCAAAACTCAGGTTCGATCATCGGATGCTCCCCGCACCAACAATCTCCCCCTTTTTGATTATGGCAATCGAAATTCAAAGTTAAGTAATAATATGCAGTAAGATGTAAAGAAAGACATGACATTACAAACTCCCCCTTAATATAACCTCCCCTTTGGATTTATTGTTCTCTTTTGAATTTCTCTACCCTCCCCCTTTGCCATATATCAAAAAATAAGCTAGTTTTGAAAAAAGACTTAACTTTTCAAGACACAACTTAGCAGAGTTTGTTTGAAAAACTTAGGTACGAGGCAAAAAAAAGGTTTAAGAGAAAAGCAACATCTTAGAATTGGTTTTAATAGCAACATTTTTGAAAATTTGCTAAGGAAAATAGTTTAAAAAAAACTTTAAACCATTGATTTTGCTTGAGGAGATTATTCTTTGTGCTATGTTAAATAAGAATTCAACTCTTTTTAACTTAGTGAATTTTGAGGAGTTTCCAAAAAAAATTTCAATAAACTTCAGAAATTTTCCGATTTCAAAAATTTTCCAGCTTAAAAAAAATTTCAAGGAAAAATTTCAACTTAAAGAAGTTAATTGCAGCTTAAAGAGTTTTCAAACAGAATTTCAACTTAACGAATTTTCGAAAAGGTTTCAACTTAAATAATTTTCTAACAAAAAGAATTTTCAAATAGAAGAGATTTGAAAGTTTTAAGTTTGAAAAAGTTTTAAGTTTAAAAAGCTGCTTAAGAGAAATGAATTTCAAAGATACTTAAGGCAAAGGAGAAGCGTTTACTTTAGTGTTTAATAGTTTACAAATTTTGTTTTAGTAAGGTATCAGAGCCCTAAGGTCCAAGAATGAGTTAAGATTTGGTTTTGGTCAGGTATCAGAGCCCTTAAGTACAAGCATGCTTAAACTTTAATATTGCCTCTAGAGAACATCTTGCCAAATAGCTAAGTCTAGAGTGTAATTTAATTGAGTTTAGTTAAAGAGGATTTGATTGGGTACTTAGCTTAAAGGGTTTTAAATAAGTGCTTAGTTTTAAAGGTCAGGTTATAAAGTAATTTTAATTTTAACGCTAAAAAATAGCTTGAATTTTCGAAATATGTCAAAAATAGTTTTTAATTTTCAAGTCAAAATTTTTTAAAGAAAAACTAATTTTTAAAACCGACTCAAAATCACTCCCCCTTAATTAATGCCTTAATAAATTTTTGAGTTCAGGAGTTCAAGCATGAGAGGTTAAAAAATTATTTTCCTAATTTTCCATCTCACTCATTCTAGATTAACAAGCACGTTTAGCATATGAGTGAGTGTGAGATGGAGTTTACTTTAATTTACAACATTGAAAATATCAGTTAGAATTCCAAATAGGTGACCATTACTTTGAAAATTTAAAAATTAATTGAGTTTAGAAATTAATTTCAAATGATTTTTCAAGAGATTTTTCAAATGATTTTTCAAAAGATTTTGAAATGATCATTTTTCAAATTATGTTTTAAAATAATTTTGAAATGATTAAGTTTTGAAATTAAGTTTTAAAATAATTTTAAAATGATTTTGAAAATATTTTTCAAATAATTTTAAAATAATTTTAAATAATTTTTTAAAGATTTTTTAAATGAATTTTAAAATGATTTTCAAAATAATTTTTTAAAAGATTTTTTAAATGAATTTTAAAATGATTTTCAAAATAATTTTTAAAAGATTTATTAAATGAATTTTAAAATGATTTTCAAAATAATTTTTTAAAAGATTTTTTAAATGAATTTTAAAATGATTTTCAAAATAATTTTTAAAAGATTTTTTAAATGAATTTTAAAATGATTTTCAAAATAATTTTTTAAAAGATTTTTTTTAAATGAATTTTAAAATGATTTTCAAAATAATTTTTAAAATATTTTTTAAATGAATTTTAAAATGATTTTCAAAATATTTTTTAAAAGATTTTTTTAAATGAATTTTAAAATGATTTTCAAAATAATTTTTTAAAAGATTTTTTAAATGAATTTTAAAATGATTTTCAAAATAATTTTTAAAAGATTTTTTAAATGAATTTTAAAATGATTTTCAAAATAATTTTTTAAATGAATTTTAAAATTAAGTTTTGAAGTAATTTTGAAATTAATTTTAATTATCAGTTTGTTTTTAATTACTTAGTCATCTCACCCGATTTGAATTTTCAATCAAGGAATCCTATAATTTTTGTGAGATGAATTGAGGTTCAATTTTTAGGGCTTGGTTTAACTTTATGTTAGATTCGGGTTTAGCTTTGGGTTAAACAAGTAAGCATTCTTTGGATAAACTTCTGGGCTATGGTGAGTCACAAGGAGTTCATTAAAGTAACCAAGCCTTTGAGGTTTTCCAAATAGTCCTACCCATTGAACTTAATACTAAACCTTGGTCTAACTAGTTAGGATCCATTTAAGGGTAGCTTCGGTTAGTTCCACTTGGCCAAATGCACCAGGTCGAAGCCATATCTTCCTAGACATGCGATGTCCAAGCTTCCCTAACATACTATCATCCAAAAACTTCACCAGTACTGTGGGTCAAGTTAAACCTCACCCTTTTAATCTATCCTTACTTACCCTGTCGGGTAATTTACTCTTGTTTACCCATTTCGGGTAGATAGGTTTCGAAGTTGCCTCCTTCTATTTTGAATTAATTTTGAATAATTGATTTTGAATTTTGAATTTTGAGTTTTAATAATTTTGAATTTTAATAATTTTGAATTTTGAGTTTTAAATTAATTTCAAATTTTGAATTTTGAGTTTTAAATTAATTTCGAATTTTGAATTTTGAGTTTTAAATTAATTTCGAATTTTGAATTTTGAGTTTGAATTATAAATTTTAATTACGAATTTTGAACTTGAATTTTAAACTTGAATTTTAAATTACGAATTTTGAAATATAAATTTAATTATTAATTTTAATTATTTTTCTGCTAGCTCCCCCTGGATCATAGCCTCGATAAGGTTTATCGAGGTAATGTATTTGATCCTTAGGAACCCAATAATGTCCAAGTCCTACTTGATTGATCAGGTTGGACTTGGCAACCCAAGCTTGGACCGATTTACTATTTGGTTTGTTTATTACGGATATGTAAGATTTATATTTCTTTTTATATCCTAGTCCAGTTCGATTGTAGATTGCCCTTTGTGTCACGCCCCCAGAGGAGTCCTTACCGAAAAATTTCGGCAGCATCTCCCCTGTACCGGTGACAATCTGAGGCATACATACATACAAAATACATCAGCCACATACGACTGGAATATATATACACAACCATGCAGTTATATAAGCAGCTCACTCGGCTGGAACAGAAATAAACACAACCACGCAGTTATATAAATATATTAATCAGCCCACACGGCTGTACCAAAATCAACACAGCGGAAAATCACAAACAACGATCACAAAATACAAAGCGACTAACTGCGAGCCGGCTCGGCTTGACACAATAATATCAAACCAAATACAAAAGAACACAAATACATAAACAAGTACAAAACCCAAAATACAAATAGCGTAAGAAATACCAAAATCGTAAGGTCATCCTCGAATGTGACATGGAACTGGCGGACAGGATCTCCAGGCGACTCCATAAACCCTTTACCTGCTACCTGGTGAAATTACCAGCATACGGGGTGGTGAGTATAAAGACTCAGCGGGTAATAGACAGATAGTGCATGAGTATAGTAAAGAACTAGAGATGCAAAGGTATACAGTCTCGTATGGAAATAGCAGATACTACTGTGATATCATAATAAGTGTCCATACCTGAAACCATATCCTAGGCTAGTAAGGGAAGGTAGATGTAGCAAAGTCCTGCTACAGTACTGCTCATAACTACATGGTATCATGTGAGGTATATACAGGTCAACAGTAAGTAAGCCAGTGTCTAAACACATAACACAGGTATAAATCTCAACCTAAGTAAGCATAACAGCATAAATAAACAACAGCAGCATAATCTAGCAACAGCAGCATAGATAAGCAACAACAGCATAAGTAAACAACCAACAGATATAATAACAACAGCGTATGTACGGATGGTCACCCCGCCCACCTCTCTGCACCACGACCCCTGTATGGTCGAGAGGCCGGATCGATGACAACTGTACGACACTCCAGCCGCCACTACTCTCGAGTGACCGAGTGGACAGTTGCATAGTAGCTGAATAGCTACGTCTTCGACGGGGGTCCCTGCTGGCCGCGACTCCAGCCGCCACTACCCATGAGTGACCGAGTGTGGCATGACAGGACAAGCGGCGCGCTCCAGCCGCCACCACCCATGAGTGGCCGAGCGTGCGACCCTGGCCAAGGACCCTCTCAACCACAAGGGAGACATGGTCGTCGGCATGCATGCAATGACATGATGCGAATAATGCAGCAGTCATCATATATATATAAACAGAAAACAGGTATGCTACATGAAGCCAGCATGCTCAGCAAGGTGTGTAAATAAATAGGCAATAAAAGCAGGTAAACATGGTATCAGGTGTCCATATATCCAATACCTACTATCTAATGTCTGGTATCTGGTATCCAATACCTAGTACTATAGTATCTAGTGTCCGGTATCTGCTAAATATCATGAATAGCAACGAGAGACTGTATAGATACAGAAACGAGTAGCTCAAAGATTGAGTGGAAGTATCAAGCGCAGGAAAAATAAAAGTGGAGTCAAGATAGATACAGCAATTATCTGAACATAAAGCTCATGCACTAGGATCAAAATACTAAAGAGATAAAGCAAGAAATACCCGCCTTTATCTGTCGATCGTGATAAACTAATCCCACGTCGAGACGCACATCTCGAATCCAAGTCCTGCGATCACATAATATATTTAGCTAATTATATATACAACAACTAGCTAAAACCTAAAACCCAATTCTAATTCAATTAGATAACCGTTTAATTTCACCTAATAATCCAAATCTAACTAGATGATAAACTCATCTTTTATCCACCAATCAATCCAAGATCTACCACAGTCCACATATCACATAGAATAATCTAACCCATCATCACTAATTATGATATCAATCTTATGATTTTATTACAATCATGTACTCCTCTAAATCAACCATAAACCTACTAATTAGCCATTAGTTAAGCATACAACAGATTCCAAAATAAAAACTCACCCGAGTACAATGTATCAGTTGATGATCCACAGATCTCCCTCGGACATAATCTGTATGCTGTGATAGCGAGCCAACCAAATGAAAGGTGATGAACCTAAAGCTAGAGCATGGCCAAAGGTAAGCTCGACTGTGGCTAGATCAGGAAGGACATTCGGCATCAGCTCAGGGAGGAAGCTAGGGCACAAACTCAGCCGGTTGAAGGAAGAAGGCCCGGCGGTGAAATTTGGAAACAGGGCTCGACCAATTCTCCAACCAATGCTATCACAGGTCTGAGAAGAACCTCAGCGACGACAGTAGCAGATCCACATTGGCGATGGAGAAATGTAGAGCTATGCTGGCGATAAGCTCCGAAGTGGTAGCGAGATCCAATCTTTGAAAATCAATCTATGCTGGTGAGGAAGAGGCACCGACATCCAGTGAAGAGTAGAAGACAGTATACCCCCCTAGTCCAAGATTCGACGAAGAAGAGGTGCTGGATCAGACGGAGGGGTGGCAGCTGAGAAGGATCGGGAGCATACCATGAGGTTAGGGCTCGGCTCAGTGAGACTTGTGCATAGCTAGCACATCGGCCAACCCCTGATCGATCTACCGTCTAAAGAGGAGTGGGTCGGCAGTGATGCCCAGCGATCTAAGGGTGCCGCGGCCTCGGGTGGCAGCGGCAGCATTAGGCAGTGGCGAGAGGGAGAGCGACAGTGGAGATGGCTAGGGCACAACGTCGGGTGGCGCTGGTGGTCAGCGACGAAGAGCTGATGGGAGAGGGAGGCTCTGTCGGTGCGGGGTGAGCGAGGCCGGCGATCGGCCGACGCCGTTGCGGGCTTCAGATGGTGGCGCGAGGCGCGACATCGGGCTGAGAGAGGGAAGGAGACGGCAGCACCAATAGAGATCAGGAGAGGACCATGATAGCTCAATGTTGACCGGAGCGAGGCACCGCTTGATGAGGCTTCAGCCGGCGACGTTGGGCAGTGGACGACGATGAAGAGGAAGAGGAGAGGTCGGCGCGTTTTGGGAAAGAAAGGATCGGCGGAGAAAATAGAAAACCTTGGTTTATAAACTTAGGGTTTAATCAATGTAACTCTAGGTTAACTCCTCAATCAACTCCCACTTAATTGGGACCCTAAAGAGAC
Organism: Zingiber officinale; assembly: GCF_018446385.1. Lineage (NCBI taxonomy): Eukaryota > Viridiplantae > Streptophyta > Magnoliopsida > Zingiberales > Zingiberaceae > Zingiber > Zingiber officinale. Next base: position 49,031,543 of record NC_055996.1, on the reverse strand, counting down.
TTTCCCTGTAGCCTAATAATTGATCCCCTTAAAGTATGTCATACGGGCTCCGAAAAATTCCCAGAAAATTCCTAAAAATTCCTGAAAAATCCAATAAGATTATTTATCCAATAACCTTATTATTTAAATATTATTTGGGTGCTGTATTTTACACTTTGTGTTCCAAGAATCAAGTCAAGATTCTTGGATCCCAAGGAAAATCGTTCTAGGGTTGTTTTCAAATCCTTTACCTGACTTTTCAGATTGGAATTCTCTTCCTCAAGTTTTTGAACTTGAGTTGAAGTTCCAGTTTGAACTTGATCAGTTAAGGATTCGTTGTTAGGCGTTTCTTTAAGGAGTGTTACCTTCTTTAGAAGCGATTTGATTCGAATCTTGGACTTAGCTACTTTATGCATTAAATAATTAATTAAGCTATATAAATGATTTTTACTTACAGAGGGGTTCGTTCCTTCAGAAACGGATGCGGATCCGTGGCTTCTCTCGGACTCGGCTTCCGATTCGTCCTCACTTCCGGATCCGTTGGTGTAGTCCCGGGCTGTCAAGGAGAGAAAGTTCGTCTGTTCTAGTTCTTCGTCGTCGGATTTCTCGGAAGAAGACTCATCCCATGTTGCCTTCAATGCCTTCTTTCTTTTGGGTTTCTTTGGATCCTTCTGGTTCGGGCAATTTGCCTTGATGTGACCCTTCTGATTGCTTGTTCCTGCAAATAACGCAACACCTTCCTCGGCCGGACTAGTATTAATCTGCTCAAATAATTTATTTATTAAAACATGCTTACCTATTTTTGTATCAGGAATACCTTCGTGTAACTCAATCAGATTCTCCCACAGCTCCTTGGCACTTGAGAATGGGTCGGCGCGATTCAGTTCCTTATTCGTTAAGCCACACTGAAGTGTATACGTTGCTTTTGCGTTTGTTTCTACCTTTTTGATAAGGTTCGCGTCCCAGTTCTCGTACAGTAGTGGCTTGCTGGAACCGTTAATTGGCAGTTGAAGCCCGATTTTGACGATCATCCAGACTTCAAAGTGAGTCTGGAGATACGCCTCCATCCGACCCTTCCAATCTCCAAAATTATCTCCGGAGAAGAGCGGTGGGCGAGCAGTGTTGTAGCCTTCTTGATGGGTCATCTTAGAAAGACAATCTCGCAAAATAAACACAATAAAACTTGTTCCAAGACTTAGTCTTGGATTAGTAATGCGGGAGAGAGATAAAAATAGTAATTCAGGAATTTTGAGAAAAAAATGATAAAATATTATTAAAATAATATTAAAAAAATATTACTACAAATTTTTGAAAATGCAATATTTTGTTAATTCCAACCAATGGTGAAAAGATGAAAATTAATTTTTCAAAAACAGTTTTGGAGGGAAAAAACGAAAGGCGTAATGACAAAGCCACGAAAAATGCATGAATGGTAGTTGCACCAATTCAAAGCAACCCCGCTCTGATACCAATTGATGGATCGAAAGTGCTAGGGGGGGGGGGTGAATAGCGCTCGTGGCTATTTTAACGATTTAAAACACAGAATAGAAACGCAGCGGAAAGTAAAATCAAACACACAGAGACGCAGGTGTTTTACTTCGTTCGGAGCCTATGGCGACTCCTACTTGAAGGTCGCGGTCCTTGACCGCTTTCAGTGGGCAACAACTATATATCGGAAAGATTACAATTTGAATTACAATTAATGCAATAAGTAAACTAATACCGACAACAAAAGATCGAAGAGTCTGAGCTTCGGGTTGTCGACGTCGAGTACTAGCACTTCAAGGTCGTCTCGTTGGCAGTACTTCACAGAAGAAAGCTTAGAATGTGTTGTTCTTGTTAGCTGCTCCCTCGACCCTCTTTTTATATGACATTCCGGGCGCCTGGATCCCTTCCGGGCGCCTGGATCCCTTCCGGGCGCCTGGAGTGTGACGTGGCCAACCAACCAGGATGCTCCACGTGGCGAAGTCGTGGCAGGATAAAACTTGGTCCGGCGCTGGACTGCTCGGGCGCCAGGCTCGCGCCTGCCGGACCACCTTTTTCCAAAGAAGTTCCTCACCGCAAAACCAAGTTAGTCCGAGCAAAACTCCCTACAAGACGGTGTTCGAATCGATAAAACATGAGGAATAGCGGCGGTCTTGACCGTCTGAATCCGACTTCTGATTCCCAACCGAAACCCTAGGTCGACCCGACGCCTCCTGTTCCCTCTACGGGAACGCGTCCTCACCTACTCCCTCAGGAGATTTCCTCCGGACCGACTGGACTTTCTGCCTAGGGTTACCACCCCCTAGGACCTAGGGTTACCGCCCCCTAGGGTTTTTCTCCACCTAGGGTTACCACCCCCTAGGACCTAAGGTTGCCGCCCCTTAGGGTTTTCCCTCACCTAGGGTTACCGCCCCCTAGGACCTAAGGTTGCCGCCCCTTAGGGTTTTCCTCCACCTAGGGTTACCGCCCCTTAGGACCTAAGGTTGCCGCCCCTTAGGGTTTTCCCTTTGCCTAACCGCAGCTAGGACTTTCCTGAAACACTTATTCAGCACGTTAGATCACCACAAACCTTAACTTTGAATCATTTGCCATTATCAAAACTCAGGTTCGATCGTCGGATGCTCCCCGCACCAACAAATTAGACCAAAACTTAGTATTAAATTTTTTGGACAGGACTATTTTGGAAAGTATTCAGCAAGTGGTCTACCGTTGATACACAAGAAGGTCATATGCCTCACCACTAAATTGAAAACTTATCTTTAGAAAGCCTGCTTGATTAACCTAAAGCTAAGTTTGAATCTAACATGGGTTCAACAACCGTTTTCAAAATTTAATTTAAATTCCAAACTTAAATTAAAATTCAAATTTAATTCAAACTTAACTTTAATTCAAATTTTAAAAAATAATCTTAACTAAAACTTAATTATTTTAAAAAACCTAATTAAAATTATTTTAAAACTTAATTCCAATTAAAATTATATTAAAAGATCTAATTAAAATTATTTAAAAACTTAACTGAATTATTTTAAAACTTAATTAAAATTATTTTAAAATTAATTAAATTATTTTAAAAAACCTTAATTAAAATTATTTTAATACTTAAATTCAATTATTTTAAAACTTAACTAAAATTGTTTTAAAACTTAATTAAAATTATTTTAAAACTTAACTAAAATTATTTTTAAAACTTATTAATTTTTTTAATTAAAATTATTTTAAAACTTAATTACAATTTTCTTAATAAAATTTTATAAAATTTTTTAAAATTATTTTTAAAACTTAATAAAATTATTATAAATTATAAATAAAATTATTTTAAAAATTTAACTTAATTATTTTAAAAACTTAATAAAATCATTATTTAAAAAACTTAATTAAAATTATTTTAAAAACTTAACTTAATTATTTTCTAAACTTAATAAAATTATTATTTTAAAAAACTTATTTTAAATTATTTTTAAAACTCATTTATAATTATTTTAAAAACTTAAATTAATTATTTAAAAATTATTTTTTTAAAAAATAAAAATTGTTTTAAAAACTTAATTAAAATTAACTTAATTATTAAATTATTTTTAAAAAACTTAATTAAAATATTTTTTTAAATTAACTTAATTATTAAATCATTTTAAAAACTTAATTAAAATATTTAAAAACTTAGCTTATAAATTATTAATTAAATTATTAAATTATTTCACAACTTAATTAAAATTATTTTAAAATTTAACTTAAAAATATTTTATAACCAATTAATTTAAAACTTAATCCATACTTAATTTAAATAAACTTTTATTCAAACTTAAAATTGAATCAACATTATCTTAAATTTTAACATACTACCTAATAACTGAACTCACAAATTTGAAAGTCTTTTAACCAAACTTTGGTTCAACTCCTACGTTATGTGTAGCAATCAAAAACTCTGGATAAATGGATCTTGGACAGCAGCTGCTCCATACATATGACTGGGGATCAACACAAATTCACAAATATCGAGTTCAAAAATCTAGGATCAGTTGCCTTTGGAAACAACAACAAGCTAAAGGTAATTGGTACAGGTGAGATTCAATTACAATCAAATATATCAATTACAAAGGTTTTGCTTGTTGAACATTTTAATTATAACTTGCTTAGTATAAGTTAATTATGCGATTCTGGATTCAAAGTAAAGTTCTTATGTTCTGAATGTCTAATAAGTTACACTGAATCAACTAATATATTGATAAAAGGGTTTAGGGATAAAAATATTTATTCAATTAATCTACCAAAAATATTACACAATTGTCTTCTAACTCATCATTGTTACGAACCACAAGTGCATGATTACATCATTAGTAATACAAAAGATATCGAACCCACAGGGACTATTGATTAAGCACTAGTTAACTTTGCACGGTGAATTATCTAGATAATTGTAAGATTGGTTGGGAAAGAGAGTAAGAGAAATAGAAAAGAGAAGAAAGAGAACAAGGGAAAGGAGTGAGAGAAGGATAAGAGGATGAATGATAGATGCTACAATTTCGGTTTCGTTGTGATGCTAGTTAATGTCCCAATGCATTGTTTATCTAACTAACTTCATGCTTACACTCATGTAGGAGTTTTAACTAGAGTCCAATACAACCTCGCGAAGATCACACCGAAAAGTTTATCCATGTTCTACCGCCATTAAGTAGAAGAGATAATTTAGGAAGTCCGATTATAGGGAACATCCTTTTGTCACAAGGGTCCACGGTTCATATTCCTAGATTACACAAGTCACTTCCTAACAGTAGATTAATGTAATTAAGTAGAAGAGATAATTTAGGAAGTCCGATTATAGGGAACATCCTTCTCACACAAGGGCCCATGGTCCACGTTCCTAGATTATACAAGTCACTTCCTAACATTAATTTCAGAGAACCCTTTAAATTCTAATTAGTTTTCCTAGTAGAGAGTCGATCCCCATTTCAAGGACCTACTGTAAAAAGTAAGAGATACCTTCTATTACAAGGTCCCATGATCTTACATTCTAAGGCTCTTCCTCTACATGGTGATCTAACCCTACATCTACATGGATTTACCTCACCCACATTTCGTCAAACGCATACAAGGTACAACACACATAGATGATGATATAGGAAAATGCCCAAATACATAGTTCATACATCCACAATCACATCACAACTACTTCCTACATCCTAGATCTAGAGATCTACTCCATAGAAAAGGAAATATAACCAAAGACGAAGAAAGAAGCAAAATATAACCCAATACAAAGAAGTAGAGAGAGAAGAGTGCTTATCCTTGAAGTGTGGCATCCTTGGAGGTGTTCCCTTGCTCTAAAGGTGGACGGATCGGCGAGGATGAGGCTTCTAGGGTTCTCCCAAGGGGGAGAACCCTTCTCTAAGGAATGGGGGTGAGCCCCAAACCAAAGATTAGTGGAAAGGGGAGAAAAACCCCTTTTATAGAGCAGGGCATGGGCACCACACAGCCCATGACACGGCCATGTGGATCCACAAAGCCTCATACATCTTGCTTTCAGCCAAGGTGACACAGCCATGTGCCTCACACGGCTTGACATTGCTTGGCCTATGGAAATCTTGCACGGTCATGTGGCTCACAAGGTCATGGCCTTCTTAGCCTCTGGAATGTTGGCACGGGGAGATTCATACTGCCATGTGGGTTACACGGTTGTGTGGGTCACACGGTCGTGGCTTGATTTGCCTCTGGTGGGAACACGGCTGTGTGGGTCACACAGCCTCTGGAGAAATGGTACGGTCGTTCCATTTAGCATGACCTTGCCTTACTTTACCTCTGGATTGTTGGCACGGTCGTGTGCTGCCTAGCCATAGGGAGATTTGCACGGTCGTGTGGGTCACACGATCGTAACATGATTCACTTCAGGATGGCCACACTGCCGTGTGGCCTACACTCCCCAAGCTTGATTTCTTCCGGAGTTGCTCCCGTGTGCACTTTTACTCCATTTTCGCTCCAATATATGTCCTGTCAATCAAAATATACAAAGAGCAGATCTCCGAACAGAATATAATGGAAATATGACATTATAATGAAATAGGGTGCAATAAATATACATTATATGTAAAATACGATACCAAGATAATAATTAAATAATAAGGTTAATGGGAGAATAATCTTATTGGGATTTTTAGGAATTTTTAGAAATTGTTTGGGAATTTATCGGAGCTCGTATGACGAGTTTAAGGGGATGAATTTGTAGGCATGGGAAAAAGCCTGTTTGGAATACCCGAAGATGAGAGTTGATTGAGGAATAAACTTAGGTTTTGATTTACTGAAACCTAAGTTCTAAATATAAATATCTTTCCCTATCCCTTTCCCCTTACCCGATCTTCTCCTCTAAGCTCTCTGCGCTGAATCCCTTTCCCTTCCCTGTGCCCTAAAACCTACGCTGAACCCTTCTTCCCCGAGCCCTCTCCCACTCGCGAGTTCCCGCACCCCGCCAATCTCTCCCTCACATGAACACCAGCCGGCGATCTCTCCCTCACGTGAGCTCCACACCGCTAGCTCTCCTCCTCATGCAAGCACCACAGACGCCGCCGACCTCTCCTCCTCACGTGGGCACCGCATCGCCGTTTTCCTGGTGCCCTAACATCAACCGACCCCTTTCTTCCCTCTCCCTCTCACGAGTTCACGCACCCCAGAGTTTCCCTCCCCTCGTTGAGATCTAGATAACGACTAGGCTCTGGCCACCGGTGGATAGATTGCAATCATCAAACTCCCTTCTTCCAATCACTTGTTCACTTCTAAGATTGGAGCTTTCATTGTCAGTTCATCTGCGCCAACCTCAACAACTGCATGCTGTTGGTCTCCAATAGAGAAGGATCTACTGGCATGGAAGGGTAAGGTATTTTGGTTTTATGTTTGTAGAGATCTGAATTCCAATTTCTGTATGAGATGTTTGTGCTAAGTTGGTTGGTTGACGACTGTAGCTCCGGCCTTGCCGCCGGTATCAGCTTCACTGTAGCATCAGCCATGAATTTCCATCTGCAAGTACCTCTACCGTGAATCAATTGAGGAATCTCCAAATCTAGGTGAGTTTTGGAAGGTGAATTATGCATATGTTTGATTTTGATGGTGGAATTGTAACGACCCGCCTTCTGGGTACTAGGCTGTAAGGCGAATCGCTACATCACTGCTAAGCTATACTGTGCGGAAAGGTGGGCTAATTAAAATTTTACTCTGCTATAACTAAGACAGCTGATAAGAAAGGTCTAAAGACCTCCTTTGCTGGTGTACATGTGCTAAAGAGGGGAAACTGAACATCCCAACTGAGCTAGGGACTCATAATTTACTTCCCAGCTAGCTGCTGATCGATCCACGGATCGATCAGACCTGCTACGATTCTGTCCCCAGCTGGATCGGTCGGCAGACCGATCCAGGTATGTCTGGATCGGTCGGCAGACCGATCCAGGAACCTGGGAATTCTCCGGAAGCTACTGTATTGCGCTGGATCGGTCGGCTGACCGATCCAGGAGGATACAGTAGCATACTGTATCCGTCTGGATCGGTCGGCTGACCGATCCAGGAGGATACAGTAGCATACTGTATCCGTCTGGATCGGTCGGCAGACCGATCCAGTGGCACGATCAGGCTCTGATCGGTCTGGAGACCGATCAGAGTCTGATTTCGCCCGGAAAATCAGACTTCAGCACTTTGGCGTGCCAGAACCCCACATAACCTCTAACTAATGCATCAGGAACTATTCTAACAACATGCAATAACATTCTAACATGATTACTGACATTCTAAAACATTCTTTCATAGTTCAATGCATGTTCCAAAACTAAAGGTGCATAAAGATGAAAGTATTAAACCATAAACTGTAAAATGCTAAGGTAAACATGCTAAGAAGTCTAATGTTCATCCTGCTAAGTCCCCTAAGGACCTTTGGTTCCAGTTCCTGCCACACACACCACCTTCGCATTGACCTCCAGCCTCCACTGCTAGTCCATTCTCCTTTTACCTGTATCTGCAGTATAAGGAAAATAGTATCTGTAAGCTAAGAGCTTAGTAAGAAACCATCTACCTCACTAAATCATGCATACGATGCAAATATGCTTTTAAATCATGCTTTTTAAAAAACAACATACTGAAGATGCAAGCATGGCAAGGCATGGTGTCATACAAGCATCGCATATCTAACACTGAACATATAAACTGAACTTAAAGCTAACATAGAAACTGAAATGAAACAACATGCTGAGCTAAGCTATCTGAACTGAAGCTGCAATCAAACTCAACTAGCATCACTGTTTTTGAGTTTTGAAAAAAACTAATACATAATAAGTGAAAATAATAAACATGCTGTTGGGCCCGGCAACTGTACTTGCTGTGCGCGCATCCCTACTAGACCCGGGTTTGCAAGTCCCGAATTTGGTAAGGATAACTAGGTTATCTAAACCTAGGGACCGACTATGGGAGCCCAGCCCAATGGATATCTAATCCAGTACGGTGCCAACTGAAAGTAAAATACTGAAGTAGCTAATACTGTTTTGCTGAAACTAGGTTATCTGGGCCTAGAGGCGACTATGGGATCCCACCCATTGGATATCTAATCCATATCAGCTATAATAACTGAGTATACTGAATAGATACTTCTAATGTATCTAACTGAGCTGTTGAAGATGCCTAGGGTGCATTTTTACTAAACTAGCTATTTTATCAAACACCTAGCGTGCCCTAACTCTCCTCTCTATTAGGGTGACCACCTCTAGGCACCCGACAACGTCTAACCTCCTATCTGAGGAGGGAAGACATGCCCGGCCCATCTAAAGGTGTTCAACTAAGACCCTAATCTGAAAAGAGAGTTAAATCCACCCTAGATATCGATAAAACGATCTGCATACATCCTACTAAAGCATAAAAACTCAAACGGAGCTATTATACTGCAGGTGAGGGGTTTCTTACCTCAATCGTAAGGTTTTCTTACGATTCTATCCGCTAGGTTTTCCGGAAACTGATCCTCTCGACGATCCGTTCACGTCTTCGCGTTCCTCTCGCGGAGATGACCCTTTTTCGTGTTGGAGTCGTCGCCGGAAGGTGATCCGAGAGCCTTGGGGCTTGGGCGCCGAGAGAGGGAGAGGAGAAGGGGTGTTCGGCGGTGAGGGTTTGGAGAGGGAAAAGTGGCGTGAGGTGAGGAGGTGCCGAACCAAAACTTAAAAATAAACCAAACCCCAACTTAAGTTTTCTATTTATACTTAGTGATAAGTTCCGCCCAAATCCCACTTAACTAGGATTGTTCCCCTTTCCTTTCAGCACAGCCCTGCTGGGTCCACTGGTTACTAGCCTTGTCCACTAAACCATAGGTCTCGGGTTCAATCTCCGCCTAGGCCGTTTTACGCTTATATTTATTTTTGCTACTTCCGCTACTCGGAAAATTCCGGAAAAATATCTAAAAATTCCAGAAAAATCGTAGAATAATTCTAATGCAAGTTTGAGAATTTTCAGGCGTTACAATCCCCCATACCTTATAAAAAGTTCGTCCTCGAACTTAGAACAATTCTGGGTACTTCTGTCTCATGCTGACTTCTGTCTCCCAAGTCGCCTCTGCTGCTGTGTGATTTTGCCAGCTGACTTTGACTAATGGTACTTCCTTGTTCCGTAATTTCTTTACTGCTCGGTCTATTATCTGAATAGGCCGACTGTCATAGCTGAGATCGTCACGGACCTGTACCAACTCGGGCTGGCGTCCTGAATATGCTTCTTCAGCATGGAGACATGGAATACGTTGTGGACGGTGACATCTTCCGAGGTAGCTCTAGCTCATATGCCCACTCTCTTCGTGATAAGGTATGGTCCCACATATCTGGGAGCTAGCTTGCCCTTCTTCCAAACGCATGACTCCTTCATGGGAGCTACTCGAGAAAACTGTATCCCCAATCGAGAACTCTAGGGGTGCGGCATGTATCGACAAGATAGCTCTTCCGCCGGCTCTGTCTTTGCCTCTATCCTCTGCGAATCTGTGTATGGTGCTGTGGTGCTACTAGATCCGTCTCAGCTCTAGTTCCTTCCTGCTCACCACTCTCATACCAGATTGGTGATCTACACCTCCGCCCATAGAGTGCCTCATAAGGTGTCATGCCGATAGTGGCTCGATAGCGTTGTTGTATGCAAATCGCTAGCTGGATATTTGCACCAACCTCCTTGAAATCTAGGGCACAAGCTCGAGCATATCTTCGAGTATCTGATTTACTCGCTCCGTCTGACCATCTGTCTGAGGATGGAATGCTGTGCTGAATTTTAACCTCGTGCCCAATGCTGACTGTACACACTCCCAGAAGTGTGATGTGAATCTGCTGTCTCTGTCTGAAATGATGGTTCGTGGGACTCCATGTAGTCTGACGATCTCCTGGAGATACAACTGAGCTAGCTTCTCCATGGAATAGGATACCTTGATAGCTAAGAAGTGGGCTGATTTAGTCAACCTGTCGACTATTACCCAGATGGCGTCAAAACCATTCGTGGTTCTGGGTAGTCCCACTATGAAATCCATGGAGATATCCTCCCACTTCCATTCTGGAATCTGTATAGGCTGCAGAACTCCTCCTGGTCGCTGATGTTCTGCCTTGACCCTCTGACAGGTGAGGCAGATGCTAACATATCTGGCGATGTCTCGCTTCATCCCGGGCCACCAAAAACGTTTCTTCAGGTCTTGATACATTTTGGTGGAGCCTGGATGCATCGCATAGGGAGTCCTGTGAGCCTCATCTAAAATCATCTCGTAGTTCCTCCCGATCTGGAACAGTCTCGCCAAAATACAACACCACTGCCGGACACTCTGATTCTCCACTTTCGATTCTGCTAGCCTTGCTTGATTTTGAATTTCGGGTCCCGATCCCGTCCTCTGAATATCACCAAGCAAGGTAGACTCTAAGGTTATAGTAGAGGCTGTCCTCGATGAGCTCGAGACCAAATCCACGATCTCCTTCAGGGGGCGGCGACATGGCGGTGAGACAATAAGGTAGCTTGGATTTCCTGCTAAGTGCATCTGCTACCTTATTGGCTTTCCCTGGATGGTAGAGGATGTCTATATCGTAGTCCTTGACCAGCTCAAGCCATCTGCGCTGTCGCATATTCAGATCCTTCTGAGTGAAGAAGTACTTCAGACTCTGATGATCTGTATACACTCTGCACTGAGCTCCATATAAGTAATGTCTCCAAATTTTGAGAGCGAACACTACTGCTGCAAGCTCAAGGTCATGAGTAGGGTAATTCTTCTCATAATCCTTGAGTTGTCTGGAGGCATAGGCAATCACCTTGCCGTTTTGCATCAGTACTGCTCCTAGTCCCAACTTAGAGGCATCACTATAGATGTCAAAGTTGCTGGTGTCGTCTGGTAGAGCCAAAATAGGAGCACTGGTCAGTCTCCTTTTTAGCTCGCTGAAGCTGTTCTCACAGTCCTCTGTCCACTGAAATTTCCTGTTCTTCCTGGTAAGAGCTGTCAGTGGGGAGGCTATCCTGGAGAAGTCCTCTACAAACTTCCGGTAATATCCTGCTAATCCCAGAAAGCTCCTGATTTCACTGGCGTTCTTCGGCTGCTTCCAGTTACTTACTGCTTCTATCTTGCTGGGATCCACCATAATACCATCCTTTGAGATGATGTGACCCAGAAAGGACACCTGATCTAGCCAAAATTCACATTTCGTGAACTTGGCGTAAAGCTGGTTCTGCTGAAGTGTCTGCAATACTAGTTTCAGGTGCTCTGCATGTTCTTCCTGAGTTCCTGAGTAGATAAGAATGTCATCGATAAACACAATAACAAACTTATCTAAATACTCCCTGAATACTCTGTTCATGAGATCCATGAATGTAGCTGGAGCATTGGTCACGCCAAAGGGCATGACCACGAACTCGTAGTGTCCGTATCTGGTTCTGAATGCTGTCTTTGGTATATCCCCTTCTTTAACCTTTACTTGATGATAACCTGATCTGAGATCTACCTTAGAGAACACTGATGCCCCCTTCAGCTGATCGAATAAGTCATCTATTCTGGGAAGAGGATACCTTTTTTTGATTGTGACCTGGTTCAGTGATCTGTAGTCTATGCACAGTCGCATGCTTCCATCCTTCTTCTTCACGAACAACACAGGCGCTCCCCATGGTGAGTGACTCGGGCGTATGAAACCCTTGTCAAGGAGCTCCTGTAATTGCTCCTGAAGTTCCTTCAGTTCTGCTGGAGCCATGCGGTATGGTGCCTTGGAAATTGGATTTGTGCCGGGAATAAGCTCTATCAATCTCCCTGTCTGGTGCTAAGCCTGGTAGCTCTTCAGGGAAGACTGCTGGGTAGTCGCAAACGACTCGGACCTCTGCTAGCTGTTGGTCCCTGTCCTGACTGGTGCCGACTACGTGTGCTAAGAATCCCGTGCATCCTGAATCCAGTAACTTCTGTGCCTTCATAGCTGAGAGAAACCTCTTGGCCTTTCTCCTTGGTTCCCCGACGAATTCGAACAGTGCTTACGTGACTTTCTGTTTACGGCACTCGATAGAGGCACCGTATTTGACCAAAAAGTCCATTCCGAAGATAACGTCATAGTCGGTCATTTCTAGCACTATCGGATCGCAAAAGAGCTCCCTGTCTGCTATAATGACCGACACCGCTCTGAGCCAGTGTGTGGACGCCATGATCTCTCCTGAAGGTAGTGTCAAAACCGCTGAGTATCTCTGGAGGTACCTCTAATTTTTCGGAGAACATCCTGGCTACATATGAATGGGTTGCCCAGATCAAATAGAACAGTAGCACTATAATCGAAAAATGCTAATCGACCTGTGACAACCGTCCGAGGCATTAGCCCCTCTCCGTGAGTGCGTAGATCCTCGCATTCGCTAAAGCCGGAGGGGCTTCTAATCTGCCCTGCCGATAAGTGGACCTTCTAGAGCGCTGCATCCGATGTAATCGAGCTGGGCCTGCATACCTGAATCTCGTGGTGAGGAAGACGGTCTTGTTCGGCACCTTTGTTTGCCATGTGCCCTTCCGTCCACATTCAAAGCATCCGGCGCCCTTGCCAGAATGGAATTTCCCACAAGTGGCACACTTTGGATAACCGGGTCGCTTGCTAGATGGTCCTCCTTGAGTCACTCCACGATTTGCGCTTGCGTTGGAGTTCCCTCGTTGGCCGTGTGGCCCGCTGTTTACGAGTGAGAGCCCTTGGCCTTTGACTCGAGGAGACTTGCTTCGCTTGCTTCATGCTTTCGTAATGCTCGTGGTCAAGGCATCGCTCACTAGCTCCTCCGTGGTCGTGGCCTATGAATGCCACCACGCTCATCGCGATCTCGGCCTCGAGATCTTGAGCATCAACCGGACTCGTTCCTTCTCTGAGCTGACTCGGACATAGACGAGCCAAACTGTTGAATTTCTTCACGGCTTCCTCCACCGAAAGGTTGCCCGACGAAACTCCGTGAACTCATCGTAGTGGCGGTTGGTAACCCGCATGTGAAGAACTCCTCAAAGAATTCCTTCTCAAGTCCCCCATGACATCCATTGGGCGCTTGTTCGATCCTTTCCCACCACATGCGTGCGTCTCCTGTCGTGCTAAGGAGGCACACTTCACCTTCTCGTGTTCTGGCCAGTCCAGAAGCTCGCTCTCCAGTGTTTTGAACCATGCTTGTGCATCCCATGGTTCACTAGTGCTGAGAAGTTCTCGGCTTGACTCACGCCACTGGATCAGATAGGCTTCCTTCCTTGGCTCACTGGACCGCCGGTGCCGGTCTTGCATGGTGCTGTAGGGTGGTGGTGGAACCTCTAAGACTACGGCGTCCAATTTCGGGGTGACTGTGGGGTATTTTGTTGGTTAGCCTTTAAGGTGGCTATCTCCTGTTGCTGTTCAGTTGCTGTAATCGAGCCACTAATGCTGTAAGATCTGGAGGAGGCACTGAACTGTCTGCCTCTTGCGGGGGCTCAGTGGCTAGTGCCCTTTTAGCTGGGCGTCCTCGTGCCATTTCTAATGACATAGAGAACATATGTATAACTAATACTATCACAGTTATATAATTTCTGATATCATGTTTAAACTACCATGTACTAGCAAGCAACAAGCATATAACATGAACTATAACTATAAGCAAGAAGCATATAACATGAACTGTAACTATAAACAAGAACAATAAAGAGAGTAGAGGTATTCTTACTTGGAAGCTGCAGGTACAATGCTGATGTGTGTGTAGGAAGTATGGAACACTGCTCTGATACCACTCTGTAACGACCCGCCTTCTGGGTACTAGGCTGTAAGGCGAATCGCTACATCACTGCTAAGCTATACTGTGCGGAAAGCTGGGCTAATTAAAATTTTACTCTGCTATAACTAAGACAGCTGATAAGAAAGGTCTAAAGACCTCCTTTGCTGGTGTACATGTGCTAAAGAGGGGAAACTGAACATCCCAACTGAGCTAGGGACTCATAATTTACTTCCCAGCTAGCTGCTGATCGATCCACGGATCGATCAGACCTGCTACGATTCTGTCCCCAGCTGGATCGGTCGGCAGACCGATCCAGGTATGTCTGGATCGGTCGGCAGACCGATCCAGGAACCTCGAAATTCTCCGAAAGCTACTGTATTGCGCTGGATGACCGATCCAGGAGGATCCAGTAGCAGATGTATCCGCTGGATCGGTCGGCTGATCGATCCAGGAGGATACAGTAGCATACTGTATCCGTCTGGATCGGTCGGCAGACCGATCCAGTGGCACGATCAGGCTCTGATCGGTCTGGAGACCGATCAGAGTCTGATTTCGCCCGGAAAATCAGACTTCAGCACTTTGGCGTGCCAGAACCCCACATAACCTCTAACTAATGCATCAGGAACTATTCTAACAACATGCAATAACATTCTAACATGATTACTGACATTCTAAAACATTCTTTCATAGTTCAATGCATGTTCCAAAACTAAAGGTGCATAAAGATGAAAGTATTAAACCATAAACTGTAAAATGCTAAGGTAAACATGCTAAGAAGTCTAATGTTCATCCTGCTAAGTCCCCTAAGGACCTTTGATTCCAGTTCCTGCCACACACACCACCTTCGCATTGACCTCCAGCCTCCACTGCTAGTCCATTCTCCTTTTACCTGTATCTGCAGTATAAGGAAAATAGTATCTGTAAGCTAAGAGCTTAGTAAGAAACCATCTACCTCACTAAATCATGCATACGATGCAAATATGCTTTTAAATCATGCTTTTTAAAAAACAACATACTGAAGATGCAAGCATGGCAAGGCATGGTATCATACAAGCATGGCATATCTAACACTGAACATATAAACTGAACTTAAAGCTAACATAGAAACTGAAATGAAACAACATGCTGAGCTAAGCTATCTGAACTGAAGCTGCAATCAAACTCAACTAACATCACTGTTTTTGAGTTTTGAAAACTAATACATAATAAGTGAAAATAATAAACATGCTGTTGGGCCCGGCAACTGTACTTGCTGTGCGCGCATCCCTACTAGACCCGGGTTTGCAAGTCCCGAATTTGGTAAGGATAACTAGGTTATCTAAACCTAGGGACCGACTATGGGAGCCCAGCCCAATGGATATCTAATCCAGTACGGTGCCAACTGAAAGTAAAATACTGAAGTAGCTAATACTGTTTTGCTGAAACTAGGTTATCTGGGCCTAGAGGCGACTATGGGAGCCCACCCATTGGATATCTAATCCATATCAGCTATAATAACTGAGTATACTGAATAGATACTTCTAATGTATCTAACTGAGCTGTTGAAGATGCCTAGGGTACATTTTTACTAAACTAGCTATTTTATCAAACACCTAGCGTGCCCTAACTCTCCTCTCTATTAGGGTGACCACCTCTAGGCACCCGACAACGTCTAACCTCCTATCTGAGGAGGGAAGACATGCCCGGCCCATCTAAAGGTGTTCAACTAAGACCCTAATCTGAAAAGAGAGTTAAATCCACCCTAGATATCGATAAAACGATCTGCATACATCCTACTAAAGCATAAAAACTCAAACGGAGCTATTATACTGCAGGTGAGGGGTTTCTTACCTCAATCGTAAGGTTTTCTTACGATTCTATCCGCTAGGTTTTCCGGAAACTGATCCTCTCGACGATCCGTTCACGTCTTCGCGTTCCTCTCGCGGAGATGACCCTTTTTCGTGTTGGAGTCGTCGCCGGAAGGTGATCCGAGAGCCTTGGGGCTTGGGCGCCGAGAGAGGGAGAGGAGAAGGGGTGTTCGGCGGTGAGGGTTTGGAGAGGGAAAAGTGGCGTGAGGTGAGGAGGTGCCGAACCAAAACTTAAAAATAAACCAAACCCCAACTTAAGTTTTCTATTTATACTTAGTGATAAGTTCCGCCCAAATCCCACTTAACTAGGATTGTTCCCCTTTCCTTTCAGCACAGCCCTGCTGGGTCCACTGGTTACTAGCCTTGTCCACTAAACCATAGGTCTCGGGTTCAATCTCCGCCTAGGCCGTTTTACGCTTATATTTATTTTTGCTACTTCCGCTACTCGGAAAATTCCGGAAAAATATCTAAAAATTCCAGAAAAATCGTAGAATAATTCTAATGCAAGTTTGAGAATTTTCGGGCGTTACAGGAATGCTTAGAGATATCAAATTCATTGTAATTGATTATGGATGTGTTGATCAATTGATAATGGATTAATTGACTCATGATGATTATAAAGTTGTTTGTCTTCTTGGATTAAATGATTGGTTATTTGATTATGGTGCTAGGTTTGGTTATATATTGAGTTACTTAATATGAATGTGAATTGGAAGATGAAACAATCAGTTTTGATTGAGGATTATTGGATTTTCTTGGATGATATGATTAAACTTAAATTAATCAATTGGATGAATTAAGTAGGTTTGATTTATGTTAAATGGACTTATTAGTAAATGGTTTGCTATATGAATCAATTAAAGGGTTGATAAGGTTGGGTTAAATCTAATTTAACCAATGGATTTGGGTGAATTGAGATTCATAGTTGGATTAGGGTTTTTTCCTAATTAAGTTGGGTTTGGGTTTAGCTAGTTATTGCTTATGAAATTAGGTAAATTGTACAGTATATGATTTACAGGATGTTATTTTAAGACGAGCACTTCGACACGGGGACTATTTAGCTCGAATTACATATTAAAGGCGGGTATTTCTTACTTTGACTCATTAGTTCTTTGAACTTAGTGCATGAGCCATCTTGGGATAGAAACTGCTTTTACCTTGACTCCACTCTTATTTTTCCTAATTTATATTTGGAGTTTATTAATTTGATTCTTTACTCCTAGCCGACTAGCAGTGTGTTGTTTTGATTTGTATGTGCTCCCTTTATCATTTTTCCACTGTGTTGGTTTTTAGTACAGCCGAGTGGGCTGTTTAATATATATATAACTACGTGGTTGTGTTTATTTTGTTCCAGCCAAGTGGGTTGAGTATATAACTGCGTGGTTGTACTTGTATCCAATCGTGTGGGCTGATGATTATCTTTCTTATTTTGAGTGTTGAGTATGTTTATATGTTGATGTGTATAGTTGTGTATGTATATATGATTCATATTGTCACCGGTACAGGGGAGATGCTGCCGGATTTTAGTCTGGCAGGGACTCCTCTGGGGCGTGACAATTTAGTGGTATCAGAGCATGGTTCGAGCCAAATGCT
This sequence comes from Zingiber officinale, assembly GCF_018446385.1. NCBI lineage: Eukaryota > Viridiplantae > Streptophyta > Magnoliopsida > Zingiberales > Zingiberaceae > Zingiber > Zingiber officinale. Next base: position 49,013,949 of record NC_055996.1, on the reverse strand, counting down.
GGGTTTTATGTTGGAGATTTTGATCTTGTTTGGATTTATGATTTTCAAGTTAGTCTGATGCCAATTTAGTAGTATCAGAGTATGTTTCGAGTCAAATGTTGGGTTTTATATTTTTGGGATTTCGATCATGTTTTGATTTATAATTTTTTTTGAGTTAATCTGATACCAATTTATTTGTATCAGAGCAAGTTTTATGATGCATATTTTCTTGTATTTTGGATTTCGTATTCTAATTTTTCTTGATGCGACTTTTCGAGTTTTGGGACTAAGCAGCGGCAGGACATCTCCAAGCTTTAGGAGGTATGTTCGTATACTATTATCATACATATTTATTAATACTTAGCTAGTTGGTTATACCATGAGTACTTCATACATCGTTATTAGAACTTGGCTAGTTGGTTATATACCATGTGTACTTGTTTAGCTGTTTATACCATATATGACATGTTAGGTCAGCCATTGCTTAGGTCCATCAAACCTTAGTAGAGATCACTGATTACAGACTTGTAGAATTTCCCTACCATACTGCCAGTGTTACTGGTTCTCTTGTTACTAGTTGGGTAGTGGATAGGATTTTCTAAATATCGTGTTACTTAGATTAGTAGAGAACCGATTGACCTTTGTTAACTTTGATCAATAGAGTATCGATTTACTCGATTTCATGGAAATTTTGACCGTTGGGTTATTAGTGTTTTTGAAGTTGAGTTTAATGAAGTGACTGGATAAAGGCATTGGATATTTCACTCTTGATGGGGTTCGTGGAAGCTAATAGAATTTGAGGGAAACTAAATTGCTGATTTATCTCAGTAATAACAAATGTGAATCTTAAATCCTGAGCAAAGATTTAAAGCAATAACAGATGGGGTTGATAGCTACTGACTCAAAAAGGTAGTTGCTGGAATTGAAATCTGTTAATATGCAGTAAGGTGCCAAACCCTTGTTTTGTTCCTGACCAGCATAGTTATGAATTTAAATTTTAATCATTTCAGTGCCAAATAATATTCTCTTCTAAGCTAAACTCTTTATAACCTTAACAGAAATTACTTTGAAATCTCAATTCTAAAACACTGAGATTTGATTCTGGATTTCTGGAATTTAGAGTTCTTTAAGATTGAATCAGAATTGGTCTCTGATAGTTGAGTTTTGATGAAATTGATATCTGAAGTTTGAATTACAAAAAATTATGCTTGTCAAGAGTTGAATTCGACTTCTAAAATCTCCTTTGAATCTTGTCATGAAGCTGATTCCTAATTTCTAAGATTGATTATAACGAGCTATAATCCTCATTGAGTTAGCACTGTTATTGCCAACTAAGAAAGCCCTGAATCAAACCTAAGAATCCTATTGAATCTTAGTTTCTGAAACTGAATCTTGAACATCATAGGTATGACTAGGTTGTGGTTTAGATTACTAAGTGGTTTATAGGAAGTCTTCAACTAAGGGGCAGTAAGATCTTGATTGTTGGTTAAGCTTAATACTGTGCTTTCCATAAGCTTACAAGGGTGTAAATCAAGTGAAGATGCGATCTCCAAGTAGATCTAGTCAATTGGAAGTGTGAGTCTTAGTCGATTTAGAAGCCAATTAAATGCAAGGGTTTGAAATTTGTTCATGATACTTGGATGGAGTGGTATATGAGTATATTGCATGGTGGTTCTCTTTGGATGAGGATCCCTAAGTGAGAAGTAAATTTAGGGACCAAATTTTTTATTAATGGGGGAGAATGTAAAATATGATACCAAGATAAAAATTAAATAATAAGAAATAATCTTATTGGAATTTTTAGAAATTTTTAGAAATTTTCTGGAAATTTATCGGAGCTCGTATGATGAGTTTAAGGGGATGAATTTGTAGGCTAGAAAAAAAACCTGTTTGGAATACCAAAAGATAAGAGTTGATTAAAGAATAAACTTAGGTTTTGATTTACCGAAACCTAAGTTATAAATATAAATATCTTTCCCTATCCCTTTCCCCTTACCCGATCCTCTCCTCAAAGCTCTCTGCGTCGAATCCCTTTCCCTTCCCTGTGCCCTAAAACTAACGCCGAACCCTTCTTCCTCGAGCCCTCTCCCTCTCACGAGTTCCCGCACCCTACTGATCTCTCCCTCACGCGAGCACCAACTGGCAATCTCTCCCTCATGCGAGCACCACGCCACCGGCTCTCCTCCTCACGCAAGCACCACACACGTCGCTGGCCTCTCCTCCTCACGTGGGCACCGCAACGCTGTCGTCCTGGTGCCCTAGTGTCAACCGACCCCTTTCTTCCCTCTCCCTCTCATGAGTTCACACACCCCAGAGTTTCCCTCCCCTCGTTGAGATCTAGATAACGACTATGTAACACCCCAAATTTCATGATTTGGAGTCCTAAAAGACCTTATTAAAATATAGAAATGCTATAGAAATATTCTATGTATTTTTAGAAATTTTTAGAGTATTTTTATGTAATTTTTGGAGTTCGTTTGGTATTTTTACCAAGAAGAAGAAGTTTAAAAAAAAAAAAAAAAGAGTTAAAGCCAGGTTTTGAACCCAAGACCTCGGACCCGAACCAGATTTTAACCGAACTCAGCCAACCAACCGGTCTGCAAGAGTTTTGTTAATTATATATGGAATAAAATGCATATAAGGTATAGTTAGGAACATTTAAAATAAAAGAGGAAGAAAAAGACTCGGCTGAGGATTTGAACCCATGACCTGGGGTTCGGCGGAAACGCAACCAACCAACGGTTCCGCGAGTATTTCGTGAAAAGGTAAGGAGCGAAATAATCTTAAGTCATAACAGAACACCCTAGGTTATAAAAGGATAAGTTAAGAGAGGGATTAATTATTTTCCTTTCCCTCAAAAGTTCTCCTCTCGCACGCGGCAACGGCGTCGGCTCCTTCTCGGGCGAAATCGCAGCCGCCGCCAGGATTCCTTCCTCCGGTGGCCGGTGAAGGTTTCCTTCCGGCGGATCTTCACCAATTGAGAGCACCTCGGCAGGAGGGCCCGTAGGCACGAGGAAGCGGTCGGGGAAACTCAAGCTTCGCCGCAAACCCTAGATCTCTATCTTCTTCGGTTGTAAGCCCAAGAACAGCGAGGTAAGCGCTTACTCACCTGCAGTAAGATAGTTTCGAGCCTTTGATTTAGAGTTTCTCTTGTTTGTGAATGTACCGTGAGTTTTATAAAGAAGATTGTTCTTCCCTATTTAAGCTTTCGGATTTGTTGTAAAGAATTTCGGAATTTCTAGGGATTTAGTTTCTTCTTGCTTCAGAATTTTTGTTGTGAAGATTGGGTTTAGGGCTACTGCCGTGAGACTCAAAGTAAGGATATGGAAGAGTTAAGTATGTTGAGTTGTTGTTTACTGCCATGAACCCTAAAGAAAGAAAGAAAGGTTGTATAGGTTAGGGAATTAGTCTTCTTTTCCTTGCTTTTTGGTTTCCTGCCATGCTATAGTTCCAAGGGGAATTGTTTCCCCAGTTTTCGGATTCTTGAGTCTTTCTTTGGTTTTGTTTTCACTGAATCGTAGTGGTTTTGGTTGGGTTCAATTTGATGATGATTGTGGTTTCTTACGAGTCAGCTGTGATTTTCATGGATAGATTTAGTAGGCAGTGAGTTGATTTCAATATAGTTAAATGCTCCTTGTGGGGTCTTGGGAATTTCTTGTAGTGTCTCTATTTTTCCATAGCAGGTATTGACTTAGGTGCTTAATTCAGTTTTGGTCTACCTTTGTATTACATGTTTTTACTGCTAAACGTAGAGTTCCTCTAAATTATGAAAATGAGCATGATTAAGAGGTGAATGGAGATAAGATCCTTAAGCAAAGGTTCTATACTAGAAATGTTCATGTTTAATTGCAAGTAGGATATGTGCAGATTACGTTCATTGCCTAGGGATGTATGAATGGAATGTGCTATATGATGAACAAGAATAGCCCATTAGTCCTATACTAGTTTTAGAGCTTGCATTGCAAATATTTGATTGTTAGCTTAGCAGATTTCGAATTGTTAGCATTATAGACTTTGAATTGTTAGCACTACAGCTTTTGATTGTTTAGTATTTTAGATCTGATTTAGTAAAGTATTTAGTTTTACTTAACGTGCAGAATTTTATTAACATAGTAGACAGGTTTTTGGTTTAAGCATTTTAAAGTTAGAATTTGCTTAAATATTTCAGTTTCTTTTTAAAGAAGTATTCTTTTAGAAGTATTAACAAGTGTAAGAAAGATAAAGAAAAGAAAGAAAAGGCCAAGGCCTTAAGAATATCCCAAAGTCAAGACTTTAGGGATTTTGGCACACAAGGTGCTAAAGAAAATGCCGAGGCATTATATAGAAGTATTAAAAGATAACAAGTATTTTACTTTTATCAGTGGCACTGTGTTGGACTCTCTGTCCTTGGGTTGGGCTCCCATAGTCGTCCTTAGGTTTAGATAACCTAGTAGTAACGGCTCGGCCGACGGTCGACGGTCGACGACCATAGGGTCGCCAAATGGGCCCAATTAGGGAACGCGCATAAAAAGGTACTATGCCTGGGCCCAAGAAGAAGTTGATTATTATTTTGAAGTATTATAAGTATAAGTTTTTGAAAGTTTTACATAAGTATAAAGTATTAAAGAATAAGTCTTTAAACAAGTGAAATAAGATTCAGAAGGTGTTTAGAATTCAGTAAGTTTAGTTCTTTATTCTACCATGTTTATCTAGTGGATGAGTAGTTTTCATGTTTACCTATTAGATGAGTAGCATGATTAGCGAGTAGAATTACATGAGTAGATTTCTTAGCTTTTCTTTGCTATTAGTTTGACATGAGCAGTTATGTTTATGCTTTATTTCTTTTTAGAGCATATAATTTTTAGTTCTTTTCGTATACATGCACATTCGTGATTTTGTGAGTTAGATAGCGCTTACTAAGCAAATTTTGCTTATAGACTACACTTCCTCTTACTGCAGATACAGGAAAGGAAAAGATATAGAAAGGAAGGCGACAAGGTGGCACGGATGGTGTGTGATGCCAGGACTATGGAAGCCTTGGGACTTAGTTTAAGAATTTATTAAGATTGCCATTTATTAAGAATGTATTAGATGAGTCATTTAGTCTTCCGCTGTTAGTTAATTGTATGTTTATTTTGTTTCCGCTATTCATTACTCGCATGATTTGATTTCATTAAACTGCGTGGTGATGTTATTCCTTTTGTGTGTTGATATGTGTTCCAGCCGCCTGTAGCTATGTATATTATGTTATGTATGTCAGTTTAAAGTCACCGGTACAGGGGAGATTCTGTCGAAATTTTTCGGTAGGGTTTCCATATGTTTTTTAATCATACCGGTTAAGTAGAGTTAGTAGTTAAGTAACGGTCATCCTTAGAGAGTAGTAGTAGTAAGAAGGGTGGTCGTTACAGACTAGGCTCTAGCCACCGGTGGATAGATGCAAGCACCAAACTCCCTTCTTCCGATCACTTGTTCACTTCTAAGATTGGAACTTTCACCGTCAGTTCTTCTATGACAACCTCAACAGCTGCATGCTGTTGGTCTCCAACAAAGAAGGATCTGCTGGCATGGAATTAGGGTAAGGCATTTTGGTTTTGTGTTTGTAGAGATTTGAATTCCAATTTCTGTATGAGATGTTTGTGCTAAGTTGGTTGGTTGGCAACTGTAGCTCCGGCCTTGCCCCCGGTTGCAGCTTCAATGTGTTGGGGTTGCAAGGTTGCAAACATAGTCCCATATTGGAAACACATGGGAATGATCATGGGTTTATAAGAGAAAAGATATCTCCATTGGAATGAGGCCTTTTGGGGAGAGCCCAAGAGCAAAGCCATGAGGGTCTAGGCCCAAAGTGAACAATATCATGCTATTATTGAGATATCTAAATTCTTTTCGATCCAACACAATGTAGCTTCATCCATGAATTTCCGTCTACAAGTACATCTACCATGCCTCAATTGAGGAATCTCCAAATCTAGGTGAGTTTTGGAAGGTGAATTATGCATATGTTTGATTTTGATGGTGGAATGCTTAGAGATATCAAATTCATTGTAGTGATGATTGATTATGGATGTGTTGATCAATTGATAATGGATTAATTGACTCATGATGATTATGAAGTTGTTTGTCTTCTTGGATTAAATGATTTTTTATTTGATTATGGTGCTAGGTTTGGTTATATATTGGGTTACTTAATATGAATGTGAATTGGAAGATGAAACAATCGGTTTCGATTGAGGATTATTGGATTTTGTTGGATGATATGATTAAACTTAAATTAATCCATTGGATGAATTAAGTAGGTTGGATTTATGTTGAATTGACTTATTAGTAAATGGTTTGCTATATGAATCAATTAAAGGGTTGATAAGTTTTGGTTAAATCTAATTTAACCAATGGATTTGGGTGAATCGAGATTCATAGTTGGATTAGGGTTTTCCCCTAATTAAGTTGGGTTTGGGTTTAGCTAGTTGTTGCTTATGAAATTAGCTAAATTGTACAGTATATGATTTCCAGTGCGTTATTTTAAGACGAGCACTCCGACGCGGGGATTGTTTAGCTCGAGTTACATATTAAAGTCGGGTATTTCTTACTTGGACTCCTTAGTTCTTTGAACTTAGTGCATGAGCTATCTTTGGGTAGAACTACTTTTACCTTGACTCCACTCTTATTTTTCCTGCATTTGATACTTCCACTCGATCTTTGAGATATTTGTTTCCATATCTATACAGTCTCTCGTTGTTATCCATGATACGTAGAAGATACTAGATACCATGTGTGTCTGTTTTGATTGTTGTTTATGTTGGTGCAGTGGGGCCGGCAAGAAGGGGGTGAATTGCCTGCAAAATAAAAGTATACCTCCTCTATTCTTTCAACTCAAACAGTGCAATAGTAATAAAGTAAACTAACATAAATAAAAAAAAAGACTCAGCAATTTACATGGTTACAACCAAGAAGGTTGTTAATCCAAGGCAGTAGAAAAAGCTCTAAAAGATCTCCTTCTCTGAAGGCGGAGAAGCCTTATACACACTAGAAGCTCAGAACTATTGCTAGAAATGAATACAGAGTTGATTGCTTGATTGATATTCATTTCCTAGCTCTAGAGGTCTTTATATAGCTCCTGAAAACTCTATCTCGAGGGTCTAAGGCGCCTCCAATAGGGGTTCAAGGCGCCTCCAATAGTTTAACCCGATAAAACTTTATCTGAGTCCAAACGACAACTTTGGCTGGGTCTGAGGCGGCTCAAACCGCCTTGGAGGTGCCTCGGACTGGTCTGAGGCGCCTTCAAGGTCTGAGGCGGCTCCAAGCTATCTGAGGCACCTTAAACAGTGTAGGCTGTGGAGGCGCCTTCAGCACTTCATTAAAGGGGCCTCAAGCTAGCTTTCCAGCTCCTTTTGACTTCCTTTTAGCTTCCGATGCTCTGATAGCTTGGGTGATTACGGCCAACCGGAATAGGGCTCACCCAAACTCAATTCCCGACCTTTTCCTCAAGCAGGCTTCCATCCCGGCTTCTCGTCCCTCGAATGTCGCGCATGTTCTTCTCGTCCACCGATGTACTCTTCCACAGCTCTCTCATCCTTCGGACGCATTGAGCCCGTCGGCTCCCTTCCCGTGTCATCCTTCTCACTAGCTGCATCTTCTGCTCGACTTCCTGCGCTCCTAACTTCCTGCACACTTAGACACAGGGATGAGATAACTAGCAGGACCTAACCTAACTTGGTTGATCACATCAAAACACTCACGGGGTCCAACAATCTCTCCATTTTTGATGTTCATCAACTCAAGTTCAAGTTAGGAAAAACAAACAAATAATAATTTTAAGAAAAATTACTAAACTAACAGTTTAAGTAAAAAAATTGCAATAATATAATTCGCAACATAAATTAGATAAACAAGTAAAAAATTTAATTTTCTTAACTCCCCCTAAACTTATACCTAACTCTCCCCCTTTGATCACATCAAAAAGAATGGGGTAAAAATAATTTAAGGGTTAAATAAAAATTTCTACGTAAAAATTCTTTTTGAAAAAGATTTGTCTAAGTCAAAATTTTATGCAAGAAATATTTCCAAGAAAATGTTTGAAACAACTTTTCAAAGCATTATATAATTCTAATTTTAATGCTTTACCAGAAAGTTAATTAAATATTTTATTTCTATATTTTGGTTTCTAGGTTGTGGCGAGGCACTAGGCCTTCTTGGTTATTAGAGCAACAACCACTTCCTTACACAAAACCTCATAAAGAAATTGTAATGTTTAATTTTCTCACTGAAAGCATTACCCTTTTTAATCTAGCACAGATTTTGGAATCTAGTAAAGGTTTCTACCTACTAGATTAATAAAAAATTTAGGGGGTATATAACTGTTGGGAACTTTTCTAAGATGTCCCTGATTTTTTCTAATATACCAATTAAATATCCCGTAAATTCTAAGTTTTGATTTTGGAAATTTATTTAAACATGTATTATTATTTTTCAATTTTTCAAATTCATTTTTCAATTTTTCATTTTCTAATTTTAAATTGTCAAATAATTCTAATGAGCATGAATTTTCTAGTTTCTTTTTCAATTCAGCATTTTCTTTTTTTTTTAATTTTGCAAGATCTTTCATAAGAAATTTGATAAATTGAAAAGATTGAGTAGGGGTGAGATCGCGTACCTTACTTACCTCACTTGGTGATTCTCCCCCTTCATCGTAGCTTTCCTCTTCTGATTCTCCCCCTTGATCTATGCTCATCTCTGAGTCTGAGTCATCTTCAAAGAGATTGTTGGCCATCAATGCCACTCCTGAGAAGCCTTCGATTTCTGACTCGGAGGTTGAAGAATCGTCCCATGTAGCCTTCAAACTCTTACGTTTAGAGGGTGTCGATCTTCGAGACTTTTCCTTCTCCTTTTTCTTTAATTTGGGGCAGTCATCCTTGATGTACCCTTCCTCGTTATAGTTGTAGCATCGGACCGTCCTTTTACGTTGATTCTTCCTTGACTGGAATATAAATTTATTAGTTTTAAGAAATTTATTGAAACGTCTTACCAGTAGCACTGCTTCGGTTTCGTCGATCGACAGTCCAGAGTCGGGGTTGTCCTTTTTGACTTGTAGGGCAATGTTGAGGTTCGACTTCTCTACTTGTTTAGGCTCTGCAAGTCGAGACTCATGAAGTTCGAAAGTAGAAAATAAAGTTTCTAAACTACTTACCTCAAAGTCCTTAGAGATGTAGTATGCATCTACTAAGGATGCCTACTCCGGAGTTCTAGGGAAGGCATTGAGCACATACCAGATAGAGTCTTGGTTCGTTACCGATTCGCCGAGATTTGTCAGTTGCGTTATCAACTCCTTGATTCTCGCTTGAAGTTGCGCTACCTTCTCACCATTGTTCATCCAGAGGTTCGTTAACTGAGTCTGGAGTATGTCCCGCCTTGCCAATTTTGCTTCTGAGGTACCCTCGTGAAGCTCCAGGAATTTTTCCCAAAGGTCTTTGGCGGAGTTATAGTTTTCGATCCGACTTACCTTCTGGTGCGGCAGAACGCTGAGCAGGTGGAATTCTGCCTTTCCATTGGCCACAAAATCTGCCTGCTCCTTCTTTGTCTAGTTGTATTCTTTCTTGTCTTTAGGTGCTACGAAACCATATTTCATAATAAGAAGAATATCAAACTCTGTTTTGAAAAATACCTCCATTTTGCGTTTCGGGGGATGAATGTTCGCGCTGGCCATCATGTTGATCTTTGTGCTTCAGTCGGCGATTAGTCCTTCTGAGGCTGTCTGGCTCTGATACCACTTGTTAGTGCAGCAGGGTCAGCAAGAGGGGGGTGAATTGCCTGCAAAATAAAAGTATACCCTCCTCTATTCTTTTAACTCAAACAGTGCAATAGTAATAAAGTAAAGTAACAGAAATAAAGAAAAAGACTCAGCAATTTACTTGGTTACAACCAAGAAGGTTGTTAATCTAAGGCAATAGAAAAAGCTCTAAAAGATCTCCTTCTCTGAAGGCGGAGGAGCCTTTTACACACTAGAAGCTCAGAACTATTGTTAGAAATGAATACAGAGTTGATTACTTGATTGATATTCATTTCCTAGCTCCAGGGGCCTTTATATAGCTCCTAGAAACTCTATCTCGAGGGCCCAAGGTGCCTCCAACAGGGGTTCAAGGCGCCTCCAATAGTTTGACCAGATAAAACATTATCCAAGTGTAAACGACAACTTTGGCTGGGCCTGAGGTGCCTCAAACAGCCTCGGAGGCACCCTCAGATAGTGCAAACTGCGGAGGCACCTTCAGCACTTCATTAAAGGCGCCTCCAGCTAGTTTTCCAGCTCCTTTTGACTTCCTTTTGGTTTCCGATGCTCTAATATCTTGGGTGATTGCGACCAATCAGAATAGGACTCACCCGAACCCAATTCCCGGCCTTTTCCTCGAGCAAGCTTCAATCCCGACTTCTCATCCCTCGAACGCCGTGCACGTTCTTCTCGTCCACCGGTGTACTCTTCCGCAGCTCTCTCATTCTTCAGGCACACCGAGCTCGTCGGCACCCTTCCCGTGTCGTCCTTCTCGCTAGCTGTGTCTTCTACTCAACTTCCAGCGCTCCTAAGTTACTGCACACTTAGACACAGGGATGAGATAACTAGCAGGACCTAACCTAACTTGGTTGATCACATCAAAACACTTATGGGGTCCAACAGTTTATTTATGTTTTGTATTGAGAATGTTGGTTTCATGTAGCATACATAATTTCTACTTATATTTGTATGATGACTGTTGTATTTTGTGCATCATATCACTGCATACTTATTAACGACAAATTCTCCCTTACAGTCGAGAGAGTCGTTAACCGTGGTCACACACTCGACCACTCGAGAGAGTGGTAGTTGTAGCAGATGTCGCTTGTCCTGTCATGCCACACTCGGCCACTCATGGGTAGTGGTAGCTGGAGTTGCGAGCAGCAGGGACCCCCTTCGCTTTGTAGCTAGTTAGCTACTCAGCACCTGTCCACTCGGTCGCTCGAGAGTAGTGGCGACCTTTGAGTGGTACAATTGTCATTGATCCGGCCTCTCGACCATACAGGGGTCGTGGTGCAGAGAGGTGGGTGGGGTGACCATCAGTGCATACGTTGTTATTATTATATCTACTGATGTTGTTGCTTACTTATGCTGTTATTGCTTACTTATGCTACTGTTGCTAGTTTATGCTGATGTTGCTTACTTATGCTGATATGCCTACATAGGTTGAGATATATATCTGTTGTGTGTGTTTAGACTGACTTACCTATTAATAATATGTATGTACCTCACATGTTACCCTTGCAGTTATGAGTAGCTTTGTAGCGGAGTTGTTCTACTCCTGATTTTACTAGCCTAGGATATGGTGTCAGGTATGGATATTTATTATGATGACATGGTAGTGTCTGCTATTACTTTTCTTATGAGACTGTATACTGTTGGCACTCTCTATTTGTATATTATGTTCATGCACTATCTTTTCTTTACCCGTTGAGTCCCAGAACTCACCACCCCACAAAATAGTTTTTCTTTCTCCAAGTAGTAGATAGATGAATCAAGGATGCTTGGGAGAGTCTTGGTTGCCGGTCATATGTCACGTCCCTAGATTGCATCGGGTTTCGTTTATTATTTACTCGTATTTTGTATTTGGTGTTATATTAATTCGATTATCTTTTGGAGTTTATTATGTGGAGTTGAATTTTGTGTTGTTGTGGTTGTTGTTTAAAGCCTAGCCGACTAGCAGTGTGTTGTTTTGGTTTGTATGGGCTCCCTTTATCGTTTTCCGCTGTGTTGGTTTTTAGTACAACCGAGTGGGATGTTATATATATATATATATATATATATATATATATATAACTGCGTGGTTGTGTTTATTTTGTTCCAGCCGAGTGGGCTGAGTATATAACTGCGTGGTTGTGCTTGTATCTAGCCATGTGGGCTGATGATTATCTTTCTTATTTTGTGTGTTGAATATATTTATATGTTGATGTGTATGTATATATGATTCATATTGTCACCGGTACAGGGGTTAACTACCCTTCTAATGGTGCTCCTTGGATGCTGATAGGAACCCAACACCCATATATGATTCATATTGTCACCGATATCTTTCATTTTCAAAGGTTAACAAAAACCTTGAAAATGCTCCTTGAGTGTCAATTTCCTCAAAGTTGGGTTAACTACCCTTCTAATCGGAGTTGACACTCTCTAACCCATCTATGGGGTAGAGAAGATGCTCCTAGGAACCCAACACCTATTGGTGCTCCTTGGATGCTCTAGGTATTCACTAGGGATAACTTCCCTAGATACCTTCCTAGTGACCTTGTTTGGCTTCTTGGAGGCCTTGGTCACACTTTCTAGGTCAACTCTAGGGATAGCCTCCCTTGTGACCTTGTTTGTGACTTTCTTAGACTTCTTAGAAGCCTTAGTCACATTTATTGTAAAAATACTCTTAGGGATGACTTCCCTAGTATTTTTGGCTTGACCACTAGACCTAGGGTTTGTTCCATAACTATATGGAACTCTATGGTAAGTGGGCACATCCTTCTTAGCCTTGGGTTTGTATCCCAAACCTCTATGGCCATTAGATGACCTATGTGCTCCTAGACCTAGGCTATGCTCATTTTGCCCTTTTAGGATATTTTCCATCCTTTTTAGGGTCTTTTCCATATTATCAAGTCTTGACCTCAAGACTTGATTTTCTATCATTAAATCATTAAATTTTGATTTTTCATTACACCCATGAGCATTTTTGTTTCTAGGCTTATAACTATAACCCTTAGTGTGATTGTCTAGATTTCTATCTACCTCCCTAACCTTAGGTGTGGTAGTCTTAGCATGGAGAGCCACATGATTTTCCTTAATTTTACCATGCTCTCTATTTTTATGGTAAATTGCATTAAAATGATAAAAGTTAGAACTATCATGCTTTTTACCATAATGTAAAGGGGTAGGCTCAATAAATGTTACCTTCCTTTTTACCTTGGAGGCTCCCCCTTGACTAGTGCCTCCTTGAGCCTTGACCACCTTCTTCCCCTTGGGGCATTGACTCCGGTAATGCCCCTTTTGATTGCAAGAGAAGCATATAATATGCTCCTTGCTCTTCTTTGTATTGGGGATGGTCTCCTTGGGCTTCACCTTGTCCTTTTGTGCCACTTGGCCCTTCTTCTTGGCCAATTTAGGGCACTTGCTCTTGTAGTGCCCATGTTCCCTACATTCAAAGCATATGATATGATTTTTATTATTAATTGAAATATTTATACCTTTGCTTGTAGGGGTGGCATCTTTTTCTTTGGATCCGGAGGTAGAAGCTTCCTCTTGATCAACCCTTGATCCTCCTCCATTCGATTTTTCTTGACTTGTGGAGGTAGAAGCTTCTTCCTCCTCTTCTTCTCTTGACCCGGATGTAGAAGCTTCTCCTTCTTCTTGATCCGGTGTCACCGAGGATTGCTCCCCCTCAATCCTAGAGGTGGAGGCTTCATCATCTTGAATATGAAACAAGGAGTATGCTCCCTCCTTGTTCCCTTCGTTGCATTCCCTTGAGGATGAAGCTTCTTGGATTTCCTCTTCTTCGGAGGTTGAGCATCTCTCAACCTCGGAGTCCTCCTCTTGGTCTTGCTCCAAAGAGTCACCCTCTCTGGATTCTTCTTGATCTCGTACAGTGGAGGGGATCTCTTCATGAAGCTTGGCCAATTTGCTCCAAAGCTCCTTGGCATCTTCGAACTCTCCAATTTGAGCCAAGATGTGGCTAGGCAATACGTTGACCAAAAGCTTGGTCACTTTGTCATTTGCCTTGCCCCTTTGAATTTGCTCCGAGCTCCATCTGCTTTTAGAAGCTTGCCCTTGGAGTTTCTTGGAGCTTAAAGCCTTCCATTAGAGCAAACCATTGCTCTATCTCCATCATAAGAAAATTTTCGATTCTTGATTTCCAAGAATCGAAACTCGTAGAAGTGTATGGTGGAGCCACCCTTATGTCAAATCCAAGCCCATCTTGGAATTGCATCTTGAAGTTGAGCTTGATAAAGTCTTGAACTTGAAGAATTTGCTCCAACTTCTTCACCCTCTAGCTTTTCTTGTTATGCTTGACTCTTCCGGCGATGATTCCGGTGAAGAGCAACCTTGCTCTGATACCACTTGTTAGGACCAAAAGTAGCTAGAGGGCGTGCTCGTCGCTCGGCGTGGCTTGTTTCTTCAAGGATATGCAGCGGAAAATAACAGAAACAAACACACAACGCTAACAAGGTTGGTTTACTTGGTATCCACCTCACAAGAGGTGACTAATCCAAGGATCCACACCACGCACGCACCCTCCACTATGAAAACACTCCTTTTCGGTAACTACCGACGGCGGAGAAGCCCTACAAGACTCTCAGTACAAGAAGAAAGGAAAGGGAAACAAAATACAAGCGCAAAGCTTACAATGAGTACAGAAAACCCTAACCCTAGCTTCTCTTCTTGCCTTTGATCCGCCTCTTGACTTGGAAAGCTTCCAAGATCCTTCAAGAACTGGCGATCTGATCTTTGAGAGTGCTGTGGAGAAGATGGCGAAAGATCTGGAGTGAATCGGAGAAGAGATGCCGAAGACAACGTCCGCCTGCGGCTATAAACCCGACGCAACGGTCGGATCCCGATCGATTCGAATGTTCCCAATCGATCGGGGAGGCTTTGGATCGATCCATGCATCGATCCAGAGCGCCTCTGTGCTCTGGGAAAATGCCTGGATCGATCAGCCGATCGATCCAGCGCTTATCGCGCGAAGCAGCCGCGTCCCAATCGATCCACTGATCGATTGGGACATCTGGATCGATCCACGGATCGATCCAGAGGCTCTCTATTCGCTAGGAAAGGCTTGGATCGATCCACTGATCGATCCAGCTCCTGGATCGATCCACTGATCGATCCAGTGCTTGGTTTTTGCCCAAAACCAAGTCCTAAGCCTACCAAACCAACACCCGGTCAACCTTGACCCGTTGGTTCATCATGCCTAGCATCTGGTCACTCCTTTGACCTGCTAGGACTTCCCACCAAGTGTCTGGTCAACCTTGACCCACTTGGACTTACCGTCTCGTGCCAAGTGTCCGGTCCTCCATGACCCACTTGGACTTCCACCAGATGTCCGATCACCCTTGGTCCATCTAGATTTCCTCGAACCAAGTATCCGGTCAATCCTTTGACCTACTTGGACTTCCCAACACCAGATGTCCGATCATCCTTGATCCATCTGAATTTTCCCTTGCCTGGCTTCACTCACCAGGACTTTCACCTAGTTTCACTCACTATGGTTCTCCATCTGCCTAGCTTCACTCACTAGGTCTTTCCAGCTGCCTAGCTTCACTCACTAGGACTTTCCATCTGCCTAGCTTCACTCACTAGGACTTTCCATCTGCCTAGCTTCACTCACTAGGACTTCCATCGCCAAGCTTCGGTCACCCCTTGACCTACTTTACTCTTCTTCAATCAATATCTTATTGTCAAACATCTAAACCCAAACCAAGACTCAGCTTGGTTAACCAGTCAACCTTGACCCGAGGGATATTGCACCAACAATCTCCCCCTTTTTGATGTTTGACAATACCACAATAACACTTACAATACCACATGTAAGTTAAGCTAATCCCATAGCCTCATTCTTCATGCCACTAGGTAATGAACACATAAGTTAGACTCTTCATTCTCCCCCTAAGAGGGCAAACTCCCTCTAGGTAATGAAAGCCTAACTTACTCCCATTCACAAGTCCTTTCATTCTCCCCCTATTGGCACACATCAAACCCCCTACTGATAAAACACATCAACCCATCTTTGGGCACACATCAACCCATGCCCCAATTTTGGGTATACATCAACAAATCCATTTGTTGACAACTCTCCCCCTGAAGAGTTGCTCATCGTTGTTCACAACATCACTCGTTGTGATCAACACGACAATGAATGTCCCATACCCTTCATTTTTCCTTAATTTCTCCCTCAATGTAGACAAATATCCAACCTTGAGCATTTTCTAACCACTTGAGTTTCCACTTGAAATAATGAGGATATCCACTCCCCATTTCAAGTTCAAAAGCTCGTCCATGAGCATTTTCTTTAAAGAAGGTTAACCACCTTCCAAGGTTCATGAAAAATAATTTTCATGCCTTTAAAGAGTCCCTCCCCCTAAAGACATGGTGGTAACTTCTGTCATTGCACCAACAATGACTTGGAATCCCTAAACCTTTAGGAAACCCAAATTTAGAAGTTTTGAGGTTCAAATATTCAAAATTTGAAACAAACCTCAACCTAAACTTCAACTTAGCCTTCCTTAACCAATCCATCCTTGTTTTCCACACGAAAACACCCGTTTTATGTATACAAATATATTTTTAGGGGTTTGGAATGGTTACCTAGACTAAAATAGGTTTAGAGTGCTGAAATCAGACCTTCCCAGCCAAAATCAGCGTCCTGGATCGATTGGAGTTGGGTTCCAATCGATTCAACCTATTTGAATCGATCCACCGATCGATTCAGATATGTGGATCGATCGGCTGATCGATCCAACGAGCTTCTGCTCGATCGATCCACGGATCGATTCAGGCACTCCAATCGATCCATGGATCGATCAGAGCTCTGATAGTTGCTGAAATTTCATTTCAGTCAACTTCAGAAACCCCTAGAAAATTCTACAAAAATCCAAAAATCATGAAATTTCGTGTAGACATTATTTAGGGCATCTACAATCAAGGAAAAATAATTTTCTATGAAAATACATCATATTTTCAAAGATTGACACAAACTTGAAAACTTACAAAAACTTTAGCGTTTTCTTCAAGTTTATGTCTAACTATTCAATGGTGATTACTATCAAAAGATAGCCTTCACCAAAGTTTTCCAAAAACATTTTAAAAACATTTTCAAAACCAATATCCCATCATGTTCCTTGGGCATAATGCACATGACTTGTACATTAGCTTTCCCAATGATGGGAAAACACATAACTATGTGTTTTGATGAACTTAAAACTCAAAAGAATGCACTAAATCAACATCTTGAGTTTTGTTCATCATCCTAACATCTCACTTGTATCTAATGTGCACTGAAACACATATAAGTCATCTTATAGGTCTTTGTGAGATGTAAGATTTTGGTTTTGCCCTATTCTAGGGATCATGCATATCTATCTAGGCATTTTGAGAGGTAGACATCCACAAAGGATGTTACTTGTTGATTTACTTGTTAAACAAATGTCACTTGTTTATTCCACTTGTTGTAAACAAATGCCACTTGTTTAACTAATGCCATATGTCCTTAATTTTTAAGGAAATAAACATAATGCATGATAATGTTATGGCATACATCAAAATAAAATAGCTTTCAAAAGAAAGATTCCTATAACTACATGATGTATGTATGACATGACATGGTATTTTTGTATTTTTCATGATAAGTCATGAATGCAAAATACAAATAAGATAAAATATGATGTCATGACATATTATGAGCAAACAATCATGGCAAGGTTTAGCATAAATAAAATATACCTAGATTACCTATCTAAGTATCGTTAATCTTAACTAATCCTAAAACTTAAACCCTAGATTGCCCTAAAGTGCTTCAAGAAAATGCCAAAGCCTAACTTGGCATTTCTAATTCCCTTGATTAATTTATGCCAGTCGAAATTAAGCATATCCTCAAATGTTGGCATATTTCATTTTTCCACAAGAGTAGCACTTTTAAATTAAGGCCCGGATTGCCTTAAATTTCCTAAGAGCATACCAAAATCCCAACTTGGTAGTTCTTATGTTTTCTCAAATCTTGTGCCATTTAAAATAACATCAATTTTCCACCATTAGGCACATTTTACTCTTTCAAGGAGTAAATAATACTTCCATTTCATTTTCAAAGGTTAACAAAAACCTTGAAAATGCTCCTTGAGTGTCAATTTCCTCAAAGTTGGGTTAACTACCCTTCTAATCGGAGTTGACACTCTCTAACCCATCTATGGGGTAGAGAAGATTCTCCTAGGAACCCAACACCTATTGGTGCTCCTTGGATGCTCTAGGTATTCACTAGGGATAACTTCCCTAGATACCTTCCTAGTGACCTTGTTTGGCTTCTTGGAGGCCTTGGTCACACTTTCTAGGTCAACTCTAGGGATAGCCTCCCTTGTGACCTTGTTTGTGACTTTCTTAGACTTCTTAGAAGCCTTAGTCACATTTATTGTAAAAATACTCTTAGGGATGACTTCCCTAGTATTTTTGGCTTGACCACTAGACCTAGGGTTTGTTCCATAACTATATGGAACTCTATGGTAAGTGGGCACATCCTTCTTAGCCTTGGGTTTGTATCTCAAACCTCTATGGCCATTAGATGACCTATGTGCTCCTAGACCTAGGCTATGCTCATTTTGCCCTTTTAGGATATTTTCCATCCTTTTTAGGGTCTTTTCCATATTATCAAGCCTTGACCTCAAGACTTGATTTTCTATCATTAAATCATTAAATTTTGATTTTTCATTACACCCATGAGCATTTTTGTTTCTAGGCTTATAACTATAACCCTTAGTGTGATTGCCTAGATTTCTATCTACCTCCCTAACCTTAGGTGTGGTAGTCTTAGCATGGAGAGCCACATGATTTTCCTTAATTTTACCATGCTCTCTATTTTTATGGTAAATTGCATTAAAATGATAAAAGTTAGAACTATCATGCTTTTTACCATAATGTAAAGGGGTAGGCTCAATAAATGTTACCTTCCTTTTTACCTTGGAGGCTCCCCCTTGACTAGTGCCTCCTTGAGCCTTGACCACCTTCTTCCCCTTGGGGCATTGACTCCGGTAATGCCCCTTTTGATTGCAAGAGAAGCATATAATATGCTCCTTGCTCTTCTTTGTATTGGGGATGGTCTCCTTGGGCTTCACCTTGTCCTTTTGTGCCACTTGGCCCTTCTTCTTGGCCAATTTAGGGCACTTGCTCTTGTAGTGCCCATGTTCCCTACATTCAAAGCATATGATATGATTTTTATTATTAATTGAAATATTTATACCTTTGCTTGTAGGGGTGGCATCTTTTTCTTTGGATCCGGAGGTAGAAGCTTCCTCTTGATCAACCCTTGATCCTCCTCCATTCGATTTTTCTTGACTTGTGGAGGTAGAAGCTTCTTCCTCCTCTTCTTCTCTTGACCCGGATGTAGAAGCTTCTCCTTCTTCTTGATTCGGTGTCACCGAGGATTGCTCCCCCTCAATCCTAGAGGTGGAGGCTTCATCATCTTGAATATGAAACAAGGAGTATGCTCCCTCCTTGTTCCCTTCGTTGCATTCCCTTGAGGATGAAGCTTCTTGGATTTCCTCTTCTTCGGAGGTTGAGCATCTCTCAACCTCGGAGTCCTCCTCTTGGTCTTGCTCCAAAGAGTCACCCTCTCTGGATTCTTCTTGATCTCGTACAGTGGAGGGGATCTCTTCATGAAGCTTGGCCAATTTGCTCCAAAGCTCCTTGGCATCTTCGAACTCACCAATTTGAGCCAAGATGTGGCTAGGCAATACGTTGACCAAAAGCTTGGTCACTTTGTCATTTGCCTTGCCCCTTTGAATTTGCTCCGAGCTCCATCTGCTTTTCTTTAGAAGCTTGCCCTTGGAGTTTCTTGGAGCCTTGAAGCCTTCCATTAGAGCAAACCATTGCTCTATCTCCATCATAAGAAAATTTTCGATTCTTGATTTCCAAGAATCGAAACTCGTAGAAGTGTATGGTGGAGCCACCCTTGTGTCAAATCCAAGCCCATCTTGGAATTGCATCTTGAAGTTGAGCTTGATAAAGTCTTGAACTTGAAGAATTTGCTCCAACTTCTTCACCCTCTAGCTTTTCTTGTTATGCTTGACTCTTCCGGCGATGATTCCGGTGAAGAGCAACCTTGCTCTGATACCACTTGTTAGGACCAAAAGTAGCTAGAGGGGGGGTGAATAGCTCGTCGCGTGCTCGTCGCTCGGCGTGGCTTGTTTCTTCAAGGATATGCAGCGGAAAATAACAGAAACAAACACACAATGCTAACAAGGTTGGTTTACTTGGTATCCACCTCACAAGAGGTGACTAATCCAAGGATCCACACCACGCACGCACCCTCCACTATGAAAACACTCCTTTTCGGTAACTACCGAGGGCGGAGAAGCCCTACAAGACTCTCAGTACAAGAAGAAAGGAAAGGGAAACAAAATACAAGCGCAAAGCTTACAATGAGTACAGAAAACCCTAACCCTAGCTTCTCTTCTTGCCTTTGATCCGCCTCTTGACTTGGAAAGCTTCCAAGATCCTTCAAGAACTGGCGAGCTGATCTTTGAGAGCGTGGAGAAGATGGCGAAAGATCTGGAGTGAATCGGAGAAGAGATCGAGACAACGTCGCCTGCGGCTATAAACCCGACGCGGTCGGATCCCGATCGATTCGAATGTTCCCAATCGATCGGAGGCTTTGGATCGATCCATGGATCGATCGAGCGCCCCTGATCGATCCATGGATCGATCAGAGCTCTGATAATAGTGCTGAAACCAGGGTTCTGATCGAGATCAGACATCTGATCGATCCACGGATCGATCCGACCTCGCTAGGAAAGGCTTGGATCGATCCACCGATCGATCCCTCTGAATCGATCCATCGATCGATCCGGTGATGGTTTATGCCAAAACCAAGTCCCAAGCCTACCAAACCAACACCCGGTCAACCTTGACCCGTTGGTTCATCATGCCTAGCATCTGGTCACTCCTTTGACTGCTAGGACTTCCCACCCAGTGTCTGGTCAATCCCTTTGACCCACTTGGACTTTTCTAGTCGTGCCAAGTATCCGGTCACTCCCTTGACCTACTTGGACTTCCACCAGATGTCTGGTCAACCTTGACCCATCTGGATTTCCTCATGCCAAGTATCCAGTCAATCCTTTGACCTACTTGGACTTCCCAACACCAGATGTCCGATCATCCTTGATCCATCTGAATTTTCCCTTGCCTGGCTTCACTCACCAGGACTTTCACCTAGTTTCACTCACTAGGGTTTTCCATCTGCCTAGCTTCACTCACTAGGACTTTCCATCTGCCTAGCTTCACTCACTAGGACTTTCCACCGGTGGATAGATGCAAGCACCAAACTCCCTTCTTCCGATCACTTGTTCACTTCTAAGATTGGAACTTTCACCGTCAGTTCTTCTATGACAACCTCAACAGCTGCATGCTGTTGGTCTCCAACAAAGAAGGATCTGCTGGCATGGAATTAGGGTAAGGCATTTTGGTTTTGTGTTTGTAGAGATTTGAATTCCAATTTCTGTATGAGATGTTTGTGCTAAGTTGGTTGGTTGGCAACTGTAGCTCCGGCCTTGCCCCCGGTTGCAGCTTCAATGTGTTGGGGTTGCAAGGTTGCAAACATAGTCCCATATTGGAAACACATGGGAATGATCATGGGTTTATAAGAGAAAAGATATCTCCATTGGAATGAGGCCTTTTGGGGAGAGCCCAAGAGCAAAGCCATGAGGGTCTAGGCCCAAAGTGAACAATATCATGCTATTATTGAGATATCTAAATTCTTTTCGATCCAACACAATGTAGCTTCATCCATGAATTTCCGTCTACAAGTACATCTACCATGCCTCAATTGAGGAATCTCCAAATCTAGGTGAGTTTTGGAAGGTGAATTATGCATATGTTTGATTTTGATGGTGGAATGCTTAGAGATATCAAATTCATTGTAGTGATGATTGATTATGGATGTGTTGATCAATTGATAATGGATTAATTGACTCATGATGATTATGAAGTTGTTTGTCTTCTTGGATTAAATGATTTTTTATTTGATTATGGTGCTAGGTTTGGTTATATATTGGGTTACTTAATATGAATGTGAATTGGAAGATGAAACAATCGGTTTCGATTGAGGATTATTGGATTTTGTTGGATGATATGATTAAACTTAAATTAATCCATTGGATGAATTAAGTAGGTTGGATTTATGTTGAATTGACTTATTAGTAAATGGTTTGCTATATGAATCAATTAAAGGGTTGATAAGTTTTGGTTAAATCTAATTTAACCAATGGATTTGGGTGAATCGAGATTCATAGTTGGATTAGGGTTTTCCCCTAATTAAGTTGGGTTTGGGTTTAGCTAGTTGTTGCTTATGAAATTAGCTAAATTGTACAGTATATGATTTCCAGTGCGTTATTTTAAGACGAGCACTCCGACGCGGGGATTGTTTAGCTCGAGTTACATATTAAAGTCGGGTATTTCTTACTTGGACTCCTTAGTTCTTTGAACTTAGTGCATGAGCTATCTTTGGGTAGAACTACTTTTACCTTGACTCCACTCTTATTTTTCCTGCATTTGATACTTCCACTCGATCTTTGAGATATTTGTTTCCATATCTATACAGTCTCTCGTTGTTATCCATGATACGTAGAAGATACTAGATACCATGTGTGTCTGTTTTGATTGTTGTTTATGTTGGTGCAGTGGGGCCGGCAAGAAGGGGGTGAATTGCCTGCAAAATAAAAGTATACCTCCTCTATTCTTTCAACTCAAACAGTGCAATAGTAATAAAGTAAACTAACATAAATAAAAAAAAAGACTCAGCAATTTACATGGTTACAACCAAGAAGGTTGTTAATCCAAGACAGTAGAAAAAGCTCTAAAAGATCTCCTTCTCTGAAGGCGGAGAAGCCTTATACACACTAGAAGCTCAGAACTATTGCTAGAAATGAATACAGAGTTGATTGCTTGATTGATATTCATTTCCTAGCTCTAGAGGTCTTTATATAGCTCCTGAAAACTCTATCTCGAGGGTCTAAGGCGCCTCCAATAGGGGTTCAAGGCGCCTCCAATAGTTTGACCCGATAAAACTTTATCTGAGTCCAAACGACAACTTTGGCTGGGTCTGAGGTGCCTCAAACAGCCTTGGAGGTGCCTCGGACTGGTCTGAGGCGCCTCCAAGCTGTCTGAGGCACCTCGGACTGGTCTGAGGCGGCTCCAAGCTGTCTGAGGCACCTTAAACAGTGTAGGCTGCGGAGGCGCCTTCAGCACTTCATTAAAGGGGCCTCAAGCTAGCTTTCCAGCTCCTTTTGACTTCCTTTTAGCTTCCGATGCTCTGATAGCTTGGGTGATTACGGCCAACCGGAATAGGGCTCACCCAAACTCAATTCCCGACCTTTTCCTCAAGCAGGCTTCCATCCCGGCTTCTCGTCCCTCGAATGTCGCGCATGTTCTTCTCGTCCACCGATGTACTCTTCCACAGCTCTCTCGTCCTTCGGACGCATTGAGCCCGTCGGCTCCCTTTCCGTGTCATCCTTCTCACTAGCTGCATCTTCTGCTCGACTTCCTGCGCTCCTAACTTCCTGCACACTTAGACACAGGGATGAGATAACTAGCAGGACCTAACCTAACTTGGTTGATCACATCAAAACACTCACGGGGTCCAACAATCTCTCCATTTTTGATGTTCATCAACTCAAGTTCAAGTTAGGGTAAAAACAAACAAATAATAATTTTAAGAAAAATTACTAAACTAACAGTTTAAGTAAAAAAATTACAATAATATAATTCGCAACATAAATTAGATAAACAAGTAAAAAATTTAATTTTCTTAACTCCCCCTAAACTTATACCTAACTCTCCCCCTTTGATCACATCAAAAAGAATGGGGTAAAAATAATTTAAGGGTTAAATAAAAATTTCTACGTAAAAATTCTTTTTGAAAAAGATTTGTCTAAGTCAAAATTTTATGCAAGAAATATTTCCAAGAAAATGTTTGAAACAACTTTTCAAAGCATTATATAATTCTAATTTTAATGCTTTACCAGAAAGTTAATTAAATATTTTATTTCTATATTTTGGTTTCTAGGTTGTGGCGAGGCACTAGGCCTTCTTGGTTATTAGAGCAACAACCACTTCCTTAGACAAAACCTCATAAAGAAATTGTAATGTTTAATTTTCTCACTGAAAGCATTACCCTTTTTAATCTAGCACAGATTTTGGAATCTAGTAAAGGTTTCTACCTACTAGATTAATAAAAAATTTAGGGGGTATATAACTGTTGGGAACTTTTCTAAGATGTCCCTGATTTTTTCTAATATACCAATTAAATATCCCGTAAATTCTAAGTTTTGATTTTGGAAATTTATTTAAACATGTATTATTATTTTTCAATTTTTCAAATTCGTTTTTCAATTTTTCATTTTCTAATTTTAAATTGTCAAATAATTCTAATGAGCATGAATTTTCTAGTTTCTTTTTCAATTCAGCATTTTCTTTTTTTTTAATTTTGCAAGATCTTTCATAAGCAATTTGATAAATTGAAAAGATTGAGTAGGGGTGAGATCGCGTACCTTACTTACCTCACTTGGTGATTCTCCCCCTTCATCGTAGCTTTCCTCTTCTGATTCTCCCCCTTGATCTATGCTCATCTCTGAGTCTGAGTCATCTTCAAAGAGATTGTTGGCCATCAATGCCACTCCTGAGAAGCCTTCGATTTCTGACTCGGAGGTTGAAGAATCGTCCCATGTAGCCTTCAAACTCTTACGTTTAGAGGGTGTCGATCTTCGAGACTTTTCCTTCTCCTTTTTCTTTAATTTGGGGCAGTCATCCTTGATGTACCCTTCCTCGTTATAGTTGTAGCATCGGACCGCCCTTTTGCGTTGATTCTTCCTTGACTGGAATATAAATTTATTAGTTTTAAGAAATTTATTGAAACGTCTTACCAGTAGCACTGCTTCGGTTTCGTCGATCGACAGTCCAGAGTCGGGGTTGTCCTTTTTGACTTGTAGGGCAATGTTGAGGTTCGACTTCTCTACTTGTTTAGGCTCTGCAAGTCGAGACTCATGAAGTTCGAAACTAGAAAATAAAGTTTCTAAACTACTTACCTCAAAGTCCTTAGAGATGTAGTATGCATCTACTAAGGATGCCTACTCCGGAGTTCTAGGGAAGGCAATGAGCACATACCAGATAGAGTCTTGGTTCGTTACCGATTCGCCGAGATTTGTCAGTTGCGTTATCAGCTCCTTGATTCTCGCTTGAAGTTGCGCTACCTTTTCACCATTGTTCATCCAGAGGTTCGTTAGCTGAGTCTGGAGTATGTCCCGCCTTGCCAATTTTGCTTCTGAGGTACCCTCGTGAAGCTCCAGGAATTTTTCCCAAAGGTCTTTGGCGGAGTTATAGTTTTCGATCCGACTTACCTTCTGGTGCGGCAGAACGCTGAGCAGGTGGAATTCTGCCTTTCCATTGGCCACAAAATCTGCCTGCTCCTTCTTTGTCCAGTTGTATTCTTTCTTGTCTTTAGGTGCTACGAAACCATATTTCATAATAAGAAGAATATCAAACTCTGTTTTGAAAAATACCTCCATTTTGCGTTTCGGGGGATGAATGTTCGCGCTGGCCATCATGTTGATCTTTGTGCTTCAGTCGGCGATTAGTCCTTCTGAGGCTGTCTGGCTCTGATACCACTTGTTAGTGCAGCAGGGTCAGCAAGAGGGGGGTGAATTGCCTGCAAAATAAAAGTATACCCTCCTCTATTCTTTTAACTCAAACAGTGCAATAGTAATAAAGTAAAGTAACAGAAATAAAGAAAAAGACTCAGCAATTTACTTGGTTACAACCAAGAAGGTTGTTAATCTAAGGCAATAGAAAAAGCTCTAAAAGATCTCCTTCTCTGAAGGCGGAGGAGCCTTTTACACACTAGAAGCTCAGAACTATTGTTAGAAATGAATACAGAGTTGATTACTTGATTGATATTCATTTCCTAGCTCCAGGGGCCTTTATATAGCTCCTAGAAACTCTATCTCGAGGGTCCAAGGTGCCTCCAACAGGGGTTCAAGGCGCCTCCAATAGTTTGACCAGATAAAACATTATCCAAGTGTAAACGACAACTTTGGCTGGGCCTGAGGTGCCTCAAACAGCCTCGGAGGCACCCTCAGACAGTGCAAACTGCGGAGGCACCTTCAGCACTTCATTAAAGGCGCCTCCAGCTAGTTTTCCAGCTCCTTTTGACTTCCTTTTGGTTTCCGATGCTCTAATAGCTTGGGTGATTGCAACCAATCAGAATAGGACTCACCCGAACCCAATTCCCGGCCTTTTCCTCGAGCAAGCTTCAATCCCGACTTCTCATCCCTCGAACGCCGTGCACGTTCTTCTCGTCCACCGGTGTACTCTTCCGCAGCTCTCTCATTCTTCAGGCACACCGAGCTCGTCGGCACCCTTCCCGTGTCGTCCTTCTCGCTAGCTGTGTCTTCTACTCAACTTCCAGCGCTCCTAAGTTACTGCACACTTAGACACAGGGATGAGATAACTAGCAGGACCTAACCTAACTTGGTTGATCACATCAAAACACTTATGGGGTCCAACAGTTTATTTATGTTTTGTATTGAGAATGTTGGTTTCATGTAGCATACATAATTTCTACTTATATTTGTATGATGACTGTTGTATTTTGTGCATCATATCACTGCATACTTATTAACGACAAATTCTCCCTTACAGTCGAGAGAGTCGTTAACCAGGGCCGCACACTCGACCACTCGAGAGAGTGGTAGTTGTAGCAGATGTCGCTTGTCCTGTCATGCCACACTCGGCCACTCATGGGTAGTGGTAGCTGGAGTTGCGAGCAGCAGGGACCCCCTTCGCTTTGTAGCTAGTTAGCTACTCAGCACCTGTCCACTCGGTCGCTCGAGAGTAGTGGCGACCTTTGAGTGGTACAATTGTCATTGATCCGGCCTCTCGACCATACAGGGGTCGTGGTGCAGAGAGGTGGGTGGGGTGACCATCAGTGCATACGTTGTTATTATTATATCTACTGATGTTGTTGCTTACTTATGCTGTTATTGCTTACTTATGCTACTGTTGCTAGTTTATGCTGATGTTGCTTACTTATGCTGATATGCCTACATAGGTTGAGATATATATCTGTTGTGTGTGTTTAGACTGACTTACCTATTAATAATATGTATGTACCTCACATGTTACCCTTGCAGTTATGAGTAGCTTTGTAGCGGAGTTGTTCTACTCCTGATTTTACTAGCCTAGGATATGGTGTCAGGTATGGATATTTATTATGATGACATGGTAGTGTCTGCTATTACTTTTCTTATGAGACTGTATACTGTTGGCACTCTCTATTTGTATATTATGTTCATGCACTATCTTTTCTTTACCCGTTGAGTCCCAGAACTCACCACCCCACAAAATAGTTTTTCTTTCTCCAAGTAGCAGATAGATGAATCAAGGATGCTTGGGAGAGTCTTGGTTGCCGGTCATATGTCACGTCCCTAGATTGCATCGGGTTTCGTTTATTATTTACTCGTATTTTGTATTTGGTGTTATATTAATTCGATTATCTTTTGGAGTTTATTATGTGGAGTTGAATTTTGTGTTGTTGTGGTTGTTGTTTAAAGCCTAGCCGACTAGCAGTGTGTTGTTTTGGTTTGTATGGGCTCCCTTTATCGTTTTCCGCTGTGTTGGTTTTTAGTACAACCGAGTGGGATGTTATATATATATATATATATATATATATATATATATATATATATATATAACTGCGTGGTTGTGTTTATTTTGTTCCAGCCGAGTGGGCTGAGTATATAACTGCGTGGTTGTGCTTGTATCTAGCCATGTGGGCTGATGATTATCTTTCTTATTTTGTGTGTTGAATATATTTATATGTTGATGTGTATGTATATATGATTCATATTGTCACCGGTACAGGGGAGTAGCTGTCGGATTTTCATCTGGCAGGGACTCCTTTGGAGCGTGACATTATATGCATAAAGTACAAGTAGATGTGTATCAAAGTATACATAAAAGTATATATAATCTACGCACATCAATCATGAAAAAACTTGGTTGTAGCATAGGAGACTAGCTCACACCCATATTAGGAATTTACTAAAATTAAACAAAATGGATTGGTTAAAGGTCTACCAAAATTAGAAAACCCTGAAAATAAAATATATAATCCTTGTCAACAAGGAAAATAAATTAAATCAACTCATTAATTAACTAATCAAAATATAACTAATAAAATACTTAAATTATTACATTTAGACTTATTCGACTCTCATGGAAAAAATCACTAAATGGAAGTCTTTACTACTTAGTAATAATAGATGACTACTCTAAATACACTTGGGTTAAATTCTTAAAAAATGAAAAAAAATAAAAATTAAAAAAATTAGAAGTGATAATGGAGGAGAATTCAAGAATCAAAATTTTACAACCTTTTGCTTAGAAAATGGTTATCTTCATGAGTTTTCATGCCTAAAGACTCCACAACAAAATGGTATAGTAGAACAAAAAATAGAACTTTACAAGAAGTTGCAATAACAATGTTAAATGAATATAATTTATCTAAATATTTTTGGGCTGAAGCTGTTAATACAGCTTATTACGTCCAAAATAGGATTATAATTAACAAATTTATGAATAAAACATCCTATGAAATTTATTTTAATCAAATCCCAAACATAAATTATTTTAAAATATTTCGATGTAATGTGCATATTTTAAATCTTAAAGATTACTTAGCAAAATTCACCTCAAAAACTTAACAAGGAATTTTTCTTGGATATTCATCTACAAGTAGAGCATATAGAGTTTATAATAATTCCACTTTAAAAATTGAAGAAACCACTAATGTAACTTTTGATGAAAATATTAATAATATTATAAATGTTCATCAACATAGCTCCATAAATCAAGAAGAAGAAGAATAATTAACACAAACTAAACAGTCTGAAAAATCTAACCCACAAAAAATAAAATCAACCCCTAATCATCCAATTGAATAAATCATAGGTAATCCTGATTAAGGGTTCAAACCAGATCAGCCTTTAGGAACTTAAGTCAAATAGCACTAATATCTAAAATTGAACCTAAAACCATAAATGATGCATTATCTAAGCCCGACTGGTTAATTGCAATGCAAGAAGAATTAGGTCAATTTGAAATAAATTAGGTTTGGGATTTAGTACCTCCACCAATAGGTAAGACAATTATTGACACCAAATGGATATTTAGGAATAAATTAGGTGATCAATGAGAAATCATAAGGAATAAAGCCCGACTTGTTGTCAAAGGGTTTAGTCAAGTCGAAGGTGTAACAACCACCCTTCTTACTACTACTCTCTAAGGTTGACCGTTACCTAACTACTACTCTACTCACTAGTGTCACTTATGCTATTATTAGCGATACTTAGATTTATCACGGCCCTAGAGGAATTCCTACCGAAAAATTTGAGCAGAGTCTCCCCTGTACCAGTGACCAAATCAACAATACAAACAAATAATAAACCATCAGCCACATGCGGCTGGTATATATACTTCACAACCACGCAGTAATAAGGTCACAATAACTAAAAAGAAAGTATTCTAGCAATAGTAAACAGATAGAACTCCAACGATAAGACATAACAAGCTACAAGTGCGGAATAGACCCAATTACAATCTCAACCTCATCATAGCATTAAGGAGAAAAGAAAAAGGGAACTCTAAACAGGTAAGTTTTGACAACTCCTTAGCAAACTCTTGATCTCTCCATAGTCCAGCCATCACACACCTTCATCACCACCACCTTGTCGCCTTCCTTTCATACTTTAGCTTTTCCTTTATCTGCAGTAGGAGGAAAAAGAAATCTATAAGCGAAACGCTTAGTAAGTACTAATCTATCTCACAAAAACTCGAAGTGCATAGAAATAATGCAACAATACTAAAACTGAAACGCTAAAAGAAAAGCTGCATGTACTCATCTAATAGCAAAGTACTCATGGTGTACAGAAATAAAACTGAACACTGGAAATAATACTAAAGGAACTGCTCATGTGTAAACTGATAGCAATGAAAAACTAAGGAATCTACTCATGTAATTCTAATAACTAATCATGTTGCTCATCTAATAGGTAAATATGAAAAACTACTCATCTACTAGATAAACATGGTAGAATAAAGAACTAAACTTACTAATTTTTAGAACTATATGAAACTTATTTCATTTGTTCTAAACTTAATCTTTAATACTTTATATTTATGTAAAACTCGTTTTACTTGTTCAAAAAACTTATACTTATAATACTTCAAAATAATAATCAACTTCTTCTTGGGCCCAGGCTTAGTACCATCTTATGCGCGTTCCCTAATAGGTTGGGGTAGCGAGCCACCAATCCTAAAAGAGCAGACCTTGGTCTACCAGGGCCAAGACCTTGGAATTGGACACTTGGATTTGTTTAACGACAACCTTGTGAAGTCGGGTACTAGCCTCTTCTTAAAAGTAAAATACTTATAATCTTAATTACTTCTTCTTTAAATGCCTTGGTATTTTAATAGACACCTTGTGTGCCAAAATCCCTAAAGTCTTGACTTTGGAATTTACTTAAGGCCTTGGCCTTTCTCTTTCTTTTCTATTTCTTTCTTTTACTTGTTAATACTTCCAAAAGTATTTAATAGGATTCTTATTTTTCCACTAGAATACATGGTTGTTCATGCTTGTTAAAATAGCAAATGAAAACTAAAGGAAACTGCACGTCTAATAGCAATAGAAAAGAAGTCTGCTCATGCTTACTAATAGCTAAGGAAAAGCTAGAAAAGAAAACTGCACTTCTATTAGCAGGAAAAGAAATTTGCTCATGCTTACAAATAAACCAAAATACTTAAATCACATGCTGTTCATGTCCAGTTAATGACATACTAATAAAATCTGCACATTCTGATTAATTCTAACAAAGTGGGACACAAGGAAAGGATGCAGTAAATGCTTAATGAACTAAAATTCTGCACTTATCAAATGTACAACTAAAATCTGGAAACCAAAGAAACCACATATGAAACACTAACTATAAGGTTGTTCTTGCTTGTGGAATTAATCTTCATGCTTCTACAAACACTTACAACATACGAGCAATGCACAGATGCCACAACACTAAACTGAAATGCAAGGAAAAGAAAACAGCCAATCATGCTTGCTGGATAGCAAGAGTTTCACAAAAAAAACTGCAAAACAAGGAGGGGAAAACTGTTCGGGCATGGTAAAAATAGCACACCAATACTATGACCTGTACTCTACATGTAAATTCACTACTTGCAAATGTCCCCAAAACCCAGCTTAGTCACAAAGAGCACGACACTACACCAAACATACTAAACTTAGAGCTATTCTTTTCAAGTTTAACAGAAAAACTATGGCATGAAATGCTCTAATCTGCATGGTATAAAGAACTATTAGCATAGGCAGAAAATGCTACAACTTACATGGCATAAGGAAACCCCCATTGAAACTTAGCATGCACCACCACAAACCCAATTCTGTAGAAATCTCAACCAAGGTTCAAAGTGGCAGATTCGGATGGAATCATCTAAACCAGGATAGTATAAATATTATCTACACCTATCCAAGATTCATCGCAGAAAACATCTAAGCATGGAAACTCACGGCAGATTCAAGCACAAGGAGACATACAATCCGAAAGCAAGGAAAGAAAATCGAAGCTCGGAGCAACTCCTACCACAGGTGAGTAGTACTTACCTAGCGTTCTTGGACTTACAACCGAGAAGAGAAGAGGCTTCTAGGGTTTTCGGCAGTGACTACTCCGCGATCCCTTTGTATCTTCGTGCTCTCCCCAGCGAGACAATCACGAATCCGTGAAAAGCCCTCGGAGAAATCCCTTGGCCGGCGCCGGAGACGAAGCCCTAACACGACTCTGTTACACCCGAGCAAAAGAGTCGCGCGGCGTCACATGTGAGGAGAGGAGAAAAGGGTTTCGGCCGGAGGTCTTGGGTTCGAGTCTCACCTTCAACATTTTTTGTCAAAACTTCTTTCTTTTTGTAAACATACTAAACGACTTCCAAAAATTGCATAAAAATACTCTAAAAATCTCTAGAATATTTTAAAAGCATTTCCAAATACTTTTAAGGACATTTAGAAATCGAAATAGGGAAAATCGGGTCGTTACAATTTCCCATACCTTATAAAAAGTTCGTCCTCGAACTTAGAATAGTTCTGGATATTTCTGTCTCATAATGTCCTCACGCTCCCAAGTGACTTCCTCGTGCTTCTGGTTTTGCCAGATGACCTTCACTAGTGGTACTTCTTTGTTTCTTAATCTCTTGACTGCTATGTCCACTATCTGTGTAGGTCTGCTCTCGTAACTAAGATCCTCTTGGATCTGCACTGACTGAGGCTGAATCACTTGGCTAGGATCGTAAATACACTTCTTTAGCATGGAGACATGAAGTACGTTATGTATTGCCGACATGTCCTGTGGTAAATCCAGCTTGTAAGCTACTTTCCCAATCCTTTCTGTGATCAGGTAAGGTCATACATAACGAGGACTTAATTTTCCCTTCTTGCCAAATCTCATCACTCCCTTCATCGGAGCAACCTTGAGAAAGACTGAATCCCCTACCTGGAATTCAAGTGGCCTACGGTGTGTGTCAGCATAACTCTTCTGTCTACTCTGGGCAGTCTCAATTCTCTGTCTGATCTTCTGGATAGTCTGAGTAGTCTCATCTATCAGCTCTGTCTGAATGCCCAGTTCCACTTCCATCTCTCTTCTTTCACCTACTTCTTGCCAACAAATGGGTGATCTGCACTTCCTGCCATACAACGCCTCATAAGGTGCCATCCTGATGGTGGCCTGATAGCTGTTGTTATAGGCAAACTCAGCTAAACATAGATACTTGCACCAACTTTCCTTGAAATATAGTGTACAAGCTTTGAGCATATCTTCTAGAATCTGATTTACTCGTTCTGTCTGTCCATCAGTCTGAGGATGGAAGGTTGTGCTGAACTTGAGTTTGGTGCCTAGTGCATTCTGAACACACTCCCAAAAGTGAGAGGTGAAGCGCCCATCTCTATCAGAAACAATAGATTTAGGAACTCCATGAAGTCTGATCACTTCCTTGACGTACAATTGTGCCAACTGCTCTATAGAGTGGGACACCTTGATGGCTAGAAAATGAGCAGACTTGGTCAATCTGTCCACTATTACCCATATCGCATCATATCCATTTGTGGTTATTGGGAGACCTGTTATGAAGTCCATGGAGATGTCTTCCCACTTCCACTCTGGTATTGGAAGAGACTGTAGAATTCCTCCTGGTCTCTGGTGCTCTGCTTTGACCCTCTGACATGTCAGGCAGGTACTGACATATTTAGCAATATCTCTTTTGAGTCCAGACCACCAGAACCTCTGTTTCATGTCTTGATACATCTTGGTAGAACCAGGATTCATGGAGTAGGGTGTACTATGAGCTTCTTCTAAAATTTTCTTTCTCAGCTCTTCATCATTGGGGACACAAAGGAGGCTCCCCTGATAAAGAATTCCACTGTCTGATACTCGAAACTCCGAATTTTCTTCTTTCTGTATCCCTTGCTTGATCTTCTGGATATCTGGATCTTCACTTTGCTTTCTCTGTATATCTTCAATCAGGGTTGAATCTAAGGTCAATGCAGAGAGTTGCCCATAAATAATTTCCATTCCAAAGTCTGACAACTCCTTCTGCAATGGTAGGGCTAATGATGACAAAGACATCAAGGATGCACTGGATTTTCTGCTTAGTGCATCTGCCACTTTGTTAGCTTTTCCTGGGTGGTAGAGGATTTCACAGTCATAGTCTTTGACCAACTCTATCCACCTACGCTGTCTCATATTTAAATCTTTCTGGGTGAAGAAATACTTTAAACTATGATGGTCTGTGAAGATTCTGCACTGGACTCCATACAAATAGTGTCGTCAGAGTTTTAGTGCAAAGACCACAGCTGCGAGCTCAAGATCATGAGTGGGGTAATTCTTCTCATAGTCTTTGAGTTGTCTAGAAGCATAAGCTATAACTTTTCCTTCTTGCATGAGTACAGCTCCTAAGCCCATCTTGGAAGCATCATTGTAGATGTCAAAACTCTTGTCCTTTCTAGTTAGGGCTGTTAGTGGAGATGCTATCTTGGAAAAGTCCTCCACGAATTTCCTGTAGACCTAGCTAAACCAAGGAAGCTTCTGTTCTCCCTGGCATTCTTGGGTCTACTCCAGTTGTTGACCGCTTCTATTTTGGCTGGATCCACCTGAATGTCTTCTTTAGAAATGATGTGACCTAGAAATGCCACCTGATCTAACTAGAATTCGCACTTTGAGAATTTAGCATAAAGCTATTTCTGCTGTAGGATCTGCAGGACTATTCTCAAGTGCGTGTCATGCTCCTCTGGGGTCCTTGAATAGACTAGAATATCGTCGATGAACATAATGACAAATTTGTCAAGGTATTCTCTGAACACCCTGTTCATCAAGTCCATGAAGACCGCTGGTGCATTAGTCACACCAAAAGGCATGACTACAAACTCGTAGTGTCCGTATCTGGTCCTGAAAGTCGTTTTGGGTATATCCCTTTCCTTCACTTTCAACTGATGGTACCCAGAGCGCAAGTCTATCTTAGAGAATACTGTTGCCCCTCTTAACTGATCAAATAAGTCGTCGATCCTGGGAATGGGGTACTTGTTCTTGATTGTCACTTGATTCAGAGCTCTGTAATCTATACACATCCGCATAGATCCATCTTTCTTCTTGACAAACAACACAGGAGCTCCCCAAGGTGAGTGACTAGGGCGAATGAAGCCTTTGTCAAGTAACTCCTGTAGTTATGCTTGTAACTCTTTCCGCTCTGTAGGAGACATGCAATACGGAGCTTTTGAAATTGGACTGGTACCAGGAACCAATTCAATCTCAAACTCCACTTCTCTGTTGGGAGGTTGTCCAGGTAGCCCTTCTGGAAATACCATTGGATACTCATAGACTACCCAAACATCTTCCTGCTTGGGTCTTTCTTGTTATCTTTGTCCTTCTAGTTCTGATTACTTGACTGAGGTCTCTGTTTCCCCACTGTCTTGTCTTCTATCTTGACTGGCTTGTGTTGCGTTTGTTGTGCCTTGATGCTGTTCAAATAGTGCTCACTAATGCCCTGCTGACCATCTCTTCACCCATCTGTGGTCGGTGAGTTTCACTACTCACATTAAGTGCTATTTCTGGTCTCAGCATTCAGAGCATCAGTCTGACTCGCTCTTTTACTGTACTTACTAACTCTAGGCAAAGGTGAGCTAGCCTGTTAAATCTTTTGACCGTTTCTTCTACTGGTAGGTCACCTTGTCTGAATTCCATAAGCTCCTCATACTGTTTATTGGTGATCCATTGACGGAAGACTTCTTCGTAAAACTCTGTCTCGAAGTCAACCCAGCTCATCTGGTTGACTGCTCTCTTACTCTTAACTTGCTCCCACCACATACAAGCATCTCCAGATAGGCAGAAAGAGGCACACTTAACCTTCTCGACTTCTGGCCAGTCAAGAAGCTCCATTGTGCTCTCAAGTGTCTTGAACCAAGCCTGGGCATCCCAAGGCTCAGTCGTGCCTGAGAAGCTTTCTAGTTTCAGCTTCAGCCACTGGATGAGGTATGCTTCTTGTCTTCTAGGTGTTGTGGCGACTTCCAGGCAACTGATGGGGCTTCGGTCACCACTGGGGTCTCCACATTAATGGTTGGGGGAGTGGGAGGAGTTGGCTTCTAATTGGCCATTAAATTGGCAATCACTTGTTGTTGCTCTGCTACTTGTCTCTGAAGTTGAGCAACAACTTCAGAGAGATTAGGCCCAGTGGTTCTGGGCTCTTCGTTCTCCTGAGCTCGGTCCTCAGTACGAATGGTACGGGGACGTCCTCTTCTTGACATCTAGTTATGCCAAGAAAAAGGCTTGATATCTTCTCTACCCATTCTAAACATACATATATATGAATAAAGAAAAGAGAAGCAAAATCTTCTATCTTACTTAAGCACTCAAAAGCAATTACTCTATACTGCAATTAATAATAAGGAAAGAAGAATAAAGAAAGAATTTAAATACTTTCTTACTTGAAGACGGCAAAGATGATGCTGATGTGTGTGTGATGCTGGAGAATGGAACGCTGCTCTGATACCAACTGTAACAACCACCCTTCTTACTACTACTCTCTAAGGGTGACCGTTACCTAATTACTACTCTACTCACTAGTGTCACTTATGCTATTATTAGTGACACTTAGATTTATCACGGCCCTAGAGGAATTCCTACCAAAAAATTTCGGCAGAGTCTCCCCTGTACCGATGACCAAATCAGCAATACAAACAAATAATAAACCATCAGCCACATGCGGCTGGTATATATACTTCACAACCACGCAGTAATAAGGTCACAATAACTAAAAAGAAACTATTCTAGCAATAGTAAACAGATAGAACTCCAACGATAAGACATAACAAGCTACAAGTACGGAATAGACCCAATTATAATCTCAACTTCATCATAGCATTAAGGAGAAAAGAAAAAGGGAACTCTAAACAGGTAAGTTTTGACAACTCCTTAGCAAACTCTTGATCTCTCCATAGTCCAGCCATCACACACCTTCATCACCACCACCTTGTTGCCTTCCTTTCATACTTTAGCTTTTCCTTTATCTGCAGTAGGAGGAAAAAGAAATCTATAAGAGAAACGCTTAGTAAGTACTAATCTATCTCACAAAAACTCGAAGTGCATAGAAATAATGTAACAATACTAAAACTGAAA
Organism: Zingiber officinale; assembly: GCF_018446385.1. Classification (NCBI taxonomy): domain Eukaryota; kingdom Viridiplantae; phylum Streptophyta; class Magnoliopsida; order Zingiberales; family Zingiberaceae; genus Zingiber; species Zingiber officinale. The sequence goes on along the minus strand of NC_055996.1, from coordinate 48,977,469 downwards.
TGCTAAAAGAAAAGCTGCATGTACTCATCTAATAGCAAAGTACTCATGGTGTACAGAAATAAAACTGAACACTGGAAATAATACTAAAGGAATTGCTCATGTGTAAACTGATAGCAAAGAAAAACTAAGGAATCTAGAATCTACTCATGTAATTCTAATAACTAATCATGCTGCTCATCTAATAGGTAAACATGAAAAACTACTCATCTACTAGATAAACATGGTAGAATAAAAAACTAAACTTACTAATTTTTAGAACTATATGAAACTTATTTCATTTGTTCTAAACTTAATCTTTAATACTTTATATTTATGTAAAACTCATTTTACTTGTTCAAAAAACTTATACTTATAATACTTCAAAATAATAATCAACTTCTTCTTGGGCCCAGGCTTAGTACCATCTTATGTGCGTTCCCTAATAGGTTGGGGTAGTGAGCCACCAATCCTAAAAGAGCAGACCTTGGTCTACCAAGGCCAAGACCTTGGAATTGGACACCTGGATTTGTTTAACGACAACCTTGTGAAGTCGGGTACTAGCCTCTTCTTAAAAGTAAAATACTTATAATCTTAATTACTTCTTCTTTAAATGCCTTGGTATTTTAATAGACACCTTGTGTGCCAAAATCCCTAAAATCTTGACTTTGGAATTTACTTAAGGCCTTGGCCTTTCTCTTTCTTTTCTATTTCTTTCTTTTACTTGTTAATACTTCCAAAAGTATTTAATAGGATTCTTATATTGCCACTAGAATACATGGCTATTCATGCTTGTTAAAATAGCAAATGAAAACTAAAGGAAACTACACGTCTAATAGCAATAGAAAAGAAGTCTGCTCATGCTTACTAATAGCTAAGGAAAAGCTAGAAAAGAAAACTGCACTTCTATTAGCAGGAAAAGAAATCTGCTCATGCTTACAAATAAACCGAAATACTTAAATCACATGCTGTTCATGTCCAGTTAATGACATACTACTAAAATCTGCACATTCTGATTAATTCTAACAAAGTGGGACACAAGGAAAGGATGCAGTAAATGCTTAATGAACTAAAATTCTGCACTTATCAAATGTACAACTAAAATCCGGAAACCAAAGAAACCACATCTGAAACACTAACTATAAGGTTGTTCTTGCTTGTGGAATTAATCTTCATGCTTCTACAAACACTTACAACATACAAGCAATGCACAGATCAACACTAAACTGAAATGCAAGGAAAAGAAAACAGCAAATCATGCTTGCTGGATAGCAAGAGTTTCACAAAAAAAACTGCAAAACAAGGAGGGGAAAATTGTTCGGGCATGGTAAAAATAGCACACCAATACTATGACCTGTACTCTACATGTCAATTCACTACTTGCAAATGTCCCCAAAACCCAGCTTAGTCACAAAGAGCACGACACTACACCAAGCATACTAAACTTAGAGCTGTTCTTTTCAAGTTTAACAGAAAAACTATGGCATGAAATGCTCTAATCTGCATGGTATAATGAACTATTAGCATAGGCAGAAAATGCTACAACTTACACGGCATAAGGAAACCCCCCATTGAAACTTAGCATGCACCACCAGAAACCCAATTCTGTAGAAATCTCAACCAAGGTTCAAAGTGGCAGATTCGGATGGAATCATCTAAACCAGGATAGTATAAATATTATCTACACCTATCCAAGATTCATCGCAGAAAACATCTAAGCATGGAAACTCACGGCAGGTTCAAGCACAAGGAGACATACAATCCGAAAGCAAGGAAAACAAATCAAAGCTCGGAGCAACTCCTACCATAGGTGAGTATTACTTACCTAGCGTTCTTGGACTTACAACAGAGAAGAGAAGAGGCTTCTAGGGTTTTTGGCAGTGACTACTCCGCGATCCCTTCGTATCTTCGTGCTCTCCCCAGCGAGACGATCACGAATACGTGAAAAGCCCTCGGAGAAATCCCTTGGCCGGCGCCGGAGATGAAGCCCTAACACGGCTCTGTTTCGCCCGAGCAAAAGAGTCGCGCGGCGTCGCGTGTGAGGAGAGGAGAAAAGGGTTTCGGCCGGAGGTCTTGGGTTCGAGTCTCACCTTCAACATTTTTTGTCAAAACTTCTTTCTTTTTGTAAACATACTAAACGACTTCCAAAAATACATAAAAATACTCTAAAAATTTCTAAAAATCTCTAAAATATTTTAAAAGCATTTCCAAATACTTTTAAGGACATTTAGAACTCGAAATAGGGAAAATCGGGTCATTACAGAAGGTCTAGATTACGACAAGACTTATGCCCCGGTAGGTAGACTTGAATCAATTAGGATGTTGCTAGCCTATGCAGTATATAAAGAATTCAAATTATATCAAATTGATGTTAAATTTACATTCTTAAATGGGAAAATTAAAGAAGTCTACATAGGTCAACCACCCAGCTTTGAAGATCTAGAAAACCAAATCATGTATTTAAACTAAAAAAGGCACTATACGAGTTAAAACAAGCACCTATGGCTTGATATGAGAAACTGTCTAGCTTTCTAAATTCAAAAGGGTTTAAAGAAGGTCAAATTGACCCTACACTTTTCATAAAAACCCTTAATTCTAACATTTTCATAGCCCAAGTTTATGTAGATGATATAGTATTTGGGTCAACCAACTCAAAATTCTTAAAAGAATTTATAACTTTAATGGAAAATGAATTTGAAATGAGTTTAGTTAGAGAATTAAATTATTTTTTAGGACTTCAAATTAAACAAACTAAAGAAAGCAACTATGTACATCAAACTAAATACACAAAATATCTACTTAGAAAATTTGGTATGGAGAACTCAAAAAAAACTAAAAACACCTATGGCAAGTAATATTAATCTAGATAGTGAGCAAAATGATAAATCAATTGACTTAAAGCATTATAGGAGCATGATAGGTTGCTTACTATACTTAACTGCTAGCATATCTGACATATTATTTGCAGTAAGTATGTGTGCACACTACCAAACATGTGCAAAAGAGTCCCATTTATCTTATGTTAAAAGGATAATTAAATATCTAAAAGGAACCATTAATGTAGGAATGTGGTATCCTAGAACATCACATTTTGAATTAATTGGCTATTCTGATTCAGATTATGTCGGTTGTAAGTTAGACAGAAAGAGTAGAAGTGGAGGATGCTAATTACTAGGATCTTCTTTAGTTAGCTAGTTCAGTAGAAAGCAACATTGTGTTGCCTTATCTACTATTGAAGTCGAATACATAGCAATGGACGAATGCATAGCTCAATTGCTATGGATGCCCCATACCTTAAAAGATTTTAATATAGATTATAAAAATGTAAAAAACTTAAATTGATAATATAAGTTCTATAAATCTAACTAAAAATCTAGTACATCATTCTAGAACTAAACACATAGAAGTTAAACATCATTTTATTAGGGATCATGTCTCTAAAGGAAATATTGAACTTACCTATATTAAATCAAAATCTAACCTAGCTGATATATTTACTAAACCTTTACCTGAAGTTGAATTTAGTAACTTAAGAAGATAATTAGGAATGTATTTTATAGAATAGGCTTCTTTATTTCTCCATGTATTTTGGAAAAATAATAACTATTAGTTTTTCAAAATTTATGTTTGCAAAATTACCCCTTTAAAATTTTATTTTCAAAAACTATTTCAAATCTTTTATCTTTTTGGAGTAGCCTAGATCTTACTATTGTAACGACCTGGCCCTTTGGCCTCTTGGCGACCCTTGCGGCGGCCCACTGGCGGCCCCTTATGTCGTCGGCCGATTTGGCGACCTCTCATGTCATCGACCGATGACCCTTTGGCCGTGCCGTTACTCACTAGGACTTTCCACCCCTGGCCAGTGGATTTTTGCCTCCCCCAGGATTAGAACTCTAGACCTCCAGGCTTAAGTACTAGAGTTTATGAATCCTAGTAGCCAAGTGAGCGGCGCTCACTTGGCTACTAGGATTCATAAACTCTAGTACTTAAGCCTGGAGGTCTAGAGTTTGAATCCTGGGGGAGGCAAAAATCCACTGGCCAAGGGTGGAAACTCCTAGTGAGTAACGGTACGGCTGACGATCGACGACCCGAGGGTCGCCAAATAGGCCGGGTCATTACAATAAAAAGGCATCTTTTATTGTAACGATCTGACCCTTTGGCCTCTTGGGCGGCCCTTGCGGCGGCCCAACTGGCCCTTATGTCGTCGGCCCATTTGGTGACCTCTAATGTCATCGACCAACGACCCTTTGGCCTTGCCGTTACTCACTAGGACTTTCCAACCCTGACAGTGGATTTTTGCCTTCCCCATAATTCGAACTCTAGATCTAGGCTTAAGTAGTAGAGTTTATGAATCCTGGTCGCTCACTTGGCTACCAAGATTCATAAACTCTACTACTTAAGCCTGGAGGTCTAGAGTTCGAATCCTGGGGAAGACAAAAATATTGGAGCAATCCCAATGGTTCGTGGGACCATGTGTTTTGGTGTTTGGGAAAAGGGTTTAAGTTAGGTTTACCCTTGTTATTTGATATGTGTACTTGAGTTGTGCAGGACTGCAGGTGACACATGTGACTCAGGTTGACGGCTTTGGGTCCGGTGAAGGATGGAGCATCCGAGGGACCGTGGACAAGGCAGCAAGGACAATGGCCGAGGGAAGCGACTACGAGGCATACGCGAAGGATGTCATTGGAGACAAGCCGCGGGCTTGGATGCATCCGAGGACTAGAGCCAAAGGAAGTAGGCTTGAAGGCAAGAGGTCAAGGTTGCAAAGAAGAGTCAAATGAGTCGTGAGGGTACGAGTGCATGAGAGATTGTACTCGGAGTAAAATCCTAGTTTTAGGGTTTTACTGTAGCGGCACTGTAGCAGTTTCTGTAGTGTACTGTAGCATTCGACTGGTGTATGGACCAGTCGACTGATGCACTGTAGCAGATAGCCGTTGGGCTGGCATCAGTCGACTGGTGCAAGGACCAGTCGATTGGTAACGGGCAAATCAGGTTCTGATTTGTTCCAAGCTCTATAAGAAGGAGCTTGGTATGGCCGGCCAAGGCGACGAAATTAGACTTGGTTAAAGCCTAATTAGTAGTCACAAGAGTTCTCAAGTGCTTGTGTAATCCAAGAGGTCTTGGTGAGTTTTTGGTGAGGTTTCTCCACCCACAAGGAGCGACTTGAGATAGCCGGAGTTTGCCGGGGGCTAATCCACCGACAGATAGGGATCGCCCACCTCAAGGACAAGCCGTGGAGTAGGAGCCCTAATCTCCGAACCACGTTAAACGAACGTGTTAGCGGTTTGCTTGCTCTTTCTTATAGTGTTTAGCTTTCTACTTTTTTGTATTAGTTTGTATTTCCGTTGCGCACTAACAAGTGTAGGGAGAAAGCGAGTATTTGGGGGTGCCGTCTATCCAACCCCCCTTCAAGCCGGCCACCGATCCTCCTACAAGTGGTATCAGAGCGAGGACGCTCTCCATTGGACTAACCGCCAAGGAAGCAAGAAGATGGCCTACTTGATAGAACCACCGAAGTTCGAAGGAGGAAGCTTATGGGACATCACCTTTTGGATGGTGAAGATGAAGAACTTCTTCGAAACGGATTGGGACACAATGATAGTGGTGGAGGAACCATTCAAAATCCCTAAAGACAAGAAAGGGAAGAAGCTCCGACCACGACATTGGACGGAGGAGCAAATCACACGGTCAAAGGCAAACGATAAGGTAATATCAATTTTGGTAGATATTTTGCCTTCTAACGTGTTAAGTGATGTAGGTGAGTATGAAAATGCCCATGAATTATGGAGCAAAGTGAAGAAATTTCCATGGGAGGAATTTTTGCCTACACTAGAAGAAGAAAAAAAAGAAAAATCCGAAGAAACGGATGTAGTTGCTCAAGAAGAGGAGGTGGAGCAACCGGAAGTTAAGCCATGCTCAACATCCGAGGAGGAAAAGGAGGAGAAGGAAGATGAGGCATCATCTACATCCTCAATAATTTAAGAAAATTCCAAGGCTAGTGAAGAAGAAGAAGAGGTCTTGGAAGTGGTTAATCTAGCAAGCACCTCCACCGAAGCGAAGTCAAAAGACCATATAATATGCTTCGGGTGCAATGAGAAGGGACACTATAAGAATAGATGTCCTATGGGTAAGAAGAAGGTAACTCCTAAACCCAATCAAGTTATTTTGAATACTAACATGGGTTGTAGGAATAAAGAAGCCCAAAAGAAGGAGAAGAAATGGCACATAGTGTGCTTCACGTATGGTGAGCGGGGTCATTACCACACCAAATGCCCAAAGAAGAAAGAAATCAAGAAGTTGGCGCATTTGAAGAAATGGGAGAAGAAGAGAAGCAAGAGTCAAGGGTAAGGGAGGTATACCCTAACTTGAAGGTTAATTCAAATTTAAACTCCACCATGCATGCTAAGAAAAATAATTATATGCCCATGCAAAATTTTGGATTTAAATATCATGATAAGAATAGGGTTAATGTAGATCATAACCCTAGGAGACCTATACATGATAGACCTAGACACGTTAAATTCTCATTACCTAAGGAGAAGAAGGTAATGGAGAACCAAGGCATTAATCCCAAGAAGGGGAGACACATGCCTAGGAAGGGTAGGTCTAGGAATGTCCAAGGTGGACAAATTAACTCTAGGGTTAGGAACCTAGAGAAGGAGAATCAAGCTTTAAGGGGAAAGCTTGATAAGTTAGAACAATTCCTTAAGAGATTCAATGTTGGATCTTAGGGATTAAGTATGGTGTTGGGTAGCCAAAAACCCAACAATGATAGATCGGGCTTGGGATACCGATCTAGTCCCTCCAAGGTTAAAAGGAGACCATGTGCTAGGGTGGCATATGATAAGGGCAAGGGAGAGTCATCCAAGGCCAATAAAAAGAAATATGCTAGGGTTGCATATGATTATGGCAAGGATGATGTATCCAAGGTCAAGAAGATAAGGAGATATTCTAAGGGACATCATTGTGGTATAGCCACAATAGATGAGTCACCTAGGGAGGTGGCTAAGGTTAAGAGCTCTAGGGGGAGTTCAAAGAGTCAAATTGGGGCCCATGGACAATGGATCTCAGGTGGATTCTACTTGGGGGTCTAGAGGAGCCTGGAGTGTGCCAAATGGTTTGGAGACGAACTTGAGTCTCAAACCTAGGGATTTGGCACACATGGATTGTGTTTTATGCAAGAAATATGACATTTGGGGTCATATAGCATGATAATTGGTTTTGGATGTATAGATGTCATATAAACCAATGCTAGGGATGCATTGTGGGTTGGTATGGGCAAATACATCAAAAGGAAGCCAAAACTAGGACTTTAGGTCAAGGTTCAATTGAACCATTTAGCTAGTTTTGGATTTTGTATCAATCTTGGGATTGGTGATAGATACATTTTTTAATGTATTTTTCCCAAGTAGACAATGGTACAATAGACCTCTCCACAAAATTTGGGAATTTTTGGAGGTCTAGGGAATTACTTGTGCATTTCTGAAGTTGGCCTGAAAAGGCTGATTTTTGCAGAATTAAGGTACCAGTCGACTGGTAACAATGTTTTTGAGCACAGAATGGTTCTGTAAGCTCATATTGACGAGGGCAGTCGACTGGCACTTGGGGCAGTCAACTGATACCAGCCTGAAAGTGTTTTTCAGCGCTGTTCTTGACCATGTCAACTTGTTTAGATGTATGGGATCCAAGGGGGATTAATACATGAGTCTAGGGTCAGTTTGGATGATAAGTTTTCAACAATTGGGATATTGTTGGAGAACTTTTTGGATGTTAGGCAAAGGGGGAGAAGTAAGGTTTAGTTAGGAAAACTTGAAAGTACCTTTGTGTAGGGGGAGCCTTGGGATAGGTTCTTAAAAAGCCCTGTGAATTGATTCGGCGGTTGCCAAGTGTGTAGCCTTGGCAATGTAAGTCCATTCGGTGGTTGCCAAGTGTGTAGCCTTGGCAACGTAAGTCCATTCGGCGGTGTAAGTCCAAGTGTGTAGCCTTGGCATCGTAAGTCCATTGTATTAGCATGTTTATTTGCTATTTGTTTTCCCTAACTTAAACGTATTGCCAAACACCAAAAAGGGGGAGATTGTTGGAGCAATCCCAATGGTTCGTGGGACCATGTGTTTTGGTGTTTGGGCAAAGGGTTTAAGTTAGGTTTACCCTTGTTATTTGATATGTGTACTTGAGTTGTGCAGGACTGCAGGTGACACATGTGACTAAGGTTGACGACTTTGGGTCCGGTGAAGGATGGAGCATCCGAGGGACCGTGGACAAGGCAGCAAGGACAATGGCCGAGGGAAGCGACTTCGAGGCATACGCGAAGGATGGCATTGGAGACAAGCCGCGGGCTTGGATGCATCCGAGGGACGAGAGCCAAAGGAAGTAGGCTTGAAGGCAAGAGGTCAAGGCTGCAAAGAAGAGTCAAATGAGTCGTGAGGGTACGAGTGCATGAGAGATTGTACTCGGAGTAAAATCCTAGTTTTAGGGTTTTACTGTAGCGGCACTGTAGCAGTTACTGTAGCGCACTGTAGCAGTTACTGTAGCGTACTGTAGCAGTCGACTGGTGTATGGACCAGTCGACTGATGCACTGTAGCAGAGAGCCGTTGAGATAGCCGTTGGGCTGGCACCAGTCGACTGGTGCAAGGACCAGTCGACTGGTAACGGGCAAATCAGGTTCTGATTTGTTCCAAGCTCTATAAGAAGGAGCTTGGTATGGCCGGCCAAGGCGACGAAATTAGACTTGGTTAAAGCCTAATTAGTAGTCACAAGAGTTCTCAAGTGCTTGTGTAATCCAAGAGGTCTTGGTGAGTTTGTGGTGAGGTTTCTCCACCCACAAGGAGCGACTTGAGATAGCCGGAGTTTGCCGGGGGCTAATCCACCGACGGATAGGGATCATCCACCTCAAGGACAAGCCGTGGAGTACGAGCCCTAATCTCCGAACCACGTTAAACGAACGTGTTAGCGGTTTGCTTGCTCTTTCTTATATTGTTTAGCTTTCTACTTGTTTGTATTAGTTTGTATTTCCGTTGTGCACTAACAAGTGTAGGGAGAAAGCGAGTATTTGGGGGTGCCGTCTATCCAACCCCCTTCAAGCCGGCCACCGATCCTCCAACAAAAAATCCACTGTCAGGGGTGGAAAGTCCTAGTGAGTAACGGCACGGCCAAAGGGTCGTCGGTCAACGACATTAGAGGTCGTCAAATGGGCCGACAACATAAGGGCCGCCAGTTGTGCTGCCGCAAGGGCCGCCCAAAAGGCCAAAGGGTCGGGTCGTTACAATAAAAAGACACCTTTCATTATAACGACCCGACCCTTTCGCCTCTTGGGCGGCCCACTGGCGGCCCTTATGTCGTAAGCCCATTTGGCGACCTCTAATGTCGTCGACCGACGACCCTTTTGGCCGTGTCGTTACTCACTAGGACTTTCCACCCCTGGCAGTGAATTTTTGCCTTCCCCAAGATTCGAACTCTAGACCTCCAGGCTAAGTAGTAGAGTTTATGAATCTTGGTAGCCAAGTGAGCGGCTACCAAGATTCATAAACTCTACTACTTAGCCTGGAGGTCTAGAGTTCGAATCTTGGGGAAGGCAAAAATTCACTACCTGGGGTGGAAAGTCCTAGTGAGTAACGACACGGCCAAAAGGGTCGTCGGTCGACGACATTAGAGGTCGCCAAATGGGCCGACGACATAAGGGCCGTCGCAAGGGCCACCCAAGAGGCCAAAGGGTCGGGTCGTTACAACTGTAGATTTGTATGATCCTATAGATTTAGCAACCAGCATCTCAAAAGCACAGTAGGGTCCCTTGCTTGTGAATCTTAGAACGATGTAAGATGCTTAGGACTTAACCTAAGATTTCAAAATGCTTATGTCAGTGCATTGCTATAAATATGGTCTTTAAACAACATACATTGATCAATTTGAGTTTGCTAGCTAGTAACAACTTAGTTAGTCCCAAATGCTCAAATTGACCAACCTGAGTCAATAGCTACTATCTTTTGGTAGTTAGCTTTGTACAAAGGTTGGAAATTTTATCATAAGGATAATTTTTTTTAGTTTTTAAACCATGCTTGGACTTTTAGGAAATTATCAATTTTAAGGGGAGCTTCAAACTAAATTTTCTATCTTATAAATTTTCAAAATCCTTTCCTTTCTTCTAACCCATTAACAAATATTTTTAAAAATATTTACTTTTGAAAATTTTCAAAATTTTATCTATAATTTTCAAACACCTTCAAATTATTTTTAAAATATTTCAAAAGTTTTCTTTAGTAAAGTTTAAATTTTACCTTTACTAAAATTTTCTAAAAATTTTCAATATTTACTTTACAAATTTGAAATTTTAACATTGCTAACACTTAATTAAATGTTACTTTAGGATTTTTTTTCCAAATTTTAACTTTGCTAAAAAAATTTAAAATTTAAACTTTACTAAAACTTTTCAAATATTTTCAAATTTTTAAACATTTCTTTAGAATTTTACTTTACGAACTTTTTTAAAATTTTATCTTTAATTTTCAAATGTTTTCTACTTCACAAAATTTTTAAAATATTCTCTTACTTTATACAAATTTGAAATTTTTTATTTCTAAATTCTCAAAATTTTATCTTTATATATTTTCAAACTTCACTTAAGTGTGATTGTTTCTCCTATTTTTGACGTGTATCAAAGGGGCAGAGATAGTGAATTCAGAGAGAGATGTTTAACTTAGGGGGTGAGTTAAAAATTAAAAATGTTTGCTTATTTATTTTTGCATATTTTAACTTAACTTTGAACCTTAATTGTCAAATATCAAAAAGGGGGAGATTATTGGAGCAAGTTGCACCAGAATCAAACCTAAGTTTTGATGTTATCATAGGTTCAAGTTAAGTCTTGTTGTGATCTAACAAGTTAACTAAGTGTGTAGGCTGTTTACTCAACTAGGAAAGACCTAGTTGGAGGCTAGGCAGGAGAAGTCTTAGCAGATTGTGGAACCCAGGTGGAAAGACCAAGTGGGTTAAGAGGACCCAACACTTGGCAGTGAGATCGAGAGGTCTGAAGGACCGAAGATCGAGAGAAAGTCCTGGCAAGCCGATCAAAGCTAAGTGAAAAGTCCAAATAGATTTGGAGGATCAATGTTTGGTAGGTAGGTTGAGGTAAGCAACTGGAGGAGTGACAGTGAGGTCATGTTCCTAAAAGGAACAACCTAAGGTCGCTGATCCAACTGAAGAAACCGGGAAGGTTTTCAAGTTGAGATCAAGATAGTTGAACTGTCTATTATTATTACTCATGCATTAGATATATTATTACTGTGCTAATATCTATTTTGTAGGATTATTATCTAATACTATTTTGTAGGTTTGGCCTGATCAGTCAATCGAACTTGCTGATCGGTCGACCGACAAAGGCCAACTCAGAGCAAAAATAAGCAGGGTCCAATCAAAACTTGATAGGTCGACCGAACAATGATGACTCAGTTCAGTTTAGATTGAGCAGAAGCAAAGAAGGAAACTAAGCTGATCGATTGACTAAACCAGGAGATCGGTTGACGGAACAATCACCTCATCAATGCAGCATTAAGTGCCAATCTTGGCGAACAGGGAAATTCTCTATTTGGTCGATCGAAAAAAGTGATCAGTCGACTGAAAACTTTAATGTCATTAAATGCCGAAGATCGAATCAGCATAAGATCTTAGCGAATATAGAAGGGAGCTGGTTCGATCGATCGAACCTAGGGATCAGTCGGCCCAACGTCGATGACTCTTTTAAAAGTGAGCTCGAGGTCTGAGGCTGTGCAACAAAATCTGTTTGGTTCAAAGTTTATCTTTGTGGTAGATACTGTTGTTTGTGCTACTACTCTACAACTCGTCTTCATGCAAGCAACTACTTCGTTCAAGTGCCAACCAAGCTTCATCTTCCATATAAGTGTCGGTATACTTTTATTTTAAAGCTTGCATTGTACTTAAACTCACATAAGATAGTAGGTTGTTACTATCTTATATTCTTACACATTGTACATACTACTTCTTTTTGAGGTTTTTAGAAAGAAGAGTTTTAGTGGATTGCCCATCGGTGTGATCAAGGATCGCGGGCCATGTAGTAGAAGTCAACCTAGGCTTCGAACCAAGTAATCGAATTATGTTTTCTATTTTCCACTGCACGACTTTGATTTAAATGATTAAAAGCAAAACTTTTAAAAGCAAGATATCCATCCCCCCCCCCCTTTTATTGCACTCTTTTGATCCTATATCAGAGTGTTTAAGTTAGCCTTTCATATGTATTTGATATGTGTTTGAGTCTTGTAGGACTTGGTGAAACACATGAGCAAAAGCTTATCCGAGGGATCGGATCCTTATGTCGGTGAAGGATGGTGTGGAAGACATCTGAGGGACCGTCGGATGAGGAGCAATGCAGTGGAGCCAAGAGAAGTGAATTTCAAGGTAACATGAAGGATGGCACGGAGAGGAACTGCGGGCTCGGTTGCATCTGAGGGACGAAGGCTAAGAAAGAGGGCTTCAAGGGAGACTCCGGAAAGGATGAGTATGTGTAAATGTAAGGTACCAGTTGACTATTGCTTGGACCAGTCGATTGGTCCAAATTAACGAAGAGCACAGAAAGGTTCTGTGCTCGTCAGCTGCGAAGACCAGTCGATTGGTGTTGACACAAGTCGATTGGTATATGGTCGTTGGCAGAAAATGAGTTCTGTAGAGAGCCATTGGTTATGTCTAACGGCTACATCAGACGACTGGTGCATGTACCAGTTGACTAATTTCGAGTTGATTTGATATTGTGATCAACTCTCTCCTCTTATTTAAGGGAAGCCTTGGGGCATGAAGGAGGTTACTCATGCTTGTTGAATAACTCCTAAGTCTTTGCCCAAAGCTTCTAAGTCTTTCTCTTCCTCCTAAACCTAAGTTCCATCTTGTAAGAGGAAGAGAGCTTTGTGAGAGGTTGTACTCCACTGATAAGAAGTAAGATCTAGCCGGAGATTGCCAGGGACTAATCCACCAAAGGATTAAGGGTTCATCCACCTCAAGGATAAGCCGTGAAGTAGGAGCAAGCAATCTATGAACCACGTAAAGGAATCATGTTAGCGTTTGTCTTCTTTCTTGTTTGCTTTCATTTATTTTGTTTTAGTATATTCGGTGACGCACTAACCTTCTTGTAGAGAATTAATTGACTTGGGGGTTACTTAGCTACTCAACCCCCCATCTAGCCGGCCACAAGATCCTCAACAATACTATCATCCCAATCCATTCTGATGCTATGTTATAGGATTTAGTAAACTTTTTTAACTAACCATTCTAAACTAAGAAAAAAGTAAACCTAATTCTAAGTATGCAAAGTAGGTTAATCAAGTTAGTTGAACAATCTTTCTATCCGCTCCTCCTGTGTCATAGCTTAGATATGGTCTATCTAAGTAATTAATTTGACTCTTAGGAATCAAATAGTGATTTGGTTTGGATTTGTAACTTAGATCTAGATTTTGTGAGTTGATAAACTTATTAATAATATTATCTAGTTTATCAATTTTATTTTTTAAAAGATTGTTTTGTTCTTCTAGTTTTCTAAAATTTAATTTTGTATTTAAGTTTTATTTCTTATTTTTATTTTCTAAATTTTTCATTAAATTTTATTTATTGTTAATTAACTTTAGATAATTATTTTGATTTAAATTATCTTGAGTAAAAAATTTTTTGATTAACTAGATTTAGGTCTTGATTAAGGTTTGGGTTGATTTGATCAATTTTAGTAACATTTGAATTATTTAAAATTTTATTAACTAAATTATTTTTATTAGATAATATTAGTATAGGATTTTCATGCTTTTTCATAGTACAATAGGAAAGATTTAAAGCATGTAAATTTTCATTTAAAATAAATTGATTTACCATAATTGCTCCCCCTAAATCCTTGGGTCTTCTCTCCAAACATTGAAATTTGTAATGTCCCATTCTTTTGAAACATTGGATATGGTCCTTCCTTTTCGAGACTCTAAGCATTAGTTCCTCCTTTTCCTTTGGTTGTGCAGATCAGTTCATAGGACATTTACTTTTGTAGTGCCTTTCTTTACTGCACTTAAAACAAGTTATGTAATCTTTAAATTTTGAATTGACAATGTTACCTTTTGAATCCTTGATAGGATTCTCCCCCTTTATTATTGTCATCTCAAATTTAGGCTTAGACACTTGTTCTGACAAGAGTTCGGATCCATCAGCTTCCTCCTCAGCCATTAGTGCAAAGAAGTTGATTTGGTCTTGCTCTTTTGTATCTGACTCTAAGTATAGCTCTCCAAATTCGAACTCTGGTTCAAACTCACTTTTTCCATGATCTTCTAGTTTTGACGGAGTCTCGTGAAGCTCAATCACTTTGGTCCACAACTCAAATGCATTCTTGTAATTTTATAATTGAACAAAATTTCATTAGGAAAAATCTTTATTAATATATCCATTACCTTTGTGTTCGCTTCTGAGTTTCGAGATAGTTGTTTCATTGCAATCTAGCTATCGAAATTATTGCTTCCCATGAAACATTCCATCATTTACCTCCAGTAATTGAAATAAACTTGATCGTACGGTGGAGGTTCATAGATGCTTCACCCTTCTTAATATGTCAATGACATTCTTACAAGAAAAAGATAGAAAATAAATTTTCAAGACTTTCATCTTGGGATTAGCCGTGCGGGATAAAGAATAAAATATTACTTAAGAATTTATGAAAACACATTTAAAGAAAAAAGATTTTTTTAAAAAAATTACTCGAAAAATGATTAAGTAATTTCAAATCTACCAAGTTGTTACGTAACCGCAAGTGTACGATTTCATCGTCAGTAATAAAAAGATTATCGATCCCACAAGAACTGGTTATAAGCACTAGAGATGTATGACAACGAATTAGCTAAACAATCGACAAAGGAAGCGAATGTACTAAGTAGCAACTCGAAATAGAAATAGAAAAGCAAATGTAAGAACTTGGATTTTATAAGAGTTCTAGGAGTTCGGTTTCATTGTAAGGTGATCTACAAATTCTTATCCTCAATTGCCATGCATTTGCAGGAAGTTACCGGTTTTCTCCTGTAGAAGCCAACTGGCAAGGAACTTTTATCTATACCTTTAGTGATTTAATAGTCATGATCCCTATGAAGTCCATTAGCGGGGCAGCCTGTCACCAACACCCCTCGGACATACAACATAGACACACATCACCATTCAATCCACATAAAGGCATAGGGGATAAATGCACTCAACTATTCCACCTCCTTGTAGAGACAAGCTTCACCTTTCAAGGTGATCCCCTAGATATCCGTTAGTGGAGCAGCTTGTTACTAGCGCCCCTCGATTATATGATCTAGGGAATCCTCCTACAAGATCCACAAGTATCACAAACATCGAATCAAGCATGGTAATTAGATCCAAACATAACAATCCGTACAAGATCAAATAGATACAAAACATAACAACATCATTGAGATAAGAAATTGTCATATCCATGAGATTCTTATATCAAATCACAGCACAAATACTCCCTTAGTCCTAGAAGAACGAATCTACTCCATAATATAAAGATAGAGATCCGAAGACAAAGAGATCATAAACATTTCAATCCCAATCAAGAGAAGAGATTAGAAATACTTATCTAGCGATGAGAAGTGATCTTCGGAACCAATCCCTAGCTTCTGGAGTTGAATTGGAGATGGAAATGGCTTTGGAACCCTGGATCAAGACTGTAGAAGGTGAAGGTTGGCCCTAAACTTGATCTCCCCAAAAAGGAGAGCCCCCTTCCCTTTGAAAGAGGAAGAAACTCCTTTATATTAAGCAGGGCACGTGCACCACACAGCCCGTACCACGACCTGTGGTCCACACGACCCCAACTGCTTTACTCTCGGTCAAGGTCACACGGTCGTGTGGCCTTCACATGATCATGCACTGCTCTGCCACTGGCTGGCTCACACGATCGGTGTGTGAGACACGGCCTGAAATTCTTGGCCTCTGGATACCGTGCACGGTTGTGTGGCACACACTGCCCAGGCTTGCCTCTTCTCTGGAAATGTTACACAACCATGTGGAGATGTTTCTTGGGTCATGTAGATCTACACGGCCTCGTGCTGCTAGGGTGACACGGTCGTGTGGATCCACACGGCCATGTCAAGCTCCTCCTCTGCTGAAGCTACACGGCCTGCCTACTCCACACGGCCATGTCAAGCTCCTCCTCTACTGAAGCTACACGGCCTGCCCGCTCCACACGCCCAAGTTCATTTTTCTCCCTGCTCCTTTGGCATGGCCATGTGGCTCACATGGCCAGTGTTGTCTTCCTTTGCTTGTTAGCTGGATCAACCATAAACATTATTTCTTCTCCAAATTCAATTCCTGAAGACAAAAAATACACAAGAGCAGATTTTCAAACAAAGAAGAGTATTTATGCTGAAAGTAAAGCAAAGAGTATAAAAATGCATAAACAAAGCATGCGTAAAATATGTGAATGTGCGTCAAAACATGCTAAATAAGTGTATATAATCTACGCACATCACACCCCCCAAACTTATACCTTTGCTTGCCCTCAAGTAAAATGCCACAATCTAAACTCATGTGTTCTATAATGCATCATAATCCCTAGTGCACTTTCCTAACTCTATCTACAAGTTTCATTGATAAGCATGATCATGGAAATAACTCAAGTATGGCCTAAGCATAAGTTTCTTGTGCATAGTGCAATAAGTGACCTAAACTCTTCAAGTTTTAATCGTTGTCCTAGTCAAGTCGTCATCCAATCGGGTTCCTAATGTTCCCGATGATGGGAACTTACCTGCCACACACTTGGTTCATATTTCTCAATCAACCCAAGGTCTCAAAGGCATACTCGATATCAAGAGAAATATAGAAGTCATTTCCCCAGTAACCTAACTCGGTCTCAAAGGGATAACTTGCTTGTTCCCACTCACGACAACTATTTTTTATATCCCTTATTCATCATTTTTTTAAATTTATTTAGTGATTGCAAGATGCAACACTTGAACACAAATGCATATAAGTGCAAATATTGGGATATTTTGATTTTTCTAAATGAGCTTACATGACTCGAGTATCATCCAGTAACCAAGATGTAATTTGAGAAATCACCATGGGAACTAAGTACTAAAAAAATAGGATGAATCATGACTATTCCAATGATATCAACTATTCAAGCT
The DNA here is from genome assembly GCF_018446385.1 of Zingiber officinale. Classification (NCBI taxonomy): domain Eukaryota; kingdom Viridiplantae; phylum Streptophyta; class Magnoliopsida; order Zingiberales; family Zingiberaceae; genus Zingiber; species Zingiber officinale. Next base: position 48,960,345 of record NC_055996.1, on the reverse strand, counting down.
CAAGTAAAGTGATAATAGAATCCTTAAGGTTAAGCTAAAACTTGAATTTGTTTCCATACAATACTTAGCTCATATCATGCTACTTAAGATAGAGAAAAGAGGTACACTAAACATACTAGTATTATATACAAAACATCATGAATCAAGATATAAATGTGCAAACAATTTTACTCTTAGACAAGTCAGCAGAAGTGTGGAATGATGTTCTCAATATGCCACATGTTTCAAAAAAGATCGTCAAGTGACAGTCAAAAATAAGCCAAGTAAACAAAATAAAGAAAAAGTAAATGCAAGACATAAGCAAAAAAACTAAATTCAAACAAAGCAAAAAGAAAAACTAAAAATTTAAAAAAAATTCACAAATTTCAGGTTGCATACACCCCCCCCCCCAGATTTAAACTTTTCATCGTCCCGATGAAATCAATATCGTGGTGGTGGAGGTGGAGGGCGGGGAAATGGAGGTCTACGCGGTCGGCCAGCAGGAAAACTAGGAAAACCAGAAGTCTCGCTCAGGATCCTATGATATTCATAGAGGGCATCAACTTGTTGACGCGTAACGATCATGCCTTCTATGAACTCTCTCATTCTAGCTTGATCAGTATCATAATCCTAGACAAATTCAGCCACCTAACCCTAAAAGTTCCTCGTGAACTGAAAATGATCTTGCACCTCTCTATACTGGTCATCAGACAAGGTGAAGCGACCCTCCAACATTACTCATTGGGCCTCTTATTTCTCGTGAAGCGGGTCTAGAGAGGTACGAAAATTTGAAAAATCAAATCTGGAGTGACATGTACCATAGGCAAAAGAGTGCCTAGCAAGTTTCGGATGTTCGGACGGCTACGGGTGTCCAGATGACGAGGGCTCAAGGTGGGGCTCAGTGTCTCTGGACAAGGAAGGGACATTCTCGGGATCTAAATCAGTGATCACCCAATTAGCAGGGTTTCGAACAGAGGTCCACTCGGGATAAGGGGTAAAGGGAGCCCATCCTTTTTGGGAAAGGCAAACCCTTTCTCATCCCGACAAATCATCTTCATGGCAAGACATGCATCGATATTGATCATGTCATTACCATGAATGACTTCTAACTCATCCAAATCACAACCCAGATTTATAGCTATTTGGGTAATCAATCCACCAAAGACAATCAATCCCGAGGATGCTTTCACGGCTCTTACTAGGTTTTGCAAAAAATGAAAATTGGAATCAAAGTCAACCTTATGTAACATAGCCCATAGAGCATAAAGTTCCACTTTCCTAACAACTCCATCGCTTTCCCCTCTACCAAAAATAGTTTTACTCATAACTCGGTGTAAGTATCTAAAGATGGGGTTTTGCATATGGGAAGCTTTAGCTCTAGAAGGCTCATAAGGTTGATCCAATCCTGTGATTAAATTTTAAAAAAAAATCCAATTAAATCTAGGGGCAAACCTATGAGAGCCGCTAGTAGACAAACCAAAATAATTGTTGAAGTCACTAAATGTTCACTGAATTTCTTGATTCATTAACCTAAAAGTAATTTTACCAATATAATCATCTTCATTTGAATAGTGGGCATCTAATAAGCTTAAGAATTCAAGTATAATTCATGGGTATGTATGAAGATGTGTGTACATAATATCGTTCCAATCTAGAGAACTAATCATCCAATCTACATCATCTTTAATTCCTAAAACGTTTAAAATAGTGGGTCCATGTATCATGTACACACAACCTTCCTTGTGATAAGAATATCAAATCTAGCTTTATGATCCTCATTTCTAAATATAATATTGAATTCATTATCGTTACCTTCGTCGCATGCCTTCCGTTTGTCTTTCCCCTTTAATACATTCTCCTTGCCCTTTTCCTTTGATGGATCCTTTTCTCAGCTTGAACCACCACTTCCTTTTCGAAGTTTCTTCAAAAGGTTGGGCATGATGTCGAGTTCCAAGGGGAAAAGTGTTGTTTATTTGGAGAAGTGAGATCTTGAGAGAATGGTTCTTGAAAAATAGGTTCTTAGGGAAGGAAGTTGTAGATCTTGAGGGTACGAGAAGAGAATTTCTGTTTAGATCTAAATCTGAATGTAGTTTATTTGGAGAAGAATGATTGAGAGATCTAGATCTAAGAAGTTAAGAAGGAAAGTTGAAGAAGAGGAAGAGTTAGAGAGAAGAATTGACTTGGGGGTGTGGCCGACACGGCCAGGTTGAGATGCTCCACACGACCGTGTAGATCTACACGACCCAAACAGTCCTCCTTTTGGTCAGATGCACACAGTCGTACCAAATGGCACGGGCAGTGCCATCTCTTCCTCGGCTAGGCTCACACGGTCGTGTGTGACACACAACCTCCTTCTTCTTCTCCTTTGGAATTTTCACACGGTCATGTGGAATAACACGGCCTTGTCCTTTTTCTTCTTAGGTGAACTCACACGACCAGTGTGAGTCACACGACCTTGTGCTTCTCCACCTCTATAAGTGTCACACGGCCATGTATGTCACACGGCTGAGTTCTCCTCCTTCTCTAGAAATGTCACACGACTATGTTCGGTACACAGTCGGGCTCTGTCAAGACCAAAAAATTCTACATTTCCTCTTTTCTGACTTCTCCAATGCCTCCATGCCCATGAAATAATCATGGCTAGCTCATAGAAGTTATGTTCAACCTGAAGACAAAAACAACAACGAATTAAAAACACTAACTAATGAAAAATAAACTCAAATTGAATCTAATAAGAGAACCCTTAGGTTGCCTCCTAAGAAGCGCTTATTTAAGGTCATTAGCTCGACCTTATTTCCATTTTCACGGCTATACCCAAGGAGATACGGATTTCTCTCTTAGGGTTGAGTGTGCTCCTTCTTCCCTCATTCTTTCCCTCAGAGGACAGATGTATTTTTCATTTTTAATGGGAGGCCTTCTCCCAATGCTTACCGGATCATGTTCTTCGTTCGGCGACCTCCCATGAGGATGGAAGTTCCAATCCTCAAATTTGTAAGCATTTTTCCTACTGCAAACACTCACTAGAAAAGAAGAGATATGGTTAGAAGAATTAGATAGACCATTTTCCAACCTTTCCTTTCCGATTATCAATGAAAGTTTATGGTTTTTCACATCAATTATTGCTCCAGTTGTTGAAAGGAAGGGTCTTCCCAATATGATTGGAATTTTTAGGTCTTCTTCCATGTCAAGAACCACAAAATCTTTGGGAACAACACTCCCACCAACCTCTATCGGCACATCTTACACAATACTCATAGGGTACCTACAAGAATGATCAGCTAATTGTAGTGCCATGGTAGTAAGTTTAAAGTTTTTGAGCCCTAGCTTATTACAAATTGAGTATGGAATGAGGCTAACACTTGCCCCCAAATCACAAAAAGCCTTCTCTATAAATTCATCTCCTATAGTGCAAGGTATATAAAAGCTTCCTGGATCTTGGAGCTTCGGGGAAGTGTTCTTCTCAAATAAAGCGCTACATTCTTCAGTAAGAGCTATGGTCTCGATGTCTCCTTTTTTTTCTTTTGTTGGACATAATATCCTTCAAAAATTTGGCAAACTTCGATATTTGTTGAATTGCATCAATCAGAGGTACCTCAACACAAATATCTTTAACTTTATCTAGAAATCTGCCAAACTCTTCATCTTTCTTCATCATGACTAATCTTTGAGGAAAAGGGATTACTTGGCTTTAAAGGTAAGTGGAAGAGTCTCTTCAACCTTCTTGGTACTCTCCTCTTCATCTTGAATCTGAATTTGTTCAAGTGTTGGAGGAGAGAGCTCTTCTTGAATTTTCATCTCTTTTGGAGCAATCACTTGAGGATTTCCCAACGTCCGTCCACTCCTAAGTTCAATTTTGTTGCAGTGTTCCATTGGGTTGACATCAAGTTCACCTAGAAATTGTCCTAATGCTCTTGAAGGTGATGAAACTATTTGGGCAATTTGGCTATCTTATATTTTCTGGAGCTTCTCTGCATTATCCATTCTCTGAGTGAGTAGCTTGATCTCTTGCTTCATTTCATTTTGATTGGAAATAACTTCTTTAATAATTTTCTCCAATTTATAAAATTGGTAGTCTTGAGAAGATTGTTGTTGATAGCCTTGTTGTCCAGGCTGATAGCTCGGTCTAACCCCTGTGGATGGTACTTATTCTTGATTATTTCTATAAGAGAAATTTGGATGATTCTTCCAACCAGGGTTGTATGTGTTGGAGTATGGATTATTCTGTTTCTGATTGTAACTCATGATAGCATCACATTATTCTAATTGATTGATTTGTGCAGAAATAACTCCTAAAGGACATGAGTATTGAGAATGATCCGAGTTTCCACAAGTTTCACAAACACATACTATGCAGAATTTGTTCCCATATTTTCCAATTTTTTAGTAATAGCATCTAATTTTGAAGACATCAAAGTAATTGTATCTGCATCAAATTTTCCTAATGCTTTAATTGGGTTTGGATATGAATAGCCTCCACTTCTTTCTGTTGCCCATTGATGATAGTTTTGCACTACACTCTCAATAATGTCCTCGGCCTCATCTAAACTTGTATTCATAAGTGTCTCTCTAGCTGCAGAATCTAAAGACACCTTAGTATGATTGTTGATGTCGTTATAAAAAGTATGTAGAACTAGCCATTTTTCTAAACCATAATGTGGGATTTGTCTGAGTATATTGTTGTATCTATCCCATGCTTCAAATAATGATTCTGAGTCTGACTGTCTGAAGCTTGCAATTAGATTTCTCATATGAGCGGTCTTACTTGGAGGATAGAATTTATCAAGGAATTGTTGCTCACATTGCTCTCAAGTGGTTATGCTATTAGTTAGTAAAGAGTTCAACCATTGTTTTGCTCTATCTCTTAAAGAGAATCCAAATAATAATAATTTCACTGCTTCCGATGGAACACCATTCATCTTAATGGTACTGCAGATTTCATAGAAAGTTTCAAGATGTTGATTTGGGTCTTCGTGTGGTCCGCCTCCATACTGATTTTGTTGTACCATAGTGATTATTGCAAGCTTGATCTCAAAATTGTTGGGTTCAATAGATGGTCTTGTCATACTAGAATGAAGCCCTCTAGCATACGATGCTGCATAATCTTTCTATGGTTTGTTTGTCATATTAGAATGTTCTTGTTCTTCTTGATTTCTTTGAAACATCTTCCTCCTATGAAAAGTTCTATCAATCTCTGAATCAAGAGGTAACAAAACTCCTGCAAGGTTAGATCTTCGCATGTAAAGAACAAGATCACAAGTAACAAAATTTTCTCTTTGCTTGAAAAGTAAGGAAAAATTGAACTGAAATTCTGAAAATATAAAATGTAGAATTTGAATTGCAACAAGATAAATTGCAGGAAAAGTAATCATAAATAAAAGATAAGGTTGAGGAAACAGAATTTCCAAGATTAGTTATATAGAAAAGAAAAGAAAACTCTAGTCTAACTCAAATGATTATCTCTAATGTTATAGACACAGTCCCCGGCAACGATGCTAAAAACTTGTTACGTAACTGCAAGTGCACGGTTTCATCGTTAGTAACAAAAAGATTATCGATCTCACAGGGACTGGTTATAAACACTAGAGATGTCTCACAATGAATTAGCTAAACAATTGACAAAGAAAGCAAATGTACTAAGTAGCAACTCAAAAAAAGAAATAGAAAAGCAAATGTAAGAACTTGGGTTTTATGAGAGTTCTAGGAGTTCAACTTCATTATGATATTTATCAATATAAGGTGATCTATGAATTCTTATCCTCGATTGCCATGCATTTGCAGGAAGTTACCAGTTTTCTCCTACAGAAGTCAACCGGTAAGGAACTTTTATCTATATCTCTAGTAATTTAATAGTCATGATCCCTATGAAGTTTGTTAGCGACGCAGACTATCACCAACGCTCCTCGGTCATACAACATAGAAACACATCACCATTCAATCCACATAAAAGCATAGGGGATAAATGCACTCAACTATTCCACCTCCTTTTAGAGACGAGCTTCACCTTTCAAGGTGATCCCCTAGATGTCCGTTAGCGGGGAAGCTTGTCACTAGCGCCCCTCAGTCATACGATCTAGGAAATCCCCCTACAAGATCCACAAGTATCACAAACATCCAATCAAGCATGGTAATTAGATCCAAACACAATAATCTGCACAAGATCAAATAGATACAAAACATAACAACATCATTGAGATAAGAAATTGGCATATCCATGAGATTCTTACATCAAATCATACTACAAATACTCTCTTAGTCCTAGAACAATGAATCTACTTCATAACATAAAGATAGAGATCTGAAGATAAAGAGATCATAAACATTTCAATCCCAATCAAGAGAAGAGAATAGAAATGCTTATCTAGCGACGAGAAGTGATCTTTGGAATTAATCCATAGCTTCTGGAGTTGAATCGGAGATGGAAATGGCTTTGAACGTTGGATCAAGGCTGTAGAAGGTGAAGGTTAGCCCCAAACTTGATCTCCCCGAAAGGGAGAGCCCCCTTCCCTTTGAAAGGGGAAGAATCCCCTTTATATAGAGCAGGGCATGGGCACCACATGCCCCGTTCCACGGTCGTGTGGCACACACGGCTCCAACTTCTTTACTCTCGGCCAAGGTCACACGGTCGTGTGGCCTTCACATGATTGTGCACTGCTCTGCCACTGGCTGGCTCACACGGCTAGTGTGTGGCAAACGACCTAGCAATTCTTGGCCTCTAGATACCTTGCACGGTCATGTGGCACACACGACCCAGGCTTGTCTCTTCTTTGGAAATATTGTACGACCATGTGGAGATGTTGCTTGGGCCGTGTAGATCTACACGACCTCGTGTTGCTGGGGTGACACAGCCGTGTGGATCCACACAGCCATGTCAAGCTCCTCCTCTACTGAATCTACACGACCTGCCTGCTCCACACGGTCATGCCAAGCTCCTCCTCTGCTAAAGCTACATGACCTGCCTGCTCCACATGACCAAGGTCATTTTCCTCCATGCTCCTTTGGCATGGTCGTGTGGCTTACTTGGTCAGTGTTGTCTTCCTTTCCTTGTTGGATGGATCAACCACGAATATCATTTCTTCTCCAAATTTGATTCCTCAAGATAAAAAATACACAAGAGCAGATCTCTGAACAAAGAAGAGTATTTATGCTGAAAGTAAGGCAAAGAGTATAACAATGCATAGACAAAGCATGCGTAAATATGTGAATGTGCGTTAAAACATGCTAGATAAGTATATATAATCTACACACATCACAAGCTCTGATACCAATTGAAGGATCGAAGAATACAATAGAGGGGGTGGGGGATGAATATCACACGTTAAAAATTTCTTTTCATATCGTAAAAATAATCAAAGTAAGCAGCGGAAAATAGAATAAGAAAAAGGACTTGAGTGGTTACTTGGTTCGGAGCCTATGTCTACTCCTACTCCAAGACTCACGATCCTTGATCGTACCGTTGGCCAATTCACTATAATTCTTCTTTCCAAAACCATCAGAAAGAAGCAATTCATACAATGAGTAATATAAGATAGTAACAGCCTACTATCTTATTGAAACTACATACAATACAAGCAATATAAAATTACACCGACAATAAATGAAAGATGAAACTCAGTCAGCACTTGATTAAAGTAGTAGCTTGCTTGAAGATGAAGTGCAAAAGAGCAGCATGAGCATCTTGCACAGAGATGAACTGGAGAATTGATTTGTTGCTGAGCCTCAGACCTCGAGCTCTTTTTATAAGAATGATCAACGTTCGATCGACCAATCCTTGGGTTCAGTCGACCGAACTCGCTCCCTTCCTTCATCGCTAAGATCCAATCTTGGGCATTGATGACATTGAATGGTTCGGTTGACCGATCACCTTGTTCGGTGGATCGAACGATGCACTTTTCCCGTTCGTCGAGATTCTTCATTAATGCTCCTTTAATGCGATGATCATTCGATTGACCGATCCTCTGGTTCGGTCCACCGATCAGCCAGGTTTCCTTCTCTGCTTCAGCTCAGTCTGATCTGTGCCACATCATCAAGGTTCGGTCAAACAATCTTCTTGTTCGGTCGACCGATCATACTTGGATCAAACTTTGCTTTGTTCTGCTCTAATATGATCTTTGGTCTGAGTCCACTTGGTTCAGCCAACCGATCCCTAGGTTTGGCAGACCGATCAGGCCGGATCTACAAAGCAGTGTTAGATAATATAATCCTGTAAAATAAAGGTCAACACAATAATATTATATTTGATGCATGAGTAGTATTAGAAGTAGAACCGTTTTGATCTCAACTTAGAAACCTTCTTGATTTCTTCAGTTGGATTAGCGACTTAGGGTTTGTTCCATTCTGGAACACGACCTCACTGTCGCTCCTCCAATTGCTTCCTCAACCTATCTGCCAAACATAGTCCTCCAGACTTGTTTGCGTTAGGACCATTGGCCGGCTAGAAGGGGGGATGAAAAGCCCTGTACAAAAATAAAACAAACCCTTCTCGGACTTTAAAAGAACACTTGCATAAAATAATTAAATAAACTGAAAAAGTAGAGGCTCAGAGAATTTACTTGGTTATAACCAAGGAAGTTGTTAATCCAAGGAATAGAGTAGCACTAAATTCTCCTTCAGATGGAAAAGCCTCTTTATATCAGTGTAAGCACAGAAAATGAGAAGCTAAACTAGAAAGGAAAGCGCACAAGTGTTGTTTCAATAATTGCTTATTCTATCTTAGCTTCTGGACCAAGGTATTTATAGCCTTGGTTAAGGCACCTGGAAGGGTTCCAGGCACCTGGAGAATTCTATCCTGACGCATCGGTCAAAGTCCACGTCGATCATGATAAATTTTGGGTTCCGAGCACCCGATAGGTTTCTGAGCACCCGGAGTCCAGGCGCCCGGAATGGGTCCGGGCCTTCTACTCCGATGCTGCTCGCCTCGTCCGGGTCTTCCGCTCTGACTCCGCTCGCTTGGGTGATTTTGGCCATCCGGAATAGGGCTCACCCGAACCCAACTTCTGGCCTTCTCAAGCAACCTTCCTCTCCGGCTTCTCGTCCCTCAGAAACACAGCATGCCTCCTTCTCGTCCGCTCGCGTACTCTTCCGCAACACCTCATCCCTCAAATGCACTGAGCCCTTTGGCTCTCTCCCGTGTCGTCCTTCTTGCTAGCTGCATATTTTGCTCGATTTCTTGTGCTCCTAAGCTCCTGTACACTTAGACACAAGGGTTAAACACAACAGGACCTAACTTAATTTGTTTAATCACATCAAAACTACCTTGGGGTACCAATAATCTCCCCTTTTAGATGTGAGCAACCCAAGTTAAGTTAGGATAAACTAACATAAATATAAAGGTAATTAGAGTAAAAAAAAATAATTTTAATCTTCCAATCTACCTCCCCCTAGACTTAATCTTTTTCTTCTCCCCCTTTGTTTACATAAAAAATGGGGTACCAAGAAAAATCTAAGGGTAAGTCTGATTTTCAAATTTAAAAAAAAAACTTATCAAGTTTTAAAATTTTAAAAAAAAAATTTGCAATAAATTTAGAAACTTTAAGTATTGCAAAAATAATTTCTAAGTAAGAAAATTTCAAGCAGAAAAATTTTCTAATTTCGTTAAAAAAAAATTGTGCAATGTATAAAATAAATTTTGGTAAAGCAAAGTTTATAAAATAACTTAAAAACTTTAAGTTAAATAGATTTTAAAAAATAAGAAAATTTTCTAAGTTAAACAAATTTGTAGAGAAAAATTTGAGAACCTTCCAAAAAAATTGAGTAACTATTTAAAGTATTATCTAATTTCAATTTTAATGTTCTATCAGTTAGTCAATTAAATATTTTATTTCAATATTTAGTTTCCAGGCTGTGGCGAGGCACTAGGCCTTCTTGGTTATTAGAGCAACAACCACTTTCTAGACAAAGCCTCATAAGGAAATTAAATGTTTAATGTACTCTCTGAAAGCCCTATGTCCAATTTTAATTAAGACAAGTCTTTGGAACCCAATATAAGTTTCAGCCTACTAGATTGATTAAAAATATTCTGGGTATATATTTCTTTGAAAATTTCTTAACTTGTCCTTTGTGATATTTAAAATACCAGTTCAAATTATATCTTTTATTGTTTTGATTAAACAAACATGCATGATTTTTCAAATATTTCATTTTGTAAATTACCATTCTCCAATTTTATTTTATCAAATTCTTCTAAAGGGCAAGATTTTGCTAGAATTAATTTTAATTTTTTAATTTATTTTTCTAATTTACAATAATCTTTAGATAATAATTTAATGAATTTAAACATTTTATCAAGAGGAAAAGATTGTACCTGACTTACCTTGTCGATTTCGTTGTCCGTGGCTTTCCCTGAACTGCTGCTTTCTTCTGATGTCGCTCCCCCTTCATCGATGCTCTCGATGCTCATTTCGGAAGAGCTTTCTTCGTGTTTGTCTTGATGACTTGCCATCAACGTAAGCCCGGAGAAAGCCTCAACTTCTGTTGACCTTCGCAAGTGTATGGAAATGTCGTAAGTAATAATAAAATATATCGTATCTACAGGGACGGGAATAAGAACTAAAGATGTCTCAATGCGAATTAGCTAAACAACTAATCAATTGGTTTTCAAAAGCTAAGTATGACTATAAAATGTAAACAAAGGAATGAAAGAATAAGAAACAAGAATAAGGGTGACGATAAAGGGTATGTTCTAGGAGTTTTGGTTTCTTTGTAAGGATTATTCAATGTAAATGATCTACCAAATATTATTCCTCAATTGTCCATCATTTGTAGAAAGTTTCCGATTCTTTCTTGCAATAGACAATCGGCCAAGGATTGAAATCTATACCTAAATGTGATCAATTAGGAATGAATCTATGCTGTCCTTACACGGGCTTGTTTGTCACGTGCGTCCCTCGAAAAATCAACATAGAATCCATCACTCTTCAACCGCATTGAGATATAATATATAAACACATACAATCTATCCTACCCTCTTGAAATACCTAATTTCCCCTTCAAGATTACCCCTCAAACGTCCTTACACGGGCATGTTCCTGCCACGACCGTCCCTCAAAAAATCGAATGAGGAATTACCTCTACAAGATCTATAAGATATCTAAACATTCAATCAAGCATGGTAATTAAGCCCTAATCACAATAATCCACACATAAAAGAATAGATACAAACAGGGCAAAATCATAGAAATGGGAAATTGGCACATCCACAAGAGTTTTACATCAAATCATCCTTACAATTACTCCCTCCATCCTAGAACAAGAAATCTACTCCAAAAAACAAGGAAAGAAGCCCCAAGAAAAGAAGATTACAAGCATTCTTATCCCTTAAATCCAAGAAAAGAGAGAAAGAAAACTTATCTACAAAGAAGAACGTCTTCGGATCCAATCCTTGCTTTCCCGGAGTCGATTCGGTGAAGATCCTCCCTTAGATCACCGGAAATCCCTCCAAGAATGGTAAGGAACGCCCCAAATCTTGTTTCCCCCCAAAAGGGAGAAGATTCCCTTCAAAATGAAGAATAAACCTTTATATAGAGGGGGAAATTCGGGCGCCACACGACCCCAGGACCCGACCGTGTGTGGGACACGGCCTGGTTCACTCCCCTCTCTGCCTGTCTCACACGGCCGTGTGTGAGACACGGTCGTAGCTTGCTTCTACCAATTCTCCCCTTGCATGGTCGTGTAGATCTACACGGCCTGCACTACCTCCGCCTCTGAAAACCTGGCATGGTCATGTGGTGTACACGGCCAGAGCCTTCTTGCTCATTGGAAACCCTGCACGACCGTGTAGTGTACACAGCCAGGGCCTCCCTGGTCTCTGGAAATCTTACATGGCCAAGTGGTCTACACGGCCTGGCTTAATTTGGCTTCAAATCTTGGCACGGTCGTGTGAGGTTCACACGGCCAAGCCATCTTCCTTTCCTGCTGCAGCTACACGGCCAAGGATCTCCACACGGCATAGGCAACCCCCCATGGCAGGGCCGTGTGAGGTACAAGAATGGTGCCTTCCTCCTTTGCTTCGTTTGCATATTTGGCCTTGAACACGAAACCTTCACCAAATTCGACTCCTGTGTACAGAAAATCCATAAAAACAGATCTCCGAACAGAAAGAGTAAATATGCTAAAAGGAAAGCTGGAAGTATGAAAATACGTGACAAAGCATGTACAAAGTATGCGAATGTGCGTCAAAATATGCTAAACAAGTATATACAATCTACGCGCATCACACCCCCAGACTTAAACCTTTACTTGTCCTCAAGTAAAATGTTACAATCTAAATTCATATGTTCTACAATACTCTCATATCCCTAATGCATTCTCCTAACTCTATCAAAAAGTTTCATTAACAAACATGATCATGGAAACAAGTTAAGTATAGCTCAAGGATAAGTACCCTGTGCACAGTGCAAATAAAATAACTCAAAACTCTTCAAGTTTCAATCTATGTCCTAGTCAAGTCGTCATCAAGTTTGAATTCCTAATACTTCCAGTGATAGACAAGTAACCAGTGATAGGCACTTACTTGCCACACACTTGGTTCATATTTCTCAATCAACCTAAGGTCTTAAAGGCGTGCTCAATCTCAAGAGAAACTAAGCAGTCATTTCTCCAGTAACCTAACTCGGTCTCAAAGGGGTGACTTACTAGATTCCACTCACAACAACTATTTTTTATATTCCTTATTCACTTTTTTCTGCTTTTTTCACACTTTTTTTTCTCATAAGTATTAGCATTGTGTAAATCTTATTCACAAATATACTTTTAGTACAAATGTTGGGATATTTTGATTTTTCCAAATGAGCTTACATGAGTTGAGGCTCATCCAGTAACCAAAATGAAGTTTGAGAAATCACCATGGAAACCAAGTACTAAACAAACAAGATGAATCACGACTATTTCAATGAAATCAACCATTCAAGCATCAAGTTTAGGTGTAGTGAAGATAAGATCCTTAAGGTCAAGCCAAAACTAAAACTCATCTCCATAAGATACTTAGCTTATGTCATGCTACCCAAGATAGAGAAAAGAGGTACATTAAGCATACTACTAGCATCACTTAAAACATCATGAATCTAGATAATAAACATGCTAACATTTAATCTTGAAGATAAGAAAGTATATAAGTAAAGTTTTGATGTTTTCAAGATATATGCCACAAAATTTTCAAAAGATAGTCAAGTGACTATCAAAACTCAAGCAATCAAAGCAAGACAACCAAAATAAAATGCAAAAACAAAACTAAACATGCAGAAAACAAGCAAAAACTGAAAACTAGAATGCATAAAGAAAAATCAGGTTCGACACCCCCCCCCCCCGACTTAAACTTTTCATCATCCCGATGAAATCAATATGGTGGAGGAGGTGGAGGTGGAGATGGGCTAGGAAAAGGATGCCTACGACATGGTTGGGCAATGGGAAAACTAGGAAAACCTGTAGTTTCACTCAGGATTATATGATACTCAAACAAAGCATCTACTTGTTGGCTAGTGACACTCATGCTTTTCATAAAATCTCTCATTGTAACTTGATCTGTATCATAATCCTGGACAAATTCAGCCACTTGACCTTGGAAATTCCTCGTGAACTGAAAGTGATTTTGTACCTCTCTAAACTGGTCATTTGGTAAAGAGAAGCGACCCTCCAACATTTCTCGTTGGGCATCTTGCTTCTGATGAAGTGATTCTAGAGAAGTAAGAAAATCAGAAAAGTCAAATCTAGAGAGACCTGTACCATAGGCAAAAGAATGCCTAGCTGGATCCAGATGACTGGAAGGTTGCGGGTGTCCAGATGATCAGGCTCAAATTGTGGCTCTGTGTCTCCGGATATGGAAGGGACATATTCGTGGTCTAAATCAACGATTACCTAATTAGCTAGGTTGCGAACTAATGTTCGAAAATGACAAGGAAGAGGTAAAGGAAAACCATTCCTCCTAGGAAATGCAAAATCATTCCCATCTCGAACAATCATTTTCATAGCAAGACACGCATCCATGTCGATCATATCATTGCCATGTATAACTTCCAACCCATCTAAACCAAGTTCCAAGTTAATGGTTACTTGACTAATCAAACCACCAAGAATTATTGATCCCGAAGATGCCCTCGCAGCTCTCAGTAAGGTTTGCAAAAAATGGAAGCCGGAATCAAAATCAACCTTAAGTAACATAGCCCATAGAGAATAAAGTTCTACTTTCTTAACGACTCCATCACTTTCCCCTCTACCAAAAATAGTTTTACTCATAACTCTATGTAGATATCTAAAAACAGGGTTTTGCGTGTGAGAAGCCTTGGCTCTAGAGGGCTTATAGGGATGATCTAATCCGGTGATAGAATTCCAAAAATTGTTCCAATTAAACCTAGAGTCAAACCTCCAAGAGCTACCGGAAGACAATCCAAAACAAGTGTTGAAGTCACTAAATGTTCATTGAAATTTTTGATTCATTAATCTAAAGGTTATCTTGCCAACATAATCATCCTCATTGGCAAAATTGACATCTAGTGAACTTAGAAACTCCAAAACAAGGTGAGGATAAGTAGGTAGATGTGTGTACAACATATCACTCCAATCCAAGAACTCAATCATCCAATCTATATCATCCCTAATTCCCATCATATCTAAAATAGTTGGGTCTGTATACCTAGTACACACGATCTTTCTATTGACAAGAATTGCAAATCTAGTTATTTGATCATCATTTCAAAACATGATATTGAATTCGGTGACATTACCTTCGTCGCATGAGGTCCTCTTTCCTTTGCCCTTCATCGGTTGTTTCCCTCTGTCTTTGGTTGGCTCCTTCTCTTTGTCTCCACCACTAGATCCACCACCTCCCTTGTAAAGTCTCTTCAAAAGGTTGGACATTTTGTCAAGTTAGAGTAGGGAAGGATATTGTTTGTGATTGGAGAAGCTAGATCTTGAAGAAATAGATCGTAGGGTTATGAAAGTGGAGATCTTTGAGTCTAGGAGAAGAGAAAAATCTAGATCTAGATGAAGTTTGTGGAAAAGAAAGAGTTGTAGACCTAGATCTGAGAAGATTTGGAGAGAAGGTTGAAGAAGAAGGTAGTTTTGGAGAGAAAAGGGTGTTGAGATGAGGAGGGTGTGTGGGGGACACGGCTTGAATCTGGCCATGTATAGGAGACACGACCTGACCAGATTTCTCCACACGGGTCGTGTAGATCTACACAGCCCCTGCCTTCTCTCTCTCGGGTTGAGTCACACGGACATGCCAATTGACACGGCCATATCCTTCTCCTCGTCGGCTATCCTTGCACGGTCGTGTGTGAGACACGGCCTCACCAGCTTCCTTCTCTGGAATCAGCACACGGCCATGTCGGATGGCACGGCCAGTGCATGCTTCTACACTATTTTCTTCACACGGCCGTGTGTAAGACACGGCCAAGAAGCTCTCCTCCTCTGGATTCTTCACACGGTTGTGTCTGGGAAACGTCCATGCACTTTTTCTTCTCTGGAGACTGCACACGGTCGTGTCATGTAGACATGGCCCAATCATCTCCCTTTTCTGTAACATATGCCTGGCCGTGTACAACACACGACCATGCCCTGTTTTGCTCCAATTGATGATTCTTCTCCTTTCTTGCTTCTCCAATACTTCTATTCCCATGAAGAAATCATGGCCAACTCATGGAAGCAAAATTTCAACCTAAAAACAAAGCAAAAACAAAGTAAAAACACTACTAATGAAAAATAGATACATGGAATGAAACTAACTAAAAAGAACTCTTGGGTTGCCTCCCAAGAAGCACTTGTTTAAGGTCATTAGCTCAACCACCTCATTAGATTCATCTAAATGTCGCTCTTGAAGGGGTAAAATATTTTAGAACCCTCCTACCAGGGGTTCTTATTATGGATAGAGCTTTCATCAATGGAGCTACAAAGTAAAGTATAACTCTCTCCATCTTCGTCTTCTTAAAAGTTTTTTCAGGTGGTCGAAGACGGTTCAGATTGAGCTTCCAATCATTAGCCCAAGTGAAATCTGCACATGCAAAGAAAGTACAAATCTCCCACAAACATATTAGATAAGATAGAGCCATAACCATATTAAGATAAGTAGAATAAGAAATAAAAACTGAATCACATCCAACAAAGTCAATGATAGGTACCTCTATAAAATTTTCCAAAAGATCACAAGAAATACTAACCTTACTTTGCTAAGAAATATCTGAAATTTGTAAACATGTAGATATGACTTCCTCTGAATCAAATGATGGATCTAGCTCTAGCTCAGGTGTTGATGATATCAATGATGGTGATTCTTGAGACTCTGCTATATTTACATGAGTCCCTATACATTGGTCCACAACATGCTCAATCCTTGCAACTCTTACAACATCTAAGGATTGTGTGGACAAAGGAGGTGATTCTTGAGATGCTGCTTCCACAACACAGCTCCCTACACATTCTTCCAAAACATCATCATCAACACATATATCAAAAAATAAACCAACATCTATATCCTCAATAGGAGAATCAATAACAAGATGATCAATAACTTCACTTGCAGTTTTAAGTTGATCTACCACATCACATTTATCATCTGAAAGTTCAATGTCACTATAACACCCCATAAAATTTGGAGGTAGATCTAAAAACGTATTCACCACTGCATTATCAATAAAATCCTCATCTGAAGAGTCTTCATCTTCATATACCTTCAAAAATCTGCACTCAACCTTACCAACGTCACAGAATTTTTTAAAGTCATTCTTCTCATTGACCCCCACTAACCTTTGTGGAAAAGGAACCCTTAGTGAAGGTCTTGGGAAAGGTACTTCTAATTTCCCATATTCCCTTTTAGCTTGTGGTGAAGATTCAACTTGCTTATCTTGTGTTGGTATGATCAATCATTGAGGGAAAGGTACTTGTGACATTTGGGAACCTCCTGGAATAATAGAACTGAGTTCATGTGGTCTTCTATTGTTCTTCTCCTCAATTCTAAACATGTCCTTCTTCATAAGTTCTTCATGATTTTTTCCAATTCTCAACCCAACATCATCACACTTTTCACTAGATCTTGTCTGCGAAGGAGGGGGATCTTCTTTAAACCAATTTGAAATAATACTTTCAATCTTTGCCCCTAAATGTTTGAACTTCCCATTCTGTGAATTGTGATTTTCAAAACTCATAGATGGTTGAGTTACAATTTATTTGACAAGCTCTATAGCATTTATGCCTTGCACTTCTTAAATGTTTGAGGGAGATTTTATCCAACTTATGTTTGACCATTCATGGAGGTTCAATGTCACTTGATCAATTAACATATATGCTTCATCTACACTTTTGTCCATAAAAGAACCTCCAGCTGATGAATCCAATAAACTCTTGTTTTGAGAAAGAAATTCCCCCATAGAATATGTGCAGGATCAATCATTTTTCAAAACCATGATGAGGCCACTGTCTTAGAAGACTCTTGAATCTATCTCATGCTTCAAATAATGATTCTCCATATGCCTGAGCAAAATTTGTTATGCAATTCCTCATATACACTATTCTGCTTGGAGGGAAAAAATGATTCAGAAATTGTTTCTCCAATTGCCCCCAACTTGTGATACTTTGAGGATGGAGAGAATATAACCAAGTCCTTGCTTTATCCTTGATACTGAAAGGAAATGCCATCAATCTAACTGCATCTGCTGACACTCCTTCACATTTCACCATATCACAAATCTCTAAAAATGTTTCAAGATGCAGATAAGGACTTTCTGATACTTCCCCTCCAAATTTGTGACCTTGTATCATGAAAATTAACTCTGGGTCTAGTTGGAAACTTTCTGCTTCAATTTGAGGTTGCACAATGGGAGACAAAAATTTTGCATAAAAAGGTGTAGAAAAATTTCTCATGGGCTTGCTTGACATGTTAGTGCTCATGGATATTCAAGAATCAAAAACAAGAAATAAAATGCAATATGAAAAGTAAGAAAGGAAATGAAGAATTCAAATTGCAAGAAAGAAAGTGCATAATGAAAACAAGAAAGAAAAGACAAAAGAAATAAAAAAAATATCTAGAATAATTCATATGCCAAGAACAAGATTGCAAGATATGTTTACAAAAGAAAAAGAAGAAAGAAACTAAATCCAAAGAAAACAAAGAAAAGTAAGACAAAAAATGTTAGAATCAAAAATACAGAATTAGAATTACAACAAAAAGAATTGACAAGAATGTTATACAAGAAAGGAAAAACCTATGAAAACAGAATTCTAACAATTAGATTCAACTATGCAAATGAAACGAAAAGAAAAGTTATGTTTAGTCTAACTCAATTGATAATCTCTAATGTTATAGCGCAGTCCCCGACAACGGCGCCAAAAACTTGTTGACCTCCGCAAGTGTACGGAAATGTCGTAAGTAATAATAAAATATATCCACAGGGACTGGAATAAGCACTAAAGATGTCTCAATGCGAATTAGCTAAACAATTAATCAATTGGTTTTCAAAAGCTAAGTATGACTATGAAATGTAAACAAAGAAATGAAAGAATAAGAAACAAGAATAAGGGTGACGATAAAGGGTATTTTCTAGGAGTTTTGGTTTCTTTGTAAGGATTGTTCAATGTAAATAATCTACCAAATCTTATTCCTCAATTATCCATCATTTGTAGAAGGTTTCCGGTTCTCTCTTGCAATAGACAATCGGCCAAGGATTGAAATCTATACCTAAATGTGATCAATTAGGAATGAATCTATGTTGTCCTTACACGGGCTTGTCTATCACGTGCGTCCCTCGAAAAATCAACATAGAATCCATCACTCCTCAACCGCATTGAGATATAATATATAAACACATACAATCTATCCTACCCTCTTGAAATACCTAATTTCCCCTTCAAGATTACCCCTCAAACGTCCTTACACGGGCATGTTCCTGTCACGAACGTCCCTCAGAAAATTGAATGAGGAATTACCTCTACAAGATCCACAAGATAACCAAACATTCAATCAGGCATGGTAATTAAGTCCTAATTACAATAATACACACATGAAAGAATAGATACAAATAGGGCAAAATCATAGAAATAGGAAATTGGCACATCCACAAGAGTTTTACATCAAATCATCCTTACAATTACTCCCTCCATCCTAGAACAAGAAATCTACTCCATAAAACAAGGAAAGAAACCCCAAGAAAAGAAGATTACAAGCATTCTTATCCCTCAAATCTAAGAAAAGAGAGAAAGAAAACTTATCTACAAAGAAGAACATCTTCGGATCCAATCCTTGCTTTCCCGGAGTCGATTAGGTGAAGAACCACCCTTAGGATCGTCGGAAATCCCTCCAAGAATGGTAAGGAACGTCCCAAATCTTGTTGTCCTAAATGTGATCAATTAGGAATGAATCTATGTTGTCCTTACACGGGCTTGTCTGTCACGTGCGTCCCTCGAAAAATCAACATAGAATCCATTACTCCTCAACCGCATTGAGATATAATATATAAACACATACAATCTATCCTACCCTCTTGAAATACCTAATTTCCCCTTCAAGATTACCCCTCAAACGTCCTTACACGGGCATGTTCCTGTCACGAACGTCCCTCAGAAAATTGAATGAGGAATTACCTCTACAAGATCCACAAGATAACCAAACATTCAATCAAGCATGGTAATTAAGTCCTAATTACAATAATACACACATGAAAGAATAGATACAAACAGGGAAAAATCATAGAAATAGGAAATTGGCACATCCACAAGAGTTTTACATCAAATCATCCTTACAATTACTCCCTCCGTCCTAGAACAAGAAATCTACTCCATAAAACAAGGAAAGAAACCCCAAGAAAAGAAGATTACAAGCATTCTTATCCCTCAAATCTAAGAAAAGAGAGAAAGAAAACTTATCTACAAAGAAGAACATCTTCGGATCCAATCCTTGCTTTCCCGGAGTCGATTAGGTGAAGAACCACCCTTAGGATCGTCGGAAATCCCTCCAAGAATGGTAAGGAACGTCCCAAATCTTGTTCCCCCCCCCCCCCCCCCCAAAAGGGAGAAGATTCCCTTTGAAATAAAGAAGAAACCTTTATATAGAGGGGGAAATTCGAGCGCCACACGACCCTAGTGTTGGATCGAAAAGAATTTAGATATCTCCACAATAGCATGATATTGTCCACTTTGGGCCTAGACCCTCATGGCTTTGCTCTTGGGCTCTACCCAAAAGGCCTCATGCCAATGGAGATATCTTTTCTCTTATAAGCCCATGATCTTCCCATGTGTTTTCAATATGGGACTATGTTTGCAACCTTGCAACCCCAACAATCCCCCCCTCAAACAAAAGACCATAGGCTTCCCACGTCCGATCCTCGACCCACCAGGTCTTCCTGCCCCTCGGTCCACCCGACCTACTTTGACTTCCTTGCCTAGTCGCAACTAGGACTTCATGCCTAGTGTCTGGTCCTCTTGATCCGAATATTGGAGCCCCCACTTTCTTTGTTCGAGGTCAATATTGTACCCACATGGCTCAATCAGACCATAGCTCTTGTGCACAGTCGGCGGTTAAACCTTCTGGCAGTCCGGGCTCTGATACCAATTGTTGGATCGAAAAGAATTTAGATATCTCCACAATAGCATGATATTGTCCACTTTGGGCCTAGACCCTCATGGCTTTGCTCTTGGGCTCTACCCAAAAGGCCTCATGCCAATGGAGATATCTTTTCTCTTATAAGCCCATGATCTTCCCATGTGTTTCCAATATGGGACTATGTTTGCAACCTTGCAACCCCAACACCTAGGACCCGGCCGTGTGTGGGACACGGCCTGGTTCACTTCCCTCTCTGCATGTCTCGCACGGTCGTGTGTGAGACACGGCCATGGCTTGCTTTTTCCAATGCTCCCCTTGCACGGCCGTGTAGATCTACACGGCCTGCACTGCCTCCGCCTCTGAAAACCTGGCACGGCCATGTGGTGTACACGGCTAAAGCCTTCTTGCTCATTAGAAACCCTGCATGACCGTGTGGTGTACACGACCAGGGCCTCCCTGGTCTCTGGAAATTTTACATGGCCATGTGGTGTATACGGCCTGTCTCAATTTGGCTTCATATCTTGGGACAACCGTGTGAGGTTCACACGGCCAAGTCATCTTCCTTTCGTGCTGCAGCTACATGGCCAAGGATCTCCACACGGCCTGGGCAACCCCCATGACAGGGTCGTGTGAGGTACAAGAATGGTGCCTTCCTCCTTTGCTTCGCTTGCAGATTTGGCCTTGAACACGAAACCTTCACCAAATTCGACTCTTTTGTACAGAAAATGCACAAAAGCAGATCTCCGAACAGAAAGAGTAAATATGCTAAAAGGAAAGCAGGAAGTATGAAAATACGTAGACAAAGCATGTACAAAGTATGCGAATGTGCGTCAAAATATGCTAAACGAGTGTATACAATCTACGCACATCACATCCCCAGACTTAAACCTTTGCTTGTCCTCAAGCAAAATGCTGCAATCTAAATTCATATGTTCTACAATACTCTCATATCCCTAATGCATTCTCCTAACTCTATCAAAAAGTTTCATTAACAAGTATGATCATGGAAACAAGTTAAGTATAGCTCAAGCATAAGTACCCTGTGCACAATGCAAATAAAATAACTCAAAACTCTTCAAGTTTCAATCTATGTCCTAGTCAAGTCGTCATCAAGTTTGAATTCCTAATGTTTTCAGTGATAGACAATTAACCAGTGATAGACACTTACTTGCCACACACTTGGTTCATATTTCTCAATCAACCAAGGTCTCAAAGGCGTGCTCAATCTCAAGAGAAACTAAGCAGTCATTTCCCCAGTAACCTAACTCGGTCTCAAAGGGGTGACTTACTAGATTCCACTCACGACAACTATTTTTTATATCCCTTATTCACTTTTTTTTCTTCTTTTTTCATATTTTTTTTCTCATAAGTATTTGCATTGTGTAAATCTTATTCACAAATGTACTTTTAGCACAAATGTTGGTATATTTTGATTTTTCCAAATGAGCTTACAAGAGTTGAGGCTCATCCAGTAACCAAAATGAAGTTTGAGAAATCACCATGGAAACCAAGTACTAAACAAACAAGATGAATCATGACTATTTCAATGAAATCAACCATTCAAGCATCAAATATAGGTGCAATGAAGATAAGATCCTTAAGGTCAAGCCAAAATTAAAACTCATCTCCATAAGATACTTAGCTTATGTCATGCTACCCAAGATAGAGAAAAGAGATACATTAAGCATACTACTAGCATCACTTAAAACATCATGAATCTAGATAATAAACGTGTTAACATTTAATCTTGAAGACAAGAAAGCATATAAGTGAAGTTTTGATATTCTCAAGATGTATGCCACAAAATTTTCATAAGATAGTTAAGTGACTATCAAAACTCAAGCAATCAAAGCAAGACAATCGAAATAAAATGCAAAAACAAAACTAAATATGCACAAACAAGCAAAAATTGAAAACTAGAATGCATAAAGAAAAATCAGGAAAAATCAGGTTCGACACCCCCACAGACTTAAACTTTTCATCGTCCCGATGAAATCAATATAGTGGAGGAGGTGGAGGTGGAGATGGGCTAGGAAAAGGATGCCTACGACATGGTTGGGCAATGGGAAAACTAGGAAAACCTGGAGTTTCGCTCTAGATTATATGATACTGAAACAAAGCATATACTTGTTGGCTAGTGACACTCATGCTTTCCATAAAATCTCTCATTCTAACTTGATCTGTATCATAATCCTGGATAAATTCAGCCACTTGACCTTGAAAATTCCTCGTGAATTGAAAGTGATTTTGTACCTCTTTAAACTGGTCATTTGATAAGGAGAACCGACCCTCCAACATTTCTCGTTGGGCATCTTGCTTCTAATGAAGTGATTCTAGAGAAGTACGAAAATCAGAAAAGTCAAATCTAGAGGGACCTGTACCATAGGCAAAAGAATGCCTAGCTAGATCCAGATGATCGGAAGGCTGCGGGTGTCCAGATGATAAGGGCTCAAATTGTGGCTCTGTGTCTCCGGATATGGAAGGGACATATTCGGGGTCTAAATCAACGATTACCCAATTAGCTGGGTTGCGAACTGAAGTTTGAGAATGACAAGGAAGAGGTAAAGGAAAATCATTCCTCCTAGGAAATGTAAAACCATTCTCATCCCGAACAATCATTTTCATAGCAAGACATGCATCCATGTCGATCATATCATTGCCATATATAACTTCCAACACATCTAAATCAAGTTCCAAGTTAATGGCTACTTGAGTAATCAAACCACCAAGAACTATTGATCCCGAAGATGCCCTCGTAGCTCTCAGTAAGGTTTACAAAAAAATGAAAGCCGGAATCAAAATCAACCTTATGTAACATAACCCATAGTGAATAAAGTTCTACTTTCTTAACGACTCCATCACTTTCCCCTCTACCAAAAATAGTTTTACTCATAACTCGATGTAGATATCTAAAAATAGGGTTTTGCATGTGAGAAGCCTTGGCTCTAGAGGGCTCATAGGGATGATCTAATCCGGTGATAGAATTCCAAAATTTGTTCCAATTAAACCTAAAGTCAAATTTCCGAGAGCTACCGGAAGACGATCCAAAACAAGTGTTGAAGTCACTAAATGTCCATTGAAATTATTGATTCATTAATCTAAAGGTTATCTTGCCAACATAATCATCCTCATTGGCAAAATGGACATCTACTGAACTTAGAAACTCCAAAACAAGGTGAGGATAAGTAGGTAGATGTGTGTACAACATATCACTCCAATCCAAGAACCCAATCATCCAATCTATATCATACCTAATTTCCATCATATCTAAAACAGTTGGGTCCATATTCCTAGTACACACAATCTTTCTATTGACAAGAATTACAAATCTAGTTATTTGATCGTCATTTCTAAACATGATATTGAATTCGTTGTCATTACCTTTGTCGCGTGAGGTCCTCTTTCCTTTGCCCTTCACGAGTTGTTTCCCTCTGTCTTTGGTTGGCTCCTTCCCTTTGTCTCCACCACTAGATCCACCACCTCCTTTGTAAAGTCTCTTCAAAAGGTTGGACATTTTGTCAAGTTAGAGTAGGGAAGGGTATTGTTTGTGATTGGAGAAGCTGGATCTTGAAGAAATAGATCATAGGGTTATGAAAGTGGAGATCTTTGAGTCTAGGAGAAGAGAAAAACTAGATCTAGATGAAGTTTGTGGAAAAATAAAGAGTTTTAGACCTAGATCTGAGAAGATTTGGAGAGAATGTTGAAGAAGAAGGGAGTTTTGGAGAGAAAAGGGTGTTGAGATGAGGAGGGTGTGTGGGGGGCACGGCTTGAATCTAGCCATGTATAAGAGACACGGCTTGATCAGATTTCTCCACACAGGTCGTGCCAATTGGCACGGCCATATCCTTCTCCTCCTCGGCTATCCTTGCACGACCATGTGTGAGACACGGCCTCACCAACTTCCATCTCTAGAATCAGCACACGGCCATGTTGGATGACATGGCCAGTGCATTCTTCTACACTGGTTTTAGCACATGGTTCATTACCATTTCATCGTCGTCGAGAGAGGATATTGACTCATGTTCGTCTCTCATTGCCTTGAAGGTGATGTTGTGCTTCGGCTCCTTCGTACCTACACATCTCGATTCATGCACTTCAAGAGTTGAAAATAATTCTTCCAAGGTAATAGAGTTTAAGTCCTTAGAGATATAGAAGACATATACTAATGATGCCCATTTTGTATTTCTAGGGAATGCAGTAAGAGCGTGTTAGCTAGAGCCCTAGAGCCAATCATTTGATGATTGTATTTTGGACTTGTTGTATCATATTCTATATAAATAAAGGCATTTGGTTTTTGGTTATTATACTTACTTGTATTGGTGCCAAATAAACTAAGTATAATAACATCCTTGAGTAGACGGTTCTCACCTATATCAATCGGTTAGTTGAACCGATAGTGAGATGATATAGGGAACACTACTCTTAATCATTCCTAGTCGAGTATTAACATTCAGGGACAATGTTAATGCAATAAGAGTAGCATGTAGGTCAACTCGATGACTTGATCTCACAAGTCATGGATATAGAGATATCAAGTTGACACTTGGGTATACATTGGAGAATGTATACTGAATGACCAGCCATGAGAAAGTATCATGGATCGTTATATGAGTGTCATATACTTTCTCATGTGGCTATTAGTATGACTATTAGTCCTTAGACCTGAAGTCACCATGGATCCCTACATAAGGAGTTATGTACTTTAGTTTCATCAAACGTCACCCGTAACTGGGTGGACTATAAAGGCGATTACTGGGTATGTAACGAATTATGCAGAGGGATGTGAGTGATGTAGATGGGATCTATCCCTCCTATATGACGGGAGAGACATCGATATGTTGGGTTCTTCGGGCCGCGAAAACCGCTTTTCGCGTCGCGGAAACCCCGAATCACCCAAGGCCAACGGATCCGTGCAAGGAAAAACCGAACGAAAATACGAGTACGAGTTTCAAAGACTCTAGATCTACACTAGATGAGAGTTATACCTTCGAAGCGAGCCCTTTCGCTTTCCCGCTTGTCCAAGGAATTGTCGGATCTCGAGAGTGTCAACGTAGACACTCCTCTAATGATATCCACACGAACAAGGAGTGTCTCTCACACTCAAAGGATGGAGAAGAGAGCCCCAAGTGTGCTAGCACTTTCTAGAGCTCTCGGGTAGGATTTGAAAAGGGAGAAAGGAGAGAAAGAAAAGGAATCTCACATACTCCTCTAGGTGTCCTCCTTTGTGACCTTCACTTCACCCTTTTCTTTGGACCTTAACACATTCCTCTTCACCTTGCTTGAAACTCTCGGCCAAGAAGGAGGAAAGGGAGAAGAGAATGGCTAGAGGAAGGAGATGAAATGAATGAGACCAATGAATGAAAATTCATTCCCCTTCATTCACTTGTGTGGCCGGCCACATGAGTAACTCCTACTCATTTAATGTGGTCGACCACATTAATGAGAATGGAGGCTTGTAACCTCCATGATGTGGCATACCATGATGATGTGGAGCATCATCATTGGTCCACATCTTGCCATCTCACTAATGATGTGGAAATTAGTCAAGTCAAACTTGACTCTTCCTCTCCCTCTCAAGTCAAGTCAAACTTGACCAAATCTCTTTCATGGTTGATCTAATCTAACCATTTGATTCAAGCCAACATAATATAATGAATCTAATTCATTAAATTAAGTTAATTTAATGAGTCATAATCTAAATTAGACTCATTGAATACATGAATCAACTTGAGTCCAACTCAATTAGCCCAATTTGGATTACTCTTAATCCAATTTGATTCATCAAATGAATCTAATCATCTTGGTTCATCATATGAACTTAATCCAATTGGTTCATCATATGAACCCAATCTCCATCCATTTGTTCTTTGTGTGTGACCCAATAGGTTCTTGTAACGTTGGCAATGCTTCTAAACTCCTTTAGAAACATAAGCAATGAGCGGCATCTAGCAATACATCATTGCTACCCAAGTTACAAGAAATGTTGAGATCCAACATCACCTTGTGACTACTAATTGTGACTCCTCACAATATATGACAAGTGTCCTTCTATCCTAGACATCTAGATTGATCAATGTGAGGCATAGACCGTGTCATCCTCTGACCAATCTAAATCTTGAACTCCAAGTAGACTCACTCAATCAAATGAGCTCAATATCTCATATTGACTCATTTGGGTATGGCCATACACTTCGTGGTCTTACTCTATCAAGAATATCGATGTCACTCCTGTCATATAGGAGGGATAGATCCCATCTACATCACTCACATCCCTCTGCATAATTCGTTACATACCCAGTAATCGCCTTTATAGTCCACCCAGTTACGGGTGACGTTTGACGAAACCAAAGTACATAACTTCTTATGTAGGGATCCATGGTGACTTCAGGTCTAAGGACTAATAGTCATACTAATAGCCACATGAGAAAGTATATGACACTCATATAACGATCCATGATACTTTCTCATGGCGGGTCATTCAGCATACATTCTCCAATGTATACTCATGTGTCAGCTTGATATCTCTATATCCATGACTTGTGAGATCATGTCATTGAGATGCCCTGCATGCTAGTCTTATTGCATTAACATTGTCCCTGAATGTTAATACTCAACTAGGAATGATTTAGAGTAGTGTTCCCTATATCATCTCACTATCGATTCAACTAATCGATTGATATAGGTATGAACCTTCTACTCAAGGACGCTATTATACTTAGTCTATTTGGCACTAATATAAATAAGTATAATAACCAAACAAATGCCTTTATTGATATACAAGAATATGATACAATGAGTCCATACAATCATCAAATGATTGGCTCTAGGGCTCTAACTAACACGATATTCTTGATAGAGTGAGACCACGAAGTGCATGGCCATGCCCAAATGAGTCAATATGAGATATTGAGCTCATTTGATTTAGTGAGTCTACTTGGAGTTCAAGATTTAGATTGATTAGAGGATGACACGGTCTATGCCTCACATTGATCAATCTAGATGTCTAGGATAGAAGGACACTTGTCATATATTGTGAGGAGTCACAATTAGTAGTCACAAGGTGATGTTGGATCTCAACATTCTTGTAACTTGGGTAGTAATGATGTGTTGCTAGATACCGCTCATTACTTATGCTTCTAAATGGGTTTAGGAGCATTGCCAACGTTACAAGAACCTATAGGGTCACACACAAAGGGCAATTAGATGGAGATTAGGTTCATTTGATGAACCTAAAGGATTAGGTTCATTTGATGAACCAAATTGGATTAAGAGTAATCCAAGGTAGGCTAATTGAGTTGGACTCAATTTGGTTCATGTGTTAAGTGAGTCTAATTTGGACTTAGACTCATTTAATTAATTTAATTCAATGAATAGAGATTCATTAAATTAAAATTGACTTGAACCAATGGTTAGATTAGATCAACCAAGGGAGAGAAGTGGTCAAGTTTGACTTGACATAAGTAGGAAGATGAAGAGTCAAGTTTTGACTTGACTTTGACTTGACCAATGCCACATCATCAAGGCTTCTTCATTTGGTCAAGTTTGACTTGACCAAATGCCACCTCATGGGAGTTACCAAGAGTGGTGACTCTTGATATTCCATGGGAGTTACAAGCCAAAAATGTGGCCGGCCACTTTTATTCATGAAAAGGAGTTTCATTTTTCATGTGTAACTCCATCTTCTTCTTCCTTGGTTCTCTTCTCTCCCTCTCCTCCTCCACTACTGATCTCTAAGGTTGCTAGCACATCCTTAGAGGTTTTTATCGATCTCTTGCTTGTGTGGATACACATAGAGAAGTGTCTACTTTGACACTTTCGAGATCCGGCGAACTGAGGACGAGCGGGATACGCGAAGGGCTTCGCTTCAAAGGTATAACCCTTTTTTCCATGTAGATCTAAGAGTAGATCTCGGTAGAAACTCGTATTCGTAGTTTTTGAAATTTTTCTTTGCACGAATCCGTTGGCTTTGGGGCTTTCGGGGTTTCCGCGACGCGAAAACGCGGTTTTCGCGGCCCGAAAAACCCAACAGCGGTATCAGAGCCACGTGCGAAGCTTGTACGAGTTTAGTTTTTGTTTTTATGACAAAAATTCAGTTCTGTGATATTCTGTAATTTTATTGTTTTTAGAGTTTTTATGGGTATTTTTCTCGTAGAAGTGAAGCACAAGTGTTTCGGCACTTGTAGGCTTCGACTACCGAGAAGAATTTTTCAAAACGGCAAAGTTTCACCCCAAAAATTTTTTGGGACAGCTGGCTAAGGCGCTCTTGGATCGCTTAGGAGCAACTCACGATGGTTAGATCGCGGGTAGGGGTACTGCCCCTAACCCCGCAAGGGGATTTGCTCCGCGATTGCGCCCGAAATCGCTAATCGGGACCGCCGGGAAAAATTTACTCATAAAATCTGTAAAATTATAAAAAAAATTACATAAAACTATAAAATATATAATTTTGAATTATATATTAATTTTGTGATAGTCATGGCCCAAACGACCCAAATTAGATTTGGAAATGTGTTGTAATTCATAATACGGCCTGTGTGCCGTTATGTGATGTGCGTGCTGTATTTATTTTATTTTTATTTTATTTTCACGGCCTGCGTGTCGTGTCTTTCTCTTATATTCTGGTTGTAAATTAGATTTAGACTCGAATGTAACTCGAGTTTCAAAATTGTAATGTAATTTTGAAGCAGTGGAAGGTCCACACGAGACGGAGTTACGAGGAGGGCGCGAGCAACACAAGGTGGTCAAAGGAAGAAACTTGAGAAGCTGTTGACCTTAGGTTGACCATCCGATCTTCTCATTGGCTTGAGAAGATCATAGTAGGGCCATGACACAATCACAAAATAATTTAATTAATTGCTTATATGTATGTGATGCATGTTTAATTAAGTAGTTAATTAGTGCCTAGCGATTAGATTAGATCTAAGTCATGCACATGATGCACCCTTCGATTAGATTAGATCTATCGAGTATATGATACGCATCCTCGTTTAGATTAGATCTAAATCACGTCAACTCGTAATGCCTACCATGTCGTGATACCTACCACTACCTCGATCGCATGTTGTTGTTGAATCTGCCAAAGCAGAGCAACACATACTATCTTGGTAGGGTACGGAGGGACAATCTTGGTCCCGCCTATCAATGCATGGGTGAGTACAACTCAATTAGATTGAGTATTCCTAGTTAACTCGGTTAGATCGAGTATAACTATAGGCATTCTTCCAACGGTTGGAAAGATAGGTCAAAATCACATATATATTAACTCTCGGGCGTATTAGCCAAAGCTAACTCGAGTTTTAATATAAATACGGATATTGATCCTATAAACAAGAGTTGCATAGAGATATAATTGGTAATCGTTACCTACCGATCATACTAAGTCTTGGGCGTATTAGCCAAAGCTAACTCAAGGGTTAGTATGATGTGGATCTTGTCCCACATGAATTATAGAATTCAGTGGGAGCATCATTTAGTTAAAGGCCTAATTAAATGATTAAGAATATGATACTTATTTCTGCATTTATTTCTGTTGTAGAATTGCCATGACGTCGAAAATGGAGCAAATTTCCTGGACTGGTACAGGAATTTGAGAATAGTTCTCACTCAGGAACGTAAACTGTACATTCTGGAGCAGCCCATTCCGGAGGCTCCTCCTGCCACTGCCACGCGAGCAGACCGTGATGCTTACAAGAAGCATCAAGATGACGCATTAGATGTGTCCTGTCTTATGCTCGCGACCATGAACTTTGAGCTTCATAAGTAACATGAGTTGATGGGCGCTTACGATATGGTTGAACATCTTTGTCACCTATATTAAGGACAAGCAAGGCACTGGAAGAGGAACTCCAAAGAATACCTGGAAGATCTGAAGAAGAAGAGAAATAAGATTTCTACTTCAGGTATACATGTTATAGAAGTCAACCTCTCTATTTCTTCATCGTGGGTATTAGATACCGGATGTGCTTCGCACATTTGTACTAATATACAAGCGCTGAGAAATAGTAGGGCATTGACGAAGGGTGAGATAGACCTACGAGTAGGTAATGAAGCACGGGTTGCTGCTATTGCTGTAGGAACTTACCATCTATCTCTTCCCTCAGGGCTTGTACTAGACTTAGATGATTGTTGTTATGTGTCTGCCTTGACTAAGAACATAATTTCAGTTTCTTATTTGGACAAGAAAGGATTTTCGTTTATAATAAAGAACAAATATTATTCTGTCTATTTAAACGATATGTTCTATTGTAGTTCACCTCTGATAAACGGACTCTATATTCTAGACCTTGAGAGCCCTATCTATAACGTAAATACCAAGAGGTTCAAGTCAAATGACATGAACCAAACCTACCTCTGGTACTATCGCTTAGGTCATATAAATGACAAGCCCTTATCCCAGCTCCATAAGGATGGTTTGTTGGACTCATTTGATTTTGAATCATATGAGATGCGAGTCATGCCTACGAGGCAAGATGACCAAGACTCCCTTTAGTGGGCACAGCGAGAGAGCGACTGATTTGTTAGGACTTATACATAGTGATGTATGTGGCCCTTTCAATGTTGCTGCTAGAGGCGGTTATAGATACTTCATCAGATTTACTGATGACTTTAGTAGATATGGTTATGTGTACTTGATGACACATAAGTCAGAATCTTTTGAAAAGTTCAAAGAATTCAAGAATGAAGTACAGAACCAGCTTGGCAAGAGTATTAAGATACTTCGATCCGATCGAGGTGGAGAATACCTTAGCCATGAGTTCCGTGACTATCTAGCTGAGTGTGGGATTCTATCCCAACTCACTCCTCCTGGAACACCACAGTGGAATGGTGTATCCGAAAGGAGGAATCGTACCTTATTAGATATGGTACGATCTATGATGAGTCACACAGATCTTCCGACATATCTATGGGGATATGCTCTAGACACGGCAGCTTTCATTCTCAACCGAGTTCCATCCAAGGCCGTGATAAAGACACCATATAGGATATGGACTAGGAGAGATGCCCAGGTGTCTTTCATGAGGATTTGGGGTTGTGAGGCTTACGTTCGACGTCAAGTCTCAGACAAGTAAGGACCCAAATCCAACAAGTGCTACTTTATTGGATATCCCAAGGAAACTAAGGGATATTACTTCTACATTCCTAGTCAGCACAAGGTAGTTGTGGCAAAGACTGGGGTCTTTCTAGAAAGGGACTTTGTTACTAGAAAGACTAGTGGGAGCACGTTCGATCTTGAAAAAGTTCAAGTTGCAAACAATAGCACTGATGCCTCGATGGAAGTCGAACTGGAACCACAAAGTGTTGTGGATGATGTTGTTCCACAAGGAGTTGAGGAACAACAACCAGTTCAAGTAGACATACCTCTTGGCAGGTCTGATAGGGTACGTCGTCAGCCTGAGAGATACTCATTTCTCTTGTCTGACCATGATGACGTTGTGCTCATAGAGGATGAGCCTACCACCTATCAGGAAGCTGTGATGAGACCAGATTCCGAGAAATGGCTAGAGGCCATGAGATCCGAAATGGAATCCATGTACACCAACCAAGTATGGACTTTGGTTGATCCACCTGAAGGGGTAAAATTCATTGGGTGTAAGTGGGTCTTTAAGAGAAAGACTGACATGGATGGGCTTATCTATAAGGGTCGCTTGGTAGCTAAAGGTTTCAAGCAGATTCATGGTATTGACTATGATGAAACTTTTTCTCCAGTAGCGATGTTTAAGTCCATTCGGATCATGCTTGCTATTGCAGCCTACCATAACTATGAGATATGGCAGATGGATGTCAAAACCGCGTTTCTGAATGGAAATCTACTTGAGGATGTGTACATGACACAACCTGAGGGTTTTGTAGATCCACAGCATACTAGCAGAGTATGCAAGCTGCATAGGTCCATTTATGGACTAAAGCAAGCTTCTCGGAGCTGGAATCTTCGATTCGATGATGCAATCAAATAGTTTGGTTTCATCAAGAATGAAGATGAGCCTTGTGTCTACAAGAAGGTTGTAGAGAACACAGTTGTCTTCCTCATATTGTATGTGGATGACATACTGCTCATTGGGAAAGACATCCCTTTGCTACAGTCTGTCAAGACTTGGCTAGGGACATGTTTCTCGATGAAGGACTTAGGTGAAGCATCCCGCATTCTAGGGATACAGATCTATAGAGATAGATCTAAGAGATTGCTTGGCCTAAGTCAGAGTACATACATTGATAAGGTACTCCTTCGGTTTGCCATGCAGAACTCCAAGAAGGGATTTCTGCCGATGTCACATGGCGTGAGTCTTTCGAAGACTCAAGGTCCCTCTTCTAGAGAGGAGAGAGACCGCATGGATCAGATCCCTTATGCCTCAGCCATAGGATCGATCATGTACGCCATGCTATGTACTCGACCTGATGTCTCGTATGCTTTGAGCATGACGAGCAGATACCAGTCAGATCCAGGTGAAAGTCACTAGATAGCGGTCAAGAATATTCTTAAGTACTTAAGAAGGACTAAAGAATATTTCTTGATATATGGAGGCGATGATGAGCTAGCTGTAAAGGGTTACAGTGATGCTAGCTTCCAGACCGACCAGGATGACTATAGATCGCAGTCGGGGTTCGTATTTTGCATTAATGAGGATACAGTAGCTGATTCTACAACAGAAGCCGAGTACATTGCTGCATCAGAGGCAGCAAAGGAGGCAGTTTGGATCCGCAAGTTCATCACTGAACTTGGGGTGGTTCCTAGCATTGCTGACCCCATTGAGCTCTATTGTGACAACAATGGAGCTATAGCACAGGCGAAGGAACCTCACTCACACCAGCGGACCAAACACATACTACGGCGTTTCCATCTCATTCGAGAGATTATCGAGAGAAGAGATGTGAACATTTTACAGAGTACCCACAGAGGCTAACATCGTAGATCCCTTGACCAAGGCTTTGGCATAGAGGAAGCATGATGGTTACACTAGGTCATTGGGGCTTAGAGCCTACACTGATTGGCACTAGTGCTAGTGGAGATTGTTAGCTAGAGCCCTATAGCCAATCATTTGATGATTGTATTTTGGACTTGTTGCATCATATTCTATATAAATAAAGGCATTTGGTTTTTAGTTATTATACTTACTTGTATTGGTGCCAAATAAACTAAGTATAATAACGTCTTTGAGTAGACGGTTCTCACCTATATCAATCGGTTAGTTGAACCGATAGTGAGATGATATAGGGAACACTACTCTTAATCATTCCTAGTCGAGTATTAACATTAAGGGACAATGTTAATGCAATAAAAGTAGCATGTAGGTCAACTCGATGACTTGATCTCACAAGTCATGGATATAGAGATATCAAGTTGACACATGGGTATACATTGGAGAATGTATACTGAATAACCCGCCATGAGAAAGTATCATGGATCGTTATATGAGTGTCATATACTTTCTCATGTGGCTATTAGTATGACTATTAGTCCTTAGACCTGAAGTCACCATGGACTATAAAGGCGATTACTGGGTATGTAACGAATTATGCAGAGGGATGTGAGTGATGTAGATGGGATCTATCCCTCCTATATAACGGGAGAGACATCGATATTCTTGATAGAGTGAGACCACGAAGTGCATGGCCATGCCCAAATGAGTCAATATGAGATATTGAGCTCATTTGATTTAGTGAGTCTACTTGGAGTTCAAGATTTAGATTGATTAGAGGATGACACGGTCTATGCCTCACATTGATCAATCTAGATGTCTAGGATAGAAGGACACTTGTCATATATTGTGAGGAGTCACAATTAGTAGTCACAAGGTGATGTTAGATCTCAACATTCTTATAACTTGGGTAGTAATGATGTGTTGCTAGATACCGCTCATTACTTATGCTTCTAAATGGGTTTAGGAGCATTACCAACGTTACAAGAACCTATAGGGTCACACACAAAGGGCAATTAGATGGAGATTAGGTTCATTTGATGAACCTAAAGGATTAAGTTCATTTGATGAACCAAATTGGATTAAGAGTAATCCAAGGTAGGCTAATTGAGTTGGACTCAATTTGGTTCATGTGTTAAGTGAATCTAATTTGGACTTAGACTCATTTAATTAATTTAATTCAATGAATAGAGATTCATTAAATTAAAATTGACTTGAACCAATGGTTAGATTAGATCAACCAAGGGAGAGAAGTGGTCAAGTTTGACTTGACATAAGTAGGAAGATGAAGAGTCAAGTTTTGACTTGACTTTGACTTGACCAATTCCACATCATCAAGGCTTCTTCATTTGGTCAAGTTTGACTTGACCAAATGCCACCTCATGGGATTTACCAAGAGTGGTGACTCTTGATATTCCATGGGAGTTACAAGCCAAAAATGTGGCCGGCCACTTTTATTCATGAAAAGGAGTTTCATTTTTCATGTGTAACTCCATCTTCTTCTTCCTTGGTTCTCTTCTCTCCCTCTCCTCCTCCACTACTGATCTCTAAGGTTGCTAGCACATCCTTAGAGGTTTTTCTCCATCTCTTGCTTGTGTGGATACGCATAAAGAAGTGTCTACTTTGACACTTTCGAGATCCGGCGAACCGAGGATGAGCGGGATACGTGAAGGGCTTCGCTTCAAAGGTATAACCCTTTTTTCCATGTAGATCTAGGAGTAGATCTCGGTAGAAACTCGTATTCGTAGTTTTTGAAATTTTTCTTTGCACGGATCCGTTGGCTTTGGGGATTTCGGGGTTTCCACGACGCGAAAACGCAGTTTTCGTGACCCGAAAAACCCAACAGAGCGTACCTTATCGAATCTCGGTTGCTTACCTTTTCTCCGAGATTCGAAAGTCCGGTGATGAGCTCCTTAGTCCTCAAGTGAAGTTGTGCAATCGTTTCGTTTTCTTCAAATCGTAGACTGGTGAGCTGGTTGCGAAGTAAGTCCCATCTCGCGAGGTTAGCTTTGGACGTCCCTTTGTGTAGCTCAAGGAACTTCTCCCAAAACTCCTTTGCTAAGTTGTAGGTGTCGATCCGGTTGACTTCTTGTGGCAGAAGGACGCTCAACAGATAGAACTCTGCTTTGCTGTTTGCCACGTAGTCGACCTGCTCCTTTTTTGTCCACTGGTATTCTTCCTTACCCTCGGGTGCTACAAAACCGAACTTCATTATTAAAAGTAATTCAAAGTCGGTTTTAAAGAATACCTACATTCACTTTTTCTAGATAGCGAACTCCCCCTCGAACTTTGATGGGTATATGCTCGGTCCGGCCATTGATTTGATGCTTCGATCGGTGGTTAGTCCTCCTAGCGCGTACTGGCTCTGATACCACTTGTTAGGACCATTGGCCGGCAAGAAGGGGGGATGAATAACCTTGCACAAAAACAAAGCCAACCCTTGTTGGACTTTAAAAGAATATTTCCATAAAATAATTAAATAAATTAAAAAAGCAGAGGCTCAGAGGATTTACTTGGTTACAACCGGGGAGGTTGTTAATCTAAGGAATAGAGTAGCACTAAATTCTCCTTCAGACGGAGAAACCTCTTTATAGCAGTGTAAGCACAGAAAATGAGAAGCTAAACTAGAAAGGAAAGCGCACAAGTGTTGTTTCAGTAATTGCTTATTCTATCTTAGCTTCTGGACCAAGGTTGTATTTATAGCCTTGGTCGGGGTGCTTGGAAGGGTTCCAAGCATCTGGAGTGGGATAGAATTCTATCCCCAACACGTCGATCAAAGTCCACGCCGATCATGATAAATTTTGGGTTTTGGGCGCCTAAAAGGGTTTCGGGCGCTCGAACCCTAAAAGTCAATAGGGTTGACTTTTTTTGTCCGTGCTCTCTACTCCAGTGCTACTCACCTCAGTCCGGGTCTTCTGCTCCGGCTCCGCTCTCTTGGATGATTTCGTCCATCCGGAATAGGGCTCACCCAAACCCAACTTCCGGCCTTCTTGAGCAACCTTCCGCTCCGGCTTCTCATCCCTCGGAACGTCGCGCGCCTCCTTCTCGTCCACCTGCGTACTCTTCTACAGCATCTCATCCCTTAGATTCACCGAGCCAATCGGCTCTCTCTCGTGTCATCCTTCTCGCTAGCTGCGTCTTTTGCTCGACTTCTTGTGCTCCTAAACTCCTGCACACTTAGACACAAGGGTTAAACACAACAAGACTTAACTTATTTGATCACATCAAAACTACCTTGTGGTACCAACAGTTTGGACTTTACCGCTTAGCATTGGATCAACCATTCAAGACTTTTCCTCTATCTTCGGTCCTCCAAGCCTATCAAGCTTTCCCTCCAAGTGTTGAATCCTCTCGACCCACTTGGTCTTTCCGCCTAACTTCCACAATCTACTAAGATTTTCTCCAGATTGAGGAAATAAGCTGCACACTCAATCAACTTGTTAGATCACAATAAGACTTAACTTGAATCTTTGACAATATCAAAACTCAGGTTCGATTATGGTGCGCCCTGCACCAACATTTTCTACTTTACACTTGCACAACTCAAACTCCACAATTAATCTAGACAATTGTATTTGTTTAGTAGACTAGTACTTAGCTATCAATCCCTATGGATCAATATTTTTATTATTTGGCGACATAACCATTTACTTCCGGTTACACAAATCAAGTTTTTGGCGTCATTGCTAAGGATTTGTTTTGGTTAATATTAGTTGAATTTCAAATTGATTGGACTAGACTCTTTTACTTCATAATTTTTATTTTTATTTATTTACACTTTTCTTAGCATTGTTTCTTTTTCTTTTTTAGGAGATAAGTTCAGTTCATGCGAAGAACTATAAGGTCAAGGGATTTATTGCCATTTAACTCAAAGATTGATCGTACTTTTTATCAAAGAAAAATTGAATAAAGAAAAATGGACCAAAATTAGATACCTCAGAACCTGGCCATAGCAAACTATAACAATCCATTGCTTGGAGACTATGCAACACAAAGTTTGAGAGGATTAAGATCTAGCATCGCTGGACCTACTATTAAGGGAAACAACTTTGAGCTTAAGCCAGCCGTAATACGTATGGTCCAGCAGTGCCAATTTGGTGGAGTGCTTATGGACCCCAATCTATATTTAGAATTTCTTTTTGGAGATTTATGTAACCTTAAAGCAAAATGGGGCTTCTACATATGCTATAAGAACTATTGTATTCCAGTTTTCATTAAGGGGCTATCATCGCTTTCCAATGAGAGTATAGCAACTTGGGATCAATGTGAATTAAGATTTCTAAGGATGTCCCTCCTAACTAGAACTTCTTAGGGTTATTGTCCCAATGGAAGAAAATTCTTACAATGCGCTGCAGCTGGGATTTGATCATTAAATGTCTAATTAACCACTTAGAAGTTCTAAATGTTGCACCATTATCTCGGGGTGCTTGTATAATTTATATGTGAAAAATTGATGACAATTATATAAAATTGATTCCACGTATTGTCAAATTTGACAACTTCACTTGTAATTTTTAGGTAAGATGATTATGCTCATCCCAGATATCTTTTATAGTCCGTTTCTAAATTATGTCAAGAAAGTTAAATCATAAGATCAACTTATAGTAATAATTTATGAGATCAACTTATAATATATCGCTAAGTGACTAGAGAGTAAGGGATTTTTTTTTTTTTGCTGAGAATATTTGTAATCTTTTTTCTTATTGTAATATATTTATTATGATCTCTAATCAACTGCACATCACGTAATTTTTTTTTTTTTTTTTGAAATCATGCTTGATGGGAATCTTGCAGATGATTCCAAATTAAATTATCTTTTTAAAATAGCATTGCTTATGCCACTTTGTTGCAGATGTCACTGTGAATTATTCTAACTTGTCCAAAAATACGAGTACAATATATACATGATGATGATGAGAACACTGCCAAACTGTTTTATTCTTTTTGAAGATCTGGAATTTTAGCAAGATACGATTATGCATTTTATGGTTCTCTAATTACAATTTAAAAAGGATAATTAAATCTTATTGTGATATCTTTCAGACTTCAAAATATACTTAAAAGAAAATATTACATCAAATGTTTATACAATACAATGCACACTGCACTGTGTTTCAAACTGCAAAATCCAAGAACCAAATTGAACCGGCCTGGTCCTTGGCGGGCGGCTCAGTCTGATCTGTACCTTTGTAGTTGCTGGTGGCTGAAGTGTGACTCAGCCCAGTCGAGTAATCGAGGGAGAGCTCCTCCCGCTGGCCGGGCAGAGGAGATGCATCCACTTCTACCCATGTCTTCGGTCTCGTTATCTTTGAGAGATCAATCGCCCTACTCTTTTTTTGTAGCTCTGCCGTTATCAAGTTCGACATAATTGACACTCGAATGGAAGAGGGAGAAATCGTAAAGATAAGGCA
The DNA here is from genome assembly GCF_018446385.1 of Zingiber officinale. Classification (NCBI taxonomy): domain Eukaryota; kingdom Viridiplantae; phylum Streptophyta; class Magnoliopsida; order Zingiberales; family Zingiberaceae; genus Zingiber; species Zingiber officinale. Next base: position 48,921,523 of record NC_055996.1, on the reverse strand, counting down.
TGTATGCGTCATGAGTGGTATATATAGATATGAAGGATGAGGAGGGACTTATCCAATCTGAAACCACAAGAATGGAATATTCTCAAGATCATCTAGATAAGGTTCTTTGTTATATATATATCATCTTGATATCTCTACTAAATATCAAGATATAATTAGTAGATATTTTGAATTGTAAATAATAAACACCTTGAGATTCAAGGCATTTATATTGAATACCAGAATATTTAATTTATACATATATTTTATCACATTAATATTTAAACGCCTTAAATTGATGCTCATAATGTGTCAAAATAATAATAAAAAAAACAAAATTTCAAGGCAACATATATAAAATACTTTAAAATTATCAAATTCTAAACGCTAAAATTTATATATAATTGCATGATTTTATTTAATTAAAATATTATAAATACATATCTTTAATTACAAAAATCAATTTTAAATTGTTTATAAAATTAGCATTTCCAATCAATCTTTTGATATATATATATATATATATATATATATATATATATATATATAATTAATAGAGTTCTTTGAATTGAAAATAATAAACACCTTAATATTTAAGGCATTTATATTGAATATCTGAATATCTTATACATATATGTTATGTGCGCTAATATCTAAATGCCTTAAATGATGTTCATAATGTGTCAAAATAATTTTTAAAAAAAATATTTAATTTTCAAGGCACCATATATAAATACTTAAAAATTTATCAAATTAAAAATTCTAAATTAAAATATGGTTGCATAATTTTATTTAATTAAAATATTATAAATGCATCTCTTTAATTACAAAAAATCATTTTAATTTTTTATTAAATTATCCTTTCTAACCAATCTTTTACATACTGCCCTAGTCGTCTTACGCAACCCACATGGTCCATTGTCTAGTTGGGACATCCGAAAATGATCCGGGCACCGGAAAATAAATGCACTCGGGGTGTTCGGATCACTTACAGAGGCCCCGACCAGACAGTCAACCATGCGCGTTGCACGTGATGAGTCGGACAGGTTATATATATATATATATATATATATATATATATATATATTGTAACGACCCGGCCCCTCGACCCCTTGGGTGGCCACACTAGCGGCCCAACCTCTCTAGATCTCCAGGTTAAATACTAGAGTTTATGAATCCTGGTAGCCAAGTGAGCACCCTAAATTGTCATGCCCCAGAGGAGTCTCTGCCAGAGGAAATTCCGACAGCATCTCCCCTGTACGGGTGACAATCTGAATCCTTTCTACATGCACAATATAGCTCAGCCACAGGCGGCTGGAATATCCACACAACCACACAGTTTATATGCAAATCTAACAGCCCACTCGGCTGTACCAAAAACCAAACACAGCGGAAAATGATAGAAAACCAAATACAAACCAAAATACAAGACTGCTAGCCGGCTAGGCTTACACCACACAACAACAAAACTCTCCGGAAACAAAACCGGAACACAAAGCCAAATACACACATATTATATACCAAGATAAAAATAAACAGAATGCGGAGACTGGTCTTCTAATGTGACATGGGGACCGGTAGGTAGGATACTCCAAACGACTCCATAAACAACCTGATACTTGAAAAAGATAGTGCTCACGGGGGTGAGTTCAACAACTCAGCGGGTAACAACTGATATGCATAATAAAGAAAATAACAACCAGCACTAATCATGCGTACAGTCTCCTGATACAAGAAGGGTAAATGCAACTGAAATAAGCAGGAGAAAACTGTACTAACCAGGACCAGGGTATAAGTACAACAGGGTCGTCAGACCGAGAGTGTCATAAATCATGTATGTATGTCAATCATATGCATCCATATAAATGCAGCAAGTAAATGCAGCAAACATAAGCAATAAATGCATCATGCATATGATGCAAATGTCATGGTCACCCCTGACGCTAGTCAGTCATCTCACACACAATGGTGAGACCGAGTGGGTAGAGCTGTGACAACCGTGCACTCTGCCATCACTGCTCCTGATGAGAGACCGAGTGGACGGGATGCTGTCGGAGTACATCTATCCTCCTACCCCAAATCATAAATGGGGGAGCTCAATGCTCTCATCTCCTGGTACACGATGACGGGGAGGAATCTCTATCGGCTACCACACTGTGTCACACTACCCATGAGCGGACCAACAGAGTCAAACAGAGTCCAACCGTCTGCCGGCTACCACGATGCTACACTAAACCAGCGGAGCCAAACAGAGCAGAACTGTCTGCCGGCTACCACGCTGAGTCACCAGACCAACGGAGCCAAACAGCAGAACTGCCACACACCTGTCTGATATACCACTAACCCATAAGTGGTGGTGTGTACAGATACATGTAACTGGCGATGTGCTCAACAATAATGGAGCAGACTATCGCATAGCATGCAATCATGCGAGATGATGCATGACACTAAACATGGCAATATCCTGAACAGCATAGCAATATTCATATATAAATATAAAGTGTGTACCATTGGACAATGAAGCAAATCAAAGGTACACAGATCAAATAAGGTATCAAAAACCCTAGGTCCTGAACATAATAAATAACATGGTTGTGTCACTATCTCTATAAGCATGTATAATCAGGTAAATACTAACATGATGTGCATAACAAATAAACAAACAAGCATGTAACAGATCGGATAGTGATCAACCGAAGCGAATAAGAAACACAATCATTGCTATTTGTTAAAAACATTACTATGCATATCAAATGACATAAAGTCAAAGTACCCGCCTCCACTAGACTGGTCCAATCCAAAATAGATCCCTCGTCGAGACACCGTCTCGAATTAAAGTCCTGTGCCAATAAAGGTATATATTTTATTTAACTAAATTCAAATAAGTAGCTAAATAAAAATCTCTAACACTAAATTAGGGCAAAACCCTAATCAACACATAAACATAAACCGAATTCACACTTAACCAATTTGTATCAAATTCCCCTACTCCTTACCTCGATACCTCATAGTCGTTCTTGATCCACAATCGCAGAGTGTGTTCACTGCTGGAAGACATAGCTGTTGGACTACTTCACCAACTGGATCAAGAAGGGAAATCAAGAAATCAACAAGGCATTCACCTAACAACCTAATTCCAGTGATAGTTCATTCCCATAACCTCTTCCTCTCCGGTTGCTGATGACGATCAATGATTCTGGCGGAGAAAACTACCAGCTACTAGTGATGTGGTGGCTGAAACTAGTAGATCATGAAATCAGAAATCCAGAATCAACCCACTTAAAGATCAGATATCCAAAGCAGAGGTTACGGCCGAGTACTACCTCAAAGACCACTGCTAGGGCACCAAGTCGGGAAAGAAGAAGACTCGATCGCTGACCCTTGGAGTCCTGATAGCCCTTCCACTTCGGCGATCAATGGTGGCTTTGGCATGATCCGATGGCGACTGGTGTAGCGCAGCGAGACCACGCTGCTAGGGCACAGCTCGAAGGGGGTATTCCCAGCAGCCTCTCGTCGCGACTAGGGTTCAGATAAGGGGTCGGTGTGGAGAGGCTAGGCTTAGAGAGGCTGGAACAGCCCGATCCGGCGGTCGGCAGTGGCGCGCAGGGACAAGTCTAGGGCACAGAGAGGAGATAGTGGTGTCTACCGGCGAGATCGACGGCGACAATCCAGTAGGGGTGGCGCAGCGTGAGGGAAAGGTGCGAGGAATCTCAATGGCTGGCACAGAGGAGATCGGAGAGGGTCGGCGGCGGTTCGAGACTAGGGAACAACGCCGTGAGAGAGAATGGGAGGGCGGCATTAGTTTGGGGGAAAATGAAGAAGAGGGGGAACCGCTCGGGCACGCGGGCAAAGAGGAGGAAACGACGAAAATGAAGAAATGTGAAAATAAATAGAAAAAGAAAAGGAATTAAGAAAATAAACATTTCCTTGCTTAAATGGAAAGCCTAGGCTTTCCCGGAGCCCAGTTTTTATCCCCGTAACCCAAGTCATACGATCTCCGAAAAGTTCTCGAAAAATTTCTAAAAATTTCAGAAAATTCCCTTATGGTGTTACATCCATTTTCGGTATTTTACATTCTCCCCCACTAATAAAAATTTAGTCCCCAAATTTCGTTATCTACCATCAGTAAAATACTAATAACAGGAAGATAGTGTAAATGCTGAACGGAACCATAACTTACATACCACGAGTGAAAAGGTGGGGGTATCGAGCTCGGATCGTATCCTCAAGCCTTACATACCATGAGTGAAAAGGTAGGGATATCGAGCTCGGATCGTATCCTCGAGCTCCCAAGTAGCCTCCTCATCCGTATGATGCTGCCATCCGACTTTAACCAGTCGAATAGTCTTGTTCCACAACTGACGCTCTTTCTGGTCTAAAATCTGTACCGGAACCACCTCATAGATGACGTCAGGCTGAACGGGAACTGAGATATCTGTCATCATATGTGTCGGGTCAGGTATGTATCTCCTCAGCACAGGCACATGGAATACGTCGTTAACACTTGCCAGGGACGGTGGTAGTGCCAGACTGTAACGACCCGGCCCCTCGGCCCCATTGGATGCCCGAAGGTGGCCCCTCGGCCGTACCGTTACTCACTAGATCTTTCCACCCCTGACCAGTGGATTTTTGCCTTCCCCAGGATTCAAACTCTAAACCTCCAGGATAAGTATTAGAGTTTATGAATCCTGGTAGCCAAGTGAGCGCCGCTCACTTGTCTACCAGGATTCATAAACTCTAATACTTATCCTGGAGGTTTAGAGTTCGAATCCTGGGGAAGGCAAAAATCCACTGGCCAGGGATAGGAAAACCGTGTGAGTAACGACACGGCCGAGGGGCCGCCTTGGGGCGTCCAAGGGGCCGAGGGGCCGAGGGGCCGGGTCGTTACATAAATGCTTACTTGGCTATAAGGATTCATAAACTCTAGTACTTATCCTGGAGATCTAGAGTTCGAATCCTGGGGAAGGTAAAAATCCACTGGCCAGGGGTGGGAAGTCTTAGTGAGTAACACGCCGGTCGACGGGCCGCCAAGGGGGCTGTTGGGCCTCCCGAGGGGCCGAGGGGCCTGGTCGTTACAATAAAAAGGCGCCTTTTATGTAACGACCCGACCCCTCGGCCCCTTGGACGCCCCAAGGTGGCCCCTCGGCCGTACCATTACTCACACGGTCTTCCCACCCCTGGCCAGTGGATTTTTGTCTTCCCCAGGATTCGAACTCTAAACCTCTAGGATAAGTATTAGAGTTTATGAATCCTGGTAGCCAAGTGAGCGGCGCTCACTTGGCTACCAGGATTCATAAACTCTAATACTTATCCTGGAGGTTTAGAGTTCGAATCCTGGGGAAGGCAAAAATCCACTGGCCAGGGGTGGGAAGACCGTGTGAGTAACGGCACGGCCGAGGGGCCGCCTTGGGGCGTCCAAGAGGCCGAGGGGTCAGGTCGTTACACAGACGGTAAGCTACCGCTCCAATCCTCTCCAAGATCTGGAAAGGTCCAATGTATCGCGGAGCTAGCTTACCTCTGAGGCCAAATCTCTTCACCCCTTTCGTGGGTGAGACTCGTAGAAAAACATGGTCGCCCATAGAGAACTCCAAAGGTCTGCGTCTCCGATCAGCATAACTCTTCTGGCAGTCTTGTGCCTCTAACATCCTCCATCTGATAGTACGGACCAACTCTTCCTCATGATGAGCTCTATGAGGTCCCAACAGCCGAGGCTCCCCAACCTCCTCCCAGAGGGTGAGTGTCCGACAAGGCCTATCATACAACACTTCAAACGGTTCCATCTGGATAGCCGAATGAATGCTGTTGTTGTAGGCAAACTCTACCAATGGCAAATGGTCCTCCCAACTACCTCCGAAATCCAATACACATGACCTCAGCAAGTCCTCTAGAGTTTGTATGGTCCGCTCTGACTGTCCATCTGTCTGCGGATGGAAAGCTGTACTGAAATGGAGGTGCGTGCCCAAGGCTTGCTGCAAACTCTGCTAGAATCGAGACGTGAACCGGGGGTCTCTGTCCGAAATAATAGTCAAAGGGACACCATGTAATCTGATGATCTCCCGGCAATATAGATCTGCCAATCGATCCAGGAAATCAATCTTCCGGATCGCTAAGAAGTGTACAGATTTGGTTAATTGATCAACGATTACCCAAATCGCATCATGGCCTCATCGTGTCCTCGACAAACCCACCACAAAGTCCATGGTGATATGTTCCCATTTCCACTCAGGAATAGGAATCCGCTGAAGTAATCCGGCAGGTCTCTGATGCTCAGCCTTCACCTGCTAACAGACAAAACATCTAGCTACGAATTCCGCGATATCTTTCTTCATGTCGTCCTACCAATAAGAACGCCTCAAATCTCGATACATGTGGATATCACCTGGATGGATCGTAAATCGAGAGCGATGAGCCTCCTGAAATAGCTCCGACAAGACTGGGTGAGACTGAGGTACACATAATCAGCCTCGAAAATATATAATACTCGCATTATCTCGGGTGAACTCTGACTGCTGCCCGGAAGCTAACTGATTGCCAATGGACTGTAAATGCTGATCTCTGGCCTGAGCCTCCTGAAATCCTCATCCTGATCGACGACTGAGCAACCATGGTAACTAGAATACACTGCTCTATCCGTCCATGCTCCTCAAGGCCCAATTCGAAGAATCTCTAAATCAAGTCTGTGACCACAACTCGGTGGCAAGCTAAAGTTCCTCTAGACTTCCTGCTGAGTGTATCGGCAACCACATTAGCTTTCCCCCGGGTGGTAGCTAATGGTACAATAGTAATCCTTCAGGAGTTCCATCCATCTCCTCAGTCGAAGATTAAGTTTCTTTCTAAGTGAACAGATATTTGAGACTCTTATGGTCAGTGAGAATCTCAAATGTAACACCGTACAGATAATGCTGTCAAATCTTCAAGGCAAAAATAATGGCGGCCGGCCACAAGTCATGAACTGGGTAGTTCTCCTCATGCTCCTTCAACAGCCGAGAAGTAGGAGACTACCTTGCCGTGCTACATCAAAACAGCGCCCAAACCCTGTAGAGATGCGTCGGTATAGAGCACGAATCCGTCCTCTCCAGAAGGTAAAACCAAAATCGGAGCCGACACTAGTCTCCGCTTCAGCTCCTGGAAGCTGGTCTCGCAATCCTCAGTCCAAGTGAACTTCACGCCTTTCCTGGTCAGGCGTGTAAGTGGCATAGCAATCCGAGAGAAACCCTCAACGTATCTCCGGAATTATCGAGCCAAACAAAGGAAGTTGTGAGCCTCCTCTTTAGACTCTGTCTACTCCCAACGGTAACAACCTCTATCTCCTATGGAACCACGGTATACTCCTACTGGTGACTTTGTGTCTCAAACATCTCACAGAAGACAACCAAAATACGCACTACTAATCTTCACATATAGACGTTTCCATCGAAACATCTCTAGAACTATGCGAAGATGGTGTACGTGACTCACCTCGGATCCGAAATAGAGCACAACATCATCAACAACAATGGAAACCGATCCAAACATCCTAGGAATACCAAATTCATCGAGTCCCTGAAAACATCTAAGGATCCGCAAGCCCTAATGGTAAAACGAAGACACATAATTTCCGTATCATAGACATTCCTAACCATAAGATCCCCGACAACAAGTCAGGAATCTGATCACTAACGATATAAATCACCAAAGAATAGATCCTCCAGTGTGAGAGCAACGCTCCATCACACGAAATACCACATATGTGGGAGCAACGCTCTGCCACAAGAAATCCTCCATATGTGGGAGCAACGCTCCACCACAAAAAATCCGAAATATGTATCTGCAATAAATATGAGAGGAATGCTCCGCTACACGCAATCCACAATATGTGGGAGCAACGCTCCACCACAAACGATCCATAACATGTGGGAGCAACGCTCCACCACAACAATCTAAAATGTGGGAGCAATGCTCCACCACAAGCAATCCATAATATATAGGAGCACGCTCCACCAAAATATTCCATAAGTGAACAAGACCTCAAACTATCCAACTAAAGACTGCACGAGATCACTCAACCACATATCACTGTGGCAGCCAGGGGTATCACAACCCAGTAAGCAAATCAAATCCATCGTCAACTCCATCAACATCGTAGTGAGTCACCCACCAATAGTATAATTAGTTGACAGGGTAATACAACAAATGACATATTGTAAACACTCAACATAGGTAGAATCATCATAATGCTACCCACAATACAACTGGCACATGTGCACACACAGCATAGGTATGATCGACATAATCCTCCAATAAACCAATCAGACCACTTGGTATAATCTACTAGAAACTCACAACAATCATAACTGGAAAAGTATACACCCACTACATGAAATTAGGCAGTCCATCATAACACTCCTACAACACATACTAATCATGTATACACACAACGTAGACATGCATAATCAGCATACTAGCTCAATCAAGCAGACCAACCCTATGCTACCAACACTCATGGGTTAAGGGTATACCTAAACAAAATCAAGCATATGTATCAAGCAGGAGTACATTAATCATAGACAATCCAAAATCAAGCAGCCTAATCATCCAGTAACAACCCTACTCTAGGTTCAAAGGAACTAGTAGAGGCTAAGAAAGATATACATGTCATGGTATAACATTGCAAGTCAATGTCGTACACTACCGAGACTATATCTAATGGGGAAAATTTTATCTTCATAAATCCTAATGTACTCTCCAAGTTATACACTAGTAATGGTTGTATCTCATAAGTGTTAAGCAATTAGCTCTACACTTTCTTACATCAGCGGGGGTCACCTATCCCAATGCACCTTCTAAGTTATCCAACCAAGTACATACAGTCCATGGTCAAAGTCTTTATGGAATAGGATACATCGATCCTCTAAAACTAGTCGAGCCGACAATGATATATGGTTATTTCAGTCCTTTCCACGTCAGTACAAGTCATGTACTCAAATGTTCTAGATACCTGACTAAGCACGAATAACCCAAAGATTCGAACCTCTAAAAATAGAGTATGACAATCCTCTACTGATTAAATTAACTAATATAACATGGTATTCTCCTGGCTAAGTCAACATGAATATGTACATACTATCCACTACACAGCTAATAATAGCAGAGGCTGGTATGTGGCTCCATCTCCTAACCAACTAGTAGTAACAAAAGCTAAAACTACTGGTGGTATGTTATGAAAAATCACCAGAGACTATAACCCTTAATCTCTATTAAGGTCGACCAAGATTAGTGGCTAACCCATCACATGTAATATGTTCTACAATAACCAGACAGGTACTAAATAAAAAGTGCTAATACATGTCATAACTATCATAGTCAACAATGCATATACTAACAAAAAGGTAGGATGACAATATACCAACATACCTCCTATAACTTGGAGATGTCCTGCCGCTGCCAGGTCCGAAAACCCGAAAAGTCACATCGAGAAGACTAAAACACGAAATCCGAAGCACGAGAAATAAGACTCGTAAACCGAGCTCCGATACCAAATAAATTGGAATCAGATAAATCTTGAAAATCTAGAACACATAGCAAGTATCGTATAACTTGGCTCTGATACCACTAAATTGTCACGCCCCAGAGGAGTCTCTGCCAGAGGAAATTCCGGCAACATCTCCCCTGTACGGGTGGCAATCTGAATCCTTTCTACATGCACAGTATACCTCAGCCACAAGCGGCTGAAATATCCACACAACCACGCAGTTTATATGCAAATCTAACAGCCCACTCGGCTGTACCAAAAACCAAACACAGCGAAAAATGATAGAAAACCAAATATAAACCAAAATATAAGACTGCTAGCCGGCTAGGCTTACACCACACAACAACACAACTCTCCGAAAACAAAACCGGAACACAAATCTAAATACACACATATCATATACCAAGATAAAAATAAACAGAATGCGGAGACTGGTCTTCTAATGTGACGTGGGAACCGGCAGGTAGGATACTCCAAGAGACTCCATAAACAACCTGGTACCTGAAAAAGACAGTGTCCACGGGGGTGAGATCAACAACTCAGCGGGTAACAACTGATATGCATAATAAAGAAAATAGCAACCAGCACTAATCATGCGTACAGTCTCCTGATACAAGAAGGGTAAATGCAACTGAAATAAGCAGGAGAAAACTATACTAACCAGGACCAGGGTATAAGTACAACAGGGTCGTCAGACCGAGAGTGTCATAAATCCTATATGCATGTCAATCATATGCATCCATATAAATGCAGCAAGTAAATGCAGCAAACATAAGCAATAAATGCATCATGCATATGATGCAAATGTCATGGACACTCCTGACGCAGTCAGCCATCTCACACATAATGGTGAGACCGAGTGGGTAGAGCTATGACAACCGTGCACTCTGCCATCACTACTCCTGATGAGTGACCGAGTGGACGGGATGCTGTCGGAGTACACCTATCCTCCTATCCCAAATCATAAATGGGGAGCTCAATGCTCTCATCTCCCGGTACATGATGACGGGGAGGAATCTCTGTCGGCTACCACGCTGCGTCACACTACCCATGAGCGGACCAACGGAGCCAAACAGAGTCCAACCGTCTGCCGGCTACCACGCTGCTACACTAAACCAGTGGAGCCAAACAGAGCAGAACTGTCTGCCGACTACCACGCTGAGTCACCAGACCAACGGATCCAAACAGCAGAACTGCCACACACTTGTCTGATATACCACTAACCCATGAGTGGTGGTGTGTACAGATACATGTAACTGGCCATGTGCTCTACAATAATGGAGCAGACTATCGCACAACATGTAATCATGCGAGATGATGCATGACACTAAATATGGCAATATCCTGAACATCATAGCAATATCCATATATAAATATAAAGTGTGTACCATAGGACAATGAATCAAATCAAAGGTACACAGATCAGATAAGGTATCAAAAACCCTAGGTCCTGAACATAATAAATAACATGGTTGTGTCACTACCTCTATAAGCATGTATAATCAGGTAAATACTAACATGATGTGCATAACAAATAAAAAAACAAGCATGTAACAGATAGGGTAGTGATTAACCGAAGCGAATAAGAAACACAATCATTGATATTTGTTTAAAACATTACTATGCATATCAAATGACAAAAAGTCAAAGTACTCGCCTCCACTAGACAGGTCCAATCCGAAATAGATCCCTCGTCGAGACACCATCTCGAATTAAAGTCCTGTACCAATAAAGGTATATATTTTATTTAACTAAATTCAAATAAGTAGCTAAATAAAAATCTCTAACACTAAATTAGGGTAAAACCCTAATCAACACATAAACATAAACCGAATTCACACTTAACCAATTTGTATCAAATTCCCCTACTCCTTACCTCAATACTGTTAATGCAATAAGACTAGCATGTAGGTCAACTCGATGACTTGATCTCACAAGTCATGGATATAGAGATATCAAGTTGACACATGGGTATGCATTAGAGAATGTATACTGAATGACCCGCCATGAGAAAGTATCATGGATCGTTATATGAGTGTCATATATTTTCTCATGTGGCTATTAGTATGACTACTAGTCCTTGGACCTGAAGTCACCATGGATCCCTACATAAGGAGTTATGTACTTTGGTTTCGTCAAACGTCACCCGTAACTGGGTGGACTATAAAGGCGATTACTGGGTATGTAACGAATTATACAGAGGGATGTGAGTGATGTAGATGGGATCTATCCCTCCTATATGACGGGAGAGACATCAGTATTCTTGATAGAGTGAGACCACGAAGTACATGGCCATGCCCAAATGAGTCAATATGAGATATTAAGCTCATTTGTTTTAGTGAGTCTACTTGGAGTTCAAGATTTAGATTGATCAAAGGATGATACGGTCTATGCCTCACATTGATCAATCTAGATGTCTAGGATAGAAGGACACTTGTCATATATTGTGAGGAGTCACAATTAGTAGTCACAAGGTGATGTTGGATCTCAACATTCTTGTAACTTGGGTAGCAATGATGTATTGCTAGATGTCGCTCATTGCTTATGTTTCTAAAGGAGTTTAGAAACATTGCCAACGTTACAAGAACCTATTGGATCACACACAAAGAACAAGTGGATGGAGATTAGGTTCATATGATGAAACAATTGGATTAGGTTCATATGATGCACCAAAGATTGGATTCGGATTAATTCAAATTAGACTTATTGAGTTAGACTCAATTAGATTCAATTGTTGAATGAGTCTAATTTAAATTTGATTCATTGAGTCAATTTATATTAATGAATTGAGATTTATTAGATTAAAATTGACTTGAACCAAAGGTTGGTTTTAACTCAACAAGGAAGAGAATTGGTCAATTTTGATTTGACCAAATGGAATTTGAAACATCAAGTTTGACTTGATGTATTGCCACATCATGAAGGTTGACTCATCCTACATGGCATGACTAACCTTGCCACATCATCTCCACCTCATCATGGTGTGCCACCTCATGGAGGTTACACATCCATTCCATTTAATGTGGCTGACCACATTAAATGGAGGAGTTACAAGATGTGGCCGGCCACACTAATGTTAGAGGAGTTTTTGTTTTGTGGCATTCAAGTGTGGTTATTGTTGCATCTTCTTCCTTGGGTTCTTCCTCCTCCTTTGCTACTGTTGCCGTGGGTTTTTCAAGCAAGGAAGAAGAAAGGTGAGTGAATCTAATCCAAGAAGAAAGGTTAGTGAAAGTCACATAGAGTTTTTAGAGGAGTGTGTTCTCTTCTTTTCTTTTCTTCATCTTCCAATCCTATCCGAGAGCATCAAGAAGTGCTAGCACACTTGTGGTGTTCTCTTCTCCATCCTTGAGTGTTAGAGAACACTTCTTGTTCGTGTGGATACTACTAGAGGTGTGTACGTTTGAACACACTCGAGATCCGGCGCACCTTGGACGAGCGGGATTCGCAAAAAGGCACGCAACAAGGGTAACCTTCTAAACATGTAGATCTAAGTGTAGATCTAGTTAGTAAATTCGTACATGTAAATTTTTTGTTCTATACTCTTCGCACAGATCCATTGGCTAAGGAGTTTCGGGGTTTCCGCGACGTGATAAAGCGGTTTTTGCGGCCCGAAAAACCCAACAGTGGTATTAGAGCCACGTGCCAAGGCGTGTACGAGTTTATTTTGGTTTTTATGAAAAATAAACATTCTGTGAATTTCTGTAATTTCATGATTTTTTATAGTTTTAAAGGGTATTTTTCTCGTAGAAGCGAAGCACAAGTGTTTAGACACTTGTAGGCTTCGACTACCGAGAAGATTTTTCCGTAATGGCAATGTTTCGACCCAAAACCTGTTGGGACAGCGGGCTAAGGCGCTGTAGGATCGCTTAGGAGCAACTCGCGATGGCTAGATCGCGGGTAGGGGTACTGCCCCTAACCCCGCAAGGGGATTTGCTCCGCGATTGCGCCCGAAATCGCTAATCGGGACCGCCGGGAAAAATTTACTCATAAAATTGTAAAAATTATGAAAAATTACAGAAAATTATAAAAATATATAATTTTGAATTATATATTATTTTTTTGATAGTCATGGCCCAAAAAGACCCAATATGATTGGATTTGTGTTGTAATTTATAATATGGCCTGCGTGCCGTCATGTGTTTATATGTGCTGTATTTGATACGCGACCTGCGCGTCGTGCCTCCCTATTTATATTCTGGTTGTAAATTAGATTTAGACTCGAATGTAACTCGAGTTTCAAAATTGTAATGTAAATTTTGAAGCGGTGGAAGGTCCACTCGAGACGGAGTTACGAGGAGGGCACGAGCAACACGAGGTGGTCAAAGGAAGGAGCTTGAGAAGCTGTTGACCTTAGGTTGACCATCCGATCTTCTCATTGGCTTGAGAAGATCGTAGTAGGGCCATGACATAATCACAAAATTTAGTTAATTACTTGTGTATGTGATGCATGTTTAATTAAGTAATTAATTAGTGCCCAACGATTAAGATTAGATCTAAATCGTGCACAAGATGCACCCTTACGATTAGATTAGATCTACATCGTGTACAAGATGCACCCTATCGATTAGATTAGATCTATATCGAGTATATGATACAACATCGACGTTTAGATTAGATCTAAATCACGTCAACTCTAATGCCTACCGTGCCGTGATACCTATCACTACCTCGATCACATGTGTTGTTGAATCTTCCAAAGCAGAGCAACACATATTATCTTGGTAGGGTACGGAGGGACAATCTTGGTCCCGCTTATCAACGCATGGACGAGTACAAACTCAATTAGATTGAGTATTCCTAATTTACTCGGTTGGATCGAGTACAACTATAGGCATTCTTCCAATGGTTGGAAAGGTAGGACAAAATCACATTTATATTAATTCTCGGGCGTATTAGCCAAAGCTAACTCAAGTTTTAATATCAATGCGGATCTTGATCCTATAAACAAGAGTTGCATAGAGATGTAATTGGTAATCGTTACCTACCGATCATACTAAGTCTTGGGCGCATTAGACAAAGCTAACTCAAGGGTTAGTATGATGTGGATCTTATCCCACATGAATTATAGAATTCAGTGGGAGCATCACTTAGTTAAAGGCCTAATTAAATGATTAAGAATATGATACTTATTACTGCATTTATTTCTGTTGTAGATTACCATGACGTCGAATACGAACACCTTTTCTCTGCGTTCTGTCCTTAAGAAGGGCAAGCTCAACGGAGCAAATTGTAGGACCGTTAGATTCGATAGAGGGGGGGTGAATATCGATTCGAAAAAGACGAGTATAAACGCAGCGGAAAAAGATAAAGTAGACACAAATATTTTTACTTCGTTCGGAGCCTGTGACGACTCCTACTCGAAGGCCCGTGGTCCTTGACCACTTTCGTTGGGCAATCACTAGCAAGTCGAAATATGATTACAGAAAAAGTACAGGAGATGCTAGTAATAATAAAGCAATACCGACAAAGAGAAAATTAAGCAAAAACCGGAAGAGCACTTTTGTCGGAGCGTTGTTGACGTCGCACTTGAACGTCGAGCAGCAAGATCAGCAGAAGAGTTCTCAGTCAAAGTTTTTTCTGAAGCTCCTGTCTGGGGCTTCTTTTATATGCTGTTCCGGGCGCCTGGATCCCTTCCGGGCGCCTGGAGTGTGACGTAACTGCTCAAATCAAGATGCTCCACGTGGCGCGCTCGGATCCCTTCCGGGCGCCCGGACCACCTTGTTCCAGAAAGACTCCTTTTTCCTGCAAAACAAGGTTAGTCCGAGGCAAATATATATCCTGTTAAACAAATGGTTAGCACAGTTAAAGTTCAACAGATAAATAAAGAGAGTATGACTTAGATTCCGTCTTTCCGAGACCGGAATCTAGTCACGATCTCGACTTAGACATCCGAAATGGATCTAAGCCGGATCGACGCCTAATGTCCCCTTCCCGGGAACGCGTCCTCACAGTCACTCCCCTCCAGTGACTTACCTCACTTACCTGCCAGACGTCCGGTCAGCCCGTCGACCCGTCTGGACTTCTCGCCAAGCGTCCGGTCAGCCCGTCGACCCGCTTGGACTTCTCGCCAGCTATCCGGTCAGCCCGTCGACCTAGCTGGACTTCTCGCCAAGCGTCCGGTCAGCCCGTCGACCCGCTTGGACTTCTCGCCAGCTATCCGATCAGCCCGTCGACCTAGCTGGACTTTTCCTGCACACTTGATCAAAGTGTCAGACAACAACACAACTAACTTAACCTATTTGTCATTCATCAAAACCTGGGTTAGACCGTTAGTGCTACCCGCACCAACAATCTCCCCCTTTTTGATGGAATGACAACCTGGTTAAGTTAGTGAAAGCATATGTACGAAACAACATGCATTTGTGTGGTTTTAAAGTTAGTTTGTGTTTTCAAATTGGTTTAGCTAACTTAACCACCTAACTCTCCTCCCCCTTTGGCATTCATCAAAAAAAACAAGGGAGACAATCATAGTGTAGAGTTACTGAAAACAATAACACTTAATCTTAAAAAATAACTGAGTTTGGTTCAGAATTCAAGGAAAAAAAAATACAATTTTTAAATCCAAGAAAAGATCAAGTTGACTTGGGGGAGTATAAAGTTTTGAAAACTTGTATAAAGCAGTAGCTTTTAGCGTTTAGAAAAATTGCTAAGTTTTAATTTTCAAACATAAGTGTATAAGGTCTAAATTTCAAGATTAAATATTCAAAACAAGTTTCAACTTTGAAACGCTTTTCAAACATAAGTTTTCAAAACCAAAATTCCAAAACTAAGTTTGAAAAAAAATCTATTGTTCAAAACTAATTGAAATTTATTTTTCAACACTAAGTTTGTAAAAGATTCAATTTTCAAAATCAAGGAAAATTAGTTTGAGAAGCTTAGTTTTTTTTTGTAAAATTTAAACTTCAAATCAAAATGTCAAAATTAAGTAAAATCAAATTTTAAGAACTAGATTCAGGATAATTTTCAAAGTAAAGTTAAATTAAATTTAAATTTTTAATTTTAGTTTTCAAAGGAGTTTGGTAAAAGTAAGATCATATTTTTAGAATGTTTTTGTAAAATTTGTTTTTCAAAATCAAATTTTCAAAGTTTAAAAGTATTAGATTCAAAACCTTTCAAACTTTCAAATTTTTGTAAAAAATTTCACAATTTTAAACAAGTTGTTTTTAAACTTTGATTTTCAAAATTAAGTTTAAAATTCAATTTGGAAAACTAAAGTAGTTTTATTTCTCCCCCTGAATTGGATACTTAACTTTAACCAGCTGTCTAACCAATTAGGTACTAACTAACTATCAAAAGATAGTAGCTTTCACTTGGTTAGTCAGATTAAGTTAATTATAATCAGTCAGTGTTTGACTTGACTGATGAACTTTAATCTGATTAATATCTGAATTGTATTTAACGTCCAGACTTATGCTGATGCACTGAAATAAGCATCTTAAGTCCAGACAGTTGGCCTATGCATCTCACCCCTTTCTATGTTTATCAAACACAAGCAAGGTAAACCTAAGGTGTTGGTGAGATGCTCAAAAAACTAGTCCTATGGGTACATGCTTTCTAAGGATGTAAAACTAGTCTAAGGCCAAAACTATTTTCGAAAGTCTAAAAATGGAAAGTTTGAAAACAAACAAGTTTAGCCTATAAGTTGGTGAAATCAATTTTGAAAGTATTTTTGAAAGATCCTAGTCTATTAAGCACATCCCTAATTTTCGTCGTAAGTTGCTAAATTCACTTTCAGGGAGAGGTTTTGTAAAAATGTCAGCTAAATTTGATTTGGACTCAATGTACTTGAGTTCAATATCGCCTTTAGTAACATGATCCCTGATGAAGTGGTGTCTAATTTCAATATGTTTGGTTCTTGAATGATGCACAGGATTCTTGGTTAAGTTAATTGAACTTATATTGTTAATTTATACTTTTACATTTGTGATATTTAAGTTGAAATCTTTTAGAGTATGCATCATCCATAATATTTGTGCAACACATTCGCCTATAGCTATGTATTATGACTCAGTTGTAGACAGAGCAACACAATGTTGCTTTCTACTAAACCAGCTAACAAGTGATGAACCTAATAATTGGCATCCACCACTTGTGCTTTTGCGGTCTAATTTGCATCCAGCATAATCTGAGTCAGAATACCCTATTAGTTCAAAATTACTTGTCCTAGGATACCAGATTCCTACATTTGTTGTTCCTTTAAGATATCTAAAAATTCTTTTAACCTGTGTCAAATGGGATTCCTTAGCACAAGTTTGGTATCTAGCACACATACTAACTGCAAATAAAATATCAGGTCGGCTTGCAGTTAGGTACAGTAGGCTACCTATTGCACTTCTATAATATTTTAAGTCAACTGGTTTTCCATTTGGGTCACTATCTAAGATTGTGTTTACAGCCATCGGTGTTTTTATTTCTTTTGTATTTTCCATTCCGAATTTTTTAAGTAATTCTTTGGTGTATTTATGTTGAGAGATATAGTTTCCTTCATTTGTCTGTTTGATTTGTAATCCTAAGAAATAGGTTAGTTTTCCCACTAAGCTCATTTCAAACTCTTTTTCCATTAGATTAATAAATTCTTCTAAAAATTCTGAATTTGTTGAGCCAAATATTATGTCATCCACGTATATTTGTGCAATAAATATGTTTGTATTTAATGATTTGACAAACAAGGTTGGGTCAATTTGACCTTGTTTGAATCCTTTAGATGTTAGGTAAGATGTTAGCCTCTCATACCACACCCTGGGTGCTTGTTTAAGTCCATATAGGGCTTTCTTTAATTTAAAAACATAATCAGGGTGTTCTAAGCTTTCAAAACCAGGAGGCTGACCTACATAAACTTCTTCTTTGATTAGTTCATTAAGAAAGGCAGACTTAACATCCATTTGGTATATTTTAAATCCCTTATGGGCTGCATAACTTAGTAACATTCTAATGGATTCTAATCTGGCTACTGGGGCATATGTTTCATCATAGTCAAGTCCTTTGGCAACCAGCCTAGCCTTATTTCTAGTAATTTCCCAGTTTCACTTAGTTTGTTTCTGAATACCCATTTTGTTTCTATTATTTTCTTATTCTTAGGTGGTGGGACTAGGTCCCAGACCTCATTACGCTCAAATTGGGCTAGTTCTTCTTGCATAGCTATAATCCAATCTGGGTCTAGTAGGGATTCATCCACAGTTTTAGGTTCAATTTTTGAAATTAATGAGATTTGACTTAGGTTTCTAAAGGATGATCTGGTTTGAACTCTTAAGTCTGGGTCACCAATTATTTGATCAATTGGATGATTTGGGTTTACCCTTATTGTTTTAGGAGGTTGATTCTCTTGATGTTGTTCCTCGTCTTCATGATTTAGAGTTTGGTTGGTTTCTGGAACAAACTCTGGGGGTTGTGTAGGTTCTATGTCTTGTTTAGTTTCTTTAAATTTTACATTAGTAGTTTCTTCAATTTTTAAGGTAACTTTATTATAAATTCTGTAGCCTCTACTGTTTAGGGAATATCCTACAAAAATTCCATTTTCAATTTTAGAGGTGAATTTTCCTAAGTGTTCTCTTGTATTTAAGATAAACACTGGGCACCCAAATACCTTAAAGTATTTTATGTTTGGTTGTTTATTATAAAATATTTCGAAGAAAGTTTTGTTATGAGTTTTATTTATTGTTGTTCTGTTCTGTACATAGCAGGCTGTACTAACGGCTTCTGCCCAAAAGTATTTAGGTAGGTTATACTCATTTAACATTGTTCTAGAAGCTTCAAGTAAGGTTCTATGTTTTCTTTCTACAATTCCATTTTGTTGGGGGGTTTTAGGGCATGAGAACTCATGATGGTAACCGTTTTCTAGACAAAAACTGTTAAAGTTATGATTTTTAAATTCTCCCCCATTGTCACTCCTAATTCTTTTAATTTTAATATCTTTTTCGTTTTCAATCTGTTTGCAAAAATTTGTAAGAATTTTAAAAGTTTCATCTTTATGTTTTAAGAATTTTACCCAAGTAAACCTAGAGTAATCGTCTATAATTACTAAACAGTATAAGTTTCCATTAATGGATTTGACTCCATAGGAGTCAAAAAGATCTAAATGTAGAAGTTCTAAGATTGAGTTAGTTTGTGGTTGATTTGTTTGTTTGTGGGTTGATTTAGTTTGTTTTCCTTGTTGACAAGCATTACATATAGTTGAATCTAAGTTAGGTAACTTCGGTAAGCCTTTTACAAGTCCATTTAGTTTACTTATATTTCTAAAGTTGGTGTGAGACATTCTCCTATGCCATAACCAAGTTTCTTCTTTTTGTGTTAAATAGCACTTAATGGAAGAAATGGTTAAGTTGATGACATAGATGTTGTCTTTTCTAAAACCTTTTAGGCTTATGGTAGGATTATCTAGGTGTTTGATTGAGCATTCTGTAGATAGAAACTTGACCTTATACCTAGTATCACACAATTGACTTATACTTAGAAGATTATATTTAAAGTTTTCAACAAGTAAGACATTTGTAATTATAAAATCTAATTTTAATTCAATATTACCTATACCAATTACCTTGAGCTTGCCGTTGTTTCCAAAGGCAACTGTTCCTAGGCTTTTGTAAGTGAGTTGAGTGAACTTGGTGTGATCTCTAGTCATATGTTTGGAGCAACCACTGTCCAAAATCCACTTGGTTTCCTACAGTAAGTAGGATTTAAAGTGAGTCTTTTGAGCATGCATTAATTTAAGTTTTAAAATAAAAATTTTGAAGTTAATTTTTTAAGTTTAAAATTAAATTTTAAAATTAATTTTTTAAGTTTAAAATTAAATTTTGAAATTAATTTAAGTTTTAAAATTAAAATTTTGAAGTTAATTTCTTAAGTTTAAAATTAAATTTTAAAATTAATTTTTTAAGTTTAAAATTAAATTTTGAAATTAATTTAAGTTTTAAAATTAAAATTTTGAAATTAATTTAAGTTTTAAAAATTAAAATTTTGGAGTTAATTTTTTAAGTTTAAAATTAAATTTTAAAATTAATTTTTTTTAGTTTAAAATTAAATTTTAAAATTAATTTAAGTTTTAAAATTAAAATTTTGAAATTAATTTAAGTTTTAAAAATTAAAATTTTGAAATTAATTTAAGTTTTAAAAATTAAAATTTTGAAGTTAATTTTTTTAAGTTTAAAATTAAATTTTGAGATTAATTTAAGTTTTAAAATTAAAATTTTGAAATTAATTAAAAAAAATGAAAATATTTTTTTTTTTAAGTTTAAAATTAAAATTAATTTTTAAGCCTTATTCATCTCACCCGATCTATATTATCAATCAGGGAATCCTATGGTTTTGTGAGATGAAATTGGTTTGATTACAGAGTTTTGGTTTAACTAGTGTTAGATTCAGACTTAGCTTTGGTTTCCACAAATAGGCATTCTTCGGATAAACTTCTAAGCTTGGTGAGTCACAAGGACATCATTAGAAGTAACCAACCTTTCGAGGTTTTCCGAATAGTCCTATCCACGGAACTTAGTACTAAACCTTGGTCTAACTGGTTAGGATTCGTTTAAGGGTAGCTTCGGTCAGTTCCACTTGGCCAAATGCACCAGATCGAAACCATATCTTTCTAGACATGCGATGCCCAAGTTTCCCTAACGCACTATCATCCAAAAATTTCACCAATACCATGTTTCAAGTTAAACTTGGTCTCTTTTTAACTAATCCTAATTACCCTGCCGGGTTGGTAAATTTTAGGTTACCCTATCGGGTAAGTTAGTTTTGGAGGTGCCAGCTATTCTGGAGCCTCCCCCTGAATTATTGGCCATTAATTTAAGTTTTGATTTTAGGCTTGTGTCGATTCTTTTTATAGTTATAGTTAACTTGGTGATAATTCTGTTTAGATTTTGAATTTGATTTAGGTTTGTATTTTGGATTTTGGTTTGGTTTATTTAATTTTATATAATGTATTTTTTCTTTAGGTATATAATATTGATTAAGTCCTACTTGCGTGGTCAGACAAGCTTTCGGAACCCAAGCTAGATTGGTTGACTTGTATTGGGTTATTAATGATTTGAAGGTTTTATTTGAATTCGACTTATATCCTAGTCCGGTTTTATTATAACATGCTTTTTGATTATTTAGGATTAAATCTAAATTTTTTGATCTTATTGTAAATTTTTCTAACATCTCTTTTAAATTGTTTATTTCATTTTTTAATGATAAATTCTCCTCCTCAAGTGTTAGATCTTGAGTTGGATTTGAATTCTTTAATTGTTCCTTGAGGTTTTGATTTTCCTCAAGAAGTGATTTGTTTTCATTTTCTAATTTAGTTAATTTACTATTTAGACAGGAAATAATTCTAAAAAAATTTTGTTTAAATTAAAGTATACCTCATTCGGGCCTTCGGAAACGAGTACGGACTCGTGGCTTGTTTCGGGTTCAGACCCGTCGTCATCTTCCGACTCGTTATCTGTTTCGGCTTCGCGGGCCATCAGTGCGAGGTGGCTTTGATGTTTCTGCTCTTCTTCCTCCGATTCGTCCGAGGAGTCATCCCACATTGCTTTGAGTGCCTTCTTTTTGGTTGGCTTTGGTTTGTCGAACTTTAGTTTTGGACATTCGTTCTTGTAATGTCCCTTTTTGTTGCAGCCGTAGCAAGTCACGTTCTTTTGTTCTGAGGGAGAGCTGATCTTTTGAAGATCCTTTTTGCTGACTCTTTTTCCTGGTGAACATTTTTCTTACCAAGTTCACCAGGTGTTCTTCGTCTTCGGAGTCTTGGTCGGAGTCTTCTTCAAGTTCAAGCTTGCCTTTCTTTTCTTTGGAGGAACCTGCAAATAGTGCTATACCTTTCTCGGCTCCGGCATTAGTTTGTTCGTGTAATTCTAATTCACAAAACAGCTCGTCTAATTTTAAGTTAGAAAGATTCTTAGAAATTTTGTAGGCATCCACTATTGATGCCCACAAACTATTACGTGGAAAAGCGTTTAAAGCGTACCTTATTAGGTCTCTGTTCTCCATTTGGTGGCCTATTGCATGAAGCCCGTTGAGGATGTCCTTGATCCTCGCGTGTAGTTGATTCGTTGTTTCTCCTTCCTGCATTTTTATATTAAAGATTTTGTTTAGAAGCAGGTCTCGTTTTGTTACCTTAGCGTCGCACGTTCCCTCGTGCAGTTCGATCAACTTGTCCCATAGCTCTTTAGCGTTTTTGTGTGGACCGACTCTGTTCAGTTCTTCTCTTGTCAATCCGCACTATAGAGTGTTGATCGCTTTATTTTCTGTTGATGCTTTTCTCTTCAGATCGGATGTCCAGTCTTGAGGATCCACTAGATTCCCGGGGTTGTCCACTGGAATTTTGTAGGGTCTCGTAATGCTCATCCACTGGTCGAAGTCTGTTTTGAGGTAGACCTCCATGCGCTTCTTCCAGTACGGAAAGTCGTCCCCATTGAAGAGTGGAGGTCGCACTGTGCTGAATCCTTCTTGTTGGGACATTCTGTGCACAGGTAAATAACCAAAAAATATCCCAAGACTTGGTCTTGGATTAGTAGTGCGGGAAGAAAAAGATAGAAAAAGAAATCTAAATTTGTGTTGAACTAATTTAAATTGATTAGTGAAATATTAAGTTAACGAAACACCAGTTTTTAAAATTAATTAAAACAACAATTCACCCCCTGTCTGATTGGTGGTTGCACCAAATCAGAGCGGAACCTCGCTCTGATACCACTTGTAGGACCGTTAGATTCGATAGAGGGGGGGGGTGAATATCGATTCGAAAAAGACGAGTATAAACGCAGCGGAAAAAGATAAAGTAGACACAAATATTTTTACTTCGTTCGGAGCCTGTGACGACTCCTACTCGAAGGCCCGTGGTCCTTGACCACTTTCGTTGGGCAATCACTAGCAAGTCGAAATATGATTACAGAAAAAGTACAGGAGATGCTAGTAATAATAAAGCAATACCGACAAAGAGAAAATTAAGCAAAAACCGGAAGAGCACTTTTGTCGGAGCGTTGTTGACGTTGCACTTGAACGTCGAGCAGCAAGATCAGCAGAAGAGTTCTCAGTCAAAGTTAATTCTGAAGCTCCTGTCTGGGGCTTCTTTTATATGCTGTTTCGGGCGCCTGGATCCCTTCCGGGCGCCTGGAGTGTGACGTAACTGCTCAAATCAAGATGCTCCACGTAGCGACGAGTCGTCTAGATAAAATTCGCCTTCCGGGCGCCCGGATCCCTTCCGGGCGCCCGGATCCCTTCCGGGCGCCCGGACCACCTTGTTCCAGAAAGACTCCTTTTTCCTGCAAAACAAGGTTAGTCCGAGGCAAATATATATCCTGTTAAACAAATGGTTAGCACAGTTAAAGTTCAACAGATAAATAAAGAGAGTATGACTTAGATTCCGTCTTTCCGAGACCGGAATCTAGTCACGATCTCGACTTAGACATCCGAAATGGATCTAAGCCGGATCGACGCCTAATGTCCCCTTCCCGGGAACGCGTCCTCACAGTCACTCCCCTCCAGTGACTTACCTCACTTACCTGCCAGACGTCCGGTCAGCCCGTCGACCCGTCTGGACTTCTCGCCAAGCGTCCGGTCAGCCCGTCGACCCGCTTGGACTTCTCGCCAGCTATCCGGTCAGCCCGTCGACCTAGCTGGACTTCTTGCCAAGCGTCCGGTCAGCCCGTCGACCCGCTTGGACTTCTCGCCAGCTATCCGGTCAGCCCGTCGACCTAGCTGGACTTTTCCTGCACACTTGATCAAAGTGTCAGACAACAACACAACTAACTTAACCTATTTGTCATTCATCAAAACCTGGGTTAGACCGTTAGTGCTACCCGCACCAACACAAATTTCCTGGACTGGTACAGGAACCTGAGAATAGTTCTCACCCAAGAACGTAAACTGTACGTTCTGGAGCAGCCCATTCCGGAGGCTCCTCCTTCCACTGCCACGTGAGCAGACCGAGATGCTTACAAGAAGCATCAAGATGATGCATTAGATGTGTCCTGTCTTATGCTCGCAACCATGAACTCTGAGCTTCAGAAGCAACATGAGTTGATGGGCGCTTACGATATGGTTGAACATCTTTGTCACCTATATCAAGGACAAGCAAGGCACTGGAAGAGGAACTCCAAAGAATACCTGGAAGATCTTAAGAAGAAGAGAAATAAGATTTCTACTTCAGGTATACATGTTATAGAAGTCAACCTCTCTATTTCTTCATCGTGGGTATTAGATACCGGATGTGCTTCACACATTTGTACTAATATACAAGCGCTGAGAAATAGCAGGATATTGACGAAGGGTGAGGTAGACCTATGAGTAGGCAATGGAGCACGGGTTGCTGCCATTGCTGTAGGAACTTACTATCTATCTCTACCCTCTGGGCTTGTACTAGAATTAGATGATTGTTGTTATATGCCTGCCTTGACTAAGAACATAATTTCAGTTTCTTGTTTGGACAAGAAAGGATTTTCGTTTACAATAAAGAACAAATGTTGTTCCGTCTATTTAAACGATATGTTCTATTGTAGTGCACCTCTGATGAACGGACTCTATATTCTAGACCTTGAGAGCCCTATCTATAACATAAATACCAAGAGGTTCAAGTCAAATGACATGAACCAAACTTATCTCTGGCACTGTCGCTTAGGTTATATAAATGACAAGCGCTTATCCCAGCTCCATAAGGATGGTTTGTTGGACTCATTTGATTTTGAATCGTATGAGATGTGCGAGTCATGCCTACTAGGCAAGATGACCAAGACACCTTTTAGTGGGCACAGCGAAAGAGCGACTGATTTGTTAATACTTATACATAGTGATGTATTTGGCCCTTTCAATGTCGCTGCTAGAGGCGGTTATAGGTACTTCATCACATTTACTAATGACTTCAGTAGATATGGTTATGTGTATTTGATGACACATAAGTCTGAATCCTTTGAAAAGTTCAAAAAATTCAAGAATGAAGTACAGAACCAGCTTGGTAAGAGTATTAAGATACTTTGATCAGATCGAGGTGGAGAATACCTTAGCCATGAGTTTCATGACTATCTAGCTGAGTGTGGGATCCTATCCCAACTCACTCCTCCTGGAACACCAAAGTGGAATGGTGTATCCGAAAGGAGAAATCATACCTTATTAGATATAGTACGGTCTATGATGAGTCACACAGATCTTCCGACATTCCTTTGGGGCTATGCTCTAGACACGACAACTTTTATACTCAACCGAGTTCCATCTAAGGCCGTGATAAAGACACCATATAGGATATGGACTAGGAGAGATGCCCAGGTGTCTTTCATGAGAATTTGGGGTTGTGAGGCTTACGTTAGACGTCAAGTCTCAGATAAATTAGGACCCAAATCCGACAAGTGCTATTTTATAGGATATCCCAAGGAAACTAAGGGATATTACTTCTACATTCCCAGTCAGCACAAGATAGTTGTGGCAAAGACTGGAGTCTTTCTAGAAAGGGACTTTGTTTCTAGAAAGGCTAGTGGGAGTACATTCGATCTTGAAGAAGTTCAAGATGCGGATCCTAGCACTGAAGCCTCGATGGAAGTTGAACTGGAACCACAAAGTGTTGTGGATGATGTTGTTCCACAAATTGTTGAGAAACAACAACCAATTCAAGTAGACCTACCTCTTCGCAGGTCTGATAGGGTATGTCGTCAGCCTGAGAGATACTCATTTCTCTTGTCTGACCATGATGATGTTGTGCTCATAGAGGATGAGCCTATCACCTATCAGGAAGCTGTGATGAGGCCAGATTCCGAGAAATGGCTAGAGGCCATGAGATCCAAAATGGAATCCATGTACACCAACCAAGTATGGACTTTGGTTGATCCACCTGAAGGGGTAAACCCTATAGGGTGTAAGTGGGTCTTTAAGAGAAAGACTGACATGGATGGACTTATCTATAAGGGTCGCTTGGTAGCTAAAGGTTTCAACCAGATTCATGGTATTGACTATGATGAAACTTTTTCTCCAGTAGCGATGTTTAAGTCCATTCGGATCATGCTTGCTATTGCAGCTTACCACGATTACGAGATCTGGCAGATGGATGTCAAAACCACGTTTCTAAATGGAAACCTACTCGAGGATGTGTACATGACACAACCTGAGGGTTTTGTAGATCCAAAGCATACTAGCAGAGTATGTAAGCTGCATAGGTCCATTTATGAACTAAAGCAAGCTTCTCGGAGCTGGAATCTTCGATTCGATGATGCAATCAAACAGTTTGGTTTCATCAAGAATAAAGATGAACCTTGTGTCTACAAGAAGGTTGTAGGGGGCATAGTTGTCTTCCTCATATTGTATGTGGATGACATACTACTCATTGGGAAAGAGATCCCTTTGCTACAGTCTGTCAAGACTTGGCTAGGGACATGTTTCTCAATGAAGGACTTAGGTGAGGCATCCCGCATTCTAGGGATACAGATCTATAGAGATAGATCTAAGAGATTGCTTGGCCTAAGTCAGAGTACATACATTGAAAAGGTACTCATTCGGTTTTCCATGCAGAACTCCAAGAAGGGGTTTCTGCCGATGTCACATGGCGTGAGTCTTTCGAAGACTCAAGGTCCCTCTTCTAGAGAGGAGAGAGACCGCATGGATCATATCCCTTATGCTTCAGCCATAGGATCTATCATGCTATGTACTCGACCTGATGTCTCGTATGCTTTGAGCATGACGAGCAGAAACCAGTCAGATCCAGGTGAAAGTCACTGGATAGCGGTCAAGAATATTCTTAAGTACTTAAGAAGGACTAATGAATATTTCTTGATATATGGAGGCGATGATGAGCTAGCTGTAAAGGGTTATAGTGATGCTAGCTTCCAGACCGACCAGGATGATTATCGATCGCAGTCAGGGTTCGTGTTTTGCATAAATGGTGGTGCTTTGAGCTGGAAGAGTTCGAAGCAGGACACAGTAGTTGATTCTATGATAGAGGCCGAGTATATTGCTGCATCAGAGGCAGCAAAGGAGGCAGTTTGGATTCACAAGTTCGTCACTGAACTTGGGGTGGTTTCTAGCATTGCTGACCCTATTGAGCTCTATTGTGACAACAATGGAGCTATAGCACAGGCGAAGGAACCTCGCTCACACCAGCGGACCAAACACATACTACAGCGCTTCCATCTCATTCGAGAGAGGAGATGTGAAGATTTGAAGAGTACCCACAGAGGCTAACATCGCAGATCCCTTGACCAAGGCTTTGGCACAGAGGAAGCATGATGGTCACACTAGGTCATTGGGGCTTAGAGCCTACACTGATTGGCACTAGTGCTAGTGGGAGATTGTTAGCTAGAGCCCTAGAGCCAATCATTTGATGATTGTATTATGGACTTGTTATATCATATTCTATATAAATAAAGGTATTTGGTTTTTTGTTATTATACTTACTTGTATTGGTGTCAAATAAACTAAGTATAATAATGTCCTTGAGTAGAAGGTTCTTACCTATATCAATCGATTAGCTGAACTGATAGTGAGATGATATAGGGAACACTACTCTTAATCATTCCTAGTCGAGTATTAACATTCAGGGACAATGTTAATGCAATAAGACTAGCATGTAGGTTAACTCGATGACTTGATCTCACAATTCATGGATATAGAGATATCAAGTTGACACATGGGTATGCATTAGAGAATGTATACTGAATGACCTTCCATGAGAAAGTATCATGGATCGTTATATAAGTGTCATATACTTTCTCATGTGGCTATTAGTATGACTACTAGTCCTTGGACCTGAAGTCACCATGGATCCCTACATAAGGAGTTATGTACTTTGATTTCGTCAAACGTCACCCGTAACTGGGTGGACTATAAAGGTGATTACTGGGTATGTAACGAATTATGCAGAGGGATGTGAGTGATGTAGATGGGATCTATCCCTCCTATATGACGGGAGAGACATCAGTATTCTTGATAGAGTGAGACCACGAAGTGCATGGCCATGCCTGAATAAGTCAATATGAGATATTGAGCTCATTTGTTTTAGTTAGTCTACTTGGAGTTCAAGATTTAGATTGATCAGAGGATGACACGGTCTATGCCTCACATTGATCAATCTAGATGTCTAGGATAGAAGGGCACTTGTCATATATTGTGAGAAGTCACAATTAATAGTCACAAGGTGATGTTGGATCTCAACATTCTTGTAACTTGGGTAGTAATGATGTATTGCTAGATGCCGCTCATTGCTTATGTTTCTAAAGAAGTTTAGAAACATTGCCAACGTTACAAGAACCTATTGGGTCACACACAAAGAACAAGTGGATGGAGATTAGGTTCATATAATGAACCAATTGGATTAGGTTCATATGATGCACCAAAGATTTGATTCGGATTAATTCAAATTAGACTTATTGAGTTAGACTCAATTAGATTCAATTGTTGAATGAGTCTAATTTAAATTTGATTCATTGAGTCAATTTATATTAATGAATTGAGATTTATTAGATTAAAATTGACTTGAACCAAAGGTTGATTTTAACTCAACAAGGAAGAGAATTGGTCAATTTTGACTTGACCAAATGGAATTTGAAACATCAAGTTTGACTTGATGTATTGCCACATCATGAAGGTTGACTCATCCTACATGGCATGACTAACCTTGCCACATCATCTCCACCTCATCATGGTGTGCCACCTCATGGAGGTTACACATCCATTCCATTTAATGTGGCCGGCCACATTAAATGGAGGGGTTACAAGATGTGGTCGGACACACTAATGTTAGAGGAGTTTTTGTTTTGTGGCATTCAAGTGTGGTTATTGTTGCATCTTCTTCCTTGGGTTCTTCCTCCTCCTTTGCTACTGTTGCCGTGGGTTTTTCAATAAAGGAAGAAGAAAGGTGAGTGAATCTAATCCAAAAAGAAAGGTTAGTGAAAGTCACATAGAGTTTTTAGAGGAGTGTGTTCTCTTATTTTCTTTTCTTCATCTTCCAATCCTATCCGAGAGCATCAAGAAGTGCTAGCACACTTGTGGTGTTCTCTTCTCCATCCTTGAGTGTTAGAGAACACTTCTTGTTCGTGTGGATACTACTAGAGGTGTGTACGTTTGAACACACTCGAGATCCAGCGCACCTTGGACGAGCGGGATTCGCAAAAAGGCACACAACAAGGGTAACCTTCTAAACATGTAGATCTAAGTGTAGATCTAGTTAGTAAACTCGTACATGTAAATTTTTTGTTCTATACTCTTCGCATGGATCCGTTGGCTAAGGAGTTTCGGGGTTTCCGCGACGCTAAAAATCAGTTTTTGCGGCCCGAAAAACCCAACAGATACCTCATAGTCGTTCTTGATCCACAATCGTAGAGTGTGTTCACTACTGGAAGACATAGCTGTTGGACTACTTCACCAACTAGATCAAGAAGGGAAATCAAGAAATCAACAAGGCATTCACCTAACAACCTAATTCCAGTGATAGTTCATTCCCATAACCTCTTCCTCTCCGGTTGCTGATGACGATCAATGATTCTGACGGAGAAAACTACCAGCTACTAGTGATGTGGTGGCTGAAACCAGTAGATCATGAAACCAGAAATCCAGAATCAACCCACTTAAAGATCAGATATCCAAAGCAGAGGTTAGGGCCGAGTACTACCTCAAAGACCACTGCTAGGGCACCAAGTCGGGAAAGAAGAAGACTCGATCGCTGACCCTTGGAGTCCTGATAGCCCTTCCACTTCGGCGATCAATGGTGGCTTCGGCTTGATCCGATGGCGACTGGTGTGGCGCAGCAAGACCATGCTGCTAGGGCACATCTCGGAGGGGGTATTCCCAGTAGCCTCTCGTCGCGACTAGGGTTCAGATAAGGGGTCGGCGTGGAGAGACTAGGCTCAGAGAGGCTGGAACAGCCCGATCCGGCGGTCGGCAGTGGCGCGCAGTGACAATCTAGGGCACAGAGAGGAGATGGTGATGGTTAGGGCACGGATCCGTGGTGGTGGCTACCGGCGAGATCGACGGTGGCAATCCAGTAGGGGTGGCGCAGCGTGAGGGAAAGGTGCGAGGAATCTCAATGGCTAGCACAGAGGAGATCGGAGAGGGTCGGCGGCGGTTTGAGACTTGGGCACAACGCCGCGAGAGAGAATGGGAGGTGAGTATCGGGAGGGCGGCATCAGTTTGGGGGAAAATGAAGAAGAGGGGGAACCACTCGGGCACGCGGACAAAGAGGAGGAAACGACGAAAATGAAGAAAAGTAAAAATAAATAGAAAAAGAAAAGAAATTAAGAAAGTAAACATTTCCTCGCTTAAATGGAAAGCTTAGGCTTTCCCGGAGCCCAGTTTTTATCCCCGTAACCCAAGTCATATGGTCTCCGAAAAATTCCCGAAAAATTTCTAAAAATTTCGAAAAATTCCCTTATGGTGTTACGCCCATTTTCGGTATTTTACATTCTCCCCCACTAATAAAAATTTGGTCCCCAAATTTCGTTATCTACCATCATCAAAATACTAACAACAGGTAGATAATGTAAATGCTGAACAGAACCATAACTTACATACCACGAGTGAAAAGGTGGGGGTATCGAGCTCGGATCGTATCCTTGAGCTCCCAAGTAGCCTCCTTGTCCGTATGATGCTGTCATCCGACTTTAACCAGTCGGATAGTCTTGTTTCGCAACTGACGCTCTTTTTGATCTAAAATCCGTACCGGAACCTCCTCATAGATAACGTCAGGCTGAACGGGAACTGAGATATCTATCATTATATGTGTCGGGTCAGGTATGTATCTCCTCAGCACAGGCACATGGAATACGTCGTGAACACCTGCCAGGGACGGTGGTAGTGCCAGACGGTAAGCTACTGCTCCAATCCTCTCCAAGATCTGAAAGGTCCAATGTATCGCAGAGCTAGCTTACCTCTGAGGCCAAATCTCTTCACCCCTTTCGTGGGTGAGACTCATAGAAAAACATGGTCGCCCATAGAGAACTCCAAAGGTCTGTGTCTCCGATCAGCATAACTCTTCTGACAGTCCTGCGCCTCTGACATCCTCCGTCTGATAGTACGGACCAACTCTGCCTCATGATGAGCTCTATGAGGTCCCAACAGCTGGGCCTCCCCAACCTCCTCCCAGAGGGTGGGTGTCCGACAAGGCCTACCATACAACGCTTCAAACGGTGCCATCTGGATAGCCGAATGAAAGATGTTGTTGTTGGCAAACTCTACCAATGGCAAATGGCCCTCCCAACTGCCTCCCAAATCCAATACACATGACCTCAGCAAGTCCTCTAGAGTTTGTATGGTCCGCTCTGACTGTCCATCTGTCTGCGGACGGAAAGCTGTACTGAAACGGAGTTACGTGCCCAAGGCCTGCTGCAAACTCTGCCAAAATCGAGACATGAACCGGGGGTCTATGTCCGAAATAATAGTCAAAGGGGCACCATGTAATCTGATGATCTCCCGGCAATATAGATCTGCCAATCGATCCAGGGAATCAGTCTTCCGGATCGCTAAGAAGTGTGCAGATTTGGTTAATTGATCAATGATTACCCAAATCATGTCATGGCCTCGTCGTGTCCTCGACAAATCCACCACAAAGTCCATGGTGATGTTCCCATTTCCACTCAGGAATAGGAATCCGCTGAAGTAATTCGGCAGGTCTCTGATGCTCAGCCTTCACCTGCTGACAGGCAAAACATCTAGCTACTAATTTCGTGATGTCTTTCTACATGTCGTCCTACCAATAAGAACGCCTCAAATCTCGATACATGTGGATCCCACCTGGATGGATCATAAATCGAGAGCGATGAGCCTCCTGAAATAGCTCCGACAAGACCGGGTGAGACTGAGGTACACATAATCGGCCTCGGAAATATATAATACCCGCATTATCTCGGGTGAACTCTGATTGCTGCCCGGAAGCTAACTGATTGCCAATGGACTATAAATGTTGATGCTTTCCCCCGGGTGGTAGCTAATGGTGCAATCGTAATCCTTCAGGAGTTCCATCCATCTCCTCAGTCGGAGATTAAGTTTCTTTCTAAGTGATCAGATATTTGAGACTCTTATGGTCAGTGAGAATCTCAAATATAACACCGTACAGATAATGCTGTCAAATCTTCAAGGAAAAAATAATGGTGCTCGGCCACAAGTCATGTACTGGGTAGTTCTCCTCATGCTCCTTCAACTGCCGAGAAGTAGGAGACTACCCTGCCATGCTGCATCAAAACAGCGCCCAAACCCTGTAGAGATGCGTCGGTATAGAGCACGAATCCGTCCTCTCCGCTTCAGCTCCTGGAAGCTGGTCTCACAATCCTCAGTCCAAGTGAACTTCACGCCTTTCCTGGTCAGGCGTGTAAGTGGCATAGCAATCCGAGAGAAACCCTCAATGTATCTCCGAAAATATCGAGCCAAATAAAGGAAGTTGCGAGCCTCCTCTATTGACTCCGTCTACTCCCAACGGTAACAACCTCTATCTCCTGTGGAACCATGGTATACTCCTACTGGTGACCGTGTGTCTCAAACATCTAACAGAAGACAACCAAAATACGCACTACTGATCTTCACATATAGACGTTTCCATCAAAAAATCTCTAGAACTATGCGAAGATGGTGTACGTGACTCACCTCGGATCCGAAATAGATCACAACATAGTCAACAAAGACAATGGAAATCGATCCAAACATCCTAGGATGCAGGGTTTACATGACAAGCCTTATGAGCACCTCAAGGGGACATCATCAACCTAGATTACTAGGACACAGTTTCATTCTATAATCAACAACACGTCAAATAAATAATATCATTTCCCAACTTATCGGGCCTATTGATTTAACGAACTAAATCTCACCCTTTGATAAATTAAAGAAATAAATATTAAGTATACGTGCTTGTTATTATATCATGATTAAGAGTACGCACTTCTATAATAACAGAGATTTTGTTCTTTTATGTAGTCAGTATAAAAATAAACTACCTCAAATGGTCCTGCTCAATACACTCATAGTGTACTAGTGTAATTTTATAGTCAAGATAAACTAATACCAAATTACACTATAACCACTACAATGGTTTATTTCATTCCATCTTGGTTGTGAGCTACTATTTATAATTTATAAGGAACTGATAACATGATCTTCTGTGTGTCATCTCACACCATGTTATCTATAATATAAATTAAATGGACAACTACACTTAGCATAAATGTAGACATTTGACCAATGTGATTTTTATTTCAAAATAAATGTTAATACAAAAAGCTAGATTTTTAGTATACATTCTAACAGAGAGCTTAGGCTCCCCCACTATATTTGAGGTAGGAGGATAGGTGTACTCCGATAGCATCCTGTCCACTCGATCACTCAGGAGTAGCGATGGCAGAGTGCACAGTTGTCATAGCCCTACCCACTCAGTTTCACCATCGCGTGTGAGATGACTGACTGACGTCAGGGGTGATCATGTCATTTTTGCATCATATGCATTGATTACATTTATTGTTTGTGCTTGCTGCATTATGTATGTTGCATTTTGGTGGTTGCATATTATTGACATGCATACATGTGACATTTTGTATCTAGTCTGACGACTCTTATATCTGGATAAGAGGTCCTGGTGAATACAGTTTCTTCAGCCTTTTCAGTTCACATTTCCTATTATTGTTCGAGAAACTGTACCATATGATTATTACTGGTAATTATATCTTATTATGCATGTCTATTCGGTATTCGCTGAGTTGTTAAACTCACACTGTTGACTTATTCCTATTTCAGGTTGAAGCTGTCAAGAGGTTCCAGTTGCTAGTTCCCTTATTACAAGAGTTTACGTATTGATCTTTTGGTATTCTGTTTATTTGCTTAGAGCTGTGTTTCGGACTTGTATTGATTTTGCACCCTGGATTTGTATGGTTTTTCTTAAGGCA
This sequence comes from Zingiber officinale, assembly GCF_018446385.1. Taxonomy (NCBI): domain Eukaryota; kingdom Viridiplantae; phylum Streptophyta; class Magnoliopsida; order Zingiberales; family Zingiberaceae; genus Zingiber; species Zingiber officinale. The sequence continues at coordinate 48,887,218 of NC_055996.1, read as the reverse complement.
TTGTAATGGTTGGTCTTTTGCTTGTTTGGTGGGTTTCTATTTGGTATGTTTTGTTATGCACCTGCCGAAGGGTAGAAGAGGTAATTTTGGATGTTGTTTTCGATTTCTTTTCGTATTGTGATGACTGCCAGAGGTTGATATATTATAACTGCGTGAATTGTTTCATTTTTGTATGATATATATTCCAGCCGTGTTGGCTGATGATTGTGAGCCCTGAGGGCTATATAGATAAGTTTCAAATTATCATCCATATAGGAAAGATGCTACCAAAATTTCTTCTGACAGGGACTTCCCCAAGGCGTGACACTAATCGTCTTTAAGGAACCCAGGGGTCTCCACCAACCTTCCGACATGATATTTGTTGAACTCCCTATCTGGTGCAATGCCTCAACATCCCTTTTGCATTATGGATTCGTCTATCTTACACCTTGCTGGTTCAAGGATCGGGAAGGTACTTACGGTTAATTCTGGGGATATGAGGGGCGGTGCATTGAGAAATAAACTTGAATTTGGGTGGTGCTGGATATCTCTCGGCAGACAATAAGTTTAGGTTAAGCCAGAGGGTGCAACGGAAGCAATATGTATCGTCCTGTTGTATGAACGTCTCCCCAATTTTTTTGATTCTTGTGGACATCTAGGATATGTTCTCAAGGGATTGTGGTGAGATGTGGGTCTCGGAAGTGGAACTAAAGTACGGGAATTGGATTAGAGTGTCGACGATGGGTGGCGAGTGGAAATTTTATTCACCTCGCGGCTCCAGATCTGCTCTGAGTGGCTCCTCTTGCCATCCTTTTCAAGAGGACTGTGCTAACACTATGGAGTCGTTGGCATTAATCCTAGCTTCAGTGGTCAGGACAATATCTGAGTCTTTGCATGCATATAGTGAGGTGGAGGAAAATTATATTCACAACATGGATAGCAGTGAGGTGCAACTTCACAACCAAGTTGCATCTTTGCGCTACGAAGATAGTGGAGTCATTTATTGTTAATGGGATGTTGGGTAGCACAACACCAAGTGGTCAGATGCTATTGTAAGCACAATGAAATGGAAGAGGAAAGCATGTAATATGATCCTATTTGAAATTCGAGTCAGACGAAGGCTGGATGAGTTGTTACTGGTATTGACAGAGAGGCGGCTAAGACATCTTTATCGTATGTGCCCAAGAGAACGGGCCCCCGCGTGGCGCTGATGGACGGCAGTAACTAAGCCAACAGTACTTAAGCTCTGCGCACACTCAGACAAGCACACGGAGCGTTAGAAGCCGAAAATCAAGGAAAAAGTCCCTGGAACAAGTCCTCCGGAGCTCAAATCAGGTAATTTTTTCCCAGAAGAAAGGTGTGTGAAGGAAAAAGAACTATAGAGGACAAGTACAAATGTCCACATACTTGCTCAAGAGGGAGGACCTCTCTTTTTATATGACTGTGCGTACCTCTGGAACCTGACCGATATCAGAGAATGTCGAGTGTCAGGACCTGTCGGGTAAAGGAGGACGCGTGGGACCCTCTCATGTACTGAAAGAAGGTTTCATTCGCAGATGACCGCAGACCATTGGAATATTCCCTGACATTCAGTAGTTATTCTCTGACAGACAGTTACAATTCCCTGACCTTGTTGTCGTCTAGTACCTTTTGTCCTGCCTGAGTTTGACTAGGGGCAGCTCGGGATGATCTTTCGGGTATAACACCTAGCTCAAGTCTTTGATGAGAAGGACGAGCTGTGGCGAGAGCCACATCTTCCCGTTTGGATTGCTAAAGAGTCGACCGAGAGTTGGCTTACTAAGAGCACCAGGCATAGATATGTAGATCGAACTAAGAAAACCCAACCAGTCGGAGCAGGTCAGACATTATCCTGGTGCACATCATGTCTCAGATCTAGGATCCTGATCTGTAAGCACTCGACCGGGAATCCTGAGGCTGATGACGTTAAGCGGTCCCACTTCTTCTTGTTGGTGCGGTTAGCTCGAACGGTCTAACTCAGGTTTTGATGAATGACAAAGAAGGTTAAGTTAGGTTTGTTGTGATCTAACACTTTGACTGAGTGTGCAGGAAAAATCTAGCTTGGTTAACGAGCTGACCAGATAGTTGGTGCGAAGTCCAGATAGGTCAACAGGCTGACCGGATATTTGGCACGAAGCCCAACTTGGTCAACGGACTGACCGAATAGTTGGAACGAAGCCTAGCTAGGTCGACGAGCTGACAGGATAGTTGACACGAAGCTCAACTAGGTCGACGGGCTGATCGGATAGCTAGCATGAAGTCCAGACATGTCGACGGGCTGACCGGATATATGACAGGTAAGTTAAGGTAAGTCACTAGAGGGGAGTGACTTGGTGAGGATGCGCTCCCCGTTCGAGGGAACAGTAAGCGTCGATCCAACTTATAACCATTTCGGGAATCTAAGTTGAGATTATGACTAGATTCTGGCCTCGGTGAGACAGAATCTAATTACTACCATTTTTACTATAATTGTACTAACACTTTGTTTTGCAAGGTAATATAATTTATATTTACCTCGGATTAACATTTTCTTGCAGAAAATTGATGTGTTGGAAAATGGTGGTCCAGACGCCGAAAAGGGATCCGGGCGCCCGGAGCTGGTCTGGGCGCCCGGAAGGGATCCAGGCGCTTGGAGTGCAAAAATTTATCTCGTCACCACGTGGAGCGCGTTGATTGGCTGGGTCAACGTCATGGTCCAGGCACCCGGAAGGGATCCGGGTGCCCGAAGCACTCCGATAAATGGAGCCTTCCTTCAAAGCTACAGATAGCAACTTCTTCTACGACTGCTTTGTTGCGCTTTACTCCTGCGACGTTGCGAGACTCCTCCGACAACCAACGATTCAACTTCTTTTTCTGTATTATCGGTATTGTTTTAATTATTCTAGTACTTAAGTTTGTAATATCTTACAAATTATTAGTGATTGCCCAATGAAAGCACTCAACGAGTGCGGCCCTTGGAGTAGGAGTCGACGAAGGCTCCGAACCAAGTAAAATTGATTTGGGTTAGCATTGTGCCTTTTATGTTTCCGCTACATACTCGATTTAATAACGATTTGTTTAACGATTGCTATTCAGCCCCCCCCCCCTTCTAGCAAACTCTATGATCCAATAAGTGAATCAGAGTAGGTACCTCTCTAATTTGGTGCAACCACCAGTCAGACAAAGGGGGTGCAACACCAATTTAGTCGTAATATTATTTTTCCTCCCACACTACTAATCTAAGACCAAGTCTTGGGGCCCTCTCTCTCTTCTCTCTTTGTGTGCAGGATTCATGGCCCAGATCGAGAGTTACAGCACCATCTGACCTCCCCTATTCAGTGGTGATGACTTCTCATACTAGAAGAAACGAATGGAAGTCTACTTGAAGACCGACTTCGACCAGCGGTTCAGCATCACCAAAGGCTACACGGCGCCTGTCGATAACTCTGGAAACCTAATGGACCCAGAACATTGGAATCCGAAAATGAAGAAGAAACCCCTAATCGACTTCAAGGTGCTCAACACTCTACAATGCGGGCTAACAAAGGAGGAGCTGAACCGAGTGGGCCCACACGAAAATGCGAAAGAACTATGGGACAAGCTCATCGAACTGCATGAGAGAACGAACGATGCTAAGGTAACCAAATAGGATCCCTTTCTAAATAAATTATTTAACATTAAGATGCAGGAAGGTGAATTCGTGAGTCAACTCCACGCGAGGATCAAAGACATCCTCAACGAGCTTCATACCATCAGCCACCAAATGGAGAACCGTGATTTAATAAGGTACGCCCTGAACGCATTTCCTCAAAATGCATTGCGGGCATCCATCGTGGATGCCTACAAGATTTCGAGGAATCTTTTAAAATTAAAATTGGACAAATTATTTTGTGAACTTGAGCTACACGAATAAACTAACGCCAGAACCGAGAAAGATGTTGCTCTTTTTGTAGGTTTCTCTAAAGAAAAATCAAGAAACAAGCCTGAATCAGAAGGTGAGTCTGACCAAGACTCAGAAGACAAAGAATACCTGGTGAACTTGGTAAGAAAAATGTTCACCAGGAAAAATAAGAACTGTACCAGAAAAGACCTACAGAAGATCAACTCTACCACCGAACCAAGAAATGTGACCTACTTCGGATGCAACAACAAGGGTCACTACAAGAACGAGTGCCCAAAATTGAAGAATGACAAGTCAAAGACAACAAGAAGAAGGCACTCAAAGTAACATGGGACGAATTGTCTTTAGAGGAATCGGAAGACAAAGAGTAGAGGCACCAATGCCACCTCGCACTAATAGCCCGTGAATCAGAATCGGAAGATGAATCGGAAGATGGGTCCGAACCCGAATTGAGCCACGAGTCCGCACTTGTTTCTGAAGGTTCTGAGAAGGTATACTTTAGATTAAACAAAAAGTTTTTTAAAGTTATTGCATTCCTAGATAGAAAATTAACTGCAATTGAAAATCAAAATAAAATGCTCCTTGAGGAAAACCAACACCTCAAGGAACAAATTACAAAATCAAATCCAAATCAAGTTGTAAAACTTGAGGAGGAAAATTCAACACTAAAAGTTGAAATAAACAACCTTAAAGGATTATTAGAAAAATTTACAACAAAATCTAAAAACTTGGACTTAATTCTAAAAAGTTAAAAAGATGTATACAACAAATCTAGTCTTGGATACAAGTTCAGTTCAACAAATAAATCATTTGTATCACTCGTAACCCAAAACAAAAACCAAATTAAAGCTTGGGTTCCAAAAGCGTGCTTAACCACGTAAGTAGGAATCAATCAATACTATATACCTAAAAACAAAATATATTATGTAAAATCAAATAACCTAAATCAAAAGCCAAAATATAAACCTAAATCAACTAAACTAAAACCAAACCATAGAAATAACCATAAAACCAACTTAAACAAAGATTATAATCAAGTATATTATAATTATAAAAGTAATCGACATAAACCCAAAACTAAAACCTAAATCAGATCATTAATTCAGGGGGAGACTCCAAAATAGCTAGTACCTCTAAAAATAACCTACCCGGCAGGATAATTAGGATTAGCTTAAAAAGGGATAAAATTTAACTTGATTTATGGTACTGGTGAAGTTTTGGATGAAATTATGTTAGGGAAACTCTGTCTATGCATATCTAGGAAGATATGGCTTCAGCCTGGTGTATTTGGTTGAGTGGAACTAACTAAAGCTACCCCTTGCGGATCCTAACTAGTTAGACCAAGGTTTTGTACAAAGCTAAGTGGATAGGACTATTTGGAAAACCTCGAAGGCATGGTTACTCTAATGATGTCCAGGTGACTCAACATAGCCCAGAAGTTTATCCAAAGAATATTTGTTTGTTGAGCATAAAGCTAAACCTGAATCGACATAAAATTAAACCAAACCCTAAAATTTAACTTAACTTATCTCACAAAAATTATAGCATTTCTTGATTGAAACATAGATTGGGTGAGATGAACAAGAATTTCAAATTAAAATTAAACTAAATCAAATTAAATCTAACTTAAATTTAAATTAAAAAAATCAATTTCAAATTATTTTTACTCTAAAAAAATTATTTTAAAATTATTTCAACTTAAAAATTATTTTTAAAATTATTTTAAAAATTATTTTTAAAAAATTATTTTAAGTTGAAAAATTATTTTAACTTGAAAAATTATTTTAAAATTATTATAAAAAATTATTTTAAAATTACTTTAAAACTTATTTTAATATTATTTTTAAAAAATTTATTTTAAAAATTATTTTAACTTAAAAAATTATTTTAACTTAAAAAATTATTTTAAAATTACTACAAATATTATTTTAAAATTATTTTAAATAAAAAAAAATATTTTAAGTATTTTAACTTAAACAATTATAGTAAACATTATTTTAACTTTAAAAAAATTTTGAAAAAATATTTTAACTTAAAATAATTTATTTTAAAATTATTTTAACTTATAAAAAAATATTATAAAATTATTTTAACTTAAAAAATTATTATAAAAATTATTTTAACTTAAAATTAAATTTTATTTTATATTTTTTAACTTAATTTTTTTAACTCAATTAATTTAGCTTAAAAATTAAGTTCACTCAAAAATCTTATATATATATATATATATATATATATATATATTAAAGATTTTTGAGTGAACTTATTTTAAATTCAAATTTAAACTCTAATTAATCTTAACTCCTACCTATTATAGGAAACCAAGTGAATCTTAGACAGTGATTGCTCCAAACATAGAACTGGGGATCACATCAAATTCACTCAACTAACATACAAAAACTTAGGAACAGTTGCCTTTGGGAACAACGGCAAACTCAAGGTAATTGAGATAGGTAATATTGAACTTAAAACTGATTTTACTATTATGAAAGTATTACTTGTTGATAATTTCAAGTACAACCTTCTTAGCATTAGTCAATTGTGTGACTCAGGATATAAGGTTAGGTTCCTATCTTCTGAATGTCAAATCAAGCACTTAAATAACCCTACCATAAATCTAAAAGAATTTAGAAAAGACAATATCTATGCAATTAACCTAACCATTTCTTCACGTATGTGCTACTTAACAAAAAAATAAGAAACCTGATTATGGCATAGAAGAATGTCACACACAAACTTCAGAAATATAAATAAATTAAATGGATTAGTTAGAGGATTACCAAAATTATCTAACTTAGACTCAACAATCTGTAATGCTTGTCAACAAGGAAACAAACAAAATCTACTCACAAGCCAACTAATCAACATCAAACAAATTCAATATTAGAACCATTACACTTAGACTTATTTGATTCTCATGGAGTCAAATCAATAAATGGAAACTTATATTGTCTAGTAATAATAGATGACTATTTTAGATTCACCTGGGTAAAATTATTAAGAAATAAAGATGAAATATTTGAAATTTTGACTAATTTTTGTAAACAAGTTGTGTAAAATACCAAAAAATTGTGAATAATGATAAGGGAATTTTCCCGAAATTTTTAGAAATTTTTCTGAAATTTTTCGGAGATCGTATGGCTCAGATTACGGGGATAAAAACGGGGTCCCGGGAAAACCTGTTTAGGCTAGCCCATTTAAACGAGGAAAAGTTAAATTTTCCTTTTTGCTTTTCTTTTCTTTTTCTATTTTCTTTTTCTTTTCCCTTCTTCCACGTTGTGCCCGATCACTTTCCCAACTTCTCTTCTCTTCTCCTCCCCTCACGGTTCTTCTCTTCATTTTCCCTTACCGTTGTCGTCGTCAACCCGATGACGTCGCCTGTGACACCTTGTCACCTTCTCTCCCTCTGCCCTAGCGACGACAGTCGGCCGCCTCCCTTGTGTCGAGTTCTTCTCCTCTTCTCGCGTCGCCATTTGTTCTGTTGCCCCGTCGAGCACCAGCGCAAGGACTTCTCTTCGCCGGCATAATCCTCTAACCGGTCACCAGATCCCTTCCCTCTGTGCCCTCCGCCGAGCCACCGCTGTCCGATTTCAGCTGATTTCCCGTGCCCTAGATTGGGTTCACAGCCGGCCACTTCCTATCTGTTGGTGCAACCTTAGGTCAAAGTTGACCTGGTTGACCAGACTCGAGGTGACTTGACTCGAGTTATGTTTTGATGTTTGACGAGTTATGACGATGTTTGACGTGAACAGAAAAGTTGTATCTTGATGTTTGACAAGGATACAAGCTTGGGAGATTGTGGGTGCAACTCGTGGTCAAGGTTGACCTGGTTGACCCAAGGTGAGGTGACCTGACTCGGAAAAGTCCAAGCAGGGAGCTTGGCACGGGAAAAGTCCAAGCAGAGAGCTTGGCATGGGAAAAGTCCAAGAAGGGAGCTTGGCACGGGAAAAGTCCAAGTATGGAGACTTGGCACGGAGAAGTCCAAGTATGGGAACTTGACATGGGAAGACGGAGAGGGCTCGGTAGCTCGTTCTCCGGACAATGGTCAGAGAGGGCTAGGGAGCTCGTTCTCTGGACCGGATGGAAGTCGGAGAGGGCTCGGTAGCTCGTTCTCCGGACTGTGGTCAGAGAGGGCTCGGTAGCTCGTTCTCTGGACCAGATGTAGAAAGTCCTGGTGAGTGGAGCCAGGCAGTTTGGAAGTCCTGGTGAGTGAAGCCAGGCAGATTGGAAATCCTGGTGAGTGAAGCCAGGTAAAAACCCTAGTAAGTGAAGCTAGGTGAAAGTCCTGGTGAGTGAAGCCGGGCAAGGGAAAATCCAGATGGATCAAGGGTGATCGGACATCTGGTGTTGGGAAGTCCAAGTAGATCAAGGGAGTGATCGGATACTTGGCACGAAGAGGAAAGCCCAAGTGGGTCAAAGGGATTGACCGAACACTTGGTGGAGAATTCTAGCAGGTCAAGGGAGTGACCAGATGCTAGGAATGATGAACCAACAAGTCAATGTTGACCTGATGTTGGTGTAGAAGCCTGAGGTTTAGGGTCGGAGTTTGGATCGATGCGGGACCGATCGGATACATCGATAGCTCGATCGGTCACGGACCGATCGGTAACCATCGATTTATCAGAGGTTATCGATCGGTGCGAGACCGATCGGACAACGATCGAGGCGCAAAGAAGTTCAGAGAAGAGAAGCCCGATTGGTCTGGACCGATCAGGAGGTTCCTGATCGGTGCGTGGACCGATCAGAGTTCTGATCGGTCCATGGACCGATCGAGACGAAGCGAAGGCTTAGGAATGGATCGGTGCGTGGACCGATCCATAAACTGATCGGTCCACGCATCGATTCAGCACTAGCCGCTGACGCAACGCCAGATTTCTTCTATGTTTCTTCGCTTTCTTCGCAGGTTATAAAAGGAGGGCTGCTGCTGCGAGCCTCCTCCCTTCTTTCTTCTTCTTCTTCCTTGGATTGAAGCTTCTGCTTCTGTGCTCTGAGGTTCTAAGCTTTGTTGAGCTCGCTTCCGAAGCTTCGCGTGAGCTTCCAGTCGTCGATCAGCTGCTGCAGTTGGGTTGTGAAGTTAACTGCTTCATCGCCTCCGGTCGACAGAGAAGGCAAGCGAGTGTTGCATTCATATTGTTGTTTGTATTTGCTTCTTGCTTTCCTTGTACTCCTTTCTTGTTGTTACAAGTATTGTGACGAGGTTTCTCCACCCACAAGGAGCATTTATTAGCTGGTTCTCCGGGGACTCATCCACCGACGGATTGATAGGCTTCGTCCACCTTACGAACACGCCGAGGAGTAGGAGTTTATCTCTGAACCTCGTTACATCGGTTTGTTTGAGGTTTGTCTTCTTTCCCTTTCGTTTCTGTGTTTATTTTTCGCTGCGCTAACACGTTTTGTAGAAAGAAACGACGATTTGGGGTCGGCTATTCACACCCCCCCCCTCTCTAGCCTCCATACGAAGGATCCTAACAAGTGGTATCAGAGCAAGGTTGCTCTTCGTCGGATTAACACCCGGAGGAGCACAAGCTAGAGAATGGATCGACTCGGAGAAGACATCACGTTTCCACCCTTCTACGAGTGCTGCGACTTCGCGTATTGGAAGGTAAGAATGAGGTATTTTCTTATGACTAACCTTGAAAATTGGAGTTGTGTTCAATTAGGTTTCAAGCCTCCGATGGACAAGAAAGGAGAAACCCTAGAGAACAAGGAGTGGACCAAGGAGCAAATCCATCAATCAACCATCAATGATGAGGTAACGAAAATCATTGAATTTTCTTTACCTAATGATATTTTGTGTAAGATAGGAGGATACAATAATGCCAAGGAGTTGTGGAACAACTTGGCCAAACTCCATGAGGAGAGCCCCACTTCAAGCCATGAAGAGGAGCCTAGTGAGCCAAGTAGCTCACATCGTGGAGGTGAGGAATTAGAAGTTGAGGGCTACTCAACATCTAAAGAAGAAGAGGAGGTGAGTTCTTCTTCAAGATCGGAGCACGAAGAAGAAGCTTCTACCTCCGGGAGGGATGAAGAAGAGAGCATCCATCCATCCTCAACCCTAGGTAACTCAAACACTTTAAGTTCAAGTAAATTGCATATAATGTGTTTTGAGTGTAGGGAATTTGGACATTACAAGAGTAAATGTCCAAAGAAGACTAAGAAGACTCCACCGGCGCCAAAGATCAAGGAAGTCGGAGTCCCAACACGCAAGGGCAAGGAGCACGTGGTGTGCTTCCAATGCAAGCGGAGGGGACACTATAGGAGCCAATGTCCGAGGGGGAGGCAATCTCACAAGGACAAAAGACCAAGCACGTGTAAAGGGGGAGCGAGGCAAACCCTAAGGTATCCTCTAAGGTTCATTCTTGCACTTCTAATAAGATACATGCTAGTAGTCTTATTGCAATTGTCAAGAATGATAAGCATGATAATCATAGAAATCAACATGTGTGCTTAGGTGCTAAACATCTTAGCCTAGATAAGAACAATACTAGGAAGGCCAACCCTAGGATTAACTCATCTAAGGCTAAGGAGAACCTAGGTAGAAACCCCAAGACAACTAGACATATGCCTAGGAACACCTCAAGAAAGAATGATAAATTAAAACTTGAGGTTTTAGAGAAAGAAAATCAAGTCTTGAGGTCAAGACTTAACACTCTAGAAAAGACCCTAAAGAATTTAGAGAAGTCAACTCTAGGGTCTAAGGGTCAAATCTCAAAGCCCAAGGACAAGAAAGGTTTGGGTCACAAACCTAAGTCCCAAATGGTCAAGCCCACCTATCATAATGTTCCATTCGATTATGGAACAAAACCTAGGGCTAGGAAGAACAACACCAAGGTCACAAGGGGAGTCACCCCTAGAGTTGATCTTGATGAGTCCCAAATGATCAAGGCTTTAAAGCCTAAGAGGGTCATTAGGAGGGTTGATAGGGAAGTCATCCCTAGTGAATATTTAGTGAACCCAATGAGCTCAAATAGGTATTGGGTTCCTAGGAGCGTGATTTCATCACGCTAGATGAGTTAGGGTGTGCCAACCTTACTTGAATAGGTAGTTAACCTAATCATGGCAAAAGGTGGCACTTTAGGAAGTTTCAAGGTGCAATCAAGCCTTGAAAATGAAATTGAAAAATATTCCTAAGGTGATTAGGATGTGCCAATCATATTTGAGGAGTTGTCTAGAGTCAATTTAATTGGCACATAGTGATCTAAACATCCTTGATATATGATCTTAGATCTATTACACTTAGGAATATAGAACCTATGGCAAGATGATCAAAATTATCAAAAATGGCAACTAAGGCTAGTTTTAGGTATTTTCTATACCTTTATGTGCTATTTGCCATATATTGTTTGCCATATACCATGTCATGACATCATATTTATTTTATGATCATTTAAAATGTCATGATAATGCTTAGGTTAGTTTAAATGTCATGTTTTATTTAAGTTTCACACTTTATGCCATGACATCATGACATTGGCACATGTTTTTACTTATGAAATCATTATATGTCATGTCATCATCTTGTGCATTAATGATCAATGAAATTGATTTAAGGACTAAGACACAATTTGATATGGAGATCAAATTGATGTTTAGAAAATGCATGAGAATCTAGCCTAAGATAACCTAAACCCATATCTCACATCAAAATTGACTTGGATGTGTTTGATACACCTTAGATGTGTGTGAGATATTAGGATCATGAGTTAGGATCAAGGTGCATAGTTCTTGTACCTAGATGAGACTAATTCAAGAAGGAGGATCATAGGGAAAGCTTATGTACAAGTCATGTACATTTAGCCCTAAGATTGTGGTCCTAAATTAAAGGGTTAAAAATCATTTCAAAATTGATTTGAAAAACCTTGATGAAGTCATTCTAGTGATAGCATTCATCATTGAACATTGTGATACAAAGTTTACTTAACTTTGAACTATTTCAAAGTCTTTTGATTTTTGTATCAAGATTGAAAAATGGAATCTATTTTCATAGAAAACTATTTTTCCTTGATAGTATATGTTATGAGGAATGTATCCTCAAAATTTTACGATTTTTGGAATTTTTTGTAATTTTCTGTGAGTTTCTGAATTTCTCCCGGGGAGAAAAATCAGAAATCTCTGATTTCAGAGGCTGGATCGGTCACCGGACCGATCCAGAGAAGTCCTGATCGGTCTGGTGACCGATCAGTGACGATCCAGAAAGCGAGGATCGATTTGGGAATCGATCCAAGGGGTTCCTGATCGGTCTGGGGACCGATCAGTGCGTGCCGAATTTTTTATTTTCAGCAGGTGTCTGAAATTTCAGTTTTTGGGAGTTGAGTTTCGGATCTCTAAAGGATTGAAACTCTCCAAGACATTGTTGGTGCAATGGTCAAGGGGGAGTTGGCCTTTAGGGGGAGTTTTACCTATTAGGGGGAGTTTTTACTCCTTAAGACTTTTGAGGATTAGTGATATGGAATTGTCACTAAGTTGAGTGTTGAGTTTAGTATCAAGGGGGAAATTAAGGGTTTCAATGAAAGGTATGGGACTTTCATTGGGAAGAAACTCTTGACCTTGATTCCCTCTTTTTGATGTGTGTCAAAAAGGGGGAGAGATGTCCCAAGGGGGAGAATGGGAGAATGTTTTGGAAAACCTAAGTTAGGTTATCGGGTTAACCTAACTTGTTTATGGGTTTTGTCAAACATCAAAAAGGGGGAGATTGTTGGTGCAACCTTAGGTCAAAGTTGACCTGGTTGACCAGACTCGAGGTGACTTGACTCGAGTTATGTTTTGATGTTTGACGAGTTATGACGATGTTTGACGTGAACAAAAAAGTTGTATCTTGATGTTTGACAAGGATACAAGCTTGGGAGATTGTGGGTGCAACTCGTGGTCAAGGTTGACCTGGTTGACCCGAGGTGAGGTGACCTGACTCGGAAAAATTCCAAGCAGGGAGCTTGGCACGGGAAAAGTCCAAGCAGAGAGCTTGGCATGGGAAAAGTCCAAGCAGGAAGCTTGGCACGGGAAAAGTCCAAGTATGGAGACTTGGCACGGAGAAGTCCAAGTATGGGAACTTGACATGGGAATACGGAGAGGGCTCGGTAGCTCGTTCTTCGGACAATGGTCAGAGAGGGCTAGGGAGCTCGTTCTCTGGACCGGATGGAAGTCGGAGAGGGCTCGGTAGCTCGTTCTCCGGACTGTGGTCAGAGAGGGCTCGGTAGCTCGTTCTCTGGACCGGATGTGGAAAGTCCTGGTGAGTGGAGCCAGGCAGTTTGGAAGTCCTGGTGAGTGAAGCCAAGCATATTAGAAATCCTGGTGAGTGAAGCCAGGTAAAAACCCTAGTAAGTGAAGCTAGGTGAAAGTCCTGGTGAGTGAAGCCGGGCAAGGGAAAATTCAGATGGATCAAGGGTGATCGGACATCTGGTGTTGGGAAGTCCAAGTAGATCAAGGGAGTGATCGGATACTTGGCACGAAGAGGAAAGCCCAAGTGGGTCAAAGGGATTGACCGAACACTTGGTGGAGAATTCTAGCAGGTCAAGGGAGTGACCAGATGCTAGGAATGATGAACCAACAAGTCAATGTTGACCTGATGTTAGTGTAGAAGCCTGAGGTTTAGGGCTGGGGAGTTTGGATCGGTGCAGGGACCGATCGATGACATCTGGATAGCGATCGGTCACCGCCGATCGGTAACCATCGATAGCCTCATGGGTTATCGATCGGTGCGAGACCGATCGGACAACGATCGAGGCGCAAAGTTCGGGAGAAGAGAAGCATGATCGGTCTACGGACCGATTAGTGCTAGGATAGGATTTACCACTGATCGGAGTTCTGATCGGTCCATGGACCGATCAGAACGGAACAGAAGCGAAGGCTAGGGAATGGATCGGTCGTGGACCGATCCACATGGAGCCTGATCGGTCCACCGATCGAGCACTAACCGACGCAACGGCTAGATTTCTTCGTGTTTCTTCGCTTTCTTCGCAGGTTATAAAAGGAGGGCTGCTGCTACGAGCCTCCTCCCTTCTTTCTTCTTCTTCTTCCTTAGATTGAAGCTTCTGCTTCTGTGCTCTGAGGTTCTGAGCTTTGTTGAGCTCGCTTCCGAAGCTTCGCGTGAGCTTCCAGTCGTCGATAAGCTGCTGCAGTTGGGTTGTGAAGTTGCTGCTTCATCGCCTCCGGTCGACAGAGAAGGCAAGCGAGTGTTGCATTCATATTGTTGTTTGTATTTGCTTCTTGCTTTCCTTGTACTCATTTCTTGTTGTTACAAGTATTGTGGCGAGGTTTCTCCACCCACAAGGAGCATTTATTAGCCGGTTCTCCGGGGACTCATCCACCGACGGATTGATAGGCTTCGTCCACCTTACGGACACGCCGAGGAGTAGGAGTTTATCTCCGAACCTCGTTACATCGGTTTGTTTGAGGTTTGTCTTCTTTCCCTTTCGTTTCTGTGTTTATTTTCCGCTGCGCTAACATGTTTTGTAGAAAGAAACGACGATTTGGGGTCGGCTATTCACACCCCCCTCTCTAGCCTCCGTACGAAGGATCCTAACACTATCTCCTCTCGCCAGAAGCCGAGCATCGCGATCCACCACCGAACTAGATCCATCGGTGCCTGTACTCTCTTCCTCCCCACTTCAGATTTCCTCTTCCTCTCCTGATCTATCACCACCGCTGGTTGTGATTGGGGGAGGAGAACAAGTATCAGGAGGGAATCCCTATTCCTTCACAGCAGCGTTTAGGATCTCATCGAAGGGTTGTGGGATGGCATGGAGAGCTTCCTCTTCATCACAGCAGCCAGTGGATCCTTCATGGAGTGGCTACATATTTGGATTGGGGTATGACGTGTTTGGTATCAGACTTGTAAGGATTTGATCACACTTTCTGTATTAGTATATCATGCTTAATTGGTTGATCGACCTTTGTTGCTTCAGCTATTCCTATTGAGGGTGATCCTCAGATCAGGTCACTGTTTTTCCGATCGCGAATCCCTCTTGTCATGAGCCATCAGTGAACATTATCGGATAGGTGAGTATTGGCTTAGGTAATTGATTATGCTTATTTCAAGTCCTAATTTGAATGGATTAGTAAAAATTAATTGAGGAGTTAGATGATCCAATTAGGGTTTATAATTGGATTTGGATTTATGTTAGCTTCTCGAGGATTTGATTTAGCTAATTAATTTATATGTAATTAGCTAAATTTGTATACCATCTATTACAGGACTTTGATTCAAGACGGTGTCTCGATGAGGGATCTATTGCGGATACGAACCTTTCTATTGGAGGCGGGTACCTTGACTTATCTTTGATAATGTCATGTTGATATGTTTAGTAGGTTATAACCTTTAGTAATGATTATGTTCATCTTTGCTTCGGTTGGTCACTACCCGATACCTATTACATGCTTGTTTTGTTTACTTATTATGCACTTCATGTTAGTACCTACCTTATTATACATGCTTATAGGGGTAGTGACACAACCATGTGTTTATTATATTCAGGATCTAGGTTTTTATACCTTATCTGATCTGTGTACCTTTGATTTGGTTCATTGTCCTATGGTACACATTTTATATATATATATATAGATATTGCTATGTTGTTCAGGATTTTGTCATGCTTAGTGTCATGCACCATTCGCATGATTGCATGATGTGCGATAATTGGCTCCATTATTGTTGAGCACATCTCCAGTTACATAGATCTGCACACACTACCACTCAAGGGTTAGTGGTATATCAGGTAGGTGTGTGGCAGTTCTGTTGTTAGGCTCCGCTAGTCCGGTGACTCAACGTGGTAGCCGGCAGACAGTTCTGCTCTGTTAGGCTCCGTTGGTTTAGAGATGTAGCGTGGTAACCGGCAGACAGTTTGTTCTATTTGGCTCCGTTGGTCCGCTCATGGGTAGTGTGACGCAGCGTGGTAGCTGGCAGGGATCCCTCCTCTGGACTGGCTCAGCGAGATGAGAGCATTGAGCTCCCCCACTTATGATTTGGGGTAGGAGGATAGGTGTACTCCGACAGCATCTCATCCACTCGGTCACTCATCAGGAGCAGTGATGGCAGAGTGCACGGTTGTCACAGCCCTACACACTCGGTCTCACCATCGTGTGTGAGATGGCTGACTGGCGTCAGGGGTGACCATGACATTGGCATCATACGCATGATGCATTTATTGCTTGTGTTTGTTGCATTTATTTGCTGCATTTGGATGGATGCATATGATTGACATGCATACAGGATTTATGATACTCTCAGTCTGATGACCTGACTATTCTGATAGGAGGCCCTGGTGAGTACAGTTCTCTTCAGCCTTTTTTCTATTGTGCATTTTCAGCTTTTGTCTAGGAGACTATACTCCATAGTTATTACTATTTGTTATAGTTTACTATACATGTCAACTAGGTATCTATTGAGTTTTTGAACTCACCCCCATGGACACTATCTTTTTTTTTAGGTACCAGGTTGTTTATGGAGTCGCTTGAGTATCCTGCCTGCCAGCCCCCACATCACATCAGAAGACCTGTCTCCGCTTTTGTTTATTTTTATTTTGGTATATGGAATTTGTGTATTTAGCTTATGTTCTGGTTTTGTTTCTGGAGTATTGTTTTGTTGTGTGGTGTAAGCCTTGCCGTCTAGCAGTTTTCATTTTTAGTTTGTATGTGTTGTCCATTGTATTTCCGATGTGTTTGGTTTTTGGTACAACCGAGTGGGCTGTTAGATTTACATATAACTGCGTGGTTGTGTTTTTATTGTATCAGCCAAGTAGGTTGCATTTAAACTGTTGGGTTTTTCGGGCCGCGAAAACTGCTTTTTCGCGTCATGGAAACCCCGAATCACCCTAGCTAACGGATCTCGTGCGAAGAAAAGATTTCAAAACAAAATTACGAGTACGAGTTTCTACTTAGATCTACTCCTAGATCTACATGAAACGAGTTATACCTTTGAAGCGAAGCCCTTCGCATTCCCGCTCGTCCAAACGGTGCCGGATCTCAAGAGTATCAAGATAGATACTCCTCTAGAAGTATCCACACGAACACGTAGGTGGAGAAAACTACACAAAAAGGTGTGCTAGCACCTATGTGTGGTTCGGCCAAGTTGAGGAGGAGAGGGAGAAGGAGAGAGCTCCAAGAGGAAGAAGAAGGAATAATGCACTTGAATGAGGAAAATCAATTTCATCCCCATTCAAAAGTGGTCGGCCATATTCAAAGTGTAACTCCCAAAAATTGCATTAAGTGCAATTAATGTGAAGCTATTAAAGAAAATGGCTTTGTAACTTCCATGAGGTGGCACCCATGATGATGTGGAGTAATATCATTGGTCCACATCAATGCCAACTCACCAATGAGGTGGCATAAAGTCAAGTCAAACTTGACTTTTAATCTTCCTCTCAAGTCAAGTCAAACTTGACCAAATCTCTTCCATGGTTGATCTAATCTAACCATTTGATTCAAGCCAACTTAATATAATGAATCTAATTCATTAAATTAAGTTGATTTAATGAGTCATAATCTAAATTAGACTCATTGAATACATGAATCCACTTGAGTCCAACTCAAGTTAGCCCAATTAGGATTACTCTTAATCCAATTTGATTCATCAAATGAATTTAATCCTCTTGGTTCATCATATGAACCTAATCTCCATCTAATTATCCTTAGTGTGTGACCCTATAGGTTCTTGTAACGTTGGCAATGCCCTAAACCCATTTAGGAGTATAAGTAATGAGCGGTATCTAGCAACACATCATTACTACCCAAGTTACAAGAATGTTGAGATCCAACATCACCTTGTGACTACTAATTGTGACTCCTCACAATATATGACAAGTGTCCTTCTATCCTAGACATCTAGATTGGTCAATGTGAGGCATAGACCGTGTCATCCTCTGACCAATCTAAATCTTGAACTCCAAGTAGACTCACTAAATCAAATGAGCTCAATATCCTATATTGACTCATTTGGGTATGGCCATGCACTTCGTGGTCTCACTCTATCAAGAATACCGATGTCTCTCCCGTCATATAGGAGGGATAGATCCCATCTACATCACTCACATCCCTCTGCATAATTTGTTATATACCCAGTAATCGCCTTTATAGTCCACCCAGTTACGAGTGATGTTTGACGAAACCAAAGTGCATAACTCCTTATGTAGGGAACCATGGTGACTTCAGGTCTAAGGACCAATAGTCATACTAATAGTCACATGAGAAAGTATATGACACTCATATAACGATCCATGATACTTTCTCATAGCGGGTCATTCAGTATACATTCTCCAATGCATACCTATGTGTCAACTTGATATCTCTATATCCATGACTTGTGAGATCAAGTCATCGAGTTGACCTACATGCTAGTCTTATTACATTAACATTGTCCTTGAATGTTAATACTCGACTAGGAATGATTAAGAGTAGTGTTCCCTATATCATCTCACTATCGGTTCAACTAACCGATTGATATAGGTGAGAACCGTCTACTCAAGGACGTTATTATACTTAGTTTATTTGGCACCAATACAAGTAAGTATAATAACCAAAAACCAAATGCCTTTATTTATATATAATATGATACAACAAGTCCAAAATACAATCATCAAATGATTGGCTCTAGGGCTCTAGCTAACATAAACTGCGTGGTTGTGTGTATATTCCAGCCGCCTGTGGCTGAGGTATATTGTGTCTGTAGAAATGGTTCAGATTGTCACCCATACAGGGGAGATGCTGCCGAAATTTCCTCTGGTAGAGACTCCTCTAGGGCGTGACAATTTATTGGTATCAGATCCAGGTTTATGATTCTTATTTCCTGTGTTTCGGATTTCGTGATTTGGTTTTCTCGATGTGACTTTTCGAGTTTTGGGACCTGGAAGCGGTAGGACATCTCCAAATTATAGGAGGTATGTTGATATATGTTATCCTACCTTTTTGTTAGTATATGCACTGTTGACTATTATAGTTTATGACATGTATTAGCATTCTTTATTAGTACCTGTCTAGTTGATATAGCATATATTTTATGTATTAGGTAAACCACTGATCAGGATCGACCCTAATAGAGATCAAGGATTACAGCTTCTGGTGATTTTTCATATCATACCACTAGTAGTTTTAGCTGCTATTACTACTAGTTGGTTAGGAGATGGATGCACATACCAGCCTCTGCTATTATTAGCTGTGTAGTGGATAGTATCTACATATTCATGTTGACTTAGCCAGTAGTATACCATTTTATCTTAGTTAATTTCATCAGTAGATATTGATTTACTCTTGTTAGATTGGTTAGTAGAAGACTGATTTACGTTTGTCAACTTGGGTAGTCGTAGATTGATATACCTTAGTTGCTTGTGGAGGATTAACGTGCATTTGTTAGATTTAAATAGTCGATTACCGATTCATTATTTTGGTTGGTCCGATCAGTAGGAGATTGTCATACTCTATTTTTAGAGGTTCGAATCTTTGGGTTATTTGTGCTTAGTTAGGTATCTAGAGCACATTTGAGTACATGTTTTGTACTGACGTAGAAAAGACTGAATTAGCCATATACCATTGTCAGTTTGGGTCAGTCTATAGAGGATCAATGTATCCTATTCCATGTGGACTTTAATTTTTGACTGTTTGTACCTAGTTGGATAACATAGAAGGTAGCATAGGGAATGTCAGGTTGATTGTGTTAAATATACTGATTATTCATATCTACGTTATGTGTACATATGTTTGGTGTATTATGGGAGGTATCTTGTTGATTATATTTGTTCTGTGTGTACACTTATGACTATTATGATTCGTTGAAAGTATTACGATAATTATACTCTTGTCATAGGTGTATATATGTTAGGTGAGTATTGTTTAAGGTGTATTGTCGATTATACCTACGTTGATATATGCACATGGGTTCGGAATATATTTTTGGAGGTATCACGCTGATTTATACCTGTGTTATGAGTATGTTTGGTGTGTACTAATTGGAGATTATGTCGATCATACCTATGTTGTGTGGGCACATGTGCCAGGTGTATTATGGGTAGCATCATGATGATTCTACTTATGTGGAGTGTCTACATTATGTCATTTGTTGTATTTCCTTGTCAACTAATTCTCCTATTAGTGGGTGACTCACTACGATGTTGATAGAGTTGACGATGGATTTAATTTGCTTACTGGGTTGTGATACCCTTGGTTGCTCACAGTGATAAGTGGTAGAGTGATTTCGTGCAGTCACTAGTTGGATAGTTAGATGTCTTGTTCACTTATGGATTGATTGTGGTGGAGCATTGCTCCCACATATTTTAGATGGTTGTGGTGGAGTGTTACTCCCACATGTTATAGATTGTTTGTGGTGGAGTGTTACTCCCACATGTTATAGATTGTTTGTGGTGGAGTGTTGCTCCCACATATTTTGGATTGTTATGGTGGAGCGTTGCTCCCACATATTTTGGATTGTTGTGGTGGAGCATTGCTCCCACATATTATGGATTATTTGTGGTGGAGCGTTACTCCCACATATTTTGGATTGTTGTGGTGGAGCGCTGCTCCCATATAGGTTGCCTTGTTGGTGGTAGAGCATTACTCCCACATATATAGTATTTCTTGTGATGGAGTGTTGCTCTCACATTAGATGATCTATTCTTTGGTGATTTATAGTTAGTGATCAGATTTCGGACTTATTATCGGGGATCTCTGGTTGAGAATGTTTGTTGTACAGACATTATAAGTTTTTGGTAATGTCATTTGGGCTTACCGATGCTCCAGCGGTATTTATGGATTCGATGAACCGCATCTTTATGGAGTATCTAGATTAGTTCGTTGTCGTTTTCATCAACGAAATATTGATCTACTTGCATTCCGAGGAGGAACATGCACAGCATCTTCGCATAGTCTTGGAGACTCTTCGACGACATCAGCTATACGCGAAGTTCAGTAAGTGTGCTTTCTGGCTATCCTCAGTCGGTTTTCTGGGTCATGTGGTCTCTAGACGAGATATTTCAGTAGACCCTCAGAAGATCGAGGTTGTCACTAGTAGGGAGCAGCTGAAATCAGTTCAAGAAATCCGCAGTTTTCTGGGACTAGTTGGATATTACAGACGATTCATCGAGGGTTTCTCCCAGATTGCTATGCCATTGACACGCCTGACCAGGAAAGGCGCGAAGTTCACGTGGTCAGAGGACTGCGAGACCAGCTTCCAGGAGATGAAGCGGAGATTAGTGTTGACTCCAGTTTTAGTTTTACCCTCCGGAGAGGATGGATTCGTGCTCTACACCGATGCATCTCTTCAGGGTTTGGGTGTTATTCTGATGCAGCACGGCAGGGTAGTCTCCTATGCTTCTCAATAGTTGAAGGAGCATGAGAAGTACTACCCAGTACAAGATCTGGAGTTGACCGCTATTACATTTGCTCTGAAGATTTTGCGGCATCATCTGTACGGCATTACATTTGAGATTCTCACTGATCATAAGAGTCTCAAATATATTTTCACCCAGAAGAAACTTAATCTCCGACAGAGGAGATGGATGGAATTCCTGAAGGATTATGACTGTACCATTAGCTACCACCCGGGGAAAGCTAATGTGGTTGCCGATGCACTCAGCAGGAAGTCCAGAGGGGCTTTGGCTTGCCACCGAGTTTCAGTTGCAGACTTGGTTCAGGGTTTCTCCGAGTTGGGCCTTCAGGAGCAAGGACAGACATAGCAGGGTATTCTAGTTACCATGGTTGCTCAGTCGTCGATCAGGATGAGGATCCGAGAGGCCCAAGTCGGTGACGAGCATTTGCAACTTATTGGCAGCCAGATAGCTTCCGGGCAACAAACCGAGTTTACCTGAGATGAAGTGGGTATTATATATTTCTGAGGCCGCTTATGCGTACCTTCATCTCACCTGGTCAGGGAGGAGCTACTTCAAGAGGCTCATCGCTCTCGATTTACGATCCATCCAAGTGGGACCCGCATGTATCGAGATTTGAGGTATTCCTACTGGTGGAACAGTATGAAGAAAGACATCGTGGAATTTCTAGCGAGACGTCTTGTCTGTCAGCAGGTGAAGGCCGAGCACCAGAGACCTGCCGGCTTACTTCAGGGGATTCCTATTCCTGAGTGGAAATGGGAACATATTACCATGGACTTTGTGGTGGGTTTGTCGAGGACACGACGAGGCCATGACGTAATTTGGGTAATGGTTGATCGATTAACCAAATTCGCGCACTTCTTAGCGATCTGGAAGACTGATTCCCTGAGTCGATTGGCAGTTATGTATTGCCGGGAGATCATTAAATTACATTGTGTCCCTTTGACTATTATTTCGGATAGAGACCCCCGGTTCACATTTTGATTCTGGCAAAGTCTACAGCAGGCCTTGGGCACTCAGCTCTGTTTCAGTACAGCTTTCCATCCGCAGACAGATGGGCAGTCAAAGCGGACCATTCAGACTCTAGAGGACTTGCTGAGGTCATATGTATTGGATTTTGGAGGCAGTTGGGAGGACAATTTGCCATTGGTAGAGTTCGCCTACAACAACAGCTTTCATTCGACTATCCAGATGGCACCGTTTGATGCGTTGTATGATAGGTCTTGTCGGACACCCACCCTCTGGGATGAGATTGGGGAGGCCCAGTTGTTGGGACCTCATAGAGCTCAGCATGAGGCAGAGTTGGTCTGTACTATCAGACAGAGGATGTCATAAGCGCAGGACCGCCGGAAGAGTTATGCAGATCGGAGACGCAGACCCCTGG
This sequence comes from Zingiber officinale, assembly GCF_018446385.1. Lineage (NCBI taxonomy): Eukaryota > Viridiplantae > Streptophyta > Magnoliopsida > Zingiberales > Zingiberaceae > Zingiber > Zingiber officinale. Next base: position 48,864,651 of record NC_055996.1, on the reverse strand, counting down.
AGTTCTCTACAGGCGACCATGTATTTCTGCGAGGTTCACCCACAAAAGGGGTGAAGAGATTTGGCCTCAGAGGTAAGCTAGCTCTGCGATACATTGGCCCTTTCCAGATCCTGGAGAGGATTGGAGCAGTAGATTATCGTCTGGCACTACCACCGTCTCTGGCAGGCGTCCACGATGTATTCCACGTATCTATGCTAAGGAGATACCCAACACATGTGCTGACAGATATCTCAGTTCCCGTTCAGCCTGACGTCACTTATGAGGAAGTTCTGGTACGGATTCTGGACCGGAAGGAGCGTCAACTGCGAAATTAGACTATCCGACTGGTTAAAGCCGGATGGTAGCATCATTCGGACGAGGAGGCTACCTGGGAGCTCGAGGATACCATCCGAGCTCGATACCCCCATCTTTTCACTTGAGGTATGTGATTTAATTTACCGTTCAGCATTTTACTCTTTACCTGTTGTTAGTATTTGCTGATGGTAGATAACGAAAGTTGGGCACCAAATTTTTATTAGTGGAGGAGAATGTAAAATACCGAAAAATGGAGAATAATGATAAGGGATTTTTTTAAAATTTTTAGAAATTTTTCTGGAATTTTTCGGAGATCATATGGTTCAGATTACGGGAATAAAAACGGGGTCCAGGGAAAACCAATTTAGGCTACCCCATTTAAACGAGGAAAAGTTAAATTTTCCTTTTTGCTTTTTTTTTCTTTTTCTTTTCACTTCTTCCACGTCGTGCCCGATCACTTTCCCAACTTCTCTTCTCTTCTCTTCTCCTCCCCTCACGGTTTCTTCTCTTCATTTTCCCTTACCATCGCCGTCGTCAACCCGACGACGCCGCCTATGACACCTTGTCACCTTCTCTCCCTCTGCCCTAGCGACGACAGTCGCCCGCCTCCCTTGTGTCGAGTTCTTCTCCTCTTCTCGCGTTGCCATCTATTTTGTTGCCCCGTCGAGCACCGGCGCAAGGACTTCTCGTCATCGGCACAATCCACTGACCGGTCACCAAATCCCTTCCCTCTGTGCCCTCCGCCGAGCCACCGCTGTCCGATTTCGGCTGATTTCCCGTGCCCTAGATTAGGTTCACAGCCAGCCACTTCCGATCTCCTCTCGCCAGAAGCCGAGCATCGCAATCCACCGCCGAACCAGATCCATCGGTGCTTGTACTCTCTTCCTCCCCACTTCAGATTTCCTCTTCCTCTCCCGATCCATCACCACCGCCGGTTGTGATTGGGGGAGGAGAACAAGTATCAGGAGGGAATCCCTATTCCTTCACAGCAGCGTTTAGGATCTTCATCGAAGGGTTGTGGGATGGCATGGAGAGCTTCCTCTTCATCACAGCAGCCACTGGATCCTTCACGGAGTGGCTACATATTTGGAGTGGGGTATGACTTGTTTGGTATCAGACTTGTAAGGATCTGATCACACTTTCTGTATTAGTGTATCGTGCTTAATTGGTTGATCGACCTTTGTAGCTTCAGCTATTCTTATTGAGGGTGATCCTCAGATCAGGTCACTATTTTTCCGATCACGAATCCCTCTGGTCGTGAGCCATCAGTGAACATTATTAGATAGGTGAGTATTGGCTTAGGTAATTGATTATGTTTATTTCAAGTCCTAATTTGAATGGATTAGTAAAAATTGATTCAGGAGTTAGATGATCCAATTAGGGTTTATAATTGGATTTGGATTTATGTTAGCTTCTCGAGGATTTGATTTAGCTAATTAATTTATATGTAATTAGCTAAATCTGTATACCATCTATTACAGGACTTTGATTCGAGACGGTGTCTCGATGAGGGATCTATTGCGGATACGATCCTTTCTATTGGAGCTGGTACCTTGACTTATCTTTGATAATGTCATGTTGATATGTTTAATAGGTTATAACCTTTAGTAATGATTATGTTCGTCTTTGCTTCGGTTGGTCACTACCCGATACCTGTTACATGTTTGTTTTGTTTACTTATTATGCACTTCATGTTAGTACCTACCTGATTATACATGCTTATAGGGGTAGTGACACAACCATGTGTTTATTATGTTCAGGATCTAGGTTTTTATACCTTATCTGATCTGTGTACCTTTGATTTGGTTCATTGTCCTATGGTACACATTTTATATATATATGGATATTACTATGCTGTTCAGGATTTTGTCATGCTTAGTGTCATGCACCATTCGCATGATTTTATGCTGTACGATAGTTGGCTCCATTATTGTTGAGCACATCGCCAGTTACATAGATCTGCACACACCACCACTCATGGGTTAGTGGTATATCAGGCAGGTGTGTGGCAGTTCTGCTGTTAGGCTCCGCTAGTCCGGTGACTCAACGTGGTAGCCGGCAGACAGTTCTACTCTGTTAGGCTCCGTTAGTTTAGAGACGCAGTGTGGTAGCCGGCAGACAGTTTGCTCTGTTTGGCTCCGTTGGTCCGCTCATGAGTAGTGTGACACATCGTGGTAGCCGGCAGGGATCCCTCCTCTGGATTGGCTCAGGCAGATGAGAGCATTGAGCTCCCCCACTTATGATTTGGGGTAGAAGGATAGGTGTACTCCGACAGCATCCCGTCCACTCGGTCACTCATTAGGAACAGTGATGGCAGAGTGCATGGTTGTCACAGCCCTACCCACTCGGTCTCAACATCGTGTGTGAGATGGCTGGCTGGCGTTAGAGGTGACCATCATACGCATGATGCATTTATTGCTTGTGTTTGTTGCATTTATTTGCTGCATTTGGATGGATGCATATGATTGACATGCATACAGGATTTATGATACTCTCGGTTTGACGACCTGACTATTCTGATAGGAGGCCCTGGTGAGTACAGTTCTCTTCAGCCTTTTTTCTATTGTGCATTTTCAGCTTTTGTCCAGGAGACTGCACTCCATAGTTATTACTATTTGTTATAATTTACTATACATGTCAACTAGGTATCTGCTGAGTTGTTGAACTCACCCCCGTGGACACTATCTTTTTTTCAGGTACCGGGTTGTTTATGGAGTCGCTTGGAGTATCCTGCCTGCCGGTCCCCACATCACATCAGAAGACCTGTCTCCGTTTTGTTTATTTTTATTTTGGTATATGTAATTTGTGTATTTAGCTTGTGGTCTGGTTTTGTTTCTGGAGTATTGTTTTGTTGTGTGGTGTAAGCATTGCCGGCTAACAGTCTTCATTTTTAGTTTGTATGTGTTGTCTATTATATTTTCGATGTGTTTGGTTTTTAGTACAGCCGAGTGGGTTGTTAGATTTACATATAACTGCGTGGTTGTGTTTTTATTGTATCAGCCGAGCAGGCTGCATATAAACTGCTTGCCTGTGGCTGAGGTATATTGTATCTGTAGAAATGGTTCAGATTGTCACCCGTACAGGGGAGATGCTGTCGGAATTTCCTCTGGTAGGGACTCCTCTGGGGCATGACAATTTATTGTAATGACCCGGCCCCTTGGCCCCTTGGGCGGTCCAACTAGCAGCCCATTTGGCGGCCCCATGGCGGTCCCTTTGGCAGTCCAATTGGCGGCCCATTTGGTGACCCCTTGTGTCGTCGACCGAAGACCCTTGGTCGTGTTGTTACTCACTAGGACTTTCCACCCCTGGCCAGTGGATTTTTGCCTTCCCCGGGATTCGAACTCTAGACCTCCTGGCTAAGTACTAGAGTTTATGAATCCTGGTAGCCAAGTGAGCGACGCTCACTTGGCTACCAAGATTCATAAACTCTAGTACTTAGCCTGGAGGTCTAGATTTCGAATTCTGGGGAAGGCAAAAATCCACTGGCCATGGGTGGGAAGTCCTAGTGACTAACAACACGGCCAAGGGTCGTTGGTCGATGACACAAGGGGTCGCCAAATGGGCCGCCAGTTGGGCAACCCAAGGGACCGCCATGGGGCCGCCAAATGGGTCGCTAGTTGGGCCGCCCAAGGGGCCGGGTCGTTACAAGTTGAAAATGAAAAAGACCTAAACATTAAAAGAATTTGAAGTGATAATGGAGGTGAATTTAAAAATCACAACTTTAACCAATTTTGTCTTGAAAATGGTTATCATCCCGAATTTTCATGTCTTAAAACACCTCAACAAAATGGAATCATAGAACGAAAAAATAGAACTCTACTTGAATCCTCTAGAACAATGCTAAATGAATATAACCTACCAAAATACTTTTGCACAGAAACTGTTAATACATCCTATTATGTACAAAATCAAACTACAATCAATAAAACTCACAATAAAACCCTATTTGAAGTATATTATAATAAACAACCTAACATTAAATACTTTAAAGTATTTGGATGTCCAGCTTACGTACTAAATACAAGAGAATACTTAGGAAAATTTACCTCAAAAATAGAAAATGAGTTATTTGTAGGATACTCTTTAAACAGTAGATGTTATAGAATATATAATAAAGTCACACTAAGAATTGAAGAAACCTCAAATGTGAAATTTGAGGAATCCAACCAAAACTTTGAACAAACCCAAATCCAACCAATTGATTTTGTTCAAGGTAACACTAGCCAAGGGGGAACAAATGAAAATCTAATTCACGAAGAAGAAGATCAGCTTCAAGGGAATGAACCTCCTAGAACTGTAAGAGTCAAACCAAATCACCCAATTGACCAAATAATTGGTGATCAAGACCTAAGAGTTCATACCAGGTCATCCTTCAGAAACCTAAGTCAAATATCCCTAATCTCAAAACTTGAACCCAGAACTATAGTTGAATCCTTACTTGACCCAGACTGGATCATAGCTATGCAAGAAGAACTAGCCCAATTTAAGAGAAACCAAGTCTGGGACTTAGTACCACCATCTAAAAAAAAAGGTAATAGAAACAAAATAGGTATTCAGAAATAAATTAAGTGAAACTGGGGAAATTACTAGAAATAAAGCTAGGCTAGTTGCTAAAGGAATCAGTCAAGTAGAGGGGCTTGACTATGATGAAACGTATGCCCCAGTAGCCAGACTCGAGTCCATTAGAATGCTACTTAGCTATGCAACCCATAAAGGATTCAAACCTTATCAAATGGATGTCAAATTCACCTTTCTAAATGGACTAATAAAAGAGGAAGTCTATGTAGGTCAGCCACCTGGGTTTAAAAGTTTAGACCATCCTGACTATGTCTTTAAACTAAAGAAAGCCTTATATGGACTTAAGCAAGCACCTAGGATATGGTATGAAAGGTTGACCTCTTACCTAATCTCCAAAGGATTCAACCAAGGATAAATTGACCCAACCCTATTTGTCAAATCAATCAAAGAAGATATCTTTATAGCCTAAATTTATGTAGATGACATAATCTTTGGATCAACCAACTCAGAATTTTTACAAGAATTCATAACCCTAATGGAACAGGAATTTAAAATGAGCTTAGTAGGTAAATTAACTTACTTTTTAGGATTACAAATTAAACAAACAAATGAAGGTAATTACATTTATCAATAAAAAATATATTAAAGAATTACTTAAAAAATTTGGAATGGAAAATACTAAAGAAATAAAGACACCTATAGCCGTCAACACAACCATAGATGATGATCCTAATGGAAAACCAGTTGACTTAAAATACTATAGGAGTGTCATAGGTAGCCTACTGTACTTAACTGCCAGTTGACCTGATATTTTATTTGAAGTTAGTATGTGTGCTAGATACCAAACCTATGCTAAAGAATCACATTTGACTCAAGTCAAAAGAATTTTTAGATATCTTAAAGGAACATCGAATATAGGAATTTGGTATCCTAGAACAATAAATTTTAAACTCATAGGTTATTCTGACTCAGATTATCCTAGACCGTAAAAGTACAAGTGGTGAATGTCAGCTACTTGGTCCATCACTTGTCAGCTGGTTTAGTAGAAAGAAAGCAACACTGTGTTGCCTTATCTACTACTGAGTCAGAATATATAGCCATAGGAGAATGTGTCACACGATTATTATGGATGATGCACACTTTAAAAGATTTTAATTTAAACCTTAACAAAGTAAAAGTACTCATTGATAATGTTAGCTCAATCAATTTAACAAAAAACCCTGTGCATCATTTAAGAACTAAACACATTGAAATTAGACATCACTTTATCAGGGATCATGTCACTAAAGGTGATATTGAGCTCAAATATATTGAGTCCATGTCTAACTTAGCTGACATATTCACTAAACTCCTCCCTGAAAGTGAATTTAGTAACTTACGTCAGTAATTAGGAATGTGTTTAATAGACTAGGATTCTTAATTTGAAAAATTATTTTCAAAATTTTCTTTAAAATTCTAGGATAAAACTTTTTTATATTTCTCAAACTTCCCTATTTTTATACTTTTGAAAATTAATTTCAGCCTTAGTCTAGATCAAACTCTTAGAAAGCATGCTCCTATAGGTCTAGAACTTGAGCATCTCACCAACACACTAGGACTACCTTATTTGTGTATTGCTAAATGTAGAAAGGGGTGAGTATTAGAGTGTATACTAAAAGCCTAGCTTTTTATAAACATTTATTTTGAAATAAAAGAATCACATTGGTCAAATGCCTACATTTATATGCTAAGTATAGTTGTTCAATTAATTTATATTGTAGATAACATGGTATGTGGTGTCACACACAGAAGATCATGTTATCAGTTCCTTATAAATTATAAACAGTAGCTCATGACTAAGATGGATAGGAACAAACCGTTGGAATAGTCGTAGTGTAATTTGGTATTAGTTTATCTTGACTATAAAATTACACTAGTACACTATGAGTGTATTGAGCAGGACCATTTGAGGTAGCTTCTTTTTATACTGACTAAATAAAAGAACAAGACCTCTGTTATTATGGAAGTGTGTGCTCTTAATCCTAATATAATAACAAGCACATATACTTAATATTTATTTCTTTAATTTATCAAAGGATGTGATTTAGTTCGATAAATCAATAGACCCGATAAGTTGGGAAATAATATTATTTATAGTGTGTGTTGTTGATTATAGAAGGAAACTGTATCCTAGGAATCTAGGTTGATGATGTCCCCAAAAGGAGCTCATAAGGATTGTCATGTAAACCCTGTAGGTGGACTTAGTCTGACATGACAATGAAGTTGAGTGGTACTACTCTTGGAGCTAGATATTAATTAAGTGAGTTGTCAGTAACTCATTTAATTAGTGGGCATTCTATATCTTAAACACAGGGAGATTAACACACTCATGATAAGAAGGAGTCCAAAATATAATTTGGGATTGGTGCGGTAGTTCAATAATAGCTCTTTAGCGGTATGAGTTATTATTGATGAACTTGAGTTGGGTGTTCGGTGCGAACACGGGAAGCTCAAGTTCATCGGGAGACCATAACCAATTCCTCCTCTCGGTCCCTATTGTAGCCTCTTATATATACCTTTATATCCACTCAAAGCCTAGCCTCTTAGCCCATAATAGGGGCCAGCCCCTATCCTTGCTTGGAGCCCAAGCAAGGGGTCGGCCAAGCCTTGCTTGGTGCCCAAGAAAGGGGTCGGCCAAGTGTGAAAAGGGAAGAGGGATTTTATTAAAAATAATTTTTTTATAAATTCTTTCCTTTTATGTTTTCATCCATATGGTTTTAAAAGAGAGTTTTAAATTTTAAAATATTTCCTTTTATAGATTTTCTACAAAGGCTTAAAAGAGAGATTAGATATCTTTCCTTATTTGTAGTTGTCTATAATGTGAAAGAAAGATTTTAATTTTTTTGATAAAACTTTCCTTTTTGTAACCATGATATAAAAGGAGTTTTATTTTTATCTCTTATCTTTTATAGATATCCATAAAAGGATTTAAAAGAGAGCGATTTTAATTTATAAAATGTTCCTTTTATAGCCAACCACAAAAGGGATTTATAAAAGAAAGATTTTAATTTTTGTTTAAAATCTTTCCTTGTTTGGTTTTACAAGAGGTGGCTGGCCAATATAAAGGAATAAAAGGAAGTTTTATTTTTGTTATAAAAGAGGGGAAGAGGGTGCCTTCATGAGACACACAACCTATTCTATTGTTCCTCTCCTCCATCCTTGGTGGCCGACCCTACCTCTTCTCCTTCTCTTCTTCATTATGGCCGGCGGCATCTTCCTTTGTGGAGCACTTGGTGGTCGGTAGCTTGGAGGTGAAGAATTAGAGGAAGGAGACATTGTTTTCTAGCATCCCTTGGAGCATTGTGGTGGTGGCCAAAACTTGGAAGCAAGGAGGGCTTTGGTGGTTTTCTTCTTGGTAGATCGTCGCCCACACGACGTCCACGAAAAGAAGAGGAATACAATAGAAGATCAAGAGATTGTTGCTTACAAAGAAAGGTATAACTAGTAGTTTTATTCCGCATCATACTAGTTTTCTTTGTATGGATTTTGAAATACCAAATACAAGAGGCTTACGATTCTAGGTTATCGAATTTATGTTTTCGATTTTGTGTTTCTTTTATTTTTCGAACTTGTGATTCGATTGTTCCTTTTGGTTAAACCTAGGGTTACTATAAGGAAATTAAATATTGAATTTCATTGAAAGGATTTGTCTAGGAAGTGGTGGATGCTCCCATACTCAAAAAGGGCTAGTGTCTCGCCATGTTTAACTTGGAAGTCGATCTCTGAAATTAATATTTAATTGAATTTGTAACATGGGTGGATTTGGATCAATAATGTTAAGCATCGTTTGCAATTCAAGTCTAAACCACTAAGAACAGATAAGTTGAATTTGGAATCAATAACGTTAAGTTCTGTTTGCGATTCCAAATTTAATTTCTAAAGAACATAATAGGTTGTTAGAAAAGGTTCAAGACTTGTACAAAATTTTTGTACAGGGGAACCAGTATGATATTCCGAGTAGCAACCAACAGTGAGATGCATAGGCAGATTGCATAGACTTAAAGATGCTTATATCAGTGCATCAATATAAGTCTGGGCGTTAAAATACCAAATAAATAGTAATCAGGTTAAGTATTTCAGCTTAGTCAAACACTAATTGAATACAATTAACTTAACCTGACTAACCAAGTGAAAATTGCTATCTTCTTAGAGTCAGTAAGTAACTAATAGTTAGACAATTGAGGGCTTTTTTTATTGTCAAGTTCAGGGGGGGATTAATTCAAATTATTTTCATACTTATTATTTTATCTTCTTTGAAAATATTTTTGCAAAATTATTTTTGAAAAGTATTTTTCATTTCCTTAAAAATACTTTAGCAAAATTGTTTTAAATTTGCAAAACTTATTTTTGAAACTTGCTTTAATTTTGCAAACTTATTTTTGAAAATTGTTTTGAAAATTGCTTTACTTTTGCAAACTCATTTTTGGAAATTGTTTTGAAACTTGCTTTAATTTTACAAATTTATTTTTGAAAATTTTTTTAGAAATTACTTTACTTTTACAAACTCATTTTTGAAAATTATTTTGAAACTTACTTGAATTTTACAAACTTATTTTTGAAAATTGTTTTAAAAATTTCTTTAACTTACAAAAATAAGTTAACTTACAAAGTTAGTAGGTTTTTACCTTAATATTTTGCAAAAGTCACTTTTGAAAATATTTTTCAAGTTAACTTAAAAACTAAGCTATATTGACAATTATGAAAATTTAGTAGGTTTTTGAATATGTGTTCAAAAGTTATCTTTCAAAACTTAGCTATTTTGAAAACATTAGTAGATGTCGAAAATTATTTCTGATATAAAAGTTGAAAGCATATGTTTTTTTAAGTTAAACTCCCCCAAGTAACTCTGGATTCTGTTAACAATCTCTACTGTAATTTTTTAGTCGTTTATTCCTATCTTTTCTATGTTTTTTTGATGAATGTCAAAAGGGGAGGATTAGGTAGATTAAGTTAACACCAAAAATACCAAGCATAAAACACCAACTAACTTAACTAACTTGAAAAACATTGTTTACTTTTTGTATATTTTTCACTAACTTAACTCAGGTTGTCATTGCATCAAAAAGGGGGAGATTGTTGGTGTGATTAGCACTAACGGTCTGACTCAGGTTTTGATGAATGACAAAGAAGGTTAAGTTAGGTTTGTTGTGATCTAACACTTTGATTGAGTGTGCAGGAGAAATCCAACTAGGTCAACGGGCCGACCAGATAGCTGGTGTGAAGTCCAGATAGGTCGACGGGATGATTGGATATCTGGCACGAAGCCCAACTAGGTCGACGAACTGACCGAATAGCTAGCACGAAACCTAACTAGGTCGACGAGCTGACCGGATAGCTGACACGAAGCCCAACTAGGTCGACGGGCTGATCGGATAGCTAGCATGAAATCCAGGCATGTCGACGGGCTGACCGGATGTATGACAGGTAAGTTAAGGTAAGTCACTAAAGGGGAGTGACTTGGTGAGGACGCGTTCCTCGTTCGAGGGAACAGTAAGCGTTGATCCAACTTATAACCATTTTGGGAATCTAAGTTGAGATCATGACTAGATTCTGGCCTCGGTAAGACAGAATCTAATTACTACCCTTTTTACTATAATGGTGCTAACACTTTATTTTGCAGGGTAGTATAATTTGTATTTACCTTGGACTAACATTTTCTTGTAGAAAATTGATGTGCTAGAAAATGGTGGTTCAAGCGCCCGGAGTTGGTGTGGGTGCCCAGAAGGGATCCGGGTGCTTAGAGCACTCCTATAAAAGGAGACTTCCTCCAGCGCTACGGATAACAACTTCTTTTATGACTGCTCTATTGTGCTCGGCTCCTGTGACGCTGCGAGACTCCTATGACAACCTACTATTCAACTTCTTTTTCTGTATTGTCGATATTATTTTAATTATTTTGGTACTTAAGTTTGTAATATCTTACGAATTATTAGTGATTACCCAATGAAAACACTCGATGAGTGCGGGTCTTGGAGTAGGAGTTGACGAAGGCTCTGAACCAAGTAAAATTGGTTTGTGTTAGCATTGTTCCTTTTATTTTTCTGCTGCATACTCGATTTACTAACGATTTGTTTAACAATCGCTATTCACCCCCCTCTAGTGAACTTTATGATCTAACACTTCTTTCCCTAACTACTGATTGACACGTCCCCTTGACTTCTGATTGTCTCATTCCCTTAACTTCTGATTGTCTCATCCCCTTGACTCTGACTGTCACGTCCCCTTGACTTCTGACTGCCACGTCCCGTTGACTTCTGTCTATCACGTCCTCTTGACTTCTAACTGCCTGGCCTTATTGGACCCTACCGTTATGTACCGTATCACAAGCCTCCCCTACAAGTGTAGTCGAAAGAGGCCCAAGTTCGACTGACTAGACCCAAACCCTGGTCTCCTTTACTTTGCCGCTACAACTTTAAATGTTGTTCCTTTTCCCAGACTATCGGTAGTGCAACTGGTTTAATTGCTTAATCATCCTCTGTGCCCTTACGACGATAATAATGAGATTATGGGGGGCGCCCCCTATATTTTATCAAGTGAATGTAGATCTGATTCATGTCTCTTTGCTTTTTTATTATTGGAACTTTTCAGCTTCATACCACATTATCATCTAAGGGTTGTTAGGTGTCAACCATATTGCATGTCACATGGCACATCAAATTAATTAAGATTGAAACTCATTGGATTAAAAACATAATTGTAATATGGAGTCTCAAGTCGTATTTCTTTCCAAGGTTAACTAGTAAATGTGTGAGTGCCTAGAATGTGAAATTCATTTAGAACTTATTGCTGGAAAGGAAGTTTAGGTTATTTCAAACTCAGAATTAAAATGAATCACTTTCATTAACAAATGCTATGGAATTTAGAGAAATGTATGCTTAACAAAACTTATTTTGATCAAACAACTTACTGTACGATCTAACTGCAACCAAACTTACATATGAAGTACTCCAACTCTAAAGTAAAACTATCAACTTAACCTAAGCTGATCTGAATGGCTTTTGCTAAATTGAACATGATTTCCTAAAATTAAACATATCTAGGATAAAAATAAGTTGAGGAAACAGAGCAAGTATCGAAATCAGCAAATTCAGTAACAAAATTGGAAATGAAGTTTGAATTAAAACATGAAACCTAAGCATAAGTTGAAATCCCTACTCATGCATTTGATTCTTTTTCAAACTCAGTTAATGCTATAACAGACATTAAATGATAAAATCTAACAGAACAAATTTCAATTTGGTTTTGCTTGCACTGAAAGGAAAACAAATGAGAACAATAGATCTACTAATTGAAACTAAAACCAAGATGAAAGGACATCACAACTCAAATCAATGTTTCATGAATTGTCTTTTTGAAAATTTACAGAAAATCTCTCGGAAACTCCCGTGAGCAATCACCGGATTAATTCAGATTCTCGGTTGAGAATTAAAAAGTGCGCAGATGTAGAAACCTACCTACAAGCTTAAAATCTTCACAAAAGTTCATTGCTCAAAGATCAAGGAAAGATGAATGAGATGCGATCGTTAATCGATCGATAAAATCAATTGCGAAGTCGCGAGCGAATTGAAAAATGAATGTGAAGCAGAAACTTCCGAAAAAACTCCTTCGATGATTTCTATTGCCTGATGGATTCCTTCATATCAGAAAAACTCCCCTAATCTGAGCTCGTCTGGTGAATGAGAAATGCAAGGATTATGACAGAAGAACCTTCCTCTCTCGCAATCTAATGGTCAGACAATGATCGTCGGCCACTCCAAATACTGTCGGTGATGACAGATCTTTAACTCTGATCTAGATGTTGATGGGAGCATCAGCATCGCTAAGGATGAAAACGGTGAACAGTAGAGAATCACGAGGAACCGAGCTCAAAAATGCATTGTAACTTCTCAAAGCTTTTAAATACTCTTCTCATCTAATCCAGCGGTCCAAAACGCTTTAATCTTGATCAATGGTGTAAACATCTCAGATCTACTTCAAAGCTCCTAAATCGTCATCAATGGTTGTGATGTACTTCCTCTTAGCTTAGATGGACCAGATTCTTGACAGATGGCTCAGATCTCTCCTATCTTCAATGGACGGTCCAAATCGCTCCAAAGCTTGATCGCCTCGTTAAGCCCTAGATTTAATCCTAAGTGTGACCTGATCGGATGGGGTCCATGACCCTTTTGATGCCTATAAGATAATAATCAAATATTAGCATCAAATATCATAATTATAAGCTACATTGCAATTAAGTCCAAGATCAAATGTAATTTATGAAATGTAATATAAATGTGAGTTTAAGCTAAGAGTAGACCATTAAGAACATGCATTATGAATCAAAATAATGTAGCTAAATCATGGTTATCAAATCCCCCACACTTAGTCTTGGATGTCCCGTTCAAGTAAAGAAAATTAAAAATCCTACTTAAATGGCACCCCCTAAACAAATTCCTAAATATGATTAGAAAATAAAGAAAGTAAACCATCTAAGATTATCACATTTCAAAATCTCAAGTATTCATGGACTTAAAACTTTACTCTTGGTTAACAACATAATAATTTTCATCTATCATGAGTAAATTGAAATTGATTTCACACTAAAAACCTCACAAGATAGAATTTTTGTGGCCCTCATCCTAATTCACATGTAATCACAAAAATGGAGGGCACTCATGCTACTTGTGCTTCTTGCCCTACCATATGCTTGCTTATCTTCTACTCTCTACCATGATCATGGATACAAAACACAATATAAAGGTTAATCATGGAAAGGAAAATGTAAGATTATGAATTAAGTGCACATCAAAGCATTAATTGCAAGAAAAAATAAGAAAAAGGAAAATTAGCTCAAAGAAAAGAATAGAAAGAAAGTATGAGTTTTAGTTCTAGTGGAAGACATGGATACGAAAGAGTGCTATATAAATGAATACTTGGTCATACTTCCATCTTTCTCTTCTAATTGCTTCACCATTGATCAACAATTTTAGTTTCTCATTCCTTTAATTCTAATGAATGTATCTCTAAAAATTCAATTAAGCTTAGCAATGATTTTCTTCTTTTCATATTCAAAACTTGCTGAGATTGCATCCCTAACAACTAATCCTTGAGAAACATTTCATTCATTCCCAATTCCAATAATCTTCATTTACTTAACTTCAGTTCTTAGCCTTTCAAAATTTCGGCACAAAAACTGCATTAGTAGAACTTAACCTTCATTGCATTTGTTTCCTTCTTGTTTAGCTGCAAAACCCACTGTACACTTCCCTTTTAATTGTTTCCTTCAAGTTCTAACTAATGATCCTACTAATCCTTGAACTCTACAGCTTTTCCTTCTAAATTTTGACCATTTGTTTCACCTTACATCACTAATCAATTGCAAAATAACCATGAATTTCAGCTCTGCAATTCCAATTTCAGCTCCTGATTCAACAAAATTCTGTCAAATTAGTTTGCAACATCATGGAAGGAAAATGCAACACCATTTGTTTCAAATAATGCAAGATCTTCACTGCTTTTCCCTCTGAATTTAAACACACCCTTGATACAAAATTCTGCATTCCGGAATTGACTTCAACATTTCAGCATTTCATCAACCTTCTTGTTCTCTAATTATACATTCAATCAATGAGACAACTTGGATCATACCTTACCTCCCCCACACTTAGAACTTTACTTGTCTCGAGTAATGAAACTCAACAAATGCTCAACTAACTCAAGAATTTTCTGCAATTTTCTGCAACTACAAATTAAACCTGAACTTAGTATCCAAATTCTGATACAGAGTGATTTCTGCAAAATTTTCCAGAAAGTTGATCTTAGAAGATGGTACGTTTGGTATTGAATCGAAAGACTTTGAGTTCCATTAATTTCAGAAATAGCAAAGAAACTTAACTCAAATCTGTCTTCTTGAAATCAGAATCAACTTCCTGTGTTGATAAATTTCAGCTCCTTTTCCATTATTTTTACATCCTCTATTTCTGTAGCTTTCCTTCTACATTTAATCCACAGTAAGACCTAACCAAATTCATCTCGAAATATACCTTCAATGACTGCAGATTCAGAATTCTAACTCAACTGCAAAATGGACAGATTCATATCTTAAGTTCCAACTTCCAGTTTCCAGTTTTTATCACTGTTCTTTATCAAATTCTCACTCTAAAATTCAACTAAACTATGGAGATGCAAGGTCTTCTTTTATCAACACTCTACAAATAGCTAGCTTCCATATTTCCAATGAACAAATAGCTTTTAATTCTAGTTGTCACAGCAAATGCAGATTTTCTGATTTCTGTATAGTTTCTGAATTTGTATCAACTCATCATCATCTAGCCTTTAAAAATTCCTATTTCTTTACATCTGGCCTCTTAAGATCCCCATCAAATCATCCTCTAAATATTTCTGAATTTAAGCAACTTAATGTTGCTACAACTCATTTTTCAAAATGCATAAATGCTTCATTCAGTTTCCAGCCAGCACACTGTTTGAGTATCAAGTACTATCCTTCCCTTCTTTCTTTTCAGATTAAATGATTCTATCTTCAAGTACTTCATGAGTGTAAAGGTTCTTATCAATTAAATTTCAAATTTTTATCCATTAGATCATATTACCAACAGATGCATTCAACTTGCTCAAACAGTTCACAGTTTCAAATTAAGCCTTGTGATGCTTTCAAAATTCTGTTCACAGCATTTTGTGAAGAAATGGAAAGCTAAAACTTTCTATTGATCCAAACCTTGCATCACAAATCCATAGCTATAGCAGCAAATTCAGAAATCAAAGTCAATTAACATTGAAGGAATTCAGTTACTTCAGGTTTCAAAGTTGCAGAAATCAAATTCAATGAAGTTTAAGGAATTCCTACATTTCCAAATTTGGAGAATTATCACTGTCTGCCATTAATTAACAATACAAGCTCATACATTAACTCTTTGATCCATTTCTTATCAATGCCGACATCATTACCTAATGAAACTCACACAATTAACTCAACTTCACTCTTGCACACTAAATGAACTCAAGATTATTAATTAGCATTACTCATTGAATCAATTCCAGTAGCAACTTAATTATGTTAAATTGCTCATGATACAACTCTTTCATTTCCCTTTTCAGACTTCCAATGTTCATCCAAGAACCCTTTATTTGTCTTCAGAAATCTTCTCTGCTTGACATCAAATCTTGATACAAAATTCAACAATCCATCCTGAGCAAGTAAAAAATCAAAGTGCTCAAAGTGCATCAATACTTTTAGCTCTGAAATTTCACTAAGCAACTCAACACAAGGACAATGTACCAAGCTTCATGAAACCTTACAAAATCTTCAAAATTTCCAAATCGTGCAAAATCTTCCCCCACACTTCAACTTTTATTCATCTTGGCCAAGTCATTCATCATATAGCATTCAAAGTATCCTCATCCAAGATATTAAATGAGAGGAGATAAAATGATATGATGATTAACAAGAAATATAGCAAGAAATTGTGTCGGAAGAAAGAAACAAATAGATTAACCTTCATAAACATGATTTAATCTATTAGATTGTGGTTTTGAAAGAATCAAAGCAAGTTCTAGAGTGCAATGACACAAGTGCATCACTCAATTAAGGCTTAAACTCACTAGGCATGAAAAAGTATCAATCCAATTAATCAATCTAGTATCCATCATTAAGTAGAAACCTTGAGAAAATCAAAAGTCCATTATTGACATTAAGCCCCAAAAATAGATTCTTAAATCTAGCTCACAATCTCTACTTCTAACATGTTATAGAAAAATTGCTAGGGGTGTCATTTTCTTATTCAAAATAAAACAAATTTCAACGATAAAACTTCAACAGTAAGAATCTATTCATTGAGCAAAAACAAACATTTTATTAAAACAACTAGAAATAAAAATAAAAAGAAAACTAAGTTGGAATAAACTCCCCTTCATATGAGTAGATAGCATCAATAACCTTCATCTTTTGCATCACCTCTCCATTGCCAATCTCATGAAACAACTTGAGTCTATGCCCATTCACCTTAAAAATCCGGTTGGTAGCCTCTTCCCTAATCTCAAAAACTCCACAAGAAAACACATTAGTTACAACATAAGGTCCTTCCCAATGAGATCTCAATGAAGCTTTAATCAATTAAAGTTGTGACCTATATAAGAGCACTTTGTCACCAATATGAAATTCCTTGCCCACAATGTGCTTATCATGAAAATTCTTGGTCTTCTCTTTGTAAATCCATGAGTTCTCAAATGCTTCTAACCGAATTTCCTCAAGTTCTTGAAGTTGCAATTTCCTCTCTTCTCCTGCTAAGCTAGCATCGAAATTACAAGCTTTAACTGCTCAAAATGCTCTATGTTCAATTTCCACCAGAAGATGACAAGCTTTACCATAAATCATCCTATATGGAGACATTCCTATAGGGGTCTTGAAAGCAGTCATGTAAGCCCAAAGTACATCATCCAATCTCTTGCTCCAATCTTTTCTATCAGGCCTCACAGTTTTCTCTAGAATTGCTTTCACTTCTCTATTTGACACCTCAGCTTGTCCATTTGTTTGGGGATGATAAGGAGTAGAAACTCTATGTGAAACCCCATATCTACTCAGTGTAGTCTTCATGTGTCTGTTGTAAAAATGTGTCCCTTGATCACTAATGATTGCCCTGGGCTCTCCAAACTTGCAGAAAATATGTATCCTGACAAAACTAACAATAACTGAAGAATCATCAGTTCTGGTGGGAATAGCCTCCACCCATTTGGAAACATAATCAATTGCCAATATAATATATGAAAATCCAAAAGAGACAGGAAATGGACCCATGAAATCAATACCCCATACATCAAAAATCTCACAAAATAGCATGTAATATTGAGACATTTCATTCCTAGGTCCTATGTTCCCAATTCGTTGACACGTATCACATGATCTACAAAAAACATAAGCATCACGAAAAATGGTAGGCCAATAAAATCCACACTCTAAAACTTTCCTAGCTATCCTCTGGGGTCCAAAATGTCCCCCACACTCAGATGAATGAAAAAATAATAGCACAGACTAAAACTCAGAATCAGGTATGCATCTCCTAATGATCTGATCACTACAAAATTTTCATAGATAAGGATCATCCCACACATAATATTTCGAATCACTTTTCAATTTGTCCTTTTGTTCTTTTAAAAATTGTGCAGGAAAAACATGGGCTACTAAAAAATTTACCAAATCTACGTACCATGGAGACTCACCATGCACCCTGAAAAGTTGCTCATCTCTGAAATCATCCTCAATAACCGTATTATCCAAATTCCCTTCAAGTCTACTCAAATGATCTACAACCAAGTTTTCCTTCCCACTCCTATCTCTAATCTCCAAATCAAACTCCTGGAGTAGAAGCATCCATCTAATTAATCTAGGCTTAGCATCTGGCTTCTTGAGGAGAAACTTCAAGGCTGCATGATCAAAAAAATACAACCACGTGAGAACATAATAAATATGATCTAAATTTATCTAAAGTAAAAATAATGGCAAGAAGCTCTTTTTCTGTCATGGTGTAATTTGCTTGAGCCGAATCTAAAGTCTTTGAAGCATAGCATATCACATGTGGTGCTCCATCTACTCTCTGTGTTAGTACTGCCCCTATAGTAAAATTTGAAGCATCACACATAAGCTCAAATGGTAAAGTCCAATCAGGTGGCTTGATGATAGGTGCAGAAATCAAAGCCTCCTTCAATCTCTAAAAAACCTCCTTACACCTCTGATCAAAATGAAACTCCACATCTTTTTGAAGCAGATGAGATAATGGAAGAGCGATCTTTCTAAAGTCCCTAATAAATCTCCTGTAGAATCTGCATGGCCAAGAAAAGCTCAAACATCTCGCACGCATGCAGGGTAAGATAAAGAAGATATAACACTAACTTTAGCAGGATCTACCTCAATTCCTTTCCTAGAGACTATATGTCCTAAAACAATACCATGCTCAACCATAAAATGATATTTTTCAAAATTAACTACCTAGTCAGCCTCAATGCATCTATCTAAAACCCTAGACAAATTTTTCAGACATGCATCAAATGATGAACCATATACAGAAAAATCATCCATAAAAACCTCCATGCAATACTCTAAAAAATCTCCAAAAATACTCACCATGCATCACTGAAAGGTTCCTGGAGCATTACAAAGTCCGAGTGACATGCGTCTATAAGAAAATGTACCAAAAGGGCAAGTGAAGGTAGTCTTCTCCTGATCCTCTGGGTCGATGCAAATCTAAAATAACCAGTGTAACCATCAAGAAAATAATAATATGACTTACCTGTCAATCTCTCCAACATCTGATCAATAAAAGGCAAAGGGTAGTGATCTTTTCTGCTCGCTTGATTTAACTTCCTGTAGTCCACACAGACTCTCCAAAAATTCTTCACTCTTATGGGCATCAACTCATTCTCTTCATTAATTACCACTGTCACCCCTGATTTCTTTGGAACCACATGGATGGGACTCACCCACTTACTGTCAGAAATAGGGTAAATGATGTCTGCCTGTAGAAGTCTAGTCACCTCTTTCTTGACTACATCAAGGATCAGTGGGTTAAGTCTCCTCTGGGGTTATCTCACTGGTTTTACATCCTCCTCCAAATAAATCCTATGCATGCAAATAGAAGGACTGATACCAGGAATATCTGCTAGAGTCCATCCAATTGCTTTCCTGTGCTGCCTTAGAATCTCCAATAATCTACTTTCTTGTTCCGATTCTAAATTCTGGGCTATAATGACAGGCAACTGCTGATTCTCTCCCAAGTAAGCATACTTCAAGTGTTGAGGCAATGGCTTCAAATCTTCCTATATCTGGTCAACAGAAGGTGATCCTAGGGGTAATGCTGCTGAGAAATCCCCTACACATAATTCTTCTTCTCTGAGTGATCCTATGGGTAGAGCTTCTACTAAGCAATCCCCTACGCATAAATCATCTCCTCTGAGCAATCCTAGGGGTAGAGCTTCTCCTAAGCAACCTCCTACGCATAAATCATCTCCTTCTCTCAGAAATAATCCACAAGTCCTATTATCCACTCTAAAGGTTGAAACATCCTCCACATCTGTAAATAAAATATCATCTTGACCAACCACTGTAGAATTTAAATCTGAATCAATCGCTGAAGAGAAATCCATGCTTCCCATTTCTTCTAAGATATCTAAACTAAGAAGAGAATGATCCTCTCTAGGATGCTTTATGGCGTCAAAATACTGAATCGAACCACTGTATCACCTATCTCCATGGATAGTGTGCCCGCATGAACATCAATCTTGGTCCTTGCAGTCTTCAAAAATGGTCATCCTAGAATGAGTGGAGATCTACTGGCCAGGTAGTCTCCTTACATATCAAGGATATAAAAGTCTGCAGGAAAAATGAGTTCTCTCACTTTAACCAATACATCTTCAATAACTCCAGCTGGATGAGTATGACTGCGGTCAGCTAACTGAATGACTACTCCTGTAGGTTGTAATGGTCCAATCCCTAAAGTTTGAAAAATTGATTTTGGCATCACGTTAATTGAAGCTCCCAAATCCAACATCACATCCTTAAAAAGACTACTCTCAATTTCGCAAGGGACTGTAAACACTCCTGGATCTTCACATTTCTAGGGAACTGGTTGATAAGAATAGATACATTCTTTCCTAAACTGATCAACTCATTCCCCTTCAACTTATTCTTATGCACACAGAGATCCTTAAGAAATTTTGTATACTTTGGAATTTGTTTGATCATTGTTAACAAGGGAACGTTGACTTCTACCTTACTAAATAAATTCACAAGCTCTTGAAATTATTTAGCCTTCTCCTCCTCTACATTCTTCCTTGGTTGAATTTTTCGTTGAGGAAATGGCAAGGGAATGCTTGGTTCGGTATCTTGCTGTACTGGAAACTTAGTAGATGAACTTGCTAGAATTTCTGCTTCCCTAGCAAAGCTGCTGGAATTTTTTGGTCTTATATCTATCCTTTCTTCTTCTTGAGCTAAATCCTTCTGATCAATGTTGATTGGATTAGAAGACAAATTTGGAGTGACATCAGCTATTGGAAAGCCCATATCTCTACTAGATGATGATGTTTAAACATTGTTGGATTCTGGAAATTCTGCTACTGAAAATTTTCCAGCGACTCCATCTGAAGTCTTCTTCCCACTTCAGAAAGTTAATGCACTCACATTTCCTTTCAGATTTGGAGTTGATTGAGAAGGCAACTGATTTGATCCTTGAGCCTGCAACTGATTAATACTAGAGGTTAATTGCCTAATTTGCCTCTCAATATTTTGCAATGCTGAATCGGTTCTCTGCTGATTTTGTTGCTACTAAAGAATCTGTTGTATTAATTCCTCCAATCTGACTTGCTGAACATCTGAATTAGAAGAACTATTAGAACCTCCTTGAGTTAAACTTAATCTCGAAGGTGTTGGAAGTGCATTCTGAACTAAATTCTGCCCTTGCTGAACATTCTGATTCTGGAATTGATGCTTTTGATTTTGATTTTGAAACTGCTGATAAGACTGAAATGGTTGCTGGAATTGATTTGTAGGGTGGTAATGGTGCTGGAAATGCTAATTTTGTTGATGGAATCCCTGCTGAGATTGCTGGAAATGCTGATTTGAAGATGGTTGTTGATAGAATGTATTTCCATACTTTAAATTCGGGTGATCTCTCCAACCCGGATTGTATGTAGAGGAATAAGGGTCATGTTTTTGTTGGAATTGAGCTCTAGAGAATGCTGCCAAAGATTCATCTTGATGGAGATTAGGATAAAGTTCTGAAAGGTGATCTTGACTCGAACAAATGCTACAAACTACACTTTATTTACATCGAAATTGCACATTTGGCACAATAGAAGAATGAGTGGCATTATTCAAGGCTAGTTGTTTCACCAAGGATGTTAATTCCATCAACGAGTTCCTTATCTCCTTTTGTTCATTGGAAACCATTTGAACTTCACCAACTCCTCTAGTAGTGAGTACTCTACTTCCAAATTGCTGTGAATTTTCAGCCATGTTCGAGATAAGCTCCCTTGCTTGCTCTGGAGTTTTGTTCACTAAAGCTCCTCCAGCTGCTGCATCTATCATACTTCTGTTCATAGGTAATAAACCCTCATAGAAGTATTGGACTAGTAACTGCTCACTAATTTGATGCTGAGGACAACTTGCACATAACTTCTTGAATCTCTCCCAATATTCATAAAGTGTCTCTCCTACCACTTGTTGAATTCCACAGATACTCTTCCTGATAGTCGCAGTCCTTGAAGCTGGAAAGTATTTCTCCAAGAAAGCCTTCTTCATATCAGTCCAAGAGGTAATATATCCTAGTGGAAAATAATATAATCAATCCTTTGCTACTTCAGTTAAAGAAAATGGAAAAGTCCTTAGCTTAATGTCCTCTTCTGAGATACCCTGTGGCTTCATAGTAGAACAAACCACATGGAATTCATGTAAGTGTCTGTTTGGGTCTTCTCCAGATAACCCTTGAAATTTAGGAAGTAAATGGATTAACCCTGATCTCAACTCAAAATCTCCTGCCAAAGTTAGATAAGTGTTGTATGAATACTTGAAAGCTTCATCAAGAGCTGCAAGCTCCTTCATGGTTCTATTATGATCAGCCATGGGAATATCTGAATGCAATAAAGTACTCTTAGAGTCTTCTAAAGTTTTCTCTTGAAATCTCAATGCCCTGAAGGTCCTTTCAATCTCCGGATCAAGTTCAAATAATTTTTCTGTTGAAGTCCTGGTCATAACATCAAAAGCAAAATGAGTATTCAGATAAATCCAATGTAAGCAAATAAGATACAAAACAAAGTATCCAAAAAAAATCACAATCTAAAACCAATCACACTTTTCTAGTTAATTCCCCGGCAACGGCGTCAAAATTTGGTGTCAACCATATTGCATGTCACGTTACACATCAAATTAATTAAGATTGAAACTCATTGGATTAAAAATAGAATTGTAATATGGAGTCCCAAGTCGTATTTCTTTCCAAGGTTAACTAGTAAATGTGCGAGTGCCTAGAATGTGAAATTTATTTAGAACTTATTTCTGGAAAGGAAGTTTAGGTTATTTCAAACTCAAAATTAAAATGAATCACTTTCATTAACAAATGCTATGGAATTTAGAGAAATGTATGCTTAACAAAACTTATTTTGATCAAACAACTTATTGTACGATCTAACTGCAACCAAACTTACATATGAAGTACTCCAACTCCAAAGTAAAACTATCAACTTAACCTAAGCTGATCCGAATGGCTTTTGCTGAATTGAACATGATTTCCTAAAATTAAACCTATCTAGGAGAAAAACAAGTTGAGGAAATAGAGCAAGTATCGAAATCAGTAAATTCAGTAACAAAATTGGAAACAAAGTTTGAATTGAAACTTGAAACCTAAGCATAAGTTGAAATCCCTACTCGTGTATTTAATTCTTTTTCAAACTCAGCTATATGCTATAACAGACATTAAATGATAAAATCTAACAGAACAAATTTCAATTTGGTTTTGCTTGCACTGAAAGGAAAACAAATGAGAACAACAGATCTACTAATTGAAACTAAAACCAAGATGAAAGAACATCACAACTCAAATCAGTGTTTCATGAACTGTCTTTCTGCAAATTTGCAGAAAATCTCTCGGAAACTCTGATGAGCAATCACCGGATTAATTCAGATTCTCGGTTGAGAATTAAAAAGTGCGCAGATGTAGAAACCTACCTACAAGCTTAAAATCTTCTCAAAAGTTCATTGCTCGAAGATCAAGGAAAGATGAATGAGACGCAATCGTCAATCGATCGATAAAATCAATTGCGAAGTCGCGATCGAATTGAGAAATGAATGTGAAGCAGAAACTTCCGGAAAAACTCCTCCGATGATTTCTGTTGCCTGAAGGATTCCTTCAGATCGTAAAAACTCCCCCAATCTGAGCTCATCTAGTGAATGAGAAATGCAAGGATTGCGACAGAAGAACCTTCCTCTCTCGCAATCTGATGGTCGGACAATGATCGCTGATCACTCCAAATGCTGTTGGTGATGACAGATCTTTAACTCTGATCTAGATGTTGATGGGAGTGTCGGCGCCACTAAGGATGAAAACGGTGAACAGTAGAGAATCGCGAGGAACCGAGCTCGAAAATGCACTGTAGCTTCTCAAAGCTTTTAAATCCTCTTCTCATCTGATCCAGCGGTCCAAAATGCTTTAATCTTGATCAACGGTGTAAACATCTCAGATCTGCTTCAAAGCTTCTAGATCTTCATCAACGACTGTGATGTACTTCCTCTTAGCTTAGATGGACCAGATTCTTGATTGATGGCCCAGATCTATCCTATCTTCAATGGACGGTCCAAATCGCTCCAAAGCTTGATCGCCTCGTTAAGCCCTAGATTTGATCCTAAGCGTGACCTGATCGGATCAGGTCCATGACCCTTTTGATTCCTATAAGATAATAATCAAATATTAGCATCAAATACCATAATTATAAGCTAAATTGCAATTAAATCCAAGATCAAATGCAATTTATGAAATACAATATAAATGTGAGTTTAAGTTAAGAGTAGACCATTAAGAACATGAATTATGAATCAAAATAATGTAGCTAAATCATGGTTATCAGACCCTACAATTATGTACCGTATCACAAGCCTCCCCTACAAGTGTAGTCGAAGGAGGCTCAAGTCCGACTGACTAGACCCAAACCCTGGTCTCCTTTACTTCGTCGCTACAACTTTAAATGTTGTTCCTTTTCCCAGACTATAGGTAGTGCAACCGGTTTAATTTCTTAATCATCATCTATGCCCTTACGACGGTAATAATGAGATTATAGGGGGCACCCCCTATATTTTATCAAGTGAATGTAGATCTGATTCATGTCTCTTTGCTTTTTTATTATTGGAACTTTTCTGCTTCATACCACAGTGTCATCTAAGGGTTGTTAATGAAAGCCTTGCTGGTTTAGAACCTGCGAGGGGTCGATAGCATGAAGGAAAGCTGGTCGTTAGGCCGTTGAGTGTGAGAGCCCATATTCCTAACCCGTGCTGGGGTGAGAGTCTAGAGCCCGACCGAGAGGTCATTGGTCGTGAGAGTATGCTCACTTATAACTTGTACTGGGCGAGAGTTTGGAGTTCAACCGAGAGGTCATTGGTCGTGAGAGCATGCTCACTTAAAACTCACACTGGGGCAAGTCTGGAGCCCGATCGAGAGGTCATTAGTCGTGAGAGCATGCTCACTTATAACTCATGATGGGGTGAAAGTCAGGAGCCTGACCGAGAGGTCGTTGGTCGTGAGAGCATTCTCACTTATAACTCATGCTGGAGCAAGAGTCTGGAGCCTGACCGAGAGGACGTTGGTCGTGAGAGCATACTCACTTATAACTCGCGCTGGGGCGAGAGTCTGGAGCTCAACCAAGAGGTCATTGGTCGTAAAAGCATGCTCACTTATAACTTATACTCGGGCGAGAGTCTGGAGCCCGACCAAGAGGTCGTTGATCGTGAGAGTATGCTCACTTATAACTCGCGCTGGGGAGAGAGTCTGGAGTCCGACCGAGAGGTCATTTGATAGTCCTACTGGGAATTAACCTGAAAGCCCGACCGAGAATTGGTCTGGAAGGCCAGCATTTGTAGCTTGAAGGAGCTATGCTCATGGACTTAGCTTAACCCACTTGCGATCATAAAGCGCATTACATAAGGCCTTAGTCAAATTTGAATCTTACTCTAATTTTGAGGATGTGTGGAGGCGCCAAATTTTGATCAACGCTTCCCGCCGTCTTCTACTTCATTTCCTGAGGCAGCTGCATGGAATTTTCGGTCCTCAAGGCATGGTCTTTATGAGGTAGAGTGCTCCTGTTTGCACATCACCTCCATGATTTTCCTATTATTTCTATCATAAATACCCTTTCATAGGGAGCTGGCACGTGCTCCACGAACTTTCCTTGTGATGATGTCTGACACATACTTTCTACAAGCGACCCTAGGGTGCCTCTATCTCTTGATTTGATGGTCATCGTGTGCTCCACCGTTTCGATTGTCCGATTTGAATCCCGATATTCCTTAAGGGTTTTAGTTTAAAAACCCTGCAGACCTCTAACAGTTGCTCATCAGCGCTTCATCTTCCTCTGATCTTCCTTCCTTTGCTTATTTCTGCTCACTCATCTTCCCTTTCGTGTAAGTACTTTTCCCTCTTCATCCTTTGCATCTTCGTTTGTTGATTAAATGACCCTGGTGAGTAAAGCTAGGTGAAAGTCCTGGTGAGTGAAGCCAGGCAAGGGAAAATCCAGATGGATCAGGGATGATCGGACTTCTGGTGTTGGAAAGTCCAAGTAGGTCAAAGGGATTGACCGGACACTTGGCAGGGAGTTCTAGCAGGTCAAGGGAGTGACCAGATGTTAGGGATGAAGTACCAATAGGTCAAGGTTGACCGGATATTGGTTTGGAAGTCTTGGGACTTGGTTTGGGCCAAACCCAAGCTCTGGATCGGTCACCAGACCGATCCAGTGATACTTGTTTGCTCTGATCGGTCTGGTGACCGATCAGATACCAAACAGAAGCTCTCTGTTCGGTTACTGATCGGTCTGGTGACCGATGTCCACCGACCGATCAGGCCATGTCCTGATCGGTCTGGGGACCGATCAGAGACGATGTCGCTGAGGTTGGGATCGGTCTGTAGACCGATCCAGCTATGGCCTGATCGGTCCACAGACCGATCAGAACCCGCACAGAAGGTGGGCAGCTTTCTGTGAAGAAAGCTGATCGGTCTGGGGACCGATCAGAATAGGTCCTGATCGGTCTCCTGACCGATCCAGGCACTAGCCGTTGCGTCGCAACGGCTAGATTTCTTCTGTGTTTTCTTCGCTTTCTTCGCAGGTATAAAGGGGTCAAGGGCTGCTGCTGCGCGAGAACTCTTCTTCCCTCTTCCTGTTCTAAATGCTGCTGTGCTTGAGCTTTGTTGAGCTCCTCCGAAGCTTCGCGTGAGTTTCATTCTACGACTGGGTCAGCTGCTGCTGCTCGCTCTTCCGTGAAGTTGCTGCTTCGTCAACGGAAACCAGTCGAAGGCAAGCTAGCGTTTGTTTTTACATTCATATTGCTCTTGCTTCTTGCTGTATTTCTTGTACACTTATCTTGCTGTTGCAAGAGACTTTGTGGTGAGGTTTCTCCACCCACAAGGAGTATATTATTAGCCGGTTCTCCGGGGACTCATCCACCGACGGATTGAGAGGCTTCGTCCACCTTACGGACACGCCGAGGAGTAGGAGTATCATCTCCGAACCTCGTTACATCGACGCGTTGAGGTTTGATCTTCTTGTTTTCGTTTCCTTGTTTGTTTTTCCGCTGCGCTAACGAATTGTAGGAAGAAACGCGATCGATTTGGGGTCGGCTATTCACACCCCCCTCTCTAGCCGTACGAAGGATCCTAACAAGTGGTATCAGAGCAAGGCCGCTCTTCATCGGATTCACACCCGTGGGAGCACAAGCGCTAGAGATGGATCTCTATGGAGAAGATGTCACGATTCAACCCTTCTACGAGTCTCACGACAACTTCACATATTGGAAGGTAAGGATGATGTATTTTCTTAGGACTAATATGTTAAATTGGTTTTGTGTACAAGAAGGGTTTTCCCCACCAATGGATGAGGAAGGAAAACCTATCAAGAAGAAGGAGTGGACGAAGGAGCAAATCCACAAATCAACCATCAATGATGAGGTAACGAAAATCATTGAATTTTCTTTACCTAATGATGTTTTGTGTAGGGTAGAAGGATACAATAGTGCCAAGGAGTTGTGGAACAACTTGGCCAAACTTCATGAGAAGAACTCCACTTCAAGTCATGAAGAGGAGACAAGTGAGTCATCAAGTAGCTCACTTCATGGAGATAGAGAATTGGGAGTTGAGGGCTACTCAACATCCAAGGAAGAAGAGGAGGAGAGTTCCTCTTGCTCAAGTTCGGAGCAAGAAGAGGAAGTTTCCACCTCCGGAAGGGTTGAAGAAGAAAGCTCATCTCCATCCACAACCCTAGGTAACTCAAACACTGTGATTTCAAGCAAATTACACATAATGTGTTTTGAGTGTAGGAAACATGGGCACTACAAGAGTAAGTGTCCAAGGAGGGTTAGGAAGACTCCACCGGCACCAAAAGTCAAGGGAGCCGGAGTCCCAACACGCAAAGGCGAGAAGCACGTGGTGTGCTTTCAATGCAAGCGAAGGGGACATTATCGGAGTCAATGTCCAAGGAGGAGGCAACCTCACAAGGACAAGGGATGCACATCGATAGGGGGAGCTAAGGCAAACCCTAAGGTACCTTTTAAGGCACACTATTGCAATTCAAATAAGAAACATGCTAGTAATTTTATTGCATTAGTCAATAATGATAAGCATGTTAACACTAGAAATCAATACATGTGTTTAGATGCTAAACATGTCAACCTAGATAGGGATACTACTAGGAATGTTAACCCTAGGATTAACACTTCTAAGGCTAAGGATAACCTAGGTAGGAATCCTAAATCAATTAGACATATGCCTAGGAATACCTCAAGGAAGAGTGATAAATCAAAAATTGAGGTATTAGAGAAGGAGAATCAAGTCTTGAAGTCAAGACTTGATACTTTGGAAAAGACTCTTAAGAATTTGGAGAAGTCATCTCTAGGCTCTAAGAGTCAAAAACCAATGTCCAAGGACAAGAAAGGTTTGGGTCACAAACCTAAGTCCCAAGTGGTCAAGCCCACTTATCATAGTGTTCCATTCGATTATGGAACAAAACCTAGGGCTAGGAAGACCACCACCAAGGTCACAAGGGGAGTCACCCCTAGAGTTGACCTTGATGAGACCCAAATGACCAAGGCTTTAAAGCCTAAGAGGGTCATTAGGAGGGTTGCTAGGGAAGCTATCCCTAGTGAATATTTAGTGAACCCAATGAGCTCTAATAGGTATTGGGTTCCTAGGAGCATCTTCTCTATCCCATAAATGGGTTAGAGAGTCAACTCAATAAGAAGGGTAGTTAACCCAACTTTGAGGAAATTGACACTCAAGGAGCATTTTCAAGGTTTTGTGAACCTTTGAAAATGAAATGAATTATCATTTACTCCTTTGAAGAGTTAAATGTGCCTAAAGATTGGAAATCTCATTTTTAATCTCAATTGGCACAATTTGGAAAAACCTAGAGAAATATCAAATTGGGATTTTGATACTCTCTTAGGTAATCAAGGCAATCCGGGCCTTAATTTAGAAGTGCTACTCTTGTAGAGTCTTAAATGGTATAAATCAAACAAGAGATCAAGAAATGCCAATTTGGGTTTTGACATTTTCTTGGAGCACTTTGGGCAATCTAGGATTAGAATTTAAGTTAGCTAAGTAATTAAGGATACTTAGATAGGTAATCTAGGTATTTTATTTGTGTTAACTTACCATGATTGTTTGCCATATGCCATGTCATGACATCATATTTAATTTATGATCATTTGAAATGTCATGATAATGCTTAGGTTATCTATATGTCATGCTTTATTTAAGTTTTCAAGCTTTATGCCATGACATCATGACATTGGCACATGTTTTCATATCATTATATGCCATGTCATCATCTCTTGCATGATAATCAATGAAATTGATTTAAGGACAAACATATAATTTGATATTGAGATCAAATTGGTGTTTAGAGAATGCATGAGACCTTAGTCTAAGATACCTAAACCCATATCTCACATCAAAATTGACATGGATGTGTTTGATACACTTTAGATGTGTGTGAGATATTAGGATCATGAGTTAGGATCAAGGTGCATAGTTCTTGTACCTAGATGAGCCTAATTCAAGAAATGGAGGATCATAGGGAAAGCTTGTGTACAAGTCATGTACATCTAGCCCTAAGATTATGGTCCTAAATTCAAATGGTTTTAAAAGCATTTTAAAATTGATTTGAAAAACATTGATGAAGCTTTTCTAGTGATAGCATTCATCATTGAACTTTGTGATACAAAGTTGAGTTAAAACTTGAACTATTTCAAAGTTTTTGAACTTTGTATCAAGATTTGAAAATGGAAACTATTTTCATAGAAAATTATTTTTCCATGATAGTGTATGATATGAGGAATGTATCCTCAAAATTTCACAATTTTTCGAATTTTCTGGAATTTATTAGGGGTTTCTGAATTTCGGGAGAGGAAAAATCAGAAATCCCTGATCAGTGTCTGGATCGGTCGCTGGACCGATCCAGGGAGGGCTGGATCGGTCACTGGACCGATCCAGAGTGCTGTGGATCGGTCTGGTGACCGATCCAGTGAGGTCTGATAGCGTGCCAATGTGCTGAAATTCGACTGCATGTCTGAAATTTCGGCTGAAAGTTGGTTTTTAGATTTATAAAGGTTTGAAACTCTCCAAGACATTGTTGGTGCAATGGTCAAGGGGGAGTTGGCCTTTAGGGGGAGTTTTAACTATTAGTCAAGGGGAGTTGACTTTTAGGGGGAGTTTTTACTCCTTGAGGATTAGTGATATGGGATTATCACTAAGTGGATTGTTGAGCTTAGTATCAAAGGGAAAATAAGAGTTTCAATGAAAGGTATGGGACTTTCATTAGGAAGAAACTCTTGACCTTGATACCCTCTTTTTTTTCTTTTTGATGTGTGTCAAAAAGGGGAGAGTGTTCATTGGAGGATTATTAGAGAACCTAAGTTAGGTTATCGGTTTAACCTAAGCTAGGGGAAGTTTGTCAAGGAATGTTCGAGGAAGAACATTGGAATACTTTTTGATGTGTGTCAAAAAGGGGGAGAATTATTAGAGAACCCAAGTTAGGTTATCGGGTTAACCTAAGGGGAGAATGTCCAGAGAATGTTCAAGGAAAGAACATTGGACATTGGAAGATGGTTGGAAAACCTAAGTAAGGTTATCGGGTTAACCTAACTTGATTATGATTTTGTCAAACATCAAAAAGGGGGAGATTGTTGGTGCAACCTTAGGTCAAGGTTGACCTGGTTGACCCGACTCGAGTTGACTTGACTCGAGTTGTATTTTGATGTTTGACTTGGGAAGATTGTTGATGCAACCTTAGGTCAAGGTTGACCTAGTTGAGTTGCATGTTGATGTTTGACACTCGTGAGAGAGTTCTATTCTTGATGTGGGACAAGAATAGATGTTTGGGAGATTATTGGTGCAACCGTAGGTCAAGGTTGACCTGGTTGACCTGATTCGGGAAAAAGTCCAAGTATGGAGACTTGGCACCGGAAAAGTCCAAGCAGGGAGCTTGGCACTGGAAAAGTCCAAGCAGGGAGCTTGGCATGCGGAAAGTCCAAGTATGGAGACTTGGCATGGGAAAAGTCCAAGTATGGAGACTTGGCACGGAAAAGTCCAAGCAGGGAGCTTGGCACGCGAAAAGTCCAAGTATGGAGACTTGGCACGGGGAAAGTCCAAACAGGGAGTTTGGCACGGGGAAAAATCCTAGTGAGTGAAGCTAGGTGAAGGTGAAAGTCCTGGTGAGTGAAGCCAGGCATTCGGGGAAATCCTGGTGAGTGAAGCCAGGTGAAAATCCTAGTGAGTGAAGCTAGGTGAATGAGAAAGTCCTAACTGGGATGTTAGGCAGTGTGGAAAGTCCTGGTGAGTGAAGCCAGGCAGTGGGAAAGTCCTAACTGGGATGTTAGGCAATGTGGAAATCCTGGTGAGTGAAGCCAGGTGAAAATCCTAGTGAGTGAAGCTAGGAGAAAGGTGAAAGTCCTGGTGAGTGAAGCCAGGCAGTTGTGGAAATCCTGGTGAGTGAAGCCAGGTGAAAACCCTAGTGAGTAAAGCTAGGTGAAAGTCCTGGTGAGTGAAGCCAGGCAAGGGGGGATGATCGGACTTCTGGTGTTGGAAAGTCCAAGTAGGTCAAAGGGATTGACCGGACACTTGGCAGGGAGTTCTAGCAGGTCAAGGGAGTGACCAGATGTTAGGGATGAAGTACCAATAGGTCAAGGTTGACCGGATATTGGTTTGGAAGTCTTGGGACTTGGTTTGGGCCAAACCCAAGCTCTGGATCGGTCACCAGACCGATCCAGTGATACTTGTTTGCTCTGATCGGTCTGGTGACCGATCGGATATAACAAGCTCTGTTGATTCTTGATCGGCGGTGACCGATCGGCAACAGGCGAAGCGGTGATCGGTCCACGCCGTCAGGCCATGTCTGATCGATGCGGGGACCGATCGAGACGATGTCGCTGAGGTTGGGATCGGTCTGTAGACCGATCCAGGTACATCTTGATCGGTCCACGGACCGATCGAACCCGAAGGTGGGCGGCTTTACGTGAAGAAAGCTGATCGATGCGGGGACCGATCGAATAGGTCTGATCGGTCTCGACCGATCCGAGCACTAGCCGTTGCGTCGCAGCTGAATTTCTTCTGTGTTTTCTTCGCTTTCTTCGCAGGTATAAAGGGCTGCTGCTGCGCGAGAACTCTTCTTCCCTCTTCCTGTTCTAAATGCTGTCGTGCTTGAGCTTTGTTGAGCTCCTCCGAAGCTTCGCGTGAGTTTCATTCTACGACTGGGTCAGCTGCTGCTGCTCGCTCTTCCGTGAAGTTGCTGCTTCGTCAACGGAAACCAGTCGAAGGCAAGCTAGCGTTTGTTTTTACATTCATATTGCTCTTGCTTCTTGCTGTATTTCTTGTACACTTATCTTGCTGTTGCAAGAGACTTTGTGGTGAGGTTTCTCCACCCACAAGGAGTATATTATTAGCCGGTTCTCCGGGGACTCATCCACCGACGGATTGAGAGGCTTCGTCCACCTTACGGACACGCCGAGGAGTAGGAGTATCATCTCCGAACCTCGTTACATCGACGCGTTGAGGTTTGATCTTCTTGTTTTCGTTTCCTTGTTTGTTTTTCCGCTGCGCTAACGAATTGTAGGAAGAAACGCGATCGATTTGGGGTCGGCTATTCACACCCCCCTCTCTAGCCGTACGAAGGATCCTAACAATCGTGTGCTCCACCGTTTCGATTGTCCGATTTGAATCCCGATATTCCTTAAGGGTTTTAGTTTAAAAACCCTGCAGACCTCTAACAGTTGCTCATCAGCGCTTCATCTTCCTCTGATCTTCCTTCCTTTGCTTATTTCTGCTCACTCATCTTCCCTTTCGTGTAAGTACTTTTCCCTCTTCATCCTTTGCATCTTCGTTTGTTGATTAAATGACGGCTGGAGAGAGGTGGTGCCCTGATACGCAAATATTCTCTCAGATTTGGACAGGAGCGATCTTAAGTCTATACGATCTAGCTTATGGCCTTTCGAAGTATATCTGCTATGCCTCCCCAGACCCAATGACCATCAGTATCCTCCTCCCAACGAATTCATGGCCTTTTTCAAAGACCAGCTTCTTGGTGGTCTTCGATTTCCTATTCCTTCCTTTTTTTCCTCCCTGATGTAATATTTTGGTATTCCTTTGTCCCAATTTGCTACTAATGTCTTTCACGCTATGTGTGGAATGGTAATCTTGTGCCATCTGTATGAGATCCCTTTGACTCCTCAACTCTTTCACCATTTCTATTCTCTTAAGCGCTCAGAACCAGGCATCTTCATGGTCCAATCTAGGGTTGGGTATAGAATTTTTTAGGGCATGCCTTTTTCAAATAAAGGTTGGAAGTCCCACTTTTTCTATGTCTAATTGCCCGAGTCTGTGACTTAACCTGTTGAATGGTGTCTCAATCTTCCCTCTCCCTTTAAGTTGAGAGATCATTCGCATCAACCCGCTTGTTTAACTGCCTCTGAAAAACTAGAAGGAGTGCAATTGCACCTCCCTTCTTTGCTGTGGGAGAACGTGTTGTATACTTTTGGGCTAAGCCCCATCCAGACACATTTGAGCGCCTCTTTTGGTAAGATTACTTGACTCTCCTTGTACATCTCCGCTAACTAAGGTATTCTCTTTTGCCTGGAGAAGTCGTTATGTTTCAAGCCTTCACTCTCAACTCTTTCGCGATGCCTAGTGCCATCCTGCAGAAGCAAGGCAGAGAGATCCTGGCAGACCAGGAGGTTCCTCAGGCTAGTTGCTCAGCAGATGCTTCTTCTCAACAGTTTGGGGACCCTGAGACCCCTGGAGTTGAATCCCTCCCCATCGTGGTAGCTGCCAGCAAGAGGGCTCCCTCTCTAGCTCCTGAGCAACGCTTACACCTTCAGTGTAAAAGGCGGTACGTTACCCCATCAGTCCAATCTTCACCTCAAAGGCTGCCAGTGTCCCGGGCGTCCTCCAAAGTCAAAACTCCTGCCCGGGTGAACACTCCCCTTACAATTGAGGTTGCGTCCTCTTCTCTTGTTCAAGTCTCCATACCGGAGCAGACCATTTCCCCAGCGAAAGGCTAGCTCGAGGCCTCTACACCTTCTGCTCCACCATCCTCAAGCTAGCTACCCAGTTCAGCACCTGCCCCTTCTTCTCGTCCTAAGGAGCGCCTCAAGGGTCGGTATGCCTTCACTTCCTCCTTCCAACTACCATCCCTATAAGTGTTGGACTCCATTCCTTCCGTCAGGATATCTCCCAACTATGGTCAGGTGTAACTCCATGGGGCTCTGGCCGACTGGTGGAAAAGCACTGCCGATCAGGTTTTGGAAAGCCCCCAACTAGACTTGGTCGACCTGTTCTCTCAACGACTAGTGTCAGTGAGTTTTATCTGTTTCTTTTTCATATCCTTGAAATACTACTAATCCTCCCCTATTCTTGATAGACTTGTGTCATGGGGCTGAGCCCTTCCCAATATGTGGTCGGTCTACAGTGTGAGAACGAGTCCTTGAGGGCTTATATTCACGAGATGGTGTCCCCTACGACTGCCAGCCGCATTTTTGACCTGACAACCACTGAGAGCCTGATCGAATCCCATCTACAGATGGTGGAGGAGGAGACCCGAACTGCCAGGAGCATGGCTTAAGCAGAGCTAGAGAAAGTATAGTCCTTGCAGACCGCCTTGATGACTAGTGAGTCTAAACTTAAGTATAAGGACTTGAGGCATGCCCAGATCTTGGTTGATCTAGAGGAGAGGGAAGTAGAGGTGATCACCCTCTCTTTATAGCTGTGGGAGCTCCAAGAGGGGCTCACCTCTCTGGAGACAGACCTGGCGGTTAAAACGATATATCTATCTGCTGGCGTTGATCGGGAGGCTACCCTTCAAAAGTAGTGGGAGGTGACTCAGGCTATTCTCAAGTCAGTGTGAGACGAACTTTGAGCAGCTAAGGTGGAGACTGCAGCCACATGCCAAGATTTAATTGAGGCACGGGTTGAAGCACACAAAGCTAGGGAAGAGCTGAAGGATTATCAGGAGAGTGAGAGATCTCGTTTAAGAGCTCATAATACCTCCTACCTAACCTCCAAAGAGTTTGGGTCGAAGATAGACAACCTCATCGACCAAATGCTTTGTTATGGTGGCATAGGGGCCTTGCTGCAGCTGTAGGAGAAAGGCTTGCTCCGGTTAATTGCCCCTGAGAACTTCCTGGACCAGACCTATCTCCTGAACGAGCTTCCTGACGAAGCCTTCCCTTCCTTTGAATAGTTTATGTTCCCCTTGTAACTTTCTTCTAACAAGGATGAAAGGCCTTCCCCCTTTCTCTAGCCTTAAAGTTGAAAATTATAGAAGATATATGAATGGGTAGGCTACCTGTGAGCAATGTGATGCTTACTTATTTATTACACTCGTCCAGGGCCTTTGCACCTTTCACCTTATATGTTTAAGTGGTTTGTTAAGTGTTTATCCCTTTCGTGGATGCTTGGTCAACTTAGGGCTCGGTCAGGCATCAGTGGCTGACCAGCTTGATACCCAAGCAGGCTTTAATTAGGGGTCTTTGACTGGTCAGCTTACCTATGCAGGCATCAGGGAAGGTCACTTTACTTGACCGGGCGTCTATCCTGACTGGTCGCTTCAATACCTGAATGAGCTTTGCAATCTCGCTACTTGATTAGTCGTGAGCCACAATACTCCAGGGGCCCCTTATTGGTCCGAGGGGGAGTTATTGTAGCATCTCCCATTTTTGAAGCCACGAAAGTTCCTTCTTCTTACCACGTGTCCCTCGCCCCAGCTTTTTATGACACAACCTTCTTGCATGATTTTCTGAGGCAATCCTATGGCCAGCGTTGCTTCCAAGCCTATGGCTGATGCCAGGTACCTTGTCTATAGGTCGCATGATTGGCGCTGATGTCGAGGCATTCTCCTAAACATTCCTCCTACCTATTATAAATAGTCTGCTTCTCTCATTCGGACTTCTCGCTAATAGCTGAAGTCCCCTTCTCTTCTCTTCTTCTGTCCGTGCCTTTACTCTTCGATCTTCTGTTCGTGGTCTTGGACTTTCCATGGATTCTCCCACACCTAGGTATGCTCTTGTAGTCTCCACTTTTAGCGATGTATATTTGGA
This sequence comes from Zingiber officinale, assembly GCF_018446385.1. NCBI lineage: Eukaryota > Viridiplantae > Streptophyta > Magnoliopsida > Zingiberales > Zingiberaceae > Zingiber > Zingiber officinale. The sequence continues at coordinate 48,828,479 of NC_055996.1, read as the reverse complement.
CGATCTCTGCTTCGTGCATGAAGTGTCCACCGCCATACATATTATCATACCCTCTGAGGTCCATCAACTCATCCGACCACCTCAAGGATATGTGACCTTTTTCAAAAAAACAAGTTGTGGCTAGTCTTCATTTTCCTATCCACCCCTTGTTTTCCAATGTGAGTCGCTATTTTCGTATTTCGCTTTGTCAACTCACCCCCCACTCCATTCGGATCCTGTGTGGGCTTGTTCTCATTTGTGATTTGTGCGATATTTATTGGACTCCTCACCAATTTCACTACTTCTTCACCCCCCCCCCCCCTCCCCGCCCCGAGGCCACAGTGAAGGTCTTTTCCGCTTCCAAGCTCGTACCCAAACCAATCTTTTTGCCCCCTTGCCTCCTCCGGGGACGGAGTGGAAAGATAAATACTTCTTCTTTCGCTTCCCCTCCATTGTGGAATGACCTACTGAATGGTGTTTCTGTTGGTGCGGTTAGCACTAACGATTTAACCCAGGTTTTGATGAATGACAAATCAGGTTAAGTTAGTTTGTTGTTGTCTGACACTTTGATCGAGTGTGCAGGAGAAGTCCAGACAGGTCGACGGACTGACCAGATGTCTGGCACAAAGCCCAGCTAGGTCGACGGGCTGACCGGATAGCTGGCACGAAGTCCAAGCGGGTCGACGGGCTGACCGGATGCTTAGGCACGAAGTCCAACTAGGTCGACGGGCTGACCGGATAGCTGGCACGAAGTCCAGACGGGTCGACGGGCTGACCGGACGTCTGGCAGGTAAGTGAGGTAAGTCACTGGAGGGGAGTGACTGTGAGGATGCGTTCCCGGGAAGGAAACATTAGGCGTCGATCCGACTTAGATCCATTTCGGATATCTAAGTCGAAATCGTGACTAGATTCCGGTCTCGGAAAGACAGAATCTAAGTCATACTCTTTTTCTATTACTTTGTTGAACTTTAATTGTGTTAATAATCTGTTTTACAGGATATATATTTGCCTCAGACTAACTCTATTTCGCAGGAGAAGGAGTTCCTAGAAATAGGAGGTCCGGGCGCCCGGAAGGGATCCGGGCGCCCGGAGGTAAGTTTTATCCAAACTCGCGCGTCGCCACGTGGAGCTTGCTGGTTGGACCTGCCACGTCCCACCAGGGCGCCCGGAAGGGATCCGGGGCGCCCCGAGCCTCATATAAAAGAAGGGTCAGAGGGGAACTTCAGAACAACAACGAAAAGAAAGTGTTCCACTGCTTGCTCTATTGCTCTGCGCTCCTGCGACGCTAACAAAGATCCGACAATACGCTCCTTTCCTTTTCTTTAATTCTTGTCGGTATTTTCTTTATTTTGCTAGCATTCCTGTACTTTAAATTGTAATCATTTTCGAACTGCTAGTGATTGCCCAACGAAAGTACTCACGGAGTACGGGCCTTCGAGTAGGAGTCGTCACAGGCTCCAAACGGAGTAAAAAACATCGTGTTCATTTGTCTAAGTTTTTTTATTCTGCTACGCTTAACTCTTTTTAACGCTGTCTTTTCGAATCGATATTCACCCCCCCCCTCTATCGACGTTTCACGATCCAACAAGTGGTATCAGAGCAGGTACCGCTCTGATTTGGTGCAACCACCAATCAGACAGGGGGTGAAAATATTTTTGTTTTACGCTTAATTCAAATCTGATATTATTATTAATTTAGGATTTTTTTTTTCTTCGTTGCAATTAAATCTATATTGGTGCAACACTAATTTAGATACTCCTATTATTTTTTTTCCGCACTGCTAATCCAAGACCAAGTCTTGGGATATTCTTTTTCGTTGTTTACTTGTGTGCAGAATGTCTCAACTAGAAGGCTTTAGCACAGTTCGTCCTCCCCTATTCAACGGGGATGACTTCTCGTACTGGAAGAAAAGAATGGAGGTGTACCTAAAGACAGACTACGATCAATGGTTCAGCGTCATAAAGGCGTACCGAACTCCAGTCGACAACTCCGGAAATCCACTAGACCCGGAATAGTGGACTCCGGACATGAGGAAAAAGGCATCAACAGAAAACAAGGCTATCAACACGCTACACTGCGGCCTAACACGAGAAAAGCTGAATCGGGTCGGACCGCATCAGAACGCTAAAGAATTGTGGGACAAACTGATCGAGCTACACGAAGGAACGAGCGATGCAAAGGTAACAAAAAGAGACCTACTTTTAAATAAAATATTTAATATAAAAATGTAGGAAGGGGAAACGGCAAGTCAACTGCATGCGAGAATCAAGGACGTCCTCAACGGACTCCACGCGATAGGCCACCAGATGGAAAACAGAGATTTAATAAGGTACGCACTAAATGCCTTTCCTCGTAATAGCTTGTGGGCATCGATCGTAGATGCCTACAAAATTTCGAAAAATCTATCTAAGTTAAAATTAGACGAGCTTTTCTGTGAGTTAGAATTACATGAACAAACTAATGCTGGAGCCGAGAAAGGTATTACTTTATTTGCAGGCTCATCCAAAGAAAAGAAGAGCAAGTCTGAATCTGAAGAGGATTCCGGTCAAGATTCAGAAAATGAAGAATACCTGGTGAACTTGGTAAGAAAAATGTTCACCAGGAGAAAAAGGAGCTTCAGCAAAAAGGACCTTCAAAAGATCAGTCCTCCCGCGGAACAAAAGAATGTGACTTGCTACGGATGCAACAAAAAGGGGCACTACAAGAATGAATGCCCAAGACTGAAATTCGACAAACCGAAGCCAACCAAAAGGAAGGCTCTCAAAGCAACGTGGGACGACTCCTCCTCGGACGAATCGGAGGTAGAATAACAGAAGCACCAAAGCCACCTCGCGTTGTTGGCCCGCGAAGCTGAAACGAAAGACGAGTCAGGGGATGAATCGGAAGACGGGTCGGAACCCGAATCAAGCCACGAGTCCGTACTCGTTTCCGAAGGCCCGGATGAGGTATATTTTAATTTAAACAAAAAATTCTTTAAAAATATTTCTTGCTTAAATAGTAAGTTAATTAAAATAGAAAGTAAAAATAAATCACTCCTTAAGGAAAATCAAGACCTCAAGGAATAAATAAAAAATTCAAATCCAACTCAAGATCTAATACTTGAAGAGAATTCATCATTAAAATTAGAAATTAATAACTTAAAAGAAATACTAGAAAAATTCACAACAAGATCAAAAAATCTAGACTTAATCCTGAACAATCAAAAAGCATGTTATAATAAAACCGGACTTGGATACAAGTCGAACTCAAATAAAACCTTTAAATCATTAATAACCCAATACAAATCAACTAATCAAGCTTGGGTTCCGAAAGCATGTTTGACCACGCAAGTAGGAATTAATCAATATTACATATCTAAAGAAAAAATATATTATATAAACTCGAATAAACCAAATCAAAAACCAAAATACAAATCAAAGAAATCAAAATTTAAACATATTAAAACTCAACAAAATATAAATTATCACCAAGTTAATTTTAACTATAAAAGAAATCGACACAAACCTAAAGCGAAAATTTAAATTAAAGGCCAATAATTCAGGGGGAGGCTCCGGAATAGCTGGCACCTCCAAAACAAACTAGCCCGGCAGGGTAATTAGGATTAGTTAAAAAGAGACCAAGTTTAACTTGAATCATGGTACTGGTGAAGTTTTTGGATGATAGTACGTTAGGGAAGCTTGGGCATTGCATGTCTAGAAAGATATGGTTTCGATCTGGTGCATTTGGCCAAGTGGAACTGACCGAAGCTACCCTTAAATGGATCATAACTAGTTAGACCAAGATTTAGTACTAAGCTCCGTGGATAGGACTATTCGGAAAACATCGAAAGGTTGGTTACTTCTAATGACGTCCAAGTGACTCACCAAGCTTAGAAGTTTATCCGAAAAATGCCTATTTGTAGAGACCAAAGCTAAACCTGAATCTAACACAAGTTAAACCAAACTCCATAATTAAAATCCAACTCATCTAACAAAATTATAGGATTCCCTGATTGAAAACTTAGATCGGGTGAGATGACTAAGGATCAAAATTAAATTTCGAATTAAATTAATTAAATTAAATTTTGAATTAAAATAAATTTCGAATTAAACTATTTAAATTAAATTTTGAATTGAATTAATTAAATTAAATTTTGAATTAAATTAAATTTCGAATTAAACTATTTAAATTAAATTTCAAATTAAATTAATTAAATTAATTAAATTAAATTTCGAATTAAACTATTTAAATTAAATTTCGAATTAAACTATTTAAATTAAATTTCGAATTAAATTAATTAAATTAAATTTTGAATTAAATTAATTAAATTAAATTTCGAATTAAATTAAATTTCGAATTAAATCAATTTAAAATTAATTAAATTAAACTTCTAATTAAATAACTAAAATGAACTACGATTAATTAAAATTTAAATTAAATTAACTTTAAAAACTATTTTAAAAATATTTTAAAAAATTACTTTAAAATTGAATTAACATTAAAAAATATTGTAAATTAATTTTAAAATAAAAGACTAACCTTAATTCCTACTCATTATAGGAAACCAAGTGGATTTTGGACAGTGGTTGCTCCAAACACATGACTGGAGATCACACCAAGTTCACTCAACTCACTTACAAAAGCTTAGGAACAGTTGCCTTTGGAAACAACGGCAAACTCAAGGTAATCGGAATAGGTAATATTGAATTAAAAATAGATTTCATAATTACAAATGTTCTACTTGTCGAGAATTTTAAATATAATCTCCTGAGTATAAGTCAATTGTGTGATACTAGGTATAAGGTTAAATTTCTATCCACAGAGTGTTTAATCAAACATCTAGATAATCCTACTATAAGCCTAAAAGATTTTAGAAAAGACAACATCTATGCTATCCACTTAACCACCTCTTCAATTAAGTGTTATTTAACACAAAAAGAAGAAACTTGGTTATGGCATAGGAGAATGTCGCACACCAACTTTAGAAATATAAGCAAATTAAATGGACTAGTGAGAGGCTTACCGAAATTACCTAACTTAGATTCAACCATATGTAATGCTTGTCAACAAGGTAAACAAACAAAATCCACTCACAAACCAACCAATCAGCCACAAACCAACTCGATATTAGAACTTCTACATTTAGATCTTTTTGACTCCCATGGAGTCAAATCCATAAATGGAAACTTATACTACTTAGTAATAATAGATGACTATTCTAGGTTTACTTGGGTTAAATTCTTAAAACATAAAGACGAAACTTTTGAAATCTTTACAAACTTTTGCAAACAAATTGAAAACGAAAAAGATATTAAAATTAAAAGAATTAGGAGTGACAATGGGGGAGAATTTAAAAATCATAATTTTAACAAGTTCTGTCTTGAGAATGGTTACCATCACGAATTTTCGTGTCCTAAAACCCCCCAACAAAATGGAATTGTAGAAAGAAAAAATAGAACTTTACTAGAAGCCTCTAGAACTATGTTAAATGAATATAACTTACCTAAATATTTTTGGGCAGAAGCTGTTATGTGCAAAATAGAACAACATTAAATAAAAGACATAATAAAACTTTCTTTGAAATATTTTATAACAAACAACCCAACATAAAATATTTTAAAGTATTTGGGTGTCCAGCCTACATCTTAAATACTAGAGAACACTTAGGAAAATTTACCTCTAAAGTAGAAAATGGAATTTTTGTAGGATATTCTCTAAACAGTAGGGGTTACAGAATATATAATAAAATTACGTTAAAAATCAAGGAAACCACAAACGTAAAATTTGAAGAAACCCAAGGATAAAATCAACTTCAACCTATTGAAAATAATAATTCTGAAGAAACCAATCAATCCCTAGATCATGAAGAAGATGAACACACTCAAGCAAATCAACCCCCTAGAACTATAAAAATCAATCCTAACCATCCAACTGATCAAATAATTGGTGACCCAGACCTAAGGGTTCAGACCAGATCATCCTTTAGGAACCTAAGTCAAATTTTCCTGATTTCAAAAATTGAACCCAAAACTGTAGCTGAATCCCTACTTGATCCAGATTGGATCATCGCTATGCAAGAGGAACTAGCTCAATTTAAGCGTAATGAAGTTTGGGATCTAGTACCACCACCTAAAGATAAGAAAATAATAGAAACAAAATGGGTATTTAGAAACAAATTAAGTGAAACTGGGGAAATTACTAGGAATAAAGCTAGGCTAGTTGCCAAAGGGTTCAGTCAAGTTGAAGGACTTGACTACGATGAAACCTATGCCCCAGTAGCCAGATTAGAATCCATTAGAATGTTACTAAGTTATGCAGCCCATAAGGGATTCAAACTATATCAAATGGATGTTAAGTCAGTTTTTCTTAATGGACTGATAAAAGAAGAAGTTTATGTAGGTCAGCCTCCTGGATTTGAAAATCTAGAACATCCTAATTATGTCTTTAAGGTAAAGAAAGCATTATATGGACTTAAACAAGCACCCAGGGCATGGTATGAAAGGCTAACATCTTACTTAACATCCAAAGGATTCAACCAAGGTCAAATCGACCCAACCTTGTTTGTTAAATTACTAAATAACGACATATTTATAGCACAAATATATGTAGATGATATAATATTTGGTTCAACTAACTCAGACTTTTTAGAATAATTTATCAACCTAATGGAACAAGAATTTGAAATGAGTTTAGTAGGAAAATTGACATATTTTCTAGGATTACAAATTAAACAAACAAATGAAGGAAATTACATTTATCAACATAAATACACTAAAGAATTACTTAAAAAATTCGGAATGGAAAATACAAAAGAAATAAAAACACCCATGGCAGTAAACACAATCTTAGACAATGACCCAAATGGAAAACCAGTGGATCTAAAGTATTATAGAAGTGCAATAGGTAGTCTACTTTACTTAACTACAAGCAGACCTGATATTTTATTTGTAGTTAGTATGTGTGCTAGATACCAAACCTGTGCTAAAGAATCCCATTTGACTCAAGTCAAAAAGATTGTTAGATATCTTAAGGGAACAACAAACGTAGGAATTTGGTATCTTAGGACCAATGACTTTAAATTAATAGGATATTCCGATTCAGATTATGCTGGATGTAAATTAGACCGCAAAAGCACAAGTGGTGGATGCCAACTACTAGGCCCATCACTTGTTAACTGGTTTAGTAGAAAGCAACACTGTGTTGCACTATCTACAACTGAGTCAGAATACATAGCCATAGGAGAATGTGTAGCCCAATTATTATGGATGATGCACACCTTAAAAGATTTCAACTTAAAAATCTCAAATGTAAAAGTGTTAATTGACAATATTAGCTCAATAAATTTAACAAAAAATCCAGTGGATCATTCAAGAACCAAACACATTGAAATCAGGCACCACTTTATCAGGGATCATGTTACTAAGGGTGACATTGAACTCAAATACGTTGAGTCCAAGTCAAACTTAGCTGACATATTCACTAAACCACTCCCTGAAAGTGAATTTAGCAATTTACGTAGAAAAGTAGGAATGTGCCTAATAGATTAGGAGTTTCAAATTTCAAAAATATTTTCAAAAATGGTTATTCTCAAATTATAGGTTAAAACATATTTCATTTTCAAAACTTTCCTATTTCTAGATTTTAAAATATATTTTTAGTCTTAGACTAGTTCAAAATCCTTAGAAAGCATGTACTCATAGGACTAGTTTTGAGCATCTCACAAAAACCCTAGGCTTACCTTGCTTATGTTTGACGAACATAGAAAGGGGTGAGATGTATAGGCCACTTGCCTAAGACTTAAGATTCTTATTTCAGTGCATCGATATAAGTCTGGGCGTTAAATACAAAATATACATTAATCAAGTTTTAGTTAAACTTAACTTGACTAACCAAGTGAAAGCTGCTATCTTCTGATAAGTCAGTCAGTAACAAACTGGTTAGACATTTGATTTAATGTCAGGTTCAGGGGGAAAAATAAAACTACTTCAGTTTTTCAAACTTAATTTTGTAAACCAAACTTTTCAAGTATTTTAAACCATGGTTTTAAAACTAGTACTCTTGAACTTTGAAAATCTGATTCTGGAAAAAGAATTTTACAAAATTATTTTGAAAACTCCTTTGTTTTAAAAATTATTCTACTTTGCATATTTTTAGTAAATACTTTCAAAATTTCATGTCAAGTTCAGGGGGAGGAATTAATTAAAATTTTCCCTTTATTTAAAAATATTTTAAAATTTGTGTTTGAAAAATGTTTTCTTAAAAATTTCTTAAACCTATTTTTGAAAAACTAAGTTGTTTTACTATTTATTGAAAATTAATTAGATTTAACTTAGTTTTTGAAAATTGAATTTAAAACTCTAGTTCTTAAAATTTGATTTTACTTAATTTTGACATTTTGATTTGAAAGTTAACTTTTACAAAAATTAATTTTAAAAATTGCTTTGTTATTGAATATTATGGAAATTAGATTTTTCAAAACTTAAGTTTACAAAATAAGCTTCTCAAAATCATTTTCCTTAACTTTGAAAATTGAATCTTTTACAAACTTCGTGTTGAAAAATAAACTTATGTTTGAAATCTTGAACCTTTAAACTTTGACCTTATAAACTATACTTGAAAAATCAACTATCTTTCAAGATTTAGTTTTTTTTTAAGAAATAAAAGCTGAATAATCTATGCTAAACTATATTTGATTTAGTTTTTTTTGTCTGACACTTTGATCGAGTGTGCAAGAGAAGTCCAGACAGGTCGACGGGCTAACCAGATGTCTGGCACGAAGCCCAGCTAGGTCGACGGGCTGACCGGATAGCTGGCACGAAGTCCAAGCGGGTCGACGGGCTGACCGGACGCTTAGGCACGAAGTCCAGCTAGGTCGACGGGCTGACCGGATAGCTGGCACGAAGTCCAGACGGGTCGACGAGCTGACCAGACGTCTGGCAGGTAAGTGAGGTAAGTCATTAGAGGGGAGTGACTGCGAGGACGCGTTCCCGGGAAGGGAACATTAGGTGTCGATCCGACTTAGATCCATTTCGGATATCTAAGTCGAAATCGTGACTAGATTCCGGTCTCGGAAAGACGGAATCTAAGTCATACTCTTTTTCTATTACTTTGTTGAACTTTAACTGTGCTAACAATCTGTTTTACAGGATATATATTTGCCTCGGACTAACTCTATTTCGCAGGAGAAGGAGTTCCTGGAAATAGGAGGTCCGGGCGCCCGGAGGTCCAGGCGCCCGGAAGGGATCTGGGCGCCTGGAGGTAAGTTTTATCCAAACTCGCACGTCGCCACGTGGAGCTTGCTGGTTGGACCTGCCACGTCCCACCAGGGCGCTCGGAAGGGATCCGGGGCGCCCCGAGCCTCATATAAAAGAAGGGTCAGAGGGGATCTTCATAACAACAGCGAAAAGAAAGTCTTCTACTGCTTGCTCTACTGCTCTGCGCTCCTGCGATGCTAACAAAGATCCGACAATACGCTCCTTTCCTTTTCTTTAATTCTTGTCGATATTTTCTTTATTTTGCTAGCATTCCTGTACTTTAAATTGTAATCATTTTAGAACTGCTAGTGATTGCCCAACGAAAGTACTCACGGAGTACGGGCCTTCGAGTAGGAGTCGTCACAGGCTCCGAACGAAGTAAAAAACATCGTGTTCATTTGTCTAAGTTTTTTTATTCCGCTATGCTTAACTCTTTTTAACGCTGTCTTTTCGAATCGATATTCACCCCCCCCCTCTATCGACGTTTCACAATCCAACAGTTTCTTTGTCCCTTTGATGCATCCTCTAGGAGACTATCGCTTAGACCCTATTTTTATGGACGTGTCATCGCAGCTAGAGGGCTAGTGCTTCGATCTAAGCATCTTGCTAACTGAAGATGTGCTATATTTATTTAGGCTGAGTTCCATTCCTTCGGAATTAATGCACTCCCTTGGTGAGTATTACCCTCATCCTAACTTGCTCTTGCTTATCGTAATAACCTTCAATTTGCTGCAGCCGACACGCTTGCCCAATCGACACTGACCAGACCCCTCCCCTTAAGTGCTTTGGAAATAAATCGCCTAGGGCATATAATCTTGGGTAGGTGGAGTCTTCAGCATTCTACTTCCATCACTCCTGGGGTGGCTACCACTACTGTTAATCGGTTGGGCGCTTCGAGGGCGCTGCCTCCTACACACTCTGCTCTAGAGCCTGTGGGCCAGCTCATCCTGCTATTTTTGCTCATCTCCCCTGGATTCTGGAGGAGTTTGACTCAGATAAACATCCACTTTTGGGTAGACCAAGGTGTCGACCCATTGGACCCGGCCTGGTATTCGAGGCCCATGCTATGACTCCATCTGCCCAGCCATCTCTAGCTTCCATTTTTGATCCACATCTCCCGAGCGGCCTTATTATTCCTCCAGAAGTTCGGATAGGAGCTGATTGAGGGAGGACCCTAGTTGTTAAAGAAGATATCGATCTGAAGCGGCAATCTACACCAGTTGCTCGATCGGGTCTTCTCCCCCTCGACTGCCTACTTCCTCTCAACTTAGCCCTTCCACTCAACCTGGCCTACCTCGTCTCAACCATGCCCCTCTACTCAATCTGGGCCTATGTCCTCTCAACATGGCCCTAAAGGGACCACTCCCGGCTCATCCCCATCTCACTATTCTCGTTTCCTTACTACTCTAGCTACCTTCAGAGTTGGGATTGCGTAGCTACCCTGCTGCCTCTACTCACGTTGTCCTACTGCGGGGCCAACTAGCGACTCAATGAGAGCAGACTATGAAGGAGATGGATATCCTCTCACTGCCTGCCCAAGTGGACCTGTCCTCTGAAACTGCCACCATGGTAAGCCTCGCTTTCTCTTATGGCTCCCCTCCTCTTATTCTAACTACCTGTTCTTATGAATAGATTTTTGCCCAGTCGTTGTGCATAAGTCAAACGTTCTCGCATATACATCAGTTGAATAAGATCTTAAAAGATTACATAGCCGATCTAAAGTCTCAACTTTCTAACCCCTCTTCGACCATTTCCCAACTAAAGGCAGAGGTGGAGACCTTGAGAAAGGTAAATACATCCTAGGCACAAACCCTAGGCCAAGCCCAACTGGAGACTGACCGACTCCGGGATGACAAGAAGAGACTAGAAGCGCTCCACCAGTCATCTAAAGCTAAGTACCAGGAGGAGCTGGCTCTCAAGGAGAAGGCATAATTAGAACTGGCCCAGCAGACTGCAGCCTTAGAGGACTTCAAGCTCATGCATAAACAAGAGATAGACAACCAGACCCAAGAACTTAATTCTAAGGGCATGCTCCTCATAGACCATAGAAGGGATCTGGAATCTCAAACTACAGAGTTGGACTCATTGCGAGTAGAGTTGTCTCAAGCCCAATTGGTGTTGTCTCAATCAGCCCGAGCCTTGGAAACTTACATGGCTGGAGAGAATGAGCATCGTTTGACTGATCGGGCAGAATACCTAACTAACCCTAGTCAAGATGTTTGATTTTTGATTGGTTGAAGACCAGATGTGTGATTCCGGTAAGTTAGGATGTTCGATTCTCAATAGGTTGAAGTCTAGATATGGGATTTTAGCAAGGGTCGAGATGTACAATTCTCGATTGGAGAAGACCGGATGTGTGATTTTGGTAGGTCGGGATGTGCGATTCCCGATTGGAGAAGACCAGATGTGTGATTTTGGTAGGTCGGGATGAAGTCCGGATGTGTGATTCCGAAAGATAACTCTACATCTGGTAAGTAGAGGTAAGTCACTGGAGGAGAGTAACTAAGTGAAGATGTGTCCCCATTCAAAGGGAATGTAAGCGTCGGTCCAATTTAGGTCAATTTTGAAAACATAAATTAAAACTCTAACTAGATCCTTGTCTCGAGAAGACAGGATCTGATTACTACTTCTTATTATTATTGTACTAATATTGTCTTACAAGTTATTTGACTGACACTTTTTACAGGGTAAAAGAAGCAAAAAAGACCACAGGAGAATAGTGCCCGAGGTGCCTTCCATGGTATGGAAGGCGTCTTCGCACTGTTCATGGAAGGTGCCTTTAATGCCATGGAAGGCGCCTTATGCAGGATAAAATTCAGAGTTCATCATAGATAAGGAGCAAGAAGTTCGGGATCAAACTTCACAGGATGGAGGCACCTTCAAGGCTATGGAAGGTGCCTTCCACACCCTTTATAAGGGTATCTTGACTAAGTTTCAAGCAACAACTTCCATACAAGCTTCTATGTGTCCGACTGGCTTTCCAACTACTTCGGCTTACTTCTATTGCCCTATTGCGATTCTACTACATCCGACTACTACCGAGAAGCCACCCAAACATTGAGCTCAAGCCGACCGACTATAAACAAGTGTTTGGTAAAAAGTTAATTACTGTATTTAGTTTCTGCAAATGAAAAGTGTAGCATGTTACACTTCTTTGACTTTCTTTATATTCGATTACTCTTCCGACTGTTTTGGAAGAGGAGTTAGTGGATTACTCGTCGATAGGTTCACGGGACCAAGGTCTTGGAGTAGGATTCGCCGAAGGCTCCAAACCAAGTAAATCTTTGTGTTCGTATTTTTTTCATTTATGTCTATTTCTTTCCACTGTGTACTTTTGTTTTAAAATGAAAAAAGATGAGTTCTACAAAACCACGTGATTCACTCTCCCCTCTCACGTACGTCTCGATCTAACAGGCACCTCTTTGGTCCGGAGCTTTTCATGTTTTGCTTACCCTTCAGAATAAGGAGTAAGGCCTTATCTTAAGGTTGTCTCTAATATAGTAGCTACCATTTGCGAGAACTCCTTCCATAGAACTGAACCCATAGAGGTTTTCACCACAACTAGTTGCATTGTCATTCTTCTGGTGTTCATCATTAGGATTGTCCTAGTACTTATTATTGTAACTTTTCGTATCTCTTCCCATAGATTGCATCAATTTGATGGTGTCTCTTTTCACCTGCTCGGGCCTCTTCCTTCTTTCCTCCTCTTTTGTTGATAGTTGCATGGTATTGTCTGAGAGATAAGACCTAAAGATTAATGAGTGTCAGACAAGGTTTACATTGCTGGCCCTTCAACGGTCAAGTCAGCGAAGGGACAAAGAGGAGTGTAAGGAGCTTGAAAGAAGAAGGTAGAAATAAGTGGCTTTAGCAAGTGCCAAAAAAACCATACCTCCACTTGCCTACGCAATGGTTTATAAATGCTCGGCTGAAGAAGATCCACTTCAGTGGCCACGCCAACCCAAGTCAGGTTGCGTAGGCAACCACACAAGCAAAGTGTCGCCCCTTGATTGACCACATGAGTGAACCTCTCCATCTGCGACAACAACTGTGAGTATGCACCATTGACTTTGTCTATTGTCAATTCGATGCCCCCTTCTAAAAAGGGAGGGGCACTTATATATACTGACCCCTTCTTAGAAGAGGTTAGAAGTGATCATCTCAAAAGAGTCAGTTCAGCTTTGCTCTGATACAATGAGTCTTTGACGTGGCTCTTCGATCCAAAGACGACCTCTAGACCCAAAGATAATTGGGTCGCCTTGGGTGGAAAAGGGGAAGCCAATTATGTATTGTAGGTCTGGAAAGGCCCACGACTTGGTCGAGTTTACCTGAGCGACATCAATGGTCAAAACTCATTAATGACTTAAATATTTCTGAAATTTTAAACCTTTAATATGGACAAGATTAGTGAGTATAAGAAAATTATTGGTGTTATCCTAAAATAAATTACAGGTGTTTAGGTCTAAATATGATATTGAGCTGAATGAACTTTTTAAATAATTTTTCTAAATTAATAGGGGTCATAATTAAGAGTTTTTAGATGATGACACTCATTTAAAAATATATATATATAATTCTAGTTAGCCTCATTAATTATTTTTGGAGTGACCAGTCCAATTATACGGAAGTTTCCACCGGCCACTAGAGTAAATCAGGAAGTGCACGCGATGACCAGCCCAAAAGCTCAACATCTTCTGGTTACGCCTCCCATTTGAAGAAAAAATTCCTATAAATATATCGTACCTGGGGTTCGAACCACGAGTACTTGAAAAATAATCTAAATATTCTATCACCGTACACTCATTTAAGTTTGGACTTGAGAAGATCGCAAGGAATCTATTGAATAATATTTGGACTAAATCTGACTCATTTAAGTTTTTTGAAAATCTTAAAACTTTAACCTGAAAAAGATCTAAAGAATGCAAGGAAGCTATTTATATTATCTTCTAGTAAATCAAATGTATTTAGGTTCAAATATGACATTATATCAAAAATAATGAAGATTGAATATTTTAAATAATTTTTTAAAATCGATGTGGGTTATAAATAAATAATTTTGGGGTATGATGAGACTCAAGGAACCAGAAGAAACTATCAAATTTGGTTTGAACTAAACCTGACTTGTTTGGATAAAACTCGATGACTTAAATATTTTTAAAATCCTAAAACTTTAACAGGAACAAGACGAAGAGAGGGTAAGCAAACTATTTGTATTGTCCTAACGTGGATCAAAGATATTTATCTCTACATATGATATAATGATACCGTGCTAAAAGAAATAAAATTAAACTTTTTGAATACTTTGTTCAAACTAATAGGATCATAACTCAGCCGTTTTTGGCACAATAAAACTCAAGGAGGGAAAGAAATCTATTAGACCCAATCTCTTGATATTCCAATTTTAGAGTACCAAAGTGGTGTTGTTTTAATCAAAACAACAAGGTGGTGTGGTTAAAACAACACCAAGCAGTGTGATCAAAGTAACACCAAGGTGATGTTGTTTTAACTAAATCAGTACCAAGATAAATTTTTTTAATGTTATTGTTTTATTTTTTAGTTTTATTTCACTTTGTTTTTCTTTCTTATAATTAGCTATTAAAAAAATAAAAACATATTTTCTTTACTTTTATTAGCATTTTTTAATATTTTTTTTATTTTTTTATGAAGATTCTCAAATTTAAAATAAAAATATAGATAAATTTAGAGGACAAATATGAATGTAACACTGTAGATTTAAAATAAAATTGAGTTCTTTAAAGCTGTTAATGACTTTTTTTTTAATCCAAACTCATTGAAGACTTAAAAAACTTATTTTTTTATAGAAATTATATAAATAAATTAAGGATATCATTCCGAGTAACTAATATTGATTTTATATAAATTTTATATTTTAACAGTCGTAAATGACTTTTGTATGAAAATAATAAAATAATTAAAGCTTTATTATTTTATTTTATTTTATTTTTAAAAAAATTAATTCCTTTTTTAAATTAAATATTATAAAAATAAAAATAAAGTAAAAATCATTTTTTTAATTTTTTAATCTTATTTTAAATAAAAATATTGATAAATTTAAATTTTCATGATGTAATTTTTTTTTATAATAAGTGGTTATTAATATCTCTGGTATAAAAGTCATTGACTTTTTAATTTTGTCAGATTTAGTTTGATACAAATAAAATTATTAAAATTTTAATAATTATCTAAATTTTTCACGAGCTATTACCTTCTATCCTATTTGATCTTGTTTGAAATTTGAATAAGACGAAAGTTGAATGAGTTATTACGGGTATTGAGGGAGAGACGACTGGGACACCCTTATCGTATGTGCCCAAGAGAACATACTCCCACGTGGTGCTGACAGACGATAGTACCTCAGCTCTGCGAGCACTTAGATAAGCACCCAGAACGTTAGAGACCAGACACCGGGGAGAAAGTCCCCAGCGCAGGCCCTCTGACGCTCAAGTCAAGTACTTTCTCCCCAGAAGAACAGTGTATGAAGGAAAAAGAACTGTAGAAGATAAGTACGAATGTGCGAGAGAGCGTACCTGCTCAAGGGAGAGGACCTCCCTTTTATATGACCGTGTGTACCTCTGGAGCTTGACCGATGTCAGAGAATGTCGGGTGTCAGGACCTGTTGGCTGAAACAGAAAGCATATTCAAACTTGGAAAGCCAAGCCCAATTCCTGCTCTATTTGAAAGAAAACACGCCTCTTCCATATCTCTTCTTCAAAAAGGAAAATCGGCTCAAAGATGAAATCATTGCTCAGCAACGTTGTATTATTCAGTTGACTAAGGCTGAGTTGACACAGGCTCGAATCCATCCGGAGCAGGCAGGTCCAGTGGAACACTTTTGCTCGAAGTACCGACTGACTGCTAATACTGGAAGAGAACTCTGATCGCTTAGATGTCTTAAATGCAAAAATGAGCTTTTGAGGAGTGTCTTCTGTATTTTATCAAATAAATGAAAACTGGTTGGGTTTCAATCTTTATTCATGTTTCTTTTTTCCTTCCCTCCCTGGCATTTTCTTACTTTATGCAGACCCTGAGGGGGGGGGGGGTTAGTGAAGGCTCTGCTTGCTGATAACCCGCTCAGGGGCAAGAGTGTAGAAAGTTGACCCTGAGTTGTTAAGTGCGAGTGTATGCTTGCTTATAACTCGCACTAGGGCGCGAGTCTAGAGGCGTGAGAGCATGGTCACCTATATCTCGCGCTGGGGCGAGAGTCTGGAGTCCAAACTGGGAGGTTGTTGGTCATGAGAGCATGCTCAGTTATAACTCGCGCTGGACGAGAGTCTGGAATCCCGACCGGGAGGTCGTTGGGTCGTGAGAACATGCTCACTTATAACTCGTACTAGGGCGAGACTCTAGAGGCGTGAGAGTATGCTCACTTATAACACGTGTTGGGGCAAGAGTCTGGAATCCCGACTGGGAGGTCATTGGGTCGTGAGAGCATGCTCACTTATAACTCACGCTGGGGCGAGAGTCTGGAGATGTGAGAGCATGCTCACTTATAACTCGTGTTGGGGCGAGAGTCTAGAATCACGACCAGGAGGTCGTTGGGTCATGAGAACATGCTCACTTATAACTCATGGTGGTGTTGGGGCTGGGAATTCCGTTCTGTTTAACTTTCTCGTACAAAAAAAAATTGTACAAGTACAGAACTATTCCTACCAACCCGCACGTTCGATCAGACATGTGTGTGATCAATCAAGTAAGTTCTTAAATGATCAAAGCACAGCTTGATCGAAGTACAAGATCGTTGGCCTCTTGTGTTGGTATTCAAAATCGATACCCAAAATCGACATGAAGAAAACAAAACTAATTGCGCTGCGGAATAAGAATTAGTTGTACCTTTCTTTATATGCTAAAACCTCTTGATCTTCTGCTATATTCCTCTTCTCTTCTTGGACGTCGTGTGGGTGACGATCTACCAAAACAAAACACCCAAACCTTTTCTTCCTTTCCAAGCCGACTACCACCAAAGAATGCAAAGCAAAAGGGGTGCCTCCTTCTTCTTAAAGTCGCCGGCCACCAAGGTAGAAGCAAGGATTGCCACCGGCCCTATGGGTTGAAGGTGGATGCTGCCTCTTCTCCTTTCTCTCTTCTCTTCCTCGTCTTCTTTCCGCCGGCCACAAAAGATATGGAGGCTAGAATTGCTGTCAGTCCTAGCAAAAACAACTAGGTGTCGCCGACCCTAGAGGGATTGAGGAGAATTGTAGAGAGGAGAGATTAAAGATTAGGTTATTATTTAGGGAGCACCTCCTACTGTTCTTTTATAATCTTTGTTAGCGGCTAAGAAGAAAGATTCTAACAGAATTCTATTTTTAAATAAAATTTCCTTTTTTTATTCCTATTATGGATGGTTACAAAAAGAAAAGATTTTAACAAAATTAAAATCTCTCTTTCAAACCATTGTAAATAGTTATAAAAGGAAATAATTTTTAACAAAATTCTGTTTTAAATAAAATCTTCCTTTTATTACTATTATGGTCGGCCTCTTGCTTGGGCACCAAGCAAGGCTCAGCCAGCCCTCATCTTGGGCACCAAGCAAGGCTTGATCGGCCCCTTGCTTGGGCTCCAAGCAAGGATGTGGCCGAACACTTTCATGGGTAGGAAGTAAAAACAAAATGGGTGAATATGAGGCTTTATAGAGGCTACAACAGGGAGTGAGAGGAGGAATTGGTTTTGACCTCCTGACGAGCTTGAGCTTCCTGTGTTCGACCTGAACACCCAACTCAAGTTCATCAATAATAACTCATACCACTAAAGAGTTATTATTGAACTACTGCACCAATCTCATATTATAATATGGGCTCCTACATATCATGAATGTGTTAATCTCCTTGTGTTTAAGATATTGTATGTCCGTTAATTAAATGAGTTACTGACAACTCACTTAATTAACATATGACTACAAAAGTAATATCACTCAACTTTATTATCATGTTGGACTAAGTCCACCTACAGGGTTTACATGATAATCCTTATGAGTTCCTCAAGGGGACATCATCAACCTAAATAAATATGACACAGTTTCCTTTTATAATCAATAATACACCATATAAATGGTACTATCTCCCAACTTATCGGGTCTATTGATTTAACAAATAAATCTCGCTCATTGATAAGTTAAAAAAATAAATACTAAGTATATGTGTTTGTTATTATATCGGGACTAAGAGTATGCACATCCATAATAATAGAGGTTCTGTTCTTTTATGCAGATGGTATAAATCATACAACCTCAATTGGTCCTGCTCAATACACACATAGTGTACTAGTGTAATTTTATAGTCAAGACAAATTAATACCAAATTACACTACAACCATTCCAATGGTTTGTCCCTGTTCATCTTAGTTGTGAGCAACTATTTATAATTTATAAGGAACTGATAACATGATCTTCTATGTGACACCACACACCATGTTATCTACAATATAAATTAATTGGATAACTGCATTGACATATATATAAAATGCAGACATTTTACTAAATTGATTCTCATTTCAAAATATCTCAAAAATAGATGTTCATACAAAACCTAGGCTTATAGTATACATCCCAACAGGTGAGGCGAGAGTCTGGAGCCCAATCGAGAGGTCGTTGGTCATAAGTGTAGGTGCAGCGGAGGCCGGCAAGAGGGGGGTGAATTGTTGAAAACAAAAATAAACTATACCCTCCTCGTGCTTTCAACTCAATTAGTGCAATAGTAAATAAAGCAGTAAAGCAATTAAAGCAGTAAACGGAAAAGAAACAGAAATTTAACCTGGTTACAACCAAGGAGGTTATTAATCCAGGGCAATGAGAAGCGCAATAAAAAGAATCTCCTTTACTGAAGGCGGAGAAGCCTTTTACACTTTGCAAGCTTAGAACTATTGGTAGGAATTGCTACATGATTGATTGCTTGAGTTGTTAATTATTTCCTAGCTCCAGGAGCCTTTATATAGGTCCTGGAAATCCTATCCGGAGGGTCCAAGGTGCCTTCAACAAGGTTTAAGGCGCCTACAGCTCGGTCAGCGGATAAAACTTTATCTGCAGCGCAAACATCTGTTTGACCAGGCTTAAGGCGCCTTCATCAGCCTTGAAGGCGCCTTGAGCTGTTTATCCAGCACAACTTCTTTTCCATCTCTTTTGCGTTGGCTTTCTTCAGCTTCCGACGCTCCGTTCTTTTGGGTGATTTCGGCCAACCGAAATAGGGCTCACCCGAACCAAATTTCCGGCCTTCTCCTCGAGCAGCCTTCCGTCCTGGCTTAACGTCCCTCGAACGCGACGCACGCTCTTCACGCCCACTGGAGTATTCTTCCGCAGCTCTCTCGTCCTTCGAACGCACCGAGCCTGTCGGCTCCTTTCCCGTGCCGTCCTTCTCGCTAGCTGCGTCTTCCGCTCGACTTCCTGTGCTCCTAAGCTCCTGCACACTCAGACACAAGGATCAAACACAAAGCAGGACCTAACCAACTTGGTTGATCACATCAAAACTACCACGGCTCCAACAATCTCCCCCTTTTTGATGTGCATCAACCTAAGTTCAAGTTAGGGTAAAAACAGACACAACAAGTAATTTTAAAGAAAAATTACTAAACTAGCATATTAAGCATAAGTTTTGCAATAAATAAAATTGCAACATATTTTTAGAAAAATATTAAATTTTAAACTTTCTAACTCCCCCTTAACTTGTTCTTCTATCTCCTTAACTTGTAACATTTCTCTCCCCCTTTGATCACAGCAAAAACGTGGTGATAAGTCAAAAAATATTTTAGAAATAATTTTTAACTTTAGATAAAATTTCTATTTAAAAAATGATATCTCAGAAAATTGAATTTTTTAAAAAAAAATTCTAAGTAAGAAAATTGAATTTTTTAAAATTTCTAAGTAAAAAAATTTCAAGTCAAATGAATTTTTTAATTTTCCAAGGAAAAATTAATTTTTAAAATTTCCAAAAAAAAATTCAAGTAAAAAAAAAATCTATGACTTTTTCACAATAATTTCTAAGTCAAAATTGATTTTTTAGAAAAAATGTTTGAACAACTTTCAAAGCATTATTTAATTCTTGTTTAATGCTTTTTCAGAAAGTTAATTAAACATTTTCTTTCAATATTTTAGCTTCCAGGTCGTGGCGAGGTATTAGGCCTTCTTGGTTATTGGAGCAACAACCACTTCCTTAGACAAAGCTTCCATAAAGAATTTCAATGTTTAATTTTCTCACTGTAAGCTTTTAACTAAAAGAGAAATTTAAACTAGCAAAGATTTTGGAACCCAATAAAGGTTTCTTCCTATAGGGTTGGTCAAAAACTTAGGGAGTACAAGATTTTTGGGTACTTTTCTAAGTTGACCCTGATGTTTTCTAATGTACCAATTTAATTTTTCAAAAATTCTTAATTTTGAATTTGGAAATTTATTTGTATTTAAACATGCATCATATTTCAATTTTTCAATTTCTAATTTTAATTTATCATTTTCTAACTTTAAATTATTATACATTTCTACTGGACATGCTTTTGAAAGGATCAATTTCAATTCACTATTTTCTATTTCTAATTGATCTAATTCTTTGAACAGAGACTTTATAAATTTAAAAGACTGAGTCAGGGTTAGATTGCGTACATTACTTGCCTGATCTGGTGACGCTCCCCCTTCACTGCTACTTTCTTCTTCTGATGTTCCTCCCCCTTCATCGATGCTCATCTCTGAGCTAGACGTTTCTTCTAGCTGATTGTTGGCCATCAGTGTTATTCCCGAGAATTCTTCGACTTTTGATTCGGAGGACGACGAATCATCCCACGTGGCCTTTAGATTGTGTTTAGTTCAAGCTGGATTCTTGCTCCTTTCCTTTTCCTTCTGTTTGCTCCTCAATTTTGGGTAGTCCTCCTTGATGTGCCCTTCTTCGTTGCAGTTGTAGCAACGAATCATTCTTTTCTTTCGTTGATGCCTCTACGATCTAAACTTATTAGTATTAAAAAATTTATTGACGTGTTTTACCAGTAGTGCCGCTTCAGATTCGTCGACCAAGGCTTCTGAGTTAGAACCGTTTATTTTTGCCTTTAAGGCAATGTTCTGACTGGTCTTCTCCACTCCATTGGGCTCTGCAACTCGAGATTCGTGAAGTTCAAAAGTAGAAAACAATTGTTCTAAAGTACTTACCTCGAAGTCCTTAGAGATGTAGTACGCATCTACTAAGGAGGCCCACTCTGGAGTTCTGGGGAAGGCGTTGAGCGCGTATCGGATAGAGTCCCGGTTTGTTACCTCTTCTCCAAGATTGGTTAATTGCGTGATCAGCTCTTTGATCCTTGCTTGGAGTTGCGATACCTTCTCGCCTTGGTTCATCCGGAGGTTCGTCAACTGGGTCCGGAGGATGTCGCGCTTGGCTAGCTTCGCTTCGGAGGTACCTTCGTGAAGCTCCAGGAATTTTTCCCAAAGATCTTTCGCGGAGTCGTAGCTTCCGATCCGATTTACCTCCTGAGGCGGTAGAACGCTGAGTAGGTGGAACTCAGCCTTTCCGTTGGCAACGAAATCTGCTTGCTTCTTTTTCGTCCAGGTGTTTTCCTCCTTATCTTTGGGAACTGCATAGCCATAGTTCATTATTAAAAGAATGTCAAATTCAGTTTTAAAAAATACCTCCATTTTGCGTTTCCATGTGGCGAAATCTCCGTCGAACTTCGGGGGATGGATGTTCGCTCCGGCCATCATCTTGATCGTAGTGATTCAGTTGGCGGTTAGTCCTTCTGAGGTGATCAGGCTCTGATACCACTTGTAGGTGCAGCGGAGGCCGGCAAGAAGGGGGTGAATTGCTGAAAACAAAAATAAACTATACCCTCCTCATGCTTTCAACTCAATTAGTGAATAATAAATAAAGTAGTAAAGTAATTAAAGCAGTAAACGGAAAAGAAACAGAAATTTAACCTGGTTACAACCAAGGAGGTTGTTAATCCAGGGCAATGAGAAGCGCACTAAAAAGAATCTCCTTTACTGAAGGCGGAGAAGCCTTTTACACTTTGCAAGCTTAGAACTATTGCTAGGAATTGCTACACGATTGATTGCTTAAGTTGTTAATTATTTTCTAGCTCCAAGAGCCTTTATATAAGTCCTGGAAATCCTATCCCGAGGGTCCAAGGCGCGTTCAACAAGGTTTAAGGCGCCTCCAGATAAAACTTTATCCGCTGTGCAAACGTCTTTTTGACCAGGCTTAAGGCGCCTTCATCAGCCTTGAAGGCACCTTCAAGATGAAGGCGCCTTCAAGGCAGCTTGAAGGCGCCTTGAGCTGTTTATCCAGCACAACTTCTTTTCCATCTCTTTTGCGTTGACTTTCTTCAGCTTCCGACGCTCCGTTCTTTTGGGTGATTTCGGCCAACCGAAATAGGGCTCACCCAAACCCAATTTCCGGCCTTCTCCTCGAGCAGCCTTCCGTCCTGGCTTAACATCCCTCGAACGCGACGCACGCTATTCACGCCCACTGGAGTACTCTTCCGCAGCTCTCTCGTCCTTCGAACACACCGAGCCTGTCGGCTCCTTTCCCGTGTCGTCCTTCTCGCTAGCTACGTCTTCCGCTCGACTTCCTGTGCTCCTAAGCTCCTGCACACTCAGACACAAGGATCAAACACAAAGCAGGACCTAACCAACTTGGTTGATCACATCAAAACTACCACGGCTCCAACAATCTCCCCCTTTTTGATGTGCATCAACCTAAGTTCAAGTTAGGGTAAAAACAGACACAACAAGTAATTTTAAAGAAAAATTACTAAACTAGCATATTAAGCATAAGTTTTGCAATAAATAAAATTGCAACATATTTTTAGAAAAATATTAAATTTTAAACTTTCTAACTCCCCCTTAACTTGTTCTTCTATCTCCTTAACTTGTAACATTTCTCTCCCCCTTTGATCACAGCAAAAACGTGGTGATAAGTCAAAAAATATTTTAGAAATAATTTTTAACTTTAGATAAAATTTCTATTTAAAAAATGATATCTCAGAAAATTGAATTTTTTTAAAAAAATTTCTAAGTAAGAAAATTGAATTTTTTAAAATTTCTAAGTAAAAAAATTTCAAGTCAAATGAATTTTTTAATTTTCCAAGGAAAAATTAATTTTTAAAATTTCCAAAAAAAAATTCAAGTAAAAAAAAAATCTATGACTTTTTCACAATAATTTCTAAGTCAAAATTGATTTTTTAGAAAAAATGTTTGAACAACTTTCAAAGCATTATTTAATTCTTGTTTAATGCTTTTTCAGAAAGTTAATTAAACATTTTCTTTCAATATTTTAGCTTCCAGGTCGTGGCGAGGTATTAGGCCTTCTTGGTTATTGGAGCAACAACCACTTCCTTAGACAAAGCTTCCATAAAGAATTTCAATGTTTAATTTTCTCACTGTAAGCTTTTAACTAAAAGAGAAATTTAAACTAGCAAAGATTTTGGAACCCAATAAAGGTTTCTTCCTATAGGGTTGGTCAAAAACTTAGGGAGTACAAGATTTTTGGGTACTTTTCTAAGTTGACCCTGATGTTTTCTAATGTACCAATTTAATTTTTCATAAATTCTTAATTTTGAATTTGGAAATTTATTTGTATTTAAACATGCATCATATTTCAATTTTTCAATTTCTAATTTTAATTTATCATTTTCTAACTTTAAATTATTATACATTTCTACTGGACATGCTTTTGAAAGGATCAATTTCAATTCACTATTTTCTATTTCTAATTGATCTAATTCTTTGAACAGAGACTTTATAAATTTAAAAGACTGAGTCAGGGTTAGATTGCGTACCTTACTTGCCTGATCTGGTGATGCTCCCCCTTCACTGCTACTTTCTTCTTCTGATGTTCCTCCCCCTTCATCGATGCTCATCTCTGAGCTAGATGTTTCTTCTAGCTGATTGTTGGCCATCAGTGTTATTCCCGAGAATTCTTCGACTTCTGATTCGGAGGACGACGAATCATCCCACGTGGCCTTTAGATTGTGTTTAGTTCAAGCTGGATTCTTGCTCCTTTCCTTTTCCTTCTGTTTGCTCCTCAATTTTGGGTAGTCCTCCTTGATGTGCCCTTCTTCGTTGCAGTTGTAGCAACGAATCATTCTTTTCTTTCGTTGATGCCTCTACGATCTAAACTTATTAGTATTAAAAAATTTATTGACGTGTTTTACCAGTAGTGCCGCTTCAGATTCGTCGACCAAGGCTTCTGAGTCAGAACCGTTTATTTTTGCCTTTAAGGCAATGTTCTGACTGGTCTTCTCCACTCCATTGGGCTCTGCAACTCGAGATTCGTGAAGTTCAAAAGTAGAAAACAATTGTTCTAAAGTACTTACCTCGAAGTCCTTAGAGATGTAGTACGCATCTACTAAGGAGGCCCACTCTGGAGTTCTGGGGAAGGCGTTGAGCGCGTATCGGATAGAGTCCCGGTTTGTTACCTCTTCTCCAAGATTGGTTAATTGCGTGATCAGCTCTTTGATCTTTGCTTGGAGTTGCGATACCTTCTCGCCTTGGTTCATCCGGAGGTTCGTCAACTGGGTCCGGAGGATGTCGCGCCTGGCTAGCTTCGCTTCGGAGGTACCTTCGTGAAGAGATCTTTCGCGGAGTCGTAGCTTCCGATCCGATTTACCTCCTGAGGCGGCAGAACGCTGAGTAGGTGGAACTCAGCCTTTCCGTTGGCAACGAAATCTGCTTGCTTCTTTTTCGTCCAGGTGTTTTCCTCCTTATCTTTGGGAACTGCATAGCCATATTTCATTATTAAAAGAATGTCAAATTCAGTTTTAAAAAATACCTCCATTTTGCGTTTCCATGTGGCGAAATCTCCGTCGAACTTCGGGGGATGGATGTTCGCTCCGGCCATCATCTTGATCGTAGTGCTTCAGTTGGCGGTTAGTCCTTCTGAGGTGATCAGGCTCTGATACCACTTGTAGGTGCAGCGGAGGCCGGAAAGAAGAGGGTGAATTGCTGAAAACAAAAATAAACTATACCCTCCTCATGCTTTCAACTCAATTAGTGAATACTAAATAAAGCAGTAAAGTAATTAAAGCAGTAAACGGAAAAGAAACAGAAATTTAACCTGGTTACAACCAAGGAGGTTGTTAATCCAGGGCAATGAGAAGCGCACTAAAAAGAATCTCCTTTACTGAAGGCGGAGAAGCCTTTTACACTTTGCAAGCTTAGAACTATTGCTAGGAATTGCTACACGATTGATTGCTTAAGTTGTTAATTATTTCCTAACTCCAAGAGCCTTTATATAGGTCCTGGAAATCCTATCCCGAGGGTCCAAGGCGCGTTCAACAAGGTTTAAGGCGCCTCCAGCTCGGTCAGCAGATAAAACTTTATCCGCTGTACAAACGTCTGTTTGACCAGGCTTAAGGCGCCTTCATCAGCCTTGAAGGCACCTTCAAGATGAAGGCGCCTTCAAGGCAGCTTGAAGGCGCCTTAAGCTGTTTATCCAGCACAACTTCTTTTCCATCTCTTTTGCATTGGCTTTCTTCAGCTTCCGACGCTCCGTTCTTTTGGGTGATTTCGGCCAACCGAAATAGGGCTCACCCGAACCCAATTTCCGGCCTTCTCCTCGAGCAGCCTTCCGTCCTGGCTTAACGTCCCTCGAACGCGACGCACGCTCTTCACGCCCACTGGAGTACTCTTCCGCAGCTCTCTCGTCCTTCGAACGCACCGAACCTGTCGGCTCCTTTCCCGTGCCGTCCTTCTCGCTAGCTGCGTCTTCCGCTTGACTTCTTGTGCTCCTAAGTTCCTACACACTCAGACACAGGGATCAAACACAAAGCAGGACCTAACAAACTTGGTTGATCACATCAAAACTACCAGGGGGTCCAATAATAAGAGCATGCTCACTTATAACTCACGCTAGACGAGAGTCTGGAATCCCAACCGGAAGGTCATTTGGTCATGGGAGCATGCTCACTTATAACTCACACTAGGATGAGAGTCTGGAATCCTGACCGGGAGGTCATTGGGTCATGAGAGCATGCTCACTTATAACTCACGTTAGGACTAGAGTCTGGAGGCGTGAGAGCATGGTTTCTTATAACTCACGCTGGGGCGAGAGTTTAGAATCCTGACCAGGAAGTCATTGGGTTGTGAGAGCATGCTCACTTATAACTCACGTTGGGGCGAGAGTCTGGAGGCATGAGAGCATGCTCACTTATAACTCGTGCTAGGGCGAGAGTCTGGAATCCAACCGGGAGGTCGTTGGGTCTTGAGAACATGCTCACTTATAACTCACGCTAGACAAGAGTCTGGAGCCCGACCGAGAGGTCGTTGGTCGTGAGAGCATGTTCACTATAACTCGCACTAGGGTGAGAGTCTGGAGCACGACCGAGTGGTCGTTGGGTTATGAGAGCATGCTCACTTATAACTCGTGCTGGGGCGAGAGTCTTGAGCCCGACCAGGAGGTAGTCTGGCAGCCCTACTGGGAATTAATCTGGAAGCCCGACCGGGAATTGGTCTGGAAGCCCGACTGAGAATTGGTCTGGAAGCTCGACCGAGAATTGGTTTGAAAGCCCGAATGATAATTGGTCTGGAAGGCCGACCGGGAAGTACTCTAGAAGCCCAACTGGGAAGTAGTCTGGAAGCCCGACTGGGAAGTAATTTAGAAGCCCGATTGGGAAGTAGTCTGGAACCTCGATCGAAAATTGGTCTGGAAGTCTGACTGAGAGATCGTTAGTGATACTCCGATCTAAGACCGATAGTGATACTCTGGTCCAAGACCAGTGGCGATAGCTCGACCCTAAATGGGGGAGGTGAAGCCCTGAAGTCCATAGAAGCGAAGCCCATAACAATACAAGGGAGGAGAGCCTTTATCATACCTGATCACGAAGTGTTGTCGACCGACTGAGGATCTGTTTCGGTCCCTCAACTCCCAAATACTTGTGGAGCGAGGGGAGAAGATAATAATCTGAGGCCTGATCATCAAGAGAGTGAAGCTCATAGCAATATAAGGGAGCAGAGCCCATAGCAATAGAAGAAAGCAGAGTACTGTGGGGGAAGTGAGCAGAACCTGTAGACGTAAGAGGATG
Source organism: Zingiber officinale (assembly GCF_018446385.1). Taxonomy (NCBI): domain Eukaryota; kingdom Viridiplantae; phylum Streptophyta; class Magnoliopsida; order Zingiberales; family Zingiberaceae; genus Zingiber; species Zingiber officinale. The sequence continues at coordinate 48,801,267 of NC_055996.1, read as the reverse complement.
CAAAACCCCATAGATGGAGGGTGCAGAGCATATAGTAGTTATAGAGTGTAACACCTATAGCAGTAAGAGGATGCAGAGCCCTATAGTGAAGAGTGCAGAGCCTATAACACACCTGATCGAGGAGTTGGGCCTCTGGTCCCTGATTGGAGAGTAAGGCCCCTAGCATGTAATCAAAGAGCGAGACTCCTAGATCCTGATCGGAAAGTTGTACTACGAGTCACTGATCGGGAAGCTGTGTCCCTAGTGTCTGATTCGGAAGCTAAGCCCCTAATGTATGATCAGGGAGCTGGACCCCTAGTATCAGATCAAAGATTGAAGACCCTAGTCTTTGATCAAGGAACTAGGATCTTACTCTCTTATCAGGGAGTTATAGCAGATCCTATAATCGTAAAAAGGGAGTAGAGCCCGTAACGTACCTGATCAAGGAGCCGTGACAACCGGCTGAGGGTTTTTCTCAGTCCCTTGACTCCCGAATACTCGTGGAGTCAGGGTAAAAATATAATGGAAAAACTAACCTATCAACCAACTAAACCTCTAACTCGGTCCATCGACTTTCGAATACCCATGGAGTGAGGGTAGAAGATAATATGTACGTTAGGATCCTCCGAGATTGTGATAATGGCAGAGAACCTCCCGATGTCGTCCATCTTTACGTTCTAGAACAGGTGGAGAAGATTCCTACAAACGACGCCAAATTAATCCTGTCCTGAATCTGAGTCAGACGAACATCGGATGAGTTGTTACTGATGTTGACGGAGAGGCGACTGGGACACCCTTATCATATGTGCCAAAGAGAACGAACCCCCCCACGTGGTGTTGACGGACGGCGGCAACTAAGCTGGCGGTACCTGAGCTCTGCGCGCACTCAGACAAGCACCCAGAACGTTAGAAATCAGACACCAAGGAGAAAATCCTAGGTGCAGGCCCCTTCGACGCTCAAGTCAGATACTTCCTCCCCAGAAGAGCAGTGTACGAAGGAAAAAGAACTGTAGAAGATAAGTACGAATGTGCAAGAGAGCGTACTTGCTTAAGGGAGAGGACTTCCCTTTTTATATGACCGTGTGTGCCTCTAAAGGCTGACCGATGTTAGAGAACGTCGGGTGTTAGGACCTGTCGGGTGATGGAGGACGCGTGACACCCTCCCATAGACTAGAAAAAGGTTCTATTCGCAAATGACCGCAGACTATTAGAATATTCCCAGACATACTGCAATTATTTTCTAACAGGCAGTTATGATTCCCTGACCTTATTGTCGACTAATGTCTTCTGTCTTGTCCGAGTTTGACTAAGGGTAGCTCGGGCTGATCTGTCAGGTATAACACCTGGCTCAAGTCTTGATGAGAAGGATGAGCTATGGCAGAGCCTTATCTTCCGTTTTAGATTATCCAAGAACTGACTGGGAGTCGGCCTACCGAGAATACCAGGTCTAGATATGTAACTCGAGCTGAGAAAACTCGACCAGTCAAGGCAGGTCAGACATTACCCCCGCTCGCCCCCCATGTATCAGATCTGGGATCCTAATCTGTAAGCACCCGATCAGGAATCATGCGACTGATGACATTAGGTGGTCACACTTTTTCTTTCCCTAACTGCTGACTATCACATTCCCTTGACTTCTAACTATCACGCCCCCTTGACTTCTCACTATCACGCCCCCCTTGACTTCTGACTGCCACGCCACATTGACTTCTGACTGCCTGATCTTATCAGACCCTATTATTATATCATATCACTATCTATTGTGATACCCTCAATTTTAGGATGTCTAGTTAATTAGTTAATTAGAAGATGATAATTTTATTATAATAAAAATTAATTTATAATAAAATGTTTATTTCTCCTCTATAATTACTGGATGATCGATTATAAATATAAGTTATCTCTCTGTTCGTATAATCTATAGATATAATGATATATTACATCTTACGAGAAGAGACCATGGTCGCCTAAGGCTCGTGGAAAGTCCCTGACATCCTAACCAGATCACTCGACACGTGGCAAATGTTGGATCGAAAGTGCTAGAGGGGGAGGGGGTGAATAGTGCTCGTGACTTTCACTATCTTCGAATTCGTAAATCGTACGAGTTAAAGTAGCAGAAATTAAAAGAACACAATCAAACACGAGGAGTTACTTGGTTCGAAGCCTATGACGACTCCTACTCCAAGGCCCGCGATCGTTGATCGCTTCCAGTGGGCAACAACTATAAGCTTGAATAATGGTTACAGAATTATTACAATCTATTTGAATTGAAAGAGTATACCGTCAACAAGAATGTGTAATTTCGAAGCTTCGAGTTGTCGGGATCTCGTTGTGTCACGCCCCCAGAAAAGTCCCTGTCCGAGAAAATTTCGGCAGCATCTCCCCTGTACGGCGGACAATCAAAAATTTTCTACAAGCACTAAATACTCAGCCACATGCGGCTGGAATCATAACAATAATAAAAATCAATCACCACGCAGTTTATATATATTCAGCCTCTGGCTGACACAACCACGCAGTAATAATACTCTGACTCAAAAACCACCCTACTCAACTACACTCGTAAAGCTCAAAACCGACGAACTCACCTCTTCTGCCATCCAGGCAGGCATGTAGTAGAATAAAAACCAAATCCAAATCCATCAATATAATAAAATCTATATCATGTCCATAAGCAAATAAATCCAGAACATAACGAGTTCAAACAGTCTAGAACAGAAAAAACCAAAGAAAACCAAACATATCCTGGAGGTCTGCAAGCACTACGTGCAGTGAGGACTAGTGACTGGAACTCCCTCCCGACATCAACATGAAAATATCAACAATGGAGGCGGGTGAGTCCAACACGTACAGTTGATATGCAAAGTAAAGAAACAACACCTAGCACTAATCATGCATATCCCGATAAGAAAGATAAGAATGCATCGAAATAAGCAGGAGAATATTGTACTAACCAGTCCTAAGTATAAGGTCAAGCAATCAGGGATAAGGAAATCAGATGCATATCAAACATAGGTATCCAAACAATATGCATCATATAAATGCAAACACAAACACAAGCAATAAATGCATCATGCATATGATGCCAATGATCCGTGACGCCGGTCGATCATCTCACACACATAGTGAGGCCGAGTGGGTAGGACAACCGTGCACTCTGTCGTCACTACTCACGATGAGTGACCGAGTGGACGGGATGTTGTCGGAGTACACCTATCCTCCTACCCCAAATCATAGATGGGGGAGCGCAATGCTCTCAACTCCCGGTACTCAAAGACGGGGAGGAATCCCTGCCGGATAACACGTTGTGTCACACTACCCATGAGCGGACCAACGGTGCCTAACAGAGTCCCTGCTGCAACACACTCAGCCTGAATCGACCACTAACCCATGAGTGGAGGTGTGCAGATCCATGTAACTCAATAATGGAGCGGACTATCGCACAGCATGCAATCATGCAAATGGTGCATGGCACTAACCACAAGAATATCCTGACCTAATCCACATATATATAAAAATACATCAAAGGTCAACGAATCCAAAACAATCCAAAGGTATACAGAAGGTATAAAACCTAGGTCCTGAACATGGTCAAGCATGGCATATCACTACCCCTATAAGCATGTATAGACAGGTAAAATATACCCGAGATGCAAAACCAATCAATCAATCAAGCATGTAAGATTTGGGTAGTGATTAACCGAAACAGATAAAAAACACAATTAATGCAACATGTTAATTTAATTACTAAGCATATCAAATGACATAAGTCAAAAGTACCCGCCTCCGATAAAATAGAAAGGTCCAGTCCGACTCCGAGATACTCGTCTCGCGTCACAGTCCTGTGTCAAACCATAAATCTTTTTATTTAGCTACACTTCTCATAAATAGCTAAATACAATCTCTAAATCCTAAAATTAGAGTAAAACCCTAATCAAATATAACTCAAGTTAACTAGAGTTAGTTTCCTTAACCTTAACCATCCTACTATTCGGGTTCAATTGAAACCTACACACGATTCCAAATTAACATATAATGCCAACACAACTAGCAAACATCTACAACAAAGTCCAAAACCCTAAATCTTACCTCAAACTCACAGCCAGATAGTTCCTACCGGAGAAGGGTTGTTTTGCTGCTGTAAACAAAAACAAGCAAACCTCACAATTGTTACGCAAAACTTACAACCATATAAAAACTTCCACTAACAGCTACCTAGAATCACCAAATCCTTACCTTGTTGCTGCTAGATCAAGACTTGTGGCTGAATTGGGTTGTCCGCCACTAGAAGATGACTGCCTGTTGCTTCCTCTGCCGAGACTTCACTGTAGGAGATGGCTGAAGAAAGACACAACAGTGGAATTAGGGCACGGACGAACACACCAAGGCTAGGGTTGCTGCTCCCAACTAAAAACCTTCTCAAACCTCTGAATTCCAGCGATCTAGGGCACAGCACAGTGGAGGGAGGCCGACACAAAGGAGATCGGCAAAGGCTCAACTGCTAGGGCTGAGGAAAGCTTCGGCCTCTGTGGTCGGCGTCGGCTCTATGGTCGGCGTCGGCTCTGCGGTGGCGGCAGAGGAGAGGAGAAGAGAAGAACTGCCTCGAGCAGTTAGGGCAGGGGGAGACAGCGTCGGGAAGGAGAAGGCCGACGTCGCTGGCGTCGGGGCAGAAGCTAAGGCACCGGCGTTTGAGGTCGTCGGCTGAGGTGGCGATCGGCTTTCACCGAGAAGAGGAGAAGATAAAGGGGAGGAACCGCCGTGGCCGGCGGTTAGGGCACCGAAGGAGAAGGTGCGCGGCGTCGGGGAGAAGAAAGAAGGGTGCGGGGACGGCTCGGGTTCGGCGACAAAAGCAAAGGAAAAAGAAATAAATAAAGAAAAAGGAATTCAGAAATTCAACTTTTCCTCATTTAAATGGGATAGCCTAAACAAGCTTTTCCGGACCTCGTTTTTATCCCCGTCAACTCATCCGTACGAGCTCCGAAAAATTCCGGAAAATTCCCTAAATCATATTCGCCTATTTCCGGTATTTTACATTCTCCCCCACTTATAAAAATTTGGTCCCCAAATTTCGTTATCTACCATCAGCAAGTACTAACAACAAATATAGAATATAAATGCTGAACGGTAAATAAATCACATACCTCAAGTGAAAAGATGGGGATATCGAGCTCGGATAGTGTCCTCGAGCTCCCAAGTAGCCTCCTCGTCCGAATGATGCTGCCATCCGACTTTAACCAGCCGGATGGTCTTGTTCCGCAACTGACGCTCCTTCCGGTCGAGAATCCGTACCGGAACCTCCTCATAGGTAATGTCAGGCTGAACTAGAACTGGGATATTTGCCAGCACATGCGTCGGATCGGGTACATATCTCCTCAGCATGGATACATGAAATACATCGTGCACGCCTGACAGGGACGGTGGTAGTGCCAGTCGGTAAGCTACTGCTCCGATCCTCTCAAAGATCTCGAAGGGACCAATATACCGCGGAGCTAGCTTACCTCTGAGGCCAAATCTCTTCACCCCTTTCGTGGGTGAAACTCGCAGAAATACATGGTCGCCCACAGAGAACTCTAGTGGTCTGCGTCTCCGATCAGCATAACTCTTCTGGCGATCCTGCGCCTCTGACATCCTCCGTCTGATAGTACGGACCAACTCTGCATCCTGCTGAACTCTATGAGGTCCCAACAGCTGGGCCTCTCCAACCTCATCCCAAAGGACGGGTGTCTGACAAGGTCTACCATACAACGCCTCAAACGGTGCCATCTGGATAGCCGAATGGAAGCTGTTGTTGTAAGCAAACTCTACTAACGGTAGATGGTCCTCCCAACTGCCTCCGAAATCCATAACACATGACCTCGTGCAGTCCTCTAAAGTCAGATAATGGTCCGCTCGATTGCCCATCCATCTGTGGATGGAAGGTCATCTTGAACGGAGTGTGCCCAAGGCTGCTGCGGATCGCCGAAACGAGACGTAAACCGTGGATCTCTATCCGAAATAATACTCAACGGAACACCATGTAGTCTGAAAATCTCTCGACAATACAAATCTGCTAATCGATCCAGGGGATCAGTCCTCCGAATCGCTAAAAAGTGCGCGGATTTGGTTAATCGATCAACGATTACCCAAATCGCGTCATGGCCTCGTCGTGTCCTCGGCAACCCTACCACGAAGTCCATGGTAATGTGATTCCACTTCCACTCGGGAATAGGAATCCGCTGAAGTAATCCTGCAGGTCTCTGGTGCCTTCACTGACAGACAAGACATCTAGCTACGAAATCCGCGATGTCTTTCTTCATGCCGTTCACCAGTAGGAACGCCTCAAGTCTCGATACATACGGGTTCCGCTGGATGGATCGCAAAAAACGATGTGCCTCTGTAGTAGCTCTGTAAGACCGGATGAGACCGAGTGCGCATAATCCGCCTCGGAGTATATAACACCCTCCTCGCTCGTGTGAACTCTGCTGCCCAAGCTATTCGATCGCCGATGAACTGCAAATCGATCACCGGCTGTGCCTCTCGGATCCTCGTCCCGATCGGCTGAGCAACCATGGTAACAAGAATACCCGCTCTGTCGGTCCCTGCTCCTCAAGATCTAACTCCAGAAACTCTGAATCAAATCTGAATGAAATCCGGTGGCAAGCTAAAGTCCCTCTGGACTTCCTGCTGAGTGCATCTGCAACCACATTAACTTTCCGGTGGTAGCTAATGGTACAATCGTAGTCCTTCAGAACTCCATCCATCTCCTCAGTCGGAGATTAAGTTCCTTCGAGTGAAAATGTATTTGAGACTCTTATGATCGGTGAGAATCTCAAATGTGATACCATATAAATGATGGCGCCAAAGCTTCAGAGCAAAGATGATGGCCGCTAACTCCAGGTCATGAACTGGTAATTCTTCTTATGCTCCTTCAACCGACGAGAAGCATAAGAGACTACTCTGCCGTCTGCATCAAAACAACAAACCCTGAAGAGACGCGTTGGTGTAAAGTACAAATCCATCCTCTCCGGAAGGTAAAACCAAAGCTGAGCCGACACTAATCTCGCTTTCACTCCGAAGCCGGTCTCGCAATCCTCGGACCATATAAACTTCACGCCTTTCCCGGTAAGGCGGCATAGCAATACGCGAGAAACCCTCGACAAAGCGTCGGTAATATCCGCCAATCGAGCTGCGAATCTCTCGGCGACTTTGCTCCCAGCAGGTGTGACCTCGATCTTCGAGGATCAATGAAATACCGCTAGAAACCACGTGTCCCGAAAACCGATCGAGGATAGCGGAATGCACACTTGCTCAACCGCAGATCGATGTCGTCGAAGAATCTCCAAGACTGCGAAGATGTTGTGCATGCTCCTCCTCGGGCGAGTAGACCAATATGTCATCAATGAAAGCGATAACAAACTGATCCAGAAAAAGATGGTTCATCAAGTCCATAAACACCGTGGAGCATTGGTAAGCCAAATGGCATTACAAAAACTCATAATGACCATATCTCGTACGGAAAGCGTCTTCTGGATATCGGAATCTCAGCTGATGATATCCGGATCGCGGATCAATCTTAGAATACACTGAAGTACCGAGCTGATCAAAAAATCCTCAATCCGTGGTAATGGATATTTATTTCTGACGATCAGAATTCAGTTGCCTGTAGTCAATACATAACCTCATGGTGCCGCTTTCTTCTTGACAAATAGAACTGGAGAACCCCATGGTGAAACACTAGGGCGAATGAATCCCTGTCTAAAAGCTCCGGGTTGAACCTTCACTCGTTCAACTCTTTTGGTGCCATAAGATACGGAGCTTTGTCGGTGCGGTTCCCGAAATCAGCTCAATAGCGAACTCCACCGCCTCCGAGGCAAACCTGGCAGCTCCTCCGGAAATACATCCGGGTACTCGACTACAGGAACATCGGAGAGTCGCGAACTACTCATCGCCCTCCGCATCGATCAGCGATAACGAGAAACCATGACGTGTGATGAGAACTGCGGCTTGAATCGCCGAAATAATTGAGATACCGTCGTCTCGATGCCGGTGAAACTCCACGAGGGTTGGTTCGGAGGTGGAAGGTGACCACCCTCGTCGGCAATCAACGGTAACATGATGACAGCCAATCCATGCCAAGTATGACATCAAACTCGACCATCTCCAATACTAGAAGATCATAAGTATCATGTTGCCAAAGTCTAACGGGCAACCTCGATCTCTGGGTGACCTCTAAAGTATCACCGGACGGTAGGGAGACAATCAATCGCCGCAACCTAACAGTGGGTAATCTACCAATCTCCGCATAAAGTGCAGGATATAAAAGAATGCGAACTACCAATATCAATCAAAATATCAGCGATAAATGCATAAATAGAAATCGTATCACGGAAAACGGATCCGGCTGAGCATCCTCTCTGGTAATCGCATGAACACGACCAGTCTCTGGTGGAGGAGGAGGTGGTAACATCTGCCGGTAGCCGCTGGGTGGTGAAGCGCCACCGATGCCGCTAGACTATGTGCGAGATAAGGCCGAGAGGATGGTGATCTTGTAGCATGGTGACTGGCCGAGACCGAGTCGTCGCCTCGGAGTCGGATAATAAGGTCTGGAGCAAAACTGGGGTGCTTCTGAGCCCGAGTACTCTGTCAAGCATGCCAAATCTTTGCTGCCGGAGGAGTTGCTCCTCATCGACGTGTGAAGATTGGGCTTTCGCCCTCCTCGATATGCTTACGGTGACTAGACTATCCCCTCGACCGACCCTCCGGGCCGTGTCTTGAGCCTTGGTGACAATCTCGGCTCTGGTGCCCAGGCAGTTTGCAATAAAAGCAAACTGACTGTCCCAGAGAGCAAGCGGGGTGAGGTGATCTCTGGATCCACATCGAAACAATGAGTATCACCGGAAGGTGGTTGCTGCTTGAGAAACCGGAACGTCCAAGAAAACCACCCGATTTACGAGGCCTCACGAGGCCTTAGTACCACCTGACTGGCCTACATGACTACTCGAGGCATCACATGCGGTGTCTCTTTGGACACCTTCAAGTCCGGCCCGTATGCTTTCTTTTCTGTCGGATATCTTGTCTGCCGAGCTAACTCTATCATCAAAGCTCGATTCAATGCATCGAGTAAGATGAAATCCCTAATCCGTAAGCAGTACATGCAGATAGCCCAATCTGTATAAATCTGCATCATACGAGTTACTCCTCCGACTAACTCGGACAAAACTGTGCGCAACCGGAGGAATTCAAGATATACTCGGCCATCAGCGATTATTCGCCTCGAGACTCACACGAGCCATCGATAGGACGGTGGAAAGAAACGGCTCTCAAAAGCCTCTCGAACTGGTCCATGTGACGTGCGCTCACAATAATATGTTGAGTAACCCACTGCATTAACTTCATCCGTAAATGGTAAGCGGCGACTGCTTTCTCCCACTCGGAGCAAGCCATATAGAAGAAAGTCTGCTCCATAGTCTCTATCCATGACAGAGCCATACTCGGATCGAGATCTCCGCGGAAAAGAGTGAAACGAGTCTTCATCGACTCGGCCAGTGCTGGAATCCTAGCTCGTGCAGCGACAATATCAGTGAGCTGTGTCGGGACGGCTGCAGGAACTGGCGGAAACACTGGAGCTGATACTACAGGTGGTACCGCGGAATAGACCGGAGGAGGAACTCCCGATGCTGCTGTATATACCGGAGCATAAGACGTCGGTGGTACTGCCTAGGGAACAAAAGTGGTGGCAGCTGGAGGTACGGTAGGTAATGGTACCGGATATGGTGCAGCTGCTGCTACTGTAGGCACTGGGGGCACTGGTGCCACTGGTGTCGGGTACACTGTAGGTCCAAGTGGCGGTGGTCCTGAATACACCGTAGGCTGCGCTGGAGCAGATGTCAGGTACATGAATGGTACTCCTGATGGTACTGTAAACAGGGTAGGCGTGGATACCGTCGGTGTGGCCAAAGTAGGTATCTCTACAGGAGCTATCGGGATTTGAGAGCCCGATGCTCCTGCTGCATCCTGAGTCTCACGGTCGGGCTCACTAACAAAGGGCATCTCTGGCATATCCAGAGATCCCGTGGTCCTAGCACGTGGTCGTCCAGCACCACGTCTCGCAGCAATACGAGTAGATCGTCTCATATATGTTAAATTAAATTACAGATATCAATACCAATATAACTAACATAAAAATAACAACATACCTATTTGCCGTCTGGAGATGTTCCGTCGCTGTCCAGTCCCCAATTTGACCTCAAAATTCCGAACGTACATATCGGAAATAAATAAAAGCAAAATCCAAACATAACCATATAGCCTGAAAATGCCTGCCGTTGCCTGGTCCCAAAACCCGAAAAATCACATCAAGAAAATCGAATCCGAAATCCAAAACACCAAAACAGGTATCATACCTGCTTCGATACCATAAATTGGTATCAGATAAATTTCAGAAAATCCAAAACGCATAACAAGTATCGTAAACCTGCTCCGATACCACTAAATTGTCACGCCCCGAAAGGAGTCCCTGCCAGACAAAAATTTGGCAAGATCTCCCCTGTACCGGTGACAATCTAAAACATAACTACATACTCACCACATGCGGTTGGAATCATAACAATAATAAAAATCAATCACCACGCAGTTTATATATATATTCCGACTCAAAAACCACCCTACTCAACTATACTCGTAAAGCTCAAAACCGACGAACTCACCTCTTCCGCCATCCAGGCAGGCATGTAGTAGAATAAAACCAAATCCAAATCCATCAATATAATAAAATCTATATCATGTCCATAAGCAAATAAATCCGAACATAACGAGTTCAAACGGTCTAGAAGAAAGAAACCAAAGAAACCAAACATATCCGGAGGCGGGACCCGACTACGTCATGAGGACTAGCGACGGAACTCCCTCCCGACAAAGATCAACCGAAAATATCAACAATGGAGGCGGGTGAGTCCAACACTCGGCAGTACAGTTGATATGCAAAGTAAAGAAACAACACCTAGCACTAATCATGCACAGTCTTCCGATAAGAAAGATAAGAATGCATTTGAAATAAGCAGGAGAATCTTTGTACTAACTGAGTCCCGAGTATAAGGTCAACAATCGAGGGATAAGGAAATCTGATGCATGTCAAACATAGGTATCCAAACAATATGCAGCATATAAATGCAGCAAACACAAACACAAGCAATAAATGCATCATGCATATGATGCCAATGATGCATCCTGGTCACCCCTGACGCCAGTCGATCATCTCACACACATAGTGAGGCCGAGTGGGTAGGGCTGTGACAACCGTGCACTCTGTCGTCACTACTCCTGATGAGTGACCGAGTGGACGGGATGTTGTCGGAGTACACCTATCCTCCTACCCCAAATCATAGATGGGGGAGCGCAATGCTCTCAACTCCCGGTACTCAAAGACGGGGAGGAATCCCTGCCGGATAACACGTTGTGTCACACTACCCATGAGCGGACCAACGGTGCCTAACAGAGTCCTTGCTGCAACACACTCAGCCTGAATCGACCACTAACCCATGAGTGGTGGTGTGTACAGATCCATGTAACTGGCGATGTGCTCAACAATAATGGAGCGGACTATCGCACAGCATGCAATCATGCAAATGGTGCATGGCACTAACCACAAGAATATCCTGACCTAATCCACATATATATAAAAATACATCAAAGGTCAACGAATCCAAAACAATCCAAAGGTATACAGAAGGTATAAAACCTAGGTCCTGAACATGGTCAAGCATGGTATATCACTACCCCTATAAGCATGTATAAACAGGTAAAATATACCTGAGATGCAAAACCAATCAATCAATCAAGCATATAAGATTTGGGCAGTGATTAACCGAAACAGATAAGAAACACAATTAATACAACATGTTAATTTAATTACTAAGCATATCAAATGACATAAGTCAAAAGTACCCGCCTCCGATAAAATAGAAAGGTCCAGTCCGACTCCGAGATACTCGTCTCGCGTCACAGTCCTGTGTCAAACCATAAATCTTTTTATTTAGCTACACTTCTCATAAATAGCTAAATACAATCTCTAAATCCTAAAATTAGAGTAAAACCCTAATCAAATATAACTCAAGTTAACTAGAGTTAGTTTCCTTAACCTTAACCATCCTACTATTCGGGTTCAATTGAAACCTACACACGATTCCAAATTAACATATAATGCCAACACAACTAGCAAACATCTACAACAAAGTCCAAAACCCTAAATCTTACCTTAAACTCACAGCCAGATAGTTCCTACCGGAGAAGGGTTGTTTTGCTGCTGTAAACAAAAACAAGCAAACCTAACAATTGTTACGCAAAGCTTACAACCATATAAAAACTTCCACTGACAGCTACCTAGAATCACCAAATCCTTACCTTGTTGCTGCTAGATCAAGACTTGTGGCTGAATTGGGTTGTCCGCCACTAGAAGATGACTGCCTGTTGCTTCCTCTGCCGAGACTTCACTGTAGGAGGTGGCTGAAGAAAGACACAACAGTGGAATTAGGGCACGGACGAACACACCAAGGCTAGGGTTGCTGCTCCCAACTAAAAACCTTCTCAAACCTCTGAATTCCAGCGATCTAGGGCACAGCACAGTGGAGGGAGGCCGACACAAAGGAGATCGGCAAAGGCTCAACTGCTAGGGCTGAGGAAAGCTTCGGCCTCTGTGGTCGGCGTCGGCTCTATGGTCGGCGTCGGCTCTGCGGTGGCGGCAGAGGAGAGGAGAAGAGAAGAACTGCCTCGAGCAGTTAGGGCAGGGGGAGACAGCGTCGGGAAGGAGAAGGCCGGCGTCGCTGGCGTCGGGGCAGAAGCTAAGGCACCGGCGTTTGAGGTCGCCGGCTGAGGTGGCGATCGGCTTTCACCGAGAAGAGGAGAAGATAAAGGGGAGGAACCGCCGTGGCCGGCGGTTAGGGCACCGAAGGAGAAGGTGCGCGGCGTCGGGGAGAAGAAAGAAGGGTGCGGGGACGGCTCGGGTTCGGCGACAAAAGCAAAGGAAAAAGAAATAAATAAAGAAAAAGGAATTTAGAAATTCAACTTTTCCTCATTTAAATGGGGTAGCCTAAACAGGCTTTTCCGGACCCCGTTTTTATCCCCGTCAACTCATCCGTACGAGCTCCGAAAAATTCCCGAAAAATTTCCAAAAGTTCCGGAAAAATTCCCTAAATCATATTCGCCTATTTCCGGTATTTTACACGTTGCAGCACTCCGGGATCGTCTCGTTAGCAGTTTGTAGCAGAAAGATCGCTTAGAAGAAGATGTCTCTTACTGCTGCTCGAGACATCCTTTTATACTGTGTTGAAGGTGCCTCCAACACCCTCAAAGGCGCCTGCAACGAGCCGAGTCAGCCACGTGGATTGGATCGAGCCAGGTCGTACCTCATCCACTTGAAGGCGCCTCCAACGCCCTCCAAGGCGCCTTCAGCCGGCGGTCCAAGGCGCCTCCAGATCCTCTTGAGGCACCTCCAGCTCCTCTTCATAGCTGGCTTCGGCTTTGCACCCGAGGCGCCTCCAAGCCCCATGGAGGCGCCTCGGGCACTGTTCATCCGAGGTCAAGTGTGCTATTTTGTCCCTGCACAATGTGTTAGTCCACAAAATACACATATACCCTGCAAGACAAGGTTAGCACACATAAATATGATAAGAAAGGTGTTTTGACAGTCTCTGGAGTCTGGATTGTCTAGGTCTGAATTCGGATTTCCAACCGGAAACCCTAGGTCGACCCGACGCCTACTGTTCCCTCTGCGGGGAACGTGTCCTCACCTACTCCTCTCAGGAGAGTTACCTGATGCCAGTCTAGTCCTCCAGACCGACTGGACTTTCTGCCTAGAGTTACCACCCCCTAGGACCTAGGGTTACCGCCCCCTAGGGTTTTTCTCCACCTAGGGTTACCACCCCTAGGACCTAAGGTTACCCCCCCCCCCCCTTAGAATTTTCCTCCACCTAGGGTTACCACCCTCTAGGACCTAAGGTTTCCGCCCCTTAGGATTTTTCCTCCACCTAGAGTTACCACCCCCTAGGACCTAAGGTTACCCCCCTTAGGATTTTCCTCCACCTAGGGTTGCTGCCCCCAAGGACCTAAGGTTACCACCCCTTAGAATTTTTCACCTGCCTAACCACAGTTAGGACTTTCCTGAAACCTCATTCAAGCATGTTAGAAAACAAGTAATCTTAACTTTGAATCCCTTTGCCATTATCAAAACTTGGATTCGATCGTCGGATGCTTCCCGCACCAACAATCTCCCTCTTTTTTATTATGGCAACCGAAATTCAAAGTTAAGTAAAAAGACTGTGATAGCACAAGTATGAATTTAGCAAAAACATATAAGCATAAATTCAGCACACACATAAATACATAAATCCAACACACGCATAAATAAGCACATATAAAGCTCCCCCTAAATAAAAGCTTTCTTAAAATTTTTATTTGAATTTCCTTATACTCTCCCCCTTTGCCATATATCAAAATAAAAGGAGAGTAAAAAGAAAGTGAGAGATAAATGGCCTTAGCTAAAATACTTTTTAATACTTTGGTAAATCTTGAAAAGACTTTTGAAAAAAACTTAGTTAGATTCGAAAGGCTTTGTTGAAAAATATTTCGTTAAATTCTTAAAGCCTTTTAAAAGATATTTATTTTGAAAAGCTTTTTGAATAATATTAAGTTAAATTTTGAAAAGCTTCTAAAAAGTTAGGTAAACTTGAGAAACTTTTGTAAAATGCTTAAATAGAACTTTTTAGAAAACTAAGTTTGAAGGAATTTTCTAAACAACACTTAATTAAATTTGAAAAGTCTTTTGAGAAAAATATTTAACTTAGTTAATTTTGAAAAAGGCTATAGAAGTCACTTATCTAAATTTGAAAAGAAACGTTAGAGAATACTTAGCTAAATTTTAACAAGCCTTTTGAAAAACACTTAACTCAATTTGAAATGGTTTTGAAAATACTTAGCTCAATTTCAATAAAGATTAGCTAAACATAATCTTTTGAAACTAATTGTTGTTTGAAAAATGAGCTATTTAAAAGATTTTGACAAACACTTAAAGGTATAAATACTTAACCCTCTTTTTTTAAAAAAAACTTTGCTTAAGTACTTAACTTTAAAAGGATTTTTATAAAAGCTTAACTTAAGTACTTAGCTTTGAGAGACAGTTTCTTGCAAAAAAAACTTAGTAAAATATTTGGATAATTTTAGTGCTTAGTTTTGAAAAATGATTAACTAAAAATCCAAGCTTTTAAAAATAATGTTAATTCAATATTAAGCTTAATATCATATCTATTTTAAAGCTGAGTCAAAAATAATTTTTTATTTTAAGTCAAGTCAAAAATAATTTTTAAAACCAAGTCAAAGATAATTTTTATTTTAAAGGAAAACTAACTTAAAAAAATCAACTCCCCCTTGATTAATGTCTTAATAAATTCTTAGGGTCCTATAGTCCAAGCATGTATTTAAGAATTATTTTCCTAATTTTCCATCTCACTCATTCTAGGTTATCAAGCATGTTCAGCTTATGAGTGAGTGTGAGATGCAGTTGCCTTTATTTTAATTAAAAAATATTGATATTTAAACTAAGTTTAAGTTTGATTTTCAAATGAGTGAACATTTAGAATTTTGATGAAAAAATTAATACTTTGATTGAAATTAATTAGCCTTTAAAAATTAATTATGATTGGAACCTTAATAATTAAAGAATTAAATAAGATTTTTGAAATGATATAGAATTAAATAAGATTTACGATTTTAAAATTAATTATAGAATAAAAATTATTTCAAATAATTTAAAAAGATTTAAAATTATTTTTAAATGATTTTGAAATAATTTTTAAAAAGATTTTAAATAATTTTTGAAATGATTTTTAAAATAAATTTTGAAATAATTTTGAAATAGTTTTCAAAATGATTTTTAAAAGAATTTTTTAAAAGAATTTTTAAAATAGTTTTTAAAGTATTTTCAAAAGAATTTTAAAATGATTTTTAAAATAATTTTTAAAGAATTTTTTTAAATGATTTTTTAAAAAGATTTTTAAAAGAATTTTTAAAATGATTTTTAAAAGAATTTTTAAAGTGATTTTAAATTTAATTTTTTATTTAATTTAATTTGAATTTAATTTAATTTAATTTTTAATTTAATTTATTTTTAAAGTTAATTTAATTTTTAATTTAATTTTAATTTAATTTAATTTAATTTAACTTGAATTTTGAGTTTTGTCCTTAGTCATCTCACCCGATCTAGATTTTTCAATCAGGAGATCCTATAATTTTGTGAGATGAATTAGGTTCAATTATAGAGTTTGGTTTAACTTTATATTAGATTTAGGTTTAGCTTTGGGCTCAACAAATAGACATTCTTTGGATAAACTTCTGGGGTATGGTGAGTCACTTGGACATCATTAAAGTATTCATGCATTCGAGGTTTTTCAAATAGTCCTATCCACTGAACTTAGTACAAAACCTTGGTCTAACTAGTTAGGATCCATAAATGGTAGCTTTGGTCAGTTCCATTTAACCAAATGCACGAGGTCAAAGCCATATCTTCCTAGACATGTATAGACTAACCTTCCCTAACGTACTATCATCCAATACTTCACCAATACCGTGGGTCAAGTTAAACTTAGCCCTTTTTATTCTAGCCCTAATTACCCTGCTGGGTAGGTTGTGTTTGGTTACCCTGTCGGGTAGATTCCTTTTGGAGGTGCTAGCTATTCTGGAGCCTCCATTATTGATTATATTCCTTTAATTTTATTTGTTAAGATAATTATTTATTTATTTATTAAGATGAATTTAATTAATTATTTATTTGTTAAGATAATTTTTATTTATTTATTAATTAGATTTGAGTTATATTTAAATTAAGTTTAGTAAATAAAAGGTACTTGATTATAGCTTGGTATGTAGTATTTAAGTTTTACTTTAGACTTATAACCCAAGTATAGATTTCATGATTTGACTAAATTATTAACAATCTTCTCTAATTTATCAATTTTATCTTTTAAAATATTATTTTGTATTTCTAATTTTCTAAGAGTTAATTTCTTATTTTTATTTGAATTAATTTTATTCATTACATTATTAGCATGTATATCTAATTTTGAAGAGAAATCTATACTAGAGCAAGCAAGATTAGTTAAACTAGTGCAATCATGTGTTGTAAAAACTGGATTTTCATATGATGTAAATGTACTAACCTTGATTTCTCCCTCTGGATTCTTAGGTCTTCTTTCTGGGCATTGTCTTTTGTAATGACCCATTTGTTTGCATTTGGAGCATTTAATGTGTTTCTTCCCTCTCCTGATCTTTTTCTCCTTCTCCTCCGATTGTGTCGGTCGAGTCTTACGAGTGGGGCATTCGTTTCTATAGTGCCCTCTCTCCCTACACTTAAAATAGGTTATGAGAGATTTACAATTTGAATTTATAATTTTACCTTTTAGATCCGTGATAGGATCCTCCCCCTTGACTGTTGCAGTCTCGAATTCAGACTTAGATTTAGCAATTTCTTCTCTGGCCATTAGTGCTATGAAGTCGGTCTGATCCGATTCTTCTGAGTCTGGTTTAGAGGTTGATTCTGGAAAGTCATGTTCGAATTCGAACTTTGGTTTATCTTAATCTTCTGACTCTGAAGGAATTTCATGAAGCTTGAGCACTTTCTTCCAAAGCTCCTTAGTATTGTTGAATTTTCCAACTCGATCAAGATATGAATTTGTTAGTCTGCATAGGAGAATCCATGTTGCTTTTGCATTTGCCTCGAATGTTCTTATTGTTTGTGCATCCCACTTGTCACAGGTGATGGGTACACCTTCTTCGGTGGGGAGAATAAATCCAATATGGACTATGGTCCATATTTCTGCTTCGGTCTTCAATTGGTGCTCCATCTGGTCTTTCCAGTATCTAAAATTTTTGCTGGACAGAGGTGGTAGATATGTGGAGTTGTACCCATCTTCGTAGGCCATTAAGAAGGAATCTCACAAAATAAACACAATAAAACTTGTTCCAAGACTTGGTCTTGGATCAGTAGTGCGGGAAAGAATAGAAGTAGAAATTCATGAATTTCGAGAAAAAAATAAAATAATAATAAAATATTATTAAAATATATTATTTTAAATTTTACTAAATTCGATATTTTATCAATACTAATAAACAGTGAAGAGATGAAAATGAATTTTTCGAAAATAGTTTTGGAGGGGAAAAAACGAAAGGCGTAAGGTTTTATTTTTACCCTATTCGAACGAGAAAGCGACGAAAAAATGCTCGAACAGTAGTTGTACCAATTCAGAGCAACCCTGCTCTGATACCAATTGTTGGATCGAAAGAGCTAGAGAGGGGGGAGTGAATAGTACTCGTGGCTTTCACTATCTTCGAATTCGTAAATCGTACGAGTTAAAGTAGCGAAAATTAAAAGAACACAATCAAACAAGAGGAGTTACTTGGTTCGGAGCCTGTGACGACTCCTACTCCAAAGCCCGCGATCGTTGATCGCTTCCGGTGGGCAACAACTATAAGCTCGAATAATGGTTACAGAATTATTACAATCTATTTGAATTGAAAGAGTATACCGACAATAAGAATGTGTAATTTCGAAGCTTCGGGTCATCGGGATCTCGTTGCAGCACTCCGGGATCGTCTCGTTAGCAGTTTGTAGCAGAAAGATCGCTTGGAAGAAGATGTCTCTTACTGCTGCTCGAGACATCCTTTTATACTGTGCTGAAGGCGCCTCCAACACCCTCCAAGGTGCCTACAACGAGTCGAGTCAGCCGCGTGGATTGGATCGAGCGAGGTCGCACCTCATCCACTTGAAGGCGCCTCCAACGCCCTCCAAGACGCCTTCAGCCGGCGGTCCAAGGCGCCTCCAGATCCTCTTGAGGCGCCTCCAGCTCCTCTTCGCAACTTGCTTCGACTTTGCACCCGAGGCGCCTCCAAGCCCCATGGAGGCGCCTCGGACACTGTTCATCCGAGGTCAAGTGTGCTATTTTATCCCTGCACAATGTGTTAGTTCACAAAATACACATATACCCTGCAAGACAAGGTTAACACACATAAATATGATAAGAAAGGTGTTTTGACAGTCTCTGGACTGTCTGGGTCTGACTTCGGATTTCCAACTGGAAACCCTAGGTCGACCCGACGCCTACTGTTCCCTCTGCGGGAAACGCGTCCTCACCTACTCCTCTAAGGAGAGTTACCTGATACTAGTCTAGTCCTCCAGACCGACTAGACTTTTTGCCTAGGGTTACCGCCCCCTAGGATTTTTCTCCACCTAGAGTTACCACCCCCTAGGACCTAAGGTTACCCCCTTAGGATTTTCCTCCACCTAGGGTTACCACCCCCTAGGACCTAAGGTTTCCGCCCCTTAGGATTTTTCCTCCACCTAGGGTTACCACCCCCTAGGACCTAAGGTTACCCCCTTAGGATTTTCCTCCACCTAGGGTTGTCGCCCCTAGGACCTAAGGTTACCACCCCTTAAAATTTTCCACCTGCCTAATAACAGTTAGAACTTTCCTGAAACCTCATTCAAGCATGTTAGAAAACAAGTAATTTTAACTTTGAATCCCTTTGCCATTATCAAAACTTGGGTTCGATCGTCGGATGCTTCTCGCACCAACAGCAAACCCTGCCAAGTCTGATTACGAACGCCTAATCATTTTACAGCTCAAAATAAAAAAACACTATAATTAATCGAGCACAGATCTCCTGGACCACTTTTTATGGTCCGTGATCCGATCGTAAATATTTACGATCCCTTCTTGGGCTCATCGTCCCCATTAAATTATAGTTTTTGTTCAGAGCAGTTCGGCCGCCCGAAGGCCTCCGATGGTAGATAAGTGGCCAAGTTACTAGGCGCTGAGTGAGGATGTCCTTCGAGCGGCCTCCGGCCGCCCCCTTAGAACAAAAACTATAACTTGGTCGGGACGATGAACCCAGGAAGGGATCACAACCATTTGCGACCGGATCGCGATCGCAAATGCGAGTCGGACATCCCCTGGACCACAAAAAGTGGTCTAGGAGATCCTGCGGAAGGGGCGAACACAGTAGGGATCTCCTAGTCCATAAATTATGGACCAGGAGATGATCCATTACATGAGGACTCTTAATTTGGATAGACTCCATCTTTAAATAGATGAGTTCATCCAAATTAATAGTCTAAAAAAGCGGACCATCCTCTGGTCCGTAATTTGCAGACCAGAGGATCAGTCCTCGGAGCACAGATCTCGTGGACCACTTTGTTGTGGTTCAGGAGATGTGCCACTCGTATTTACGGTCAAATTGTGACTGCGATCCGACCACAAATGGTTGCGATCCCTTCCTGGGTTCATTGTCCCCACCAGGTTATAATTTTTGGTCGGAGCGGGCGACCGGAAGCCGCTCGGAGGCCTTCGGTGATGGATAAGTGGCCTGGGCGACGAGCGAGGGTGTCATCCGGGCGACCTCCGACCGCTCGCTCTGAACAAAAACTATAACTTGGTAGGGACGATAAATCCAAAAATAGATCGCAATCATTTGCGGTCGGATTATAACTATAATCTGACCGCAAATACGAATGATACATCTCCTAGACTATAGAAGGTGATCGAGGAGATAATGTCTCCCGTCCTCGGGGAGGGTAGATCCTCTGGACCGCAAAAAGCGATCCAGGGGATGGTCTCTTGGTTTGTATTAGTTCAGGGGATGGTCCCCATTCATAGAATAGATGGGGATCATTCATCCCCATCAATCCAGATCAAGGGACCATCCCCTGGATCGTTTTTTGCGGTCCAGAGGATCTGGGCTGGTCCTCGGGCCAGCTCGAAATTTTAAATTTTTGGGTGGCTGTGACGTAAGAAAACGTCACAAATCAAGACCATCAAAATCAATTAAATCTGCCCTAATATTTTCTTTCGTCTCGCCGCCGCGCTCGTCTCCGCCCTCCACCTTCGATTCCGCACAACCATTCCCGGCACCGCGGGTGCTCATCTCTGTTCGCTGTGTGCGCCGACGCCACCGCTTCCTGCTTCCTTCCGTCCTCTATTTCCCTCGGGTTACGAAGCAATCTCCATTCCACCTCTCGAGCGTCAAGAAATTCATTGATGGTAGAACCTCAACACACCAACTGCAAAGCTAAGAAAAAAAAAGATAAAGGCGCGATCTTTTCTCTATATTCCTCTTGACGGTGTAAATCTCCTTTGATCCTTCACTCCATTCTATCCGGTCTGATTTTTTTTCATGATTTTCCGGGATCAGAAACTGTTCGACGAACCCTCCTCAGAGAAATCTTATGTTTTTGGGCATCCGGTGCTATTGGCACCTCCCGAAGAAAGGCCTTTGCAGCTCAGGTTTCTCCCTTAGGAGTCCAATAAGTTTCTTCCATTACCAGACAAACCCAGCGCGTCGGTGTTCATCAGAATCGTGCGTCAAAATTTCGGCAATATTTCCGTCACCTACCCAATCATTACTGAAGTCTTCTTGCAGGATACGAAGAGTTCTGGAATCTAGAAAAGAGTGGTCGGAGTTGGTGGAGATTGAATTACAGAAGCTTAACATTGAGTTAAATACATATATCGTTAACCAGGTGTTGAAGAGCTTGTCAAATTCTTATACAGCCTACCAATTTTATAAGTGGGCGGAATGCCAACCTGATTTCAGGCATGATCATTTCACATTTAAGACCCTCGTCTCCTTGTTGCTCGAAGATCAAAATTTTAGCATTTTGTCAGAGGTTTTGAAAGGAATAAGTGGCAATGAAATTACAGTGCACCGCTCTGTTTATCGAATTATTATTTCAGGATTCATTAGATCTGGCCAGATTAACTCAGCGATTCGTACATTTGAAGCTATGTTTGAATCAGGCTGCCGTATGTTCAGTATTGATTTTAATAAATTTATTGGTGTATTAATTTCAAACAATTGTTTTGACACTGCTGAAAAATACTACAATAGGATGATATTGGATGGATTTACTTTGAACTCATTTACCTACTCAAGATTCATTTCTAGTCTGTGTTTAGTGAACAATCTTCTGTTTGCTGAGAAACTTTTGCAAGATATGGATAGGATTCGTTTAGTTCCAGACATCTGGGCCTATAACATATATTTGAATTGCTTATGCAAACAAAATCGGTTGGAAGAAGCTGTAGAAATTCTTCGTTCAATGTCCCAGAAAGGAAGAGAGCCGGACATTGTCAGTTACTCAACAGTAATCAATGGTTTCTGCATTGCTAAACACTTCTCTGCTGCCTTAGAGCTATGGGAAGAAATATTCAAGAGGGGCATCAAGCCAGCTGTCTCGGCATCTGGTCCATTAATTTTTGGTTTGTGTGATAATGGAAAGGTTGAGGAAGCTTATGAAATAATGATTGGAATGATAAAGATGAATGCTGAGCTAAATGTTACGATTTATAATGCTATCATATGTGGTTTCTGCAAAGTTGGTCGATTTGATAAGGCCCAAGTGCTAGTGTCTTACATGCGAAGAAATGGTTGTGAACCTGACTTGGTCACTTGTAACATATTCTTGAATCATTACTGCGATAGAGGTATGCTCAATGAAGCATGGAAACTGATGGAAAGAATGGAAAATAGTGGAATAAGTCCAGACAAATATAGTTATTCTCAAGTGCTGAAGGGTCTTTGCAAGACTAATCAACTTGATAGGGCCTATTCTTTGATCACGAAATGCATGGAGGTAAAAGGATTATGTGATGTGGTATCCTGCAACATTGTTATAAATTCATTTTGCAAGACCAGAAAATTGGGAGCTGCTTTTAAATTGTGTAAAGAGATGAGTAATAAAGGAATCTATCCAGATGCTATTTCTTATGGTCTTCTAATTCAAGGATTCTTCAGGGTTGGACATGCCCTTCAAGCTCAGGAGTTGTTTCACCAAATGCTTGAGGTTGGTGTTGTTCCAAATGTGAATACATATAACACAATAATACATTACTTATGTAGAAAGGGTGAGATAGAAGCTGCTCGCACATATTTTTTTGACATGGTTAGTAAAGGGCTATCCCCTAATGCAATTTCCTATTCTACTCTCATGCATGGGCTCCTGAAAGCATTTAAAATAAATGAAGCTATCAGTCTATTTCATGATATGTGCCACAATGGAGTTATGCCTAATGAAGTGACGTTTACATTACTGATTCAAGGACTTATGGAGGATGGGAAATTTGTCCTAGCTCATAAGATCAGGGATTATATGATGGAAAAGGGATTTGAACTTGACAAAACCCTTTCTGAAAGACTGATTGTTGCAATGAAGTCCAAGGACCCAGAAGCCAGGTATCAATTGTAAATTTATAATCACCGATATATTGATGTTCTCTTTTCTACAATTCCTTTGGAACAGTGAATTAAGTTAGCAAGTTTGCGTCTCTAGGGAGTAAACCAACATTATCTAACATTTCTACCTTATATTTCTTTGTTTTCTATGCAGTGTCTGAGAGGCCTCAATCATATTTGAGCAGAAAAAACTGCAAATACAGTGCTCCAGGTTCGTGAAAAGGTGTCATCTTAAATAGGAGCTTAATGCCTGTTATGATTGCCATAGAATGAAGAGATTGATCAGGTTTGATCTCTGAGCTTCCCCTAGGAATATAAATAATTTTCCAAAGGGAAGTTTCTAGTCATGCTGCTAAAAGTGCTATATGAAGAGAATTCCCATCATGAACGCTCACATTTTCTTACATTTATTGATCACATGTTACTAGGAAAAGTTCAGCACTTCAAATTTAATTGGATTTGCACAAGTACTGACCAATTATTAAATTAGATTATATTTGTAGCTAATGAAGTATTTTATCTCCTTCAAACTCAAAAAGTGATATATTGCACTGTTTCACCCCGACGGTAGATTTATTAAAGGGTGTCCATACTGTATATTCCATCGAGTATACAACTTCCCTTATATGCATGCATATAATTATAATAGAAAAATAGAGAATCATTAAAATATGGTCATTTTCAGTTCTACGAATATAGACAATAAAAAAAATAATGTCTACTTGACATGCTTTTGACTGCAGGATGGTAATCTAGATATGACTACAACCAGCTTATAAATGAGAGATTTTTTCTCATTTGGTTTAAGATATTCTCCTTAATTTGTTCAATAGGAGGTTAAGAATAAAGTTTATTTACTATATGGACTGAAATTTAGGGTTAATATATATGTCGTGATAATTTAATAATGTTCTTGTTTAGCTAAGGAGTTGAAGGAGACTTACTTGAGGTTGAGGTGGAGTGTGCAGGTGGAGGGTACGATGTTGGTGGTGGTGAGTAGAGATGGGATACTATATTCAATTGTGATAGCAGCACAGTGACCTCCGTTGATTGCAGGAGATTGGAGTCATGATGGTGTTCAAGAAGTTAGGTGGTTCTTGTGCAAACTCCAAGTAATTAGGCACAAGAGATGTGGGTAATGCTTGAGGCAAAGAGGAATGCCAAGTGATGGGTGTATGGGAGTCTACTAAATTGTGGAAGAGGTCTGCATGGGGTAAGAGACCTCACTTGGAATTGAGCTCACAGGCAGATGCACAAGAGTTGCAAAGTCAGTATAGGGTACGAAGTGATCTTTTGATGCTAGGTTTGAAAAGAGAGTTGCTTGACCCATTGTTTGGCGAAGTGGTAAATCTAGCTTTGTGGTGACACATGAGAGAGGTAGAGATTGAACTAGCTTAGACTCTGATACCATTTGATGAAGCATAAGGGGATATGTAGTCTCTCATCGAGAAATAAAATATCTCACATAGAAAATTTAAAATTTCATTAATTGAAAGATGAAACAACAAGAGGGGTTGAGGTCCCTTTTAAATGATTCAGCATTGACCTATCCTTTTAAAAATTACAAATAAATAATTCCTAAAATAAGTTATGCTACTAATTAAAATTTACAATTTTGTCGTCACTACTTCATAGAAACTATTAACTTCCTCTTGCAATGTGGAAACAACTTTTTGTAATGTAGGATAAAGCCGTGTACAATAAACCCAACCATTCCCAGGGACCTCGCATAGGCGGGGGGTTATGCACCGGGCTATCCTTTACTTTAGAGAAAAACTATTATCTTTTTTGAAACCTGTTACAATTTATTACTTCCTGTTTTGAAATTTTATTTTTTAATTTTTAAACCGGATCATTGCCTACATGTGCATATATCTAACTTAAAACTAATGAGACTCAAGTTAGTTGACTTTAACAATCTTCTTTTGTCCTACTACTCTTTCCTGTTGTTATCTAGTAGGATTAAAATTTAAAACTTACATGCTTAGGTTTTGACAGATTAAAATTTTCTGAAAGTCAAAGTTTAATAGGAGTATTATGCTTTACTTAGTTTGGATTGGCTACATTGGCACAGGTGTCTGCCATCTTAACATCCAGAAGACATTTTGAATCTCACATGATGGCAGAGGGGCTTGGGATGAGTTACATCGGGGTGAAGAAGTACATGGGTCCATTTTTACCATAACACCCGTGGTATGTATGAGCTGGCTAAATCTTGATTCTGCTTCACATACAAAAACCATGAACACATTAATCTCTCAATCATGTTCCAATTTTCTACCATAAATCCAATATTTTCCTTAGTACCTCTATATTGTCTTGTTTACTCTGATGGGTACTAACATGATTGGAAATGATGATCTCTACTCATTTTGCCAACTAACTAATTACATATTATGTTTCCTTTCATTTTTGTGTATACATCCAGTCCCAATTATCTGAGGTCAGCTATTCTTGTGCTTGATATACCATTGTAGATTTATTAAAGATTGCAATATGAAGAAAACCTGGAAGATTAAAGGAGAAAAAAATGAGAAGAAGAGGAACTGTTATTATCCTTCAACGAGACATTATATCAATAAATAGAAGATACAAAATACTGAAATAGGAACAAATAGAAGAAAGAAAACATAAGAAATGGAAATTACTAAATCAGAGATCATTTCTAGATTTTCCAAGATTCTTACCTGATTTTATGCAATCCATATCTCAAAAATTATTTCATGATTTTATGCAATTAGGATCTCCTAATTTTCCAACACTCCCTTTCAAGTTGGTGCATAAATATCAATCATGCCCAATTTACTTATTAATTGTTCAAAGTTGACTCTTGCAAATCTCTTCGTCAGGATGCCAGCTATTTGTTGATTAGAAGGTACAAATGGTAAGCAAATGGTTCCAATTTCAATTTTTTCCTTTATAAAATGTCAACTAATCTGAATGTGTTTTGTTCTATCATGTTAAATAGGATTATAAGCAATGCCTATTGTGGCCTTATTATAACTTTAATGGAAGTTCTATGAGTTTCTTTAGCTCGTTAAGTATTATGTATATCCACAACACCTCACAGACTCCCTGAGTCATTGCTCTAAACTCAACTTCTGCACTACTTCTGACTACAACACTATGTTTTTTACTTCTCCATGTTACTAGGTTTTCCATACAAAGGTACAGTATTCTGAAGTATGTTTCCTGTCATTAACCGATCTTACCTATTTGCATCGGTAAACACATCAACATTTCGTTTATGAGTCTTTTTGAAAGTTAGACTTTCTGGGAGTTTTCTTCAAATATCTCAGAATTCTATAAATAACCCCAAGGTGTTCTTCAAACAGTGCATGCATGAACTGACTCATAACATTGACTGGAAAGTAATGTCTGGCAGAGTATGAGATTGGTAAATTAGTTTCCCAACTAACCCTTTGTATTTACTGGTATCAACCATAACACTTCCTTTTTCCTAGAGTTTTATATTAGGATCCATGGAGTCTTTGTGGGTCTACAACCACTCATTCCTATTTCCTTCAAGAGATTAAGGATATACTTCTGCTGAGAGACAACAATACTTTCTCTAGAGCAAGCGACTTCCATACCAAGGATACTTTAATGTTCCCAAATTCTTGATCTCAAATTCAATTGCTAGGCTTTTCTTCAATATTTTTATTTCAATCACATCATTATCTGTAAGAATAATATCATCGACATACATAGTATTGTTGGTGTAATTTTCCCTGAGTCACTTGAGTTGGCCTGAGCTTGAGTTTCCATGTTTGACAATATGAGAGGAAGGAGTCAAATAGGTCACAGTTGACCAGATATTTGACAATATATGGAGATTACTGGTGTAAATTGTCCATATGCAAGATTGACGATCAAAGGTTGACCAGAAGAGTCAAGTAGATCAAGGTTGACCGGATACTTGATTGGGAAGTCCTAACTAGAGGTTAAGCAAGGGCAAGACCAACGGAAAGGTTGACAGAAGAAAAAAATCTAAGTGGGTCAGTGTTGACCAGACACTTGGTATGGGAAAGTCCTAGTGAGTGAAGCCAGGTAATTGAAAAGTCCTGGTGAGTGAAGTTAGACAGTTGGAAAGTTATGGTGAGTGAAGCTGGACAGTTGGAAAATCTCGGTGAGTGAAGTCGGGAAGTTGGAAAGTCTTAGTGAGCGAAGTCAGACAGTTAAGAAGCCCTAGCGAGGGAAGTTAGGCAAATAGTGAAAAGTCCTGATGAGTGAAGCCAAGCAATTGAGAAGTCCTAGTGAGTGAAGCTAGGTAGAGCAGTGAAGTCCTGGTGAGTGAAGCCAGGTGGGAAAATTTTAGTGAGTGAAGCTAGGTGGTGAAAAACCTTGGTGAGTGAAGCCAGACATGTGGAAATCCAGGTGGGTAAAGGTTGACCGAGTGGTGAAAAACCTTGGTGAGTGAAGCCAAACATGTGAAAATCCAGGTGGGTAAAAATTGACCGGACACTTGATGTATGAAAGTCCAAGTGAGTTAAGGAGGACCAGACACTTGGCACGAGGAGAAAAGTCAGTGGGCCAAAGGATTAATTGAACACTTGGTGACGAAGTCCCAACAGGTCACGGTTGACCAGATGTTGGGCAAGGGAACCCTAGACTTGATTAAGCAAATTAGGGTTAGAGCAATCGATTGTTCCTAAGCTAGTTGATTAGGTAATTGATTAGGAGGTTCTTGCGAGAACACAGAAAGAGCCTGAATTGATTGGTTCAATCGATTAGGCTTGGCCGAATCGATTGGTTCAATCGATTAGGGTAGGTTGTCGCGAGAACAGAAGGTGGCAGAATCGATTGGCCAATCAATTTCGGCCATGCTAATCGATTGGGTTAATCAATTAGTCATGTGCTTTTGTCGCGAGAAAATGAATCGATTGAGGCAATCAGTTAAGAAGGCTTAATCAATTGGGATAATCGATTAACGCCTTATTGTGAGTGAACAGAGAGTTGCGGAATCGATTGGGTAATCGATTAAGACTCTTTGAATCGATTGGGATGACTCACCAATCGATTAGGGTTCAAAAAGAGTCGTTCTATAGGTGTGCAAACTGTCGGATGACGTGACGCTTGATTAGGGAAAAGCTGAATCGATTGGGAGGCGTCGAAGAATCCTAAAAAGGGCTTTCGTCAAGATTTGAATATATAGAACTCCCCACCTTCACCAATACTCACTCCAGTTCTTGGGAGCTTAGGGATGAAGTGTTGCTGCATTTCTAAGCATCAAGAGGCATTTCCAAACAAGAAGAGAGCAAGATAGTGTTTCATTATTGTAAATCTTGTAAGATCTCATTTGTATTTGCTTATCCTTTCTCCTTGTTGTATTGGAGTGTTGTACGTGATTTCTCCACCTTCGGATTGTTCCGAGGAGTGTATTTCATAGGGGCAAGTGTGTTCGTGTGTGAATGCTTGGATTAGTAATCTTATCTTGAGGTGGATACCAAGTAAATCCTTGCGTTAGCATTGGTGGAACTTCACTTCGTGTTTTCTGCTGCAAATCATTCCCCCCCCCCCCCAAAAAAAAAAGAGTGTCCCAACAAGTACAACAAGTTTTCCTTCGGTGGAAAATTTTAAGAACAATGTATGATCTATTTATCCTTAAGTGTATCCTTGCTTCTTGACTGATTGAGTATATTTCTCAAACCAAGCTCCCGGAGATTGCTTGAGACCGCACCAAGACTTTCTTAAATTTACACACCTTTAAGCCAAATTTCTCCTTAAAGCCCGGTGGATTACACCTCTTCTAAATCACCATTGAGGAAGATATTTTTTACGTCTAATTGCAGCAAAGAGTAGTCTAGATTAGCAACAATAGATAAAAATAATCACTGTATTTAGTTTTGCAACAAGAGCAAATGTCTCAGAGTAATCAACACCATAGGTTTGAGTGAACCCTTTGACCACTAATCTAGCCTTGTATCTCTCCATTGATTCATTTGAGTTATACTTCATAGTGAAAACCCACGTACATCCCACGGTATTTTCCCTAGCAGTGTAATAATCTTCCAAGTATTATTCTTCTCAAGAGCTCTCATCTCCTCAAGCATAATTTCCATTTTGGAACTTGTAGGGCCTCCTGTACATTTTTAGGAATGTTTATATAGGATAATTGAGAACAAAAAGTGACAAGAGATGAAGACAAATTTGAATATGACACAAACTTTGATATAAATGTTTGGTACAAGATCTCGAAGAGCTATTGGTATGTCAGACTTAGATTGACTATCAGAATTATCAGTACTAGGATGAAGATTCTCCCTTGGCTCAGAATCATGGCTATGCTATAGAGATGATTCATCTATCTCTTTCTAATAATTCTTTCTCAAGTAGACGATTCCCTTCCAAGTTTGTTCCCCTTCCATGAATCTATTACCTGTCATATCATGTTGTGGTATTGTACTAGGTTTTTCACAATTTTATTTTTCAGATTTTTGATTGTCAAATGTAGGCTTGGATTCAGTAAAAGCATCACTCATTATGAGAGGAGTTTCAAAGAACGATCCTTGACTATTTGTTATTTGTACAGAGGTAGTAGGTTCAAACTCAAACATCATTTGACAAAAAACATATCCTTACTGGTAGTAAATGAATCTTCTTTTGAACTCTCCTCCTGAAGATGAATGTTCTTAAAAAAAGATTGCCTTTCAAAAAATGTTTTTTTTAGATATCGGATTATAATTCTTATAACCTTTTTGTGTAGGGGAGTAATCCACGAAGACACATTTCCTTGCCCTTGGCTCATGTTTTCCGGTTATCCTATGTTTGTGAACAAAAGTTGCGCAACTAAACATTTTTAGTGGTAAATTAGCTTGAAAGACGAACAGTAGGAAAATATATTGTAAATGTATTGAATGAAGTCTTAAATTATAGAACTTTAGATGACATTCTATTAATTAATATTGCAGTAGTTAAAATAGCTTCACCTCACAAATATTTTGGTACTTTGGTTGAAAAAAGTAATACTCGGGCGACCTCCAGGAGGTGTTTATTTTTTCTTTTAGCAATACCATTTTGTTGAGGTGCATTTATATACGAACTGTGATGAACTATCCCATTTTCAATGAAAAATTTTCTAAGATCATGTTAAAATACTCCTTCCCATTGTTACTTCTAAAAATCTGTATATTAGTTTGAAATTGAGTCTGCACCATATTGAAAAAATTTTAATGACTTGTTCAACTTCTGATTTTTCCTTTAATAGATACACCCAGCAAAGTCGAGTATGATTATCAATAAATGTGATAAATCATTTCTTATTAGAGGGTGTGTTTATCTTATTAGGGCCTCAAACATCACTATAAATTTTGCTAAACGGTTTTGATGGTTTGTATGGCTGTGAAGAGAAGAATGCGCGGTGGTGTTTTGCAAACTCACATACTTCACAATGAAACAACAATGGATCTTTATTGTGAAATAATTTAGGAAATAAGTGCTTTAAATATAAAAACCTAGATGTCCTAATGTAAAATGCCACAATATAATATTACTGTTTGAAACAGAAATAGATTTAAGGCAGGAACCTCTTGGTTGAGATTGTTTTCTTGATTTAGATTCATCTTCAAGGAAGTAGAGTCCACTTTGTTTAGCACTGCCAATCATCCTCCCTGAGGTCAAATCCTGGTGAGACTAAAAGAAATTAGCTTGACAATTTTGATCATGGACCAATTTACTAACAAATAAAGGGTACAAGATAACTTTGCAACATGAAGAACATCATTTAGAGTGATCATAGGTGATACTACAATAGAACCTTTTCTTGCAATGGCTGAAAGAGAACCATCTGCAATCTTAATTTTTTTAGTTACCTGCACAAGGTTTATATGAAGAGAAAAGGTTAGACATTCCTGTCATATGATCAGTTGCACCTGAGTCAATGATCTAGGCGCAATTAGAATTGACGCTAAGGAAGGTTGTTGTCATGCAATTACCTTTTTTGAGCTATTGCACAAGAATGTTTTTTTTTTTGAGTTTATTTGTTCTTTGGTGAAACGAAGTACATTAGGAATAGATTGCCCCTCTTAATCTGAGATAATAGTCAGAAGCGTACGACCTTCACTATCAGTTCTTTTCTTCCAATTTTTTTTGGCTTCCCATGAATTTTCCAGCATATTTCCCACATGTGTCATGGGTGTTTACAATGGTCGCACCATGGTTTTCCAAAACTCTTGCCATCTTTCTTCGTTTCCTCTTAAAAACCTTTAGTAACTAGGGCAGAACTTTCCAAACTTGTGTTAGAAGAGACTGAGGTAGATTTGTTAAGCATAATAGTTTATCGAGCTTCTTCTCTCTCAACTTTTGAAAATACTTCACGGGTCGTTGGTAGAGGTGTCTTTCTTGAGATTCGACCCTTCATCTAGATTCTTTTTTAGTCCCACCTAGAAAATAAACATCCGATTATTCTTTTGTTGTTTCATAAAACGAATACTATCATCAACACAATTCTAAATATTATCATAGCATAGATCTAGTTCTTGCACATCATCAACTCATTGTAGTAGGAAGTCATATCGTGTTCCCCTTGCTTCGTTTGCCATAGCCTTGATTTTAGGCTAAAAATTTGCAAAGAGTTCTCCAAATCTAAACAAGTGTAGAGCCTCCCATACCTCTTTGGTTATAGGTAGGAACATAAATGACTTTCCGATAGGGGACTCCATGAAATTTACTAACTATGCAATAAGCAATAAATTTTCAAATTTCCAGGCTTTAAATTTAGAGCCTCCATCAGCTGATTTTTTCACTTTTCCGGTAACATATCCAAGTTTATCTTTTCCTTCTAAAATTAGGCGCACAGTTTATGACCATTCTATGTAGTTCTTCCTATTAAGATGCTAATATTAACTTGCAGTGAATTAGAGGATATCTCTGTCAGACCATTGAAAGATATCGGTCAGTTTAAATTTGAGTTCACAGCTGTTGCTTCTCTAGACACCATCTAATCTCTACTTGTAAGATATCAAAAAATTTAAATAGATAGGGTTATTTGGGAAATAGCCTTATAGAATTTTTTCGGAATTTTTAGAAATTTTCTGGGAATTTTTCAGAGCTCGTAAGATGGGTTTTGAGGGGATCAATTTCGAGTACAGATAAGGCCTGTTTGGGATACCTGTTTAGGTGAGGAAATGTTTATAATTATAAGTTATTTTCTTTTCCTTTAATTCCCTTCCCAAGTGCCGTTTTCCCCAAACCCGACGCCGATCTCCTCCTCCCCGATTCCCTCTGCCCGAGCCCCTCTCCGGCGATTTCTCCTCTCCGCCTCTCGGTGTCGCCGGCGCAAGCAACCACCGGAGCTTTGCAGGGCGGGTTCTCCGTCCTCTCCCTCTTGAGGTGTGGATCCCTCCTCCCTTCCTCTCCCTCCTCTTCCTGCCCTAGATCGCCGACGGAGAGGTCTCGTCCACTGCGATTGAGTTCTTGTTGAGTTACCGGAGATAGGACGTTGGAGCTCGAAGGGTACCAATCATCTCCGGCAGAGTAGGCATCCTGGTGGTTGTTTCTTGCGAGCGATCGAGGTGATCCGGCGGAGCTAGGGCACGGCAGCGGGGGAATTGGTTCGCATCTCTCTCGGTAGATTGAGCTCTCTCAGTTCTTCTCCTCTATCTGTTCACTGGAGTTTGACTTGCAACTCCAAAATTGCTGGATCGAAGTGGGCGACATCACCAGGGAGAGTTTAATTGAGGTATGCTTCACCTTGAATCATACGGCTTCAAGATCTTGTTTGATTGATCTTCTTGGTGATGTTCTTTCTGTTCTGGAATAGAGGAAGCATTGGACCAGTATGTGGTGGATCTTCCCAGTTGCCGGTCACTGCCAAGTCCATTTCTTGGAGTTGTGGAGGTCTCGGCTGAAGAGTTAGGGATCTGTTTGAGGTGAGTTTAGTGCTGTGAATTAGGGTTTCAGCAAATCTTTTGCTATATGATTGGTTTTATGGATTGATCATTGGAAGAATTGATTATGGGTATCCTTTGTAGCTTCTGGCAGTGGGTTGTAGGGTTGTTAGCTACTGGTTTGCTGCCATCCCTCAAGGTAAGTGTCTACCACTAGTTTTCTTCTTAGTGTGAAATTGATTCATGGTTAAGGAATTGGAATTTAGCTTTGATATATTGATTTGGATTGAATCTTGGGCTGGTTAGCGGATTTAGAAGGCTTTGTGATGAGTTTGGATTAGTGTTTGATTGATGATGAATTATGTGGAAGAATTTTGTGTGTTGGATTTATGATGTTTGGTGGTCGATCAAATGGATTAAATGTTTAGGATTTGGAATTTGATTGTGATAAGTCGATTCGTGATGGTTATTTAGTAAATGATTTATGTAAATAGACACATGATCATTATTGGTATGTGTTGGAGTGATTAGGGTTTGTATTGGGTTGGTATTTATGGATATAGTGATTGGTTAATATAGATTGTTATGTGATCATTCTTTGGATTATTGGATTGATTGTTGGTTGGGTTTTAAATATGATGAGATTGATTATCAGATTTGATGGTTAGAGGGGGGTCATGAGGATGATTATGCATGTTCGATGTATGATGTGTGGTGGATAATAATGGGATGTAATGGATGGATAATTTTCTGAATTAGAGTAGTGCCCATCTTGGAGTTTGTATTATGTGATGGTTTGATTAATTAGGGGTTGGTTGCATTTGATGAGTTCATGATTGTTATTAAGGATCATTGGATTATGTTTGGATTTAGGAAGAGTTGAATTTAAGGATGTGCCTATGATTTACTTTGGGTTGGATCATTAGGTGGAAACTAAACAGGGTTACCTAATCGACGTAGGATTAGGTATTGGGTTTAGGTTGTTGTTGATTATGTGATTAGCTAAACATTATATATATACCGTGTGATCGCAGGACTTGGATTCGGGACGAGCGTCTCGACATGGGATTTTCGGATGACGATCGACAGATAAGGCGGGTATTTCTTCCTTTACCTCTATGTAGAATTTCTTGTACTTAGTGCATGGTTGTTATCCGATGGATCAGATCGCTTTACCTTATATCATATCTGTTTGTTGACCTCCTGCTAGAGACTTATGCTTGATCTTTGAGGTGTTCCATTTAATTCATATCTGGCCTCAACTCTTGATATCTACTCTATCGTGATTACACGTGTAGAGTATGTCTTGTAGGGATTGTCGGGTGGTTTGTATTATCATGCTGATTGGGTATATGATGTGGACTGTACATAGGTGGGTATGTGTATAGGAGTCATCTGGTTGACCGTGCATTTACATGTGGTGTGTATATCCGTATTTGTTATGTACTTTTGGAGGAGTTGTGTTGATTGCACGTCTGTGGTTTATACACGTGTCCGATGTGTTTTTATTGGAGGATATAGGT
The DNA here is from genome assembly GCF_018446385.1 of Zingiber officinale. Lineage (NCBI taxonomy): Eukaryota > Viridiplantae > Streptophyta > Magnoliopsida > Zingiberales > Zingiberaceae > Zingiber > Zingiber officinale. Next base: position 48,766,688 of record NC_055996.1, on the reverse strand, counting down.
TGATTGTATATGTGGGGTTGTCCATGTGTGTCTGGCATGTTCATTGGGGATTATTGGTTGATTATACATGTGTAGTTGTATACATATGTTTGGTGGGATATGTGGAGGTATCATGACGATTATACTCATGTTGGAGTTATGAGGTTTGGGGTTGTTGCATGGATGATGATTATATATATATATCATGTTCATCATTCATTGCATCTGATGACCATTGTCTCCCTTGTGGTGAGAGAGTCATCAGTTGGTTTGGTTTAGCACCGCACACTCGGCCACTCATGGGTAGTGGTAGTTGGAGCGATTCTGCTTGTCCGTGCCACCCGGCCACGAGGTTTAGTGAGATCCGTTGTGGCGGGGGGACCACGATCTTATGTAGTTAGATAGCTCTTAACGGATGTCGCCTCGACCACTATATAGTGGGGTGGAGGGTAGTACAGTCGTCAGACCAAGTCTCTCACGGGTCGTGGTGTTCGGAGAGGTGGCGGGGTGACCGTGGATCGTCGCACTTTGCGTATGATCTGGATGCGTCCGGGGTTATATTTGCATCATGCCTACTAGATACTAGTTGCATGTGTTTGTGGTATGTTGCATTTGTTTGCGATATGATTGTTGCATATGGTTGTTACTGCATACATATCATTTATTTTACATGTATATGCGATCGTATATATTGCACATGTGTCACGGTATATCTGTTGTAGATCCGGTGAGTTTACTGATCATCGTACCATGTGATTCCAGATTGGGTATGTATCCGTCGTTATGTTAGTTGTGGTTTGTACGGTTTATATGTCAGGTTATTATGTCAGGTATGTTCGGATGCATTGATTATGATGGTATGATCATGTTCTTATTCCCTACTGAGACTGTATACTTGTGATCTCCATGTTTTATTTGTAGACCGTGCACTGTCTTTTCTATTACCCGCTGAGTTACCTATACTCACCACCGCATGTATATCTTCATGTTTTCAGGTAGATGGTTGGAGTGTCGCTCGGAGTATCCTGTCTGCCGGGTCCTACGTCACATCCGAAGATCGTGATTGTTTTCTTTTGTATATTCTTTTATTATTTTCGGCATTGTATTTGTGTATAGCCATGTGGCTATCTTATGGTTTTGTTGTTGTGGTTATTGTATAAAGCCTAGCCGGCTAGCAGTGTGTTGTTTGTGTTGTATTGGGTTTTCCGTTTTCGTTTTTTCCGCTGTGTTAGTTTTCAGTACAGCCGTGTGGGCTGTTTTATATATAACTGCGTGGTTGTGATTGTTTCATTCCAGCCGTGTGGGCTGTTATTATAACTGCGTGGTTGTGTATATAAATATTCCAGCCGCATGTGGCTGATGTATATTTCGTTTGTAGTGATGCTTCATATTGTCACCGGTACAGGGGAGATGTTGCCGGATTTTTGTCTGGCAGAGACTCCTTTGGGGGCGTGACACTACTTATGGTGTCGGTTAAGATAGTCTTCCATTGATGTTGATTTGCCATGGAAAAAAAAACTAGATCGAACTTAGGGCTTTGATACCATGAAGAAAACCAGGAAGATTGAAGGGAAGAAAATGGGAAGAAGAGGAATTGTTATTATTTTTCAACTAGACATTACATCAATAAATAGAAGATACAAAATAATGAAATAGGAACAAATAAAAGAAAGAAAACATAAGAAATGGAAATTACTAAAATTAGAGATTATTTCCTGATTCCCAAAGATTCTTTCATAATTTTATGCAATTCATATCTCAAAGATTATTTCTTGATTTTATGCAATCAGGATTTTCTAATTTTCCAACCCAATACATTGCCTCACTAAAGTGATGTTGTCACTATTCATTTTTTTTCTTCTCTTGTTTTCCTATAAAAAATAGATCAACTGTGTGACTCAAATATCCAAGTTTCTTTACTTCGTGTTGATTTATAGTGCTTGATAATTGATCAGTTGCCCATTTTTGTAATCATAGGGTGTCTACTTGTGACAAACGTACTATTGCTATGGCACGGTGGGGATCTGCACTTGTTCTATTCACATACATAGCCAGGATGGTTTGAAGGGGTTAACTAATGCTTAAAAGATAGTGATAATCAATGCAAACTACATGGCAAAGCATCTAGAGGTACATTAATTGAAGCTTTATTTACAAGTTGCAACTTCATATGAAGATTTTTTTATCATGCAAAATGTTCATTTACTTTGTAAATGTTTTGCTCAGCTGGTAATGAAATTTGTTTGATAAACTACTATACTTGAGAAAATAAAGGGAAATGAGAAAGGAAAGAAACTGAGAATAAAAGAAAAGACGATGAAGATTAATATTTGTTTCATCCATTTTGATTTTCTTTTTCTTTAACAACCATTCTGTTACTCCAGAAGTATTGTCCTATTCTTTTATGAGTAGTCAAAGGAATTGTTGCCCCCATATTCGTTATAGTCTTGAGGGGGTTCAAGGTGATTAAAATCAGCATGGTGTCATCTGGTAATTGGCCTTGCTACGCATATGATTCTGATAATTATGGAGATTTGAAGTTTTTTTGGACAACTGCGGGTATTTAGCCTGAAGATGTTGCCTAACGCTAATTTATTATGGATTCCATGCACCAAGAATGTTTTGGCAGTGCCAGGGATGCTCATGATTGAACCTACGACAGAGTGAAATCAAGGTATTCTACCATATTTTTGCTTACTAGCTCACCATCGGTCTTTAACAATGCAGTCTTCCCTTGCAGTGGTCAACAGATTCAGTGGCACTCTTATTTCGATAAAGGAACAAATTGCTGGAAAAACTGATATTAATAACAATGTTCTGAAGGTACAAGGAGGATTTAAAACTGTATCCTCGGGACGGTGCGGTGGTTAAGACATGGAGTATTACCATATGAGATCTTGGGGTTAAAACTTGGTGTGTCCGAGCATGCTTCCCTCCCCTGCTTTGCCACTTGTACTAATGGCTAGTAGTCATATGTGATTTACCTCCTCCGTGTTGGTTTAGGGATAAATTGACGGGGGTGCTAGAGACGAGCAAATCATCTTTTACCACACAAGGAGTATTTAAAACTATTCATAGTAATCTTAGTTCTTTGACATAGTTGATATGTTGGAGCATTTGCCATTTAGTATTTTCTCTCAGGAAATTAACACAAGAAATCAATCAGATGTTCACCCTCCACTGCTTATGGGCGACACATCGAATAAACCCTAGACCAAGGCCTTGCTGCTTGGTTCCGAGGCACCAAGTTCTAGCCCACTACAGGTACTTGAGCTCCCTCCTTGATTATCACAAGCAAACAGACAAACCATAATGTATTGCCTTTGCCTATCTTGTTAGAATGTGTCGATACTTATTGTTCTTCCTGTGTCGCAAATGGCCAAGCTGCAGCTGTAAATGCATAAGATAATGGAGGGAGTTTTCTTCTCTGGTTACCCCCATCGACCAACACTGTACGTATCCAAATGTGGAATTTCTTGCTCCTATGCCAAAGCTACCACAACACTTTCTCCTGTCATAACATGCCACCCTCTGCAGCATATTCGAAGCTCGGTTACATGACATTCTGTCAAGTTACAAGTCAGATGCTTCTCATTAGTATAGCTTTAAATTTCATACCCTTGAGACTTTTATTTTGAGCACAGTCGATCCATTAAGGTGAAGTGATTATATATACTCGAAGGTCTCAGGAACGAATAGATGCTTTCTAACTTTCATTTTGAGCATTGTAGGTCTAGTAAAATGAAGTTATCATTTCACTTTAATAAACTTGCAATGTTTAAAAATCTTATTGCAAGGCCCACTAATATGCTATGAGAGGTTCCATAAATTTATGTATGTTCATAAACTTCTATTTTGAAATAGTTATTTTATCCACTTGTAATGCTCAAACGGCAAGTATAGAATATGATTATGCTTTATTTATTCATGTTCTTTGACTTTTATTTTAAGTATTGTAAGTCTATTTAGGTGAAATTTAATAGAATAATGTAAGTATGAGATTACCATTATACTTTTATACCTTCAAAATGCTAATGCTAGGTTATGATCCTAAATCTCCTAGGAACCCATATATAACTTAACCAAAAGTCGAGAAGAGAATCCTGAATGGCTAAGGTTAAAAAACTATGATAGGGATAGAGTCCTTATTAAGTCATTTATTTAATTGGCCCTAATTTATTTCAAATAAATTCTTTATTATTACTAGCGATCATATATACGCGTTGCGTAATATAATTTCGTTATATCAAGTGAGGCAATGTAGGGAGAGATTTGAGGGAAGAATTTTTTTTTGATGGGGGTAAGACTTTAATATTTTTATAATTTTATACATTTCTATGAGTATTTACAAAAAATTGAGGTGGGGCAACTGTCTCACTAAAACTATACGTGACTCCACCCTTGGTTACATGTGTAATATAATATATGGTTACGTGTGTAATATAATATATGTGCGAATAACGAACTCTTCTTCATAAAAAATTAATTTAATTCTTTATATTAGATATTAAACTGATAAGAACAAATATTATACTTAATCTTAGCCAAAAGATCATCCTTAAATTGAATAAGGATGCACTAAACTAATGTAATAGTGCAATGCTAGGGTGAATCCTAGTAGGTAACGAACTCCCCTTTATAAAAAATTTAATTTAATATCATATTTGATCTTAGTCAAAAAGTTGAGAAAAGTATCTTTTTAACATTGTCAGCTCAAGGTACAAATTCTAAGATGTGAGATTAAAGAGAATTCTAGATTTCTAATTGATTAATGAGAAAAATTATTAATAATACATAGTATCAAACTTTAAATCCTTAATTCATTAAAAAAAAATTCTTAATAATACGTCGTAGCTGATTCTCAAACTTAGATCATTGATTAATTAATGAGAAAAATTCTCAATAATATACCACAATTGAGTTTTGAACTTTAGATCTCTGATTAATGTATTTATAGAAATTATTAATAAATTTTATAATTATTTTCAATGTAAAAAAAAAATGACATTAACATAATTTTATTTTGGGTTCATCAAAATTAATTAGTAAAAGGTAGTTTCTTAATAAAATAATAAGATTTATAATAATAAATTAATTATCTAATAATTATTTGAAATAACTATTTCTTAGTTATCCCCTTAGTTAGTTTACATGTGTATTGAATCTCTAGCAAACCAGGACAATGTAAATTTGTTATCCTACCTAAAGGTGCATCTTCATTGGTTTTTATACTTAAGTTGATGTTCTATTTTGAATATCACTTTATATACTTTAATATCACCAAATGTTTAGAATTAAAGTATTAGACAAGTTCTATTATTTATGAATATTTAATAGAAATATTAAAATATTTCCTATATTTAAGTATTAATTTGAAATTATAAAAGTTTGAAAAGGAATAAGAGTATTAAGGATTTTGAAATATTTAAGGATTTTTTTAAACAAATGAAAGGAAAAACTTTACGTGCTGAAGTGAAATATTCCAATTTCGATTCCCAGAAGAGTTGTTCGGAAGCTGCGCCTGCGCCGTCCGTCCGTCCGTCGGGACCCATTTACCTCCAGACACAGACACGTATTGCTTTGTATCGGGCGTGTGGAAGCTCGATCTGGCCTTCCCCGCGGTGATCGTGTCCTCATTTCTTCCCCTCCTTACAAGAAGGCCGCCATGGAGGATCGCCGCCTCCTCCTCCTTTTCCTCTCCCCTCACCGCCGTATACCGTTCTAACGCCGCCCCGATCGTGTAGCCCACGCCGTAGCACATACGCCATGGTCAGCGAGGACGGCCTCCACGAGGACCGCTACCATCTGCACCACCAGAACAAGACTCCCGGAGGCGGACTCGTCGTCGGCAATTACTGCCACGATGTCCTCTTCCGAGGTGGCTCTCCCGTGAGCCAGACCCTCGGCGGCGCCGCCTCCTTCGTCTCCAACGTCCTCGACGCCCTTTCTCCCTCCCCGCTCATCTACATCGCCAAGGTCGGCGACGACTTCGCATATCACGTCCCCCACCTGCCCCGCGTCGCCTCCTCCCCAACCACCCTCTTCCACGCACAATTCCCTCCGGCTCCTTCCCACGGAGGGTACCACGGCGATCGCATCCTCCGGCGCGTCCGAGCGTGCGACCCAATCTCCCCCTCTGACCTCCCCGACGAGGCCAGGTTTGAGTTCGGCCTCGCGGTGGGAGTCGCGGGGGAAATACTGCCGGAGACCCTCGCCCGCATGCTCGATCTATGCAGCGTCGTTCTGGTCGATGTACAAGGGATTATTCGATCATTCGATCCGATCGATGGTACGGTCGGCCTCGTGCCTCTTCGAAGCACCGGATTCTTCCATCTCCTTCCGCGAATTGGGTTCCTCAAGGCCTCAGCGGAGGAGGCGCCCTTCGTAGACATCGAAGAGGTGCGGAAGTGGTGCTGTGTCATTGTGACTCAAGGGAAGGACGGGTGTCGGATCTACTGGAAGGACGGAGAAATGGACGTATCTCCCTTCCAAGCTGAGGAGGTCGATCCCACAGGGGCTGGTGATAGTTTCTTGGGTGGGTTTGTGGCTGGGTTGGTTTGGGGATTGACGATACCAGATGCAGCGCTTCTGGGCAACTTCTTCGGCTCGCTCACCGTTACTCAAGTCGGGGTTCCAAAATTTAACGACAGGATGTTGAAGGTTTGGTTTTTCTGTGCTTTTCATTGGTTCTTCATTGCTAAAATATCTACTACTTCTGCATGCTGCTGGCTTGAATTGATTTTAGGTGCTTGAAAGCTTGTGCACCATTTGAACTATCTTGATATATCTTCATGAAGATTACAGTCATCGTTATGGATTTCTTCTAAAAACAACTATGAGCATAAAAAGGTCACAAATTTCTTCTTACAGCTCGGTTTGGAACCAAAAGTTATTGAATTGTCCATACTTTCAGATAATTTCAGTGTTTGAAATGATAAGCATTTTGGAGTTAGAAATTTAAACTTTAATTCACACCTGAAATCTTTAAATCCCATCTGCTCTTGCTACTTGAATGTCCAAATCTAGTTTAGTACTTTGTGCCCCCTGAGAGAATCATTGAATTTCGTGAAGTACATTAGAAAATGAGTTTTCTTTGATCTCTTTCTGCTTACAATTCTGCCAATCGATTCAACCTAACTATGAATCTGTTGGCTGTCCTTGAACAGATTCATATTATCTTAATTTAGTTTCTCTTGTCGTATCTTCCTTTGGATCTACACCTGATTGCTTCTTGATAGTATTCTGTTTTTCCCATCTTTTCTAATAACATTCTGTATTCATTTTAGCATTCTCATCTATACTAAACATTTCTACTCCATGATTCCTAGCTGCCATGCCTCATACAGTTATAATAACCAGTTTTGTGGATGTAAAAAACAAGAGCCATACCTGATGAATTAGATATCAGAAAATTAGTGTTAAGGTTGTACTTACAATAGAGAAAAAAATAGGAATGTGTATGAAACTTACCTGGACCAAGAACAGTAAAAGCTCATTCAAGTTAATCATCCAATAGAAGATTTGAGCATCCTTTGGTCTGCTTCTAAAAGTATAATTATTTCTTTCACACCTTAATGCTCAATCCACCTAATCTAAAACCTATGGTTAACTACAAATCTGCTTTTCTGATTAGTTTTGGGAAGGAATTGAAAATAGTATTTCAAATTTATGAAACTTTTCTGGTTAGTTTCGTGGTTACTCACGACATTTTGCACGATCACACTGGAATTGGAGATGCTTCCTACCAAATAAAAAAATTAGCATGCGAGTCTACACTAAGGTAAAATTTTCCCTACTTTGGAGTTCCACTGTATGGTGGACGTCAAATAAGTTTGTCAAAGCATATTAAGGGGATCCTAGCATACCAAATAGGATGATGTTATAATGCAGATTTTCTGAAATCGAGATTGACTATTCGAAGAAAAGGACCAGAGAAGGGTGTCATACCATACTGAAATTGATTTGCACATCCACAGTGATAGTCCTGTAGGTCATGCATCTACGTGTTGTGAATTAGAAACCTTTAACTCTTGCTATACTATAGTAATTTGAAAGGTATAGGAATATCGATATTCAATAGTTTTTATTTCCTTTGTTTTTGTAAAAAGGTATCTTTGCAGAGAATTTGGGACACAATTGTTTGTTTATCTGTGTTTCAGGTGGGCATTCTTCTATTAGATTTCATGCCATATTTCATGGAGCACTTCGTATGTTTGTCAAATTCTTATCTGTTCTTTCAACTGCAACTGCTTCTGTGTTCTAAAGGTCCTTTGTCACATAAAAATCGAGGGTCTGTATCAATCACCTGTTTGCCCCTAGTGACATTTAGTTCCGAATACTGATACAGAACATGAAATGTGTTAAGGTGTCAGAACAAGACTAGTTGCTTATCTCTAATAAAGGAGAGGAATTTTGATTTGAATTTTAGTTACACTTGTAATTTAACAACAGTTCAATGACATATGTAAAAGAAACATCACTTGATTTGACTGTCTTGTCCATGTCAAACTGAAATGCTTTTCCTTCTTTCTTGGAGTTGAAGTTTGAACAAAAAAGCATGCTTATTTGAGCTTGCCAGAATAATTTATCAAAATAATTAAAAGTATATATTTCAGGTTGTATATGCTAGAGGTTAGAAGTTTGACAAAGAAGGAACATGCTTTTAGTGCAAATTTCACTGTTGAAAATCACACCATTAAATGCTTTGACGACAATGAAACAAACACAATTGGGAGGCTGAAAATAACTCTGCTGTTAAATGCTTAAAATTAATCACTTTTGTTCATTCATTTCTAGCCCTCTAGAATCATTTGTTTCAAGGATTATGCGAGTCCTTAGTAAATTAGTCTGATAGTATGTGCATTCCTGTTTGGTTTGCATGGGATTTCAATTTATCAAGTAAAATGAGTTTCCCTTTCATCTATTGAAGTATCAAATTATCCTTAATTTTGGTTAATCAGATAATTCATACATAAACTGTAAGCCCAATTTTGATTTGTTTTTAGCAATGTCATTCATACATGAAAAATACGAACGTGCAACTTTAAAATCAGTATTTCATTTGATAGAGGTGGACGGAAAAGCTATCTAGGACACTTATTTAAAGACAATTTTGTTTTATTGTTTTTACTATTTTCTTAGCTAGACTTTTTTTTCTCCATTTATGTTTTCCCCTTCCCCCACAATACAATTGAACAGGTGTTTAATACCAAATGTAGTAGTTTATCTGTATCGAAATGGTGCTCCAGTAGTTCACCTCTGTTTAAGAAATGGAAAAGATGGTCTAGAAAATTTAATAATCTTGTCAATGTCGTGTTTGGAAAACACAGATGTTTTATAACCGCTAAATTAGTATACAAAATTCAATTTTTTCTTGGGGATTCAGATTCAATTAGTCCCATATTACCTACATTTTTGAGCCTTTAAGATTCTAATAGAGCTGGCTGATTCAAGGCAATCCTATATGCTTAAAGTTTTGAATGATACTCTTCAAACAACTTGCTGAGATACCAGAAAAAGTGCACACTTGCTGTTTTAAGAATAAATTATACAGTTTAAATTGATTGCTACCAGAATCGAAATGTTTTCTGGTGATACATTTTCTTTCTTTTCTGGTTTATCACAATGGCATCTACATTATTTATCCCACAGTGAGAAGAAAACTAACGAAATTCTTGTTTGTGGAAACGAAATGAATATCTGGTTTATCTCACACTGGCGCCCTCTTATTGTTCTTCTCTGTTCCAGCATGTGAAAGAAGAGCTGAGGAGGGTTGGTCAGCCTGATGTTCGATCATCCGGGAGTAGTTTTTTGTTGGATTTTGGTAAGTCAGATATGCACCGAATTTTCCAAGAAGGCCTCGTTGAAGCCGCCAAGTTAACAAACGGCAATTGCCACACTAACTCGGTTACCGGCAAGGACGATGACAAGAAGCTCAGCAATAACAAGCCATGATGAGTAAGCCATTATCATATGCAATGATAATTGATATGCTGTTACTATAGTTATATGCTCACTCTTTTCTTATTACATGTTGCATTTCTCATTTTTTTTAAAAATACAATCTTAGATTTAGACATCGACATACTTCGGCCTTACTAATGAAGAAAACAGATGTCGCCAAATATACAATGAACTCTTTGTTTGTTTTTTGGGCGTGCGTGTCTTGTCTTGGCATACGTGCCTGATTATTTAACTAATAAGTTAGCCAACAATAGCTTTACTTAGGTGGTGTTTGGTTTAGAGTGCAGGAATGAGAATGAGAATGAGTTTGATAGTAGACTGGAATGTGAATGAGTTTAATTATTTCAATACTATTGTTTGGTTTATAAGTTTTGATTAGGTATGATTACCAATGCTACTGTTTGGTTTACCAAAGGTTTAGGAATACAATTCCATGCTGACGAACAATAAAGTCGAAACAGCTTAAATAAAGTATTTTTCAATGAACTAATATTTAATAGATATGGACAGAATGAAAAGGCAAAGAGAAACATAAGTTTCAGGTAGTTTTGATTTAGAAGAAAAGGAATTCTATCATCATACTAAGAAAATTTCCAGCTCAAGGCTCTGCTTAAGATTGCGAAGGCTCATATGAACAAATGTAATCTAAAGTGTTAGCAAAAAAACTTGGGGAATCGTGCATCTACAACAGGAATGAAAATGTTAGTTGCCATGCCAATTCTTAAACCTGCAACTCAAGCAGCAGCACACATCGATTTTACAGAGAGATATATAGATTCTGATTCATCATGAATTAACGATAGTCTACATCAAAATGAGCTGAGACGAGGTTAGGTTACAGATGTGGATTCCAAAAAATTGTCCAAGTACTCTTTCAGCTTAACTTTGGTGATTGCACCCTCTCTTTGACTTTCTGGAACCTCTTGACCATTTTTGAAGATTACGAGTGATGGCAAGCCGTAAATTTTGTACTCTGAAATCAACTCAGGATTTGCATCATGATCAATATTGGGAGTACCATGGTGGATGCATTTCATCAAACAACATGAGGAACAAATTGCAACTGTTGTCGCACGAAGAGGACGCTGCAAATACCAAACGAGCTCAGTAAATAGTGGGAGGGCAGTCAGAGCAAAGCGTACCAAGTAGAGGGATAGCAGCGGAAGAAAACGGCCTTCTTCCCAGTTTGATTTTCGAGAACGTAGACGTCCTGCCGGTACTCGCGGCAGTCAAAGTATGACTTGGCCAGGTGGTAGCGATCATTGCTTCCGCCGTCGAACCCATCATCGGCAGGTAGAGGCGTGCTGACATAAGATACGCCGCCTTGGGGCGTGACAGCGGCCTCGGCTGACGCGGGAGCTGAAGAGTCAGAGCGGACGCAGCGGCGACAGGAGGCATCAGGGTGCAGGTGGGAGAAGGAGCCGAAGCCGCTGGCTGCGGAGGTAGAGGGGCCAGCACTGGCACGGGCGGAGACAGCTGACGGGGATGCCGAAGGGAGAACGTTCAGATCTACGAGGAGTTCCAAAGCCCTACCGGGGAGGGAAAGAGGGTTAGACATTACGATAGTATCAAGGAAATCAAGGATAGGGATCGAGAACCATTTGGCGGCACAGTAGAGGCCGCGATCACTGAGATGGCGGGCGGCGGATCGAAGCTCCACTCGGTAGCTCTCTTTGGAATTCATTCTGATCTCAAATTTCATCGGCGTTCGGAGTGTCGACGCCGATTGCTTCATTGCGGCAGACGACGGCGAGGTGGGGTTTTGGTTCGGGTGTCGACGCCGATTGTTCTTGTTCCTCTGAAATCAACTCAGGACTTGCGTCGGAGAGGACGCTGTTGTCGCACGAAGTTGGAAGCGTTGTCGTGGGGCGCTGTTGTCTTGAGGATGGTGGTGTCGCACGAAGCTAGTGAGGGGAAAATAAAGGAAAGAAAAAAAAACCAAAAAAAAAAAAAATATCGGCAACGAAACTCATCGACGGAAATGAATTCTAAACCCACCTAGTTAATTGGGTTTTGTTCATTCCTAAACATTTAGGAATGATTCCTAAATTTGTATTCTCAAACCCATTAACCAAATACCATATATTTCTATTATTCCATTCTCTCATTCTCAAACCCCTAAACCATACACCCTCTTAATCTTAATGTTTTGAAGTTAATGTGCGACTGATTCTCATACTTGTTCTTGCTTCATGCGTGTTTAATGGCTTTATTCTCGTATCAATAAATTTGGTCATTCTCTATACTAATGGCTTAAAAAGAAATAATCTTTTAATATATAATTAAATGATTTTAATTATTTTGACATATTATGTCTTAAAATTAAGACATTATTATTATTATTATTATTATTATTATTATTATTATTATTATTATTATTATTAGCTATTGTCATTTTAATAGTTTATATAAATATAGTAAATTGCTATAATTACGAAAAAAAAAAATGATTAACCAACTAGGTAACGTCGAGCTTGGGGTGATCGATTCGACCCCACGGAAGTTTTCCACCGATCATCAGGGTAAATCGGAAAGCGCTCACAGCAGGCAGCGCAGGAGTCCAGCATCCTTTAGTTGCGTGTCTCATTTGGAGGAAAATTTTTTATAAATTCATCATAACTGGGGTTTAAACTGCGGGTGTCTGGGTAACAATTTGGATATCCTGTCGTTACACCATAGCTCCGGGGTAAATTGCTATAATTATGAAGACTATATTATAATAGATGATTAATTTGATTTGATTGTTAATTGATATATTATTGCATTGTTTCAAATTTTTTTTTTCTACTATTAAATTATAATATGTTATTAGTACGAGCGTGGTTTAAGGTATGAACCTATAAACATTCTTATTTTTATTTGTTTTTTTAAGCTCTCAAAATAATATAAAATTTTAGTTTTATATTAATGTTTTTGAAGTAGCACAATATTTAGATTTAATATTGATGCTAGTACAAATTTTAAATTTATATTGATAAGTATAATTTTTAATTCTATATTGATATTCTTGAAAAAAATATTTTTAATTTTATGTTGATGCTCTTGAAATAGTAATATGAACTTATGTTAGTATATTGACAGATCTATAATTTATAAATTATAAAGATATAAGATTTATCAATATTATTATTAAAGAATATTGATCATATAAGTTCTATTAATATTCTTTAAGAATATTGATTTACTATCAACACATATAATATTCTTGAAGAATTTTTGTTAAAGATATAATATTTATCAATATTCTTAAATAATATTAAAATATATATTTAATTTGATCATGCTTATTTAATATTTATTTCTTTTTAATTTTTGTTGCTAAAATATTTTTATAAGGACACAAATATTTCATTATTTTAAGTAGTAATACATTTTGTTCTATAAATGATATTATTCTAATTATTTTTTAAAATTTGCTTTTATATAGTGATTGTTATGATAAATATTATAAAACTTGAATTTGAAGTGTTTGACCAAATTGGGAAAAAATTATTTATCATGGATTTTGGACGTCGAGATTCACCTTGTCACTAAGAGTTTAGGAAATATAATAAAAGAAGGAAATAACGAATTCTTGCAAGATTGTGCAAAAGTACTTATTTTCCTTCATCATCATCTTGATGATGGATTGAAAGTTGAGTTTCCCACTGTAAAAGAAGCATAAGAATTTTGGAATAATTTGAAAGAAAGATTTGATCATCAGAGAACTATAGTTCTCCCAAGAGCTCGTTATGAATGGATATTGTTGGGGTTGTAAGGTTGCAAATATAGTTCCACATTGAAAACACACGACAAAGATTATGAGTTTATAACAAAAAGATATCTCCATTGGTATGAGGCTTTTTGGATAAAGCTTAAGAGAAAAACTATGATAGCTTAGGCCCAAAGTAGACAATATTATTCATTGTGGAGATATCTAAATTCCTTTTGGTCTTAACAATTGGTATTGGAGCCCGGACTGCTAGAAGGTCTAACCGTCGACTGTGCATAAGAGCTATAGTCTAATTTAGCCATGTGAGTAGAATATTGATCTCGAATAAAGGAAATTAAGGCTCTCATATCCGGATCAAGAGGATCAGACACTAGGCAGGAAGTCCTAGTAGGTCAGTTAGATCGAGGGGCAGGAAGATTTGGTGGGTTGAGAATCAGACATGGGGGATCTTGTGGTCCTTTGTTTGGGGGATTGTCAGGGTTATAAGGTTGCAAACATAGTCTCGTTGATATAAGGCATTTTGGGTAAAGCCCAAGAGTAAAATTATAAGGGCTTAGGCCCAAAGTAAACAATATCATGTCATTGTGGAGATATCTAAATTCCTTTTGGTCATAACAGATGCATCTCTGTCTGCAAGATTTTAAATATGTAAGCGATTATAACTCAACATTCAAGATTAGCTCTAAACTCATATTTTGTGGAGAGAAATTACTCATCAAGATTTATTAGAAAAAAATTTCTCTACTTTTCATGTAGGGCTGTAAACGAGTCGAGTCGAGCCAAGTTTTGGGGTGTTCAAGCTTGTTTGATAAGATAACTAAGCCGAGCCGAGCCGAGCTTAAAATGAACCAAACTTTTGAAATGAGTGTTCAAGCTTGACTTGGTTCATTTTTTATGACCTTGAGCTTGTTTGAAACTTGGCTTGAGCTTGGTTCGTTTAGATGTTATCAAGCTCTCAATTTAAGTTTGGCTTGAGCTTGGTTCGAACTTGACTTGAGCTTGGTTCGTTTAGATATTATCAAATTCTCAATTCAAGCTTGTTTGAAACTTTTAATTGTTTGATTGGTTATTAAGATTGATAATTTAATTTTATTATTTATTTAACATATTGAAAAGAGTTTTATTAATAAATATGGTTCATGAACATTGTTCACGAACGTTGTTCATGAATATTGTTTACGAACGTTGTTCACGAACGTTAACGAGCTGAACACATATGTGTTCAAGCTTGTTTGTTTAGCTTAACGAGCTGTTCAAGCTTGTTTGTTTAATTAATCTTATGTATAATGAACGAACATAAACAAGCTCTTACTAAGTCGAACACCAAGCTTGTTCACGAACGCTTGGTTCATTTACAGCCCTATTTTCATGCATCGAATGTGTTCCTACAGTAGCAATCTCGTGAACGTGGATTTAAAAAATATTCTAAGCTTATCTATAATCTACTAGTTGTTGAACAGAATAGTGAGTTACTCATAAAAAAATCAGCAATTGGGTCCAATTGGATTTACACTATTTCTTAAAGCAAATGGAGCATCATTCCCCGAAGTGAATGCTAACTCATGTCAAAATCATAAACTTGGGATAAGTCGAGGGCGTCGCCAATGGAAAAATTATTAGCACCAAAATGGTAAAAGGCTTAAAACAAGCAATCAATAGTGAACATCTAACAAAGAAGAAGTAAAAGGAAAAATCTTAAAGAATATGAAGATAAGTGTTTTAAATACCGGATAGAGGAGCATTGGTCTCATACCTGCCGTACAACTAGAGATCTTATGGATCTATACCAAAATTCGATCAAAGAATAAGAAAAAATAGAGACAAATTTTACTGATAATTATGATCCAGTTGACATAACTCATTTGGATGACTCTAATTTCTTTGCCCAACCAAATGATAATATTGATCATTTTATTGATGGCAATGTGTTAGACAATATGGAATGATTATTTTTTAGTTGGCTTACAATTATTTTCTATTTTAAAATTTTATTTTCTTCTAAGTTGACAATGAGAGTTACTATTTTGGATCTTCATTTAATAAAATATTTTATTTATAAATCTTACCAGAAATTATATTGAAATTATAACTCTTTACTTATACAATTTTCTTTTAAAATTAATGATGGAATATCAAGATGAATTGATACAAATCCACACCATCCTTCAAAGCAAAGATATTTTTTTGGAGTTAACATTAGTTGAAAATAATGTTATGATAATATCGAGTGTATTAAAAATTGTTGAAGACCCTGGAAAAACGTATATCATTTTACAAAATGATATAATCTTATAAATGGAAAATGCACTTTATATCGACAAATCTAATATAAATTTGCTTAGCTTTAAAAATATATGTTAAAATGGATTTCATATTGAAACATTAAATGAAAATAATATTGAATATATTTGTATTATATCTATTATATCTTGTCAGAAGAGGAAAAAAGAAAGATTGCATGCACTCCCTTCTGAAATATATTGTATAACAATGAAAGTAGTTGAGACAAACATAATAACAAACTAGAAGTTTGATGACAAGTACAGTTTCATATTATGGCACGACCGACTAGGTCATCCTGGGACAACAATGATACGAAAATAATAAATAATTCACGTGGGCATCCTTTAAAGAACTAGAAGATTCTTTTACATAATAATTTTTCATGTGTGACTTATTCATAGGGCAAACTAATTATAAGACCTTTCCCCACAAATGTTGATGTTGAAACTCCAACATTCTTGGAGAGGATTCATGGGGATATTTGTGGACCTATACAACCACCGTGTGGACCATTTCGATATTTCATGATATTGGTTGATGCTTCAACTAGATGATCACATGTTAATTTGCTTCCATTTTAAAATATAATTTTCACTAAACTACTTAGGCAAATTATTAAACTAATAGCATAATTTCCTGATTACTTAATCAAGATAATTTATCTTGATAATGCTATTGAATTTAAGTTATAAGCATTTGATGATTAATGTATGTAAATCAGAATTTTAATTGAGCATTCAGTTGCCCATGTTCATACATAGAATAAACTAGTAGAGTCATTTATTAAACAGTTGCAATTAATTGCTAGACCACTACTCATGAATACAAAACTTCCATCTTCTGTTTGAGGTCATGCCATATTACACGCTGCATCATTGATTCGTGTAAGACCAACTAATTTTCACCAATACTTATCGTTACAACTTGCCTATGGTCGAGAACATGATGTTTCTCACCTTCGAGTAGTTTGGTTGTGCAGTATAGATCCTTATCCCACCTATACAAAGAATCAAAATAGATCCACAACGTAGATTTGAGATTTACATGGGATATGATTCACCAATCATTATTGGATATTCAAAGCCTTTGATTGGTGACTTGTTTATCGCAAAATTTGTAGATTGTCACTTTGATGAAACTAATTTTCCAACATTAGGAGGAAAGTTATAGCCTTAAGAACAATGAAAAATTTATTTGAATAAAAAAATATTATCTCATTCCCGTAACAATCAATGTGAGCAAGAAGTGAAAAAAATTATTCATTGCAAAGAACTGCTAATCAATTATCTGATGCTTCTGTTAATACAAAAAATGTGACAAAGTCATATATGCAAGTTGAGAATATATATGGTTGAGATTCATGATGCTACATATTCAAGAATTATGCGGACTAAAACTAAACATAACTTGATGATTATATTTGAAGATAATGTTGCTTACATTAGGGAGGTTATATTAAAGGGGATAGAACAAAGCATATTTCATCAAAATTCTTCTACACATATAAACTTCATAAGAAAGGTGATATGAATGTTTCGTTCTAGCGATAATATAGCTAATTTATTTACAAAAGCATTACTGTCAACATTTAAAAAATTGGTGCACAAGATAGGGATGCATTAATGAAAAGATCTTCAGTGATTGAATTCGTTTAAATTTTTTCCCTACTGAGTTTTACTGTCAAGGTTTTAATGAGGCAACGTTGGATTCTTTATTAATCATTTAACAGAGAGCGAGATGATTAATTTGATTTGATTATTAATTGATATATTATTATATTATTTTATTTCTATATCATTTCATCTATTATTTATATAAGAGTGTTTGATAGAAATAAAATAAATAGGAATGTTCCATAGAAATAAAATACAAAGATAATTCTTTGAACCACTATTATTGAACTATAACAAAGACATAGTTATTATAATTTATGCTATTTATTTGTGGATGACATCATTGCCACGCGAGTTGACAATTAACTCAATAATTTGTGGCGACACAATAATTTGAGACTCAAAACCATAGAGAGGTGAATTCTCCTCGCTAAAACCAAAGGCAATCACGAGAATAAATTATAAAGTCAGTTATAAATATTATCATCACTTAGTTTAATAAGTTTTTAAAAATTAAAGGACTACATAAATATAGATGGAGTCGATCTCACCTAGCTCGCCACGAGATTTAGAAGTAGACTTCTAGCCGGGTATTTGTATCGACGGTAGCTTAAAAATAAGGTTTACCTGATATGTTAGTTAAAAAATATGGAACCGTATTAGCGTCTCCAGATGTGACGGCTCTACGTCAATGGAAAGAGGTTCATCAGAGGTATCAGCGTTAAGTGTACGACGGGACAAACACAATCGATGTATTTATTAGGACTCGAATCCTGCCCATTATAAGTAAATTATCACGTCTATACCATTTGTGTCAAGTTTTGGATAGATCTTTTGGTCCACAATATCTGATCTCCTCCTGACTCTTTTCGTAATTTATACATTGGATTGCGGTTGGAATCCGATTAAAATTGACTGTGATCTCTGCTAGGTTCATCTTCTCACCTAGGTTATAGTTTGGGCCGAGTTAGGTGGCCGGAGGTAGGCGAGCTACACCCGGTCGATGCCATACAGTCTGCCCAACTATTGTCTGCCTCCGGCCGCTTGACTCGACTCAAATTATAACTTAAGTAGGAAGATGAACTCAGGGAAGATCGTAACTAATTTTAATCAGACTTTGACGATAATCCTATATGCAAATTGTGAAAGAGATAAAAAAAAAATTAGAGATTGCGGACCCGAATTGAACTTCAAGTCCTAGGCACGATAAGTTTGTAAAAGGTTTTATGAAACATCCATCGCCAAATTTGTCATTGCAAGCGTATTGCAATCTTTTTGTTTTTTAAAATCTGAAGTGGTCTGAGGTTTGCAAGTGAAGATGATGACAAAAGATGAATACGTTCGTCTCCAGTATCTCCGTCAACTCGTCTCAAGGTCAACACGGAGGAGTTAAATCATAGAGAACCACTAACCTTTGGAATAATGACTAACATATAAGGAAAAAATTTACCTTGACTTTTCATGAGAGAATGAGATGAAAACTTGAATGGAGTTAAATCATCTCTTGGTTTTATTTTCTTTTATTTCCATTGTTGGCTCAAGGAAGGGTTTAGTGCTTTGAATTTCAAGATTTGATGGACTTGGATGCTTTTAAATAATATAGTCACAGTTGACTTATTTCAATTGACTTTTATGCTGGTACTAAAATGATAAATTTGTTGGTGGTTCAAATGTCCCCCAATAATAATAATATTATTATTATTATTATTATTCTAAACACTAAATAATATAACTTAATGTCAATAAAAAGGCCAAAGAGAGGATTCTTTAGCATTTGAACTAGTTTATTCTGATTCTTTGTATTCCTTCCAAATGCAAGAAACAAGATTGTCTACGAATGCAAGAAAACAAAAACACATCTCCTTAATCACAGTTTTCTGTGGGAGTGCTTTTTTTATTGAATTAATTACAGATATATACATGAAAAAGGACTGGAGAATTTAGATTTGTTGTGTAAATTTACACTTTTAAGTGAGGAAAAAAATGATGGATGACTTTTTATAAGGAACAAGATTTCGTCTGTCTTCTTCTTCTTCTCCATTCTTTCTTGATTTGTAGACTTAGTGAGAATTGGAACAGTAAAAAACAAAACAAAGAAAAATCTAGCTTTTGACCATCTTTTGATCAGCTTGTAATGTTTAGAATTTGGGTCTGGATTATCGTTCACTTTGAGAATGGCTCCGCCAGAATCTGACGCCGCGGAACATGACCAGCATCTCCTCGTCTAGCTGCGCCATCCTCGGGCACGGTGATTGCACCGGCGGCCAAGTCACCTCGCCGCGGCCGAGTCACCTCGTGGCGCCGGAGGTTGCTCCAATCGAGGAGCAATGTTTCTCCTGGTTCTTGGCGCAGGGGAAGGGGCAAGCGGCGAACGCGCTTCCACACCATCGCGAGCCGATCGATCGACCGAAGTGAATGATCTCCAATGTTTTGATCTTTATCGAGCTCGATTCCAATTTGCTCTTGACATCGTTGCGGCGATCGCCCGATTCTTGCTGAGGTGCAAGAAGAGGAAGAGGAATGCGACTGGTAGTGGAAAATGAGCAAGGGAGGGCGAATTGGTAATTTAATCCACTGGGATTCACTGATTAAGGGCATCGGATAAAGTGTTCCTGAGAGGCACTGTAGTTAAAGTGTTTCGCAAGAAATAGTTTCTTATTTGGATGAAGTAGAGTGAGTTGACTTGTGAGTGTCATATGCTCCGCCAGATCAGATCAGGTGACTCCGTGACTGCCTCCATCACGAGAGAGATAATGATAGGATCGTTAAAATAAATTGATTTTTCTCCCAAATAATATAATGATAAAATATTTAAAAAATTAATAATTTCAATGAGTCTTATTCTCATTGATATTTTTAGAATAATAAATTTGATGCTATAAAATTTTTTTTATTGATCATCAAAAATAATGATAAAGTATATACGGTGAATATACGATGAACAATCCGAAGTACATTATCTTTTGATTATGTTCTCTATTTATAAAATTTTTATAAATATTTTATTAAAAATAAAATATTTTAAAGACTGACCGTGTGAATAAGTTATATTTCAGATTTATCTAGTAGACGTGATATAAATCAATGTTCCATGCCATTGATCCTTCAACTCCCTAATCGTAACTTGATCTGATCGTAACTTGATCTGATACTCAGGTTAAACTTTACTGGATGCATGTCTACTATCTAAGTTTCCGCACACTCGATGCATATATTAAAACCTTAAGAAATACCAAACTAAAATTATATTATTTTTAATGCATAAAAACCAAACTACTAGCACAAAAGAACATCATTTTCCCAATAATGCTCAAGGTTCGGGACCTACGATAATCGATATACACGACTTGAGAATTAATATCCCAAATTTGAGAACTTTATAGCAACCAAGCTTTAACTTATCTATTCCCTAAATAATCACAACATCGTTAGAATACATGCTTACGAAGCCAGAGATTACATAATTTATAACCACATGTATGTTTTATAAGTCTTCGGGTTCTTATCTTCTCCTCAATAATATATCCAAACCCCCCAACCTTGAGTGGTTCAAGAAATATTTTGATTGAAGCCTAAAACTCAAGAGAAGCTTAATCCATTAAGCTCCATGATCGAGCTACAAAATCATTGAACTCTTTTTAAGCTCTATGTTCACAACTACTAGATCTCGTTAATTGATATGGGAAATAGTCGATGACCCAGTGATAGGATGAAGACGATAGTTAAGATAACGTGACAGTTAAAAGTCAGGAGGAGATGACAGTCAAAGTCCTGAACTACAGGTTCAGACAGTTCAATTCTCTACTCTCGACAGGTTTTTACACAGTTCAATTCTCTTAGGCACCACCCAGCTTATTCCCGATTGACTTCTTAATCGGTCGGACCCCAGGGCTCAGTCCCCTTACTTCTTCTAGACATCTCTCTAGCTTATTCCCAGTCGGCTTCTTAGCCGGTCAGATCCCTAGGGTTCAGTCCCCTCACTTCTCCTGAGCACCGCCCTAACTTATTCTCAGTTGACTTCTTAGTCGGTTGGATCCCAAGTCTTAGTCCTCTCACTTCCCCTAAGCATCACCCCATCTTATTCCTGGACGACTTCTTATCTAGTCGGACCCCAGAATTCAGTCCCCTGACTTCCCATGAGCACCACCCTAGCTTATGCTCGATCAAGTTCTTAGCCTATTGGACCCCAAGGCTTAGTCCCTTCACTTCTCTTGGGCACCACCCCATCATATTCTCGGTCGACTTCTTAGCCTATTCGAACCCCAGGGCTCAGTTCCTTTACTTCCCATGAGCACCACCCTAGCTTATGCTCGATCGGGTTCTTAGCCTATTGGACCCCAAGGCTTAGTCCCCTCACTTCTCTTGGGCACCGCTCCAGCATATTCTCGGTCGACTTCTTAGCCTATTCGAATCCCAGGGCTCAGTTCTTTCACTTCCCATGGGCATCACCCTAGCTTATACCGGGTCGGATTCTTAGCTAGTCGGACCCCCAGAGCTTAGCCCCCTCACTTTTCTTGGGCACCGTACCAATTTACTCCCAATCGGTTTATTGGTCGATCATTTATTGGTTGGTCGTACTATCCCCGGTCGACTCCTTACCAAGGGACAACATTGTAAGGGAATCACAATAGTTTGTCAGAGTAACAACTAGTTGTTAGAGAATATTCTGATACTTTACCACATGGGAGTCACAGAACCTTCCTCCACCCAATGGGACTTTATCGTGCATCTTCTGTCATCTAACATTCCTTAACACTCGACATTCTTTGACGCTTGATAATTACGGAGGTTACGAAAGATAGTATAAAAAAGGAGGTCATCTCCATTGGACAAGTATGCACACGTGCTCATACATTCACATCTATTGTTTAATTTTTGGTCTGCACTTTTTGCTTTCGTGCCGCTTTTGACTTGAGCATCATAGGGCCTATGCCAGAGACCTTTTCCTTGATTCTCACTCTAACGGTCCTGGATGCTTGGTCAGTGGTGTTTGTAGGGTCATAGGTACTACTAGCAATCCTCTCCCCTTGCTTTGTGATGTGCGTAGATTATATACACTTTTATGCATGTTTTGACACACATGCACATACTTTACACATGCTTTGTCTATGCATTTTTATACCCTTTGTCTTACTTTCAGCATAATTACTCTTCTTTGTTCGGTGATCTGTTCTTTCTGTATTTTCTGTTGACAGGAGTCAAATTCGGAGAGAAAACGACGTTTGTAGTCAATCCGAGCAGCAACCAAAGGCAAACTGTACTAGGCCGTGTGACCAACACATGCCATGTCAAAGAAGCAGAAAGTAAGAACTGCTAGGCCATGTGAAGCCACACGACCATGTGGCCTCGCTATAGAAGGAGCAAGGCACGACCGTGTGACCCACAAGTACATCCAGAGAGCAAGCAGAGGTTGGCCGTGTGAATCCACACGGCTGTTCAACATCTCTAGAAAGTAAGAGCAGCTAGGTCGTGTGAGTCACATGTCCGTGTGGCTCATCCAGAACTAATCTAGAACATGGTGGTGTGAATCCACACAGTCGTGTCATCTCAGCCGAGAGCCAGAAGGGGGAGGTCATGTGGATCCACGCGACCATGGCACGGGCCGTGTGGTGCCC
Source organism: Zingiber officinale (assembly GCF_018446385.1). NCBI lineage: Eukaryota > Viridiplantae > Streptophyta > Magnoliopsida > Zingiberales > Zingiberaceae > Zingiber > Zingiber officinale. Next base: position 48,743,523 of record NC_055996.1, on the reverse strand, counting down.
GTGCCCTGCTCTATAAAAGGGGGTTTCTTCCTCTTTTTAAGGGGAGGAAAGCTCTCCCCTTAGGGAGATCCATCTTGGTGCCGATCTTTGTCTTCTCTGACCTTGATTCGATGATCCGAGGTAATCTCCATCTCCACATCGACTTTAGAAGCTAAGGATTGGTTTTAAAGATCACTCATCGCCATTTGAATAAGCATTTCTCTTCTTTTCTCTTGATTTAGATTAAAATGCTTGTAATCTTTATGTCTTCGGTTCTTTATCTTTGTGCTATGGAGTAGATGTTGGGGTTGTAAGATTACAAACATAGTCCCATATTAAAAACATATGGGAAAGATCATGAGTTTATAAGAGAAAAGATATCTCTATTGGCATGAGGCCTTTTGGGTATAACCCAAGAACAAAACCATGAGGACTTAGGCCCAAAGTGGACAATATCATATAATTGTGGAGATATCTAAATTCTTTTCGATCCTACAATTGGTATCAGAGCCCGGACTGCCAGAAGGTTTAACTGCCAACTGTGCACAAGAGCTATGATCTAATTGAGCCATGTGAGTACAATATTGACTTCAAACAAAGAAAGTGGGGGCTCGTATGTTCAGATCAAGAGGACTAGACATCAGGCAGGAAGTCCTAGTTGCTGCTAGGCAAGTAAGTCCTAGTAGGTCGGGTGGACCGAGGGGCAGGAAGTCCTAGTTGCGGCTAGACAAGGAAGTTCTAATAGGTCGGGTGGACCGAGAAGCAGAAAGATCTGGTGGGTCGAGGATCGGACGTGGGAAGTCTGTGGTCCTTTGTTTGAAGGGGGGATTGTTGGGGTTGCAAGGTTGCAAACATAGTCTCACATTGAAAACACATGGTGGGAAAGATCATGGGTTTATAAGAGAAAAGATATCTCCATTTGCATGAGGCCTTTTGGGTAGAGTCCAAGAGCAAAATCATGAGGGCTTAGACCCAAAGTGGACAATATCATGCAATTGTGAAGATATCTATGTGTTTGGACTTAACTACCATGTTCGATTGAATGTTTACGATACTTGTGGATCTCATAGAGGGATGCCCTATATTATTGTATGACCGAAGGACGCTAGTGATAGGAAGTCCCGCTAATGGACGTTTAGGGTGTCATCTTGAAATGTAAAGCAAGTCTCTATAAGGAGGTGGGATGGTTGAATGCAATTGTCACCTTCATCATTATGTACATTAGGTAGAGTATGCATTTCTGTATTGTATGACTGAAGGACGCTAGTGACAGACATATTCCGTTAACAAACTTCATAGGAATCATATCTATTTAGTTGATAGTGATGTTGATGTAGGTCCCTTGTTGGTTGTCTTCTATAGGAGGGAACCTGTCACTTCCTACAAATACATATTAATTGAGGATATGAATTGGTGAACCATGTTGCATTGATGAATATCACAATGAAACTGAATTCCTAGAACACTCGCAAAAAACAAGTTTCTCATTTACTTTTCTATTTCTTTCCATTATTTCTTTACTTAACACATTTTCTATCTTAGTCGATTGTTTAGCTAATTTTTCATGAGACATCTCTAGTGCTTATAACTAGTCCATGTGGGTTCGATATCTTTTATTCCTGACGACAAAATCATGCACTTGCGGTTGTGTAACAAGTTTTTGGCGTCATTGTCGGGGACTGCACTTATAACATTAGAGATAATCATTTGAGTTAGACAAAACTTTTCTTTCTTTTCTATTTCATACTTGCAACTAGTCTTAAAAATTCTATTTATGCAATTTTATCTTGTACTCCTTATTTCTTTTTCTGCAATCTTCCTTTTTGAAATTTAAATTCTACATTTTATATTTTCAACACTTTAGTTTAGTCTTTGTAATTCAAATATGTGATAAAAAAATAAATTTTTTTTGCAATCTTGTTCTTGTATGCGTAGATCTAACTTTATAGGAGATTTATTACCCCTTAATCTTGAGATTGATAGAACTTTTCATAGAAGAAGAATCTTGCAAAGATATTAAGAAGAACAAGAACATTCAGTTATGGCAAACAAACCATTGAAGGACTACACTGCACTATACGCATGAGGGATTCAGTCTAGCATCACCAGACCACCTATTGAAGCCAATAATTTTGAAATAAAGTCTGCAATAATCACCATGGTACAACAGAACCAATTTGAGGGTAGACCATATGAGGATCTGAACCAACATCTTGAAGTCTTTTATAAAATCTGCAGCACAATGAAAATGAATGGTGTTCTGGTAGAGGTAGTAAGACTTTTATTGTTTGTGTTTTGTTTGAGAGATAGAACCAAACAGGGTCTAAATTCTTTGCCAGCCAACAACATATCCACTTGGGAGCAATGTGAGCAATAATTTCTGGACAAATTCTATTCTCCTAGCAAAACTGCTCATATGAGAAATATGATAGAAAGCTTCAGACAGTCAGATTCTGAATCATTATTTGAAGCATGAGATATATTTAATAATATGCTTAGACAATACTCATATCATGGACTTGAAAAATGGCTAGTGCTACATACATTTTATAACGACATCAACTACCATACAAAAGTGTTCTTAGACTCTGCAGCTAGAGGAGCATTAATGAACAAAAGTCTAGATGAGGCCGAGGAATATGAATTGTTCAAATAGGCCAAGGTGCGAGCGATCTTAGAAAATAGATTGCGGATTCTCTTTCACGTCGCGCACTTGCAACCTCAAAGGATAAACCCTCCACCTCGGATGGAAAGTCCAAGAGGAAGCGGCCATGTGACTTCTCCTGAGCATTTTATCCAACACTTGGAGAGGATTGCACCAAGGAGTGGTCTCAAGCCTCCTTGGTTAAGAACTCACCCCCAAGAGAATTGAAGAGAGGAAAGGCTTTGGCTTGTTGAGAGAGCCTGAGCAACTCAGCGTGCCTTTCTCCCAAGATGTGCTGGACGAGAAATTGCCCAGGAGTTACAAGCCCTTATCCATTAGAGAATATGAGGGTAACAAGGACTCGGAGGATCACCTCTGTAAATTCCAAAATGTTGCCCTTCTCCACTAGTATAGAGACACAATCAAATGCCGAGTATTCTTGACTACTCTATCAGGCTCAACGTAGATATGGTTCAATAGACTGTTGGTCGAGACTATCACTTGCTTCAAAGGATTCAAAAATGTATTCTTGCACTATTTCGCTAGTAGTAGAAGGTACTAGAAGACTAATCATAGTCTATTTGCCCTCAAACAAGGAGCCATAGAGTGTTTGTGGGTGTACATTAAGTGTTTCAACCAAGTGGCGCTCGACATCCCATCCGCCACCTCTGAGATATTAATAAGCGCCTTTTCTCAGGACCTGTTGGAGGGGAATTTCTTCTGAGCCCTCATTCGAAAACCCATGAAGGACTTCGATGATTTGTTGGGGAAATCAGTTAAATATATTAATATGAAAGAAGCTCAGATCACTAGGAAGAAAGAAGTAAGGACCCTTGCCCCAATCGATTGAGTAGAAAGGAGGACGCCATCGCCTTCTATCCACTCTAAGGACCCCTGGCCAAATTTCCCTCTAGTTCAGCGTAGCGGGTAGAGGCCCTTCGGGCCCCTATCAACCAACCTTCATTGTGGGAAGTTCGGTATTATACTTACCATCGGTTTCACATTCATGACACAGGGAAATGCCTCTAGTTCACTTGGGATTCTCGTCAAGCTGTCGAGCTAGGCCTCCCCTCACTCGAAATTGCACCTCAACGCCTGAAGTACCAGGCCACCAATCCCAACGTTTCAACCCAATCGAACAATCTGCCTCAAGGGAAGGAAAGCACGAGTGACCCATCGAGCGACAGGGGAAAGAAGTTGTTGGAAACTCAAGAGGTAGATAATTGGGGAAATGCTACGATCTAGGATATTATGTGATCCTGTCCGAACCGGGAATCAGTGGACGCTGGGCACGTGGCGCTTCCTGCTAGATCCTTGAATGCTCCGGTGAACCTGCAACGAAACCGAGCCGGGAGGAGTGTCCCGGCGACGGCCCTCCGACGCTCAAGTCAGGCGAGGAATAACAAAAAGGTGGCTCCAAGATGAAGATTTTTCATACCTCCAGTGGAGAAATGGAAGCCTTATATAGATTTCTCAAAGAAGCCTGGGCGTGCCAATCAAAGCAACCACCTGCCTTTGACCATGCCCAGGTATGGGTCTGTCAAAAGGGCCATGTCTAAATATGGATCTGTCAAGGAGACGTCCATGAGACCATACTGCTACTGTATCAGCCTCTCCATGATGTGACGGCAAGATCGTGCGATCTTGTGTACGGCCTAATCATTAGACATGCTTCGGCTGACATCTCATATCCTGAGTCGAGCGCATAGGCCGCTCGACCCCCTTTATACCCTCGCCCCTATTTTGGCCGAACGGACAACCCCCTCGGCCCTTGGCCCCTGCCGATCGGACTCCCGCTCGGCCCTTCGGTCTTCCTGCCTGGGCGTCGGAAACATGAGCCCATGGATGGGTTTATCTATAGCTCCGTTCGGACCTACCCATCCGCTCGGCTCGGCCATCCACCGCACAGCCTTTCATCGGTTCTCAGGCTGAGACCCTTCTTACTGCCGGATCACTTGCCTTCCCTTCAAGTCTAGTCGAAGGAGGCAGCGAGTCCGACTGACTGGACTATATGTATTCGAGCGGGCTGTCGCCTCCTTTCCGTAGCTTATATTCTTTCTTTAGCCGTTCGGCCCTTATGCCGGATTTAGCCGCTCGGCTCTTCGTTTCGGATGCCTCGCTCAAAGTGGATGTTGGCTTGTCTAAATCTTCTCGAAAATCGCGCAAATCCCTTCCATTAAGTCGTAGCATGCGCGGTATGACGCGCATTAATTGTGCCTAGTGGCAAGACGCCACGTGGCTCTTCTCGCGTGGCGTCGATGCTTAATACGATGGGACGCGATTGCTTTGAAATAGACGGTCGGATGACGGCCTCGTCCTTCGTGACCTGCATCCGACGGCGGAGGCTACCCAGCCTCGGCAGTATAAGGCCCCCGCCTCCTTCCTTCGCCGCATGCTTGCTTGCGCGCTGCCTCCTGCTTCGTCCTGTTGCTGCGGCCTTCGGCGACCCAGTGTCTGTTCTTAAGCGGCGATCACCTCCTCGGTGATTTTTCCCCCCGTTTCCTTCCCAGTGAGTCTTCTGCCTTCACTTAATAGGTCTTCCCTGCTCATTTCGCTCCTTTCGTTTCCCTTCCTTTGATTTCTTTCTGAGATGGCGAGTTCCTCCGAACCCGCTGTTAACATTTTGGGCCCCTGGTACCTGACCATGGAGAGCCGATTCGATGAGGAGCATGCCCAGCGCCTTGTTCGGACATACGGGCTTCCTGATGACCACGAAATAATTATAGCCGGCCCGACCGACCGTCCAAATGACCCGCCGATCGGCTCCATTTGTTTCTTTTTAGACCAATTCCAGGGCGGCCTTAGATTTCCTACCCATCCATTTATTCTGGAGGTTTGTAATTACTTCCGCATCCCGCTCGGCCAGCTTGTGCCGAATTCCTTTAGGTTGCTGAGCGGGATGGTCGTCCTCTTTAAGTTGCACAGTATTCCTCTTGACCCTAAGATATTCCATTTCTTCTTCTACCCCAAACAATCCGAACCGGGCACTTTTATCTTCCAAAGTAGAATAGGCTTTAAATTTTTTGATAACATGCCGACCTCCAACAAACACTGGAAGGAGTTTTTCTTCTTCATCCGACTTCCCGATCGGCCAGCCTTCCGCACCCAATGGCAGACCGCCGTGCCGACCCAGCCGGAGCTCGGCAAGTTCAGAAGTAATCCAGCCTATCTTCATGCGGCGAACTGGTTGTCCGGCCAGCGATACAAGATCGACCAGTTGCTCCTGAAGGGGGTGCTATATATTTTCGGATTATCTCCCGTTCGGGCGAATCTCCCCTTCCGCATGAGTAAGGACTCTTTACTCTCTTAGTCTTTTTTGTCTAACTGATTTTAATTTCTTTCACTGCAGCTGATGTCATGTGGCGATCCAAGGCTACCGCTCACTTGAAATTAAAGTCTGTAGAAATTGAAGCGGCCACCAAAAAGGAGCTCGCCGAGCGGGGTTTAATCCCTAGCCGCCCGGCAGATGCAGGAGAGGGAGGGGCACAGTCCGCTCCTGAAACAGAAGCTGCCTCATCCGCTTCAGCGGAGGTTGAGGCGGAAATTGATCCTGTTTCCTCGGCTCCCGCCGAGCTGGGCGTTCCCCAGGTTGGAGATCCACCTTTGGAGGTTCGGCGGAAACGTCGAAGAGACCCCCGCCTTCCGTCAGCCCAAGAAGGGGAACCACAGGCGCCGATCGGCGTAACTTCGCCCGACCGCACGCCATCCCGGATCGGGACCCCTATGGCTTCGCCTGCCGCACAGTCTTCTGGCTCTCCTCCCCGACCTCGCCGCCGCTTACGTCGGTTGGGCGAAACTTCCACCATAGGGGAGTCCTCGCATCAGGCGGCCGCGACTGAAGAAGCGCCGTCCGGCCACCCTACCATCAAGACTACCCTCCGATTCCTGACTGGTCCGCTCGCCAAACTCTTCGAGGACGCCCAGATTCAGGTGGCCCTTATGACGCCCAAGCAGCTCGGCGATAACAATATGCAGCAGGCCACTCAGGTAAACCCCTCTTCATTCCCGTGTCATGCTATTGTTTGATTCCTGACATTATTATTTCCCTTACAGCGCTGGGCTGAGCAAATTGCCACTAGCCATCGGCTAGCCGAGTTGGAGGGCCTTCTGGAAAAACTCCAAGTGTCGGACGGTCCCACGGCCGAGCGGGAGAAACAAGCTCTTGAGGCCGAACAGAAGAAGGCTGCCGATCTAGCTGCAGAGGTGGCCCGACTCGAAGACTCAGAATGAAAGTAGATGTCCATGCGCTAAATCAGCGAACTAAGGATCTGGAGGCCCAGGTGAACGCCGAACGGGAGGTCCGTTCGGCTGAATGCACAAAGGCTGAAGCAAACTTGAAGGCCCTCCAAGATTCCTTAACTGCTTCCCGGGCGTTGCTCAAAAAATATGAGGGAGAGCCGAGTCGCCTAGCTGTAGCGCGCCAAGAATACATCCACTCAAAGCGATTTGGTGAAAAGTTTGGTGGCAACGTCTCCTCAACCTTCCTCGAGGCGGTCAAGGTCACCACGGCGTACTTCAAGAAGGGGGGGCATCTTCCTGCTGACCTGAGCATTCCTCCTCCTGGCGGCCATGATCGACGACATCCCGGACACCTTTTTTAATTTTGAGGATCCGGAGTGATGTGGGTTATTTCAAGCACTTTTTGTACTTCCTCCGCTCGGCGGATGTGAAATTTTTGTACGTGCCGTTCGGCATAATTTTTCTTCTAATGAAACGATGCCCCTTTTCCTGTCTTCCTACTCATTGTCCATAATATTCTTCTGTTTGCTTAACATTAATGCTTGTAAAATTTTCGCCAGTCGTGCTCTTAAACTTTCTCCTTCACGCGTCCGATCGGCTTGGCTCATTGCATAAAGTGCGAGTGAGCAGACCTACTCGTTCTGCACGTATCCTGCTTGCGTGAAGTCAACAAACGCCGAGTGTCGAAGGACCAACCCCCCTTCGGGCCTGAATGCTTTAATATTTATAGTTTCCGCAATTTCTTACTCCGATATTCGTTCTTCCGCTTGGTATATTTATAGCCGATCGGCGCGGCTCTCGATTTTTAACGACGGTGCTCGTCGGCTTTCCGCTCGGATTATTTATAGACGCCGGCCCGTCTCGATTTTTAACGACGGGGCTCGTCGGCTTTCCGCTCGGATTATTTATAGACGTCGGCCCGTCTCTCGATTTTTAACGACGGGGCTCGTCGGCTTTCCGCTCGGATTATTTATAGACGCCGGCCCGTCTCTCGATTTTTAACGACGGGGCTCGTCGGCGCGGATATTTATAGCCGGTCGGCGCGGCTCTCGATCTGGCTCGTCGGCGCGGATATTATAGCCGGTCGGCGCGGCTCTCTATTTTTAACGACGGTGCTCGTCGGTACGGATATTTATAGCGGTCGGCGCGGCTCGATTTTAACGCGGTGCTCGTCGGCTTTCGGATTATTTATAGGCCCGTCTCGATTTTAACGGGGCTCGTCGGCGCGGATATTTATAGCCGGCGGCGCTCGATTTTTAACGACGGTGCTCGTCGGTAGCGGATATTTATAGCCGGTCGGTGCCGCTTTTTAACGACGGTGCTCGTCGGCTTTCCTTCGGATTATTTATAGCGGCCCGTCTCGATTTTTAACGGCGGGCTCGTCGGCGGATATTATAGCGGTCGGCGCGGCTCTCGATTTTAACGACGGGGCTCGGCGCGGATATTTATAGCCGATCGGCGCGGCTCTCGATTTTAACGGCGGTGCTCGTCGGCGCGGATATTATAGCCGGTCGGCGCGGCTCTCGATTTAACGACGGTGCTCGTCGGCTTTCCGCTCGGATTATTATCGGCCCGTCTCTCGATTTTTAACGACGGGGCTCGTTGGCGCGGATATTTATAGCCGGTCGGCGCGGCTCTCGATTTTTAACGACGGGGCTCGTCGGCGCGGATATTTATAGCCGGTCGGCGCGGCTCTCCGGTTTAATGTCTGGGCTAGACGGCTTTAGGGCTAACTCCTTACCAGGTCGAGCGACCTTGGCCTTCCGTTTCGCAGAGGATACCCTGTGCTATCATCCTTCTACTTCCTGCATCGCAAGTGCCTAGGCGACCGAGGAGCATATACAGTTACATTTAGCGCACCTTTCACCCAGTGCGGAGAACGTATTCCTGGCCGAACGGCTCAGGGTCTGCTTCGTCGAGCATTTTTGCTAAGATAATTTACCGCCGTTCGAACGGTACAGGGCCTTCGACCCACGATAACGTCTCATTTTCGCTCTTTTGACTCTTCATTTCTGCATTTCAAGCATTCAGTCGAAAAATGAAGTACACCGAGTGATTTACAGTGATACACCTTTCATCCCGCCCGGTAAGGCTGGAGGTGGTTCGCGCTCCACGGTCTATCTAGCTGCCGACCGTCCTTGTCTTCCAAATAATAATGATCTGGGAATGACGCGCCGGTTGTAAGTTTGCTTCATCCGCTGGCGGTATGCCATCAGCCGAACGGCTGCCTTCGCCCTCTCCTCTTCTACCAAGTCCAGCTCCATGTTTCTTCGTTCGGCGTTGTCATCATCGTAGCTCTGGATCCGGATTGAATCAACGCCGACTTCGACTGGAATGACGGCCTCACCGCCATATACCAAATGGAACGGTGTGACTCCTGTCCCTTCTTTTGGCGTCGTTCGGATGGCCCACAAGACGCTCGGCACTTCATCTGGCCAACTTCCCCCCAAATGGTCGAGCCGAGCACGCAGAATACGGAGAATTTCCCTGTTGGCGACTTCAGCCTGACCGTTGCTCTGGGGATAGGCCACAGACGTGAAATGTTGCTCAATGCCGTAGCTCCTGCACCACTCTTCTAACATTTTCCCTGTGAACTGCCGCCCGTTGTCGGACACTAGTCGGCGGGGGATGCCGAACCGACAAATGATGTGTTGCCAGATGAATTTTTTAACCATTTGTTCAGTAATCTTTGCGAGCGGCTCGGCCTCCACCCACTTGGAGAAGTAGTCTACCGCCACTAGTAAGAATTTCCTCTGCCCGGTTGCCATCGGAAATGGACCCACAATATCCATTCCCCATTGATCAAACGGACATGAGATGGTTGATGCCTTCATCTCCTCTGCCGGTCGGTGGATGAAGTTATGATACTTCTGGCATGAAAGGCATGTAGATACTGTCCGAGCGGCATCTGTTTGTAAGGTTGGCCAAGAGGATCTTCTTGGCCAACGAGCGTCCGCCCGGATGTCCCCCGCATGATCCTTGATGTACTTCCTGGAGGATGTGTTGAGTCTTCCGAACTTACACATTTCAGCAAAGGACGCGAAAAAGCTTTCTTGTAAAGTGATCTCGATGAGTGTAAACCGACGGCTCTTCTTGAGGAGCCGGTGCATATTCCTCGGATGGTGTGGTGCCCGACGGAGGAATTCTATAATAGGTGTCCTCCATCACTTGGAAACGTGAGGCCTTGCATCCTCGACATGCGCTACCAGAAGATTTTTCAATTGGTTCTTTGAAGGGCGTGGCGTTATCGAGCTCGCAAGCTTGGCTAACTCATCGGCCGCCTGGTTCTCCGGGGAATCTTCCGAATAAGCACCTCTCGGAAAGCGACTTTGAGTTTTTCAAAGGCCTCGGCTAGAGTTTGAGCCGAGCGTTGATTTCAAAGGTGGGAGAGCTGGCGGCCAACCGTGAATCCGAATAAAGTGTCACCCGACCGGCTCCCACATGCCGTGTTGCCTGCAATCCGGCTATAAGGGCCTCATACTCTGCCTCATTGTTAGTAGCTTTGTAATCCAGTAGGACGGATAGGTGCATCTTTTCTTCCCGAGGTGAGAGTAGTAATTCCGATCCCACTCTAGCCGAGTGGAGGATCCATCCACATATATTCTCCACATAGCTTCGGCTCAGGCTTTGCACTTGGTCACAAAATCAGCCAAGGATTGGGCTTTAATCGCCGGGCGGGTCTGATATTGGATGTCAAACTCGCTTAATTCCTGCCGTCCACTTGATGAGCCGTCCGGACGCTCTGGATTCAACAGACTTCCGAGTGGACTGCTCATCCGGACAATGATGGTGTGAGCCAAGAAATACGGTCGCAGGCGACGGCTAGAACCAAAGCAAAGGCCAACTTCTCGAGCCGGTGTAACGAGACTCGGCGTCTTTTAAAATGTGGCTCAGACGCTCGCCCTCACAAGTGCTGAGCCTACAGCATGCTCAGTTGACGATAGATACATATAAAGTGACTCACCCCCGCTCGGCTTGGCCAGCACAGGCAGAGAATTTAGATATGTTTTCAACTCTTCAAATGCTCGGTCACACTCTTCATCCCACTGGAACTTAGTAGCCTTGCGCAGGATCTTGAAGAATGGCAGGCTCCGGTCGGCGGTTTTGGAGATGAATCTGGACAATGCAGTTATCCGACCGGTCAACCGTTGTACCTCCCTTGTGTTTCTAGGAGGAAGCATGTTTTGCAGAGCTTTCACCTTGCTGGGGTTGGCTTCAATTCCCCGCTCGGTCACTATATATCCCAAGAAATGCCCTCCTTTTGCTCCGAACAGGCACTTCTGGGGATTCAGCTTGACTCCATATCTGCGCAGCGTTCGGAAGGTTTCTTCCATGTCCTTGCAGAGATCTACCGCTCGGACGGATTTAATAAGAATATCGTCTACATAAACTTCCAGATTCCGCCCGATCTGCTCCCGGAATACTTTGTTCATCAAGCGTTGATAGGTGGCCCCGACATTCTTCAATCCGGCATCACTTTGTAGCAATAAGTGCCATCGGCCGTCACGAAGCTTACTTTTTCTTCTCGGGCGAGCGGCACTTGATGATATCCTTGGTAGGCGTCAAGCATGCAGATTAATCCGGCCGTAGAGTCCACCACTGATCTATCCAGGCAGAGGATAAAAATCCTTGGGACATGCTTTGTTCAAGTCCCGAAAGTCGATGCAAACTCTCCACTTGCCGCCCGGAGACCAATACTCGTTGGCGGCACGGCTGAGCGCACCTCGCGTGCGTGGCGGCCTTGAAGTTTTCTACTTCCGCGGATGATGGCATTACGCTCGAAATCTCTTTTTCTGCTTTATCGGTAGGCGTCGGTCGGACATGTAACTCATCTTATGCTCGTGAAATTCGGCAATTCATGTATCGACGGCACGAAGACATCGTGATTTCCTTGGAGGCATTGGATCAGCTTCTCCTTCGTTCTTCCTCCGGATCAGGCGATAAAAGTCGTGGCCTCGATCGGGTTGGATGGATCTGAACTTCCTCCTTTTCATCATAAATTAAAGCAGGAGGTTTCTCGGTTATGGCGTGTGCCTTTCGAGCGGAGCAAGCTTCTGCTCGAATCATCTCTATATAGCACCGCCGAGCTGCTAGCTGATCTCCGGGCACTTCTCCTACTTGGTCCTCCACGAACTTTATCTTCTGGTGGAAGGTGGACACGGTCGCTAAGCGCCGGTCGTCCCAAAATGACGTTGTAGGATGGGAGTCGACCACCACAAGTTTATTGTCCCGGTCCTCTGGCGGCTCTTCTCCCAGAGGTGGCTAGCGGATCTGCCCGACCGGTGAACCGTGCTGCTAAAACCCGTGGGCGGGGTGCGTCATGGCGGCTCGGCTCGATCAATTTGCAACTGATCGAACGCCTTCTTGAATATGATGTTGACCGAGCTCCCTGTGTCAACAAATATGCGGTGAATGGTGTAATTTGCTATTACCGCTTTAATGAGCAGCGCGTCGTCATGGGGCACTTCTACTCCTTCTAAATCTCCGGGCCCGAAAGTAATTTCCGGTCCACTTGCCCGCTCTTGGCTACAGCCGACCGCGTGGATCTGCAGCTGCCGAACGCCCGCCTTTCTGGCTCGGTTGGAGTCTCCTCCGGTCGGCCCTCCAGCAATAACGCTGATCTCGCCCCGGGAAGTATTGCTCCTGTTTTCCTCCTCCCGAGCGGACGGTCGGGACCGTTCTCTGGACGCCCGGCGATTCTCCCGTCTTGGGGATCGGTGCCGATCGGGCGTCTGGTGATGTCGCCTCTCGGTGCGGGTCCGGTCAGCTTCATAGGTCCTTTGTCTTCTGTCGATGGGAGGAGACCGTCGTTCGGCTCTCCTGGGAATGGGATTAGTCACGAAGGGAAGACTTCGACAATCCCTCGTGTTGTGCGTATCCGACTGGTGGAAGGAGCAGAACAGAGGGGTCCACTTCTTCTTCGGTTTGGGCCGAGCGGCAGCCACCTCTTGTACATGTGATCTGGCGTGGGGGGATCGAATTGCTTCGGCCCTCGGTCCTCTAGGTGGCTGCTGAGCGGCGTGCTGTTTCCGCTCGGCCTGAACAGGTGCACGCTCGGCTAGAGTTTCCTTTTTCCGAGCGGCTTGCGCTTCTTCCACGTTTATGTATTCGTTGGCCCGATGCAACATGTGATCATAATCTCGGGGCGGCTTTCGGATGAGCGACCGGAAGAAGTCACCATCTACCAGGCCTTGTGTGAAGGCGTTCATCATCGTCTCCGATGTGGCCGTTGGGATGTCCATTGCCACTTGGTTGAATCGTTGGATGTAAGCCCGAAGCGATTCCTTTGGATCTTGCTTGATGGCGAACAGGCTGACACTTGTCTTCTGATAACGCCGACTGCTAGCAAAGTGGTGGAGGAAGGCCGTTCGGAAATCCTTGAAGCTTGTGATAGATCCGTTCGGCAACCTCCGGAACCACCGTTGAGCAGATCCCGAGAGAGTGGTAAGAAAGACGCGACATTTCACTCCATCGGTGTATTGATGGAGCGTGGCTGTGTTGTCAAACTTACCCAGATGGTCATCCGGGTCCGTTGTTCCATTGTACTCGCCGATCGTCGGAGGCACGTAGTGCTTGGGCAGAGGGTCTCGTAGAATAGCCTCCGAAAATTGGCGGTTGGCCCGCTCGGGAGATGAGTCCGCCCGGGGAGCCTTACCTTTTCTGTCATCCCGCCTTGGTATTTCGTCCGAAGAAGAACCTCTATCTCTTCGAGCTGGTGCGGCTTCAGGGGTGCGAAATAAGGCCCGGTGAAATGCGACGGTAGCTGGAGGTGCTTCCGCTCGGCCACCAGACGCAGATGTCGCTTGTTGCTCCTGTCGTTCGGCCGCTGCTTTCTGTTTTTGTTCAACAAGTTTGGCGGCCCTTATCTCGACCAGAGCGTCGAGCTCTTCCCTCGAAAGCGTCACCGTGTTTTGTCGTCCAGCCTCGTCCATTGTTACCGATCGGATGCAGGAGCGTTCCCACAGACGGCGCCAATTTGATCATGTGGCGCTTCCTGCTAGATCCTCGAATGCTCCGGTGAACCTGCAACGAAACCGAGCCGGGAGGGGTGTCCCGGCGACGGCCCTCCGACGCTCAAGTCAGGCGAGGAATAACAAAAAGGTGGCTTCAAGATGAAGATTTTTCATACCTCCAGTGGAGAAATGGAAGCCTTATATAGATTTCTCAAAGAAGCCTGGGCGTGCCAATCAAAGCAACCACCTGCCTTTGACCATGCCCAGGTATGGGTCTGTCAAAAGGGCCATGTCTAAATATGGATCTGTCAGGGAGACGTCCATGAGACCATACTGCTACTGTATCAGCCTCTCCATGATGTGACGGCAAGATCGTGCGATCTTGTGTACGGCCTAATCATTAGACATGCTTCGGCTGACATCTCATATCCTGAGTCGAGCGCATAGGCCGCTCGACCCCCTTTATACCCTCGCCCCTATTTTGGCCGAACGGACAACCCCCTCGGCCCTTGGCCCCTGCTGATCGGACTCCCGCTCGGCCCTTCGGTCTTCCTGCCTGGGCGTCGGAAACATGAGCCCATGGATGGGTTTATCTATAGCTCCGTTCGGACCTACCCATCCGCTCGGCTCGGCCATCCACCGCACAGCCTTTCATCGGTTCTCAGGCTGAGACCCTTCTTACTGCCGGATCATTATGTAAGTGGATCCTATATGCAGTAGGAAGGCGATGTATATCCAATTGGAAAAGTAACTAAGTTAGCGCCCCAAGGGCATGGGCTGTATACAATCTCAAGAAACCTGTTTCATGATCCCTATCTCCAAAATATCGGTGGTAAGAAACTGGATCGCCCATGGAGTGCGAAGTGTTTCTGACCTTACAACACTTAAGGGGCATCCTCTAGCCATATTCACCTTTGTCTAATATTCCAGACACTCATTCTGGTGGGAGTTATAAGCGAGTAGGACTCTCCTATCCCAATTACCATCTAGTTGGGCGACCATCCGGTCAGATTCCACTCACGTCTCAGTGAGAGTTATAAGCAAGCAGGGCTCTCGCACCCCAATGACCAGTCGGTTGGATTCTAGACTCTTGCCTCAGTTCGAGTTATAAGTGAGTAGGGTTCTTACGTCTTAACAACCAGTCGATCAAATTTCAGACTCTCGATCTAGTGCGAGTTATAAGTGAGTAGGGCTCTAGTGTCCAATGACCATCCGATCGGACGACCATCTGGCTAGAATCCAGACTCTCTCCCTAGTGTAAGTTATAAGTGAGTAGGACTCTCGCGTCCAATGAGCACCTAGTTGGACGACCATCCAATCATATTCCAAACTTTGATCCCAGTGCGAGTTATAAGTGATAATGGCTCTTGCGTCCCAGTGACTAGCCAGTCGGATTCTAGACTCTCTCCCCAGTCTAAGTTATAAGCGAGCAGGGCTCTCGTGTCTCAACGACCAACTAATCAGATTCCAGACTTTCACCCTAGTGTGAGTTACAAGCTGTAGGACCGTTGGGCCGGCTAGGAGGAGGTTGTTGGATAGTCCTGTAGAATAAAACAAAAACAACCTTCCTCGAACTCTTTAAGCTAACACTTGCATAAATAGATTAAGCA
The DNA here is from genome assembly GCF_018446385.1 of Zingiber officinale. Classification (NCBI taxonomy): domain Eukaryota; kingdom Viridiplantae; phylum Streptophyta; class Magnoliopsida; order Zingiberales; family Zingiberaceae; genus Zingiber; species Zingiber officinale. The sequence continues at coordinate 48,728,098 of NC_055996.1, read as the reverse complement.
GTAAATTAAAAAGCATAAAATAAGAGGCACGAGTGTTTACTTGGTTACAACCGATGTGGTTGTTAATCCAAGAAAGATTAAGCCCAATACCAATCTTCTTCAGGCGAAGAATCCTCTTACAGCGTTGACGTACAAAAAGAAAGAAGCTCAACTAAAACTCTAAAGCGCACAAGCGTTGGATTTACAGTTCTGAGTTCGTTGAAAAAGCTTCTGGACCAAGGCTATATTTATAGCCTTGGTCGGGGCGCCCCGAAGGGGTTCCGGGTGCCCTGGGGGGATAAACTTTACCCCCCAACGATCAGATCGAGTCAAATCTTGATCCTGGTCAAAAGTCTGGTCCGGGTGCCCGGAAGGGTTCTGGGCGCCCCGTAGGGCTCCGGGCTCCCCGGAGCCCAAAGTCAACAGATGTTGACTTTTTCGTCCGGGACCTCTTCTCTGGTTCAGTCCCGCCTCGGTCCGGTTCTTCTCCTCCGGATCCGCTTGCTTGGGTGATCTCTGCCATCCGGAAAAGGGCTCACCCGAACCCAAGTTCCGGTCTTCTCGAGCAGCCTTCCGCTCCGGCTTCTCGTCCCTCGGAATCACCGCGTGTTTCCTTCTCATCCACCAGTGTACTCATCCGCAGTCTTCGTCCCTCGGTTTCACCCCATGTCAACCTTCTCGCTAGCTGCGTCTCTTGCTCCCTGAGCAATCTTCCGCTTCGGCTTTTGTCCCTCGGAACCACCGCACGCTTCCTTCTCATCCACCGGGGTACTCTTCCGCAGCACCTCGTCCCTCAGATGCACCGCGTGCCTTCCTTCTCGTTAGCTGCGTCTTCCGCTCGAGTACCTGTGCTTCTAAGCTCCTGCACACTTAGACACAAGGTTAGAAACACTAGGACCTAACTTAACTTGTTGATCACACCAAAACAACCTTGGGGTTCCAACAATCTCCCCCTTTTTGGTGTGATCAACCCAAGTTAAGCTAGGGTTAAAATAGACATTAAATAAAATTAAGTAAATTACTTAATTTACAATTTAAGTGCAAAAAGATAGAAAAGAAAAAAAAAAAATAAATCTATCTACCTCCCCCTAGACTTATACTTTCCCTTCTCCCCCTTTGATCACAAAAAAATAGGGTTTCAAGAAAAACAATCTAATGGTTAAAGACTTAGAAAAAAAATATTTCAAAAAAAAATATTTCTAAGTCAAGGAAAATTTCTAGGTAAAAAAAAATTCCAAGTCATTAAGACTTTTTTTTAGTAAATTTTGAGAACTTTGAAAATTTTGCAATAATTTTCACAACAGCAATATCAAAATATTAGAGAAAATTTCTAAGTTAAGAATAACTTTTGAAAAATTTCTAAGTTTTTCACCATAAAAATTTTTTTTCTAAGCCCAAAACTTTATGCAAGAAAATTTAAGAAAATTGATAATATTAAAAAAAAAAATTCTATACATTTATTTATTTATTTATTTTATTCTAATACTTTTATCAGAAAGTTTTAAATTTCCATTTCAATATATCATAATTTCTTAAATCACACTTTTTCAGATTTAAAGTAAATAGTATTAAACATGCAGAAAATTCTTTTGACGAAATATTTGGTAAAAGATCTTTCAAACATGTTTCAAGTTTACAAGATTCGTTTGACAAAGTATTTTGTAACTTTCAAGACTCTTTTGACAATACTTTTATTTAGCAACATTCTTTCAGCAAAAGAATAGGTAAAAAATCTTTCGGCAATTTTTCTGTTTTACAAGATTCGTTTGACAAAAGATTTTTTAATCCAAAATTTTTTTCCGACGATATAAAAAATTCTTTCGGCAATGTGCAAGATTCGTTCAAAAAAATATTTTGTAGTTTGTAGGAATTTTTTAACAAAAATTCTAATTTGTAGGAGTCTATTAATAATAGATTTCTTAATCTAAAAAACTTTTTCGAAGATTCAATTTATGATTCGAAAAAATCTTCAAGCAATTTTTCGATTGATTGAACCAATTGATCAGAAGTTCAAGTCCATACCTGACTTATCTTTTCGATAGTTGATTCTCCCCCTGTCGAGTTGCTTTCTTCCGAAGTCTCTTCCCCTGCATCGTTGCTCATCCGGGATGGGCTTTCTGTGGCTTCGGGATGGAATTCGACCATTGAGTTTGTTGGGGCTGTCTCGGTAATTTCTTTCATCTCGGATTCTTCTCATGACGGCTCGATGTCTATTGAGGAGACAGCTTGAACTGGTTCTTCGTAGAGCTTTAAGAACTTTTCCCAAAGTTCTTTTGCGCTTTTGTATGTTCCGACTCTGTCAAGATCCTTAGCAGGTAACACGCTCAAAAGACTGGATTCAGCCTTACCATTTGCCATGAATTTGTCGCGCTGCTCGTCAGTCCATTGATGCTCCTTTAGTTCTTCTCCTTCTTCGCTTTTGAGCATTACAAAACCATACTTCATTATTAATAACATATTGAAATCAGTTTTAAAGTAAACCTCCATTCGTCGCTTCCAGAATGCGAACTCCCCCTCGAATGTTGGTGGATAGATGTTAGCTCCGGCCATATCATTGCTTCGATCGGCGGTTAGTCCTCCTGAAGCGCCTCGGCTCTGATACCACTTGTAGGACCGTTGGGCCGGCTAGGAAGGGGTTGTTGGATAGTCCTGTAGAATAAAACAAAAACAACCTTCCTCGAACTCTTTAAGCTAACACTTGCATAAATAGATTAAGCAGTAAATTAAAAAGCATAAAATAAGAGGCACGAGTGTTTACTTGGTTACAACCGATGTGGTTGTTAATCCAAGGAAGATTAAGCCCAATATCAATCTTCTTCAAGCGAAGAAGCCTCTTACAGCGTTGACGTGCAAAAAGAAAGAAGCTCAACTAAAACTCTAAAGTGCACAAGCGTTGGATTTACAATTTTGAGTTCGTTGAAAAAGCTTCTGGACCAAGGCTATATTTATAGCCTTGGCCGGGGCACCCCGAATGGGTTCCGGGCGCCCTTGGGGGGATAAACTTTATCCCCCAACGATCAGATTGAGTCAAATTTCGATCCTGGTCAAAAATCTGGTCCAGGCGCCCGAAAGGGTTCCGGGCGCCCCGGACTGCTTCGGGCGCCTCGGAGCCCAAAGTCAACAGATGTTAACTTTTTCGTCCGGGACCTCTTCTCTGGTTCAGTCCCGCCTCGGTCCGGTTCTTCTCCTCCGTATCCACTTGCTTGGGTGATCTCTACCATTAGGAAAAGGGCTCACCTGAACCCAAGTTCCAGTCTTCTCGAGCAGCCTTCCGCTCCCGCTTCTCGTCCCTCGGAATCGCCGCGTGTTTCCTTCTCGTCCACCAGCCTACTCATCCGCAGTCTTCGTCCCTCGGTCGCACCCTGTGCCGACCTTCTTGCTAGCTGCGTCTCTTGCTCCCCGAGTAATCTTCCGCTCCGACTTTCGTCCCTCAGAACCACCGTACGCTTCCTTCTTATCCACCGGGGTACTCTTCCGCAGCACCTCGTCTCTCGGATGCACCGCGTGCCGTCTTTCTTGCTATCTGCATCTTCCACTCGAGTACCTGTGCTCCTAAGCTCCTGCACACTTAGACACAAGGTTAGAAACACCAAGACCTAACTTAACTTGTTGATCACACCAAAACAACCTTGGGGTTCCAACACAAGCGAGTAGGGATCTTGCGTCCAACGACCATCCTGTAGGATGATCATTCAGTCAAATGACCATCTAGTCGGACGACCATCCGGTCTGATTTATGATTCTCTCCCCGGTACGAGTTATAAGCGAGCAGGGCTTTCACATCCTACTGACTAGCCGGTCCAATTTAAGACTCTTCCCCTAGTGCAAGTTATAAGCGAGCAGGACTCTCGCGTCCTAATGACCAGTCGGTCGGATTTCAGATTCTCATCCTAGTGCGAGTTATATGTGAGCAGGGCTCTCGTATCCCAACGACCAATCGGTAGGATTCCAGACTCTCGCCCTAGTGTGAGTTATAAGCAAGCAGGACTCTTGCATCCCAATGACTAGCCGATCGAATTCTAAACTCTCATCCCAGTGCAAGTTATATGCGAACAAGGCTCTCGCGTCTCAATGACCAGCAGGTCGGATTCCAGACTCTTGCCCAGTGCAAGTTATAAGCAAGCAGGGTTCTCGCATCCCAACTACAAATCAGTTGGATTCCAAACTTTTACTTGAGTGTGAGTTATAAGCGAGCAGGACTCTCATGTCTCAACGACAAGCCAATCAAATTCCAAACTCTCGCCCTAGTACGAGTTATAAGCAAACAGGGCTCTTATGACCCAATGACCAGCATGTCAGACGACCATCCGATCAAATTCCAGACTCTCACCCCAATGAGAGTGTAAACGAGGTGGGCTCTCGTACTTATAACCTCTCGGTCAGGATAAAACTTCGCCTAGTTCTTATCTCTACAATCACTCCTCCTAGCACAGATCTCTATAGCCTCTCCGCCCGAATCTTATCTTTACAACCGCTCCGTCCGACTCTTATCTCTACAACAGCTTTGCCCAACTCTCATCTCTACAACAGCTCCGCCTGGCTCTCATCTCTACAGCCACTTCACCTGACCCATATCTCAATCTCCACTTCGCCCAACTCTCATCTCTACAGCTGCTCTACCCATCTCTCATCTCTACAGCTGTTCCGTCTGACTCTTATCTCCACAGCTATTCCACCCAACTCTTATCTTTACAGCCTCTCTTCCTAGCTCATATCTTAATCACCGCTCTTCTTGGCTCATATTTGCCGCTTTGCCCAGCTCATATCTCAATCGCCGCTCGACCCGACTCATATCTCAATCGTTGTTCTACCCGCTATTATCTCAAAAGTTGCTCTACCCAATGCTTAATATACGTTTGATAATACATGCATATTGAACCCTTCGACACCATATACCCAATCTTACGGGTTGATCACGATAATTAAGGATGATAAGCTGACACATAAGTCAATATTTCATCATCGAACACATAATACAAAGATAGTTTGATTACTCAATCCAGAAAAAATGTATCCTCTGGTCTCTCTCCTATAATTATTTCATCAGGCAGATCAATCATTAGGTGTTCTTCCTAGCAGAGGTACCATATTGCTCCTCCCACCCTAGGTACGAGCGGGTGGCCAAACTGTAGCCCAAATAGAAATAGGCCACTTGCCCTATCTTCAAACGTTTGTTTAACTTACCCTTATAGACCTGTGAGGCAAATTGGGAAGACACCAACTCATATTTGGTTCGTTCCAATTCAGCTTGTAGGGTGCTTAGGTTGATCACTCGTAGGTCCAAGTCTTGCTGATGTTGCAGTATTATTCGATCCTTGGCCTTTGCCTCCCTGGTCATACGAGATATCACGGAAGCATGCATCTTTTTCAGGTTATATAATTTCATAGTCCTTTGTGCTAAGTCCTGAGAGACATTTTTCTTCAGGGCAAGCTCAGTTCGGACTTTGGACTCGGTAGCAAATAGATGCTCCTTGAGTTCCTTCTAGTTTGAGTGGTGGAGATTTAGGCTTGAAATGCCTCTACTAAGGATTCCTCCATTTCAACAAGTAGTTGAGTTTGGTGTTTCACCCCTAGATGTAGTTATTGGATCTCTTGAATCATGATATAAAGAGAAGATTTTGACTCCATTACCTTGAGGGATTCACTAAAGAAAGATGGAGCACAACTAGGATACGAGAGAGATGGGTGTTAGAAGCCTAAGGGGAGGGGCTCCTTTTAAAGAATGATCATGGACACAAACCCTATGATCTCTTTGGAAGAAGAGATGCCTCCTATGACCATTGGATCAAAGGGTAGGTGAACTGTCATAGAAGGTTGTGCAGTATTGCCTAGAAAACATATAGTAGGCAGAAGCATGACAGTATTAGAAAGGAGCGATATTTATGACAGCAATAGGAAGAGGTGAAGAGGCACGCCATCACAAGTTCTTTTCTTACCTTTATGACATCGGCAATCTATCAAGCTAGGTCGGTAACATGCGAGTAGCTTCAACCTTGCTAAATAGCGAGACAGTGAACATGCTATGGTCTAATTAGTCAGATATAAGCTTCCTTTGACTAGACTTGAAGAGGAGTTATGTAATATGGGAAATAGTGGATGACCCCAGTGATAGGGTGGAGACAATAGTTAAAATGACATGACAGTCAAAAGTCAGGAGGACATGGCAGTTAAAGTCTGAAACTACAGGTCCAGACAGCTCAATTCTCTACTCTCGGTCAGTTTTTACGCAATTCAATTCTCTTGGGCACCGCCCTAGCTTATTCCCAGTTGGCTTCTTAGCCGTCGGACCCCAGGGCTCAGCCCCCTCACTTTTCTTACGCACCATTCCAGCTTATTCCCGATCAGCTTCTTAGCAGGTCGGACCTCAGGGCTCAGTCCCCTCACTTCTCCTCGGTACCGTCCTAGCTTATTCCTGGTTGGTCTCTTAGTCGATCGAACTCTCAGAGCTCAGTCCTCTCACTTCCCACTTTCCCTGGGCATCGTCCCAGCTTATGCCCAGTCGGACCCCCAAGGCTTAATCCCCTCACTTCTCCTGGGCACCGTCCTAGCCTTTCTCTCGATCGGCTTATTGGCTGGTGGTATTGTAGGACCATAATATGCTAGAGGGGTGGGTGGGGGTGGGGAAATAACGTTTATCGAAAATTGAGAGTTAAAATGAGTTACGTAGCATAATACATAAAACAAAAAATAACGCTAACACAGATTATTTTACTTGGTTCAGAGTATGTGACGACCCCTACTCCATGGCCCGCGATCGTTGATCACTTTTGTTGGACAATTATTATCAATTTAAATAATGTGTTACAAGTATGAGTACAAAAATTGAAATAATTGTTACTGACAAACAAAAAGGAAATTGAAGTCTTTTGTTCTTCGAACTTATTAGCAATCTTTCGGTGTCGTCGGAGCCTTTTTAGAGCAGCACGTAAGAATGAAAGTCGTAGAAAGTGTGCCCAGGCACACCTGGTCTGGGCACCGGGATCCCTTATGGGCGCTCGGGCTCCGATTTTTTAGCCACCTTTTTTCTTGCAAAAAGGTTTAGTCCAAATAAATAAAAATATGTTTATCCTGCAAAACAAAGTTAGCACAATTACGATAAGAGTAGTAGTAATTAGATCACGTCTCCTCAAGACCAGGATCTAGTCAAGGTCTCATCTTAAGTTTCCCAAATTAACCTAAGCTGGACCGACTCCTATAGTTCTCTCAATTGGGAACACGTGCTCACTGGATCTCTCCTCCAATTGCTTACATCAACTTACCAACTACAGTCATTTGACTTGTCTTTGACCCACCAGGTCTTCCTGCCAGTTGTCAAGTTCAGCGGACCCAACTGGATTTCGGCCGGTTGTTAGGTCCTGCGGACCCAACCGGACTTCCCGCCGGATATCGAGTCTCGCAGACCTATTTGGATTTCAACTTGGTGTCAGGTTTTTCAGACCCGCCAACTCCTGCACACTTGGTAAAGCAATTAAATCATAAAACACTCTAACTTTAATCCATTTGACATTCATCAAACCTGAGTTAGATCATTAGTGCAAATTACACCAACAGATACTACACCTAGTTGGCTCTACGTCAGGGGACAACGTTGTTAGTGAATTACAACAGTCTGTCAGAGTAACAGCTAGTTGTCAGGAAATATTCCGATACTCTACCACATGAGAGTCACAGAACATTTCTCCATCCAATGGGAGTTTGCTGTGCACCTTCTGTCATCCAACATTCCTTGACACTCGACATTCTCTGACACCTGATGATTACAGAGGTTATGAAAGGTAGTATAAAAAGGGATGTCCTTTCTATTAGACAAGTATGCTCACGCACTCATACACTCGCATCTACTATTCATTTTCGGTCCACATTTTCACTTTCATGCCGCTTCTGAATTGAGCATTAGAGGATCTATGTCAGGGACCTCTTCCTTAATTCTCGCTCTAACACTCCCGAGTGTTTGGTCGGTGGTGTTTGCAGGGTCATAGGTACCGCTGACGATCCTCTCCCCTTACTCTGAAGGTCTTTGGTCCTAGATTCCTCTCTTTGTTAATGTTCTTATCATTGTTATAGACTTTTCTATCCGACTCAGTTTTCGGACGGGATCATTGATCCCCAATCTTCACGGTCTTAATATGCAATGAAGTTAATATTAATCAATATTCAACATGCTAGCTATTAATAAAATCAAATAAAATAGATAACATTAATATTTCACATAGTTAGTATTTTTTATGGAAATGCAATGAAGTTATATAAATTTGTTGCTATATATAATGATATATTTGGAAGCTTGAATAATTGGAAAGATTCTTTTTTTAGACTCACAAATTAATTATAAATGGAAAATACTAACAAAACATTGTCCTTGCACAAATTATTTTGTAATTATTTTTTTATTTTATTTTGTCCATAATTTATCAATAAATACATATACAATCTCGAATGAAAACCTTACACGAAACCATAAACCTTAGTTTCTTTATATTTTACAAAGTTATGTAATCTTGAAAGGTGGTCGGCCAAGAAGAGCACTCCGTCGGCATAAAGAAGAGATAAACGATGGATCCATCATGACAATCATACTCCGAAAGAGAACATCGATCATCCTTTAGCAAATGCCCATCCTTGTGAGTGAGTAAGATCCTACTCGCTTCGATTTCCATTTTGCTTGCGATCTTCTTTTTGAGACTGCTAACCGTCTCTTCTTCATCTATCTCTACATAAAATAATGAACCGGTAAGAACTTCTACTCCTAACTTCATCTCGCAAAATCCTCCTTCAAAATTGGTCTATGGCACAATAACTATTTATACACATATTCTTGGAAGAAATAAATCAGGGAATATGGAAATTCTTTTAATTCATCATATATAGAATTTTATAATTCTTTGGAAAGTATTACTGTCTATCTTTCAAGTATGGAAGCAATATTATTTCATAAAGCACAGAAAATAATATAAAATAAAATTTATTTTGCTCAATGTGTGTATATAGTTGGACGATTTTGCTCAATGTGGAAAGTGTTTATTACACAAAAAAATAGAGGAATGCGTTTTTTTTTTTCCTTCAGTGCATGAATTTTGCCATTGTGGTAAGCAGCACCCGCATGCCAACCCTGTCCGGATTAGAAAAGTATCTAAAAAATTATAAAAAATACCATTTGTTTTTCAAAAAACTGATTTTCTGATTTTATTTCCTATTTAATTTCTTAAAACATATTTTTTATTTTTATTAATTATTTTAAAAAAAATTGAAATAGACAGGCTAAGTCCGGGCTAACCGAGGATATATATAGCTCAATGGAACCTAACATAATCCATGATAGACCAAACTAAGTTCAACCTATCATGCCTAAAAATTAAGCCAACCTAATAAAAATATCTCTTCACCTTCATCTTTCAACCCTTTCATCTTAATGAAATGTAAAGGAAGAGCTATCTTTCAATAGAGGAGAAGGTTCCTTCGTGATAATCTTCGTCGGGACAATGACTTCTTCTTCGTGGTGATCTTTTCTGAGGCAGCGGCTTCTTTTTCTTGAGAACTATTAGTCTATTTTGTTTCGTACAATGTTTCTTACTATCAACAGTGGTATCCGAACGATATGCTCGGCAGAGGACAAATCCCTCGCCGACAACCACATTGCAGAAGAGGCTACGCAGGAAAAACGCGACAGTGTCACAATTTTACAATTGCCAGGTGCGGGGCAACGAGTGGAAAACAAGGACGCCAGTGACCTCGTCAGGCGCCGGTAACCACATCAGGTGGTTGGCGATCGGTGTTCGTGGCTGGCGAGCACCGACGACTACCTCGACGGGCTGATGATTGGCCGCTGTGGTCAAAACCTAGTATTAGTCGCTATAGTGAAAGTGCTTATTGTTTAATTGATCAAATTTATTTAATCGATTAAATAATTTCTTCACGAGATCTGATAAAAAATTTGATTAAATTAAATCAAACAAATTGAGAAAGCGTGAGAACGTGTGAACGAAATTTATGCAAGTTTGAAATTGATGTCAACACTACGGTAGCACTTGTTTGTGTGTGTGTTTTTGACACTAAAGATTATTAATGTAATGGGTCTATATTTATTTATGTGTATTTTTAATTAAGACATGCAATTTGAGTAGTGCTTCAATTGCTAGCTAGAGTAAGTAAAACAGTCTGGTTCATTTGAACAGTTTCGTTCAAGTGAACCAATCAGATTAGTCCAATCATACTTATGGCCTAATTCAAATTATTAGTTAATTTAATGAGAGTAGATTGGTCCTTTTAGACTTTGATCTGATTCAAACGATTAGTTGATTTAACAAAATCAGTTAGATTAATCAAACTAGATATCGATGGAATCATATTGATTAGGTTTAATCAAAGTAGGCCAGATTTGATCAAATTGTTCTAGATTATCTAATAGATCATAATTGATAAAATGAGCTTTAGTTTGATCAAAATTAAATATGTTTTGTAACTGGTTTGTCAGTTTTATACGGATATTATTATTTTTAATTCCAGATATCGAGGATGATATACACGATGACTCATCGTTATACAGAATGAGTTGAGGGAGGAGGTTGAGTATGACACGATTTACAGACTCATAGGCCATATTGGATGGCTCAATCGACTGTTCTGGAAGCTCGAGTAGGAAGAGTTTCAAATCCTCGACAATAACAGGATTTGGGCTTTGATTCAATCATTATAAGGGCATTCCAAGGAGGTAGCACACCATATATGGGGGCACTATGATATTTTTCATTTATTATTAATTAGGTTCACATGGATGCATCTAGTGGAAGTGGTAGCTCACCTTTTACGACTCAACCTAAAATATTATCTCCATCCAAAACACTAATCATTCATGAGAAAGTAGTAGATATTGGAGGCAAAAGGAAAAAAGTAGCGGATGTAAGGTCACACGCCAAGAAAATAAGGAGAAATGACAAAAATGAGGTCATTAATGTTGTTGCTATTTGCAATTATTGCAAAATTTAAGTTCTTGCCTATAGCAGAACACATGGGAATAATGACATTGATGGACATGTGAAGAAATGCAAAAAGAATCCTTATAATGCGATGAAGTCAGGTTCTTCTCAACCAATCTTAACACAGTCGCCCATGAATAATGATTTGACACCCCACATCTTTAGCCAAAAATGCTTGAAGATAAGGTTGTCGCATTTGTTGTTAAAGATGAGATGTTGTTTAGGGTAGTGGAAGGGGCAAGGTTTGTAGAGATGATGAAGGAAGCTCAATCTCGATTCAAGATTCCCAATAGAAAGAAAATTGCATCTCTTGTATGAGATTTATATGTAGTAGTGGTGACTAAGATAAAGAGTATCATTGGTGATCAAAGGGTAAGTATCACAACTGATACTTGAACCTCAATTCAGAATATCAATTATATGGTAATTACAACTCATTTCTTGGACAATAATTGGAAGTTGTATAAGAGAATAATAAATTTCACCAAGATTACCTCTCACAAAGGAGATGACATTGGAAAAGTTTTAGAAACATGCTTGAGTGATTGGGGGAATAGATAAAGTTTTCACTATCACAGTTGATAATGCTAGCACGAATGATAAAGCGGTGAAGTACATGGGAAAGAGGCTAAAGGAAATGGGTACTCTATTATTTGATGGTAAGTACTTGCATTTGAGATATTGTTGTCATATTATAAATTTAATTATCAAGAGTGTGTTGAAATTTCTTAATGAGTCAATTGAGTCCATTAGAAACTGTGTGAAGTATATTCACCCTTCTGGGGCATGGTTGGACCAATTTAGGGAATGTGTTATCCTATTGAAGATGGATAAAATGTCAACCGTTCCAATGAATGTGCTTACAAGATGGAATTCCACCTACACAATACTTTTTGTTGTATACAAGTTTAAGAAATTAAAGTGTTTGTAGAATGACAGAGAGTGTTCAATTTGTTGAATACTTTGAAGAGGTAGATGGTTTGGAGGAGAAAAAGAGAGTGGGACCTCCTATGGAAAAAGATTAGGAGAAGGTACAAGTCTTTGTGATTTTTCTCAAGAAATTTCATGATACTACATTGCAACTTAGTGCTACCAAGAAAACTACATCACTCTTGATTTGGAAGGAAATAGTTGCAATGAGGATAGACATTGATGAGACAATACTTGACACAACTGTTCCTTCATTGCAAGAAGTTGCTAAGAGAATGGAGAGTAAGTTCAAGAAGTATTGGGGTAATCTTGAGAAGGTGAACAAGTTTGTTTTCCTAGGCCACATTCTAGATTCTCATTATAAACTTCAAATGATTGGGATCCATTTGGGAGATATGAAATTGGATGCTAGTAAAATACAATCCTTTGTTGATGGTTTAAAGAATTGTTTAATGGAGTTGTATCATGCATATAAAGGGAATTCACCTTTGGATCATATTAATGGGATTGATGATGGCAATGTAGACAAAGATTTGATGGAAATGTATAAGAATGATCTCGTTAAACTAAACTACCATCTAAAAATGGCTCAAGTAAGAAAAACTCAAAAACAAGCAGAAATAACTAATGAGATGGACAAGTACTTCTCGAATCCTTTTGTGAAATGGAGCTCAAGCTTCGATATTTTGGAATGCTAGAAAGGGAATACAATGACATTTCCAGTCTTTTCTAAGATTGCCATGGATATTTTTTCAATCCCTTCATCTACTGTTGCTAGTGAGAATTCTTTTAGCCTTGGGAGGAGGGTTGTGGATTCATTTAGGGCACCATTACATCCCAAAATGGAGGAGTCACTAGTGTGTACTAGTAATGGACTTAGAGGTGAAGAAATTAACTTATCCAAGGATCTGATAGAAGATAAATTCAACTTTTATAAGGATTATGAAGTGGTTAAAGTAAGTTAATATTTAATTTGTTTATTAATTTTTATGAGTATTTTGATTTTTTGTATCATTCTTTTATGAATCAAAATATAAATTAACTTTTACAAAATGAAGATTTTTTTAAACAGATGTGCATCTATTTATTTTAATCATTGATGTTCATGAAAAGGAATGTGAGTAGGAGTAGGATAAGTTGGTGCTTGGTATATATTTATGGTTTTATGTAATTGTTGCATTTCTAGCTATTCCTTAGTTAGGTAAGCCTTCAGTAATCAGTAACTATAAAAGATTGTATGTTCATGTGGATTTATTATTTGATCGGATAATTGATTGAAGATTATAATTTATCAAATTTATAGATTTAATTTTTCTTTTTCGTTATGGTATAGTCGTATAAGAGATATTTGTATCTCATATAATTAAATTGAAATGGTAATTTAAAACACAAATGCTACTTTTTAAAGTATAGGGGTAGGATTTTTAGACAAAATAATTGCATAATTTTCGCTTCCTTGTCTGGTAGAGGGAGCTGTTATACATGCATTTGTGGAGAAGTTACTAAAGCTAAAGAAATGTGCAGATGCTTCTCATTCTGAAAGTTTTATGGTATATACACATATTTTTAGAATCTTGACATATTCACTATCTGTGGTTATTCACCTCTCTCATCATTGGTATTTGGTGAGATTTGTTTTTACCATGGGTTTGAAAGTCCTACTCTAAGCTTTCTAGATTTAGAGAGGTACTCTTTTGTGATAGAGTAGTAAATGCACTTCTTTGAACTTCTGTATCAGGAAAAGTTCTATTTTTTGTACAGATCCCCACACTAGAAAAGGGCAACTTATCATTTTTCGCCCACTAATGGTCATTTGTTGCATTGGACGATGACTCCATCTTTGGTGGGATATGCGATTTCCATCTAGATGATTATCTACATTTCCATTTGTGTCTTGAGATGGTACTTCTTTCGGCTCTTCCAGTAGCCAAAGTCTTCACCGGAGAAGAGGGGAGGACGTACAGTGTTATATCCTTCTTAGTGGGCCATTTGAAAATGAGTTCTTGCACAAAAAAAAAAATAGAACTTGTCCCAAGACTAGGTCAAGGTGCAAAATGAAGTGAAAAGAATAAATGAACTCGAGTGGTGTTACACTAGTTTCGAGAATAAAACTCAATTGCAAGAAAATTGATCTGGAAGAGGTAACTGTACTAATTCCGATCAACTCCGAAAATTTAAAAACTAATACTACAAAGAAATTTACTTGAATGGTAGTTTCATCGATCCAAAGCGACCCCGCTCTGATACCAATTGTAGGATCGATGTGTGCTAGGAGGAGGTGAGTATCACTCATGGTTTTCAATTTCATTTAAAAACAATCTCGGAGTATGACACAGCGAAATAAAGAAAGAAAACAAAAAGCAAGCGCTAACATATTTTGTTTTTACTTGGTTCAAAGTCTATGACGACTCCTACTCCAAAGTCCACACTTGTTGAGTGTTTACTTTGGGCAATTTACTATCAGTTCATAAATTACAATTACAAAGACAATTATAATAACATATACTTTGAATGTTGTAACAATTATACCGACGACTTTAGAATTTGGAGAGTCGTGCTTTCGGTCGTCGGAGTTGCATTGCAGAGTCGCAGGGTCATCCTTGAAGTAATGCACAAGAGAAGAATCGTAAGAATGATTTGTGTCTAATGCACTACTTGAAGAAGACATATATAAGCTGTTGAAGGTGCCTTCAACCTCCTTGAAGGCGCCTCCAGCTCGAAGGTTTATCCCCACAATGTCAGAGATGATAACTTCTGTAATTTGCAAAAGTTATCCCTTTGAAAGCGCCTTCAAGCACATGGAAGGCATCTTCTATCCGCTATCTAAGGCACCTCCAGGTGCTTCAAAGGCACCTCCACGCCTCTTCTACTCAAACCTTTGGCCAAAGTAGCCGAGACGCCTCCAACAGTCCTAGAGGCGCCTCAGACACTGTTCATCCGAGCATTTCCTTGCGCATCCCCTTCCTGCAAGGAATATTAGTCCACAACAAAATATACCTTGCAAAATAAAATTAGTACAATAAAATATGAATAATAAATTATTTAACAGCTTTCGGACTGTCCGGTTATGACATTCGGATTTCCCGAAAACCCTAGGTCCAATCGATGTCTACTGTTCCCTCAACGGGAAATGCGTCCTCACCTACTCCTCTCGAGAGAAATTACCTTTTGCTAGACCGATCCTCCAGACCATCTGGACTTTTGCTTAGCATCCGAGACTTTAGGTATTTATGTTGAACGTCCGCTTCATGACCCATCTAGATTTTCACTTGGTCCACGACTTCTAGGATTTTTACCAAGAGTCCCCAACTCTAGGATTTTACCTAAAGTGCTCGACCTGCCAAGACTTCCTTCAATCCTTTGGATCAGCATTTCGTACCTAAGTGCAGCTAGGACTTTCATTTACCTAGGGTTACCTCCCCCTATGACCTAGGGTTACCTCCCCCTAGGGGTTTTCACTTGCCTAGAATCCACTAGGACTTTCCTGCAAGCTCATTCACACTTGTTAGACAACAAGTAACCTTAACTTTGGACCCTTTGCCATAATCAAAACTTATGTTCGATCATTTGGTGTTCCCTACACCAATACATGTGAAATCTTTGGGACTTCATAAAATATAACACTTTGTAAATATATTAAAATGTCATTATCTATTTAGTGTATATGTGGTTGTTACATTTGGATAAAAGTCTCGGTTAGCATGTTGGCAGGTTGAGATTGGTTCACTCACATGGACAAACATTTTTACTTGTTAAGTATAAATAGAGGTAAGACAATTACTTATGTGACAACTTATGTAGCTGTGAATAGAGACATACCCATAAGTTGGGGTCGCCTTGATAATTATGTCAAGATGAGATCATTTATGTATTAATAATGATTGAAGTAAATGAACCGACTATTTAATGATTCTGGTTGAGGATAGATTAGAATTCATATGTTAGATTTAGGATTAGACATTAGGTATACCTAGATCAAAATATGTATGATGTTAAATTTTAGAAAAAACATGTACTCTTTTTAAAAAGAGAAAAATATCGTAGCATATGATTCATGCCACATGTGTTATGACGATAATAAGGATAGTAGAAGAATGGATCCCTATTTCTCTACTATGTGAGACCTTTGAGATTATAAGTTAATCTCAATCTTACCCTAAATGACTATTAGCTGTCTACTTGAAGTTCTAATCAGTGTCTGCTACTTTAGAATGTATCATATTGATTATGGATGATTCGATCTATGGAGAATAACTAGGAAAATGATTAATTAAAATGAATAGATTCTAGCTAAAAAGGAAGATTAAAATAAATTTACATCTTTGACATTTATTCACTAGTCGACCAATTACATTTTTTTGTTAAGTACTCAAAATATGATTTTGAATAAATTGTATTGATTGGAGATGTTGAATATGCTATTGATATAATAATCATTATGAGGGATTAGAGATATTCATATTAATGTAAATGATTTAATCTGGAGTAAAGGTAAGATATTAATGTCTCAAATTTATTCTATAGAGTAGCTAAGTTAAGTGTAATAATTTTTTTAGTAATAATTGCTCAGTGTGCTTGCTGTCGCATGAACCATTTTCCATTATGTATGAATTGAATGCTCTTACATGGTCTTTGTGACTAAATGACCTTTATAGATTGATTTGGACAAGTGAGAGATGTTTGCGTTAAGAAGGTGAAAGGATTCTTCTTCTCCTTCATCATCCCTTTCACCTTTCTCCATTAATGGAGGTAGAGGAAGAGCTATCTTCCTCTTATAAAAAGGCATCCAAGCCAAAGATGATCGGTTGATCGAAGAAGGTGCAAGGTAGAACTTCTAGTAATCGAGTGGGATTTGATTTGTTGAAATAGTAGAAGGTTCCTTCGTGGTGATCTTTGCCGGGACATCGACTTCTTCTTCATGGTGATCTTCTCCGAGAAAGTGGCTTCTTCTTCATAGTGATCTTCTCCATGACAATGACTTTCTTCTTCTTCTTCTTCTCTGAGTACTATAAATTTATTTTATTTTATACCAAGTTTGTTACTGTCAATAAGAGAAATAATAAAAGAATCATGGATTGCAAAATAAATATATTAAAGGTCAACTTACGTTTTGCCCAAACCAGAGTGAAGATCAGTAGTATCAAAAACAGTAGTACCCAAACCAGAGTGAAGATCAGTAGAATCATGTATATCAATCGAGCAAGAATTGCGCGACAGAGGAGGGGAATAAGGTGGAGAGCTTCTGTTTGCTTCACTGTGTTATCGCAGCCTCCTTATATAGGAGGTCAAGACCAAAGGACAACATTAATGATCAATTAATGATCATTATTTTCACTTGACCGTTTTGATTCTGCATTAATCTATGCATCCGTTACACAAGCAGCAACAAGATTTATGTGACAAAATGTTGGTTGTTCCGCTTGGGTAAATTTTTGCCCCGACCGGTTCGGCATTCGTGTGCTTAGGTCGCGCTCGCACCTAAGTCAACTTGGCTCAGTGCAATCCGGACCCTGGATTTGCATCCCCCCGTGCACCCTTGGATATAGTGCTCGTGATAGCGCTCGGGTACCACTCAGTTCGCCGTGACCACCAGTGCTTGGTGGAGTTCACGGTCGACCGTTGTATCCTGGGAAACAGACGACCCGAGTAAACCTCGAAGCACAGCCGGAGGTGGGCGAATCTATTTCAAGGAAATTGCTATTTGCAGGCCTCGGTCAGCTTGACCAGTCGGTCTCTTTGTCCGACCGACGACCTTACTGCCCGATCGACCTTTCTGCTCTGCAGATCTAGTCTTCTGACCTGGTCTACTGCTCTGGTTTGTCGCTGTGCAGACCTGCTCGACTGCTCTGGTTTGCTGCTCTGTAGACCTGGTATTCTACTCTGTAGTGCAGACCTGCTCTGCCACTCTGGTCTACCGCTCTACAGACCTGCTCGACTGCTCTGGTCTGCCGCTCTGCAGACTTAGTCTTCTTCTCTGTAGTGCAGAGCTGCTTTGTCACTTTGGTCTGCCGCTCTGCATACCTGCTCGACTGCTCTGGTCTGCCACTCTGCAGACCTAGTCTTCTGCTCTGCAAACTTGGTCTTCCGCTCTGGTCTGCCACTCTGCAGACCTGCTCTTCAGACTTAGTCTTCCGCTCTAGTCTGCCGCTCTGCAGACCTGCTCTACCACTCTATAGACCTGCCCTGTCGCTCAGCTCTGCTACGTTACGGAAACCAGCCCTTGCTGGCAGTCTGA
This sequence comes from Zingiber officinale, assembly GCF_018446385.1. NCBI lineage: Eukaryota > Viridiplantae > Streptophyta > Magnoliopsida > Zingiberales > Zingiberaceae > Zingiber > Zingiber officinale. The sequence continues at coordinate 48,709,981 of NC_055996.1, read as the reverse complement.
GATTATCTGCTTAGGTCATTTCGACTGTAAGTTGAATTTAAATTCCTTGTAAGTTTTAAATTCAACTAAGTTCCTTAAAATCTCCAGCAACAGATTGTTTGGTTTCTAACCGTGTAGAGGGCTAGAAATATTCATGTTCTCTAGTGAGGGTCAATTGGATAGTGAGTTAATCTACTTGAATATGCAAATTCATGTTTATCAGAGATCGAGAGTGAATGATCTGATAATTTGTCGACATGAAATACTACTGATCTTCACTCTGGTTTTTTGATATACATTTTACATAAAAAAAAATCCAAAATAAGCACTGTTGGCTTCATGGAAACTAAAGGTTGATTTCCTCTTTGCAGAATGGATACAATTGCTGGATTTTTCTCAAATTTGCAGACGATAGGATCATTTTTCTAATGTTGAACAATATGAACTCTCTATCCTTCGTCTATGGAGATCTTGCAAATTTTATTTTTTTTCAAACAAAGAAGCTTGGAAATGTCTCAAAATTTGTTATGAAATTTGAGTCATCATTTTGGCTAACTCGAGTGACTCAATATTTTGTGCAAACTTAACTCAAACCTTGTTATAGAAAAAGTAAATACAATGCTTTCTAATGAAATAAAAATATTTTTCAAATCACAATAAAATTTAAATAATACTTTTACATGTTATAGATATAAAATAGTAATAACTTTTTGGTGTTTAGAGTATCACTCATAATGTATGTTTACGTAAAAATTGATAATTAAATGCAAGAAATAATAATTCTGCAATAAGTTGTTTAATAAAAAAAAAAAATCTAATTTGATCAATTGAGATAGATTTTTTGACATTTGTAAATATTAAACATAAAAATAGCTAATGATTTGCTGCTTAGAACTTGACCTACCATATACTTATAACAATCATATATCCTTTCTGGATAAGTAGTTTAAGTCAAAGTAGGTTAAGTAAAAGTACCATCTCAAAAATAGAGATCTTGCTTAGATAGATCCCACGTCGAGACTCCCGTCTCGAATCAGAGTCCTGTATCAATGTATATATTTTATTTAGCAAAATTCAAATGAATTTAAATAGCTAAATAAAATCCCGAAATAAGTTGGGGAAAACCCTAATTGATGTAATCATCTAACTACTCTAATAATCCCCTATCCACATAATCTACAACAAAGGTCCAATTCTCTATGCCTTACCTCAATCTCAACGTCACCACTGTTGATCCATAGCCAGGCACGACAGCCATCGGAAATTGCTAGCTGGAGGTACCCTTTGCAGAAGATCCGTTGCCGGAGCTACTAAGTAGCTACTGCCAGGAACAACTACCCTAATTTACAACAACATCCCATAACGAAATCGAAACCTAAATATATACACAACCACCAAAACCCAGGTTACCTTATCCCACCTTTGTATCGACAACCTCTTCCCAACAGAAAGCACAACCAGCGGCTGTTGGCGTTCGAGTAGAATAGATCAGCGGTGAAAACTCGGTGTTAGGCCATGGGAGGGAGACAACCCTTTGGAACGCCGATCACCACCAAAATCCAGCGCGGGTAACCACAGTCCAACTTCAGTGAAATTGAGCTCGAATCTCCTCTTCTGACTGAGGATGAACTTGTGTGGCGCAACAATTCAGAGAAGAGATCAACTAGTAAGACTCCAGGTGTGGGGTGTTGGCGCTGCTTCGTGCGGCAGCGATCTAGGGCAAAGCCATGAGGAGGAAAGGAGGAAGAGGATTAGGCCACCAGGTAGCCAAGAGAGCTTGGCATTGGTGAGGCATGCGGAGGGGAAGACCGCTGTCGGCGGTGGCACCGGCACGATTGGGATCTCCACGGGGAGGAGGCGACGACAGAGGAGGGGAATCGGGGCAGAGGCAAGAGGAAGAGGTGAGGCTTCCCTTAGCCGATGGCTTATACTTGGGGAAGAAGAGACGTCGCCGTTGGGTTGGGAAGATGATGGGCTCGTGGAAGAGGAGAAGGCGCTACTCGGTGTTGCGAGAGGGGAGGAGATCAGGAGAAAATGGGGTTCACCGCAAGCATGGAAGAAAAATAAGAAAAATGATCTTAGGTTAGATAATTAAACCTAAGGTTAAATTCCTCAATTAACTCACATCTTTGGGTGTCCCAAACATGCTTTTCCCAAGCCTATAAATGCATTCCCTTAACATACGCCATACGGGCTTCGAAAAATCCCCAAAAAATTCTAAAAATTCAAATAAGATTATTTCGTCAAATAACCTTATTATTAAATTATTATTTAGGAGCTGTATTTTACATCCTCCCTCATTACTAAAAATTTGGTCCTCAAATTTTCGTTATTACCATGAGCAAATACTAGCAATAACCAACCAAATAAATGCTGAACAGAATTTAACCCACATAGATCAAGCAAAAAGATGAGGGTATCGAGCTCCGATTGTATCCTCGAGCTCCCAAGTGGCCTCCTCATCAAAATGATACTGCCATCTGACTTTAACCAGCCGGATAGTCTTGTTCCGCAGCTGATGCTCTTTGTAGTCTAGAATCCGTATCGGAACCTCCTCCTATGTAACATCAGGCTGGATGGGAATTGATATATCTGACAGAACATGTGCTGGGTCAGGCACGTATCTCCTCAGCATAGACACATGAAATACATCATGAACACCAGCCAGAGATGGTGGTAGCGCCAGACGGTAAGCTACCGCTCCAATCCTCTCCAAGATCTGGAAAGGCCCGATGTATCATGGAGCTAGCTTACCTCGGTGGCCAAATCTCTTCACCACTTTCGTGGGTGAGACTCTCAAAAATACATGGTCGTTAGTAGAGAACTCCAGGGGTCTACGTCTTCGATGCGCATAACTCTTCTGGCGGTCCTGCGCCTCTAACATCCTCCGTCTGATAGTGCAGACCAACTCTGCCTCCTGCTGAGCTCTCTGAGGTCCTAGTAGCTGGGCCTCCCCAATCTCCTCCCAGAGGGTGGGTGTCCAACAATGTCTACCATACAACGCTTTAAATGGTGCCATCTGGATAGTCGAATGATAACTGTTGTTGTATGTAAACTCTACTAATGGTAGGTGGTCCTCCCAGCTACCTCCGAAATCCACAACGCAAGATCTCAGCAAGTCCTCTAATGTCTAGATTATCCGCTCTGACGGTCCATCCGTCAGTGGATGGAATGCTATACTGAAACGGAGCTGTGTGCCCAGGGCTGTTGCAGACTCTGCCAGAATCGGGACATGAACCGTGGGTCTCTATCCGATATAATGCTCAAGGAAACACCATGCAATCTGATAATCTCCCGACAATACAGCTGTGCCAATCGATCCAGCGAATCGATCTTCCGGATCGCTAAGAAATGTGCGGATTTGGTTAATCTGTCAATGATTACACAAATCACGTCATGGCCTCGTTGTGTCCTAGGCAACCCCACCATAAAATCCATGGTGATGTGTTCTCATTTTCACTCCGGAATAGGAATCCTCTGAAGTAAACCAGAAAGTCTCTGGTGCTCAACCTTCACCTACTGACAGACTAGACGTTTAGATAAAAACTCTGTGATATCTTTCTTCATGCCGTTCCACCAATAGGAATGTCTCAAATCTAGATACATGCGTATTCCACCTAGGTGGATAGCAAATCGGGAGCGATGAGCCTCCTGAAGTAGCTCCTCTAAGATTGGGTGAGACTAAGGTACGCATAACCTGTCTCGGAAATAAATAACACCCTCATCATCTCGGGTAAACTCCGTCTGCTGCCTGAAAGCTATCTAACTGCCAATGAACTGTAAGCGTTGATCACTGGCCTGGGCCACTCGTGCTAGTAATTAGCCTTAAGAGCCAAGCATGAGATGATTAGGCTTTTTGGGTTACTCATTGAGTTAGACTCAAATGAACCTACTCATTGGATTGAGTCCAATCCGAATGAGGCACATTTGATTAATGGGTTAGACTTATTGGATTATTGGATTAATGGTTAATCCAATATAATAATCCAACCCATTAAGAGGAATACAAAGAGACAAAAAAATCCTTGGTATTTATGGGATGAATATAAATAGGTTTTGTCATGAATTTTTCATTATGAGATGAAAATGAGATGAAAAGTGTGAGTTTTAGACTACCCTCTTCTTCCGCCTCCTTCCTTCAAGGCCGATTCTTCAAGTTTTGGCCGAATCATTTTTCTTGCTAGCACAAGAAGATGGTTCTTCTCCAAAGGCTTCGTTCATGTGACGAATGAAGGATGTGTTCGTGTGGATATCGTAGAGGCGCAGACGCTTGAACGCGCTGAGATCTGCATCTAAAGAAAAAAGGTTACTGTCGGGATAGCGAAGGGCACACAATAAAGGTATACCTCTTATGTAAAACTTAGTATATGATTGTTTTCTCCTTCGCAAGGATCTTCTGGAGAGGATCTAATTAATTTTTCGCTGCGCTTAAGTGTGTTTAGCGCGCTAGATCCCAATAGTGGTATCAGAGCCACTCGCGAAGGCATATACTAAGTTGTTAGAATTTTATATGTGATATAGATCTTCCATGAGATGTCTACTATGATCTACATGATTATGGGTCTCGGCCAAATAAGGTTTTGGCCAAAGAGAGTTTTAGCCAAACTAGGTTTCGGACAAACTATGTCTCGGCTATCCAAGGTTTCGGCCAAATTGGTCTCGGCCAAAATACTATTGTGAACAGATAGGTTTTGTGGGACTATCGTGGCGTTGCGGCTCATAATTTGTTGTTGAATTCATAGTAAATTTTATGTCATAAAATATTGTGAATGTTATATGACATGGTGCATGGTTATGACTTTTAACCCCAATGTGATTGGATGTGTGTGTATGTTATAATTCATAATACGACCTGCGTGTTGTGCCTTCATCCTTTTATTCTTATTGTAATTTAGACTACACTCGAATGTAACTCGAGTTTCTTTAGATTTTGTAATGTACAAATCAGAATGGAGTTAGTCTACTGGATGACAGGTGAAAAGGGAGAAGGACAACAGCACACGACGACCAAGGAAGCGCTTGGAAAAGTTGTTTTGACTTAGGTTGACTTATCGCTCTTTTCATTGGTTTGAGAAGATCGTAGTGATGGGGCCATAACCATGTCACGTTTAAATTAGCATATATGTTAATGTATGTCATGATATGCCATGAATGTATGTGATGCATGTGTAGCTATCGTAATTAGGTCCTTTTTCATATGCCTACCAAAGTTTGGTACTCACTACTACCTCGATCAATTGTAGTCAGGTTTGCCAAAACAAAGTGACTTATTTTATCTTGTAGAGTGCGATAGGACAATTGTGATGTCCGACTATTGAACTTTGGGTGTGACTTAACTAAGTTGAGAACTTAGAGGCATATCCCATATGATGAAATTCAAATTATACTAGTCTTGGGCGATTAGCCAAAGCTAACTCAAGATGAGTTATAATATAGATTTCATAAGATGGGCAAATGAACAAATAGTCTTGTTCACCTAAAGATACAAGAATTACATAGAATGTAATTGGTAAACATTGTCTACCTAAGTTATACTAAGTCTTGGGCGATTAGCCAAAGCTAACTCAAGATAAGATATAATATGAGTCTTGTCTAATTGGTACACGTTGCCTACCTAATGTATACAAGTCTTGTGTGATTAGACAAAGCTAACTCAAGATGAGGTATAATGTGGATCTTGTCCCACTTGAATGTTTTTGCTTTTGGGTTTAGAGCTAGTAGTGACTTGCTCCTATCAAGCTTTAGAATTCAGTCAGAGAATCATTTAATTAAAGGCCTAATTAAATGATTTGAGTATGATACTTCTCTACATTTTATTGTTGTAGATCACCATGTCGTCTAGTACGTAGAAGACACTATCTCTGCAATCTGTCCTTGATAAGGACAAGCTCAATAGAACTAATTTCCTAGACTGGTATAGAAACATGAGAATAGTTCTCAAGAAAGAAAGAAAATTGTACGTCCTAGAGAAGCCTATTCCTAAAGTACCCCTTGCTACTGCCACTAGAGCTGATAGGAATGCTTACAAGAAGCATCAAGATGATGCATTAGATGTATCATGCCTTATGCTCGCCACCATGAACTCTAAGCTTCAGAAGCAACATGAGAACATGGATGTTTATTATATGGTTGAACATCTTAGACAACTATATCAAGGACAAGTAAGACATGAGAGATTTGAGATCTCTAAAGCACTGTTTCAATGTAGAATGTAAGAAGGAAATCTTGTAAGGCCATATGTACTCAAAATGATTGGGTATGTAGAAAACCTGCAGCGATTGGGATTTCCATTAGGCTAAGAATTGATCACTAATCTTATCTTGCAGTCATTGCCTGATAGCTATAGTCAATTTGTCATGAACTACAACGTGAATGAAATTGTCAAACCGCTGCCTGAGATGTTAAGCATGTTGAGAACTGCTGAACTCAACCTTAAGAAGGGAAAGCCTAATACCATTTTGATGGTGTCCGAGGGCAAAGACAATTGGAAGCCCAAAGGTAAGGGTAAGACCCAAGCCAAAGGAAAGGGCAAGACTCATGCATTGAAACCCAAAGGTGGGGTTGTTAAGGAAGGAATCTGCTTCCATTGTGGTGAGACCAGACACTGGAAGAGGAACTACAAGTTATACCCAGAGGAACTGAAAAGAAAGAGAAGTGAGACTTCTGCCTCAGGTATATATGTTATAAAAGTCAATCTGTCTATTTTTTCTTCACGGGTATTAGATACCAAGTGTGCATCTCACATTTATACTAATGTGTAGTGGCAGAGAAATAGTAGATCATTGACAAAGGGCAAAGTGGACCTACGAGTAGACAATGACACAAGAGTTGCTTCTATAGCTGTAGGAGCATATTCCTTATCTTTGCCCACTGGGCATGTTTTAGAACCTGAAGAGTGTTGTTCTGTGCCTACTGTTACGTTCCACAAGTGTACGGAAATGTCGCAAGTAATATAAAAGATTATCGTATCCACAGGGACTGGAATAAGCACTAAAAATATCTCAAAGCGAATTAGCTAAACAACTAATCAATTGGTTTCAAATGCTAAGGATGAAAAACAAATCTAAAATGAAAGATTAACAAAAAAAAGGATTGGGGTTTGAGCTATGATAAAGGGAGGTTCTAGGAGTTTTGATTTCTTTGTAAGATCTCTTGAATGTATATGGTTTACCAATTCTTATTTCTCAATTGTCTAATATTTGTAGAAGGTTGTCGGTTCTCTCTTGCAATAGATAACCGGCTTAGGATTGAAAAATGTACCTAAATGTGATCAATTAGATATGAGCCTACGTTGTCCTTACACAGGATTACACCTATTACTATGCTTCCCTCGGATATCAACATAGAAGTTCATAGCTTCTTAACCTATAAAGATACAAGGATTGAATCATAAAATCTATCCTACCCTCTTGAATATTCTCATTTCCCCTTCAAGGTTATCCCTCAAACGTCCTTACACGGGCTTGCACCTGTCACGTGGATCCCTCGGAAAATCGAGTGAGAGTTAATCTCTACAAAGTCTATAAGATATCCAAACAATCAATCAAGAATGAGAATTAAACTCTAATCACAATTAATCATTCAAGATCCAATCGATACAAACTAGGCAACATCATAGAAATAAAGAAATGGCAAATCCACAAGAGTTTACATCAATTTATCTCACAAATACTCCATCCATCCTAGAACAACAAGATCTACTCCATAAAAAGAAGAAAGAAAACCAAAGATAAGAAGATTACAAGCATTTCTTCAATCCCAATCCAAGAAGGGGAGAGAAAGAAAACTTATCTACAATATAGCTCCATCTTCGGATCTAATCCTCGCTCCCGGAGTCGAATTCGCCAAGATCTCCCTTTAGATAGCCCAAAAATCCTCCCAAGAATGAGAGGAATCCACCAAATCTTACTTTCTACCAAAGGGGAGAAGATCCCCTTTCAAATCTTCAAAGAGGCTTTAAATAGAGGGGGGCTTTCGGGCGCCACACGGGCCCGAGGCATGGCCGTGTGAGGTTCACACGACTAGAGCCTTTCCCCTCTCTGCCAACCATACACGACCATGTGATGTACACGGCCGTGGACAACTCCCATCAAGACCTCCAAGCACGACTGTGTAGATCCACACGGCCTGGACTGCCTCAGCTTCTGGAAACCTGGCACGGCCGTGTGATGCACACGGCCAGAACACTTTTAAGTGCTGGGAACCCTGCACGGCCGTGTGATGCACACGACCAGGGCCTTCTTGGTCTCTAGAAACCTTACACGGCCATGTAGATCCACACGACCATGTAAGGATTGAACTCTGATTTGCTTCAAGACTTGGCACGACCGTGTGAGGTTCACACGGCCAGGCCAAGTTCCTTGTCTGTTTCTCCTGGTTGACCACACGGCCAGAGCACTCCACCCAGGCAGGGCCGTGTGTGGCACACGGCCAAGTGCTTTCTCCAATGCTTCGCTCATAAGTTTGTCCAAGAATGAATAATCTTCACCAAATTCGACTCCTGTGTACAAAAAATGCACAAAAAGCAGATCTCCGAACAAAAAGAGTAAATATGCTAAAAGAAAAACTGGAAGTATAAAAATGCATAGATCAAACAAGCTCAAAGTATGTAAATGTGCGTCAAAACATGCATAAAAGTATATAAACTCTACGCACATCACATCCCTAGACTTAAACATTTGCTTGTCCTCAAGTAAAATGCTGCAATCTAAATTCATATGTTCTACAATGCATTCATAAACCCTAATGTACTTTCCTAACTCTATCAAAGAGTTCCAATAACAAGCATAATCATGGAAACAAATCAAGTATGGCTCAAGCTTAAGTATCCCGTGCACAGTGTAAATGTAACTCAAAAACTCTTCAAGTTTCAATCTATGTCCTAGTCAAGTCGTCATCAAATTTGAATTCCTAATGTTTCCGGTGAGAGACAAGTAATCAGTGATAGGCACTTACTTGCCACTCACTTGATTCATATTTCTCAACCAACCCAAGGTCTCAAAGGTGTGCTCAATCTCAAGAGAAGCTAAGCAGTCATTTCCCCAGTAACCTAACTCGGTCTCAAAGGGGTGACTTGCTAGATTCTACTCACGATAACTGTTTTTTATATCCCTTATTTTTTTTCATTGCTTTTCTTTTTCAATTTTTTTCATAAGTATTTGCATTGGGCAAATCTTATTTCACAAGTGTACTTTTAGCACAAATGTTGGGATATTTTGATTTTTCCAAATGAGCTTTCATGAGTTGAGCCTCATCCAGTAACCAAAATGAAGTTTGAAAAATCACCATGAAAACCAAGTACTAAACAAACAAGATGAATCATGACTATTTCAATGATATCAATCATTCAAGCATCAAGTCAAAGTATAGTGAAAGTAAGATTCTTAAGGTCAAGCCAAGACTAAAACTCATCTCTATATGATTCTTAGCTTGTTTCATGCTACCCAAGATAGAGAAAAGAAGTACATAAAGCTTACTACTAGCATCATTTACAATATCATGAATCTAGATAATGAACGTGCTAACATTTTATCTTGAATCCAAGAAAGCATAAAAGTGAAGATTGATGTTCTCAAGATGTTTGCCAAAGAATTTTAAAAGATAATCAAATGACTATCAAAATAAACACTCATGCAAGACAATCAAAATAGAATGCAAAACAAAAACTACACATGCAGAAAACAAGAAAACAATAAAAAACTGAAACAAAAAGAAATCAGGTTTGACACCCCCCCCAGACTCAAACTTTTCATCGTCCCGATGAAATCAATATGGTGGAGGTGGAGGTGGAGGTGGAGGTGGAGGGGGACGAGGAAAAGGGTGCCTACGACGTGGCTGACCAATGGGAAAACTCGGGAAACCAGGAGTTTCGCTTAGGATTACATGATACTCAAACAAAGCATCAACTTGTTGGCTAGTAACACTCATGCTCTGCATAAAGTCTCTCATTCTAGCTTGATTAGTATCATAATCCTGGACAAATTCGGCCACTTGACCCTGAAAATTCCTTGTAAACTGAAAGTGCTCTTGTACTTCTCTAAACTGATTATCTGATAAAGAGAAACGACCTTCCAATATTCTTCGTTGGGCATCATGCTTCTCGTGGAGCGATTATAGAGAAGTACAGAAATCAGAAAAATCAAATCTGGAGGAACCCGTACCATAAGCAAAAGAATGCCTAGTAGGATCTGGATGTTCGGAAGGCTGCGGGTATCCAGATATTGAGGGTTCAATGTGTGGCTCTGTGTCTCCAGATATAGAGAGAACATATTCAGGAACAATATCGATGATTACCCAATTAGCAGGGTTACGAATAGACGTTCGTTCAGGACAAGGAAGAGGTAGAGGAAAACCATTCCTCCTAGGGAATGCAAACTCATTCTCATCCCGAACGATCATTTTCATGGCAAGACATGCATCAATATCTATCATGTCATTGCCATGAATTATTTCCAACCCATCTAAATCAAGATCTAAATTATAAGCTATTCGGGTAATCAATCCACCAAAGACAATTGATCCCGACGATGCCCTTGCGGCTCTTAACAAGGTTTGTACAAAATGAAAACCAGAATCGAAATCGACCTTATGAAGCATGGCCCATAAAGCATAAAGCTCTATCTTTTTTAACTACCCCATCACTCTCTCCCCTACCAAAAATAGTTTTGCTCATAATTCTATGTAAGTACCTAAAAATGGGGTTTTGCATATGAGAAGCCTTAGCTCTTAAAGGCTCATAAGGTTGATCCAATCCAGTTAATGCATTCCAAAAATGATTCCAATTAAACCTTGAATCAAACCTACGAGGGCTACCGGTAGACAATCCAAAACAAGAATTAAAATCACTAAATGTCCATTAAAATTCTTGATTCATCAATCTAAATGAAAATTTTTCAATATAATCATCCTCATTAACAAAATGGACATCTAATGAACTTAAAAACTCCAAAACAAGACGAGGATATGTAAGCAAATGTGTGTACATAATATCACCCCACTCTAAAAACCCAATCAACAAATCTACATCTTCCCTAATTCCAAGCATATCAAGAACAGTTGGGTCCATGTATCTAGTACACACAATTTTTCTATTGACAAGAATTGCAAATCTAGTTATATGATCATCATTTCTAAATACTATATTGAATTCATTGTCATTACCTTCGTTGCGCGAAGTCCTCTTTCCTTTGCCCTTCATCGGTTGTTTTCCTTTATCCCTACATGGTTCCTTCTCTTTGTCTCCACTAGATCCACCACCTCCTTTGCGAAGTTTCTTCAAAAGATTGGACATCTTGTTGAGTTTAGATGAGGGAAGGGACTATTTAGGGTTAGACAAGTAAGATCTCAAAGAAACAAATCTTTGAAGAACAAGATCTGAGGTTAGGAGAACAAAGATCTTGAGTGTTGGAGAGGAAAAGAATCTGGATCTAAGAGAGTTTGAGGAAAAGGTTGAAGAAAAGAGGGATTTTAAAGAGATTGAGAGAAAATAAGATGTTTTAAGAGAGGTGGGTGTGTGCGGGACACGGCCAAAATCTGGCCGTGTAAGGAAAACACGGCCTCTTAAGGGCTTCTCCACACGGGCCGTGTAGATCTACACGGCCCCTCCCTTTTCCACCTCGACTTCACTCACACGGCCGTGTCTGGTACACGGCCGCATCCTTCTTTTTCTCGGCTTTCTTCACACGGTCGTGTCTGGGACACGGTCTTCTGAGTTCTCTTCTCTAGATTTGGCACATGGCCGTGTTTGGTACACGACCGATTCAAGCTTTTGCTCTGATTTCTCCACACGGTAGTGTCTGGAACACGGCCGAAGAACTCTCCTTCTCTGGATTCTTTGCACGGCCGTGTCTGGTACACGACCATGCTCCCTTCCTTCTCTGCAGACTTCACACGGCCATGTCTGGTAGACACAGCCAGATTTTTTTCCTTCACTGCTTCATTTGCTTGGCTGTGTACAACACACGGCCATGCCCTGTTTTATTCCATTTGATGTTTATTCTCCTAATCCACTTCTCCAATACTTCCATGCCCATGAAGAAGTCATGGCTAGCTCATGGAAATAGATTTTAACCTGAAAACAAAACTAAAATATAGTGAAAACAAAATAAAGATGAAAATACAAAATATAACTAACTAAAAGAACCCTTGGGTTACCTCCCAAGAAGCTCTTGTTTAGGGTCTTTAGCTCGACCAATCCAACTTATTCTTCTCGTTTCCTTGCCCTTGGAGGGCAGATATATTTTTCATTTTTGTTGGGAGGTCTCCTCCCAACATCCTCCACCAAATTATTCTTTTCATTAGGCGGCCTTCCATGAGAATGGAAATTCCATTCCTCAAGTTTGTAAATGCTTGCCTTGCTACAAGCATTTAAAAGAGAAGAAACATGGTTAGAGGCATTAGATAAATCATATTCCAACCGTTCCTTATCAATTACCAATGACAACTTATGATTTTTAACATCAATAATTGCTCCAGCTGTAGCAAGGAATGGTCTTCCTAATATGATAGAAATCTTAGGGTCCTCTTCTATGTCCAACACAACAAAATCTGTGGGAATAATACTCCCACCAACTTCTACTGGCACATCTTCAATAATACCCATAGGGTACCTGCAGGAATGATCAACAAGTTGTAGTGCCATTGTAGTAAGTTTAATATTTTTGAGACCTAACTTATTACAAATTGAATAGGGAATGAGGGTAACACTTGCCCCCAAATCACAAAAAGCTTTTTCAATGAATTCTGTTCCTATATTGCAAGGAATATAAAAGCTCCCTGGATCCTTCAATTTCGGGGAAGTGTTCTTCACCAAAAGAGCGCTGCATTCCTCAGTTAGTGCAATGGTCTCTACATCTCCTCTCTTTCTTTTATTTGACATGATGCCCTTCAGGAATTTGGCAAACTTTGGCATTTGAAGAATAGCATCTATAAGAGGAACTTCAACGCATATCTCTTTAATCTTCTCCAAAAATTTGCCAAATTCTTCATCCTTTTTAATCATATTGAGTCTTTGGGGAAAAGGGATAACTTTGCTCTGAAGGTTCAGTGGAAGAGTCTCTTCAACCTCAATGGTATTCTCCTCATTATCAAAAATCTGACTAGGTGTAGGAGGAGAGAGCTCTTCTTCATTTTGCATCCCTTTTTGAGCAGTCACTTGGGGATTTCCCAAGGTTCGTCCGCTCCTAAGCTTAATTATGTTGCAATGCTCCATAGGATTTACATCAGGTTTTCCAGGAAGTTGTCCTAGTGCTCTAGAAGATGAGGAAGCTAGCTGGGCAATTTGGCTATCCTGAATCTTTTGATGTTTTTCAGAATTATCCATTCTCTGAGTAAGCTTCAATAGATCCTGCTTCATTTCATTTTGATTGGAGATAATTTCTTCAAACATCTTTTCAATTTTGGATGTAGGAAAGCCTTGAAAAGATTGTTGCTGAAAATTTTGTTGCCTAGATTGAAAATTTGGTCTTGCTCCCATAGATGGTCCTTGATCTTGATTATTTCTGTAAGAGAAATTTGGATGATTTTTCCATCCAGTGTTGTAAGTATTTGAGTATGGGTTGTTCTGTCTTTGATTGAAACCCATGATTGCATCGCACTGCTCCAATTGATTAATTTGTGCAGTGATAGCTCTCCCAATGGACATGAGTCATTTGAATGTTCTGAACTCCCACATACTTCACAAGATATAGCAATAACATTTACCATATTTGAACTAGTCCCCATATTCTCAAATTTTTTTGTAAGAGCATCAAGTTTTGCAGCCAATAAAGTCACTACATCAACATCAAATTTTCCTAATGCTTTTGTTATTGGGTTTATTGAAGGATGACCACCACTTTTTTCATTTTCCCATTGATGATGATTTTGTGCTACACTCTCTATGATTTCCTCAGCTTCATCCAAATTTTTATTCATGAGTGCCCCTCCAGCAGCTGAATCAAGGGACACTTTGGTATGATAATTAATACCATTATAGAAAGTATGCAACACTAACCATCTTTCCAAACCGTGGTGAGGGCATTGTCTGAGCATACTATTGTATCTATCCCAAGCTTCAAATAGAGATTCTGAGTCAGCTTGTTTGAAACTTGCAATCAAATTCCTCATATGAGTAGTTTTACTTGGGGGATAGAATTTATCAAGGAATTGTTGCTCACATTGTTCCCAAGTGGTGATACTATTGGGAGTCAAAGAATTCAACCATTGCTTGGCCCTATCTCTCAAAGAAAACCCAAATAATAATAACCGCACTGCTTCTGAAGGAACATCATTCATTTTCATTGTCCCACATATTTCATAAAAGACCTCTAAGTGTTGATTAGGGTCTTCATGTGGTCCTCCACCAAATTGATTTTGCTGCACCATGGAAATAATTGCAGGTTTGATCTCAAAATTATTTGCCTCCACTGAGGGTCTTGAAATACTAGATCGAAAACCCCTAGTATAAGGTGCTGCATAATCATTTAGTGGTCTATTAGCCATGTTCAAATGCTCTTGTTCTTCAATTTATCTCTGCAGAATTCTTCTTCTATGAAATGTTCTATCAATTTCAGGGTCAAGAGGAAAAAATTCTCCTGCAAAGTTAGATCTTCGCATACACAAGAACAAGATTGCAATACAAACTAAATCAAACAAAGAAATTAAAAACAGAGAAAGGCAATACACAGTTTTCTTTCTTGTGTGAGAACAATTCTCAGATTCCTGTACCAGTCCAGGAAATTAGCTCCATTGAGCTTGTCCTTGTCAAGGATAGAACGTAGGGAGAAGGTGTTCGTGTTTGTCGACATGACAATCTACAACAGAAATAATGCAGAAAGTAAATATCATATTCCATTTATCATTTAATTAGGCCTTTAACTAAATGATACTCCCACTGACTTGTAGGACAAGATCCACATCATATTATGACTTGAGTTAGCTTTGTCTAAATCGCCCAAGACTTAGTATGATCAATAGATAACGAATTATCAATTACATCTCTATGCAACTCTTGTTTATAGGATCAAGATCCTCATTTATAAGAAAACTTTAGTTAGCTTTGGCTAAATCACCCAAGATTTAGTATAAATGTGATTTGTATCCTATCTTCCAACCGTTGGAAAATGCCTATAGTTATACCCGATTAAATTGAGTTAACTAGTTATACTCAATCTAATTGAGTTTGTACTCACCCAAGCTTTGATAGGCGGGACCAAGATTGTCCCTCCGCACCCTACCAAGATAATATGCGTTGCTCTGCTTTGGCAGATTCAACAACAACAAATGATCGAGGTAGTGATGGGTATCAAAACTTGGTAGGCATCTCGAGTTGACTTGATTAAGATCTAATCTAATCGTTAATGTGAATCATATACGCATCAAGACACTAATTACCCTACACTAGCATGCATCACATACACACAAGCAAATATATCAAGATATATACATATATTGTAATGAGGTCATGGCCCTACTACGATCTTCTCAAGCCAATGAGAAGATCAGATGGTCAACCTAGGATCAACGGCTTCTTCAAGCGCCTCCTTTGACCGCCATGTGTTGACAACACCCTCCTCGTAACTCCTTGAGTGGACCTTTCCACCACTTCATTTTGTACATTACAAATATGAAACTCGAGTTACATTCGAGTCTAAAATATAATTACAACAAGAATATAAATAAAGGAGGCACGACGCGTAGGTCGCAAATCACATACAACACGTACAACATAAAAATAGCGCGCAAGCCATATTATGAATTACAACACAATTTTTGTCCAATCAAATTGGGGTTTTGGGCCATGATCATCACAATATCATACATAATTCTAAATTATGTATTTTACATAAATTTATATAATTTTACTACTGTTTTTATGAATTTTATGAGTTACAACTTCCCGGCGGTCCCGATTAGCGATTTTCGGGCGCGATCATAGGACAATGCCCCTTGCGAGGTTAGGGGTAGCGCCCCTACTCGCGAAATGAATATCGCAAGTGTCCCATCTTGATCTAACAGTGCCTTAAGCCTCTGTCCCAAATTAATTTGGGTGAGACCTTGTCGTTTCAGAAGGTTTTTCTCGGTAGTTGAAGCCTACAAGCGTCCAAACACTTGTTGCTTCGCCTCTACGAGAAAAATACTCACAAAATCCATAAAAATAGTAAACTTACAGAAACTTATAGATCTGAAATCTTTTTATAAAAACAAAATACAAACAAGTACATGGTTCGCATGTGGCTCTGATACCACTGTTAGCATTTCAGGCCGTAAAAACCGCTTTTCGCACTGCGGAAACCCCGAAGCTAGCCACGGATCCGTGCAAAAATATATTTAAAATTAAATCATGTACATGTTTCTACCCTAAATCTACCTTAGATCTACATGAAAAGAGAGTTACCCTTGTAGCGAAGCCCTTCGCTTATCCCGCTCATCCAAGAGTTGCCGGATCTCGTAGGGTGTCAAGTGTACACCTCTCTATATGTATCCACACGGACAAAAGGTGGAGAAAAACCACTTAGAGTGTGCTAGAACTCTTCATGGTCACGACAGTGGAGGATGAGAGGGAGAGTAGAGAAGAGAGGAGGAAGAAAATGACCTCTTGAATTAGCACACAAATTGCTTAATGCCTCACTTATGTGGACGACCACTTAATGGAGGGGTTTTAAACCTCCATGTAATACCAAGAGTCATGGCTCTTGGTCTTCCTCATGAGGTGGTACACAATGATGTGGCCTTGATGATGTGGAACACCATCATTGGCTGGCCCATGCCAAGTTACAAATGAGGTGGCATTTGGTCAAGTCAAACTTGACTCTTCATCTTCCCTCTCAAGTCAAGTCAAACTTGACTTCTTATCTCCCATGGTTGATCAAATCCAACCTTTGATTCAAGTCAATTTAATTTAGTGAATCTCCATCCATTAAATTAAATTGATTCAATGAGTCATAATCAAAATTAGACTCATTGGACATATGAATCAAATTGAGTCTAACTCAATTAGTCTAATTTGGATTACTCTGAATCCAATTTGGTTTATCATATGAACCTAATTCTCTTGGTCCATCATATGAACCTATTCTCCATCTAAATGTCCTTTGTGTGTGACCCTATAGGTTCTTGTAACGTCAGCAATGCTCCTAAAACCATTTAGAAACATAAGTAATGAGCGGTATCTAGCAACACATCATTACTACCCAAGTTACAAGAATGTTGAGATCCAACATCACCTTTGTGACTACTAATTGTGTCTCTCACAATATGTGACGATGTTCTTCTATCCTTGACATCTAGATTGATCAATTGAGGCATAGACCGTGTCATCCTCTAATCAATCTATATCTTGAACTCTAAGTAGATTCGCTCTAATCAAATGAGCTCAATATCTCATATTGACTCATTTGGGCATGGTCATGCACTTAGTGGTCTCACTCTATCAAGAATCATGATGTCTCTCCTGTCATATAGGAGGGATAGATCCCATCTACATCACTCACATCCCTCCGCAAAATTTGTTACATACCCAGTAATCGCTTTTATAGTCCACCTAGTTACGGGTGATGTTTAATGAAGCCAAAATATGCAACTCCTTATGTAGGGAACCATGGTGACTTCAGGTCCAAGGATTGATAGTCATACTAATAGTCACATGAGGAAGTATATGACACTCATATAACGATCCATGATACTTTCTCATGGTGGGTCATTCAGTATACATTCTCCAATGCATACCCATGTGTCAACTTGATATCTCTATATCCATGACTTGTGAGATCAAGTCATCGAGTTGACCTACATGCTAGTCTCATCGCATTAACATTGTCCCTGAATGTTAATACTTGACTAGGAATGATTAAGAGTAGTGTTCTCTATATCATCTCACTATCAATTCAACCAATTGATTGATATAGATAAGAACCTTCTACTCAAGGACGCTATTATACTTAGTTATTTGGCACCAATACAAGTAAGTATAATAAACATAAAGAAATACCTTTATAAATATATATAGGAATATGATACATCGAGTCCATACAACAATCATCATATGATTGGGTCTAGAGCTCTAACTAACATTGATGACTTGTTTCTGAACTTGTTTAACAATATTAAACTAGTTTAAATTGAGATGATAAACAAGCAACACTTCATTGCTATGGAAAAAAGATAAAAGATTAATTCATTAAAGAGAATGAAATGCTAGAAAAAAAATAGATCTATCAAACGAAAGCATCTGACTGCAACAGATGAGTAAATAGAACTCCATGGAAGCATTAATAATTCCAAATATGATATCATATAACTCAACCAACAAAAGAATGAAACAAAGAACCATGATTTCTTTCCCAGGTCTTAGCAGATATAGGAGCTTCCATACATAAAAAAAATTCTTGTATCTTAATCAAGAAACAAAAATCTTTGAACAAAAATGGGTGGGGATTCATGCAAAGAAAACAAAAACTACAAAAATAACTGCCATCCTCCACTTCTGTCACATAGAAGCAATAGCGAAGGATGAAAAAAAAATAGACAAAATATGTGTAGAGGGAATGGGGGTTACCGGAAGGAAGCTATGGCCTCTCCTTTTCTAACCTGAATAGGAGAGATGAGAGTACGTAGCTCTGCCGATGGTGATGGAGAGGAGGTGGTTGGCTGGATGTAGCAAAGGAGGAAGATGGAGAAGAAGGCAATGACTTGTGTTGGTGTCAATAAGATGAGGTTGGGTGTCTACTTGATAGGAGAAGATGAAGGAGTGAGGGATGGCGCGGAGGAGTGGCGAAGGAGGTGCAGAGGAGGGTTTCGGCAGAGATGATTTTTGGAGTTTTGGTGGAGATAGAGTCTTCGAGACCAGGTTTTAATTTTGTGTAGTTTTCGCAAAGGGAGATTTTGACGAAGGAAGTTTGGTGACATAGTGTTAAATAAAATATTACTGTAAATATTGAAATAATATTGATAGACAACACTTTTTAAAAAGCATTGTCTTTGATCCCAAAAAAATTCCAATAGACAACGCTTATTTGAAAAAGTAATATTTTTAATAAGAAATATAAAACTTAGACAATGTTTTTCACTAAAAGTGTTGTTAAAAAAAAGATAATGCTTTTTAAAAAAAAGGTTGTCTTTTAATTGTTGTAAAATCCTAATTTTCTTGTAGTGACGATCTGCTAAGACTTCCCCGGTTGAGTAAATTGTTAGAGTGCATACTAAAAACCTAGCCTTTTGTAAATATTTTATTTTGAAATAAAGAATCACATTGGTCAAATGTCTACGTTTATATGCTAAGTGTAGTTATTCAATTAATTTATATTGTAGATAACATGGTGTGTGGTGTCACACACAAAAGATCATGTTATCAATTCCTTATAAATTATAAATAGTAGCTCACGACTAAGATAGAAAGGAATAAACCATTAGAATAGTCGTAGTGTAATTTGATATCAGTTTATCTTAACTATAAAATTACACTAGTACACTCTGAGTGTATTGAGCAGGACCATTTAAGGTAAGTTCTTTTTATACTTACTGAATAAAAGAACAAGATCTTTGTTATTATGGAAGTGTATGCTCTTAATCCTGATATAATAACAAATACATATATCTAGTATTTATTTCTTTGACTTATCAATGGGTGAGATTTATTTCGATAAATCAAGAGGCCCGATAAGTTGGGAAATGATATTATTTATAGTGTGTGTTGTTGATTATAGAAGGAAACTGTGTCCTAGTAATGTAGGTTGATGATGTCCCCAAGAGGAGCTCATAAAGATTGTCATGTAAACCCTGCAGGTGGACTTAGTCTGACATGACGATAAGGTTGAGTGGTACTACTCTTGGAGCTAGATATTAATTAAGTGAGTTGTTAGTAACTCATTTAATTAGTGGACATTCGATATCTTAAACACAGATAGACTAACACACTCATGATAAGAAGGAGCCCAAAATGTAATTTGGGATTGGTGCGGTAGTTCAATAGTAATTCTTTAGTGATATGAATTATTATTGATGAAATTAAGTCGGGTGTTCGGGGCAAACACAGGAAACTTAATTTCATCAGGAGATCAAAACTAATTCCTCCTCTTGGTCTCTATCGTAGCCTCTTATATATAGAGAATTATATCCACCAAATATCCACCTTCTTACCCAACCTTAGGTGGCTGGCCAAGCCAAGCTTGGAGTCCAAGCTTGGGCCGGCCAAAGCCAAAGGGTTGAGCCATTGTGGTGGCCGTCCAATGCTTGAAGCTCAAGCTAGGTGGGCCAACCACAAGAAAATAAAAAGATTTTTTTTTAAATTTTTTTTCTTATATGGATATCATGGTCTTAAAAGAGAATTTAAAATTTAAATCTTTCCTTTTATAATTTTCTACAAAAGATTAAGTGAAAGGTTTGATATCTTTCCTTATTTGTAGTTAAAAGAAAATTTTTAATTTTTGATAAAACTTTATTTTTTTGTAACCATCTTAATGATTTAAAAGAGAGTTTTGAAATTAAATCTTTCCTATTATAGTTTCTACAAAAGATTAAGAAAAGATTTGGTATCTTTCCTATTTTTGTAGATTGAGAGGAAGATTTTAATTTTAAAGATAACTTTCCTTTTTAGAAATCATCCACATGTTTTAATAGAGAGATTTTAATTTATAAAATTTCCTTTTATAACCAACCATGAAGGGAAAATTAATAGAGAAATTTTTATTTTAAAAATTTCCAGAAACAAATAAGGAAGTTTTAATTTTGTGTTTAAAACTTGCCTTATTTGGAGCATGTGATGTGGCCGGCCATAGCATGGGTTAAAAGGAATTTTTAATTAAATTTCCCTTATTAACCTATGGCAAGGAATATAAGGAGATTTTAATTATAATTAAATTTCCTTATTTGCCAAGACCAAGTAATATAAAAGAGAGGGTAGAGGTGCCTCACCTCACAACACATATTCTATTATTCCTCTCTCTTTTCTTCCTTGGTGTAGCCGGCCCTATTCTCTTCTCCTTTCTTCTTCTTGTGGCCGAACCTCAACATCTCTTTGAGCTCTTATGGTGGCCGGATTTTGCTTGGAGAAGGTGAGAAAGGAGGCTTTGCTCTTGCATCCCTTGGAGCTTGAAGGTTGGTGGCCGAAACATAGAAGAAGGAAGTTGTCTTGGTGGTTCTCATCTCGGTAGATCATTGCCCACACAATGTCTGAGATAAGAAGAAGAATACGATAGAAGATCAAGAGGTTGTTGCTTACAAAGAAAGGTATAACTAGTAATTATTTTCCGCATCATACTAGTTTTCTTTGTATAGTTTTTGAAATACCAAACACAAGAGGCATATGATTCTAGTTTTCGAATTTGTGATTCGAGTTTGTGTTTTTTTTTTATTTTTTCGAATTTGTGATTCGATTGTTCCTTTTGGTTAAACCTAGGGTTATATAAGGAAATTAAATATTAGATTTCATTGAAAGGCTTTGTCTAGGAAGTGGTGGATGCTCCCATACCCAAGAAGGCCTAGTGCCTCGCCATGTTTAACCTGGAAGTCGATTTCTGAAATTAATATTTAATTGAATTTGTAACATGGGTGGATTTGGATCAATAATGCTAAGCATCGTTTGCGATCCAAGTCTAAACCACTAAGAACATATAAGTTAAATTTGAAATCAATGATGTTAAGTTCCGTTTGCGATTCCTAATTTAATTTCTAAAGAACACAATAGGTTGTTAGTAAAGGTTCAGGACTTGTACAAAATTTTTGTACAGGGGAACCACTATGATATTCCGCATAGAAACCAACATAAATATCCTGCACACTTAGTTAATGTAACGCCCCTAGTTTTTTTTACATATATATAATACATAATCTGTGGATGTCACTTACTCATACTTCCATAATTGTTCCTTACTTCAAATAAAATTACATAGATGGTTCAAAAGAAAACACAACTAAATGCAGAACTTAAACTGGATGGTCTTCGGGTTGTACTGCCCTTGTTCCGAGCTGGCTCACTGGTCAATGCCTCATGTCTCATTCGTTTCATTTTTTGAAAAAAAAAAAGATATAAACTATGAGTTGAGAGACTCAGCATGTTCAAAATAGTGTTATACATTAGTTAGCATCTATAATCTAGTGTACTAAGGGAAACCACATCAAAGGTAACTTAGGACCTCTCTACTTGCATACTATGAACATAAGCATAGGTAGTGACATAAGTGTGACAACATAAATGTAAGCATGGTATATGAACTAAGCATAATGATAAACTAAATCATGAGCATGTCCATAGGCATAGGCATAAGCATAACATGAGCATAATAATAAACATTATCATAAACATAGACCAAAACATAAACATAAACATAAACATAGCATAACATAAATATAACACAACATAAATATAAACATAAACATAAACGTAAGCATAGGCATAAACATGAACGCAACATATACATAAACATAAACATAAACGTTAGCATAGACATAAACATGAACATGACTTGAACATTCTTGCATGTGTACTTATAAACATACTATTGTAGTGGCCTAGTTGCACTTAGCAGTACCGTAACATAAGTTGTTAATCAAACAACTACCTTAGCGCTAGGTTGGTAGGGGTCCAAACTTAGGACTGGAGTCCCCCTTTATTCTGGCGCGCTCACCGAGCTTAGGTCCCTGGATCATACCACCATCCTAGAACATATCTTGTTTGATTCTGGCGCGCTCACCGGGCTTAGGTCCTTAGATCATACCACCACCCCAGAACATGATTTGGCAAGCTCCCTAGGCTTAGGTTCCCGGTTTATGACTTAACCCATAACAAGATTTGGTACGCTTTCCCGGGCTTAGGTCCCCGGGTACAACTAACCACATTTATCTCATAAGCATAGACATATATGTAAACATAAACATAAGGATGATCACTGTATATGCATGAATATAAACATGTACATGCGTATAAATGTAAGCAGGTTCATTTCAGGAGCAATTAAAGTTATCATGATGAGAAGAGGAAACATTAGCCTAACTATACTAAATTCAACCCTTTTCTAAACTAGAATCTGAAAGTCACATGTTGCATATAAAATGATGACAAGCAAGAAGAAACATAAGCTTTCCTATATTAGAAATCCAAAAATACATGTAGCGTGTAAAATTACCATGATATTAAGCAAGAAGAAAACATAAGCTTTCGTAATTTAGAATTTCCAAAAATATATGTAGCATAAAAAAAATTACCATGATATCAAGCAAGAAGAAAACATAAGCATTCCAAAATTAGAATTTCCAAAAAAATACATGTAGCATGAAAAATTACCATGATATCAGGCAAGAAGAAAACATAAGCTTCCCTAAATTAGAATTTCTAAAAATACATATAGCATGTAAAGTTACCATGATATCAAGTAAAAAGAAAACATAAGCTTTCCTAAATTGGGAATCCGAAAATACATGTAGCATATAAAGTTACCATGATGACAAGCAAGAAGAAACATAAGCTTTCCTAAATTAGAATTTCCAAAAATACATGTAACATGTAAAATTACCATGATATCAAGTAAGAAGAAAACATAAACTTTCCTAAATTATAATCCGAAAATACATGCAGCATATAAAGTTACCATGATGACAAGCAAGAAGAAACATAAGCTTTTCTAAATTAGAATTTTCAAAAATACATGTAGCATGTAAAATTATCATGATATCAAGTAAGAAGAAAACATAAGCTTTCCTAAATTAGAATCCGAAAATACATGCAGCATATAAAGTCACCATGATGACAAGCAAGAAGAAAACAAAAGCTTTCCTAAATTAGAATCCGAAAATACCCAAGACATAGGAACTAAACTAAGGCACCAACATAATTGAAACAATGCAAAATTTGTGTGGCCAAAACGTAACATCCTTAGCAAGAAATCAACCGAAAACCCTTTAAGCTTCCAACAATCCGAAACCACACAAGGTATATAAACTAAACTAAGGCACTAACATAATTGAAAACATGCTAGACTTGTATGGCTGAAACATGACATCCTTAACCGGGAAACAACCAACACCTTGCAAGCTTCAAAAATCTGAAACACACAAGACATAGAAACTAAACTAAAACAATAACATGGTTGAGAACATGCCTTAAGTACTTAACCACCCATTTCTTATCTTCCTTGAAAATCCTAGCACCGGTGGAGAAATAAAAGGGTGAGGAGATCTCCCTAGGGCCGGCGACAATCAACACCAAGAGAGGGCTTTTGAAGGTAAGGTTTAAATAGAGAGGGGACTTAGGACTTTGTCTAAAATTTTTATTTCCATATGTATCATTAAAAATTTGTAACATATAAAAAATTGCTAAGTCATTTATTTTATTTTCATAAAACTTAACATCTAAGTTTAAATAAAAACATATTTCCATGGTTTATAAAATTTCCAAATCTATCTACATGTAAAATTCGTGACTTATAAAAAAGTCTAAATCATTTATTTTATTTCTATAAACCTGAATATCAAGTTTAAATAGAAACATATTTACATGGTTAAAAAATTTTCATATATATATATATATATATATATATATATATATATATATATATATCACACATACCTATATATTCGTATGTTATATATAATTCATATGTTATATTAGTATTGTGATTGATTATTAATCTTTTATTTAATTTTGTATACCCCATAAAAGTATATATTTTACTTCCATATTGTTTAGATGAATAACCTATACTAAAATTTACAAGTCTTTTTAAATTTTATACATATCCATATTCTACTCTCCTTAATATAATTGATAAATAAATTCATAATTAAATCTTAACTAAATCCATTTATTTAAATTAATAAATTCTTAATATGAATTCTAATTAATTACAATTAACCCAATAGATATCCTTGCTAAAATAAACTCAAAATCTAATTAAATTTTAATTAATCCAATAAATCCTCTTAATTAAATAAATCAAAATTGTAATTTAATTCAATAAATATTCTTAATTAAATAAGTTCAAATTTCGAACACTATAGTTAACTTGTTAGATAATAACATGACTTAACTTGAACCTTTGACAACATCAAAACTCATGTTCGATTTTGGTGCACCTTGCACCAACAAAAAGTAATCCAACACCGAACCTGATCCAATCATCTTTGAAAGTGTTGGGTAACAAAAGTTTTATTTTGTACTTAATTTTTACATAAAGGAAAGTGTAGCATGTTACACTTGTCCTGACTTTTTGGTTGTACTCATTTCCCTTTTCTGGTGGTTCCGGAAGAGGATTATAGTGAATTGTCTATCGATAAGGTTTGCAGGATCGTAGGTCTTGAAGTAGGTGTCGCCGAAGGCTTTGAACCAAGTAACCGATTGAGTTCTTACTTGTTTTTGTGTTTAGTTTTCAGTTGCACACTTTCTTTTTAAATATACTAAAAAGAAAAATTTTTAAAACCACGTGATTCACCCCCCTCCCACATGCATAATGATTTAACACATCTAATATACATATAAGTTCACAACCAGAAGTTGAATTTACCAGCTAGTTAATGTGGGGGAGAGGATAACAATCCTTTGGGAAGGCCTTGTTGAGGTCCCGAAAGTTGATATAGACCCTCAACATGTCGCCTAGCTTGGACACCAGTACTACATTGGTGAACTAAGTTGCAAATTGGACTTCTCGAATGTGTTCGGCTTCCATTAACTTGTTGATTTCAACTTGGATCACTTTGTTATGCTCGGGTGAAAAATATCATTCTTCCTTCCAACCAGCCAAGCATTTGGAAGTATGTTTAGCCGATGAGCCATCACAGTCCAAGATACATTAGTGACTTCTTTAGCTAGCCGATGAGCCATCACACAATTAAGTCTTGTTTAAGTTCTAGTGGGAGATCTGCAGCTACTCGGGTGATCCCTCTTTGGTTGGTCGAGAAGAATTTGCATGTCTTCCTGGTCTAGTAGCAACCCAAACATCAACACCTCTTAAACAACTTGCATTGATCTTGAGTTCAGTGGGCTTTGCATGAGTCTATCTTGATGGCATTAACATATAATTTTTTTGGCCACCAAGTGGTCCCTTTCACCTCTACGACTCGATCTTCAATAGAGAACTTAATCTTATGGTGCAAAGTGGAGACTATCGCTTGAAAATATTTAACGTCAATCTCCCAAGTATGATGTTGTAGGCAAAAGTTATATTTATGATAATAAAGGGTGCACGCTGAGTCCTCATCAGTGATTTATCCCCTAAGGAAAGGGAGAGATCAATCTGGTCGAGTGGCTGCACTCCATTCCCTAGGAATCCGTACAAGGAGGTATGTATAGAACGAAGATTTTCCCCATTAATTTACATTTGATCAAAGGTCATCTTGAAGATGATGTTGATGGAGTTGCCCATATCTATCGATACATTTTTTACATTGTAGTTAGTGATGAAAATTTAGATCACTAGGGCATCGTCATGAGGAGTCTCTACTCCTTCCAAATTTCTAGGCCCAAAGTTGATGGAAGGGTCACTTTCTTTTTCTTGGCTAGTGCTGACTCAATAACTCTTCAATCTTCGGCCATAAGCCTTTCTAGCACAAGTGGAGTCTCCACTAGTTGCACCCCTTAAAATAATGTGAACAGTTCCTTGAGGATGAATCTTGTCTTTGCGTTTTTCATCTTTATGCTTCTCCCTATCCACCTCCTTACGAGATTGGGATGGGTCTCGAGGCACCCTAAAGGGAGACTGTGTTCGTCGATCTGACTAATGATCAGTGGTGGCATGACTAGTAGGATGGAGAGAACCTCGATAGGTCTCGGGAGATCTTCTACTCAGTCAACTTTGATTAGCTTTTCGTTGATCAGCCACTCACGGCAACTCCCTCACATATTGTTGGTAATCTCAAGAAGAATTAGTTTTTGATTGATGATAGGCGCAATAACCATCCCAAGGGAGTTTCAACCCAACTTAGATGAAGAGGTCAGGGCAATTTCCATAGTTTGCACCACTTTTTCTCACCTATTGTTCATGAGCTCTAGATTCCGTAAGGAAGGGGAGGAGCTTTATGATATGGCTGAGTGGATACATAAATCAAAATTGGAACTTCTTTTCTCCTTATGGATTGGGCTTCCTCAACATGAATATATCTTATTATTTAGCCTACAAATTGTCAAAATCAACTGGGGCTTCTTTACTAAAGACATAAAGAAATCTCCATCTATGAAGTCTTGTGAGAAGGAACTGATTAGCATATCTGAGCTAACCGAGGAAACATTTATGACTATCCTGTTGAACCATTGTAAGTATTCCTTCAAAGATTCTTTGGATTTTTCCTTCAGAGCAAACATATCAAGTGGAATTTTTTGATACCTCTGATTGGTTGCAAAGTGATGTATGAACATCGTCTTGAATTCTTTGAAGGTCCAAATGGAAGAAGCAGGAAGAAGATTGAACCACCTTTGAGCTGACCCAAAGAGAGTCATCAAAAAGACTTGATATTTAATGTTATCTATATACTAATGTAACATAGAGACATTTTCAAATTTACATTTATGGTCCTCGGGGTCAGTCGTGTCATTATATTCCCCTATCTGTAGCACTCAGAAATGTCATGGTAATTCATCTTGAAAGATTCTTCTTGAAAATGGAAGACCTTGAGGGACCTTTGCTTTGCTAGATGCGAAGGCTTTTCCCCTCAAAGGATCTTGATGTGGGGTCTCTCTTGAAGCTTCCAAGGATGACGCCCACACAGCTGATATCCCAATTAGAATGGAGATTGTAGCCTGAGGCTTTGCGATGGGTTGGGTGGACATTCTATGAACCGTTTGCTGCACTTCAGCTAATTGGGGTGGCATCGCGCCAGCGTTTCTAGCTATTGGGGCTATCCTTACAACACTGCCTACACCGTGGTAGCAACCAGCCTATTGAAATCATCCATTGCTAGGTGATAGCTTTGGGTATTCTAGTTGTCCATCTCAACATCTTAGTTCAGAATTTAACTCTATTTTTCCACTGATGACGCTAATTCTTTTTATGAAAAAGTAAAAATATATCATCAAAATGTGCACAAACATGTAAAAGTAATTATGGAAACCCTTGTGTCATGTCTGACAAACTGTCAGATCTAAAAAGGAAACCATGGAAGTATACCTTTCCTCACTCGGGTATTATCTCTCTTTGTGTAATGTGTGTTTGCCGCCTACTCATCCTCCATATGAGATATCAAAGATGAGGTATCGATCAGTATCGTCCATTGTCATGTGACCCATCTCTATCCATACTACACATGTCTCAACATCATCACTATCACAACTCTATCATATGTCCATGAGCCACAAAATGGGTCTACATCATCTCTGCTAAAGCTCCTCCTATGCCTGTGAGCCTAGGATCATCCAATGTTGTCTCCAAGTCTCATGAAGTCACTTTTAACAAGTAACCAGCTATCAACGGATTTGATGCGTCTTTACCGTAAGTCGTTTACTGTGGACTAGATAAATCTTTCTATTATGTCTATTCACCCTCACAGGCTTTTTGACAAATCCCCAGCCTCAATGAATTTGACGTGTCTTTACAGCGAGTCATTTGCAATGGACTAGATAGATCATTCTAAGGTGGATCTATTAACCTATACATCACCATCGATGAATTGGTATTGATGTTGACCAAGTTGTCAATCACCTCAAGGTAGTAGGGATTTATAGAGAGATCTACCAGATTCTAGAAATTTGGAAGGAAGAAAGAGTTAGAATAATGGCTAAGGGTGCCCCGACTCGGTCACTCTAATATCCAAGTCATTTTACGGTGGAGGAGAACGAAGAAGAAGAGTAGATGTTGCCTTGCTTTTGAAAAGTTACCTTTACAAGGGTAGACGACTTTTTATAGAGTGGTAGTTGTGCTATCACATTGTCCACGTGTTCTAAGATCCATGCATAGATTGTCTATGTTTTCTGAAATAAATGACTACATTGCCACCTCCTTTGAGTTAAATGGTTGTGTTTCCCATGTTCTTCGAGGGAAAATGGTTGCGTTGTCCATATCTTCTATGAGCAACGGTTCAATGTCTTTCTTGTCATAAGTAGGGTATACTAGTCGGGATCTAGAAAATTAACTAAGAGTCGGGGCAGTTTGGAGTCGGGGACCGAATCAAGTCGGAGACTACATGGATTCGGAGGCTACAGTCGGGGACTACATGGAGTCAAGACCACATGGAGTTGGAGACTGCATGAATACGGAGGTCATATTTAATTGGGGGAATGCATGGAGTTGGGGCGGTCTAGAGTCAGAGACTGTATGGAGTCGAAGACCTCATGGAGTTGGGGTCTGGAGTCGGGGCGGTCTGGAGTTAGGGATCGCATGGAATCAGAGACCGCATGGAGTCGGGGCAGTCAGGAGTTGTGGACCACATGGTACTGGAGACTGCATGGAGTTGTGGCGGTCTAGAGTCGAGGACTACATGGAGTGGAGGCTGTCTGGAGTCAGGGATCATATAGAGTCGAAGACCGGATTTCTATTGACTTTGACTCTACCTTAGTAAGACTATTAATAGAATATTGATTTTCCTTAAACCATGTGGCACCCTTCACTTACCACCTCCCGTATCAAACCATAAGAGTATCCACAGTGGTTAGAGATATTTCTCCCAAGTATTTGTGGTCCCTACTTCCACATCACTTTTTAAATATCCTACTATTCAAATACTCCAAATCTCACAATGAAATATCCCACCAATCAAATATTTATAAGTCTCACCTATCAAATATTCACTCTCAAATATCCCCAATTCAACAATCAAATATCTCACCAACTGACCCATGACCATTTTATTAACTTGCATTTAATTTTAAGAAAAATACAATAGAAGACATACAAACTCAAGAAAAATATTACTTCATACAAATATAAATATTTTACAAATTTGAAATTGAAATATAGAAGTACAACCCATATTAAATTAATAAAACACATAACGATAAACTAGAGATATTACAAACTATAGTTAATAAAATAAACAAAGAGCGGATAAAATAAACCATAGAAATTAACTATATGTTTAATTTTTTCTTCAGCTGCTCACATGTCGTTAGATGATTTTGAAGTTGTTCATTTGTTATGCCTCGTGTGTCCATTACTAGGAGTTGATGTGCTTGGATGAGTTGATCCACTTTCTTATTGTTATTATACTCTTTCAAATGTGTCATTGATGTTGCACAACCTGATTCAATTCATTAATTAGGCATACTCTTTCTTTGCATTTCCTCTTTGCTACCTTCTGTCCCATTAGACAAGATCAGACTTCTATATCATCTAGATCAACAGTTGTGTTAGGATTAGAAGAATCAATACGTGCGCACCATAATTCTGATGTTCTTGCTTTCTTTGTGGCCCATCGCTCTTAGGGTTGAGAAGCATACATTAGACAATCTTTCACGATCCTCCACACATGTTCATATTGGAAAGTAGTTTTAAAAGTACTCTTGTATTTTTCATAAGCTCGTACCATCAAATCCTCGTCACTCCATCCGCTTGGTCGATCATTATACCATTTATCTATTCATGATCTTTTTCAACGAAGTCAAATGAGATTTTGCTTTCTTTACAGTTCTCTTTTTAGCTCCCTTATCTCGATTGGTATTGTAGTATATCATCACTCGTTTCCAAAAAGACTCATTCTTCTGGGCATTACCAACTACTGAATCGTCACTCATAATTATGTAGGCCGCTGCAAGGAGCTTATCATCTGCTATTGTTCACATTGTTCGCTTGTTATGATCTTCATCTGATTCATTGCCCATCTCTAGTACTTGATTAAGAATAATATCGTCGGACCCTATTTCAGATAAGAATGGAGGAAATTATGAATCGGGGGCTGCATAAGGTATTTCTATACCTTTATCACTGTCAATTGCATCAATACTAGCTCTTCTCGATTCATTTGATTGAATCTTCGGTGATTGAAACGGGTTAATTCCATGAGCTGGGGCTTGCATGAAATATAATGATTGAAGAATTTGGGTCACCACTCGAAAAATTTGGATAACTTTAGAAATTATGATAATATGATAGTGGATTTGGAAATGGTTGGAAATTTGATGGGTGTTGAGTGGGAAATAGAAATTGAGGATTGAAAAAATTAGTACGAACTTGAGAACTTTATTCATTAGAATTTTTATCGATATTTGGAGAGTTGAACAAATCTCAAAAATAATGATTGGAATTTTTATTCATTGTTTTCTAAATTTTTGATATGCAATGAGTGTGGAATTGATGAAAATAGATGCAAGGAATGATGTATATAGGGGAAGAACGAACATTGCCCAACGTTCGGAAAAAACGAACGTTAATTATCATTTGACTTTGATTGTTTTTTCTAACATTCAGTTTTATTTTTTTTTTAAAATAACCCTTCAACGAGGGATATTTGAAGAAATATCTATAACAAAAGCAAAGCTCAACAAGTTATAATGGAACACTAGGACAAATTCGAATACTAACACTTAACCATTCTTTTCCCCACTGCTGATTTGTGGATAAAAAGATGCACTGTCCTCTCTTTTGCAGCTGCATTCCCTCTTATTTCTCTCCTTCCCACCATCAATCGTTTTCTATCAGATCATGCATTCAAATGACTCTATTGTATTCTTTTTATATGAAAATTGGCATCATTGGCAAGCCACCTGTCCATTTTTTTAAGAGTTGGCATCATCCTCAAGCAATATTCAGAAATCGCGTGAGTTAATAAACAACTAGTGTATATACACAACTTGAATGATCTTCCCGAGTAAATAGTGATAATCTATTTCAATGTGCGATCAGACACGCAGTAGCAAAATTGAACATTGCTTTTCTTTCTGGAGACGATTTCCTTGAATTCAAAGTTCAAACTTTGAACAACATCCAGGTGTACTGGATACTGCAAACCAGCGTTCTATTTCTTCCATTGAACGTTAGAATTTTCCAATATGTTGACAAAATGGTCGGTATTCCAAGAATCGTCACCAATTCCATAGGAGCATTCGTCTGACGACTTCTCCTCGAATAATCTACAAATTTGTCAACAAAGTACAGGAGAAAAGGATCATGAGATTTCGTCAATGAGAAGGAAAGGTAGCTTCCCCGTGTATAAAGTTAAACCATGCCTTCTCTCTGCTTCAGGAACATCAGAAATGGTAGCGAACATGCAAGCAATCCTTCTTGTCGCAGCGATGGCGGTGGTGGTGCTCTCGCCAGCCGGCATCAGGGCGCAGCTCAGTTCCTGCACGCCGGTCGTCTTGAGGTTGTCTCCCTGCCTTGACTACATCACCGGCAACGTCTCCACCCCATCAAGCCAATGCTGCTCGCTGTTCTCGTCGGCAGTGCAGTCCGACCCGCAGTGCATCTGCGCCCTCATCACCTCCGGAATCGCGGCCGCCCCCTCGTTCGGGATCACCGTGAACCAGACGCAGGCGTTTGGGCTCCCCGCCGCCTGCAGCGTCCAGTTTCCTCTGAGCCAGTGCAACTGTAAGATAATTAAGCTCCTCTGGTACACTTGTCTGATCTTATATATACTAACGTTCCATGGACTAAATCACTGCAGCTAATGCTCCGATGGCATCGCCTCCGATATCATCGCCTCCACCTCCGGGCTTGCCCACGTCGGATGGGAACGCGGTCGAAGTCGGTCTACCTTTGCTGGTGTCTCTGCTGGCGGCGGCGGTGTATCCTCTGGTTGGCTTTTGAGAGGGTAGTCATTTGAGCTGCGATATTGCATTGATGGATGTCTATTTTATGTTATTGTTCTGCGGTGTTTGAGTGGTATTGTCTTCATTTTTGTACTGGTCTTGGTCGATGAAGACATGAGCATTAATAAATATGTACCCTCATTCTTTTTCATTTTGAAATAAATAAGACATTATTAATTCATAGAGAATCCTTATTAATTTTCACAAATAGGAAAGTGCATAGGATTTGTGGTTTGGTCCAAGTCGATGTTCTATCATGTCATGAGTTTAGATGAGTCCTCCCCTAGGGATGGCCTAGTAGCTAGAATATGAAATACTTCCACCATAAGATTTAGGATTCAAATCTCGGTATACCCACGGTAAATGCATCCCTCATGCGTCAACCACTATTCCAAAAACTAGTACTCACCCGTGATTTACCTCCTCCGTGTTGGCCTTGGAATGGGTTAGTGGGAGCGCTGGGGATGAGCGTAGTTGCCTTTTGCCACCATGAGTTTGGATGAGTCAAGCTAACTTTGAATACCAAGGCATTAAGTCACTTGGGATTACCAGCTATGGGGATAAGCCAACACTCGACGTTCTCCTCCATTTCAACTATCCTATTTATATATTCTATACAAGACATCTCTCTCAATCCCTCCATCGTTTTACAAAAATGATCTTGAATATTTAAAGCTCTCGGTTTCGGATAACTCGTCATCTCCTATCCTAACAATTGTCTCATTACGTCTATATTGCTAAACTTAAATTTCATATATTCTATTTTTATGCTACTAAACCTAAACCATTACCTTCTAGTATTTACCGCCATGATTCTAGTTTAGGATTTACTCCTTCACATGTTTCATCTACCAAATAATATTATCTGCAAACAATATACACCACAGTACTTTGTCTTGAATGTATGTAGTGAGTTCGTCCATAATTAGTAAAAAAAGATAGAGACTTAGAGTTGATCCTTGATGTAACACTATCTTTATTGGAAGTCTTTACTCTGGTCATTACAACCTCGAATATATCCTTAATTAATTCAATATATGTTATACTAACACCTCTCTTTTCTAGATTTCTCCATATAATTTCTCTTAGGAGTATATCATGAGCATTTTCTAAGTCAATGAATATCATGTATATATCTTATTTTTACTCCCAATATTTTCAATTAGATGTCTAAGAAGATGTATAACTTCTATTGTCGACCTTTCAAACATGAACTTAAATTGATTTTCGATCACCGTGATCTTCTTTCTTTATCTTTTTTCTATTATTTTTTTTAAAAATTTATGGTATGACTCATTAGTTTAATACCCTTATAATTTACGTAATTTTATACTTCTCCCTTATTCTTATATAAGAAAATTAGAGTATTTATCTTCCATTGATCAAATATTTTTTTTTTATTTTAATATCATGTTAAATAATTTTGTAAGTCATTCAATAACTTGTTTCCTTATGCATTTCTATACATCTATCGAAATATCATCTGGTCCAATGACTTTTCCATTGTGCATCACATTTAAAACTTATTATACTTCTGAAGTTTGAATTTTATGATAAAAATTTAAATTTTTATACTCATTTAAGCTACTTAAATTACCTAAATAAATTGGTCATCTAAACCTTTAATTTATTAAAAATGGATGAAAATACTTTTTCTATTGCTCTTTTATTTTTCATCATTTAGTAATACCCTATTACATTCATCTTTAATACATTTTATTTGGATAAGTTCTCTTGTCTTTCTTTCTCTTGTATTTATTTGAATTTTATTTGGATAAAATGTATTAAAGATTAGTGTTAAAAGAAAAACGGCAGTGCGTAAACAAACTCCAAGTATACCACGCAATCTTACAAATGTAGCCAACTTGAGTGGCTTGGTCTGTATATCTGCAACTTGATCTTCACTTCGACAATAAACCAGTTTGATTGTTCCATCATTGTTGAGATCTCTTAAAAAATAATACTTCATATCGATATGTTTGCTTCTGCCGTGTAGCACAAGATTCTTAGAGAGCTTGATTGCTGAGTTGTTGTCACAAAAAACTATAGTAGTTTCAACTTGTTTGAGCTAAAGCTCTTCCAAAATTCTTCTCAATCAGGCCATGAGAAGCACAAGTTGTTGCAACAATAAATCCAACTTCTATAGTTGACAAGGAGACAATTGGTTGCTTCTTAGAAGACCATGATACGCCTCCTGTGCCCAACATAAAAACATAACCTGAAGTGCTTCTTCTATCATTTTGATCTCCTGCATAATAACTGTCAGTAAACTTGAACAATTCTAACTTATCGTTTAGTAACACTAATCTCATTTTCCGTATTAATGATGTATGTGAGTGGATTATATTTAATCTGTTTCTATGTGTGGATTGTATGTATAATGTCATTGTCTGTGATGATTTTTGCATATTTGAAAATTTTAAACAAGGTAGAGCGTGTAAACACATTGAATCTAAGATTTTTTTTACTTTCCCGACAGAATATCAATGGGCAACCTATTCCATCGGTGATTATCGAAAATAAACGTCGATGGAAACAGTGTTTTCCTTCTGTATTTCGATAGACTATCGACGAAACCTCTAAATTTCGTCGGTAAAACCATGAATTGGCTAGTGTTAAGGGTTTGTTATTTTCCAATGGAAATTGTGTTTCCGTCAGTAGAACCCGATTGCTGGAATAGTATTTTCAACGTCTTTACCTACGGAATTAAATTCTGTCGTTAAAATATTAATGACGGAATCACATAATCCATCAGAAACTCGTTTTCGACAAATTCTCTAATGACACATATTTTTCCATTGATAATATGTCGGTATGTGCATATTTCGACGAATATTTTCATCGATAATTCTATTTTTTTGTAGTGCGGGGTCTCCAAGCTATGTTTCACTTTTACCATAAATTGTATGGAATGTGATTCTGGAAACTTTTGTTGTTCAATTGGTTTAGAATGAAATAAAGTGTCTGTGTCTGCTAGTTTGAACAAAATGCAATAACTATGACTTAGGTGATGTATATTTCAATTGTGACACTAGATTAGCAAAAAGTAATTATTGACATTATTGAGTTTGACATCAGGGTGTGGTGTCTAAAATATTGACTCCAACTTTCAAATATATAGGGGAGACAGGTGTTTCTTAAAGTTGGGAAGATGGCTGAGCGCGCTTGATGCCATGAGGAATAAAATATTGGCAAGATCTGTAGATTTAATTCAGAGGAAAGTAGGGTCATACTTGGCTCATAGAGATTTTATTCTTCTAAAAAGTCAACAATACATATATTAGTGACAAAAGATTATTACATTTATCCCTAATATGTCTGTTAGTTTGTTCTAGATCAACACAAAATAAGTAAATTATGATAACTAAATGGTAAGTGGAAGGGGTGAAATATGGATTACAAAGATTTATAGTTTGACTCTTAGACCTCATGTGGTAAACTAATAATTACTTACCAATTCAGTTAAGCTCGTGAGAACTAACAATACATATACATGTGGTACCATCCCAAAATTTAGAACAATAAATAAATAAATAAATATATATATATATATACCAATCTTTTTTAGAACAATACATATAGGAGCTATATGCAGAGGTTGTCATTCTCAATCGGCTGTACCTACCATTGTGAATTGTCTTAAGTTGACAAGTAGTGATTTATCTTCTCATGTTGATCTAGGAATAGGTTGATAGGGATGTTAGGGGTGAACGAATTACCTTTTGCCACTCGAAGAGGAAGGGTTGCTAGACAAAAACTATGGAAATTGAAAATGTATGGAAAATCAATCAATTAATCTTTTTTAGTTACTATAGTGAACTTCACATATTATCTTGTCGAGGTTGACCGTATTTAAATGACTATACCTTGTGATTTGAGGCATTTCGTGTTAATCATATTACGGAATGACAAAAGTACATAAAGTTAGTTAGTGTACCTATCCAAGTGTCATCCGTACATTGCCTCTTCGTGTCATGATTAATAATATTTAGATTGATTTATGTTCATCGAATGGATGTTTTCATGTTTTTTTTAATTGAAAATATTTCATTCTTTTGATTGCATCTTCTTATGATTCACATTTGTGACATAAGTAACAAATGTTCTAACACAATTTTGGCTGCATTTACCTTCAAGGAAAAGAATGTTATCTAGATTTTTTTTTTAAAAAAAATACTTTTATTTTTTGGAGTGTACAAGTGATTGTGAATGCCCCATATGCGGTGTAAACTTGTGGCTTTCCGTTCTTAGGTTCCAACCTTATTTTTTCATGTTCTTAATTTATTCTTCTTCAATCATGCTGCGCGAGAAACAATTGCCCTTCAAGCTGCTAAAACAAAACTAGAAAAGCAAGTTGAGGAACTCACTTGGCGCCTGCAGCCGGAGAAACTCATGAGGATAAAAATTATGATGTTTATATTTTCTGAAAATTAAATCAGATGTAGTGAAATACCATTTTATTCCATGTTTTTGATGTTTGGTAATATGGTAATCAAAGAAAGATTTGCTTATAATGTGAAATCTCTCTCATATTACTAAACTAAACTGTGTAGATTTTGAAATGTTTTCTATCTCAGATTTGTGGTACAACAACTTTGAGTTTGCATCCCTTTATTTTTCGCAATATTCGTCTTGTGAATTTAAGTTCCTGTGAACCTTTCTTCAATGGTATATAAATCTCATGCTTCAACTTCTGGAGATATTGGTAAAAGAATTAAGAAAGCACACTTTCATATGCGTAAAACCATTCATATAGAGATATGTTGATATATTTCTGATCCTTTATTTCTAAAGTTTGACTTGGAGGGTGCCTTTTCTTTGTTAGGCTAACATTGAGGAAACCAAGACACAGAAAATGAAAAATTGCAAGCAGCCCTATAGGAGATGCAACAAAAATTTGGTGAAATGAAAGCTTTGTTGGTGAAAGAGCGTGAGGCTGTTAAAAATGTTTCTGTCATTAAAGAGGTCCCTGTTATTGACACTGCTCTTCTTGATAAGCATAGAGATGAGAATGAGAAGCTTAAGGCTAGATAACCTTGGTAATGTTCTCCCTCAGATAGTTCGTTTGTGAAAATATCTTTAGTTGGGTTTTAGATGCATTTGGATATGGAAATATGTATTGGTTGTGGGCAAATTTACTAGTTTAATGTTGTTAACTCAAAAGTGATTGTTTCTTAAAAATGTCGGCCTTGGTGAGTTCTCTTGAAATAAAGATTGATGAAATTAAGTATGAAGAGTCAATCATAACTAGTGAATAAAGGCTGAAGAAGGCAATGGAGGTTGAATCAAAGATAGTTGACGACTCTCATAGTTTTACAATTTGTGTAGATTCCTTATTCACATTTTATGGAACAAGTTCTTAGACATTAGAAATCTAAATTATTCATCTTTTATGTCACAACATATTTAACTTATTTATTTGGAGACAGGCTTCAGGAGAAGCTATTTTCATCGGAGTATGAGGCTTAAAGTTTTAGGCAGTGAGTTGTGTTTTCTTCTTCCATAAAGAGCATGCAAGAACATTTATCAACTCCAATTACTCCCTACTAAACAGGTTTTTAAAGCATCGTTGACATCAATATCATTCAACTCTTTTAGAATTCATCATATATTTCATTTCTTTTTTATTTTCTAAGCAATGTTTCAGAACTGGTCAGCTTGATTTTGAAGAGATGAAGGTTGCAAATTGAAGAAAACTGGGAAGATTGAGGGGAAAAGGGGGAAGAAGAGGAATTGCTATTGTTATTTTTCAACTAGACATTACATCAATACATAGAAGATACAAAGCACTAAAATAGTAAAAATGGAAGCATAAGACTTGGCAATTATTAAAATTAGAGATGATTTCCTGAGTTCCCAAGATTCTTTCTTGATTATCTCAAAGATTATTTCTTGATTTTCAAAGATTATTTTCTAATTTTATGTAATCAAGATCTCTTAATTTTCCAACGCTCTCTCTCAAATTGGTGCATAAATATCAATCATGTCTAACTTGCTTATTAACTGTTCAAAGTTAACTCCTGCAAGTTCCTTCATCACGATGTCAACTATTTGTTGGGTGGAAGGTATAAATGTAATTTTTTTCCTTTATAAAATGTCGATCAATCTCAATGTGTTTCATTCCATCATGTTGGACGAGATTATGAGTAATGCTTATGGCGGTCTTATTATCATAATATAACTTTAATGGAAGTTCTATGGATTTCTTGAGCTCTTTAAGTATTCTGTATATCCACAACACCTCACAGACTCCATGACATATTGCTCTAAACTTAGCTTTTGCACTACTTTTAGGCTTTTAGCTACAACACTTTGTTTTTTATTTTTCCATATTACTAGGTTTCCCCATACAAAGGTGCAGTATTTGAAGTAGATCTCCTATCATTAATTGATCATGCCCAATTTGCATTAGTAAATACATTAACACTTCTTTGAATAGTCTTTTTAAAAATTGGACTTTTTCTAAGAGTAGTCTTCAAATATCTCTGAATTCTATAAATAACCTCAAGGTGTCCTTCAATGTCTAACCGAGTATAAGATAGGTAAATTAGTTTCCCAACTAACCTTTGGTATCTACTGGTATCAACAGGAACACTTTCTTTTTCCTAGAGTTTTATATTAGGATCCATGGGAGTCTCTGTGGGTCTGCAACCACTCATTCATGTTTCCTCCAAGATATCACTTCCGTTGAGAGACTTCCATACCAAGGAAATAGCTTAATGTTCCCAAATCCTTGACCTTAAATTCAACTACTAAGAATTTCTTCAGTCTTTCCACTTCAATCACATCATTACATGTGAGAATAATATCATCGGCATACAGTATCATTACAACAATCTTTCCTTCTATAGAAAATTTTAAGAACAATGTATTATCTGTTTATCCTTGAGTGTATCCTTGCTTCTTAGCTGATTGAGTAAATTTCTCAAACAAGCTCTTGGAGACTGCTTGAGACCGTACAAAGACTTTCTTAATTTACACACCTTTAAGCCGAATTTCTCCTAAAATCCCGGTGGACTATCCATGTGCAAGTCCTCTTCTAAATCAC
Source organism: Zingiber officinale (assembly GCF_018446385.1). Taxonomy (NCBI): domain Eukaryota; kingdom Viridiplantae; phylum Streptophyta; class Magnoliopsida; order Zingiberales; family Zingiberaceae; genus Zingiber; species Zingiber officinale. The sequence continues at coordinate 48,670,316 of NC_055996.1, read as the reverse complement.
CATTGAGGAAGACATTTTTTTACATCTAATTGTAGAAAAGGTCAGCCTAGATTATCAGCAATAGATAAAAGTAATCTTTCCATATTTAGTTTTGCAATAGGATAGAGGTGGGCATAATTCAATTTAAATCGGAAAAACCGACCGAACCAAAAAATATCGATTTTTTTGGTTCGGTTTTTCGGGCGGTTTCAGTTTAATTTGTTTGAAATTCGGTTATTCGGTTCGGTTTGTGGTTTTGGTTCCCAAAAAACCGAGTAAACCGAACCGACCAATTTTGGGCCTTTTTATCAATGGTCCACTGGGGCGGTGGTAAGTATTTTAATTAAAATAGGATATTAGGGTTTTTTGGAACTCAACTCAGTTTACTTTACTAAGTTGTCATCCGTCACTCGTCACTTTCTTCCCTACCAGTAGCCGTCGCATGTCGCCTTCTTCCTTATCGGTGGTCGTCGCCCATCGCTTTCTTCCTTACCAGCAGGTTCATCTGTCGCTTTCTTCCTTGCCAGTTGCCACTTACCAGTAGGAAGCTTTCATCCGTCGCTTTCTTCCTTGCCAGTTGCCACTTACCAGTAGGAAGCTAGGAGTTCTCCACTTCTCCATTCTCTGCTCGAGGCCCACATCTGTCCAGGTACTTTAAATTTCAATAATTAGCACTTTGTTTCTTTTTTTGTTAACTTAATGTTTTGTTTCATTCTATTGTTTTATTTTTTTTTCTTTTGATTTATACCAAAAAAATTCTTAATTTTTAATAGATGGCAGAAAAAGAGGGTATGATCGATGAAAGCAAGGGTTCAAATGATAACATACTTAATTCTTCATCTGTGGATTCGATTGATGCTAGGAAAAAATGAAAATCTTTAAGAACTAGATCTTCAGTCTGGGAACATTTTGAGAAATTTAATGATTCTAATGGGGCACCTAGAGTAAAATGTAATTATTGTGGTGCAAGTTATGCTACTGATTCCAATTTAAATGGTACTTCATCTTTGGGTGCTCATTTGAAACAGTGTAAAAAATATCTATGTAATGTGGAAACTAAACAAGGTAAAATAGCCTTTCAAAACATTTCAAAAGATAATATAACAATCAACACTTGGAGATTTGATCAAGAAGCTAGCAGGAAAGCTTTGGCCAAGATGATAATTGTTGATGAATTACCTTTTAGGTTTGTGGAAATGGAAGGGTTTAGACACTTTATAAATGTGACACAACCATTATTTAGAATTCCGTTTCGTAGGACAATTACAAGAGATTGCTTTGAACTTTTTTTGGAAGAAAAGAAAAATCTTAGGCTTTTCTTCAAGGAGACATGTCAAAGAGTTTGTCTCACAACAGATACATGGACTTCAATACAAAGAATTAATTATATGTGTCTTACTGCTCATTTTATTGACAAAAATTGGAAATTGCAAAATAGAATATTGAATTTTTCTCCAATACATAGCCATAAAGGTGATGATATGGCAATTATGATCACTAAATGTTTGCTTGATTGGGGTTTGGATAAAGTGTTCACTATCACAGTCGATAATGCTAGTTCTAATGATACTACATTGAAAGAGATGTCAAAGAAATTTAGTAAATGGGAACTAATTTGATGGATGGTCAACACCTTCATGTGAGGTGTATGGCTCATATAGTCAATCTCATTGTTCAAGATGGCTTGAAAGAAGTTGGAGATTCTGTGAGACGAGTTAGACACGCTATAAGATATATTAGACAATCTCTTGCAAGGCTAAAAAAATTCAAAGATTGTTGTGAAATTGAAAAGATAACAAGTAAAAAGTCTTTGTGTTTGGATGTTGTTACTAGGTGAAATTCTACCTACTTGATGTTAAGAACTGCTTTGGAATTTGAAAATGCTTTTGTAAGTTATGGTATTCATGATCCTGGACTGTTGGAACATCTTCTTACCCATGTTTGTGAAGATGGAAAGGATGTAGGTGCATTGGCAGGTGGTGATTGGGAAAATGTGAGAAAAATGGAGAAGTTTCTTGAATCTTTTTATAATCTTACCTTGAGAGTTTCAGGTTCAATATATGTCACTTCAAATGTTCACTTTCATGAAATAGGTGAGCTTGCTTGTGTTTTAAAGTTGTTGGCAGATAACGATAACATTTCTTTGGCTATGATGGCAAAAAGGATGAAAGCTAAATTTGATAAATATTGGGGTGCTCCAGAAAAAATGAATAAGATGATTTTTATTGCTTGTGTGCTTGATCCTCGTTTCAAATTTGATTATGTGGCTTTTGTGCTTTTGAGAATGTATAGACAAGAGAAAGGAGAGAAAATACGAGATGAAGTAAAGTTGTATATGACTACTTTATTTGAAGAATATAGGAAGGTCACTTCAAAAATCTCTCAAGGATCATCCACTAGCAGAGTTGAGCCATCAGTTATAAACATTGAAAGTCTTCACAAAAGAACACTAATACAACAAGAATACTTAAGGCATAAGGCTGAAAGTGGAAATATGGATGCTAAGACTGAGCTAGATAGGTATCTTGATGATGATGTTGGGGTTGCAAATGAACATTTTGATATTTTATTTTGGTGGAAAGTTAACTCCTCCAAATTTCCTACTTTAGCTGAGATGGCTCATGATGTGTTAGTGATTCCTATTTCTACTATGGCATCGGAAAGTGTTTTTAGCACAGGGGGGCGTGCTCTTGATTCATTTAGAAGTTCATTAACTCTTCGATTAGTGCAAGCTCTCATTTGTCTTCAAGATTGGTTCTGAAAAGACACTTCACCCATTAAAGTAGAAGAAGACTTGGATTATCTTGAAGAGATTGAATCTGGTAAGAATTTTATGTATGTTTTTATGTTTTATTTATGTTACAATTATTTTGTGATTTAATGTTTTGTAATAATTTTCTTATTTTTTTTATATTTGAATAGTCTTTGATTGGGTTCTTACATAACTGAAAAGTCTGAAATATAATCATTCCAATGAAATGTTGTAAGTTAAATTTACATATTTACTTATTGTTACAAGATTGTGACTTATCCTTGGTAGTTGTAAACTTATAATGAATTTATTGTTTTTCTTCAATAGGATTTTTGAAGATGAGGATGAGAAAGATATTATCAATTAGTTACAGTAAGTTTACATATTTAATTTATTATATTCATAATCACTTTCTAATTGTAATGTTTTTATTTTTATTTTTTGCCAAACAGGATTTTGGAGCTGAAAACTTTCAAGTTTAGCTAATTTTGAAGTTTAGACATGTGTATAATTGTATATTGAAAGATTATCAGGATTGTATTGACCGAGTAAAAATCAAAACTTGAGGTTTGAAGTTTCTAATGTTATTTTGATATTTGTGGACTGTGGTGGTGACATAGATTCATTGGATTGGATCATTCACAAGTCACAATTTCATGCTGTAGATGGTAAAAGGTGGCTTATCTAATGTTTGTTACTTGTATCTGCTGGTTATCAATCGGGTTTATGTTCAATCAGATAATTATTTTATAAATTATTATTTTCCTTTGTCTTTAAACTAATATTTATAGTTCCACAAAACTAATTTAATTCATTATATAACCCGTATATAACCGGCCATATAAATTGAATCGTATTACACCAAAAATCGGACCAAACCGTACTAAAATTGTTTGATTTTGGATTAGAAAATTTCAAAACCGAAACCGAAAAAATTAAACCGTAGTAGAGTAAAACTGAACCAAACCGGTCGATGCCCACCCCTACAATAGGAGTAAATGTCTCAGAGTAATCAACACCATATGTTTGAGTTAAATTCTTTAGCTACCAATCTAGCCTTATATCTCTTCACTGATACATCTGAATTATACTTCACAGTGAAAACACACTTACATCCCGTAGTATTTTTTGCTACTCATAGTGTAACAATCTTCCTAGCATTATTCTTCTTAAGAACTCTCATCTCCACAAGCACAACTTCCTTCCACTTTGGAACATGCAGGGCCTCTTGTACATTTTTTGGAATGCCTACATAAGATAATTGAGCACAAAAAGTGACAAGAGACGAAGACAGATTTGAATATGGCACAAACTTTGATATTGGATGTTTGGTACAAGATCTATCACCTTTTCGAAGAGCTATTGGTATGTCAAACTCAAATTGACTATCAGACTTTGGAAGAAAATTATCAGTACTAGGATGAAGATTCTCCCTTGGCTCGGATTCATAGCTATGCTATAGAGATGATTCATCTTTCCCTTATGATGATTCTTTCTCAAGTAAATGATTCCCTTCCAAGTTTGTTCCTCTTCCTTAAATCAATTACTTGTCATATCATGTTGTGTCATTGTATTGGGTTTTTCACAATTTTTTTTTCAGATTTTTGATTGTCAAATGTAGGACTAGATTAAGTAGAAACATCACTCATTATGAGAAGTTTTAAATAATGATCTTTGGTCATTTGTTATTTGTACAAAGATAGAAGACTCAAATTCAAATATATCATTTGAAAAAAATATATCATTAAAACTCTCCCCATAAAGATAAATATTCTTAAAAAAAGTTGTGTTTCAAAAATTGTGACATCCATTGTCATAAATATTTTTTGATATCGGATCATAACACTTATAATCTTTTTGCATAGGGGAGTAACTCATAAAGACACATTTTTCTTGCCCTTGGCTCAAGCTTTTTTGGTTATCCTATGTTCATGAACAAAAGTTGTGCAACCAAATATTTTTAATGGTCAATTAGCTTAAAGATGAATAGTAGGAAAAATATATTGTAAATGTATTGAATGGAGTCTTAAATTGTAGAACTCTAGATGACATTCTATTAATTAAATATGCAACAGTTAAAATAGCTTCACCTCACAAATATTTTGATACTTTGTTTGAAAAAAATAATGTTCGAGCTACCTCCAAGAAGTGTTTTTTCTTTGAGCAATATCATTTTGTTCACAAACTATGATGAACTATCCCATTTTCAAGGGAAAATTTTCCTATACTCCTTCCCATTGTCACTTCTAAAAATTTGTATGTTAGTTTGAAATTGAGTGTGCACCATATTGAATTTTTTTTAAAGACTTGTTCAACTTCTGATTTTTTTTCTTTTAATAAATACACCCAACAAAGTCGAGTATGATCATTAGTAAATGTGATAAACCATTTTTTATTAGAGGGTGTACTTATCTTATTAGGACCCCAAAAATCATTGTGAATTATGGTAAATAATTTTGATGGCTTGTATGGCTGTGAAGAGAAGAATGTGTCATGGTATTTTCAATCTCACATACTTCATAATGAAACAATGATGGATCTTTATTGAGAAATAATTTTGGAACAAAGTGCTTTAAATATCGAAAATTATTGTTTTCTTGATTTAGATCCATCTTTAAGGAAGTAGAGTCCTCCACTCTTTTTAGCAGTGCTAATCATCCTCCTTGAGGTCAAATCCTGAAATATACAATGAGACAATGGTTACTTTTTTTTCATTGTCATTTCGGTATTAGCGATGTTTAGCTTCATATCATGTTGTATCATATTTGTCACTAAGGGGTATTTTCCCATCATTAGATGACTATTTATACTCTCGGGATGTGACGAAAGTTGAAGATGGAAGGGAATCAAGCATAGTAAGAAAACATTGTCTATACCAAGTATTATTTTGAACATATCATTTTGGTAAGTTATTAGACATTGATACCACTCAGTATAAAGAATGTTTCCTTCCTTTATTTCATCTCTTTTCTTCTTCAACCTCTAATATGTCACCAATGTTATGCATCAGAGCATTGAATGATACTAGAATAGGATCTTTTCAATCAATGATTGAAACTACAACAAGGATCAAGATTTTTTTACTCCGGTGCCGAGTGATACAGGGGCGCATCCAGAATTTTAAATTTGGGGGGGCCGCATGATAAGTAACAAAAATAATTATCGTCAGAAATTTGTACACCCTTGAACAACCTCCGAATTCTCAATTTACGACTGAAATCGAAATCAAAATTTACCTAGAAATCACTGTCCTAGGTTACCGTGGTTGACAAGATAACAATAGCGAACAAGCTCAAATGTAGTTCTGACACGAAACAAGGGCCAACGACTCTTCTCAAGTTGCGATATTACTTCAAGATTTTGATATCAAACTACCAATAGAAAATTTAGATTACGGACTTTCTAAATATGTAATCAATTTTGAATTCTGACGATCAACGATGTTACAATTGACAATGAAAGCAACAACAATGATTTTGGAGTGAATTGGAAAAGATCGAGATGTCTAGCCATAGGAGAGAAAATGCCTATATCATAAATTAGAAAAGATTTCTATATAGTAATAAACTAATAATATTATTACTAATAATATTTGTATATAATTAATGATTTGTAGTTTCCTTTTGTTAAATTTAATTTTTTTTTCAACATAATTCCTATTATGTAAATTAAAAAACTTCCAAAAAAAATATTTTTCTCTTAAATTATATAGCATATTTAATAAGTATATCATTCATCAATTATATTAAAATATATTCAAAAGGAAGATTAATTTCATCATTACTCCTTCACCATTCTAATTAATACTATATATATATATCCTAGTATATATAATACAACCATGTATATATAGGGAGGATTTACATGGAGATTTGGGGGGGCCGTGGCCCCCCCAAGCCCCCTTGTAAATCCGTCTCTGGAGTGATATCAAGTTTCGGCGATTCACCAAAATGATATCTTTCAACCATTTTGCATGGTATGATATGAGATTTTAAACTATGGTCTCAAGATTGACGTCATATTTGCTCTCTCATACTCATGGTCTTAGAATTAAAGTGATATTTACTCTCTCAAACCCATAGTCTTGGGATCTAGATAATTTCCCCCTTACAAGGGCCACTTGGCCTTACCTCTCTTAGACTTAAGCAAGTTAGGGTCACTTTCTTTTCCCCTTACAAAGTTGACTTGGCCTTACCTCTTCTACTGTTAGGCAGGTTTCAGGATCGAGTAATCTTTCTCCCTTTTCATAGACTTACACAAGTCTCGAGATCAAACTTCTTTTCCTCTTACTAGGCCAATTCAACCTTACCTCTTACAGACAAATCTTGAGGTAAACTTCTTTACCTCTTATGGGATTGACTCGGTCATCCTCTCCTTGACTTAGATGGGTCTCAGGATCAGTAGTCTTTCCCCCTTTTCACTAAGGATTGACTTGGCCATTCTCTACCAGACTTGGCGAGTCTTGGTTTGAACATTCTTTCCCTCTTACACTAAAGAGTCAATTCGGCCTTCTCTCCTAGGCAATTGTGGATTGCACCGTTGTCTCAAGATTGACTCATTATTTCCTCTCTTAGATAGTCACGGGCAATCCCATAGTTTTGGGATCTTTTTGATTATTCTCTCTCCAACTTTGTCAATCTATCCTAGTTGTGGGATGGAGTATGGTGTTCTACTATTCTTTCTTCAACTTTGTTGATCTATCCAAATCGAAAGATTGAGTGTAGTCTTTTATTATTCTCATGATTGAGTTTACTCTTCTATTATTCTCTGTCCAACTTCGTGAATCTATTTGAGTTGTGAGATCGAACATTGTTTTTTATTATTCATTCCCTAATTTTGTCTATTTTTCTAAGTCAAGGTATTAAGCCTGATCTTCTATATTCTCTCCCTAATTTCGTTCATTTTTCTAAGTCAAGATATTAAGCTTGATCTTCTATTATTCTCTCCCTAACCTAATTTGTTCATCCGAGGTGAATGATGAGTTATGGATATTCCTATCTATCTTATTTCTCTTCAACTTACGTAGGATCAAAATAGATTTCTTGATTACACTCTCTGCAGTCTCAACAAAAGCAAGTTGGTATGCCCTCCCGAGCCTTACAAGTTTAGCTATGTAGCAAGATCGATTTCCTTATATTCTCTCTCGAACCTCGGAGGTTCATGTTAAAGTATTGGGATCCAGTGTTTCCTTCTTAGCCCCCATTGTTGTGTCAACTATTTTATACCGGTCAATTGACCCTTCGTTATATGTTCAACATTATTTATTTAAGTTCATTTTATGTGTATATAATAGCAAATCTACTTGAGTACAAAGTTATAAAGAAGGACAATCATTGTGCCTATGACACAGCTTCAATTCCCAAGTCACTCTCATTGTGGGATATCATGAGTCACTCTTGAGCATTCAGTATCTTGAGTACCCTAGCAATATGACTCCCTGACTCGAATAAGTCACTCTTAAAGCTCAGTAGCCCAAGCACACTGCCTCGATACGTAGGACAACATCTAATTAGACTCTTTTAGCCGGAGTTGATTTGATTTTGCTCCTCCGTCCAATCCAAAGGGTGGACTTGTGATATCTCATGTAACAATTCTCAGCTAGAACAGCAAACTCGATCTACATAGTCAGCTCCGACTTGAAGGATGAACTTGTGATATCTCAAATAACAATCCATGCTAGGTCAATAGATGCAACCTACGTAGTCGGCTCAACTTTGGAAAACTCAACAACCTTACTCTAGATTAGAATCAGGTATGATCCACACATGATCCACAACTCTCAACCCATAATTCCAAGATTCAATAATTCATTAGACTTTAGTACTACAATCCCCTATAATTATTAAAGTCAATTGTATGAACAAAAGGAACTTGGCAATTAACCTTAGCCTTAGTTTCTTCTTTATTTTTTATTACTATTTTATTCCTATCTTCCAAGATCTCATGATGACTTGAACATCAGTGGAGCTTTGTAGCTAGGGATGACTCCTTGTGCCCTCTAACTCGTGTTAATCCATGCAAATCTAGCCACATCGTGGAAGGAAACTACATCAACAATTTCCAACGAGGTAGAAATTTCCGCAACATCAAAAATAATCTTGAAACTAGAAATAAATTTCTTTTATTTTATACAATTCAAATTCAATTAAAAATAATGATTCTAATGAATAATTAAACCCTGAGATTGCATCACATCATGGCGCCATAGAATTATTCAAATCAAAGAAGCTAAACTGGATAGCTGAAAAGAAGACATAATGCAAACAAGAATGTGCATCTCCTTAGAGCGCCAACTGATTTGAATCATTATGCCGGTGTCTGCCATCCTCCCGGGCCACCGTAAAACAAGCAGCAATCTCCATTGTATTCGGCATTATAAAAGGGTTTGCCGAGATCATTGAATGTTACTGCATTACGGACGGATTTTGGGTATGGAATAGACTGCCCATTCTTAACGGTGATCCTCCTAAAAGATGCTCCACCAAGTTGCCCATTGCCCGTCGGAGGACTAGGCTTATTGATAGGAGAGCTAGCAGTTGCGCTCAGTTGAATCTGAGAAGAATCTGCCATGTTGTTGAAGAGCTCCCTCGGCCAGTAGCCAATCGGTTCTTCACCATTATACAGCATCCAGTTCAACGAACGTCGATCCTGGAAAAAAAAAAACAAAAAAACAAGCATGATCCATCGATCGATCTTACAAGCAGCGACCTTTCTTCCAAACCATCAAAAGCGAAAGAATCAAGAGTTCAGTTTAATTCTATTACCCTAAATATATTGAGGTTCAAGGCGTCCAAGGTGTAAACTTGGCCTGGAGACAACCTTTCAGTTGTTTGGACGAATCCAGGGCAAAGAAAGTTGAAGCAACCAGTTTTCTGATACCCATCTGACTAGATATATGCCTCCCCCACAAAAACAAAATCAAGTTAATTATGATCATGAACTATAGTTAATCCATGAAGAATGAAAGGTACCAAAACTCACAGTCCAATAAGTGAAGAAGTGAGTAAAGCTGTCTCCCTCAGCTGCGTGATGAACCTGTACAAGTGATCATAAGCATTGAGTTGAATGCAACAACAAGCCATGAGCTTCAACTATTTGCGATTATAATAACACCAACATGAAACCCGGCTTGTAAGACGTTGTGGTATGCCATAGGGCCTGTTTCTCCTTTACTGACAATGATTTGTGTTGCGCTTGTTTGATCATCCAATATACCAGAAAGATGATAAACATCCAAATCAGCTGATATTCCATAGAACTTTGCTGGTCCATTCCGCGTCGAAAATGTCACTCCAGCAGACTGCAGATTAATATGTTTATAGATGGATCATAAAACAAATTCAGAGTAGAACATTTAAGCCCTTACAAATATATAGTTGTATATACTTACATAACCGTTAGTCGGAACATTAGTATCTTTCAGATCTATGAGTTGGGTTTGTTGGATTTGCTTTGCTCTAATCAAATCTTCTTTTGTAGTTCTCCTGATAGGGACAGTGCCCTGAGGACAACGTCTTGGTAACTTTAGGATTTCTGAGGATGAATTATTGTTCATACTCTTCGGAAATGATGTAGATTTAATCTGGATAATCAAATATATGCATATTATGAGCACTGATTCATGTTAAGATTTCATGAAGATATAATTATTAAGATCATGTTAATCACCTGAAGTGTATGGTTTTTAAGCAAAGGGTGATCGAAAGCTGGCTGTTTGTAAATATCCACACAGTAAAATGTGATCCCATACTCATCCTGTATCATTAAGTTAAAAAAAAAGGATTAAGCATGGTGATAGAAAAGGATTTATAGGAAAGAAAGATTAAACATATTTAAATATGAGAAGATGGTGTGGCTTGCCTGGAAGGATTTGACATAAGGCTTGTTCAAGGATTTGAGTTGTATCTCCAACTCTTTCTCTTCTACTTCTGACAAATGCCATGTATCTGTAGCTGCTGAATGATACAGAAGAGCACAAAGAGTCAATAAAATTAGAGCTTGTGATCCTCCCCTGTGATCCATATTCATGTGAAGTAATCAAATCCACAAACACGGTTAAAAGGAAAAAAAAATCTGTTAAAAAGGAATGCTAATAAATAGAGAATTCCTTGTTAACAATTGTATGTATACATGCATTTATTGTTTTGGTTTTTAAAAAGGGGGAAGCACTAAAAATAAAAAATAAAAAATAAAAAAAAAGGATTTTATGGACGATTTTTCTAAAAAATTTCGTCGCAAAATTTGCGACAAAAAAAAAATTCGTCTCAAGGCTGTCGTTGCTAAATTTTGCAGTGAAAAAAAAAATAATTTGTCTCAAATTTTACAACGAACTATAATTTTCGTCATAAAATTTGTTACAAATATACACCATATAGTAACTTTAAATTTGGGACGAAAATATATTTTTGTCCCAAATTAGGGACAAATTTTGGTTCATCCCGAATTTGGGACGAATTTTAGTTCGTCCCAAAATCCGGGTTTACTCGAATTCTCAAGGTTAGTCCCGAATTAGAGACGAATCTGGTTTGTCCCGAATTCGGGACGAACTAGATTTGCCCCAAATTCAGGACGAATCAAAATTCGTCCCTAATTTAGGACGAACTTTGGGAATTGAAGGTAAATCCGAATTTTGGGACGAACCCAAATTGGAGATGAATTTTGGGACGAACCCAAATTCATCCCAAATTGGAGACGAATTTTGGTTTGTCCCAAATTTGGGATGAATCAATTCGTCCCTAATTTGAGATGAACATGGGTAATTCGATGTGGGATTTTGGGACGAACCCAAATTCATCCCCAAATTCATCTCAAAATCCGTCCCAAATTCGGGATGAACCTGAATTCGCCCCTAATTAGGGACGTATCCAAATTCGTCTCCAATTTAAGACGAACCCTAGTTCGTCCCAAATTTTGTCTCAAAATAAAAAAAATAAAAAATTCTCTATATTTTTATATTTTTTATCCTATTTGCATATCAAATACATTATTACATAATATGATCTATAAATCTCTTATCATCCCCATATCCAAATTTAAAATATATTAGTCAAACTTCAACACACATCATATTTATACACATCTAAACAAACAAAATTACACATCCAAAAAACAACAAAAACTATATAATTCAAATATGTCAACTAAACACACATCATATTTATACACATCCAAACAAACAAAATCACACATTCAAAAAACAACAAAAACTACACATCCCATATAAACATTCAAATATGTCAACTCAACACACATCATATTTACAAATCAAAACAAGAACTAGTTTGGTTCAACAACTCATAATCCAAATAACAAATACCTCAAAACATCTAAAGCATAAAATAAAATACTAATCGTCATGCTTCGGGAGCTTCGTGCACCTTCTTCCGTTCTTCGTTCTTCTTTTCCTGCGCCAAATTACAAATGAATAATAACTAACATTTATAACAACAAAAAATATCTAAAACATATCAATGTTATCATATTGAAATAAGACATCTAAAACTTATGCAACTAACATTTTTTTTGTCACGTTTTTTTATTTAAAAAAATAGAAATTTGGGATGAACTATGAAATTCGTCCCTAATCTGGGACAAACAATGCAGTTCGTCCCAGATTTGGTTTTCCTTAACCTGGGATAAAGAAAATTAACTCTATGTTTGCGACAAAAATATTTTTTTATTGCAAACCTCGTAAAATTTCCAACGAATTTCATATTTCGTCCCAAATTTGTAACAAAATTTGCGACGAAAGAATGTTTGTTGCTATTTTCCCACAATTATTTTTTCGTTGCTAATTAGCAACGATTTAGTTATTCGTTGCTAAATTCGTGATAAATCTGTGACGGAAATTATTTGTTGCAAATTTTCATCCTAAAAACCTGTTTTTTTTTAAGTGAGGTAACAGGTTTAGAGATGGTAAAAGCAATAAGATTTTTATTCATGATTAGCTAATTTATGCAACCTATAATTAACTTTCAAGGTATAGATGTAAGAAATTTATGGATAATTTAAGCCAGTTTAATTATCGGCTTAAAGGAATGCATGCATGAGGTGAAAATTTTAGTTTAAATGCTATGGAAAAATTTTAATTATTGGATAACAATAAATTAGTACTGGTTTAGAATTTTGAAGAGACTTATTGTTTAAATAAAATATGTTAAATATATAAATATTGGTAATTACTGGAACCTAAATAATCCTCAATTGAAGAAAAACAATACATAATTATCAGTTATGACAATTGATTTATTCTTGGCAATTTTTTAATGAAAATTGTTTTTATTTAAGAAACTCAAATTATTACTAAATATTGATGGACTTTTTTTGCATATTATTTAAAAAGAACTTTTTTTTCAAGAATTAGGAATTATTAGTGCAAAATCACTTTATGATTGATAATATTTTTTATTGAATAATTTATCTAAAAATTTTTAAGATAGAAATATTGTTACGGGGCACCATCTAATTATCGGTGTGTGTATATATAAGTAGTAAAAGAAATTATAATTACTTTCATAATCAATTTTTTTATCATTTATAAAAAATAAATAAGTTATAACTGCAAGAAGGAATGCCTGCCGAGGTGAAAATTTTATTTTGAATGCTATGGGGAAATTTTAATTATTGGATGAAGTAATGATTTGAGAATTTTACAGTGGCTTGTTGTTTAAATGTAATATGCTAAATATATAAATATTGGTAACTACTGAAATCTAAATAATCTTAAATTGAAGAAAAGAATACATAACTATCAACTATGAGAATCTATTTATTCTTCTTAATTTTAGAACGGTAATTTAATGAATCGAGTAGTCAACTTTCCATAACATCCAAACTAGTAATATTTTAACGGTATATATGTACATGCGTTTATTATTTTAGTTTTTTCTAAAAAAAAGGGGAAATAACAGGTTTAGAGATGGTAAAAAAAATAAAGATTTTTATTTATTATTTGCTGGTTTATGCAACCTATAATTAATTTTCAAGATATATATGTTAGCAATTTATCGATAATTTAAACCAATTTTATTTTATTCTTGGTCATTTTTAATGAAAAACTGTTTTTATTTAAGAAACTAAAATGGTTACTAAATATTGATAGATTTTTTTTATATTACATGTAATTCTAAGTGCAAAATCACTTTATAATAATATTTTTCATTGAATAATTTATCTAAAAAATTAAGAAAGAAATTAATATTGTTACGGGACATCATCTAATTATCAGTGTATATATAATTACTTTCTTAATCAAAACTTTTTTTTATTATTTATAAAAAAAATAAAATACATGAGTTATAACGGCAAGAAATTTATGTTTAATTTGAGTCAATTTAATTATACGAGGAATTGCTTCCCGAGGTGAATATTTTATTTTGAATGTTATGGAAAATATTTAACTATTGAATAAAGTAATGATATGCAAGAAACAAAATGGGCATTTTACTATAAATTTTATGACGAATTTAAAAAAAAATCATCATAAAATTAATTTGTGATGAAATATGCGATAAAAAATTTTTCATCACAAATAAGCTGTCATCAAATTATGCTACGAAATAATGCATCTTCATCACAAAATTCATTGTAGATTTACAACGAAAAAAAATTTATCGTGAAATTTTATAATCTCAAATTTATGACAAAAAGAGATATTCATCACAAAATTCATTATCATTTCGTGACAAATATAAATTCGTCGTGAAAATTTATGATCACAAATTTACAACAAAAGGGATATTCGTCGCAAATGTGCGACGAACATGTCCCAAATCTATGACGAAAAGATATATTCATTGCAAATTTATGACGAACAAATGTTCGTCGTAAATTTGGGACGAATAAAGATTTGTCACAAATTTGCGAGATTCAGAAAATCAGTGACTAACTTTTTTTTTATTACCGTAGTTGTTGGAAAATTACGTTGGAAAAAATATAAAGCCTACAACGAAAACATATTTTCGTTATAAAATCTATAATGATAATAGATTTTCGTCACATAAATCTATTTTTCATCACAGATTGTGACAAAATACTTTTTCTTTATAGAATTGCAATACATGGTGTAAAATCATGATAGGTTTGTGACCAACAGTTTCATCACAAAATACAAATTTTTTTCACATCCCCTATCCATTTGTGCATTTTATCGTATATACAAATCATATCCAAACACAACAATAATAATCCAACAATTCATATAACAATAAATAATCCAATGCATCCTTTACAACAAATAAACAAATTCAACATATCCTACACAACAAATAAACAATCCAACACATTCTATATACACAATTCATTCAAGCAAGTCATATTCATATTTAATCCAACACAATTCATACAAGTCCATATCGAAAATGAAATCATACAAAAACAAACATATTCATACAAAAGATCCATAAATTATTATCCTCTGCTCCCTTAACAAATTAAAATTATCATTTATGTCTAACTTATCAATTGTATCTATGTGTGAACAAACAAAACTTAATTTATCATCATTACATATCACTTGTGTCTATGTGTTTTGATACATAAACAAGTTAATCTTATGATTTTAGTATGATGTAATCAAGGTTCTGACCTTGGATGCCAAAAGATGTCATTTATAATCAATTGCATGAAACATATTATACATGAAACTTGTAATTAAGCATAACAACAAATAAAAAATGTACAAGTCATGTAATAAGAAATACATGTATCAAATGCTCCATGACATATAATAAAATCATCGAAACATATAACTAATATTGCATTGATTAGTAGTAGACAAGTCATAAACATGCAAAACATGACATGACATGCAAAGT
The DNA here is from genome assembly GCF_018446385.1 of Zingiber officinale. Taxonomy (NCBI): domain Eukaryota; kingdom Viridiplantae; phylum Streptophyta; class Magnoliopsida; order Zingiberales; family Zingiberaceae; genus Zingiber; species Zingiber officinale. Next base: position 48,654,770 of record NC_055996.1, on the reverse strand, counting down.
ATTAAGTAAGATCAAAACACAAAAGCAATTGTAACATGACAAAACATGGCATAGCATATAAAAAAAAATCCTAACACAAAACTTAATATATAAAGACTTACTTCCTCGGACATGGATTTACAATATAATTGCCATCACCTTCATTGCCTGCACAAACCCTGTTCAAAATAAATTAACAATACTAATAAAAAATAAAAAAAATTGATCAAATAACAGTAATTATGAGACAAATAGCATTTATACATTGCGTAGACTATCCCTATTATAGAAGAAGTCAACATTTTTAAAGATAATCTTGTCATCCAATTTCTAAATCCCAAAGGTAAACCAAGAAAGAAATTGATTAAGTAAGTTAATGATTTCATATAACAAAATTATACATTGTATTATACCCTCTCCAGATTATGCATTAGTCCATGAGTTACCTTGTTCCTTGTTTAGTTGCTATTTCATGCTTCTATTTTTTAAAATATATTTTGATAGCTCTTATACTGGTTTCCATACCCATATGATTGATGATCTTTCTTAATGACCTTTCAAAACAAGTAATCAAACATATAACTCTCTTCTTTTATAGGAATCTCTTATCATATTTAATTATGTTGATACTGCAGCCGTCCTTGAATATTTGAAATCAATAAATATATTTTGGATTTTGCTCATTGTGTTTTGAAAATTTTTATTCAATGATGTGATTGAATCTAATTGATTTACCTCCTTTATAATGTAACTACATTGCAGTTATGTAGGTAATGTTCATCTTCAAGTTATTGAACTGCTTCTTCAAGAAGTTTTTCAAAGTACTAATTTAGTCAAGGGGTGTAAACTTATTAGGAAAGAGAAGATTAGTTAAATGTCAATGTCAAAAGAGGGTAATTGATGTGATTGAATCTAATTGATTTACCTCCTTTATAATGTAATTACATTGCAGTTATGTAGGTAATGTTCATCTTCAAGTTATTGAATTGCTTCTTCAAGAAGTTTTTCAAAGTACTAATTTAGTCAAGGGGTGTAAACTTATTAGGAAAGAGAAGATTAGTTAAATGTCAATGTCAAAAGAGGGTAATCATCTAACTACTTTGATAGATTTTTTTGATCTTGCTAACCTATTGATTTTATTAGGAATTATGTCAATTTTTTTGTTTGGTTTAATTGTAGCCAAATTTAAGCTTATTATTAAAGATGTCCATTTGGATATGCCAGTTGGAAATTTATATATGCCTTATTCATGGAAATTGTTGTGTCAATTACAAAACTAAATGATGTTGCATGCTAGGACAAAAACTTCTTTATTACAAACATTTCTTTCTTGCAGAAGAATGCATCTCAGGTTTGTTAGACTTACTGATCACTATCTTTTATATAGCAATATAGCTAAACTAACTTGCATTCAACCCTAGTTTTATTCAAGGAATTCCATATAAAATCTTAATAAATTTTTGAACTGGTCAAAAAATGATATGATAATAGCAACAACTATATGCTATGTGGTACTGCATCTGAACCTCAAGGGTGTGATTGGGAAGTCTTCAATGATTGCAATGAGGAGGATCCAAGTAACCACGCCAAGGACAAAGAACTAGAAAAAAAGCTTTGGATTTAAGAATGAAGATAGTTAAAGCCAATAAGTAAAGACCATTTAAAACAAGATGATAAGTAGCATCTACCAAGATCTATTAAGTTCATGCAACAAGGTGTAGTCCAGAGGAGCAATTTTGAATGTCTCTTAATTAAAATTTCTTTATGTGTGAGTAATTATATTTGTTATAGAAGTGCAAGCATGATAATTTATATATTTATCTTGATTGTTTATTTAATAATATGTTGTTGATTGAAGTAGATTCAATTTTCATTCATCTTTTATTTGTCTTTAGTATTAAAGGACAATAGTTTAAAACTGTTGCAAAACTATTATCTATCGCGCTCAAAGACAACAATTTCTAAATATTGCTAAACTATTATCTTTGGTATTAAAAGACAATGGTTTAAAATCATTAATAACATTGTCAATCACAATATTTTTTAAATGACAAAGACAACAAATTTTATCTGTTGTCTATGATAATTTTTGTTGTAGTGAGGAGTTAAGACATGAACATGGGGAAGATGAGGGTGCTTAGGGTTGAAGAAATCCCAAATGTAATGAACAAAAAAGCAACAGAGAGAATTTTGTGCATTCAAGGTTTTAATGTTTGAGAGAGGTGAATCTTGAGTTAAAGCGGTGATCAAGATCTAATAATTTCGTAAATGAATGATTGATTTAAAATGAATTCAAAAAATATCCGTAATCTCTGACCATATATCCAAAAGCCTACTTGAAGGGCTACGATATGTGGAATCTTTGACAAGATAAAAGCTCATGTGTTTTAGTGCCCGGGGAACATCTCAATAGTGGGGGATCACATCCTCATTTCTTGTTGTAATTCACTTAGGAATTCAAGCATTTATAAAGAAGAGCAACATAAAATCTTGCAATGGTTTGTAAATGATACCCTTGGAAATACCTTAGGAAAAGTTGGCACATCCATACTAGAAAAATTTGGAAACAAGGCTATCGCATTACAATCGTAAAATTAAAAGTTCAGTCATAGAAGTACCCCTAACAAATTCAGACATGGAATCCGAGAAACTAGATTGTCCCAGGAAATTGAAAAGGGCTTATCGATCTTTGTTGGAAAGGAAGAGTCGAGATAACTTGTTTTGTAGTGCGTCCACTTTGTGCTCAACTTTGTCTACTTGGTACAACAAATTCTCCATTTCCTTCACACCGACCTTCTAAAGTTCACATGCCAAATGCAAACTATGTTGGGAAAGTTTCAGCTCAGCATCTAGATATTTCACATGGACATTGGCTAATGTTAAATTCATTTGTAGATTAGCAACTCATTATTCTAATACCATAACATGATTATAATCAACTTGATGAGACTAAATAAAGGTTTATCATCTCTAGTAGAAAATTTGAAATTATGCCAAGAAGGAGCATGAATAATAAAAGGATGCTTTAAGGAAGGAGAGGTAGATTCATCAGAGAAGGAATGAATGAAAGAAGGAGAAGACATGCTAGGGAGGGAGTTTTGAAGAGCGAACAAGGCAAGTTTATGTTCTATCTATTATATTTGACAAATGTCCCCATGCACTATGCAACTGCCTAGGCTAGTAGTCATCCGTGATTTACCTCTTTTGTGTTAGCTTGGCGACAGACTGGTGGAGGTGCAGAGGCGAGCAAATCGCCTTTTGTCACCATGTTATATTTGATAAATGTCCTAAAGGAAATTGCCTTTAATATTGTATTATTTATTTGATAAATAAAATTTTCTATTTGAATGTGCATTCAATATATATGTGATTCAATCTTAAACTCAATTAATGAAGTCCACAATATAATACATAGTATGAAAGAAATTATGATTGGATCACAATTAGAAGGTATCTCCACTTGTGTAATTATGTATATATTGAAATCTTTCCTAGTTGATGAATTGATAAGACTAGACATTGTCAAGTCTATGAGACTAACACATATTATACTTCTTGGTTTATCCAAGTAGTAGCTGGAAACATAGAAATGCTAGTTATAGGTAACTAGTTCATCGGATGTGACCTACTATAAGATTTCATATGATTCTTTATATGTCGATAAAGATCTCATTGCAGCTTGAGTGCAAGTTTCCTTAGACTTGAGGTATTCATGTCATCTTGGTCATAGAGACTTTGAAACAACACATAACTAAAATTCATAACTTGGACATAGCAATAACAACCTTAGTTTTTTTATTTATTCAAGCAAAATTTCTTAATCTCATTACAATCAAAGGCTTTGATTGAATATTATGCATAGTTGCCCTGGATAGTGTGGCTTGCATTCCATCTTCTCCTCTCGGTCACTCCGCCTTCGTGTCCTCTATCACCATCTCAATGCCACTTCCTTCTCCTGTGCAAGATTACAATGTGAATCCACTGACCCAACAAGTATATTCCATAAGTAGATACAATGTAGGTTATTAAAGCATGTGCATCTGACAAAGAAGGAATTAAATTATAGCATAATAAGAAAAACCTCAGTAGAGCATAAAGAGATAAATATGGGGCTATAGTGGTGAACCGTTAGAGAGCACAGACACTTATCAGTAATAGACCTTGGGAGGTACCTCTTAGGTGTCAGTCACATCTAGTTATTTATCAATCATCAATCATGTTTGAAAGAGCCCTCCTTGGAGCTCATCCCAAGGCGCCCAACCCGTATCATCAACCCTTAACCCCATATTCATCTAATTACCCTTACCTAGGAAAATCTTCAACACTCCGATGGTGTCACCAGTTGGATCTATCATTCTTAGCCATATTTACGATGAGGTGCAGTAGCATGATTGCATCAAAGAAATTCAGAATAGATATATGTAACATAGTTCAGTTCATGCAGAGCCATTGGTACAAATAGTTATGTGAAGCACACTTCATTCCTAATTAACGATCAAGGATGGAAGGTTTCACTAAGCATAGTTATCAATTAATTCCAACAGGAACACATCGGTGTGGTGTCATTTCACCCATTTCTATAGCATTATATGAACCTTTAAGTACCTAAGTGTGGTGATCTTGTTTCTGTGATTGCATAAACACACTAAGCTTTACATGATTAAAGGAATCCATACTTGAAACATGATTTGTACAGACACATTCTTAGTCAGTAAACAAGCATTTGAAGTGATAATCTAGAGCAAATAACCATATCGGTCTATCCAAAGTTAAGGTAGAAACCATATGAACTTACAACTATACTTGTATAAGGGCATTTAGAGCTCAATGAAAACATATATTATCTACTTACAACATCTACACCATAAACTTGTTCATGAGCACTAACGCTCAATTCGTAAATCCAGAAAAGAACATTAACACTAAGAGATCATAGTGGTGCCCACAACGATTCAGATCTCAATCTATCTCAAATCTGTGGGCACCCCCTAGTGAAGCACATGAAAAGAAAATCTCCAAACGGTGATGGAGAACTCGATAACACCAAAACATAATGGAATACTCCCAAACCGCACCATCTACTACAAATCTTGAATTGAACAATCTAGCTATAGCCTAAAACATTGTTAAATCTGCAACTCCCGCAAAAGAAAACCAAACGGAACACTTCGTCAAATCTGAAGGAAATCAATCAACTGGCACAAGGCTATCAAGAAGAACAGATGCCCCTAATGTTCACCAGTCAACTTCGTCCTCCTCAGAACCGATAAAAAAAAGGCCAGAAAACCTCCATCCACCACATCCACATTTCATGGTTAAATCCCTAGGAAATCACAAGAAAAACCCAAGGAAACGCAGAATCACTTGTTTGCATTTAAATCCGAGACAATCAAACAACCCTAGACTGCAACACGCACAAGAATGTAACACAAAATCTGCTCACAGTCATCTAATCTGAGATAAAAGCGTGGAACAAACAGAAACACCACCGATACTCGTAAAACTGGTGTCGTCCTGTCTAAAAGCCCTACCCACATCTACAGAGGAAGAATATTTGCCTTCCCCGAGCTCTCCTCCACCGAAAGACACGCGCCTTCTTCCCTCTTCTACCCGACGTGAAATGCGACCCTCGCCTCCGCTCCTCGTCCGAATAAAATCACTACTCCCCTTTCCTTGTGCCTTCCCCCTTTTAAGATGCCATCCCTCCTCTCTAATTGGGCCCCAAGTTCACTAATCAGCTCCACTTCTAGTTCTAGCCCATAGAGTTTAGATTAAATGTCAATTAAGAGGAGTCTAAAAAAATATTTTGTGTTGTTTTTTTTAATTGTTGGAGACAGTGAGGTCTTACAGACTTATACTTTGACATCTTGGTATAACATCTCCTAGGAGGTGTAGGTTTGGGATGATCGGGTATAAATCAATATGCTCAAAGGTGTTTAAATAGCTCACAAAAAAAATCCACCACTCCTTATATAAAAGAGATGTACACCTTATGATCACTTATTAGGATTATTACTCATAAATCTTTGGCTAAACAACACATCAAGAGGATGGCCTTATTGGACATGTGTTATTTGAGTAATTTGAATCTATGGGACAAGGAACTATAAATTGGGTTAAGTGTGACATAGTCAGCTGCTGTGAAACCACAAGTACATGGTTTTTTCACAAGTAATAAAAGATATCTATCCCACAAGTATTGGGTTAAGCACTAGTAACTTACCACAATGAGTTATCTAAATGATTGAACTGTTGGTAGGTTTATGTACTAAAAGAGAGAAAGAGAAGTAGAAAGAAGAGAATTGAGAAAGAGACTTAGTTTGAGGAAGTTGGTCAAGGAATGATGTTCTAGGATCTTGGTTTCATTGTAATACTAATTAATGTACTATGAATTACTCATCTCCCATCCTCTATCCTTATGCACATGTAGGAAGTCTAATTAAATACCGACACTCACCCTTGACAGTCGTATCAGAGTGTTACCCCTATTGTTATCCGATGCTACTAAGTAGAAGAGGTAACCTAGAAACTCTAATTAAAGTGATACCCTTTGTCACTAAGGTCCCCCCTCCCGATTATACAATCACTAGATTACACAGGATACTTATTAATATAAGATTATGGATAACCCAAAAAACTTAATTAGATGCTTCCTTGTAAAAAATTTCCCTCCCTTTCAAAGCGACACCTTCGAAAGTCCGATTAAAGGGACATCCCTATCATGGGACCCCTTGGTCATACAATGTAGGGCATTCCCGGACGAAGTAATCAATACATCCATTCAATCAAACATGACATACAAGCACATAACATCACACACACATTTAATCAAATAGTAACCAGGCATAAACATGTTATTTAAATGGAAAATTGGCAAATTCATAGAGTTTACATTAATCACACATCACAATTACTCCCTTAATTCTAGAACAATATAGATCTACTCCATAATAAGAGGAAATATATCCAAAGATATAAGAATTGCAAGCTTCAACCCAAATCTAAGAGAAAAGAGCAAGAAAGGTTAGCCAATGCGATGAGGGGTCTTCGGATTCAATCCTTTGCTTCTAAAGTTGAACTCAATATCAGAAATGGCTTTGGATCGAGCGTGGATGAAGATCAGATCTTACCAGGTGGGTCTCTCCAAGGGGAAATCCCTTCCTCCCTTTCAACGGGGAATAACTCCCCTTATATAAGCAGGGGCATGACCCTTGCCTGGGTCATGTCAAGGCCATGCCCTTGGGGCATGGCCTGACCGTGAGCCACTATCTAATGGTGAGGCATGGTCGTGCCTTAAAGTACGACCAACTTCTGGTTCTCCTCGGGTGAGACGCCATGGTTATGCCTCAAGGCACAACATGATCGTTTTCTTTAGTTCCTTTGTAAGGAATGGTCATGTGGTTTCACACGACTACCCCCCAATGACCACTGGTGAGGACCACGCCATGCCTTGGGGCATGACCGTGTCTTTCTTGTTCTCAGATGATGAGGCACGGTCATGCCTCTAGGGCATGACCTACCTTTGGTTGGCTGCTAGAGGGCACATTGTCATGCCAGGGGGCATGGCCTGGATTCTTCTCCTCATCTAGAGTAGCTCTGAAGCACGCTTTAGCTCTATTTTCCCCTCGAAATGTATCCTATCAATAAAAATAAAGCAAGAGTAGATCTCTGAATAAAGAGAGTAATAATGTTAAAATAATGATGAAATAGGATGCAATAGCATAGATCACAATTAAGAAATACAAATGAATGATCACCAAAATATATATATAAATGTATATAATCTACGTGCATCACCCCAACTTAAACATTTGTTTGTCCTTAAGTAAATTTCGACAATCTAAGCTTATGTGTTGGTATAGTGCATCATAATCTCTAGTGAATTAATCTAACTCTATCGACCAATTTTATTAGTGAGAATAATCATAGAGTAACCTGAGTGTCGCCTAAATATAAGTTCTCATGCACAGTGCGATGAGTGACCTAAAACTTTCAAGTTTCAATCCCTAAGTTTAGTCAAATCATCATATAACTATGTTCTCTGGGTACAATCGACCTAGGTTTGATTGGGTACGATCATAGTTTTGATGTGTATGTCAAAGAGTTTAAGTTAGGCTTCCATATGTGTTTGATATGTATTTGAGTCATGCAGGACTTGGTGAAACACATGAGGAACTTAGTGCGACCAAGTTGTAGGAAAATCTCATCTTATGGCTCGGGTCCATGAGATCGGTGAAGGATGATGCATCCAAGGGACCGCCGAACAAGGAGCAATAAAGTGGCACTACACCAAATATGACTTTTCGTAGCGTGCAAATATACTATCCGTAGCGCATATTGCACACTGCATAACTGCAAGCTGTTAAAAGTCATAAAACATCGACAGCACACGGCGGTTAAGTGTTTTTGTAGAGCGCATCGCATGCTGCCGTTATGATCTTTCGCAGCACGTACCGCACGCTGCGGTTACAAATATTCACAGCGCGCACGACATGCTACAATTAAGAGTAATAGACAACATTCGCAGTGCGCACTGCACGCTGCGGTTACAAGCATTCGCAGCGTGCGCTGCGCGCTGCAGTTATGAACAATCGATAGAATTCCCAGCACGCATCGCACGCTACAGTTAAGAGCATTAGCAGCACGCACCACACGCTATGATTAAGAGTATTAACAGCATGCACCGCATGCTGCAATTAAGAGCATTCGTAGTGCGTATTTCGCGTTGCAGTTACAATCATTCAAATACCACATACAGATACCATACAAATTACAATACTACATACAATTATAATACCACGCGTAAACTATAATATCACATACATATACCATATACACATAATTATAAAATTAAAACTCAAACAACTATAATATCACATTCAACCATAAACATCACTTAAGTAAAAGAATCAAAACTAGTTACAAAAAATTCACTTAGTTACATAATTTCTTTCGTACAAAAGAGTATATGACTTAAAAATAAATAGAATCTATATCAGTCATACACAACTATAAACTTTGTTAACCAAGCAACTGTACTTCCTATTGCATTCTCGAGAAAAAGCATTTCATCATTTGGTCTAATTAGATCCACCTTCTCTACAAAAATTTTATCAACCCAAACTTTCTAGCATGATCCACCAAGAAGAACGTGATGCACTTTTGCTTTTGGATCTGTAGATACAATTCGACCTTCTGCCACAACTCCATTAACACACCAATGAAGTAGCTTACATATAGTATTATCCCTAATATCTCCATGACTCACATCCTTCATTTTTGACTGTATAACAATACAAAATTATTAATTCTACCATATTTATTTTATAACAAATATGTATTTAGAAAACAAAAATTACAAAATAATTACCTGAGCTACAGTTAGAGGTTGGTTATTACCACTTTTTTTCCCATGACTACTGCCACCAACATTATTACCAATACCGCTACCAATGACACCGCTAGCAACTTAATTTTATAAACAAATTGTGTCAATTAATATCACCATAAGATAATTTTACTAACAAGAATATAAAATAACTCAAAGTAATTAAGACAATTAATGACAAACTTTTCCATATTATATATTTTGTTTTTAATTACTAACCTATTCTTGCTCATTTTGTTGCCTCATATTTTGAAAAAACAAGAACCTCATTTCTTGCATTTCTTGTTGAAGGTTATTCACCGAACTTTCAAGTCGTTTAACAGTTCCATTTTGTTGCACAGATGCTTCAACTTTCGATGGTGTTACTCCAAAGCTCATTCCGCGCACTCTACCTCGAGCTTCCTTGCCAAATACAAGACTAATTGCATCATCAAGAATATTAGTTGTGTTGTGAGATTCAGATGGACACCGTTCTATTTCTTTCTGCATATAAAAAAAGATAACTTTTAAAAATGATAAAATAAAAAATTTAGATTGTCTATTTTTTTTTTGCGAATTCTACAAATAATAAAGAGATGATTTTATTACCATTTTCTCTCTGATAGATTGACTACTAGGTTCTCCATTTTTCTTCTTGTGACCTTCGATCCAAAATTTTGATCGTGTAATTGGTGTATCTGCAGGACTTGTTTTTTTTTTCCTTAAGTATAAAACATATAAACAATATTAGAACAAATAATGTTACTAATTGAGTGTATACGTAAAAGCTTTTGTATAAAGTTCAATAAATAAAATTTTTTACCATCATGCAAGCCAAACGGGCATAATCTCTACGACTTATTGTGTGAATGTGATCTTGATTTTCCCTCATTGTTTTGAATTTTGCACTTTTTTCCTGAGAAGAAAAAAATGTCTAACATATTCATATATAATTAATTATTCATTAGATCAATAAATAATAATTACTTAGACAAGGAAAATGAAAATAAACAGTAGTAATTAAAATATAAAAGATAAAATATGAAATGGAAAGAAAGTAACAAAAGTACTAATAACCCCTCTAAAAAAGAGTTAATCAAAATAACATAAAGCTACATGAACTAATTAGTGACCTTGAAGGATATAGTCTTCTACGAGTCTTCTACGAAATTAGTAAACTAATTAGCCTTTGTCTGAATGAATGAGAACCATTAATTTTATACACCAAAACAATTATAATATCACATTCTTGTAAGTGATGAAAACAGAAAAAGCATATCTTCAAGCTCAAATTTTGATAAAGTTGTCAAAGCAGTCAATGCTTTGGGAGATGCCACATGGTCAAGCATCTCATATTTCATACCTATCTTGAACTTAACTAGTTTTGGTGTTTTTTCAACTTCCAAAGTGAAGGCATTATGCTTCATCTCAAGTTCTAGTGAAGGCATTATATTTCACCTATCTTTCCAACTTCTGGTGAAGGCATTAGTCTTCGATTACTAGTTTTGGTATCAAGTTCAGGTTTTTTCCTTTCTAGTCTAATGCTTCATCTCACAATATAGATGCAAAACTAAATAATGTATATGAAGTATATAAAATAACAAAAGAAACTTTAACCATTAAAAGCAAGATTTATTAATTAATACTTACTTGAAAAGTGGATGATAGTGTTCTCTTTACAAACAATTTCCATTGATCTTGATCCATAAATTCAGGCTTCAAAAGACTAAGATTTTGTGAAGCAATTGGACGAGCATTAGTTTCTCGTATAAGTATTTGTAGTTTGGACTTCCTATCGCGCCACAACTTAGCCAACTTTTGAAAGATTGATTTCTTTTCCCACTACTCAATATTATAATTCATCTGCACATTAAGAAGCATGAAAATATATTTATATTTTGTTATAATTAATATTGGACAAGAAAAAATTAATAACCGAAGACATTACCCGAAGACAATCTCACATCCTATTCTTCACTTCTTCGTCTACGTCATTTCATCCATCTAATGTATATGACACAAATTCTTTTATCATGCAACCTAGGAAAGAAGCGTACTTAACTGAATTAACTCCAATCGGTTGTCCAAATTCATTACGCTCTAGTTCTTTTGGCTTTTGTTGACCACTAACCAAATTCAACTTTGATGGACCACGTCCCTTTTTCTTATCAATTTTCTCATCATCAATTTTCTCTTTACTATACAAATCTAGTGATGAATTACGTGGACTATTGGAATCTATATTTTCCTGCAAAATGGCATAAAGCGATTGAAATGTATAAGTATACTTTATTAAAATAAACCAAGATTTAAAATAGAATACAACATCACCTGAATTTCATCTACAACTGCTTTGCTACGTTTTTTCTCCATTTTTCTCATCTTTTGAATAATTAATAACCTGCTTATTTACAATATGACATGATCATCGCTAAAAATAAACAAACTAGAAAAATATGATAAAACAGTAAATAAAGTATAATGAAACTTGAAAAGAAAATTTATTAGATAAAGTAATTAACTATAAAATCTACACCATAAAATTTAAGTCATGGATTAGTTACATCAATTCCCTCACACTCATTCCTTACATATGGTTCATTCTCGGTAATGTTAATCTCAAGTCTAGACACATCAAGAGGTGTTGATGACGTATAGGAATCCTCTTCAATCAAATTCATGTCATGAATACCCCGAGGCAGTACTTTTAGCAACACATACCAATTTGATTTATCATTGTCCCTAGAATAGAATACTTGCTTTGCTTGTGATGCTAAAATGAAAGGATCACTTTCAAAAGTACTTAGTGTTGGGATCTAGCGAGCTAAAGACACGGAAACGCAGCAGAAAAATTACTAGATCCTCTTATCTAGCAGATCCATGCGAAGGGAAGAAACATTTTCTATTCATAATCTATACTAAGTTACATGATAGGATTATACCTTTGTTGCGTGCCCTTCGCAATCCCGACAGCAACCTCTTCTTGTTTAGATGCAGATCTCGACGCGTTCAAGCGTCCGCGCCTCTACGGTATCCACACGAACAAGCCTTGTCTTTGATTGTCTCATAAACAAAGTAAGATGGAGAAGGAAAACACACAAGGTTGTGCCAGCAACCTCAATGGTGTGTTCGGCCAAGATAGGGAAGGAGGAAGAAGGAGAATGTCAAGGGTCTCTTCACATTCACCACTAACGAAAATCACTTCCAAAATGATATATATAACCATCCCATGGTATACCAAGAGTCTCCACCCTTTCATCTTCTAATTCAATGGCTCAAAATCAACCATTCAATCCAATGGTTGAATTTGACCATTCAACTTCCTTTGTGAACTCAAGTTCACCCAATGAGTCTAACCCATTGATTCCCATGCAATTGAACTCAATCCAATAATTGGATCCTTTTGAGTCTAACTCAATGAGTCAAATTCGGATTACACTTAATCCATTGATTCATCACATGAACCCATCTCCATATCAACTTGTTCTTTGTGTGTGACCCTATAGGCTCTCGTAACATTGGCAATGTACTCAAATCAACATTTGCGATACATAAACAATTAGTGACATCTAGCAAGGCATCATTGCTACCCAAGTGACGAGAAAGTCGAGATCCAACCTAACCTGTCCATGGCTATCATCATGTATGACTTGGTCCCTCTATCCTTGATATCTAGATTGATCAATGAGGCATAGACCGTGTCATCCTCTTATCAATCTTTGTATTTCTTGATCTCCAAGTAGACACACTTAATCAAATAAGCTCAATATCTCATATTGACTTATTTACGCATGGTCATGCTTTCTTGTTTCCTACTAATCAAGGGGCCCACAGATATCGCTTCCGTCATATGGAAGTGATAGATCTCATCTACATCACTCACATCCCTCCACATAATTCATTGTATACCCAGTGATAGACTTTATAGTCCACCCTGTTACGGGTGACGTTTGACGATACCAAAGTATACAACTCCTTATGTAGGGAACCGTAGTAACTTCAGGTCTAAGGACTATTCATATCAATAGTCACATGAGAATATTTATGACACTCATACTGTTAGTGAGAGCCCTAGAGCCGATCATGTGATGATTGTTGTATGGACTCGATGTATCATATTCCTATATATATATATATATATATATAAAGGTATTTTTTATGATTATTATACTTACTTGTATTGGTGTCAAATAACTAAGTATAATAGCGTCCTTGAGTAGAAGGTTCTTATCTATATCAATCGATTAGTTGAATTGATAATGAGATGATATAGAGAACACTACTCTTAATCATTCCTAGTCAAGTATTAACATTCAGGGACAATGTTAATGTGATGATACTAGCATGTAGGTCAACTCGATGTCTTGATCTCACAAGTCATGGATATTAGATATCACGTTGACACATGGGTATGCATTGGAGAATGTATACTGAATGACCCGCCATGAGAAAGTATCATGGATCGTTATATGAGTGTCATATACTTTCTCATGTGACTATTAGTATGACTATCAGTCCTTGGACCTGAAGTCACCATGGTTCCCTACATAAGGAGTTGTATACTTTGGCTTCGTCAAACGTCACCCGTAAATGGGTGGACTATAAAGGCGACTACTAGGTATGTAACAAATTATGTGGAGGGATGTGAGTGATGTAGAAGGGATATATCCCTCCTATATGACGGGAGTGATATCATGATTCTTGATAGAGTGAGACCACTAAGTGCATGGTCATGCCTGAATAAGTCAATATGAGATATTGAGCTCATTTGATTAAAGTGAGTATACTTGGAGTTCAAGACATAGATTGATTAGAGGATGACACAGTCTATGCCTCAATTGATCAATTTAGATGTCAAGGATAGAAGGACATTGTCATATATTATGAGAGTCACAATTAGTAGTCACAATGGTGATGTTGGATCTCAACATTCTTGTAACTTGGGTAGTAATGATGTGTTGCTAGATACCGCTTATTGCTTATGTTTCTAAGTGGGTTTAGGAGCATTGCCAACCTTACAAGAACCTATAGGGTCACACACAAAGGGTAGTTAGATGGAGATTAGGTTCATATAATGGACCAAGAGGATTAAGTTCATGTGATGAACTAAATTGGATTAAGAGTAATCCAAATTAGACTAATTGAGTTGGACTCAATTTTATTCATGTGTCGAATGAGTCTAATTTAGACTATGATTCATTGAGTCAATTTAAATCAATGAATAGAGATTCATTAAATTAAATTGATTTGAGTCAAAGGGTAGATTTGATCAACCATTGGGAGATAAGAGGTCAAGTTTGACTTAACTTGAGAGGGAAGATGAAGGGTCAAGTTTGACTTGACCAAATGCCACTTCATTGTAACTTGGCATGGGTCAGCCAATGATGATGTTCCACATCATCAAGGCTACATCATTGTGTGCCACCTCATGAGGAAGACCAAGAGTCATGACTCTTGGTATTACATGGAGGTATAAAACACTCTAATAAGGGGGCCGGCCATATACATGGGTGAAGCAAGGGTGTGATTATTGAAGGTCTCTTCTTCTTCCTCTCTTTCTCTCTCTCCTTTTCTTCCATTGTCGAGACCTCTCAAGAGTGCTAGCACACTCTAAGTGATTCTCTCCACCTTTTGTCCGTGTGGATACGTGTAGAGGAGTGTACACTTGACACTCTACGAGATCCGACAACCATTTGGACGAGCGGGATAAGCGAAGGGCATCGCTACAAGGGTAATACTTCCTTTTCATGTAGATCTAAGGTAGATCTAGTGTAGACAAACATGTACATGAATATTTTATTTATCTATCTTCACACGGATCCGTGGCTAGCTTCGAGGTTTCCGCAACGCAAAAAACGGTTTATGCGGCTCGAAAGTTCTAACAGTGGTATCAAAGCCATGTACGAAGCTTATACATGTTTGTATTTGTTATTACGAAAAGGTTTCAGATCTGTAAGTTTCTATAATTTTTCTTCTTTTATGGATTTTGTGAGTATTTTTCTTGTAGAGGCGAAGCAATAAGTGCTTGGACACTTGTAGGCTTCAAATACCGAGAAAAACCTTCCTTATCAGCTTTAGTGGTAGTAGCTAGTTGGTGGGGGGGGGGTTCAGGAATGGGCTGCTCTAGGACGTACAATTTTCTTTCTTGCTTAAGAACTATTCTCAAGTTCTTGTACTAGTTTAGGAAATTAGCATCATTGAGCTTGTCCTTAGCAAGGACATATCACAGAGAGAGTGTATTTGATGTACTAGACGACATAGTGATCTACAACAATAAAATATAGAAATAGGTATCATATCTAGATCATTTAATTAGGCATTTAATTAAATGATTCTTCCACTGAATTCTAAGGTTTGGTATGAGCAAGTCACTACTTGCTCTAAATCCAAAAGCAAAGACATTCAAGTAGGACAAGATCTATATTATAAATCATCTTTAGTTAACTTTAGCTAATCGCTCAAGACTTGTATAACTTAGGTAGGCAACGTGTACCAATTGGACAAGATTCATATTACACCTTATCTTGAGGAAACTTTGGTTAATCGCTCAAGACTTGTATAACTTAGATAGACAACGTTTACCAATTACTTCCTATGTAACTCTTACATCATTGGGTGAACAAGACTATTTGTTCATTTTCTCATCTTATGAAATTCATATTATAACTCATCTTGAGTTAGCTTTGGCTAATCATCCAAGACTAGTATAATTTGAATTACATCGCATGAGATATACCTCTAAGTTCTTAATTCAATTGAGGTAACTTAGTTAAGTCACACCCAAAGTCATGACATATCATGGGATATGCCTCTAAGCTACACATGCATCACATACATTCATGGCATATCATGGCATACATCAATATATACGCTAATTAAACGTGGCATGGTTATGACCCCATTATCTACGATATTCTCAAGCCAATGAGAAAATCGAAAGGTCAACCTATGTTAAAGCATCTTCTCCAAATGCTTCATTGGTCGTTGTGTGTTGTTGTCCTTCTTTCTTTTTCACCATCATTTAGTAGACTGGTTCTTTCCCTATTTTGTACATTACAAAATCTAAAAAAAATCTTGAGTTACATTTGAGGGTAGTCTAAATTTACAACAAGAATGAAAAAGGAGAGGCACGATGCGCAAACCGTATTATGAATTACAACACATATCCAATCACATCGGGGTTAAGGGTTATAATCATGCACCATATCATATAACATTCACAATATCTTTATGACATAAACCTACTATGCTTTCAACAAAAACTTATGAGTCGCAACACCACGGCGGCCCCCGCTAATTGGTTAGTGGGCGAGGGGTCAAGGGGGCAGCGCTCCTGCCAAGATTATTTTGCATACTGTATGAGTTGCTGTCATACCCGAGACTCTACTACCCACAAAACCTTTGGTCAAAACCTTGTTGTTCACAACAGTATTTTGGTCGAGACCTTGCTGTTCACAACAATTTTTATGCTGAGACCTTTGGCCAAAATCTAACTCATAATCATGCAAATCATAGTAAATCTCTCATATAATTTCTATATCCTATATAAAAATCTAATTACAATTTAGTATATGCCTTCATAAGTAGCTCTGATACCACTGTAAGGATCTAGTGTGCTAAACCTGCGAAAAGTATTGCGGAAACAAACTAGATCCTCTCCTGAAGATTCATGCGAAGGAAAAAAAACACATATACTAAGTTTGATGAGAGGGAGTTATACCTTTGTCACGTGCACATGAACTCCCGACAGCTAGGATCTCAGCACACTCAAGTGTTTGCGACTCTACGGTATTTACACGAACACATTCCGTTCGTCGCACGAACATGGCTTCGAAGAAGAACAATCTTCTTGTGCTAGCAAGCAAGAGTGGTTCGGCCATGAGGAAATTCGGCCGAGGAAGAATGAGGAAGAATGGAAGATCAAGAGTCTTATCTCTAAAATGAAATGTCAAAAATCCTTTTATATTCATCTAATAAATACCAAAGATTTTTTGCCCTTTGGTTTTCTTCCATCACTGATTAACCCCAATTAATTATCATTGTCCTCTTGCATGTTTAATCCAAATTAATCATCATTGTATTCTTGAATAAATGGATTCAATTGATTCTCACTCAACGAGTCTAATTCGGATTAGACTCTATCTAATTTAATAAATCTAACTTAGATTAAACTCATTAATCAAATAAATTTAACCATCTCATAATTAACTTTTAAGGCCAATTGGTAACAAGAAAGGACTAAGCCTCCACCGTCGGCGGTGGTCATGACCCGCCAGGCGTTGCAGAAATAAATATTGTCTCAAGTAACTTCGCCCCTACTTGTATCATCGAGGCTACTTGGAAGAAGAGCAAGAAGAAAACCCACTAGTTGTCTAGGCCGCCAGAACGATGCTCTATGTGATTCATGTTTCGACCAAAACCCATCTCTTCTGTGGTCCCTTCTTCCCCATTTTATTATCGGAAGATTCCTTTGAGGGTTTAGATGAAGAGTTCCCTAAAGTTTCTCCCCCTTTCCTCTTGAAGGTCATATCAGGACCCTCAATTCCAGTAAGTGGTTAAATTCTTTTATGATTTTTTATGAAATCGATACTCTTAGCCTCTGTTTATTATCCCTCAATGTAGAGAGTCGCGGGGGACTTCTTCTACGAATGAGGTGCCCATTGATCGCCCAAGATCCTCTACTCCTTCTGGCGACCCTAACCGTGAGTCTTAGCATCGCTTAATGACAGTCCCAGCAGAAGATTTAGAAAAGATGCGATCTCAAGTAATTATTGTATTAGAGGAAGCTCTCCAATGGGGAAAGCTTTATACACTGAGCTTGATATGTTACATGATCTAATAAAGGCTCGGACAAATGAAAAGTAGATTTTGAAGTTAGGGGTAGATGTGTTATCCTGATGAAAATATCTTGTGACATTTGTTCCTACTTTTGTCAGATCCAAATGGACGCTGATTGAATGTTTTTCCAATGTCTGCTTGATGTATCATATTTCGCCCAAGCTTTACCTGGTTTTATATTATGTGCACATCCTTCGAGGCTTTTCAGTCAAGGCAAATTTTACCTGCCATTTTCAATCATAATTTAAATTTTACCGTCCAGTCCTACGTTAAAAAAAAAATATTTTCACTTTTTAATTAAATATAATTGACACTAATTTATCCTCTCAATTTTTTTTATAAAAATTTTAAAATTAAATATATTTTTTTTAAAAAAAATCAACACATTAAATTAAAATTTAATATATTTTTTATTAAATTAAGTGTATATATTTTTTTCATCCGATATAGAATATACTATATTCTTTTTAAATATTGCTCATAGGACTGTAAATGAACCAAGCGTTCGTGAACAAGTTTGGTGTTCGACTTGGTAAGAGCTTGTTTATGTTCGTTTAATATACATAAGGTTAATTAAACAAACAAGCTTGAACAGCTTGTTAAGCTAAACAAACAAGCTTGAACACATATGTGTTCAGCTTGTTAACGTTCGTGAACAATGTTCGTGAACAACGTTAGTGAACAATGTTCGTGAACAACGTTAATAAACAATATTCACGAACCATATTTATTAATAAAACTCTTTATAATATGCTAAATAGATAATAAAATAAAATAAATAAATTTAAATTATCAAACTAAATAACCAATCAAACAACTAAAAGTTTTAAACAATCAAACAAGCTTGAATTGAGAGTTTGATAACATCTACATGAACCAAGCTTGAACCAAGCTCAAGCCAAGCTTGAATTGAGAGCTTGATAACATCTAAATGAACCAAGCTCAAGCCAAGCTTCAAACAAGGTCAAGCTCATAAAAAAATAAACCAAGCCAAGCTTGAACATTCATTTCAAAAGCTTTGTTTATTTTAAGCTCGGCTCGATTCGGCTTGGTTACCTTATCAAATAAGCTTGAACACCCCAAAACTTGGCTCGACTCGACTTGTTTACAGTCCTAATTGCTCAATTGAATAAAAAAACATATTAGATTGTCTTTAAATGATGTTGAATTTAAGAAAAATTATATTAAATAGGAAAAAAATATTCTCAATTTAATAGAAAATATACGAAGAATTATATTTATTTTTTTAACTTTTTTAACTTTTTTAACTTAAAAATATGAGAAATAATTAGATAATGATATTTGTATGAGAAAGTTGAAGTAAATAAAATTTTATACGTAGGAAATGGAAATAAAATTTTTTAAATATGAAAATTATATGTAAAGTTGGAGTTGTTATTGGGTTTTTTTTTTTTTTCAATTAACTGACTTTTTTATAAACCCAATTATTTTGAGGTATTCCAGAGGTTATATAAGACAGGTAAAGGGCATAACAATATAATGTTATGACAGTGTTATAGGACAAACTTGATAAAAACAACATACATCGATGTCACTAGGAAACGAAAGCAGATCGTCTTTAAAAAGTTCACAACCAGTCAGATCCCCTGAACCTACAAAACAAGATTTACTACAACCGGCCATATTCTAATAGCCAGAATTAGTCAGGGGATCATAGGCACAGAGTTAGTCTCTTCCCGTTGAAACAACCGTCTGATTCAACTCTGCACCAGAAACCCCGAACAAGTTATCAACCTGACGAATAAAGAACCGGCTCTATACCTATAGTGGGAGGTAGATCCTTGGATTAAATAAAGAAGTGACTCCATGATTATAGAGCCACTTCATCAAATTTTTTATTATTTTTATATTAAATTTTGTTTTTATATTTGTTAAAAATAAAATAAAATCAACATCAAGACCAACGATTAATTTTCAGTCATTAAAAAATAATTAATTTTAGTCGTTGTTCAACGGTTAATTTTTATTTTTTATTTAAAAAATCATTTATAAATAGATTCTCACCCTTTCATTTTTCATATCATTTTCTCAATTTTCTATATTTTTTAATCACGAAAATATGTTGATTTATTTTAAATGATTAAAAATCCAGATCGATCTATGCTTCGTGAATTCTAGAGAAATGAATTGATAGAAGATGCGGAGGATATAAATGAACAAAGAATGCTTCGGCTATATGAACAACGACAAATGGTACGTCAAATAGCTCAAAGTTCTTCTGGTAGAACACAGAGGAGAAGATATTTGAATCGGGATCGTGAAATCGAATATGCTTGTCTTTTCAATAATTACTTCTCTAATGAGCCAGTATATTCTGATGATATATTTCGACATCAATTCTAAATACAAAGAGAATTATTCCTTCGTATAGTTGATACCTTGAAAAATCAATCAGAATATTTCAATAGAGGTCGATGAGACAAGAAAAAAAAGGTTTGTCGCCACTTCAGAAATATACGATGACTATCCGTTAATTGGTGTATGGAGTCCTTGTTGATCATTACGATAAGTTCCTACGAATTGCTAAAACAACTATCATCCAATGCTTATTCAACTTTTGACAATATGTAATAGAAGTGTTCGGGACCCAATATTTGAGAAGATCTGATGCTGCTAATATCCAACACTTTAATTGAAATACATGAGCAGAGACACAGCTTCCTTGGTATGTTGGTTAGTCTTGATTGTATACATTAGTAATGGAAAAATTGCCTTGTCGCTTTGAAAGGCTAATTTACTCGGGGAGATCATGGCGTCCCAACAATTGTACTTAAAGCAGTCGCATCTGTAGACTTATGGATATGACACGCCTTTTTTGGGATTGCAGAGTTGTGTAATAATATTAACGTGTTTAACGAATCACCTTTATTCAACAACATCTTACAAGGAAATGAACCTAAGATTAATTTTATGGTTAATAATACATAATATACAAAAGGATATTATATGACCGATAGGATCTATCAAGAATGAGCTATTTTCGTCAAGAGATTTCCATGCCCTCAGGATCTCAAGAGAAAAATGTTTAAGGAATGACAAGAGAATGCTAGAAAGGATGTCGAGTGGGTATTTAGGGTGCTCCAATATCGATGAGCAATGATCAGGTCTAAGACGATTTTGGTACAAGGATAATTTCAAAGACATCATGTATACATTCATTATTTTGCAGAACATGAAAAAAAATGATTAACCAGGTTGGGTAACATCGAACCTGTGGTGACCGGCCCAACCCCATAGAAGTTTTCCATCGGCCACTAGGATAAATTGGGAAGTACTTGCGACAGACGATCATGTTGGATAGTGAGGAGGAGGGGCGTGAATCACGAGTAATTTTTAAAAATAGAGTAATTTTTAAAAACTTAAAATAAAATCATAGCGGGAAGAAAAACTGACAAGAACACAACAAGACATGGTCGATTTTACTTAGTTCGGAACATTCAAAAACTTCTACTCCAAGACCCAGATCCGTGGACCTATCGATGGGTAATCCATTAAGTGTTTCTTCTAGAACCGTCGGAAGAGATAATCGAATACAGAAGGATAGAGATAGTATAACAACCTTAATTTCTCTTTTTAAAGCAGTAGTACAAGGACTTGCAACACTACTAAAAGTTTACCAATAATTGGGGCATGCTCGTGTGTTGCTATCAGTCTATCGGAGATGATCGAATGACACAGAAAAGTTGCTCGGTGACAGACGGACTTCTATAAAGCAACAACAAGAAGTCGAAGCAGTCGAAACTTCAAATGGATGCATAGAGGATCGTAGAAGTGATGTGTTTGAAGCCTTGCTCGAAATGCTCTTTTATTGACCATGGAAGGCGCCTTCCATAGGGCTGAAGGAGCCTCCAACATGTAAAATCTGATCCTGAAAAGTGCTGATCCTTATCACTGAAGAAGTCAGATTCTATCCATTGGAAGGCATCTTCCATAGCACCGAAGGCGCTTTCCGTGAACAATACGAAGACGCCTTCCAATGTTTGAAGGAGCCTCGGGTACTGTTGACCCAAAATAATTTTTTGCTCCTTTTTCTTTGTAAGTTAGATTAGTCTAATACGACAATATCTAACCTATAAAACATGTTTTAGTACAATCATAATAAGGATTATTAATTAGTTCCTATCCTTTCGGTATCAAGAACTAGTCAAGGTCTCAACTTAGAAATCCAAAATGGTCCCAAAATGGACCTAAATTGGACCGACGCTTACTGCCCCCTCTGCCGAGACGTGTCCTCACTTAGTCTCTCTCTTCTAGTGACTTACATTCACTTACCAATTTGCAGTCTATCGATTAATCTCTTGAGCCACTAGGTCTTCATGCCAGTTGTTAGATCCGTAGACCCAACTGGACTTCGACCAGCTGTTAGGCCCGCAGACCCAGCTGGACTTCCTACTAGATATCAGGTTGACCCTTTGACCTATCTGTGCTTCATACCAACTATCGAGTCCTCAGACTTAGTTGGGTTTCATCGTGATGTCATGTCAATCTCTGCAGGCTCAGTAAATGCATTAGATTACAATAACACTCTAACTTTAATTCTCTGGTCATTCATTAAAATCGGAGTTAGATTATTAGTGCAAATTGTACCAACAATCTCTCCCTTTTTATACAATGATAACCTAGGTTAAAGTTTAGAAAAAATAATATTGAAAGTCAATATTCAAAATGCAAACCAATGATCTCAGTTAGATTTGAATTTGATTTACTTGATTGGATCAAGTTTGTTTGTTCTTTTTCTTTTTCTACATTAACTTTAACACTTACCCTCCCTCTTTGGCATTTATAAAAAAAACACTAAGGTAAGAGAAATTCAATCATAAGATAATAATGTCGGACATTAATACGAAAGTATAATTGAGAATAGACACTTGGTACATCGCAGACTTAGGGAGAGGTGGCAAATTATTTTCCAAGTACGGCGCTGTTAAAAAAATATTTTCAAGGAATTATTAAGTGAAGTTTTAGAAAGATGAAGTAAGAATTTTCAAAAATAACTTCAAGAAACATTTTCTAATAAAAAATGTTAAAGTAATTTTAAAAAAAATTCTAATAAAAAGTTTTAAAGTCATTTTAAAGAAAAATTTTCTAATAAAAAGTTTTAAAGTAATTTTAAGACAAATATCTAAGAAGGATTTTCCAAACAATTTTAAAGAAAAATTTTCTTAAGAATCCAACATATTTTCAAAAGATCTTTTAATAAAAAGTTTCGAACGAGTTGAAAGTATTTTAAATAAAATTTGGAGTTGTTTGTAGAATATTTGAAATAAGAGGTTTTATATATCTTTGAAATATTTTCAAAATATTCTAAGTATTTGTGAGTAAGAGAAAATTTCTAAGGAAAAAATAATCTTCAAACATATTTTTTGAAAATGAAAGTTTCAAAATAGTTTCAGAAGATTTTCCTAATCAAAATTTTAAAAATATTTGCTTTGCAAAATAGTTTTAAAAAAAACTTTTCAAAGTAAAAAAATAACCTTTGAATAGATAGTTTGAAAAAGAATTTTTCTTTTCATCGTAGGTATCTTAAATTTTGAAAATAATTTTGAGAGTGATTGTAAAATCATTTGGAAAGTATTTTTGAAATGAAGGAAATCATTTAGAAAATCATTTTTAACAATCCTCCCTATGAACCTAATATTACTACCAGACGATAACAGTGTTCACTGGGTTAGTCAAGTTAAGTAAATGTATCTAATTAGTATTTGATTAAACTGAATTACTTAACCTGATCACTGTCATTTTGGTATTTTTCGTCCAGACTTGTATGGATACACTGATATAAGCATTCAAAGTTCAGGCAATAGACATATGCATCTCACACTGTTCTAAGTTTTTGAATGCACAATCAATGTAGGCCTATTGTGTTTGTGAAATGCTCAATTTCTAGATCTATAGGAACATTCTTTCTATGGATTTGTTCTAGTCTAAGGTCAAAATTAATTTTAAAATTCTAGAGAAATGGAAATTGTTTTGTAAAACTTAAGTAAATAATTTTTCTAGAATTTTGAAAATCATCTGAAAATTATAGTAAGTGTCCTAGTTTATGAAGCACATTCCTAATTGTCGACGTAAATCACTAAATTTACTTTCAGGGAGTGATTTGTAAATATGTCAGCTAAATTTGACTTGAACTCAATGTAATTGAGCTCAATATCTCCTTTAGTTACTTGATTCCTGATAAAGTAGTGCTTAACTTCGATGTGTTTGGTTTTTGAATGGCGCACTAGATTTTTTGTTAAGTTGATTGAGCTAATATTATCAATTAATACTTTTGTGTTTTTAAAGTTTAGATTGAAGTCTTTTAGGGCGTGTATCATCCATTGTAGTTGTGCAACATATTCTCCTATTGTTATATATTCTGCCTCAATAGTAGATAATGCGACGTAATGTTGCTTTCTACTAAACCAGTTGATAAGTGATAGTCCAAGTAGTTGACAACCACCGCTTATACTTTTCCTATCTAGTTTACAGCCAGTATAATTTGAGTCAGAGAACCCTATAAATTTAAAATTTTGACTGTTCTAGGGTACCACATTCCTATGTTGGATGTGTCTTTTAAGTATCTAAAGATTCTTTTAACATTAGCCAAGTGTGACTCCTTGGCACAAGTTTAGTACCTAACACACATACTAACTACAAATAAAATATCAAGTCGACTGGCAGTTAGCTATAGTAGTCTTCCTATGACACTTCTGTAATATTTGAGGTCTATAGATTTTTCATTTGGATCACTGTCTAGGGTTACATTGTTGGTCATTGGAGTTTAATGTCTTTGGAGTTTTCTATTCCAAATTTCTTGAGTAATTCAAGTGTATATTTTTGTTGATAAATATAGTTTCCTTCATTTATTTGTTTGATTTGTAGACCTGGGAAGAATGTTAGTTGTCCTACTAAACTCATTGCAAATTCTTGTTTCATCAATGTTATAAATTCTTGTAGAAGTTTTAAATTAGTTAACCCAAATATTATATCATCTACATAGACTTGAGCTATAAAAAAATATTGATCAATTATTTTTACGAAGAGGGTTGGGTCTACTTGACCATGTTTGAAGCTTTTTGAGATAAAGTATGTGGTCAACCTTTCATACCAAGCTCTAAGAGCCTGTTTTAAACCATAAAGGACTTTCTTTAGTTCGAACATATGGTTAGGGTGCTTTAAGTTCTCAAACCCTGGGGGCTAACCTACCTATACCTCTTCTTTAATTAATCCATTGAGAAAGGCCGACTTTACACTCATTTGATATAAATTGAAACTCTTATGGGTCGCATAGCTCAACAACATTCTAATTGATTCAAGTTTAGCTATAGGGGCATAAATTTCATCATAGTCAAGTCCCTCAATTTGACGAAATCCTTTTGCTGCTAATCTGGTCTTGTTTCTAACAACTTCCCCCTGTTCATTTAGTTTGCTTCTAAAGACCCATTTTGTTTCTATTAATTTTTATGTTTTGGTAATGGAACTAGATCCCACACTTCATTTCTTTCAAATTGGGCCAGTTCCTCTTACATGGCTAAGATTCAATCTGGGTCACTTAATGCTTCTTCTATTATTTTGGGTGATGTTAGAGATTAAAGCTATTTGGCTTAGGTATCTAAAAGCCATGATCTAGTTTGGACCCTTAGGTCTAGGCCATAAATTATTTGTTCAAGTGGATGGTTTGAGTTAACCCTTATGATCCTAGTTTGTTCATTTTCTTATGGTTAATGTTCTTCTTCGTGTTCTTGACTTAGGTTTTCACTTGCTTCTCCTTGACTAGTGCTACCTCTAACAAAATCAATTGTTTAAATATGAGTTTGTTCTAAGTTATAGTTAGATTTTTCAAATTTTACATTTGTGGGTTCTTTAATTATTAGTGTGTTTTTGTTATATACTCTGTAATCTCTATTGTTTAAAAAGTAACCTATAAAAATTCTATTTTTTATTTTTGAGGTAAAATTTTTTAAGTATTCTCTGGTATTTAATATATAAATTGGGCATCCAAATACTTTAATGTTAGTTAGAGCCCTAGAGCCAATCATTAGATGATTGCTGTATGGACTCGTTGTATCATATTTCTATGTATATAAAGACATTTGTTTATGGTTATTATACTTACTTGTATTGGTGCCAAATAACTAAGTATAATAGCGTCCTTGGGTAGAAGTTCTTACCTATATCAATCGATTGGTTGAATCGATAGTGAGATGATATAGGGAACACTACTCTTAATCATTCCTAGTCAAGTATTAACATTCAGGGGAAATGTTAATGCGACGAGACTAGCATGTAGGTCAACTCGATGACTTGATCTCACAAGTTATGGATATAGAGATATCAAGTTGACACATGGGTATGCATTGGAGAATATATACTGAACGACCCGCCATGAGAAAGTATCATGGATCGTTATATGAGTGTATATACTTTCTCATGTGGCTATTAGTATGACTATTAGTCCTTGGACCTGAAGTCACCATAGTTCCCTACATAAGGAGTTGCATACTTTGACTTCGTCAAACGCCACCCGTAACTGGGTGGACTATAAAGGCGATTACTGGGTATGTAACAAATTATGCGGAGGGATGTGAGTGATGTAGATGGGATCTATCCCTCCTATATGACGGGAGAGACATCGATATTCTTGATAAAGTGAGACCACTAAGTGCATGGTCATGCCCAAATGAGTCAATATGAGATATTGAGCTCATTTGATTGAGTGAGTCTACTTGGAGTTCAAGATTTAGATTGATTAGAGGATGACATGGTCTATGCCTCATATTGATCAATCTAGATGTCTAGGATAGAAGGACATTGTCACATATTGTGAAGAGTCACAATTAGTAGTCACAAGGTGATGTTGGATCTCAACATTCTTGTAACTTGGGTAGTAATGATGCGTTGCTAGATACCGCTCATTATTTATTCTTCTAAATGGGTTTAGGAGCATTGCCAACGTTATAAGAACCTATAGGGTCACACACAAAGGGCAATTAGATGGAGATTAGGTTCATTTGATGAACCAAGAGGATTAGGTTCATGTGATGAACCAAATTGGATTAAGAGTAATCCAAAGTAAACTAATTGAGTTGGACTCAATTTGGTTCATGTGTTAAATGAGTCTAATTTGGACTTAGACTCATTGAGCCAATTTAATTCAATGAATAGAGATTCATTAAATTAAAATTGACTTGAACCAATGGTTAGATTTGATCAACCATGGGAGAGAAGTGGTCAAGTTTGACTAGACTTGAGAGGAAGATGAAAGGTCAAGTTTGACTTGACCATTGCCACCTCATTTGTGAGTTGGCATTGAGTGGGTTAATTATGATGTGCCACATCATCAAGGCTAGCACATGTGTGTGCCACCTCATGAGGGAGATCAAGAGTTGTGACTCTTGATATCCCATGGAGGTTTAAAAGTCATTCTTTGATGTGGCCGGCCACTTAACTCAATGGTGAGTTTCATTTGGTTTTGGTAACCTCCATCTTCTTCCTCCTCTCATCTTCTTCTCCCTCTCCTCCACTTTGGCCGAACCTTCAAAGGTGCTAGCACACCTTTTGTTTGGTTTTTCTCCACCTAATCGTTCGTGTGGATACGTATAGAGGAGTGTCCACTTGAACACTTTCGAGATCCGACAAACTTGGACGAGCGGGATAAGCGAAGGGCTTCGCATCAAGGGTAATCTCTCTACCATGTAGATCTAGAGTAGATCTAGGTTTAGAAACTCGTACACGTAAAGTTTTTGAAATTATTTTCTTCGCACGGATCCAGTGGCATGGGGTTTCGAGATTTTCGCAACGCAAAAAGCGGTTTTTGTGGCTCGAAAATCCCAACATTTAAAGTATTTGATATTGGTTTTTTTTTATCATAATAGAGTTCAAATTAAGTTTTTTTTTATAATTTTTATTTATTATAGTTCTGTTTTGTACATTGCATATTGTACTAATAATTTCTGCCCAAAAATATTTTGGAAGTTGATATTCATTCAGCATTGTCCTAGAGGTTTCAAGTAGAGTTTTATTCTTTCTTTCAACTGTTCCATTTTATTAGGGTATTTTAGGACATGAAAATTCATGATGATAGTCATTTTCTAGGCAAAATACATTAAAATTATGATTCTTAAATTTACTTTCGTTATCACTTCTAATTCATTTAATTTTTTATCTTTTTCAGTTTTAGTTTGTTTGCAAAAATTATTGAAGACTTCAAATGTTTCATCTATATTTTATTTAAAATTTTACCTAGGTAAATTTTGAGTAACCATCTATTATTACTAGACAATAGAGACTCCCATTTATTGATTTGATTTCATAGGAGTAGAATAGGTTCAGGTGCAACAATTCTAGTATAGAATTTGTTGAGTTTGATTTGTTAATTTGTGAGTTGACTTGGTTTGTTTTCCTTGTTGACAAGCATTACAAATTGTTGAATCTAAGTTAGATAATTTTGGTAAGCATCTAACTAAGTCATTTAATTTTGTTAGGTTTCTAAAGTTTGTGTGGGACATTCTTCTATGCCATAATCATGTTTCTTCTTTCTATGTTAAGTGACACTTAAGTGAAGAGATGATTAGGTTAATTGCATAGATATTGTCCTTCCTAAACTCTTCTAAGTTTATGTTAGGGTTATCTATGTGCTTGATTAAACATTCAGAAGATAAAACCTAACCTTATATCCAGAATCACACAACTGGCTAATGCTAAATAGATTGTATTTAAAATTCTCAACAAGTAGCACTTTTTTAACAACAAAGATAGTTTTGAATTCGATATTACCTATCCCAGTTACCTTAAGTTTGCCGTTGTTTCCAAAGGCAAACATTCCTAGGCTTTTGTATGTTAGTTGAGTAAACTTGGTATGATCTCTAGTCATGTGTTTGGAATAACCACTGTCCAATATCCATTTTGTTTCCTATAAAAAGTGGGAGTCATTATTAACTAGATTGATTGATTTAAATTTATTTAAATTTAATTTAATTTAATTTAATTTTAAATTTAATATTTATTCATCTCACCCAGTCTAATTTTTTAGACAAAGAGATCCTATAATTTTGTAAGATGAGTTAAGTTAAATTTCAGGATTTGATTTAACTTGTGTTAGATTCAAATTTAGCTTTGGGTTCAACAAACATGCATTCCTTGGATAAACTTCTAAGTTGTGGTGAGTTACCTGGACATCATTAGAGTAACCACGCCTTTGAAATTTTCCAAATGGTCCTATCCACTGAACTTAATACAAAACTTTGGTCTAACATGTTAGAATTAGTAAGGGGTAGCTTCAGTTAGTTCTACTAAGTCAAATGCAGTAGGTCAAAGCTATATCTTCCTAGACATGCATAGGCAGAGCTTCCCTAATCTACTATCATCCAAAACTTCTCTAGTATCGTATTATCAAGTTAAACCTTTGTCCCTATTTAACTTTAGTCCTAATTACCTGGATGGATAAACTATAGCTTTGGAGGTGTCAATTAGTTTGGTGCCTCCTCATGAATTATTGAACTTTAGGTTTTAGGTTTGTGTCAATTTGTTTTATAGTTATAATAGACTTGATTATAATTTAGATTGATTTTGTTTAATTTAAGTTTAGTTATTGCTTTGTTTGATTTTATTGAATTTAGCTTAGAGAGTTTATTTTTTGAGATTAAGGTTGGGTTATTTGGTTTTAGATAGTATATCTTATTTTTAGGTATATAATATTGATTGATTCCTACTTATGTGATTAGGCACGCTTTTGGAACTCAGGCTTTGATTTGATTTTTATTTTGATTGACTAGAGATATAAATATTTTGTTAGTTGAGCTGAACTTGTATCCGAGTCCGAACTTATTGTATATAGCTCTTTGTGATCCAAGTATCATATTAAGGTACTTGGATTGAGTTATGAATTTTTATAGTAATTGTTTTAGTTAAAATACTTCACCTTTCAATATGAAATTGTCCTCTTCAAGTTTTACAACTTGAGTTAGGATTTCAGCTTGAATCGGCTCAGTCATTGAGATTGATTTTAGTTGTTCGTTAAGTGTTTTATTTTCTATACTTAGTTTGTTTATTTGATTTTTAGACATAGTTAATTTCCTATGTAAACATGAAATTATTTTTTAAAAAAACTTTTTGTTTAAAATAGATTGTACCTCATCAGAACCTTCGAAAACGAGTGTGGACTCGTGGCAAAATTCGGGTTCAGACTCGTCTTTTGATTCACTTTCTGATTCTGGTTTGTATGTCATTAGTACGAGGTAGTTGGTGTGCTTCGATTCTTCGTTGTCTGATTCCTCCACGGACGATTCATCCCAAGTCGCCCTGAGGGCTTTCTTCTTCTTGAGATTCGAGCAAATGTTCTTGTAATGCCCCTTCTTGTTGCATCTAAAGCAAGTGGCATTTGTCTTGTTGTTGTTGGGAGTAGACTTGATCTTCTGCAGATCCCTTTTGGTGAAGTCTTTCTTTCTCCTAGTGAACATATTTCTTACCAGGTTCACTAGGTGTCCTTCATCGTCTGAGTCTAGGTCAGACTCATCTCTTGGTTCTAATCTAGGTCTGAATTTTTCTTTTGTTGATCCTACAACAAGAGTAGTACCTTTCTCGAATTTGGCGTTAGTCTGTTCGTGCAGCTCTAATTCATAGAAAAGTTCATCTAATTTTAATTTTGATAAATTTCTCAAGATTTTGTAGGCATCCACAATGGATGGCCACAGTGTATTTTGAGGAAATGTATTTAGAGCATACCTTATTAGATCTCGATTTTCCATCTGGTGGCCAATCGTGTGGAGCCCATTGAGGATGTCCTTGATCCTCGCGTGTAACTGACTTGCAGTCTCTCCTTCTTGCATTTTGATGTTAAATAATTTATTTAAGAACAAGTCCCTTTTTGTTACCTTTGAGTCGTTGGTTCCCTTGTGTAGTTCTATGAGCTTGTCCCATAGCTTCTTTGCATTTTTGTGTAGGCTGATGTGGTTCAGTTCCTCCTTTGTTAGTCCATATTGGATTGTGTTGAGGGTCTTGAAGTCAATCCGGGCCTTCCTATTCATCTCCGGATTCCAATTTTCAAGGTCCATTGGAATTTTGGTGTTGTGGTCGACTGGCACCTTGTATCCTTTGGTGACGCTAAACCATTGGTCAAAGTCAGTATTCAGGTATACTTCCATTCACTTCTTCTAATATGTAAAGTTGCCCCCGTTCAATAGTGGCAGACGAACGGTGTTGTATCCTTCATTTTAGGCCATTAATTTGTAAAAGAAAAACTTAGAAATATTGCTAAGACTTGATCTTGGGGTAAGTAGTGTGAGATGGAAAAGGAAACTTATTAGTGTTGCACATATTTAGTGTATTGCAGACAACGACGAGAAGACTTATCCAAAGAGGTAATTGCACCAATTTAGATTAAAAACTCAAAATTAAAAAAAAAAGATTAAATGAACGTTTGAAAATCACCCCTGGCTTATTGGCGTTGCACCAATTCAGAGTCAACTTAGCTCTGATACCACTTATTGGATCATGAGAGGGGGGTCAATCATGAGTAATTTTTAAAACAGAGTAATTTTTGAAAACTTGAAATAAAATCGCAGTGGGAGGAAAAACTAAAAAGAACACAATAAGACACAGTCAATTATACTTGGTTCGGAGCCTTTGGCGACTCCTACTCCAAGACCCAGGTAGGTGGACCAATCGATGGATAATCCACTAAGTGCTTTATCCAGAACCGTCAGAAAAGGTAATCGAATATAGAAAGATAAAGTTAGTGTAACAACCTACACTTTTCTTTTTAAAGCAGTAGTACAAGGACTTGCAATACTATTAAAAGTTTATCAACAATTGGGGCACGCTCGTGTGTTGCTATCGGTCTGTTGGAGATGATCGGATGACTCAGAAAAGTTGCTCGGTGGCAGATGAACTTTTATGAAGCAGCAGCAAGAAGCCGGAGCAGTCGAAACTTCAAATGGATCCGTAGAGGATCGTAGAAGTTATGTGTTTGAAGCCTTGCTCGAAATGCTCTTTTATTGGCAATAGAAGACGCCTTCCATAGGGCTGAAGACGCCTCTAGCATGTAAAATATGATCCCAAAAAGTGTTGATCCTTATCGTTGGAAAAGTCAGATTCTATCCATTGGAAGGCGTCTTCCATAGCACTGAAGGTACCTTCCATGAACAATAAGAATGTGTCTTCCAATGCTTGAAAGCACCTCAGGTACTGTTCACCTGAGGCCTTTTTCGTTACTCCTTTTACACTGTAAGTTAGGTTAGTCCAACACAATAATATATAACCTACAAAATAAGTTTTAGTATAATCATAATAAGGAGTATTAATTAGTTCTTATCCTTTCGGGATCAGGAACTAGTCAAGGTTCAGCTTAGGGATCCAAAATGAACCTAAACTAGACCGACGCATACTGTCCCCTCAACCGAGACGCGTCGTCACTTAGTGACTCTCCTCCGGTGACTTACCTTCACTTACCAATTTGCAATCTATCGATTAGCCTCTCGATCTACCAGGTCTTCATGCCAGTTGTCAAGTCGACAGACCTAATTAGATTTCGGCCACCTGTTAGGCCCCACGGACTTAGCTGGACTTCCTGTCAGATATCAGGTCGGCCCTTTGACCTATCTGGGCTTCATATCAACTATCAGGTCCTCAAACCTAGTTGGATTTTTTTTATCCTAGTGTCACGTCAATCTCTGCATGCTCGTAAATGCATTAGATCACAATATCAATCTAATTTTAATTCCCTTATCATTTATCAAAATTTGAGTTAGATCATCAGTACAAATTGCACCAACAATCATGTTGGGTTGCAAGGCAAACAAAGTTCCACATTGAAAATATATGGGAGATATCATAGATTTATAAGGAAAAAATATTGTCATTGGCATGAGGCCTTCTGAGTAAAGCTCAAAAATAAAACCATAAGGGCTTAGACCCAAAGTGGACAATATCATGTCATTATGGAGATATCTAAATTCCTTTTGGTCTTAACAATTGTATCAGAGCCTGGACTGCCAGAAGGTCTAACCGTCGTCTAGGCATAAGAGTTATGGTAATTAAGCCATGTGGGTAGAATATTAACCTTAAACAAAGGAAGTGAGGGCTCCCGTGTCTGAATCAAGAAGACCAGACACCAGGCAAGAAGTCCTAGTTCCGGCTAGGCAAAGAAGTCCTAATAGGTCGGGTGGACTGAGGGGCAGGAAGACCTGTGGGTCGAGGATCGGACGTAGGAAGCTTGTGGTACTTCATTTGAGGGGGGGGGGGGGGGAATTGTTAGGTTGCAAGGTTGCAAACAAAGTCCCATATTGAAAATATATGGGAAATATCATAAATTTATAAGGGAAACATATTGTCATTGGTATGAGGTCTTTTGGGTAGAGCCAAAAAATAAAATCATAAGGGTTTAGGCCCAAAGTGAAAGATATCATGTCATTGTGGAGATATCTAAATTCCTTTTTATCCTAACAGGCTAGAAGCCCAACATGTAAACAACCACTCTTCTTACTATACTACTCTCTAAGAGTGACCGTTACTTATCTACTAACTCTACTTAACCGGTATGAACGAAACCACGAGGAGTCTCTACCGAAAAATTTCGGCAACATCGGCGGTTGGAACATGTATCAGACACTCATGCAGTTTAAGAAGTGTCAAACACTAAAATACTACTTACTACACAGAGACTCATCACAGCATGCAATCTAAGACACGAATAAACTCAATAAAACAAGGAATAAAAATACAATCTCAAATGACATAAACCATAAAGTACAACTCAACTATTTCTTATCCACTAAACATGAAAACTCAAAGCTTCCCAGATCTCTCCATAGTCCTGGCATCACACACATCCATCACACATCCTCCTTGTCGCCTTCCTCTTTACACTTTAACTTTTCCTTTATCTGCAGTAGGAGGAAAATAAATCTATAAGCGAAACGCTTAGTAAGTACTAAACTATCTCACAAAAACTCGAAAGTGCATAAGATGCAAAGGATGCTGAAACTGAAATGCTAAAAAGAAAAGGTAAACATGCTCATCTAATAGCAAAGCACTAAAATAATCTGCATACTCATGATATACAAGAATAAATCTGCATGTTGGAAATAAAGCTAATCATGCTCAATAAACTCATAAGGAAGCAAATGAAAACTAATACTGTATGCTTAGAATTATAAGAGCTAACCTTTGCTGATTCTAAACATAGGTGATACTTGTTTTATTTACTTATAGCCTTATATTTGAAATTAATATTTAATTTTCTTCTTCTCTTTCTTGGGCCCAGGCTTAGTACCAAAATGCGCGCTCTCTAATAGAGACTGAGGTAGCGAGCCTCCAGTCCTATGAGGGTAAAGACCTTGGTCTTACCAGGGCCAAGACCTCGAAATTGGTCACCTGGATTTGTTTAACGACAACCTCGGAAGTCGGGTACTATCCTCTTACTTTAAATTACTTGTTATTTTTTCTAATTAGACCTTGGTCTTTTCTCTACTCATAACTTCTCATAATCCTCTAAAAAGGTTTAATAGGGCACATAACCATTCCACTAAAATACATGGCTGTTCATCTTATTAAAACAGCAAAGACAACTAACTATATGCTTTAGATTAAAAAGCTATTAAAAGCTAACTAACACATATATGCATATGAATCAAAACAAGAAACTAGAAACTGAATTAAGAATCAATACTGCTCATGCTATTCTAATACTGCAAGTGAAAAGAATTAAGAACTAATACTGCTCGTGAATTTCTCATGCTAAGAAACTATTCTTATGACAGTTGGTTCTAGGTAGCAGGAAATCTAGACTGAAATCGTAAAATGAAATGCTACAACATAATAAACTAAACTGCCTACTCATGCTATTAAGTTTCCATGCTTCAAGGAACACCTTTAAAACCTACATCACGTATTCATCCATGTTTATACTACCATAATCAGCAAGTATCAGAAATTCTCAAAATTGCATGTGTATAGAAATCACAAAATAAGCTAAAAGCTACTCATGCTCCTGGGAAACAGCAAGAACTTAAAACTGTAATGTCAAAGATGAAGCAGTTCATCAACAAAGAACTTAAGGTGGCATGCTTTAAGAGGCTTGTGGAAGTAAGGCACCTCCAATTTCTTTCCGAACACAGTGAAAGTCAAGTACATAAACATGCTGTGAAAATCAAACAATTACAACTACTTAACATGCTGTGAAAGTAAGCAAAATCCCAAAGGGAATCTAAACTACACCCATGAACTAAGGCCCCTTTTTATGCTCAGAACTATCAAGGGAACATCCACACTGGAAAAAAAAAACAACTACTTGAATCATGCTGTGCCTATTCTGTATAATCCTAGGGTTCGGACTTTGGATCAAACCAAGTTCTTTGAAACATGCTACGACAGAAACAACAAGAGGAAAACAAATCTCAGAAGTTTCCCTTAATCCCTAAATTCTGCACACATGATCCAAACAAGAGAAAACTATATCCCTATCACAATAAATTCGGCACAACAAAGAACGAAAACCTAAAGTTCGGAGGAACTCCTACCACAGGTGAGTAGTACTTACAAGGCTTTCTTGGACTTACAACCGAAGGAAAAGCTCTAGGGTTTCGGTTAGCTCGGATCTTCAAATCTCAGCGGCTTCTTTGTGTTTCCGAGCTCCCCTCGTCGAGGTGGTCACGTACGGGTGAAGACCGGCCGGAAGAAAGCCCTTCGCCGGCGTCGGAGGCGTGCCCTAAGTCCGCTTCGTCTTCGCCCGAGAGAGAAGAAATCGCCCGACGCCGCGTGAGGAGGGAGGAGAGAAAGGTTTTCGGGAAAAAGAAAACCTAATTCTTTTCTTATAACTAGGGTTTTTATTAATTACTATACCTTAAATATTTGTCGCTCTTTCCTTATTCAGCAATAGCCGCGTGAACACTTGGTTGGCTGTGTTTTGCTTAAAGCTCGGCTCGTGGGTTTAAATCTCGGCTGCAACCCTTTTCTTCCTATTATTTCCTGTTATTAACTTCTACTACTTATATAGATTTTGTTCTCTATATGTTCATGAAAAGTCGCGGAATAGTTGGCTGGCTGAATTCGGTTAAGGCTCGGTTCAGGTCCGAGGTCCATGGTTCGAATCTTGGCTTGGATATTTTTTGTCGAAACTTCTTTCGTTTAGTAAAAATACCAAACGACCTCCAAAAATTATATAAAAATACTCTAAAAATTTCTAAAAATCCCTAGAATATTTCTATAGCATTTTAAAATATTTTTAAATTACTTTTGGGACTCGAAATGAAGAAATTTGGGTTGTTACACAACATCCCTTAGTTGGAAGTCTCATTTGAAGGAAAAATCTCTACAAATACGCAGTAGATGAGAATCGAACCATGAGTATCTAGGGAGTGCCATTACTGCTACATCATAGCCCCGGGTGCCTAGGAGACAACATGCCCCCGGGGCTATGGTGCAGTGGTAAGGATACTAAGTTGTCTCTAGAGATTTTTCTTTTAAATGGGACTTAATTGTAACTAATAGATGCTGGGCTTCTGGATCGCCCACCATAAGTACTTCCCAATTTATCCTAATAGCCAATGTAAAACTTCTGTAGGGTCGAGTCGGTCATTCCAGGTTCGACGTTACCCAGTCTGGTTAATCATTATTTTACACAACATGATTATTGAGAATGAGAGAGATGTAATAGTCAATTAGTTGGATGATGAAAGAGATCCTCCATCCCAAATATTTCAAGGCTACGTCTAAGAATTTCAAAAATACATTCTAAGAAATTACGAATTATTTGATAATCAACTGCATCATCAACTTTGAACCGACTTGGTTGAGCATATATGAACACGCTATGATTATAATTCATGAAAAAGTAATTAATTTATTAATTATGATATATTTAATTATCTTATGTTAAGTATGTTATGTTATATTTAATTATCTTATGTTATATTTAAATAATTTATAAGAATGTGTGGGACTATAAATGAGTTGTTTAGACATTTTTTATTTTTAACCCGCCAAATGGCAACAAAAGTACTCTATAAGTACTCCAATCATTGTGAATGCTAGCCTCTAAATTAGCCAACACTGGGCGGTAGGCCATAGACAAAGGATGAAATGTACCACATAATGGGTTGCTGTATATAGTAATAAAGATCAGAATAAGAACATATAATGAAAAAGAAAAATGGCCATACCTCAGGGAACCGAGAGAATCTGAAGTTGGAGGAGAATCCGAGTCTGCCATAGGCACTAGAAATCCTTCTGAACAAACTTGAGAGTAAAACATATAGTAATGAACGGAATGAGAAGAGACTAGGGGAAGTTTTATAGGGTTAGGAGCCTTCTTTGATAAGGAACTGTCAAGCGCAGCATTCAAGTAAGAAACGAAATGTTATAAGAAATTAATAAGAATAGGGTTAGATTCAAGGTTCCAAAGATAGTCAAAGAGGAGTGTTATTACCGATCTACGGAACTGACAAGGGATATGGTGAACTAGTAAAGTATCAGTCAAAAGCAGGAGGAGATTTCTTTTGATCGATTCAGTTAATCCTACGAATAAAAACCGTCCCAAATAAAATAATGATGACATTAGATATATCCTCTTGCTTTTCCTAAGAAGACATTTATAACGGCAATTTATCAAACATCGTATTTAAAATTTTAACTTTTATCAAAAAGGCGCTAACGGTAATTTATCCAACATCACATTTAAAATTTTAAATTTATCAAAAAGTGCGTGCTACTTTAATATTTACCAAAGAGTATATTTTTTAAGTATAATTTCTATTTTACCCTCCTGATAATCTGATTTTTTCTGTCTTTTTTCTTTTCTCTACCATTTCTCTCTCTCTTCTTTCCTCTCTTCTATGCATACAACTGCTCTTATTTTTCCTCTCCCCTCTTCTTTTTCTTATCTTTTTTTATAAGCATGCATAACATATAAATAACATTTTATAAAGTTTAGTTAATTTTTAATAACATTTTAATATATTTGAAGAAGTCAAAATAAATAATGGATAACATATTCAAACTCCTTGCAACCTTAGAAATCCACCAAAACTGAAATCAATGTAATCGGAGCTCTCTAGATCCATCAGTGGATTTCGGTTAAAATCCACTAATGGACCTAGAAATCTCAGATTGCACCCATTTCAGTTCCTGTGGATTTCTGGGGTTACAAGGAGTTCAAATATGTTATCCATTGTTTATTTTAACTTCTTGGAAGTATTAAAATGTAATAAAAAAGATCGACAAAAATCTTAATGTTGGACCTTATATGGAATGATAATAGACCCAACGTGGAGATTTTTTTATGATTATTCCTTGTTACATGTTAACACTTCTGAGAAATCGAAATAAACAATGGATAGTATATTTGAACTCCTTGTGACCCCAAAAATATATTGAAACTGAAATGGGTGCAATATGAAATCTCTAAGTCCATCAGTGGGTTTTGACCAAAATCCATTGATGGACCTAGAGAGCTCCGATTACATCAATTTCAGTTCTGGTGGATTTCTAAGGTTGCAAGGAGTTTAAATATGCTATCCATTATTTATTTTGACTTTTCGAAGGTTTTAAAATATAATAAACGAGAATCATTAAAAACATCCATGTTGGGCTTGATATGGAATCATATCAGGCCCAACGTGGGCCAGATATCATTCCATATCAGGTCCACGTTGGGCCTGATATGATTCTATATCAGATCCAACTTGTTTTCTTTTTGGTGATGATATTTCCTTTTCAATATTGATTTTACTAAATACCTTTTCACTTCTACGACTCTGATATGTAACTATTGTTGCTGCATCTTGAGCTTGCTCATAATTGTCCAAATTTATTTCTCTCACCACACCCAAAATGTCAAACTCACTGTCAATATTTTCTAGATCATCAAATATGTCCTTTTTCACTTGTTTCTTCTTTTTTCTTCTTCTTGGCTCCTTGATTTATGAGAATTTTCATCATCTTGCCAAGAGGAACCTCATTATCATCTCCATTCTTTTCTATAATCATTGCATCATCTACAATAGTTGAGTCACCCTAACATATAACACGAACAGAAATTGTGTAGTCAAAATATGATGAACCAGATGGTTACAGATGTATAAATTTACAATTCTGAAAATTTTCTTAAATCCTGTATGTAGATACCGTTTTTTTATTCTCAAGTCTAAGAACTTTAAAATGGGCCAAGGCACTATCACTACTTAACCACATCTACTTTTTGTCATCCTAAGAAGGGGATAAAACAAAGTCCAATCAAAAAGCAACACAAATATAATTTCAGAAAGAAATTAATAAAAATATAAAGTAAATAAGAATTAGGAAATACAATTGGCTAACATTGGGCCTGATATGTCCTGAGAAATACAATTAGCTAGCGTTGGGCCTGATATGAAATGATATCAAATTCACATTGGACCTGATATGGAATGACATCAAGCCCACATTGGGCCTGATATGATTCCATATCAGGCCCAACATGGAAGTTTTTAGTGATTTTTTTTATTACATTTTAAAACCTATGAAAAGTTGAAATAAACAATGGATAGAATATTTGAACTATTTGAAACCTCAAAAATTCATAGAACTAAAATGGATGCAATCGGAGCTCTCTAGGTCCATCAATGAATTTCGGTCAAAATCCATTGATGGACCTAGAAATCTCATATTGCACTCATTTTAGTTGTAACACCCATAAATTTTCTTTCCTCCAAAAGAACAAAAAAGAAATAAAAGAAGAGAAAATAAATAAATAAATAATATATATATATATATATATATATATATATATATATATATATATATATATATATATATATATATATATATATATATATGACCCAGGCTGGGATTTAAACCCTAGACTCTTGACTTAAGATTGGTTTAAGTAGTCATTAGGGTGGTGGTAAAGCATCACATTGGAAATAGGAAACTATTCATTATATGTTGATGATGGGTGAAGAGATGTTTCAACTTCCACTTAGTATAAAAGGGGAAGGGAAGAGAATAAAACCTAACTTTTCATCTTCTCTTCTTCTCCCTAGCCGAAATCTTCTATTTCCTCTTCTTAGTTTTCGGCCAAGAACCCTAGGGATTTCGAGGTTCTAAGTTCTTCAAGAGGAGAATCTAAGGGGACAGTTTTCACAAGGATTAGTACGCACGGGAAGGGTGTCCTGAAGATTAAGGCGTACAAGAGAGGATTGTCTTCCCTACACCCTATAATAGTAAGATCTAGCGAAAGGATGCAAGTACTACTCACCTGTAGTATAAGTTGTTTCGATGATACATGTTGTGATATGTCTTATGCATGTTAAAGAAGATTCATGTGGTGTTATGTTTTATGAACGTTAAAGAAGATACATGTTATGATATGTAAGATGCCCTCTAAAGTTTTGGGATTAAGAGCATGTTTAGAGTATCTTGAATTGCTTCCCATATAGTTTTGGAGCTAAGAAGCATATTCAAAGTGCCCTAAAGTTCTTCCCTATAAGTGTGGGGGATTAAGCGCACATAAGGTGCTTGTTTAAATGAAAAGTAGTGCAAATATAAGAAAGCGATATGTAAAAGAAAGTATTTTACTTTAAAGTGGCATGTACTGGACACAAGGTCCATGGGTGGACTCCTAGATCGTCCCTAGGTTCCTAGATCACCTAGTAGTACTTTGATAGGTTTGGGATTAGCTACCTCGGATCTTATTAAGGATGCACACAAAGTGGTACAATCTTGGGTCTAAGCAAGTTTATTATTATTTTCACAGTTATGTAATATAAAGTTTTCAAACTTCATTGTTTGTCTTAGTAGAAGCCTTCTTAAGTTTGAGAACTTGAGTTATGAAGTGTAGCATGGATGAACTCTATAGTAAGGCAAGATTTATGTTTCCATTGCTAGAATGGTTTTAAGTTGATGTTTTGCATGATAAACCTATTTAAAAATGCATGTCGCATACAGATTTTTGAATTATGCGTTTTAGCGTGAATTATGGTCAAGTGCGAGTTTTGTGTTTTCCCCAAGTAGTTTTGAAAGATGTTGTTTCTTTTATGCTTGTTTTGTGAGTAAATAGTACTTACTAAGCATTCTCTTATAGATTTACATTTCCTTATACTGCAGATAAAGGTAAAGGAAAGCTCGAGTAGGAGGAGGCAGCAGGAGCGGTGTTTTGTGTGTGTGTGACGGAACAGTGGAAGGAGATCTTGGAACTTATGATTGTTTGGAATATGTTAGAACTGATGCTAAAGTATTTTCTTCTCTCTGCTTTACATGAAATACTATCATTAGTTGCTTAGGGTGAATTTATCAGTTTGGTAGTAATTAGAGTGGCAAAGATAAGTACAAAGGGAAGTAAAACCCTTTTTGTAGAGCAGGGTTTGACTCCCACACGACCCGTGATACGGCCGTGTGGATTCACACGGCCTCAAACCCCTCCCTCTTGGCCAAGGTGACACGAACGTGTGGATTCACACGTCCGCGCACCTCTCCCTCTCGGCCAAGGTGACACGGCCGTGTGGATTCACACGGCCGTGCACCTCTCCCTCTCGGCCAAGGTGACACGACCGTGTGAATTCACACGACCGTGCATCTCTCCCTCTCTGCCAAGGTGGCACGACCGTGTGGATTCACACGGTCGTGCACCTCTTCCTCTCGGCCAAGGTAGCACAACCATGTGACCCTCACACGACCGTGCGCTGCCACGGCTACACGGTCGGTCAGGGCCACACGGCCCAGAACCGCTGGAAGCTCTGGACTCCCTTCCAGCTCTGCTTGGCTCCAGGTCATGTCATATCAGTCTGAACAAGTTTAAAGTAGATCTATGGACTGAGCGGTATTTAATATGTAAGAATGTCAAAATTTTAGATATGAAAAGAGTAACGTCTGCCCCGTAAGGTAAGGTAAGAAGGGTGGGTTCACTACAAGAAAAACTTTCATAGACATCGGTGGAACAACAACAGTTTTAAACAAAAACCGATGTCTTTAAGTATTTTACACCGATTTTTCCAAAAATCGGTGTCTATAAGCGCAGATTTTCGCTTATAGACATCGGTTTTAAGCTGATGTCTATGCGCGCCTTTTTTTTTGTTAATAGACACCGATTTTAACAGCGGTTTTTAAAATCCGGTGTTTATGATAAAATAAAATAATTTAATTTTCCCACCAATACTTAGCCGAAATTTGTTACACTTCACTCTTTCCTCCAAACCTAAACCTATATCGCGCCGTCTCGCAACACCACCACCACTTTCCTCCTCGCCGCTATTCGTCCGACCATCTCTCTCAACCTCATCTCCCTCTTCCCCTTCCTAGATCGATGCACAACACAGCTTGCCTTTTGTTTGACTAAGGATGCAAAGGGTAGTAGCGTAGGTGGCCTAACCCATGGAGGACGAGGTGACGGAGTTGCATTCCATCCCCCGACCCCGCCTCCAGAATTGGTAGCGGTGATGGCAGCTCACTCTCACCCACCGATCTCCGCTCCTCCCTCTCAGCTGCACTCTCCGTCGCTCATGCGATCGCCCCTGCTGCCTTCGGCGACCCCGCGGACGGCCAGCCCCATGCGGAAGGTCGTGGTCAGCATGCGCGGGTACCTGGAGGAGATCGCCAATTAGAGAGCAGCAGCGACATTTGATTTTAGGAAACAGCCGGAGGAAGCACTGAGAGGGCGGTATACTCACCGAGGGGGCTCAGCACCGCCACACCCTCCACCTCGGGCCCCGGATCGGCGTTGAGGTCGATGCCCTGTGGCCGCTTCACCTCTTCATCTACCGTCGGCGTCACTGCTCGAGCTCCATTGCCCCCCTCGCGGGCGACCTTCTCGGCGCCGCCCCCGAAGAAGT
Source organism: Zingiber officinale (assembly GCF_018446385.1). Classification (NCBI taxonomy): domain Eukaryota; kingdom Viridiplantae; phylum Streptophyta; class Magnoliopsida; order Zingiberales; family Zingiberaceae; genus Zingiber; species Zingiber officinale. Next base: position 48,611,783 of record NC_055996.1, on the reverse strand, counting down.
CCTCCCACTTGAACGACGGGCTCCACCTGGCCGACGCCGCGATGCCTCGCCCAACGGACACGGACTGCGACGCGTCACGCATTCGGTGCAGGATGGCGAAGAACTCCTCCACGTCCTCCTCCGACGCCGCGGGACCCTTTTCTCCATGCGGCAGTGACGAACAAGCGGGTCGAGGCTTTGAGGGGAGACGGTCGTCGCCGCCGCCGCGTCGCTTCCGCTGGGAGGAGGATGCATCCATGCACCCTTCCTGTTTGTGAAAATGAGTCAACGAGGTTAGCATTTAGCATTAGCAATGCAAAGTAGTATTAAACGACAATCCATGCATTGGAAATTGTATGAAGCTGACAAACCAACCAATTCGATCAAAACCTACTACTTAAATTACTATTATTATCTTAAAAAAAAGAGAGAAATGTAAGGTGAGATCAGGCCATGTTCATGCATGCTTCACACAGCAACTGATTAATAAAGTCTATATATTGTAAATTCTTTACTGAATTTGACTCATGCAGCGATTGAATAGGAGATTTAGAGTTTTTTCCCTAGCATATAGAGAAGAAGCAAAGTCTCAAGAATTACAAATTAGATAGAGGCCTAACCATCTGATACAAAATGTAGAGTAAAGCACAGCTAATTAGATGGTAGACTGAGGGGTTTAGCAGAGGGTTACTGCACAACGAATTTGATCTATCAGGAAACCATCTGCAGTGATTGGTGATCTCTTCATCAATACTTTGCAGCAACCTGCAGTGATTTGGTTTCATCTCTTCCAGGTAACCTAGAAACTCAAGTATAGTGGAAGCTAAAAAATATTAGAGTTTCATCTTCTTGATCTCTTGATTGCATGCCTATGATGCATGCAATGTGTTTGATGAATTTCCTCAAATACTACCTTGAGTTGATTTTATCATTTTTGTTTGCTAGATTGAGGAGTTGTTATTTCCTATTACTAAGTTGGTTTTATGTATTCCTTGAACTATCAAGTTTCTTTTATCAAGTTTCTTTAACAATGGAAGGGATTCCCGAGAATAGAGGCGTTAATTACAGAGCGTTAGAAGAACTGTTCAAAATTTCTGGATAGAGAAGCTCTCTCATGAGATATGAATTTTATGTCAGTATGTTGGAGGTTTATAATGAGAAGATCAGAGATCTTCTCGCAGATAGTCCCGACCAACTCTCAAAGAGGTAGAATTATCCTGGAAGGATTTGTAATCATGCATGATTGAAAACTGTTTTGTCACCTCTTGCCAAGTAAAGGTTCAATTTGTTGGGCTTTGTTGTTTTTCTGAAGGTTGGATATAAAGCAAGCATCAGATGGGACGCAAGATGTGCCTGGCCTTTTAGAACCTCAAGTTGGCAGCATAGATGATGTCTGGGAAATTCTGACAAATGGAGGAAGAAATAGATTTGTGGGGTCAACAAACGCTAACGAGCTGAGTAGCCGCTCTCACTCATGAGTTTCTTCCTATTTTCCATTCAAATTATGCTTTTTGTTTTATGATAATCTTATCTATACTAGTGCTTCTTCCTCTTAGTTGGAATAAGGCATGCTTGTATTCAAAGTTGTGTGATACTAAATATATTTCTCTTCAATAACGTGTAGGTTTGGCATAATTATAGCTTTGATAGTCATATAATAGGAAACAATGGGATCAAGCTTGCTGGGTTCCATGTGGATACCATGCATCTTGCACGACTTTTTGATTCTGCTAGGACAACTGATGGGGGTTATTCACTTGAAGCACTTACAAGTGACCCAAAGATCATGTCTCAAGGAAACTCAGATGATGATATTGAATTAATCAGTGGAAAGATGTCAATGAAATCCATCTTTGGTAAGAAAAAATTAAAGAAAGATGGAACTGAAGGAAAAATTATCACACTTCCTCCTGTTGATGTTCTACAAAGAGAAGAACGAAGATCGTGGATCAGATATTCTGCTTTAGATGCAGTGAATACATTAAAACTTTTTAATCGCTTGAAAGAAAAACTTATGCGTGTACCATGGTTTTTGAAAGGCAGTATACAAGGAACAATGTATGACTTTTATGAAAAGTGTTGGCGCCCTTTTGGTGTTCTATTAGTAAAGATGGAATCTGAAGGAATTCTGGTCGATAAAGTCCATCTATCAAAGATTGAAAAGCTCGCTGTTGGTGATAAGCAAATAGTTGTAGATAAATTCAGACGGTGGGCATCCAAGTACTGTGAGGATGCCAAGTATATGAATGTGGGAAGTAATACTCAAATAAGGCAGTTGTTATTTGATGACACATCGAGGAGGTACTTAATATTTTTTTTTAGCTATAGTTGTTTCTAACATTTTTACAATGTCGTATGGCCACACCAAAATGCCAAACACTATAGTTGATTACTAAAGTCTCCAAACACTATAGTTGATTACTAGACTTTTCAAAATTTTCCCATGAAGTTTATAGCATTTTGATAGATTTTTTTTTTAGCTACCAGTTTGTTGACTGTCAATTTTTATTAAGATTGGTAGAAGCCCCAGATTTGAACATTTTCCTAGAGTAAGCATGTCTTGTTTGAATATTTCATTTATAATTGCTTTATATATTGCCTGCTCAATAGTACTTGGAAGACCAAATTTACCTTGTTGGTTATCAAGTTGCATGTTGCAGTGACGGAAGATGGTAGAAGTATTGTGAAAAAAATCTTGAGTATGTCACTGAAGGGATAATGGACGACCATAAGCTGTCAGATACAGGGACAGATTATGAAGACTGCTCTTATGGTACTGCATTTGAGGCATTTGGAGGAGGCAATAAAAGAAGGGAGGCCTGTGAAGCTATTGTTTCTCTTTGTGAAACTTCTGCTATTGATTCACTGATAACAAATTTCATGAACAGTGAATATTTGTGTATTTTATGGATCTATTAGCTTTTGATGTAAGAAGAATATTTATGTAATTTGTGAATATTTATGTATTTTATGAATACTGTTGGAAGAAGAATATTTGTGTAATTTGTGAATATTTGTGTATTTTCTTGGATACTATCGGTTTTTCACTATTTTAGAAATCGAATTTGTGTTGTTAAACAATACTGATATTACATCGGTTTTCCACCGCTACAAAACTGGTGTCCTTAACTAATAATACATCGGTCGTATGCCACTGCCAAACTGGTGTTATTAACATATAATATTACATCGGTTTTACACCCGATGTCATTAAGTGATACTACACCGGTTTTAACCCGATGTCTAAAATGGCAGACCTTTTACATCGCTTTCATAGACATCGGTCGAAAATGTAATAGACATCGATGGAAAACCGATGTCTATGAGGGTTTTTGTTGTAGTGGTTGTTACAGTTTGGTATCAGAGCCAGTTCCATCCTTCCACCACACACATCAAGCATTGATCCTGCAGCTTCCAAGTAAGAAAGTACCTTCTCACAACTTTTATGCATTCTATTTATGTTATTATTAGAACTGTTTGTAAGACTAAGCATGCTTATACATGAAAGTATTAAGGGCAACAAGTAAGAATGATGATGGACTGACACATGTCTCACTGGTTGGCTTATGAATATGCAGATGACTAGAGGACGGTCGGCTAGACAGCCAAGAGTTAATGAACCCCAACCAGAGATGAATGAATCTACACCATCGCCCAACCTTTTAGAAGTAGTAACTCAACTACAGAGACAATTGACAAAACAGCAGCAGGTTATAGCCACTCTGACTGCTAACCAGCAAGCTTCTCCTGTAGTCCCACCGAAAGTCAATGTGGTGGCACCAATTGTAGCTAAGATTCCATCAGTTACACTTGCAGCCCCTGCAAGGGTAGTGAGGCAGGAAGCATACCTTATCCAGTGGCAGAAATTGAAACCAGAGAACTTCTCTGGCACCAATGAATATTGGGATGCTCAGGCATGGTTCAAACCCCTGGAGAGTGTAATGGAGTTACTGGACTGACCAGAGGTAGAAAAGATAAAGTACGCTTCCTTTTGCCTCACTGGTGATGCAAGAATGTGGTGGGAACGGGTCAAGGCAAAAAGAATAGTGAATCAAAGAACCTGGTCTGACTTTGAGACTAAGTTCTTCGAGGAGTTTTTTCATATGTGAGTCACGAACAAACATTATGATGAGTTCACGGAATTCCGACAAGGAAGTTTATCAGTTGACGAAGCTGTGAAGAAATTCAATAGGCTGGCTCGCCTATGCCCCGAGCTAGTCAGCACAGAACGAGAAAGGGTAAGGCTAATGCTCAAGATGCTGAGGCCAAAGATTGCTTTGAATGTAGCTGGCGAAATTAATAGACCGCAGACTGCAGAAGAGCTGATTAGTAGTGCCCTGATCACGGAGCATTACCTAAATAGTATCAAGCAGCAGAAGCCAGTACTGATTGAGAATAAAAGTCAAGGGAGTTCTGGCACTCAAAACCCCCAGAGCCAAGGTTCAACCTGTACGGGGAGCTCTAAGAGGAAGAAGTGGAGTAATAAAAAGGGAGGATCTATAAGCAAGCAACCTAAGTATGCTACGTGTCCCACGTGTGGAAAGATGCATCCTGGAATCTATCGCAAGGGCACTAGTGCTTGTTATACGTGTGGTCAAGAAGGGCATATGGCCAAGTATTGCCCAACCAAGATCAACCTACCTCCAGCACAACCTGTTCAGTATGGAGGCAAACAGACATAGCTACACCATATGCAGGCTGCATTGGAGGGTCCTCTTATTAGCCAAGGCAGACTGGAGGCTCCACCAAGTTCTACAAATTCTCGAGTTTTCTCCCTTACCAGAGAGGATGTAGCAAACGCCTTCACTGTTGTCACAGGTTAGATATACATTTTTAGTCAATATGCAACTGTGTTATTTGATACTGGGGCAATCCATTCATTTGTCTCTATAGCATTTGCTGAAAGAATAGGAATATCCCCAGAGGTCCTACGCGGACAATTCTTGACGACACTACCCTCGGGAGAGATAATGACATCTACGCACTGGCTACGTGTTGTGCCAGTCAAAATTTCAGACAGAGAACTGTACAGTGATCTAATAATGCTCAACATGTCTGATTATGATGTTATTTTTGGGATGGACTTTCTGAGCAAGTATTGTGCTTCCATCGAGTGTCGTAAGTGAAGAGTCCTATTCTAACCCGAGGCAGAATCTAAGTTTGAGTTCATCGGAGAATCAAATAAGAGAACCAAGAAATTCTTATCGGCTATAAAAGCTCAGAAAATGTTAGCCGATGGATGTACCGGGTTTCTAGCTCATGTGGTTAATATCCAGCAAGAAAGAGACAAAAAACTAGAGGAAGTTAGAGTCGTGTGTGAATACCCAGAAGTGTTTCTGGATGAGTTGCCAGGCTTAGCTCCGGATAGGAAAATTGAATTTGAGATTGAACTTATCCCGGGTACCCATCCAATCTCAAAGGCACCCTACCGCATGGCTCCGGCAGAATTGAAAGAACTTCAGGGACAACTACAGGAGCTGCTCGACAAGGGTTTTATTCGCCCTACTCACTCACCATGGGGAGCTCCGGTGTTGTTCGTAAAGAAGAAGGATGGGTCCATGCGAATGTGTGTGGACTACCGAGCGCTGAACAAAGTAACAATCAAGAATAAGTATCCCCTGCCGAGAATTGATGATCTATTTGATCAGTTAAAGGGAGCCACAGTCTTTTCTAAGATAGAATTACGGTCCGGATATCATCAAGTGAAAGTGAAAGCGGATGATATACCGAAGACGGCATTCCGAACAAGGTATGAACACTACGAGTTTGTAGTTATGCCTTTTAGAGTGACGAACGCTCCTGCTACATTTATGGATCTGATGAACAGAGTATTCAAAGCATATTTGGACAAGTTTGTAATCATCTTCATAGACGATATCCTTATATACTCCAGAACTCAGGAAGAACATGATGAATATCTAAGGATAGTATTACAGATTCTTTAGCAGAGCCAGTTGTTCGCAAAGTTCTCCAAGTGCGAGTTCTGACTCGATCAAGTGTCCTTCCTATGTCACATTATTTCCAAGGATGGGGTTATGGTAGACCCGACAAAAATAGAAGCGGTGAGTAACTGAAATAGACCCAAGAATGTCAGTGAAATCAGGACTTTCCTTGGGTTAGCAGACTACTATAGGAAATTTGTAGAGAACTTCTCAAGGATTGCCTCCCCATTGACAGTACTTACCAGAAAGAACAGAAAATTTGAATGGACAGAGGATTGTGAGAAGAGTTTCATGGAACTGAAAAGGAGACTGACCAGTGCTCCAATCCTGACTCTTCCAGAGACTAGCGAAAACTTTGATATTTACAGTGATGCTTCTAAATTGGGACTCGGGGCTGTACTGATGCAGAATGGCAAAGTCATTGGCTATGCCTCGAGACAATTCAAGGATTATGAGAAGAACTATCCTACTCATGACCTTGAGTTAGCAGCAGTAGTCTTCGCTCTTAAAATTTGGAGGCATTACTTATACGGAGCTCAGTGCAAGATTTACACTGATCACCAGAGCCTTAGGTATTTCTTCACTCAGAAAGACCTGAACATGAGACAGAGGAGATGGCTTGAACTGTTCAAGGACTATGACTGTGAAATCCTCTATCATCCAGGGAATGCGAACAAAGTGGCAGATGCACTAAGTAGGAAATCTTGCTCAGCTTTATTGTTCTTATCTGCTATGTCTCATCCCCTACAGAAAGAAATAGTAAATTTTGGGCTTGAAATTGTTACTGGATAGCTCTCCACTTTGACATTAGAGTCAACCCTGCTTGAAGATATACAGAAAGGGCAGGAGGAAGATCCTAATATCAAGAAAATCAAGCAGGGAATACAGGAAGGAGAAAATGGAGAGTTTCGAGTATCAGACCGTGGGATACTATATTATGGTGATCGACTCTGTGTCCCTAATCAAGAAGAACTACGATAGAAAATTTTAGATGAAGCCCATGAAACACCCTACGCTATGTATCCTGGTTCCACCAAGATGTACCAAGATGTAAAGGAACACTTCTGGTGGTCTGGAATGAAAAGAGACATTGCAAGATATGTCAGTACCTGCCTGACATGTCAACGGGTTAAAGCAGAATATCAGAGATCGAGCGGAGTTCTGCAGCCTATCCAGATCTCAGAGTGGAAGTGGGAGGATATATCTATGGATTTTATAGTAGGGCTACCCAAGACCACGAATGGTTACGATACTATCTGGGTAATAGTGGACAGATTGACCAAGTCTGCTCATTTTCTAGCTATCAGAATATCCTACTCTATTGAACAGCTAGCGCAAATGTATGTTAAAGAGGTTATCAAATTGCATGGAGTTCCCAAAATCATAATTTCTGATAGAGATGGTCGCTTTACTTCACACTTCTGGGAGTGTGTTCAGAGAGCTCTTGGCACTAATTTACGATTTAGCATTGCATTTCATCCTCAAACTGACGGGCAAACAGAACTAGTAAATCAAGTTCTGGAGGATATGCTACGGGCTTGTGCCTTAGATTTCAAAGGGAGCTGGTGTCGATACCTATGCTTAGCAGAATTTGCATACAATAATAGCTATTAAGCTACTATCGGAATGACACCCTACGAGGCTCTATATGGGAGGAGATGTAGATCTCCTATCTGCTGGTATGAAAGTGGTGAAAGGAAAGAAATGGGACTCCGGACAGATCTTATCGAGGACACCACCAAAGCCATTCAGAACATTCGCCAGAGAATAGAAACTACTCAAAGGCGGCAGAAGAGATATGCGGATGTGCCTCATAGACTGCTGGAATTTGATGTTGGGGACTCAGTGTTCCTCAAAGTAGCTCCTATGAAAGGAGTGATGAGGTTTGGAAAGAAAGGAAAGTTGAGTCCACGTTATGTGGGGACATACCTGATTACTAGAAGGGTTGGCAAGGTAGCATATGAGCTGGAACTACCTCAGGAGATGTCGGTCATTCATAATGTATTCCATGTCTCAATGCTGAAGAAGCATGTTCCCGATGTAAACCAAGTGATTGAGTCACAACCGGTACAAGTTCAAGAGGATCTCAGTTATGAAAGTCGACCTATATAGATAATAGATCGAGAAGTTAAGAAGCTGAGGAACAAAAAGATACAGTTAGTGAAAGTGCTGTGGCAAAGTCAACAGTATGAAGAGGCAATATGGGAACACGAGAATGATATGAGACAGAAGTATCCACAATTGTTCTAAGTTCGAGGATGAACTTTTTATAAGATATGGGGATTTTAACACCCGTAAATTTCCTTTCCTCCAAAAGAACAAAAAAAAATAGAAGAAAAGAAAAGAAATAAATAAATAAATATATATATATATATATATGGCCCGAGCTGGGATTTAAACCCTAGACCCTTGACTTAAGATTGGTTTAAGTAGTCATTAGGGTGGTGGTAAAGCATCACATTAGAAATAGGAAACTATTCATTATATGTTGATGATGGGTGAAGAGATGCTTCAACTTCCACTTAGTATAAAGGGGGAAGGGAAGAGAATAAAACCTAACTTTTCATCTTCTCTTCTTCTCCCTAGCCGAAATCTTCTATTTCCTCTTCTTAGTTTTCGGCCAAGAACCCTAGGGATTCCGAGGTTCTGAGTTCTTCAAGAGGAGAATCTAAGAGGACAGTTTTCACAAGGATTAGTACGCGCGGGAAGGGTGTCTTGGAGATTAAGGCGTACAAGAGAGGATTATCTTCCCTACATCCTATAATAGTAAGATCTAGTGAAAGGATGTAAGTACTACTCACCTGTAGTATAAGTTGTTTCGATGATACATGCTGTGATATGTTTTATGCATGTTAAAGAAGATTCATGTGGTGTTATGTTTTATGCACGTTAAAGAAGATACATGTTATGATATGTAACATGCCCTCTAAAGTTTTGGGATTAAGAGCATGTTTAGAGTATCTTGAATTGCTTCCCATATAGTTTTGGAGCTAAGAAGCATATTCAAAGTGCCCTAAAGTTCTTCCCTATAAGTGTGGGGGATTAAGCGCACATAAGGTGCTTGTTTAAATGACAAGTAGTGCAAGTATAATAAAGTGATATGTAAAAGAAAGGATTTTACTTTAAAGTGGCATGTACTAGACACAAGGTCCATGGGTGGGCTCCTAGATCGCCCCTAGGCCCCTAGATCGCCTAGTAGTACCTTGATAGGTTCGGGATTAACTACCTCGGATCTTATTAAGGATGCGCGCAAAGTGGTACAATGTCGGGCCCAAGCAAGTTTATTATTATTTTCACTAGTTATGTAATATAAAGTTTTCAAACTTCGTTGTTTGTCTTAGTAGAAGCCTTCTTAAGTTTGAGAACTTGAGTTATGAAGTGTAGCATGGATGAACTCTATTGTAAGGCAAGATTTATGTTTCCATTGCTAGAATGATTTTAATTTGATGTTTTGCATGGTAAACCTATTTAAAAATGCATGTCGTGTACAAATTTCCGAATTATGCGTTTTAGCGTGAATTATGGTCAAGTGCGAGTTTTGTGTTTTCCCCAAGCAGTTTTGAAAGCATGTTGTTTCTTTTATGCTTATTTTGTTAGTAGATGGTACTTATTAAGCATTCACTTATAAATTTGCATTTCCTTTTACTACTGATAAAGGTAAAGGAAAGCTCGAGTAGGAGGAGGCAATAGGAGCGGTGTTTTGTGTATGTGTGACAGAACAATGGAAGGAGATCTAGGAACTTATGATTGTTTGGAATATGTTAGAACTGATGCTAAAGTATTTTCTTCTCTCTGCTTTACATGAAATACTATCACTAGTTGTTTAGGGTGAATTTATCAGTTTGGTAGTAATTAGAGTGGTAAAGATAAGTACAAAGGGGAGAACCTCCCTTTTTGTAGAGCAGGGTGTGACCCCCACACGACTCGTGATACGACCGTGTGGATTCACACGGCCTCAGACCCCTCCCTCTCGGCCAAGGTGATACGGTCGTGTGGATTCACACGGCCGTGCACCTCTCCCTCTAGGTCAAGGTGACACGGCCGTGTGGATTCACATGGTCGTGCATCTCTCCCTCACTACCAAGGTGACACGACCGTGTGGATTCACACGGTCGTGTACCTCTTCCTCTTGGCCAAGGTGACTCGGTCGTGTGGGTTCACACGGCCGTGCACCTCTTCCTCTCGTCCAAGGTGGCACAGCCATGTGACCTTCACATGGCCATGCGCTGCCAAGGCTACACGGTCGGTCAGGGCCACACGGCCCAGAACCGCTGGAAGCTCTGGACTCCCTTCCAGCTCTGCTTGGCTCCAGGTCACACGTCCTATCGGTCTGAACAAGTTTAAAGTAGATCTCTGGACTGAGCGGTATATAATATGTAAGAATGTCAAAATTTTAGATATGAAAAGAGTAACGTCTGCCCTGTAATGTAAGGTAAGAAGGGTGGGTTGTTACATTAGTTCCTATGGATTTCTGAGGTTACAAGGAGTTCAAATATGCTATCTATTATTTATTTCAACTTCTTAGAGGTGTTAACATGTAACAAAGAAGAGTCGCCAAAAATCTCCACGTTGGGACTGATATGATTTATTGGAGGTCGTAAAAGATTGATATTGTGATGGAGTAGGAGATTGATATTGTGATGGAGTAGGAGTGAATGCTTGAGTTTAAGTTTTGTAAGTTGATCCTAGATAATGTATTGTGGATATCCTGTAGGGAATTTTCAGGAACAAAAGCTGGAGAATTTCGAAAAATAGAATTGGAATTGTGCATAAACCTTATTGCTATAGTAGGGTTTGTAGTTTCTATCTTAAAAGCTGGTGAAAGCAAGTAAGTTGGTTCACAATTTTCTGGGATTGAATCACCAAATTGTCTAAAACATAAGCAACAACCATCTCAACATATTGTTTCAGCTCATAGTGTATAACAGCAGCACAAAGTCTTTGTATCAAGTTTAAACTATTTTATGCCAAGTCTTTGTAAAAACAGTCCTATACAGTAGCTGATCCAAATTGAGCTCCTGTCTTGAAATATTATTTGTTATTCCATCATTCTAATGAACTCACTCTTTATTGTCTTAAAGGCATTCAGATTCATCTAAAGAATTCTGCTGGGCTTTATTTCTGATATATCATCACCAAAAAGAAAATAAGTTGTATCTAATATAGAATCATATCAAGCCCAACATGGATGTTTTTAACGATTCTTGTTTATTACATTTTAAAACCTTCGAAAAGTCAAAATAAATAATTGATAGTATATTTGAACTCATTGCAACCTTAGAAATTCATCAGAACTGAAATCGATGTAATCGGAGCTCTCTAGGTCCATCAGTGGATTTTGGTCAAAATTCACTGATTGTAAGATCGAAAAGAATTTAGATATCTCGACAATGGTATCATATTGTCCACTTTGGGCCTAAACCCTCATGGTTTTGCTCTTGGGTTCTACCCAAAAGGTCTCATGCCTATGAAGATATCTTTTCTCTTATAAACCCATGATCTTTCCCATGTGTTTTCAATGTGAGACTTTTTTTACAACCTTGCAACCCTAACAATCCCCCCCCCCCCTTAAATAAAGGACCACAGGCTTCCCACATCTGATCCTCAACCCATCAGGTCTTCCTGCCCCTCAGTTCACCCAACCTACTAGGACTTCCTTGCCTAGCGGCAACTAGGACTTTCTGCCTGGTGTCTGATCCTCTTGATCCGAACATAAGAGCCCCCACTTTCTTTGTTCGAGGTAAATATTATACTTACATGGCTCAATCAGATCATAGCTCTTGTGCACAGTCGGCAGTTAAACCTTTTGGCAGAACCTCGCTCTGATACCAAAAGAATTGTCACACCCCGGGGGAGTCCCTACTGAGGAAATTTTGACAGCATCTCCCATGTACCGATGAAAATCTGAAACATTACTACAAGCCCTCAGGGCCACACAAATCTCGGCCAACACGGTCGGAACAATAATAATTAAAATATCTAACAATCCACACAGTTTATATTAACTCAGCCTCTGGCTGACACAACCATGCAATTTATCTAAATGATGAAACAGAATATTACCCACAATGGGAGTATCAAGACTTTCACTGATGTCTCACGCCATATAGAACATGAGGCAGAGAGGATTGAATCTGCTAGGATTTCTGGTCAAGCTTTTGTAGCTGAAGGTTCTAGTTCCAAGAATAAGAAAAGATGGTTTAAGAAAAGAAAGGGAAAAGGAAAGGAGGCTAGTGCTATTGCTGTTAAAAACCAAATCAAGAAAAAAGGAAAGAAATATGGACAAAAACCTAGGAGCAAGTTGACTTGCTTCAACTGTGGCAAGAAGGGTCATTTTGCTCGGGATTGTACTGAGCTAAAAAAGGTATATCCATCTTTAACTTCTTTCCATGAGCATTATGTTGCGAGTATAGTATTGTTAGCTGATTCTTATCCTTTGTGGATTGTAGATTAAGGAGCAATGAACCATGCAGCTCGTGATTGAGCTACATATTGTTGGGTTTTTCGGGCCGCGAAAACCGCTTTTCGCGTCGCGGAAACCCCGAATCACCCAAAGCCGTAGATCCGTGCAAGGAAAACCGAACGAAAATTACGAGTACGAGTTTTTAAATATCTAGATCTACTCCTAGATCTATGTGTTAAGAAGTATACCTTGAAGCGTGCCCTTTCGCGTTCCCGCTCGTCCAAGGAATTGCCGGATCTCTAGACCGTCAAGCGTCAGTCCTCTAGAAGTATCCACACGGACACGTAGGTGGAGAAAACCTCACCCAAAGGTGTGCTAGCACCTTGGTAAGATTCGGCAAAGCAAGGAGGAGAGGGAGAGGGAGAGCTTGAGGAAGAAGAAAGGAGTGAATAATGCCTTGAATCAAAATCAAATTTCATTCACCACTTTTGTGTGACCGGCCACTCCATGGAGTGTAACTCCCATTCCACATTAATCATAATTAATGTGAAGCCATTAAGAGGTGTTTTGTAACTCCTATGATGTGGCACATCATGAAGATGTGGACCATTACCATTGGTCCACATCTTGCCACTTCACAATGATGTGGCAAATGAGTAACCTCCACTCATTTAATGTGGCTAACTCACATTAAATGCAATGGAGGCTTGTAACCTCCATGAGGTGGCAAAGCAAGATGATGTGGAGCAACACTATTGGTCCACATCTTGCCACCTCACTCATGATGTGGCAAAGAGTCAAGTCAAACTTGACTCTTCCTCTTCCTCTCTAGTCAAGTCAAACTTGACTCAATCTCTCTCATGGTTGATCTAATCTAACCATTTGATTCAAGCCAACTTAATATAATGAATCTAATTCATTAAATTAAATTGATCTAATGAGTCATAATCTAAATTAGACTCATTAAATACATGAATCAACTTGAGTCTAACTCAAGTAGCCCAATTTGGATTACTCTTAATCCAATTTGATTCATCAAATGAATCTAATCCTCTTGGTTCATCGTATGAACCAAATCTCCATCTAATAGTCCTTAGTGTGTGACCCTATAGGTTCTTGTAACGTTGGCAATGCCCTAAACCCATTTAGGAGCATAAGTAATGAGCGGTATCTAGCAACACATCATTACTACCCAAGTTACAAGAATGTTGAGATCCAACATCACCTTGTGACTACTAATTGTGACTCCTCACAATATGTGACATTGTCCTTCTATCCTAGACATCTAGATTGATCAATGTGAGGCATAGACCGTGTCATCCTCTAATCAATCTAAATCTTGAACTCCAAGTAGACTCACTCAATCAAATGAGCTCAACATCTAATGTTGACTCATTTGGGCATGGCCATGCACTTAGTGGTCTCACTCTATCAAGAATACCGATGTCGCTCCCATCATATGGGAGGGATAGATCCCATCTACAACACTCACATCCCTCTACATAATTCGTTATATACCCAGTAATCGCCTTTATAGTCTACCCAGTTACGGGTGACGTTTGACGAACCCAAAGTACATAACTCCTTATGTAGGGATCCATGGTGACTTCAGGTCTAAGGACTAATAGTCATACTAATAGTCACATGAGAAAGTATATGACACTCATATAACGATCCATGATACTTTCTCATGGCGGGTCATTCAGTATACATTCTCCAATGTATACCCATGTGTCAGCTTGATATCTCTATATCCATGACTTGTGAGATCAAGTCATCGAGCTGACCTACATGCTAGTCTTATTGCATTAACATTGTCCCTGAATGTTAATACTCGACTAGGAATGATTTAGAGTAGTGTTCCCTATATCATCTCACTATCGATTCAACTAATCGATTGATATAGGTATGAACCTTCTACTCAAGGACGCTATTATACTTAGTTTATTTGGCACTAATACAAATAAGTAAAATAACCAAACAAATGCCTTTATTAATATACAAGAATATGATACAATGAGTCCATACAATCATCAAATGATTGGCTCTAGGGCTCTAACTAACACATATATGGAGTATCGTAGGGTACCAGCTGGCAACAAATAGATATATGTGGGAAATAATGCAAGAATTGAAGCAAAGGAATTGACACTTGCAAGCTCAACCTACGTGGTGGGCATACCTTATTTCTACATGATGCCCTGTATGCTCAAGAGATTCGACGAAATCTGGTTTCCGTCATTTGTCTTCTTGATTTAGGTTATTGTGTAAATTTTTATAGTCGTTGTGTGGAACTTCAAATTAACTCTGTGTTAATTGAGTATGGTTATGTAACAAATGATTTTATGGTTCTTGATGTAGAACCAAATAATAATGATGGTTGTTTTTTAAACATTGCTCTTACTAGTAATGCTGATGTTAATGATGAAATTTGGCATGCTTGACTAGGACATATAGGACAAGAACGAATGAACAGATTGGCTAAGGAGGGTCTTTTAGGCACTCCTGCTAAAATTAACTTGTCTATATGTGAGAATTATCTTGCTGGAAAGGTAACTAGGAAACCATTTGGTAAGGATATTAGGATTGAATCACCATTGCAATTAATTCATTCAGATATTTGTGGTCCAATGAATGTGAAGGCTAGAAATGGAAGTTCTTATTTCATTACATTTATTGATGACTTCACTCATTTGGGTCATATGTATTTTATTTCTCATAAAAATAAAGCATTAGATTGCTTCATTCATTACTTGAACGAAGTTGAGAATCAATTGGAACGTAAGGTTAAAACTTTGTGCATTGACCGTGGAGGTGAATATTTGTCTAATCAGTTCAAGATAATGTGTAATGAGAAAGTGATTATTAAACAACTAACTATCCTTGGAACTCCACAGTAAAATGGGGTTGCTGAAAGAAGAAATAGGACTCTTCTTGAAATGGTTAGGTCTACGATGGCGCAGGCTAATTTTTCAATCTCCTATTGGGGAGATGCATTATTAGTTACAGCCTATATACTTAATAAAGTGCATTTAAAATCAGTTCCATCAACCCCACATGAACGTTGGAAAGGCAGAAAGCCATATTTGAATAATCTGAGACCTTGGAGGTCAACTGCCTACGTTCATGATAAGACTCACGAACATGAAAAATTAGGACCCAGAGGTAAGAAGTGTATCTTTATAAGGTATTCCGAGACTTCTAAGGAGTATGTTTTTATTGGTGAGCTACAAGATGAAACATCTCTGAAATAGAGTAAAGAGATGTTACTTTTCTTGAAACTGAGTTCCCAACACGAGATGAAGTTGATAAGAAAATCCCTCTTTATGAGATAGAGGAGGAAGATAATGCTCCTTTATCAACAAATCAGGAGATGTCTGAATCTAGTCAACCTAGTGGGAGTAATTTACCACTGAATGAGTCAGTTTCTCAATAGTCTAACCTACAAAGAAGTAGTAATTAGATTATTCCTCATAAAAGGTTTGGTATTGAGAATGAGGCATTGATGATTCTCCCAGTTGACGATGAGGAACCTCGAACAGTTAAGGAAGCTTTGAGATGCTCAGTTAGAAAAGAATGGAAAGTTACAATGGATGAAGAAATAGAATTAATGAGAAAGAATCAAATTTGGTATTTAATCGATCTTCCTCCGGGCCAAAGGGCTATTGGGAATAAGTAGATTCTCAAAATAAGGAGAAAAGAAGATGGATCGATTAATTGATACAAAACTCGATTAGTTACAAAAGGATATACCCAAATAAAGGGTATTGATTTTGAAGAGACATTTGTTGGTGCAAGTTGCACCAGAATCAAACCTAAGTTTTGATGTTGTCAAAGGTTCAAGTTAAGTCTTGTTATGATCTAACAAGTTGACTGAGTGTGCAGGATATTTACTCAACCGGGAAAGACCTTGTTGGAGGCTAGGCAGGAGAAATCTTTGCAGATCGTGGAACCCGGGTGCAAGTCCAAGTAGGTCGAGGGGACCCGAAGCTTGGCAAAGTGATCAAGAGGTCTGGAGGACCGAAGATCAAGAGAAAAGTCCTGGGGAACCGATCAAGGCTGAGTGAAAAGTCCAAACTAAATCTGGAGGATCAAAGTTTGGCAGGTAGGTTGAGGTAAACAAACTGGAGGAGCGACAGTGAGGCCGTGTTCTCGAAGGGAACAACCTAAGGTCGCTGATCCAACTGAAGAAACTGGGAAGGTTTCAAAGTTGAGATCAAGACAGTTCTACTGCCTTTCATATTACTCCTGCATTATAATATTATTGTTCTAACATCTGTTTTACAGGAGATTTTTGCTTAACACTGTTTTGTAGGTATAACTGGATCGGTCGACCGAACCACTATATCGGTCGATCGAACAAGGCAAAATCAGTACAGTATTCAGACCAGACTAGAACAGAGTCCAAGTCTGATCAAATACGGATCGATCGACTGAACCTTATGATCGGTCAACCAAACCCAAATGACTCAGCACAGACAACAACGATCAGAGCAGAAGGAAAGCACACTGATCGGTCGACCGAAGCCATGGATTGGTCAACCGAACCAATCAACATTAAAGTTGCATTAACTATTGATCTCGACAAATCACGACGAACAGGGAAGGAAGTTGTTCGGTCGACCAAACCCTTAAAGAGCATTGATTGCCGGAGATCGAGTCAGCGTCAGACTCCAGCCAAAAAGGAGGGGAGCGTGTTCAGTTGACCGAATAGGAGGATCGGTCGACCGAACGTCCAGTACACCTATAAAAGAAGGCTCGAAGTCTGAGGCCACATATATACTACTGATAATCTAAAAGCTCTTCTCTGCAAACGGATCGTGTTACAAGTCATCATCAGCTGTGCAAGATACTCCATCCGGAAGTACCGACCACGCTTCAACCTTCAATTAGTACTGTCGGTATACTTTACTCGTATTGCATTTAAATATAAATAAGATAGTAGGGCTATTACTATCTTATATTTTTGTATCTGTACGATCTGCTTCTTTCCGAAGGATTTCGGAAAGAAGAGTTATAGTGATTGGCCATCGGTGCGGTCAAGGACCGTGGACCTTCAAGTAGGAGTCGAGCTAGGCTCCGAATGAAGTAAACGAATTCGTCTCTCTTTATTTTCCGCTACACAATTATGATTTTAAAGTTAAAGAAAAGTTTTAAAAGAGCGCGATATTCACCCCCCTCTCTATCGCTCATATCCGATCTATCAATTGGTATCAGAGCCTCGTTAGCTCTGAAAGTTCTTAACTGATTTTCAAAGCACTCTTTAAAACTGTTTTCTTTTCTTGTAAAATAATTCTTTTTCTCATTTCTATTTTTCAAGCACTACTAATCCCAAGACGAAAGTCTTGGAAATATTCTCTCTTTTAATTTTTTTTTCTTGCAAGGATGTCGAACACGTACCAAAAAGGTTACAGTACGGTCCGACCTCCACTATTCAAAGGAGAGAATTTCAGTTATTGGAAGAATATAATGGAGTGTTACTTGAAGTCTGACATCGAGCTCTGGTTCACAATCTTGAAAGGCTACACTCTCCCGACGAAAGACGGAACAACATTAGAACCAGAAGAGTGGACTCCCCAAATGATCAAGAAGGCTCAACTGAACTACAAGGCGATCAACACCATTCAGTGCGGGCTCACAATGGAGGAGTTGAACCGAGTCAGCTCCTACGACAACGCCAAAGAACTGTGGGACTCGCTAGTCAAACTACAAGAAGGGATCGATGAGGCCAAGGTAAACAAACGAGATTTACTTTTAAATAATTGATTTAATATAAAAATATTTCCCAGAGAGATGGCCTCGCAACTACACGCTTGACTTAAGGACATCCTAAATGGCCTCCACCTGATCGGGCATAATCTTGAAAATCATGACACAATAAGGTACGCTCTGAACGCTTTTCTGAGGAATGCTTTGTGGGCATCAATTACGTACAAAGTTTCTAAGGACCTTTCAATACTTAAGTTAGATGAATTATTTTGCGAGTTGGAATTACATGAACAATCTAACATAAGCCATGTCGAGAAAGGAGTTGCTTTGTTTGCAGGTCCAAGCAAGGAGACAAAATCAAAAACCAAGATTGAGTCTGAAAGCGAGTCAGACTCTGACTCAACTAATGAAGAAGAGTTAGTCAACATGGTTCGGAAACTTCTGACGAAAAAGAAGTTCAGAAGAAATGTCAAGAAGACACCGCTCAACCAGACCCAAAACAAATCAGAAGTGATCTGTTACGAATGCAACAAAAAGGGACATTTCAAAATCGATTGCCCGAATCGGAAGGAAGAAAGGTCTAAATCAACAAGACGAAAGAAGGCTCTTCAAGCGACATGGGACGAAACTTCTTCCGACGAATCCGACATGAAGCGAACGAAACATTCAAGCCATCTTGCATTTATGGCAAGAAACGAAGACTCCGACTCCGAGTCCAATGAAGAGTACGAGTCCGAGAACGACATCGAGTCCAAGGAAGGCTGCGGATCCGAAAATTCAAATATGGTAACGATTTATTCCAAGTCTAATTTACTTAAAGTAGTTAAATACTTATTTAAAAAATTGTCAAAATCTGAAAAATAATATAACTTGCTACTTAAGGAAATAGACCACCTTAACCAACAAGTTAACTTGAGTAATTCGACTAACCAAGTTCAAGTCGGAACCTCAACTCAAGTTGAAAAACTTGAGGAAGAGAATTCCAACTTGAAAGGTCAAGTCGAGAGACTCAAGAAAATATTGGAAAGGTTTGAATTGGGATCCAAGTGTCTAAATATGGTACTTGGGTCACAACGAGTCGTATACAACAAATCAGGACTTGGTTACAACCCTAAACAAACGAACAAATCTTATTTATCTTTAATTAGTCAAAATGTTAGAAGTCAAGTCCAAGCATGGGTTCAAACAAAACTTTTAACCAAACCAATTGAACCAAACCTATACTTAATCCCTAAGAGTCAGATTCATTACTTAGATAGACCTTACTTAAGTTATGACTCAGGGGGAGCAAGTAGAAAAACAATACAACTAACTTGATTAACCAAACTCAACACTTAGGATTATGTTTATTTTCTGCTTAGAATGGTTAGATGAAAAAGGTTTACCAAACCCTACAACATAGCATCGAAATGAATTGGAATGATAGTACGTCAAGGAAACTTTGTCGAAGGCATGTCTAGGCTGAATATAGAATTCTACCTGGTGCACTAGACTTAGTGGATCTGACCGAAATTACCCCAGTCAAAAATGGGCTAGTTAGATCAAAATTTAGTATTAAGTTCTTTGAGCGGGAACAGTTTGGAAAGTCTTCAGCAAGTGATCCACCGTTGATACACAAGAAGGTCATAAGTCTCGTCACTGAACTGAAAGCTTATCCTTAGGAAGCTTGCTTGATTAACCTAAAGCTAAGTTTGAATCTAACATGGGTTCAATAACCTTTTTCAAACCTAATTAAATTTTCAAATCTAATTAATTTTCAAACCTAATTAAATTTTCAAATCTAATTAATTTTAAAACCTAATTAATTTTCAAACCTAACTAAATTTTCAAACCTAATTAAATTTTCAAACCTAATTAAAATTTCAAATCTATTAATTTTAAAACTTAATTAAAAAAATATTTTAAAACTTAATTAAAAATTATTTTAAAACTTAATTAAAAATTATTTTAAACTTAAAAATTGTTTTAAAACTTAATTAAAAGTTATTTTTAAACTTAAAAAATTATTTTAAAACTTATTTTAAAAAAAAAATAATTAAAAATTATTTTAAAACTTAGTTAAAAAAATTATTTTAAAACATATTTAAAAATTATTTTAAAACTTAATTAAAAATTATTTTAAAACTTAGTTAAAAAATATTTTAAAACTTAATTAAATTATTTAAAACTTAATTAAAAAATTTTTAAAAAAAATATTTTTAAACTAAAAAATTATTTTAAAACTTAATTAAAAATTATTTTAAAACATAATTAAAAATTATTTTAAAACTTATTTAAAAATTATTTTAAACTTAAAAATTATTTTAAAACTTAATTAGAAATTATTTTTAAACTTAAAAAATTATTTTAAAACTTATTCAAAAATTATTTTAAAACTTAATTAAAAATTATTTTTAAACTTAAAAAATTATTTTAAAACTTATTTAAAAAAAACTTAATTAAAAAATTATTTTAAACTTACTTAATTATTTTAAAATTATTAAAAATTATTTTAAATTATTATTTTAAACTTAAAAAAATAATTTTAGAATTTAAAATTATTTTAAACTTAAAAAATTAATTTTAGAATTTAAAATTATTTTAAATTTAAAAATTATTTTAAACTAAATTATTTTAAACTTAAAAATTATTTTAAACAAAATTATGTTCAACTTAAAAATTATTTTAAACAAAATTATTTTTAAACTAAATTATTTTTAAGCTTAATTAAAAATTATTTTAAAACTTAATTAAAAAATTATTTTAAAACTTAATTAAAAAATTATTTTAAACTTATTTAACAGATTATTTTAAACTTACTTAATTATTTTAAACTTATTAAAAATTATTTAAAACTTAATTAAAAAACTTCTTAAACTCAATTATTTTAAAGCTTAATTAAAAATTTTTTCCCGTCGACCGAAACCAGCATTCGGTCGTCCAAACCAACGTTGAACAAGTCAAGGATGATAATCAATTAATCGGTCGACCGAACATTTTAATCGGTCAACTGAACTAATAACTCGTAATAACTTTTCACCTGCTCACCTACTCTACACCTGCTCTGTATCTATACCAAAATTAATATATCGGTCGACCGAATGTTGCCTCCCTGGTCAAAAGGACGATGATTTAAAGGAATCGGTCGACCGAACCATGGATCGGTCGACCGATAAACCTCTATATATACATGGTCGGGCAAACTGCAAGCCTCATCCCCAAATCTCTTTCTCTTTACCTACCTTCCTCCTTGCCTTAGAAGTTCTTTGCGAGTTCAAGTACACCCGACAATGCCTCGGTACTCTCCTTTATTCCTCTCTTAATTAATTTTCATGTTGCTAAATTATGTTATTTTTTATATAGTGAAAAGAGTAGAGCAATTGCGCAAAGAGAGGCTAGCTCTCTTAATCCCAGTCAGGATCCTAGGTTTTCTTCTGAGGAGTTAAGGCAATCTTTTTCAAATAAAAATTTAAGGCGATAGGTACTCGATGTCTTGACATTCAATTCTATCAAACCTTTTGTCCTGAAGCCATAGATATAACGCAACACTATCAACTTGATAGCATTATCTTTTGTAGGCATGCATACAATCCTATTCTCTGTTATGAGTTTTATCACAACCTGTGTGAACTTGATCATCATCACTATAAGACTAGAGTAGCTACCAGAGAGATGTTGTTTGATCTAGATATGTTTCTTCGATTTCTACGGATCCGACCCTCGATGAATCGTATATTTTTTAGTGCTTCTCTTCCAAATCCATTACCTGCTCCGTTTACACATCTTACTCTTGATCTTATGTATGCCGACCTCTTTGAGGGACCACGTCCTAAAAAGATGTCTATTGTACCCCTTAGTCAGACAGACAATGCTTTTTATAAGATGGTTGTTTCCTACATTCATCCCCTGTCATCTAGAGATCAGGGTGTTTTACGACCAGTTCATATTTTTCTGATGTATGCACTGCGACATAGACTAGAATTTGACTTAGGATACTGGGTATTCCGATCCATCATCTATTATTCGGGGTATAGCACCTCGAATAAAGTTCATATGATCCAGTGTCATGTTCTCACTACCTATATTGCCTCTTTAGGGGTCGGAGTTCACCGTGGTGAACTAATTGAGTTATTTGATTTCGATCTTATTGGTATTAGGCAGTTGTCTTTGGCTAGGATTAAGACTAGCGCCGAGGGTCTAGTGTATAAACGGTCTCATCCATACTACGTACCACCGGCTATTGAAGAACCCATTGCTGAAGATGATCCAATCCCAGCTATTGTGCCTCCTCCGGTGTTTATTGATCCAGGATTTGCCATGACGCTTTACTTTGATTTTCCTCAAAGCAATTCATATGCTCCACCTCCTTCGCCTAGTGACTTTTTTACCCGTCTTCGTGATGATATTTTTAGTCGATTTAACTCCTTAGAGACAAAGATGGATGATCAGTACAGCTCTCTTCAGGGTCAAATTGCATATTTTCGTTAAGAGATGATGGATCGTACTGATGCTTTAGAAAAGGAGCAGCGGAGGATGTTTGACTATTTTCGAGATGATGAGGATGAGGAGGAGTGATTTTAGGATTTATTACTTATGACTTATTGTATCTATTGACTTGGATTATGACTAAGTTTGATCTTAAGTACTTTTTAGTTATTAATGTCTTTTGGTAAATTTTATAGAATAGGTTCTTTTCTTTTTGAAAATTATTACTTAGTTTATTTTTCCAAAATTATTTTTGTAAAAATCTATTCTTCAAAATTTTGGATTTCAAAACTTTTTCAAAATATTTTAATTTTCTGGAGTAGCCTACGTTCTACCGTAGAACTGCATGTTCCTATAGTTCTAGGAGCCAGCATCTCACAAGCACAGTAGGATCCCTTGCTTGATAACTTAGAATGAGTGAGATGCTTAGGACCTAGCCTAAGATTTCAGATGCTTATGTCAGTGCATCACTATAAATCTGGGCTTTAAACAACATACATGAATCAATTTGAGTTAAGTAGCTAATAAAAACCTAGTTAGTTCTATACACTCTAATTGACCAACCTGAGTCAATTGCTACTATCTTATGGTAGTTAGCTTTGTACAAAGGTTGGACATTTCATCATAAGAACATTTTTCCTTTTTCCCATGTTTGGACTTTTAGGTTGTCATCAATTCTAGGGGGAGCCTTGTGTAGGACCGTTGGATCGGCTAGGACGGGGTTGTTGGATAGTCCTGTAGAATAAAACAAAACAACCCTTCCTTGAACTCTTTAAGCTAACACTTGTATATATAAAGTAAGCCGATAAATTAAAAGCATAAAGAAAAAGCGAGGCACAAGGATTTACTTGGTTACAACCGATGTGGTTGTTAATCCAAGGAAGATTAAGCTCACTAAAAACTCCTTCAGGCGGAGAAGCCTCGTACAGCGTTGAAGCGCAGAAAACAGAAGCTCAACTCTAGACTAAAGCTTACAAGCATTGGAATTACAATTCAGAGTTCGTTGAAAAGCTTCTGGACCAAGGCTATATTTATAGCCTTGGTCGTGGCGCCCCGAAGGGGTTCCGGGCGCCCTAGGGGGATAAACTTTATCCCGCAACGATCAGATCAAGTCCAATCTCGATCCTGGTCAAAAGTCTGGTCCGGGCGCCCCGGAGCCCAAAGTCAATGTCTGTTGACTTTTTCATCCGGGACCTCTTCTCTGGTTTAGTCCCGCTTCGGTCCGGTTATTCTCCTCCAGATCCGCTCGCTTGGGTGATCTCTGTCATCCGGAAAAGGGCTCATCCGAACCCAACTTCCGGTCTTCTCGAGCAGCCTTCCGCTCCGGCTTCTCGTCCCTCGGAATCGCTACGTGTTTCCTTCTCGTCCACCAGCGTACTCATCCGCGGTCTTCGTCCCTCGGTCGCACCCCGTGTCGACCTTCTCGCTAGCTGCGTCTCTTGCTCCTCGAACAATCTTCCGCTCCGTCTTTCGTCCCTCAGAACCACCGCACGCTTCCTTCTCGTCCACTGGGGTACTCTTCCGCAGCACCTCATCCCTCAGACGCACCGCGTGCCATCCTTCTCGCTAGCTGCGTCTTCCGCTCGAGTACCTGTGCTCCTAAGCTCCTGCACACTTAGACACAAGGTTAAAACAACACAGGACCTAACTTAACTTGTTGATCACACCAAAACAACCTTGGGGTTCCAACAATCTCCCCCTTTTTGGTGTGATCAACCCAAGTTAAGCTAGGGTTAACAATAGACATAGAATAAAACAATAACATGCAACATGATAGAAAAAATGAAATTTCAAAAATTCCAAATTTTAATTTTCAGTTTTCTACCTCCCCCTAGACTTATACTTTCCCTTCTCTCCCTTTGATCACAATAAAAATGGGGTTTGAAAAAAAAACAATCTAAGGGTTTGACACTTAGAAAAATTATAGAAATCTATTTCAATGATTTTCCGAGAAAACATATTTCCAAGTTAAGGAAAAAAATTTCTAAGTCAAAGAATAACTTTTGAAAAATTTCTAAGTTTTCACCATAAAAAAAATCTTTCTAAGCCCAAAAATTTATGCAAGAAAATTTAAGAAAATTGATAACATTAAAAAAAAAATTCTATGCATTTATTTATTTATTTTATTCTAATACTTATATCAGAAAATTTTAAATTTTCATTTCAATTTATTACAATTTCTCAAATTTGAAGTAAGAAAATTTGAACATGCGAAGAATTGTACAATGTTAATATCTATTAATAGTTTGTCGAGATACTTTAATCGACAGACTATTTCTTTCAGCTTTAAAGCAACAAATATTAAACATGCAAGAAATTGTATTGAAAAAATAATTGGTAAAAAATCATTTGACAATTTTTCTAATCTACAAGATTCATTCGACCAAATATTTTGTAGCTTGCAAGAATCTTTTGGCAAATCATTTTGCGATTTGAGAAACTCTTTCAATGAGATAATTTGTAATTCGGAAAAAATTTTAGATCCAGAAAAGTTTTTGAAAAAATACTTTGTTCAAAAGTCTTTCGGCAATATTTCTAACTTCCATAATTCTTTCGAAAGAATACTTTGTAATTCGCAAGAATCTTTCGTCAAAATATTTTATAATTCTAAAAATTCTTTTGATGATTCAATTTTTGATTCGCAAAAATCTTCAGGTAATTTGATTAATTGAACCAGTTGTTCAGAGGGTAGAGGCCATACCTTACTTACCTCGTCGGTCGTTGGTTCTCCCCCTGTTGAGTTGCTTTCTTCCAATATCTCTCCCCCTACATTGATGCTCACCTAGGATGAGCTTTTTGTGTTCTCGGGATGGAGATCGACTATCTCGGCAGTTTCCTCATTCTTGGACTGTTCTGGCATTGAATCGGTGTTGGATTCAATTTTGACTTGTTCTTCGTAGAGTTTTAAGAACTTTTCCCAAAGTTCTTTTGCGCTTTTATACTCTCCGACTCTGTCGAAATCTTTAGTTGGTATTGAGCTTAGAATGTGAAATGTTGCCCAACTGTTTGACATTGACTCGTCACGTTGCTTCTTGTTCCAGAGGCGTAAATCGAGTTCTTCACCATTCGCGTTCTTCGGTTCCTCGTAACCAGATTTCATTATTAGAAAAATACCAATATCTGAGTTTAGATATACCTCCATTTTTTGTTTCCAGACGGAAAACTCCCCCTCGAATGCTGGTGGGTAGTCGCTAGCTCCAGCCATCGTTTTATTGCTTCAGACGGCGGTTAGTCCTTCTGAGGCGTCTCGGCTTTGATACCACTTGTAGGACCATTGGGCCGGCTAGGAGGGGGTTGTTGGATAGTCCTGTAGAATAAAACAAAACAACTCTTCCTAGAACTCTTTAAGCTAACACTTGTATATATAAAGTAAGCCGATAAATTAAAAGCATAAAGAAAAAGCGAGGCACAAGGATTTACTTGGTTACAACCGATGTGGTTGTTAATCCAAGGAAAATTAAGCTCACTAAAAACTCCTTCAGGCGGAGAAGCCTCGTATAGCGTTGAAGCGCAGAAAACAGAAGCTCAACTCTAGACTAAAGCTTACAAGCGTTGGAATTATAATTCAGAGTTCGTTGAAAAGCTTCTGGACCAAGGCTATATTTATAGCTTTGGTCGGGGCGCCTCGAAGGGGTTCCGGGCGCCCTGGGGGGATAAACTTTATCCCCTAACGATCAGACCGAGTCAAATCTCAATCCTGGTCAAAAGTCTGGTCCGGGCACCCGGAGGGCTCCGGGCGCCCGGAGGGCTCCGGGCGCCCCGGAGCCCAAAGTCAACATCTGTTGACTTTTTCGTCCGGGATCTCTTCTCTGGTTTAGTCTCGCCTCAGTCCGGTTCTTCTCCTCCGGATCTGCTCGCTTGGGTGATCTCTGCCATCTGGAAAAGGGCTCACCCGAACCCAACTTCCGGTCTTCTCGAGCAGCCTTCTTCTCCGGCTTCTCATCCCTCGGAATAGCTGCGTGTTTCCTTCTCGTCCACCAGCGTACTCATCCGCAGTGTTCGTCCCTCGGTCGCACCCCGTGCCGACCTTCTCGCTAGCTGCGTCTCTTGCTCCCCGAGCAATCTTTCGCTCCGGCTTTCGTCCCTCGGAACCACCGCACGCTTCCTTCTCGTCTACCAGGGTACTCTTCCGCAGCACCTCGTCCCTCGGACGCACCGCATGTCGTCCTTCTCGCTAGCTGCGTCTTCAACTCGAGTACCTGTGCTCCTAAGCTCCTGCACACTTAGACACAAGGTTAAAACAACACAGGATCTAACTTAACTTGTTGATCACACCAAAACAAACTTGGAGTTCCAACACCTTGAACTATATTTTTTTTGAAAAACTTTTTCAACTTTGTTAAAATTTTCACACTTTTATGTATCTTAATTTCAAAATTTTCGAAAACCCTAATTTTTCAAAAATTTTCAAAAATATTATTTTTCAAAATGTTTCTATAATTTTTAACTTAGTGCAACTTTTCACATTGTGTCCTTTTAAATAATTTACTTTGCTAAACTCTTATCTTTCTAAACTTTTGAATTCTTAAATTAAAATAAAAAAATAAAAAAAAAGTAAAAAAAAAATTTTAAAAAAACTTTTTATATTTAAATTTTTAGATTTCTATTTTTCAAAAACCTTTTACACTTTGTAAAATTCTTATTTTACACTTGGATTTCCTATTTTTAGACTTTTAAAAGTGTTTAAATTTATTATCTTTGAAAAATTCAGGTAAAATATTTTTCTAAAAACTTAGTAAAACTTAGTAAGATCTTTTTAAAACTTGGTAAACCTTTCAAAATTACTATACCTTGAGAATTTTAATTATACTGGATTGTTAGTGTTCTTTTACAAATACAAGATTAACTCTCTTTATAAACCTAGCTAAACTTTTTAAAGTGTTAAATTTTTTCAAACTTTAAGGTTCTATCTTACTTATACTTGGTTTTTGAGTCTTCCCCTATTTTTGATGTGTGTCAAAGGGGGAGAGATAGTGAATTCAGGGGGAGTGTTTAACTCAGGGGGAGAGTTAAAATTTAAAATTGCTTGTTTATTTAATTATTGCATATTTTAACTTAACTTTGAACCTTTATTGTCAAACATCAAAAAGAGGGAGATTGTTGGTGCAAGTTACACCAGAATCAAACCTAAGTTTTGATGTTGCCAAAGGTTCAAGTTAAGTCTTATTATGATCTAACAAGTTAACTTAGTGTGTAGGATGTTTACTCAACCGGGAAAGACCTAGTTGGAGGCTAGACAGGAGAAATCTTTGCAGATCGTGGAACCCAGGTGCAAGTCCAAGTAGGTCGAGGGGACCCGAAGCTTTGCAATGTGATCAAGAGGTCTGGAGGACCGAAGATCAAGAGAAAAGTCCTGGGGAGCCGATCAAGGCTGAGTGAAAAGTCCAAACTAGATCTGGAGGATCAAAGTTCGGTAGGTAGGTTGAGGTAAACAAACTGGAGGAGCGACAGTGAGGTCGTGTTCCCGAAGGGAACAACCTAAGGTCGCTGATCCAACTAAAGAAACCGAAAAGGTTTCAAAGTTGAGATCAAGACAGTTCTACTGTCTTTCATATTACTCCTGCATTATAATATTATTGTTCTAACATCTGTTTTGTAGGAGATTTTTGCTTAACACTGTTTTGTAGGTATAATTGGATCGGTCGACCGAACCACTAAATTGGTCGACCGAACAAGGCAAAATCAGTACAGTATTCAGACCAGACCAGAACAGAGTCCAAGTCCGATCAAATACAGATCGGTCGACTGAACCTTATGATCAGTCGACCGAACCCAGATGACTTAGCACAGACAACAATGATCAGAGCAGAAGGAAAGCACACTGATCGGTCGACCGAACCCTTAAAGAGCATTGATTGCCGGAGATCGAGTCAGCGTCAGACTCCAGCCAGAATAGAGGGGAGCGTGTTCAGTCTACCAAACAGGAGGATCGGTTGACCGAATGTCCAGTACATCTATAAAAGAAGGCTCGAAGTCTGAGGCCACATATATACAATTGATAATCTAAAAGCTCTTCTCTGTAAACTGATCGTGTTACAAGTCATCATCAGCTGTGCAAGATACTCTGTTCAGAAGTACCGACCACGCTTCAACCTTCAATTAGTACTGTCGATATACTTTACTCGTATTGTATTTAAATACAAATAAGATAGTAGGGATGTTACTATCTTATATTTTTATATCTGTGCGATCTGCTTCTTTTCGAAGGATTTCGGAAAGAAGAGTTATAGTGATTGCCCATTGGTGCGGTCAAGGACCGCGGGCCTTCGAGTAGGAGTCGAGCTAGGCTCCGAACGAAGTAAACGAATTCGTCTCTCTTTATTTTCCGCTGCACAATTCTGATTTTAAAGTTAAAGAAAAATTTTAAAAGAGCACGATATTCACCCCCCCCCCTCTATCGCTCGTATCCAATCTATCAACATTCTCCCCAGTTGTGAAGTTTGTGTCAATATGTGTCATCCTAACTATAGTAGCACAATTTGACATGGAATTACGCCAGATGGATGTAAAAAAGACTTTCCTTAATGGTAATCTTGACGAAGAAATCTATATGGTACAACCAGAAGGTTATATTGCTAAAGGCTAAGAGAATAGAGTATGTAGACTTAAGAAGTCTATATATGGGCTAAAGTAAGCGTCAAGACAATGGAACATAAGATTTAATGAAGTCATTTTGTCTTATGGTTTCGAAATGATCAATGAAGATCATTGTGTTTACCTAAGAAAAGAAAAGGGAAAGTTTGTCATTTTATTATTATATGTTAATAATATGCTAATAGCTAGAAGTGACATAAAGTGTGTGATAGAAGTCAAACTTGGCTTTCATCATAATTTGACATAATAGATATGGGAGAAGCAGAGTACATCTTAGGAGTGAAGATCATTAGAGATCAATTAAAAAGACTTTTGGGTTTGTTTCAAGAAGCTTATATCACTAAGATGCTACAACACTTCAATATGTCAGATTACAACATTGAACAGATGCCTATATCGAGAGGTACTGTCTTGAGCAAAAGTATGTATCCCAAGACTCCTGAGAAAATAGCTGAAATGAAGAAAAAATCATATGTCAATGCTATTGGTAGTTTAATGTACACTATGTTGTGTACTCGCCCTGATATATGCTATGATGTTGCCTTAGTTAGTCGTTTTCAGTCAAACCCAGGATCGAGACACTGGAAAGTGGTGAAGAGAATATTCAGATATCTTAAAGGAACAACAAATTATTACCTCTGTTTCCAAGGGTCAGATATGAGCCTAAGTGGCTACACAGATGCAGATTGGGTAAGGGACCTTGATGACAGAAAATCCACATCTGGCTATACCTTCTTGCTGAATGGTAGCACCATCTTATGGAACAGCAAGAAGCATGCTTGTGTAGCCTTGTCGACAATGGAAGTTGAGTATATGACTTACGTAACGGTTGTACAAGAGGCTATCTGGCTAAGAAGGTTCCTGAAGCATCTGAAGATTGTTGAGGATAGTGGGAGTCTTGTTACAGTGTACTGTGATAGTCAAGCTGCAATAGCTTTTTCCAAGGATCTCAAATATCACAGCAAAGGCAAGCATATAGAAATTAAGTATAATTTTGTAAAGGATATTGTTGACAAGAAAAAGATAATTCTTGAGTACATCCCTACACGAAATATGCTTGCTGATCCTTTTACTAAGCCATTGACTAAAGAGTCATTTCATGGACATGTGAAGTCTTTGGGACTTCGAAGAATGTAACTTATTGTAAAGACATTTTGATAAATGAAAAATGTCATGATCTATTTAGTGTATATGTCTTTGTTACATTCGAATAAAAATCTCGATAAACATGTTGGCAGATTGAGATTTGTCCATTCACATGGACAATTATCTTTATTTGTTAAGTATAAATAGACATAAGACCGTTGCTTATGGGACAACTTATGTAGCTGTGAATAGAGACATACCCGTAAGTTAACGTCGCCTTGATAATTGTGTTAAGATGAGATCATTTATGTAATGATCAAAGTAAATGCACCCACCATTTACTGAATCTACTTAAGGTCATATTAGAATTCATATGTTGAATTCAGGATTAGACATTAGCTATGTTTAGATCAAAACCTGAAACATGTACTTTTTTTAGTAAAGAAAATAACATCGTAGCATGTGATTCATACCACATGTGTTATGGTGACAAGAAGGGCAGTAGGAGAGTGAATACCTACTTCTTTACTATGTGAGACTCTTGAGATTATAAGTTAATCTTAATTTTACCTTAAGTGACTATTTAGCTGTCTACTTGAAAATCTGATCAGTGTCTACTACTTTAGTATGTTTCCTATGGGCTATGGTTGATTCGGTCTATGGAGCACACCTAGAAAAGCGATTGATTAGAATAAATATATTCTAGCTAAAAAGGAATATTAAGATTGATTTGCATCTGTGACATTTATTCACTGGTATCAGTTACATTTTTAGTTCAATACATAAAATGTAATTGTGAATAATATGTTTGATTGGAGATGTTGAACATGTTCTTGACATAATAGTCAATATGAGGGATTAAAGATGTTCATATTAATATAAATAATTTAATCTAGGGGTAAAGGCAAGTTTTGATGTCTTTGATTTGTTCTATAGAGTAGTTGAGTAAGGTGTGACAATCTTCCTAACAATTGAATGCTCAGTATGCTTGTTGTCGCACGAACCATTTTCCCTAATATATGGAATGGATGTTCTTATATGGTCTTTGTGATTAATTAATTTATGCTCTGGTCTTCGTGACTTGATCATCATAAAGTCTATGTGACTTATTTTGTCTTTGTGACTAATTAATTTTGCTCTGGTCTTCATGACTTGATCGTCAAATAGTCTATATGACTTAATTAGTCTTTGTGATAAATTAATGTTTGGCTTTGGTATTGTGACATGATCACCTTGTAGTCTTTGTGACTGATATAATTTATATGACTGACATGGTCTATGTGACCAGATAACTTTTTGGATTGACTTGAACGAGTGGGAGATGTTGGACGTTGCATCAGTTGCAACGTTAGGAAGATGAAGGGGTGCTCATTCACCTTCATCTTACTCCATTGAATGTCATCAAAGCATTGGTTTGTAACCGATGCTTGTTTCCAATTTATATTGGTGTCCAAGAGCAATCGGGGAAGAAAAAAAGGGTGAGTGTGACAGTGATCAGTGTGACGGTGGGCAAAAAGGAGAATGTCCTGTGGTCGGGATTTGGTTCGTGAAAAATCTGAGGAGATTCCAAACGGTGATCTTCTCAACGACAACAATAGTATCTTCGTCGGCATCCTCTTCGATTTCTCCTCGGGAGATCACTGTGAGTATTTACAGTTTTATTTCTTGTTTATTTCATGCATATAATAGGCAACATTAAGTATAACTTCCACCGAGCATTAAGGATCTGAAGTTCCTTCAGCGAATGGTGAAGCAAGTTGTGGATGTCATAGTTGTTGACTCCCTTGATTCCTTCTTTTCATACGTGGTGACCAGTGAATAGTGAAGTAAATTATGGATATCATAATTGATTTCCTTGATTCTTTTTTCTTCATACATGGTGATCAGTGAATGGTGAAGCAAGTCGTGGATGTCATATTGGTTCCCATGATTCCTTCTTCATGTGTGGCAATCAGTGAACAGTGAAGCAAGTCATGGATGTTAGAGTTGGTTTCCTTGATGCATTCCTCATCTTATGTGGCAATCAACAAGTGGGGGAATAATAATGGATTATAGAAGCTTCGCCTTCATCAGTTCACAAGGGAAGAAGTAAAAAGGCATGAAACATCTAATGTGGAGATGCCCTTTGCGCAACTATATAAGCACTAGTAGGAGTAAGTCATAGGTAGGTTAGTTATTTGATTCCTACCAGTTAAGTCCTTTCTTCTTTGTTTTTTTTTCTTTTTCTCCTTCGGCCACTTATTATGGTGACTGCTGCCTTGAGCGTCAGAGGAGTCATACCGGCCCAAGCTCTAATCTGTGTTATATCTCAGGGAATTAGATCTCATAAGTTTGGAAGTTGATATAGCTTTCTAGAGAGGAGGAATCCGAGCCGACGAAAACAGAGAACATAAGTGAGCATCGAAAGAGGTGAGGAAATCAACCCGGATAGGTGCGTTGAGTAATTAAAAATTTTGTACCCCAAGAAGGATAACTACTTAAAGGATACCTATAGCACTCCTCCAGTAGGTACATCTACCCTAAAAACTGTCTTAACTATTCGAATGAGTACATCAATCCGAAGGTGTATATCGATGATACCACTGCACAAAGCCATCGACGAAATAAGAAACTACCATTTGATGAAGAAAAAACTAGACCAACTAGTACGTTGTTTACATAAGGACTTCCAAAATTGTGTTAATACTTGAAGTGTTAATATCAACGTGGATATTTTTAGTAGTACTGTAGTATTAACACGTTCAATTCTTTGAACACGTTAATACCTATAGATTAAAAAAATAAAAAAAATAATATATTGTAATTAATGTGTGAAGACGTTAATAATAATGTGGATGCTCTAAGTCAGGGCTGTCTTAAGGTTCTATGAGGCCCTAGGCAAAAAAAAATATTTTTAGGCCTTTAATATTTTTTTTAAAAAAATTTTCCCTCACCCTTTTTCATTCGGACTTGGGACCGACAATGGTGGGTTTAAATTTTTTTTTTTAAAAAAATAAAATATTAATTTAAAATAATTTTTTTATGTAAAATTTAGTTTTCTAACTTTTTGAGATGTAAAATTATTAATTAAATTTTTATATTCGAGTTTTGATAATATTTTTTTTCAATTGATAAAATTGCTAGATTATTTAATCTTTCTTGAGACATTGTTGAACGTAAATAAGACTTTATTAATTTTAATTTTGAAAAACTTCTTTCTGCCGAAGCTACACTAACAGGTATAGTTAATAATATTCTATAAGCTATCCATGCATTAGGAAAAGAATTTAATTTTTTTATAAGGTTCAATACCTCAAGTGCGGTTTTTAATTCTGGATTTATTATTTCTCTTAAAACTTTTAATTCTAAAAATAAATCTAAACCATCAATATCGGATAACATGTCATGTGTTAAAAAGTTTTCAAGATTTAAACATTTTATTTTTAAAAACTCATCATCAAGCAATTTTAACTTTTCTACATCATATAAAAAATTGAAATTATCTTCATATATTTTAAATTGTTCAAATCTACTTTGAAGTGAAGAAATGGCATGGTCAATAATATAATTAAAGTAATTAATTTTAAAAGATTCTTCAGGTGAAAACTTCACTTCATTAATTTTATTCTCATCAAATCGTTTATTTCTTCTAATTACACGTTTTCACGAAATTTTGGTTCTATATTCATTTCATTTGCAATCTCTTTAGTAGAAATCACAGTAGATATAAATCCATTTTCTCTATAATTATTAAAAAAAGAAACAAGACCTTTTAACTAATCTAATGCAATAGCAATGTCCATATCTTTATATTGTAAAAATTTACTAACAGTGTTAACTGCAAATAATATATCATACCAAATAACCATACCTAATAAAAATTCAAAATTTTCAAACTCATATGTTGCTAAAGAATTTGCTTCACTTTTTGTTTTAGGATCATCACTAATTTCTACAAGTTTATATAAAGCTTCTTTTATCTGTGGAGCTTGATATTTTATTGCTTTAACGCTTTCAAGATGACTTTCCCAACGTGTTTGTGATAATGGTTTAAGAGTTAAATTAGAAACATGGTCTTGTAAAATTTTCCATCTTTTTGTAGAAGAAGAAAATAATGAGTAAATACGTTGTACCACACCAAAAAATATTATAGCACTAGGACAAGAACTAGCCATATCACATAGTACTAAATTAAGACTATGACAACCACATGGTGTATAAAAAGCCCTAGAATTTATATCTAACAATCTCTTTTGCACACCTTGTTGTTTACCTTTCATATTAGCTCCATTATCATATCCTTGTCCTCTTATGTCATTCACATCCAGTTCAATTTTCTTTAGTATATTAATAAGTGTATCAAAAAGACATTTTCCTGATGTATCATCTACTTTTAAAAATTCTATAAAATATTCTTCTATTTTGATTGGACTTGTTGAAATATCTACACATCTTAATATAAGAGACATTTGTTCTCGATGACTTACATCAGGAGTACAATCAAGTATAACTGAAAAGTATTTTGCTTCTTTTATTTTTTTAATTATAATATTATTTACTTCTTTTCCTAATATATTTATTAACTCATTTTGTATATTATAACCAAGATAATGATTATGAATTTTACCATTTTGAATACGTTTAAGGTGTTCTTGTATTATAGGATCAAATTCTGCTATCATTTCAATTAAACCTAAAAAATTTCCATTGTTATCTTGATAAATTTTCTCATTTGTGCCACGGAATGCCAAATTATTTTTTGCAAGATTTTTAACTATAGCAATAATTCTTATTAATACATTCTTCCAATGTTCTTTTTCCTTATTTATTTTTTCTTGTAAATTTTGATCAATGGTTTTATTTTTAAGCAATCTCATTTCAATATCAAACCAAATATTCATATTTATAATATGTTCACTGCTTGTTTCATAACTTTTAAGCTTGGCACTAAGATTTTTCCAATCACGACACCCTTCGTTTGCTAATTGAATTGTAATTGATTTTTGACTAAATAATTTACAACAAAAATAAAATACTTTATCTAATTCTTTTGAATATATTAACCCTTTTCTATCATGTTTTTCTCCATTTGGTAATTTTCGAATGTAATGAATCATAGAAAAATGTCTAGAATTTTCATCATTTGGAAAAGAAATATTGATTTCTCTAATTGGACCCTTTTCAACTAATAAATCTATTAAATTTGTATTTATATTTTTCCATTGTGCTGGATCATATATATTTTGAATAATAGTTTCATCAATATTATTAAAAAAAATATTTTCATGATTTATTAAGTTGTCTTTTTCTTCTTCTAAATTATAATTATTTTCTTCATTAATATTAATATTTGATGAATTTGTTTTGTGATCATTAGAAAGTTCTTTATAGATTTCTTTTTGTCCTATAATATTATCTTCTGGTGAAAATTCAATTAGTTTTTCATTTAAATTTTCAATTATATTATTTTCTGAGTTTTGATTTTGATTATTAATAATAAATCTATCGAGTGCGCCCTTTTGAGATTGAATTAATTCTTCTATTTTTTTTTTTCATACGTTTTCATATATCCATACTCATATTTTTTCATAGACATATTTATATTAAAATAATATTAGAAAAGAAAATAATCAAAATATAAGTCTCTATTATTTTATCAAAATAAAATTACTTAGAATTAAATGAATAATAAAACCTGATTTACGCTGTGTAATTTTAATTTGATGATATTTCAAATTGATTACTGAGTATTACCTGCACAAATATAATAAAAAATATTAAATATTAAATTTGATTTGAATCGGTTAATTTAAACAGTTTATATTTTATAATAAACTATACTTAACAAATATATAATAAATGAGATAAGTGCATAAATCAAGTTTGCGATGGTAGTAATTTCTTTGCGAGAGAGGAAAAATGAGAAAAAAAAATTCATACAACTGCTAATAATCTATTTTTCCAATCATATTTCATATTTGGGTCCATTTCATCAATAATTTATTATTTATACATAATAATAAATAA
This sequence comes from Zingiber officinale, assembly GCF_018446385.1. Classification (NCBI taxonomy): domain Eukaryota; kingdom Viridiplantae; phylum Streptophyta; class Magnoliopsida; order Zingiberales; family Zingiberaceae; genus Zingiber; species Zingiber officinale. Next base: position 48,575,600 of record NC_055996.1, on the reverse strand, counting down.
AGAACATTTCAAGAATGAAGAAAAAATTAAAAAAATATTACCTGGCGATTAAGGAATGCGAAGGGCGTTTTGTCGTATTCAGTATTCTGAGATTGAAAGAATCACCCTAGTCAAGAATATTTCAAGAATGAAGAAAAAATTAAAAAAATATTACCTGATGATTAAGGAATGCGAAGGGCATTTTGTCGTATTCAGTATTATGAGATTGAAAGAATCATTGTCGAGATGATGAGGAACAAAAAATATAAATTACAGTGGATGAAACTTAGAGGATGAAAATATGAGCAGGATGAATGAGACTTAGAGGATGAAAATATGAGTAAATCCAATTCTGTAGACTATAGTGGTTTTATATAGAATTTTAGGAGAATTATTTTATATAATTAATTGAAGTTTTCGTTGGAATAGGTGGCTGGAATAGGTGGCTATACAGTAGTATATTACTGTACATAGAAAATGGAAAACGAAGTGGCAGCCTTCATCACTAGCTGTACAGTAATGTACTATCTGTACAGTGTATTACTGTGCATGAAAAATGGAAAACGTCAAAACGAAGCGGTAGCTTTTGTGCACAGTAAAAAATCGAAGCGGCAGTGATGCACGCCTGCACGGAAATCGAAGCACCGAAGCAGCATTTTTTTGAAATGAAATGTCTGTTCTTATTAAAATTAAATTTTAATTATTAAATATATTTTTTAAAAATATAATATTAATGGGCCCCAATTATATGGAAGCCCTAGGTATAGACTTTATTGACCTATGTCTTCAGCTGGGCCTGTTCTAAGTCAATGTATTGCTCTTCAAATTAGTTGCGTGTTACCCTTTGAGAACAAAGGCATCTCCCGTCCGTCCCATTCTTCCTCCAATCCTTCCTCTTTGCTTAACTCCTAATCCATCCCTCTCTTTGACTCTTGTTCTCTTGTTTTGTTTCCTTTCTTTCATGTGAATAATTTCCTTTCTTATTCCACTGGAGAAGCTGCCCATTATATATTGTTCAGTGCTTAGTCTGCGACATTGCACAAGCTTTCTAACGCACTCATTGAAAATATATAATATCAACGTCCCACGTCGGATTACCACCATCAATAAATAAACCCATTAAAGTACCTTTATTTTTATTCTTAAAATTATTTAAAGCATTCAACTTTTTGCTACGTGGAAGACCAATGAACTCCATCGTCTTCCACCCACTTGTTATCTCGCAGCTTTGCTTGACACGCTATAGAATCCTTTGCGTGGGTCCAATGTTTATAAATTTTGAAGGCTGAATAAAATTTTCCTATTTATAATTTTATTTTATCGGTTAAAATTAATAGAGAAATCAAAAGAACTCACTTATTGTCCACATCATCCACAATATTCTAACAATTATCAAAATAATATTTAGAGCAACTTTAATAAAAATTATACGATTAAAATTATATTACTTTAAAACAGTTTGAATAAAAGTTGCTCCACTTAAATATATTATTATTTTAAGAGATTAAAAGAGTAGAAAGGTGTATTTTAATGAAATACTTTTATAATATAAATAATTAAAAGGGTGATCTTTTTTGCCTTTAAAATTAACTCAAGTAACTTCGAGTAGGAGACCGGAAGAACATGACTTCGCCTCGAAAATCGCCGGCGAGCCCGCTGGCTCCGAACACTCTAACCCCTGGTCGGGGGGATGCGCTGCCGCCGGTGAAAGGCACCCTGGGTGAAGAACCGACTCCGGAGTCTTCATTAGCACTCGTGGTCAACAGTCTGGACGTCCGAAAGGAGGCCGAGACAGTGGCCAGCGACGGAGGCATCAGGACGAGGGAGCGGGGATTCGCGCCGACGTCGCTGGAGAGAACAAGGCGGCTGGAAGAGACAGCGCCGCCGCGGAAGAAGGCACTTTGGCTGCGGATGGCGGCGCTCCTGCTGTGCATGATCTCCTTCTCGGTGATGGTCACCGACAAGACGGACGGGTGGGCGGGCGACTCGTTCCACCGCTACAAAGAATTCCGGTATGGTGGGAGTCCACACGCTTTATATTTCTTCTGTGAATACATTCTCCACCGTCTGATCCTGATCCAGCGACCAGCGGGTGGCTCCGCAGGTACTTGGTCGCGGTCAACGTGATCGGGTTCGTATACTCGGCGTTTCAAGTCTACGAGAGCATCCACCGCAGGCTCACCTTGAAGTATATTATTGGCCGTCCGATGGGCTATTGTTTCGACCTCTCGATGGATCAGGTACGTCAAAAATGAAGATTTGTATTGGGCGGTTGGGGTATAAAGTTTCTTGCAAAACTAATTAAGAAAATATGAAAATGTTTGTAATTCGACCTTATAAAATAATAAATAAATTACATAATTCATTTAAAATTTAGATGTGCAACAACTATTATTATTTTACTGACTTTTGATATGAGATGATGTGTTTCGTGTCTAATATTAACAACTTCTCAAGTCTTTATAACAACTCTGGTAATATTACCATTTTTGTTATGATCAAATCATTTTAAATTATACATAAAATATTTTATGTGTTATTTATGAGTTTATCATTTTAGGAGAGTATTAACTAGATCATTATATAAAAGATGATTATGTTCATCCTAAGTATTTCTCATAATTTATTCTTAAATTATGTGAAGTAAGTTAAATTATAATATCGAACCTCAAGTGGTTAGAGGGTTCGAGAATTAACTCCTTGTCACATTATAATAAAATTGTTATCCTCTAATTAACTAGACACCCCGTAAAGACTATTGAGGCCATGGTCACTATATGAAGTGTAAATTGTGATTAATAGGGTACCTACTATATTTAGGTTCATACTTTGTTTACTTGAAGTGACCGGCCGAAGTAAAACTAGATTGAACATTGTGAGAAAATGAGTGGAAAGTGATGTGCTAGAGGAATGTGTCGCCTACTAGATGACACAAGCCTTCTCTCATGGTCGGACCTGTGAAGATCAGTACGCGCCAGAGAGCTTGTTGAAATTCTTCGATGCCTAAGTCAAGCATGAATTATGGGAAAGATGGAATAACAAAAAGAAGAAAGATAAAATTAGGGTTTTACTATGACCCCCCTTTTTTACTACCATGAATGGTCCTACTTATTGAGACATGCTCTCAAACTCTAAAGGGCTATCGAGTCTTGGATCTATAAGTTGTTGATAGTGTGTGAGTTCTATCCCAATATAACCTATAAGTAATTGGGCTGGATCTAGGTCATGTGATCAGATATACGAGACTGGAAGGAGATCTTATCCCTTGGTATCAGAAAGGATGGGGTGATATAACCTTCAATTATCCCATGGTTGCTTAGGTATCCAAAAGAGCAAGAGGGAAAAGTAATTGGAAGTATTGAAAAGTCCAATTTTCCTAAATTGAATAGCCTCTCGTGGATGTCCTCATCTTCACATGATTCATGTTAGGAAGGTTGAGCATTCCCTAGGATGAGTTTAGTGGTTAGCGCATGAGGTATTGTCACAATGAGGTTTGGGGTTCGAATCTCGACAAAGCCAAGGTAAATACCTCCCTTATGTGCTAGTCATTATTCCAAAGGCTAGTAGCCGCCCGTGATTTACCTCCTCCGTGTTGGCCTTGGGACGGGTTGGAGGGGGCGCTGTGGGCGAACGTATTCACCTTTTGCCACAACGTTAGGAAGGTTGAGCGCGCTGAGGGCAAGCATATTCCTCTCTTTGCCACCATGTTAGGAAGGTTGAGCTCCCAAGGTAGGGTTGATTTAACTACAGTGGGATAGAACTTGTTACAATGGGTAGTGGTCGATTCTTAGCAAAGTCGAACAAACAATCATCTCCCGCAGTCACCAACTACAGCTTCTCGATTATTTACCTCCTCATAGATGGTTATGGGGCCGACCATGTAAAACTCTAGAATAGCGAATTCTAACTTTTGCTACAATGTTAGGAAGGTTGATGTCAGCCCCGGTCCTTCGACTCAGGAGGCCCTGGGCGAAATAATAAAATGAGATCCCAAATAAATTTCTAATAATATATAATTTATCTATAATAACTTCTTCTAGCATTTCTATTTGCAAAATCTTCTATAATATTATCAGTTTCAAGATTTTCCAAGATGTTTTTCTCAATACATAAAATTGTCAATTCATTTAATCTTTCTTGAGACATTGACGATCTCATATATGTTTTTAATAATTTTAATTTTGAAAGGCATAGTCAACAAAATTATATAAGCAATTGCTACATTTGGATAACAATCTACACTTTGAATAAATTCAAAAATATCAATTGCAGACATTATCATATTTGGTAAAGTCGTTTGTAATATTTTTAATTCAGTAAATAAATTATCTAACTCAACATCTGATGAGTTGTCATGAGTTAAAGTAGATTTTAAATTGACACAATATTTTCTCAATTCATCATCATCCAAAGTTCTTAATGTTTTTGAATTAAATAAAAAGCCAAATATATTTTCAAAGGTTTTCATTTGCTCAAATCTACATTTTAAAGAAGCAATTGTCATGCCCACAACAACAATAAAATAATCAATTCTAAAAGACTCTTCTAATGATAGTGAACTTCATCATCTTTTCTTTCATTAAATTGTCTTTTCCTAAAAATACGATGTTTTGTTGCAAATATTGGCTCTATATTCATATTTAATGCAAGACTCTTAGCAATAGTCAAACTTGCAGCATAACCATTATTCCTATACTTTTTAAAAAAATAAGATTACATCTTCTAATTGTTTCATGGCAGAGTCAATGCACATAGATTTTGATTGTAATTTCTTACTCACCATGTTTATAGCAAATAAGATATCATACCAAATGACCATACCAAGTAAAAATTCAAATTTTTCGATTGAATTAACTAAACTTTCAGCTTCACTTATTGACTTTGCATCATCACAAATATTATTTAATTCAAGTAAAGTTGCTCTCACTTCCACAATTTGAAATCTAATAGCTTGAATACTTTTAATACGACTTTCCCAACAAGTATTCAACAAAGATTTGACAGTTAATCCCTTCACATTATTAAATAAAATTTTCCATCTCTTAGGAGAACTTGAAAATAATGCATATATGCGTTGCACTACTCCAAAAAAAAGAAACAACTTTAACACAAGAATGTGTCATATCACTAAGAGTTAGATTAAGACTATGACAAGCACATGACATATACAACGCTCTTGGATTTATTTCAAGTAACCTCTTTTGAACTCCTTGGTGTTTTCCTTTCATATTGGAACCATTATCATAACCTTGATCTCTAATATTTTCGATAGTAAGATCAAGTGATTTTAATACATTTTGTACTTCGTTAAAAAGTCCTAAACCAGATGTATCATCTACTTTTAGAAATTCTAAAAAGTACTCCTCTATTTTTTACTTTATTACCTGACATATTAACACATCGTACTATAAAAGTCATTTGTTCTTGATGACTTATATCTGGGGTACAATCAAGAATTATTGAAAAATATTTTACTTCTTTAATTTATTAATGATAACACTTTTAACATTATTATCTAAAATAGAAATCAACTCATTTTGAATTTTATGACCTAGGTAATGATAATGAATTTCATTACTTTGAATACGTCTAATATGATCTTGCATCATATAATCAAATTCAGCAATCATTTCAATCAACCCAAAAAAATTTCCATTATTGTCTTGATAAAGTTTTTCATTAGATCCTCGAAAAGCCAAACAACGTTTAGAAAGACATTTTACAGTTGTTATTATTCTTGTTATAACTTGTCTCCAACGCTCTTTTTCTTTGGAAATTTCTCGTTGTAAGTCTTTATCAATTGTTAGATTTTTATCTAATCGCATTTTTAATTCATTCCAAGTGTTCATATTAGTTATATGTTCAATAGTATTTTCATGTTTTTTAAGTCGTTCACTAAGATGTTTCCAATCTCTAAATCCATCATTTGTTAATGAACTTATATTGTTTTCAGATTTAAACAACTTGCAACAAAAGCAATAAACTTTATCGACATATTTACTATAAACCAACCACTTTCGGTCTCTTATTTCTCCATTACTTAAATGTCTAGAATAATGAGCACAAGAAAAATGCCTAGAAATATCATCCAAAGGATATACAATATTCATTTATCTTATAGGCCCTTTTTCAACTAAAATATCACGTGCATTATTATCAAGATTATCCCAATTTCTTGGATCATATATATCAAGTGAAGAAATAAATTGTTCATCAATGTCAATATTCTCATTATCTACCCTATTTATAACATTTTCATGCTCACTCAAAATTTTCCTTTCTTCATTAACATCGTGAATCTCATTACACTCATCTACATCATTCACAATCATAGTTGAATTTTGTGCATTTTCATGAGAATTTTTAATAAAGAATTTATTAATAGCACCTCTTTGTGATTCAGTCAATTGTTCTAAATTTTTTTTTTTTTCCTTTTCTCACATCCAGAAAGATGTTTTTTAGGCAACATATTATAATGTACAAAACCACAACAATTACAAAAAAACCAAATTATTCAAATTATTTCACTAGTAAAAGAATAATAGCACCTGGACTATGATAGTTTTCAATATTAATGGAAATGTCCTAGGTCATTAAGTTAAGCATCTCATCAGACAACACCTGTTAAAAGAAAATTAAATCATTATCAAATTAAAACTAATTAGTAAAATTATGGTACTTAAAGAAACAATAATACTAACTATAACAACACAAGTATATTTTTTCATGACTATTTCGTCAAAGCATATTGATGATAGTAGTACATTCTTTCAAGTTTCAAGTTCAGTAACACCAAATGATTCAATGAATACACTATAGCATCTTTATCTGAAATATTTTCACAAATACCGTAGCAGTGTTCACAATGCTCTAATGCAGCAAGTTGTATATATGACCTAAAATCTTATAATAAGATTTAAGCTAGTTGTATATAAAGAAATAGCTTATAGTTCAGTATACCAACTATAATTCACTATATTTATACTACTACAGATTTTATCATTTTAATGAATTATAAACTATTTCTGCAGCAAGTAATGCAAGAATCATTAGAAGCAGAAACAAAGTTAATTAAATCATTAGCTTGAGAATGAGACCTTGAGTAAAGAAAAACAACACCTTGAGAGTTGAGAAGCTCACCGCTCACAATTAAATCGTTAGCTTAGCTGCATACAACCAAGAGCAATTCTTCAATTTTTTTCACAACGTCAAATCGACAATAGACAACCAAAGCTCACAATTCACAATGAATATTCTAATTCAATGGGATGTGTTTATCATCTCTGTGGATACAAAAATAACAGTAAAAAAAATCTTGAGAAGTGACATAGATGTGAAAGAAGAAGAAGAGATGCGATAGATAGCCGTTGAAGACGAGCCATGAGCGAAAGAAGAAGAAGAAGAGATACGATAGGGACAAAAAATTTCAAATAGAAAAGGAGGAGAAGACATATCTTTGAGAGTTTGAGTCCTTCTCTTTCTCGTAGGCGTGCAGGCAGCAGGCGGCGTTGGCGCCGCAGCGAGTATTTCATTGTACAGGTGCAAGTGGCGGCAGAAGCAAAGCCCTAAATCTGATATTCATTCTTTCGTTACAGATTTACACCTATTAATTATTAAACATAATATTTATAAAAAAAAATTGATCTGGGCCCAGGGCCATCACCCAAGATGGCCCTCCTCCAGGGCCGAGCCTGGTTGATGTCAATCTAGCTCACATTGACTTCTTCCTTATTCCCATTCCAACATCAAACCCTAAGCTTTAATGCCTTGAGATGGAAGTGGAAGAGTATTGATGGTTCAATTTGAGAGGGTAAATAAACAACATTTGACTCTGGGATGAGATCCTCACATAGAGATCCTTGCACAAACACAAATAATACAATACATGAGAACATGTCTTTGATTCTTTAGCTACTACCCCTCTCCTTGTCTTCCCTTGGAGCTATGGAACCGGTACAATCTCGGTGAGGATGGGGGCTTAGGGCCGGCCGAAATCCAAAGAGCAAGATGGGACTTTTAGATAAGGGTTTTATAGAAGATGGTAGTTCTGGGACTTTGTCTCCCTTTTTTTTACATTAAATTTTATCCATTTATAAATGCTAATTAAGTCCTATAATTTTTATAGACCAAGTCATCAAATTTCCTATCTATGTATATAATTAAAATGTTATAATTTCTTACACGTTTAATCTTTATTTATACTATATACTTTATATTATATATTATATATTTTATATATAATATTTCTTAGTTACACGTTATTTTAAATCTTACATTATATATATATATATATATATATATATCGTACTATTTTATTAAAAATCTCCTCCCTTTATTAAATAATTTTGGTGAAGCCTAAAATGAATTTATGTTATTATCCTTTTTTCTATTCGTACTAAAAATAATTCCAAGGTTTATTAGTAATTCCACAAGCGAAATAATAAGTGATCTAGAGTATAATTAATTCTTGATTCTGAACGTAAGGGTGACACTCGAAAATCAAAACAATTCAGATTTTCAAAGACCCAAATAATTCAGATTTTCAAAAATTAGGTACTTTACTCTAATGACTCTACTTTAGTATTTTAATACTAAAATATTTTAATTAATATAATTTCATTATAAAAGGGTCAATGTGATTTCAATGTATTATATTACACATGCGACGCGTACACAATCATTAGTATATATAATAAATGTTATTTATATTTCATTCCCATATGGTTTAGAAGGATAATTTACACCCATAAATACTAAGTCTTTATATATATATATAATCCATTTATTATAGATTTTATAGTGATTAGTTATTAATCTTTTATTTAATTTTGAAATTTATGATTTGTGTTTAAAATTTATAAAGACTTATTCATCTAAATAATATAGAAGTAAAATATAAATTTATATGATGTACACAAAATTAAAATAAATACAATAACACGATACTAACAAAACAATATAACATGATTTGGAGACTTTGTTTTTACTTCATAACTTATGACAGGCTTAGCGTCACCTCTAATTAAATAGTTTTATTGTTACCGCACTTCACAAAAGATAATAGAGTAAACATTTTTAATCCATGGATGAATCTCAACCAAACCATTGAAAATTTGCAAGATTAACAATTTAACTCTAAGTGAGACTTCACTTACAACAATATTTTAATCTCTTCCTAAGATGTAAATGAAAGCGAGAATGAGTAAATTCTTTCAATCTTGATCAAGCTCTTGAATTCCTTTGGCCATTTGATCATCTTGAGCGCATGCTAAAATGATTTGAAACAAGGAGTTTTAAATGCCAAGAAGCTCTCTTATATATTTAAAGCTCCAACTGACACTTTTTGAATACCTCTAGTCAATTGTCAACCTAGATCAATCAACTAGATCTTACAAAAAAAAAATCATTTGACGCCAATGGATACTTGGTCAATTGGCTGCCAAGCATTTAGTTGACCAAACAATCATTGCAAAAAGATTGTCGACTACTTAGTCGATCATCTTGAACCAAAATATTTGGTTCTCTAGTCAATCAACTAAATCCCTTCTACTCAACTAGAACAACCTTAGAAGTCCTTTTAGGAATCAGGAACATCCAAAATTCGAAAGTTTTGACAACTAGCTCCTAAATAACTCACCCACTACCTAGACAACCACAACATTACTACAATTGTTATATATCCAAAAATAAAATTTATAATTATATCTTCTTAATCACGCGACAAGTTTTACATATTTTCGGATCTTCACCTCCTCCTCGATCAAACTTCAAACCCCTCCCTTGAATCATCTGAGCAACTTTTCAATTTAGGCCTCCATTACTCAAGTCCACGGATCTCCTCTCAAACTCCATACTCAATCCATTCCTTCAACTCTAAATTACATCAAGCTCTATGAGCTATAACACTACTAAGCTTCTCTCGAACTCGATCCACTTGATCCTGAGTTCATCGCGAACTCCTCCTGAGCTCTAAGTACATCTTGAAATCTCATTGAGTCAGTCACTTTTAGGTCAAGTTGAATTGTCACAATATGCAAACTTGATGAGCAATATCAAATACACATCAAATTTAAACATATATCAAAACAACGTTATTAATCTCAATAACAAGGAAGAAGTCATTTCCCCAACAAAAAGCACTCGTTGAGGACTCTCTTAGACATGCACATGAGGCACTATGTACGTAGTTGACCATTTTCATGTTCATTGCCCTCAATCTAAACCACACTAGCTCGTTGGGCTCATCAAAATCATGACTGCATGTGTTCTTGAGTCCGAGCTAGTGGAACAATAAAGGAAGTGATCTTGAACAATTAAACTGAATTAGTACCTATGTATTTGGATGCGTATTAGTCAAGAATTAATTGGAACAATTAAACTGAATTATGACACTAACCATTTTGGTACCTAATTTATTTTCATCAGTGATAACAATTTATCAAATGGCTCAAACTTTCTAAGATCTTTATTTTGAGTTTGGCAAGTGTCTTGGATTTGATGTATCACACATTGAAAGTAGATTTAGCATTTTTGTTTAATCTATACTTGTTGGCTCATCATGATATTGACTTCTTTTTTTTTAATGAAAGATATTGACTTCTTTAGATAACTTGCATGTTGTACCATGTTATCATTTTTCAATAAGCACCATGGATAATTGATACATCTTTGAGCCTTATGGTGTAGTTTCTTTGAATGAGGAAAAAAACAAAAGAATAAAGTAAAAAAAAAAATAAGCGACAAACAAAATGAGGGCAAAGAAAGTGAGTATTTAAAGAATTAAGTTGATCGAAATGCATTAATCTTTATATATAGTAGTAAGTGTGAATTTGTTAACTAAACTTTATGCTTACTCTATCATTTGTTCAAGTTATTTCAATTTGAACTTTACAAGTCCTAGTTGGTGCAGATGCTAGCATATCTTTTGATGTCTGCTTCGTCCGTTGCAGCCTCTCGAAATGATGTGTGGATATCAAGATTTGGGAGTGATGACTTCACTCACAAAGCCAATGCTTCCATCTCTATATCTTTCATTGCATTCTTTGTACTTGCTATTTGTGCAATCATTTCAACTTATAATCTCTTTAGATGGAGTTTTTGACGCATAACAAAATGAAGCAATTGCTCTTCAATGATGTAAATTTGGCACAGAGTGAATTGTATCAAGCAATTTTATTCAAATATATAGTTAACTTATGCTTATAAAAAAACAATCTCAAGTTTATAATATGCATTATCTAATTGTTGATATATATACATACACACACGTACGATTATCATTTTAATTTGTTGAAGTAAACACTTTGTGGAACAAGTCCGAATAAGTCCCAATATTATTCTTAAACTTGTACTTTTTGATGGAGAAGAGAGGAGTTTAGATGCTATAGGCTCTATCTTATAACCTCATTAAGATTTTTATGTTAGTGCAATTATGCACCGGATGAGAAGTTTTAATGATTGATAATGATTTAAGTTTAGGTTAATACGTTGGATCTAACTTGAGTTACAAGTTTGCAGGATAAGAGAAGTTCATGCAAGTCAGAATATTTCATGCAAAACAAGAGAAGTCCAAAAACATCGAGGAGATTCTTGGTAGAAGGTGGAAACCTGAGTAGATCATAAGATTAGATGCAAGGGTAGATGAACACCCGGAGATGAGGAAGCTTCAAATATAAAGTCTAAGGAACAAGAGTTTCATCTGACATGAGGTAATTAAGATCTCGAAGGGGAGTGTGTGCTTAAGGGTTTAGGGGTAAAAACCTTATTTTATGGTTCACCTTCACCAATTGATTGGTGAGCTAAAACCCAAAATCCTAAACCTAAGTTTCCAGGGTTGCCATTGCTAATCGATTGGGTGTAAACATAGAAATAGGGTTTAGCCAAATGATGTATCAATCGATTGGTATGGATTGTCAATTGATTGATAATCAAATTTGAGCACACTAAAAGCTCCCAAATCGATTCATTGATCGATTGGACAATACCAATTGATTGGTGCAATCGATTAGGAGGCTTTCTTCACAAGAATAGAAAGCTCCCAAATCAATTCACTAATCGATTGGGATACTACCAATCAATTGGTGCAATTGATTGGGCCACTACCAATTGATTGGTACAATCGATTGGGAGATTTTCTTCATGAGAATCAAAAGTTTCCAAATCAATTCACTGATTGATTGGGGCACTACCAATCAATTGGTGCAATCGATTGAGAGGTTTTCTTCATGAGAACAGAAAGTTCCCAAATCGATTCATTGATTGATTGGAATACTGCCAATTGATTGGTACAATCGATTGGTAGACTTTCTTCACGAAAACATAAGACTCCCAAATCGATTGCCTGATCGATTAAGGTGGAAAATCAATTGGTGATTAACATCAATCGATTGAGATTCAAAATGGAATAATCTCATCCATCGATCTAAAGTCAGTGACCATTCAACAGATAATCAGACGAATAGTAATCCATTAAGTTATCTTTCTAATCAATTGGTGGTGACTAAAAACTAGAGAAACGACTTGATTTTGAAGCGTTTAAAAGGGGCTTAGGGCACGAGAAGGAGTTATTGTTCCATTGCTCTATTGCGCTCTTTGTGCCCAAGATCAAGCTCTCATCTGCAACACTCTCTCAAGCAACTCAAAGAAGGAAAATTGTGTTTCATATGTAGTCTCTTCTACTTCTTCTTGGTGCTATGTTTTTCCTTGAGTGAGAGCTGTAAACCCTAATACTGTTATAAGAGGTTTCTCCACCTTTGATGTTATTCTGAGAAGGAGAGTTCATAGTGAAAGCTGTGATTGCTAGTATGGATCCTTGGATTAGTTACCTCAAAGAGATGGATACCAAGTAAATCAAGGTGTTAGCATTGTGGTGTACTCAGCTTCAAATATCTATTGTAAAATCAAGACAAAAAAAAAATCAAAGTGAGCTATTCACCCCCTCCCTTTAGCTCTCAAGTGTCCTTACAATTAGTATCAGAGTAAGTTTGCTTCAGAGGACACATCATAATGTCTTTGAAAGAAGATCATAGCACTACTCAACCACCCTACTATGAAGGAAACAACTTTGCCTACTAGAAGAGTCACATAGAGAACTACCTCATGACTGAAATCGACAACCAGTTCTTTATGACCGAGGGCTTTGTTGTCCTAACTCAAGATGAAAAAATTTTGGAATATTCAAGATGGTCTGCTGATCAAAAGTGGAAGGTACAAGCAAATGTTAAGATTACCTTAATCCTTTAATACAAACTGAGTTCGGAGAAACTAGATAAAGTTGGTCCATTCAAGAGTGCCAAGGAATCATGGGACAAGCTCATTGAGTTGAATGAAAGCACAAAAGACTGAAGAATCACAAAGAGGGACCTCCTCATAAGTCAAATGCAAAATTTCATAATGAAAGATACAGAAATAGCAAGTCAACTACATGGGAGGTACAAGGAACTTCTTAATAGTCTTCATTCGGTTGGAGAAAGTGTGGAGAATCGAGACCTCATCATGAATGCACTCAAATACTTCCCAAGAAACTATGGTGATCAATGGTTTGTGCCTATAAGGTTTCAAGGGACTTATCAATTGTCAAGCTAGATGAATTACTTTGTGAACTAGAATTTCATGAACAAGCTTGCTAATGCAAGTCATAAGGAGAAAGGTATTTGGTTGTAGGTGAAAAGAGAAAGAAGAAAAACAAAGAAAAGAAGGAGAAGAAGGAAAAGTCCTCCGAATATGAACAAGATAGTGATAGTTACAAGGAGTTATCATCGTATGAGATGCCAAACTTTGTTTGGAAGATGATGACACACAGAAAGTTTAATAAGAAGGATATTGAGAAGATGTTCAGCGAAAACAAAATAAGGATAAGTCTCTGGTAAGATCAAAACCATGATCTGATGCAGTTTGCTATGAGTGCAATAGGAAAGAGCACTACAAAGATGATTGTCTGGAGCTAAAGAAACAAGATGATAAGTCAAATAAAAAGAAGGCTTTGAAGGCTACATGGGATGACTCATCTTCCAGGTCATCGAAAGAAGAAAGAAAGACTTCAAGACATTTAGCTCTCATGGCATTGAACAATGTTGAGAGTAGCGATGATGAAGAAGAAACTCATGGAGAAAATGTGGAGTCCTCAAGAAAATCATCATCTAGTGATGATGAGGTAACCTCTCCAAAATTAGATAAGCTATATTCTACCATTGTATGTTTAACAAATATTTTATCTAAATCAAAAAGTAGAGTTTAAGAACTACAAAATGAATTGAAGTCAATTAAAGTTGATTTTATGCCATGTGAAACTTGTATGTATCATGAAAATGCTACTAACCAATTTGATGAGCTCAAGAATGAAAATGCATATTTGAAATTGCAAGTAGATGAACTTAAAGTGATTCAAGTTCTAAATATTTGGATAGGATTTTAGGAACTCAATGGGAGGTTTATAACAAAGCAGGATTAAGGTACAAACCAAAGACAAAGAAGTTAAATTATGTCCCTAATTAGTAGAAATTATTTTTTAAAAGTTAAAATTGTACGATCTTGGGTACCCAAGCAATATGTTGTTGATGCTATTGGACCCAACATTTGGGTACCAAAACATTTAATTCATCATGCATCCGCTGAGGGAGAGCGTCCAACAATATGGTTTATAGATAGCAGATGCTCTAGACACATAATGGCAGACTCATTAAAATTATAATCACTTAAGGACAAAAATAAAGGTATTATTTTTTTATAATAGTGGTGAACTAAAGGTTATCAGAATAGGAGACATTAAAATTTCATGACAATTTATGATTAAAAATATCTCATTAGTGAATGACATGGTCTTTAATCTTCTAAGTATTAGTGAACTATGTGATTCAGGATATAAAATTGAGTTTAACTTATCTCAATGTCTAATCAAGCATAGTAAACTAAATACTATCATACTTAATAGGCCATAGGAAGGAAAATATTTATCAAGTTGAATTATTTGATGTTACTAATGTATTTTGCTAAGTATTTCATGTCTAAAGAAGAAGAGACTTGACTTTGGCACTAGAGACTTGCTTATACCAATATGAGAAATATCAAAAGGCTATCAAAAAAAGAGTTGGTGCAAGGATTGTCAAAGTTAAAGTTTCAAAAGAACAAATTGTGTGATGCATGTTAAATGGGTAAGCAAATCAAAGCTATTCACAAAGGTAAAACTATTTTGAGTATATCTACCATATTAAAACTACTACACATGGACTTGTTTGAGAGTAGACATATTTTTTGAATGGTAGTAGATATTGTTTAGTTGTGGTAGATGATTTTACTAGATACACTTGTGTGTTTTTCTTGAAACATAAGGATCATATCTTAGAAACATTGATTGTTTTTTGTAGAAGAGTAGAAAATGAGAAAAAAAACTAAAAATAAATATATTAGGAAGTGATCATGGAGGTGAATTTGAAAATGAGAGATTTGTCAATTTTTGCTCACAAAATGGATATATATATATATATATATATATATATATATATATATATATATATATATATATATATATATATATATATATATATATATATATATATATATATATATATATATATATATATATATATATATATATATATATATATATATTTTCTACAACATAGAGCATAACTTGTAACTTGTAAATCCTAAGTGACCACCAATCTATCTTGTCCAAAACTTTCAAGGAATTTCATAAGATCTCAAAAGCGTTTTCATACAACACAAATCGAAACTACTATAATATATAAGGGGATACACACATGAGTTATGGTTTGAAAAACCACCCACAGTTAAACATCCTAGAGTGTTTGGATGTAAAGTATATATTCTAAATACCAAAGATCACTTAAAAAAAAAAATCTTTGCTAAGGTAGATGATGATATCCTCGTAGGGCACTCTAATCATAGCAAAGTCTATAGAATTTACAATAAGAGATTTAAAATAGTTGAAGAATCTCTAATGTTGATTTTAAAGAAAATTCAACTTCAAATTCTACTAAAACAACCGAGATTGAATTACAATTTGAATTGAAAAAAATTACATTAAATGAGAAAATTGATTAAAGGGAAGAAAACCAAGAGAATAAGAGTGAAGGAATAGAAGAGTCACCACTTGAGCATGTGGTCACTACAACTCAAGAAACTAGATCCACTAGGACAAATATTAATCATCCCTTTGATTAAGTAGTGGGAGATATTATACAAGGGGTAAGAACTCAATCATATTTTCAAAATGAGGAAACTCAAATAGACTTAATCTCCTAAATTCAACCAAAAACTATTGATGATGCTTTACTTGATCCTGATTGGAGTTTAGCAATGCAAGATGAATTATCTCAATTTGTAAGAAGTCAAGTTTGGGATTTAGTTCCTAGATCCGAAGAAAAATTAGTTATTGATACAAAGTGGGTTTTTTTCGAAATAAGTTGATGATAAGGGAGTGGATGTGAGAAACAAGTTTAGATTGATTGCTAGAGTCTTTAATCGAGTCGAAGGATTAGATTATGATGAAACTTATGCACCCATAACTCAATTGAAATCCATTAGGATAATGTTAGCATTTATCACTCATAAAGGATTTAAGTTGTATCAAATGCATGTGAAATCAGTGTCTTTAAATAGTTTTATTAAGGAAGAAGTCCATGTTGAGAAATCGTCGGGGTTTGAAAATTCAGATTTTCCAAACTACGTGTATAAGATTAAAAAGGCTTTATATGAACTAAAACAAGTACCTCGTACTTGGTATGAACGATTGTCAACATTCTTACTGTCAAAAGGATTTCATAGAGGATAAATTGATTCAACTTAATTTCTCAAAAATAGTGGAGATGATATTTTATGGTTTAAGTTTATGTGGATGACCTTATTTGTGCTTCCACAAACAAATATTATCTAAATGAGTTCATAAAATACATGGAGAGTGAATTTGAAATAAATTTGATAAGTGAGTTGATATTTTTTCAAGGATTCAAAATTAAACAAACAAAAGAAGGAATATACATTCATTAATCTAAATATGCCAAAGAAATTTTTAAGAAATTTGAAATGAAAAATGCTAAAGGAATATCTACCCCCTATGACCACTAATACAAAATTAGATAATGATCTTGAAGGTAAAGAAGCTGACCCAAAGTTGTATCATAGTGTTATAGGCAGTCTCCTTTATCTCACGGCTAGTAGACCTGATATCTTGTTCGTCGTGAGTATGTGTACAAGATATCAATCTTGTGCCAAGAAGTCATATTTATATGTTGTCAAACGAATTCTTTGATATCTTAAGGGAATTCAAAATATAGGTCTTTGGTATCCTAGAACTGAAACTTTTGATCTTGTGGGATACTCTGATTCCAATTATACTAGGTGCAAATTGGATTGCAAAAGCATTAGTGATGGATGTCAATTTTTGAGATCCTTTTTAGCTAGTTGGTCAAGTCATAAACAACATTGTGTAATACCCTCCATAACAAAAGTAATATATATATATATATATATATATATATATATATATATATATATATATGGGTGTTACAATTGTTATGAATGACTCACACTTTAGAGGACTATAAACTCATTAATAAAAATATACAAGTTCTTTGTGATAATGTGAGTTATAAACTTGATATGTAAAATACCGAAAAAATGGCGAATAATGATAAGAGAATTTTCCATAATTTTTAGAATTTTTTCTAAAATTTTTCGGAGATCGTATGGACGAGTTTACGGGGATAAAACTGGGTCCTGAGAAAGCCTGTTTAGGTAACCCCATTTAAACGAGGAAAAGTTGAATTTTCCTTTTTATTTTATTTTCTTTTCTTTTATTTTCTCCTTTTCCTTCGTTTACTCCCGACCCTTACCTGACGCCATCCCCGCGCCTTCTTCCCTAGCACCCGACGGTTCCTTTTTCCCAAATCGTCGATGCCAATCCTTCCCTTCCTCCTCTGACAGCCACTTCTCACCACTGCCTGAACCCTACTCTGCCATCGACTCTCGACCTGAGCAGCACCGCCGCGCCCCCGTGCCCTACCCTCCGCGACGCCGAAGCCTCCTCTTCCACGACGCCGAGCAGCGCGGCGCCAACACTGCTTTGCCTTCCCCGGAGCCCTAGCCGTTTCTCCCCGACGCCTCCTTTGCCCGATTGTCTTACCGACGCCGCTGACACCCTCTCCGATTTCCTTTATGCTGCCACCGAGACTTGTCCGATCTCTCACTGTGCCCTAGGTTCTTTGTCGGCACGTCTCTGCTCGGGTTGTTTCCGGCCGGGAGCAAGAAGGATTCAAGTCATAGTTTCTTCCTCGTGCCCTAGCTTGCGATCCTTCCCAGTCGCCACCCCTCTGCTCGATCACATCAGCGATCTCTTGCTTGATCCGGTTGATATCAGTGGGGTTCAGTGAGGTAAGATTAGATTGTTGCATGATTTATGATCCCACGTATTGAATTCAACTTGATTTGATTAGTGGGAAGGATTCCATCAGGGAGATTCAACTTTGTGGAGGGTCTTGGTTCTGGCAGCTATTCAATCTAGCAGCCCATCTTGTTGTCAATAGCAACACTTCCTGTTGTGGATCGGGTCTGTTGCCATCACAGATGACTGAAGGCAAGGAAGAGGTAAGGTTAGTAGGTACGCTTCCTAGTGGTGATTTTGTGTATCTCATCTAGATATTGTGTTGATTGGGTTTTCCTTTTTGGATCCGGGAAATGAAGAGGTGTCCGACAAGAGCTGTGGTGTTTCTAGCAGCAGTTACATCCTTCCGGCAGCAATCTTTTTGGCTGTGAATTGAGGTACGGAATTAGGGATAAATTGGATTACTAGTTGATACAAGATTAGTGTGATTGACTAGTTAAATGTAGGTTATGATCTTAGATGTAGATCATGGTTGGATTTGATTATTTTAGATGGATAGTAGGTTGATAAATAGGAGGTTAATCAATAGTCTTATTCGATTATGATTATCCTAAATAGGTTTAAGGATTTGATTTAGCTAATTAATTTATATGTAATTAGCTAAATCTGGATATCATGTATTACAAGACTCTAATTTGCGACGAGTTGCCTTACGTGGGATTTCCTTTGGCACACGCGATATTTGAGGCGGGTACCTTGACTTATCTTTGATTAAGTCATGTTGATATGTTTAGTAGGTTATAGCTTTTAGTAATAATTATGTTCGTCCTTGTTTCGGTTGGTCACTACCTGATCTGTTACATGCTTGTTTGCTCCCCTGTTATGCTTTTGATGTTAGTACCCACATGATTGTATATATGTTCATAGAGGTAGTGACATACCATGTCTTATTGTGCTCAGGACCTAGGTTTTTGATACCTTATCTGATCTGTGTATCTTCGATTTGGTTCATTGTCCTATGGTACTCTGTTTATATTTATGTATGGATATTGCTATGTTGTTCAGGATATTGCCATGTTTAGTATCATGCATCATCTCGCATGATTGCATGCTGTGCGATAGTTTGCTCCATTATTGTCGAGCACATCGCCAGTTACATGTATCTGTACACACCACCACTCATGGGTTAGTGGTATATCAGACATGTGTGTGGCAGTTTTGTTGTTTGGCTCCGTTGGTCTAGTGACTCAGCATGGTAACCGGCAGACAGTTTTGCTCTGTTTGGCTCCGCTGGTTTAGTGTAGCAGCGTGGTAGCCGGCAGGCGGTTCGACTCTGTTTGGCTCCGTTGGTCCGCTCATGGATAGTGTGACGCAGTGTGGTAGCCGGCAGAGATTTCCTCCCCGTCATCATGTACCGGGAGATGAGAGCATTGAGCTCCCCCATTTATGATTTGGGGTAGGAGGATATGTATACTCCGACAGCATCCCGTCTACTCGGTCACTCATCAAGAGCAGTGACGGCAGAGTGCACGGTTGTCACAGCCCTACCCACTCGGTTTCACCATTGTTTGTGAGATGACTGACTGGCGTCAGGGGTGACCATGTCATTGGCATCATATGCATTATTTGCATTTACTGATTGTGTTTGTTGTACTTATATGCTGCATTTGTATGGATGCATATGTTTGACATGCATACAGGATTTATGACATTCTCGGTCTGACGACCTGACTATTCTGATAGGAGACCCTGGTGAGTACAGTGCTCTTCAGCCCTTTTTGTTATGCATTACCAGCTTTTGTCTAGGAGACTGTACTCCATAGTTATTACTGTCTATTATAGCTTACTATACATGTCAACTGGTATCTACTGAGTTATTGAACTCACCCTCGTGGACACTATCTTTTTTAGGTACCAGGTTGTTGATGGAGTCGCTTGGAGTATCCTGTCTGCTGGTCCCCACGTCACATCTGAAGACTTACAGTTTCCCTTTATGTTTTATTTGAATTATGTGTCAGTGTATTTAGCTTTGTGTTCCGGCTTTGTTTCTGAAGCGTTGTTGTTGTTACGTGCCCTACAACAAAAACCCTCATAGACATCAGTGGAACAACAACGGTTTTAAGCAAAAATCGATGTCTTTGAGTATTTTACACCGATTTTTCCAAAAACCGGTATCTATGAGCGCAAATTTTCGCTAATAGATATCGATTTTTTTAGCCGATATCTATGAGCACCCATTTTTTGTTAATAGACACCGGTTTAACAGCGGCTTTTAAAACCGGTGTCTATGATAATTTTCTTGTTCTATCTACGAAATCGGATAGTAAAAAATTGTTGTTAAAAGTAGTGTTAATGAACCAAAATAAATCTCAAAGTGCTAAAATTCAATATTAAATATTTGTTTTACATTCTTTTAAAACTAAAATAAAAATATTCCTAAACAAACTATAACTTATAAAAATGAAAAACTTTAACCTCGTTTTTACTTTACCTCCACAGCTTACCACCTCATAAATTGTAAAATAGAAATAAAGTACCATCTAGCTTTTTAACACACTAAATAATTCAAGAAACAAATATAACATAAAATTATAATTCGTTACCGTTCTAAACTTTGCTTGATGTCTAGTGTTGATGGAGGAAAAAATAATGTTTTATTTTATTTATTTGTATACATTGCAAAGGATGAAAATATAATATTCTAAACTAAAAAAGAAAAAAAAAATAAAACAAGTAGGTGGATTCTGAAGAACCAAATGAAAATTACTCACTGATTTTTGTAGTTAGCATTTCTTTATAAAAAGAAGAAAAAACAGGTGGTAATCGAATTTATGTAGTTAGCATTTTCGTCCACGGGAGGCAGAGATAGAGAGCCGTCTTCGGGCGACTCACCTTCTCCGCCTCTATCTTCTCCTCCCCTCCCATCGCCGACCCAATCTCGACCTCCTTCGTTCTCCCAAATCGAAGCAGACAGAAACAGAGATCGGAGATCTGTGCTTCCGATTCACCGCTCGATCCGCCAAGATGCAGATAGGTTCCGAGAAGGCGTTGTCGCTCGATCTCTTGTCGGTCGTCGTTGCCTCCATCTCCGATGGATATGGGCTCGATTCCGGCACCGGGGATGCATTCGTGGAGAACCGGCTACTGATCGCCGTCCTGAGCATCGTCATCGTCGTGCTCGTCTGTTGCGTGGCAATCTTCTTCGTCTGGTGATCGAGCAGAAGGAAGCCCGCCGAGCCGCCGAAGCCGCTAGTGGTGAAGACCTAGATGGATACAGAGGAGGACCAAGGGAAGAAGAAGGTCACCGTCTTCTTCGGGACGCAGACCAGGATGGTTGAGGGGTTTGCGAAGGTTAGGGTTTTTATCCGAGTAGTTCATTTTTTGAATTTTTCTCCCATGATCTTAGATTTTTTTCCCCCCTTCTAGGCGCTGGCTGAGGAGGCAAAAGCACGGTACCCTAATGCCATATTTAAACTCGTGGATATCGTATGATCATCTTCCTTCTGTTTCAGATAATTGGAAATACTACTGATTAATTGACTGATCTGTAGTTAGTTTCCTTAATTATAGGACGAATATGCTACTGAGGATGATGAGTACGAGGAGAACTTGAAAAAGGAGAGCTTGGCTTTGTTCTTCTTGGCTACGTAAGTTGAAAGCCAGGAATTTTTTGTTTTTATAAACGATCAGTTTCCTCAAAGTTCGAGCTGATCCCTTTGTTTTCTTTAGGTATGGAGATGGCGAGCCTACTGATAATGCTGCCCGGTTCTACAAATGATTTACAGAGGTTCTGGAAGCATGCACATTTAGTTAATCTATTCTACCAATAATCCTTTTGCCTTGATCGATTGCTGATTATTAGTTTTTATAGGGGAAAGAGAGAGGAACCTGGTTGGAAAATCTTCAATTTGGTGTGTTTAGTTTGGACAATCAGAAATATGAACATTTTAATAAGGTTTGGCATGATGAAATTGTCAGTATTCTTTTTGTGGGAATTGCTTGGCTGATATATTTGTGTATTGTGTCCTTGCAAAGGTTGCTGTGGTGGTCGATGAACTGCTTCATGAGCAAGGTATATAGTCAATTTATTTAGTTTGTGATTTGACTAAGTCACATATGCTCCTAAAGCTGATTTTAAATCCTATCTTCAGTTGCAAGCTCAAAGTTCATGCATTTCATTTTTCTAGAGAATTTAACTTGTTTTGTAGACTAATTGTTACTCTAAAAACTTGTAAAGTCAACATGGTTTGAGGAGTTACTAAGAAACAGTTGAGTAGTCATGTTATCTGTGAGTTTCATACATACAACTGTAATGTAGTAGTCATGTGCAAGTTTGTAGATGTGTTTAATGAATTTAAGCACCATTCTTACTTGGATATTCTTCTATCTTTTTTTTCCTCTGCATAGGCGCCAAGCACATTGTCCAAGTGGGGTTGGGAGATGATGATCAAGGTATTGAGGATGACTTCTCTGCATGGTATGTAGTATCAGCAAACTTTTATGCATGCCATCTAAATTTCAATGTCGGCTACTGCTATTTTTCAGTTTTCTATTTTTTTTCTCTTTTTTCCCATCATTATCTCATTACTCCTTTGTGGAATATGAAATATCAACTGTACTTTCAGGAGGGAGCTTCTTTGGCCGGAGTTGGATAAGTTACTTCAGGATGAAAATGAGACAGGTGCACTCCTTATATAGCTGCCATTCCTGAATACCGGGTTGTATTTGTCAAGCCTGAAGAAGTTCCATATCTGGACAAAAGTTTGAGTTTTGCAAATGGCCATGCTATTCATGACATACAACATCCATGCAGGTAGAGATGCTCTTTACAAAGACAATTTAAAAACAGTACTGGTTAGGATTTTCCAGTCCATGAAAAGCATATCTAACACAACTTGTGTATCTTCAAGGACTAATGTGGCTGTAAGACGAGAGCTTCATACTTCAGCTTCGGACCGGTCCTGCATCCATTTGGAGTTTGACATAGATGGCACTGGAGAACATTATATATCACTCTCACTTGCATATTTTGAGAACATGCAGGATGCATACACTAATTATATTTCTTTGTGTAGTTTTCACTGGATTTTGACTATCATCAATGTTGAGATGGAGATTAATTTTTTGTTAGATCCTCTTGGTCACCGCATTCGTGATCAAGATTGGAAATATGTTGTCAACATGTAAGTTTTTTGGCTTCTTTTCTTACCTTTGTTGAAACATGGATGTATTTTGATGTGGTAATACAATTCCCACGGGTTATATGCATGAAGGGCCTTGAAATTGTATAATGCGGAGGTGGGAAGGAAAGGGAAAAAACAACCAACATGAGAAGTTGTCAAGGTATGTCTGATCCTTTGGATTAGCAACTGTTTCACTATCCTCGAAGGAGTTATTCCAATATTTCTTTTCTAACATAGGCTCCTCAACAACCGGATGCAGAGCAATGTGGTTTTTATATCATGCGATATATGAAAGATATAATTGAAAATTTTGGAGTTGACCACAAGGATTTACTTCCAGCAATGGTAATAATACAATATCTTCCATTTTGCATATAAGCTCTAAAGATAATTTGTTGCATTTTCCAACATTGCTTCAGTATCATAATTAATACAAACTCATATTTGATTTTGATTGATTATGAACGTCTCTTAGCTTTTCCCTCATTATATTAGATATTGTTGTTGCTATGCTTTTCCCCTGGTGCTTGATGTGTTTCTATGTAGTCTTTGAACTTCTCTATGTCAATTTTGGCAGCTATGTGCTCGTCTATGATTAATAGTTCAATAGAATTCAGGGTCACTGATTTGTTATATGATGCTTTTGGTCCTTCCATGATTTTTGAATTCAACCATTATCATGCCTAGTAATTTGTTGTATGATGCTGTCGGTTCTTATCAATCTCTACACTTTAATAAGAAGGAGCAAATTATCTATGTTATATTCTAAGCAGCATATACTAAGTGTCATATATGCGCGCAATTATCCTTCAATGAATTAAGCATTATGAACAATAGTCTTCCACAGCAACCTTTAAAAACTTAGTATTCTATTTTCTTTGATACATGTACACATTTGTTTTAGTTATTTGACATATGGTGGATTATTGGGTCCTGATCATGAATTAACTTTGTATAAAGTATTGTAGATTATCTTTGTTGCAAGTATCAATTAGAAAGAGACTTTATTTGGTTTAGATATTTTGCATTCCAAATTTAGTTTATTGGTAGTTCTCATTGCAAAACCAGACTGAAAAACTTTCAAAATGCTTGATTTGAAGTGTTAGAAGGATAGAGATCAGAAAAACTAGACTGGCCTCGTTAGAGCTAGAGCAGCTATTTGGAAAAAAATAAATAAATCAAAATTGCATCTTTACCATTTCCAGCTTTCAAAATTGCATCTTTACTAATATATTATTTATGTGTTTTTACAGTTTACAAATCTCAAGTACTCCAGAGTTGAAATTGATGAAGTGCGGTTCGAGTGGGTTGAATGCATGCTAGATTACATTTGAAGTGCGGTTCTACCTTGATGTGTTGTTAAAAGAATGTTCTACCTTGATTCTGATATCTATTAGCTTTTGATGTAAAAAGAATGTTTGTGTATTTTATGGATACTGTTGTAAGAAGATTATTTATGTAATTTGTGAATATTTGTGTATTTTATGGATACTGTTGAATGAAGAATATTTGTGTAATTTGTGAATATTTGTGTATTTTTTTTTGTTACTGTCGATTTTTCATTGTTTCGGAAATCAAATTTGTGCTGTTAAAAAAATACATATATTACATCGGTTTTCCACCGCTGCAAAACCGGTGTTATTAACTAATATTACATCGGTCGTATACCGCTGCCAAAACTGGTGTTATTAACATATAATATTACATCGGTTTTACACCGTTGAAGAAACAGTGTCGTTAAGTGATACTACACCGGTTTTAACCCGATGTCTAAAATGACAGACCTTTTACATCGGCTTCATAGACATCGGTCGAAAATGTAATAGACACCGGTGGAAAACCGATGTCTATGAGGGTTTTTGTTGTAGTGGTGGTATTTTGTGTTGTTGTGTGGTGTAAGCCCAGCCAGCTAGCAGTGTTTTATTTTATTTTGTGTGGGCTTGTCTTTATGTTTTTCCGATGTGTTGGTTTTAATTTCAGCCGAGTGGGCTGATAAAAATATATATAACTGCGTGGTTGTTGTTATATTTGTCCAGCCGTGTAGGCTAAGATTATTTACTGCATGGTTGTGTATATATTCCAGCCGCATGTGGCTGATGTATATTGTGTCTGTAGAAATGCTTCAGATTGTCAGTCGTACAGGGAAGGTGCTGTCGAAATTTTCTTCGGACAGGGACTTCCCCGGGGCGTGACAATTTAGTGGTATCAGAGCAGGTATATGATACTTGCTATGTGTTCTGGATTTTCGAGATTTATCTGATAACAATTTATTTGGTATCAGAGCACGGTTTACGAGTTTTATATCCCGTGTTTTGGATTTCATGTTTTAGTTTTCTCGATGTGACTTTTCAGGTTTTGAGACCTGGCAGCAGCAGGACATCTCCAAGCTATAGGAGGTATGTTGGTATATGTTATCCTACCTTTTTGTTAGTATATGCACTGTTGACTATTACAGTTTATGACATGTATTATCATTCTTTATTAGTACCTGTCTAGCTGATATAGCATATATTTTATGTATTAGGTAAACCACTGATCATGGTCAACCCTAATAGATATCAAGGATTACGGTCTCGGAAGACTTTTCATATCATAACACCAGTAGTTTTAGCTTCTGTTACTACTAGTTGGTTAGCAGATTGAGGCACATACCAGCCTCTGCTATTATTAGCTGGCTAGTGGATAGTATCTATATCTTCATGTTGACCTAGCCAGTAGTATACCATTTTATCTTAGTTAATTTCATCAGTAAATATTGATTTACTCTGGTTCGTTTGGTCAATATAAGACTGATTTACGCTGTCGACTTGGGTAGTCGTAGATCGATTTACCTTAGTTGCTTGTGTAGGATTTTTGTACATTCGTTAAATTTAAATAGTCAATGGCCGATTCATTTGTTTTGGTTGGTCAGATTAGTAGGGGATCGACTTACTCTATTTTATAGAGATGTTGATCTTTGGGTTATTTGTACTTAGGTTGGTATCTAGAGTACATTTGAGTACATGTTTTATACTGATGTGGAAAAGACTGAATTGACCGTATACCATTGTCGATTTCGGTCAGTCTATAGAGGATCGATGTATCCTATTCCATGTGGACTTTAATTTTTGATTGTATGTACCTAGTTGGATAACTTAGAAGGTGACCCTGCCGTTTTAGAATGCAAGGTTGATTGGATTAAATATGCTAATTTTGCATATCTATGTGGTGTGTACATATGATTATTATGTGTTGTAGGAGTGTTATGATGGATGGTCTAATTTCATGTAGTGGGTGTATACTGTTTCAGTTATGATTGTTGTGGGTTTCTAGTAGATTATACCTAAGTGGTCTGATTGGTTTATTGGAGGTATTTTGTCGATTAAATCTATATTGTGAAATGTGCACATGTGTTTGAGTGTTTTATTGGAGGTATCTTATCGATTTAATCTAAGTTGTGATATGTGCAGATGTGTTCTGTGTAATATTCGAGGTATCTTGTGGATTATATTTGATTTATGGGTACACTTGTGTCTATTAGGCTTTATTGGAAGTATTAAGTGATTATACTCATTTGGTATGCGTTGAGTATTATTGGAGGTGTATTGTCGATTATACCTACGTTGATTTTTGCACACGTGTTTGGTATGTATTGTTGGAGGTATCATACTGAATATACCTGAGTTGTGTGTGTGTTTGGTGTATAATAATTGGAGGATTATGTTGATCATACCTATATTGTGTGTGCACGTGTGCCAGGTGTATTGTTGGTAGCATCATGATGATTCTACCTATGATGAATGTAGAAGGTTGAGTGTCTACATTATGCCATTTGTTGCATTACCCTGCCAACTAATTCTCCTATTGGTGGGTGATTCACTAGGATGTTGAGAGAGTTGACAAATGATTTGATATATTTACTGGGTGGTTATACCTTTGACTACCCACAGTGACCTATGGTAGAGTGACCTCGTGCAGTCTCTAGCTAGATAGTTAGGTGTCTTGGGCACTTATGTATTGGTTGTGGTGGAGCGTTGCTCCCACACATGTTATGGATTGTTTGTGGTGGAGCGTTGCTCCTACATATTGTGGATTGTTTGTAGCGGAGCATTGCTCCCATATTAATTGCAGATACATATTTCGGATTATTTGTGGTGGAGCGTTGCTCCCACATATGGAGGATTTCTTGTGGTAGAGCGTTACTCCCATATATATGGTATTTCGTGTGATGGAGCGTTGCTCTCACACTGGAGGATCTATTCTTTGGTGATTTACATCGTTGGTGATCAGATTCCTGACTTGTTGTCGGGGATCTTATGGTTAGAAATGTCTGTGATACGGACATTATGAGTTCTTGATTTTACCATTTAGGTTTACAGTGCCTAAGATGTTTTCAGGGACTCGATGAATTTGGTATTCCTAGGATGTTTGGATCAGTTTCCATTGTCTTTGTTGACGATGTTGTGATCTATTACGGATTCGAGGTGAGTCTCGTACACCATCTTCGCATAGCTCTAGAGATGTTTCGACGGAAACGTCTATATGTGAAGATCAGTAGTGCGTATTTTGGTTGTCTTCTGTGAAATGTTTGAGACACACGGTCACCAGTAGGAGTATACCGTGGTTCCCTAGGAGATAGAGGTTGTTATCGTTGGGAGTAGATGGAGTCTATAGAGGAGGCTCGCAACTTCCTTAGTTTGACTCGATATTTCTGGAGATACGTTGAGGGTTTCTCTCGGATTGCTATGCCACTTACACGCCTGACCAGGAAAGGTGTGAAGTTCACTTGGACTGAGGATTGTGAGACCAACTTCCAGGAGCTGAAGCATAGACTAGTGTTGGCTCCGATTTTGGGGTTTACCTTCTGGAGAGGACGGATTCGTGCTCTATACTGACGCATCTCTACAAGGTTTGGGCGCTGTTTTGATGCAGCATGGCAGGGTAGTCTCCTACTTCTCGGCGGTTGAAGGAGCATGAGAGGAACTACCCAGTACATGACTTGTGGCTGACCGCCATTATTTTTGCCTTGAAGATTTGGCAGCATCATTTGTATGGTATTACATTTGAGATTCTCATTGATCATAAGAGTCTCAAATATATTTTTACCCAGAAGGAATTTAATCTCCGACAGAGGAGATGGATTGTCACGCCCCAGAGGAGTCCCTGTCCGAAGAAATTTCGGCAGCATCTCTCCTGTACGACGGACAATCTGAAACTTTTACATAACACATATACCTCAGCCACAGGCGGCTGGAATAATAACAATAAGTAAAAGCAAACACCACGCAGTATTTATAATTTATTCAGCCTCTGGCTGTCACAACCACGCAGTCAAAATAATACTCTGACTCGAAATCCACCCTACTCCACTACACTCGTAAAGCTCAAATCCGACGAACTCACCTCTTCTGCCGTCCAGGCAGGCATGTAGTAGAATAAAATCCAAATCATACCAAAAATCCATCAACATCTCAAAATCCATACAAAGTCCAAGTATCTAAACAAACCAAGTCTATAACATAGTCAAAAAGGAAACAAACAAAACCAGTAGATCCGTAAGTCTTCGGGTCTTCAGGGGACCAGCAACTAGAACTCTCTCTTGACAGCATCATCCTGAAATATAACAACAATGGAGGCGGGGTGAGTCCAACACTCAGCAGGTACAATTGATATGCAAAGTAAAGAAATAACACCTAGCACTAATCATGCGTACAGTCTCCTGATAAAGATAAAGGTAAATGCAAACCGAAGAAGACAGGAGAGAATCTGTACTAACCAGGACCCGGTATAAGGACAAACAGTCCGAAAGGTATAGAAGGCCTGTATGCATGTCAAAGATAGGTATCCAAACAATATGCAGCATATAAATGCAGCAAACACAATCACAAACAATAAATGCATCATGCATATGATGCCAATGTCATGGTCACCCCTGACGCCAGTCAGCCAACTTACAACAAAAGTGGGACCAAGTGGGTAGGGTTGTGACAACCGTGCACTCTGCAACACTTCTCCTGATGAATGATCGAGTGGACGGGATGCTGTCGGAGTACATACATACTCCTACCCCAAATCATAAATGGGGGAGCGCAATGCTCTCATCTCCCGGTACACTATGACGGAGAGGAATCTCTAACGTGCTACACGCTGCATCACACTACCCATGAGCGGATCAACGGCTGACGTGCTACCACGCTGTGTCACGCTACCCATGAGCGTCACAACGGAGCACCGAACAGTGATGAAAACTGACAAAGTGCTCGACAATAATGGAGCAATCTCTCACACAGTATGCAATCATGCGAATGGTGCATGTCACTAAGCATAGTAATATGCTAAATCAATCTCTGGACATATGATAATGTGCACCAAAGTAAATAAATCATATCAAGGTATATTGATCACATAAGGTATCAAACCTAGGTCCTGACATGGTAAAACATGGTTATATCACTACCCATGAGCATGAAAAATCAGGTACGAGATCAATACGAGATGCAAACAAACAACCAATCAAACAGGTAACATGTATTGGGCAGTGATTAGCCGAACAAATAAGAAACACAATTAATGCAACATGTTAATTTCATTACTAAGCATATCAAAGATAATAAGTCAAAAGTACCCACCTCCGAAAATAGAAAAGTCCAATCTGGTCCACGACGTCGAGATACTCGTCTCGCGTCAAAGTCCTGTATCAAACAATATACAAATATTTTATTTAGCTACTTCATAAGAACAGCTAAATAAAATCCCTAGGACTAATTTAGGGTAAAACCCTAATCACATATCCTCAATTTACCTTTTTAAATCTAATAGTTAATTAGGGTTAGCAACTAAATCCCCAATCAACCCATTAGATTAAATCCAAACCTAATTCCCTTAACACATAAACATCTAACTACAAAACGCATCAAATTCCTACCCTTACCTAAATTCACAGCCTTGATTGTTGATCCACACACGGTTTGTTGTTGCCAGCAAAGGTATATTGCTGTTGTAAACTAATAAAACACCAATGTGATCAATTAACCCACTAACACAAGAATTTGCAAAAATAGAACCCTACCTGCCTTACCCAAATCTTCTTCCTCTCTGTCAATAGGCTATAGAAATCTGTTGATGCTCGAAATCTTGTGGCCGACGACAATACAGAGGGAAGAAGGCTTGTTTACTGACACTAGGCAGAGGAACAGGTTGGCTACCGAATCTGGGCAATTGAAGTAGGGGTATGCACTGCTCCGTCCGGCCTCAAATGATGGCATCGCCTAGTGCGGCTCGGGAAGGAAGTGTCGGCCGGAGAACTAGGGCTCGACGGCGGGCCGGCGCTAGGGCAGAGAGGTGCGGCGTGGGCACCTAGGGCAAGGAATCGCTCGGCTCCTGCTCGGGTGTCAACAACGGTGGCTAGTGCACTGAGACGGCGTCGCTGAGTCGGCAGTACTCCGGTGGCGTCGGCTGTGTGCTGTGGCGCTTGGCGTCCCGACGGCAGTGAAGAGGAGCGTCGCTGGCGAGGAGAGGGAGAAGGTAACCTGCGGTTAGGGCAGAGAGAGGCGTGAGGGTGAGGCGTCGGCGCGAGAAGGGTTGGGTGAGAGTTTCGGCAGGGGAGAAGAAAAGAAATAAAGAAAAATAAAAGAAAAAGGAAATGTAAATATAAACATTTCCTCGTTTAAACGGGGTAGCCTAAACAGGCTTTTTCCGGGCCCCGTTTTTGTCCCTGTTAACTCGTCCATACGAGCTCCGAAAAATTCCCGAAAATTTTTCAAAAATTCCAGAAAATTCCCTTATTATTATTCGCCTATTTTCCGGTATTTTACATTCTCCCCCACTAATTAAAATTTGGTCCCCAAATTTCGTTATCTACCATCAGCAAATACTAACAACAGATATAGAGTATATATGCTGAACGGTAAATAAATCACATATCTCAAGTGAAAAGATGGGGATATCGAGCTCGGATCGTATCCTCGAGCTCCCAAGTAGCCTCCTCATCTGAATGATTCTGCCATCCGACTTTAACCAGCCAAATAGTCTTGTTCCGAACTGACGCTCTTTCCGGTCTAGAATCCACACCGGAACCTCCTCATAGGTGACGTCAGGCTGAATGGAAACTAAGATTATCTATCATCACATGTATTGGATCGGGTACGTATCTCCTCAGCATAGATACGTGGAATACGGCGTGAACGCCTGCCAAGAACGACGATAGTGTCAACCAGTAAACTACTGCTCCAATCCTTTCCGAGATCTGGAAAGGTCCAATATATCACGGAGCTGGCTTACCTCTGAGGTCAAATCTCTTCACCTCTTTAATGGGTGAAACTCGCAGAGATACATGGTCGCAAATTGAGAACTCTAAGAGTCTCCGACTCAGGTCAGCATAACTCTTCTTGCAGTCCTGCGCCTCTGACATCCTCCGTCTGATAGTACGGACCAACTTTGCATCCCGCTGAGCTCTATGAGGTCCCAACATTTGAGCCTCTCCAACCTCATCCCAGAGGACGGGTGTCCGACAATGCCTATCATACAACGCCTCAAACGATGTCATCTGGATAGCCGAATGAAAGCTGTTGTTGTAAGCAAACTCTACCAACGGCAGATGGTCCTCCCAACTGCCTCTGAAATCAATAACACATGACCTCAACAGATCCTCTCAAGTCTGAATGGTCCGCTCTAACGGTCCATCTGTCTGCGTATGGAAAGTTGTACTGAAACAGAGCTGCGTGCCCAAGGCCTGTTGCAGACTCTGTCAAAAACGAGACGTGAACCGGGGGTCTCTATCCGAAATAATAGTCAAAGGGACACCATGTAATCTGATGATCTCCCGACAATATAGATCTGTCAACCGATCCAGGAAATCAGTCTTTCGAATCGCTAAGAAGTGCGCGGATTTGGTTAATAGATCAACGATTACCCAAATCGCGTCATGGTCTCGTCGTGTCCTCTGCAAAACTACCACAAAGTCCATGATAATGTGTTCTCACTTCCACTCAGGAATAGGAATCCGCTGAAGTAATCCTGCAGGTCTCTGGTGTTCAGCCTTCACCTGCTGACAGACAAGACATCTAGCTACGAAATCCGCGATGTCTTTCTTCATGCCGTTCCACCAATAGGAACGCCTCAAGTCTCGATACATACGGGTCCCGCCTGGATGGACAGCAAATCTATGAGCGATGAGCCTCCGGAAGTAACTCCTATAAGACCGGAGGAGACTAAAGTACGCACAATCTGCCTTGGAAGTGTATAACACCCTCCTCGTCTCGTGTGAACTCGGTCTGCTGCCGGAATACTGATCAGCAGCCTAGGGCTCTCGGATCCTCGTCCTGATCGACGACTGAGCAACCATGGTAACCAGAGTACCCTGCTCTATCTGTCCTTACCCCTCAAGGCCCAAATCGGAGAAACCTTAAATCAAGTCTGTGACCACAACTCGGTGGCAAGCTAAAGTTCCTCCCGACTTTCTGCTAAGAGCATCAGCAACCACATTAGCTCTCCCCGGGTGATAGCTAATGGTACAATCAAAATCCTTCAGGAACTCCATCCATCTCCTCTGTCGGAGATTAAGCTCCTTCTAAGTAAACAGATATTTGAGACTCTTAGGGTCAGTGAGAATCTCAAATGTAACGCCATATAAATAATGTCGCCAAATCTTCATGACAAAAATAATGGCGACTTGCTCCAGATCATGTACAGGGTAGTTCTTCTCATGCTCCTTCAACCGACTAGAAGAATAGGAGACTACCATATCGTGCTGCATCAGAACAGCGCTCAAACCCTGAATAGATGCGTCGGTGTAGAGGACATATCCGTCCTCTCTAGAAGGTAAAAATCAAAATCGGAGCCGACACTAGTCTCCGCTTCAGCTCCTAGAAGCTGATCTCATAATCCTCAGTCCAAGTGAACTTCACGCCTTTCCTGGTCAGGCGTGTAAGTAGCATAGCAATCCGTGAGAAACCCTCAACGTATCTCCGGAAATATCGAGCCAAACAAAGGAAATTGCGAGCCTCTTCTATAGACTCCGTCTACTCCCAACGGTAACAACCTCAATCTCCTGTGGAACCACGGTATACTCCTACTCATGACCGTGTGTCTCAAACATCTCATAGAAGACAACCAAAATATGCACTACTGATCTTCACATCTAGACGTTTCCATCAAAGCATCTCTAAAACTATGCAAAGATGAAGTGCGTAACTCATCGTGGATCCGAAATAGATCACAACACCATCAACAAAAACAATGGAAACCGATCCAAACATCCTGGGAATACCAAAATCATTGAGTCCATGATAACATCTAAGGCTCCGTAAGCCTTACTGGTAAAACCAAAAACACATAATGTCCGTATCACAACATTCCTAACCATAAGATCCTCGACAATAAACAGATCTGATCACTAACGATATAAATCACCAAGCATAGATCCTCCAGTGTGAGAGCAACGCTCCATCACAGAAAATACCACATATGTGGGAGCAACGCTCTACCACAAGAAATCCTCAATATGTAGGAGTAACACTCCACTACAAATAATCTATAACATGTATTTGTAATAGATATGGGAGCAATGCTCCGCTACAAGCAATCCGAAATATGTATATGTGGGAACTCTGCTCCACCACAAATAATCCATAAGTGTCCAAGGCACCTAACTATCCAACTAGAGACTATACAAGATCCCTCTACCACAAATCACTGTGGTTAGCCTAGGCTATAACAACCTAGTAAACTAATCAAACTCATCGTCAAATCTATCTACATCGTAGTGAGTCACCCACTCATAAGAATATGGGTTGACAGGGTAATCCAACAAATGACATAATGCAGACACTCCACACCCTGCATTCATCATAAGCAGAATTATCATGCTGCTACCAACAATACACCTGGCACACTTGTCACACAACATATGTATGATCGACATAATCCTCCAATTTGTACACACCAAACACACTCATAGCACATGTATAAATTAGTGTGATAGCTCCAACAATACCTACCGAACCCATGTGCATATATCAACATAGGTATAATCTACAATACACCTCAAACAACCTCACATGGCATATATACACCTATGCCAAGAGTATAATCAACGTATTACTTCCAACAAATCATAATCGACACGAGTATACTCTCAAAACAATCATATAATAAACAAGATACCTCAAATATTACACCCAACACATCTGCACATATCACAACTCAGATTAGATCGATAAGATACATCCAATAAAATACTCAAACATATGTGCACATTCCACAACATAGTTTTTAATTGACAAATACCTCCAATAAACAATCAGACATGTATGTCTAACCACTCGGGTATAATCTACTAGAAACCCACAATAATCATATGTATAAAGGTATACGCCCCAAAAGATAAAGTCAGAATTCAAGAACATCAAGACACTCTCATTTTTTTATCCTAAAAAATATCAGCCCACATAATATCATATGAATAAGTCTCTACTCCCCATGAGAGCAAGTTAACATTCAAAACATCAAATCATTATTTATCAACATAGTCCAATATCAGAGGAAGTAGACATCAATTTTATCATCCTGTTAACTAACCACAACTAACCAGATTTATTAAAATCTCATAGGCACTCTAAACCATAAACTCTCTAGCACCCGATTTATAATTTGATCACCAACTATAAACATCAAACCTGTGAATATCATACATGACACTCACTATGTCACCATCAACAACAACCCAAATAATAAATCATCAAAATAGTTATCCACTAATAGATCATCAAACAATCACATAACATTTACTCTCATAAATCATTAGAAATCAACACATCACAATATCTGATCTCCCAATATCCCTCAACCTCAAATCATTCTCAACAATAATCAAACATGATAACTCTCCAATGACCAATTTTCATCGTATCGGATACCCTAATATCCAAAAGATACGAGTATAAAAACTCTACTGGCTAAGTCCACAGGAATATATAGGTATCATCCATTACCCAGCTAACAATAACAGAGGCTGATATATGCCTCCATCTCCTAATAGTAGTAACAGAAGCTAAAACTACTAATGGTATGATATGAAAAATCACCAGAGACTATAATCCTTGATCTCTATTAGGGTCGACCAAGATCAGTGGCTAACCCATCACATGTAATATGGCTACAACAACCAGACAGGTAATAAAGATAAAGTGCTAATAGATGTCCTAACTATCATAAAATAAACATCATACCTATTTGCCGTCTGGAGATGCTCCATCGCTGTCCAGTCCCCAACTTCTGGCCTCAAAATTCCGAATGAGAATATCGCCGGAAATCCAAATAAATCCGAAACGGAAATCCGAAACATAACCATAACGGAAATCCGTACAAACCGAAATAGACATCCAAAAATCCAGAACACCAAAAGCAGGTATCCATAACCTGCTCTGATACCAATAAATTGGTATCAGATAAATCTCGAAAATCCAAAATACAAAAATCCAACAAGTATCGCCAAACTTGGCGCTCTGATACCAAGTAAATAAATTGGTATCAGGTTATCCCAAACAATAAAAATACGAAAACAAAATATCGTATACCTGTGCTCTGATACCACTAAATTGTCACGCCCTAGAGGAGTCCCTGTCCGAAGAAATTTCG
The DNA here is from genome assembly GCF_018446385.1 of Zingiber officinale. Classification (NCBI taxonomy): domain Eukaryota; kingdom Viridiplantae; phylum Streptophyta; class Magnoliopsida; order Zingiberales; family Zingiberaceae; genus Zingiber; species Zingiber officinale. The sequence continues at coordinate 48,539,483 of NC_055996.1, read as the reverse complement.
GCAGCATCTCCCCTGTACGACGGACAATCTGAAACTTCTACATAACACATATACCTCAGCCACAGGCGGCTGGAATAATAACAATAAGTAAAAGCAAACACCACGCAGTATTTATAATTTATTCAGCCTCTGGCTGTCACAACCACGCAGTTAAAATAATACTCTGACTCGAAATCCACCCTACTCCACTACACTCGTAAAGCTCAAATCCGACGAACTCACCTCTTCTGCCATCCAGGCAGGCATGTAGTAGAATAAAATCCAAATCATACCAAAAATCCATCAACATCTCAAAATCCATACAAAGTCCAAGTATCCAAACAAACCAAGTCTATAACATAGTCAAAAAGGAAACAAACAAAACCAGTAGATCCGTAAGTCTTCGGGTCTTCAGGGGACCAACAACTAGAACTCTCTCCTGACAGCATCATCCTGAAATATAACAACAATGGAGGCGGGGTGAGTCCAACACTCAGCAGGTACAATTGATATGCAAAGTAAAGAAATAACACCTAGCACTAATCATGCGTACAGTCTCCTGATAAAGATAAAGGTAAATGCAAACCGAAGAAGACAGGAGAGAATCTGTACTAACCAGTACCCGGTATAAGGACAAACAGCCCGAAAGGTATAGAAGACCTGTATGCATGTTAAACATAGGTATCCAAACAATATGCAGCATATAAATGCAGCAAACACAATCACAAACAATAAATGCATCATGCATATGATGCCAATGTCATGGTCACCCCTGACGCCAGTCAGCCAACTCACAACAAAAGTGGGACCAAGTGGGTAGGGCTGTGACAACCGTTACTCGATGAGTGATCGAGTGGACGAGATGCTGTCGGAGTACATACATACTCCTACCCCAAATCATAAATGGGGGAGCGCAATGCTCTCATCTCCCGGTACACTATGACGGAGAGGAATCTCTAACGTGCTACACGCTGCGTCACACTACCCATGAGCGGATCAACGGAGCACCGGAAGAGTCAAACTGACGTGCTACCACGCTGTGTCACGCTACCCATGAGCGTCACAACGGAGCACTGAACAGTGATGAAAACTGGCAAAGTGCTCGACAATAATGGAGCAATCTCTCACACAGCATGCAATCAGGCGAATGGTGCATGTCACTAAGCATGGTAATATGCTAAATCAATCTCTGGACATGTGATAATGTGCACCAAAGTAAATAAATTATATCAAGGTATACTGATCACATAAGGTATCAAACATAGGTCCTGACATGGTAAAACATGGTTATATCACTACCCATGAGCATGAAAAATCAGGTACGAGATCAATACGAGATGCAAACAAACAACCAATCAAACAGGTAACATGTATTGGGCAGTGATTAACCGAACAAATAAGAAACACAATTAATGCAACATGTTAATTTCATTACTAAGCATATCAAAGACAATAAGTCAAAAGTACCCGCCTCCGAAAATAGAAAATTCCAATCTGGTCCACGACGTCGAGATACTCGTCTCGCGTCAAAGTCCTGTATCAAACAATATACAAATATTTTATTTAGCTACTTCATAAGAACAGCTAAATAAAATCCCTAGGACTAATTTAGGGTAAAACCCTAATCACATATCCTCAATTTACCTTTTTAAATCTAATAGTTAATTAGGGTTAGCAACTAAATCCCCAATCAACCCATTAGATTAAATCCAAACCTAATTCCCTTAACACATAAACATCTAACTACAAAACGCATCAAATTCCTACCCTTACCTAAATTCACAGCCTTGATTGTTGATCCACACACGGTTTGTTATTGCCAGCAAAGGTATATTGCTGTTGTAAACAAATAAAACACCAATGTGATCAATTAACCCACTAACACAAGAATTTGCAAAAATAGAACCCTACCTGCCTTACCCAAATCTTCTTCCTCTCTGTCAATAGGCTATAGAAATCTGTTGATGCTCGAAATCTTGTGGCCGACGACAATACAGAGGGAAGAAGGCTTGTTTACTGACACTAGGCAGAGGAACAGGTTGGCTACCGAATCTGGGCAATTGAAGTAGGGGTATGCACTGCTCCGTCCGGCCTTAAATGATGGCATCGCCTGGTGCGGCTCGGGAAGGAAGAGTCGGCCGGAGAACTAGGGCTCGACGGTGGGCCGGCGCTAGGGCAGAGAGGTGCGGCTTCGGCACCTAGGGCAAGGAATCGCTCGGCTCCTGCTCGGGTGTCAACAACGGTGGCTGTGTCCTGTGGCGCTTGGCGTCCCGACGGCAGTGAAGAGGAGCGTCGCTGGCGAGGAGAGGGAGAAGGTAACCGGCGGTTAGGGCAGAGAGAGGCGCGAGGGTGAGGCGTCGACGCGAGAAGGGTTGGGTGAGAGTTTTGGCAGGGGAGAAGAAAAGAAATAAAGAAAAATAAAATAAAAAGGAAATGTAAATATAAACATTTCCTCGTTTAAACGGGGTAGCCTAAACAGGCTTTTTCCGGGCCCCGTTTTTGTCCCTGTTAACTCGTCCATACGAGCTCCGAAAAATTCCCGAAAAATTTCCAAAAATTATGGAAAATTCCCTTATTAATATTCGCCTATTTTCCGGTATTTTACATGGATGGAGTTCCTGAAGGATTATAACTGTACGACAGACTATCACCCGGGGAAAACTAATATGGTTGCCGACGCACTCAGCTGGAAGTCTATAGGGACTTTAGCTTGCCACCGAGTTGTGGTTACAGATTTGATTCAGGGTTTCTCCGGGTTAGGCCTTGCGAAGCAGGGATAGACAGAGAAGGGTATTCTGGTTACCATGGTTGCTCAATCCTCGATCAGGATGAGGATTCAGGAGGCCCAGGTTGGAGATCAGTATTTATGGTCCATTGGCAGCCAGATAGCTTCCGGGCAGCAGACTGAGTTTCCCTGAGATGAAGCGGGTATTATATACTTCTGAGGCAGTTTATGCGTATCTCAGTCTCACCCGGTCTTGTCGGAGCTACTTCAGGAGGCTCATCGCTCTTGATTTGAGATCCACTCCGACGGTACCCGTATGTACCGAGATTTGAGGCATTCTTATTGGTAGAATGGCATGAAGGAAGACATCGCGGAATTCGTAGCTAGATGTTTTGTCTGTCAGCAGGTGAAGGCTGAGCACTAGAGACCTGTCGGATTTCTACAGAGGATTCCTATTCTTGAGTGGAAATGGGAACACATTACTATGGACTTTGTGGTTGGTTTGCCGAGGACATGACGCGATTTGAGTAATCGTTGATCGATTAACCAAATCGGCGTACTTCTTAGCGATCCGGAGGATAGATTTCCTGGATCGATTGGCAGATCTGTATTGCTGGGAGATCATCATATTTCATAGTGTCCCTTTGACTATTATTTCGGATAGAGACCTCGGTTCACGTCTCGTTTCTGGCAAAGTCTGCAGTAGGCCTTGGGCACTCAGCTCTATTTCAGTACAGTTTTCTATTCGTAGACAGATGGACAGTTAGAACGGACCATTCAGACTCTAGAGGACTTGCTGAGATCGTGTGTATTGGATTTTGGAGGCAGTTGAGAGGATCATTTGCCATTAGTAGAGTTCGCCTACAACAACAGCTTTCATTCGGCTATCCAGATTGCACCGTTTGAAGAGTTATATGATAGGCCTTGTCAGTCACCCACCCTCTAGGATGAGGTTGGGGAGGGCAGTTGTTGGGACCTCATAGAGCTCAGCATGAGGCAGAGTTTGTCCGTACTATCAGACGGAGGATGTCAGAGGTACAGGACTGCCAGAAGGGTTATGCTGATCGGAGTCGGAGACTCTTAGAGTTCTCCATTGGTGACCGTGTATTTCTGCGAGTTTCACCCACGAAAGAGGTGAAGAGATTTGGCCTCAGAGGTAAGCTAGCTCCGCGATGCATTGGCCTTTTCCAAATCCTAGAGAGGATTGGAGTAGTAGCTTATCGTCTGGTGCTACCACCGGCTCTGGCAGGCGTGCATGACGTATTTCTTGTGTCTATGCTGAGGAGGTATATACCCGACCCGACATATGTGCTGACAGATATCTTAGTTTCCGTTCAGCCTGACGTTACCTGTGAGGAGATTCCGGTACGGATTCTGGACCGGAAGGAGTGTCAGTTGCGGAACAAGACTATCCGACTGGTTGGAGTCGGATGGCAGCATCATTCAGACGAGGAGGCTACTTAGGAGCTCGAGGATACGATCTGAGCTCGATATCCCCATCTTTTAACTTGAGGTATGTGATTTAATTTACCGGTCAGCATTTATATTCTTTACCTGCTGTTAGTATTGCTGATGGTAGATAACGAAATTTGGAGACCAAATTTTTATTAGTGGGGGAGAATGTAAAATACCGAAAAAATGGAGAATAATGATAAGGGAATTTTTTGGAATTTTTAGAAATTTTTCTGGAATTTTTCGAAAATCGTATGGACGAGTTTACAGGGATAAAACTGGGTCTCGAGAAAGCCTGTTTAGGCAACCCCATTTAAACGAGGAAAAATTGAATTTTCCTTTTTATTTTATTTTCTTTTCTTTTCTCCTTTTCCTTCGTTTACTCCCGACCCTTACCCGACGCCATCCCTGCGCCTTCTTCCCTAGCACCCGACGGTTCCTTTTTCTCAAACCGTCGATGCCAATCCTTCCCTTCCTCCTCCGACAGCCACTTCTCACCATTGCCCGAACCTTACTCTGTCGTCGACTCTTGACCCAAGCAGCACCGCCGAGCCCACGTGCCCTACCCTCCGCGACGCCGAAGCCTCCTCTTCCACGACGCCGAGCAGCGCGGCGCCGGCACTGCTTTGCCTTCCCCGGAGCCCTAGCCGTTTCTCCCCGACGCCTCCTTTGCCCGATTGTCTTACCGACGCCACCGACACCCACTCCGATTTCCTCTGTGTCGCCACCGAGACTCGGCCGATCTCTCACTGTGCCCTAGGTTCTTTGCCGGCACATCTCTGCTCAGGTTGTTTTCGGTCGGGAGAAAGGAGGATTCAAGTCATAGTTTCTTCCTCGTGCCCTAGCTTGCGATCCTTCCTAGTCGCCACCCTCTGCTCGATCACATCAGCGATCTCTTGCTTAATCCAGTTGATATCAGTGGGGTTCAGTGAGGTAAGATTAGGTTGTTGCATGATTTATGATCCCACTTATTGAATTCAACTTGATTTGATTAGTGGGAAGGATTCCATCAGGGAGATTCAGCTCTGTGGAGGGTCTTGGTTCCGACAGCTATTCCATCAAGCATCCCATCTTGTTGTCAATAGCAACACTTCCCGTTGTGGATCGGGTCTGTTGCCATCACAGATGACTGAAGGCGAGGAAGAGGTAAGGTTAGTAGGTACGCTTCCTAGTGGTGATTTTGTGTATCTCATCTCGATATTGTGTTGATTGGGTGTTTCCTTTTTGGATCCGGGCAACGAAGAGGTGTTCGACAAGAGCTGTGGGGTTTCCAGCAGCAGTTACATCCTTCCGGCAGCAATCTTTTTGGCTGTGAATTGAGGTATGGAATTAGGGATAAATTGGATTACTAGTTGATACATGATTAGTGCGATTGACTAGTTAAATGTAGGTTATGATCTTAGATGCAGATCATGGTTGGATTTGATTATTTTAGATGGATAGTAGGTTGATAAATAGGAGGTTAATCAATAGTCTTATTCGATTATGATTATCCTAAATAGGTTTGAGAATTTGATTTAGCTAATTAATTTATATGTAATTAGCTAAATCTGGATATATTACAGGACTCTGATTTGTGACGAGTTGCCTTACGTGGGATTTCCTTTGGCACACGCGATATTTGAGGCGGGTACCTTGACTTATCTTTGATTAAGTCATGTTGATGTGTTTAGTAGGTTATAGCTTTTAGTAATAATTATGTTCGTCCTTATTTCGGTTGGTCACTACCTGATCTGTTACATGCTTGTTTGCTCTCCTGTTATGCTTTTTATGTTAGTACCCACATGATTGTATATATGCTCATAGAGGTAGTGACATACCATGCCTTATTGTGCTCAGGACCTAGGTTTTTGATACCTTATCTTATCAGTGTACCTTCGATTTGGTTCATTGTCCTATGGTACCCAGTTTATATTTATGTATGGATATTGCTATGCTGTTCAGGATATTGCTATGTTGTTCAGGATATTGTTATGCTGTTCAGGATATTGCAATGTTTAGTATCATGCATCATCTTGCATGATTACATGATGTGCGATAGTTTGCTCCATTATTGTTGAGCACATCGCCAGTTACAAGTATCTGTACACACCACCACTCATGGGTTAGTGGTATATCAGACAGGTGTGTGGTAGTTCTGCTGTTTGGCTCCGTTGGTCTAGTGACTCAGCGTGGTAGCCGGCAGACAGTTCTGCTCTGTTTGGCTCCGCTGGTTTAGTGTAGTAGCGTGGTAGCCGGCAGGTGGTTGGACTCTGTTTGGCTCCATTGGTCCGCTCATGGGTAGTGTGACGCAGCGTGGTAGCCGGCAGAGATTTCCTCCCCATCATCGTGTACCGGGAGATGAGAGCATTAAGCTCCCCCATTTATGATTTGGGGTAGGAGGATAGGTGTACTCCGACAGCATCCCGTCTACTCGGTCACTCATCAAGAGCAGTGACGGCAGAGTGTACGGTTGTCACAGCCCTACCCACTCGATTTCACCATTGTGTGTGAGATGACTGACTGGCGTCAGGGGTGACCATGTCATTGGCATCATATGCATTATTTGCTTTTACTGATTGTGTTTGTTGCACTTATATGCTGCATTTGTATGGATGCATATGTTTGACATGCATACAGGATTTATGACATTCTCGGTCTGACGACCTGACTATTCTGATAGGAGACCCTGGTGAGTACAGTGCTCTTCAGCCCTTTCTGTTATGCATTACCAGCTTTTGTCTTGGAGACTGTACTCCATAGTTATTACTATCTGTTATAGCTTACTATACATGTCAACTGGTATCTGCTGAGTTGTTGAACTCACCCCCATGGACACTATCTTTTTCAGGTACCAGGTTGTTGATGGAGTCGCTTGGAGTATCTTACCTGCCAGTCCCCACGTCACATCAGAAGACTTACAGTTTCCCTTTATGTTTTATTTGAATTATGTGTCAGTGTATTTAGCTTTGTGTTCCGTCTTTGTTTCTGGAGCGTTGTTGTTGTTACGTGATATTTTGTGTTGTTGTGTGGTGTAAGCCTAGCCGGCTAGCAGTGTTTTGTTTTGTTTTGTTTTGTATGGGCTTGTCTTTATGTTTTTCCGCTGTATTGGTTTTGATTTCAGCCGAGTGGGCTGATAAAAATATATATAACTACGTGGTTGTTGTTATATTTGTCCAGCCATATAGGCTGAGATTATTTACTGCGTGGTTGTGTATATATTCCTGCCGCATGTGGCTGATGTATATTGTGTTTGTAGAAATGCTTCAGTTTGTCAGCCGTACAGGGGAGGTGCTGCCGAAATTTTCTTCAGACAGGGACTTCCCCGGGGCGTGACATGATAAAAAATCTAGTTCATCATTCAAGAACAAAATATATTGAGGTGAAACATTATTTTATTCGAGATCATATGGCTGTTAGGGTCGATTTGCAGCTAGAAGGGGGGGGGGGGGTGAATAGCTCATCGCGTTCATTGTCTTGATGCTTCATGATGATGTGTAGTGGAAAAGAACTCGAAGCAAACACTCACAACATTAATAAGAGGATTTACTTGGTATCCACCTCAAGAAGAGGTGGCTAATCTAAGGATTCACACACGATACTCAGTCTACTAATAAAACTCTCTTTCTCGGTAACTACCAGAGGTGGAGAATTCTCATACAACACTCACACATACAATAACTCAATGCAAGAAGAAAATACAATGAATACAAATGAAAAACTCTTTTCTTGCTCACTTGTTGCTTGTAGTTACCTCTTGAACCATGGAAGTGCACCAGCACTTGTCCCTGTTGGTTAGTCCTAGGAAAATCATACCGGTTCCACTGTACAAAAAATTCGTACAAGTGTCGAACCTTTCCTTAAATAACATATTGTGTTCTTTAGAAGTTAAATTGGGAATCACAGACGGAACTTAACATCATTGATTCCAAATTTAACTTATCTGTTCTTAATGGTTTAGATTTAAATCACAAGCGGAACTTAACACTATTAATTCAAATCCACCTACGTTATAAATTCCATTAAATATTAATTTCCAAAATTGGCTTTCAGGACTGCATGACGAGGCACATGACCTTCTTGGATATGGGAGCAACCACCACCGCCTAGACAAAGCCTTTTAAGGAAAGCTAATATTTAATTTCCTTAAATAACTCTAGGTTTAACCAAAAGGAACAATCGAATCACAAATTTGAAAAACAAAGAAAACATAAACTCGAAAAATAAATTCGAAAAACTAGATCTAATGCCTTTTGTGTTTGGAATTCATACAAAGAAAAATAACTAGTATGATGCGGACGAAAATTACTAGTTATACCTTCTCTTTGTATGTTAATGACCTCGAGAGCTTCTGCCGTATTCTTCACGTCGCCTTGGACGTCGTGTGGGCGACGATCCTCCAAGATGAACACTACCTAAAGAGCTTTCTTCTTCCTCCTCTAATATTCGGCCACCACCACCACCAAGGAAAAGAGAGCAAGGGAAAGGGATAGGGAGAGGGCCGACCACAATGAAGAATTCCACAAGAGAATAAGAGTTGTTGTCTTCCCTACTTCTCCTCTTCTTCTCCTTTTCTTGTATCCGGCCACAATGAAGAACCACAAGAGGTGGTCGGCCCTAGCATGAAGAGAAGCAAGGGCTGGCCCTTAGGAGAAAACTAGAGAGAAGAAAGAAAAGAATAGCATGCTTCATGAGGCCTCTCCTCCCCTTTTTTTATATTACTTGCCCAAGGCAAATAAGGAAAGACTTTTTATAAAAAATAAAATCTTCCTCATGTTTTTTCCTTTTCCCTTTTATTTTTCCTTTCTTTCCTTTTGATTGAATCAAGCACCAATCCTTGATTGGGTTTAATTTGATTGAGTCTTTTTAAAGGATGATTGGTTGGCCCCTTGCTTGGGCACCAAGCAAGGTGGCCGACCACAATTAAAAGGAAAGAAATAATCCTTGTAAAAAGATTATAAGCAAAGAAAAAACTCTTATAAATTTTACAAGCTCTCTTTCAATTTCCTAAAGTGAATGTTAAAAAATGAAAGTTTCAAAAAATTAAAAACATGTTTTTAAAATTTGAAACTTCTCTTCTAAAAAATTTTCTTTTTTAACATGGTGATAGAAATTTTAAATTTTAAAACTTCTCTTCCTTTTTTTCTTAAACCATGAGGATGGTTAAAAAAGGAAAGTTTTAAAACTTTTAAACTTTTTTTAAAAACATGTGGCCTAATTTAAATAAGGAAAGTTTTTAAATTTAAAATATCTCTTTTACAACTTGTAGTTTTCTATAAAGAGAAGATTTTAAAAATTCAAAACACCCCTCCTTGTTTGAATTAATGTGGTTGGCCCCCCTCTTGCTTGGGCACCAAGCAAGGGGCCGACCCCTTAAGAGGACAATGTGGCTGACCCTTGCTTGGTCACCAAGCATTGGGTCGGCCCCCTTCTTGGACACCAAGATGAGCTTATATTTGAATGGACTTGAGGCTTTAATGAGGCTATGACAGGGACCTAGAGGAGAAATTGGTTTTGGCCTTCCCATGAGCTTGATTATACCGTGTTCCCCCCAAACACACAACTCAAGTTCATCGATAATAACTCATTCCACTAGAGAGTTATTATCGCACTACCGCACCAATCCCAAATTACATTATGGGTTCCTTTTTATCATGAGTGTATTAGTCTTATTAAGATAATGAATGTCCACTAATTAAATGAGTTACTGACAACTCACTTAATTAATATCTTAGTCCAAGAGTAGTACCACTCAACCTCATCATCATGTTGGACTAAGTCCACCTGCAGGGTTTAACATGACAATCCTTATGAGCTCCTCTTGGGGTCATTCTCTACATAGATTAATAGGACACAGTTTTCTTCTATAATCAACAACACAAACTATAAGTTATCGAGTTTATTGACTTATCGAGTTAAATCTCGCCCATTGATAAGTCAAAGAAATAAATACTAAATATATGTGTTTGTTATTATATTAGGATTAATAGCACACACTTCCATAATAACTAAGGTGTAGTTCTTTTATAAAGTCAGTACAAAAAGAACTTACCTAAAATGGTTTTACTCAGTACACTTGGAGTGTATCAATGTAATTTATTAGTTAAGATAAACTAATAACAGTTTATTCCTTTCCATCTTAGTCGCGAGCAACTGTTTATAATTTATAAAGAACCGACAATATGATCTTCTGTGTGTGACACCACACAACATGTTGTCTACTATATAAATTAATTGAACAAATTACATTTAACAAATAAATGTAGATATTGACCACTGTGATTCTTTATTTCTAAATAAATGTTTATACAAAAGCTAGGCTTTTAGTATACACTCTAACAATCTCCCACTTATACTAAAAGACTATGCTGCCATATATCCTACCATACATCTGATTCCCAAACCTTCAACATGCCCATCAAAAGCTCTTGCCTTAGGGGCCTTAGTGAAAGGATCTTCCAGATTATCACTTGATGTAATCTAGGCGGCAACAACTTCTCCTCATTTATACGATTTCTCGTATTGGGTGGTACTTGTGCTCTATTGTGTTTACTTACCTTATGGACTTATGGTTTCTTCGAGTTTGCTACTGCACCACTATTATTACAATAAATTGTAATAATTTTTGGGCAAACTAGAAAACATGTCTAAGTCCATCATGAAGTATCTGAGACATACAACTTCTATGACTACCTGAGAGGCTGCCACTTACTCAGCTTCTATGGTGGAGTCCGAAAAAACACCTTTGCTTATCACTCTTCCATAGTTATGACTTCACCTCCTAAAGTAAACACAAAACCCCGAGGTCGACTTACTATTGTCCCTATCCGATTGGAAGTCAAAATCCGTGCAACCCATAGGGACCAAATTATCTGCCTTGTAAGCTAGCATATAATCTCTAGTGCCTCTAAGGGACATCAATATATGCTTTACCGTAGTCCAATGTCCTTGTCCATGGTTACTTTGATATCTGCTTACTATGCCCTCGGCAAAATAGATTTCTGATCTCGTGCATAGCATACATTAGGCTTCCGACAACCAAAGCATAAGGAACTGCCTTCATTTCCTCTATCTCCTTTGATGTCTTCGGAGACATCTCTTTAGATAAAGCTACTCCATGCTGAAAAGGTAAGAAATCTTTCTTGGAGTTTTGAATGCTTAAAACGAGCAAGGATTGTTTCGATATATGAAGCTTGGGATAAGTAAAATATTCTTTTCTTGCGATCCCTTATTACTTTGATCCCAAGAATATATTCATTCTGTTGGAGTGTATACTAAAAGCCTAAGCTTTTGTAAACATTTGTTTTGAATAAAAAATCACATTTGGTCAAATTATCTACATTTGTTTGTAGTTGTTCATTTAATTTATATTGTAGATAACATAGTGTGTGGTGTCACATACAGAATATGATGTTATCAGTACCTTATAAATTATAAACAGTAGCTCACGACCAGAATGGAAAGGAACAAACCATTAGAAGGTCGTAGTGTAATTAGGTATTAGTTTATCTTGACTATATAATTACACTAGTACACTCAGAGTGTATTGAGTAGGACCATTTGAGGTCGTTTCTTTTATACTGACTTTATAAAGGAACAAAGACCTCGGTTATTATGGAAGTGTGTGCTCTTAATCCTAATATAATAACAAACACATATATTTGATATTTATTTCTTTAATTTATCAATGGGTGAGATTTAGTATGATGAATCAATAAGCCCGATAAGTTGGGAAATGATATTACTTATAGTGTGTGTTGTTGATTATAGAAGGAAACTGTGTCCTAGAGATACTAGGTTGATAATGTCCCCAAGAGGAGCTCATAAGGATTGTCATGTTAAACCCTGCAGGTGAACTTAGTCCGACATGACGATAAGGTTGAGTGGTACTACTCTTGGACTTAGATATTAATTAAATGAGTTGTCAGTAACTCACTTAATTAGTGGACATTCGATATCTTAAACACAGGGAGACTAACACACTCATAATAAGAAGGAGCCCAAAAATGTAATTTGGGATTGGTGCGGTAGTTCAATGATAGTTCTCTAGTGGAATGAATTATCATTTATAAAATTAAGTTGTGTGTTCGGGGCGAACACGGGATGCTTAATTTTATCGGGAGACCAAAACCAATTCCTCCTCTCGGTCCCTATCGTAGCCTCTTATTTGTAGAGTTCTATACCCACCTATACCCACCTTCTATACCCACTAATATGGGGCCGGCCAAGCTAGCTTGGGAAACAAGCTAGGGCCGGCCTAGGTATAAGAGCCCTAGCTTGAACCCAAGCTAGTAGAGCCGGCCAAATTAAATTAAAAAGGGATTTTAATTTTAGTTTTTATTATGTGGAAGAAATAATTTATTAAAGAGAATTAAAATTAAAATATCTCTCTTGTAAAAGATCTACAAAAGATTAAAGAAAGAGATTAGATCTCTTTCCTTATTTGTAAATTGGTGAGTTATTTTATTTTCTCTTTAAAAATTATCCACATGTTGATAAAATTAAAATTATAGAAATTTCCTTTTATCAACCATGAAGAGATTTTTAAAGAGAAATTTTATTTTTAAAAATTTCCGGAAACAAATTAGGAAGTTTTAATTGTTGATTAAAACTTGTCTAATTTTTTTTCCTTCATTGATGTGGCCGGGCATTAGAGTTTATTTGGGAAATTTTATTTTATTTTTATCAAATAAATCATGTCAAGGAAATTAAGGAAATTTTATTGTAATTAAATTTTCTAATTTGCCTAGGCCAAGGAATATAAAAGAAGGGGTAGGGGTGCCTTCATGAGACACAACATCTATTATTTCTCTCCCTCTTTTGTTCCTTGGTGTGGCCGGCCATCCTCTCCCTCTCTTCCTCTTGTGGTGGTCGAACCCTTCTCTTCCATTGGAGCTCTTGTGGTGGCCGGATACTACTCGGAGAAGAAGAAGAAGAAGGAGAGAAAGCTAGCATCTCTTGGAGCTTGGTTAGTGTTTTGATTTTCTTCCTTGGTGAAGCTTCCTCTTTGTTGGCCGAACCTAGCTAGGAGGAGAAGAAGGTGATTGGTGGTTTCTCGTCTCGGAAGATCGTTGCCCACACAACGTCCGAGGTTAGAAGAGGAATACGGTAGAAGATCAAGAGGTTTTTCTACAAGGTATAACTAGTAATTTTTCTTTCCGCATCATGCTAGTTATTTATGGAAATAATACCAAATACATGAGGCTTACGTTCTATAATTTCGAATATGTTTTCCGATATTGTGTTCTTTTGTTTTTTCTTTTCCTTGTGATTTGATTGTTCTCTTTGGTTAACCTAAAGTTATTTTAGGAAATTAAATATTAGCTTTCTATAAAAGGTTTTGTCTAGTCGGTGGTGGTTGCTCCCATATCCAAGAAGGTCATGTGCCTCACCACGTCAGTACTGGGAACCAATTATGGAAATTAATATTTAATGAAATTAATAACTTAAGGAGAGTTGGGTTGAACGTGTTAAGTTCCGCAGGAGATCCAAGTCAAAACCTAAAAAACAAATAGATTAAGTTTTGGATCAAACATGTTAAGTTCCGCAGGCGATCCAAAATTTAATTTAAAAGAACACATGGTAGCTAGGAAAAGGTTCAGACCTTTGTACAAAATTTTTGTACAGTGGAACCTATAGGTTTTCCGAGTAGCAACCAACAATTGGTATCAGAGCTAGGGTTTTGCCTCTGTGTATTTGGTATTTAGTTTAATTATGCACATGTCATACATAATTTAGGCAGGTTAATAGTAGGATGTGCTAACTTTGTGGATGCAGGATCCAACTATTATGGATTTTAGTTATTATGTGTGTGATTGGACCCTTGGACATGTCAAGGGCATTTATATGTGTGTGCATGATTGTATTAAAATACAGCAGGAGCTGTATTTAGTTTTATTAGGATTTTATTTTTGATCTAGATACATGTACATTCCTTTTATGGAATATAGGATCAAAAATGTAAAATTCTATTTATGTCGCGGATCGATTCTTGCAAAGCGTGGAACCTTCTAGGAACCAGAGGCGCAGCGAAACTAGGAGAAAGATGGATGCGACAGCTAGACCCGGTGGCGGTAGCCAAATATGGCAGCAGCTTGGGATGACAACACACGGAGAACAACTAGAGATAAAAGCCATAATAGTTGAAAATTAAATTTTCTATTTATTGCTTTTATATTGTGCTATGTGTGCATGTTAGTTTACAAGTTTAGTAGGCTAGCATAGTTAAAATTCCTCATTTATAAATAACTAAGTGGGAGAGGGATTTTAAATAAATCCCATGGTCTCCATTACTAGTTTGTAAGTGATACAAACAAGCTTGCGCGTTGGCTCTGAGTGCCTTCCTCCATAACGGATGAGCTTGTTTGTGGATCACTAGAACAGACTTCCATTTTTGGATGACTATAGGAAATTAATTAAGAGCGTGTGATATTCCCCAACGGAAGGGGCATAATCTTATTAATGGACTTAGTGTCAAGTAATGGTATACACTTAGACACATCTAATAGTATCCTCCCCAACGGAGTCACTACTATTATTTGTGTGACCAAATAATACCAACTATTAATTTTATTTGTCAAAAAGTTAGGTTGACAAGATAATAAAATTAATGGGTTAAAACCCTCCTGTTACAAATGTTGAATTTGTATACGTCCACACTAACGTGGCATACAAAATTCACGGTGTTATGAGGTGTTGGTTAATTTAAAATAGTATTGTTTGAGGAATCAATATTATTCTAAATTTAGAGTTCTGACCAAAAGTTATTTGTGATTCTTATGATGACTTTCAACCCACTGTCCATCATCAACAAAATAGACTTACTGGACCTAATTACATAGATTGGAAAAGGAACTGGACATTGTTCGACTGCTGAAAGCTATAAATTTGTACTGACCGAATCTTGTCCCGATGCACCCACCGTGAATCTACCCAAGAGGAGATTGAATATCATAAGAGATGGGTAAATGAGATGGCGCGGTGTTACATTTTGGCTTCAATGTCAAATGTATTGCAACATCAAGATCAAGATTTACCAACGACTTATGATATTATGAACAATCTCAAGGAGCTCTTTGGTCATCGGGATAGGGCCTCTAGACAAGAAGCTATGAGAAAGATAATGGCACCACCATGCAAGAGGGTACTCCTGTAAGGGATCATATCCTAAAGATGATGGCTTATCCGAACGAGATACTTGAGGAGAAATTGATGGGGAAACCCGGATCGATATGATCCTCCAAACGCTACCTAGAAGTTTTGAGCAGTTCACTGAACTATAATATGAATAAAAGGATTTATTCATTAGGGGAACTACTGACCAGCAGAAGAATTATTTCATCACAATTCTCAAATTCACTTTGTTGAAAATGGTTCTACTTCTAAACCAAAAGGAAAGAAGAAGAAGAAACAAGTCGGCTCAAGAAAGAAAGTGAATAAATCTCAGTGTACTGGATTTAAAAGTGAAGAAGTCAAGGGCAAGTGCTTCATCTGCAAGCGTGCAGGACATTGGAAGGCTGCCCTCGTAGGAACCAAAACAAAGGTATATCTCATGCTCTAGTTGTTGAAACATGTTTAGCGGTGTTATCTACAAGCACCTGTAGATACGGAGCCACCGATCATGTCTGCAATTCCTTGTAGGGGTTCTAGGAAACCCGACGACTATCTGAAGGGAGATTACCGTCTACATGGGCAATGCTACAGAGGTGGATTGCAATGGGAGACGTCTACTTATCTTTTAGTAGAAATAGAAATTTGGTTTTAAGAAATTGTCTTTATGTACCCGGTTTAAAGAATTTAATTTCAGTTTCTAAACTATTTTTAGATGGATATTCGGTTTCTTTCAGAAACGATGTAGTTATTAAAAGAAATAAAGTGATTATATATTCTGGTGCATTAGTTGGTAATTTGTATACTTTAAATCCATTTTCTTCCACAAAGCAAAACATGGAAATTTATAACTCATCTTCTAATTCTAATAAGAAAAGAACCTTCGAAATGAACCAAGCATATCTTTGGCATCTAAGGCTTGGTCATATTAACTTAAATAGGATTCAGAGGCTTATAGCCGATGGACTTTGAGTTCATTAGAGTTGGAAAATTTTCCAACTTGTGAATCTCGCTTAGAAGGAAAAATGACCAAGAGGTCGTTCAAGGCCAAGGGTATAGAGCCAAAGAAGTGTTAGAATTGGTTCACTCTGATTTGTGGTCCTATGTCTGTCCAAGCAAGAGGAGGTTTTGAATATTTTGTCTCTTTCATAGACGATTATTCAAGATACGAATACATTTACCTAATGCGCCGAAGTCCAAGTGCTTTGATAAGTTCAAAGAATACAAGGTCGATGTGGAGAAACGACTAAGTAAAGTATCAAGACACTACGATCGATCGTGGTGGCGAATACCTCTTATGAGAGTTTAGGAATTACTTATCGGTGATTCAATCCCAATTGTCCGCACCTGAACACCCCAACTGAATGGTATAGCCGAACGAAGGAATATGACTCTTATAGAGATGGTTAGATCGATGATGAGTTATTGAATTACCAAATTCGTTTTGGGGATATGCTCCGGAAACAATTCCGAACTTAGTACCTTCTAAATCAGTTCTTCTACTCCCATAGAATTGTGGAATGGGCGAAAACCCGTCTAAGACATATTCGGATTTTGGGTAGTCCAGCACATGTGTTGAAACCAGATGATAAGTTAGAATCTCGCATGAAGTTCGCGTGTTTGTAGGATATCCCAAAGGAACAAAAGGTGGTTTATTTTATAGTCCTAAGATCGAAGGTCATTGTTAGCACCAATGCCCGCTTTTTAGAAGAAGACTATATAATGGATCACAAGCCCAGAGTAAAGTTGTTTTAGAAGAACTTAGAGAGGACACGTCTACTTGTATCAATAGTACAAGATGAAGTACCACAAGAGACGCAACACGTGTCACACATGATACACAACCACGCACAATGCCTCGTCGTAGTGGGAGGTTGTAAGGCAACTGAAGATTCATGTTTTGGGAGAGTCTTCGACTTGATCCCCGGGTAAACATGAACCCGATCCACGAATATATGACGAAGCACTCCAAGATATAGATGCAGATCTTGGCAAAGACAATGAATTCCGAAATAGAGTCTATGTACTCTAATAAGGTCAGGAGCTTGTAGAACCACCGATGGTGTAAAAGCCGTTGGATGCAAGTGGATCTACAAAGGAAAAGAGGGACGGGAAGGTAGAAACCTTCAAAGCTAGGCTTGTTGCGAAAGGGTACACTCGAAAGAGGAATCGATTATGAGGAGACCTTTTCACCGTGGCCATGCTTAAGTCTATCCAGATACTCTTATCCATTCTTGCTCATATGGATTATGAGATTTGGCAAATGGATGTCAAGACGACTTTCCTTAATGGAAGTCTTGAAGAGAACATCCATATGAAGCAACCGGAAGGGTTCATTGAAAAAGGCAAAGAGCATCTAGTGTGCAAGCTCAATCGGTCCATTTATGGACTAAAGCAAGCTTCAAGATCTTGGAACATCCGGTTTAATGAAGTAATCCAGTCATATGGATTTATTCAAAGTCCGGATGAGTCTTGTGTATATAAGAAGTGTAACGAAAACGTGGTGGTATTTCTTGTACTATACGTAGATGATATTTTGTTAATTGGCAACAATGTCAAGGTATTATCAGACGTAAGGGTATGGTTGTCCAAACAATTTGATATGAAGGACTTAGGAGATTGTGCACATATTCTTGGGATCAAAGTTATAAGGGATCGTAAGAAAAGAATGTTGTGTCTGTCCCAAGCTTCATATATAGATACAATCCTTGCTCGTTTTAGCATGCAGGATTCCAAGAAAGGTTTCTTACCTTTTAGACATGGAGTAGCTCTATCTAAAGAGATGTCTCCAAAGACATCGAAAGAGATAGAGGACATGAAAGCAGTTCCTTATGCTTCAGCTGTAGGAAGCCTAATGTATGCAATGCTATGTACGAGACCTGATATCTGTTTTGTCGTGGGCATGGTCAGCAGATATCAGAGTAACCCTGGACAAGGACATTGGACTGCGGTAAATCATAAATTAAAGTACCTGAGAAGGACTAGAGATTATATGCTAGTTTACCAAGCAGACGATCTACTCCCTGTGGGTTACACGGATTCAGATTTTCAATCAGATAGGGATAACAGTAAGTCTACATCAGGCTATGTGTTTACTTTAGGAGGTGGAGCCATTTCATGGAGGAGTGTTAAGCAGAAATGTGTTTCGGACTCAACCATGGAAGCTGAGTATGTAGCAGCCTCTGAGGTAGCTAAAGAAGCAGTATGGCTCAGGAACTTTCTAATGGACTTAGATGTGATTCCTGGTTTGCCCAAAATCATCACAATTTATTGTGATAATAGCGGTGCAGTTGCAAACTCGAAGGAACCACGAGCTCATAAGGCAAGTAAACATATAGAGCGCAAGTACCACCTGATACGAGATATTGTGAAGCGAGGAGAAGTTGTCATCGCCAAGATTGCATCAGCGGATAACCTGGCAGATCCTTTCACTAAGGCCCTTCCGGCGAAAGCTTTCGATCGGCATGTGGAGGGAATGAGAATCAGATGTATGGTAGAAGATATGGCAGCTTAGTCATTAGTATAAGTGGGAGATTGTTGGAGTGTATACTAAAAGCCTCATTTGTTTTGAATAAAGAATCGCATTTGGTCAAATTATCTACATTTGTTTGTAGTTGTTCATTTAATTTATATTGTAGATAACATAGTGTGTGGTGTCACATACAGAAGATGATGTTATCAGTACCTTATAAATTATAAACAGTAGCTCACGACCAGAATGGAAAGGAACAAACCATTAGAAGGTCGTAGTGTAATTAGGTATTAGTTTATCTTGACTATATAATTACACTAGTACACTCAGAGTGTATTGAGTAGGACCATTTGAGGTCGTTTCTTTTATACTGACTTTATAAAGGAACAAAGACCTCGGTTATTATGGAAGTGTGTGCTCTTAATCCTAATATAATAACAAACACATATATTTGATATTTATTTCTTTAATTTATCAATGGGTGAGATTTAGTATGATGAATCAATAAGCCCGATAAGTTGGGAAATGATATCACTTATAGTGTGTGTTGTTGATTATAGAAGGAAACTATGTCCTAGAGATACTAGGTTGATAATGTCCCCAAGAGGAGCTCATAAGGATTGTCATATTAAACCCTGCAGGTGGACTTAGTCCGACATGACGATAAGGTTGAGTGGTACTACTCTTGGACTTAGATATTAATTAAATGAGTTGTTAGTAACTCACTTAATTAGTGGACATTCGATATCTTAAACACAGGGAGACTAACACACTCATAATAAGAAGGAGCCCAAAAATGTAATTTGGGATTGGTGCGGTAGTTCAATGATAGTTCTCTAGTGGAATGAATTATCATTGATAAAATTAAGTTGTGTGTTCGGGGCGAACACGAGATGCTTAATTTTATCGGGAGACCAAAACCAATTCCTCCTCTCGGTCCCTATCGTAGCCTCTTATTTGTAGAGTTCTATACCCACCTATACCCACCTTCTATACCCACCCAATAGGGGCCGGCCAAGCTAGCTTGGGAAACAAGCTAGGGCCGACCTAGGTATAAGATTGGGTGGCCGGCCTTTGAACCCAAGCTAGTAGGGCCGACAAATTAAAAAGGGATTTTAATTTTAGTTTTTATTATGTGGAAGAAATAATTTATTAAAGAGAATTAAAATTTAAATATCTCTCTTGTAAAAGATCTACAAAAGATTAAAGAAAGAGATTAGATCTCTTTCCTTATTTGTAGATTGGTGAGTTATTTTATTTTCTCTTTAAAAATTATCCACATGTTGATAAAATTAAAATTATAGAAATTTCCTTTTATCAACCATGAAGAGATTTTTAAATAGAAATTTTATTTTTAAAAATTTCCGGAAACAAATTAGGAAGTTTTAATTGTTGATTAAAACTTGTCTAATTTTTTTTTCCTTCATTGATGTGGCCGGCCATTAGAGTTTATTTGGGAAATTTTATTTTATTTTTATCAAATAAATCATGTCAAGGAAATTAAGGAAATTTTATTGTAATTAAATTTCCTAATTTGCCTAGGCCAAGGAATATAAAAGAAGGGGTAGGGGTGCCTTCATGAGACACAACATCTATTATTTCTCTCCCTCTTTTGTTCCTTGGTGTGGCCGGCCATCCTCTCCCTCTCTTCCTCTTGTGGTGGCCGAACCCTTCTCTTCCATTGGAGCTCTTGTGGTGGCCGGATACTACTCGGAGAAGAAGAAGAAGAAGGAGAGAAAGCTAGCATCTCTTGGAGCTTGGTTAGTGTTTTGATTTTCTTCCTTGGTGAAGCTTCCTCTTTGTTGGCCGAACCTAGCTAGGAGGAGAAGAAGGTGATTGGTGGTTTCTCGTCTCGGAAGATCGTTGCCCACACAACGTCCGAGGTTAGAAGAGGAATACGGTAGAAGATCAAGAGGTTTTTCTACAAGGTATAACTAGTAATTTTTCTTTCCGCATCATGCTAGTTATTTATGGAAATAATACCAAATACAAGAGGCTTACGTTCTAGAATTTCGAATATGTTTTTCGATATTGTGTTCTTTTGTTTTCCTTTTCCTTGTGATTTGATTGTTCTCTTTGGTTAACCTAAAGTTATTTTAGGAAATTAAATATTAGCTTTCTATAAAAGGTTTTGTCTAGTCGGTGGTGGTTGCTCCCATATCCAAGAAGGCCATGTGCCTCGCCACGTCAGTACTGGGAACCAATTATGGAAATTAATATTTAATAGAATTAATAACTTAAGGAGACTTGGGTCGAACGTGTTAAGTTCCGCAGGAGATCCAAGTCAAAACCTAAAAGAACAAATAGATTAAGTTTTGGATCAAACGTGTTAAGTTCCGCAGGCGATCCAAAATTTAATTTAAAGGAACACATGGTAGCTAGGAAAAGGTTCAGACCTTTGTACAAAATTTTTGTACAGTGGAACCTATAGGTTTTTCGAGTAGCAACCAACACATTCTCCCAAGTCCTTCATATCGAATTATTTGGACAACCATACCCTTACTTCTGTCAACACTTTGATATTGTTTCCAACTACCAAAAATTTTATCTACGTAGAGTACAAGAAATATCACCACGTTTCCATCACACTTCTTGTATACACAAGACTCATTCGGTTATTAAATAAATCCATAGGTCTAGATTACTTTATTAAACCAGATGTTCCAAGACCTTGAAGCTTTACTTCAGTCCATAGACTGATTGAGCTTACACACAAGATGTTCTTTGCTCTTTGCAATGAACCCTTCTGGTTGCTATATATGGATATTTTCTTCAAGACTTCCATTAAGGAAAGCTGTCTTGACATCCACTTGCTAAATCTCATAGTTCATATGAGAAGTAATAGATAAAAGAATCCGGATAGACTTAAGCATGGCTACCGGTGAAAAAGTTTCATTTTTCAACAAGCCTTGCTTTGAAAGTTTCCACCTTCTTATCTATCCCTCTTTTCCTATTGTAGACTTATTTTCACCCAATGGCTTTTACACCATTTTTGGTTCTACAAGCTTCTAGACTTTATTAGAATACATATATTCTAATTATGTATTCATTGCTCTTTACAAAGATGCTGCATCTTTATCTTGGAGCGCATTGTCATATGTCCGGGAATTAGATTCATGTTCACCAGGAATCAAGTCCAAAGACTCTCCCAAAACATGAATATTTTAGGTTGTCTAACAACCCTCCCACTACGACGAGGCACTTTCTACAATTGTGTATCATCTGTGATACGTGTTGCAGTTTCTTGTGATATTTCATCTTGTAGAGTTGGTACTAGATTAGACATGTCCTTTATTATTTCCTTAAGAACAAATTTACTTATGGGCTTATGGTTTATTATAGTCCTCTTCTAAAAATCGTGCATTGGTGCTAATAATGACCTTCTAATTTTTAGGACTATAAACCTCCTTTCATTTCTCAAGGATAACTTATAAACAAGTGAACTCCTGTCCAACTTATCAGTGTCTCTCATGTGCTAGACCACCTGAATATGCTTCAGACTAGGCTTATGGTCATTCTGTAATTCTATGGGAGTAGAGAGTTCTGACTTAGAAGGTACTATGTTCACTTCCGTTTCCAGTCTATATCCTCAAAACGTATTTTGGTAATTCTGAATAACTTATCATTGATCTAACTATTTCCATAAGAGTCCTGTACCTTCGTTCTACTACACCATTCTGTTGGGGTGTACCAGGTGCAGTTAGTTGGAATTGAATCCCGTCTTCTGAAAAGTGACTCCTAAACTCTCCCAAGAGGTACTTGCCACTATGATCTCAGCGTAGTGTCTTGATACTTTTACCTTGACGTTACTCCACATCAGCCTAATACTCTTTGAACTTATCAAACACTTAGACTTACAATGCATCAAGTAAATGTACCCGTATTTTGAATAGTTGTCTATAAAATTGATGAAATATTCAAAACTACCTCTTGTCTGGATAGTCCTAGGATCACACAAATCAGAATGAACCAATTTTAACATATCTTTGGCTCCATACTCTTAGACTTAAAAGCTTCTTGGTTATTCTTCCTTTCAAGTAAGATTCGCAGGTTGGAAAAGATTTTCACTACCAATGAACCCAAGAGTTCATTGGTTATTATCCTTTGAATTCTACTCAAGTTAATATAACCTAGACTTAGATGCCAAAAATATGATTGGTTCATTTCCGAAGGTTGCTTTCTCTTATTAAAATTAGAAGATGTGTTATTAATTTCCATTTGTTGCATCGTGGGAGTTATTGGATTATAAATTGTCAACTAACATATAGAATAGATAACTTCCCTATTTTTCTTGATAACAAGTTTGTTATCAAAATAGACAGAATATCTATTCTTTGATAGTTTAGAAACCGTAATCAAGTTCTTTCTAAACTTGGTATATAAAGATAATTTTCTCAAAATACTTTTTATTCCTATCAGAGGATAAACATCTCCCACTGCAACAACTGCTACTTTTACAGTAATGCCCATGTAGACGATGATTTTTCTTTCATATAATTGGCGGGTTTCCTGGAACCCCTGCAATAAATTACAGACATGATCAGTTGTTCCCGTATCTACACGCTAGGTACCGGTAGATAACTCCACTAAAAATGTTACAACTAATGAATAAAATATACCTGAATTGTTCTTAGTTCTAAGAAGACAGTCTACCTTAATGTCCAAGTCCTATTTCCAATCATTATAATTGGAACTACTAAATCTTTTCTATAGTATAACAACTAGGGGATTGACTAACATTTGAAATCTTAACAATCACAAAAATATTTGGTCAAGACCAACTTCTTAAAATCCTCGTGAATTTTGTATGCCACGATAGTGTGGAAGTATATAAAATCAAAGAGGAGATTTTATTCATTAATTTTATTATCTCGTCAACGTTACTTTATGACGAATAAAATTAATAGTTGGTCTGTCTTTGATCAAATATTTGGTCAAAACTTTGAATTTAAAATAACATTGATTCCTCAAATAATATTATTTAAATTCACCAACACCTCAAACACCGAGAATTATGCATGCCACGTTAGTGTGGACGTATACAATTTCAACATTCGTAAGAGAAGGGTCTTACCCATTAATTATCTTGTCAACCTTGAATTACCTCAAACACCATGAATTTTGTATGCCACGTTAGTGTGGACGTATACAAATTCAATTGTTTGTAAGAGGAGGTATTACCCATTTTATATTGTCAACCTAACTTTATGACAAATAAAATTACCTCAAACACCGTGAATTTTGTATGCCACGTTAGTGTGGACGTATACAAATTCAATTATTTATAAGAGGAGGTATTACCCATTTTATATTGTCAACCTAACTTTATGACAAATAAAATTACCTCAAACACTATGAATTTTATATGTCACGTTAGTGTGGATGTATACAAATTCAAACATTTGTAAGAGGGGGGTTTTACCTAACTTTATGACACATTAATAGTTGGTAATGCTTTGGTCCCGTAAAACAATAGCAGTGACTCCGTTGGGGAGGATACTATTGAATGTGTCTAAGTGTATACCATTACTTGATACTTAGTTCATTAAATAAGATTATGTCCTTCAGTTGGAGAAGATCACACCCTCCTAAATAATTTTCTATAACCATCCATAAAGGAAGTTTGATCTAGTGATCCGCAATAAACCCATCCGTTGTGGAGGGAGGCACTCAGAGCCAACACTCAAGCTTGTTGCATCACTTACAAACCAGTAATGGAGACCGTGAAATTTATTTAAAATAAATCCCTCTCCCACTTAGTTATTTAAAGTGAGGAATTTTAAACTATCCTAGCATACATCACATGCATACACACACATCACAGTAAATGAAAGCAATAAATATGGAAATTTATTTTCCAACTATTATGACATTTTTCTATCACTGTCCTCCGTGTGCTCCAACCCTATCTGCTGCCATCTTTAGCCACCACCATCGGGTATAGTCGTCGCATCCATCTTGCTTCTTATTCTGCTGCGCTTCTAGTGCTACAAAAGTACCATGCCTCTCAAGTATCCGATCCGCGACAAAATAGAATTTTACATATATCGATCATATATTCCACGAGGGAATGTACATGTAATCTAGATTGAAAATAAAATTCTAAAATCCTAGGGCTAATACAGTTCCTGTTGTATTAGTTACATACAATCATGCACACACAAAATAATGCCCTTGACATGTCAAAGGGTCCAATCACACACAACATTTATAAGCCATAATAGTTGGAGCCAGCAACCAAAAAGTTAGCACATCCTACTATTATCCTGCCTAAATTATGTATGACATGTGCATAACCTATTTGAAAACCAAACACATAGAGGCAAACCCTAGCTCTAATACTAATTATTGGTTAGTCCTAGGAAAATTGTACCGGTTCCACTATACAAAAATTTTGTACAAGTGTGGAACCTTTCCTTAAATAATCTATTATGTTCTTTAGAAGTTAAATTAGGAATCACAGACGGAACTTAACATCATTGATTCCAAATTTAAATTATCCGTTCTTAATGGTTTAGATATGAATCGCAAGTGGAACTTAACACTATTGATTCAAATCCACCTACGTTATAAATTCCATTAAATATTAATTTCCAAAATTGGCTTCCAGGACTGCATGGCAAGGCACATGACCTTCTTGGATATGGGAGCAACCACCACCGCCTAGACAAAGCCTTTTAAGGAAAGCTAATATTTAATTTCCTTAAATAACTCTAGGTTTAACCAAAAGGAACAATCGAATCACAAATTCGAAAAACAAAGAAAACACAAACTCGAAAAATAAATTCGAAAAACTAGATCTAATGCCTCTTGTGTTTGGAATTCATAAAAAGAAAAATAACTAGTATAATGCGAAAGAAAATTACTAGTTATACCTTCTCTTTGTATGTTAATGACCTCGAGATCTTCTGCCGTATTCCTCACATTGCCTTGGACGTCGTGTGGGTGACAATTCTCCAAGATGAACACCACCCAAAGAGCTTTCTTCTTCCTCCTCTAATATTCGGCCACCACCACCACCAAGAAAAAGAGAGCAAGGGAAAGGGAAAGGGAGAGGGTCGACCACAAGCAAGAAATCCACAAGAGAATAAGAGTTGTTGTCTTCCCTACTTCTCCTCTTCTTCTCCTTTTCTTGTATCCGGCCACAATGAAGAACCACAAGAGGTGGTCGGCCCTAGCATGAAGAGAAGCAAGGGTCGGCCCTTAGGAGAAAACTAGAGAGAAGAAAGAAAAGAATAGCATGCTTCATGAGGCCTCTCCTCCCCTTCTTTTATATTACTTGCCCAAGGCAAATAAGGAAAGACTTTTTACAAAAAATAAAATCTTCCTCTTGTTTTTCCTTTTCCCTTTTATTTTTCCTTTTCTTTCCTATTGATTGAATCAATCACCAATCCTTGATTGGGTTTAATTTGATTGAGTCTTTTTAAAGGATGATTGGCCGGCCACAATTAAAAGGAAAGAAATAATCCTTGTAAAAATTTTATAAGCAAAGAAAAAACTCTTATAAAATTTTACAAGCTCTCTTTCAATTTCCTAAAGTGAATGTTAAAAAAGGAAAGTTTCAAAAAATTAAAAACATGTTTTTAAAATTTAAAACTTCTCTTCTAAAAAATTTCCTTTTTTAACATGGTGATAGAAAAATTTAAATTTTAAAACTTCTTTTCCTTTTTTTCTTAAACCATGAGGATGGTTAAAAAAGGAAAGTTTTAAAACTTTTAAACTTTCTTTTAAAACATGTGGCCTAATTCAAATAAGGAAAGTTTTTAAATTTAAAATCTCTCTTTTACAACTTGTAGTTTTCTATAGAGAGAAGATTTTAAAAATTCAAAACACCCCTCCTTTTTTGAATTAATGTGGTCGGCCCCCTCTTGCTTGAGCACCAAGCAAGGGGCCGACCCCTTAAGAGGACAATGTGGCCGGCCCTTGCTTGGTCTCCAAGCATTGGGCCGGCCCCCTTCTTGGACACCAAGATGGGCTTATATTTGAATGGACTTGAGGATTTAATGAGGCTACGACAGGGACCTAGAGGAGAAATTGGTTTTGGCCTTCCGATGAGCTTGAGTATCCCGTGTTCGCCCCAAACACGCAACTCAAGTTCATCGATAATAACTCATTCCACTAGAGAGTTATTATCGCACTACCACACCAATCCCAAATTACATTATGGGCTCCTTCTTATCATGAGTGTGTTAGTCTCCCTGTGTTTAAGATAATGAGTGTCCACTAATTAAATGAGTTACTGACAACTCACTTAATTAATATCTTAGTCCAAGAGTAGTACCACTCAACCTCATTATCATGTTGGACTAAGTCCACCTGCAGGGTTTAACATGAAAATCCTTATGAGCTCCTCTTGGGGTCATTCTCAACCTAGATTACTAGGACACAGTTTCCTTCTATAATCAACAACACACACTATATGTAATATCATTTCCCAACTTATCGGGCTTATTGACTTATCGAGTTAAATCTCACCCACTGATAAGTCAAAGAAATAAATACTAAATATATGTGTTTGTTATTATATTAGGATTAAGAGAACACACTTCCATAATAACTAAGGTATAGTTCTTTTATAAAGTCAATACAAAAAGAACTTACCTAAAATGGTCCTACTCAATACACTTGGAGTGTATCAGTGTAATTTATTAGTTAAGATAAACTAATACTTAATTACATTACGACTACTTCAACGGTTTGTTCATTTCCATCTTAGTCGCGAGCAACTGTTTATAATTTATAAAGAACCGACAACATGATCTTCTGTGTGTGACACCACACACCATGTTGTCTACTATATAAATTAATTGAACAAATAAATGTAGATATTGACCACTGTGATTCTTTATTTCTAAATAAATGCTTATACAAAAGCTAGGCTTTTAGTATACACTCTAACAGTCCCCAAGAGCTTCCAAGAACTGGCGAGAAGTGTCAGAGAAGATTGTGTGAAGATCGGGAAGAAGGAAGTTCGCGGTTGAACGCTTCATTGCCTTTATATCTGCACTTCTAGGGCTTCCAATCGATTGGGGCTCCTCCTAATCAATTGTCACGTCATATCCTAGTGATCTCGACCATCCAAAACCTATATCCTGTGCAACGGTCATATCCCAATCGATTGACCAATCGATTGGGGAGGCTTGAATCGATCAGCTAATCGATTCAGAGCCCTCTGTACTTTTTTCCGAAAAGTCAGAATCGATCAGCTGATCGACTCAGCTTTCTCGTGTCACACGTGATTTCTAGCCCCCAATCGATTGGCTAATCGATTGGCGGTGCCTTATCGATCGGCTGATCAATTGGGAAGCATTCTGTTTACGCGATATAAGCTCCCAAACGATCGACTGATCGATTGGCCTACTGTTTATCGCAGCACTCTCCCAATCAATCGGCTGATCGATTGGGCTTCGGTTCAATCGATCGGCTGATCAATTGACCACCCTTGACTTGCTTAACTCAAGCTCAAGGGACCCCAATTCCAACATCTGGTCAACCGTGGCCTGTTGAAACTCCTCATACCTAGCATCAAGTCAACCTTGACCTGCCAGGACTTCTTCACCAAGTGTTCGCTCAATCCTTTGACCCACTTGGACTTTTCTCCTTGTGCCAAGTGTCCAATCAACCTTGACCCACTTGGACTTACCATCTCATGCCGAGTGTCCGGTCCTCCATGATCCACTTGGGCTTCTACCAGATGTCCGATCACCCTTGACCCATCTGGATTTCCTTGTGCCTGGCTTTACTTATCATGTCTTTCCATCTATCTAGCTTCACTCACTACGACTTTCCATCTGTCTCGCTTCACTCACCAGGACTTTCCATCTTCCCGGCTTCACTCACAAGGACTTTCACTAGCTTCACTCACTAGGATTTTCCCACTGCCTAGCTTCACTCACTAAGTCTTTCACCTGACTTCACTCACTAGGATTTTCCAACTGCCTAGCTTCATTCACTAGGTCTTTCACTTAGCTTCACTCACCAAGATTTTCAACTGCCTAACCTCCAGTTAGAACTTTCCTAGTCAAGTATCCAGTCAACTCTTTGACCTACTTGACTCTTCTTCACATCAGACTGGTCAAACCTTGACTAGAGGGGAATTATTCCAACAATCTCCCCAATCAGATGATTTCTCCTATAATCTCTATATATTGTCAAAAATAGAAATCCAAACATCAAGACTCAAGCTTGAGCCAACTCAAGCTCAGTCAGCCTGGTCAACCTTGACCCAAGGATATTGCACCAACAATGGCTAGAGGTGATATTGTATCCTTAGTTATATTGAGTCCAAATCTAACTTAGCTGATATTTTCATTAAACCACTTCTTGAAGCTAAACTTAGTTTTTTATGAAGGGAATTGGGATTGTACTTTATTGAATAAACAAACAACCCTTCATGATCACTTCAAGAATGAAACTAAATTCATAAGCATAGAACCTCATTGAATTGATCGTCGTGATCGATTTAGGCCTCACAAAATCAATTGGTGAACTGGCCAATCAATTGGTAGTCATGATTTTAAAACTTAGTGCCCTAACTAATCAATTCATTCCTTCTTTCTCTCTTGAGCCCTAACTTCTTACTAAATCACCAGTTGTGTCCCCCTCCATCTGTTAGATTAAGTCACACGTGAGGGGGGGGGGTGAATCACGTGATTTTCAAAATTCATTCTTTTCAGTTTTTAAACCAACGCATGAACGTAGTGGAGAATAAGCGACAAAACCACATGAACACAAGTGGTTTACTTAGTTCGGAGCCTTCGGTGACTCCTACTTCAAGACTCAGGTCCCACGGACCTATCTATGGGTAATCTACTAAAATACTTCTTTCGGTACCTCCGGAAGAGGAAATCGAGTACAAAGAAAGTTAGAACAAGTGCAACACATTGCACTTGTTCTTTTGCAATAATTAAGTACAAGGAAATAATTCCGTTACCAACACTTAGATATGAGAGAGCTTGTGTGTCAATCTACTGGCCACGATCGAAAATCCTCAGAGTAGTAGTCGGGCACAACAGCTTCATAGTAGAGTCGCAGTAAGAGTCTGGAGCAGTCGGAAAGTCATTTGGATGCGTAGAAGCTCGTATGAGTGTTGTATTTAAAGCTTTGGGTGAGCATCCTTATAAAGAGCTTGGAAGCCACCTTCCATAGCCATTAAAGGTGCCTCCAACCTGAGAAATCTGATTTCAAACAGCCCGGCTTCTATCCACAACGAGGTGTGAATTCTATCTTGTAGAAGGCGCCTTCAAGCCATTGAAGGCGCCTTCCATGAACAGTATGAAGGCGCCTTCCATAGCCATTAAAGGCGCCTTCAAGTACTGTTCATTCGAAGGATTTTTGCTCCTTTTACCATGCAAGTTGTGTTAGTCCAAAACTAAAATATCTAACCTGCAAAACAAAGTTAGCACAGTGAAAAATAAGAAGTAGTAATTAGTTCATGTCCTCTTAGGACTAAAAACTAATCAAGGTCTCATATTAGGGATCTAAAATAGACCTAACCTAGATCGACGCCTATTGTCCCTCAACTGGGACACATCATCACCGAGTCATCCTCCTCTAGTGACTTACATTTACTTACCTGCCAAATATCTGATCCTTCATAACTATATAAACTTTCTCTACTTTGTTTAGTATCTGACCAAGTTAATCTACTAAGACTTGCCTACAACATTGAGTTAGCACAATAGATATAAAATGGTAAAGACAAGACAGGTTAACATTATTAATAATTCGCTAGTCCGGTCGACCGCGCGTCACATCTTACCTAGGGTTACCTTTCCCTAGGGATGCCCAGCTTCACTCACTAGGACTTCCATTGCCTAGCTTCACTGACCAGAACTTCCACCACCTAGCTTCAGTCACTAAGGCCTGACTTTACTTACTAGGACTTCTATTGTTTGGCTTCACTCACCAAGACTTCCACCACCTAGATTCACTCACTAGGGCTCAGCTTCACTCACCAAGACTTCCACTACCTAGCTTCACTCACTAAGGCCTGACTTCACTCACCAGGGCTTCCCCTTACCTAACCTCCAGTTAGGACCAGTCACTCAGTAGACTTCTCACCTGTCTATCTTTCGGTTAGGACTTACCCTTGCTAGTAGGATTTTCTCTTCCAAAAATTAAGTCTTGTTTGAATCAACCCTTAGTCAAACTGACCAGACTAAGGTTCATTGTCAAATATTGAAACCCTAGAGGTCGGTTGCACCAACAATCTCCCTTTTTTTAATGTTTGATAATTTTCTTAAGTTACGCTTAGGTCTCTAAGGGTTAATTCTCAAAGTTTGAGAGATTCGAAAAGTTTGGGAGTTAAGAAATATTCTTAACTTTTCTAACTTAAGATCTTAACTTTTATAACTTAAGATGACTCTCCCCCTTTAGCACACATCAAAAACACATGACTTGAAGGTTACTCTCCATTAAGTTTTGCACCAACAATAATATTTGAAAGACATAAGTAAGTGTTTCAAAAATATAATTAAGATATAATTTCCCAGAGTAGTTGTTAAAGGAGACTTTTAAAATAATTTTTCAAGATGGTGTTGTAGACTAATATGTAAAGTTGCTTTTCAAGTTAACTTTTAAAGCAACTTTTGACATTCAATTTTCAAAACATTTTTGAAAATAAAAAATTCTTCCAATATTTTTCAAAGATATGTTGCACACAATTTTCAAACATAAAATTTTGTAAGAATTTTGCAAGATATTTTTCAAGGTGTTTTTAAAGCAATATTCCAAATAATGTTAAGAACTAAGAGTTTTGCAAAAGAGTATTTCTTAAAAGATTTTCAAAGTAATTCTAAACGGAGTTTCACATATTTGTAAAACTGATTTTTGAAAGAATTTTAAAAATTATGTTTAATCTTTCATCAAGACTCCCCCTCAACTTGACACCCCTTTAGGAATCCTTGTTAACTACAAGGAAAGCTTCCTGTGTGTCTAGGGTGTTGGATCCAAATTAAAAGAATATTTAAGCTATATTTAGAATATTTTTTAAAAAAAGGTATTTTAGAATAATTTCAAAATTTTGAAAGAAAAATAATTTTCAAATATTTTTGTTAAATAATTTTCAAAGAAATATTTAGAAAGAAAATTTCACAAGGATTTAAAAATACTATTTTGATTAAATTTGTCTTTCAAATAAGTCTCCCCCTTAATCAGGCACTTCCTTAGTGATCCTGTCTGAGAAGCTGAACAAGACAGAGATCTGGTAGAAAAAACCCACCGCTGATGAAGAATAATGCCTAGAGAATGCCGATCCGAGAAACCCAAAGCGGATCCAAGAAGATGAAGCCCCCAAATATCCTCTTGAGGCAAAATACTAATGGCGATGAGGAAATCCAATCGAAGAACACCGGCTTCGGAACTCCCAAAGCTTCCTGCGCATAAGAGACCAACCAACACTACCGTCAGTGACCTAAGACTAGGGTGAGAATCCCTGGCTAGGCCCTCCGACGCTCAAGTCAGTGATCTCTCTCAGTGTGGAAGAAGGAGGAAGAAGATGAACAGTAGTTGAAAAATTAGGGTTCTGAATGTGCGCAGTGATGTGAACTTACCTTGCCAACGGAGAGGATTCCCCTTTTTATACCACTTCATATAACCTCCGTAGTCATGAAGTGGACCCCGGTTTGTTAGAGTTTGTTATGAGATGACGTAAGCTGTGTACTTATGGTGAATGACTTTTTAAGGAATCTTCTTCGTACCCCAGATGTACCTTCTTTGTCGTCTAACACCTATAAAATGATCTGAAAACACATTTCCCGCCAAAATATATAACACTGGTTATGCAATCGTATATTGCAAACATATTTAGGAACTACTTTATTTGTAATATCACTTCTCTTTTATCCTATCAGTTTGCTTTCAAAGTGTTTCTATCCTTCCTATTCACCTCTCCTGTTTTTGCTATATCAGCGATAGCTTAATGTACTAATGTTTCTTGTCTCAGTCGGAACTAGGTCTGGCTAGGTTTGACCGATTATTATTACCTCTTGTGAGGTTCCTGAGGAAGTGTTTGTTCGAGCTACTTTATTTATTATTCTAACTAACATTGGGCTATATTTTATCAAATATCTTTTCAAAATATTAATCAACCTAGCTGATATTAACCTTCCTTCTTGGGGGCATGTCTCGGTTGATACTAGTCTACTCGCTTTGGAAGTATATCCCGGCCGATATTGGACTACCCCTTTGAGGTATATGCCAATTGATATGGGTATTCCTCCTTGGAGGCATATTTCGGTCGATACAAACCTATCTCATTTCAAGGTATATCCCGACCGATATTGGACTACCCCCTTTGAGGTATACGCCAATTGATATGGGTCTTCCTCCTTGGAGGCATATTTCGGTCGATACAAACCTATCTCCTTTCAAGGTATATCCCGACCGATATTGGACTATCCCCTTTGAGGTATACGCCAATTGATATGAGTCTTCCTCGTTGGAGGCATATTTCGGTCGATACAAACCTATCTCCTTTCAAGGTATATCCCGGCCGATATTGGACTACCCCCTTTGAGGTATACGCCAATTGGGTCTTCCTCCTTGGAGGCATATTTCGGTCGATACAAACCTACCTCCTTTCAAGGTATATCCCGGCCGATATTGAACTACCCCCTTTGAGGTATACGCCAATTGATATGGGTCTTCCTCCTTGGAGGCATATTTCGGTCGATACAAACCTACCTCCTTTCAAGGTATATCCCGGCCGATATTGGACTACCCCCTTTGAGGTATACGCCAATTGATATGGGTCTTCCTCCTTGGAGGCATATTTCGGTCGATACAAACCTATCTCCTTTCAAGGTATATCCCAGCCGATATTGGACTACCCCCTTTGAGGTATACGCCAATTGATATGGGTCTTCCTCCTTGGAGGCATATTTCGGTCGATACAAACCTACCTCCTTTCAAGGTATATCCCGGCCAATATTGGACTACCCCCTTCATTTGGTAATATCCTTTCCCTTTCTTACCGGGGACCCATGAAACCTAACCCATATCACTAGCCTTCCCTTCAAATCTAGTCGAAGGAGGTGTAGACGACTGACTAGACACACAAGTCTGATTTTGTCTTTTCCTACCTTTGATTCTGCCCCAGATATTGAAATGACCTCACAGATTTTGTGTACATCTATCTAATGTGGCTAAGTATAGTGATCCCGTGAACCTCAGTACAGTGATTCCTTGGGTCTTTTGATCCTTTAAATAGGGTTACAACCTTCTCTCCGTTCACCACCTATCTTAGTTCTTTTCCTTCCTTGTTAACTTTTATTACTTTTTTCTGGCTAAGAGTATGGCTTCGGCTCCCCCTCTTTAGGGGCGACTCTTGTTGGACAAGGCAAGATCTATGTATGAGTTTATTTAAGTTATTGCTTCGGCTAACTCTAGGGTTCGAGGAACTGTCTTAAGAGATGAAGTTTTTCAAAGTTTAGCATTTTCATCCAAAGGTACCAATGCTCTGAAGGCTCAAGAAACTTCAGAGAGATTTTCACTACTCATGGAGGGCCAACTGAATAGCTCATGGATGTCGCGAGAAGGGCACAGCACATATTTGCTGACGGGCTAAGCTGGGTGGCTCTAGTTGCAGAACTCTAGGGCTTGAGGAGGGAAGGGGCTTTTTCACTTACTTTTCCATCATGGTCTGAATAGATCCATCCCCTTCCCCTTGCCCTTGAGTCTTTCTGCTTCATTGTTTTCTTTGTCCAGGGAAAAATATTGCCACTTATGTGCCTTGACAAGCCTGGGCGAGGTAAAATGTTTCCATCTCTGCTCCATGGTAAGTTTGACTCCAGTGGGACTGAAATTTTCTAAGCGTTTCAAGAGCTTATGTTTGTAATCTTTGTTATCTGTTTGAGATTTATTGTTCTGAGGGGAAATGTAATGTTATGTATTTGACCAGATTCTAAATGTAAAAACAACCCTTTGTATTGAATTAAGTGAGTCTATTGAATCCTTCTGATTTATAAGAATAAATGTGATGTTATGCCCATTACCCCCTTCGTATATCTTATGTGTCATTTATCATGGCCGAGGCTATTTTAATTGTTGGGATACTTCTATATTATAGCTAATGTTATATCAACCAATATTAGCTTATCTATCATAAACAAAACTGTCTTAGTCGATGTTATATTTATCTATTGTAACTAACATTATATCGACCAGTATTATCTCGTTGATCATAAACAATATTATTTAAACTGATATTATACTTGTCTAGCATAACCAAAGTTATGCCAGCCAGTATAAAATTATTTTGATCAATGCTAGTCTGCATTTGATAAGGATATTAATTTAAAATCTGTTATTAGTCTAAATCTCTATCCTTAAATGTTTTTGTCCTTAGCCTGGGCTTAGTCAAAATTCAGTCCTTTTCACTTTATTATGTCCTGTTAATTACGTCTCCTTTCGAAACTTCCTAGCTGGTGATTGACTCTTCTTCGCGTAAGAGAATGTTAGAAGTGTACCACGAGGTGTTACCAACCCCAGCGTGATCCGATCTGTCACATCCAGTATAAATGTTTCTTTATGATGATATGACACATACTTTCTCTTGCCGCTATGTCACATAAGCCTTTACCTTTTTCCTGTGATCCTCAGCGTCTGCTGAGATAAAAGTGTTTTGATCTGACGACGGTTGTGTGCTTTTCAAACCCTAAACCCTTCGTCTCCTTTTCAACTTTGTCCCTTCTTTTCTTTTCCTTAGCGTTCTTTTCTCGCTGCAGTCTTCAACCAAACCCCGTGCTCACTGTTTCTCGATGATCTTCTTTCTTGTTTTCAGTAAATAATCTATTTTTTTGCTAGCCTATACTCTTGTCCATGGCTGAGGAAGCAATTGCTCCTTGGTACGTCCACATGTCTTCTTCTTTTGATAAAAATGCTAGGCTAACCATCCATCGTCAGTATGAAATTCCCCGGGAGTATGGCATCATAATCCCAAAATCGGATGATCGTCCTCATCGTCCCCCTGCTAACTGCGTAACCTTTTTCAAGGATCAGTTGATAGGAGGTTTAAGGTTTTCCATTCCTCCTTTATTGATTGAAATAAGCCAGTATTTCGATATTCCTTTGCAACAATTTGCCCCCAACACATTTCGTTATCTATGTGGTACTTACATGTTGTTTCGTTTGCGAGATATTCCTCCTACTCCTCAAAATTTCTTCATGTTCTCTTATCCCAAGTGTTCGGAACCTGGTGTTTTCTTATTTCATTCACGGACTAAAATGGTTCTTTTTGAGGATATGCCCTCGTCTCTCAAAGCATGGAAATCCCATTTTTTCTTCCTAAAATTTCCAGGACTCATTCCTTGGTCTCATGCCTGGAAATCCTTCTTGCCCCCCTTGCCCGACGTCAAGGAGTTTCATCTTCATCCTTCTTTTCCTATTTATTGTGAGAAATTGTTAAGTTATCTACTTTCTATCCCCAAGTGGTTGAGAGTCGATCTTCTATACCTGTTTGGCTTAAGCCCCGTCAAACCTGATACTCAAGTCCCTTTAGGTAACACCTTGTTTCTTTCTTCTTGCTTTTCACTAACTAAACTATTTTCCTTTTCTGTGTAGTGGAGAGTTTTTATGACGCTCTGATTGATGAAGAACTACGTCTGGAAGAGGATGTAATTCGTGCCAAAGAAAACGAACTTCTGGCTTCTATTATTCCTCCCTCTTCAATCGAAGAGCCGGCTCTTTTAGCTGAGGTACCCAGCTCTTTGGGGGTTCTTGAAGCTCTTGAGGCTCCTAAAGGTCTTTCTACAGAGATCCTTGCTATTTCTTTACCCGCTGTTACTTCACCAGTGGCTGCTGCTGCTTCCTCATCTGCTTCTCTTCCCATCATTGAACTCACGTCTTCTGGTAGCCCCAATAAATCAATAGCTGAACTTGCTACTAGCAAACGCCCGGGGCGCAAACTTACATGAATTCCTCCTTCTAAAAGGAGGCTTGTCCTTCTGGCTAATGAATAGGTTTCAGAAGGTTTTGTTCCTGCTGACCCTCCTTCTGATGAACCTACGTTGGCCGAACTCTACCCTTCTCTTACTTTTCCTGCCTCACCCTTCTCTAATGCCAATGCTTCTGGCGATGTCTCTTTCACTTTTCCCCTATCTATTCCAACTTTTGGATCTTTACCTTCTTCACATTCTTCTTATTTAGTCTTTACTCCTCCCTCTATCCCTAGTTCCTCCTTCTCTGCTGGTTCTTCTACTATTCCTGTTCTCCCCCATATTGCTAGGAGGTTCCTTTGCCAGCGATTGGGATGAAGTTCGTCCCATTTTTGAAGAACTCAATACTTCTGAAGCAATTGATCGTTTCTCCCATAAGGAGAATCAGGTATGTTTACTAACGTCTACTCTCTATTTCTTAGCGGTTATCTCCTGACCTTTTATTATATTTCTAGCGATGGATAGAAAACATGGGCTTATCTCGACTGATGCACAATTTATACAACGAGAACAAGAAACTAAGGTTCGAGAATGATAAGCTGAGACAACATGTTACTGAGTTATCTTCTGCCACATTTTCTGCTACTACCAAGAAGCAACTTGAAGCTCAGATTGAAAGTCTTCAAGCACAATTCAAATCAGCTACGGACCTCAACCAAGAATTGACTTCCAAAATTGGCGAACTAAAGGCTGATTATGAAGCAGAATTGGCTGAAAAACTCAAAGCCCTGCAACTGAAGGAAGATGAAATAACTTCCTTGAATACCTCCCTTAATTCAGTTAAAGCCGAGTTCTCTATTAAAGATAATGAACTGAAGACTTCCCAAACGGCTTTGGTGGTCTACAAGGTGACCGAAGATACTCGTTACAAAGAATGGGCCACCGCCATGATTGAATCTCCTGAATTCAATAGGACGATCGTGAAGTCCATCTTATCAGCCCTTACTGCGGGAGCTCAAGGGGCGATTCAACAATTACGAGAGGAGAGCTACTTATCTCGCGACTCTCCTCCTAATTTCCTAAATCGTTGCAAACTCATTGAGAACAAGCCCCCTGATCTATACACTCAGCTGACCTTAGTATGACTTAAATTTAAATTTTTATAAAAGGGGGACCCAAACTCTGTGATGACAATCTGACAAACTTATGTGAAGTTGATTATCCCTTTTTCATTGTTAGTTTTACTCTTCCTTATGACAGTCATCTGTCTTGTTTAAATATATTAAATGTGGCGTGGTTGATCATCATAAAACCTCACCCAACAGATTATTATGTTTAGACTGTTTCATTATGACCGGACGGTATATATCAATGCTGACAAATACCATTCGATACTTTATAGATCAATTATGTTTTGTCCGATCTGGCATAGTTTTATTGTGACGTTCCCAATATCGGTCGATTTTACTTGATTGATTTACACCTATATCTTCACATATTATTTTATGTATTAATCAAGTCTCATATGGTTTTATCATAGTGTATATTATTTAACTTATTGTGATAAGCTTTTGGTCGACATATTTGGGTGGTTTTTGTCTCGGCCGATCTATCAGAACTGCCTGATTCATATCTATGGACCTCATCCAGTAGCCTCTAACCAAGTCTTGTCTGCTAACTAATACCTTGCACTCAACTTTTGCCTTATTTTATTACACCAATAACCTGAACTTATAACTACTGGACTAATTTTTCTTTATATCCGTCAAGCTTTCTTAAGAATTATTTCTAGGGAAACTTTACACATTTTTCATGGAAGATTACTTAACTTTACCTCTTTTTCTTGATTTTATCCTTTAATATTATCACCCGTTTATGGTGATTGGAATCCCGAGTACTTTTTCTTTTCTTATTTTCTTCTGTTATCTCTGTTTGGGGGTTTTAACACAGGGCCGAAAGAAAAACAAGGGTTTTATGAAGTTTTCTTCCGCTTTCCCCCATCTCTCTTCATTTCCCTTGATTCCTCTTCCTTCTATTGTCTCTCTATGGCAACTTCCCCTCCTGCATGGTTTCTCTCATGCGCTTCCGACCTTATAGATACAGAAGAAGTGGATTTAAAGGCGACCTATGGTTTTCCTTCTTATATAGTTCGTCCCACTCCTCAAGATAGTCCACATCTTCCTCCTTTAGGGTGTATATCTATCTTTCGAGATCAAGTCCTACAAGGTTTCGATTTCCTCTCCACTCTTTTTTCTGTGATGTTAGTCTCTATTTTAATATTCCCCTCAATCAGTTTGTTCCTCAATCCTTTTCTATCCTTATGAGTTTTGTCGGGGTATCTAAACTGTTAGATTTTCCCTTGTCTCCTCGTCTTTTTCATCACTTCTTTGTTCCTCATCGAGTAGATATTGGTGTTTTCAAATTCCAATCTCGTCCCAAGGCTATTTTGTTCAACCGAATTCCTCCTCAGGGGGAACGGTATCATAAATTTTTCTACATGCGTCTCCCTTCTCCCCCTCCATTTCCCATTCAATGGATATATGACCTACCTCCGCTTCCTAGCACCCATAATCTTCTTCACGATCCCTCTGTTGCTTTTGCCTTACCTAAACTGAGAGGAGCAAAATTCAGCTTGCCGCATCTAATTGTGGAGGGTTTGATGTTTCCTTTTGGGATAGGCAATATTGACACTCCTTTGGATGGCTCTTTTGGTATGTATAAACATTTCACTTCGCATTTACTGATTAGTATATTTCTTTTATAATGGTGTTCAATTCCTGCGTTCCAGCTGATGCCCTTCTTTCAGCTTTTATGTACAAGAATCCTGCTATTACTAAGTCCTTTGTTAACAATCTTGGTGAAGAATGGTTGCGAGCTCGTCGGGCTAATCCTGATTCCTACACCTTGGGCTTGCTATCCGAAGAAGAACAACGAGCAGAGGCTGTCGCGGCCATGGAAGAGGAAGAAGAAGAGCCTTTCATTGCCTTAGTCAAAAAGCCAAAGCTTACTGAGGATGCCCCCTTTAGCGATTTCTTTGGTACTTTTGTGCAAGCTCCTCTTGTCCCGGCACCCATTTCTCTTGAGAGAGGTAAGGCACCAATAACTCCTACCCACATTATCTTTAATCCTTCTCTTAGGATGATGAGATCTGGTCTACTCATCCCCTCTTCTTGTGTTATTATTTCAGCTCATTCTGCTTCTGCTTCTGCTTCTGCTTCTGAGATGGCCATTATCCCTTCTGTATCTTCTGCACCTCCTGCATTGGCCTTGCCTCCTTTGGCTTCTAGGCCTCGGGCAAAACAGACACCATGCCGGAGATCTTCTCCAAGTGCCAGTCCTTCAGCTATTAGTGTTTCCATAACTGAATCAACCTCTCCTGCATTGCCACCCTCTATTCCATCTAGTTCTTCTTCTGCTTCTCTTGTTTCTACTATTTCTTTTCCTTCCATTGCATCTTCTTCTTCTTTACCTCCTTCTTCCTCCATTCCCCGACCTTTATTTAAACAGGCTATGGGTCTACCCTCTCAATTGGGACAATCCTCTGATCCACCTAGCTATGGTTCTTTGCAACTACAAGGCCTATTGGCCGAATCTTGGCTGCAAGGTCAAGAACAACTAAGAGGCCTTAGTCTTCCACATCGAGCTGACCGCCATAGTCGTCAGGCAGTAGCTGTAAGTATTTCTGGTTATATGTTATCAACTTCGTATCCTTATCTTTAACTATATCATCATTTTTTGTTTAGTTCCTTGCATCAAGTCTGCATATCGACCAGCTACTTGTGTCTAAAGACCAGGAAAATAATAAATTAAAAGCTCAACTAGAGACATTGAAGGCTACTTTACCTTCTCCTAATAATGACCTGGCTCAGTTGCAAGAGAAAGTGATTTTGCAAGATCAACAATTAGGGGCATTGAGACAGGAATTAGAGGAATCCTAACAATTATTGAAAGACAAAGAGCTTGCAAGGAGAACTCTGGAATTACAGGTGGATCGACTACATTCTGGTCTCCGATTGGAGATTGCTTTAAAGGAAAAAAGCTCTCTTAGATGCTTCTCATAAAAGTCTTATTTTAGAGAAAGTAGAGAAGCTTCATAATGCCTATCTTTCTGACCAAGCTCAAGACCTAGCCTCTCATGATTTCACTATCCTACAGGAACAAAAGCAAAGGAAAGCTCAAGATGTTGAATTGTCACTGCTCCATAAGGAATTGGAACAGCTTAAATCAGAAAAGGATGCTTTAAAAACCAAAACACAAAACTGCAAGCTGATTTTCAAAGCTATAAGGAGCAAGAGAAGAGTCGATGGGAAGAGTGACGTCTGGCTTATTTAAAGTCTTCGGCTTTTGCCCAAGAATTTGTCCGTAGAATAGTGGGTGCTTTAAATCATTCTGTGTCGGGAGTTCTTCGACAATTAAGAGAGGGTGGTTATCTACCCAAGGAACCTCCCCCTTCTTTCATAAGTCGTCGCCGGCTTAACGAAGAGCTACCCGCAGATTTAAAAGGTCCTTTTAATTAATCATGTCTATGTATCAAAAAAGATTGTCCATAAAAGACTTGTAACGGAAACAACTGGTAATGAAAAGAAGTGTAACCAAAACTTGGTACTTAAATGATTGCGATGTATAGGAAATTTTTGATACTTACCTGTTTCTCTATTACGCTGGTTTGAGAATGCCTCTTTTGAAATGCTTCCGAGCACTAAGTATAAGTTTTATTCGAGAATTCCTTGCTCATCTCTTGAAGTTAAACCTCGTCTTGATGAACCCTTCTGCAGATAACATCCAGTGTGCTTCATATTTCAAAAGAATGAATAATCCCGAGTTATTTTAGATAAGGAACTGTATAAAACTCCTGAGTTCCGAGCTGAGTATAATACTCCTGGCAAATTTTAAATACAGATTTCCATATGAATGGGCCTCTGGATAGAAAATGTGCCATATGCATAGAATTCCCTTTGAACCCTGGCTTCTAATTCAGTGTAAAATGTCAACCGATTTTGTGAATAAATCCATATAACTTTGTGTTTACCATGCCAATATAATCCCGATTGATTAGGCTTTAAAGTCTTCAGTTCCTCCCATGAAGACCCGTCCGAGTTACTTCATGAGATTTTTCGATCTACTATTGTTCTGTGATGGTTTAAAGTCTCCGATTCCTCCCATGAAGACCCGTCTGAGTTACTTCATGAGATTTCCCGATCGACTATTGTTCTGTGATGGTTTAAAGTCTCCGGTTCCTCCCATGAAGACCCTTCCGAGTTACTTCATGAGATTTCCCGATCGACTATTGTTCTGTGATGGTTTAAAGTCTCTGGTTCCTCCCATGAAGACCCGTCTGAGTTACTTCATGCGATTTCCCGATAGACTATTGTTCTGTGGTGGTTTAAAGTCTCCGGTTCCTCCCATGAAGACCCGTCCGAGTTACTTCATGGGATTTCCCGATCGACTATTGTTCTGTGATGGTTTAAAGTCTCCGGTTCCTCCCATGAAGACCCGTCCGAGTTACTTCATGCGATTTCCCGATCGACTATT
This sequence comes from Zingiber officinale, assembly GCF_018446385.1. Classification (NCBI taxonomy): domain Eukaryota; kingdom Viridiplantae; phylum Streptophyta; class Magnoliopsida; order Zingiberales; family Zingiberaceae; genus Zingiber; species Zingiber officinale. Next base: position 48,497,359 of record NC_055996.1, on the reverse strand, counting down.
GTTCTGTGATGGTTTTTACTTCATGCGATTTCCCGATCGACTATTGTTCTGTGATGGTTTAAAGTCTCTGATTCCTCCCATGAAGACCCGTCCGAGTTACTTCATGCGATTTCCCGATCGACTATGTTTTGTGATGGTTTAAAGTCTCCGGTTCCTCCCATGAAGACCCATCCGAGTTACTTCATGCGATTTCCCGATCGACTATTGTTCTGTGATGGTTTAAAGTCTCCGGTTCCTCCCATGAAGACCCGTCCGAGTTACTTCATGCGATTTCCCGATCGACTATGTTTTGTGATGGTTTAAAGTCTTCAGTTCCTCCCATGAAGACCCGTCCGAGTTACTTCATGCGATTTCCCGATCGACTATTGTTCTGGATGGTTTAAAGTCTCAGGTTCCTCCCATGAAGACTCGTCCGAGTTACTTCATGCGATTTTCCGATCGACTATTGTTCTGTAATGGTTTAAAGTCTCCGGTTCCTCCCATGAAGACCCGTCCGAGTTACTTCATGCGATTTCCCGATCGACTATGTTTTGTGATGGTTTAAAGTCTTCGGTTCCTCCCATGAAGACTCGTCCAAGTTACTTCATACGATTTCCCGATTGACAATTGTTCTGTGATGGTTTAAAGTCTCTGGTTCCTCCCATGAAGACCCGTCCGAGTTACTTCATGCGATTTCCCGATCGACTATTGTTTTGTGATGGTTTAAAGTCTCTGGTTCCTCCCATGAAGACTCGTCCGAGTTACTTCATGCGATTTCCCGATCGACTATTGTTCTGTGATGGTTTAAAGTCTCCGGTTCCTCCCATGAAGACCCATCCGAGTTACTTCATGTGATTTCCCGATCGACTATGTTTTGTGATGGTTTAAAGTCTCCGGTTCCTCTAATGAAGACCCGTCCGAGTTACTTCATGAGATTTCCCGATCGACTATGTTTTGTGATGGTTTAAAGTCTCCGGTTCCTCTCATGAAGACCCGTCAGAGTTACTTCATGAGATTTCCCGATCGACTATGTCTTGTGATGGTTTAAAGTCTTCAGTTCCTCCCATGAAGACCCGTCCGAGTTACTTCATGAGATTTCTCAATCGACTATGTTATTATACTAATTTACGATGTTTGTACTGACCTTTTTCTGGATTTTTCGTAGGGGAGCTGAATAGATCTTTAAAATTTCCCACTGTTGATTGCTCGAAAAGAGATTATAAAGGTTCTACCAATACTTATCAATCTGTACATATCACATTTATTTTTGTGGCGATATTTGCTTTGTATTGCATTTATTGAAAGAAATGTAATACATGAACTGTAAGGATACTTGTCTTCTTTTCATCGGGAACTTACTTCAGATAATTATAATTTGTTCCTTCTGACATATTCTTAAGTAGCATGGTCTTGTTAAGTCCGGTAAGGTTGTAAATGATTGGCACTCCAAGGACGTTCTAGAATTCTTCCATCAGTATCTTGGAGATAATATGAGCCTGATGCGAGCTTTTCCATCACTTTGTAGGGTCCTCCCCATTGTGGTGCCAACTTACTGACATCCCCAACATGTTTGATACGCTTCCATACTAAATCTCCTACTTGGAAAAATCTGGGGATGACCCTTTTGTTGTAATTTTGTCTCATTCGTTGTCGGTATGATACTAGACGAGCAGCAGTTTTATCTCTAATTTCCTCTATCAAATCCAGCTCCATGAGTCATCGACCCCCATTGTCTGCATCATATAATTGTCTTCTATCAGATTATATTCCCACCTCAATGGGAACTATTGCTTCTCCCCCATAGACTAATTGAAAGGGCGTGATTCCTGTAGCTTCTCGAGGTGTAGTACGATATGCCCAAAGAACGCTGGGTAATTCATCTACCCAGCTGCCTCCAACATGATCTAGTTTGGTTTTTAAACCCCTTATAATTTCTCTATTGGTTACCTCCGCTTGACCATTACTTTGCGGATAAGCCACAGAGGTAAAAGCTTGAGTAATACCATAACTTTTACACCAAGCTAAAATTCTATCTCCTTGAAATTGTCTTCTATTATCAGAGACTAATTTATGAGGAATGCCAAATCTGCATATGATATTTTTCCACAGAAATTTAATAACTGCATTTTCAGTAATCCGGGCAAGTGGTTCTACTTCTACCCATTTGGAAAAATAATCCACTGCTACCAATAAAAACATTCTTTGTGCAGCCGCCATAGGAAATGGGCCTACTATGTCCATGCCCCGAAGGGACATGAGACTATATAGGTTTTCAACAACTGTGTGGGGTGATGTGAAATATTTTGATGTTTTTGGCAAGACATACAAGTTCTTACCAACTTATTGGCATCTTCGTGTAAAGTAGGCCAGAAATACCCTGCTAATAAGATTTTACGGACCAAGGATCTCCCTCCTATATGACTACCACATGAACCTTGATGCACTTCCTGTAGAATAAATTGTATATCTTCCGTGCCGATACACTTGAGCAAAGGTCTAGAAAAAGCTCTTTTATATAATTGTTCTCCTATCATAGTGTACTGAGCAGCTCTCTTCTTAAATACCCTTGCTTGTTCTGTATTACTCGAAAGAGTACCTTGCTATAAATACAATATGATTTGAGCTCTCCAGTCACCCTGAATTTCTGCGTCAGCTTGTCTTTTGATACAAGATATTATCAAAGTTTGTTCTACTGGCCGATCTAGACTCCATGGCACTATAGCGGAGGCCAGCTTGGCCAATTCATCTGCTACCTGATTCTCAGCTCGAGGAATTTTTTGTATATTTACTTCTTGAAACTGGGACTTCAACTTATCGAATGCCTCAGCATATAGCTTGAGCCTGTCATTATTAATTTCAAAATTACCTGATAGTTGTTGGGCTGCTAATTGAGAATCAGAATAAATGAGTACTCGAGCTGCCCCTATATGCCGAGCGGCTTGCAATCCAGCTATCAAAGCTTCATATTCTGATTCATTGTTAGTAGCTCTGTAATTCAATCTGATAGAGAGTTGAAGTCTGTCTTCTCTTGGAGATATAAGAAAAATACCAATTCCGTTGCCCTGTCTAGTTGAGGAGCCATCTACATAAATTTTCCAGATGCTTTCTTCCTCAGGGCTTTGGACTTCTATAATGCAATCTGCTAGGGCTTGTGCCTTGATGGTTGAGCGGGGTTGATACTGTATGTCATATTTACCAAGTTTAGTGGTCCATTTGATCAGCCGACCTGATGCCTCTGGGTTGAGTAACACCCGTCCGAGAGTACTGTTGGTTAACACAATAATTTCATGTGCTAAGAAATATGGGCGCAATCTCCGAGCAGTTAATACTAGTGCATAAGCCAATTTCTCTAGTGTAGTATATCTACACTCGGCTCCTTTTAATAAATGGCTAGAAAAATATACAGGTTGTTGTTCTTTTTCCTCTTGTCTAACTAACACAGAGCCTACGGCGTTTTCATTAGCTGACAAATAAACCCAAAGAGTTTCTCCTACTATAGGCTTAGCTAACACAGGGAGAGTAGACAAATAATCTTTTAACTCTTGGAAAGCCTTATCACATTCTTCATTCCACTGAAATTTATTGGCCTTTCTGAGTATTTTAAATAAATGGAAGCTATGATCGGCCGACCTGGAAATGAACCTAGACAAGGTTGTAATCCGGCCGGTCAGTCTTTGAGCTTCTCTCATGTTGCGCGGCGGCTCCATGTTCTGAAGTGCCTTGACTTTGCTCGGGTTGGCTTCTATTCCCCGCTCGGACACCATATATCCCAGGAATTTTCCCCCTTTCGCTCCGAATAAACATTTGTTCAGATTTAACTTGAGCTCATATTATCTTAATGTCTTGCAGGTCTCCTCTACATCCCTGCATAGATCAACAGCTTGAAGAGATTTAATTAAGATATCATCTACATATACTTCCATATTTCTTCCTATCTGCTTCTGGAAAACCTTATTCATAAGCCTTTGATAAGTTGCTCCTACATTTTTTAATCCGAAGGGCATAACATTATAACAATAAGTACCTTCAGATGTTATGAAACTGACCTTTTCTTGATCTTCTTTAGCTAAGGGAACCTGATGATAGCCCTGATAAGCGTCTAGCATAGAAATGTACTCACATCCAGCAGTGGAGTCTACCAGTTGATCAATCCTAGGTAATGGATAATAATCTTTTGGGCAAGCCTTGTTGAGATCTCAGAAATCAATGCACACTCGCCATTTGTTTCCTGGCTTAGAGACTAACACTACATTAGCTAATCAGCTAGGAAATTGTACTTCCCTGATGTAGCCAGCCTCCATAAGTCTAGCTATCTCTTCTTTGATGATTTGGTTCTGTTCCGCACTAAAATTCCTCTTTCTTTGCATGACCGGACGGGCATCTGGGAAGACATGTAAGGAATGCTCCATGACAGTAGGAGAAATGCCTGAGACTTCTTTTGGCGTCCAGGCAAATACATCATTATTCTTCTTTAAGCATTGTATCAGTTCGGCTTTCAGAATGAGATCAAGGTCAGCTGCAATATACGTAGTAGCTTCAGGCCAACCGGTCTGGATCTGAACTTCTTCCTTTTCTTCATAAACCAGAACAGGCTGCTTCTCCTGAATGGCATTAACTTCCATTCTTTGAATCTTTCGGGCAGTGTTAGCTTCAGCCTGAACTATCTCTACATAACATTTTCGGGTTATCTTCTGATCACCTCGCACCTCCCCAACTTGATCATCAACGGGAAATTTAATTTTTTGACAAAAAGTAGAAACGACGGCCCTAAACTCGTTCAAGGCAGGTCGACCCAGTATCACATTATAAGAGGATGGGACGTCTACCACCATGAAATAAGATCTCCTTGTTCTCATCAGAGGCTCCTCTCCTAGAGATATGGCCAACTTTATTTGTCCCAATGGTTGCACTTCATTGCCCATGAATCCATATAGGGGAGTGACCATCTGTTGAAGTTCACTCGGGTCAATCTGTAGTTGATCGAAAGCCTTCTTAAATATAATATTGACAGAATTGCCCGTGTCTATAAAGGTATGAGAGATAGCGTAGTTGGCTATCACTGCTTTAATGATCAGGGCATCATCATGGGGTATTTCTACCCCCTCGAGATCTCTAGGTCCAAAACTTATTTCAGGACCAGCTGCTCGCTCCATGCTACACCCTACAGCATGAATTTCTAGTCTTCGGGCATGTGCTTTCCTAGCCCTATTAGAATCCCCATCAGTGGGCCCGCCTGTAATCATATTAATATTGCCCCGAACTGCATTACTCCTGTTTTATTCTTGTCGAGTTGTCATGGCTTCAGAAGGAGCTTTCTCTGATACTTGACTAGTACCGGCCGGGGTGGACAATGCATCCTGCCGAGGCTCGACCGGACGATATTCCAACTTGAGCGGACTCTGCTGTCTAGGGTCCTATTGCCGATAATAATTTTGCCTCTGATAATGCTCCCTATTGGCTCGTTTATTTCTTAAAACAAAACCGTCTTCAGTATGATGACTGCTAGTTTTATGATAAGTGCACCATCTCTTTGGTGCCTCTGGCTGTATCTCCACATGTTGTACAGCCTGCGGACGATATTCTGGTTGACGGTGAGGTGGATGAGTTGCTCTAGGTCCTCTTGGTGGAGGAGCAGGGGCTGGCGCTTTCTCCTTAACCTGGATAGGAGAAGAGGTAACCCCCTCCTTCCTTCGAGCGGCTTGAGCTTCTTCCACATTAATGAATTCGGTAGCACGCTCAATCAAGGAATCAAAATTAACAGGAGGATTTCTCACTAAATCTTTAAAGAAATCATTATCATTTAAACCCTGAGAAAAAGCGCTTACTAATATTTCTGTGGTGGCATTAGGTACGTCGATAGCTACCTGATTGAACCTTTTGATGTAGGCTTGGATGGACTCCTTGGATGTCTGCTTAATTGAGAATAGACTCTAAGGAGTCTTATGATATCTCTTGTTGCTGGAAAAATGATGCAGAAAAATTTTCTTGAAGTCTTTGAATTTTCTAATAGACTTCTCTGGAAGTCTCTTAAACCAGCGTTGCGCAGCTCCTCCAAGAGTAGTAAGAAACATCCGACACTTCACCCCATCAGAGAATTGTTGTAATAATGCTACATTCTCAAATTTCAATAAATGATCCTCTGGATCTGTTGTTCCAGTGTACTCTCCGATCTGAAGATTTTGATACAACTTAGGAAGCGGATCCTCCAGTACACTTTGAGAGAATGAAGAGATGACCTTTTCTGGTGAGCTATCACTAGTTATCATTTTGATCTTACGCTTTTCTTTGTCTGGTGCTTCGCCAGAGGATTCCTGAAACACAGGCTTTCGACCCCCCCTGCTCCATGGGGGTGCGAAAAAAGGCTCATGGACGTCTTGTCGGAGAAACGGCTCCTGGGGGAAAATACGCATGTTCCTCCTCCTCCAGCTCTTTTCCTTTCCGATGCTCAGTAGTTGAAATTGCCGGATTATGAGCTGTTGGTAGAGTATCCCGAATGTGAGCCTGAAGTTGTTGTTGTTGTTGTTGTAAGGCTTTCTGTACATGAGAATTGATGAGGAAATCTAGATCCTCACGACTAATAGTGAGTAGGTTTGATTTTCCGGCCTCTTCCATCTTGTAGTCTCAGATTCAGGTGAAGTTCCCACCATAGTTTGCAAAATCGCGATCCGGATCGTAGGATCATACGATCCTACGATCCGAAAACCCAAAATCGATCCAGGATCGTGCAGAATCATTTTTACAGTAGTATCGCAGCAGGATCGGTAGGATCGGAGCAGAATCGGTAGAATCGGAGCAGAATCGGTAGAATCAGAGCAGGATCGGAGCAGAATCGGAGCAGGATCGGTGGAAGCTTTGAGAGGTCATAACTTTTGACTCGGATTGAACCACGGGGCCTATAATATATCAAATTAAAGCTTGTTCAGAGATCTTTAATAAATTTCAAAGTTTATCCTTAACCATTATCTTTTTTTCATCTTATTAGAATTTTAAATTATTTAAATATATGTTTAATTATTTTTGAGTTAGTTTTTTATCAATAATATTCTGTCATTTATTTTTCTCAAAATAATAAGTTTTTGGATGTCTATTGTCTAGTATTGTGTGGCATCAACCAGTCTTTAGAAGATTATTTCCGGCATTCATATTTGAATCAAAGGATTCAATAGCTTCTGTTATATACGTTAGATGCTTTGTTGACATTTAAATTGAATTATCTTATAAATCAAGGAAATATTTTTGACATTGTATGTGTTATTATTATTGTGTTAATAGATATTTTATATTCTTTCATTTTATGATATGAAAATATAAATATTATTACTATGCGAGAATGATAGTTGAATTACAAGTTAATTTAAATTTGTACATGTACTAATGTAATTTGATGTGTTGAGTATAAATAATTGCATATATATACAAAATTAGTTATTTATTTATATGTAAATGAGTTTTTTAAGTATTTTTTCTAATTATTAATCATGTATGATAAAATTTTAAGGGTTTTTGGTAGGATCGTACGATTCTACGATCCGATCCTGACTGATCCGATCCTGACCCTAAATTGATCCTGCGTAGGATCGCGATTCTACAAACTATGGTTCCCACAGACGGCGCCAAATTTGATCCTGTCTGAGAAGCTGAACAAGACGGAGATCCAATAGAAAGAAACCCACCGCTGATGAAGAATAATGCCTCGAGAATGCCGATCTGAGAAACCCAAAGCGGATCCAAGAAGATGAAGCCCCCAAATATCCTCTCGAGGCAAAATACCAATGGCGATGAGGAAATCCAATGGAAGAACACCGGCTTCGAAACTCCCAAAGCTTCCTGCGTACAAGAGACCAACCAACACTACCATCAGTGACCTAAGACCGGGGTGGGAATCCTTGGCTAGGCCCTCCGACGCTCAAGTCAGTGATCTCTCTCGGTGTGGAAGAAGTAGGAAGAAGATGAACAGTAGTTAAAAAATTAGGGTTCTGAATGTGCGCAGTGATGTGAACTTACCTTGACAACGGAGAGGATTCCCCTTTTTATACCACTTCATATAACCTCTGTAGTCATGAAGTGGACCCCGATTTGTTAGAGTTTGTTATGAGATGACGTAAGCTATGTACTTATGGTGAATGACTTTTTAAGGAATCTTCTTCGTACCCCAGATGTACCTTCTTTGTCATCTAGCACCTGCAAAATGATCTGAAAACACATTTCTCGCCAAAATATATAACACTGGTTATGCAATCGTATATTGCAAACATATTTAGGAACTACTTTATTTGTAATATCACTTCTCTTTTATCCTATCAGTTTGCTTTCAAAGTGTTTCTATCCTTCCTATTCACCTCTCCTGTTTTTGCTATATCAACGATAGCTTAATGTACTAATGTTTCTTGTCTCAGTCGGAACTAGGTCTGGCTGGGTTTGACCGATTATTATTACCTCTTGTGAGGTTCCTGAGGAAGTGTTTGTCCGAGCTCCTTTATTTATTATTATAACTAACATTGGGCTATATTTTATCAAATATCTTTTCAAAATATTAATCAACCTGGCAGATATTAACCTTCCTTCTTGGGGGCATGTCTCGGTTGATACTAGTCTACTCGCTTTGGAAGTATATCCCGACCGATATTGGACTACCCCTTTGAGGTATATGCCAATTGATATGGGTATTCCTCCTTGGAGGCATATTTCGGTCGATACAAACCTATCTCCTTTCAAGGTATATCCCGACCGATATTGGACTACCCCCTTTGAGGTATACGCCAATTGATATGGGTCTTCCTCCTTGGAGGCATATTTAGGTCGATACAAACCTATCTCCTTTCAAGGTATATCCCGACCGATATTGGACTACCCCCTTTGAAGTATACGCCAATTGATATGGGTCTTCCTCCTTGGAGGCATATTTCGGTCGATACAAACCTATCTCCTTTCAAGGTATATCCCGGCCGATATTGGACTACCCCCTTTGAGGTATACGTCAATTGGGTCTTCCTCCTTGGAGGCATATTTCGGTCGATACAAACCTACCTCCTTTCAAGGTATATCCCGGCCGATATTGGACTACCTCCTTTGAGGTATACGCTAATTGATATGGGTCTTCCTCCTTGGAGGCATATTTCGGTCGATACAAACCTACCTCCTTTCAAGGTATATCGCGGCCGATATTGGACTACCCCCTTTGAGGTATACGCCAATTGATATGGGTCTTCCTCCTTGGAGGCATATTTCGGTCGATACAAACCTATCTCCTTTCAAGGTATATCCCAGCCGATATTGGACTACCCCCTTTGAGGTATACGCCAATTGATATGGGTCTTCCTCCTTGGAGGCATATTTCGATCGATACAAACCTACCTCCTTTCAAGGTATATCCCGGCTAATATTGTATCCTTTCCCTTTCTTACCAGGGACCCATGAAACGTAACCCATATCACTTAGGATACCCTTATTAACCACCTATGTGTCTAGGGATCTACAAGTTTATGGTTGACTTTAAAGGATCGAGACACTAAATATTGGTCAACATTCTTTTAACTATCTAAGTGTCTAAGGGTCTAATTGTAATCATGACTCAATTTTCTTTTCCTAGCATCTCAACCATTCTAGATTTTCAAACATAGTAATCTTACGTATTTAGAGAGATGCTTAATATATATTATCTAAGACAGACATAATTGATTTTTTAAATTTTAATTCTAACTTAAATAATTCAAAATTAATCAAGAATTAAATTTGATTAATTAATATCTTGAATCATTAGTTAATCATAGATTATTTAGTTATTTTGAATTTTAGAAGTTGTATTTAAGTAAAGTCCAATATTGTTTTGACTGATCTAGTTAAATTAATTTTAGAGTAATAGATCATATGTTAATGCATTAAGTTAAGAATGAGTTAATAGTTGAATTTTTTATTTACTTTTGAATTAGGATTAACTATAATTTAATATACTTTAATGTTAATTTGAATTAATAGGTAAGTTACAATTATTTTTGGATTAATAGTAAATATTGAATTAATTATTGAAACTAATTAAGTTGAATAATTTACAATAGTAATTAAGTTTGATTAATTGGTCAGAATGATTAAAATTCATATTATTGAATGAATTATTAAGTTAGGACTGACTAATTAAAATTTAAGTTAATTGATTGTTACTTGATTTCAGATATGTTAACTTGAAATAATTAACTAATATAAATACTTATTGAAGTTCAAATTTAATTTATATTTGAATTTAATTAAGTTTAAGCATTAAGTTTTAGGTTTTAGTTTTAATTTTAAGTAGTTTAAGTTTTAGTTGATTTAATTATTTGTTGAAACCAGATTAAATTAAATAAACTTTAAGTTTATGATTTTATTAATTTTTAAATAATTCTTAAAACAATTTTTAAAGGATTTTCAAAATAATTTTTAAAATAATTTTTGGTATAATTATGAAATGTATTAAAATCATTTTTAAAAGATTTTTAAATTAATTTTTAAATTAATTTTTAAATATTTTTAATAAAGTTTTTCAAAGATTTTCAAAATAAATTTTTAAAGATTTTAAAAATACATTTTAAAAAGATTTTTAAAATAATTTTTAAAATAATTTTTAAAAGATTTTTAATTACTTCTTAAAATATTTTAAAAATACTTTTTAAAAAAATTTAAAAATACTTTTTAAAATATTCTTAAAATAATATTTAAAATATTTTAAAATAATCTTTAAAAGTTTTTTTAAAACACATTTTAAAAGATTTTTAAAATAATTTTAAAAAAAATTTAAAAAAATTTTAAAATACTTTTTAAAATATTTTTAAAATACTTTTTAAAATATTTTTAAAATAATTTTGGAAATATTTTTTAAATACTTTTAAAAAGATTTTTATTAACATATGTTTAATTCAATTTTGATTTTAACCCCCTTTTTTAGTATTTTATTTTATTTTTATTTTATTTTATTTTAATTTAATTTAATTTTATGTTTATTTTATTTCATATTATTTAAAGTTAATTTAATTTAATTTTAATTTAGTTTATTTTTTAATTTTAATTTAGTTAATTTATTTTAATTAATTTTTAATTTACTTTATTTTTAATTTCAAATCCTTAATCTTCTCACCCGATTTATGTTTCCAGTCAAGGAATCTATAGTTTTGTAAGATGAGTTAAGTTTAATTTTAGAGTTTGGTTTAACTTTGTGTTAGATTCAAGTTTAGATTTGGGTTCAATAAGTAAGCATTTTTTGGATAAACTTCTGAGCTATAATGAGTCACCTAGACATTATTAGAGTAACCATGCCTTCAAAATTTTCCAAATAGTCCTATGCACTAAACTTAAAAACTCTGGTCTAACGAGTTACGATTCATAAAGGGTAACTTCAGTTAGTTCCACTAAGTCAAAGACACCAGGTTGAAATCATATCTTCCTAGACATGCATAAACAGAGTTTCCCTAACATACTACCATCCAAAACTTTACCAGTACCATTGATCAAGTTAAACTTTTATCCCTTTTTTGACTAATCCTAATTACCTAGTCGGGTAAACTATTATTTTGGAGGTGTCAACTAGTTTGGTGCCTCCTCCTGAATTATATATTCTTGGATTTTAGTTTTTAGATTTGTGTTGATTTAATTTAGGTTTAGTTATTGCTTTGTACGATTTTATTTTATTTTTATTAATTAGTTTCATAATTAAAAAATACTTGATTATAACTTGATTTTTGGAGTTTAAGTTTTAAATTTGATTTAGACTTATAATTCGAGTCTAAATTTTGTATGTTGATGAAATTGTTAATATTTTTTTTTCTAATTTATCAATTTTATCTTTCAAAAGCTTGTTTTGTTTTTCTAACTTTCTAACGCTTGAAGATAAAGTTTTAAACTTTGAACATTATATGATGATTTTGAGTTGTTCTTATTTAGATTTGAGATAACTTGATTAGTTAAATTATGTGAGTTAATTGATTTGTTTAAGTGAGCAAGCATATCTAATTCTTGGGGAGAGTATACACTTGAGCAATAGTGGTTGTCTAAGTTATTAACACGTGTAGAAAAAATAGGATTTTCATGTACTATAAACTTACTAACATTTGCTCTCCCTTGATCTTTGGGTCTTCTTTCTAGGCATTGATGTTTGCAGTGACCCATCTATCTGCATTTGAAACATTGGATGTGCTCCTTCCCTTTCTAGACTTTTGATATTGATTTTCGCTTTGCCTCCGATTGTGTGGTTTGAGTCTTATACGTGGGGCACTTACTTTTGTAATGCCCTCTTTCACTACACTTAAAGCATGTTATATAATCTTTAACTTTTAAATTTACAAATTTACTTTTTGAATCCTCATTAGGATTCTCCCCCTTGTCCACCGTCGTTTCAGATTCTGATTCTGACTTTTGTTCTTACTCTGATTCAAATCCTTCTACCTCCTCCTTTGTTATTAATGTCATGAAGCTGGTTTGGTCTGATTCTCCTAAGTCTAAGTCTGAGGATGACTCTGGAGATTCAGATTCAGATCTGAGCTTGAGTTTGACTTGATCTTCTAGCTATGACACATCCTCGTGAAGTTTGTTCAGCCAGGTCCAAAAGTCGTAGGCATATTTGAATTCTCTGGCTCTGCTAACAATTTTATTAGACAATAACTCTAAAATAAAATTTATTACCTGTTTGTTTGCCTCTAAATTTTGAGTGAGCCTTTTCAATGCTATTCCACAGTCGAAGTCGCCCATCATGATAAAGCACTCCATTTTGCATCCTCCATAAATTGAATTCATGCCTCATGTACATTTCATATGGAGGTGGTTCATTGACATTTCACTCAAGCGTCTCTTTGTGCTCCATTTCAAATATCTCTCAAAAAGAATCAGAAGGAATGTTGCAAGACTAGGTCTTGGATTAGTAGAGTTTGAAGAAAAAATATCGATGATTTTTGTGGTGTTGCACCAACTTTAAGAAAAAAACTGAAATTTATCAATTCAAATAAAATATGAAAATCTAAATTCAAAAAGAAAATAAAACAAAACAATTCCCCCTTGATTGATTGGTGGTTGCACCAATTTAGAGCAAAACTTGACTCAGATACCACTTATTAGATCGAGTCGCACGTGAGAGGGAGGGGGGGTGAGTGAATAATGTGGTTTTCAAAATTCATTCTTTTCAGTTTCAAACCAAAGTATGAATGCAACGGAGAATTAGCGGCAAAACCACACGAACATAAGTGGTTTACTTGGTTCGGAGCCTGCAACTCCTACTCCAAGACTCAGGTCCCACGAATCTATCGATGGGCAATCCACTAAAATACTTCTTCTGGTACCTCTGAAAGAGGAAGTCAAGTACAAGGAAAGTTAGAACAAATGCAACACACTGCACTTGTTCTTTTGCAATAATTAAGTACAAAGAAATAATTCCATTACCAGCACTTAGATGTGAGAGAGCTCGTGTGTCGGTCTGCCGGCCACAATCGAAAATCCTCAGAGCAGTAGTTGGTTGCAGCAGCTTCGCAGTAGAGTTGCAGCAAGAGCCTGGAGTAGTCGGAAAGTCGTTTGGATGCGTAGAAGCTTGTATGAGTGTTGTATTTGAAGCTTTGGGCGAGCATACTTATAAAGAGCTTGGAAGACGCATTCCATAGCCATTGAAGGTGCCTCCAACCCAAGAAATCTGATCCCGAACAGCCTGACTTCTATCCATGACGAGGTCTGAATTCTATCATGCGGAAGGCGCCTTCCATGAATAGTACGAAGGCACCTTCCATAGCTATTGAAGGCGCCTTCGGGTACTGTTCATCCGAATGCTTTTTGCTCCTTTTACCCTGTAAGTTGTGTTAGTCTAAAACTAAAACATCTAACGTACAAAACAAAGTAAGTACAGTGAAAAATAAGAAGTAGTAATTAGTTTCTGTCATCCCAGGACCAGGAACTAGTCAAGGTCTCAGATTAGGAATGTAAAATGGACCTAACCTGGATCGATGCCTACTATCTCTTAACCGGGATGCGTCATCACCAAGTCACTCTATTCAAGTGACTTACCTTTACTTATCTGCCAAACATCTGGTCCTTCAAATCTATTTGGACTTTCTCTGCTTTGCTTAGTATCTAACCAAGTTGATCTACTAAGACTTGCCTGTAACATTGAGTTAGCAAAATAGATATAAAATGGTAAAGACAAGATAGTTTTTAACATTATTAATAATTTGCTGGTCCGATCGACCATGCACAGTCGACCGAAAACCAGTCGATCACATCTTACCTAGGGTTACCTTCCCCTAGGGATGCCCAGCTTCACTCACTAGGACTTCCATTGTCTGACTTTATTCACCAGGACTTCCACCACCTAGCTTCACTCACTAGGGCCTAGCTTCACTCACCAGGACTTCCATTGTCTGACTTCACTCACCAGGATATCCACCACCTAGCTTCACTCACTATGGCCCAACTTCACTCACCAGGACTTCCACTACCTAACTTCACTCACTAGGGCCCGACTTCACTCACCAAGGCTTCCCCTTACCTAACCTCCAATTAGGACTAGTAACTCAGTAAACTTCTCACCTGTCTATCCTTCGGTTAGGACTTACCCTTGGTAGTAGGATTTTCTCTTCCAAACATCAAGTCCTGTTTGAATCAACCCTTGGTCAAACTGACAACACTAAGGTTCATTGTCAAATATTGAAATTGATTGCACTAACAATCTCTCCCTTTTTAATGTTTGATAATTTTCTTAAGTTAGGCTTGGGTCTCTAAGGGTTAATTCTTAAAGTTTAAGAGATTCGAAAAGTTTGGGAGTTAAGAAATATTCTTAACTTTTCTAACTTAAGATCTTAACTTTTTCTAACTTAAGATGACTCTCCCCCTTTGGCACACATCAAAAAGACATGATTTGAAGGTTACTCTCCATTAGGTTTTGCACCAACAATAATATTTGAAAGATATAAGTAAGTGATTCAAAAATATAATTAAGATATAATTTTCCAGAGTCGTTGTTAAAGGGGACTTTCAAAATAATTTTTCAAGGTGGTGTTGTAGACTAATATGTAAAGTTGCTTTTTAAGTTAACTTTTTAAGAAACTTTTAACATTCAATTTTCAAAATATTTTTGAAAAGAAAAAATTCTTCTAGTATTTTTCAAAGAAATGTTGCACACAATTTTCAAACATAAAATTTTATAAGAATTTTACAAAAGTACAATCATTGGCTATTGAGAATAAAAAGCTCTCTTAACCTCTCTTTCTTTTGCTTAAAAGCTCCCTTTTTTACTCTCTTGCTCTAGATTTTTTGTTTCTTTTTCATTCTTTTTTCACTCCTCTCGTCCTCACTTTTTTCTTTTCTCACACTCCTTTTCTTTTCTATTTTTTTCTCTCACAATCTTGTCTTTTTTCATTCTCTTTTTTTTTATCCTCAATTGATCTTCATATACTTGCTTAGGAGTTAATGGTACAAGAGTTACAAGTTTACCATGCATCTTAAAAGAATATTTATTTGTGAAGCCATCGTGCATGACCCTCCTATCAAATTTCCATGGTCTAACTAAAAGTAAATGACTTGCATGCATTGGTACTGCATCACAAAGAACATCATCATGATACCTACCAATGGATAATGAAACCAACACTTGCTTAGTGACCTTAACTTCCCCATAATCATTCAACCATTGTAGTTTATAAGGTCTAGGATGTTTAGTGGTAGGTAAGCATAATTTCTCAACCAAGATAGTACTAACTCTAAAGGATCGGTGGCCGACTTAAAGGGGGGGGGGGGGTGTTGGATAGACAGCAACTCAAAAGCGATCGCTTCCTACGTATTCGTTAGTGCACAGTGGAAAACAAAGAATACAACCACGAATACAAATATGAAAGATAAATACAAAGGAAGAGATGCAAACCGCTAACACGTTCGTTTACGTGGTTCGGAGATAACTTGCTCCTACTCCACGGCGTGTCCGTAAGGTGGACGATCCCTTAATCTGTCGGTGGATTAGTCCTCGGCAAACTCCGGCTAGCTCAATCTTCTTGTGGGTCGAGAAACCTCACCACAACACCAACCAAGACTCTTGAGACTAGTAGACTACTAATTAGGATTTACCACCACTAATTTCGTCAGCTCTAACCAAGCTCCCAAGCTTTGGTTATATAGCCCGCGGGTTGAAAACCCGGCCTACCAGTCGACTGCTAAAACTAGCAGTTGACTGCCCTCTGTGGAAATTCGACCGTTACATCCAAACGGTTTGATACCAGTCGACTGCTAAAACTAGCAATCGACTGCTCCACACTGACTGAATGAATAGAAACATTCTGTTCGCTCCCAGTCGACTGCACCAGTTGACTACTAAAACATGTAGTCGACTATTACAGAAACGCTATAGTAATGCTGAAGTAACGCTACAGTAAAACCCTAAAATTAAGATTTTACTCCGAGTACAATCTCTCATGCACTCGTACCCTCACCCTTATGACTCACTTGACACTTCTTTACAGCCTTGACCTCTTGCCTTCAAGCCTACTTCCTTTGGCTCTCGTCCCTTAGATTTATTCAAGCCCGCGGCTCGTCCCCAATTTCATCCTTCGCATATGCCTCGAAGTCGCTTCCCACGGCCCTTGTCCTCGCCGCCTTGTCCACGGTCCCTCAGATGCTCTATCCTTCACCGGACCCGAAGCCATCAACCTGAGTCACATGTGTATCCTGCATACCTGCACACTCACATACACATATCAAATAACAAGGGTGAACCTAACTTAAACCCTTTGCCCAAACACCAAAACACATGGTCCCACGGACCATTGGGATTCCTCCAACAATCTCTCCCTTTTTGATGTTTTGCAATACGTTTAAGTTAGGGAAAACATAATAGCAAATAAACATGCTAAAACAAATGGACTTACGTTGCCAAGGCTACACACTTAGACTTACACCGCCGAATGGACTTACGTTGCCAAGGCTACACACTTGGACTTACACTGCCGAATGGACTTACGTTGCCAAGGCTATACACTTGGACTTATACTGCCGAATGAAAAATAATGCAACATGCATTTGAACCTATCCCAAGGCTCCCCCTACACCTATGCTCCCCAATGAGCTAGGAATTTCCAACAGGGATATTTAAGAACTTATCAGGCTCCCCCTACGCAAAGGCACTAAGGTTTTCCCAACTAAACCTTACTTCTCCCCTTTGCCTAACATCCAAAAAGCTTTCAAACAATATTCCAATTATTGAAAACTTATCATCCAACTGACCCTAAACTCGTGTATTTATCTCCCATGGATCTAATACATCTATATGAGCTGACCCGGTCAAAATCCAATGCTGAAAATACTTTCAGACTGGTATCAGCCGACTGCAAGAAGTACTAATCGACTGCCCTTATCGAAATGAGCTTACAGAGATATTCTGTACTCAAAAACACTATTACCAGTCGACTGCTAAATGTAGCAGTCGACTGATACGCTATTTCTGAAAAAATCAGCCTTATCTGATCAACTTCAGAAATACACCAAAAATTCCACAGACCTCTTAAAATTTTCAAATTTTATGGAGAGGTCTATTTTATCAATGTATACTTGAAAAAAATTTATATATAAATATATTTATTACAAATCCCAAGATTGATAAAAGAATACAAAACTAGCTAAAAAGGTCAATTGAACCTTGACCTAAAGTCCTAGTTTTGGCTTCCTCTTGATGTATTTGCCCATACTAACCCACAATGCATCCCTAGCATTGGTTTATATGACATCTATACATCCAAAACTAATTATCATGCTATATTATCCCAATGTCATATTTCTAAGCATGAAACATAAACTAGTTGTGCCAAATCCCTAGGTTTGAGACTCAAGTCCGTCTCCAAACCACTTGGCACATTCCATGGCTCATCTAGACTCCCAAGTAAAGCCCACCTGAGATCCATTGGCCATGGGTCCCAACTTGAGTTTTTGAGCTCCCCCTAGAGCTCTTAACCTTAGCCACCTCCCTAGGTGACTCATCTACAAGTGCTAGGCCACATCGGTCCACCTCCGGTGACACTTGACCTACAAACCTAACCTTCTTAACCTTGGACACCTTGTCCTTGGTTAATTTCTCCTTACCTTTAAATGGTTTTCCCTTGCCATTTATTGACTTCTCCTTGCTATAGTCATATGCAACCCTAGCATAAGACTTTACCTTAGCATTAGAGACATTAGATCGGTATCCTAAACCCGATCTATCATTGTTGGGTTTTTGACTACCCAACACCATGCTTAACCCTCTAGATCCAACATTGAATCTATCTAGGGTTTTCTCCAATTGATCAAGCTTTGCTTTCAAAGCTTGATTTTCCCTTTCTAGGTTCCTAATCCTAGAGTTAACATGTCCACCATGGGCATTCCTAGACCTACCCACTTTTCTAGGCATATGTCTCTCCTTCTTGGGATTAATGTCTTGGGTCTCCTTTGGTCTATCGTTTCTAGAGTTACCATGAATGAGTTTCCTAGGGTTATGATCGACATTTACCCTACTCCTATCATGATATTTGAAACCAAAATTATGCATGGGTAAATAATAGCAATTATTTTTAGCATGCATGGGTGTATAAGAATTAAACCTTGAATTGCAATTCAAGTTAGGGTATACCTCCCTTACCCTTGAAGCTCCCCCTTGACTTGAGCTTTTCTTCTTCTTCTCTTTCTCCCATTTCTTTAATTTCGCAAGCTTCTTGATCTCCCTCTTCTTGGGGCATTTTGTGTGGTAGTGTCCCTTCTCCCCACATGTGAAGCATACAATGTGCATTCTCCTTCTTTGACCTTCTTCATTCCTACAACCCTTATTAGTGTTTAAATTAACTTAAATGGGTTTAGGAGTTACCTTCTTCTTACCGAATGGACACCTACTCTTGTAATGCCCCTTCTCATTGCACTTGAAGCAAATGATGTTATCTTTTGACTTTGCTTCGGTGGAGGTGCTCACTAGGTTACACTACAACAAAAATGTTAAAAGACAGCACCCCTACGACAACGATTTTAAGAGAAAGCATTGCGTATTTGCTCAAAGACAATGGTTTTTGCCAAAACCGTTGTCTTTGAACTCCACATTAAATATAAAAGACAACGGTTTTGTGAAAACTGTTCTCTTTGAGCGACTTTTTTTTTAAAACGACAATACTTTTTACAACGGTTTTATAAACTATTGTCTTTATCCGCATTTTTAGGGGTTACAACAACAGTTTTGATAAAACCATCGTATTTGACTTTGGTCTTTTTTCCTCTCGCGAGTAGTTTTTGCTTTCCCTCTCTCTGAATATCTTTTCGGTGTCGTGTCTTCCCCTTTGTGTTCAACCCTAGCCATTTTTCTTTCCCTCTCCTCATACAATCTCTTCACGCCGTCCTGTTGACCGACCGTCCGCCTCTGCTGGATCTTCCTCCACGACGATGTCCTCTTTTTTTTCCCCATTCTGCTTTTTTGTTAGACTTGACTTGTTTCTGTTGTCTTTGAACTTCTGTTCCTAAATTTTTTCTGATCCAACTGCGGCAGCGGCAGCGGCAACCACGGGATAGAGGAGGAAGGCGTAGGAGCAATGGAGAACGGGGAGATGGAGGTAGATGGACTGTTTAGTCTGACGGGGCATGCCAACCGCCACCGCCGTACAACCTCGGGTACTGCTCTTCCCGCGGCTCCGACCTCCTCCTCCTCCTCCGCCCCTCTCGCCGTTCGCTATCCGAGGGAGCTTCCTTCAACTCCCGCTCTCTCCGTCAAGGCTTCGATCCAGGCCTTGCCCACTTGTCCTCGTCGCCGCCTCCACTGGGTCATCCTTCGATGACATCGATTCCCACAACAGCTCCTCCAAGGTTGGATGTTGTTTTAGTTTTTTCCCTCTCTCTCTCTCTCTGGAATTATCGGACGCCATCTACTGGTTGAACCTTGTCGCATTAAATTAAAGAGGGATATGTAAATTTCAGTTCTCATTTTTTTTCATCACGATTTGAAATTTATATCAGAACTAGAATCTTTCATGGATCTCAGGTTCTAGGTGAGATAATAAAAACAAAGATGATTGTTCAGGAGCATAAAGTCAATTGGTGGTCAGAGCGACTTTATTCTGAAAGTATCTTCTTGTGGATTAAGTATTAACATATCCACTTTTTGTCAAGAAAATTATCTGGAAATAGTTGTTTTTGTATGTCTATGTTAAGATGTAAATGGAGCTTGTTGGTATTGGAAAATAGTGAAGCTTGAGGTAGGTTATATGATGATGTATTGGTATAACATCGGAGGACTTCGGACATTGAGATCGAATTGCTTATAAATAGAAATTTCAAAGGTAGCTGGCACATCTCAAACTATATGTTCTGAGTTGTTGCCTGAGAACAGTTTGAGTTGTTTATTATGTATCCTTGTGCCTCATAGAATTGCATCCTTAATGAGGTTCCGAGAAAAGTGAAAAGAGCGTAACTTTGAGAAGAAGATACGTTACATTGTTCGCAAGGAAGTAGAGTCAAGGTAGGATGGGTGCATCATCTAAAATCATTCCTATAGTGAATGCTTTGTATACACTATTATTTCAATATTAATTTTGGCATGCTTGTAGTTACCTGGTTATTTCAAAAATATTAAGAAGGGAACATAGATAAAAATGTCTAATTACATTCCTATTTATGATTTTATTATCCATTTCTACAAGCTGCAAAGGCTGATATAGCGCTTTGATTTGGGTATGGAGATCAGTTAATCAGATTTGTTCTAATAAGTGTTTCTTTTTTTGGTATTTTAGGTTACTGGAGAGAAAAGTGGAGAATTTATTGCTCGGCTTCTGGAATTCATCACGCAAGTAGCTCAAGGAATGAACAATGTGTGGATGTTGTTTGGGGATCTCAAAATGCTGATGCACTTGTTCTAAAGGAATTTGAAATACAAGGCACATTGGTTGATCAAAATGAATCAACCCCTGAGGTTGATAGCTTCAGGAGTGTTGACTCCTTTGAAGGAGGAAGAAGTTCTTTCAATGGAGCAAGTCATCCCTTAGAGCCAATGGATACTGATCTGGTGAAATCAGTCTATGTGGCAATTGACCAAGAGAAATCTGATGCAGGATGTTTAATGAAAGGAATCTCTACAAAAGGTCCATTTATAATAGCCATTTTCGGTTATATTTTTGTTTATGATTTTTCTTCTTGTCTCTTCATGAAGGTCCGAAGTTCTCACTATGCTTATACTACTACTATTGCACTGAAAGTGATACATGGTATAGAAAGATGGTAAGTGATAATTTGCTAGTTGTCATCAATTTGCTCAAGACATAGCAATGCAGGAATGGCTGCCTCCCCACTCACTACAGAAGTAAGTTGTAAGGCATTTTATTAGTGCTAGGAGTGGGAGGTGAGCCAACATGAGTTTTATTAGTCAATATGCAACAAGATAGAAGGACTTATCAGCCTCCTAATCATGGAAGCTATTTGGTATACTTAAACTTAGAGCTAGTCTGGTGTGTAGTTTGGTTAACCTTTGGCTAGGAGTTGGAATATTCTAGAGTTAACAAAAAGTGTACAAGCCAATTTCCAGTATTTTGTTAGCAAAAGTTTTTAGGAATTGATATGTTCCATTCCTTTAGTTGTATCACCTAGAAGAATCATCAAGGCGGGAGTAGGTAGAAAGTTAATTTAGATACTAACCGCACTATGCAAGTTATCGGGACTGCAACAAATGGTGAATGCCTCTTCTTACTGTACATAATGCATTAGTAGCTGATTTTGTTTACATGCTTTGCAGTACCATTCGTGCTCTATTCGACATGAAGATCTACGCATTCTGTTGCTTGAAATAGCGGGTGACCATCGATAACTCAGATTGCAGATTCGATAATTCAGTGATACTGATTTGATCAAACTATCTTTTGGTTAAGATCTTCATAAAGATGCATAGAAACTATTCTCATAGAATATTTTAAGGCACTACAACAAAATTGTTAAAAGATAACCCCATAAAGATAACGGTTTTAGAAGGAACTGTTGTTAATTTGGTTAAAGACAACGATTTTTGACAAAACCGTTGTCTTTGAGCGCCTGAAAAAAATAAAAGACAATAATTTTATAAAAACTGTTGTTGTTGAGTGATTTTTTGTAAAATCAACAACACCTTTTACAATAATTTTCTAAAATTGTTGTCTTTAAGCGCTTTTTTAGGGGGTCAAAGACAACAGTTTTAATAAACCGTTGTCTTTGACTTTATTCTTTCACCGTTTTTCCCTTTCGTTGTTTTTGTTGTAGCAGTGGTTTGCTTCCCTCTCTCTGAAAATTTTTTGGCGCTCTATTTTCCCCCTTAACCTACCCGAACCCTAAACCTCTCCCCTCATACGATCTTTCTCCTCATACGGTTGTGCGACATGGTGCTGAAACCAAACCTTGATCCCTTCGGGGCCTTCATCAACAATCTGTGACTCCTTCCGTCGCCATCTGCTTCCCCCGATCAACCCCCTCCCCTACTCCGTTGTCGGCGTCATCAAGGACCAGCTTCGTGAGTCTCCTTCTTCTTTCCCTCTTGTAGATTTGAGGTTTTAAGTATGGATGGCGGTAAAACTCATATCTGAAAGAAAGATATGGTTTTCCCTTTTTGATCGAGTTGCCCCTCACTCATGAAGCTTGATGCCCTTCTCTCTCTTGGCTACGTTCTCAGCTCCATGACCAATTAGGAGCCCCCTCGATCGCTGAGATGGACCGCGGATCGGCAGCCCAAAACTCCCGCCTGGTGGAGGAGGTGTTCCGCGACATCAAGGGCCGTCGAGCCGCCATCATCAGGGCGCTCACCACTGGTAACTCCACTCTGCTTCTTTCTTCTTTTCCTTTCTCAACGATGTTATCGTCATTGACCTTCTGTTGTTTCCTGGTTATTCGCCTGTGCAGATTTCGAGGACTTCTATCAACAATGCGATCTCGGTTAGTAATTCCACAATCTTAGCTGCTGGTAGTCAACTTGGTTTTTGAATTTCAAGTACTTGGGAGTTTTATCTCAAATGGGGTATGGTGTGTTGGGAGGTGCTTATGGTGCTCTAGCTTCAGGGTTTCAGCAGGTATAAAGTACAACATGCTTCTTTAAGGAAAATGCGAAATGCTCATTGTTTTACTACATTATTTTCCTTACCTTTTGTTTCTCATATTTCTATTCAGAGGGTTTTGCATATCTCATTTCGCCTACTTTGCGGTCTATGGCTTATGGAAGGGGACAGATCCCTACTGGCATGACAATGGTGCCCGTGGTCTTACCCGATGGACAACTTGGATATGTGCTGTAAGTGAGCGAACAATTGTTTCAACAGATAAACATTCTCGTGGAGTAACAAAAGCTCTTTGTTTTTTGTCTTCCATATGTTTTTTTGTCTTGTTTTGCAACTAAGATTGTTAAATCATCAATACATTCTCCATTTATCTTAGGCAACAGCCTGAAGCACCTGTCTCAAGACCACAGCATGGGGGAGAATATGGTGGCAGCTCAAGTGGAGGTCAGAACAATGACAGTGGACGTGGACGCAGATATAAGTCATACTAAGTCATTTTGGTTCTCTCTTCTAATTCCTGGATTTCAAGCTGTATTGATTGGATCCCTATGAGTTCAACGTTAATTTAAGTAGCTTACTTTTCATAACCTCTACGTTAGATTATGTCGGAGCCTGTTGAATCAATTAGGGAATTTAGAAATATGTTGGGTGGTCTTATTTTGAGTCCTATTTTAGTCTATCCCATCTAATAAGAAAAAGTTTAATTGTTGTGTTAGTCGATCCCATCTAATAAGAAAAAGTTTAATTGTTGTGGTAGTTGTTTGTCGTCTCATGCCATTATTTCATATTCTGTCAATTATATTAACTTAGCTGAGACTTGTCTCTTTTCTTTCTATTAACTCCAATTTCACCACTTGTGGCCACCGTCCCTCTGTCACTTAGGTTTTTTATGTTCGCCTTTTCACAAAAAATAAATAAATAAAAAAAAAAGGCAGGTGCACCGTGGTGCCGGTCGTCAGTTTTGGTTCAGACTACATCGCTTTTCACGAAGAATACGCACACACATGCGTCTTCAACACATGCGTGTGAACCCAGCGATGTTACCTACTGTGTTTTCACGTTTTGAGTCAGTTTTGCCTACACAGTTGGAAGAGCATGGTTTTGAAAGCAAGACTATCTGGGATGTTCTTACAGCTAAGGGGAAGAATGTTGATGGTTCCTGGCTGTGGTGCACAACTGATGGCACTGTTTATGATGCTGTCAAATCTGTAAATGGCCATTTTGTCAATCTTGTTTAGGATTACCATCCAGCTTTAAATAGTTTTAACTAATAGCTTATGCTCTACTGTTTCTAGATGACACAACACAATGTTGGAGCTTTAGTGGTGGTGAGACCCGGAGAAGAGAAGGCAATTGCTGGAATTGTTACTGAGAGAGGTAATTGGTTGTCCATGTTTGTTTTTGTTGGTTGTGAAATGGTATTAAATGTGCTCATGGGTGCATGGATAAAGCTAAACATTTATGTGAAATCATAAGATATTTTCCAATTAGTTGGTAAATTTCTCAATTCTATGGCTGCTCCAGTAGATTCAACTGGGTAGATGATTTTCAGATGTTCTTCGGCAGCTTCAATTTTTATGGCAATCTTTTTACAACTAAGTGTATGCCAATGTGAAGTTTTAAATTTCAATTAAGTTAAAAATTATCTAATTATCCTGAAATTTATTTTCATGACATTTCGATAATCACATTGTCTCAAACACAATCATTTACTTGATGTAAATCAATTGTGTGATGGTCCAATGTGTGTGCCAGTTCTCTCTAAGCAGCAGATTTCTTCTTCACCTCTTCAAGACATTAGGGAAATAAGCTTAAGACAATTTTAACATCCTACAAGAGCAGCTGATTAGCAGATAAATTTGGTCTTCACCTCTGTTCAATATCTTTTTTGAAAACTAAGAACCAGTTTTGATAATGGTTCTTTTATGCAATTATACTTGCCGTGCAAATTACTTGTGTTCTTAACGATTCCTTCTTCTTCAGATTATCTCCGGAAAATGATTGTACAGGGAAGATCTTCCAAGTCAACTAAAGTTGGTGACATCATGACTGAAGAGGTAAATTTCAATCTCAAGTTGTACAGACAATGTCTGAAAATTTTGAATTGAGTAGAAGTATTATTTCAAGATTTTGTTATTTTGCTTCCAATCTGATGCCGATTCTTTTCCTATATCCATAATAAACTGATCACAGTGACTCCAGATACCAAGGTTCTGCAGGCAATACAACTGATGACAAGTCTCTTTAGCAAGATTTTGTCGATAGATTGTCTAAATCAATTCAACTAGTTAATCTCTCAACATGTATTAAACTGCTGGTTTCATGCGTTTCAGTACAACTTTGTTGGCTGTTTACTAGGACCACGTGGGAACTCCTTAAAAAGAGTTGAAGCTTCAACTCAATACAGGGTTTATATATGAGGTCGAGGTTCAGTGAAGGATTCTATAATGGTATGTGGATATCATGTAATATTTATCTTAATGAAAAATGAGTATATTCCAATCTCCCAAACCTTGATGTATTATCCTCACTATTAACTTTTTAAGGCCTACCTACATAAAAAATAGATCTTTGTCTTTATGTTTGAAGGCAAAATAATCCATGTTTTTGAATGTGATATGGGTTTCTTTTCTCTTGTTTATGCTAGAGTATGATGTTCTTTGTACAAGTTATACTGACATTAAGTTAACCGTGCATTTTAGAACTTATGTAATTTTCGATATTAGCATCCTATAATATGTCCTAATTAATGGATTGTTATAATCAACTCAAAAGCTAAGGTGCATTATTTCTTGTCTTAATACTCAAGTTTTCTCTCCTTTTTTTGAACAGGAAGAAAGCTTTGTTGGTTGCTACTCGGAAAGCCTATAGGTTCCACTGTACAAAAATTTTGTACAAAGGTCTGAACCTTTTCCTAGCTACCATGTGTTCTTTTAAATTAAATTTTGGATCTCCTGCGGAACTTAACACGTTTGATCCAAAACTTAATCTATTTGTTCTTTTAGGTTTTGACTTGGATCTCTTGCGGAACTTAACACATTCGACCCAAGTCTCCTTAAGTTATTAATTCCATTAAATATCAATTTCCATAAAAGGTTCCCAGTACTGACGTGGCGAGGCACATGGCCTTCTTGGATATGGGAGCAACCACCACCGACTAGACAAAACCTTTAATAGAAAGCTAATATTTAATTTCCTAAAATAACTTTAGGTTAACCAAAGAGAACAATCAAATCACAAGGAAAAGAAAGAAACAAAAGAACACAACTTCGAAAAACCATATTCGAAATACTAGAACGTAAGCCTCTTGTATTTGGTATTATTTCCATAAATAACTAGCATGATGCGGAAATAGAAATTACTAGTTATACCTTGTAGAAAAACCTCTTGATCTTCTACCGTATTCCTCTTCTAACCTCGGACGTTGTGTGGGCAACGATCTTCCAAGATGAGAAACCACCAACCACCTTCTTCTCCTCCAAGCAAGGTTCGCCACAAAGGGAAACTTCACCAAGGAGGAAAAACAAAATACTAACCAAGCTCCAAGAGATGCTAGCTTTCTCCTTCTTCTTCTTCTTCTCCGAGTAGTATCCGCCACCACAAGAACTCCAAGGAGAGGGAGAGGTTCGCCACCACAAGAGGAAGAGAAGAAGCTGATGGCCGGCCACACCACGGAACAAAAGAGGGGGAGGGATTATATATGTTGTGTCTTGTGAAGGCACCTCACCCCTTCTTTTATATTCCTTGGCCTAGGTAAATTAGGAAATTTAATTACAACAAATTTTCCTTAATTTCCTTGACATGATTTAATTGAGAAAAATAAAATAATATTTCCCCAATTAAACAATGATGGCCGGCCACATCAAGAGGAAGCAAATTGGACAAGTTTTAATCAACAATTAAAACTTTCCTTATTTGTTTCCGGAAATTTTAAAAAATAAAATTTCTCTTTAAAAATCTCTTCATGGTTAATAAAAGGAAATATCTATAATTTTAATTTTATTAACATGTGAATAATTTTAAAGAGAAAATAAAAAACTCTCCAATCTACAAATAAGGAAAGAGATCTAATCTCTTTCTTTAATCTTTTGTAAATCTTTTACAAGAGAGATATTTTAATTTTAATTCTCTTTAAAATATATCTTCCACATAATAATAAAATCTAAAATTAAATTTCTTTTTATTTAATTATGGCTGGCCCTACTAGCTTGGGTTCAAGCTAGGCCGCCACCTTAACAAGCTTAGGCTGGCCCTAGCTTGGTTCCCAAGCTAACTGGCCCCCCTTTAGGTGGGTATAGAAGGTGGGTATATGTGGGTATAGTACTCTATAAATAAGAGGCTACGATAGGGACCGAGAGGAGGAATTGGTTTTGGTCTCGATAAAATTAAGCATCCCATGCCCCAACACACAACTTAATTTTATCAATGATAATTCATTCCACTAGAGAACTATCATTGAACTACCGCACCAATCCCAAATTACATTTTTGGGCTCCTTCTTATTATGATTGTGTTAGTCTCCCTGTGTTTAAGATATCGAATGTCCACTAATTAAGTGAGTTACTGACAACTCATTTAATTAATATCTAAGTCCAAGAGTAGTACCACTCAACCTTATTATCATGTCGGACTAAGTCCACTTGCAGGGTTTAACATGACAATCTTTATGAGCTCCTCTTGAGGACATTATCAACCTAGTATCACTAGGACACAGTTTCCTTCTATAATCAACAACACACACTATGAGTGATACCATTTCCCAATTTATCGGGTTTATTGATTCATCGAACTAAATCTCACCCATTGATAAATTAAAGAAATAAATATCAAATATATGTGCTTGTTATTATATTAGGATTAAGAGCACACACTTCCATAATAACCGAGGTCTTTGTTCCTTTATAAAGTCAGTATAAAAGAAACGACCTCAAATGGTCCTACTCAATACACTCTGAGTGTACTAGTGTAATTATATAGTCAAGATAAACTATTACCTAATTACACTACGACCTTCTAATGGTTTGTTCCTTTCCATTCTGGTTGTGAGCTTCTGTTTATAATTTATAAGGTACTGATAACATCATCTTCTGTATGTGACACCACATACTATGTTATCTACAATATAAATTAAATGAACAACTACAAACAAATGTAGATAATTAGACCAAATGTGATTCTTTATTCATAATGAATGTTTACAAAGCTTAGGCTTTCAGTATACACTCCAACAATCTCCCACTTATACTAATGACTAAGCTGCCATATCTTCTACCATACATCTGATTCCCATTCCCTCCACATGCCGATCGAAAGCTTTTGCGGAAGGGCCTTAGTGAAAGGATCTGCCAGGTTATCCACTGATGCAATCTTGGCGATGACAACTTCTCCTCGCTTCACGATATCTCGTATCAGGTGGTACTTGCGCTCTATATGTTTACTCGCCTTATGAGCTCGTGGTTCCTTCGAGTTTGTAACTGCACCGCTATTATCACAATAAATTGTGATGATCTTGGGCAAACCAGGAATCACATCTAAGTCCATTAGAAATTCCTGAGCCATACCGCTTCTTTAGCCGCCTCAGGTGCTACATACTCAACTTCCATGGTTGAGTCCGAAACGCATTTCGCTAACACTCCTCCATGAAATGGCTCCACCTCCTAAAGTAAACACATAGCCGATGTAGACTTACTATTGTCCCTATCGATTGAAAATCAAAATCTGTAACACAGGGAGCAAATCATCCGCTTGGTAAACTAGCATATAATCCCTAGTCCTTCTCGTGTACTTTAATATATGCTTTACCGCAGTCCAATGTCCTTGTCCAGGTTACTCGATATCTGCTGACCATGCCTACGGCAAAGCAGATATCGTGTCTCGTATATAGCATTGCATACATTAGGCTTCCTACACCAAGCATAAGGAACCGCTTTCATGTCCTCTATCTCTTTTGATGTCTTTGGAGACATCTCTTTAGATAGAGCTACTCCATGTCTAAAAGGTAAGAAACCTTTCTTGGAGTCTTGCATGCTAAAACGAGCAAGGATTGTATCTATATATGAAGCTTGGGATAGACACAACATTTTTTCTTGCGATCCCTTATAACTTTGATCCCAAGAATGTGTGCACATTCTCCTAAGTCCTTCATATCAAATTGTTTGGACAACCATACCCTTACGTCGATAATACCTTGACATTGTTGCCAATTAACAAAATATCATCTACGATAGTACAAGAAATACCACCACGTTTCCGTTACACTTCTTATATACACAAGACTCATCCGGACTTTGAATAAATCCATATGATGGATTACTTCATTAAACCGGATGTTCCAAGACCTTGAAGCTTGCTTTAGTCCATAAATGGACCGATTGAGCTTGCATACTAGATGCTCTTTGCCTTTTTAATAAATCCTTCTCGTTGCTTCATATGGATGTTCTCTTCAAGACTTCCATTAAGGAAAGTCTTGACATCCATTTGCCAAATCTCATAATCCATATGAGCAAGAATGGATAAGAGTATCCGGATAGACTTAAGCATGGCTACCGGTGAAAAGGTTTCCTCATAATCGATTCCCTCCGAGTGTACCCTTTCGCAACAAGCCTAGCTTTGAAGGTTTCTACCTTCCGTCGTCCTCTTTTCCTTTTGTAGATCCACTTGCATCCAACGGCTTTTACACCATCGGTGGTTCTACAAGCTCAGACCTTATTAGAGTACATGGACTCTATTTCTGAATTCATTGCCTTTGCCAAGATGCCGCATCTATATCTTGGAGTGCTTCGTCATATATCCGGGATCAGATGTTTACCCGGATCAAGTCCAAGACTCTCCCAAAACATGAATCTTTAAGTGCATTACAACCCTCCCACTACGACGAGGCACCGTCGTGGTTGTGTATCATGTGTGACACGTGTTGCGGTCTCTTGTGGTACTGCATCTTGTCTGTTGGTACTGAAGGAGAGATGTCCTCTCTAAGTTCTTCTAAAACAACTTTACTATGGGCTTGTGATCCATTATATAGTCTTCTTCTAAAAACTGGGCATTGGTGCTAACAATGACCTTCTGGTCTTTAGGACTATAAAATAAACCACCTTTTGTTCCTTTGGGATATCCTACAAACACGCGAACTTCTGTACGAGATTCTAACTTATCAGCATCTGGTTTCAGCACATGTGCTGGACTACCCCAAATCCGAATATGTCTTAGACTGGGTTTTCGCCCATTCCACAATTCTATGGGAGTAGAAGAAACTGATTTAGAAGGTACTAAGTTCAGAACGTATACTGCTGTTTCCAGAGCATATCCCCAAAATGAATTTGGTAATTCTGAATAACTCATCATTGATCTAACCATCTCCATAAGAGTCCTATTCCTTCGTTCTGCCACACCATTCTGTTGGGGTGTTCCAGGTGCAGACATCCGGCCTCTGATAAGTAATTCCTAAACTCTCCTAAGAGGTATTCGCCACCACGATCTGACCGTAGTGTCTTGATACTTTTACCTAGTCGTTTCTCCACATCAGCCTTGTATTCTTTGAACTTATCAAAGCACTCGGACTTGCGGCGCATTAGGTAAATGTATCCATATCTTGAATAATCGTCTATGAAAGAGACAAAATATTCAAAACCTCCTCTTGCCTGGACATAGGACCACACAAATCAGAGTGAACCAACTCTAACACTTCTTTGGCTCTATACCCCTTGGCCTTGAACGGCCTCTTGGTCATTTTACCTTCTAAGCAAGATTCACAAGTTGGAAAATTTTCCAACTCTAATGAACTTAAAAGTCCATCGGCTATAAGCCTCTGAATCCTACTTAAGTTAATATGACCAAGCCTTAGATGCCAAAGATATGCTTGGTTCATTTCTGAAGGTTCTTTTCTCTTATTAGAATTAGAAGATGAATTATAAATTTCCATGTTTTGCTTTGTGGAAGAATTTGAATTTAAAATATACAAATTGCCAACTAATGCACCAGAACAGATAATCACTTTATTTCTTTTAATAACTACATCGTTACTGAAAGAAACTGAATATCCATCTAAAAACAGTTTAGAAACTGAAATTAAATTCTTTCTAAAACTGGTACATAAAGACAATTTCTTAAAACCAAATTTCTATTTCTACTAAAAGATAAGTAGACGTCTCCCACTGCAACAGCTGCCACCTTAGTAGCATTGCCCATGTAGACAGTAATCTCCCCTTCAGATAGTCGTCGGGTTTCCTGGAACCCCTGCAAGGAATTGCAGACATGATCAGTGGCTCCCGTATCTACACACCAGGTGCTGGTAGATAACACCGCTAAACATGTTTCAACAACTAGAGTATGAGATATACCTTTGTTTTGGTTCTTACGAGGGCAGTCCGCCTTCCAATGTCCTGCCTGCTTGCAGATGAAGCACTTGCCCTTCGGCTTCTTCATTCCAGCTTTAAATCCCGTATTCTGAGATTTATTCACTTTCTTTGCTGAACCAGTTTGTTTCTTCTTCTTCTTACCTTTTGGTTTAGAAGTAGAACCATTTTCAGCATAGTGAATTTGAGCATTGTGACGAAATAACCCTTCTGCTGCTTGAAGTTCTCAGTAGTTCCCCTAATGAATAAATCCTTTATTCATATTATAGTTCAGTGAACTGCTCAAAACTTCTAGGTAGGGTTTGGAGGATCATATCGATCCGGGTTTCCCATCAATTTCTCCTCCAAGGATCGTTCGTTTAGATAAGCCATCATGTTTAGGATATGATCCCTCACGTGAGTACCCTCTTGCATGGTGGTGTCATTATCTTTCTCATAGCTTCTTGTCTAGAAGCCCTATCTGATGACCAAAGAGTTCTTTGAGATTGTTCATATAATATCGTTGGTAAATCTTTATGTCGATGTTGCAATACATTTGACATTGAAGCCAAAATGTAACACCGCGCCATCTCATCTGCTTTTACCCATTTCCTATGATATTCAATCTCCTCTTGGGTAGATTCACCAGTAGGTGCTTCAGGGCAAGGCTCAGTCAATACAAATTTATAGCTTTCAGAAGTAAGAACAATGTCCAGGTTCCTTTTCCAATCTATGTAATTAGGTCCAGTAAGTCTATTCTGTTGAAGTATGATGGACAGTGGGTTGAAAGTCATCCTAAGAATCACAAATAACTTTTGGTCAGAACTCTAAATTTAGAATAATATTGATTCCTCAAACAATACTATTTTAAATTAACCAACACCTTAAACCACCGTGAATTTTGTATGCCACGTTAGTGTGGACGTATACAAATTCAACATTTGTAAAAGGAGGGTTTAAACCCATTAATTTTATTATCTTGTCAACCTAACTTTTTGACAAATAAAATTAATAGTTGGTATTATTTGGTCACACAAATAATAGCAGTGACTCCGTTGGGGAGGATACTATTAGATGTGTCTAAGTGTACACCATTACTTGACACTAAGTCCATTAATAAGATTATGCCCCTTCCGTTGGGGAAGATCACACGCTCTTAATTAACTTCCTATAGTCATCCATAAATGGAAGTCTGTTCTAGTGGTCCGCAAACAAGCTCATCCGTTATGGAGGAAGGCACTCAGAGCCAACGCGCAAGCTTGTTTGCATCACTTACAAACCAGTAATGGAGACCATGGGATTTACTTAAAAAACCCTCTCCCACTTAGTTATTTATAAATGAGGAATTTTAACTATGCTAGCCTACTAAACTTGTAAACTAACATGCACACAGCACAATATAAAAGCAATAAATAGAAAATCTAATTTTCAACTAT
Organism: Zingiber officinale; assembly: GCF_018446385.1. Lineage (NCBI taxonomy): Eukaryota > Viridiplantae > Streptophyta > Magnoliopsida > Zingiberales > Zingiberaceae > Zingiber > Zingiber officinale. Next base: position 48,464,611 of record NC_055996.1, on the reverse strand, counting down.
TATGGCTTTTATTTTTAATTGTCCTCCGTGTGTTGTCATCCGAAGCTGCTGCCATATTTGGCCACCGCCACCGGGTCTAACTGTCGCATCCATCTTGCTCCGAGTTCCGCTGCGCCTCTGGTCCTTAGAAGGTTCCACGCTTTGCAAGATTCGATCCGCGACATAAATAGAATTTTACATTTTGATCCTATATTCCATAAAAGGAATGTACATGTATCTAGATCAAAAATAAAATTCTAATAAAACTAAATACAGCTCCTGCTGTATTTTAATACAATCATGCACACACATATAAATTGCCCTTGACATGTCCAAGGGTCCAATCACACACATAATTAAATAAAAGTCATAATAGTTGGATCCTTCATCCATAGAGTTAGCACATCCTACTATTAACCTGCCTAAATTATGTATGACATGTGCATAATTAAACTAAATACCAAATACACAGAGGCAAAACCCTAGCTCTGATACCATTTGTTGGTTGCTACTCGGAAAGCCTATAGGTTCCATCGTACAAAAATTTTGTACAAAGGTCCAACCTTTCCTAGCTACCATGTGTTCTTTTAAATTAAATTTTGGATCTCCGGAACTTAACACGCTTGATCCAAAACTTAATCTATTTGTTCTTTTAGGTTTTGACTTGGATCTCCTCGGAACTTAACACGTTCGACCCAAGTCTCCTTAAGTTATTAATTCCATTAAATATCAATTTCCATAAGGTTCCCAGATCGACGTGGCGAGGCACATGACCTTCTTGGATATGGGAGCAACCACCACCGACTAGACAAAACCTTTAATAGAAAGCTAATATTTAATTTCCTAAAATAACTTTAGGTTAACCAAAGAGAACAATCAAATCACAAGGAAAAGAAAGAAACAAAAGAACACAACTTCGAAAACCATATTCGAAATACTAGAACGTAAGCCTCTTGTATTTGGTATTATTTCCATAAATAACTAGCATGATGCGGAAATAGAAATTACTAGTTATACCTTGTAGAAAAACCTCTTGATCTTCTACCGTATTCCTCTTCTAACCTCGGACGTTGTGTGGGCAACGATCTTCCAAGATGAGAAACCACCAACCACCTTCTTCTCCTCCAAGCAAGGTTCGGCCACAAAGGGAAACTTCACCAAGGAGGAAAAACAAAATACTAACCAAGCTCCAAGAGATGCTAGCTTTCTCTCCTTCTTCTTCTTCTTCTCCGAGTAGTATCCGACCACCACAAGAACTCCAAGGGAGAGGGAGAGGTTCGGCCACCACAAGAGGAAGAGAAGGAGATGATGGCCGGCCACACCAAGGAGCAAAAGAGGGAGAGGAATAATAGATGTTGTGTCTTGTGAAGGCACCCTCACCCCTTCTTTTATATTCCTTGGCCTAGGTAAATTAGGAAATTTAATTACAACAAATTTTCCTTAATTTCCTTGACATGATTTAATTGAGAAAAATAAAATAATATTTCCCCAATTAAACAATGATGGCCGGCCACATCAAGAGGAAACAAATTGGACAAGTTTTAATCAACAATTAAAACTTTCCTTATTTGTTTCAGAAATTTTAAAAATAAAATTTCTCTTTAAAATCTCTTCATGGTTAATAAAAGGAATATCTATAATTTTAATTTTATTAACATGTGAATAATTTTAAAGAAAATAAAAACTCTCAATCTACAAATAAGGAAAGAGATCTAATCTCTTTCTTTAATCTTTGTAAAACTTTACAAGAGAGATATTTTAATTTTAATTCTCTTTAAATTATATCTTCCACATAATAATAAAATCTAAAATTAAATTTCTTTTTTATTTAATTATGGCCGGCCCTACTAGCTTGGGTTCAAACTAGGGCCGGCCACCTTAAACCCAAGCTTAGGCCGGCCCTAGCTTGGTTCCCAAGCTAGCTTGGCCGGCCCCCTTTAGGTGGGTATAGAAGGTGGGTATATGTGGGTATAGTACTCTATAAATAAGAGGCTACGATAGGGACCGAGAGGAGGAATTGGTTTTGGTCTCCCGATAAAATAAGCATCCCATGTTCGCCCCGAACACACAACTTAATTTTATCAATGATAATTCATTCCACTAGAGAACTATCATTGAACTACCGCACCAATCCCAAATTACAGTTTTGTGCTCCGGCTTATTATGATTGTGTTAGTCTCCCTGTGTTTAAGATATCGAATGGCCACTAATTAAGTGAGTTAATGACAACTCATTTAATTAATATCTAAGTCCAAGAGTAGTACCACTCAACCTTATTATCATGTCGGACTAAGTCCACCTGCAGGGTTTAACATGACAATCTTTATGAGCTCCTCTTGAGGACATTATCAACCTAGTATCACTAGGACACAGTTTCCTTCTATAATCAACAACACACACTATGAGTGATACCATTTCCCAATTTATCGGGTTTATTGATTCATCGAACTAAATCTCACCCATTGATAAATTAAAGAAATAAATATCAAACATATGTGCTTGTTATTATATTAGGATTAAGAGCACACACTTCCATAATAACTGAGGTCTTTGTTCCTTTATAAAGTCAGTATAAAAGGAACGACCTCAAATGGTCCTACTCAATACACTCTGAGTGTACTAGTGTAATTATATAGTCAAGATAAACTATTACCTAATTACACTACGACCTTCTAATGGTTTGTTCCTTTCCATTCTGGTTGTGAGCTTCTGTTTATAATTTATAAGATACTGATAACATCATCTTCTGTATGTGACACCACATACTATGTTATCTACAATATAAATTAAATGAACAACTACAAACAAATGTAGATAATTAGACCAAATGTGATTCTTTATTCATAATGAATGTTTACAAAGCTTAGGCTTTCAATATACACTCCAACAAGCTTATGGGATAAATCTGGATATGAACACTTAAACGAACCACTGCACATACTATTGGAGGCAGAATTTACACCAAACATAATTGATGCTCGCTTAAACCAAGCTGTTGCCACCCTTGAAGATCTTCTGAAGCCTATGGCAACAAAAACTTTCACCTAGGTTGCATCCTCCTCATTGTTCTACAAGATGTCGACGCGAATGTTATTATCGAAATATAGTCACTATTCAAACTCCAAATCTTGCATGACGAGTCAATGGACTACTACAAGAAGCAACAGCTCAGGGAGTTGGTCATACTCAACGACACGTTGAGGGAAGAGAGCCCACAAATGAGCCCACAAACGTTCAGGGAGTTGCCCCATAGGAAGCAGTTGTAGATGGAGTTTATTTGTATTAGGATAAATTTTATTTGAATATGAGACATGTTTCTTATTTTATGATTATAATTCTTGTATAAGTAACATTTTGAATGACATTGATATGGGGAATATTCTTTCTTTTGTGATTATAAGCTTTTATTATATATTTATATTGAAATATGATATATTGGTATTAAAAGACAATAGTTTAAAAGACAACGATTTAAAATTGTTATTATTGTTGTCTATCACCCTAAAAGACAACGGTTAAAAACCATTGTCGTAGCCCCAAAAACTGTTTTAACTGACAGCAGCGTTATTAAAAGTGCTCTAAACAACAACGGTTTTAAACTGTTGTCTTTTCATTCAAAGACAACGGTTTTAAACCGTTGCAAAACTGTTGTCATTTCATTCTACGACAACAGTTTTAAACCGTTGTCGTAGCCCCCACTTTTAACAACACTGCCAATTACAACGGTTTTAAAGGGCCTACGACAACGGTTTTTAACCGTTGTCTTTTAATGTTTTTGTTGTAGTGAGGGTTTTTTTTTCTATATATTGTTCTTGATGATGCTTGTTTTTCTTTCTTTGTAGGTTGTTGTATCGACATCCAGAGCATAGGAAATCAAGGGTATTCCTTAACTAATGGAGCAGAAGAACTGTCTTTTACTTGTGTTTTCACATAACATCTACAGGCAAAAGATATTACAGATTTAGGATCTCTTAGGGAAGCTACAAAGATATTTGTACCCGGTAATTTTCTGATCAGAAAATATACATCTTTAGATTAATTTTTCAGCATGTTGTATATAAGTCAACCAACCGTAATCAAACTAGTTTTGTTTTCTAATGCTAACAGTGATTTTGTATATCCTTTGATACAAAACACACGCAAAAAATAGAAGAGGATTAGCGAAAGCCTATTGGTTTCTAGTTTCTCTAGGCTTATGGGAAAAGCATGACAAAAGCTTGAATGATTTGGCCACTCATCATCTCGAAATAGAAGTACTTCAAATTCTGCCACTAACAATAGTTGCGAGGGTCCAACAGTAATGGAATCTACAGAAATAGAGTCAACAAGAACATCAAGGGGGCGTACACGTATGGATAGGCTTGTTAAGCTAAGGGTCCAAGGAATTAAAAAGCATGTTAGCTTAAACAAAATTGGACAACCAGTTGGAGAATTCTTGTCATTTTGTCAATCCTGCCTATAACTCAACAAGTCTGCATCCTAAATCAATGTTTAGATGCATTTTCCGCAGGTTTAGTTAATTTCTTATTGTCATGAGTATCTTTTAAGAATATTTTTGACTGATTATTTAGAAACTCAATGGCAAGGTCAATGGCATTCATTGATCTATTAGACAGGCACAGGCAGAGTAAACTTATTCTGCGAATTTAAATCTATGTGCATAAGTTTTCCAATGGAAGTTACCAAGACAACTCTAAGTTGGTTAAATTGCTTGTATTGTATTAGTTTGTATTGCATAAGTTACATTCTGAGACTATAAGTTGGTTACATTGCTTGTATTTTATGTAGATTTATATGAATAAATCTAATTTTGGAATTCTGGAAATGAGTGTTGTCCTAGAATTGCTTTATATTAGACCTATGCGAAATCATGGAATTGTTTGTATTGCATAAGTTTGTATTTCATAAGTTAAATTCTGAGACTATAAGATGGTTATATTGCTTTTTTTTTATGTAGATTTATATGAATAAATCTAAATCAGAATTCTAGAATTCTGGTATTGACCATTGTCATTGAATTGCTTTATATTAGAGCTATGTGAAATCCTGGAATTGCTTGTATTGCATAAGTTTGTATTGCATAAGTTAAATTCTGAGACTATAAGTTGGTTATATTGCTTGTATTTTATGTAGATTTATATGAATAAATCTAAATCAGAATTCTGGAATTCTGGAATTGTTTTATATTAGAGCTATGCGAAATCCTGGAATTGCTTGTATTGCATAAGTTTGTATTGCATAAGTTTTATTTCTTAGACCATAAGTTGGTTATATTGCTTGTTTTTTATGTAGATTTATATGAATAAATCTAAATCTGGAATTGATAAGTTTTGTTTAATTTTTCTGTTGCAAGTACGTAACTCAGTCAATTCGTGTAGCTTGAGACTTTTGATGCAAGGAGTGAGCTTTGTTAGGTTGTAAATTGCCTTGCTAATGTGTAAAAGTCATATGGAGAACAATACTGGAAAACATGTGATTTATGCATGGTTTGATACTACTCATCTTGTATATGTGTGGCTACAAGATGAATTATATATGGATGTTTATTTTCGATTTAATGTAGTAAATATTTAGTTTTGTATTGGTGGTTTGCTTATATAAAAATAAGATTGGTTGTTTGGTATTAATGAATATTAAAGACAACAGTTAAAAATGTTGTTAAAACTATGTAAACCACAACGGATTTTTTTTGTAAAAAGTGATAAAAGACAACGGTTTTATCCGTTATAAAATATATTAAAATTATATACCACAATAGTTTATAACTGTTGTAAGAAAAGACTTTTTACAAAAATTAAAATCTTCCTCTTGTTTTTCCTTTTTCCCTTTTATTTTTCCTTTTACTTCCTCTTGATTGATTCAATCATCAAATCATTGATTGGATGATTTATTGATTTGGTCGGCCCCTTGCTTGGGCACCAAGCAAGGGTGGCCGGCCCCTTAAAAGGAAATAAATACTCTTGTAAAAATTTTATAAGCAAAGAAGGAAAACTCTTATAAAATTTTACAAGCTCTCTTTTTAATTTCCTAATGTGGATGTTAAAAAAGAAAAGTTTTAAAAATTAAAACCAAGTTTTAAAATTTAAAACTTCTTTTCTAAAATTTCCTTTTTTAACATGGTTACAAAAATAGAAAATTTTAATTTTAAAACTTCTCTTCCTTTTTTCTAAAAACCATGAGGATGGTTAAAAATGGAAAGTTTTAAAACTTTTAAATTTTCTTTTAAATCATATGGCCTAATTCAAATAAGAAAAGTTTTATATTTTAAAATCTCTCTTTTAAAACTTGTAGATATCTACAAAGAGAAGATTTTAAAAATTCAAAACACCCCTCCTTATTTGAAATATGTGGCTGGCACCCTTCAAACTTCTTGTGGCCGGCCACCTTAAGGAGATTATGGCCGGCCCCTTTGGCTTGGTCACCAAGTCATGGGTCGGCCCCTTCTTGGACACCAAGATGGGCTTTTCATGAGTGGATTAGAGGCATTAATGAGGCTACGACAGGGACCTAGAGGATAAATTGGTTTTGGGGTTATGATGAGCTTGAGTATCCCGTGTTCGCCCCGAACACACAACTCAAGTTCATCAATAATAACTCATTCCACTAGAGAGTTATTATTGCACTACCGCATCAATCCCAAATTACATTATTTGCTCCTTCTTATCATGAGTGTGTTAGTCTCCCTGTGTTTAAGATAACGAATGATCACTAATTAAGTAAGTTACTGACAACTCACTTAATTAATATCTAGCTCCAAGAGTAGTACCACTCAACCTCATTGTCATGTCGGACTAAGTCTACCTGCAGGGTTTAACATGACAATCTTTATGAGCTCCTCTTGGGGACATTCTCAACCTAGATAACTAGGACACAGATTTCTTCTATAATCAACAACACACACTATAAGTAATATCATTTCCCAACTTATCGAGCCTATTGATTTATCGAGCTAAATCTCACCCTTTGATAAGTTAAAGAAATAAATACTAAATATATGTGTTTGTTATTATATTAGGATTAAGAGCACACACTTCCATAATAACTAAGGTCTAGTTCTTTTATTAAGTCAGTATAAAAATAACTTACCTAAAATAGTCCTACTCAATACACTTAGAGTGCACTAGTGTAATTCATTAGTCAAGATAAACTAATACTTAATTACACTACAACTATTCCAACGATTTATTCCTTTCCATCTTAGTCATGAGCAACTATTTATAATTTATAAAGAACTGATAACATGATCTTCTGTGTGTGACACCACACACCATGTTATCTACGATATAAATTAATTGAACAACTACATAAATGTCGATATTTTTGACCAAAAATGATTCTTTATTACTAAATAAATGTTTACAAAAGATAGGCTTTTAGTATACACTCTAACAATCTCCCACTTATAATAAAAGACTAAGCTGCCATATCTGTTGCCATGCATCTAATTCCTATCCCCTCCACATGCCGATCAAAAGCTTTCGCCGGAAGGGCCTTAGTGAAAGGACTTACCAGGTTATCTGTTGATTCAATCTTGGCGACGACAACTTCTCCTCGCTTGACAATGTCTCGTATCAACTGGTACTTGCGCTCTATATGTTTACTTGCCTTATGGGTGCGTGGTTCCTTCGAGTTTGCAACTGCACCGCTATTATCACAATAAATTGTGATAATTTTGGGCAAACCAGGAATCACATCTAAGTCCATTAGAAAGTTCCTGAGCCATACTGCTTATTTGGCTGCCTCAAAGGTTGTCACATACTCAGCTTCCATGGTCGAGTCTGAAACGCATCTCTGCTTAACACTCCTCCATGCAATGGCTCCACCTCCTAGAGTAAACACATAGCCTGATGTAGACTTACTGTTGTCCCTATCTGATTCGAAGTCTGAATCCGTGTAACCCACAGGGAGTAAATCGTCTGCTTGGTAAACTAGCATATAATCTCTAGTCCTTCTCAGGTACTTCAATATATGTTTTACAGCAGTCCAATGTCCTTGTCCAGGGTTACTCTGATATCTGCTAACCATGCCCATGGCAAAACAGATATCAGGTCTCGTACACAGCATTGCATACATTAGACTTCCCATAGCCGAAGCATAAGGAACTGTCTTCATGTCCTCTATCTCCTTTGATGTCTTCGGAGACATCTCTTTAGATAATGTTACTCCATGCCTAAAAGGTAATAAACCTTTCTTGGAGTTCTGCATGCTAAAACGAGCAAGGATTGTGTCTATATATGAAACTTGAGATAAGCACAACATTCTTTTCTTGCGATCCCTTATGACTTTGATCCCAAGAATGTGTGCACATTCTCCTAAGTCCTTCATATCGAATTATTTGGGAAACCATACCCTTACGTCCGATAACACCTTAACATTGTTGCCAATTAACAAAATGTCATCTACGTATAGTACAAGAAATACCACCACGTTTCCGTTACACTTCTTGTATACACAAGACTCATCCGGACACTGAATAAATTCATATGACTGGATTACTTCATTAAACCGGATGTTCCAAGACCTTGAAGCTTGCTTCAGTCCATAAATGGACCGATTTAACTTGCACACTAGATGCTCTTTGCCTTTTTCAATGAACCCCTCTGGTTGCCTCATATGGATGTTTTCTTCAAGACTTCCGTTAAGGAAAGCTGTCTTGGCATCCATTTGCCAAATCTTATAATCCATATGAGCGGCAATGGATAAGAGTATCCGGATAGACTTAAGCATAGCTACCGGTGAAAAGGTCTCCTCATAATCAATTCCCTCTTTCTGAGTGTACCCTTTTGCAACAAGCCTTGCTTTGAAGGTTTCTACCTTCCCGTCTGTCCCTCTTTTCCTTTTGTAGATCCACTTGCACCCAACGGCTTTTACACCATCTGGTGGTTCTACAAGATCCCAGACCTTATTAGAATACATAGATTTTATTTCAGAGTTCATCGCCTTTTGCCAAGATACTGCATCTTTATCTTGGAGTGCTTCGTCATATGTCCGAGGATCAGGTTCATGTTTACCCGGGATCAAGTCCGAAGACTCTCCCAAAAACATGAATCTCTCAGGTTGCCTCACAACCCTCCCACTACGACGAGGCACTGTCTGTGGTTGTGTATCATGTGTGACACATGTTGCAGTTTCTTGTGGTACTTCATTTTGTACTGTTGGTACTAAAATAGATGTGTCCTCTCTAAGTTCTTCTAGAATAATTTTGCTACTGGGCTAGTGATCCATTATATAGTCTTCTTCTAAAAACTGAGCATTGGTGCTAACAATGACTTTCTGGTTTTTAGGACTATAAAATAAACTACCTTTCGTTCCTCTAGGATAACCCACAAACACGCGAACTTCTGTATGAGATTCTAACTTATCAGCATCTGGTTTCAGCACATGTGCTGGACTACCCCAAATCTGAATATGTCTTAGACTGGGCTTTCGCCCATTCCACAATTCTGTGGGAATAGAAGATACTGATTTAGAAGGTAACAAGTTCAGAATGTACGTTGTCATTTCCAGAGCGTATTCCCAAAACGAATTTGGCAATTCTGAATAACTCATCATCGATCTAACCATCTCCATAAGAGTACTATTCCTTCGTTCTACCACACTATTCTGTTGGGGTGTACCAGGTGTGGGCAATTGGGATTGAATCATAGCCTCTGATAAGTAATTCCTAAAGTCTCCTAAGAGGTATTCGCCACCACGATCAGACCGTAGTGTCTTGATAATTTTACCAAGTCGTTTCTCCACATCAGCCTTGTACTCTTTGAACTTATCAAAGCATTCAGACTTGCAGCGCATCAGGTAAATGTATCCGTATCTTGAATAATCGTTTATAAAAGAGACAAAATATTCAAAACCACCTCTTGCCTGGATAGACATAGGACCACACAAATCAGAATGAACCAGTTTTAACGCATCTTTGGCTCTATACCCCATGGCCTTAAAGGGTCTCTTGGTCATCTTACCTTCCAAGCAAGATTCACAGGTTGGAAAAATTTTCAACTCCAATGAACCCAAGAGTCCATCAGCTATGAGTCTTTGAATCCTATTAAGTTAATATGACCAAGCCTTAGATGCCAAAGATACGTTTGGTTCATCTCCGAATGTTCCTTTCTCTTATTGGAATTAGAAGATGTGTTATTAATTTTCATTTGTTGCTTTGTGGGAGAAATTGGATTTAAAGTATATAAATTACCAACCAATGCACCAGAACATATAATAACTCTATTTCTTTTTATAACCACATTGTTATTGAAAGAAACAGAATATCCATTTAAATACAGTTTAGAAACTGAAATTAAATTCTTTCTAAAACTGGATACATAAAGATAATTTCTAAAAACTAAACTTCTATTCCTATCAAAAGATAAGTAGACGTCTCCCACTGCAGCAGCCGCCACCTTAGTAGCATTGCCCATGTAGACGGTTATCTCTCCTTAAAATAGTCGTCGGATTTCCTGGAACCCCTGCAAAGAATTGCAGACATGATCAGTGGCTCCCGTATCTACACACCAGGTGTTGGTAGATAACACCGCTAAGCATGTTTCAACTACTAGAGCATGAGATATACCTTTATTGTTCTGATTCCTACGAGGACAGTCTACCTTCTAATGTCCTGACTGCTTGCAGATGAAGCACTTGCCCTTCGGCTTCTTCATTCCAGCTTTTGGTCCTGTACCTTGAGGTTTATTCACCTTCTTTGCTGAGGCAACCTGTTTCTTCTTCTTCTTTCCTTTTGGTTTAGAAGTAGAACCATTTTCAGCATAGTAAATATGAGAATTATGATGAAATAGCCCTTCTGCTACCTGAAGTTCTGTCAGTAGTTCCGCCAATGAATACATCCTTTTATTCATATTATAGTTCAGGCAGAATTGCTCAAAACTTCTGGGTAGCGTTTGGAGAATCATATCGATCTGGGTTTCCCCATCAATTTCTCCTCCAAGGATTTGTATTTCGTTCAGATAAGCCATCATCTTTAGGATATGGTCCCTCACGGGAGTACCCTCTGTCATGGTGGTTGTCATTAATTTCCTCATAGCTTCTTGCCTAGAGGCCCGATCCTAGTGACCAAAGAGATCCTTGAGATTGTTCATTATATCATAAGTTGTTGGTAAATCTTGATGCTGATGTTGCAATACATTTGACATTGAAGCCAAAATATAACACCGCGTCATCTCATCTGCTTTTACCCATGTCCTATGATACTCAATCTCCTCTTGGGTAGATTCACCATTAGGCGCATTAGGGCAAGCCTCAGTCAGTACAAACTTATAGCTCTCAGCAGTTAGAACAATGTCCAGATTTCTTTTCCAATCTATATAGTTAGGACCAGTAAGCTTGTTCTCTTTTAGTATGATGGTCAGTGGGTTGAAAGTCATCCTAAGAATCACAAAAGTAACTTTGGTCAGGACTCTAAATTTAAAATAATATTCATTCCTCAAACAATACTATTTAAATTAACCAACACCTCAAATCACCATGAATTTTGCATGCCACGATAGTGTGGACGTATATAAAATCAAACATTTGAAAGAGGAGGTTTTACCCATTAATTTTATACTTGTCAACCTAACTTTTTGACAAATAAAATTAATAGTTGGTTTTCCTTCAGTCACACAAATAATAGCAGTGACTCCGATGGGGAGGATACTATTAAATGTGCCTAAGTGTACACCATTACTTGATACTTAGTTCATTAAATAAGATTGTGTCCCTTCTGATGGGGAAGATCACACGCTCTTAGTTAATTTCCTATAACCACCCAAATGGAAGTTTGATCTAGTGATCCGCAAACAAACTCATCCGATATGGAGGAAGGCACTCAGAGTCAACGCGCAAGTTTGTTTGCATCACTTACAAACTAGTAATAGAGACCGTGAAATTTATTTAAAAATCCCTCTCCCACTTAGTTATTTAAGGTGAGGAATTTTAACATATGCTAGCATACATCACATGCACACACACACATCACAGTAAATAAAAGCAATAAATATGGAAATTAATTTTACAACTATTATGGCCTTTTCCATCACTGTTCTCCATGTGCTCCAACCCTAGCTGTTGTCATCTTTAGCCACCACCACCGGGTCCAGTTGTCGCATCTATCTTGCTTCTTATTCCGCTGCGCCTCTGGTGCTCCAAAAGTACCACGCCTCGCAAGCATACGATCCGCGACAAAAATAGAATTTTACATATATCGATCCTATATTCCATAAAGGAATGTATATGTATTCTAGATCAAAAATAAAATTCTAAAATCCTGCTGTATTAGTTACATACAATCATGCACACACAAAATAATGCCCTTGATATGTCCAAGGGTTCAATCACACACAACATCTAAAAGCCATAATAGTTGGAGCCTGCAACTAAAGAGTTAGCATATCCTACCATTATCCTGCCTAAATTATGTATGACATGTGCATAATTAATTTGAATTCTAAACACACAGAGGCAAACCCTAGCTCTGATACCAATTGTTGGTTGGTCCTAGGAAGATCGTACCGGTTCCATTGTACAAAAATTTTGTACAAGTGTCGAATCTTTCCTAAACAACCTATTGTGTTCTTTAGAAGTTAAATTAGGAATCGCAAACGGAACTTAACATTATTGATTCCAAATTTAACTTATCTGTTCTTAATGGTTTAGATTTGGATCGCAAGCAGAACTTAACACTATTGATCCAAATCAACCTATGTTATAAATTCAATTAAATATTAATTTCCAAAATTGGCTTCCAAGACTACATGGCAAGGCACATGGCCTTCTTGGGTATGGGAGCATCCACCACCACCTAGACAAAACCTTTCAAGGAAAGCTAATATTTAATTTCCTTATATAACTCTAGGTTTAACCAAAAGGAATAATCGAATCACAAATTCAAAAAATAAAGAAAACACAAACTCGAATAACAAATTCGAAAAACTAGAATCTAATGCCTCTTGTGTTTGGAATTCTAACAAAGAAGAACTAGTATGATGCGGAAAAGTAATTACTAGTTATACCTCTTCTTTGTATGCTAATAACCTCAAGATCTTCTGCCGTATTCCTCGCCTCGCCTTGGACATCGAGTGGGCGACGATCCTCCAAGATGAACACCACCTAAAAGCCTCTTCTTCCTTCTAGTATTCGGCCACCACCACCACCAAGGAGCAAAAGAGAGCAAGGGGAAAAGAGAGGGAGAGAGGACCGACCACAAGAGGATCACCAACAAGAGAATAAGAATTGTTATCTCATGAGGTCTCCCCTTCCCTTCTTTTATATTACTTGCCCAAGACAAATAAGGAAAGACTTTTTACAAAAATTAAAATCTTCCTCTTGTTTTTCCTTTTCCCCTTTTATTTTTCCTTTTAATTCCTATTGATTGATTCAATCATCAAATCATTGATTGGATGATTTATTGATTTGGCCGGCCCTTTGCTTGGGCACCAAGCAAGGGTGGCCGGCCCCTTAAAAGGAAATAAATACTCTTGTAAAAATGTTATAAGCAAAGAAGGAAAACTCTTATAAAATTTTACAAGCTCTCTTTTTAATTTCCTAATGTGGATGTTAAAAAGGGAAAGTTTTAAAAATTAAAATCAAGTTTTAAAATTTAAAACTTCTCTTCTAAAATTTTCTTTTTTAACATGGTTACAAAAATAGAAAATTTCAATTTTAAAACTTTTCTTCCTTTTTCCTAAAAACCATGAGGATGGTTAAAAAAGAAAATTTTTAAAACTTTTAAATTTTCTTTTAAACCATATGGCCTAATTCAAATAAAGAAAGTTTTATATTTTAAAATCTCTCTTTTAAAACTTGTAGATATCTACAAAGAGAATATTTTAAAAATTTAAAACACCCCTCCTTATTTGAAATATGTGGCTGGCACCCTTCAAACTTCTTGTGGTCGGCCACCTTAAGGAGATTATGGCCGGCCCCTTTGGCTTGGTCACCAAGCCATGGGTCGGCCCCTTCTTGGACATCAAGATGGGCTTTTCATGAGTGGATTAGAGGCATTAATGAGGCTACGGCAGGGACCTAGAGGAGAAATTGGTTTCAACGTTCTGATGAGCTTGAGTATCCCGTGTTCGGCCCGAACACACAACTCAAGTTCATCAATAATAACTCATTCCACTAGAGAGTTATTATTGCACTACCGCATCAATCCCAAATTACATTATGGGCTCCTTCTTATCATGAGTGTGTTAGTCTCCCTGTGTTTAAGATAATGAATGACCACTAATTAAGTAAGTTATCGACAACTCACTTAATTAATATCTAGCTCCAAGAGTAGTACCACTCAACCTCATTGTCATGTCGGACTAAGTCTACCTGCAGGGTTTAACATGACAATCTTTATGAGCTCCTCTTGGGGACATTCTCAACCTAGATAACTAGGACACAGATTTCTTCTATAGTCAACAACACACACTATAAGTAATATCATTTCCCAACTTATCGGGCCTATTGATTTATTGAGCTAAATCTCACCCTTTGATAAGTTAAAGAAATAAATACTAAATATATGTGCTTGTTATTATATTAGGATTAAGAGCACACACTTCCATAATAACTAAGATCTAGTTCTTTTATTTAGTCAGTATAAAAATAACTTACCTAAAATAGTCCTACTCAATACACTTAGAGTGCACTAGTGTAATTCATTAGTCAAGATAAACTAATACTTAATTATACTATGACTATTCCAACGGTTTGCTCCTTTCCATCTTAGTCGTGAGCAACTATTATAATTTATAAAGAACCGATAACATGATCTTCTGTGTGTGACACCACACACCATGTTATCTACGATATAAATTAATTGAACAACTACATAAATGTAGATATTTTTGACCAAAAATGATTCTTTATTACAAAATAAATGTTTACAAAAGCTAGGCTTTTAGTATACACTCTAACAACCACCAATAATTTCGTCAGCTCTAACCAAGCTCCCAAACTTTGGTTATATAGCCCGCGGGTTGAAAACCCCGCTTACCAGTCGACTGCTAAAACTAGCAGTTGACTGCCCTCTGTGGAAATTCGACCGTTACATCCCAACGGCTCGATACCAGTCAACTGCTCCACACTGACCGAACGAACAGAAACATTCTGTTCGCTCCCAATCGACTGCACGGTCGACTGTACTAATCGACTGCTAGAACATGCAGTCGACTACTATAGTAACGCTACAGTACTTCTGCAGTAACGCTATAGTACTACTGCATTAACGCTACAGTAAAACCCTAAAACTAGGATTTTACTCCGAGTACAATCTCTCATGCACTCGTACCCTCACCCTTATGACTCACTTGACGCTTCTTTGCAGCCTTGACCTCTTGCCTTCAAGCCTACTTCCTTTGGCTCTCGTCCCTCAGATGCATTCAAGCTCGTGGCTCGTCCCCAATGTCATCCTTCTCGTATGCCTCGAAGTCGCTTCCCTCAGCCCTTGTCCTCGCTGCCTTGTCCACGGTCCCTCGGATGCTCTATCCTTCACCAGACCCGAAGCCATCAACCTGAGTCACATGTGTATCCTGCATACCTGCACACTCACATACACATATCAAATAACAAGAGTGAACCTAACTTAAACCCTTTGCCCAAATACCAAAACACATGGTCCCACGGACCATTGGGATTCCTCCAACACTAACAACATTAGTGCAACTTCCCCCATCTATAATCATACTACATACCTTGTCTTTGATGTGGCAACGGGTATGAAATATGTTGTCTTGTTGTTCTTCATCTTCTTCCTTCACTTGCACATTTAAAGCATGCCTAGTGACAAGGGATTCACCTTCGATAGAATACTCTTCTACATCATTTTCCATCAATGGTGGCACGACATTATCATCTTCGGACTCACTCAGTTTCAATATCACCATTTTCTTTCAAAAGAATAATTCTTTTGTTTGGACATTGTGAAGCAATATGTCCTCTTCCCAAATATTTAAAGCATTTAATATCTTTATTTCTTGAAGAATGGATAGGTTCTTAACCTTTGACCAATGGTGAACCAGCATCTTTATTCTTCAAAAACTTGGTCTTACTCTTTGATGCAAATTTATCATCTCTTTTGTTCCAACTAGATTTCCAAGTGGATGAATTTTGACCATGCTTGATTGAACCCTTCCTTTTGAGTTGCCTTTCAACTTTCATGGACATATACATCATATCTTCCAACTCCACATAATGTTGCGACTCCACTACATTTGCAATTTCTGAATTCAAACCTTGTAAAAATCTTGCCATGTTTGCTTCTCGGTCCTCCTCCACATTGGCTCGAATCATGGCAATCTCCATCTCCTTATGATATTCCTCCACAGTTTTGAATCCTTGGGTTAGACTTTGTAATCGTTGGTACAAATCTCGATAGTAATGTGATGGCACGAACCTCTTTCTCATAATAGATTTCATCTCTTCCTAAGTGCTAACGGGTCTCTCGTTGTTTCTTCTCCTACTTAGAATAATTTGATCCCACCAAATAAAAGCATAATCAATAAATTCAACAGCAACTAGTTTTACGTTCTTCTCTTCAGAGTAGTTGTGACAATCAAACACTAATTCAACTTTTTTCCCACTCCAAATATACATCTGGATCACTTTTACCTTGAAATGAAGGAATCTTTATCTTGATATTTCCCAAGTTTCTATCAACATAATCATTCATTCTTCCTCTTCTACCACCAATTCTAGCATGACCAGATTTGCCACTAGAAACTCTATCATCAATGTCCTCAGATACGCCAACATCATCATTGTAAAATACCGAAAATAGGTGAATATTAATAAGGGAATTTTTTGGAATTTTTAGAAATTTTTCGGGAATTTTTTGGAGCTCGTATGGATGAGTTAACGGGGATAAAAACGGGGCTCGGGAAAGCCTGTTTAGGCTACCCCATTTAAGCGAGGAAAAGTTATTTTTCTTTTCCTTTTTATTCTCGCTTTTTTTTTTTCTTATTCCTTTTCTCCGCCAACCCGTGCCGAGCCGTTCCCCGCGCCTTCTCCCCCTCGCGACCGTTCTTCCCTAACCGGCGGTTTCCTTCTCCCTCGAGTACAAGCCGTGGCCAAGGGAAGTCTCCCCTCTTCTCACCGATTTTGCCCTAGGTGCCGGCGCCGAGCCAATCCTCTTCCCCTGCTTTCGTGCCCTAACCTCTCTACTCGGCCCCGTCTCCTTCCCTTCTTCTCTGAGCCACCAGCACAATCGACACCGCACGAAATAGTGCCGACCAGCGCCGTCGAATTCATGTGCCCTAGCTGAATCTTACCACTGCCAGCACCAATTTCCTCCAACGCCGATGGTCGAAGCAACTCTTGAAGTTCAATCGGTGGCCACCCCAAGCATCACGGAGTTTCTTCTCCTCTGATTGCCACCCGATCCCATCCCTTCGGCCAAGCTTCAACTCCTGTGCCCTAGATCGCCGGAATCCAGAAGCTTAAGTTAGTCTTCGGTTAGGAGCAGCAACCCAAGCATTGGTGTCCCCTTCCGTTCCCTAGCAGTGATTTTTGGAGGTAGGTTGTTAATTTGGTATTTTTTTATTTATGATCTCATCTTGAACGGACAGTGAGGAAGAATTTCCAACAGGACTTGCTATGGTGTTGTAAGTGTGATCGTAACGTGAAATAAGACTTGTTGTGGATTGTCTTGGGTCTGGCAGTTACCTTCCAGTGGCTACCTTTCTCCGGCAGCAACATCCCTGCTGAGAAGTAAGGTAAGGTGCTTAGGTTATTCTAGAAATTTGGGGTATCTTTTGGAAATTAATTTCTTGAACCCGATTTTATGATTCGGACAGTGAATTGTAGGGCTTTACTTGGGTTTCTAGCAGTTTCTGGCGACTGACCTGTCTAGCTGTGATTTAACCGGAGAGGTTTAGTGTTGAGGTAAGGAATAGAGGACTTGTTTCAATTGTAGGAACGTACACAGGAATTTGATATGTTTTGTAGTTGGACGATCATGTGTATGTTGATTAGGTTTATGTGTTTTTGAAATTAGGGTTTTGCCCTAATTTAGGGTTAAAGAATTTATTTATCTATTTATAGGAATTTAGCTAAATATTCGTATATCTATTGGATACAGGACTTTGACGTGAGACGAGTATCTCGATGTCGGATTTGGACATTCCTATTGGAGGCGGTACTTCTGACTTTATGTCGTTTGATATGCATAGTAGTGAATTTAACAAATTACAATAATTATGTTTCTTATCTGTTTCGGTTAGTCACTACCCGATACTTGTTACATGCTTAGTTGATACTTGTTTTGCATCTCATGTTATTTCTTACCTGCTTATACATGTTTATAGGGGGTAGTGATATACCATACTTCACCATGTTCAGGACCTAGGTTTTATACCTTATCTGATCTGTGTACCTTTGATCTGATTCATTGACCTATGGTGCACCTTCTATATATATATGGTTTAGCTCAGGATATTTACATGGGTAGTGCCATGCACCATTCACATAATTGCATGTTGTGCGATAGTCTGCTCCATTATTGTTGAGCACATCGCCAGTTACATGGATCTGCACACACCACCACTCATGGGTTAGTGGTCGATTCAGGCAGAGTGTGTTACAGCAGGGACTTTGTTTGGCTTCGTTGGTCCGCTCATGGGTAGTGTGACGCAGCGTGGTAGCCGGCAGAGATTCCACCCCGTCATCGTGTACCGGGAGATGAGAGCATTGAGCTCCCCCATTTATGATTTGGGGTAGGAGGATAGGTGTACTCCGACAGCATCCCGTCCACTCGGTCACTCATCAGGAGCAGTGACGACAGAGTGCATGGTTGTTACAGCCCTACCCACTCTGTCTCACTATTGTGTGTGAGATGGTTGACTGGTGTCAGAGGTGACCAGGATGCATCATTGGCATCATACGCATTGATGCATTTATTTCTTGTGATTGTGTTTGCTGCATTTATTTGTTACATTTTGGTTGGATGGCCACGGTTGACATGCATACAGGATTTCTATACCTCTCGGACTGTTATTCCTTGTACCAGGTCCTGGTTAGTACAGTATTCTCCTGTTTATTTCAGTTTGCATTTACCTTTATTACGTCAGGAGACTGTACGCATGATTAGTGCTAGATGTTATTTCCTTACTATGTATATCAGTTGTTACCCGCTGAGCGTTGGACTCACCCCCGCCTCCGTTATTATTTTCAGGTTAATGCTGTCAGGAGAGAGAGCCCCAGTCGCTAGTCCCCTGCAGTCCACGAGGACGAGCATTGATCTTGTGGTTTTCTTTATTAGACTGTATTTAGACTTGTTACGTTTTGATACTTGGATCTTGTGTTTGGATTTGTTTTTACTTATCGATGGGTTTGGATTTGGATTTGTATTACTACATGCCTGCCTAGATGGTAGAAGAGGTAAGTTGATTTGATCGTCGGATATATGTTTTATGGGTGTAGTTGAGTAGGGTAGATTTTGAGTCTTATTATCATTGCTTATTAAACTGCGTGGATGTCTATATGTTGTGGTTTGTTTATTATTGTTATTTATTCCAGCCGCATGTGGCTGAGGTATATGGTGATATAGTAAAGTTTCAGATTGTCCGTCGTACAGGGGAGATGCTGCCGAAATTTCTTCGGACAGGGACTCCTCTGGGGCGTGACAATTTAGTGGTATCAGAGCCAGGTTTTACGATCTTTGTTTTCGTATTTTGGATATTTGGGATAACCTGATACCAATTTATTTGGTATTAGAGCGCCAAGGTTTGACGATACTTGTTGTGATTTTCGTGTTATGGATCTTGAGATTTATCTGATACCAATTTATTGGAATTGGTATCAGAGCAGGGTGTGATACCTTCTTTTAGTATTCTGGATATTTTTTGCTAGCCCAAGTTTGCGAGTCAATTGGGTAGTTATTTTGGTTGCACGGGTTTTTCATTACGTATATGTTTTGGACTTCCATTTTGGATTTTAGTATGGATTTCCGATGATTTTCTTGTACGGAATTTCGAGGTAAAATGGGGACTGGACAGCGACGGAACATCTCCAGACAGCAATTAGGTATGATGTTATTTTGTAATTGTTTATACTTGTAGTAATATCTGTGTTATAACTTAACCGATATGAGGATATATACTCGTATTGCTGCGAGACGTGGTGCTGGACGGCCACGTACGAGGACCGTGGGATCTCTGGATTTGCCAGAGATGTCTACTGGGGTTGAGCCTGTCAGTCAGGGACAGACTCAGGATACTACGGGCGCATCGGGCTCTCAGACCCCGATGGCTTCTATAGAGGTACCTACCTCGGCTGTGCCGAGTGTACCTATCCCTACGGTATTTCCGGTACTACCAGGGGTACTACCAGCATACCCCGCACCTGCTCCAGTCCAGCCTACGGCGTACTCGGCACCACCGCCACCTGGACCTACAGTGTACCCGACACCAGTGGCACCTGTGCCCCCAGTACCTACAGTGTACCCAGCAGCACCTGCACCAGCGGTATCGATTGCTCCACATCCGGTACCACTACCTACCGTACATCCAGTTGTAGTCACCTATGCCCACCCTGCAGTGCCACCAGCGGCATATGCTCCAGTCTATACATTAGTACCGGGAGTACCTCCTCCGGTCTATTCAGCGGTACCACCTGTAGCATCAGCTCCAGTGGTTCCTCCAGTTCTTGCATCCGTTCTGACGCACCTCATTGACATTGTCGTGACACGAGCCAGGATTCCAGTGTTGGCAGAATCGATGAAGAGTCGATTTACACTCTTCCGAGGAGACCTTGATCCGAGTGCGACCCTATCATGGATAGAGATGATGGAGCGGACTTTCTTCTATATGGCTTGCTCCGAGTGGGAGAAAGCAGAGCTGGCTGCTTTTCACTTATGGGACGCGGCCGACACTTGGTGGATTACTCAGCATTCCATCATCGGCGAGCAGAACATCACTTGGGCCAGATTTAGAGAGGCTTTTGAGAGCCGCTTCTTCCCACGAGCTTATCAGATGGCTCGCCGGCAGGATTTCCTGAGTCTGCGACAGAACAATCGGACAATGACTGAGTATAATGCAGAGTTTGACAGATTGGCCAGATTTTGTCCAGAGCTTGTTGCTGAGGACAGTTCGCGTATGCAGCAGTTCATTCAGGGGCTGGATGGACATTTGCAAGTAAGACTTGCCGGTCTTGGTACCACATCCTATCTGGAGACTTTAGACAGAGCCCTATTGATTGAGTCAGCGTAGCAGAGAGCATTTCTAGACAGGAAAAGGAAACAACCGGGTCAGACATATGGGCAGATCCAGCAGCCTCAGGTTACACCACAACAGAGTGGTCGCAATCGGCCAGGTCAGGGTACTTCTGGGGTCTTGCGTAAGCCTCAGAAGTCAGGGCGGTCTTCTTCAGGACGTTCTCGGTTTTCTCAGCAGAACCGGCAACCACCTTCCAGCGATACTCACTATTTCCGATGTGGGTCCAGAGGTCACCTTACCCCAGCCTGCTCTCTGGGACAGCCAGTTTGCTTTTATTGCAAACTGCCTGGGCACCAGAGCCGAGATTGTCAGCTGAAGGCTCAGTACACGGCTTCCGGAGGGTCGGGTCAGAGGGGACAGTCTAGTCAGACGGGGGCATATCGAGGAGGACAGAAAGCCCAATCTTCACATCGTGAGTAGGGGATAGCTTCACCTGCAGCAGCGGCATTTGGCATGCTTGGACAGGAGTATTCCAGTGCTTCCATAGCACCCCAGAGTTCTGTTCCAGGACCTTATTATCTGACGTAGGGGAAGTATCAGATGTAGCCTTAGCCTCTAGGCTAGTACCAGACTCATTCCCAGCCATCGGCACAGTATCAGTCACCGCCCAGTCACCGCCCTCTCAATCTTCTCTGGCACATTATCCAGCACGGCCTCAGTGGCAGGCTTCTGCCCAGCTGCAGCAGCCGCTGACAGCGTTACCACCTCCTCCTCCGCCAGAGACTGGACGTATTCATGCGATTACCAGGGAGGATGCGCAGCGAGCTGATGGATCCATTTTCCGCAGTACGATTTCCATTTATGCATTTTCCACTGATATATTAATTGATACTGGTAGCTCGCATTCTTTTATATCCCGTACCTTTATGCGGGAGATTGGTAGATTACCTACTTTTAGACTGCAGCGACTGACTGTCTCCCTACCGTCCGGTGATACTTTAGATGTCACCCAGGAGGTCAGAGGTTGCCCGTTAGACTTTGGCAACATGATACTTACGATAGATCTTTTAGTATTGGAGATGGTCGAGTTTGATATCATACTTGGCATGGATTGGCTATCAGTATATCATGCTACTGTTGATTGCCAGACGAGGGTGGTCACCTTCCGGCCTCCGAACCAACCCTCGTGGAGTTTCACTGGCATCAGAGACGACGGCATCTCGATTATTTCGGCGATCCAGGCGTAGAAGCTGCTGTCTCACGGCTGTCACAGTTTCCTATTATCTCTGATTAGTACTGAAGACAGTAGTAGTTCGCAGCTCTCCGACGTTCCGGTGGTCTGAGAGTACCCAGATGTATTCCTAGAGGAGCTACCAGGTCTGCCTCACAGAAGGCAAGTGGAGTTCGCTATTGAGCTGATTCTGGGGACCACACCGGCATCGAAAGCTCCTTACCGTATGGCACCAAAAGAGTTGGACGAGCTGAAGGTTCAACTCCAGGAGCTTTTAGACAGGGGATTTATTCGCCCTAGTGTTTCTCCATGGGGTTCTCCAGTATTATTTGTCAAGAAAAAGGACGGCACTATGAGGTTATGTATTGACTCCAGACAGCTGAATGCAGTGACCGTCAGGAATAAATTGTTAGGACCTTCGGATAGCGGCTAGAGAGGGAGGTGTGAATAGCCGACCCCAAATTCTCATTTCTTCCTACAATTTGAGTTAGCGCAGTGGAAATAAAAAGTAGAAACAAAAATGGAGAAGATCAAACCTCAAACGCGACGATATAACGAGGTTCGGAGATGATACTCCTACTCCTCGGCGTGTCCGTAAGGTGGACGAATCCTATCAATCCGTCGGTGGATGATACCCCGGAAAACCGGCTAATAAAAACTCCTTCTGGGTGGAGAAACCTCGCCACAATCTCTTGCAACAGCAAGATCAGAGTACAAGAAATACAGCAAGAAGCCAAGAACAATATGAATGTAAAAACACTAGTTTGCTTGCCTTCTCGTCGACTGTTGATGAAGCAGCAACTTCACGGATGCCAACCACAGCAGCAACTATCCAGTTGGAAACCCAGCCGAGGGAAGCTCACACAAAGCTTCAGTAATGGAGAGCTCAGCAAAGCTCAGATCGCAAGTAGGAAGAAGAGTAGGCAAGGAGAGGTCCCAACAGTAGAGGCCCTCCACCTTATATCAACCTGCGAAGAAGACAAAGAAGAAATCTAGCCGTTGTGACTCAACGGCTAGACCTGGACCGATCAGGCTCCACCCTGATCGGTCCAGGGTGGATCTGATCGGTCAGGGGACCGATCAGGCCCTACGCTGATCGGTCCCCAGACCGATCCCAACTCTCACAGAGAGTTGGTTGCGATCCCTGATCGGTCTGTTACTGATCGGTCACCAGACCGATCAGATTACTCACAGAAAGTTTCTGTGTGGTTACTGATCGGTCCACAGACCGATCAGATGACCCAGTGTTTCACTGGATCGGTCAACAGACCGATCCAATTACCCAGCCTTAAACCTAAAGCCTTCCTGATCTAGAGAACGAGCTACCGAGCCCTCTCTGACCTAGTCCGAAGAACGAGCTACCGAGCCCTCTCTGACTTAGTCCGGAGAACGAGCTACCGATCCCTCTCTGACTTCGTCCGGTCTAGAGAACGAGCTACCGAGCCCTCTCTGACCTAGTCCGGAGAACGAGCTACCGAGCCCTCTCCGACTCCATCCAGTTCAGAGAACGAGCTACCGAGCCCTCTCCGACCTCCCATGCCAAGCTTCCATACTTGGACTTTTCCCCGTGCCAAGCTCCCTGCTTGGACTTTTCCCGTGCCAAGCTCCCTGCTTGGACTTTTCCGTGCCAAGTCTTCATACTTGGACTTTTCCCGTGCCAAGCTCCCTGATTGGACTTTTCCCGTGCCAAGCTCCCTTGCTTGGACTTTTCCGTGCCAAGTCTCCATACTTGGACTTTTCTCGAATCAGGTCAACTCAAGTCGGATCAACCAGGTCATCCTTGACCAAAGGTTGCACCCACAATCCCCCAAGTTCCTATTCTTGTCAAACATCAAAATATAACTTCTCCATTCTTGTCAAACATCAAAATATACCTCGAGTCAAGTCAACTCGAGTCGGGTCACCCAGGTCAACCTTGACCTAAGGTTGCACCAACAATCTCCCCCTTTTTGATGTTTGACAAAAACCATAATCAAGTTAGGTTAAGCCGATAACCTAACTTAGGTTTTCCAATAGTTCTCCAATGTTCTTCCTCGAACATTCTCTGAACATTCTCCCCAAACTCCAATGTTCTTTCTTGAACATTCTCTAGACATTCTCCCCCTTTTTGACACACATCAAAAAGAGTGAATCAAGGTCAAGAGTTTTTTTTCTTAATGAAAGTCTCATACCTTTCATTGAAACCCTTAATTTCCCCCTTGATACTAAAATCAACAATCAATTTAGTGATAATCCCATATCACTCATCCTCATAAATCTTGACGAGTAAAAACTCCCCCTAAAAGTCAACTCCCCCTTGACCATTAGGTAAAACTCCCTCTAAAGGTCAACTCCTCCTTGACCATTGCACCAACAATGTCTTGGAGAGTTTCAACCCTTTAGAAATCTAAAGCACCAACTTCCATAGCTGAAATTTCAGACAACAGTCGAAAATCAGCATTTTGGCACGCTCTGATCGGTCACCAGACCGATCAGGACTCCACTGGATCGGTCACTAGACCGATCCTCACTTCCCTGGATCGGTCTAGTGACCGATCCAGACTTCCCTGGACCAATCAGACTCTTCTCTGATTGGTCCACAACTCTCTGATAAGAATTTCTGATTTTTCTCCCGAAATTTAGAAACCCCTAAAAAATTACAGAAAATTCTAAAAATTATAAAATTTTGAGGTTACATTCCTCATAACATATATTATCATGGAAAAATAGTTTTCTATGAAAATAACTCTCATTTTTTAATCTTGATACAAAGTTCGAAAGACTTTGAAATAGCTCAAGGTTAATCCATCTTTGTATCAACTTGCTCAATGATGAATGCTATCACTAGAAAAGTTTCATCAAGGTTTTTTAAATCAATTTTGAAATGATTTTAAACCATTCAATTTAGGACCACAATCTTAGGACTAAATGTACATGACTTGTACACAAGTTTTCCCTATGATCCTCAATTTCGAATTAGGCTCATCTAGGTACAAGAACTATGCACATTGATCCTAACTCATCATCCTAATATCTCACACACATCTAAGGTGTATCAAACACATCCAAGTCAATTTTGATGTGAGATATGGGTTTAGGTCATCTTAAGCTAAGTTCTCATGCATTTTCTAAACAACAATTTGATCTTCATATCAAATTGTGTTTCTATCCTTAAATCAATTTAATTGATCATGAATGCAAGAGATGATGACATGGCATAAAATAATATCATAAGTGGAAACATGTGCCAATGTCATGATGTCATGGCATAAAGTATGAAACTTAAATAAAGCATAACATATAACTAACCTAAGTATTATCATGACATTTCAAATGATAATAAGTTAAATATGATGTCATGACATGGCATATGACAAACAATGTATGGCAAATAACATATAAAGGTATAGAAAATACCTAATTCTAGCCTTAGTTGTCATTTTTGATAATTTTGATCATTTTATCATAAATTCTATATTCCTAAGTGTAATAGACCTAAAATCATATACTAAAGATTTTTAGATCACTATGTGCCAATTAGATTGACCCTAGAAAACTCTTCAAATGTGGTTGGCTCATCCTAATCACCTTAGGAATAATTTTAAATTTCATTTTCAAGGCTTGATTACATCTTGACAATTCCTAAAATGCCACCTTTTGCCATGAGTAGGTTAACTACCTATCCAATTAAGGTTGGCACACCCTAAACCATCTAGCGTGAAGGAATCACGCTCCTAGGAACCCAATACCTATTTGAGCTCATTGGGTTCACTAAATATTCACTATGGATGACTTCCCTAGCAACCCTCCTAATGACCCTCCTAGGCTTTAAAGCCTTGGTCATTTGGGATTCATCAAGATCAACTCTAGGGGTGACTCCCCTTGTGACCTTGGTGATGGTCTTCCTAGCCCTAGGTCTTGTTCCATAATCGAATGGAACATTATGATAAGCGGGCTTGACCACTTGAGACTTAGGTTTGTGACCCAAACCTATCATGTCCTTGGGCTTTGATTTTTGACCCTTAGACCCTAGAGTTGACTTCTCCAAATTCTTAAGAGCCTTTTCTAAAGTGTCAAGTCTTGACCTCAAGACTTGATTTTCCTTCTTTAATACCTCAAGCTTTAATTTTCCATTTTTCTTTGAGGTATTCCTAGGCATATGTCTAGTTGTTTTGGGATTCCTATCTAGGTTTTCCTTAACCTTAGATGAGTTAACTCTAGGGTTGGCATTTCTAGCATTGTCCTTATCTAGGCTAACATGTTTGGCACCTAAGCACATGTATCGGTTTCTATGGTTATCATGCTTATCATTATTGACAATTGCAATAAAACTACTAGCATGTGTCTTATTAGAATTGCAAGAATGTGCCTTAAAGGATACCTTAGGATTTGCCTTAGCTCCCCCCATAGATGTGCTTAGTCTCTTTTCCTTGTGAGGTTGCCTCCCCCTTGGACATTGACTCCTATAATGTCCCCTTTGCTTGCATTGGAAGCACACCACGTGCTCCTTGCCCTTGCGTATCGGGACTCCGGCTTCCTTGACCTTTAGGGCCGGTGGAGTCTTCCTAATCCTCTTTGGACATTTACTCTTGTAATGCCCATAATCCCTACACTCAAAGCACATTATATGTAATTTACTTAAGATTAAGTTGCTTGAGTTACCTAGGGTTGAGGATGGATATAAGCTCTCTCCTTCATCCCTTCCGGAGGTAGAGGCTTCTTCTTCTTGCTCCAATCTTGAAGAAAAACTCTCCTCCTCTTCTTCCTTAGATGTTGAGTAGCCCTCAACTTCTAATTTCATACCTCCATGATGTGAGCTACTTGGCTCACTTGACTCCTCTTCATGACTTGAATTAGAGCTCTCCTCATGGAACTTAGCCAAGTTGTTCCACAATTCCTTGGCATTGTTGTATCTACCTATCTTACACAAGATATCATTAGGTAATGAAAATTCAAAGATTTTAGTTACCTCATCGTTGATTATGGATTGGTGGATTTGTTCCTTCGTCCACTTATCTTTTCGAGAGGTTCTCCTTCTTTATCCACCGGAGGAATAAAACATACTTGTACACAATTCCAATTTACTAGGTTAGTCATAAGAAAATACTTCATTCTTACCTTCCAAAACGCGAAGTCGTCGCGATCGTAGAAGGGTGGAATCGTGACGTCTTCTCCAAGTTGATCCATTCTCTAGCTCGTGCTCCCCCGGGTGTTAATCCGACGAAGAGCGACCTGGCTCTGATACCACTTGTTAGGACCTTCGGATAGCGGCTAGAGAGGGGGGGTGTGAATAGCCGATCCCAAATTCTCGTTTCTTCCTACAATTTGAGTTAGCGCAGCGGAAATAAAAAGTAGAAACAAAAATGGAGAAGATCAAACCTCAAACGCGACGATATTACAAGGTTCGGAGATGATACTCCTACTCCTCGGCATGTCCGTAAGGTGGACGAATCCTATCAATCCGTCGGTGGATGAGACCCCGGAAAACCGGCTAATAAAAACTCCTTCTGGGTGGAGAAACCTCGCCACAATCTCTTGCAACAGCAAGATCAGAGTACAAGAAATACAGCAAGAAGCCAAGAACAATATGAATGTAAAAACACTAGTTTGCTTGCCTTCTCGTCGACTGTTGATGAAGCAGCAACTTCACGGATGCCAACCACAGCAGCAACTGTTCAGTTGGAAACCCAGCCGAGGGAAGCTCACACAAAGCTTCAGTAATGGAGAGCTCAGCAAAGCTCAGATCGCAAGTAGGAAGCAGAGTAGGCAAGGAGAGGTCCCAACAGTAGAGGCCCTCCACCTTATATCAACCTGCGAAGAAGATAAAGAAGAAATCTAGCCGTTGTGACTCAACGGGTAGACCTGGACCGATCAGGCTCCACCCTGATCTGTCCAGGGTGGATCTGATTGGTCAGGGGACCAATCAGGCCCTACACTGATCGGTACCCAGACCGATCCCAACTCTCACAGAGAGTTGGTTGCTATCCCTGATCGGTCTGTGGACCGATCAGCCTTCTTACTGATCGGTCACCAGACCGATCAGATTACTCACAGAAAGTTTCTGTGTTGTTACTGATCGGTCCACAGACCGATCAGATGACCCAGTGTTTCACTGGATCGGTCAGCAGACCGATCCAATTACCCAGCCTTAAACCTAAAGCCTTCCTGATCTAGAGAACGAGCTACCGAGCCCTCTCTGACCTAGTCCGGAGAACGAGCTACCGAGCCCTCTCTGACTTAGTCCGGAGAACGAGCTACCGAGCCCTCTCTGACTTCGTCCGGTCCAGAGAACGAGCTACCGAGCCCTCTCTGACCTAGTCCGGAGAACGAGCTACCGAGCCCTCTCCGACTCCATCCAGTTCAGAGAACGAGCTACCGAGCCTTCTCCGACCTCCCATGCCAAGCTTCCATACTTGGACTTTTCCCCGTGCCAAGCTCCCTGCTTGGACTTTTCCCGTGCCAAGCTCCCTGCTTGGACTTTTCTGTGCAGGAGCTTGGACTTTTCCGTGCCAAGTCTCCATACTTGGACTTTTCCCGTGCCAAGCTCCCTGCTTGGACTTTTCCCGTGCCAAGCTCCCTGCTTGGACTTTTCCGTGCCAAATCTCCATACTTGGACTTTTCCCGAATCTGGTCAACTCAAGTCGGATCAACCAGGTCATCCTTGACCAAAGGTTGCACCCACAATCCCCCAAGTTCCTATTCTTGTCAAACATCAAAATATAACTTCTCCATTTTTGTCAAACATCAAAATATACCTCGAGTCAAGTCAACTCGAGTCGGGTCACCCCGGTCAACCTTGACCTAAGGTTGCACCAACATAAATATCCTTTACCACGGATCGAGGATTTGTTTGATCAGCTCAGAGGTACATCAGTGTATTCTAAGATTGATCTGCGATCCGGATATCATCAGTTGAGGGTGAGAGACTCAGATATTCAGAAGACAGCTTTCTGTACGAGATACGGTCATTATGAGTTTTTGGTAATGCCATTTGAGCTTACCAATGCTCTAGCGGTATTTATGGATGGTTGTGGTGGAGCGTTGCTCCCACATATTGAGGATTTCTTGTGGTAGAGCGTTGCTCCCGCATATGTGGTATTTCCTGTGATGGAGCGTTGCTCTCACACTGGAGGATTTATTTGTTGGTGATTAGATTTCAGACTTGCTGTCGAGGATCTTATGGTTGAGTATGCCTATTGTACGGGCATTATGAGTTCTAGGTCTTACCCTTTAGGCTTACAAAGCCCTAGATGTTTTCATGGACTCGATGATTTCGGTATTCCTAGGTTATTTGGATCCGAGCTCGATACCCCCATCTTTTCACTTGAGGTATGTGATTTAATTTACCGTTCAGCATTTTGTACTTTCTATCTGTTGTTAGTACTTGCTAATGGTAAATAACGAAATTTGGGGACCAAATTTTTATTAGTGGGGGAGAATGTAAAATATCGAAAATAGGAGAATATTAATAAGGGAATTTTCTGGAAATTTTGGAAATTTTTCAAGAATTTTTCGGAGCTCGTATGGACGAGTTAACGGGGATAAAAATGGGGCCCGGGAAAGCCTATTTAGGCTACCCCATTTAAGCGAGGAAAAGTTATTTTTCTTTTCCTTTTTATTCTCTCTTTTTCTTTTTTGCTTATTCCTTTTCTCCGCCGACCCGTGCCGAGCCATTCCCCGCGTCTTCTCCCCCTCGCGACCGTTCTTCCCTAACCGGCGGTTTCCTTCTCCCTCAAGTACAAGTCGTGGACAAGGGAAGTCTCCCCTCTTCTCACTGATTCTGCCCTAGGTGCCAGCGCTGAGCCAATCCTCTTCCCCTGCTTTCGTGCCCTAACCTCTCTACTCGGCCCCGTCTCCTTCTCTCCTTCTCTGAGCCGCCAGCACAGTCGACACCGCACGAAATAGTGCCGACCAGCACTGCCGAATTCATGTGCCCTAGCCGAATCTTTCCCACTGCCAGCACCAATTTCCTCCAACGCCGATGGTCGAAGCACCTCTTGAAGTTCAACCGGTGGCCACCCCAAGCATCACGGAGGTTCTTCTCCTCTGATTGCCACCCAATCCCATCCCTTCGGCCAAGCTTCAACTCCAGTGCCCTAGATCGCCGGAAACCAGAAGCTTGCGTTGGTCTTCGGTTAGGAGCAGCAACCCAAGCATTGGTGTCCCCTTTCGTGCCCTAGCAGTGATTTTTGGAGGTAGGTTGTTAATTTGGTATTTTTGATTTGTGATCTCATCTTAAACCGACAGTGAGGAAGAATTTCCAACAAGACTTGCTATGGTGCTGTAAGTGTGATCGTAACGTGAAATAAGACTTGCTGTGGATTGTCTTGGGTCCGGCAGTTACCTTCCAACGGCTACCTTTCTCCGGCAGCAACATCCCTGCTGAGAAGTAAGGTAAGGTGCTTAGGTTATTCTGGAAATTTGGGGTATCTTTTGGAAATTGATTTCTTGAACCCCATTTTATGATTCGGACAGTGAATTGCAGGGCTTTACTTGGGTTTCTTGCAGTTTCTGGCGACTGACCTGTCTAGCTGTGATTTAACCGGAGAGGTTTAGTGTTGAGGTAAGGAATAGAGGACTTGTTTCAATTGTAGTAACATACACAGGAATTTGATATGTTTTGTAGTTGGACGATCATGTGTATGTTGATTAGGTTTATGTGTTTTTGAAATTAGGGTTTTACCCTAATTTAGGGTTAAAGAATTTATTTAGCTATTTATAGGAATTTAGCTAAATATTCGTATATCTATTGGATACAGGACTTTGACACGAGACGAGTATCTCGATGTCGGATTTGGACATTCCTATTGGAGGCGGGTACTTCTGACTTTATGTCGTTTGATATGCATAGTAGTGAATTTAACAAATTGCAATAATTATGTTTCTTATCTGTTTCGGTTAGTCACTACCCGATACTTGTTACATGCTTGGTTGATACTTGTTTTGCATCTCATGTTATTTCTTACCTGCTTATACATGTTTATAGGGGGTAGTGATATACCATGCTTCACCATATTCAGGACCTAGGTTTTATACCTTATCTGATATGTGTACCTTTGATCTAATTCATTGACCTATGGTGCACCTTCTATATATATATGGCTTAGCTCAGGATATTTACATGGTTAGTGTCGTGCACCATTCACATGATTGCATGTTGTGCGATAGTCCGCTCCATTATTGTTGAGCACATCGCCAGTTACATGGATCTGCACACACCGCCACTCATGGGTTAGTGGTCGATTCAGGCAGAGTGTGTTGCAGCAGGGACTTTGTTTGGCTTCGTTGGTCCGCTCATGGGTAGTGTGACGCAGCGTGGTAGCCGGCAGAGATTCCACCCCGTCATCGTGTACCGGGAGATGAGAGCATTGAGCTCCCCCATTTATGATTTGGGGTAGGAGGATAGGTGTACTCCGACAGCATCTCGTCCACTCGGTCACTCATCAGGAGCAGTGACGACAGAGTGCATGGTTGTCACAGCCCTACCCACTCTGTCTCACTATTGTGTGTGAGATGATTGGCTGGTGTCAGGGGTGACCAGGATGCATCATTGGCATCATACGCATTGATGCATTTATTTCTTGTGATTGTGTTTGCTGCATTTATTTGCTACATTTTGGTTGGATGGCCACGGTTGACATGCATACATGATTTCTATACCTCTCGGACTGTTATTCCTTATACCAGGTCCTGGTTAGTACAGTATTCTCCTGTTTATTTCAGTTTGCATTTACCTTTATTACGTCAGGAGACTGTACGCATGATTAGTGCTAGATGTTATTTCCTTACTATGTATATCAGTTGTTACCCGCTGAGCATTGGACTCACCCCCGCCTCTGTTATTATTTTCAGGTTGATGCTGTCAGGAGAGAGAGTCCCAGTCGCTAGTCCCCTGCAGTCCACGAGGACGAGCATTGATCTTGTGGTTTTCTTTCTTAGACTGTATTTAGACTTGTTACGTTTTGATACTTGGATCTTGTGTATGGATTTGTTTTTACTTATCGATGGGTTTGGATTTGGATTTGTTTTACTACATGTCTGCCTAGACGGCAGAAGAGGTAAGTTGATTTGATCGTCGGATTTGTGTTTTATGGGTGTAGTTGAGTAGGGTGTATTTTGAGTCTTATTATCATTGCTTATTAAACTGCGTGGATGTCTATATGTTGTGGTTTGTTTATTATTATTATTTATTCCAGCCGCATGTGGCTGAGTTATATGGTGATGTAGTAAAGTTTCAGATTGTCCGCCGTACAGGGGAGATGCTGCCGAAATTTCTTCGGACAGGGACTCCTCCGGGGCGTGACAATCATTGTTGTCATCACGATTATATTGCCTTGAATTTCGTGTAGGAACTCTACCAACTTGTCTATTTTGTAATCCCGAAATTTCAACATCTTGTCTCTCTAATCTGTCGAGGATTTGATTGAATTTGATTTCCATGCATTCCAAGTGTTGTCTCAAGGCTCGTTATTCAAGTGTTTCTCTAGGTCTTGCTTCCTCTCCACTTTTCGTCATTAATACAATCTGTTGACACTCAATCACTCAACTCACTAATGTTAGCTCTTTAAAGAACTTAGAATTGTGGTAATTTCCCTATAAGCATTCGTTAACTAATTGAAACTCCCAAGGCTATTAGGATAAAAGATAGGAATTGATATAAAAATACAAGTTGCAGAATTGAAAACTGATATTAAGGACTGAAAGGAAATTTGCCAGAATTAAATCTTGGCAGAACTTAAAAGGAAAATACAGAATTGAAAAATGCAAGTAAACTAGGCAAGACTTTAAAGGAGATGCGGAGTATACTAGGCAAGACTTTAAAGAAAATATGAAATTGAAAAATGCAAGTATACTAGGCAAGACTTTAAAGGAGATGCGAAGTATACTATATAAGACTTTAAAGAAAATATGGATTTAGAAAATACGGAATTAGAAAATACAAGTATACTAGGCAAGACTTTAAAAGATACAAAATTGAAAAATGCAAGTATAGAAATAACAATTCTCTATACCCACCTTCTTTTTTTTTTATTCCCTTTTTTTCTAAATTTCGGCCCTTTTTTTTACTAAAAATATTTTTTTTTGAATTTCGACCTTTTTTTGCTGAAAATATTTTTTTTTTTTTAATTTCGACCTTTTTTATAGCAACAAGACGACTAAAACTCACTAAGATTGAGATGATAGCGATAAGTAGAAAATGTTGAACAAAATAAACAAAGATTCAAGCACAAAAGAAAAAGGATAACAAAATCGATTTAGAAAAACTAAAGCTCTGATACCAAATGATGTGAATCCAAAGAGAAAGATATCTCAAGAACCCACAATGAATGGAAGAAGAAAGAAAGAAAGAACTAAATCGATAAGATTGATGAAAAGAACCTCGACCCAATGATTAGGAAAGTATGAACCTTGGTATAGAAGATGGAAGACGCCACAACCTTGGGATGGAGGTTGATAAGTCTTCGAACGCCACAAGGAAATGCCTTGATAAGTTCTAATTCAATGAAGAACCAACAAGTGAGAGCCTCACCATGCTTTGGATTGTAAATATATCCCAGATACATGTGTGGCCGCCACCCCCTTTATTTATAGTTATAAGATGACCAAAAAATCCTAAAAGACCAAAAGAAAGCTCATTTAGTAAAGGCATATGTAGACTACTTTAGCCATTTTAAGCTTATGGCTTTATTACAACCCAAATAAAAGTAAAAATTGAGTCTAAATTGAGCCTACATATCCCTACTAGTTAGACATGAGCATTAAGTGCTAATTAAGCTCATCTAAGGCTTGAATTAGATTGACTATGTCGAATGACTTGCTCTTTGTCAAACATTCTTCGATGATAACTTTGACATTCACATCTTCAATTAGTACATTAAGTGCTTTCTTAATCTTTCTAACCTTATCTCTTGTAATTGGGCCTCCATTGATGCATAATGGATCATCATTAATATCTAGAGTGGGTTGACCATGATCCATATCGTTAGCTTGTTGCTCTCTTTCTTTGACTCCATCAACTAGGACTTTCATTGTCTAGCTTCACTCATCAGGACTTCCACCACCTAGCCCATTCATTATGACCAACTTCACTCACCAGGACTTCCATTATCTAGCTTCACTCACCAGGACTTCCACCACCTAGTTTCACTCACTTGGGTCCGGCTTCACTCACCAGGACTTCCATTACCACTCACTAGGGCCCGGCTTCACTCATCAAGGTTTCCCTTTACTTAACCTCCTGTTAGTACTAGTTACTTAGTAAACTTCTCATTGTCTAACCTTCGGTTAGGACTTACCCTTGTTAGTAGGATTTTCTCTTCCAAACATCAAGTCCTGTTTGAATCAACCCTTGGTCAAACTGACCAGACTAAGGTTCATTGTCAAATATTGAAACCCTAGAGGTCGATTGCACTAACACCATCTTCTCATCTTCAACGTCTCTCCAATGGTGCCTTATTCATTTAGGTCCCTACTTTGGTAAACCCTAAGTTTCTTCAGGTTCTTACTCTTCCCTTCCAACTTCTTAGTGTAGCTTATCACTGTCCGCAAACCTAGATTTATGGTGTCGATGTGTTTCTAGTGATAGCTCCTCCTCTGGTGAACCTGTGTCAGCCCGTCCTTCTCTCTTGGCCCATTCATCTTGCTAACCAAACGATGCCACCAAAGTATAACCCTCGACCATAATTTTCATTCATCTACTCATTCTTTTTAAATTCACTAATCATTCTGTTGATTTTCTTTTGCATTCCATTCATGCATCATACATTTTGTTTTCTTTGTTGTTCTTGCGGTGTTGATGCATTAATCATTCATTACCTTTAGAAAGAAGAAAAAATAGATTGCTTCTGATGAGAGTTCATCCCGTCCTTGTCCTCTATTACTAACAAATTCTCATTTTCCAAATGCAATACTCCAACATGCATTCAATTCAAATAAATTCAAGCTTGCTCTTGCTCAGTCAGTCGACCAACAATGCTTTAGGATCATTTCTTTGATATTATTAAAATCATTCAACATTAGAAATTGGAGTCCATAGTCTTTTGTGATCATGACATCAATGAGAGGTTGGTATCTGAATTTTCCATCAACTTGCATTCATCTGATGGTTTGCAATATTGAACTCATATTGCTAAGCAAAATCTAGACTTTACTCCTAAAGTCTTGCAAGATTTCTTAGGATGACTTCCATCTTTTAATGTTTTTATTTGCCACCCGACATTGCCTGACCTATTACCACCACCTTTTGAACATCTTTTCATCTCCTCCATGTATGAGCATTTTTATCATCAACCTTGTCTAGATGGCTCTAACACTTCCATTTCTACATTCTTAGCTCTTGAAATATTTGCTAAGGGCAATGTCCTTTTTAAGGTTGTTGTTAATTGCCTTCTCCGTATCGTGACTCGTGCTTTGGATGTCATTCGTCTTCCACACTTGTTCATGTTATATGCATTGCATCATTCTCTTGATATTAATGTGACTTTGAACATTTTTCATTGTGTCATTCATTTCATCACATTGGTCATTCATATGGTTCATATATCCTTTGTTCATATTATCACAACATGGTTAAAATCTGTGGGGATCGACATTTCACATGGCAAGTTGTAGCTGACAACATCAAAGTATTCAAGGATTACGGTTCGGTCATTTCCTTGTTTGGAATGGAAGTTGATGGCAACACCATGAGGTGGATAGATGGTCGTTGGCTAGGTGAGGGGCCGAGATTGCTACCATGGGCTGTGAGGCTGGCACCAGCTGCTGTCATAGCTAGTGATCCTAATGTAGCTGGTTAAGAGGATGATGTTAGGTATGATGCTTACAGTTAGGATGATTATCTTTAGTATCATGTGCTTGAGGTTGAGGAGACCTTCGATACATGATTTGAGGAATTACACATGAATCGTGTCCTTGATATGGTTGAGATGTGTATAGAGCTTGTGAATATTAGGCTACAGCAGATTGACATGAAGACGAGTGATACTTCATTGACTGATCTAGTGTACTCATGGATGTCAAGCCATCCTCCTCCTCAGCCACCTCCCCTAGCCGATGATCCTTCTCTGGTGGATGTTGATCCTTCAGCTGATGACATTCCTCGGACTATTGATCCTCTTACTTGCATGATTGAATTTTATCATGAGATTTAATGTGATGAATCTATTTACCTTTGCCTCAGTATAAATACTTGTTGTATGGATGTTTTTGATTTATGTGATGCTTTTAGTTTTTGTTACTCATGTTTGGTATATCATGTTTTGTTATCCTTGTGAGTTTATGTTTAGGTTAGGTGGGGGAGTGCTTCGTCATTGTTTGTTTGATTGGTTTTATGTTATGCAGGGGTGTACTGTATTGTTGCATACATTAAAAGGGAGTGCCCCATTGTTAATTGCTTACTTATGTGAAACGTAAGGGTGTACCTTATCGTTCGTGCTTGGACTATATCCAAAACTTTACCATTAATTAGGATTATTTCTTCCTAGGATTTTCACTACCTAGCTTCACTCACTAGGACTTCCACGACCTAGGGTTACCTCCCCCCAAGATTTTCATTACCTAACTTCACTCATCAGGACTTCCATCATCTAGGGTTACCTCCTCCTAGGATTTCCATTGCCTACCTTCACTCACCAAGACTTCCCCTTATCTAACC
Organism: Zingiber officinale; assembly: GCF_018446385.1. Lineage (NCBI taxonomy): Eukaryota > Viridiplantae > Streptophyta > Magnoliopsida > Zingiberales > Zingiberaceae > Zingiber > Zingiber officinale. The sequence goes on along the minus strand of NC_055996.1, from coordinate 48,427,644 downwards.
TTCATTAGGACTTACCCTTGCCTAACTAAGTTAAAACTTTTCCTTGCTAGTCATCTAGTCCTAACTAGACTTCTCTCTTCTAAACATTTAATCCTATTTGTATCAACCCTTAATCAAACTGACCAGACTTATGTACATTGTCAAATATCAAAACCTTGGAAATAGATTACACCGACAACTTCATCCTCTCTTGCTTTGTCCGATCCACAGATTTATCAAAGTATTGTTAGAGTCTTACAATATGTTACTATCACACGATCTAATATTACCTTTGCAGTAAATCATTTTTGTCAATTTATGCATGCTCCAACTTAGTAAAATTAGGATAATGTAAAAAGAATACTTCGCTATCTCAAATGTATTATTTTACATGGTCTTCTTTTATATCGTCAATTGTCTCGAGATTTATATACATATAGTGATGCAGATTAGGCAAGCTCTCCTGAAGAAAGACGATCTACAAGTGGATATATAATATTTCTTGGATGAAATCTTATCTCATAGAATTTGAAAAAGTAACCTATGGTATCTCGTTCAAGCACCGAGGTTGAATATAACTAGTCAATACAACGTTTGAAATTATTTGACTTCAATCATTTTTTCCTGAACTTCATCTTACATTAAATATTGTACCAAAAATTTGGTGTGGCAATATTGGAGCAACATATCTTACAGCTAATCCAATTTTTTCATGCTCATACAAAACATGTAGAAATTAATTTTTATTTTGTTCGTGAATGTGTGACAACTTAACAATTATCCGTCTCTTATATTTCTACTGAAAATTAAATCGCTGATATCTTTACTAAGCAACAAGTTAACAAACAAATTTAATATAAAAGATCTCTCGTTAAATTTATAAAGGATAAAAGAGAATCATCATTGATTGGATCAAATCACCAAATCAATATTTATTTGAATAATTATATTATTTATATTAATTGATCAATTTAACAGGTATTTTTTAAATATTATATATTATATTATTCTTTGGACAAATATTAATAAATAATAAAATTTATTATTATTATTTTTTTCCTCTTCTATTATTCTTCTTACATAGGAAGCTCTCCATGGCCTCTCTCTTACGAAGAGGCATGCAGGTGGAGAATTATCCGCACACTACCGACAGGCTTCTCTGATCGGCGATCGAGAAGTGGGTGGAGAAGTATGGATACGGCAGACGGAGGTTGACGTGGAATATGAAAGCAAGAAGAAAAAGTCTTTTTGCTCTGGGTTTTTTTTGGCAGATTAGAATGAGTTACTCGTAACCTTATAAAGTTGAAAAAAAAAAGGTTTTATACAACTTTATAAAAAGGTAAATTTATGGGAGTAATTACATAGATATAGATGTAGATATAGATATAGATATAGAGAGAGAAACACTTACACTGCAATCTCTTAGTAAGTGTTTCTGCTTGTCGTCTGTGCCTGCCGTCACAAGGAGGATTACGATGAACCACCCTGCCAAATTCCTTTCTTGCTCGAGCGTTCTTCTCTTCTCGAGAACCAAAGAGCTCTTCACCTCTCGATAATTTTACTTGGACGTACTAAATAGATCTAAGGGTGAGTGGGAAGTTGCCACGGTAGGCAATTGCACTGCAGTTGCAACTGCAGCCTACTACCAACACCAACAGCCCGATAATATCAGTATACTGTCTAACGATTGTCGCCCTTGGCCCTCCAATAACTTGAGAATGTCAGGTACTACGTAGAGACTCCCTTCCATCTTCTATATAAGAATCAACGGAGGTAAGTTAAAGGATGATAGTTTCCTTCTCGTACATAGAGACAACTCTTCTCACTTTCTTTCCATCACTCTCTTTCTTTCTCTTCGCATCTTTGAAAGTCTCTCATTTCTCAACTTGGTGTTGACTTGAACATTAGAAGGGTCGTGCTGGTAACACCAACAAACCTTCACATACTTTGCTTTTCAAGTCATCGAATCAACGGAGGAGGTTGAGCAAGTGAAAAGGGCATCATCGGTAATACAAGCTAAGTTGTATCATCAATCATAAAATGAGAACAAAAATAAGAAAAAGGGATATATATATTTTTTGTTCTCATCTTTTGATTTATCATAAATCAAAAGATGAGAACAAAAATAATTTGTTTTTCTTACCTATGCTTCTGTTTCAACTATTTCCGAATATTATATCTTAATTCTTTAATTGGTATCAGCTCTTTATTTTCAAAAAATAATAATAATAACAAAGAATATTATTATTTATTATGATCTTCTTTTTTAATTATTATATTCCTTCTCCATCTGTAAATAATATATCTTAAGCATTGAGAGGGAAACTGATAATAAATTAGAAAGAATGGTAATTTATTAAATAGCACATCTACGTTTCTGAATTTATATAAAAACATATACTACTTTTATAAAATTTATTTAAAAACATATACTATTTTGATATTTATCAAAGGGTGCATCTTTCAAATGTACTTCTCATTTTATCCTCCTGACAATTTAACTTTTTTTTATCATTTTCCATTTCTCTACCATTTCTCTCTCTCGTCTCTTTCCTCTTTTTTACGAATGCAACTTCTCTTATTTTCCCTCTCATCATCTTCTCTTTCTTCTTTGTTTTTACATGTATGCATAACATATGGATAACATTTTATAAGGTTTAGTTGATTTTTTTATAACATTTTAATATATTTAGAGAAGCTGAAATAAATAATGGATAGCATATTTGAATTTCTTGTAACCTCAAAAATTTCCAGGAACAGAAATAGGTTCAATCGAAACATTTTAGGTCCATCAGTGGATTTCAGTCAAAACCTACTAATAGATCTGGAGATCTCAAATTACACTCATTTCAGTTACTATAGATTTCTAGGGTTGCAAGAAATTCAAATATGTCATTCATTGTTTATTTCGTCTTCTCGAAAGTATTAAAATGTAATAAAAAAGAGTCGACAAAAAATCTTCATATTAGTCTCACATTAGGTATGATTTCATATTAGGCCTAACGTGAAGATTTTTATCAATTCTTCATTATTACATTTTAACACTTTCGAGAAGCCGAAATAAACAATGGATAGTATATTTGAACTCTTTGCAACCCCAAAAATCTATAGGAACTAAAATGAGTGCAATCTGAGATCTCTAGGTCCATCAGTAGGTTTTGACCAATATCCACTAATGAACATAGAGAGCTCTGATTGCACCTATTTCAGTTCCTGTGAATTTCTGGGATTTCAAAGAGTTCCAATATACTATCCATTATTTATTTTAACTTTTCAAAGATTTTAAAATATAATAAAGAAAAATTGCTAAAAACCTCCTCATTGGACCTGATATCATTCCATATCAGGTCCACGTTGAGCATGATATGTCCATATCAGGCCCCACGTTGGACCTGATATGATTCCATATTAGGTCAAACGTAAAGATTTTTGTCGACTCAAGGGAATTTCAGCTTAAGTCAAGAATTTAGCTTAGAGACACGTCATTTGGCACTGAAATAATTAGGGATCGAATTCAAGCTATTGGTGACCAAAAAATACAATAGAAATTTGCACACTACTAATACATCAATTTCTATTTCGTTCTATTTTCCCCCCTTTATAGATTTGAATTGGTGTGACAGATGACACATGTTCCCTAACCTTCTTGAGGGTTATATTTACTTCACATAGGTAAAGAGCTAAAATATGGTATATTAACATAAAGAGCATCTCCATGCATTCATATTTCTGAAGTACCATTTCTAAAATAAAGCCCAGCATAATTCCTTAGATGAATCTGAATGCCTTTAAGACAATAAAGAGTGAGTTCATTGGAATGATGGAATAACAAATAATATTACAAGACAGGAGCTCAATTTGGATCAGTTACCGCATAGGATTGTTTTTACGAAGGCTTGGCACAAAAACAATTAAACTTGATACAAAGACTTTGTGCTGCTGCTCTACCCTATAAACTAAAACAATATGTTGAGATGGTTATTGCCGGTGTTTTGGACAATTTGATAATTCAATTCCAGAGAATTGTAAACCAACTTACTTGCTTTCAGTAGCCTTTTAGATAGGAACTGCTGACCCAACTACAGCAACAGGTTTCTGCACAATTCCAATTCTATTGTTTAGAATTCTCCAGCTTCTGTTTCTAAACATTCTCTACAACATATCTATAATACATTCTCTAGGACCAAATTGCAAAACTTAAAACTCAAACCTTCACTCCTACTCCATCACAGTATCAATCTGTTATGACTTCCAATCCTTATAATAAATTCCTCATGTTTTTATTTCTCTTTTTTTTTTCAACACTGCCTCAAAGATCAAATGAAAAATTCCATGAACCACAAGCAAATGCGCTCCTCCCCCACACTTTAAAATAAAATAAAGAAGAATCGATAAAAACCTTCACATTGAGCTTGATATGGAATCATATCAAGGCCAATGTAGGTCTGATATCATTCCATATCAGGTCCACATTAAACTTGATATGATTTCATATCAGGCCAATATTGGATCTGATATGATTCCATATCATGCCTAACATAAAGATTTTTGTCGATTTTTTCCTTATTACATTTTAACATTTCCGAGAAGCCGAAATAAACAATGGATAACATATTTCAATTCCTTATAACCCCAGAAATCCATAAGAACTGAAATAGCCACAATTTGAGATCTCTAGGTTCATCAGTGGGTTTTGTCCAAAATTTACTGATGGACCTAGAGAACTCCAATTATACTTATTTCAGTTCGTATGAATTTCTGAGGTTGCAAAGATTCAAATATATTATCCATTGGTTATTTTAATTTTTCCAAATATATTAATAAGTTATAAAAAATTAATTAAATCTTATAAAATATTATATATATGTCATACATGCATGCATGCAAAAAAGAAAAAAAAAATAGAGAAAAGGAAAAATAAGAGAAGTTACATACCTTCATAAAAGAAAAAAAATAGAAGAGAGCGAAGACAAATTAAATAAAAGATAGAAAAAGTCATATTGTCAATGAGAAAATGAAATGAATACTTGAAAAGGTATGTCGTTTGATAAATTTAAAAATATCATGTATCTTTTGATAAATTTAGAAATTTAGATGTCTTGTTATGTAAATTGTTGAAGAAAGAAAGTTTTTTAAAAATATTGTATAAACATAGTGGATGGGTTGGCACAATGCTAAATAAATTGCATGCCAATTAACTGACAACTGGATAAATCGTCATGGGCATTATATTTTAATACTAAATGCTCAAAAACTTTCAAAGATTTGGTTAGATTGAAGTTTATTTTTAGACAAACAAATTGACATCCCAGCCGAAACATCACTTCATTTCTAGTACATATCAGCTATTTTGATTCTTCCTTATCCAAAGTTTCGAACATTGATAATGTTTCTATCATTGTCCACAAATCTCTAAATCCCTCCCTCTCTATCAGACCATCTGATGTTAAACAGAAGAACAGCACACTTATGTCCTAAGCCTAAGGTGCAACGGAACGGAAGAGTCTTAAATTATCATATAGATATTCGTGATTTAATTATTAATTATTATATATTTATAGATTTTTTTTTTAAATAAGACATAATTACAGGATGTTGACCGAATACTATAAATACTTTTTATCCTAATCGCTATAAAAAAAAAATTTATTAGATCGGATTAATAGTTCGGCACAGCACAAAGGTAAAAAGGCAGAGTGAAGAATAACCCACGCAACAAAGATTTGATCTTCTCGTACAGCAGATCACATGTTCACAGTGCTGGTACTACCTACCGACGACGTTGGATCGCTGCGTCAAGAGCTTAGACTCCATTCAGCTTGATGGCGTAATTGTGATTCATGGCAAGGCCAGCCCTCTGATAGTAAACATGGCATTGATACCGAGTCTAATTGGTTGTCCCCCACACATTGAACTTGTCCAGATATAATTCAGTGATCTTTCACAACCCAAGCCGCTTCCAAGGAGCAGCTATGGCAACTGCGCTGGCTTCCGAGAGCATCGCGGTTGCTTCGGATGTCCCTCCGAAGATGAAGGCCTGGGTCTACGACGACTATGGACCTGTCAGCGTGCTGCGAGCCGACGACGGAGTCTTGGTCCCGGAAGTGGAGGACCAACAGGTCCTCGTCAAGGTAGTAGCCGCCGCGCTTAACCCCGTGGATTTTAAGCGCAGGCAGGGGATGTTCAAGTCTGCTGATTCAGCTTTACCAGTGAGTTGACTTCCCTTCCTTGTTCTCTTCTCTGACTTGGCTCAAATTCATGATAGTAAGTACTCTCTTGCGCTCAATTAGACTGTTCCAGGTTACGATGTAGCTGGGATCGTCATTAAAGTAGGAAGCCAAGTGAAGAATTTCAAGGAAGGAGATGAAGTCTACGGCGACATAAACGAGAATGGTTTGACACACCCCAAGCGCTTCGGTTCCCTGGCGGAATACACAGCGGTGGAGGAGAAATTGCTAGCTTTGAAGCCCCAAAACCTAGACTTTGTTCAGGCTGCAGGTCTCCCGCTAGGCAGCTATCGAGACAGCCTACGAAGGCCTGGAGAGAGCAGGGTTTTCTGCAGGAAAATCTATTCTTGTCCTCGGTGGCGCCGGTGGAGTTGGTTCCCTAGTCATCCAGATAGCAAAGCATGTTTTTGGCGCATCGAGAGTTGCCGCGACATCCAGCACGAGAAAACTGGAGCTGCTGAAGAGCCTCGGAGTTGATTTGCCAATTGACTACACAAAGGAGAACTTTGAAGATTTGCCAGAGAAGTTCGATGTGGTGTATGATTCTGTCGGTAAGTACTAAATCTCAAGCATCAAGGAGGATGCACTTGATTGTTCTTGATTGTATGTGCAGGGCAGGGAGATAAAGCATTGAAGGCAGTGAAAGAAGGCGGCAGAGTCGTCGGCATTTGGGGCGCACTGTCTCCACCAGGCTTCGTATTTGTTCTCACCTCAAATGGCGCAATGTTGACCAAGTTGAATCCTTTCATAGAAGAAGGGAAGATTAAGCCACTGGTGGATCCAAAGGGGCCATTCCCTTTCTCTCAAGTGATTGAGGCATTCACTTATCTTGAATCTGGAAGGGCGACTGGAAAGGTTGTCATTTATCCAATTCCATGAATGGGACGAAGACAAACACTTCCATCTCACCAGAGTTGTGCTCTAAAGCTTAGTTTCTTTGGATGGTTTAGCAAGTTTCAATCAAAAATAAATTTGTCCACTGTATGAAAATTGGGTGTTGCTATTTTAATTTGTCAATGTAGATTTCGTCAAGAATTGCTCCGTCTGGTGTCAGTCTTTGCAAATTATCAACAAAATGAATACATTTTTATTTTGAGACTAGTAGATTAACAGCAAAAGGTAATTCAAATCTCCCAAGTTTCAATGGTGCCAAGAACGAAGTTGTAGTATGCCCCAATCAATCTCAGTTTCTTCTTGTTCAGTAGCTCTTTCACGAACGGATAGGTCTTCAAGTTTTGGAGAGACACATTCACGGCCTCCTGAGAAACGTCAAAGGTATGAATTACATTGATTAAATAAACGACTGTATTTGATAAAATGAGAGACAATTGATGGATGGATTACCTTTTCGCAAAGGGTCAGTTGATCCTCAGGAGGCAAGGCAGCGTGCTGGGTCTGTACCTTTTCCTTTGCATGCAAACAAATCTTCAACCATTCCTCTACGAAGCCACTGTTTGCAGTCCATTAAAGAGCATCATTCATTTGCCAGAGTTAAGAAGATAAAAAGGAAATTCACAACAGAGCAACTCATTATTTGTTACCTGCTGGTTGTGCCATCTTCTTTGATGGACATAAGCTTATCAATTCCACCACACCTGCTATGCCCAACCACCACAATGTTCTCCACCTGTTCTAAGCACAAAGTGAAGGCCCTCAAGATCATTGAAATGTATCAATTTATAGCATGCTCTTTCTACCACATGAAACACATCAATGAGTTAAAGAAATATACATTACTTTTGTCAAGGAATTGGGTCGTTACCTGGAGTTGTAGGACAGCAAATTCGATAGCAGCCCCAACGCCTGAGTATCTTGTCTGGAGAAATAGCAAAAGACATAATGAAGGGCACAAGAAGTCCCACCAAATAAGAACAGTTCATAAAATTGCTACAAAAGAAGGCCCTTTTAATCACTACATTGTTGATCATACAAATATAGAAGGATCGTCCATAGAAATTGTGCTCTGACAAAGGAGTAGAGACCTTATCTTGCGGCGGGACAATGTTGGCGATGTTACGGACAGTGAAGGCTTCCCCAGGCTGGAAGTTGAACACAACAGAAGGGCACACTCGGGAGTCTGCACAAGCAAACACCATGAATTTGGGTTGCTGACTACTTGCAAGTTGGGTGAACAAAGCATGGTTCTTCCTGTCAATTAAACAGATGAGCTATCAGTAGGCCTTCAATTTAAAGATCAGAATTGAACAGGAAAGCTCTTTGAGGGGGTACTTACTCATACACCTCCTCCTTGAAGTGCTGGAATCCTGCGGCCAACCTTTCCACCGGATCACCAATCCCGGCTGGAGTCGTTCTACTTGGGAGATCAGCAACAGGAGGCGGCTGCCGGCCGTGTCGGCAGAATGATCTCTGGCAGGCAGAGGGAGCAGTGGAAGACGCGGAGAAGATGAGGGCGGGTCTCAAAGCCACCCTCCACCTGTTCGCTCGGTTCAACATCTTCCTCCTACGGAAGCTGAACAGACAGTTTGCTTCTTTTACTGCAATTCGAGCATCGTTGCTTATGAAGGCTTCCTACTTTTCATCAACGGTGATCTTGCATGGCAGTCCGATTGATCAATGGTCCATGATCGTTGCCGCTCCCAATTGTGCTACAATTGATGGCCTTATAAAAAGGCTCTTGAGCGGAAGATAAGGCTTGTGAATCACCAAGTAAAGGATAAGGTGATAATAGAATATAAATATATATATATAATTGGGGAACGAGAAACGTTTGACCAACACCGTCACTCAAGGTAGGAATTAATGGAAGCTCTGCTCGGTTCGCCCATTAGCACTACCTTCCCCTTCTCCTTCCCCATCGCAAGACCATCTTTAAGATCCTCCCCCTCTCTTCCCATCACGCCAACAACAAGCCAACGTGCAGCAATAACCGCCGTTGCTCCAGGTAATTTCCGTCGGCCTCAGGCGAGCTCCGACCCCTCAGCTTCTTCTTCCACCGACACACTAGTTGCTTCTTCCGGGGAGCCTTCGAAGATGAAGGCCTGGGTCTACGACGAGTACGGTGACGTCAGTGTGCTGCGCGCCGAAGATGGGGTCTTGGTCCCTCAAGTGGAGGAGGACCAGGTCCTCGTCAAGGTCGTGGCGGCCGCGCTGAACCCCGTGGATTTTAAGCGTATGCAGGGAAAGTTTAAGGCCACTGATTCACCCTTACCGGTGCGTCGACGTTCCTCCTTCTCTTCTCTTCCTTCATCGAGATGGATGGCGCAGTTCCTAGTCACTTATTGGGTTTCTGTGCTCGATTAATTAGACTATTCCAGGTTATGATGTAGCTGGGATTGTCGTTAAAGTGGGGAGCCAAGTGAAGATCCTGAAGGAAGGAGATGAAGTGTACGGGGACATCAACGAGAAAACTCTGGAGAGCCCCAAGCAATCTGGATCGCTGGCAGAATTCACGGCCGTGGAGGAGAAATTGCTGGCTTTAAAGCCCCAAAAAATAGACTTTGCACAGGCTGCAGGTTTGCCACTGGCTATCGAAACAGCCTACGAAGGGCTCGAGAAAGCAGGGTTTTCGGCCGGTAAAACTATTCTCGTTCTTGGTGGTGCAGGTGGAGTTGGCTCTCTGGTTATCCAGGTCACCTACATACAGAATTGTCGTCTTGCATGATTTCTTTAACTTACCGAGCCAACTCTGCCGGATCCATCGTTCTTTTCAGGTAGCAAAGCAAGTTCTTGGAGCATCGAGAGTTGCTGCAACAGCCAGCACCGGAAAACTGGAGTTACTGAAAAGCCTAGGAGTTGATTTGGCAATTGACTATACAAAGGAGAACTTCGAAGACTTACCTGAGAAATTCGACGTCGTATTTGATACTGTCGGTAAGGATTGAAGCACGAAGGATCTCTGTTACTCTTGTTGTGGATATGGTTGGTAACTTCTTGAGCAGGTCAGGGAGATAAAGCAGTGAAGGCAGTGAAAGAAGGCGGCTGCGTGGTCGTGCTTACGGGCGCAGTGACACCGCCGGGCTTCAGGTTCGTTGTCACCTCTGATGGCGCTTCCTTGACCAAGTTGAATCCTTTCATTGAAGAAGGGAAAATTAAGCCAGTGGTGGATCCGAAGGGACCATTCCCTTTCTCTCAAGTGGTTGAGGCATTTACTTATCTTGAAACTGGGAGGGCAACAGGAAAGGTCGTCATTTACCCAATTCCATGAATGAGATTGAGGACCCTTCAGTTGATCATTTCTGAAGATTCTACTAATTTTTCTCCTTCTCAAATATCTTCTAGGGTGCTTATTGGTAGTTGCTACTCGGAATATCTTACTGGTCTCCTGTATAAAAATTTTATATAAGTCCCGAACCTTTCCTAACAACCTAATGTGTTCTTTAGAAATTAAATTTGAAATCGCAAAATGAATTTAACATTATTGATTCCAGAGAAAATTACGTTTTCAGTCTTATAACTTGCACCTTTTTCAATTTTAATCCTGTTATGAGTCAATTTACGTTCCTAGTCCTGTAACTTGTAATATTTTTCAATTTCAATCATTTTTCCTCCAAAATTGAAATTTTTCAACGGAAAATGATGAGTTGTAAATTGAATTTGGGAATTTTGATTTTTTATGACCCATGTGTTTTTTATATTCCAATCACCAACTACTGAACATTTTTCGTTGAAAAATTTTAATTTTAGAGGAAAAATGACAGAAATTGAAAAATATTACAAGTTACAGGACTAAAAACGTAAATTAACTCATAATAGGACTAAAATTGAAAAAAGTGCAAGTTATAGGACTAAAAATGTAATTTTCTCTTGATTCCAAATTCAACTTATCTGTTCTTAGAGGTTTAGACTTGGATCACAAGCGATGCTTAATATTATTAATCTAAATTCATCCATGTTACAAAGTTGATTAAAAATTTATTTCAGAGATCGACTTCCAGGTTAAACATGACAAGACACTAGGCCTTCTTGCCACCACTTCCTAAACAAAGTCTTTCAACGAAAATCAATATTTAATCTCCTTATAGTAGCCCTAGGTTTAACCACTAAGAACAATCGAATCACAAGATCAAAAAACAAAAGAAACACATAATTGAAACATGAAATCGATTACCTAGAATCGTTAACCTCTTGTGTTTAGTATTTCAAATATCCGTACAAAGAAAAACTAGTATGATGCGAAATAAAGCAACTAGTTATACCTTTCTTTGTTAACAAAAACCTCTTGACCTATTATTGTATTCCTCTCCTTCTCTTGGACGTCGTGTGGGCGACGATCTACCAAGAAGAAATCCACCAAAGCCTTCTTCTCTTCCTCCAAGCTCCGACCACCAAAGGGATCTAGACAAGAGGGTCTCCTTTCTCTTCTTCTTCTCCTCCTAGTAATCGGCCACCAAAACTCCTAGTAGACTTGATGCCGCCTGCCACAATGTGGAAAATAAAAGGAGAAGAGAGAAAGGAAGAGGGTCGGCCACCAAAGGAAAAGAGAGAGGAACAATAGAATAGAAGTTGTGTTCCATGAATGCACCTTTTACCTCTCTTTTATAATCCTTAGTGAATCCAAAAAAGAAAAGTTTTATAACAAAAATAAAACTTCCTTTTCTATACATGATATGGCCGGCCACCTCTTGTAAAACAAACAAGAAAAGATTTTAAACAAAAATTAAAATCTTTCTTTAAAATATCCCTTTTGTGGTTAATTATAAAAGGAATGTTTTATAAATTAAAATCTCTCTCTTTTAAATCTTTTTATGGATATCTATAAAAGATAAGATTTAAAAATAAAACTCCTTTTATATCATGGTTACAAAAAAGGAGAGTTTTCTTAAAAATTAAAATCTTTCTTTTAACATTATAGACATCTACAAATAAGGAAAGATATCTAATCTATCTTTTAATTCTTCGTAGAAAATCTATAAAAGGAAATATTTTAAAATTAAAAACTCTCTTTAAAAATCATGTGGACAAAAACATAAAAAGAAATATTTTATCAAAATTTTATTTTTAATAAAATTCCCTTTCCTTTCCTTACTTGGTCGGCCACTTGCTTGGGCACCAAGCAAGGCTTGGCCGACCCTAACTTGAGCTCCAAGCTTGGCTTGGCCGGCCCCTTGCTTGGGCTCCAAGCAAGGATAGGGGTCGGCCCCTTGCATGGGCTAAAAGGCTAGACTTTGGGTGGATATAAGATTATATATAAGAGGCTACAATAGGGACCGAGATGAAGAATTGGTTTTGGTCTCCCGATAATCTTGAGCTTTCCGTGTTCGCTCCATACACCCAACTTAAATTCATCAATAATAACTCATACCACTAAAGAGCTACTATTGAACTACCGCACCAATCCTAAATTACATTATGAGTTCCTTCTTATTATGAGTGTGTTAATCTCCTTGTGTTTAAGATATCGAATGCCCATTAATTAAATGAGTTACTAACACTCAATTAATATCTAGCTCCAAGAGTAGTACCACTTCACCTTATTGTCATGTCGGACTAAATCCACCTACAGACTTTACATGACAATCCTTATGAGCTCCTCAAGGGGACATCATCAACCTAAATTACTAGGACACAATTTCATTCTATAATCAACAGCACACCATATAAATAATATCATTTCTCAACTTATCGAATCTATTGATTTATTGAACTAAATCGCACCCTTTGATAAATTAAAGAAATAAATATTAAGTATATGTGCTTGTTATTATATCATGATTAAGAGTACACACTTCCATAATAACAGAGGTCTTGTTCTTTTAAAGAGTCAGTATAAAAAGAAACTACCTCAAATGGTCCTACTCAATACACTCATAGTGTACTAGTGTAATTTATTAGTCAAGATAAACTAATACCTAATTACACTACAACTACTCCAATGGTTTGTCTCATTCCATCTTGGTTGTTAGCAATTGTTTATAATTTATAAAGAATTGATAACATGAACTTTTGTGTGTCCCTTCACACCATGTTATCTACAATATAAATTAAACGGACAACTACACTTAGCATAAATGTAGACATTTGACCAATGTAATTCTTATTTCAAAATAATTGTTTAACAAAAGTTTAGACTTTTTAGTATACACTCTAACAATCTCCCACTTATACTAAAAGACTATGTTGTCATAAACGATGTCATACATCTGATTCACATCCCCTCAGCTTGCTGATCGAAAGCTTTCGCCGGAAGGGCCTTAGTGAAAGGATCTGCCAGGTTATCTACTGATGCAATCTTGGCAACAACAACTTCTCCTTGCTTTATGATATCTCGTATCAGGTGGTACTTGCGCTCAATGTGTTTACCTGTCTTATGTGTTAGGATCCTTCGTACGGCTAGAGAGGGGGGTGTGAATAGCCGACCCCAATCTTTCTCGTTTCTTCCTACGATTAGGTTAGCGCAGCGGAAATACAAAGTAGAAAGAAAACAGGAGAAGAAAGACAAACCATATAACGAGGTTCGGAGATGAACTCCTACTCCTCGGCGTGTCCGTAAGGTGGACGAAGCCTACCAATCCGTCGGTGGATGAGTCCCCGGAAACCCGGCTAATAGATACTCCTTGTGGGTGGAGAAACCTCACCACAATCTTTGCAACAGCAATAGGAGTACAAATAGGAACAAGAAAACAAGAACAGAAATGTAAACAACACTTGCTTGCCTTCTTGAAGTCAGCAGGAACCCTGGTGAAGCAGCAGCTTCTCGGATCCAAGCCTAGCTAGAAAACCAGCAACAGGAAGAAGCTCACGCGAAGCTTTAGCACCCAACGAGCTCAACAAAGCTCAGCAAGAAGAAGAAGCAGAAGCTTCAGGCAGAAGAGTACTTCCAGAAGGAAGAAGAAGAAACCCTGTAGAATCCCTCAGCCCCTTTATACCTGCGAAGAAGAAACAGCGAAGAAACTAGCCGTTGCGTCGCAACGGCTAGAACTCTGATCGGTCTGCAGACCGATCAGGGAAGAGGTGGATCGTCTCTGATCGGTCTGTGGACCGATCAGAGAGGAGGTGGATCGGTTCACAGACCGATCCCCTTCCTTTCCCCTTCTCGTGATGCTCGTCTCTGATCGGTTCACAGACCGATCAGGACATGGCTTGATCGGTCTGTGGACCGATCAGCCTGCTTTCTTTTCGCCTCTGTTCGCTTACTGATCGGTCACCAGACCGATCAGTAACCGAACAGAGAGCTTCTGTTCGGTATCTGATCGGTCACCAGACCGATCAGATAACCATCAGTAGCATACTGATCGGTCACTGATCGGTCACCAGACCGATCAGATGAGCCATGTATCATTGGATCGGTCTGCAGTCCGATCCAAACTTCTCAGCCCTAAACCTAAGGCTTCCACACCAACATCCGGTCAACCTTGACCTGTTGGTACATCATGCCTAGCATCCGGTCACTCCCTTGACCTGCTAGCACTCCCCGCTAAGTGTCCGGTCAATCCCTTTGACCCACTTAGACTTTTCCACACCAGATGTCCGATCATCCCTGATCCATCTGGATTTTCCTCTTCGTGCCAAGTATCCGATCACTCCCTTGACCTACTTGGACTTTCCAACACCAGAAGTCCGATCATCCCTGATCCATCTGGATTTTCCCTTGCCCGGCTTCACTCACCAGGACTTTCCACCTGGCTTCACTCACCAGGATTTCCACACTGCCTAACATCCCAGTTAGGACTTTCTCACTGCCTGGCTTCACTCACCAGGACTTTCCAACTGCCTAACATCCCAGTTAGGACTTTCCCATTGCCTAACATCCCAGTTAGGACTTTTCCTCGTGCCAAGCTCCCTGCTTGGACTTCTCCGTGCCAAGTCTCCATACTTGGACTTTTCCAGTGCCAAATCTCCATACTTGGACTTTTCCCGTGCCAAGTCTCCATACTTGGACTTTTCGCGTGCCAAGCTCCCTGCTTGGACTTTTCCGTTGCCAAGTCTCCACACTTGGACTTTTCAGGTCAACCAAGTCAACCTTGACCTAAGGTTGCACCTACAATCTCCCAAACATCTATTCTTGTCCCATATCAAGAATACAACTCTTCCACGAGTGTCAAACATCAACATGCAACTCAACTAGGTCAACCTTGACCTAAGGTTGCACCGACAATCTTCCCAAGTCAAACATCAAAATACAACTCGAGTCAAGTTACCTCGAGTTGGGTCAACCAGGTCAACCTTGACCTAAGGTTGCACCAACAATCTCCCCCTTTTTGATGTTTGACAAAACTCATAATCAAGTTAGGTTAACCCGATAACCTAACTTAGGTTTTCCAACCATCTTCCAATGTCCAATGTTCTTTCCTTGAACATTCTCTGGACATTCTCCCCTTAGGTTAACCCGATAACCTAACTTGGGTTCTCCAATAATTCTCCCCCTTTTTGACACACATCAAAAAGAATTCCAATGTTCTTCCTTGAACATTCCTTGACATTCTTCCCCTAGCTTAGGTTAACCCGATAACCTAACTTAGGTTCTCCAATAATTCTCCAATGAACACTCTCCCCTTTTTGACACACATCAAAAAGAAAAAGGAGAGTATCAAGATCAAGAGTTTCTTCCTAATGAAAGTCCCATACCTTTCATTGAAACTCTTAATTTCCCCCTTGATACTAAACTCAACAATCAACTTAGTGATAATCCCATATCACTAATCCTCAAGAGTCTTAAGGAGTACAAACTCCCCCTAAAAGTCAACTCCTCTTGACAATTAGGTAAAACTCCCCCTAGAGGTCAACTCCCCCTTGACCATTGCACCAACAATGTCTTTGAGAGTTCCAAACCTTTATAAATCCAAAAACACCACTTCCATAAATGAAATTTCAGACAACAGCTGAAAAATCAGAAATTCGGCACGCCTTGATCGGTCCCCAGACCAATCAGCCCTTCACCAGATCGCACTCGTGCTACTGGAACTCACTGGATCGGTCTGCAGACCGATCCACAACTCTCTGGATCGGTCCGCAGACCGATCAGAGCTTCCCTGGATCGGTCCCCGGACCGATCCAGACACTGAAATCAGAATTTCTGATTTCTCCTTCCGGAAATTCAGAAACTCCTAATAAATTCAAGAAAATTCCAAAAATTACGAAACTTTGAGGATACATTCCTCATATCATACACTATCATGGAAAAATAGTTTTCTATGAAAATAACTTCCATTTTCAAATCTTGATACAAAATTCAAAAACTTTGAAATAGTTCAAAGTTAAGTCCAACTTTGTATCACTTTGGTCAATGATGAATGCTATCACTAGGAAAGCTTCATCAAGGTTTTTCAAAATAATTTTGAAATGATTTCAAACTCTTTAATTTGGGACCACAATCTTAGGGCTATATGCACATGACTTGTACACAAGCTTTCCCTATGATCCCCATTTTCTTGAATTAGGCTCATCTAGGTACAAAAACTATGCACCTTGATCCTAACTCATGATCCTAATATCTCACACACATCTAAAGTGCATCAAACACATCCAAGTCAATTTTGATGTGAGATATGGGTTTAGATATCTTAGACTAAGGTCTCATGCATTTTCTAAATACAAATTTGATCTCAATATCAAAGTGTGTTTTTCATCCTTAAATCAATTCAATGCAAGAGATGATGACATGGCATAAAATGGTATCATAAATGAAAACATGTGCCAATGTCATGATGTCATGGCATAAAGTTTGAAACTTAAATAAACATGACATAAAACTAGCCTAAGCATTATCATGACATTTCAAATGATAATAAAATAAATATGATGTCATGGCATGGCATATGGCAACCAATCATGGTAAGTTAGCACAAATAAAATACCTAAATTCCCTATCTAAGTATCCTTAGCCTTAGCTAACTTAGAATCTAACCCTAGATTGCCCATATATCCCTAAGAGAAAACTAAAATCCCAATTATGGTATTTCTCTAGGTTTTCTTAAATTGTGCCAAATAAGATTGAAATCGATATTTTTCAAATATGACACAATTTACTCTTTAAGGAGTAAATAATAATTCTTTTTCATTTTCAAAGGTTATCAAAACCTTGAAAATGCTCCTTGAGTCTCCTCAAAGTTGGGTTAACTACCCTTCTTATTGGAGTTGACACTCTCTAACCCATCTATGGGGTAGAGAAAATGCTCCTAGGAACCCAATACCTATTAGAGCTCATTGGGTTCACTAAATATTCACTAGGGATAACTTCCCTAGCAACCCTCCTAATGACCTTCTTAGGCTTTAAAGCCTTGGTCATTTGGGACTCATCAAGATCAACTCTAGGGGTGACTCCCCTTGTGACCTTGGTGATGGTCTTCCTAGCCCTAGTTTTTGTTCCATAATCGAATGGAACATTATGGTAAGTGGGCTTGACCACTTGGGACTTAGGTTTGTGACCCAAACCTTTCTTGTCCTTGAACATTGGTTTTTGATCCTTAGAGCCTAGAGATGACTTCTCCAAATTTTTAAGAGTCTTTTCCAAAGTATCAAGTCTTGACCTCAAGACTTGATTTTCCTTCTCTAATACCTCAATTTTTGATTTATCACTCTTCCTTGAGGTATTCCTAGGCATATGTCTAGTTGATTTGGGATTCCTACCTAGGTTATCCTTAGCCTTAGATGGGTTGATCCTAGGGTTAGCCTTTCTAGAATTATCCTTATCTAGACTCACATGTTTAGCTCCTAAGCACATGTATTGATTCCTAGGGTTATCATGCTTGTAATTATCGACAAGTGCAATAAAATTCCTAGCATGAATTTTATTAGAATTGCAAAAATGAACCTTAGAGGTTACCTTAGAGTTTGCCTTAGCTCCCCCTATCGATGTGCTCGGTCTCTTGCCCTTGTGAGGTTGCCTCCCCCTCGGACAATGGCTCCTATAGTGTCCCCTTTGCTTGCATTGGAAGCACACGATGTGCTCCTTGCCCTTGCGTTTCGGGACTCCGGCTTCCTTGACCCTTGGCGCCGGTGGAGTCTTTCTTACCCTCTTTGGACACTTGCTCTTGTAGTGCCCAAATTCCCTACACTCGAAGCACATTATGTGTAATTTGCTAGAAATTAAAATGCTTGAGTTACCTAGGGTTGAGGATGGATGAACGCTCTCATCTTCATCCCTTCCGGAGGTAGAAGCTTCTTCTTCTTGCTCCGACCTTGAAGAGGAACTCTCCTCCTCTTCTTCTTTAGATGTTGAGTGACCCTCAACTTCTAAATCTTCTCCTCCATGATGTGAGCTACTTGGCTCACTTAGCTCCTCTTCATGGCTTGAATTTGAGCTTCCCTCATGGAACTTGGCCAAGTTATCCCATAATTCCTTGGCATTGTTGTAACCTATCTTACACAAGATGTTAGTAGGCAATGAAAATTCAATTATTCTCGTTACCTCTTCGTTGATTTCGGATTTGTGAATTTGTTCTCTTGTCCACTCCTTCTTCTCAAGAGGTTTTCCTTCCTTATCCACCGGAGGAGTAAAACCTTATTGTACACAAAACCAATTCATTATGTTAGTCATAAGAAAGTACTTCATCCTTACCTTCCAATACGCGAAGTCGCCGCATTCGTAGAAGGGTGGAATGGTGACGTCTTCTCCATAGAGATCCATCTCTAGCCCGTGCTCCCCCGGGTGTTGATCCGTGATACCAATTGTTGGATCGAAAAGAATTTAGATATCTCCACAATAGCATGATATTGTCCACTTTGGGCCTAGGCCCTCATGGCTTTGCTCTTGGGCTCTCCCCAAAAGGCCTCATGCCAATGGAGATATCTTTTCTCTTATAAACCCATGATCTTTCCCATGTGTTTTCAATATGGGACTATGTTTGCAACCTTGCAACCCCAACAATCCCCCCCTCAAACAAAGGACCATAGGCTTCCCACATCCGATCCTTGACCTACCAGGTCTTCCTGCCCCTCGGTCCACCCGACCTACTAGGACTTCATTGCCTAATCGCAACTAGGACTTCCTGCCTGGTGTCTGGTCCTCTTGATCCTAACATGGGAGCCCCCACTTTCTTTGTTCGAGGTCAATATTGTACCCACATGACTCAATCAGACCATAGCTCTTGTGCACAGTCGGCGGTTAAACCTTCTGGCAGTCCGGGCTCTGATACCACTTGTTAGGATCCTTCGTACGGCTAGAGAGGGGGGTGTGAATAGCCGACCCCAATCTTTCTCGTTTCTTCCTACGATTAGGTTAGCGCAGCGGAAATACAAAGTAGAAAGAAAACAGGAGAAGAAAGACAAACCATATAATAAGGTTCGGAGATGAACTCCTACTCCTCGGCGTGTCCGTAAGGTGGACGAAGCCTACCAATCCGTCGGTGGATGAGTCCCCGGAAACCCGGCTAATAGATACTCCTTGTGGGTGGAGAAACCTCACCACAATCTTTGCAACAGCAATAGGAGTACAAATAGGAACAAGAAAACAAGAACAGAAATGTAAACAACACTTGCTTGCCTTCTTGAAGTCAGCAGGAACCCTGGTGAAGCAGCAGCTTCTTGGATCCAAGCTTAGCTAGAAAACCAGCAACAGGAAGAAGCTCACGCGAAGCTTTAGCACCCAACGAGCTCAACAAAGCTCAAGAAGAAGAAGCGAAGCAAGAGTACTTCGGAAGGAAGAAGAAACCTCAGAATCCTCGGCCCTTTATACCGAAGAAGAAGGCTGGAAATGCTTTGTTGCTAGTGACATAAACTTTCAAACGAGTACAAGAAGAATGTATGGGTCTCGCAGTTCGATCGGTCGTGGACCGATCGGGAGGATGCCTGATCGGTCTCATGGGGTACAACACCTAATTCGGTGCTCACTCGACACATTCCTAGAACAGAGTGGAGGAAAATTGAGCTCGATTGACCTTGAGGTCCGATCGATTCTGACCGCGGATCAGGGAAATTGTTATGTATCATTGGATCGGTCTGCCGACCACTTCTCGACCCTAAACCTAAGGCTTCCACACCAACATCCGGTCAACCTTGACTGTTGGTACATCATGCCTAGCATCCGGTCACTCCCTTGACCTGCTAGCACTCCCGCTAAGTGTCCGGTCAATCCTTTGACCCACTTAGACTTTTCCACACCGGATGTCCGATCATCCCGATCCATCTGGATTTTCCTCTTCGTGCCAAGTATCCGATCACTCCCTTGACCTACTTGGACTTTCCAACACCGTCCGATCATCCCTGATCCATCTGGATTTTCCCTTGCCCGCTTCACTCACGGGACTTTCCACGGCTTCACTCACCAGATTTCACTGCCTAACATCAGCTAGGACTTTCACTGCTCGGCTTCACTCACGGGACTTTCCAACCGCCTAACATCCCAGCTTAGGGCTTTCCCATTGCCTAACATCCCGATTAGGACTTTTCCTCGTGCCAAGCTCCCTGCTTGAAGTGCCAAGTCTCCATACTTGGACTTTCCAGCAAATCTCCATACTTGGACTTTTCCCGTGCCAAGTCTCCATACTTGGACTTTTCGCGTGCCAAGCTCCCTGCTTGGACTTTTCCGTTGCCAAGTCTCCACACTTGGACTTTTCAGGTCAACCAGGTCAACCTTGACCTAAGGTTGCACCTACAATCTCCCAAACATCTATTCTTGTCCCATATCAAGAATACAACTCTTCCACGAGTGTCAAACATCAACATGCAACTCAACTAGGTCAACCTTGACCTAAGGTTGCACCGACAATCTTCCCAAGTCAAACATCAAAATACAACTCGAGTCAAGTTACCTCGAGTTGGGTCAACCAGGTCAACCTTGACCTAAGGTTGCACCAACATTATGGGCTCGTGGTTCCTTCGAGTTTACTACTGCACCGCTATTATCACAATAAATTGTGATGATTTTGGGTAAACCAGGAATCACATCTAAGTCCATCAAAAAGTTCTTGAGCCATACAACTTCTTTGGCTGCCTCGGAGGCTACCTGTAACGACCCAACTCCTAGGTACTAAGCTGTGAGCCGAATCGCTACCTTAACTACTGAAACTACTGTGTTGTACTGTGCGGAAACTGGGTAAAATAAAATTTTACTAAACTATTGTAGTTGCCTCTGTTAACTCTGTGAGAGTGAGATTTCATATCCAACTACCTTCTAGATATTCATAGCTATACTGAGGAGGTGAAACTGGAGCTTTGGATCGGTCCGTGGAACGATCCACTGGCACCCACGCGAACACTGGCTGGATCGGTTTGCCGACCGATCCAGCTGCTCACTGATCGGTCGGTGAGACCGATCAGTGGCTCACTGATCGGTCGGGCGACCGATCAGTGACTGCTGAATTCGTCCCGAACTCTCTGTTCGCGGAGGGATCGATCGGCTGACCGATCCTGGGAGATACAGTAAGCTACTGTATCCATCTGGATCGGTCGGCTGACCGATCCAGGAGAAGGAAAAGCACTGGATCGGTCTGCTGACCGATCTAGGTTCTGATAGTTTGATACGAAATCAGAATTTCTGATTTCCAGCACTGATTCATGCCAAAAATCGCATACAAAAGTTCTAGATACATGAAAAACACTCTAGCATGTAAATACTAACATTCCAAACATGATAAACTAAACAAGACATAGTTTATTAAGCTGTAACACCTAGTAACAAGACTAAGTCATAAAACTAGGCATGTTAAGTACTAAAACTGAAATAAAAGCGTATAGATCCCAAAGATCTTTATTCCAAACCCCTTGCACACACACATCATCGTAGCATCGCCCTCCAGCCTCCGCTAATCCACTTTTCTTTTACCGGTATCTGCAGTATAAGAAAAGTAGCATCTGTAAGCTAAGAAGCTTAGTAAGAAACCATCTACCTCACAAAAACATGCAACGATGCGATTATGTTTTTAAAACATGCTGTTTGAAAACTGAACTGAGCATGGCAACATGGCATGGCATATAAAAGCATAAACTGGAACTAAAAGCATAAATTGAACATGCTTTAAACTGAACATGGCATACTTATAAACTGAGTATGAAACTGAACTAGTCATGCATATATCTAAATCTGTACATGAACTCAAATCATGTAAACTGAACCTGAACTGAACTGAAAGCTAAATTAGTGTTCTCATCACTAGTTTCAAATTTGAAAACTATACATATAATAGATGAAAATACTAAACATGCTGTTGGGGCCCTGACAACTGTACTTACTGTGCGCGCATCCCTACGAGACCCGGGATTGCAAGTTCCGAATCCAGCAGGGTTACTAGGTTATCTGAACCTAGGGACGACTGTGGGAGTCCAGCCCATGGATATCTTACTTTGCTGTTCTAGGTTATTTGAACCTTGAGCTAGGTTATCTGAACCTAGAGGCTACTGTGGGAGCCCACCCAATGGATATCTGATCCATATAGCTGTAATAACTGATAATAAACTGAATAAAATATTTCTAATACATTTTACATGCTGTTAGGACGCCTACTGGTGCATCCTTCTGAACTGGGCATTCTACCGAATGCATGGTGTGCACTGACAGCACACCTTATAACTGAAAACTGTAAAACTACTGAACTAACGCCGAAACTAACAAGCGAGAGCAATTATACTGCAGGTGAGGGGTTTCTTACCTCAATCGCAAGGTTTTCTTACGATTCTATCCGCTAGGTTTTCCGGAAAATTGCTCCGTTCGACGAACCGCTTACGTCCTCGCGTTCCTCTCGCGGAGAAGAACCTTTTTCGTGTTGGAGTCGTCGCTGGAAGATGTTCCCTTGACCCTTGGCTTGGTGTGTCGTGCGTGAGGAAGAGGAGAAGAAGAGAGGTGCGGCGGTTTTAGGTTTCGGGTGAGGAAAAACTACGGTGAGAAATAATCTAAAACTTCTCACTTAAATCCTTATTTATATTTACTAATTAATTCATCCAAAAATCAATTATAAATATAATTGATTCCCTCTTCTTTCAGCACGGCCCTGCTGGGTTCAACTGGTTACTAGCATTATCCCTTACACCATAGGTCTCGGGTTCGATTCCCGCCTAAGCTATTTTGCGGTTCTAATTATTTTTGCTACTTCCGCTACTCGAAAAATTTCGGAAAAATATCTAAAAATTCCAGAAAAATCATAGAATAATTCTAATGCAAGTTTGAGAATTTTGGTGTTACAATCCCCATACCTTATAAAAGTTCGTCCCCGAACTTGGTACCTCTGTCTCATGCTGGCCTCTGTCTCCCAAGTCGCCTCTGCTGTGTGATTTTGCTGACTTTAACTAATGGTACTTTCTTGTTCCGTAATTTCTTTCTGCTCGGTCTATTATCCGAATAGGCCGATCATTGAGATCATCACGGACTGCACCAACCGGGGCTCAATCACCGGTGGCGTCGAATATGCTTCTTCACTGGAGACATGAAATACGTTGTGGACGGTTGGATCTCCCGAGGTAGCTCTAGCTCATATGCTACCTTGCCCACTCTTCGTGATAAGGTATGGTCCCACATATCCGGGAGCCAGCTTGCCCTTCTTTCCAAAACGCATGACTCCTTCATGGGAGCTACCGAGGAAAATCTGATCCCCAGAAAACTCTAGGGTGCGTGGTGTATCGATAGCTCTTCGACTCCTGTCTCTATCCTCTGGCGAATCTGCTGTATATCTGCTACTAGATCTGTCTGAAGCTCTAGTTCCTTCTATTCACCACTCTTATACCAGCAGAGATCCGCACCTCCGCCCATAGAGTGCCTCATAAGGTGCCATGCCGATAGTGGCTCGATAACTGTTGTTGTATGCAAATTCTGCTAGACTCGGATATTTGCACCAACTTCCTGAAATCTAGGGCATAAGCCGGGCATATCTTCAGTACACGATTTACTCGCTCCGTCGACCATCCGAGGATGGAAGGTCATCTTTGAATTTTAACTGGGTGCCCATAGTTGACTGTACACACTTCCAGTGATGTCTCTGTCTGATATAATGGTTCGTGGGACTCCATGCAGCCTGACAATCTCCTTGAGATACAATTGAGCTAGCTGCTCCATGGAATAGGATATTCTGATAGCTAAGAAGTGGGCTGATTTAGTCAACCTGTCGACTATTACCCAGATGGCATCGAAACCATTCGTGGTTCTGGGTAATCCCACTATGAAGTCCATAGAGATATCCTCCCACTTCCATTCTAGAATCTGGATCGGCTGCAGAACTCCTCCTGGTCGCTGATGTTCTGCCTTAACCCTCTGACAGGTTAGACAGATGCTGACGTATCTAGCGATATCTCGCTTCATCCCAAGCCACCAAAATCGTTTCCTTAGATCCTGATACATTTTGGTGGAACCAGGATGCATCGCATAGGGAGTCCTGTGAGCCTCGTCTAGAATCTGTTTTCATAGTTCCTCTTGATCTGGAACACAAAGTCTGTCACCACAGTACACTACCCCACTGGCGGACACTCTGAACTCTCCACTTTCTGATTCTGCTAACCCTTGCTTGATTTTCTGGATTTCAGGATCCTGCTCCTGAGCTGTCTGGATATCATCAAGCAAGGTAGATGCTAAGGACATAGCGGAAAGCTGCCCGACTATAAGCTCGAGACTAAAAGTTGTAATCTCCTTCCTTAGGGGTGGTGACATAGCTGCTAAAGATAATAAGGTAGCACTGGACTTCCTGCTGAGTGCGTCTGCTACCTTATTAGCTTTCCCTGGATGGTAGAGGATATCTATGTCATAATCCTTGACCAGCTCTAACCATCTGCGCTGTCGCATATTCAGATCCTTCTGAGTAAAGAAATACTTCAGACTTTGATGATCTGTATACACTCTGCACTGAGCTCCGTACAAATAATGTCTCCAAATCTTGAGAGCGAACACCACTGCTGCAAGCTCAAGGTCGTGAGTAGGATAGTTCCTCTCATAATCCTTGAGTTGTCTGGAGGCATAGGCGATCACCTTGCCCTGTTGCATCAGTACTGCTCCTAATCCCAATTTAGAGGCGTCACTGTAGATGTCAAAGCTGTCTGTGTTTTCTGGTATAGCTAAAATAGGAGCACTGGTCAATCTCCGTTTTAGTTCGCTGAAGCTGTTCTCGCAGTCCTCTGTCCACTGAAATTTCTTGTTCTTCCTGGTGAGAGCTGTCAGTGGGGTGGCTATCCTGGAGAAGTCCTCTAGAATTTCCTGTAGTAGCCTGCTAATCCCAGAAAGCTTCTGATTTCACTGGCGTTCCTGGGTCTCTTCCAGTTACTTATTGCTTCTATTTTGCTGGGATCTACCATAACACCATCCTTTGAGATGATGTGACCTAGAAAGGCTACCTGGTCTAGCCGAAATTCACATTTCGTGAATTTGGCGTACAGCTGGTTCTGCTGAAGGATCTGCAAAACTGTCTTCAGATGCTCTGCATGGTCCTCCTGAGTGCCTGAATAGATAAGAATGTCATCGATGAACACGATGACAAACTTGTCTAAGTATTCTCTGAATACTCTGTTCATGAGGTCCATGAAAGTAGCTGGAGCGTTTGTTACGCCGAAAGGCATGACTACGACCTCATAATGTCCGTATCTGGTCCTGAAAGCTGTTTTAGGTATATCACCTTTCTTGACTCTAACCTGGTGATATCCTGATCTGAGGTCAATTTTAGAGAACACTGTGGCTCCCTTTAGCTGGTCAAACAGGTCATCTATCCTGGGGAGAGGGTACCTGTTTTTAATTGTGACCTGGTTCAAGGCACGGTAGTCTATGCATAAGCGCATGCTTCCATCCTTCTTCTTCACGAACAACACAGGTGCTCCCCATGGTGAGTGACTAGGGCGTATGAAACCCTTGTCAAGAAGCTCCTGTAATTGCTCCTGAAGTTCCTTCAGTTCTGCTGGAGCCATGCGGTACGGTGCCTTGGAAATTGGATTTGTACCGGAATGAGCTCTATCTCAAATTCAATCTCCTGTCTGGTGCTAAGCCTGGTAACTCTTTAGTCACAAACGACTCGAACCTCGATAGCTGTTGGTTCTTGTCTGGCTGGTGTTGACTACATTTCCTAAAAATCCCATGCATCCTGAATCCAATAGCTGCTGTGCTTTCAATGCTGAGAGAAACTTCCTGGCTTTTCTCTTTGGTTTTCCTATGAACTCAAACTGTACTCCTGCTTCAGGTTGGAATATGACCTTCTGTTTACGGCACTCTATAGAAGCGCCGTATCTGATCAGAAAATCCATTCCAAAGATGACATCGTAGTCAGTCATTTCTAGCACTATCAGATCACCAAAAAGTTCTCTGTCTGCTATAATGACTGGCACTGCTCTGAGCCAGTGTGTAGATGCCATAATGTCTCCTGAGGGTAGTGTTGTCAGAAACTGACTATTGAGTACCTCTGGAGGTGTTGCTAATTTCTCGGCAAACGCCCTGGATACATAAGAGTGGGTTGCCCCAGTATCGAATAAGACAGTTGCATTATGCTGTAAAATACTGATCTGACCTGTGACAACTGTCGAGGCATTTGCTATGTCCTCTCTGGTCAGTGAGAAAATCCTGGCATTCGGGATAGCTGTGGGGGCTTCTAATCTGCCCTGACTGATCTGTGGACCATCTAAGGCAGCATACATCTGATGTAGCTGCGCTGGCTGAGCTCCATACTGTATCGGCTGAGGCTGAGGAAGGCTGTTCTTGTTCGGGCACTGTTTAGCCATGTGCCCTTCCTATCCACATTCAAAACAACCTCGCATACCCTTGCGGCAAACTCCTGGATGATGTTTCCCACAAGTAGCACACTTGGGATGTCTGGAATGTTTTCCAGCTGGTCCTCCTTTTGGGTCACTGCTTGCCTTACGTTTCCCCTTCCAGTTGGAGCTATGTCCCTGTTGTTTCTGCTGAGTACCTTGGGCTCTGTGGAAACCTGCTTCTGCTGGGTGATGCTGTGCTGATAGTGCTCGGTGATCAGAGCACTACTCACTAGCTCCTCTGTGGTTTGTGGCCTATGAACGCCACCAGCCACATTCATTACGATCTCTGGTCTGAGCATCTTCAGCATCAAGTGTACTCGTTCCTTCTCTGAGCTGACTAGTTCTGGACACATACGGGCCAACCTGTTGAATTTCTTCACGGCCTCCTGAACTGATAGGTTGCCCTGATGAAATTCTGTAAACTCGTCATAGTGTCGGTTCGTGACTTGCATGTGAAAGAATTCCTCGAAGAATTCTTTCTCGAAGTTGGCCCATGTCATCTGGTTTACTGGCCACTTCGATTTAATCCGCTCCCACCACATGCGTGCTCTCAGTTAGAAGGAGGCACACTTCACCTTTTCATGCTCGGCGGTCTAGAAGCTCCATCGTGCTTTCCAGTGTTTTAAACCATGGCATCCCATGGTTCACTGGTGCCCGAGAAGTTCTCGGGCTTAATTCTCTGCCACCGGATAAGGTAAGCTTCTCTCTTAGCCTCTGCTACTGCAGGCTGAGCTGGTACAACCTCTGTGATTACTGGAGTCGTGAGGTTCGGTACTGGAGTGACTGGGGGAGTAGTCTGCTGGTTAGCCTTTAAGGAGGCTATCTCCTGCTGCTGTTCAGCTAACTGCTGCTGTAGCTGAGCCACTAGTGCTGTAAGGTCTGGGGGAGGCACTGAGCTGGAAGTCCTCGTACCATTTTCTAAATAGCAGAGAACACATATATATAACTAGGCTATCATGTTATAGTTAACTACTGGTAACATGTTAAATACTATCACTGTAAACATGAATTAATTAACTACCAACATGAGAGCAAACATGAAAGCACATATAACTGATATGAAAGCTGAAAACAAACTGAGTGAGAGATGTTCTTACTTGGAAGCTGTAGGCACAATGCTGATGTGTGTGTAGGAAGTAAGGAACTTGCTCTGATACCACTCTGTAACGACCCAGCTGGATCGCTACATTAACTACTGACGCTACTGTAGCTACTGTGCTGTACTGTGCGGAAGACTGGGTAAAATAAAATTTTACTAAACTATTGTAGTTGCCTCTGTTAACTCTGTGAGAGTGAGATTTCATATCCAACTACCTTCTAGATATTCATAGCTATACTGAGGAGGTGAAACTGGAGCTTTGGATCGGTCCGTGGAACGATCAACTGACACCCACGCGAACACTGGCAGGATCGGTCTGCCGACCGATCCAGCTGCTCACTGATCGGTCGGCGGACCGATCAGTGGCTCACTGATCGCGCACAGGAACGCTGGCTGGATCGGTCTGCCGACCGATCCAGCTGCTCACTGATCGGTCGCTGACCGATCAGAGACAGCTCCCCCGGATCGATCCACCGATCGATTGGGGTGTCTGATTTCACACTGAATTTCTGATTTCCAACACCGATTGTGCCAAAAATCGCATACAAAAGTTCTAGATACATGAAAACACTCTAGCATGTAAATACTAACATTCTAAACATGATAAACTAAACAAGACATAGTTTACTAAGCTGTAACACCTAGTAACAAGACTAAGTCATAAAACTAGGCATGTTAAGTACTAAAACTGAAATAAAAGCGTATAGATCCCAAGGATCTTTATTCCAAACCCCTTGCACACACACATCATCGTAGCATCGCCCTCCAGCCTCCGCTAATCCACTTTTCTTTTACCGGTATCTGCAGTATAAGAAAAGTAGCATCTGTAAGCTAAGAAGCTTAGTAAGAAACCATCTACCTCACAAAAACATGCAACGATGCGATTATGTTTTTAAAACACGCTGTTTGAAAACTGAACTGAGCATGGCAACATGGCATGACATATAAAAGCATAAACTGGAACTGAAACATGTATAGCATATAAATTGAACATGCTTTAAACTGAACATGGCATACTTATAAACTGAGTATGAAACTGAACTAGTCATGCATATATCTAAATCTGTACATGAACTCAAATCATGTAAACTGAACCTGAACTGAACTGAAAGCTAAATTAGTGTTCTCATCACTAGTTTCAAATTTGAAAACTATACATATAATAGATGAAAATACTAAACATGCTGTTGGGGCCCTGGCAACTGTACTTACTGTGCGCGCATCCCTACGAGACCCGGGATTGCAAGTTCCGAATCCAGCAGGGTTACTAGGTTATCTAAACCTAGGGACGACTGTGGGAGTCCAGCCCATGGATATCTGATCCAAGTACAGTGCCAACTGAATAAAAGTAAAATACTGAATACTGTTTTATTTTACTTTGCTGTTATCTGAACCTAGAGGCTACTGTGGGAGCCCACCCAATGGATATCTGATCCATATAGCTGTAATAACTGATAATAAACTGAATAAAATATTTCTAATACATTTTACATGCTGTTAGGACGCCTACTGGTGCATCCTTCTGAACTGGGCATTCTACCGAATGCTTGGTATGCACTGAGAGCACACCTTATAACTGAAAACTGTAAAACTACTGAACTAACGCCGAAACTAACAAGCGAGAGCAATTATACTGCAGGTGAGGGGTTTCTTACCTCAATCGCAAGGTTTTCTTACGATTCTATCCGCTAGGTTTTCCGAAAAATTGCTCCGTTCGACGAACCACTTACGTCCTCGCGTTCCTCTCGCGGAGAAGAACCTTTTTCGTGTTGGAGTCGTCGCTGGAAGATGTTCCCTTGACCCTTGGCTTGGTGTGTCGTGCGTGAGGAAGAGGAGAAGAAGAGAGGTGCGGCGGTTTTAGGTTTCGGGTGAGGAAAAACTACGGTGAGAAATAATCTAAAACTTCTCACTTAAATCCTTATTTATATTTACTAATTAATTCATCCAAAAATCAATTATAAATATAATTGATTCCCTCTTCTTTCAGCACGGCCCTGCTGGGTTCAACTGGTTACTAGCATTATCCCTTACACCATAGGTCTCAGGTTCGATTCCCGCCTAAGCTATTTTGCGGTTCTAATTATTTTTGCTACTTCCGCTACTCGGAAAAATTCCGGAAAAATTTCTAAAAATTCCAGAAAAATCATAGAATAATTCTAATGCAAGTTTGAGAATTTTCGGGCGTTACACTGCCACATACTCAGCTTCCATGGTTGAGTCTGAAACACACTTCTGCTTAACACTCCTCCATGCAATGGCTCCACCTCCTAAAGTAAACACATAGCCTGATGTAGACTTACTATTGTCCCTATCTGATTGGAAGTCAGAATCTGTGTAACCCATAGGGAGCAAATCATCTGCTTGGTATACCAGCATATAATCTCTAGTCATTCGCAGGTACTTTTATATATGTTTTACGGCAATCCAATGTCCCTGTCCTGGATTATTTTGATATCTGCTAACTATGCCGATGGCAAAACTGATATCCAGTCTCGTGCATAACATAGTATACATTAGGCTTCCTACAGCTGAAGCATAAGGAACTGCCTTCATTTCTTCTATCTCTTTTGATGTGTTCGGAGACATCTCTTTAGATAAAGATACTCCATGCCTAAAAGGTAGGAAACCTTTCTTAGAGTCTTGCATGCTAAAACTAGTTAGGATTGTATCAATATATGAAGCTTAGGATAAGCACAACATTCTTTTCATGCGATCCCTTATTACTTTGATCCCGAGAATATGTGCGCATTCTCCCAAGTCCTTCATATCGAATTGCTTGGACAACCATACCCTTACTTCCGACAATACTTTGATATTGTTTCCAACTAATAAAATATCATCTACATATAGTACAAGAAATACCACCACGTTTCCATCACACTTCTTATATACACAAGACTCATCCGGACACTGAATAAATCCATATGACTAGATTACTTCATTAAACCGGATGTTCCAAGATCTTGAAGCTTGCTTCAGTCCATAAATCGACCGATTGAGCTTGCACACTAGATGCTCTTTATCCTTTACAATAAACCCTTCTGGTTGCTTCATATGGATGTTTTATTCAAGACTTCTGTTAAGGAAAATTGTCTTGACATCCATTTGTCAAATCTCATAATTCATATGAGCAGCAATAGATAAGAGTATCTGGATAGACTTAAGGATAGCGGCTGGCGAAAAGGTTTTCTCATAATCGATTCTCTCTTTCTGAGTATACCCCTTCGCAACAAGCCTTGCTTTGAAGGTTTCCACCTTTCCGTCTGTCCCTCTTTTCCTTTTGTAGATCCATTTACATCCAATAGCTTTTACACTATTTGATGGTTCTACTAGCTCCCAAACTTTGTTAGAATACATTGATTCTATTTTTGAATTTATTGCTCTTTACCAAGATGCTGCATCTTTATCTTGGAGTGTTTCGTCATATGTTCGGGGATCAGGTTCATGTTTACCTGGGATCAAGTCTGAAGACTTCCCTAAAAACATGAATCTCTCAGGTTGTCTCACAACCCTCCCACTACGACAAGGCACTGTCTGTAGTTGTGTATCATTTATGATACGTGTTGCAGTTTCTTGTGATATTTCATCTTGTACTCTTGGTACTAAAGTAGATGTGTCCTCTCTCATTTCTTCAAGAACAATTTCACTTATAGGCTTGTGGTTTATTACATAGTCTTCTTCTAAAAATCAGGCATTCGTGCTAACAATGACCTTCTGATCTTTAGAACTATAAAACAAATCACCTTTCGTTCCTTTGGGATAACCTATAAACAGGCGAACTTCTGTACGAGATTCCAACTTATTAGTATCTTCCTTCAGCACATGTGTTGGACTATCCCATATCCGAATATGACTCAGACTAGGCTTACGTCCATTCCACAATTTCATGGGAGTAGAGGGTACTGATTTAGAAGATACCAGGTTCAGAATGTACACTGTCGTTTCTAAAGCATATCCCCAGAATAAATTTGGTAATATTGAATAACTCATCATCGATCTAACCATTTCCATAAGAGTCATATTCCTTCGTTCTGCCACACCATTCTGTTGGGGTGTACCAGGTGCAGACAATTGGGATTGAATCCCAACCTTTGATAAGTAATTCTTAAACTCTCCTGAGAGGTACTCGCCACCACGATCAGACCGTAGTGTCTTGATACTTTTACCGTGATGTTTCTCCACATCAACCTTGTACTCTTTGAACTTATCAAAGTACTCAGACTTGCGGCGCAATAAGTAAATGTACCCATATCTCGAATGGTCGTCTATAAAAGAGACGAAATATTTTAAACCACCTCTCGCCTGGATAGTCATAGGTCCACACAAATTATAATGAACCAATTCCAACACATCTTTTGCTCTATACCCCTTGGCCTTAAAAGGTCTCTTGGTCATTTTTCCTTCTAAGCAAGATTCACAAGTTGAAAAATTTTCCAACACTAATGAACCCAAGAGTCCATCAGCTATTAGCCTTTGAATCATACTCAAGTTAATATGGCCAAGTCTTAGATGCCAAAGATATGTTTGGTTCATATTTGAAGGTTCCTTTCTCTTATTAGAATTAGAGAATGTGTTATTAATTTCCATTTGTTGCCTTGTGGGAGTTATCGGATTTAGAGTATACAAATTGTCAACTAATGTACCAAAACAGATAATTACCCTATTTTTCTTGACAATAACTTTGTTATCAAAAGAAACAGTATATCCATCCAAAAATAGTTTAGAAACTAAAATTAAATTCTTTCTAAAACTTGGTACATAAAGACAATTTCTCAAAATCAAAGTTCTATTCCTATCGAATGATAAGTAGACGTCTCTCACTACAACAGTCGCCACTTTCGTAGCATTGCCCATGTAGACGGTTATCTCTCCCTCATATAGTCGTCGGGTTTCCTGGAACCCCTGTAATGTATTGCAGACATGATCAGTGGTTCCTGTATCTACACACCAGGTACTGGTAGATAACACCGATAAACATATTTCAACTACTAGAGAATAAGATATACCTTTATTGTTCTCTTTCCTACGAGGACAGTCCACCTTCCAATGCCTAGACTGCTTACAAATGAAGAACTTGCCCTTCGGCTTCTTCACTCCTGCTTTTAGTCCAGTACCTAGAGATCGATTCACTTTCTTTGCCGAGCTAGCTTGTTTCTTTTTCTTCTTCTTGCCTTTCGACTTAGAAGTAGAAACATTTTCAGCAAAGTGAATTTGAGAATTATAACGAAATAACCCTTCTGCTGTCTGAAGTTCTGTCAGTAGTTTCGTCAATGAATAAATTCTTTTATTCATATTGTAGTTCAGGTGAAACTGCTCAAAACTTTTGGGTAGCGTTTGGAAAATAATATCGACCTGGGTTTCCCCATTGATTTTCAGCTCCAAGGATTTGTATCTCGTTCAAGTAAGCCATCATTTTTAGGATATGATCCCTTACAGGTGTCCCCTCAGACTTGATGGCTGTCATTAAATTTTTCATAGCCTATTGCCTAGTAGCCCGATTCTGGTGTCCGAAGAGTTCCTTGAGATTGTACATCATGTTATAGGCAGTGGGCATGAACTGTTGCTGATGTTGCAACACATTTGACATAGAAGCCAAAATGTAACACCGCGTCATCTCATCTGCCTTGACCCATTTCTTATGATACTCAATCTCCTCTTCACTAGAATCACTATTAGGTTCATTAGGGCAGACCTCTAACAGTACAAACTTATAGTCTTCAGCAGTTAGGACAATGTCCAGGTTTCTTTTCCAATATATATAAATGGGACCAGTAAGTTTGTTCTC
This sequence comes from Zingiber officinale, assembly GCF_018446385.1. NCBI lineage: Eukaryota > Viridiplantae > Streptophyta > Magnoliopsida > Zingiberales > Zingiberaceae > Zingiber > Zingiber officinale. The sequence goes on along the minus strand of NC_055996.1, from coordinate 48,394,007 downwards.
TTTTAGAATAATAGAAGTGGGTTGAAAGTCATCCTAAGAATCATAAAATAAGTTTTGGTCAATATTTTAGAATTTAGAATAATATTGAGTTCTCAAACAATATTATTTAAATTTGCCAACACCTCAAAACACCGCGAATTTTCTAGGTCATGTTAGTGTGGACGTATATAAATTCAAACATTTATAAAAGGAGGTTTTACCCATTAATTTTATTCTTGTCATCCTAACTTTATGACAAATAAAATTAATGTTGTATTCCTTTAGTCACACAAATAATAGCAGTGACTCCGTTGGGGAGGATACTATTAAATGTGTCTAAGTGTATACCATTACTTGATACTTAGTCCATTAAATATGATTGTGCCCCTTCAGTTAGAGAAGATTACACACTCCTAAATAATTTCCTATAATCATCCATAAAGGAAGTTTGATCTAGTGATCCGCAAACAAACTCACCCGATGTGGAGGGAGGCACTCAGAGCCAACGTGCAAGTTTGTTTGCATCACTTACAAACCAGTAATGAAGACCATTGAATTTATTTATAAATCTCTCTCCCACTTAGTTATTTAAGATGAGGATTTTAGCATGCACACACACACATTACAGCAAATAAAAGCAATAAATATGGAAAAAATATTTTTCCAACTATTATGGACTCTTCCATCACTGCCCTCCGTGTGCTGCAAACCCTAGCTGCTGCCATCTTTAGCCACCGCAATCGGGTCTAGTCATCGCATCTATCTTGCTTCTTATTCTGCTGTGCCTATGGTCCTCAAAAAATACCACGCCTCGCAAGCATCCGATCCGCAACAAAAATAGAATTTTACATTTATCGATCTTATATTCCACAAGGAAATGTACATGTAATCTAGATCGAAATAAAAATGTAAAATCTTAAAACTAATACAGCTCATGTTGTATTTAATAAATACAATCATGCACACACATAAAAATACCCTCGATATGTCCGAGGGTCCAATCACACACAAATACATTAGGGCCATAATAGTTGAATCTAGGATGCATGCAACCACAGATTTAATCTATTTGCACATCCTACTATTATCATGCCTAAAATATGTATGACATGTGCATAATTAAACTGAAAAACCAAATACACAGAGGCAATATCCTAGCTCTGATACCAATTGTTGGTTGCTACTCGGAATATCGTACTGGTTCCCCTGTACAAAAATTTTATACAAGTCTTGAACCTTTCCTAACAACCTATTATGTTCTTTAGAGGGATCGCAAACAGAACTTAACATTATTGATTCCAAATTCAACTTATCTGTTTTTAGAGGTTTAGACTTGAATCGCAAACGATGCTTAATATTATTAATCCAAATCCACCCATGTTACAAAGTTGATTAAATATTTATTTCAAAGATTGGCTTCCAGGTTAAACATGGCGAGGCACTAGACCTTCTTGGGTATGAGATCATCCACCACTTCCTAGACAAAGTCTTTCAACGAAATTCAATATTTAATTTCCTTATAGTAACCCTAGGTTTAACCACTAAGAACAATCGAATCACAAGATCGAAAAATAAAAGAAACATATAATCAAAACATGAAATCGATTGCCTAGAATCGTTAACCTCTTGTGTTTGGTATTTCAAAAACCTGTACAAAGAAAAACTAGTATGATGCGGAATAAAGCAACTAGTTATACATTTCTTTGTTAACAAAAACCTCTTGACCTTCTATTGTATTCCTCTCATTCTCTTGGGCGTCGTGTGGGCAACGATCTACCAAGAAGAAATCCACCAAAGCCTTCTTCTCTTCCTCCAAGCTATGACCACCAAAGGGATCTAGACAAGAGGGTCTCCTTTCTCTTCTTCTTCTCCTAGTAACCGACCACCAAAACTCCTAGTAGACTTGATGCCACCGGCCACAATGTGGAAAACAAAAGGAGAAGAGAGAAAGGAAGAAGGTCGGCCACCAAAGGAAAAGAGAGAGGAACAATAGAATAGAAGTTGTGTTCCATGAAGGCACCCTTTACCTCTCTTTTATAATCCTTGGTGAATCCAAAAAAGGAAAGTTTTATAACAAAAATAAAACTTCCTTTTCTATATATGATATGGTCGGCCACCTCTTGTAAAACAAACAAGAAAAGATTTTAAACAAAAATTAAAATCTCTCTTTAAAATATCCCTTTTGTGGTTAGCTATAAAAGGAATGTTTTATAAATTAAAATATCTCTCTTTTAAATCCTTTTATGGATATCTATAAAAGATAAGATTTAAAAATAAAACTTCTTTTATATCATGGTTACAAAAAAGGAGAGTTTTCTTAAAAATTAAAATCTTTCTTTTAACATTATAGACATCTACAAATAAGAAAAGATATTTAATCTCTCTTTTAATTCTTCGTAGAAAATCTATAAAAGGAAATATTTTAAAATTAAAAACTCTCTTTAAAAACCATGTGGTCAAAAACATAAAAGGAAAGATTTTATCAAAATTTTATTTTTAATAAAATTCCCTTTCTTTTCCTTACTTGGCCGACCACTTGCTTGGGCACCAAGCAAGGCTTGGCCGACCCTAGCTTGAGCTCCAAGCTTGGCTTGGCCGGCCCCTTGCTTGGGCTCCAAGCAAGGATAGGGGCCGACCCCTAGCATGGGCTAAGAGGCTAGGCTTTGGGTGGATATAAGACTATATATAAGAAGCTACAATAGGGATCGAGAGGAGAAATTGGTTTTGGTCTCCTGATGATTTTGAGCTTCCCGTATTCGCCCCGAATACCAAACTCAAGTTCATCAATAATAACTCATACCACTAAAAAGCTACTATTGAACTACCGCACCAATCCCAAATTACATTATGGGCTCCTTCTTATTATGAGTGTGTTAATCTCCCTGTGATTAAGATATCGAATGTCCATTAATGAAATGAGTTATTCACACTCACTTAATTAATATCTAGCTCCAAGAGTAGTACCATTCAATCTTATTGTCATGTCGGACTAAGTCCACCTGCAGAGTTTACATGACAATCCTTATAAGCTCCTCAAGGGGACATCATCAACCTAGATTACTAGGACACAGTTTCATTCTATAATCAACAACACACCATATAAGTAATATTATTTCCCAACTTATCGGGGTCTATTGATTTATCGAACTAAATTGCACCCTTTGATAAATTAAAGAAATAAATATTAAGTTTACGTGCTTGTTATTATATCATGATTAAGAGTATACACTTCCATAATAACAAAGGTCTTGTTCTTTTAAAGAGTCAGTATAAAAAGAAACTACCTCAAATGATCCTGCTCAATACACTCATAGTGTACTAGTGTAATTTATTAGTCAAGATAAATAATATCTAATTACACTACAACCACTCCAATGATTTGTCCAATTCCATATTGGTTGTGAGCAACTGTTTATAATTTATAAAGAACTGATAACATGAACTTCTGTGTGTTTCCTCACACTATGTTATCTACAATATAAATTAAACGGACAACTACACTTAGAATAAATATAGACATTTGACCAATATAATTCTTATTTTAAAATAATTATTTATAAAAAACTTAGACTTTTTAGTATACACTCTAACACTTACAAATTCTTAATACAATGAAGCAAAGAGATGAGAGGAGTGACGTTATAATAGAGCTTCATTGATCAAGAATATATATTGTAAATGTTAGCTCAAACATTGATCCCTTTGCTCCTCTATATGTAAGCTTCAAACACCTTTGCTCAAGAATGATAGTGTTTCTTAGTGTTCTGCTGTGATGACGTTGATTAGTCGAATGACATCTATGAATCAAATAGTTATCGCTGACATTTTTCAAATCAACAACTTTCTCCAGCTTTTTTTTAGCATTAGTCGACTAGATTTGGACATTAGTCGATTGAGCACCATTAGAATTTAGAAATGTCCATCAATCGATTAGATTGTCATTACAGTCATCTTAATGGTATCTTAATGGTTGAGTCTCTGCATAAGTTAAAAACTATTTTCTTATAATGGTTGAGTCTCTGCATAAGTTAAAAACTATTTTCTTATAATGGTTGAGTCTCTGCATAAGTTAAAAACTATTTTCTTATAATGGTTGAGTCTCTGCATAAGTTAAAGACTATTTTATTATAAGTACAACCTTGCAACTCTTTTTAATCTCTCAACTCATGCAAAAGTTTACCTTGAACTCCATCATCATGAGCTTGTCTCCCATCAAATTTTTTGTCACTGGAATACTTTAAGCCCTCAGTTTACTCCACACCTTATCCTTCATACTCCACTTACATAGTTTATCTTCTATGTCTCAATTGCACTTTGATATTGAGTCTCCACATAAGTTAAAGACCATTTTCTCTTAAGTACAACCTTTCAACTCATTTGAATCTCTCAACTCACATAAAAGTTTAACTTGAAACTCCATCATCATGAGGTGTCTCCCATCAAGTTTTTCATCCCTAGGATACTTTAAGCCCTTGATTCACTCCACATCTTATCCTTCGTACTCCGTTTACATAGTTATCTTCTATGTCTCAATTGCACTTTGATATTTCTTGTCTAACGGTCCCTTGGATGTCACATACCATTCTTCTCCACTCTCTTTCAATGTTGTAGGAAAGTCTTAGTGAATTGAGTCGATCAGACACTAAGTAGACAAATAAAGTTCAAATAGATATGGAAGACTAGATATTTTGCGGGTAAGTTGAGATAGACTCCTAGAGTTGAGTGGTGAGGTTATTCTCAGTTGAGACAAACCTTAGGCACTGATCTAACTAAAGAAATCAATGGGGGGGGGGGGGGGGGGGGGTCTAAGTTGAGATCAAGACAGTCGTAACTATCATATTCATATATTTATAGTATTATCTAATTCTATTTTACAAGACTACTATTACTATTATTTCTTCGTGTGCTAACTTTGTGTTGCAGATAAACAAAGTCCCGAGTTTCCGAGGGTTTAGTCGACTGAACATAGGGACTAGTCGATTGATCTAGCCAACATGGCATAGATCTTATCAAAGTTTGGCTAATATGGTAAACAGTAGGTTCTGTTAAACGATCAAGGTGATCAATCGACTGAATTATAAAAGGAAATGACAGACGATCAGATTGAATCACACAGTAAAAAAATACTCAGGGGTTCCATTGATGGATAAGCTAGATCAGTCAACTGAACGGTGAGATTTATGGGATTAGATAGATCAGATTGTGGCAAACAAGAAAGGGTGTGAAGATTAGTCAATGGATAGGAGGTTTTGTTGATGGAAATGTTTAGTCGACGGAATGTGGTTTCAGTCGATTGAATAGTGCCTATAAAAGAAGGCTTTGGAGTTTGCGCTGATTATCACTTCTCTGTTTGAAATCAATTTTGTCTGTGCTTTTGTTCATCTCTACTACTACTCGTGCAAGCTACTGCTACTATGACGCAAGAAGGCTCTACGACAATCTACACTTAATCTTCAACACTTTGTTGTCAATATAGTTTTATTAGTGCTTGCATTATTATAAGGAGATATATTGTTGTTACTATCCTTCGATTTTCGTCTATATGATTCTACTTCTTTGGAAGAATTGTATTAGATTGTCTATCGGAAACGATCAAGGATCGTGAGATTTGGAGTAGTAGGACTACGAATCAAGTAAAACTAAATCGTGTCCTTTACTTTATTTTCCGCTGCTATTACTTTACTTCGATTTTGCTAGAAGAAACGAAAAAGAAAAGTTTTTAAATGAATGAGATTCAACCTCCTCTCTTATCTTCTACAATCCTACAAATAAATTTTATGATATAATACCCATTTTTTACTTCTTTTTATGTTAGATTCTATAAGTGTGATTAGATGTAGGGGCATAGCCAGGATCCAAATTTACTTGGGGCTTACCATCAATAATAATTGATATAATAAATTAATTAATTTAAAAATATAAACAAAAAAGTGTGAATATTAATTTTCTGAAACTATAGAATAAAAGTATTTAATATTCAATACATTCAAAAGCATAGAGTAAAAAATACTATTGAAGTCGTGCTCTTCGATTTTTTTTAGAATCAAGTTCATTCATTATTATATCATTATCAATTTTTTCAACCAACTCCCATTCAATGTAGATGACCATAGAATCTGCTAAAAACTCTTCTTCCATCTTATTACGAAGAGTTGATTTAACAAGTTTCATAGTTAAAAATGCTCGTTGTTATAGAAGCTGAAGAGTTAAAAATAAAAACAATCCGATAATATATATATATATATATATATATATATATATATATATATATATATATATATATATATATATATATATATATATATATATATATATATATATATATATATATTGTGAAATACCGGAGTAGGTATTGATAAGCAATTTGGAATTTTTGGGAATTTGGAACTTAGGAGCATAGGAAGTTGAGTGAAAGGTGCAGCTAGTAAGAAGGACGACAAGGGAGAGAGTCGACGAGCTCGATGCGTCCAAGGGACAAGGTGATGAGGAAGAGTATGCTAGCGGATGAGGAGGGAGCGCGCGGTGTTTCCGAGGGAAGAGAAGCTGAAGTAGAAGCGGAAGCTTGCTCGAGGAGAAGGCCAAAAGATGGATCCGAGTGAGCCTAATTCCGGATGGACGAAATCACCCAAGTGATCAGCGTAGTGGAAGAGCTAACAGGGAGTTGCGGAGCTGTTGGAAGCGCCCTCAATGTAGTTGGAGATGCCTCCACACCTTTCTATGGGAATGAAGTCGCCTTCAACCACCCATGGAAGGCGCCTTCAACACTTTGAAGGCGTCTTAGATTGGGTAAAATTAACGTTAGAAAAGATAAAACCTTATATTCGCTTGCCTCGCTGGAGGCGTCGTTCAGCCTCAGATAAGATTTTCTAAAGACTATAAAAAGACCCCTAGACCTAGGAAATAGATAACAACTCAAGTATTCATTTCCTAGCTTATTCCTAAATGTTCAAAGAGTGTAAGAGGCTTCTCCACCTTTAATGAAAGAAACTTTTAGTATTTTTTTTACCTTGGATTAACAACCATCTAGTTTGTAACTAAGTAACTCTTTTGCCTCTTTCTTTTTAAAGTTGTTTATTTAATTTGTTGTTATAACTGTACTACTAATTAGAGTTGGAAGTCAAGAAATGTTTGTAACTGTTATACATGCAATTCACCTCCCTCTTGCCAGTCTCCAAAGGACCAACAAGTGGTATCAGAGCAAGGATGCTGCAGAAGAACTAACCGTCGACGGAAGCAAAATCAATGGCCGAACCAAGCATTATCCCACCAAAGTTCGAGGGGGAGTTCGCACACTAGAAATGCCGAATGGAGGTATTCCTAAAAACTGACTTTGAAATTATTTTAATAATTAAGTATTGTTTTGCAGTTCCAAAAGATCAACAAGGTGTAGAGAAAGAAGAGTACCTCTAGACAAAAAAAGGAACAAAGTGATTTCATAGACAATAGCAGAGCAGAATATCATCTTTTAAGTGTATTACTGCCTTAAGAAGTAAATCACATCGGAAGCTACACATTGACAAAAGATCTTTGGGAGAAGTTCCTGGAACTCCACGAAGGAACATCCGAAGCAAAGCTCGCATGATGGGGCATTCATTGGAACAAACTAACGAACATTCGTCTAGTAAAAGGTGAGAAGGTAGCCGAACTGCACGCGAAGATCAAGGAGCTGATCACCAGACTGGGCAACCTCATGAAACAGTAACCAACTGGGACTCGGTAACCTATGCACTAAACGCCTTTCCTAGAACCCCTGAATGAATTTCGATCATAGACACCTACTACATCTCGAAGGACCTAGAGGTAAGTACCCTAGAGGAATTGTTTTCAACTTTAGAATTACATGAGACTTGATATGCAGGTACAATAGTAGATTTAAGCTAGAATCTGGCACTAAGAGCCACCAAAAAGGACGAACCCGAGTCAGATTCAGATCTAGAAGGAGACCAAGAAGTATACATGTTAAGAAAGTTTAAATTTTTTTTTTAAGTCTAATAAATTTAAAGAATTGCATATTAGAAAAAAATCAAAGAAATAGAAGGAAGGTTCGATGCTACTAGTGTCAAAAAGAAGGACACATAAAGGAGGACTGCCCAGAGCTCAAAAGGAAAAAAGGCAAAAGTCCCAAGCAAAACAAGCACAAAAATCTCAATGCCACTTGGAACGAAAGCTCATCATCTGAGTCAGAAATAGAAGCATACACTGGACTAGCGTTGATGGCTAGTCACAAAGAAAAAAACTCCTCATAAGCCAACATCGATGAAGAGGAAGTGACATCAAACGAATGTAGTGAAGCGGGGGGGGGAGAGAATCAAGTTTCATATCTGACATGGTAAGTGATATATGTCTCTTATCTCCTAATCAACTTTACTTTAACATTAAATATATGACTAAATTAATGTGAAAATTAAAAATCAAAAAGGAAAATTTAAAAAAGAAAACTTAGAAATAAAAAGAATCTTAGCAAAATCTTGCTTAATAAAGGAGCTTGTTAAATTGAAAATTAAAAATGCTATTTTAAAGAAACAAATAGAAAAATTTAAAAATTCTACATGCTCATATTCTAGATATTATCAAATATTCAATTGGTATTTTAGATACCATAAGGGTCAAATTAGAAAGTTATCACCAAAATATGTTCCTAAAAGATACTTAATCAATCCAGTAGAAAGAAACCTATATTGGGTTCCCAAATCCTACTTAGATTAAATTTTTTTTTTTGAAAGTTACAATTTACAAAAAGAGAATTAAATATTTACTTTTTTTAAAAGACGTTGTCTAGAAGTGATTGTTGTTCCAATATCCAAGAAGACCTAGTGCCTCGTCACAGCTTAAAAGCCAATTATTGAAATGAATATTTAATAGACTAACTGTTAAATAGTTAACTGTTATAAATTTTTTTCCAATCTAAAAATATTTGTTAATTACTCAAAAAAGTAGTTTTTAAAATTTAAGTTTTTTTGGAATTTATTCTTTTGCTTAAGTTAACTCTTTTGTGTAAAATTTTATAGTTGTTTTATAATGTCTGTTCAACTCTTATTAAATTTTTTAAATTTTTTTAATACTTAAAAATATTTTTCAAATTATTTTTTCCAAAATTCATTTATACCTTATTAAAGTCCAAATTTTGTCGAAATTTAAACTTTCATAATTTCACGAATAATCATTATTATAGTATTTGCCCTTAGACTTTGTTTTGGACTGACTTCTAAGTCATTTAAAGTATCCTATTTTTTTAATGTGATCAAAGGGGGAGAAGTAAGATTAAATCTAGGGGAGCCAACAAGGAGCTGCGGAGTTGTTGGAGGTGCCCTCAATATGGTTAGAGGTGTCTACGTGCCTTCTGTGGGAAGGCCCCTTCAACAGGGTTAAAGGCGCCTTCAACAACCCATGGAAGGTGCCTTCAACACTTTGAAGGCACTTTAGACTGGGCAAAATTAACCGTTAGCGAGGATAAAACCTTATCTTCACTTACCTTGCTGGAGGCGTCTTCCACCTTGTTGGAGGCACATTTTAGCCTCAGATAAGATTTTCTAGGAGCTCTAAAAAAAATCCCTAGACCTAGAAAATATATAACAACTCAAATATTCATTTCCTAGTTTATTCCTGAACATTCAAATAGTGTAAGAGGCTTCTCCGCTTTCAACGAAGAAGATTTTTAGTGCTTTCTTTTGCCTTGGATTAACAACCATCTAGGCTGTAAACAAGTAACTCTTTTTCCTCTTTCTTTTGAAAGTTGTTCATTTAATTTGTTGTTATAACTGTGCTACTAATTAGAGTTGGAAGTCAAGAAAGGTTTGCAATTGTTATACATGAGAAAAAAAAAACCACTTGTCAATCAAATTGTATGTTCCTGACTTATATCAAATCTTTGACATAATTTAAAAATAGTTGATAAATTCTGAAATCTTTCATGGCTAGCAGCATTAAACTTATAGTGATCTAATTGCATTCTCAAATGGTGCAAATCTTGTGTATCAAAATCAAGAGGATAGAATTTCTCAGCATGTCGATAAATGTGATCAACATTAAGAAGCTTAAATTTTTCTTTAGATTCTAAAGCACAACTAAGTTTAAGACGTTCGACTGCGTAATCCTTGAATCTACTATTAAGCTCTTCAACTTGAAAATATATTATAGCAACAAATACATCAAATTGATACTAGTGCTTAACTGTGATTGAATCATTTTATTGACAATAACTACCTATAGCATGCATATAAAGAGCTTCCATATGAGGTATCTCAATGTCATACTTGACACAAACTTCTTTCACATAATTAAGTAGAATAACAAAACCTTCTTCTCTCAAAATATGAAATAAAGTTTTAGTAGTTTAAATATAGTCCATTGTATTTAAAATATCTAGAGATTTCTCTTGCAATGCTCGACAAAACATATTTGTTATCCCCATTATCTTTTGCATCAACTGTAATATGAATATGAAATCAAAAGACTCCATTGAAATCAACAAACCACTAGCTTCACTACGGATAGAATTAGAAGACCCATCAGCCACCAAGTTTTCAAACACGATAATCAAAGAGTGTTGCATATATATCAATTATGCAACAAATTAAGTCAAAATTAGAACTCTAATAAGTCTTTCCAGGTTGTAGTAAATTGCCAATTTGATTACATCCTCTACTAGTATCATGTTCATCGGTAGCTATCATATGCGCAACTTCAATTCTTTGAGCATAATGTAACTCAACATGACCTTTAGGAGATGCATTAATGAGATTACAAATTGAATTCAATTTTAAAAAGAATAACCAAAAGGATACTGTTGGGATTGCAAGGTTCCAAACATAGTCCCACATTGAAAACACATGGGAAGGATCATGAGTTTATAAGAGAAAGATATCTCCATTTGGCATGAGACCTTTTGGGGAGAGCCTAAGAGAAAAACCATAAGGGCTTAGACCCAAAGTGGATAATATCATGCAATTATGGAGATATCTAAATTCTTTTCGATCCTACAATTGGTATCAGAGCCCGGACTGCCAGAAGGTTTAACCGTCGACTGCGCACAAGAGCTAGGCAAGAAAGTCCTAGTGGGTCGAGTGGACCGAGGGGTAGGAAGACCTGGTAGGTCGAGGATCAGACGTGGGAAAACCCAAGAGCAAAACCATTTGGCATGAGACCTTTTGGGGAGAGCCCAAGAGCAAAACCATGATGGCTTAGGCCCAAAGTGGATAATATCATGCAATTGTGGAGATATCTAAAATATTTTCGATCCTACAGATACCTCTTTTTTTAACAGCTGTAATTAAGGCTAGCTGAAGTCGATGAGTGAAACAATATATATAATATGGACATGAACAATCTTTGAAGAAAAGAGCCTATAATCTATTCCAAGAATCACGTATATTACTAGCAACATCATATCATTGTCCTCATATGTTGTGAATATGAAAGTCATAACAACCAAGAGCATCAGATATTTCTTTTTTAAGTGTTGCAGCAATTGTATCAGTCATATATACAATGGAAAAAAAATCATTAATATCAACAAATCTCAATACTTCTTTACGAATCTTGGTTCTCACTTGGATGACAAGAATATTTAAAATATCTTTCTGAATATCTGGTGAAGTATACTTTGTATTTTTTGAAGATTTCTCTAAGACGATGCTCCCAATACTCTCATTCATTTTTCCCCATAAATTTTATCATCTCGATAAAATTTTCTCAATTATTAAAAGATGGAGATTCATCATGCCCTCTAAATGCACATGCGTGCAAATTGAGCCATCGAATGCTTTCAATAGTTGTTGTAAGCTACAATTTGTTCTACTACTTTTCTTAAAAAGATTATGCATTCATCACTTTGTCAATATGATAAGATATATTCATCAAATTATCAAGATATTCAATAGTATTGCATCCTATATATATATATATATAAATGTATATTTATCCCCATCATTAACTCACTATCAATATTTGAATTCATCTATCATAAATGTAGGATTGCGAGAATGTTTATGTTCAAACAAGAAGCATGGAAAGCATAATGCAACATCTTTCAAAGAAGAGTACTCAAACTAAGTAAATTGTTTAAACCAATGACTTTGAAATTGTCAATTTTAACTTCCGAATTTGGTCAATGAATATTTATTCTTAATAGGTTGATATGCCCCCAACTTAATATAAGCTCATCTAATTTCATTCCTTTAATTAACAGGATATTTTCATATTAGAATATGCAATGTCAGATTAGGTTCAAAAGAACTAACATGAATATCAATTTCAGGAAATTTGTTAGGTTATTGATCACTAGAACTTGAAATATCAATATATTGGATGGAGAATGCCCTTGACTTGTCGATGTCTATTTTTTGGTTTAAAAAATGAGTTAATAGTTTTTATTTTCTTTGTTTTCTATATTAAAGCGAATAAATGCAAAAATTACCTAACTAGAAAAATCTAATGATTCAAAATATTTCCAATGAAGATTTATTTCTAAATTTCACAATTATTTAAATTTTGGTTATTTCCAACTAAAAAAATCACAATACAAGCCCAATGAAATTATGCAAGCATATATTATCTATTTTATCTCTTTATTCATGCAAAAGATAAATATATAAGAGTCTAAAGATAGATGTTCTCACCTCCATTTACAGCAAAAGCTTCAAACCTCATAAGTTAACAAGCTCCACTTAAACTTAATTGTATCTACAAATAAAATTTGAAAATGTCTCAGAAAATTTAAAATAATATTTAATAATGATAATAACATGCAATCATAAGAAATGACTAAAATTCAACTTGATGGATTGATTTGTAATATCGCTGTATCAATATATTCTCATTTCCTATACAAGACCTACTACTAACAATCAATGCTTTCTAATTAACTCATCTAACTAGCAACCTAGATTATACTTTACAACTCTCATACTAATAAAAAAACCACTATTCTTGCTTTTGCTAAAGAATAAATAAAATCTTGGAAGAAGTTGTTGAAAATTATTTGCGGTTGAAAAAGGGTAGCAAGGTGTTGTTCACCGGCCGCTGGGAGAGGGCAGACACTGCTAATATGGAGAGGAAGAAAGAGAGATCGCAATTAGGGCTATTGTTGTTGTTGTGTTGCTACAAAAAAAAAGAAGAAGAAAAAACAATAACAAGGTTGCTGCTGTTGGAGAAGAAAGGAGCAGGCTGCAATGGGAAAAGAAAGGGAGAAGGAAGGAAGAAAAAGAGAAGGGAAAATAGAAAAGATGTCGTGGTCGAGGTTGGCGTCGGCAGTGGGAATTGCTAGCATACGTGGTATGGTGAGAGAGAAATAAAGAAAAGAAAAAGAGGTAAGAGAAGTTTCTCAAAAAAACAAATCCTACAAAATACCCTATGTTCGATTACAACTCATTAGGTTCAATTATAACTAAACTATGTCAAATCTAAATTAATTTCCATTTGAAATAATCAAATTATATAAGGAGGAAAAAATAGACCAATGAAAGGGGCTGACGGGAATATTAATGAATTAGTAGTGGGGGCTGAAAAAATTATTTAAAAAATTTAGATTTATTATTATATATATATATTTAAAATTTAGTGGGATTGGAGTCCACCTTAGCCTAAGGATAATCATTCAGGATATTAATTAGAAATTAATTTCAATTAAGAATGGCTTATCATATTTGGATTGCAATTGTAATCATATTTATTATTATCATATTTATTATAATATATTATCATATTTATTATAATATTTTTTTTATGTATTATTTGGACAATCTATATTAATAGACTTGTTAGTCTTGGAGGGGCACTCAAGATGAGAGTTGTCATCTTTTACTGCAATAAAGTAATATTTTCTCTCTATTTTTTCCTCTTCTTTATTTTTGTATTTCAACATGATATTAAAATCATGATCCTTCGCCCCTATCTATCTCTCCTTGCTTTTACCTTCTCTCAATTGTTTTTTTCCCTGCCTCTCTCACCTACAGTAGTGGTTTCTTTTCTCCTCAAAGAATTCTTACAATTCAATATACCACTACCTACCACATCTTCAATGTCCCTCACCTCTTTTACGTCCAGAGTGCTACGAAAATTTTCCTCTCCCTCCTTCCTCTACTAAGAGTAAGGAGGTTAATCCAAATGCTCTTTTTTCCTTCCTCTATTGTGCGCCCTCTCTTCTTGAAAAAAATTTCTTTCAACTTTTTTGTCTTCACTCTTTTGTCTTCCTTTTCATGCCCTTTATTTCACACTATATTTCCTATTTTCTTTATCTATCTTTGATTTTTTTTTCCTTTTATTTCTATCTTACGTATATTACCTCCTCCTTTCTCATCCATCCGTTGTTCGATATCTCCACTTAACACACCTCTTTCTCAATCTCTTTCTCCCTTCTCCCTCCTTTCCTCTCCGTCTTCCTCTCTTCCAACGTTAGATCTCTCTTGCAGCTCTTACTATATTATTCTTCTCTTCTCTTTAGCAAACAACTCTTTTTTCTTTTATTTTTTTTTCCAAGCAAGCATCTTTCTATATATCCCCTCATCTTCCAGCTACAAGTATCCCTCTTCCTCCGGCTGCAAACATATACTTTACCGCTGCGACGTCTCCCTTCTCCTCTATTAGAGGGAGAAAGTAGGATTATTGTAGAAAGCTTTTGGGATTCAGATTAGGATATGTAGTTCCCATAGTCACAACTGCAATTTCTTCTTCCTCCTCTTCCTATATTTCCTTATAGCATGAGCAACATCACTTTCCTTCTGCTTAATTTCAAGGACAACAAGCTTCTTCCCTTTCTTTGTCTTCCTCTCCCTCTCTTCTCTTTATACCTCTTCCTCTCCAACAACAGCCGCTTTGCAATTGTCTTTCCTCCTTCAAGTGTTGTCTCTTTTCATCTATTTTCTAGCCGGCCAATAACAAGCTTTTTCTTTCAGGTTATTCCCAGGCTAGCAGATTTTCTTACTTTTCTCATCTTCTCTAACACATTTCAGCCAACAAAACTGCAACCTTCTATATATCTATGGTGCTTTCCAGCGATAGATCAGATTCAACCTTCAAATAGTAGCTCATATCCTGCTTCTAGTTGTTGCTCTCTTCCATCAAAGGCGAAGTTTAGAATAATGTTAGATATGTCGTATCATTGATCATTACATAGAAGTAAGCTAAGGATACAACATATTATCAATAAACTGAAATAGAAATGCACTTATATATGGATAAAAAACAGTTAAAAATCAACAATATGATTTTTTTTTTAACCAAATATGTACTTCTCAACAATATGGGACAAATCGTCCATCGTCCACATAGGAAACCAAGGCCTGCTATAATGGCAAAACCCAAAAGCTAGCCAAAAACAAAGTATTATTTAAGAAAGAGCAAGGCTTAAATGACATATATATCTTAACACAGACAAACATGTTAGGAAATACAAATCAAACAAAACTTATTCCAACATCATAATATGTTTTGCATGTAATGAACATGAACACTTATCTTATGTTTATCCAAATAAAAAAAAAAATCTTTATACCAGAGACGATGTATCTTCTATCTATTCGATTATTTCTATAGAAGATGTGGGAGAAGTTCCTTCTTCTTCAGACTATAAATTAGTCAATTCTTTCATAAGAAATCCCTATGATTTTGTTGAAAAATATGAGATGATTAGTCTCCCTTTCCAGCAAGATCT
The DNA here is from genome assembly GCF_018446385.1 of Zingiber officinale. Taxonomy (NCBI): domain Eukaryota; kingdom Viridiplantae; phylum Streptophyta; class Magnoliopsida; order Zingiberales; family Zingiberaceae; genus Zingiber; species Zingiber officinale. Next base: position 48,378,379 of record NC_055996.1, on the reverse strand, counting down.
AACTAAATTAGATCTAGTCATTATCTCTCTCAGTATATTATTCAGCTCAGTTTAATTATGATAATCATTTATGAGGAAGTGTTAGTTCGAATTTCATCTTGTACAAGAGTCTCATTATTCCTTCCGGCTTGATTATTTTGTTCAATGTCATTATCCCGCCCAACCTATTATTCAACTCGATTTAATTATAATAATCACTTATGAGGAAGTGTTCATTCGAATTTTATCTTGTACCAAAGTCTCATTATTCTTTCCGGCTTGATTATTCTGCTCGATGTCATTATCACGCCCATCCTATTATTCAGCTTGGTTTAATTATGATAATCGCTTATGAGGAAGTGTTCGTTTGAATTTCATCTTGTACAAGAGTCTCATTATTTCTTCTTGCCTGATTAATCTACTCAGCGTCATTATCCTGCTCAACCTATTATTCAGTTCGATTTAATTATGATAATCGCTTATAAGAGAGTGTTCATTCAGATTTTATCTTGCAAAAGAGGTATTCATGAAAGTGTGAATATACACAAGATGACAAGTATGATTTAATAATAATCAATACATGTTTAGCATTTGAGTCTCAATCCCTTAAGCAATTATAAGGTATAAAGAAAAGTATGTCATACATTCAATCAAATTTACTCAAGAGATACTTTTTAGAGCTCTTTAAAAAGTTGTTGTTGTTTTATGAATCATTGGGGAGGTTCTGCCGATAAGTAGTCATCCTCCCACAATTGTTGAGACGCTCCTTCAGCTCTAAGGGTGAGCTTCCTTGAAATGCGTGTTGGTTGATACTCGGAATATCGTACTAGTTCCCCTGTGCAAAAATTTTATACAAGTCCTGAACCATTCCTAACAGCCTATTGTGTTTTTTAGAAATTAAATTTGGAATCGCAAACAGAACTTAACATTATTGATTCCAAATTCAACTTATCTGTTCTTAGTGGTTTAAACTAGGATCGCAAACAATGCTTAACATTATTGATCCAAATCCACCCATGTTGCAAATCCACCCATGTTGCAAATTCAATTAAATATTAATTTCAGAGATCGACTTCCAAGTTAAACATGACGAGGCACTAGGACTTCTTGGGTATGGGAGCATCCACCACTTCCTAGAGAAAGCCTTTCAACGAAATTTAATATTTAATTTCCTTATAGTAATCCTAGGTTTAACAAAAAAGAACAATCGAATCACAAGTTCGAAAAACAAAAGAAATACAAAATCGAAAACATAAATTCAATTACCTAGATTCATTAGCCTCTTATGTTTGGTATTTCAAGATCTAAATAAAAGGATGAACTAGTTATAATTATGATGAGGAAACTAATAACTAGTTATATCTTTTATAGCTTATAAACCTCATGATCTTCTGTCGTATTCCTCTTCTTATCTCGTAAGTCGTGCGGGCGACGATCTACAGAGACGAGAATCCACCCAAGCCTCCTTCTTCTCCTTGCAAGTTTCGGCCACCAAGAATCTCCTAGAGATGAAGGTCTTCGGCCACCAACCAAACTCCAAGGGATGCAAAGAAACAAAGCCTCCTTTCTTTACTTCATCTCCAAGCAAAATCCGACCACCAAGGATCTCCTAGAGAGTTGATGTCGCCGGCCAAGGAAGAAGAAAAGGGGAAGAGGAAGAAGAGAGGGAGGACCGACCACCACAAGGAAGAGAAGAGAGGAATACTAGATGTATATTCGATTAATGTGAGGCACCTCTACCCTCTCTTTTATATTCCTTAGTCTTGGCAAATAAAGAAAGTTTTAATAAAAACTTCCTTATTTTCTTTGCCGTAGAAAGGAAAATTTAATTGATTAAAAAAAATTTTCCTTTTCTCTATCAATGTGGTCGACCACCTCAATTCCTCCAAACAAGGAAAGTTTTAAACACAAAATTAAAACTTTCTAATTTATTTCCGGAAATTTTTAAAATAAAAATTTCTCTTTAAAAATTCCCTTCATGATTGGTTATAAAAGGAAACATTTATAAATTAAAATCTCTCTATTAAAACATGTGGATGATTATAATAAGGAAAGTTTTCTCAAAATTAAAATCTTACTTTTAATCTACAAATAAGGAAAGATATCAAATCTTTTCTCTTAATCTTTTGTAGAAACTATAAAAGGAAATATTTAAATTTTAAAACTCTCTTTTAAAATCATGAGGATGGTTACAAAAAAGGAAAGTTTTATCAAAAAATAAAATCTTCCTTTTAACTATAAATAAGGAAAGATATCAAATCTTTCTCTTAATCTTTTATAGAAAACTATAAAAGGAAAGATTTAAATTTTAAACTCTCTTTTAAAACCATGGCTTCCACATAAGAAAGATTTTAAAAAATAAAATCCTTTTAATTTATTGTGGCCGCCCACCTAAGGTTGGGTTCAAGCTAAGGCCGGCCACACTTTAACCCATCCAAGCCATGTCTTGGCCGACCCTTGCTTGGGCTCCAAGCTTGGCTTGGTCGGCCACCTAAGGATGGATAAGAAGGTGGGTATAAGACTTTATAATTAAGAGGCTACGACAGGGACCAAGAGGAGGAATTGGTTTTTGTCTCTCGATGAACTTGAGCTTCCCGTGTTCGCCCCGAACACCCAACTCGAGTTCATCAATAATAACTCATACCACTAAAGAGTTATTATTGAACTACCGCACCAATCTCATATTACTATATGGGCTCCTTCTTATCATGAGTGTGTTAATCTCCCTGTGTTTAAGATATAGAATGTCCACTAATTAAAGGAGTTACTGACAATTCACTTTAATTAATATCTAGCTCCAAGAGTAGGACCACTCAACCTTATCGTCATGTCGGACTAAGTTCACCTACAGGGTTTACATGACAATCCTTATGAGCTCCTCTTGGGGACATCATCAACCTAGATTACTAGGACATAGTTTCCTTCTATAATCAATAACACACCATATAAATAATATCATTTCCCAACTTATCGGGCCTATTGATTTATCGAACTAAATCGTACCCTTTGATAAATTAAAGAAATGAATATTGAGTATATGTGTTTGTTATTATATCATGATTAAGAGCACACACTTCCATAATAACAAAGGTCTTATTTTTTAATATAGTCAGTATAAAAAGAACTTTCCTTAAATGATCCTGCTCAATACACTCAGAGTGTACTAGTGTAATTTTATAGTCAAGATAAACTAATATCAAATTACACTACGACTATTCTAATGGTTTGTTCTTATCCATCTTAGTCGTGAGCTATTGTTTATAAATTATAAGGAATCGATAACATGACCTTCTGTGTGTGACACCATGTTATCTACAATATAAATTAATTGAATAACTACACTTAGCATATAAATGTAGACATTTGACCAATGTAATTCTTTATTTCAAAATAAATGTTTACAAAAAGCTAGGCTTTTAGTATACACTCTAACAATCTTCCACTTATACTAAAAGACTATGCTATCATAAACGCTGTCATACATCTAATTCTCATTCCTTCAATATGCCGATCAAAAACTTTCGCCGGAAGAGCCTTAGTGAAAGGATCTGCCAGCTTATCTGTTGATGCAATCTTGGTAACAACAACTTCTCCTCGCTTTATGATGTCTTGTATCAGGTGGTACTTGCGCTCTATGTGTTTACTCGCCTTATGGGCTCGTGGTTCCTTCGAGTTTGCTACTGCATCACTATTATCACAATAAATTGTGATGATTTTAGGCAAACCAAGAATCACATCTAAGTCCATTAAGAAGTTCCTAAGCCATACAACTTCTTTGGCTGCCTCAAAGGCTGCCACATACTCGGCTTCTATGGTTGAGTCTGAAACGCATTTCTGCTTAACACTCCTCCATGCAATGGCTCCACCTTCTAAAGTAAGCGCATAGCCTGATGTAGGCTTACTATTGTCCCTATCTGATTGGAAGTCAGAATCCGTGTATCCCACAGGGAGCAAATCATCTGCTTGGTAAACTAGCATATAATCTCTAGTCCTTCTCAGGTACTTTAATATTTGCTTTACAACAGTCCAATGTCCTTGTCCAGGGTTACTTTGATATCTACTAACCATACCCACAGCAAAACAAATATCCAGTCTCGTGCACAACATAACATACATTAGGCTTCCAACAGTCAAAGCATAAGGAACTGCCTTCATGTCCTCTATCTCCTTTGATGTCTTCGGAGACATCTCTTTAGATAAAGCTACTCCATGCCTAAAAGGTAGAAAGCCTTTCTTGGAGTTTTGCATGCTAAAACGAGCAATGATTGTATTGATATATGAAGCTTGGGACAAGCACAACATCCTTTTCTTGCGATCCCTTATTACTTTGATCCCAATAATATGTGTACATTCTCTTAAGTCATTCATATCGAATTGCTTGAACAACTATACCTTTACTTCCGACAACACTTTGATATTGTTTCCAACTAACAAAATGTCATCTACATATAGTACAAGAAATATCACCACGTTTCTATCACACTTCTTGTATACACAAGACTCATCCGGACACTGAATAAATCCATATGACTGGATTACTTCATTAAACCAGAGTTCCAAGATCTTGAAGCTTGCTTCAGTCCATAAATAGACCGATTTAGCTTGCACACTAGATACTCTTTGCCTTTTTCAATGAACCCCTCTGGTTACTTCATATGGATGTTTTCTTCAAGACTTCCGTTAAGGAAAACTATCTTGACATCCATTTGCCAAATCTCATAATTCATATGAGCAGCAATAGATAAGTGTATCCGGATAGACTTAAGCATAGCTACTGGTGAAAAGCCTTGCTTTGAAGGTTTCCTCATAATCGATTCCCTCTTTCTGAGTATACCCCTTCGCAACAAGCCTTGCTTTGAAGGTTTCCACCTTCCCGTCTGTCTCTCTTTTCCTTTTGTAGATCCATTTACATCCAACATCTTTTACACCATTTGGTGGTTCTACAAGCTCCTAGACCTTATTAGAATACATAGATTCTATTTCTGAATTCATTGCTCTTTACCAAGATTCTACATCTATATCTTGGAGTGCTTCGTCATATGTTCGAGGATCAGGTTCATATTTACCTGGGACGAAGTCCGATGGCTCTCCCAAAAACATGAATCTTTCAGGTTACCTAACAACCCTCCCATTACGACGATGCACTGTCTGTTGTTGTGTATCATTTGTGATACGTGTTACAGTTTCTTGTGATATTTCATCTTGCACTGTTGGTACTAAAGTAGGCGTGTCCTCTCGTATTTTTCTAGAACAATTTCACTCAAGGGCTTATGGTTCATTACATAATCTTCCTCTAAAAGTTGAGCATTGGTGCTAACAATGATCTTATGATTTTTAGGATTATAAAACAAACCACCTTTCGTTCCCTTAGGATATCCTACAAACAGACAAATTTCTATACGTGATTCCAACTTGTCAGTATCTCCCTTCAGCACATGTGTTGGACTACCCCATATCCGAATATGACTCAGACTAGGCTTACGCCCATTCCACAATTCCATGGGAGTAAAGGGTACTGATTTAGAAGATATCATATTTAGAATGTACACTACTATTTCCAGAGCATATTCCCAAAACAAATTTGGTAATTCTGAATAACTCATCATCGATCTAACCATTTCCATAAGAGTCTTATTCCTTCGTTCTGCCACACCATTCTGTTGGAGTGTACCAGGTGTAGATAATTGGGATTGAATCCCAACCTCTGATAAGTAATTTCTAAACTCTCCAAAGAGGTATTCGCCACCACAATCAGACCTTAGTGTCTTGATACTTTTACCATGACATTTATCCACATCAGCCTTATACTCTTTGAACTTATCAAAGCATTCAGACTTGCGGCGCATCAGGTAAATGTATCCATATATCGAATAGTCATCTATAAAAAAGATAAAATATTCGAAACCACCTCTTGCCTGGATAGACATAGGACCACACAAATCATAATGAACCAGTTCCAACACATCTTTGACTCTATACCCCTTGGCCTTAAAAGGTCTCTTGGTCATTTTACCTTCCAATCAAGATTCGTAAGTTGGAAAGTTTTTCAACACTAATGAACCCAAGAGTCCATCGGCTATATAGCTTTGAATCCTACTCAAGTTAATATGACCAAACCTTAGATTCCAAAGATATGTTTGGTTCATTTCCGAAAGTTCCTTTCTCTTATTAGAATTAGAAGATATGTTATTAATTTCCATTTGTTGCTTTATGGGAGTTATTGGTTTTAGAGTATACAAATTGCTAACCAACGTACCAGAATAGATAACTTTCTTATTTTTCTTGATAATACATTTGTTATCAAAATAGACAGAATATCCATTCTTGTATTATTTAGAAACTGAAATCAAGTTCTTTCTAAAACTTGGTACGTAAAGACAATTTCTCAAAACTAATATTTTATTCCTATAAACAACTCCCACTACAACAACTGCTACTTCAGTAGCATTGCCCATGTAAACAGTGATTTCTCCTTCGTGTAGTTGTCGGGTTTCCTGGAACCCTTGCATAGATTTGCAGACATGATCAGTGGTTCTCATATCTACACGCTAGGTACCGGTAGATAACACCACTAAACATGTTCCAACTACTAGAGAATACCTATATTGTTCTCTTCCTACGAGGACAGACCACCTACAAATGTCCAGACTGCTTGCAAATGAAGCACTTGTCTTTTGACTTCTTCATTCCCACTTTTAGTCCAGTACCTAGAGGTCATACAATCTTGCCTGTCAGCCTGATTCTATTGTCCGAAGAGTTCCTTGAGATTGTACATCATGTCATGGCCAGTAGGCATAGTCTGATGCTGATGTTGTAGCACATTTGATATAAAAGTCAAATGTAACTCCGCACTATCTCATCTGCCTTGACCCATTTCCTATGATACTCAATATCCTCTTCACTAGAATCGCTATTAGGCACATTAGGGAAGACCTCCATTAGTACAAACTTATAGCCTTCAGCAGTTATGACAATATCCAGATTTTTTTTCCAATCTATGTAATTGGGACCAGTAAGTTTGTTCTCTTTCAGTATAATAGTCATTGGGTTGAAAGTCATCTTAAGGATCACAAAAAAACTTTTTGGTCAAGACTTTAAATTTAGAATAATATTGATTCCTCAAACAATATTATTTAAAATTTCCAACACTTCAAAACACTGTGAATTTTGCATGTCACGTTAGTGTGGACGTATACAAATTCAACATTTGTAAGAGGAAGTTTTACCCATTAATTTTATAATTTTGTCATTCTAACTTTATGACAAATAAAATTAATAGTTGGTATTCCTTTGGTCACACAAATAATAGCAGTGACTCCGTTGGGGAGGATACTATTAAATGTGTCTAAGTGTATACCATTACTTAATATTTAGTCCATTAAATAGGATGGTGCCCTTTCAGTTGGAGAAGATCACACGCTCCTAAATAATTTCCTATAACCAACCATAAAGGAAGTTTAATCTAGTGATTTGCAAACAAACTCATCCGTTGTGGAGGAAGGCACTCAGAGCCAACACACAAGTTTGTTGCATCACTTACAAACCAGTAATGGAGACCGTGGAATTTATTTACTAATCCCTCTCCCACTTAGTTATTTAAGGTGAAGAATTTTAACATGCACACACACATCATAGCAAATAAAGCAATAAATATGGAAAAATAATTTTTCAACTATTATGACATTTTCCATCACTGTCCTCCGTGTGCTGCCAACGTGTTACTGTCATCTTTAGCCACCATAATCGGGTCTAGTCGCCGCATCTATCTTGCTTATTTTTCCACTGCGCCTCTGGTCCACAAATAGTACCACGCCTCGCAAGGATACGATCCACGACAAAAATAAAATTTTACATATATCGATCTTATATTCCACAAAGGAATGTAAATATAATCTAAATCAAAACAAAAATATAAAATCCTAAAACTAATACAACTCTTGCTGTATTTAATACATACAATTATGCACATAAATAAAATGCCCTTGACATATCCAAGGGTCCAATCACACACAATCTCTATAAACCATAATAGTTGGAGACTGCAACCACAGAGTTAGCATATCCTACTATTATCCTACCTAAATTATGTATGGCATGTGCATAATTAAACTGAAAACCAAACACACAGAGACAAACCCTAGCTCTGATATCAATTGTTGGTCGATACTCGGAATATCATACTGGTTCCCCTGTACAAAAATTTTGTACAAGTTCTGAACCATTCCTAACAACCTATTGTGTTCTTTAGAAATTAAATTTGGAATCGCAAACAGAACTTAACATTATTGATTCCAAATTCAACTTATCTGTTCTTAGTGGTTTAGACTAGGATCGCAAACGATGCTTAACATTATTGATCCAAATCCACTCATGTTACAAATTCAATTAAATATTAATTACAGAGATCGGCTTCCAGGTTAAACATGGCGAGGCACTAGGCCTTCTTGGGTATGTGAGCATCCACCACTTCCTAGACAAAGCCTTTCAATGAAATTTAATATTTAATTTCCTTATAGTAACCCTAGGTTTAACCAAAAAAAATAATCGAATCACAAGTTCAAAAAACAAAAGAAACACAAAATCGAAAACATAAATTCGATTACCTAGATTCATTAACCTCTTGTGTTTGATATTTCAATATCTAAATAAAAGGATGAACTAGTTATGATGTGGAAACGAATAACTAGTTATACCTTTTATAGCTTATAGACCTCACGATCTTCTGTCGTATTCCTCTTCTTATCTCGGACGTTGTGCAGGCGACGATCTACCGAGACGAGAATCCACCCAAGCCTCCTTCTTCTCCTTGCAAGTTTCGGCCACCAAGAATCTCCTAGAGATGAAGGTCTTCGGCCACCAACCAAGCTCCAAGGGATGCAAAGAAACAAAGTCTCCTTTCTCTACTTCTTCGCCAAGCAAAATCCGGCCACCAAGGATCTCCTAGAGAGTTGATGCCGCTGGCCAAGGAAGAAGAAAAGGGGAAGAGGAAGAAGAGAGGGAGGGTCGACCACCACAAGGAAGAGAAGAGAGGAATACTAGATGTATGTTCGATTAAGGTGAGGCACCTCTACCTTCTCTTTTATATTCCTTGGTCTTGGCAAATAAGGAAAGTTTTAATAAAAACTTCCTTATTTTCTTTGCCATAGAAAGGAAAATTTAATTGATTAAATTTTTTTTTCCTTTTCTCTATCAATGTGGTCGACCACCTCAATTCTTCCAAACAAGGAAAGTTTTAAATACAAAATTAAAACTTTCTAATTTGTTTCTGGAAATTTTTAAAATAAAAATTTCTCTTTAAAAATTCCCTTCATGATTGGTTATAAAAGGAAATATTTATAAATTAAAATATCTCTATTAAAACATGTGGATGATTACAATAAGGAAAGTTTTCTCAAAATTAAAATCTTCCTTTTAATCTACAAATAAGGAAAGCTATCAAATCTTTTCTCTTAATCTTTTGTAGAAACTATAAAAGGAAATATTTAAATTTTAAAACTCTCTTTTAAAATCATGAGGATGGTTAAAAAAGGAAAGTTTTATCAAAAAATAAAATCTTCCTTTTAACTACAAATAATGAAAGATCAAATCTTTCTCTTAATCTTTTGTAGAAAACTAAAAAAGGAAAGATTTAAATTTTAAACTCTCTTTTAAAACCATGGCTTCCACATAAAAAAGATTTTAAAAAATAAAATCCTTTTAATTTATTGTGGTCGGCCACCTAAGCTTGGGTTCAAACTAGGGCCGGCCACACTTCAACCCATCCAAGTCATGTCTTGGCCGACCCTTGCTTGGGCTCCATGCTTGGCTTAGCCGACCACGTAAGGATGGGTAAGAAGGTGGGTATAGGTGGGTATAAGACTTTATAATTAAGAGGCTACGATAGGGACCGAGAGGAGGAATTGGTTTTGGTCTTCCGATGAATTTAAGCTTCTCGTGTTCGCCCCGAACACCCAACTCGAGTTCATCAATAATAACTCATACCACTAAAGAGTTATTATTGAACTACCACACCAATCCCATATTACTATATGGGCTCCTTCTTATCATGAGTGTGTTAATCTCCCTGTGTTTAAGATATAGAATGCCCACTAATTAAAGGAGTTACTGACAACTCACTTTAATTAATATCTAGCTCCAAGAGTAGTATCACTCAACCTTATCGTCATGTCAGATTAAGTCTACCTACAGGGTTTATATGATAATTCTTATGAGCTCCTCTTGGGGACATCATCAACCTAGATTACTAGGACACAGTTTCATTCTATAATCAACAACACACCATATAAATAATATAATTTCCCAACTTATCGAGCATATTGATTTATCGAACTAAATCACATCCTTTGATAAATTAAAGAAATGAATATTGAGTATATGTGCTTGTTATTATATCATGATTAAGAGCACACCCTTCCATAATAACATAGGTCTTATTCTTTTATACAGTCGGTATAAAAAGAACTTTCCTTAAATGGTTCTACTCAATACACTCATAGTGTACTAGTGTAATTTTATAGTCAAGATAAACTAATACCAAATTAGACTACGACTATTCCAATGGTTTGTTCCTATCTATCTTAGTCGTGAGCTACTATTTATAAATTATAAGGAACCGATAACATAATCTTCTGTGTGTGACACCACACACCATGTTATCTACAATATAAATTATTTGAACAACTACACTTAGCATATAAATGTAGACATTTGACCAATATGATTCTTTATTTCAAAATAAATGTTTATAAAAAGTTAGACTTTTAGTATACACTCTAACAATGTGTACAGCAAATTGCTGGCTAAATTCACGAGATTCGTGATAAGCTTTCCACCTAATATTGAAACGCTCATCCTTCCAGGCCTTATAAGATGCCAACCCAAATTTAGCAGACTCTAGTTCAGCCTGCATTGATTCCAGACGGGCTTCCTATGTATCCAAGTTGCACTGCTATTCTAATATTAACAGGTCTTTAGACGATAGTTCTTTAGCTCACTCAGTGGATCCCAAAGGTTGAATAAACTTCAGGTCCTCCAACAGGGTAGATTTTTACGCCAGGTCGGAGACCACCCTGGCTTGCAGTGTGCATTCCGCTTGGAGCTTGGTTTTGCTGGTCTGCAATAGGATTTCTAGTTTCCTTTTTTTCTACCTATTAAGATTCCACTAGTTGCTGGGAGTCCCTCATCGGCTTCTTCATGTCAAATAGCAACCCGGCTTGATAGCTTACTTCTTTCTGCAAATTATCCACCTCCGTGCTTGGATTAGATGTGGAAGCTTCTAGTTCCTCTACATGCTCTCGTAGGATTTTATTATCCCACTCCAAGTCTACCACTAGGTGGCTTAAATTCAGCTTAACCACATAAAGCTAAAAAGAACAGCAATGAAAGATTCTATTTAATGAAAGAAATCAAAATTAAGCACTTACTGCAGTTGCATTCTGAGTATATTCGTCGACCCGCTCAAAAGTTGAGGAATCCTTTGGCTGCTTTCTTGTAGTTGTCCTAGCTTCAGCCAAAGAGCACCACCCCGTAAGAGGGTTGAGTGGTAATCATCCTCTATTGGGATGGTAACCCATAGGTGAGGTGAAACTGGCAATTCAAGTTAGGGGGAGAGTTTGGTCTAGAAGAAGGGGGGGTCCGGAACCCTGCCTATTGGTGGTACCAAATGAACGAATGATGAAGGTTTCTGTATCATCTCAGCTGGCCTGGATTCCTACGTACACGAATGCAGAAGGCGTAGAAGTGGTATCATGCGACCTTGAAATAATGGACTTAGGCGAAGGATGCTCCGCTATGATTGGATCTTTTCCTCGAGTATAAGGAGCCTAGGTTGTATCAACAATAGCCCACTCATCCACTGGTCGTTCAGACAAAATAAGAGCGCCCGATCGACACTTTTTATGTCTAAAGGCGAGTGGTGTATCTGAGTTTGTAGACTCAGAGGAAGCCGTTGTTAATAGGTGGAGGCCAGAAGACGAAGATACCTGCTCGACCTCACGCTTCTTCAAAAGTGTGTGGCCTAGCTGGTTTCTTCCCTTATCCGGGCACTCTTGAAAAGAAAAGTTTTGGAAATAGTTTCTACTATAAAAATAAGGTTAAATACCATGAGGTAAAGGAGTTTTCATTCATAAAAATGAAGGAAGAGGAGAAATATTTCTTACCAAAGGAGGAGTTCAACCCAATTTTGACAGAACTTAGCCCAAAGATGTATAATAGTCTATCCTGAAACAACTCAAAAATGTCAAACTTCAGACCACTCAATTTCTCTATGGCTTTGCATAAAGATAAGTCTCTGCTGAGATTGCCTAAGGTTAGGATAAGAGGAAGACGTTGTTGCTAGATATAGACCAAGATAGTGGAGTGGGGAGTCAGATAAAAAAATATTTATACCTCTACTCGCTTTGAGGAGGGATTTTATTGAATAAGGCAATCTTTGGGTGAGTATGAAAGTGAAATACACCCTCCATTACTTGTTGAGGGTAGAAAACGTAGTGAAACAAGTGAGGGAACAAAGAGACTCCAAACAAACAAAAAATGATAACAACCCCACACAAGAGGTGGATGAAATTGGGGACTAGCTGATAGAGGGGAATGTGAAAATATTAGCACACCTCAGTAAAGAAAGGGGGAATAGGAAAATGTAGTCCTGTCAAGATTTGTTCTTTAAAGATAGGCACATAACCTTTGGGAGGGAGATGGGGGTATTCTTGCTTGGTTGCTATGATTATGTGCATGTGAGTAGGAATCCCATAGGTGAAATGTAGGTCATTGATGTCCACCTTATTGAAGTATGAGGTGAGGAGTGTATACCATGTGCTAGGAGCATCCATGGTAAAAAGCAAGGAATGAGATCAAAGAAGAGTATGCAAAGGGGAAACAAGTTCACTACAATTCAGGGGGTTCATTCAAGCTAAGGATGAAGGCATTAGGGTTTTTAAGGAAACCCTTCAAATTCCCCTTTAAAGCAGGATCATTGGATCATGGTAATAAAAAGGTGGGCTAATGCCCAAGACACTGATTAGATGAGAAGGTGAAGTGATAGGCGTATGAAAAATTATACATTGATTATTGTGCCAGAAGAATGAGGTGTGTATATATGTGTCACCAATAGGAGACACGCTTTTATAACATATGTGACAAGTAAATCATTATTCCTAAGTGCCAATGTAAACATCAAGGTGAAACTTGTTTTTTGTGTAAGTCATTTAGAATCTCGGTCGATCGACTCCCGGTCGAGTCTTTTAGGCTTTTCCTTTCCTGTATCTTGAGAGCAGTCTTGGACTCCTATTCGATTGATGTGAGAACCGATTGAACCTTTTCAATGTATGGTAATGATCTACAGTTCAACTGGCTTTTATTTTAAACGAACTTAACTTTGAGTGGTTCGTTAGGGCGTTACCCTTACATAAGCAATCTTTACATTACATCTAATTGGTTAAATACTAGTTAGACCGTTGAAGTTTTATCACTTATAGTTGAGTAATAGGACTTCTAAGTCACTTAATACATAAAATTGGAGTGGGACAACCATTCACTTAGGCGCACGGAGTCATCGCAAATACTTGAGAGAAATAGAGACATTCAGACAATCAAGTATAAATCAATAGTCATTGAAACTTAATAAAATCACAGTTACAGGAGAAGAAAGTCTTAATTACAAAGTTTCATTTGCCGCAAAAAAAGGGCATAAATACGAAATGAATTATAGTAGGTTGGGAATAGGTAGGGAGAGCACTCCTTGATTAACCTTTGGTAGTCGAGGAAACAAACTAGAGGTTCAGAAGCCAAGTAACCCCTCTCTTTAAGTTGCTTAACCGCACCATCAGCTCCAAGAAGGAGAGCCTTGGTAATGGAGTCGACGATCAGCAAGTTAAAGTCATGTGATTGGAAGAGGAATGTCTTCTTTGTCTCGAACCGCTCATCTTCCCCCTCTTGATAGACAACTAGCTTTGCCTGGGCAGCTGTCAGCTCAGAAGAAGAACCAGCTAGTTCAGATTTAGAGGTGGTCAGAGCATTTTGGCTGGCTTCTAAGTCTGTCCGCAAAGATTTCAGCTCCATTCTTTTGGCATCCAAACTTTGATGTCACTTAGACGCAAGTTGTGTTTGGGTCGCTAGCTCGGATTCTTTAGTAGCCATCTCTGCAATATGTGCAGCCTTTGATTCCTCTAATTGAATGGAGATGCGCTGGACTTCTACAATCTTCTCATCCAACTTGACCACTATTTTTGTCGGCGGACTGATTCTGAGTGGAGCTTATCCTCTGAAGTTTTTAAAGCAACCTTAGCCTTCTATGCTCGCTTTACCCCAACAGTTATTGACGACCGAGCCTCCTGGAGTTAGCTCTCCAACTCGTTTAGTTGGTCGAGTGGCACTTGACTTCCCTAGGGCAAGCGGGCTGGAGCATAGATGGAGCCTACCTCTAATAAGGGCTTCTTCAGAGCTTGATTTTCCTGGGTTAGCTGAGATAATTTTTGTGCCAGTCCCATCCCAATCGCCCACTGTTATAGAAAAAACATCATCAGAGGCGTTCAAAGTAAAAGATAATCGGAAAGTTAAAGCATACCATGGTCAAATCATATAAATACTTGTCCATCGCCTCTACTAGTGTGTGTTCATCCAGCCAGCTCATAGCTTGCTCTAGGCTTCTATTAACAGGCCCCTTAATAATATTCGGCCATTGATCAGTTGGGAAGTAGATGGAGAAGATATAGCTTGTGCGGATGGTAGCTTGTAGGTGGTGGAGAATTGGTAAAACCTTTTGGCTCAATGTTGGAAGCTATGGCTAGTGGAGCTTAGGCGAGAGGAGTAGCGGGGAGAGCGGGGGATACATGTCCATAGGTTGTCGGAGAGTCGTTTGGCTATGAGATGGCCTCCTCTAGAGTTAGATTAATGGAAGGAAGAGCGGATAAAGTCCGCTCAGAGGATTGGGCTGAGGTGGCTTCTCGGACGGGTGTAAGTTGAGGTGAGGGCACGTTGATGGTGTAAGTACCTATGTTGGTTTTGATATGGTCAACCAAATCACGTTAGATCCTGTGTATTTGATTCTTGTGTCTAAGTGTGCAGGAGCTTGTCATCACAAGAAGTCGAGTGAAAGACGCAACGGACGAGAAGGATATCACGAGAATCAAGTTGATGGGCTCAATGTCTCTAAGAGATGAAAAGCTGTGGAAGAGTACATCGGTAGAGCCAGAAGGACGTGCACGACACTTTTGAGGGACGAGAAGAAGGCTAGAGTTGAGTTACGGTGAGCTCAACTCTGGAAGGCCGAAGCATTACCCAAGCGACTGGAGACAAAGCCAGCGACCGAAGAAGGTGCTGGATGATCAACATAAAGCTGACCAATCTATGTACCTGGACCTTCTGGGTGCTCGAACAAGATGGTACGGGTGCCAAGACCATTTTAGTGCCCAACGAGTGCCTCTTCTTAGTGGATCAAATTTGGGTCCACGTCGGCATCAGTCCGAGCGCCCGGAGATGGTTCAAGTGCCCGGGAGTGGATAAATTTTTATCCCTTTATCATTGTGAAGCAGATTAAGACGACCAGTAGGCGACCAGTTGGGGATGCCCGGAGAGGGTCCGGGTACTAGGACCGCGTCATGTTAGAAAATGGTCACTTCAATTAGTGAGCCTATAAAAGGAGCCTTGGAGCTCGAGATTTAGTACAACAATTTCAGTACTCAAAATTCTTATTCTGTTCTCAAGTTTCTGCACTGTCAATGTCATGTACAAGGCTTCTCCACCTCTGACTTGTGTCGAAGAAGGAGTCTTCTAGTTGAGCTACATTTATCTTGGATTAGTAACCTCCCTGGTTGTAAACCAAGTAAATCCTTTTTGTCTCGTACTTCTTTTTATGCGGTTCAGTTTTGTTTCTAAAGTGTTTGTATTAATCAAAGTCGTAAGTTCCGAGAAGGGTATATTTGTCTTTTCAGGACAATTCACCCCCTCTTGCCAGTCATACGAGACCAACAATTGGTATCAGAGTAAGGACACTTCAAAAGGACTAATAGTTGACCGAAGCAAAAAAAATCGATGGTCAGACTAAGCCTTAACCTACCAAAGTTCAAGAGGAAGTTCGCACACTGGAAGCACCAAATGAAGGTATTTCTAAGAACAAATTTTGAAATTATTTTAATAATAAAGGACCAACAATTAGTTTTTCGAACACATTTTCAAGTTCAAAAATTATTACTTTTAATATATATGATCAAATTGATGTTTGAGGACATGAATATAATCAGAAGAAGTAGACGAACTCATAGAGACCTAGTTTTATATTATTCTAAAGTCTCTAGGTCCATGAGCCGTTTTCGGCCAAAATTGTCCGAAATCGGCTGATGGACTTAAAGACTTCGGAATAATATGAAATATGTCTCTATGTGTTGGTCTAGTTCTTCTAATTATATAAATACTTTCAAATATCAATTTGTCATAATATGTTGAGCGTAGTGTTCGTTTCAACATGAATCAATTTTTTTAAAAAAATATTATTATTCACAATGGATTTTTCGAAATTGATTCGATTGAGTTTTTTCTAGTTGATTTTTGAAAAATTTATTTTGGGAAAAATTGTTTGATGGACAAACAAAATCAATTTTTCTGTGTTCGTTTAGTTCTCTTAATTATATCCATGTCTTCAAACATCAATTTGACCTAATATATTGAGAGTAATGACTTTTTGAATACAAATTAATTTTTTGAATATATTTTCATATTCAAAAACTCATTGCTCTCAATATATCGATTAAATTGATATTTAATAGCATGAATATAATCAAGATAACTAGATAAACATATATAAACTAATTTCATATAATTTCAAGATCTCTATCCCTAAATTGATTGATCAACTTATTTTAATTGAAATCTATTGATGAAAATAGTTCGATTGATAAAAAAACCGATTCGTTTGGAAATAATAATAGGGATAAAATCAGTACAGCATAGATGATTCCATATTTTCAAATTAACCTACGTGATCTAATAATTTCACAAACTTATCTAAGTAAAAAGCCGTGATATTTTAGGTGAAACGGTTCACAAGGACGCACCAATTCGACCCGATAGGCCGATACTCTATAAAACCATCCGATGAACCCGATTTTGCCCTAATCCCCATTAGTCTTCTCCTCTTTCTTCTTCGCCACGCTCTCTCCGTAGCGCCGGCCAAATCGAACCTTAGTTCGCCGACGACGATAGGCACTTTCTTTGCTCCTTTTCTTTTCAATTATTTTATCGTATTATTGACACTCCTGTTCCTCTGTTGATAGACGCCAGGAAGGGGGTCTGGGACTAGGGTAGGCTTTGATTTACTCCTCTTATGCATTGTTCACAATTAGTTTTTTGTTCTGGATTTTGATAGCTCGGTTTGTCCTGGTCTTACCCAAGCATGCAATTCATAAATTTCTGAGTTATAAATTTTGGGAAACGAGAACGTTCGTGAGCAAACCAGCGAGAGAAAGGTGGAAGGGCCTAGAACAATGGCTGCACAGCATTCGCAACAGCAGCAGCAACAGCAAATGCCAGCTGGCGATGGCCTCACTTCCCAGTTCGCTAACTTGCCAAAAGCTCAATTGTATGAGATCATGTCTCAAATGAAAGTATGCTCTTGTTCCCTTTCTCTTTTTTCTTTTTCATGTACTCAAGAAGGAAATTATTTTTCATTAATATTTTTATTCTTATTTTTGAAGGTTTTAATAGATCAGAATCAAAAACAGGCGAGGCAAATTCTCATTGATAATCCTCAGCTAACTCGAGCTCTCTTCCAGGTTAGTTATCTACTGTAACTTGCTTCCCTTTTGACCTTCTGTCACATAAAAGTAAAGCAAGTTTCTATCTATTTTTTTATAGCTTGGGATTGAATTATTAAGTTGATCCAAGTTCTGCACGGGCATTAATCCTGTGATTACTTATTCTTCTATATAATATTTTCTACTTGCAAATAATGTGCTTCATGCATTTGGTGATCTTTTACTCTTTTTATTTCGTTTTATTCATAATCTAGTGATGATGTTGATATCAAAGTTTCTAGAATCAAATTAATCTTATTTTAAATCATGGAGCCAAACCCAACACAAATTTTAATAATTACTGGTTTGATCATGGAACCATGATTAGGTTTCTAAGTAAAGTCATCATATATAATTACTGGTGAGAAAAGTAATTGTTGTCTGTTTCTAGCCAACTCTTCTTGATTATTTTGCTTGTTATGGCTGCATACAACAACAACAACAACCAAACCTTATCCTACTAGGTGGAGTATGCTTTGTTATGGCTACATAAATTAGTAAATTTTGTTTGTATTTTTCAAAGTTGCATTACAAATCACTTTCACATTGAGAAAAAAGATTAAATTGTATGATATAATTCCCTCAAAATTTTTAAGTTTGATAAACTTTACCTTGCATTAGATGATTCTTAACAAAAATTACAGCCATTTTTGTGGAAATGTTAATTTATAATTAGGACCTGAAAAATTTAAGAAAAAGGTGTCGCTTTGTCAGTGTTATTTAAATGTTTAAGGTGCTCCATAAACATTTTCAAACTGCACACATTGTTTTGGAACATTTATAATTATTTTTATGAGCATATGAAAAAAAAATAGAATGCATGTCCAGTCAGTTTGATATTCGGATTCATGGTGTTATACTTGATTAGTGCTGGCTCATGGTGAGGCAAAGTTTAAGATGATTTGTGTTATAGTGATATGTAGATGGATAGGCCTTACATAGAGTCCGAGTGCAGAAAAAACCAAATAGTTGAGATTCACTTTTTGTTTGCTATTTACTGTTGCTAGATGGATAAAATAAAAAATCTACTTGAAGGAGAGATAATTGGTTTTGTACTCATCGATTGAAAAAAGCAATGCTACTTTATGAGGACTCCTCTGTGTTGCATATGTTGTGTTAATGTGCTAAAAAATAATTGTCAAAAGAAAGCTTAATAACTGTAATATAATAGCAATTTAGATATCAGATTCTTAAGAGGAAGAATATACTTTTTAACCTGATAACATTAATTATGCTGTGTAAAACTCAAGTATTGGTCTATGGACATATAAGTTGCTCTGCACTTCGCTTTAAGTGTCTTCTGGAGTAACGTGTCCTGTATTCATTTAAGATTTTATGATCTATCCGAACCTATCCTTATTTTTTGGATCCTCATTAGTATCATGGTTGTGAGTGACCTAGTAAACTGAACTATAATTGGGTGGCAGTAGATTTTGAATCAAGATTTTTTATTTAATAAAACATTGACCCAATGTTTTGTGAAGGTCAGTGTTTTGATGCTATGTGTTCTATAATACATTACATTTAAGATTTTCACTTTGTTAGCTAATCAATTTACCAAACTGGATTTCTGTTGTACCAACAAGGGTCTGTGATAGCACTAATAAATATTCGTGTTGACTTGAGAGAACTGATTCTCTTGGTCCTTCGCTTCAATAAAAGATGACAGGGAAATCAATAGTTGCACTTTAGCTATGATAAACTTTCACATCTTCGTTTCATATAATTTATTTTTCTGCAGATAAAATACTTGTAGGTTTGGACTGATTTTTGGTTAATTTCAGGCACAAATAATGCTTGGAATGGTGCAGCCTCCAAAAGTGGTAATATTAATACTCTTTAATTTTTTAATAGCCAGTTTGATAAAGACTCTTTATTAAGAATTACTGCCTTCCTTTTTCATAGATGCCCAACCTTCAACAGCAACAGATATCACAGCCACAACCTGCACAGATTGGACAGCCATCTAATGCTCAAGATTCGCAAAAGCAGTCAGCTAAACTTGTAGGACAGGGTGAACCTAGTTTATCTCAGAATCCGCCATCAGCTAGGCCACAACAACTAACACAACCTTCCCAGCCACTTCCAGTTGCATCTGTTCCTTCATTGACTGGCCAATCATTGCAGATTCCTTTGCCACCTTCAGCACCACAAGCCAAGGGCTTTCCGCCCATGCAAATTCCTTCAGTACCTGCACATTCTTCCCATCATCCAAGCTTGACTTTGCCTGCTCCTGGTCCTCCACACAATTCTACCCTTCCATCCCATATGCCAATGGTTTCTGTGCAGCCACAACAATCTTTGCAAAATCCTGGAATATTCAACCAGGCACTGCAGCCACCATTACCGCTGCAGCCTAGACCAATGCAAACTTTTAACCATCAACTTCAACCACATATGGCTCATTCTCTTGCTTTTCAGCCACCAAATGTGCCTCATCAACTTCCATTACACAACTTGTTCAATGTAAGTTAAACACTAGTCTGTTGCTTTTTTTTTTCCAGTTTAAATGATGTCACAAAATTTGACATTTTTCAAATTATTCAGCCTGGTGCTGGCCCTTCAGCTTCCTTCCTGCAAGGACAACTTCCACTTCCTAACCAGCTGCTGCCTCAACATATCTATCAGGTGCATTTCTATTCTGCTCATCTGCTCAGGATAACAATTTAACTTTTAATGTAGCGTTGATCATACTCATAAGAGTGGTTTCTTGACTCAATTATGATAGCCAAAACTTAATTTTTATATCATTTTTTTAATCTAATCGACCATATTTTATTTGAACTGCACATGTATTGGTCGATATATACATCCAAGAGGGAGAGGATGAAGATGAAGAGAGAGTAAAGAATCTCACATTTTGCACCAGTGCCACTTCTAGGTTGAGGGCAATGAGAGGCTGCATATATCAGATCAACCTAACATTGGTTTCTTTGCAGCATCATGATAGACCCATCATCTTGTATAGGGTGCATATGGTGGAATACATGGTTTAGAAAATTGATTATGCGGCCGCAACTATATGCACTACACATGTAGAAGGACTACCTTTATGTTAAGGTATTCAGGCTGTGTATGTTATAGGCAGCCCAAATGTGTTACTAGACTGATTTTGTGGATCTAATCTTGATAACTTTACATCTCAAATTACTTTTCCTTTTCTCTACAAACCCTATGTTTTCTGTCAGAAGATATAGCAGTAGTCATTAATCTTAGCTTCATGTTGTTTTTAAACTAATCTATCTGATATTAATTTGTTATATTATGTGGTAGACATAGAATAAAATTTTCTTAATTTTTTAATGTACCTAGTTGACCTCAAAAAGTTGGCATAAGCAGTTTGATTGGGATATATGGCTACATATCACTTCCATCCGTTATATTTAAATCAAAGCAACTCAGTAACATCAACACATCATATGTAGTTGCTTTAATGCATAATTATCCTACTGAACGAAGTTGGTAATTTTTAAGCAGCAGGTAGGTTCTCACTTGGGTCCAGACTATGGCAACCAAATTGGCAACGCAATGCAAATTGATAGAGGAACCCCTTGGGCACCTGGCCCATCAGAATTATCAAAAATGGGTGCTCAAGTGCCAGGACTAGCTCCGCTAATGGCTTCTGGTCAGATGGCTGGAGGCTCAAGTGGTCAGCCACCTCGCCCTCCACCGGTAATAGGCTTTATGATGCTGCCTTTGTTTATTCTCTTTCACAAGTCTGAGCTAGTTTCTTTAATTATGACAAAAAAAAAGACCACGCTTGATCTATAGTTCATTGTCTGCAGTTGACTCCAGAAATGGAGAAGGCATTGCTTCAGCAAGTTATGAGCCTTACTCCAGAACAGATCCATCTTTTACCTCCAGAGCAGAGGAATCAAGTGTTTCAACTTCAGGACATGCTAAGATAGTGGTGATACAGTCATCCCTTTAAGGATTCATGTATTTATGGTGCCAGCCTGTTCCCTACTTGATCGGAGTCGTCATTGATGATTTAACTTCCTGCATTGATGTGTTTGGCTGCATTTGATAGACGGAGGGAGGTCTGACGGTAATAACTAGATTGGTTTAGATCATGAATTCTAACCTGAATGAGACGTGTCACTACTTTGTTCCTCCGCCAAGACTGCGGCAAATCTACTATCTATATCACCATTTTGTTTCATGAGTTTCTTTTGTTCTTGTTTGCTTTGGACTTGGGAATTTGGAGCTTTTGTCCTCCTGATGTAACACTAATTGAATTAGAGGGATGACTTCCACCTGTAATGTTTTTAAATTGTATTTGCAGATGTTTGATGAACTGTAACTGTAGCAAGTGATTACTATGGTAGTGGAACTAGAATTGATGGAGAATTGTGATGGTATGAATCAAATGCATTTGGCATATGGTTTTGAAATGTGTTCCAATATGTGTATTTTTCTTGTCATCCTTCCTAACGTCACATTTTATGCTTTCTAATGACCCCAAAGATGTCCGTGCCTAGAGAAAATAGTGGTAGAGAGAATCTTCCATAGTTCACATTATTGAAATGTCCGTTATAGTTCCTACGTCAATCTTGTAGTCGAAGACCTCCTTCCCATCACCTCTCTATTGCACTTTTCGACATGTGTCTTAGCTCAGAGGTCACTGCTCTATGCAGCCCAGCATCGTCATGGTATCGACCTTGCCCTCCTTTTTGTCTTGATGGCCTTCATCCCCTAGATTGCCAATGGCATCAAGAGTTCAAATAGGACGATATTTAAGGATATAGGGAGCCCCTTTTAGTAATTAAAAAATATGAAATAAATAAAAAGCAGAGACGCTTTGAGTGCTCTCCATCAATCAATGACAACACTGAATTGAACATCCAGCCTTGGCACGAGTCCATCAAGCATACCTCGTGTGAAAGAAACAAAAGATGTCATCAATAACTTGATGATGAAGTAGGATTAGTTTGACCCAAAGAATGAAATAGATTAGTTTGACCCGGATAGATTAGTTTGGCCCCAAAAGATATTATCAAGTACCCTTTTTCTTTCAATGGTGCCCTAATAATAACTGCGAAAATGGTTGACTAACATAGAGGGGGTAGTTATTGCTATTTGAAAGTTTGCAAATGTTTTATATTTTAGTATTCACAAGAAAAAATTATACCATTTCAATGCTTTTAATGCTTATATTTTCATACGCATTCTAAAAGTTATCATTATGCTACTAGTTTGCTCTAACCACACAAGTTGCATATCAAAGAATGATCACCTATTAAAAGGAGTTACTAGTTACTCCCTCAATCTCACAATTTGTGATCATGTTGGTATATTGTTACGTATATGTGTATAAAATATGTATAGGTGAATTTAGGAAGGAAAATAAAAATGAAGACAAATGACTTTTTTTTAGAAATCATATAAAATATAAAACAATTTATTTTATTATAAAATTAAAAATGAATATTCAGAATAAAAATAAAAGGCACCCTTTGTTATCATTTTTGTTTATATATATATATATATATATATATATATAAATGTCAAAATAATATTTTAGCATATTTTTCATCTTGAAAATATCCTTATTTTAGCATTATTTGCGTAAGACCAAGCATCGCTCTTCAAAAAACTGACTCTTATATTGACAAGATATGTTACAAAGACAGTATTGTAATAAAAGAAATTAAAACTTCTCTTGCAAGAGAGGAAGATTGTCTCACTTGTTTGAGAATAAGAAGAGTAGATGAATGGCTTACAAGCTTTCTACAAGAAGAGGATTTCTTGATGATTTCAAAGAGACAGAAAACCCTTTTTTATAGGAGGAGGGATGATTAAATAGCGGTTGTAAACTAGATAAATAATATCTATATTGTTGCCAAATAATGGCGGGCAATAATAGTTGATTTTAAAGCTAAGTAATGACTGATAGACTAGTCAAATAGTGGTTAATTTTACAATCAAACAATGGATGGTCAACTAGTTAGCTAATGAGAGATTTCAAGCTAGATAATGACTAGTTTTCAGTTGGATTATCTTTCTTATTTTCAACACTCCCCTTGAATTTGGCGAATAAATATCTATGGAGTCCAACATGATGAGAATGCTCTACATATGGTTGACTATAGTTCCCTTTCTTTTGGCACACAAAGTGACAGTCAACTTCAATATGTTAAGTTTGCTTATAAAAAAGGGGATTTGAAGCAATGGGGATGGTTGATTGGTTGTCGTGATATAGTTTGATAGGAGTTGTGACCATAAATCCCAACTCTTCAACTAGAGTCTTCAACCAAATTATTTCACTTTTTGCGGTTGCCACAACCCTATATTATGTCACTGTGCCACCACTAATTGCTTCTTACTTTTCTAGGACACTACATTTCCTCCAACAAACATATAGTATTCAATAATTGATTCCTTGTATTAAGAGTCTCTAGCTTAGTATGCATCACATTAGCCTATAATATATGAGTTTTTATTATTTCTCGTGCAAATTCTTCTTGTTGGAGATCTCTTGAGATATTTGAGGACCCTTTCAACTATTTTTCAATGGTTCATCTTGGGTGCATGCATATGCTACCTGATTTGGATAACAACATATGCCATATCTAGCTTGATAATAGTCTAGTAAATAAGTCTCCCAACTAACCTTTGGTACCCCTATATGTCAGTGGAGAGCTCATCCTTATCCTTCCCTTCGTTATACACAAAGAATGGATTGTTAACTAGTTTTGCTCCCAATTTATATATCTCCTGTAAAAGATAGGAGCATATTTTCTTTGAGACAGAGCTAATCCCTTAGGAGAATAGGCTAATTTTATACCTAGAAAATACTTTTTCCTATATCTTTAATTTCAAATTTAGAAATAAAAAACTTTTAGCTTAATTAATGCACTTCATGCTACTTTTAGTAACAAGAATGTCACCTACGTATATAAGTACTGTGACGATTTCCCTATCATTGGTTTTAATAAATAGAGAAGAGTCACTATTGTATTTTTTTAAAAATTGATAATAATAAGTGCAGAACTTAATTTTGCATGTCAAGATTGAGGAAATTGTTTCAACCCATAGATAACATTTCTTAGTCGATAAACCTTTCCTTCCTCTTTTTGATGGAGCCCATGAGGTAATTGCATACTTCTTCTTCTAGTTTGACTTGAAGAAAAATATTTTTGATGTCCATTTGGTACATTGGCCATCTCTTTTTGGAAGTCAATGATAAAAGGACCTTTACAATGTTCATCTTAGGTACAAGAGAAAATGTTTCTATGTAATCAACACCATAAGTTTGGGTAAACTCTTTAACCACTAGTCTAGCTTTGAAGTGATCTATTAAACCGTCAATTTTATACTCAACTTTGTAGATCCATTTATACCCTATTGCCTTCTTGCCCTAGGGTAAGATTATAATTTCCTAGGTCTTATTTTTTTGTAAGAGCATCTAGCTCTTCTTGCATTACTTTTTTCTATTCTGGATGCTTATTGGTCTCATTAAAGTCCATGGGTTATTATACTTGATCAATGCCACTTATTAATGCTTGGTGACTTAAGAAAATATTATAAGTAGTATAATAATTAGCAATTGGAAGAGATGAATCTTAATGTTGTAATAATCTATCCATTTAGAGGAGGAAACCTTTGCCTTGTGGATTTTTTGAGGGAAGGTAGAAATGGTAAACCACCAGTTTCATTTTTCTAATTTTGGAGGAGTTGAGTCAATTTGAGATTGATCCCCCCCTTATTTAGTTCTTGCCTTAGTCTTTGAGGGTGGTTAGGTTTACTACCTTTTCTTTGTTCAAAAGTTTCATATCTTCCTACCATAGAGTCCATATTCTCATCTTCGAGTTACCCCCTTTTGATTATGTATTTTCCTCCTCACTTGATTGTAGAGGAGGAATAGTTGGCTCTAGTGGAGTATATAAGAACATTTGTAAGCTCTCCTTTCCCTATTTTTTCCCTTTTCTTGACATGCAAAGTAAAATTTATTTTCTATAAATATCATAGCCTTCAATGTGTGTATCTTATTAGTAATAGGATTAAGGTGTATATATCCTTTTTGAAATGAGACATACCTTATAAAAATGCAATGTCTACCCTTTTTATTAAGTTTGTCCCTAAGTTGTTAAGTACATGTACATAACAAACTTGGTCAAATACTTTCAAGTATGAGATGTTTGGTTTAATCTTGGTGACTAATTCCAACGGAGATTTTTCTCATTACAAGAAAAAAGACATACAACAACGGTTTTTCACCGTTGTCGTAGGCCATTTTTAACTGTTGTTAAAGGCTGTGTTGTTAAAAGGGGTGGCAAACGACAACAGTTTTTAACCGTTGTCTGTGAAGGCAAAGACAACATTTTAACAACGGTGAAAAACTGTTGTCTTTTCCTACAAAGACAACAGTTTTTCACCGTTGTCTTTGAGCATATGCCTAGGCTCTTCAACAACAGTTTTGAACTGTCTACGACAACGGCTAAAAAGCGTTGTCTTTTTAGCCAATGACATCGGTTTGACAACGGTTAAAAACCGTTGTCTTTTTAGGCAACGATGTTAAATAACATCAGTTTGTCACTATTGTCTTTTAACGCCATTGACAACAGTTTGACATATTTAAACTGATGTCTTTGGGTACAATATACAACATTTTGACAATAAATAAAAAACTTATTAATCTTTTCCTACTCAATGGTTTATAAAAAACATCCAGTGCAAATTTCATTGATAAAAAACCTACATAATCAATATTTACAATGCAAATTTCATTAAAGTACCAAACATCATTAAAGTACCAAACATCAACATTCAAACATCACAAAAGTTTACACAGCCAAAAGTTTATATATATCACACATATAGTACAAAATATCATGTTTTGTTGGAGCACGTCTTCTTTACCTTTGCATCTTCTAAACAGCCTGTGCATCTTCTAAACTACAGCCTTTTCTGGTTTCTCCTCCCTCCTAGCTTCTCTTTTCTTCTTCTTTCACAGAAACGGGTCATTATCTTATCCTTGAAGTAAATTGTTGGTTGCTACTCGGAAAACCTATAGGTTCCACTGTACAAAAATTTTGTACAAAGGTCTGAACCTTTTCCTAGCTACCATGTGTTCTTTTAAATTAAATTTTGGATCGCCTGCGGAACTTAACACGTTTGATCCAAAACTTAATCTATTTGTTCTTTTAGGTTTTGACTTGGATCTCCTGCGGAACTTAACACGTTTGACCCAAGTCTCCTTAAGTTATTAATTCCATTAAATATTAATTTCCATAATTGGTTCCCAGTACTAACGTGGCGAGGCACATGACCTTCTTGGATATGGGAGCAACCACCACCGACTAGACAAAACCTTTTATAGAAAGATAATATTTAATTTCCTAAAATAACTTTAGGTTAACCAAAGAGAGCAATCAAATCACAAGGAAAAGAAAAGACAAAAGAACACAACTTCGAAAAACATATTCGAAATTCTAGAACGTAAGCCTCTTGTATTTGGTATTATTTCCATAAATAACTAGCATGATGCGGAAAGGAAAAATTACTAGTTATACCTTGTAGAAAAACCTCTTGATCTTCTACCGTATTCCTCTTCTAACCTCGGACGTTGTGTGGGCAATGATCTTCCGAGACGAGAAACCACCAATCACCTTCTTCTCCTCCTAGCTAGGTTCGGCCAACAAAGAGGAAGCTTCACCAAGGAAGAAAATCAAAACACTAACCAAGCTCCAAGAGATGCTAGCTTTCTCTCCTTCTTCTTCTTCTTCTCCGTGTAGTATCCGGCCACCACAAGAGCTCCAAGGGAGAGGGAGAGGTTCGGCCACCACAAGAGGAAGAGAAGGAGATGATGGCCGGCCACACCAAGGAGCAAAAGAGGGAGAGAAATAATAGATGTTGTTTCTCATGAAGGCACCCTCACCCCTTCTTTTATATTCCTTGGCCTAGGCAAATTAGGAAATTTAATTACAATAAAATTTCCTTAATTTTCCTTGACATGAATTAATTGAGAAAAATAAAATAAAATTTCCCAATCAACTTGTAATGGCCGACCACAATCAAAAGAGCAAATTAGGAGAGTTTCAATCAACAAATTAAAACTTCCTAATTTGTCTCCGGAAATTTTAAAAAATAAAATTTCTCTTTAAAATATCTTCATGGTTGATAAAAGGAAATTTCTATAATTTTAATTTTATCAACATGTGAATAATTTTTAAAGAGAAAATAAAACATCTCTCCAATCTACAAATAAGGAAAGAGATCTAATCTCTTTCTTTAATCTTTTGTAGATCTTTTTACAAGAAAGATATTTTAATTTAATTCTCTTTAAAATTATATCTTCCACATAATAATAAAAATTAAAATTAAATTTCTCTTTTAATTTAATTTGGCCGGCCCCCACTAGCTTGGGTTCAAGCTAGGGCCGGCCACCCAATTTCTTACCTAGGCCGGCCCTAGCTTGTTCCCAAGCTAGCTTGGCCGGCCCCTATTGGGTGGATATAGAAGGTGGGTATAGGTGGGTATAGAACTCTATAAATAAGAGGCTACGATAGGGACCGAGAGGAGGAATTGGTTTTGGTCTCCCGATAAAATTAAGCATCCCGTGTTCGCCCCGAACACACAACTTAATTTTATCAATGATAATTCATTCCACTAGAGAACTATCATTGAACTACCGCACCAATCCCAAATTACATTTTTGGGCTCCTTCTTATTATGAGCATGTTAGTCTCCCTGTGTTTAAGATATCGAATGTCCACTAATTAAGTGAGTTACTGACAACTCATTTAATTAATATCTAGGTCCAAGAGTAGTACCACTCAACCTTATCGTCATGTCGGACTAAGTCCACCTGCAGGTTTAACATGACAATCCTT
Source organism: Zingiber officinale (assembly GCF_018446385.1). Lineage (NCBI taxonomy): Eukaryota > Viridiplantae > Streptophyta > Magnoliopsida > Zingiberales > Zingiberaceae > Zingiber > Zingiber officinale. The sequence continues at coordinate 48,349,782 of NC_055996.1, read as the reverse complement.
ATGAGCTCCTCTTGGGGACATTATCAACCTAGTATCTCTAGGACACAGTTTCCTTCTATAATCAACAACACACACTATAAGTGATACCATTTCCCAACTTATCGGGTTTATTGATTCATCGAACTAAATCTCACCCATTGATAAATTAAAGAAATAAATATCAAACATATGTGCTTGTTATTATATTAGGATTAAGAGCACATACTTCCATAATAACTGAGGTCTTTGTTCCTTTATAAAGTCAGTATAAAAGAAACGACCTCTAATGGTCCTACTCAATACACTCTGAGTGTACTAGTGTAATTATATAGTCAAGATAAACTAATACCTAATTACACTACGACCTTCTAATGGTTTGTTCCTTTCCATTTTAGTCGTGAGCTACTGTTTATAATTTATAAGGTACTGATAACATTATCTTCTGTATGTGACACCACATACTATGTTATCTACAATATAAATTAAATGAACAACTACAACAAATGTAGACAATTTGACCAAATGTGATTCTTTATTCATAATGAATGTTTACAAAGCTTAGGCTTTCAGTATACACTCCAACAATCTCCCACTTATACTAATGACTAAGCTGCCATATCTTCTACCATACATCTGATTCCCATTCCCTCCACATGCCGATCGAAAGCTTTCGCCGGAAGGGCCTTAGTGAAAGGATCTGCTTATGCAATCTTGGCGATGACAACTTCTCCTCGCTCACAATATCTCGTATCGTGGTACTTGCGCCTATATGTTTACTTGCCTTATGAGCTCGTGGTTCCTTCGAGTTTGCAATCGCTATTATCACAATAAATTGTGATGATTTTGGGCAAACCAAGAATCACATCTAAGTCCATTAGAAAGTTCCCGAGCCATCCGCTTCTTTAGTCGCCTCGAGGTCGCTACATACTCCATGGTTGACTCAAACGCATTTCGCTAACACCTCCATGAAATGGCTCCACCTCCTAAAGTAAACACATAGCCCGATGTAGACTTCATCGTTATCCCTATCGATTGGAAATCAATCCGTAACCCATGGAGCGGATCGTGCTTGGTAGACTAGCATATAATCTCTAGTCCTCCTCGTGTACTTTAATATATGCTTTACCGTAGTCCAATGTCCTTGTCCAGGTTACTCGATATCTGCTGACCATGCGGACAAAATGGATATCGTGTCTCGTATATAGCATTGCATACATTAGGCTTCCTACAAGCATAAGGAACTGCTTTCATGTCCTCTATCTCTTTTGATGTCTTTGGAGACATCTCTTTAGATAGAGCTACTCCATGTCTAAAAGGTAAGAAACCTTTCTTGGAATCCTGCATGCTAAAACGAGCAAGGATTGTATCTATATATGAAGCTTGGGACAGACACAACATTCTTTTCTTACGATCCCTTATAACTTTGATCCCAAGAATGTGTGCACAATCTCCTAAGTCCTTCATATCAAATTGTTTGGACAACCATACCCTTACGTCTGATAATACCTTGACATTGTTGCCAATTAACAAAATATCATCTACGTATAGTACAAGAAATACCACCACGTTTATATACACAAGACTCATCCGGACTTTGAATAAATCCATATGACTGGATTACTTCATTAAACCGGATGTTCCAAGATCTTGAAGCTTGCTTTAGTCCATAAATGGACCGATTGAGCTTGCACACTAGATGCTCTTTGCCTTTTTCAATGAACCCTTCTGGTTGCTTCATATGGATGTTCTCTTCAAGACTTCCATTAAGGAAAGCTGTCTTGACATCCATTTGCCAAATCTCATAATCCATATGAGCAGCAATGGATAAGAGTATCCGGATAGACTTAAGCATGGCTACCGGTGAAAAGGTTTCCTCATAATCGATTCCCTCTTTCTGAGTGTACCCTTTCGCAACAAGCCTAGCTTTGAAGGTTTCTACCTTCCCGTCTGTCCCTCTTTTCCTTTTGTAGATCCACTTGCATCCAACGGCTTTTATACCATCAGGTGATTCTACAAGCTCCCAGACCTTATTAGAGTACATAGACTCTATTTCAGAATTCATTGCCTTTTGCCAAGATGCTGCATCTATATCTTGGAGTGCTTCGTCATATGTTCGTGGATCAGGTTCATGTTTACCCGGATCGAAGACTCTCCCAAAACATGAATCTTTCAGGCTGCCTTACAACCCTCCCACTACGACGAGGCACTGTCTGTGGTTGTGTATCATGTGTGACACGTGTTGCAGTCTCTTGTGGTACTTCATCTTGTACTGTTGGTACTGAAGTAGACATGTCCTCTCTAAGTTCTTCTAAAACAACTTTACTACTGGGCTTGTGATCCATTATATAGTCTTCTTCTAAAAACTGGGCATTGGTGCTAACAATGACCTTCTGGTCTTTAGGACTATAAAATAAACCTCCTTTCATTCCTTTGGGATATCCTATAAACACGCGAACTTCTGTACGAGATTCTAACTTATCAGCATCTGGTTTTAGCACATGTGCTGGACTACCCCAAATCCGAATATGTCTTAGACTGGGTTTTCGCCCATTCCACAATTCTATGGGAGTAGAAGAAACTGATTTAGAAGGTACTAAGTTCAGAACGTATACTGCTGTTTCCAGAGCATATCCCCAAAATGAATTTGGTAATTCTGAATAACTCATCATCGATCTAACCATCTCCATAAGAGTCCTATTCCTTCGTTCTGCTACACCATTCTGTTGGGGTGTACCAGGTGCAGACAACTGTGATTGAATCCCGGCCTCTGATAAGTAATTCCTAAACTCTCCTAAGAGGTATTCGCCACCACGATCAGACCGTAGTGTCTTGATACTTTTACTTAGTCGTTTCTCCACATCAGCCTTGTATTCTTTGAACTTATCAAAGCACTCGGACTTGCGACGCATTAGGTAAATGTATCCGTATCTTGAATAATCGTCTATAAAAGAGACAAAATATTTAAAACCACCTCTTGCCTGGACAGACATAGGACCACACAAATCAGAGTGAACCAATTCTAACACTTCTTTGGCTCTATACCCCTTGGCCTTGAACGACCTTTTGGTCATTTTACCTTCTAAGCATGATTCACAAGTTGGAAAATTTTCCAACTCTAATGAACTCAAAAGTCCATCGGCTATAAGCCTCTGAATCCTACTTAAGTTAATATGACCAAGCCTTAGATGCCAAAGATATGCTTGGTTCATTTCTGAAGGTTCTTTTCTCTTATTAGAATTAGAAGATGAGTTATAAATTTCCATGTTTTGCTTTGTGGAAGAAATTGGATTTAAAGTATACAAATTGCCAACTAATGCACCAGAACAGATAATCACTTTATTTCTTTTAATAACTACATCGTTACTGAAAGAAACTGAATATCCATCTAAAAACAGTTTAGAAACTGAAATTAAATTCTTTCTAAAACTGGGTACATAAAGACAATTTCTTAAAACCAAATTTTTATTTCTACTAAAAGATAAGTAGACGTCTCCCACTGCAGCTGCCACCTTAGTAGCATTGCCCATGTAGACGGTAATCTCCCCTTCAGATAGTCGTTGGGTTTCCTGGAACCCCTGCAAAGAATTGCAGACATGCTATACACCAGGTGCTGTAGATAACACCGCTAAACATGTTTCAACAACTAGAGCATGAGATATACCTTTGTTTTGGTTCTTACGAGGACAGTCCGCCTTCACTTGCCCTTTGTCTTCTTCACTCCAGCTTTAAATCCCGTACTGAGATTTATTCACTTTCTTTCGAGCCACTTGTTTCTTCTTCTTCTTTCCTCTCGGTTTAGAAGTAGAACCATTTTCAAGAAAGTGAATTTGAGAATTATGACAAATAATCCTTCTGCTGCTTTAAGTTCCCCAATGAATAAATCCTTTTATTCATATTATAGTTCAGGTGAACTCAAAACTTCTAGGTAGCGTTTGGAGGATCATATCGATCCGGGTTTCCCATCAATTTCTCCTCCAAGGATCAGTATCTCGTCGGATAAGCCATCATCTTTAGGATATGATCCCTTATGAGTGTACCCTCTTGGTGGTGTCATTATCTTTCTCATAGCTTCTTGTCTAGAAGCCCTATCACGATGACCAAAGAGTTCCTTGAGATTGTTCATAATATCATAAGTCGTTGGTAAATCTTGATGTCGATGTTGCAATACATTTGACATTGAAGCCAAATGTAACACCGCGCCATCTCATCCGCCTTTACCCATCTCTTATGATATTCAATCTCCTCTTGGGTAGATTCAGCTAGGTGCTTCTGGGCAACCTCGACAGTACAAATTTATAGCTTTCAGCAGTAAGGACAATGTTCAAGTTCCTTTTCCAATCTATGTAATTAGGTCCAGTAAGTCTATTCTGTTGAAGTATGATGGATAGTGGGTTGAAAGTCATCATAAGAATCACAAATAACTTTTGGTCAGTACTCTAAATTTAGAATAATATTGATTCCTCAAACAATACTATTTTAAATTAACCAACACCTCATAACACCGTGAATTTTGTATGCCACGTTAGTGTGGACGTATACAAATTCAACATTTGAAAAAAGGAGGGTTTTAACCCATTAATTTTATTATCTTGTCAACCTAACTTTTGAAAAATAAAATTAATAGTTGGTATTATTTGGTCTCACAAATAATAGCAGTGACTCCGTTGGGGAGGATACTATTAGATGTGTCTAAGTGTATACCATTACTTGACACTGAGTCCATTAATAAGATTATGCCGCTTCCGTTGGGGAAGATCACACGCTCTTAATTAACTTCCTATAGTCATCCAAAAATGGAAGTTTGTTCTAGTGATCCGCAAACAAGCTCATCCGTTATGGAGGAAGGCACTCAGAGCCAACGCGCAAGCTTGTTTGCATCACTTACAAACCAGTAATGGAGACCATGGGATTTACTTAAAAATCCCTCTCTCACTTAGTTATTTATAAATGAGGAATTTTAACTATGCTAGCCTACTTAACTTGTAAACTAACATTCACACATAGCACAATATAAAAGCAATAAATAGAAAATCTAATTTTCAACTATTATGGCTTTTATCTCTATTTGTCCTCCGTGTGTTGTCATCCCAAGCTGCTGCCATATTTGGCCACCACTACCGGGTCTAGCTGTCGCATCCATCTTGCTTCTAGTTCCGCTGCGCCTCTGGTCCTTAGAAGGTTCCACGCTTTGCAAGATTTGATCCGCGACATAAATAGAATTTTACATTTTGATCCTATATTCCATAAAAGGAATGTACATGTATCTAGATCAAAAATAAAATCCTAATAAAACTAAATACAGCTCCTGCTGTATTTTAATACAATCATGCACACACATATAAATGCCCTTGACATGTCCAAGGGTCCAATCACACACATAATAACTAAAAGCCATAATAGTTGGATCCTGCATCCACAAGGTTAGCACATCCTACTATTAACCTGCCTAAATTATGTATGACATGTGAATAATTAAACTAAATACCAAATCCACAGAGGCAAAACCCTAGCTCTGATACCAATTGTTGGTTGCTACTCGGAAAACCTATAGGTTCCACTGTACAAAAATTTTGTACAAAGGTCTGAACCTTTTCCTAGCTACCATGTGTTTTTTTAAATTAAATTTTGGATCGCCTGCGGAACTTAACACGTTTGATCCAAAACTTAATCTATTTGTTCTTTTAGGTTTTGACTTGGATCTCCTGCGGAACTTAACACGTTTGACCCAAGTCTCCTTAAGTTATTAATTCCATTAAATATTAATTTCCATAATTGGTTCCCAGTACTGACGTGGCGAGGCACATGACCTTCTTGGATATGGGAGCAACCACCACCGACTAGACAAAACCTTTTATAGAAAGATAATATTTAATTTCCTAAAATAACTTTAGGTTAACCAAAGAGAGCAATCAAATCACAAGGAAAAGAAAAAACAAAAGAACACAACTTCGAAAAACATATTCGAAATTCTAGAACATAAGCCTCTTGTATTTGGTATTATTTCCATAAATAACTAGCATGATGCGGAAAGGAAAAATTACTAGTTATACCTTGTAGAAAAACCTCTTGATCTTCTACCGTATTCCTCTTCTAACCTCGGACGTTGTGTGGGCAACGATCTTCCGAGACGAGAAACCACCAATCACCTTCTTCTCCTCCTAGCTAGGTTCGGCCAACAAAGAGGAAGCTTCACCAAGGAAGAAAATCAAAACACTAACCAAGCTCCAAGAGATGCTAGCTTTCTCTCCTCCTTCTTCTTCTTCTCCGAGTAGTATCCGGCCACCACAAGAGCTCCAAGGGAGAGGGAGAGGTTCGGCCACCACAAGAGGAAGAGAAGGAGATGATGGCCGGCCACACCAAGGAACAAAAGAGGGAGAGAAATAATAGATGTTGTTTCTCATGAAGGCACCCTCACCCCTTCTTTTATATTCCTTGGCCTAGGCAAATTAGGAAATTTAATTACAATAAAATTTCCTTAATTTTCCTTGACATGAATTAATTGAGAAAAATAAAATAAAATTTCCCAATCAACTTGTAATGGCCGACCACAATCAAAAGAGCAAATTAGGAGAGTTTCAATCAACAAATTAAAACTTCCTAATTTGTCTCCGGAAATTTTAAAAAATAAAATTTCTCTTTAAAATCTCTTCATGGTTGATAAAAGGAAATTTCTATAATTTTAATTTTATCAACATGTGAATAATTTTTAAAGAGAAAATAAAACATCTCTCCAATCTACAAATAAGGAAAAAGATCTAATCTCTTTCTTTAATCTTTTGTAGATCTTTTTACAAGAAAGATATTTTAATTTAATTCTCTTTAAAATTATATCTTCCACATAATAATAAAAATTAAAATTAAATTTCTCTTTTAATTTAATTTGGCCGGCCCCCACTAGCTTGGGTTCAAGCTTGTTCCCAAGCTAGCTTGGCCGACCCCTATTGGGTGGATATAGAAGGTGGGTATAGGTGGGTATAGAACTCTATAAATAAGAGGCTACGATAGGGACCGAGAGGAGGAAATGGTTTTGGTCTCCCGATAAAATTAAGCATCCCGTGTTCGCCCCGAACACACAACTTAATTTTATCAATGATAATTCATTCCACTAGAGAACTATCATTGAACTACCGCACCAATCCCAAATTATATTTTTGAGCTCCTTCTTATTATGAGCATGTTAGTCTCCCTGTGTTTAAGATATCGAATGTCCACTAATTAAGTGAGTTACTGACAACTCATTTAATTAATATCTAGGTCCAAGAGTAGTACCACTCAACCTTATCGTCATATCGGACTAAGTCCACCTGCAGGGTTTAACATGACAATCCTTATGAGCTCCTCTTGGGGACATTATCAACCTAGTATCTCTAGGACACAGTTTCCTTCTATAATCAACAACACACACTATAAGTGATACCATTTCCCAACTTATCGGGTTTATTGATTCATCGAACTAAATCTCACCCATTGATAAATTAAAGAAATAAATATCAAACATATGTGCTTGTTATTATATTAGGATTAAGAGCACACACTTCCATAATAACTGAGGTCTTTGTTCCTTTATAAAGTCAGTATAAAAGAAACGACCTCTAATGGTCCTACTCAATACACTTTGAGTGTACTAGTGTAATTATATAGTCAAGATAAACTAATACCTAATTACACTACGACCTTCTAATGGTTTGTTCCTTTCCATTTTAGTCGTGAGCTACTGTTTATAATTTATAAGGTACTGATAACATCATCTTCTGTATGTGACACCACATACTATGTTATCTACAATATAAATTAAATGAACAACTACAACAAATGTAGACAATTTGACCAAATGTGATTCTTTATTCATAATGAATGTTTACAAAGCTTAGGCTTTCAGTATACACTCCAACAAGCATATGATTGCAAGTTAATTCATTTCCCAGGAGTAAATGGCATAAAAAATGGATCTCTTGGAAATTTCACACCTGACCTTATTACAGTTTTACAAAAACTCAGAGTAGTATGTCTTAAAAGACCAGCTATATGGCTTTACAAGTAACTCTTAAGTATGGTAAACCAAACATATCAACTTTACATATACCAAAAAAAATTCTATCCAATTTGAAGTCTAGCGAAACTCCATCTACTATGGGGTCAACTGCTTTGTTAGCGAGATAATCCGCCAGCAACTAAAAATTGAAATTTTTGGAGACATCTACATTATAAAATTGGGTTCAACTACTATGGGTTCAACTGCTTATACTTGCTGCAGTAACAAGATTATTACCCTTCTAAACAAAGACATCTACATTATAAAATTGAGAACCCCAGATAGTTTGTTATGTAAACCAAAATACAGTATAAATATTTGACAAAAGATTAAGGTTAATCATTTTTTATATTTGACAAAGGATTAAGTTATTGGTTTGTATTTGATGTTGGTGCATCAAGTGTGCAGTTTAGTCATGCCGATTGGATTTGGTAAATGGACTTAGAGACAGATATCTCCAAATCAAGTGCAATCAAGTATAAGCAGCATGTATTCAATTTAACTGAATATTATTATTGTCAAATGCAATAAGATGAACTCATGTATATACCTATTCATAGATATGATCTTGTATGCATTCGGCTATCTCAGAGCGCACTTCATCAATTTCTTCTTGAGAGTACTCCGCTTTTGTGAACTGTGAACACACATAAATTATATGATCTTAAAGAACAAAATATAATTAATTGGAAAAAAATAATAACTAAATAACAATTCATGAAGTGATACCAAAGATCATTTTGAGAAATTCGTCCTAGTTGATCTACTAAGATTACCCCAAAGAAGTCATCTGATATGATTCCCATGCTGTGAGCATAAGGTATTTTAGAATTGGTATCGACTTTTCCACCCGTGGATGGATTGCCAATCAAGTAACCCATGCCCATCAATTCAAGCAATTTACCTGGAGGTTAAGTAATGGTTCTTTCCCTTCATCAATACCTGAATTACAGTAAATGAAAATGGCATGTAAATTAACACCCTCATCAATAGTTTACATTAAAAGTAGAGTTACCATCCAATATTCTTTTGGCCACCATAGGTACAATTTTTCCAGCATATGAATCCCCAAGAATGTAGAGGGGATTGGAGATGAACTGTGGGTGCTCAACAAGCCACTGCAAAAGTGAAATATTACATCTTTAAGGCACTTACAGTAATTACATCAGGAATATATATGATCTTTCCCACCTGTAAAAGAAACTTAGAAGCCTATTCTGACCAAATAGTATCGTTGGCATCATACCCTTCATATTTTCTTGAGTATGAGAATCCAGAACCCAACGGGGAATCTACAAAGATAATGTTGGCTACCTGCACAAATGTTTTCACGCAGACAGAACAAAAGCATGTATCATATTGCTTCCTCAATTACTGATCAAGAAGAAGAAGTTACCTTGGTCCAGGAATAAGGATGGTAGACCAAGCTTGGCAAGCTCCCGTTGTACTCGGCTGTCACAAATTTCAGGGGCCTGCGAATGGATTTCTACTATGAAACGAGAGTAGCTAATCATAGCAAACATGGAAATTTCACCCACCGATTTCGAAGACTAATCCGCTGAAGGCAGAGCACCTGGGCCCGCCGGTCACAATGGCGGAGCCAGGAATTTAATTCAACCCGGGCTAGAAAAATTTAATAAAAAATAACAATAAGAGCTGAAGCCTTTTACATTTGAGACACCTAGCAGAATGACCTCTAATAATTCTCTAATACTCTTGACATAAACAAACTTGGAGTTTCTGTTAATATATAGAGAAACCTATACACGAGAAGCATAGAGAAACCTATAGTTAAATTCTCAAAAGCACTTTTAAAACGTTGCAGTAGAAATCATATTTCATTTTCCTCACCTCCATAAAAGGCAATTGACTCAGTATTTTCACGAACTCTCATGAGTCCATATTGGAAATCTGCTTCTTTCTTCTCTTGTATGAAATTCAAAGTGACTATGCCCTAAGTAGAAATGGCAGTGTGTGTTAGGAGAACATAGTGTATACAATAAAAGTGCAAAGTGTCAAAGCAAACATAGGAAGCAACCGAGAAAATTTAATTACCTTACCAAGAACACTTAAAAGTTGTACTGCCAAGAGAGTAAACAATAAGTACACCAAATAATGGTGGATAAATTCCATATAGAATGTTGTTGAATGATATGAGGTCAATGGTTGCATTGAACGGAGTCAAAGAAAATGAAAGAGCAGTCCCAGTAAAAGAACTTAGATCAGCTACAATCTGTTGGTTTGAATTATAAATAATTGATTGAGATTGGATCTTGTAGAATGTCTGGTTATTAAAATAGTGTTGCATGTAATAACTTGTCATCCAAGATCTCCATCTCAAAGAAAGGATTTCTCTCGCATACTCTCTTACAACAAAAAAACTACAACATACCAAAGAAATGCATAAAAAATACTCATAATCAAGAGTATGGAACATGATTTTACATTAGCAACATAGAAAAATTATACAAATTTACTTGAATGCATAGTAAGATAGTTTGAGAAGTCTTACTCATGCAAAGAGAACATCTTAAATAACTAAAGTTGATAATGAGTGAGTGAATTATCTTGAAACCAGAAACTTACACAAGCATCATCAAATATTTATGATGATCTTACTACAAAATTCATACTAGGCATTAGGGAAAAAATTAATAAATTCATCTTAATTTAAAAATTACATTAATCATGATATCATGGCAAAATCTTATTTGCAGCTAAGAGTCACAAATTATGCATTTCCTGGATAGTGAAGTCCTCAATATAATACTTCTCAATGAGAATACAAATCTTATCAATGTCGAACCTTTTAAAATTATCTTTTAGATCCAAAGTAGAACTAAGTATAAAAAGTTCTACTATCTTATTACTGAATCTAGAGTTTAACTCTATCAACTGAAAATCTATTACAACATTAAATCTAAATTTCTGCTACACATTAATTGCATATGTGTTGCTGCTTTCTCCAAACCAATGCATTTAATTAAATAAGTTTGACAATATTCTTATTAAGTGGTATCATGAAGACTTGCAAATCCTCCTGAATTACAAGTGATATGTTTCCCTCTTAATTGTTTGCTTTTATCTTGTTGTGGCTCAAAAGTTAAATTGATTTATTGTGACATTTAGGCATTCAGCATGTAGGCCATTAAGTTGATCAAAAACTTACGGACTATAATTTCTTCAATCCAATTTATTGTATAGAAAAGGCTAATGAGAACCTAAAAAATATCTAGACGATATAACTTGCAGATATATGTAGAAAGCCAAGCTATTTATTTTGTTGATAAAATAGACAGTAGGGCACCAGATGTAAATATAATAAACAGATCAAAGAACAAAAAGAGCTACCTTGAAAATGTCAAACCAAAATGTGTGCTTAACTGGATACAATATCCTAAGTCCAGAAAGGAGGGCACTCTGTAGACAACAACCCTTAACTTCTGAAGATCGGAAGCCAAATCAAGAGTTGGACCGTAAGCCGTTGCCCTAGCTCGGAGAATTAATCTGGTGAAGTCGATCCGCAGGAGGACTGGAGGAGGACGAGGAAAAAGAGATCTTCTGAAGGCTGCGACTAGAGGTGGGTAGCTCCAAAACTTGATGTTCGGCATTCAAGCCCCGTCAGGGACGATAGATATGGGAGATTTAGGGATAGCTCTTTCAGTCCCCGGGCTAAGTATTAAAAAATAATGGACCCTGGGCTACGATTTAAAAGAGCTAATAAAGTTTTGACCAAATGGACCCCGGGCTACAGCCCGGATAAGGTTGAATGTGGCTCCGCCCTCCCCCGGTCAGCCAGAGGAGCAGGGGGTCCTCTGCCGGATTGTTCTCCGACTCGATGAAGTAGTAGAAAAACTCACCGTCGTGGTCCTGGTCTACCTCCACGTACCTGCACCAACGAGAGCAGAGGTTCATGGGGGTCAGAGCAAAGTTAAGGTAGGGGGAAACAACATCCGGACCCTGTCTCTAAGTAGAAGGGAAGGGGGCCTTGGAATCCAGGTAAATAGGTGACCACAGAAGATGAGAGAGCAGAGGAAAAGAAGCAGAGAAAGATCAGTGAGACAATTAGGAGAGGGATTTCCATCTTCCTCCTCCTCCTTCCTTCTTCTTCCTTCTTGTGTTGGAACTGGTTGAAAGTCGAGGCGACGAGGAGGAGGCGGTGAAGATGGCTGAAAGTAGAGGCCGCGAGGAGGAGGTGGCGAGGAGGAGGTGGCGAGGCCGAAAGTTGAGGCGACGAAGAGGGCGGCGAGGAAGGAGGCGGCGAAGAGGGCGGTGAGGAGGGAGGCGGCGAAGAGGGCGGTGAGGAGGGAGGCGGCGAGGGAGGCGGCGAAGAGAGTGGTGAGGAGGGAGGCGACGAAGAGGGTGTTGAGGAGGAGGCGGCGAAGAGTAGGGTTTTGGGAAAAAGACAGAAAAAAACAAAGCGTAAAACAGACAAATGACGAAGGAGAAAAAGTGGCGAAAGAAAAACAATCGCATTCAACAACACTTAATAGACAACGGTTTTTAAAAACTGTTGTCGTAATCCCAAAAAAGCGCACATAGACAACAGTTTTAAAAAACTGTTGTCGTTCACTTTAAAAACCGTTGTCGTATCCTCAAAAAAACATAAATTAACAACGGTTTTTAAAAACCGTTGTCATAGGCCAAAAAAATTACTAAAAGACAACAGTTTTTGTTAAAACTGTTGTTAAAAGGCAAAAAGACAACGGTTTGGTATAAAACCGTTGTCGTTTGAGTGTTGTTGAATGACGTTTTTCTTGTAGTGTCTTTAAGTACTCTAGAGGGTAAGTAGTTGATAAAATGAGCAGTTGTACTAACTGCATCACTTCAGTAATTTTTTTGGGTGTTTGCATGAAACATTATGGTCCTAGCTATTTCTAATAGGCATTAATTCTTCCTTTCCACTACGTCATTTTGTTGTGGGGTGTATGAGAAGGATGTTTTGATGAGTAATTCCCTTTTCTTCTAGATAGTTTTTAAATTCATGATTCATATATTCTCCTTTATTATTAGCTCTAAGTATTTTGATGTCAACATTATATTACTTAGAAGTGTAGTTGAAGAAGTGTTTGAGTGTCTCAAATGTTTGTCCTTTTAAATGTAAGCATATATGTCCAAGTGTATTTAGTTAAATAATCAATAAAAGATATGAAATATTTAAAACCTCTCTCAGACACAACTAGGAAAGTCCATTTATCAGAATGAACAACATCACATACATCTTTATATCTTGTTTCAGAAATAGGATAGTATATTTGAGTCTCCTTTTAAAAAGAAAACAAGCCTCATTGTATATTTTTTCATAATTTTCAGATGGGAACAATCTTTGTAAGGTCTTGTTGGTGTGGGTGACCTAATATGGCATGCGACAAAATGTAACTATGTCTTTGGCATGTGGCAAGCGCATGATCATTTTGGTCCAAAAAGTAAATGTTATTTCTTATGGATTCCCTTACCAATCACCTTGTTCAATTTGAGATCTTGAAAGGTAATGAAGTTAAGATAAAATAAATAAATAAATTTATAATTCTGATCTTTAGTGATTTTGCTAATAGACAATAGGTCAGAAGTAAATTAGGGAACATATAAAGCATGAGTATACTTTCCAAAAAATTCTACCTTCCCTAGTTCTTTAATTTTAACATTATGTAAGTTAGCTACTTTTATCGTCATATCTAGAGGTTTGTGTGAAATACCGTAATAAAATAATAATTAAATAATAATGTTTAATGGATAAATAACCTTACCGAATTTTTTTTAGGAATTTTTAAGAATTTTTAGAAATTTTTCTGAATTTAAACGGAGTTTGTATGACAAGTTTAAGGGGATGAATCGGTTGGATAGGAAAAAATCTATTTGGAATACCCATTTAATGAGAGTTGATTATTTTAATTAACCTAAGGTTGAGATTAATTAACCTAAGTTTTATTTGCCGAGCCCTAACTCTTCCATCCCGATTCTTCCTCTTTCGCCCGACTCACACCGCCCTTTCCCTTTCCTCCCGATCTTCTCCCCTTGCCAATTCTTCTCCTCTTCGTCTCCTTCACCGATGCCTCCCTTCCACTACGCTGTCCCCTTCTCTCATTGTTTGCGTCGATTCCCTCTGCTCCCGATTTTCCTCAACTGCCGCCTCCCTTGCTTTCGCGAAGGTTCACCGACGACGCCGCAACCATCGCCCTCCACTCGTGCCCTAGCATTGATCCTTCTCCGGGCATCTCCGCCTGAAGCCGCCATCCGGATTGGTGGCCCTTGCAAGCAGCCAACCCCAACGAGCTCCTCTCAGCTATCAAGCCGTCGATTACTGCCGAGGTCGGATCCTAGCTGTGCCTTTATGCTCTCAGCGCACAATGCACACGAGTGTGCATATGTTGATTTCATCATTGTTGGGGTCACCACTAGCCTTCTGCCATGCCGACCGCCGGAGATCAGGGCAGCTCCACTAGGTCACCCTTTCCGGCAGCAAGGTCCACCGGCAGTGGGTTGCTCTAATCGTGGGCAGTGCATTAGATTTGGAGGTAATTTATGTACAAACTAAATTTGACTTAGTTGTGGAATGGTTAAGGTTTTTGACAATGTTCTAAAATACGGGCTAGGCGGCCGCCTAGGCGCCGCCTAGTCGCTGTGCGGCAGCAAACCGCGCCGGACAACCCCCAGGCGGGTGACCTAGGCGGCCCAGCCGCCTAGGCGGCTCTCGGCGGCCCTAGGCGGCCCTCGGCTGGCCTCCGCACTGTTATTTAGGTTTAATGTTTTGTTCGAAATTTCCTGTCTGCGTGTTTACGTCTTCGTCGTCTCTCAGCGTCGCTTCGTTTCTCTCATCGTCATTGCGTCGTCCTGCGTCGAAGGCTTCGTCGCTCTGGGGCTCGGTAAGTTTTTACGTTTTTTGTTTCTTACGTTATGTTAAGTTTTTTTATTCCTGTTGATTCATCGTCGCGGCACGTCTCCGGCGACGCCGGACGCGTCCGCAGCCGCCGGAAGCGTCGTAGGACGCGTCCGGCAGCATCGCGTGATGCTTCCAGCGGCGCTGGAAGCGTTCCGCGACGCTTCCAGCGCCGCCGGAAGCTACGCGCGAGTCTCGCGACAAAGAGAAGACGGCGTTTTTTTTTTATTTTTTTTAGATTTAATAAATTCAAACAATTCCTAACGGGGATAATTTCAATAATAGGGTTGGTTCGTAAAGCCTAATAAAATTAGGATCCAATTAAATATATTTAAAATTTATTTTTTTAATAAATGTTATTAATTTATATAAAACAAATTTAAATATATAAAATTCCATTATTAATTTTATAATTTATATAATAAGATTTTAATATATAAATAATATATTTAATTTTTTAAATAAATAATATTAAATATTAATTTATATATTAACAGATTTAAAAATTATAATAAATATTATCATTTATCAGATTTAAAATATAAAAAATATTTAAAATTTTAAAAAATATAATACATATTATTAATTTATATAAATCATATTTATAAATTTTATATATTATTAATTTATATTAATCGAATATATAAATATTAAAATTATATTAAAATTTTAAAAATTCTAATAAATATTATTAATTTATATAAATCAGTTTTAAAAATATGGAAATAAAATTAAAATTTTAAAAATTTCAATAAATAATAAATATTATTATTTTATAATTTATATATAAAAGTATAAAATAAAGTAATAAAACAAATTTAAAAATATAAAAAAAATATATTTAAAATTTAATTTATTTAAACAAATATCTAATAAATTTTATTAATTAGATTAAGATATATAAAAAATATTCTCAGACTTGTTAGTGACTTAATGTTATTGAAATATTTTGTATTGTATGCCTGTATGGTATAATTAAATTTTATTATCATGTTATGTCTTGTTAGTTGTTACTTGTTAATATATATAATTTTTTCAGATTATATCTTTTATCAATGGCAAGCAATCCATCTTCGATAGCATCTGTCACTCAACCCGAATCCGGGATTCTTAGAAGAAAGTCAAATGACATCAGATGGGAGTTTGAAATATTGATTGATCCTAAGAATCTCGACAAAATTAAATGTAAGTTATGTGGAAAAATAATGTCAGGGGGAGTGTATAGGATAAAGGAGCACATTGAAAATATACCTGGAAATGTATCTGGTTGTCGAAAAACATCTCAAGAAGATAAAAATAAGTGCAAACAGGCTATTTTAGAAGGGAGGAACAGAAAGAAGAACAAAATAATGGAAGAACAAAGCTGTAGAGCAGAGGTGGCTATTTCTCTAGATGAAGAAGGTCTTGAAATTGAAGAGATGGATGAAATTAAAAAACCTCTTCCACTTGGCCCCATGGATAGATATGCATCGACAATTGATCCAGAAAATGCAAGCTCCAGTGGAAGTAAAGTGCTTCGCCAAAAAAATATAAATGAGGCTCTTTTCAAAGAGAGAACTCAACAAGTTCAACAATATGTTGGGAGATGGGTTTATGAAAATGGAATCTCATTCAATGCTATTGATAATGATAGCTTCAAGCAACTAATGGAGGCAGTGGGTCAATTTGGACCAGGATTCAAGCCTCCAACTCAATATCAACTTAGGGAGCCACTATTGAAAGCCGAAGTTGAAAGAACAAAACAATTGCTGAAGAAACATGAAGAAGAATGAGCAAAGAATGGATGCTCGATCATGACAGATGCATGGAGTGATAGAAAAAGAAGAAGCATCTTAAATTTGTGTGTTAATTGCAAGGAGGGTACTATATTTTTAGAGTCTAAGGAGTCTTCAGAGGAGGCGCATACAGCTGAACTTATTTTTGAGTATGTTGACAAGTGTGTTGAACAAGTAGGAGCTCAGAATATTGTTCAGATTGTTACAGACAATGCCACCAACAATATGGCTGCAGCTAAATTGATGAGAGAAAAATGACCTGGGATCTTTTGGCGTTCATGTGCAACTCACACTATTAATCTCATGCTTGAAAGTATTGGCAAACTTCCATGATATAAAAAGGTGATTGAGCAATCCAAGGCTTTTACCATTTTCATCTATGCTCACCATAAGACTTTATCATTGATGAGAAGTTTCATGAAGAAGAGAGACATAGTTCGACCAGGAGTTACCAGGTTTGCATCAAATTTCCTCACATTGCAAAGTTTGATTGAAAAAAAAGCTAGTTTAAGGGCCATGTTTACAAGTGATATGTGGGAGAAATGTAAATGGTCAAAAACAAACAAAGGAAAATTGGCTTACTCTACAGTGATGAGCATGAGTTTTTGGAATGGTGTGACACTGTGTTTAAAAATATTTGCTCCTTTGGTAAGAGTTCTTCGATTGGTAGATGGAGATAGAAAGCCATCGATGGAGTTTCTATATGGGGAGCTTCTTCAAGCTAAAGAAGATATCAAGGTGGCTCTGAATAACGTGGAATCAAATTATCAGCCTATCATAGTCATTATTGAGTCAAAAATGAAGGATAGACTTGATACATCATTGCATACCACTGTATTTTTGTTGAATCCTTATTTTTACTACAAAGATAGTTCTATTGCTCTTTATGAGGAGGTCGCGATGGGGATTTTTGAATGCATGGAAACTTTGCATGCCAATGAGTTAGATCTACAAGATACAATTATTAACAAGGAATTTCCAAAATATAGAAATAAGACTGGGTTATTTGGAAAAATATTGGCAGCAAAAGCATGTGAAAAAAATGATGATACATTTGATCCATGTGCATGGTGGAGTACATACGGTGCTCACACACCTAACTTGCTAAGGGTGGCATTGAGGATACTTTCATTAACTACAAGTTCATCTGGGTGTGAAAGAAATTGGAGTACATTTGAAGGAGTAAGTTTTAAACTTTCAGTCTACTCTTTAATTAAATTAGTTATAATTTTTAACGTCTATACTTTATATTCAGGTACTGACTATAGTATTTACTTTCTCTGTTTTTTTTAGATTCACACAAAGAAAAGAAATAGGTTGGATGCCAACAGGTTGAACAATCTAGTATTTGTCCAATTTAATGCTAGATTGTTGAACAAACAAAAAAGAGAAAAAGAAAGAAATGTTGATGTCCTTCTTGCAAAAGATGCTTCAAATGCACAAGGTTGGATTGTGGATGGTGGGGAAGATGATGAAGTTGAACTAGGTTCCGGGCTCACTTGGCAAATGGTTGATGAAGCAAGTGGAGCAGATGAAAATCTGCAACCCCGAAGAAGCTCTAGAGTGAGAGAACTTCATGAAGATGATTTTGAATCCGAAGAAGAAGACGAGGATCACAATAATGATATTGAGTTTGTGTCCGATGAAGAACAAGTTATTGAAAATTATGGAGAAGAAGAAGCAGAATAAATATGAGTCTATGAGATATTATTAGTTGTGTAATTTTGAACTCATTTTGTTAAGACATGATTTATGTTATTTAATAATTATATTTTGCTTAGTGGTTACTAGTTCACAATGCATTGTAATCTTGAATTGAACTATTGCTTCTATTTTTCAATGTTCTACTTCTACTGTTTACTATATGATTATGATAACTTACTGCATGTTCTATTGTTTAACTGTTTCTTTTACTCATATTTACTGAGTCTAGTATATTTCCTTTACACAAAACTATTAGTTTTCTTTTATAGTTTTTCATTTTTTGGTATTGGAAAGTACGTATTTATTTCAGCATACATAGTTAGATCTTTATTGCTATGAAATTATTTAAGACAACATTTAGATTTGCATATGACATTGTCCACAGTCCACATGAAACAAGGGATACCGAGGAATCCGCCTAGCGGCGCCTAGTCCCCGCCTAGGCGGCCTAGGCGCTAGGCGCTGGTCTGCTGCCCGATTAGCGCCTAGCGAATTTTAGAACCTTGGTTTTTGAATTCAATCTAGTGATGGAAGAGATCAATTTGGTTAGGGCGATGGAGATTCGATTTCAATTTCTGGTGGCATTTGGGTTGATTAGATGATTTAGGTGATTTCATGGGCATTATCAAAATCATCAAATTGAGATGGATTCGTGGATATAGATTTGTATCAGATTTTGTTGGAGTGGTTCATTATGCTTGTACTTGATACATGGATTAACTAGGTGATGATGGGGGGTTGTCGTTAGAATTGAAAGTTTATTGAATTGAATCCATTCTATTTGTATTGTTTTGGTTAATTAGGGTTTGATGATAATTGGTTGATTTGGTTAAGGGATAAAATAGTAGAATTATGGATTCATTGTTTAGTTGAATTTATTTGTTGGATTGTTAGTTTATATATCGTTTAGAGAATTGAAGCATGTAAACCGGGATGATTACATGGATCTATTTAGAAGTTGGAATTCAGTTGTGACATGTTGATTTGGGTCAATCTTGGATTGATTTGGTGATGATGGGTTGGATTTATGTAGGGTTGATTCATAATGTGTAGTAGAGAGTATAATGGACTATAGAAATTGATTATGTTGGAATTGATGGATTAATGGATTGTAGATTATGATTGGAAAGATTAAAGGATTCATGGATGATTCGATTAGGGTTTTCCCTAATTAGTTTGGGTTAGGATTTAACTAGTTGTTGTAAATGAAAATAGCTAAATTGTAATTATGTGATTTGTAGGACATTGATTCGAGACAAGCATCTCAATGTGGGATTGTTTAGCATGATCGTCAGTTAAAGGTGGGTACCTTTGACTTATCTCTTTAGATATTATTTTTATGATATGATTAGTAGGTTATAACTAGTAGTAATGGTTATGTTTATATCTGCTTGGTATGTCACTACTTGATACCCGTAGTTTGCCCTTATTGTTATCTATTGTGCATTCATGCTTATGTTCTCTTGTTTCTTGCCATGAGTACTTATATAGTGACATACAATGTATTACCGGATATAGGTCAAACTACTAGTTTATTACTTGGCATGTGTACCTAGCTTTATTACTTGGCATGTGTACCTAGCTTTATTACCTGCCATGTGTACCTAGGTTTATTTCTTTGCATGTGTACCTAGATTTATTTTCTGGCATGTGTACCTAGATTATTGTTATGAACTTGGTTTCCTTTTGGTACACATTATGAGGAGGTTGGTATTTTCAGGATTTATATGCTTAGTGTCATGCACCATTTTGCATGATTGCATGCTGAGCGATTATCGACTCTATTATTATTGAGCACATTGCCAGTTATATGATCTGCGTACACAACCACTCATGGGTTAGTGACATATCAGGCAAGGTGTGCGCAGTTTGCTCTGTCAGGGTTCCGTTGGTCTACTCATGGGTAGTGTGATTGCAGCATGGTAGCGAACAGGGATCCCTCCTCTAGACTGACTCAGGGAGATAAGAGCATTGAGCTCCCCCACTCTGTTTGGGGTAGGAGGATAGGTGTACTCCGACAGCATGCTGTCTGCTCAGTCACTCAGGAGTAGTGATGGCAGGGTGCACAGTTGTCATAGCTCTTGTTGGTGCAGCTGGCCAATAAGAGGGGGGGGGGGGGTGAATTACCTGCAAATAAAAGAAACCCTCTCGTTCTTTCAACTCTAAGAAGTGCAACAATAAAACAAATAGTAGAAAAGAGAGAAAGGAACTCAGTAATTTGACTTGGTTACAACCAAGATGGTTGTTAATCCAAGACTGTTGAACAGCGTACTATGAATATCTTTCTCTGAAGGCGGAGAAGCCTTTTACACACTTAGAGAGCTTAAACATTGCTAGGAAATTGAATATAGAGTTGAATGAAGAATTCTTAGCTTCAGGGGACTTTATATAGCTCCTGGAAATTCTATCTCGAGTCTTGAGGGCGCCTCCAAAGGAGTTGAAGGCGCCTCTAAGGGGATAAACGAATAAAACTTTATCCGCTCACCAACGACGAATTTGACTCAGTTGAGGGCGCCCTCAAGGGCATTGAGGGCACCCTTAATGCTGTTGAGGGTGCCCTCACTCTGGTGAGGGTGGAGGCGCCTCTAACGACTGTTGAGGGCACCTCCGGCTGCTTTCTAGCATTTATTCGTCTTCACTTTAACTTCCGAAGTCCCGATTGTTTAGGTGATCACGACCAACTGAAATAGGGCTCACCCGAACCCAATTTCCGGCCTTCTCCTTCAGCAGACTTCCGCCCCGGCTTCTCATCCCTCGAACGTCACGCACGTTCTTCTCGTCCACCGGTGTACTCTTCCGCAGCTCTTTCGTCCTTCGGACGCACTGAGCCTGTCGGCTCCCTTCCCGTGCCATCTTTCTTACTAGCTGTATCTTTCGCTCGACTTCCTGCGTTCCTAAGCACCTGCACACTTAGACGCAGGGACTTGGTTGATCACATCAAAACAATCACGGGGTCCAACAATCTCCCCCCTTTTGATGTGCATCAATTCAAGTTCAAGTTAGGGTAAAAATAGATAAGTAGTAATTTAATAAAATTACTAAACTAATATTTTAATTATAAAGATTGCAATAATAGAATTTGCAACACTGAAAAAAATTAAAAAATATTAACTCCCCTAAAACTCCCCCTAAACTTGTATATATCTCTTCCCCTTTGATCATATAAAAAAAAATTGGGGTATAACAACCAGTCTAAGGGTGAAAACTTTGAAAAATTATTTTGATATTACAATAATTGTTAAAGAAAAAATTCCTAAGTAAAAGTGTTTAAAAAAAATTTAGAGAAACTTTTTCTAAGTTTTTTTTAAAAAAATTCTAAGTTAAGTGCAACTTTAACCTTTAGGCACTTTAAACAAAATATTTTTGAAAAATTTCTAAAAAAAATTTAAAAATTTTGTTAAATCATTATCTAATTTCTATTTTAATGTTTTATTAGTAAGTTAATTAAATATTTTATTTCAATATTTTGGCTTCCAGGTAGTAGCGAGTCACTAGGTCTTCTTGGTTATTGGAGCAACAATCACTTTCTTAGACAAAGCCTCATAAAGAAATTAACTGTTTAATTTTTCTTGCTGAAAGTGCTAACTTACAAAAATTTAATCTAGGGAAGATTTTGGAACCTAGTATAGGTTCCTTCCTATTGGATTAATCAAAAACTTAGGGAGTACATAAATTTTGAGAATTTTTCTAAGTTATCCTTGATATTTTCTAATGTACCAATTTAATTTTTAATACAACTTAAGTTTTCATTTTGAAAAGCTGTTTGGTTTTAAACATGCATTTGTTTTCAAATTGTCAATTTGTAATTTAATTTTTCATTTTCTGATTTCAGGTTGCTTAACATTCTGTTTAAATCAGCATTTTCTTTTTCCATGTTTACTAAATCTTTAGTAAGAACTTTAATAAAACGAAAAGACTGCTTAGGGGTTAGAGCACGTACCTTACTTACCTCTATTTCTGATGCTCCCCCTTCGTCGTAAATTTCTTCTTCTGATCCTCTCCCTTCATCTATGCTCATCTCTGAGCTGGTTTCTTCTTCCGATTGATGGTTGACCATTATAGCTAGTCCCGAAAAGGCTTCGACTTCAGATTTGGAGGATGATGATTCATCCCATGTAGCCTTCAGACTCTTGTATTTAGCAGACGTTGGTCTTCGAGATTTCTCCTTGTTCCTTTTCTTTGATTTTGGGCAGTCATCCTTGATGTGCCCTTCCTCGTTGCAGTTGTAGCATCAGACCGTCCTTTTGTTACATTGATGCTTTCTCGACTGCGATCTAAATTTATTAGTCTTAATTGTTGGTGCAACCTTAGGTCAAGGTTGACCTGGTTGACCCGACTCGAGGTGACTTGACTCGAGTTGTATTTTGATGTTTGACTTAGGAAGATTGTTGGTGCAACCTTAGGTCAAGGTTGACCTAGTTGAGTTGTATTTTGATGTTTGACACTCGTGGAAGAGTTGTATTCTTGATAAGGGACAAGAATAGATGTTTGGGAGATTATTGGTGCAACCGTAGGTCAAGGTTGACCTGGTTGACCTAATTCGGGAAAAAGTCCAAGTATGGAGACTTGGCACTGGAAAAGTCCAAGTACGGAGACTTGGCACGGGGAAAAGTCCAAGCAGGAGCTTGGCACGCGGAAAGTCCAAGTATGGAGGCTTGGCACGGGGAAAAGTCCTGGTAAGTGAAGCCAGGCAGTCGGGAAATCCTGGTGAGTGAATCCAGGTGAAAATCCTAGTGAGTGAAGCTAGGTGAAGGTGAAAGTCCTGGTGAGTGAAGCCAGGCATTCGGGAAAATCCTGGTGAGTGAAGCCAGGTGAAAATCCTAGTGAGTGAAGCTAGGTGAATGAGAAAGTCCTAACTGGGATGTTAGGCAGTTGGAAAGTCCTGGTGAGTGAAGCCAGGCAGTGGGAAAGTCCTAACTGGGATGTTAGGCAGTTGGAAAGTCCTGGTGAGTGAAGCCAGGCAGTGGGAAAGTCCTAACTGGGATGTTAGGCAGTGTGGAAAGTCCTGGTGAGTGAAGCCGGGCAAGGGAAAAATCCAGATGGATCAAGGGTGATCGGACATCTGGTGGGGAAAAGTCTAAGTGGGTCAAAAGGATTGACCGGACACTTAGCAGGGAGTGCTAGCAGGTCAAAGGAGTGACCAGATGCTAGGGATGATGTACCAACAGGTCAAGGTTGACCGGATGTTGGTGTGGAAGCCTTAGGTTTAGGGCGAAGTTTGATCGATGCGGTGACCGATCCGGTATCTGCGGTTGCCACGATCGGTCGTGACCGATCGAATCGAATCGATGGCTCGCCGATTGTAATCGATCGGTCGGAGACCGTCGAGAGGCAACGCAACCTCGAGAAGAAAGCCGTGGATCGGTCTGCCGACCGATCCACTGATCCCTGATCGGTCAATGAGATCGATCAGGGAGATCGATCGGTCTATGGACCGATCAGGAGGTTCTGATCGATCCACGGACTTATCGGACGCCGATCGATCAGGGACGAAGCCTTCGCTTCTGATCCGTCCCCGATCGGTCCATGGACCGATCAGGAAACCTCCTGATCGGTCCACAGTCCGTTCGGTATAAAAGAGGGCTACAGGACTTCGGTGAACTCTCTCCCTCTGCTACTTCTTCTTCCTTCTGGAAGTTCTCTCCTGCCTGAAGCTTCTGCTTCTTCTGGTGCTCCGAGCTTTGCTGAGCTCAACCGCTGCTGAAGCTTCACGTGAGCTTCCCCGACAGTTTTCTTTCGGCTGAGCTGCTTGTTGGCATTCGTCCGTGAAGTTGTTGCTTCCAGGACTTCAGTCGACGACAAGAAGGCAAGCTTGTATTGTTACATTCATTGTATTTACTTCTTGTATTCCTTGTATTCTATCTTGCTGTTGCGAGTTATTGTGGTGAGGTTTCTCCACCCACAAGGAGTATCTATTAGCCGGGTTTCCGGGGACTCATCCACCGACGGATCGATTGGGTTCGTCCACCTTACGGACACGCCGAGGAGTAGGAGCATCATCTCCGAACCTCGTTACATCCTTGCGTTGAGGTTTGATTTCTTCTCCTGTTTTCTTTCTGCATTTAGTTTCCGCTGCGCTAACCCTAGATTGTAGAAAGAAACGCGAGCAATTGGGGTCGGCTATTCACACCCCCCTCTCTAGTCGTACGAAGAGATCCTAACATTAATAAACTAATTGAACTTCCTTATCAATAGCGCCGCTTCAGTTTCATCGATTGATGCTTCAGAGTCGGGATCGTCCACCTCGGCTTGTAAGGCAACATTGAGATTTGACTTCTCTATTTGCTTAGGTTATGTAATTCGAGACTCATGAAGTTCGAAAGTAGAAAATAAGTTTTCTAGTATACTTACCTCAAAGTCCTTAGAGATGTAGTATGCATCTACTAAGGACGCCCATTCTGACGTTCTCGGGAAGGCGTTGATGTTAGGATATATACTAAAAGTCTAGCTTTTTATATGAACATTTATTTAGAAATGAGAATCACATTGGTCAAATGTTTGCATTTAGTTAAATGCAGTTATCCATTTAATTTATATTGTAGATAACATGGTGTGTGGTGTCACACAGAAGATCATGTTATCAGTTCCTTATAAATTATAAATAGTAGCTCACAACCAAGATGGATTGGGACAAACCATTGGAATGGTTGTAGTGTAATTTGATATTAGTTTGTCTTGACTATAAAATTACACTAGCACACTATGTGTGTATTGAGCAGGACCATTTGAGGTTGTTCCTTTTATACTGACTGCATAAAAGAACAGAACCTCTATTATTATGGATATGCATACTCTTAATCCCGATATAATAACAAGTATATATACTTAGTATTTATTTCTTTAATTTATCAATGGGTGAGATTTATTCAGTTAAATCAATAGGCCCAATAAGTTGAGAAATAATATTATTTATATGGTGTGTTGTTGATTATAGAAGGAAACTGTATCCTAGTTATCTAGGTTGATGATGTCCCCATGAGGAGCTCATAAGGATTGTCATGTAAACCCTGCAGGTGGACTTCGTTCGACATGACAATGAAGTTGAGTGGTACTACTCTTGGAGCTAGATGTTAATTAAGCGAGTTGTCAGTAACTCCTTTAATTAATAAACATTCGATATCTTAAACACAGGGAGATTAACGCACTCATGATAAGGAGCCCATAATGTAATATGGGATTGGTGTAGTAGTTCAATAATAACTCTTTAGTGGTATGAGTTATTATTGATGAACTTGAGTTGGGTGTTCGGGGTGAACACAGGAAGCTCAAGCTCATCCAATTCCTCCTCTAGGTCCCTGTTGTAGCCTCTAGATATAAGCATTTTTATCCACCCAAGCCCAGCTTCTTACCCAAGCTAGGGGTCAGCCACATCCTTGCTTGGTGCCCAAGCAAGGGTCCGACCAAGTCTTGCTTGGTGCCCAAGTTGTGGGCCGGCCAAGCCTTGCTTGGTGCCCAAGCAAGGGGCCGACCATATTATAAAAGAAGAGAAATATTTTATTTAAAATAAAATTTTGTTAAAATCTTTCCTTTTTTGAAGTCATCCACATGGTTTTAAAAGAGAGTTTTAAATTTTAAAATTTTTCCTTTTATAGCTATCTACAAAGATTTAAAAAAAGAGATTTTAATTTTGATAAAACTTTCCTTTTTTGTAACCATGATTTAAAAGAGAAGTTTTAATTTTAAAATCTTTCCTTTTTTTGTAGTCATCTACAATGTTTAAAAGAGAGAGATTTTAATTTTTTAACTTTCCTTTTGTAGCCATCACAATAGGAAATTTAAAAGAGAGAGATTTTAATTATTATTAAAATTTTCTTTTTTGCCATTACCAAGGATTATAAAAGAGAGGTAGAGGGTGCCTTATGGAAATAACACATCTTTCTAAGCCCTCTCTCTTTTCCTTGGTGGTCGACCCCCTCTCTCTTTCTCTTCTCTTTTTGCTTTCTTCCCTTAAGGCTGGCGGCACATTAAGCTCCATCTTCTTGTGGCCGGTTTGCTTGGAGGGGAAGAAGAAGAGAAGGAAGTTTCCTATTTTGACATTCCTTGGGTGACCGAAACTTGTAGGCAAAGAAGAAGGTTCGGGTGAATTTCATCTTGGTAGATCATCGCCTATACGACGTCTAAGAGGAGGAGAGGAATACATCAGAAGATCAAGAGGTCTTTAGTATACAAGGAAGGTATAACTAATTAATTGTTTCTGCTTCGTATTAGTTAGTTTCTTTGTGTAGATCTTGAAATACCAACACAAGAGGCTTTCAATTTTGTGTTTCAATTTTGTGTTTCGATTGTGGTCTCTGAAGTTAAACCTAAGGTTACTGTAAGGAGTTTAAATATTCAATTTTTTTTGAAAGGCTTTGTCTAGGAAGTGGTGGATGATCCCATACCCAAGAAGGCCGAGTGCCTCGCCATGTTTAACCTGGAAGCTAATCCTTGAAATAGATTTTTAATCAACTTCTGTAACATGGGTAATACTTGGATTAATAATGTTAAGTTTCGTTTGCGAACACATGGGTTGAACTTGGAGTAAAAATGTTAAGTTTCATTTTCAATTCAAGTTTAACTCATGAAGAACACATAGGTTGCTAAGAAAAGTTCTGTGCTTGTACAAATTTTGTATAGGGGAAGTAAAACGGAATTCTAAGTAGCATCCAACAGTTGAGCACATACCGGATCGAATCTCGGTTTGTTACCGATTCTCCGAGGTTGTTTAGTTGAGTTATTAGTTCTTTGATTCTCGCCTGGAGTTGCGCTACCTTCTCTCCATTGTTCATCTGGAGATTTGTAAGCTGAGTCCGAAGGATGTCCCGCCTTGCTAATTTCGCTTCTGAGGTGCCTTCGTGGAGCTCTAGGAATTTTTCCCGGAGGTCTTTGGCGGAGTCGTAGCTTCCGATTCGACTTACCTCCTGGGGCGGTAGAACACTGAGCAGATGGAACTCTGCCTTTTCGTTGGCCATGAAATTGGCTTATTCCATCTTCGTCCAGTGATATTCTTCCTTATCTTTTGGGACTGCAAAACCATATTTCATAATTAAAAGAATCTCAAAGTCAGTCTTAAAGAATACCTCCATTCGACGTTTCTATGTCACAAAGTCTTTGTCGAATTTTGGGGGATGAATACTTGCACCGGCCATCGTCTTGATCTTGATGCTTCAGTCGGCAGTCAGTCCTTCTGAGGCGGTCTGACTCTGATACCACTTATTGGTACAGCGGACCGACAAGAGGGGAGGGGTGAATTGCCTGTAAATAAAAGAAAACCCTCCTCGTTCTTTCAACTCTAAGAAGTGCAACAATAAAACAAATAACAAAAAAGAGAGAAAGGAACTCATCAATTTGACTTGGTTACAACCAAGATGGTTGTTAATTCAAGGCGGTTGAACATCGCACTATGCATCTCCCTCTCTGAAGGTGGAGAAGCCTTTTATATAATTAGAGAGCTCAAACGTTGCTAGAAAATTGAATACAGAGTTGAATGAAGAATTCCTAGCTCCAGGGGCCTTTATATAGGTCCTGGAAATCCTATATCGAGTCTTGAGGGCGCCTCCAAGGGGATAAATGGATAAAACTTTATTCGCTTACCAACGGTGAATTTGACTTAGTTGAGGGCGCCATCAAGGGCATTGAGGGCACCATCAATGCTGTTGAGGGCACCCTCACTTTGGTGAGGGTGGAGTTGCCTCCAACAACTGTTGAGAGCGCCTCCAGCTGCTTTTCAAGCATTTTTTCGTCATCACTTTAGCTTCCGAGATCTCGATTGTTTGAGTGATCGTGGCCAACCGAAATAGGGCTCACCCGAACCCAATTTCCGGCCTTCTCCTCAAGCAGGCTTCCGTCCCAGCTTCTCATCCATCAAATGTCGTGCATGTTCTTCTCGCCCACCGGTGTACTCTTCCTGTAACTCTTTCATCCTTCGGATGCACCGAACCCGCCGACTCCCTTCCCGTGCCATCCTTCTCGCTAGCAGCGTCTTCCGCTTGACTTCCTACGCTTCTAAGCTCCTGCACACTTAGACACAGAGATCATAAACTAAAAAGGATCTAACCTAACTTGGTTGATTACATCAAAACAATCACGGGGTCCAACAACCCTATCTACTCGATCTCACCATCGCGTGTGAGATGGCTGACTGACGTCAGGGGTGACCATGCCATTTTTACATCATATGCATGGATTGTATTTATTGTTTGTGATTACTGCACTTTGGATGTTGTATTTTTATGGATGCATATGTTTGACATGCATACAGGTTACATTATGTATTTGGTCTGACAACCCTTATATCAGGATAGGAGGCCCTGGTGACTACAGTTCTTCTCGCCTTGTATAGTTTTACATTTCCTGTATTAGTCAGGAGATTGTACTCCATGATTATTACTGGTAGTTATAGTTTACTATGCATGTCAGCTTGATACCTGTTGAGTGTTGGACTCACCCCGTTGCATTATTCTTATTACAGGTAGATGATTAAGCAGTTGCTTGGAGATATCCTGTCTGCTGGTCCCACGTCACATCAGAAGACAGTTTTACTTCGTTCTTGTATTCTTTCTTATATTCTTTATTGTTTTAGCATTGTATTGGTGTTTAGCCATGTGACTATTTAATTATTTTTGGTGTTGTATTTGTGTTTAAGCCGTGCCAGCACGCATTATGTTGTTTTGGTTTGTATGAGCTTTCCTTTTATTTTTCCGTTATGTTCTTAGTACAACCATGTGGGCTACTATATATATAACTGTGTGGTTGTGGTTATTTTGTTTCTAGCCGAGTGGGCTGAGTATATAACTATGTGGTTGTATGTATATATATATATATATATTTCAATCATGTGGGCTGATGTATTTCTTGTGATGTATTCATACTTTAGATTATCACCGGTACAGGGGAGATGTTGTCAGATTTTCGGCTGGCAGGGACTCCTCTGGGACGTGACAGTTTGAGATTACTCATTTTATTTCTATCCCTAACCATATGATAATCACAACGTGAATCAATTAGCCAACTTTGAGAACTAAAAAAAATATAAGTGTTAGAGTAGTTACCATGATCATTTTATGGATGTTTTTGTTGGTATAATCAAGCTTTAGGTTTTGATGTTTGTTTGAAAATATATTTAATGGAGATTGATCAAGGTTGATCTAGTCAAGTGAGAAGTCTAGTCAGGTTAATGATTACCAGATGATTAGCAAAGGGAAAGACTAAGCAGGTCAAGAGTGACCGGATGTTTGGTAAGAGGAAAATCCTAAGGGAGTGAACCTTAGGTAGTGAGAAGCTTTGGAGGAGTGAACTCCAAGCAAGAGGAAATATCACGCCCTAGAGATGCACTTGTCCAATGAAGAGGATAGTACCCCTTGTGATAATATTTGATACAACATGATATAAGTCCATAAATCATAAATAAATACACAGCGGAAGATATAAGTCAACCAATTACACAATAGAGGGATTTACTCAATCCACTTATATACATGAAAAACATAAGATGACTGCGTGTTGACACAACTGAACACATAACAAATACCATAACTGAATAAAAGTGTATTACAAGGCTAAAATCCACAACCAAGACAATTGTTACACAACCGAGTTTGAAAACCAAAGTGCAAGTAAAGCTATGAAAAATAGCATAGAAAACTCTCTCGAATGTGACGTGGGACTAGCAGATCAGATTTTTAAGTGACCCCATAACATCTACCTTCTACCTAAGGAAAAGAAAGTACAACAAGGTAGTGAGTTCAAATGACTTCATGGGTAATAGAAGATAGTGCATCATTTAAGCATAAGGACAACAAAGGTATACAGTCTCAAAGTTAAATACTCACCAACTGAAGATAACATAAATATGTATCTACTATATAAGCAATCTACTTAGCTACAAATAATACCATGAGTAGTGTTAGGTAATGATAACATGGGTACTACAAGGTAGTTGAAAGTTCACTAAAAATCTCCTTCAATGAAGACGAAGTAGCCTCTTATAGGTTTGAAAGATCAGAAATAGCTAGAAGATTAACATAATATATTTTTTTTAATAATTTCTAGCTCTAGGGGTCTGTTGGGTTTTTCGGGCCGCGAAAATCGCTTTTTTGCGTCGCGGAAACCCCGAACCCCAAGCCACCGGATCCGTGCGAAGATAAAATTTTTGAAAAACATTACGAGTATGAGTTTCTTACGCTAGTTCTAAACTAGATCTACAAGGAGAAGGAATTTACCCTCGATGCGATGCCCTTCGCAATCCCGCTCGTCCAACGGTTCGCCGGATCTCGAGATCGTCAAGTGTACGATCATCTAGAAGTATCCACACTAACAAACTAGGTGGAGAAGACCAAACAAAGGTGTGCTAGCACCTTAAATGGTTCGGCCAAGGAGGAGGAGAGGGAGTGCAAGATTGAGAGAAGGAAGAAGATGAGTTGAATGACAATTGAATTGCATTCACTTGCAATTCAAATGTGGTCGGCCACAAAATGTAACCCCTCTCATTTAATGTGGTCGACCACATTAAATGGAAGGGGATTTGTAACCTCCATGAGGTGGCACACACATGTGCTAGCCTTGATGATGTGGCACATCATCATTGGTCCTCCTAATGCCAACTCACAAATGAGGTGGCAAATGGTCAAGTCAAACTTGACCTTTCATCTTCCTTCTCAAGTCAAGTCAAACTTGACCAAATCTCTCCCATGGTTGATCTAATCCAACCATTTGATTCAAGCCAACTTAATATAATGAATCTAATTCATTTAATTAAATTGATTCAATGAGTCATAATCTAAATTAGACTCATTGAACACATGAATCAACTTGAGTCTAACTCAATTAGCCCAATTTGGATTACTCTTAATCCAATTTGATTCATCACATGAATCTAATCCTCTTGGTTCATCATATGAAACTAATCTCCATCTAATTGTCCTTTGTGTGTGACCATATAGGTTCTTGTAACGTTGACAATGCTCCTAAACTCATTTAGAAGCATAAGTAATGAGCGGTATTTAGCAACACATCATTACTACCCAAGTTACAAAAATATTGAGATCCAACATCACCTTGTGACTATTAATTGTGACTCCTCACAATATGTGACATTGTCCTTCTATCCTAGACATCTAGATTGATCAATGTGAGACATAGACTGTGTCATCCTCTAATCAATCTAAATCTTGAACTTCAAGTAGACTCACTCGATCAAATGAGCTCAACATCTCATATTGACTCATTTGGGCATATCCATGCACTTAGTGGTCTCACTCTATCAAGAATATCGATGTCACTCCTATCATATAGGAGGGATAGATCCCATCTACATCACTCACATCCCTCTACATAATTTGTTACATACCCAGTAATCGCCTTTATAGTCCACCCAATTACGGGTGACGTTTGATGAAGCCAAAGTACATAAATCCTTATGTAGGGAACCGTGGTGACTTCAGGTCCAAGGACCAATAGTCATACTAATAGTCATATGAGAAAGTATATGACACTCATATAACGATCCATGATACTTTCTCATGGTGGGTCATTCAGTATACATTCTCCAATGCATACCCATGTGTCAACTTGATATCTCCATATCCATGACTTATGAGATCAAGTTATCGAGTTGACCTACATGATAGTCACGTCGCAATAACATTGTCCCTGAATGTTAATACTTGACTAGGAATAATTAAGAGTAGTGTTCCCTATATCATCTCACTATCAATTCAACTAATCGATTGATATAGGTGAGAACCTTCTACTCAAGGACGCTATTATACTTAGTTATTTGACACCAATACAAGTAAGTATAATAACCAAAACAAATGTCTTTATTAATATACAAGAATATGATACAATGAGTCCATACAATAATCATCAAATGATTGGCTCTAGGGCTCTAACTAACAATCTCCCACTAGCACTAGTGTCAATCAGTGTAGGCTCTAAGGCCTAATGACCTAGTGTGACCATCATACTTTCTCTGTGCCAAAGCCTTGGTCAAGGGATCTGCGATGTTAGCCTCTGTAGGTACTCTGCAAATCTTCACATCTCCTCTATCGATAATCTCTCGAATGAGATGGAAGCGTCGTAGTATGTGTTTGGTCCGCTGGTGTGAGCGAGGTTCCTTAGCCTGCGCAATTGCTCCATTGTTGTCACTGTTGGGTTTTTCGGGCCACGAAAACCACGTTTTCGTGTCGTGGAAACCCTGAAACCCCGCCACTGGATCCGTGCGAAGAATAAAACTTTCGTAAAACATTCGAGTATGAGTTTACTAACTTAGATTTACACTAAATCTACAGAGGAGAAGAACTATACCCTCGATGCGATGCCCTTCGCAATCCCGCTCGTCCAACAGTTCGCCAGATCTCAATATCGTCAAGCGTACGATCCTCTAGAAGTATCCACACGAACACACTAGGTGGAGAAGGCCAAACAAAGGTGTGCTAGCACCTTGTGTGGTTCGACCAAGGAGGAGGAGAGGGAGAGAGGAGGAGAGCAAGGAAGAAGATGATGGAATGAATGAGAATTACTTCACAAAATGAAAACCCCTCCACACATTAGTGTGGCGGCCACATCTTGTAACTTCCCTCATTTAATGTGGCCGACCACATTAAATGGAATGGGATATGTAACCTCCATGAGGTGGCACACCATGATGATGTGGAGCATCATCATTGGTCCACATCTTGCCAACTCACTAATAATGTGGCAAATGGTCATGTCAAACTTGACCTTTCATCTTCCTTCTCAAGTCAACTCAAACTTGACCAAATCTCTCTCATGGTTGATCTAATCTAACCATTTGATTCAAGCTAACTTAATATAATGAATCTAATTCATTTAATAAAATTAATTCAATGAGTCATAATCTAAATTAGACTCATTGAACACATGAATTAACTTGAGTCCAACTCAATTAGCCCAATTTGGATTACTATTAATCTAATTTGGTTCATCACATGAATCTAATCCTCTTGGTTCATCATATGAACCTAATCTCCATATAATTGTTCTTTGTGTGTGATCCTATAGGTTCTTGTAACGTTGGCAATGCCCCTAAACCCATTTAGGAGCATAAGTAATGAGCGGTATCTAGCAACACATTATTACTACCCAAGTTACAAGAATGTTGAGATCCAACATCACCTTGTGACTACTAATTGTGACTCCTCACAATATATGGCAAGTGTCCTTCTATCCTAGATATCTAGATTGATCAATGTGAGGCATAGACCGTGTCATCCTCTAATCAATCTAAATCTTGAACTCCAAGTAGACTCACTCGATCAAATGAGCTCAATATCTCATATTGACTCATTTAGGCATGTCCATGCACTTCTTGGTCTCACTCTATCAAGAATATCGATGTCACTCCCGTCATATGGGAGGGATAGATCCCATCTACATCACTCACATCCCTCTGCATAATTTGTTACATACCCAATAATCGCTTTTATAGTCCACCCAGTTACGGGTGGTGTTTGACGAAACCAAAGTACATAACTCCTTATATAGGGAACCATGGTGACTTCAGGTCTAAGGACTAATAGTCATACTAATAGTCACATGAGAAAGTATATGACACTCATATAACGATCCATGATACTTTCTCATGGTGGGTCATTCAGTATACATTCTCCAATGCATACCCATGTGTCAACTTGATATCTCCATATCCATGACTTGTGAGATCAGGTCATCGAGTTGACCTACATGCTAGTCTTATTGCATTAACATTGTCCCTGAATGTTATACTCGACTAGGAATAATTAAGAGTAGTGTTCCCTATATCATCTCACTATCAATTCAACCAATCGATTGATATAGGTAAGAACCTTCTACTCAAGGACACTATTATACTTAGTTTATTTGGCACCAATACAAGTAAGTATAATAACCAAAACAAATGCTTTTATTTATATAAGAATATGATACAACAAGTTCATAATACAATCATCAAATGATTGGCTCTAGGGCTCTAACTAACAGTCACAATAGAGCTCAATAGGGTCAACGATGCTAGGAACCACCCCAAGTTCAGTGATGAACTTGCGGATCCAAACTGCCTCCTTTACTGCCTCTGATGCAGCAATATACTCGGCCTCTGTTGTAGAATCAGCGACTATGTCCTGCTTCAAACTCTTCCAGCTCACTACATCACCATTTATGCAAAACACGAACCCTGACTGCGATCGATAATCATCCTGGTCGGTCTGGAAGCTGACATTACTATAACCCTTTACAGTTAGCCCGTCATCGCCTCCATATATCAAGAAATATTCTTTAGTCCTTCTTAAGTACTTAAGAATATTCTTGACCGCTATCCAATGACTTTCTCCTGGATCTAACTGGTATCTGCTCGTCATGCTCAAAGCATACGAGACATCAGGACAAGTACATAGCATGGCGTACATGATAGATCATATGGCTGAGGCATAAGGGATCTGATCCATGCAGTCTCTCTCCTCCCTAGAAGAAGGACTTTGAGTCTTCGAAAGACTCACACCATGTGACATCGGCAGAAATCCTTTCTTGGAGTTCTGCATGGCAAACCGTAGTAATATCTTGTCAATATATGTACTCTGACTTAAGCCAAGCAATCTCCTAGATCTATCTCTATATATCTATATGCCCAGAATACGGGCTGCTTCACCTAAGTCCTTCATTGAGAAACAACTCCCTAGCCAAGTCTTGACAGATTGTAGCAAAGGGATGTCATTCCCAATGAGTAGTATGTCATCCACATACAATACGAGGAAAATAACTGTGTTCCCTACAATCTTCTTGTAGACACAAGGCTCATCTTCATTCTTGATGAAGCCAAATTATTTGATTGCATCATCGAATTGAAGATTCCAGCTCCGAGAAGCTTGCTTTAGTCCATAAATGGACCTATGCAGCTTGCATACTCTGCTAGTATGCTGTGGATCTACAAAACCCTCAGGTTGTGTCATGTACACATCCTGGAGCAGGTTTCCATTCAGAAACACGGTTTTGACATCCATCTGCCATATCTCATAGTCATGGTATGTTGCAATAGCAAGCATAATCCGAATGGACTTAAACATCACTACTGGAGAAAAGGTTTCATCATAGTCAATACCATGAATCTGCTTGAAACCTTTAGCTACCAAGTGACCCTTATAGATAAGTTCATCCATGTCAGTCTTTCTCTTAAAGACCCACTTACACCCAATGGATTTTACCCCTTCAGGTGGATCAACCAAAGTCCATACTTGGTTGATGTACATGGATTCCATCTCGGATCTCATGGCCTCTAGCCATTTCTCGGAATCTGGTCTCATCACAGCTTCCTATAGGTGGTAGGCTCATCCTCTATGAGCACAACGTCATCATGGTCAGACAAGAGGAATGAGTATCTCTCAGGCTGATGATGTACCCTATCAGACCTGCGAAGAGGTATGTCTACTTGAACTAGTTGTGGTTCCTCAACTCCTTGTGGAACAACATCATCCACAACACTTTGTGGTTCCATTTCAACTTCCATCGAGGCTTCAGTGCTAGAATCTGCATCTTGAACTTCTTCAAGATAGAACGTACTCCCACTAGTCTTTCTAGAAACAAAATCCCTTTCTAGAAATACCCCAGTCTTTGCCACAACTACCTTGTGCTGACTAGGAATGTAGAAGTAATATCCCTTAGTTTCCTTGGGATATCCAATAAAGTAGCACTTATCGGATTTGGGTCCCAGTTTGTCAAAGACTTGACGTCGTACGTAAGCCTCACAACCCCAAATCCTTATAAAAGACACCTGGGCATCTCTCCCAGTCCATATCCTATATGGTGTCTTTATCACAGCCTTGGATGGAACTCGGTTGAGTATAAAGGCTGTCGTGTCTAGAGCATAGCCCCAAAGTGACATAGGAAGATCTGTGTGACTCATCATAGACCGTACCATATCTAATAAGGTATGATTTCTCTTTTCGGATAAACCATTCCACTGTGGTGTTCCAAGAGGAGTGAGTTGGGATAGGATCCCACACTCAGCTAGATAGTCACGAAACTCATGGCTAAGGTATTCTCCACCTCGATCTGATCGAAGTATCTTAATATTCTTGCCAAGCTGGTTTTGTACTTCATTCTTGAATTCTTTGAACTTTTCAAAGGATTCTGACTTATGTGTCATCAAGTACACATAACCATATCTACTGAAGTCAGCAGTAAATGTAATAAAGTACCTATAACCTTCTCTAGCAGCGACATTGAAAGGGTCACATACATCACTATGTATAAGACCTAACAAGTTAGTCGTTCTCTCACTGTGTCCACTAAAGGGAGTCTTGGTCATCTTGCCTAGAAGGCATGACTCGCATGTCTCATATGATTCAAAATCAAATGAGTCCAGCAAACCATCTTTATGGAGTTGGGATAAATGCTTATCATTTATATGACCTAAGCGACAGTGCCAGAGATAGGTTTGGTTCTTGTCATTTGACTTGAACCTCTTGGTACTAATGTTATAGATAGGGCTTTCTAGGTCTAGAATATAGAGTCCGGTCATCAGAGGTGCACTACAATAGAACATATCATTTAAATAAACTGAACAACATTTGTTCTTTATTATAAATGAAAAACCTTTCTTGTCCAGACAAGAAACTGAAATTATGTTCTTAGTGAGAGCAGGCACATAACAACATTCATCTAATTCTAGTACAAGCCCAGAGGACAGAGATAATGTTAGTTAGAGCCCTAGAGCCAATCATTTGATGATTGTTGTATGAACTCATTGTATCATATTCTTATATATTAATAAAGGTATTTGTTTTGATTATTATACTTACTTATATTGGTGCCAAATAAACTAAGTATAATAGCGTCCTTGAGTAGAAGGTTCTTACCTATATCAATCGATTGGTTGAATCGATAGTGAGATGATATAGGGAACACTACTCTAAATCATTCCTAGTCGAGTATTAACATTCAGGGACAATGTTAATGCAATAAGACTAGCATGTAGGTCAATTTGATGACTTGATCTCATAAGTCATGGATATGGAGATATCAAGTTGACACATGGGTATGCATTGGAGAATGTATACTGAATGACCCGCCATGAGAAAGTATCATGGATCGTTATATGAGTGTCATATACTTTCTCATGTGGTTATTAGTATAACTATTGGTCCTTGGACCTGAAGTCACCCTGGTTCCCTACATTAGGAGTTATGTACTTTGGCTTCGTCAAACGTCACCCGTAACTAGGTGGACTATAAAGGTGATTACTAGGTATGTAACGAATTATGCAGAGGGATGTGAGTGATATAGATGAGATCTATCCCTCCTATATGATGGGAGTGACATCGATATTCTTGATAGAGTGAGACCACTAAGTGCATGACCATGTCCAAATGAGTTAATATGAGATGTTGAGCTCATTTGATCGAGTGAGTCTACTTGGAGTTCAAGATTTAGATTGATTA
This sequence comes from Zingiber officinale, assembly GCF_018446385.1. Taxonomy (NCBI): domain Eukaryota; kingdom Viridiplantae; phylum Streptophyta; class Magnoliopsida; order Zingiberales; family Zingiberaceae; genus Zingiber; species Zingiber officinale. The sequence goes on along the minus strand of NC_055996.1, from coordinate 48,312,003 downwards.
GAAGATGACACGGTCTATGCCTCACATTGATCAATCTAGATGTCAAGGATAGAAGGACAATGTCACATATTGTGAGGAGTCACAATTAATAGTCACAAGGTGATGTTGGATCTCAACATTCTTATAACTAGGGTAGTAATGTGTTAGAGTGTATACTAAAAGCCTAGCTTTTGGTATAAACATTTATCTAGAAATAAGAATCACATTGGTCAAATATCTACATTTATGATAAATGTAGTTGTTCAATTAATTTATATTGTAGATAACATGGTGTGTGGTGTCACACATAGAAGATCATGTTATCAGTACCTTATAAATTATAAACAGTAGCTCACGACCATAATGGAAAGGAACAAACCATTGGAAGGTCGTAGTGTAATTAGGTATTAGTTTATCTTAACTATATAATTACACTAGTACACTTAGAGTGTATTGAGTAGGACCATTAGAGGTCGTTTCTTTTATACTGACTTTATAAAGAAACAAAGACCTCAGTTATTATGGAAGTGTGTGCTCTTAATCCTAATATAATAACAAGCACATATATTTGATATTTATTTCTTTAATTTATCAATGGGTGAGATTTAGTTCGATGAATCAATAAGCCCGATAAGTTGGGAAATGATATCACTTATAGTGTGTATTGTTGATTATAGAAGGAAACTGTGTCCTAGTGATCTAGGTTGAGAATGTCCTCAAGAGGAGCTCATAAGGATTGTCATGTTAAACCCTGCAGGTGGACTTAGTCCGACATGACGATGAAGTTGAGTGGTACTACTCTTGGAGCTAGATATTAATTAAGTGAGTTGTCAGTAACTTACTTAATTAGTGGACATTTGTTATCTTAAACACAGGGAGACTAACACACTCATAATAAGAAGGAGCCCAAAATGTAATTTGGGATTGGTGCGGTAGTTCAATAATAGTTCTTTAGTGGAATGAATTATTATTGATGAAATTAAGTTGTGTGTTCGGGGCGAACACGGGATGCTTAATTTCATCGGGAGACCAAAACCAATTCCTCCTCTCAGTCCCTATCGTAGCCTCTAGTATATAGAGATTTATACCCACCGCATACCCACCTTCTTACCCATCCAATGGGGCCGGCCAAGCTAGCTTGGAACCCAAGCTAGGGCCGGCCAAGTCCAAGTGGATGAGCCATGTAGGTGGCCGGCCAAAGCTTGGGTCCCAAGCTTAGGTGGCCGGCCACTAGAATATTAAAAAGGATTTTTATTAAAATTATTTCTTATGTGGATATCATGATTTTAAAAGAGAGTTTAAAAAATTAAAAATTTCCTTTTATAACTTTCTACAAAAGATTAAGAAAAGAGATTAATCTCTTTCCTTATTTGTAGATTAAAAGGATGGTTTTAATTTTTGGTAAAAACTTTCCTTATTTGTAAATCATCTACATGTTTAAAAGAGAGTTTAAAATTTGAAATCTTTCCTTATTTGTTGATTAAAGGAGGATTTTAAATTTTAAGAAAACTTTCAATTTTAATCATGTTCATGATTTAAAAGAGAGTTTAAAATTAAATATTCTCTTTTATAAGTTTCTACAAAAGATTAAGAAAAGATTTGATATCTTTCCTTATTTGTAGATTAAAAGAGATTTTAATTTTTAGAGATAACTTTCTTTTTATCCACATGTTTAAAAGAAATATTTTAATTTATAAAAATTCCTTTTTATTAACCACCATGAAGGGAAAAATTATTTGAGAAATTTTTATAAATTTCCGAAAGCAAATTAGGAAGTTTTAATTCTTGTGTGAATTAAAATTTCCTTGATTTGTGGAATGGTGTGGCCGGCCATTGTATTTGTAAAAAGGAAATTATTTTTAATTAAATAAAATTTTCTTTTTCATGACAAAATAATTAAGGAAGTTTTTAATTAAATTTCCTTATTTGCCAAGACCAAGGATTATAAAAGAGGGGGTAGAGGTGCCTTCATGGGTGATCAACTCTATTATTCTTCTCCTCTCTTTTCCTCCTTGGTGGCCGGCCCTAGCTTCTTCCTCTTCTCTTCTTCTTATGGCCGGCGGCAACCTCTCTTGGAGCTCTTGATGGTGGCCGGTTCTAGCTAGGAGAAGAAGGAGAGAAAGGTGGTTTTGTTTCTTGCATCCCTTGGAGCTTGGTGGTGGTGGCCGGACCTCTACTTCTCTTGGAGAATTGTGGTGGCCGAAATTTGCAAGGAAGAAGAAGGTGTTTGGTGGTTCTCATCTCGGAAGATTGTTGCCCACACAACGTCCGAGGTTAGAAGAGGAATACGGTAGAAGATCAAGAGGTTTTTCTAAAAGGTATAACTAGTAATTTTTCTTTCCGCATCATACTAGTTATTTTTGGAAATAATACTAAATACAAGAGGCATACGATTCTAGAGTTTCGAATTTGTTTTCGATATAGTGTTCTTTTGTTTTTCTTTTCCTTGTGATTTGATTGTTCTTTTCGGTTAACCTAAAGTTATTTTAGGAAATTAAATATTAGCTTTCTATAAAAGGTTTTGTCTAGTCGGTGGTGGTTGCTCCCATATCCAAGAAGGCCATGTGCCTCGCCACGTCAGTACTGGGAACCGATTATGGAAATTAATATTTAATGGAATTAATAACTTAAGGTGACTTGGGTCAAACGTGTTAAGTTCCGCAGGAGATCCAAGTCAAAACCTAAAAGAACAAATAGATTAAGTTTTGGATCAAACGTGTTAAGTTCCGCAGGCGATCCAAAATTTAATTTAAAAGAACACATGGTAGCTAGGAAAAGGTTCAGACCTTTGTATAAAATTTTTGTACAGTGGAACCTCTAGGTTTTCTGAGTAGCAACCAACATAATGATGTGTTGCTAGATACCGCTCGTTACTTATGCTTCTAAATGAGTTTAGGAGCATTGCCAACGTATAAGAACCTATAGGGTCACACACAAAGGACAATTAGATGGAGATTAGGTTCATATGATGAACCAAGAGGATTAGAATCATGTGATGAATCAAATTGGATTAAGAGTAATCCAAATTGGGCTAACTTGAGTTGGACTCAAGTTGATTCATGTGTTCAATGAGTCTAATTTAGATTATGACTCATTGAATCAATTTAATTAAATGAATTAGATTCATTATATTAAATTGGCTTGAATCAAATAGTTGGATTTGATCAACCATGGGAGTTATAATGTCAAGTTTGACTTGACTTAAGAGGAAGATGAAAAGTCAAGTTTGACTTGACTATTTGCCACCTCAATTGTGAGTTGGCATTAAGTGGCCAATGATGATGTGCAACATCATCAAGGCTAGCACATGTGTGTGCCACATCATGGAGGTTACAAATCTTCTCTTTAATGACCACATTAAATGAGAATGGAGGTTACAACTCCAATAGTGGCCGGCCACTTATGGTGTGGATGAAAAATTGATTTTCATTCAAGGCATTCAACTCATCTTCTTCCTTTGCTCTCATTCTTCTCTCCCTCTCCTCCTCCTTACCATGGCTAATCAAGGGTGCTAGAACACCTTTGTTTAGTCCTTCTCCACCTAGTTTGTTCGTGTGGATACTTCTAGAGAATCGTATACTTGACGATCTCGAGATCCGGCGAACCATTGGACGAGCGGGATTGCGAAGAGCATCGCATCGAGGGTAATATTCTTCTCCTCTGTAGATTTAGTGTAAATCTAAGTTAGTAAACTCGTACTCGTAGTTTTTTGAAAATTTTATTCTTCGTACGGATCCGGTGGCGGGGTTTCGGGGTTTCCGCGACGCGAAAATGCGGTTTTCGCGGTCCGAAAAACCCAACAGTGGTATCAGAGTCATGTGCGAAGTCTTGCACGAGTTAATTTTGGTTTTTATGAAAATATACAGATCTGTAACTTTCTAAAATTCATGATTTTTATAGTTTTAATGGGTATTTTTCTCGTACAAGCGAAGCACAAGTGTTTAGACACTTATAGGCTTCAACTACCGAGAAGATTTTTCCAAAATGGCAAGGTTTCGACCCAAATCGTTTTGGGACAGTGGGCTAAGGCGCTGTAGGATCGCTTATGAGCAACTCGCGATGGTTATATCGCGGGTAGGGGTACTGCCCCTAACCCCACAAGGGGCTTTGTTCCGCGATTGCGCCCGAAATCGCTAAACGGGACCGCCGGGAAAATTTTACTCATAAAATTGTAATAAAAATTACAGAAAATTATAGAAAATACATAATTTAGAATTATGTATTATTTTGTAATAGTCATGGCCCAAAAGACCCAATTGGATTGGTAAAATTGTGTTGTAATTCATATTACGGCCTGCGGCTGTTATTTGTGTTATGTGTGTTGTATATTCGATATGCGACCTGCGCATCGTGTCTTTCTCCATTTATTCTTGTTGTAAATTAGTTTAGACTCGAATGTAACTTGAGTTTCAAAATTGTAATGTACAAAATTGGAGCGGTGGAAGGTCCACTCAAGACGGAGTTACGAGGAGGGCGCGAGCAACACAAGGTGGTCAAAGGAAGGAGCTTGAGAAGTTGTTGACCTTAGGTTGACCATCCGATCTTCTCATTGGCTTGAGAAGATCGTAGTAGGGACATGATATAATCACAAAATTATTTAATTAATTGCTTGTGTGTGTATATGATGCATGCTAAATAGTAATTAATTAGCGCCTAACGATTAGATTAGATCTAAATCATGCATAAGATGCACCCTAACGATTAGATTAGATCTAAATCGTGTACAAGATGCACCCTAATGATTAGATTAGATCTTAATCAAAAACATAAATGCGTATATGATACACATTCGCGATTAAATTCGATCTAGATCGCGTATATGATACACATCGTCGATTAGATTAGATCTCAATCGAGTCAACTCGAAATGCCTACCATGCCGTGATACCTACTACTACCTCGATCACATGATGTTGTTGAATCTGCCAAAGCAGAGCAACACATATTATCTTAGTAGGGTACGGAGGGATAATCTTGGTCCCGCCTATCAACGCATGGGTGAGTACAACTCAATTAGATTGAGTAACTAGTTAACTCGGTTGGATCAAGAACAACTATAGGCATTCTTCCAACGGTTGGAAAGATAGGACATAAATCACATTTATATTAATTCTTGGGCGTATTAGCCAAAGCTAACTCAAGTTTTAATATAACTGCGGATAATGATCCTATAAACAAGAGTTGCATAGAGATGTAATTGGTAATCATTACCTACCGATCATACTAAGTCTTGGGCGAATTAGCCAAAGCTAACTCAAGGGTTAGTATGATGTGAATCTTGTCCCACAAGAATTATAGAATTTAGCGGGAGCATCATTTAGTTAAAGACCTAATTAAATGATTTAAAAGAATATGATATTTATTTTTTGTATTTTTCTGTTATAGATAACAATGACGTCGAATACGAACTCTTTCTCCCTACGTTCTGTCCTTGAGAAGGACAAGCTCAACTGAGCAAATTTCCTAGACTGGTATAGGAACCTGAGAATAGTTCTCACTCAAGAACGTAAACTGTACGTTCTAGAGCAGCCCATTCTTGAGGCACCTCCTGCCACTGCCACGCGAGCAGACAAAGATGCTTACAAGAAGCATCAAGATGACGCATTATATGTGTCATGTCTCATACTCGCAATCATGAACTCTGAGCTTCAGAAGCAACATGAGTTGATGGGTGCTTATGATATGGTTGAACATCTTTGTCACCTATATCAAGGACAAGCAAGGCACTGGAAGAGGAACTGCATAGGATACCTGGAATATCTTAAGAAGAAGAGAAATAAAATTTCTACTTCAGGTGTACATGTTATAGAAGTCAATCTCTCTATTTCTTCATCGTGGGTATTAGATACCGGATGTGCTTCTCACATTTGTACTAATGTACAGGCGCTGAGAAATAGTAGGGCATTGACAAAGGGCGAGGTAGACCTACGAGTAGGCAATGGAGCACGGGTTGCTGCTGTTGCTGTAGGAACTTACCATCTATCTCTGCCCTCTGGGCTTGTAGTGGATTTAGACGATTATTGTTATGTGACTGCATTAACTGAGAACATTATATCAGTTTCTTGTTTGGACAAAAAAGGTTTTTCGTTTATAATAAAGAACAAATGTTGTTCCGTCTATTTAAACGATATGTTCTATTGTAGTGCACCTCTGATAAATGGACTCTATATTCTAGACCTTGAGAGCCCTATCTATAACATTAGTATCAAGAGGTTCAAGTCAAATGACATGAACCAAACCTATTTCTGGCACTGTCGCTTAGGTCATATAAATGACAAGCGTTTATCCTAGCTCCATAAGGATGGTTTGCTTGACTCATTTGATTTTGAATCTTATGAGACATGCGAGTCATGCCTACTAGGCAAGATGACCAAGACTCCCTTTAGTGGGCACAGCGAAAGAGCAACTGACTTGTTAGGACTTATACATAGTGATGTATGTGGCCCTTTCAATGTCGCTGCTAGAGGTGGTTATAGGTACTTCATCACATTTACTGATAACTTTAGTAGATATGGTTATGTATACTTGATGACACATAAATCTGAATCCTTTGAAAAGTTCAAAGAATTCAAGAATGAAGTACAGAACCAGCTAGGCAAAAGTATTAAAATACTTCGATCAGATAGAGGTGGAGAATACCTTAGCCATGAGTTTCGTGACTATCTAGCTAAGTGTGGGATTCTATCCCAACTCACTCCTCCTGGAACACCACAGTGGAATGATGTATCCGAAAGGAGGAATCGTACCTTATTAGATATGGTACGGTCTATGATGAGTCACACAGATCTTCCTACATTTCTTTGGGGCTATGCTCTAGACACGACAGCTTTTATACTCAACCGAGTTCCATCCAAGGCCGTGATAAAGACACCATATAGGATATGGACTGGGAGAGATGCCCAGGTGTCTTTTATGAGGATTTAGGGTTGTGAGGCTTATGTACAACGTCAAGTCTTGGACAAACTGGGACCCAAATATGACAAGTGCTATTTCATTGGATATCCCAAGGAAACTAAGGGATATTACTTCTACATTCCCAGTCAGCACAAGGTAGTTGTGGCAAAGACTGGGATCTTTCTAGAAAGAGATTTTGTTTCTAGAAAGACTAGTGGGAGTACGTTTGATCTTGAAGAAGTTCAATATGCGGACCATAGCACTGAAGACGAGATGGAAGTTGAACTGGAACCACAAAGTGTTGTGGATGATGTTGTTTCTCAAGGAGTTGAGGAACCACAACTAGTTCTAGTAGACATACCTCTTCGCAGGTCTAATAGGGTACGTCGTCATCCTGAGACATACTCATTTCTCTTGTCTGACCATGATGACATTGTGCTCATAGAGGATGAGCCTACCTCCTATCAGGAAGCTGTGATGAGCCCAGATTCCGAGAAATGGCTAGAGGCCATGAGATCCGAGATGGAATCTATGTACACCAACCAAGTATGGACTTTGGTTGATCAACCTGAAGGGGTTAAACCCATTGGGTGTAAGTGGGTCTTTAAGAGAAAGACTGACATGGATGGACTTATCTATAAGGGTCGCTTGGTAGCTAAAGGTTTCAAGCAAATTTATGGTATTAACTATGATAAAACCTTTTCTCCAGTATCGATGTTTAAGTCCATTCGGATCATGCTTGCTATTGCAGCATACCATGACTATGAGATATGGCAGATGGATGTCAAAACTGCATTTCTGAATGGAAACCTGCTCGAGGATGTGTACATGACATAACCTGAGGGTTTTGTAGATCCACAGCATACTAGCAGAGTATGCAAGCTGCATAGGTCCATTTATGGACTAAAGCAAGCTTCTCGGAGCTGGAATCTTCGATTCGATGATGTAATCAAATAGTTTGGTTTCATCAAGAATGAAGATGAGCCTTGTGTCTACAAGAAGGTTGTAGAGAACACAGTTGTCTTCCTCATATTGTATGTGGATGGCATACTACTCATCGGGAGTGATATCCCTTTGCTTCAGTCTGTCAAGACTTGGCTAGGGAGTTGTTTCTCAATGAAGGACTTAGGTGAAGCAGTCCGTATTCTGGGCATACAGATCTATAGAGATAGATCTAAGAGGTTGCTTGGCCTATGTCAGAGTACATATATTGACAAGGTACTCCTTCGATTTGCCATGCAGAACTCCAAGAAGGGATTTCTGCCGATGTCACATGGCGTGAGTCTTTCGAAGACTCAAGGTCCCTCTTATAGAGAGGAGAGAGACCGCATGGATCAGATCCCTTATGCCTCAGCCATAGGATCTATCATGTACGCCATGCTATATACTCGACCTGATGTCTCGTATGCTTTGAGCATGACGAGCAGATACCAGTCAGATCCAGGTGAAAGTCACTGGATAGCGGTCAAGAATATTCTTAAGTACTTGAGAAGGACTAAAGAATATTTCCTGATATATGGAGGCGATGATGAGCTAGCTGTAAAGGGTTACAGTGATGCCAGCTTCCAGACCGACCAGGATGATTATCGATCGCAGTCAGGGTTCGTGTTTTGCATTAATGGTGGTGCTATGAGCTGGAAGAGTTTGAAGCAGGACACAGTCGCTGATTCTACAACAGAGGCCGAGTATATTGCTGCATCAGAAGCAGCAAAGGAAGCAGTTTGGATCCGTAAGTTCATCACTGAACTTGGGGTGGTTCCTAGCATTGCTGACCCTATTGAGCTCTATTGTGACAACAATGGAGCTATAGCACAGGCGAAGGAACCTCGCTCACACCAGCGGACCAAACACATATTACGGCGCTTCCATCTCGTTCGAGAGATTATCGATAGCGGAGATGTGAAGATTTGTAGAGTACCTACAGAGGCTAACATCGCAGATCCCTTGACCAAGGCTTTGGCACAGAGAAAACATGATGGTCACAATAGGTCATTAGGCCTTAGAGCCTACACTGATTGACACTAGTGCTAGTGGAAGATTGTTAGTTAGAGCCCTAGAGCCAATCATTTGATGATTGTTGTATGGACTCATTGTATCATATTCTTGTATATTAATAAAGGCATTTGTTTTGGTTATTATACTTACTTGTATTGGTGCCAAATAAACTAAGTATAATAACGTTCTTGAGTAGAAGGTTCTTACCTATATCAATCGATTGGTTGAATCGATAGTGAGATTATATAGGGAACACTACTCTAAATCATTCCTAGTCGAGTATTAACATTCAGGGACAATGTTAATGCAATAAGACTAGCATGTAGGTCAACTCGATGACTTGATCTCACAAGTCAGGGATATGGAGATATCAAGTTGACACATGGGTATGCATTGGAGAATGTATACTGAATGACACGCCATGAGAAAGTATCATGGATCGTTATATGAGTGTCATATACTTTCTCATGTGGCTATTAGTATGACTATTGGTCCATGGACCTGAAGTCACCATGGTTCCCTACATTAGGAGTTATGTACTTTGGCTTCATCAAACGTCACCCGTAACTGGGTGGACTATAAAGGCGATTACTAGGTATGTAACGAATTATGCAGAGGGATGTGAGTGATGTAGATGGGATCTATCCCTCCTATATGACGGGAGTGACATCGATATTCTTGATAGAGTGAGACCACTAAGTGCATGACCATGCCCAAATGAGTCAATATGAGATGTTGAGCTCATTTGATCGAGTGAGTCTACTTGGAGTTCAAGATTTAGATTGATTAGAAGATGACACGGTCTATGCCTCACATTGATCAATCTAGATGTCTAGGATAGAAGGACAATGTCACATATTGTGAGGAGTCACAATTAGTAGTCACAAGGTGATGTTAGATCTCAACATTCTTATAACTTGGGTAGTAATGATATGTTGCTAGATACCGCTCATTACTTATGCTTCTAAATGAGTTTAGGAGCATTGCCAACGTTATAAGAACATATAGGGTCATACACAAAGGACAATTAGATGGAGATTATGTTCATATGATGAACCAAGAGAATTAGATTCATGTGATGAATCAAATTTGATTAAGAGTAATCCAAATTGGGCTAACTTGAGTTGGACTCAAGTTGATTCATGTGTTCAATGAGTCTAATTTAGATTATGACTCATTGAATCAATTTAATTAAATGAATTAGATTCATTATATTAAATTGGCTTGAATCAAATAATTGGATTTGATCAACCATGGGAGTTATAATGTCAAATTTGACTTGACTTGAGAGGAAGATGAAAAGTCAAGTTTGACTTGACTATTTGCCACCTCAATTGTAAGTTGGCATTAAGTGGCCAATGATGATGTGCCACATCATCAAGGCTAGCACATGTGTGTGCCACATCATGGAGGTTAAATATCTTCTCTTTAATGGCCATATTAAATGAGATTGGAGGTTACAACTCCAATAGTGGCCGACCACTTATGGTGTGGATGAAAAATTGATTTTCATTCAAGGCATTCAACTCATCTTCTTCCTTTGCTCTCATTCTTCTCTCCCTCTCCTCCTCCTTGCCGTGGATGATCAAGGGTGCTAGCACACCTTTGTTTAGTCCTTCTCCACCTAGTTTGTTTGTGTGGATACTTCTAGAGGATCGTACACTTGACGATCTCGAGATCCGGCGAACCATTGGACGAGCGGGATTGCGAAGGGCATCACATCGAGGGTAATATTCTTCTCCTCTGTAGATTTAGTGTAAATCTAAGTTAGTAAACTCGTACTCTTAGTTTTTCGAAAATTTTATTCTTCGCACGGATCCGGTGGCGGGGTTTCTGGGTTTCGACGACGCGAAAAAGCGGTTTTCGCGACCCGAAAAACCCAACAAATAAATAGTAAGTCCCTACAGCAACGGCAACAACTCGTGCTCCATTGCCTACTCGTAGGTCTACCTCGCCCTTTGTCAATGCCCTACTATTTCTCAGCGCCTGTACATTAGTACAAATGTGAGAAGCACATCCGGTATCTAATACCCACGATGAAGAAATAGAGAGATTGACTTCTATAACATGTATACCTGAAGTAGAAATATTATTTCTCTTCTTCTTAAGATCTTCCAGGTATCCTATGCAGTTCCTCTTCTAGTGCCTTGCTTGTCCTTGATATAGGTAATATAGATGTTCAACCATATCATAAGCACCCATCAACTCATGTTGCTTCTGAAGCTCAGAGTTCATGATTGCGAGCATGAGACATGACACATCTAATGCGTCATTTTGATGCTTCTTGTAAGTATCTTTGTCTGCTCGCGTTGCAGTAGCAGGAGGTGCCTCAGGAATAGGCTGCTCCAGAACGTACAGTTTACGTTCCTGAGTGAGAACTATTCTCAGGTTCCTGTACCAGTCCAGGAAATTTACTTCGTTGAGCTTGTCCTTCTCAAGGACATAACGCAGGGAGAAAGAGTTCGTATTCGACGTCATGGTAATCTTCAACAGAATTGAAAGCAAAAAATAAATATCATATTCTTTTAAATCATTTAATTAGGTCTTTAACTAAATGATGCTCCCACTAAATTCTATATAATTCATGTGGGACAAGATCCACATCATACTAACCCATGAGTTAGCTTTGGCTAATACGCCCAAGACTTAGTATGATCGGTAGGTAATGATTACCAATTACATCTCTATGCAAATTTTGTTTATAGGATCATTATCCGCAGTTATATTAAAACTTGAGTTAGCTTTGGTTAATACGCCCAAAAATTAATATAAATGTGATTTATGTCCTATCTTTCCAACCGTTGGAAGAATGCCTATAGTTGTACTTGATCCAACCGAGTTAACTAATTACTCAATCTAATTGAGTTGTACTCACCCATGCGTTGATAGGCGGGACCAAGATTGTCCCTCCGTACCCTACCAAGATAATATGTGTTTGAGTTGACATGATTTAGATCTAATCTAAACGTCGATGTGTATCAAATACGCGATAGATCTAATCTAATCGAAAAGGGTGCATCTTGTACTCGATTTAGATCTAATCTAATCATTAAGGCGCTAATTAATTACTATTTTACTAGCATGCATCACATACACACACAAGCAATTAATTAAATAATTTTGTGATTAGTCATGGCCCTACTACGATCTTCTCAAGCCAATGAGAAGATCTGATGATCAACCTAAGGTCAACAGCTTCTCAAGCTCCTTCCTTTTGACCATCTTGTGTTGCTCGCGCCTTCCGCGTAACTCCGTCTCGAGTGGACCTTCTACCGCTCCAATTTTGTACATTATAATTTTGAAACTCGAGTTACATTCGAGTCTAAACTAATTTACAACAGGAATAAATAACAGAGGCACGACGCGCAGGTCGCGTATCAAGTATACAACACACACAACACAAATGACGGCGCGCAGTCCGTAATATGAATTACAACACAATATTCCAAATCCAATTTGGGTCTTTTGGGTCATGACTATCACAAAATAATACATAATTCTAAATTATGTATTTTCTATTCTTTTTTGTAATTTTTACTACAATTTGTTTTACAATTTTTATGAGTAAAATTCCCGGCCGTCCCGTTTAGCGTTTTCGGGTGCAATCGCGGAACAAAGCCCCTTACGGGGTTAGGGGAAGTACCCCTACTCGCGATATAACCATCACAAGTTGTTCCTAAGCGATCCTACAACACCTTAGTCTGCTGTCCCAAAACGATTTGGGGCGAAACCTTGCCGTTTCGGAAATATTTTCTCGGTAGTCAAAGCCTACAAGTGTCTAAACACTTGTGCTTCGCTTCTACGAGAAAAATACTCATAAAAACCATAAAAACCATAAAAACCAAAATTTACAGAAAGTTACAGAACCTATATTTTTTATAAAAATCAAATTAAACTCATACTCGCTTCGCATGTGGCTCTAATACCACTGTTGGGTTTTTCGGGCCGCGAAAACTGCTTTTTCGGGTCGCGAAAACCCCAAACCCCAAGCCACCGGATCCGTGCGAAGATAAAATTTTTTAAAAACATTACGAATATGAGTTTCTTATGCTAGTTCTAAACTAGATCTACAAGGAGGAGGAATTTACCCTCGATGCGATGCCCTTTGCAATCCCGCTCGTCCAACGGTTCGCCGGATCTCGAGATCGTCAAGTGTACGATCCTCTAGAAGTATCCACACGAAAAAACTAGGTGGAGAAGACCAAACAAAGGTGTGCTAGCACCTTAGATGGTTCGGCCAAGGAGGAGGAGAGGGAGAGCAAGATTGAGAGAAGGAAGAAGATGAGTTGAATGACAATTGAATTCCATTCACTTGCAATTCAAATGTGGTCGGCCACAAAATGTAACCCCTCTCATTTAATGTGGCCGACCACATTAAATGGAAGGGGATTTGTAACCTCCATGAGGTGGCACACACATGTGCTAGCCTTGATGATGTGGCACATCATCATTGGTCCTCCTAATGCCAACTCACAAATGAGGTGGCAAATAGTCAAGTCAAACTTGACCTTTCATCTTCCTTCTCAAGTCAACTCAAACTTGACCAAATCTCTCCCATGGTTGATCTAATCCAACTATTTGATTCAAGCCAACTTAATATAATGAATCTAATTCATTTAATTAAATTGATTCAATGAGTCATAATCTAAATTAGACTCATTGAACACATGAATCAACTTGAGTCCAACTCAATTAGCCCAATTTGGATTACTCTTAATCCAATTTGATTCATCACATGAATCTAATCCTCTTGGTTCATCATATGAACCTAATCTCCATCTAATTGTCCTTTGTGTGTGACCCTATAGGTTCTTGTAACGTTGGCAATGCTCCTAAACTCATTTAGAAGCATAAGTAATGAGCGGTATCTAGCAACACATCATTACTACACAAGTTACAAGAATGTTGAGATCCAACATCACCTTGTGACTACTAATTGTGACTCCTCACAATATGTGATATTGTCCTTCTATCCTAGACATCTAGATTGATCAATGTGAGGCATAGACCGTGTCATCCTCTAATCAATCTAAAACTTGAACTCCAAGTAGACTCACTCGATCAAATGAGCTCAACATCTCATATTGACTCATTTGAGCATGACCATGCACTTAGTGGTCTCACTCTATCAAGAATATCGATGTCACTCCCATCATATAGGAGGGATAGATCCCATCTACATCACTCACATCCCTTTGCATAATTTGTTACATACCCAGTAATCGCCTTTATAGTGCACCCAGTTACGAGTGACGTTTGACGAAGCCAAAGTACAGAAATCCTAATGTAGGGAATCATGGTGCCTTCAGGTCCAAGGACCAATATTCATACTAATAGCCACAAGAGAAAGTATATGACACTCATATAACGATCCATGATATTTTCTCATGGCGGGTCATTCAATATACATTCTCCAATGCATATCCATGTGTCAACTTGATATCTTCATATCCATGACTTGTGAGATCAAGTCATCGAGTTGACCTACATGCTAGTCTCGTCGCATTAACATTGTGCCTGAATGCTAATACTTGACTAGGAATGATTGAGAGTAGTGTTCCCTATATCATCTCACTATCGATTCAACTAATCGATTGATATAGGTGAGAACCTTCTACTCAAGGACGCTATTATACTTAGTTATTTGGCACCAATACAAGTAAGTATAATAACCAAAACAAATGCCTTTATTAATATACAAGAATATGATATAATGAGTCCATATAACAATCATCAAATGATTGACTCTAGAGTTCTAACTAACATGGTCTATTTATAGCCTCTTGGAAAAAGTTATCTTTCCTTTGAGAAGCCTCTAAAGGGATCTAGGGTGCCTCCTAAAAGAATAACATTTACCGTCTTCTTAATGGTAGCCTAACGAATAATGTTCATTGGAGGCACCTCCAAGCTCCATGAGGATGCCCCCAAGGGAGGCGCGAGGGTGCCTCCAATCTCCTTCAGGGCACCTCCAAGCTCTTTAGGGCATCCAGTTAACCTCCAATCGGTTAACTCTTCCTCGCGTTTCTTTAGGTGATGCTCCGGCCATTCAGAGTTGAGCTCACCTGAACCCAACTCCGATCTTCTACTCGAACAGGCTTTCTCCTCAGCTTCTCGTACCTCTAATGGTCCGCGTTCTTCCTTCTCGTCCACCAGTATACTTTTTCGCAGCTTTTCATCCCTCGGATGTACCTAGCCTGTTGACTCATTTTCCGTGCCATCCTTCTCTCTCTCTATGTCTTCCTCTCGACTTCTTATGTTCCTAAGTTCCTACACACTCAAACACAAGGAATCAAAATTGCAGGACCTAACTTAACTCAGTTGACCACATCAAAACTAACCTGGGGTATTTAGAATCTCCCTCTTTTTGATGTATATAAAGCCAAGTTAAATTAGGTTAAAACAAATAAGTAGAAAACAATTATAACTTAGGTATATAAATTAAACATATTTAATTAAATTGCAAATAAATAATAAAGCGTCTCCCTAAACTTAATATCTTCTCCCCTTTGATGAGAGCAAAAATAAATTAGGGAAAAAATAAGTATAGTTAGAAAAATAATCTAAACATTTTTATTGGGGTCGTACACCCAAAGTTGTGGATTTTTATCGAAATGAATTCATAAAGGAATTAATTTTTATGAATTAAGTCTCAAATTTGCAAAAAATAATGTAAAAATTATTTTAAAATTTTGAAAAATATTGAAAATTTTCATTAATATCAAAGATAAGTCTTTGAATGCTAAACCAAGCCTTATATTCCTAGGATCCTTTTCAAATTCTGGGTGTATATGGTCAAATGTTTGCCAAGCTGGAGAGTCAGCCTGATACTGCATGTAACCATCCTTTGTCCAGGATTTAGAATGTCATCTCATATGGGATGATATTTTGGATGACATGAACAAATGTTGTAATCTAGGTTTTATTGGAAAATACCATAAAACCTTATGTGCAATTTTTCTCTTCTCACCAATAGGTTCATTTTTAGATGTTTCCTATCTAAGCTCACTATATATTTTGCATTGAATTCTTTCTTTATCCAACCTCCAAAACAAAGTGCAATAATTAGGGCAAATATCAATCTTTTCGTAACAAAGTTCTAATTGCTTCATCAATTTCTCTGCTTCATATTATGACTTAGGCAAATCATCCATTGCATTTGAAAATGCTTCTCTCAACAAATTTAAAAGTATATCAAAAGTCTTGTTGGTCATTTTGCCTAGACACTTCAAGTGAAGCAAGCGAATAATAAATGCAAGTTTTGAGAATTTCTTACAACCTAGATATAATTCTTTTTTAAATCATCAATTAATTTGTATAATTTCTTTGCCTCTCTAGTTGGAATCTCCTTATCATTTTCAAATTTTGATGTACTAATAATACTATCAATATGTTCTAGGATCCCAAATACCTCTTGCTTATCATGTGCATCCTTTTGAGATGAAATAAAAGTAGAATTTATAAATGCACTATATGCTATCTCTCCATGAGCTACCAAGTGAGTATAACCTTTGATAAATCCATCAACTGTCAAATGATCATAAGCAACCTCTCTTGAAACAAATATACCAATCTTACATCGTGCCTAAGGGTATAAACTCATTCCATTTATGTTTGCATTAGAAAATGCGATGAGCATAGATTATGTATGTTTTTGAGTATCTTTTATTATATATCTTGTTGTATTTCATGAGCATAATTTGCATTCGCACACCCTATTCCTTTGAATTTCATTACTCTTATTCTTTTAGTTCGGAGAACTACTTTTTGCTTTTTTTTTGTTAGGACGTAAGTTTGGAGCTAAAATGGAGCATTGAACATCAAGCCTCATTATTGAGCCAAGCACACGAAGCGTCCATGAAGAAAAATGATTCAAAAGACCATTAAAATAAGGTTTTAATTAAGGAACATGCTTTGGCAATGTCTCATGACACAAACATGTTCATATGAAAGAAATTGGATGCAAAACAACACCAAAACACCCACCCAACAGAGCCCACAGTGAGCACCCATGTTTCTAGGCACGGGCGTGTCCAAAATAGCCCATTTCCAGAGCCGAACATGAGTGCCCATGCTGCAGGGCAAGGATTTTGTTTGGTTCGACTTGCACTGCAGACCAAAAGTAAAATAACCATAACTTTCAGATTGGTTGGAGTTACCGATCAAACCATCTATGGAAATGTAGATATTCCAATATGTACAACTTTGATTCAAGGTCCATCTTGAGAAAACCAAGTCTAAGGATCGAAAACTCCATTTTGGTAGAGCCATGTAAACTTGCTAATCTGGATAGCTTGGGGGAGGTATAAAAGGGTCAAGCAAACCCTTGTTTGACAAGCTTAGACCAGAGGACTTTGTCCTCCTCCTTGGGAGAGAGTTTTTCCCTCTAGGGGAAATCTTAAAGCAATCATCTTCATCTATTCCGATGATTTGTCCACCTCTAACACAACGAACCACTCTGAAGACACCGAGAATCTTCTCCCTAAACATTTCATTATCTCTATTATCTATTTTGATCTGTATGAATGCTGCTCTTAGTGTCTTTGGATTGTAATTCCTTTATTATAGAGTATCCCTCTTGATATGTGAAATTTTTTTTATTTAATCTATATGTTTGCATGTTTCTTATTTGATGAAATGTACATTTTGTTAGATTTTAAGGGATATCCTAAGGCAATCGGCTTATGGTTTTACTATTTATTTGATAAATATAGATTCACTATTTGAGTGCATATTATATGTTTGAATAGTCTTATACTCATTTACTGAATGTTCATAATATAATTCATTGCATGAGAGAATTTATGATTGGATCATAATTTATGATTATCTCTACATGTACAATTATGAACGTATTGGAATTTCTCTAGTCATCAAATTGGTACATTTGGACATCATCAATTCTATAAGACTAGCATGAGTTATACTCCTTGGCTCATCCAAGTAGTTGTTTCTCATTAGTTGGAGACATTGGGATGTCGAGAGTTAAACGTGGATGCTAGTTATGGTAACTAGTTTATTGGAGTGACTTGCTGTAGGACTTTATATGGTTCTCTACATATATGGATATGTCTGTGAAGTTCTTACTATAGTTAAAGTGCGAGTTTTCTTTGACTTGAGGTATACAAGTCATCTTGGTCATGGAGACTTATACTTTGACATATTAAGTAAACATCTCTTGGAGTTGTGGACCCAAGATGATTCGGTATAAGTCAAACTGCTCGAAGATATTTGGATAGCTTATAAAGGATTCACAGCTCCTTACAAGGAGACGTATATCCTATGACCACTCGTTAGGATTATTACTCAAAGTTTTTGGTCAAAACATCGCATGTTAAGAGTATGAGACTCTTGTACATATGTAAAAGTAATTTGAATCCGCATAATAAGTATTACTTGGACTAGGTGCGACGTAGTCAGCCTAGTGGGGGCAGACACATAGACCATGCTCTAAATCAAGTGAGTATAAGATGAGTGAAAGGAACGAGGCACAACTTACTGTAGCTGCTAAAGGGTTCAGAATTAGTTCTGAGATCAATTGTGATTTTATGGTTAATTGGAGACCATGATGTACCACTAGGAGTCACTCATGATCATTTAATAATTATTAGTTAATTATGGATGACCAAGATTGTAACGACCCGCCTTCTACTAACTAAGCTGTAAGGCCGATCGTCACATTATGTTGTGCTAACTATTCTAAGACCATCATCAAATCTAGGTGCGGAAGCTGTACTAATTAAAATTTTGCTAAACTGTCAACATTTCTTGGTTCTACATGTACTAAGGGGTGTAACTAAAGTGTACTTAACATATACTACATCCCCTATGGTCATGGAACTGAAATAAACGTTTTCCAGCTGTTATCAGACCTCCCAATCGATCCACAGATCGATTGGAATGGTTGAATCGATCCAGTGATCGACTCAGCCGGCTACTGTATGCGGGACTTGGGTTGGATCGATCCAGTGATCGATCCAGCACGCTACTGTGCTCGGGACAATATTCTGGATCGATCGGCTGATCGATCCAGACTGGTCAATCGATCCGGTGATCGATCCCAGAGCTCTCTGTTCGCGACAGAAACTGCTGGATCGATCGGCTGATCGATCCAGAAGCCTACTGTTCGCGGAACAAATTGCCCAATCGATCAGCTGATCGATTGGGAACCCCCAATCGATCCACCGATCAATTGGGGTTTCTGATTTTGCAGCTAAGCTATGATTTCAGCACTGTTTCGTGCCTCAATCACATTACAAGTTCTAAAATGACTAGAAAACATTCTAATAACAAATAGCTAGCATTCTAAACAGGTTTACTAACAATCTAAGCAGAGTTTCTATTACTCCATGCATGCAAACACTTAAATAAGCAAAAGTAGCGTAATAAGAAATGCTAAAGGTTCTAATACTTAAACAAACTTGCTGAAATTCCCTAAGATCTTTATTCCAAGTTCCTGCCCACACACATCTTCGTAGCATTGCCCTCCAGCCTCCGCTAGTCCATCTTTCCTTTACCTTTATCTGCAGTATAAGGAAAAGAAAGTATCTGTAAGCTTTCGCTTAGTAAGAAACCATCTACCTCACTAAAACATGCATACGATGAGTTCATGCTTTTGAAAGATGCTGATTGAAAACTTGATAGAGAATGCTAGGCATGGCATACTATCTTACAAAACATAGAAATCAAAACTGGTCATGGCAATAACTGAAGTATCAATAAGAAAGGACTAAACTGAAACATAGCTGAGTTAAACTAAAGCTGAACTAGAACTGATTTAGAATATAATCACATGACTGATTGTGAGTTTGGAAAACTATTATCATAATAGATTAAAATACATAATCATGCTGCTAATGAGCTTGGCAACTATACATGCTATGCGCGCATCCTTAACTAGACCCGAGGTTGCAAATCTCGAATTTTAGTAAGGTTTACTAGGTTATCTAAACCTAGGGACCGACTATGGGAGCCCAGCCCAAGGACATCTAGTCCCGTACAGTGCCCCTACTGAAAGTAAAATACTGGATCATAGCTAACTAATTTATCTTGCTTTTACTAGGTTATCTGAACCTAGATGCGACTGTGGGTGCCCACCCATTGGACCGCAGTCCCATATATGCTGTAGCAAGACGAACTAAGCTATTTTAAATGCTTCTATTGCATTTACTGAGCTACTAAAAATGCCTACTGTAGCATTTTACTGAGCTAAGCATTTTATCGAACACTTAGTGTACTCCAACTCTCCCCTCTATTAGGGAGACCACCTCTAGGTACCCGACGACGTCTAGAATCTCCAACTGAAAGGAGTAAACGTGTCTGGCCCATCTAGAGGTGCTCAACTAAATCCCTAAATCTGCGAGGAGGGTTAAATACACCCTATGCGTCGAAAAATCTACATATAGCTAATTTAAAAGCATTCTATCTTACGAAAAGCTACTTATACTGCAGGTGAGGGGTTTCTTACCTCCTGTTCGGATTTTCTTACGGTTCTAATCGCTAGATCTCCGGAGGAGACGATCCTTACGACGATCTTCTCGCGCCTATGAGTTCTTCTCGCGGAGGGAAGCGCCCTCGTGCTTTTGTGTTGCCGGGAGGTGCTCCTAGCCTGGGGGACGGAACCCTAGCCTTGGCTTGTGGTTGGCGCCGAGAGAAGAAGAGGAAGGGAGAGGGGTCGGCGGAACCTAGGGTGAGGAGGATAAAAGTCACGTTAAAAGAAAAATAACTCTTCACTTAATTCCTCCCTATTTATATTAAGTGGTAATCTCGGCCCAACTTGAATATAAATTTAATTGCTTCCCTTTCCTTTCAGCACGGCCCTGCTGGGTTCACTTGGTTACCATGGTTCACCATAAGTCATAGGACTCAATAGGTCTCGGGTTCAATTCCCGCGTAGGCTATTTTTGTTTTCTATTTATTTTTGCTACTTCCGCTACTCTAAAAATTCTGTAAAAATATCCTAAAATCCCAGAAAAATTATAGAATATTTCTAAAATAGGTTTGAGAATTTTCGGGCGTTACAATCCCCCATACCTTATAAAAAGTTCACTCGAACTTAGAATAACTTTGGGTACTTCTGTCTCATACTAGCTTCTGTCTCCCAAGTTGCCTCTTCTGCCGTGTGATTTTGCCAAATGACCTTTACTAATGGTACTTCCTTATTCCGCAATTTCTTAACTGCTCGATCTACTATCTGAGTAGGTCGACTGTCATAGCTGAGGTCTTCGCGGACTTGTACCAGGTGGGGCTCAATCACCTGGGTGGCATCTGGGATATGCTTTTTCAGCATAGAGACATGAAATACATTGTGGACAACTGACATTTCCTGAGGTAGCTCTAGCTCATATGCTACTCTGCCCACTCTTCTAGTGATAAGGTATGATCCCATATATCTGGGACTTAGTTTGCCCTTCTTCCCAAAACGCATTACCCCCTTCATGGGAGCTATTCTGAGGAACACTGAATCCCCAACTGAAAACTCTAAGGGTCTGCGCCGTATATCAGCATAGCTTTTCTGGCGGCTCTGAGCTGTCTCTATCCTCTGGCGGATCTGCTGTATAGCTGCTGTGGTATCTGCCACTAGATCTGTCTGAAGTTCTAGTTCTTTCTGTTCACCACTCTCATACCAGCAGATTGGAGATCTACACCTCCGCCCATAGAGAGCCTCGTAAGGTGCCATACCAATAGTGGCCTGATAGCTATTGTTGTATGCAAATTCTGCTAAACTCAGATATTTGCACCAACTTCCTTTGAAATCTAGGGCACATGCTCGGAGCATATCTTCAAGTACCTGATTTACTCGCTCCGTCTGACCATCTGTCTAAGGATGGAAAGCTGTGCTGAACTTTAACTTCGTGCCAAACACTAACTGTACACACTCCCAGAAGTGTGATGTGAATCTGCTGTCTCTGTCTGATATAATGGTTCGTGGGACTCCATGTATTCTAACGATCTCCTTGAGATACAACTGTGCTAGCTGTTCCATGGAGTAGGATATCCTGATAGCTAAGAAATGGGCTGATTTAGTCAACCTGTCGACTATTACCCAGATGGTATCAAAACCATTCGTGGTTCTGGGTAATCCCACTATGAAATCCATAGAAATGTCTTCCCACTTCCACTCTAGAATCTGGATAGGCTGCAGACCTCCTCCTGGTCTCTGATGTTCTGCCTTGACTCTCTGGCAAGTCAGACAGGTACTAACGTATCTAGCGATGTCTCTTTTCATCCCGGGCCACCAAAAACGTTTCTTCAAGTCCTAGTACATCTTGGTGGAGCCTGGATGCATCGCATAAGGAGTCTTGTGAGCCTCATCTAGAATCTTCCTGCGTAGTTCCTCCTGATCTGGAACACATAATCTGTCACCAAAGTACAATACCCCACTATCAGATACTCTGAATTCTCCACTGTCTGATTTTGCTAATCCTTGCTTGATTTTCTGAATTTCAGGATCCTGTTCCTGAGCTGTCTGAAGATCACCAAGCAAGGTAGACTCTAACGTCATAGTAGAGAGCTGTCCCACTATGAGTTCAAGACCGAAGTCTGTGATCTCTTTCTGTAGGGGCGGTGACATGGCTGTTAAAGGTAACAAGGTAGCACTGGACTTTCTGCTAAGTGCATCTGCTACCCTATTTGCTTTTCCTGGGTAGTAGAGGATGTCTATGTCGTAGTCTTTAACCAATTCTAGCCATCTGCGCTGTCGCATGTTCAGATCCTTCTGAGTGAAGAAGTACTTCAAACTCTGATGATCTGTATACACTCTGCACTGAGCTCCATACAAGTAATGTCTCCAAATTTTGAGAGCGAACACCACTGTTGCAAGCTCAAGGTCATGGGTAGGATAGTTCTTCTCATAATCCTTGAGTTGTCTGGAGGCGTAGGCGATTACCTTGCCGTCTTACATCAGCACTGCTCCTAGTCCCAACTTAGAGGCATCACTATAAATATCAAAGCTGTCTGTGTTCTCGGGTAGAGCTAGAATAGGTGCACTGGTCAATCTTCTTTTTAACTCGCTGAAGCTGTTCTCATAGTCCTCTGTCCACTGAAATTTCCTGTTCTTCCTGGTAAGAGTTGTCAGTGGGGAGGCTATTCTGGAGAAGTCCTCTACAAACTTTCTGTAATAACCTGCCAGTCCCAGAAAGCTTCTGATCTCGCTAGCGTTCTTGGGTCTTTTCCAGTTACTCACAGCTTCTATCTTACTGGGGTCTACCATAATACCATCCTTTGAGATGATGTGACCGAGGAAGGACACCTGATCTAACCAAAATTCACATTTTATGAACTTGGCGTACAATTGGTTCTGCTGAAGGGTTTGCAGTACTATTTTCAGGTGCTCTGCGTGTTCTTCCTGAGTTCCTGAATAGATAAGAATGTCATCGATGAATACGATAACGAACTTATCTAAGTATTCTCTGAATACCCTGTTTATGAGGTCTATGAAAGTAGCTGGGGCATTTGTCACACCAAAGGGCATGACTATGAACTCGTAATGTCCGTATCTGGTCCTGAATGCTGTCTTGGGTATATCCCCTTCTTTAACTCTCACCTGATGATAACCTGATCTGAGGTCTATCTTAGAGAACACTGCTGCTCCCTTTAACTGATCGAACAGGTCATCTATTCTGGGAAGAGGATATCTGTTCTTGATCGTGACTTGGTTTAGTGCCCGGTAATCTATACACAGGCGCATGCTCCCGTCCTTCTTCTTCACGAACAATACAGGCGCTCCCCATGGTGAGTGACTAGGGCGTATGAAGCCCTTGTCAAGCAGCTCCTGTAGTTGCTCATGAAGTTCCTTCAGTTCTACTGGAGCCATGCGGTAAGGCGCTTTGGAGATAGGATTTGTACCGGGAATGAGTTCTATCTCGAATTCAATCTCCCTGTTTGGTGCTAAGCCTGGTAACTCTTCAGGGAAGACTGCTGGGTAGTCACATACGACTCGGACCTCTGCTAGCTGTTGGTCCCTGTCCTGACTGGTACTGACTACATGTGCTAAAAATCCCGTACATCATGAATCCATTAATCTATGTGCCTTCATAGTTGAGAGAAATTTCTTGGGCTTTCTCTTTGGTTCTCCGACGAACTCAAACTGTGCTTCTGCTTCAGGTTGGAATACAACTTTCTTCTTACGGCATTCTATCGAGGCACCGTATTTGATCAAGAAGTCCATCCCAAATATGACGTCGTATTCAGTCGTATTTAGTAGTACTATCAGATCACAAAAGAGCTCTCTGTTTGCTATAATGACTGGCACTGCTCTAAGCCAGTGCGTGGATGCCATAATTTCTCCTGAAGGTAAGGTCGTCAGAAACTGACTACTGAGTACCTCTGGAGGTCTTGCTAACTTCTCAGCAAATGGCCTGGATATATAAGAATGGGTTGCCCCAGTATTGAATAAGACAGTTGTACTTTGCTGTAAAATACTAATCTGACCTGTAACAACTGTCGAGGCATTTGCTACGTCCTCTCTGGTCAGTGAATAGATCCTCGCATTGGTCGTAGCTAGAGGGGCTTCTAATCTGCCCTGACTGATGTGTGGACCATCTAAAGCAGCTTGCATCTGATGCAACTGTGCTGGCTTAGCTTCGTACTGGATCGGCTGTGGTGGAGGGAAGCTGGCCTTATTCGGACACTGCTTGGCCATATGCCCTTCCTGTCCGCATTCGAAGCATCCTCGTGTGCCCTTACGACAAACTTCAGGATGGAATTTCCCACAAGTAGCACACTTTGGGTAACTAGGCTGCTTGCTAGCTGATCCTCCTTTTGGGTAGCTCCCTAGTTTGCGCTTGTTGCTGGAGTTCCCTTTCCAGTTAGAGCCGTGGGAGCTGTGGCCCTGGTGTTTCTGAGTTCCTGAGCCTCCTTGACCTTTATATTCTGAGAGAACTTGCTTCTGCTGCTTGATGCTATTTTGGTAATGCTCAGTGGTCAGGGCGCTGCTAACTAGTTCTTCAGTGGTTTGTGGCCTAAGAATGCCGCTAGCCACGTTCATTGCTATTTCCGGCCTCAGCATCTTGAGCATCAACCGAACTCGTTCTTTTTCTGTACTGACTAGTTCAGGGAATAAACGAGCCAACCTGTTGAATTTCTTCACAGCTTCCTCAACTGATAGGTTGCCCTGACGAAACTCGGTGAACTCGTCGTAGTGGTGGTTTGTGACCCGCATGTGAAAGAATTTCTCAAAGAACTCCTTCTCAAAGTCCGCCCATGTCATCTGGTTTACTGGGCGCTTCACTCTAATTCTCTCCCACCACATGCGTGCATCCCCTGTCAAGCAGAAAGAGGCGCACTTCACCTTTTCACACTCTGGCCAGTCCAGGAGCTCCATCGTACTTTCTAGTGTTTTGAACCAGGCTTGAGCATCCCATGGTTCGTTGGTGCCTGAGAAATTCTCTGGCTTGACTCTCTGCCACTAGATCAGATAGGCTTCTCTCTGTGTTCCTGCTGCTGGAGCTACTGGTGCTGCAGGCTGGACTGGTGGAACCTCTAAGACTACTGGTGTCGCTAAGTTTGGTTCCGGGGTAACTGTGGGAGTATTCTACTGATTAGCCTTTAAGGTGACTATTTCCTGTTGCTGTTCAGCTAGCTGCTGCTGTAACTGAGCCACTAATGCTGTAAGGTCTGGGGTAGGCACTGAACTGCCTGCCTCATGCTGGGGCTCAGTAGCTGGTGCCCTTCTAGCTGGGCGTCCTCATGCCATTCTAGAGACATAGAGGCATATATGACTAATACAATCTTAATAGAGTAACTACTGTTATCATATTAACTACTATCATAAACAAGCATGCTTTAGTTATATCTGAACATGGAAACAAGAAACATAGAGAAAGTGAGAGACGTTCTTACTTGGAAGCTGCAGGTTCAATGCTGATGTGTGTGTAGGAAGTATGGAAACTGCTCTGATACCACTCTGTAACGACCCGCCTTCTACTAACTAAGTTGTAAGGCCGATCGTCACATTATGCTGTGCTAACTATTCCAAGACCATCATCAAATCTAGGTGCGGAAGCTGTACTAATTAAAATTTTGCTAAACTGTCAACATTTCTTGGTTCTACATGTACTAAGGGATGTAACTAAAGTGTACTTAACATATACTACATCCCCTATGGTCATGGAACTGAAATAAACGTTTTTCAGCTGTTATCAGACCTCCCAATCGATCCACAGATCGATTGGAATGGTTGAATCGATCTAGTGATCGACTCAGCCGGCTACTGTATGCGGGACTTGGGCTGGATCGATCCAGCACGCTACTGTGCTCGGGACAATATTCTGGATCGATCGGCTGATTGATCCAGACTGGTCAATCGATCCGGTGATCGATCCCAGAGCTCTCTGTTCGCGACAGAAACTGCTGGATTGATCGGCTGATCGATCCAGAAGCCTACTATTCGCGGAACAAATTGCCCAATCGATCAGCTGATCGATTGGGAACCCCCAATCGATCCACCGATTGGACTAAACTGACATACTATCTTACAAAACATACTATCTTACAAAACATAGAAATCAAAACTAGTCATGGCAATAACTGAAGTATCAATAAGAAAGGACTAAACTGAAACATAGCTGAGTTAAACTAAAGCTGAACTAGAACTGATTTAGAATATAATCACATGACTGATTGTGAGTTTGGAAAACTATTATCATAATAGATTAAAATACATAATCATGCTGCTAATGGGCCCGGCAACTATACATGCTATGCGCGCATCCTTAACTATACCCGGGGTTGCAAATCTCGAATTTTAGTAAGGTTTACTAGGTTATCTAAACCTAGGGACCGACTATGGGAGCCCAGCCCAAGGACATCTAGTCCCGTACAGTGCCCCTACTGAAAGTCAAATACTGGATCATAGCTAACTAATTTATCTTGCTTTTACTAGGTTATCTGAACCTAGATGCGACTGTGGGTGCCCACCCATTGGACCGCAGTCCCATATATGCTGTAGCAAGACGAATTAAGCTATTTTAAATGCTTCTATTGCATTTACTGAGCTACTAAAAATGCCTACTGTAGCATTTTACTGAGCTAAGAATTTTATCGAACACTTAGTGTGCTCCAACTCTCCCCTCTATTAGGGAGACCACCTCTAGGCACCCGACGACGTCTAGAATCTCCAACCTAAAGGAGTAAACGTGTCTGGCCCATCTAGAGGTGCTCAACTAAATCCCTAAATCTGCGAGGAGGGTTAAATACACCCTATGCGTCGAAAAATCTACATATAGCTAATTTAAAAGCATTCTATCTTACGAAAAGCTACTTATACTGCAGATGAGGGGTTTCTTACCTCCTGTTCAGATTTTCTTACGGTTCTAATCGCTAGATCTCCAGAGGAGATGATCCTTACGACGATCTTCTCGCGCCTATGCGTTCTTCTCGTGGAGGGAAGCGTCCTCGTGCTTTTGTGTTGCCGGGAGGTGCTCCTAGCCTAGGGGACGAAACCCTAGCCTTGGCTTGTGGTTGGCGCCGAGAGAAGAAGAGGAAGGGAGAGGGGTCAGCGGAACCTAGGGTGAGGAGGATAAAAGTCACGTTAAAAGAAAAATAACTCTTCACTTAATTCCTCCCTATTTATATTAAGTGGTAATCTCGGCCCAACTTGAATATAAATTTAATTGCTTCCATTTCCTTTCAGCACGGCCCTGCTGGGTTCACTTGGTTACCATGGTTCACCATAAGTCATAGGACTCAATAGGTCTCGGGTTCAATTCCCGCATAGGCTATTTTCGTTTTCTATTTATTTTTGCTACTTCCGCTACTCTAAAAATTCTGTAAAAATATCCTAAAATCCCAGAAAAATTATAGAATATTTCTAAAATAGGTTTGAGAATTTTCGGGCATTACAAAGATAAATCAGAAACCTATTGGGTTACACGCACTATGAGTCTCTAAAAGACAAAATAAGTTAGAGAATAAGATTCTCAGATTAAGAGATAAATGTTTGGTTGGACCATACATAAGATAAATATAAAAATATTTATCAGAACGGAAGTGTGAATAGGTCACATCTCTTATGAAAGAGTTAGACCCTATTTGATTTAGCCATGAACCAACTTGATTTAGTTGTAAACCAAACCAAGGGGTTAATGAGCTAATTTTTGGTTAAGGCATAATAGGTTGAATTTAGGCTTTCTAATCTAACTCATTAAAGAGGACTATATATTGATATGGTTAAAAGAGAATTAATAAACAATTCATTACTGGCTTGATTAGGTTTTGGAAACTGAAATCCAATACCTCTCTCTCCCTCTCCCTCTCTCTTGCCACCGACCACAACAAGAGGTTCTCCTCTTGTTGTCGTGAGTCACCCAAAGGAAGAAGATATTCCTTTTGCTTCTTCTTCCTCTTCTTGATCCTTCTCCTTCACTCATGGCTACAATCTTCTGAAGGCAAAGCTTGTTCTCTTGGAGTTGTCTTGAAGAACTCGGTGTGGATACAAATACAAGCGAGGTTCGATAATGTCACAAAAGGTTGATACCCTTATTATTATAGGTCATTTGTAAGGTATACTGAGAATAATTGTTATACGATTTCATTTTATTTTATGATCTTGTCTACAGATTGTAGTTTGCATGTGTGTGGTGTGTGTGATGTAATAAATTTGTTTATTTATCATTAAGTCTTCCGCTATGCATGTTTATGAAATGTATTTTTAATATACACTACATCGGGCATATCTCAACATATTTATAGTTTGGATCTACCGTGTTAAAATGATCTTGATACCAAAAGCATGATATTCATATCCTATGAGGGTTTGAGGATGAACTAAAAGGAGAATCTTACCATCTGCCCCATAAAAAGTTGAGACGTGGAGAGTCAGATATGAAAGTGCAACCTGATATGTTGCGACGAATCTTATGTCGTCATGAAGTTTAATGGATAAAACCTAATTCATTATCATGCAGTAGGAAAAGTGGTTAATTAGAGGTTAAGGGATCTTGTGATAGGGTCCCCCTAGGTTTCGATCACTAGTTGTGATCCTTTCGAAAGTAGACAATGATTAGGGTTGGTACATCGTTGTAGTACCAAAAGTTCACATCAGATACGATAGGATGGTCTACCTATATAAATACTCATTGAGGATAGGAAACCAAACATAGATTAGGTGTTTACAATCATTTGGGTGAAACTGAAGTCCTAGAATCACTTCCCTCTTCACTTAATTCCTTAACTTAACTCTTTTCTGTGCCTCTCCCTCAAACGTCTCTCAACTCTTTCAACTCTCTCTCAACTCTATGAACTCTCCTTTCTTTTTCTCTCTTGTTCTAGTGGCACACATACTAACACTCATGATTTTCTAGATAACCTATTTTTCCATTCTGATTAGTACTTGATTCACAGTCTTTGTGAATTAGATCTTTTACTACTTCTCGATACTTCTGTTCACTTGCGGATTTGTACCCACCAAAATATAAAATGTAAGAAACTCTCAACTCCATTTCTATACTCCTTACTTTGTCTTGGTAAAACCATCCAACTCTTATCCATTATGATTCTATAAAAAATATTTATTCAAATAAGTTTAACATTATGATAAATTGAAATTGTTTTTATCATGATAGAAGTAAAACAAGTAAAATGCATATCTAGATAGTAGAATATTTATTTTAAAATACGCTCTGGAAGCATTTTAAAAAGTCAGGTATGTTGGTAGGCAATAGTATATCTCATGATGCTTAGTAGATAGAATTCAAGTTAAAGTAAAATCAGATAATCATAAATTTTAGAAAATATATTATATTTCCTAATATAATTACCACAAGCAAAAGAGTCATAATTAAAACATTACAATTAAGCAGACTTTATCATGATATTACTCGAGCACATTATTAAAGTGATATTTTGCTAGTTAATGGTATAGGCATAAACTTGATTAGATTCATTTAAAAATTTTTAAATGGAACTATGTTTAGATTATTAGTTAGTTTATACAATGTATTAGCGTTATCACATATAAGAAAGGTTTTTGTA
Source organism: Zingiber officinale (assembly GCF_018446385.1). NCBI lineage: Eukaryota > Viridiplantae > Streptophyta > Magnoliopsida > Zingiberales > Zingiberaceae > Zingiber > Zingiber officinale. Next base: position 48,282,165 of record NC_055996.1, on the reverse strand, counting down.
CTTTTAATGGTTCTTGATAGCATTTGTTAAAGTAGACACACCTAGGATGCAACAAAATGAAAATGGCTCAAGGTGTGAAAAATATTACGAGTAGAAAGGTCAACGTGGTGGGCATTAATGCTTCATACATGTAAAAAGGTTTTAATAATATACAGAAATTAAATTATATTATTAGGTCTTCCAACTGCATAGGAATTAGGTAGACTAAGGTATTAACTATAGCAATAATTTATGAAGCAACAAGTAAAAAAAATACTATCAGTGAACCTAAATATAAATGTAATATTAAATAAAAAAAAAGATAGTTCGGTGCACGAAGCTCCTGTTATGTGGGGTCCTGAGGAAGGATCCATTATACGTAGTTTTACCCTACTTTTTACAAGAAGCTATTTCAAGGATTCGAATCCGTGATATAAGATATGGAAAACCTAGAGCTCTATCATAGAACCCTCATTCTAATTGTTAGAAAAAGAAGGAGAAACCTGAGAGGATTAGGACACAAACCTAAGAGACGAATGACGATTTCGGTGCATTGTTGTGTGCGGAAAAGGAAAAAAAAAATTGCAAGCGGCGGCGTGCGGAAAAGAGAACTGCAGCATGCGGAAAAGAGTAGAACTGCAGCGGTATGCGAAGAACTATGGCATGAGAAAGAAATGCAGCATGAGGAAAAGAGGACAAGGTGAAAAAGAGAACTGTAGCGTGAAAAAGAAATGCGGCGTACGGAGAAGAGGAGAAGAGGAGAGGGTTTTAAGTTAACTAATTATTAATAGATTAATATTGATATTTATTAAAAATATCAGGATAAAGGATATATTTATTTTTCAATTTTTTGATAAATGTTATTATTATTGAAAACGTAATAAGCATACAGAGAGAAAAAGAAATAATTGCTTTCTTGAGGAAAAAAAATAGAGAAAAAAAAGGTATTTAGAAGGATTAACAAAAGAAGAAGAGGTGGACTGGTGGAGGACCATAGCTGTGATACCATTATTATCCTATATTACTATTTTTGTTGTACTTAATTATAAGGTGTTTACCATGACACTTATTTATAAGCGTCATTAAGATAATGTCACAATAGGTTATTTTTCTTGTAGTGACACTTCCTTAGAAAATTCTTGTTAACCACAAGAAATATCTATGTATTTTGAGGTTTAGGAGATCATGATTGATCTAAGGATCTAGATGATATGTGTTATTTAACATTTTTAAAGGATATGAATTTTTCAAAATATAGATATGTATACTCAATTAATCAATATTTAGAAAATAATTTTAGGAAAATAAAATTATAAATTTCCAAATATATTTTTAAAATACTTTCAATTAATTAACTTAGCATCTTACTCATTCAAAATCTTCAAACATGGTAAGCTCATGTGTTTTGAGAGATGCATAATTTCAACATGATTTATCTAGGTAGAATTGGTTTGATTTTTAATTAATTTGGAATACATCAGATTTATTCAAATTAGTTTAATTTTATTAAGACTTTAGATTGATTTCATATTGTATAGATTAAATAAATTAGAATTTGCATTATTTAATTGAGGATTTTTCTTGGTTAATTGATTTGTTATTTTAATTAATTTAGATTATTTGACATAAAATTATCAATTAGATTTGATTACTTAAGTTAGAATTTTTAATTAAATTTGGATTAAAATTGATTAAGTTAAAATTAATTAAGTTAAAATTAATTTTGGATTAATTAAGGTAAAATTAATTTTTGATTAATTAAGTTTAAGTTAATTCTAGATTGAGTTAAAATTAATTTTAAATTATTTTTTGATTAATTAATTTAATTATTAAATTTAAATTGATTAATGATTAATTAATTAATTATTATTAAATTAAAGTTATTAATTAATTTCATATTAAATTAGTTAAATAAAAATTATTTAAATTAATTAAGGATAGAATAAAGATCGATTACTTAATTATTAATTAAATTAAGATTGATTAATTAATTATTTAATTTCCGATTAATTAAATTAATTTTTTTTGGATTAAGTTAATTAATAGTTTTAAGTAAATTAATTCTGAATTAAATGAATTAATTATTATGGATAAATTCATCTTTAAATTAATTAATTTTATATTTAATTAAAATGAATTAATTAATTAATTAATTTTGAATTTAATTAATTTCTGATTAAAATTAACTTATTAAGTTATAATTGAATTAAGTTGGAAATTAATGTCGAATTGAATTACTTAGTCAAAATTAATACTACTTTCATATTGGATAATTGGGTTTAATTCCAGATTAATTAAGTTAAAAATAATTTAATTAATGAATATTTTTGGATTAATTAAGTGTAATTGATCAAATCAATTATTATTTTCGTATTAATTAAGTTAGAATTAAATTTGAATTATTAAGTGAATTAAATTTAAATTATTTAAGTTTAATTAACATTAGATTAGTTAAATAAAATTTATATGGTTAAAATTAATTTTGGATTTAATTGATTAATTTCATTTTAGAATTATTATACGGGTTAATTAAATTAAAGTTAATTTTGACTTTAATTAGAATTAATTAAATTTAGATGAAAATTAAATATTAAATTGATTATTTTAGGATTAATTGAATTTTAAAATTTGATTACTTTAATTAATTAATGTGAAGTTAAAATAATTATTTTCAAATTTATTATTAATTATTAAAATGAAGTCTTATTCAAATTAACATTATTGTTATTTTTATTAAAAAGTTAATGTTGATTAAATTAAAGTTAATTTCTAATTATAGTTTATTAAAATTAAAATTAAGTTAATTTGTATTTTAAGTTAAATTAATTTTATTTAAGCCTAAAATTGTTTCTGATTTAGTTAGTTATTTACAAATTAAAATAATTACTTTTAAAGTTGATTTATTAATTAGTTATTTTGAATTAAATATATTAATTATTTAAAGCTAATTAAAGTTAATTTTGAATTAAATTAGATTAAATTAAAATTAAATTTAAATTAAAAGTTATAAATTAATTATGAATTCAGAATTGATAAAAATGATTACTTAAGAATTAATTAAGGTTATTAAATAATTTTTATATTTCAAATTATTATTTTATAATTATTTAAGATGATTATAGTTAATTAAGAATAAAATGAAATTGATTAAAATGATTAACAAATTTGATTTATTTATTTGAATTGAAAAAGGTTGATTGACCTTGTGTTAGATTCAAACTTAGTTTTGTGTTTATTAAGGAGTTTTTGGTGTAAGTTTTCAGGGTATGATAAATCGCAAAGGACATCATTAAAGTAACCACGTGCTTAAGATAAAACTTTCTAAAAATAATTAACTTAAAAAACTTAATACTAAGTTTTAGTTTAAGTAGCTTATGTTTGACTAGGGTAGCTTCAACTAGATCCACTATGTCTAGTGCACCAGATAGAATATATATAATTTAACCTAGACATGTCTTTGATAAAGTTTCCTTAGCCTACTATATTCCAGTTCATTTTGATGCTAGGTGTTCAAGGTTAGTTATAGCCTTTTCAGACCTAACTGTTCTAAATTTAGCATAGCATTTTAAAGCATAAAGTAAACAAACAAAACAAAAAGATAAAAGACATGCTCCCCTTAAATCAATGATACAAGTTTGTTCTTCCCTCCCCCTAGATCACAGATTTGGTATTGTTTGTCTACCAGATTTGTTGTACACAATCCTTTGAGTTCCAAGTATCATATTTAGGTTCTTAGAGCCCAAATTAAACTTTTCTATCATTCCCTTTAGTTCTTCAACTTGACCTTTCAAAAGAAAATTTTCTTCCTCAAGTTTTTAGACTTGAGTTGAGATTCCATCCTGAACTTGGTCAGTTAAGAAACAAAGGTTAGTCTTCTACTTAAGGGCTTTAACCTCTTTAAGTAGTAACTTGACTCAGACATTAGACTTAGTTAATTTTCAAGTTAAGTAAGAAATCATATCATACAACTTATCAACTAAGGGAGGATTTACCTTAGTGTTTGGTTCGTCTGAAATAGATACAGATTCGTGAATTAGACTCAGACTCAGACTCAGACTCAGATTCGAGTTTAGACTTGGGTTCGGACTCGAGTTTACCTCTTTTTTCTTTCACCATTAGAGCCATAAAGCTCATTTGATTTGGTTCCTCAATGTCTGACTCCTCCAAAGATGATTTATTATCTTATATTTCAATGTTAGGTGAATTATTTAAATAAAGATTAGTTTTGTTACCTTTTAAGCGTAGGTTTCTTCGTGAATTTCTATCAACTTATTCCAAAGTTCCTTGGCATTGTTGGTAAGCTCGACTCGATCAAGTTCTTCATTTGTCAAGCCACATTAGATGGTGTATATGGCCCAAGCGTCAATTTGGACCATCTTCTTGATATTGGGAGTCCATCTTTCCATTTCTATCAATTCTCCAAATTAGTCAATCGGTAGTGTAAAACCTTTCTCGATGATGATCATGTATCAATTTCTGTCTTTAAAAATTACTCCATCCGCCTCTTCCATGAATTGAAGTTTTTACCATCGAATAGTGTTGGAAGAGCTGTATTGAACACTTATTGTTAAGACATTTTCTTGCAGAGATAAACTTAGAATGTTCCATGACTTTTTAGGGTCTTGGGTAAGTAGTGTAATAGAGAAAGAGTATTCTAATAAGAAGCAGAAAGATAATTTCAGAACTATTTTTTAAAAGAAGATTTTAAAAGCTTATTTTATTACAAAAATAAAGTTTCCAAAAACTCATAAAAAGTTGTTAAACTTATTTAGAGCAACCTTTCTTTGATTTCAATTCTAGGATAGAAAGTGCAATAGAAGGAGGGGTTACAATTTTAGAACTCTTTTTTAAAAGGAGATTTTAAAAGTTTGTTTTATGACAAAATGAAAGTTTTCAAAAACTCATAAAAAGGTGTTGAACTTATTCAGAGCAACCTTTCTTTGATTCCAATTCTAGGACTAAAAAGTGTGATAGAAGGAGGTTGAATATCGCTTGTCGAAAATTCTTTCTTTTTACAAAAAATAGAGATAGGTAGTGAAATAAAAAAAATAAGATGACATGTTTGATTTACTTAGTTCATAGTCCAGGGACTACTTGATGTGCGTAGATTATATACACTTTTATGCATGTTTTGACGCATATCTACTTATATTTCATGAGCATAATCTATCTTTATTGCACTCTATTTTATTGTAATATCATATTTCCACTCATTTGTCAGAGATCTACTCTTTGTATGTTTTCTTATTGGCAGGATGTGATTTGGAGCAAAAATAGAGCAAAAATGCACACGGGAGTAACTTCGAAATAAATCAAGCTCAGGCTGTGTGAAAGCACACGACCATGTGGCCATCCCAAAGTAGAGAAGGCCATGGCCGTGTGGCCTACCAGAGGAGGAGCAGAACATGGTCGTGTGAATCCACACGGCCATGCCACCTATCTAGAGACCAAACAAGACATGGCTGTCTAAACCACACGGCCGTATCACTTGACCCATAGCCAAGAATAAGCTGGCCATGTGGGTGCCAAATGACCATGGAATGGGTCATGCTAGATCCGTGCCCAGTACTATATAAAGGGTTTTTCTCCCCTTTTCATGAATCTTTGGCTTGGGGCACACCCCCATTCCTTAGAGAAGGGTTCTCCCCCTGGAGGAATCCTAGATTTTTCATCTTCATTGATCCGCCCACCTCCATAGCAAGGAGACTCTCCAAAGACATTGACAACGCATAGCTAAGCATCTCTTCTCCTCATTTATTGTATTTGGGTTGTAAGAATGTTATCCTTCATGTCTTTGGTTTGTTGTTCTTTTACTATAGAGTAGATTCTCTAGATTTAGGATGTAGGAAGTAGTTGTGATGTGATGTGATGTATGAACTATATTTTTGGACATTAACTTGTGCTATGAAGTGTTTATATTATATTTCATATGTGTTGGTGCAAGCTGCACCAGAATCAAATCTGAGTTTTAATGTTGTCAAAGGTTCAAGTTAAGTCTTGTTATGATCTAACAAGTTGACTGAGTGTGCAAGATGTTTACTCAACCGGGAAAGACCTAGTTGGAGGCTAGGCAGGAGAAATCTTAGCAGATCGTGGAATCCAGGTGAAAGTCCAAGAAGGTCGAGGGGACCCGAAGCTTGGCAGTGTGATTGAGAGGTTTGGAGGACCGAAAATCGAAGGAAAAGTCCTGGGGAGCCGATCAAGGCTGAGTGAAAAGTCCAAACTAGATCTGGAGGATCAAAGTTTGACAGGTAGGTTGAGATAAACAAACTGGAGGAGCGGCAGTGAGGTCGGGCTCCCGAAGGGAACAACCTTAGGTCGTTGATCCAACTGAAGAAACCGGGAAGGTTTCTAAGTTGAGATCAAGAACAGCGCTACTGTTCTTTTACTCATTCATTATTATACTATTGTGCTAACATCTGTGTTGCAGGCTGTTTTGGTCTAACACTATTTTTCAAGTTAAGCTGGATCGGTCGACCGAACCAGGGGATCGTTCGACCGAACCTAGTCAGATCAGCACAGAAGTCAGTACAGATCAGAACTGAGCAAGAGTCTGATCAAAGCCTGATCGGTCGACCGAACAGTAAGATTGGTCGACCGAACCTGATGAATCAGCACTGCCAGTTTGTCAGCACCGATTAGCAAGGAAAGGAAAGAAGGGCTGATCGGTCGACCGAACAGTATGATCAGTCGACCGATCCAATCAACTTTAATGGCACAATAAATGAAGATCTTGGTTGATTTCGACGAACAGGGAAAGCAGCTGTTCGGTCGACCGAAAAAGGGGTTCAGTCGACCGAACCATTAAAGACCAGTAAATGCAAAAGATCGAGCCAGCTTCGGACTTCAGCCGGGAAGGAAGGGAGCGGGTTCGGTCGACCGAGAAGAGGGATCGGTTGACCGAACGTCCAAGATACTTATAAAATGTGCTCGAAGTCAGAAGCTACAATAGAACTTACTGATCACAAATTCCTGCTCTGCAAGCGAATCGTCTTCATCCGAGCAGCAAGCTACATCATCCGGAAGTGCCGACCTAAGTTGTATCTTCAATTCACTTGTCGGTAAAATCTGTTTTAAGCTTACATACTGTATTTCATTTAAGCAAGATAGTAGGGTGTTACTATCTTGCTCCATTGTATGATCTGCTTCTTTCTGAAGGATTTCGGAAAGAAGAGTTATAGTGATTTGCTTACCAGTGCGGTCAAGGACCGCGAGCCTTCGAGTAGGAGTCGAGCTAGGCTCCGAACGAAGTAAACAATATGTCTCTCTTTAATTTCCGTTGTGCACAACTTTGAGCTGAAAAGAATAGTTTTTAAAACACGCGATATTCACCCCCCCTCTATCGCTCTCTATCGATCTATCAATTGGTATTAGAGCCTCGTTAGCTCTGAAATTTCTTAACAGATTTTCAAAGCATTTTTAAAACTCTTTCTTTTCTTTTTAGAATAATTTTTTATTTTTACTTTTCAAGCACTACTAATCCCAAGACAAAAGTATTGGAAATAATTTTTCTTTTTGATCTGTGTTTTGCAAGGATGTCGAACTCATATCAAGAAGGTTATAGCACGGTCCGACGCCCACTATTTAAGGGAGAGAATTTTAGTTACTGGAAGAATAGAATGGAGTGTTACTTGAAGTCCGACATCGAGCTCTGGTTCACAATTTTGAAAGGATATACTCCCCCAACGAAGGACGGAACAACAATAGAACCAGAAGAATGGACTCCCCAAATGATCAAGAAGGCACAACTGAACTACAAGGCGATCAACACCATTCAGTGCGGACTCACGAAGGAGGAGTTGAACCGAGTTGGTCCCTACGACAACGCCAAAGACTTGTGGGACTCACTAGTCAAACTACATGAAGGAACCGACGAATCGAAAGTAAACAAACGAGATATACTCTTAAACAATTTATTGAATATAAAAATATTTCCTGGAGAGACGGTCTCGCAACTACACGCCCGACTGAAAGACATCCTCAACGGTCTTCACCTGATCGGACACGATCTCGAAAATCTTGACACGATAAGGTACGCTCTGAACGCTTTTCCGAGGAATGCTTTGTGGGCATCAATTGTAGATGCGTACAAAGTTTCCAAAGATCTTTCAATTCTTAAGTTAGACAAGTTATTTTGTGAATTAGAATTACACGAACAGTCTAACACAAGCCATGTCAAGAAAGGTGTAGCTTTGTATGCAGGTTCAAGCAAGGAGACTAAAACAAAAACCAAGATCGAGTCTGAAAGCGAGTCAGACTCTGACTCAACGAATGAAGAAGAACTAGTCAACATGGTCCGAAGATTGTTGACTAAGAAGAAATTCAGAAGAAGCACTAAGAAGACTCCACCGAACCAGATCCAAAATAAATCAGAAATGATTTGTTATGGATGCAACAAGAAGGGACATTTCAAAAACGAATGCCCAAATAGGAAAGAAGAAAGATCCAAATTGACAAGACGGAAGAAGGCACTTCAAGCAACATGGGACGAAACTTCTTCCGACGAATCCGACGTGGAACAAATGAAGCACTCGAGCCATCTTGCATTTATGGCAAGAAATGAAGATTCCGACTCTGAGTCAGATGAAGAGTATGAATCCGAGAACAACATCGAGTCCGAGGAAGATCGCGGATCCGAAGATCCTAATATGGTAACGATTTATTCTAAGTCAAATTTGCTTAAAGTAGTTAAATGTTTATTTAAAAAATTAGTAAAATCGGAAAAACAAAATAACTTGTTACTTAAGGAAATAGACCACCTTAAGCAACAAGTTAACTTGAGTGACTCAACTAACCAAGTTCAAGTCGGAACTTCGACTCAAGTTGAAAAACTTGAGGAAGAAAATTCTGATTTGAAAGGTCAAGTCGAGCGACTCAAAAAAACTTTTGAAAGGTTCGAAATGGGATTCAAGTGTCTAAATATGGTACTTAGATCACAATGAGCCATGTATAACAAATCAGGAGGGCTTGGCTATAAATCGAACAAAACAAACAAGTCATATTTATCTTTAATTAGTCAAAATGTAAGTCAAGTCCAAGCATGGGTCCAAACAAAACATTTAATCAAACCATTTAAATCAAACTTCTACTTGGTCCCTAAGAGTCAAATTCATTACTTAGATAGACCTTATCTAAGCTATGATTCAGGGGGAGTAATTAGAAAAACAATTCAACCAACTTGATCAATCAAACCAGCACACTTAGGATTAGGTTTATTTTTTTCTAAGAATGGTTAGATGAAAAAAGGTTTACCAAACCCTATAACATAGCATCAGAATGGATTGGGATGATAGTACGTCAAGTAAGCTTTGTCGAAGGCATGTCTAGGCAGAATATGGAATTCTCCCTGGTGCACTAGACTTAGTGGATGTGACTGAAGCTACCCCAGTCAAACATGGGCTAGTTAGACCAAAATTTAGTATTATGTTTTTTGGGCGGGAACAGTTTGGAAAGTCTTCAGCAAGTGGTCTAATGATATCCAAGTAGGTCATATGTCTCGCCGCTGAACTGAAAACTTATTCTTAGGGCGCCTGCTTGATTAACCCAAAGTTAAGTTTGAATCTAACCTGAGTTCAATAACCTTTTCAAATTTAAACTAAATTAAGTCAACTAAATTCAAACTTAATTAATTCAAATTCAAACTTAACCAAAACATAATTAATTCAAATTCAAACTTATTAGTTTCAAATAATTAAACTTAAAAAATTATTTTTAAACTTAAACTTAAAAACTATTTTAAACATAAAAATTATTTTAACACTTAAATATTATTTTTAAACTTATACTTAAAAAATTATTTTATTATCATTTTATACTTAAAATATTTTAAGTATTTTATTATCATTTTATACTTAAAAATTATTATCATTTTATACCTAAAAATTATTTTTAAACTTATACTTAAAAAATTATTTTTAAACTTAAACTTAAAAACTATTTTAAACTTAAAAATTACTTTTAAACATAAACTTAAAAACTATTATTTTATACTTAAAAATTATTTTTAAAACATATAATTAAAAAATAATTTTTAAACATAAACTTAAAAATTATTTTTAAACTTAAACTTAAAAACTATTATTTTATACTTAAAAATTAATTTTAAACTTATACTTAAAAAATTATTTTTAAACTTAAACTTAAAAACTATTTTAAACTTAAAAATTATTTTTAAACTTAAACTTAAAAATTATTTTAAAACTTAAAAATTATTTTTAAACTTAAACTTAAAAACTATTTTAAAAATAAAAAATATTTTTAAACTTAAAAATTATTTTAAAACTTAAAAATTATTTTTAAACTTAAAATTAAAAATTATTTTAAAACTTAAACTTAAAAATTATTTTAAAACTTAAAATTTATTTTTAAACTAAAACTTAAAAACTATTTTAAACTTAAAAATTATTTTTAAACTTAAACTTAAAAATTATTTTAAAACTTATAATTAAAAAATTATTTTTAAACTTAAACATAAAAACTATTTTAAACTTAAAAATTATTTTTAAACTTAAACTTAAAAACTATTATTTTATACTTAAAAATTATTTTTAAACTTATACTTAAAAAATTATTTTTAAACTTAAACTTAAAAACTATTTTAAACTTAAAAATTATTTTTAAACTTAAACTTAAAAACTATTATTTTATACTTAAAAATTATTTTTAAACTTAAAAACTATTTTAAACTTAAAAATTATTTTTAAACTTAAACTTAAAAATTATTTTAAAACTTAAAAATTATTTTTAAACTTAAACATATAAATTATTTTTAAACTTAAACTTAAAAACTATTTTAAACTTAAAAATTATTTTTAAACTTAAACTTAAAAATTATTTTAACACTTAAAAATAATTTTTAAACTTAGTTTAAAAATAATTTTTATAACTTAAACTTAAAAATTATTATCGTTTTATACTTAAAAATTATAATTATTTTATACTTAAAAATTATTTTATTCTTAAAAAATTATTTTAAACTTATACTTGAAAAATTATTTTTAAAACTTAAACTTAAAAATTATTATTTAAACTTAAAAATTATTTTAAAAATTAAAATTTTTTTTTAAACATATACTTTAAAAATTATTTTTAAAACTTAAACTTAAAAATTATTATTTAAACTTAAAAATAATTTTTAAACTGAAACTTAAAAATTATTTTAAACTTAAAAGAAATTATTTTTAAACTTAAATTTAAAAATTATTTTAAACTTAAAAATTATTTTAAACTTAAAAATTATTTTTAACCTTAAACTTAAAAATTATTTTAAAAAAACTGTTCCGTGGACCGAACTAACAGTATGCCGATCGAACCAACGTTGAATTAATCACACAAATTCAATTTATCGATCGACCGAACCGTTTTATCGGTCGACCGAAACCTTTAACTCCAAACCGTTCACCTACTTTTCGCCTACCCTTTATCTCTGCGAGAGTAAATTTATCGGTCGACCAAACACCTGTCCAGTCGACTGAACATCATTTGACCGGCCAAAAAGGACAGTGGTATAAAGGGATCGGTCGACCGAACCCTTGATCGGTCGACCGATCATCCTCTATATAACCAGCAGCGAGCAACCCTCACAACTCATCCAAATTCATTTCTCTCCTCTTCTATTTCTTATTCTGTTCGCCAATCCCGGTCTCTTCCCGTCTGAAAATGCCTCGGTAACTTCCTCTTATTCAATTCCTTTTATTATTTTTGCGCAAGTTATTTACTACATTTTCTTATTATTTTATAGTGAGAAAAATAGAGCTATTGCACAAAGAGAGGCTAGCTCTCTTAATCCTAGCCAGGACCCTAGGTTCTCTACCAAAGACTTGCGTCAATCCTTTCCTAATAAAAAATTTAAAGTGATAGGAACGCGATGTCTAGATCTTCAATTTTATCAAACCTTCTGTCCTGAGGTCATTGACATCACACAACACTATCAGCTAGACAGTATTACCTTTTGTCATCATGCTTATAATCCTATTTTGTGTTCTGAGTTTTATCATAATCTGTGTGAACTTGATTCCCATCATTATAGGACTAGAGTTGCTACTAGAGATATGTTATTTGATCTGGACATGTTTCTTCGATTTCTACGGATCCGACCTTCGGTCAACCGTATCTTTTTTAGTGCTTCTCTTCTTGATCCCTTACCTGCTCCTTTTTCTCATCTGACCCTTGACCTCATGTATGCTGACTTCTTTGAAGGACCCCGTCCTAAAAAGATGTCAACTGTACCCCTTAGTCCAAAAGACAATGCTTTTTATAAGATTATCATCACTTTTTATAAGCTTTTAACTTAAAAAAAAAAATTTCAAACTTTTTTCTACCTTAATCTAAACTTGTTAAAAAATTTCATAAAGTTTTGAACTTCGGATAACTTTTCGTTCTTTTAAAATTTTTGAACTTAGAATATTTTAATACTTCAAAAGTATTTCCATGTTTGAAAATCTAAGTTGTTTTACTTTTCGTTCTTTTAAAATTTTTAAACTTAGAATATTTTAATTCTTCAAAAGTATTTCCATGTTTGAAAATCTAAGTTGTTTTACATTTATGTATGTTATTTTTGGTTTGTTGGTTTTCCCCTATTTTTGATGTGTCAAAGGGGGAGAGATAGTGACTTCAGAGGGAGTTGTTTAACTCAGGGGGAGAATTAGAAATTAAACTACTTGTTTATTTACTTATTGCATATTCTTGACTTAACTTTGAACCTTGGTTGCCAAACATCAAAAAGGGGGAGATTGTTGGTGCAAGCTGCACTAAAATCAAACCTGAGTTTTGATGTTGTCAAAGGTTCAAGTTAAGTCTTGTTGTGATCTAACAAGTTGACTGAGTGTGCAGGATGTTTACTCAACCGGGAAAGACCTAGTTGGAGGTTAGGCAGGAGAAATCTTAGCAGATCGTGGAATCCAGGTGAAAGTCTAAGAAGGTCGAGGGGACCCGAAGCTTGGCAGTGTGATCGAGAGGTCTGGAGGACCGAAGATCGAAGGAAAAGTCCTGGAGAGCCGATCAAGGCTGAGTGAAAAATCCAAACTAGATCTGGAGGATCAAAGTTTGGCAGGTAGGTTGAGATAAACAAACTGGAGGAGCGGCAGTGAGGTCGGGTTCCCGAAGGGAACAACCTTAGGTCGCTGATCCAACTGAAGAAACCGGGAAGGTTTCTAAGTTGAGATCAAGAACAGCGCTACTGTTCTTTTACTCATTCATTATTATACTATTGTGCTAACATCTGTATTGCAGGCTGTTTTGGTCTAACACTATTTTTCATGTTAAGCTGGATCGGTCGACCGAACCAGGGGATCGGTCGACCGAACCTAGTCAGATCAGCACAGAAGTCAGTACAGATCAGAACTGAGCAAGAGTCTGATCAAAGCCTGATCGGTCGACCAAACAGTAAGATCAGTCGATCGAACCTGATGAATCAGCACAGCCAGCTTGTCAGCACCGATCAGCAAGGAAAGGAAAGAAGGGCTGATTGGTCGACCGAACAGTATGATCGGTCGGCCCATCCAATCAACTTTAATGGCGCAATAAATGAAGATCTTGGTTGATTTCGACGAACAGGGAAAGCATCTGTTCGGTCGACTGAAAAAGGGGTTCAGTCGACCGAACCATTAAAGACGAGTAAATGCAAAAGATCGAGCCAGCTTCGGACTTCAGCCGGGAAGGAAGGGAGCGGGTTTGGTCGACCGAACAGAGGGATCGGTCGACCGAACGTCCAAGATACTTATAAAATGTGCTCGAAGTCAGAAGCTACAATAGAACTTACTGATCATAAATTCCTGCTCTGCAAGCGACTCATCTTCATCCGTGTAGCAAGCTACATCATCCAGAAGTGCCGACCTAAGCTGTATCTTCAATTCACTTGTCGGTAAAATCTATTTTAAGTTAGCATATTGTATTTCATTTAAGCAAGATAGTAGGGTGTTACTATCTTGCTCCATTGTACGATCTGCTTCTTTCCGAAGGATTTTGGAAAGAAGAGTTATAGTGATTTGCTCACCGGTGCGGTCAAGGACCGTGAGCCTTCGAGTAGGGGTTGAGCTAGGCTCCGAACGAAGTAAACAATCTGTCTCTCTTTAATTTCCGTTGTGCACGACTTTGAGCTAAAAAGAATAGTTTTAAAAACACGCGATATTCATCCCCTCTATCCCTCTCTATCGATCTATCAATATGTACTATGCTTTGTATGTGTATGATAAAATGTGTGAGGTCAATTTATGTAAATATAGGGTTTTGATCACCATGTAGAGAAAGAGCCTTGGATTGTAAGACCATGGGACCTTGTGACAGAAGGTACCCCTTACTTCCTACAACATTTCCTTGAATGGAGATTGATTCTTTACTAGGGAGATTAATTAAGAGTTTAGAGGATTTTCTCAAATTAATATTAGGAAGTGATTTGTGTAATTTAGGAGCGTATGACTGGGGGGTCTTAGTGACATGGATTCCCTTTTAATCAAACTTCCTAGGTACCTCTTTACTTAATTGAATTAATCTACCATTATGAAGTGATTGTGTAATCTAGGAATATATAACCAGGGGGTCCTAGTAACAGAGATTCCCTCTTAACTGGACTTCCTAGGTACCTCTCTATTTAATGATGATAGAGCTTGGGTAGACTCTCTAGTGTAATCTATGTGGGGATTGTTCTTAGGCTTTAGTTAGAATTCCTACATGAGTGTAAGCATAGAGTTAGGTAGATGAACAATATATAGGGACATTAACTAGCATCGTAACAAAACCAAAATCTTAGCATCTATCATCTATCCCCTTCCAAGATCACCTCTCTCTTCTTCTCCTTAATCTTTCTCTTACTCTCTCTTTTCCAACCAACCTTTTCATTTGTTTAGGGAATTCGTTGTACGAAATCAACTAGTTTTTAATCAACAGTCCCTGTGGGATTGATATTTTTATTACTGACAATGTAGTCATGTACTTGTGGCTTTGTAACACTATTACTCCAAGATTTGTGATCCTTGATCACTTTCGAGTGGGAACTACCTAAAGTTCTCCTCTCCAAAAACTTTTAGAGAAGGAGAAAAACTCGTACATAATATGATGTGAATAAACAAGCTACTATCACCTTAAATGAATACAAGCAATACAAAATATACCGACAATCGAAAAAGTAGAAGATCAAGTAGATTGTCAGAGAGCCTCTCGTCATTGTAGTAGCAACACTTGCACATTTTGAGCAGTAGGAATAGTATGAGATGATGTTGATACCTCAAGGCTTCTTTTATAACTTTTTTTATTCATCAACTGATAATTTTTCGGTTGACTGACCTTTAGAATCTTCCTAACTTTGCATTCAGGTTCACGATCTCCCCAGATTATATCATTCATGAAATTAGCCTGTATCAGTCGATTGAATACCTGTTTAGTTGACTAAACACCAAGAACTTCCTTGTGTTGCTCGATTTGATCTAATCTGATCTTATCTGATCTTCACTTACCAAATATGTTTGGTTGACTGAACTCTATTTTTCCTTCCTCGTGTGATTCGATCTTATCTGATATCTAGTTACCAAAAATGTTCAGTCGAATGATTATGCTTTTAGTCAACTAAACCAATATTTCCTTCTTTGACTCAATTTGAATCTAATCTAATCTCATCACTAGGGATCAATCGACTAAACAACTTGGTTCGTTCGACTAAACCTTTTGATCATGCCTAACTTTATTTTTCTGTAAAATAAAGTTAGCACAGTATAATAATAATGATCCGGTAAAATAAAGTTTAAACCAGATAAATATAGATGCATTAATATGACAGTGAATACTGCCTGATCTTGATTTAAAAACCTTCATTGGTTTCTTGAGTTGGATCACTGCCTAAGGTTGTCCCGACTGGGACACATCCTCACTACTCCACTCTAGGAGCTTACCTCAACTTACCTGCCAAATATCTAATCCTCTATACTTGTTTAGACCTTCTCTAGTCCTGCTTAGTGTCTAATCAACTTGATCGACTAAGACTTTCCTACAACATTGAGTAGCATGATAAATATAAAATAGTAAAGTAAAGTAATTTTAGCAGCATTCAAGATTTGCTGAGCCGTCGACTAGAAACTTGTCAATCATACTTGCTTAGAGTTTATTCCTCTAAAACTTCTCACTATCTAGGGTTCACTCCTTTAGAATTTTCCTTTGCCAAGCCTTCAGTTATCCAGATCCACTTGGACTTACTAGTCACTCGGTAGACTACTCACCACTGTCAAACCTTCAATCACCTTGATCACTTGGACTTTCTAGTCACTAGATGGACTACTTACCATTTCTAAGCCTTCAGTCACCTTGACCACTTGGATTTGCTAGTCACTCTGCAGACTACTCACCACTACCAAGCATCTAGTCACTTTTGTTGGGACCGATGTGCTCGCTAGAGGGGGGGGATAGCGTTTCGGTGTACTTGCGTCGGTTTGCTTCGTCTTGTTGTTGTGCAGTGGAATATTCGAAGACAAACACTCACAATGCTAATACTTAGGATTTACTTGGTATCCGCCTCAAGAAGATGTGACTAATCCAAGGATCCATACACGACACACTATCTCCACTAAAAAATAACTCCTTCTCGATCGCAGCCGAAGGCGGAGAAGCCTCGTACAAACTCACACACAACATAAACACAAATACAAGAAGAAACTCTAAGAATACAAGTGAATACACCTTTCTTCTTGCTACTTGTTGTTGCCTCTTGAACCTTGAAGATGCTCCCCAAGTGCCTTCAAGAACTGGCGTGAGTGCTGGAGAAATCGCTATGAAGATCGCTGAAAGCTCGCATGAGAATATCGTAAAGATCTGTGGAGAAAATGCTCCACCACGGCTATATCCTGTGCTCCCAATCGATTGAAACCAACCTCAATCGATTGCCACATCAGCACCACTCCATCACAGCCATCCATCACCTGCATCCTGCGCAACGGTCACTTCCTAATCGATCAACCAATCAATTGGGACTGCCTGAATCGATCGCCCGATCGATTTAGCGCCTCTCTGTGCTCTCGCATCCATGTGACTTTTGCTACCCAATCGATCGACCGATCGATTGGCAGCTCTTAATCGATCTCCCGATCGATTGGGAAAGCCTCTGTGCTCGCGATTTCACATCCTAATCAATCCAATCGATCGGTTGATCGATTGGGCCTTCCCACAATCACAACACAGTCCAATCGATCGACCGATCAATTGGACCCTGTTCAATCGATCGCCCGATCGATTGAATACTCTGAACTTGACTCAAACTCAAATCCAAAGTCCCAAACCCAACTCCCGGTCAACCGTGACTTGTTGGGTCTCCATGCCTAGCATTTTGCCACACCCGACCAACCTCAAACTAGCCTTTTAGCTTCCTCCATCAGCCTTGCGTCCCTCAGATATCTCCCCATCCTTCAGGCCTTGCCTTCAGGAGCTTCCTTCGACCTCATCCTAGTTGTCGGGTTCTCCTTGCCAAGTCACACTAGTACTTACCTTGCCAAGACTACATGCTTGGATTTACCAATTGCCTGACTCCTCACTCGGACTTTCTCCTTGCCAAGATCACACTTGGACTTTCCAAATGTCTGGCTCCTCACTAGGACTTTCCCCTTGCCTGGCTCCTCACCAGGACTTTCTCCTGCCTATCTCCTCACTAGGACTTTCCCCTTGCCTGGCTCCTCACCAGGACTTTCTCCTGCCTATCTCCTCACTAGGACTTTCCCGTTGCCTGGCTCTTCACCAGGACTTTCTCCTGCCAAGCTCCTCACTAGGACTTTCCAAATGCCTAACCTCCAGTTAGGACTTTCCTAGTCAAGTCTCCTGTCAACCTTGACCTACTTGACTTGTATTCTCATCAACCTGGTCAACCCTTTGACCATCTCCACAACCAGACGATTGCTCCAGCAATCTCCTTATATTGTCAAACATCAAAACTCAAATCCCGACTCAAGCTTGACTCAACTCAAGCTTAGTCGAACTGGTCAAACTTGACCTAGGGAAATTGCCCCAACAATCTCCCCCTTTTTGATGTTTGACAATACCTCTAAGTTAGGCTAAATCCTATAGCCTTAACCTCTTCTTTATACCAAGGCTAATTCCCATAGCCTTAACCTCTTCTTTATACCAAGGCTAAATCCCATAGCCTTAACTGCTTCTTTACACCAAGGATAAATCTCAGAGCCTTGACCTCTTCTTTATCACAGGGCTAATCCCATAGCCTTAATTCCATGATAAAGCATGAATGAAGGTTTCCTTCATTCTCTCCCTTTCCTAGAGGGCAAACTCTCCCTTCTTGGGATGAAGGCCTAACTTAACCTCCAATTCTCCCCCTTTGTCACACATCAAAACCAGAAAATAAACTCTTCTCCATAAGAGTTAACTCTACGTTGTTTACAACCTCATATGTTGTTAACAAGCACACAATGAAGATCTCATATTCTTCATTGCCGCCAAAGCTCTCCCTTGAGATCTACTTCACTTCACAATGCTCACCCTAGAGCATGCATCAACTTAGCAACGAAGATAACCAATCTTCCATTGTTACCCAATACTCAACCCTGAGCATTATCCATCACAAAGGTTTAACCCCCTTCCAAGGTCCTCGAAAGTAAATTTTCATGCATTCAAGGAGTAGCTCCCCCTAAAAATATGGTCAAACTTCTGTCATTGCACCAACAATGACTTGGAGTTCTTAAACAATTAGGAAAACCAAAACTTGAAGTTTTGAGGTTCAAAATTCAATAATGAAACTAAACCCCAATCTAAACTTCACCTAAGTCTATCTTAACCAATCCATACTTGCTTTCATCATGAAAGCTCCCCCTAAATGGATACAAGTGTATTCCAAAGGGTTAGGAATGGTTAATGACCCTTGAAATGACTTAAAGTGCTAAAATCATGCTTTTCAGGCCAAAGTCATACTTTTCGATCTATTGAAGTTGGGACTCAATCGATTGAAACCATCTCAATCGATCCACTAATCAATTCCATGCGCTTCTGCACGCAGAAATTCCCCTTGAGTCAATCGGCTGATCGATCCAGCCTGGGTCAATCGATCAGCTGATCGATTCCCCGACACTCTGTTCGCGGGATTGGCTTCCTAATCGATCAACTGATCGATTGAAGCTCCTCCAATCGATCGGCTGATCGATTGGGTTTTTGATTTCTTTGAAATTCAATTTCAGCGAAGTTCAGAAACTCCCAAAAAAAATCTATAAAATTTTTAAAATCATGAAATTTCATGTATATATTATTTAGGATATATACTATCAAGGAAAAATAGTTTTCTATTAAAATATTTTCTATTTTCAAAGATTGACATAAACTTAAAAACTCTTGAAAACTTCAATGTTTCCTTCTAGTTTGTGACTAACTTTCCAATGATGATTACTATCAAAAGATAGTCTTCACCAAGGTTTTCCAAAAATATTCTAAAATTATTTTCAAAACCAATATCCAATCATATTCTTCGAGCTCAATGCACATGACTTGTACATTAGCTTTCCCAATGATTGGAAGCCACATAACTATGTGTTTTGATGAATCTAAAACTCAACAAGATGCACTAAATCAACATCTTGAGTTTTGTTCACCATCCTAACATCTCACTTGTATCTAATGTGTACTAAAACACATACAAGTCACCTTATGGTTCTTTGTGAGATGTAGATTTGGTTTTGCCCTAGACTAAGGGATCATGCATATCTATCTAGGCACAATGAAACTTATGATCATCCACCTAGGATGTCACTTGGTATCATCCCACTTGTTGGGATATTTACCATTCATGATAATTGCCTTTTGTCCTTAATTACAAGGAAATTGACATAGTGTATGATGATTAATGGCATACATCAAAATAAGTAATTTTCAAACGAAAAGTATGCTAAAGCTACTTGATTTATGTATGACATGACATGGTATTTTTGTGTTTTTCATAATAAAAATGAATGCAACATATGATGTCATGACATATAAAGAGCAAGCAATCATGGCATTTTTAGCATAAGTAAAATATACCTAGATAATCTATCTAAGTATCCTTAATCCTTAGCTAAACCTTAAATTTAATCCTAGATTGCCCATCTCTTGAAGAAATGCCAAAACCCAACTTGACATTTCTTCTACCTCTTCTCATTTGTGCCAATTGAAATTAAAAATTAAATCCTCAAAATTTATTTTACACATTTTACTCCTTTTAAAGATTAATCTTTGAGACTTAAGACATAGATTTGCTCTTAGTTCCTTAAGAACATACTAAGATCTCAACTAAACATTTCTTATCCTTTTTCCAAGTGTGTCAGCTTACATTAGACTTGATTCCTCAAGATTTGGCACCATTTACTCTTCCAAAGAGTAATTAATTTGATTAAGGTTTACATTTCCCTTAATTCCATAAGAAAATGCCAAATTTTCAATTTGGCATTTCTTTTGCTTCTCTCAAGTGTGTCAATTTAAATTAGATTCAACTCCTCAAATTTTGACACATTTTACTCTTTCAAAGAGTAACACTAATAATTCTTTTCATTTTCAAAAGTTAACAATAACCTTGAAAATGCTCTCAAGTGTCAACTTTACCAAGGTTGGGTTACCTACCCTTCCAATTAGAGTTGACACTCTCTAAACCCATCTAGGGTGTAAAGAATATGCTCCTAGGAACCCAAAACCTATTGGTGCTCCTTGGATGCTCTAGGTACTCACTAGGGATGACTTCCCTAGATACCTTCCTAAGGACCTTTTTAGGCTTCTTAGAAGCCTTGGTTACTTCCACTAGGTCACTTCTAGGAATAACTTCCCTTGTAACCTTCTTTGTGACTTTATTTGGCATTTTTGGAGCCTTAGTGACCTTTACTAGATAAACTTTAGGGATGACCTCCCTTGTGACCTTCTTTGTGACTTTGTTAGACTTCTTAGAAGTCTTAGTCACATTGGTCTTGCCAAAAGTACTTTTAAGGATTCCTTCCCTAGTATCTTTGACTTGACCTCTAAACCTAGGGTTGGTCCCATAACTATATGGAACCCTATGATAAGAAGGAACATCCTTATTAGTTTTAGGTTTATATCCCAAACCTTTATGCTTACTAGATTTAGGTTTGTTTCCCAAATCCATCTTACCATTTGATGTTTCTTGGTTCCTTAAACCTAGGTTATGCTCATTTTGACCCTTAAGCATGTTTTCCATTCTTGCTAGGGTCCTTTCTAAATTATTAAGTCTTGACCTTATGATTCTCCACTCTTAAATCCATAAATATGGATTTTTCTTGATTCCTATGAATATTTCTATATCTAGGCATATATCTATAATCCTTATAATTATTGCCTAAGTTGTTATCTACCTTCCTAGACTTAGGTATGGTAGATCTATCATGAGGAAGAATGTATTTGTCCTTAACACTATCATGCTTCCTATTCTCATGATAAATAGCATTAAAATAGTTCAAACTAGACTTAGCATGCTTTTTATCATGTGTCAAAGGAATAGGTTTATTAAATGATACCTTGGATTTTACCATGGAAGCTCCCCCTAGACTTGTGCTTCCTCCTCTGACTTTAGTTGGCTTCTTCCCTTTAGGACATTGACTTCTATAATGTCCTCTTTGATTGCATAAAAAACACACAATGTGCTCCTTACTTTTGCGTTCCATGGGACCAACCACTTTAGGCTTCTCCTTAGCCTTGGTTGCCACTTGGCCCTTCTTCTTGGCCAATTTTGGATACTTGCTCTTATAGTGTCCATGTCCCCTACACTCAAATAAAATGATGTAATTTTTATTTTTAATTGAGCTAATTATACCTTCACATGTAGGGATGGTGCTTGATCCTTCATTTGATTTATCTTGCATTATGTAGGTTGCACCATCATCATCTTCTTCTTCTCCTTTTAAGGATGTGGGTGCTTCCACCTCTTCAACCCTTGAGGATGTGGATGCTTCCACCTCTTCCTCTCTTGAAGATGTGGATGATCTCTCCTCATCTTCCTTCTCATCCTCTTTCTTTTCCTCCTCGAATGTTGCACTCGTGTCAACATCGGATTGATCCTTCTCTTCTTGGACCAATGAGCCCATATCCTTGAGCTCCTCCACTCCTTGGAATTTTGTAAGGTTCTCATGATACGCAATGATCTTTTTCCAAAGATCACTTGTACTCGTGCATTCACCTACACTCAAAATTATGTTAGAGGGTAATAGATTTAAGAAAATTTTTGTTACCTCCTTATCCGCCTCTGCTTGCTCCCTTTGTTCCTCGGCCCAATGTCGAGGTTGGAGGCGCTTCCCCTTTTTTTTCCTTTGGAGCCTCAAATGGATCTTCCAATGCAACCTATTGGTTCCAATCCATTTGGAACCAAATTTCCAACCTCGTCCTCTAATAGTTGAAATCTTCTTTGTCATACGGAGGTGGAATTCGGATATCCCATCCGAGCGGTCCTTCGGACTCCATCTTCTTCCTATAACGCTTTTGCACCCTCGGCAATTAGTCCGTAGAAGAGCAACCTTGCTCTGATACCAATTGTTGGGACCGATGTACCCGCTAGAGGGGGTGAATAGCATTTTGTCGCTCTTGCGTCGGTTTGCTTCGTCTTGTTGTTGTGCAGTGGAATACTCGAAGACAAACACTCACAATGGTAACACTTAGGATTTACTTGGTATCCACCTCAAGAAAAGGTGACTAATCCAAGGATCCACACACGACACACTATCTCTACTAAAAAACAACTCCTTCTCAGTCGCAGCCGGAGGCGGAGAAGCCTCGTACAAACTCACACACAACACAAACACAAATACAAGAAGAAACTCTAAGAATACTAGTGAATACATCTTTCTTCTTGCTTCTTGTTGTTGCCTCTTGAACCTTGGAGATGCTCCCCAAGTGTCTTCAAGAACTGGCGTGAGTGCTAGAGAAATCGCTGTAAGCTCGTAGGAGAAGATAGCAAAGATCTGCGGAGAAAACGCTCCGCCACGGCTATATCCTGTGTTCCCAATAAATTGAAACCAACCTCAATCGATTGCCATGTCAGCACCGCTCCATCGCAGCCGTCCATCACCTGCATCCTACGTAACGGTCACTTCCCAATCAATTGACCAATTGATTGGGACTACTTGAATCGATTGCCCGATCGATTCAGCGCCTCTCTGTGCTCTTGCATCCGTGTGAGAGCTTCTGCTGCCCAATCGATCGACCGATCGATTGGCAGCTCCCAATCGATCACCCGATTGATTGGGAAAGCCTCTGTGCTCACGATTTCACATTTCAATCGATTGACCGATCGATTGGGCCTTCCCACAATCGCATCACAGTACAATCGATCGACCAATCGATTGGACCATGTTCAATCGATCGCCCGATATATTAAATACTCTGAACTTGGCTTAAACTCAAGTCCAAAGTCCCAAACCCAACTCCCGATCAACCGTGACCTGTTGGGTCTCCATGCCTAGCATTTGGCCACACCCGACCAACCTCAAACTAGCCTTCTAGCCTCCTCCATCAGCCTTGTGTCCCTCAGATATCTCCCCATCCTTCACGTCTTGCCTTCAGGAGCTTCCTTCGGCCTCATCCTAGTTGTCGGGTTCTCCTTGCCAAGTCACACTAGTACTTACCTTGCCAAGACTACATGCTTGGACTTACCAATTGCCTGGCTCCTCACCAGGACTTTCTCCTTGCCAAGATCACACTTGGACTTTCCAAATGCCTGGCTCCTCACCAGGACTTTCCCCTTTCCTGGCTCCTCATCAGGACTTTCTCATGTCTAGCTCCTCACTAGGACTTTCTCGTTGCCTGGCTCCTCGCCAGGACTTTCTCCTGTCTAGCTCCTCACTAGGACTTTCCCGTTGCCTGGCTCCTCACCACAACTTTCTCCTGCCTAGCTCCTCACTAGGACTTTCCAAATACCTAACCTCCAGTTAGGACTTTCCTAGTCAAGTCTCCTGTCAACCTTGACCTACTTGACTTGTATTCTCATCAACCTGGTCAACCCTTTGACCATCTCCACAACCGGATGATTGCTCCAGCAATCTCCTTATATTGTCAAACATCAAAACTCAAATCCTGACTCTAGCTTGACTCAACTCAAGCTTAGTCAAACTGATCAAACTTTGACTACTTGGACTTACTAGTTACTCGGTAGACTACTTACCACTATCAAATCTTCAATCACCTTACCACTTGGACTTAATTAAACATATTGTTAAACAAACATCAAAACTTTGGAGGTCGATTCCACCAACAAAAAATTTATAAAAAGAGTCTCAAGGATAAGTAACAAATCAATTCTCTCACAATCCATCTCTTTGGTTTACTGTTCTATTCATGCAAGCAAGTACTGTTAACACTACGAGTATCTCTAACAACCAACGCCGAAGTTTTGCATCTTCTCATTGTTGGTAACATTGTATTTACACTTTATTTCAATAGAGGTATAGTGAAGTTGTTGCTATCCTCCATCATTGTATCAAGTTATTCTCTTCCTTCAAGAGTTTTTCGAAAGGAGAAACATTAGTGAATTGCTTATTCAAAATGACCTAAAGAATCATGGGGCTTCAAGTAGTAGTCACTGGAGTATGAACCAAGTAACCGACTGAGTACCTCATGTTTTATTATTTTTATTACGTATCTCTATGTTTGTGTTCTCATAAAAGAAAAGTTTCAAGGATTGATATTCACTCCCCCCCCCTCTCCCTCTATTGTGCTTTTCAGACCTTTATAGGCATCAGAGCAAAGACACTCTCCACCCTTCAAGTTTTCAAAATATTTTCTTTTATCTAAATAATTTTTTTAGTATTTCTTGTGAGCTTTCATTTCTATTGCACTACTTACTCAAGACCTTAAAAAAGTCTTGGAACATTCTTTTAGTTTTATAATAGTGCAAAGAAAATGGAGCACAAAGAGGGTAAAACATCTATGACCCTCCACCATACGATTAAAAGGATTTCAATTCTAGAGATGAGTAATAGAATGGTTCATACAAAGTGATAGTCTCGACAATTGGATGACATTGAAAAAATCTTCTCTAGACTCAGAGGAAAAAAAAAGGTAATGAATATTTTAATTAATATTTTGCCTAACAAAATCTGATGTAGATTAGGAAAATTCAAAGATGCCCACGACTTCTATGAGATCTCGTCGAAGCTAGAAGATTAATTCAAATTTGAGTTTGAATCCGAGGCTAAATTCTTAAGGTCATCCTCAGAGTCAGACTCAGAAGAACCAAACTAGCTTCATGGCATTAATTACTAAGGAGGAGGTAGCTGGATCCGAATCTGAGTCAGAACAAGAGTCTGAGCCCGAATCTGGGACGTCAATGGTCAAGGGAAAGAATCTTAACAAAGATTCAAAAGGTAAAATTGTAAATTCAAAATTTAAAGTTTATAATGAGTATGGGTTATGTATTAGCCTATAAATATGCTACTTATTATAAGTACTCCATGTTGGTGCAATTTGCACTAATGATCTAACTCAGGTTTTGATGAATGACAAGAGGATTAAAGTTAGAGTGTTTTGTTATCTAATTACTTTACCAAGTGTGTAGGAGTTGACAGTTCAGAAGGACCTGACACCAGGCTGAAATCTAGCTAGGTCTGCAGGACCTGATAACTGGTGGGAAGTCCAGATAGGTTTGCGGGGCCCGATATCTGGCTGGAAGTCTAGTTTGGTCTGTGAAACCTGACAACTGGTCGAAGTCTAGTTAGGGCTATGAATCTGTCAATTGGTGGAAAAACCTGGTGGGTCAAAGGCAAGTCAAGCGACTGCAGTTTGTAAGTGGAGGTAAGCAACTAGAGGAGAGATCCAGTGAGGATGTGTTCCCCGTTGAGGGAACTGTAGACGTCAGTCCAGCTTAGATTCATTTGGAAAACCTAAGATGAGACCTTGATTAGATCCTGGTCTCAGGGAGATAGAATCTAATTACTACTCCTATCTTATTAATATTGTACTAACTCTATTTTGTAGGATAAATATATTTTCTGTTGCCTGAACTAACTTTTTGTTGTAGGGAAGAAAAGAGACAAAAAGTGGTCTGGGCACCCGGAGCTGGTCAGGGTGCCCAGACTAGTGTCACCCGAGCGGATGCCGCAAGCACCTGGATGGTTCGAGCACCCAGAATTGGTCCAGGCATCCAGACTAAAAAACTTATCTAGGAACTGAGTTGGAGTGTGTCAACTAGCCGAGCCATGTCAGCATGGTCTAGGTGCCTGGAATGAGACTATATAAGGACCTTCAACCAGCAGCTTCAGAACAACATTAACTACAACTTTTATATTCAAGTGTTGCTCTGAGAAAACTCCGACGACATCGAAAGGCTGCTCCGAAGTTTGAGGAACAAGAGACTTCATTTTTCTTTCTGTTTGTCGGTAACAAATTTTATTTTTAGTTATTGTACAAAGTCATTGTAATCCTTTTACAAATTGATAGTGATTACCCAACAAAAGTGATCAACGATCGCGGGCCTTGGAGTATAAGTGATCATAGGCTCCGAACTAAGTAAAATCATTTGTGTTAGCGTTGTCTTGTATTTTCTTTATTCCGCTGCGTAACTCGTTTTCAATCACAATTTTTAAAAATTGCTATTCACCCCCCTCCCCTTCTAGTGACTTTACGATACTACACCCCATTGTTACGTATATGCTATTAGAGTGTATACTAAAAGTCTAACTTTTGTAAATATTTGTTTTGAATAAAGAATCACATTTGGTCAAATTATCTACATTTATTTGTTAAGTGTAGTTGTTCAATTAATTTATATTGTAGATAACATAGTGTGTGGTGTCACACACAGAAGATTATGTTATCAGCATATTATAAATTATAAACAGTAGCTCATGATCAAGATGGAAAAGAACAAACCATTGGAAGGTCGTAGTGTAATTAGGTATTAGTTTATCTTAACTATATAATTACACTAGAACACTTAGAGTGTATTGAGTAGGACCATTTAAGGAAAGTTTATTTTATACTGACTAAATAAAAGAACTAGACCTTGGTTATTATGGAAGTGTGTACTCTTAATCCTAATATAATAACAAGTACATATATTTAGTATATATTTCTTTGACTTATCAATGGGTGAGATTTAGTTCGATAAATCAAGAAGCCCGATAAGTTGGGAAATAATATTTCTTATAGTGTGCGTTGTTGATTATAGAAGAAAACTGTGTCCTAGTGATCTAGGTTGATAATGTCTCCAAGAGGAGCTCATAAGGATTGTCATGTTAAACCCTGCAGGTGGACTTAGTCCGACATGACTATAAGGTTGAGTGGTACTACTCTTAGAATTAGATATTAATTAAGTGAGTGTCAGTAGCTCATTTAATTAATGGGCATTCGATATCTTAAACACAGGGAGACTAACACACTCATAGTAAGAAGGAGCCCAAAATGTAATTTGGGATTGGTGCGGTAGTTCAATAATAGTTCTTTAGTGGTATGAATTATTATTGATGAAATTAAGTTGTGTGTTCAGGGCGAACACGGGATGCTTAATTTCATCAACAGACCAAAATCAATTCCTCCTCTCGGTCCCTATTGTAGCATCTTAATTAAAGAGTAATATACCCACCTATATCCACCTTCCTACCCACCATTAGGTGGCCGGCCAAGCAAAGCTTGGAGCCAGGCTTGGGGCCGGCCAAGCCTAAAGGAGGAGCCTTGGTTTGTGGCCGGCCCTAGCTTGAAACCCAAGCAAGGGTGGCCGACCACAATTAAATTAAAAGGAATTTTATTTTTTAAATTTTTCTTATGTGGATCACATGATTTAAAAGAGAGTTTAAAAATTTAAATCTTTCCTTTTATAAGATTCTACAAAAGATTAAGAGAAGGGTTAAATCTCTTTCCTTATTTGTAGATTAAAAGGTTGATTTTAATTTTGACATAAATTTTCCTTATTTGTAAATCATCCACATGTTTAAAGAGAAATTTTAATTGATAAAATATTTCCTTTTATAAACCAACCATGAAGGGATTTTAAAAGAGAAATTTTATTTTTAAAATTTTCGGAAACAAATAAGGAGATTTTAATTTTGTGTTTAAAATTTGCCTTATTTGGAGCAAAGGATGTGGCCGGCCATTAAAAGAGAATAAGGGAGTTTTAATTAATTTTTCCTTATTAGTTCATGTCAAGGAAAATAAGGAGATTTTAATTGTAATTAAATTTCCTTATTTGTCATGACCAAGGATATAAAAGAGAGGGTAGGGGTGACTTCATGAGACACAACCTCTTTTCTTTTCCTCCCTCTCTTCCTTGGTGGTGTGGCCGGCCTCTTCTTCTTCTCTCTTCTCCTTCTTGTGTCCGAACCATCTTGTTCTCTTGGAGTCCTTGTGGTGGCCGGATCTAGCTTAGAGAAAAGGAGAGAACGGAGGCTTCGCTCTTCCATCCCTTAGAGCTTGGTGGTGGTGGTCGAACCTCTTCCTCTCTTGGAGTCTTGTGGTGGCCGAACATTGCAAGGAGAAGAAGGTGACTTGGTGGTTCTCATCTCGAAAGATCGTTGCCCACACAATGTCTGAGATTAGAAGAGGAATACGGTAGAAGATCAAGAGGTCATTAAAGTTTACAAAGAAAGGTATAACTAGTATTTATTTTCTGCATCATGCTAATTTTATTTCTTTGTAAGAATTCCAAACACAAGAGGCTAGATATTCTAGGTTTCAAATTTATATTTCGAATCGTGTTCTTTTGTTTTTCTTTTTTGAACTTGTGTTTCGATTGTTCTTTGTGGTTAACCTAGAGTTACTATGGGAAGGTTAAATATTGAATTTCCTTAAAAGGCTTTGTCTAGTCGGTAGTGGTTGCTCCCATATCCAAGAAGGCCAAGTGCCTCGCCATGCAGTACTGGAAGCCAATTTTGGGAAAAAAATATTTAATCGACTTTGTAACCTAGGTGATTTGGATCAAACGTGTTAAGTTCCGCAGGAGATCCAAGTCTAAACCTAAAAGAACAAATAAGTTAAATTGAGGATCAAACGTGTTAAGTTCTGCAGGCGATCTAAGTTTAATTTAAAAGAACACATGGTAGCTAGGAAAGGTTGAGACCTTGTACAAAATTTTTGTACAGTGGAACCATTAGGTTTTCCGAGTAGCAACCAACAATTGGTATCAGAGCTAGGGTTTACCTCTGTGTGTTTGGTTTTCAGTAGAATTATGCACATGACATACATAATTTAGGCAGGATAATAGTAGGATGTACTAACTCTGTGGATGTAGGATCCAACTATTATGGCTTATAGATATTGTGTATGTGATTGGACCCTTGGACATGTCAAGGGCATTTTATTGTGTGTGCATGATTGTATGTAACTAATACAGCAGGAGCTGTGTTAGCCCTAGGGTTTATTTTACATTTTGTTTGATCTAGACCTCTTGTACATTCCCTTGTGGAATATAGGATCGATGTATGTAAAATTTATTTTATTGTTGTCGCGGATCGTATCCTTGCGAGGCGCGGTATCATTGAAGGACCAGAGGCGCAGCGGAAAAGGAAGCTCGATGGACCCGGCGGCATGAACCCTAGGAGTGGCAGCACGCGAAAGACAGTGATGGAAAAGGTCATAATAGTTGAAAAATTAATTTCCATATTTATTGTTTTTATTTACTGTGATGTGTGTGATGCTAGCCTAGGTTAAAATTCCTCACCTTAAATAATTAAGTGGGAGAGGGATTTTTAGGATAAAAATTTCACGGTCTCCATTACTGGTTTGTAAGTGATGCAAATAAACTTACGCGTTGGCTCTGAGTGCCTTCCTCCATATCAAATGAGTTTGTTTACGGATCACTAGATCAAACTTCTATTTTGGATGACTATAGGAAATTAATTAGGAGCGTGTGATCTTCCCCATCGGAAGGGGCACAATCCTATTTAATGGACTAAGTGTCAAGTAATGGTATATACTTAGGCACATTTAAAAGTATCCTCCCCATCGGAGTCACTGCTATTATTTGTGTGACCGAAGGAAGACCAACTATTAATTTGATTTGTATACGTCCACACTATCGTGGCAAGCAAAATCACCGATTTTTGAGGTGTTGGTTAATTTAAAATAATATTATTTTGTGGAATCAATATTATTCTAAATTTAGAGTATTGACCAAACTTATTTGTGATTCTTAGGTATTCAAATGACCTTCAACCCACTAGCAGCTATTCTAAAAGAGAATAAACTTACTGGTCCCAACTATATAGATTGGAAACGAAACCTAGACATTGTCTTGACTGCTGAAGGTTATAAGTATGTATTGTTAGAGGCCTGCCCTAATGCACCTAATGATGATTCTAGTGAAGAGGAGAATGAGTATTATAGAAAGTGGATGAAGGCAGATGAAATGGCACGATGTTACATTTTGGCATCTATGTCAAATGTATTCCAACATCAGCACCAAGCCATGCCTACTTCTTATGATATGATGTTCAATCTCAAGGAACTCTTCGGACACCAGAATCGGGCTGCTAGGCAAGAGGCAATGAGAAATTTGATGACAGCCACCATATCAGAGGGCACACCTGTAAGGGATCATATCCTCAAGATGATGGCTTCCTTGAACGAAATACAAATACTTGGAGCAGAAATCGATGCAGAAACGTAGGTCGATATTATTCTCCAGACACTTCCTAGAAGTTTTGAGCAGTTTCGCCTGAACTATAATATAAACAAAGGGACATATACGTTGGCATAACTTCTGACAGAACTTCAAGCAGCAGAAGGGTTATTTCGTCATAATTCTCAGACTCATTTTGCTGTAAATGTTTCTACTCCTAAACCGAAAGGAAATAAGAAGAAGAAACAAGTTGGCTCAGCAAAGAAAGTGATCCGACCTCTAGGTACTGGACCAAAAGCTGGAGTGAAGAAGTCGAAAGCCAAGTGCTTCATTTGCAAGCAAACTGGACATTGGAAGGCGGACTGTCCTAATAGGAAAGTGAACAATAAAGGTATATCTTATTCTCTAGTTGTTGAAACATGTTTAGCGGTGTTATCTACCAGCACCTGGTGTGTAGATACAGGAGCCACTGATCATGTCTGCAATTCTTTGCAGGGGTTCCAGGAAACCTGACGACTATATGAAGGGGAGATAACCGTCTACATGGGCAATGCTACGAAAGTGGCGGCTGTTGCAGTGGGAGACATCTACTTGTCTTTTGATAGGAATAGTGTTTTAGTTTTAAGAAATTGTCTCTATGTACCGACTTTTAGAAAGAATTAAATTTCAGTTTCTAAATTATTTGGGGATGGATATTCTGTCTATTTTGATGACAAGGTTGTTGTCAAGAAAAATAGAGTTCTTATCTGTTTTGGTACATTGATTGATAATTTGTATACCTTAAATGCAATTACTCCCACAAAGCAACAAATGGAAATTAATAACGCATCTTCTAAATCTAATAAGAGAAAAGAACCTTCTGAAATGAACCAAACATATCTTTGGCATCTAAGATTTGGTCATATTAACTTAAGTAGGATTCAAAGGCTTATAGCTGATGGACTCTTGGGTTCAATAGAGTTGGAAAACTTTTCAACATGTGAATCTTGCTTGGAAGGTAAAATACCAAAAGACCTTTTAAGGACAAGGGGTATAGAGCCAAAGATGTGTTAGGATTGGTTCATTCTGATTTGTGTGGTCCTATGTCTATCCAGGCAAGAGGAGGTTTCGAATATTTTGTCACCTTTATAGATGACTATTCGAGATATGGATACATTTACTTGATGCGCCGCAAGTCTGAATGCTTTGATAAGTTCAATGAATATAAGGCTGATGTGGAGAAATGTCATGGTAAAAGTATCAAGACACTACGGTCAGATCGTGGTGGTGAATACCTCTTAGGAGAATTTAGGAATTACTTATCAGAAGTCGGGATTCAATCTCAATTATCTGCACTCGGTACACCCCAACAGAACGGTGTGGCAGAAAGAAGGAATAAGACTCTTATGGAAATGGTTAGATCTATGATGAGTTATTCTGAATTACCTAATTCGTTCTGGGGATATGCTCTGGAAACGGCAGTGCATATTCTGAACCTGGTACCTTCTAAATCAGTATCTACTACTCCTACAGAATTGTGGAATGGGTGAAAGCCAGTCTAAGACATATTCGGATTTGGGGTAGTCCAGCACATATGCTGAAACCAGATGCTAATAAGTTGGAATCTTGTACAGAAGTTCACGTGTTTGTGGGTTATCCTAGAGGAATGAAAGGCGGCTTATTTTATAATCCTAAAGATCAGAAGGTCATTGTTAGCACCAATGCCCGATTTTTAGAAGAAGACTATATAATGGATCACAAGGTCATGAGTAAAATTGTTCTAGAAGAAATTAGGGAGGACACGTCTAACTTAGTATCAACAGTACAAGATGAAGTACCACAAGAAACTGCAACACATGTTACAGATGATACACATTTGCAGACGATGCCTCGTCGTAGTGGGAGGGTTGTGAGGCAACCTGAAAGATTCATGTTCTTAGGAGAGTCTTCGGACTTGATCCCTGGAGAACATGAACCTGATCCCCGGGCATATGACGAAGCACTCCAAGATAAAGATGCAGTATCTTGGCAAAAAGCAACGAATTCTGAAATATAATCTATGTATTCTAATAAAGTCTGGGAGCTTGTAGAACCAACAGATGGTGTAAAAGCCGTTGGATGCAAGTAGATCTACAAAAGGAAAAGAGGGACAGACGGGAAGGTGGAAACCTTCAAAGCAAAGCTTGTTGCGAAAGGGTATACTCAAAAAGAGGGAATCGATTATAAGGAAACTTTTTCGTCGGTAGCCATGCTTAAGTCTATCCGGATTCTCTTATCCATTGCTGCTCATATGGATTATGAGATTTGGCAAATGGATGTCAAAACAGCTTTCCTTAATGGAAGTCTTGAAGAAAACATCCATATGAAGCAACTAGAAGGATTCATAGCAAAGAGCAAAGAGCATCTAGTATGTAAGCTTAATCGGTCCATTTATGGACTAAAGCAAGCTTCAAGATCTTGGAACATCTAGTTTAATGAAGTAATCCTGACCTATGGATTTATTCAATGCCCGGATGAGTCTTGTGTATACAAGAAGTGTAACGGAAACGTGGTGGTATTTCTTGTACTATATGTAGATGATATTTTATTAATTGGCAACAATGTCAAAGTATTATCAGACATAAGGGTATGGTTTGTTGGAGGATCGGTGGCTGGCTTGAAGGGGGGTTGGATAGCTAGGCCACCCCCAAATCGATTTCTTCTCTACAAAACGGTTAGTTTGCACAAGCGGAAATATAGAAACACAATGAAACACAAACAAGAACACAAACGCTAACACGCTCGATGTAACGTGGTTCGGAGATGATGCTCCTACTCCACGACGTGTCCTTGAGGTGGACGAGCCCTTGATCCTTCGGTGGATCAGTCCCCGGCAATCTCCGGATAGAGCTTTCTCCTTCTCGGTGGAGCAAACCTCTCACAAGATGATCTCTTCCTCTTTACAAGATAGAGTTTAGGGTTGGAGAGGAAGAGTGTTTGACTTGGAAGCTTTGGGCAAGATTCAGAAGGTTTGCAATGAGTATCAGTAACCCCTTCAATGCCCCAAAGCTCCCCTTAAATAAGAGGAAAGAGTTGATCACCAATCAACTCAAACCCTGACACCAGTCGACTGGTGCTAGCCGTTAGGCAACGCCAACGGCTCTCTTTAGAGCCCGTTTTCTGCCAACGAACGGTCATGTACCAGTCGACTGGTCCCCTTAGTCGACAAGCACAGAATGCTTCTGTGCATTCTGTGAAGCTGGATCAGTCGACTGGTCCCATGACCAGTCGACTGGTCCCAGTACATTCACTCCTCTCATCCTTTCCGGAGTCACCTTTGAAGTCCTCTTCCTCGGCCTTCGTCCCTCAGATGCACCCGAGCCCGCGGCTCCTCTCCGTGCCATCCTTCACGCTACCTTGAAGTCCACTTCCCTCGGCTCCACTCCATTACTCCTCGTCTTGCGGTCCTTCGGATGTCTTCCACACCACCCTTCACCGACTCAACGATCCGAGCCGTTGGATGAGCTTCCCACACTTGGCCGCACCAAGTTCTCATGTGTTCCACAAAGTCCTGCAAGACTCAAACATATATCAAATACATATGAAAGCCTAACTTAAACTCTTTGACACACACATCAAAACCTAGGTCGATTGCACCAACAATCTCCCCCTTTTTGATGTGTGGCAATATGTTTAAGTTAGGCATAAATAACAACTTTGAAAATTTTGAAGCAATATGTAAACATGAAGCATAAAACCCAAGCTCCCCCTTAACACATGCTCTCAACCTTAATTTTCAAAGATTAGTAAACCAAGTAGGTTACTAACTTAACTTAACCTTCCCTTTTCTCCCCCTTTGACACCATCAAAAATATTGTACCAGACACGTACACATACTATGGTATCAATTCTAATCAATGTTGGACCAAAAAATTGATTTCAGAAACCCTCATAGTGCTGTAAGGCTGGTACCAGTCGACTGGTACCTGTCACAGTCGACTGATACATGCTGAATTCGAATTTCAGCCTTCTGAGGCCAACTTCAAAAATGCATAAAAAAAATTCCAGAAAATTCAAAAAATCATGAAATTTTGAACACATATTTCTTGACATGTTCTTCAACAAGGAAAAAATATGTTTTCATGAAAAGTCAAAGTATTTTTGAAATTTTGACCAAATCTCAAAAATCTCAAAACCATGCAAGTTTGTATCAATTTAAAACTCAGTTTTGCACTCATATGTTTCAATATAGCTATACCATAGTAAATAAAACATAGGATTGTTTTCAAAAACATTTAAAATATCCAACTATGATCTATGGGCAAGATGTCCATTAATTAAACATTTGCTTTCCCCATAGTTGGCCTATGATCACTAAACATTGATACACTTCATAACTCATCAAAATGCCATAAGCATAAGTGAATTATTTGTATCATCCTAATATCTCACATTCATGGTTAGAAAATAATACAAATCATTGTGAGATAAAGGTAACCTCTACTTAGCCCTCTTGATCATAAATCTCTATCAAGGCTAAGCCCTCCCCCTTAAGGTCTCAAGTCAACCATATAGGAAAATTTTGAATTATTGACTTCCATGGTTGACTTGTCATAAAATCCTCTAACCCTTGAGGATTGATTTTGGTACCCAATAGAAATTCTTTCTAATTGGGTTGACCAAGTACTCTTTGGGGATCCATTTCCTATCTATGGTCTTTGTTTTGGATTGCCCCCTAGCAAGTAGACAATGATAGGTCTTTTCATTATTTTGTTCATTGTATCCTATCCCATTTTTCTTAAAACTTGCCCTTTGGCTCCCAATGATCATATTTAGGGTTTTAGAGCCAATTTAAAATTTCCTAAGGGCATTGGTAAGGTATTCTATCTTTTCCCTTAATTCCCTATTTTCTTCTTCTAAACATGATACATTTGAACTTGAGGAAGAAAAAACATGCTTATTATAGTCCTTAGAGCACATGGATTCTAATTTTTCTTCAAGCATGCTAATATCATGTTTCAAAGACTTGTTTTTCCTTTTTACCTTGAACAAGTCATCATTTGTGCTTGAAATAATTTTAATTAAAATATAAGGAGGAAGATTATGTACCTCACTTACCGAGAAGTCCGAATCCGATGATTGACCTCCCCCTTCACTTGAGCTCCCCTCTTCATCTTCACTTGAGCTCCTTCCTTCTTCTTGTTCGGATGAGGTGGAGGCTACATCATCAATCCCCATGAGAGCAAAATTGACTATGTGATGCTCTTCTTCCTCCGATGATGATGAAGGATCATCCCATGTTGCTTTTAGGTTTTGAGCCTTCTTCCCCTTTTCTTTTATCTTCTCCTTCTTCTTCTTCCCTTCCTTCTTTTTCAAGAGAGGATAATCATCTCTTATGTGTCCTTCTCCTTGGCAATTGTAGCAAATTATCTTCCTTGTCCTACTTTTGCTTCTTGAGCTTTTCCTAGCATGAGATTTGTTAGATGACAATTTTCTAAAAGCTCTTCTCATTTTCCTTACCATATACGCCTCTTGATCACTATCCATTGAGGCGCTTGATTCTTCGGAGTCGGAGGATGGTGGGGATGAAGACTTCTTCTTCTTACCCTTTCCCTTGTTTGCCACAAGGGCTACTCCTCTTGATCTATTTGCTTCTCCCTCTAATCCTTCAACCCTTGTTTCGTGAAGCTCCATGGTTGAGAAGAATTCATCTAGAGAGCTCTTTTCAAGATCCTTTGAGATATAGAACGAATCTACAATGGAGCTCCATGTTGAGGATCTTGGGAAGGCATTGATAGCCTTCATTATGATGTCCCGGTTGGAGAGTTTCTCACCTACACTTGTTAGACCACTTAAAATTTCTTTAATTTTAGCATGAAGTGTAGATACCTTATCTCCCTTCTCAAGCTTTACATTGTTGAGTTGAGTTCGAAGGAGGTCCCTTCTTGCCAATTTAGACTCCGATGTGCCTTCATGAAGCTCCACTAGCTTCTCCCATAACTCCTTGGCACTTGAGTAGGTTCCAACTCTTGTAACTTCTTGTTGGGGAAGAACATGTAGTAGATGATGAATGGCTTTTGAATTTGCTAGGTGTTCTTCCCTTTGTTTCTTGCTCCACCTTGTTTTCTCAAGTATCTTATTGTCTTGATCCCTAGGCACTTCGAAACCATTTTCCATGATTAGCATAATATCAAAATCGATTTCGAAGAATACCTCCATTCTCTTCTTCCACCAAGAGAAGTCCCCTTCGAATTTGGGTGGATGAATGTTTGAGCCGGCCATTGATGATGTTGTTCTTCTTGGCGATTAGTCCGTTGAAGAGCGTCCTTGCTCTGATACCAATTGTTGGAGGATCGGTGGCCGACTTGAAGGGGGGTTGGATAGCTAGGCCACCCCCAAATCGATTTCTTCTCTACAAAACGGTTAGTTTGCACAAGCGGAAATATAGAAACACAATGAAACACAAACAAGAACACAAACGCTAACACGCTCGATGTAACGTGGTTCGGAGATGATGCTCCTACTCCACGACGTGTCCTTGAGGTGGACGAGCCCTTGATCCTTCGGTGGATCAGTCCCCGGCAATCTCCAGATAGAGCTTTCTCCTTCTCGGTGGAGCAAACCTCTCACAAGATGATCTCTTCCTCTTTACAAGATAGAGTTTAGGGTTGGAGAGGAAGAGTGTTTGACTTGGAAGCTTTGGGCAAGATTCAGAAGGTTTACAATGAGTATCAGTAACCCCTTCAATGCCCCAAAGCTCCCCTTAAATAAGAGGAAAGAGTTGATCACCAATCAACTCAAACCCTGACACCAGTCGACTGGTCCATGCACCAGTCGACTGGTGCTAGCCGTTAGGCAACGCCAACGGCTCTCTTTAGAGCCCGTTTTCTGCCAACGGTCATGTACCAGTCGACTGGTCTTAGGACCAGTCGACTGGTCCCCTTAGTCGACAAGCACAGAATGCTTCTGTGCATTCTGTGAAGCTGGATCAGTCGACTGGTCCCATGACCAGTCGACTGGTCCCAGTACATTCACTCCTCTCATCCTTTCCGGAGTCGCCTTTGAAGTCCTCTTCCTCGGCCTTCGTCCCTCAGATGCACCCGAGCCCGCGGCTCCTCTCCGTGCCATCCTTCACGCTGCCTTGAAGTCCACTTCCCTCGGCTCCACTCCATTACTCCTCGTCTTGCGGTCCTTTGGATGTCTTCCACACCACCCTTCACCGACTCAACGATCCGAGCCGTTGGATGAGCTTCCCACACTTGGCCGCACCAAGTTCTCGTGTGTTCCACAAAGTCCTGCAAGATTCAAACACATATCAAATACATATGAAAGCCTAACTTAAACTCTTTGACACACACATCAAAACCTAGGTCGATTGCACCAACATGGTTGTCCAAACAATTTGATATGAAGGACTTAGGAGAATGTGTACACATTCTTGGGATCAAAGTTATAAGGGATCGCAAGAAAAGAATGTTGTGTCTATCTCAAGCTTCATATATAGATACAATCCTTGCTCGTTTTAGCATGCAAAACTCCAAGAAAGGTTTTCTACCTTTTAGGCATAGAGTGACTTTATCTAAAGAGATGTCTCCGAAGACATCAAAGGAGATAGAAGACATGAAGGCAGTTCCTTATGCCTCAGCTGTAGGAAGTCTAATGTATACAATGCTATGCACGAGACCGGATATCTGTTTTGCCGTGGGCATGGTTAGCAGATATCAAAGTAACCTTAGACAAGGACATTGGACTGTGGTAAAGCATATTTTGAAGTACCTAAGAAGGACTAGAGATTATATGCTAGTTTCCTAGGCAGATGATTTGCTCCCTGTGGGTTACACGGATTCAGATTTCCAATCGGATAGGGACAATAGTAAGTCAACCTCAGGATATGTGTTTACTTTAGGAGGTGGAGCCATATCATGGAGGAGTGTTAAGCAGAAATGCGTTTCAGACTTTACCATGGAAGCTGAGTATGTGGCAGCCTCAGAGGCAGCCAAAGAAGTAGTATAGCTCAGGAGCTTCTTAATGGACTTAGATGTGACTCCTGATTCGCCCAAAATTATTACAATTTATTGTGATAATAGTGGTGCAGTAGCAAATTCGAAGGAACCACAAGCCCATAAGGCAAGTAAACACATAGAGCGCAAGTACCACCTGATACGAGATATCGTGAAGTGAGGAGAAGTTGTCATCGCCAAAATTACATCAGCGGATAACCTGGCAGATCATTTCACTAAGGCCCTTCTAGCAAAATCTTTTGATCGGCATGTTGAGGGGATGGAAATCAGATATATGGCAGCAGACATGGCAGCTTAGTCTTTTAGTATAAGTGGGAGATTGTTAGAATGTATACTAAAAGCCTAGCTTTTGTAAACATTTGTTTTGAATAAAGAATCACATTTGGTCAAATTATCTACATTTATTTATTAAGTGTAGTTGTTCAATTAATTTATATTGTAGATAACATAGTGTGTGGTGTCACACACAGAAGATTATGTTATCAACACCTTATAAATTATAAACAGTAGCTCACGATCAAGATGGAAAGGAACAAACCATTAGAAGGTCGTAGTGTAATTAGGTATTAGTTTATCTTAGCTATATAATTACACTAGAACACTTAGAGTGTATTGAGTAGGACCATTTAAGGAAAGTTCATTTAATACTGACTAAATAAAAGAACTAGACCTTAGTTATTATAGAAGTGTGTACTCTTAATCCTAATATAATAGAAAGTACATATATTTAGTATATATTTCTTTGACTTATCAATGGGTGAGATTTAGTTCGATAAATCAAGAAGCCCGATAAGTTGGGAAATTATATTACTTATAGTGTGCGTTGTTGATTATAGAAGGAAACTGTGTCCTAGTGATCTAGGTTGATAATGTCCCCAAGAGGAGCTCATAAGGATTGTCATGTTAAACCCTACAGGTGGACTTAGTCTGACATGACGATAAGGTTGAGTGGTACTACTCTTAGAATTAGATATTAATTAAGTGAGTGTCAGTAGCTCATTTAATTAATGGACATTCAATATCTTAAATACAGGGAGACTAACACACTCATAGTAAAAAGGAGCCCAAAATGTAATTTGAGATTGGTGCGGTAGTTCAATAATAGTTCTTTAGTGGTATGAATTATTATTGATGAAATTAAGTTGTGTGTTCAGGGCGAACACGAGATGCTTAATTTCATCAGCAGACCAAAATCAATTTCTCCTCTTGGTCCCTAACGTAGCCTCTTAATTAAAGAGTAATATACTCACATATACCCACCTTCCTACCCACCATTAGGTGGCCGGCCAAGCCAAGCTTTGAGCCAAGCTTGGGGCCGACCAAGCCTAAAGGAGGAGCCTTGGTTTGTGGCCGGCCCTAGCTTGGAGCCCAAGCAAGGGTGGCCGGCCACAATTAAATTAAAAGGAATTTTATTTTTAAAATTTTTCTTATGTGGATCACATGATTTAAAAGAGAGTTTAAAAATTTAAATCTTTCCTTTGATATGATTCTACAAAAGATTAAGAGAAGGGTTAAATCTCTTTCCTTATTTGTAGATTAAAAGGTTGGTTTTAATTTTGACATAAACTTTCCTTATTTGTAAATCATCC
Organism: Zingiber officinale; assembly: GCF_018446385.1. Taxonomy (NCBI): domain Eukaryota; kingdom Viridiplantae; phylum Streptophyta; class Magnoliopsida; order Zingiberales; family Zingiberaceae; genus Zingiber; species Zingiber officinale. The sequence goes on along the minus strand of NC_055996.1, from coordinate 48,242,128 downwards.
ACATGTTTAAAGAGAAATTTTAATTGATAAAATATTTCCTTTTATAAACCAACCATGAAGGGATTTTAAAAGAGAAATTTTATTTTTAAAATTTTTGGAAACAAATTAGGAGATTTTAATTTTGTGTTTAAAATTTGCCTTATTTGGAGCAAAGGATGTGGCCGGCCATTAAAAGAGAATAAGGGAGTTTTAATTAATTTTTCCTTATTAGTTCATGTCATGGAAAATAAGGAGATTTTAATTATAATTAAATTTCCTTATTTGTCATGACCAAGGATATAAAAGAGAGGGTAGCGGTGCCTTCATAAGACACAACCTCTATTCTTTTCCTCCCTCTCTTCCTTGGTGGTGTGGCCGACCTCTTCTTCTTCTCTCTTCTCCTTCTTGTGTCGAACCATCTTGTTCTCTTGGAGTCCTTGTGGTGGCCAGATCTAGCTTGGAGAAAAGGAGAGAAAGAAGGCATCTCTCTTGCATCCCTTGGAGCTTGGTGGTGGTGGCCGAACCTCATCCTCTCTTGGAGTCTTGTGGTGGCTGAACCTTGCAAGGAGGAGAAGGTGACTTGGTGGTTCTCATCTAGGAAGATTGTTGCCCACACAACGTCCAAGATTAGAAGAGGAATACGGTAGAAGATCAAGAGGTCATTAAAGTTTACAAAGAAAGGTATAACTAGTATTTATTTTCCGCATCATGCTAGTTTTATTTCTTTGTAAGAATTCCAAACACAAGAGGTTAGATATTCTAGGTTTCGAATTTATGTTACGAATCGTGTTCTTTTGTTTTTCTTTTTTGAACTTGTGTTTCGATTGTTCTTTGTAGTTAACCTAGGGTTACTATGGGAAGGTTAAATATTGAATTTCCTTAAAAGGTTTTGTCTAGTCGGTTGTGGTTGCTCTCATATCGAAGAAGGCCAAGTGTCTTGCCATGCAGTACTGGAAGCTAATTTTGGAAATAAATATTTAATTGACTTTGTGACCTAGGTGATTTGGATCAAATGTGTTAAGTTCCGCAGGAGATCCAAATCTAAACCTAAAAGAACAAATAAGTTAAACTTAGGATCAAACGTGTTAAGTTCTGCAGGCGATCCAAGTTTAATTTAAAAGAACACATGGTAGCTAGGAAAGGTTCAGACCTTGTACAAAATTTTTGTATAGTGGAACCATTAGGTTTTCCGAGTAGCAACCAACATCCGCAATTGCACAGATTCGTCGTCAGTAATAAAAATATCGATCCCACAGGGACTGGTTATAAGCACTGGCAATTGTTCACTTAGGTTTAGCTAGACTACCAATGGTTTTGAATAATCTAAGGAAGAAAAGTCGGGAAGCAGAATTGAGAGCGGCAGGGTCAAAGTGTTCACTTGGTTGTGAGGAGTTCTAGGAGGTCGGTTTCGTCATGGTGGTATTGATGTGTCACGTTTTATCCTACACTCGCTGTCCTTTATCATGCGATTGCCGGAAGCTAAAGCGACTATTCTTAAGTGACAGAATAAAGAAGGACCTAAGAAGTCCTGTTACGATTTACCCCTGTCACTAGGGCGCCTCTGCAAATCTTGAGGATACGACTCTAATTGGTAAGTTAAGAATAGTGGTTAAGAGCTAAGTTTAGTCTCTTGCTTCCTTGGAGAGAATTTGCCTCTCCTTTTAAGGAAGTATCCTAGATGTCCGTGAACGGGTTACCCCTGTCACTAGGACCCCTTGGGTGTGCGATCTAGGGATAATCCTCTACGAGGTTAACAAGTTCTTCACAATCAAGCAACAAGCAATTGAAACAAAGCAGGAAAGATCATCCAACGATTATAAGCATAATGCGAGTTTTACATCAATCCGAACCACGACTACTCCCTAATCCTAGAACAAAGGATCTACTCCATGAGTGCTAGAGAAATATCTGAAAACGTAGTGTAGACAAACATACAGTCTTCAGATATGGAGAGAGAAAGAAGGAATATGCTTATCAGATGACGACGAGTGGCCTTCCGATCCAATTCTCTGCTTCTAGAGTCAATGTGGTGGTGGAAGATCCCTGGACGGAGGTCCAAGATGGCGTAGGATAGCTCCAAGATCTCTCTTCCAATGACGGATCCTCCCCCCTCTAAAAAGGGTTAAAAACCCTTATATAGCTTAGGCTTCGGCCGCGGTGGCACAACCATGTAAGGATGGCACGGCCGTGCCCTTCTTTGACTCTGGCTGCGCTGCACGGCCGTGCCAATAGGCACGGCCGTGTGGTCTCTGGGCTCGGTCTCCTAGGGCACGACCATGCAGGGTTGCACAGTCGTGCAAAGCTTCGTCTCTGGCTTGGGGTGGCACGACCGTGTGCTGACTTGCCTTTGTCTTGGCTGCACGACCATGCAGGGTTACATGGCCATGCAGCTTTCCTCTCCTGTTTAGCCACACGGTCGTGCAGGGTTGCACAGCCGTGTTATCTGGCTTGTTCCGGTGCATCGATAATCCCTGTTCAAGCTCCGAAAGTCATCCCTGTCAACACAAAACCAAATAAAAAGCATATATCCGAACAAAATAATATATATATGATGAATATAAGATAAAAGAGGCGATCATGCGAAGAATATATGTGCATAAGGCAAGTGAATGTGCTCTATAACATATGTAAATGATCATAATATTTGCGCACATGACACCCCCAGACTTGAACCTTTACTTGCCCTCAAGCAAAATGCTACAAACTATGTTTATGAAATCCTGCAGTGTTTCATAATCCTTAATGTATTCACCTAACTCTATCAACTAGTTTCATTGATAAGCATGACTGTGGAGTAACCTAAGTATGGCCAAGCATAAGTCCTTTATGCTCGGTGCAGTAAGTAGCTCAAACTCTTCAAGTTTCAATTTTCTGTCCTAGTTAAGTCGTCATACAATCGAGTTCCTAATGTTCCCGGTGATAGGCACTTACCTGCCACACACTTAGTTCATTTTCCTTAAATCACACAAGGTCTCAAAGGGTACTTCTTGGAATCAAGAGAAACATAACATTCATTTTCCCAATAACCTAACTCGGTCTCAAAGGGGTGAATTGTTAGTTTCCACTCATGACAACTGTTTTTATTCCTTATTATATTTTTTTTTGGTGCTATAGAGGTGTAGCACTTATTTCACATGCGATGCATATGTTGGGATTTAGATTTTTCAAATGAGCTTCCATGATCCGAGGTTATCCAGTAACCAAAATGTAAATAAGAAATCACCATGGGAACAAAAGTACTAAACAATTTGGATGAATCATAACTATTTTAAAAGTATATCTACCATTCAAGATTAAGTACTTAAGTGTAGTGAAAATAAGTCCTTAAGGTTAGGACAAAACTCATACCAAACTCCGTATAATACTTAGCTTATTTCATGCTACTAAAGATAGAGAAAGGAGATACACCAAATATACTAACACTATCTGAACAATACATGAACTAAGAAAATGTTGGACATTTTACTATTGGACAAGTTGCAGAAGAAGTATGGATGGTCTTGATGTTCTCAAATATACTTCAGAAAGAAATGAAAAGAAAGTGCAAATGAAATGCGAATAAACAAAATAAGACCAAGTAAAACAAAAACTAAGAAAGAGAAATACTTGACTCGACTCAGGTTGTGCAACAACACCCCCCCCCCCCCCCCCCCCGACCTAAACCCTTCCCCCTCCCCAGGAAAAAAAAACGGGGGGGGGGGGGGGGGGGAAGGGGGCCCCCGGTGTGGGCCCGGGGAAATCTAGGCATACCAGGAAGATGACCAAGGTGTTAATGATATTGATACAAGACGTCTACTTATTGTCGAGTGATATCCATATCATCCATAAAAATTCTCATTCTTTCCTGGTCAACTTCATAATCCTGAATGAACCCAGTCACCTAACTATGAAAGTCTCTAGTGAACTGAAAATGATCTCGCACCTCCCTAAAGTGATCATCAGATAGCTTGAAGTGACCCTCCAACAATTGTTGTTGGGCATTGTTCTTCTCATGAAGGGACTCTAAAGAGGTGCGGAAGTTAGAAAAATCGAACCTAGAGGGTCCCGTGCCATAGGCAAAAGAGTGCCTAGGAGGTTTCGGATATCCGGAAGGTTGCAGGACACCTGATGACGAAGTCTCTTGGTGGAACTCGGTCTCTACTGCAGAGGAGGGAAAAGTCTCAGGGGCTGGATCAGTGATCACCCAATTCGCGGGGTTGCGAACTGAAGTGCACTCGGGACAAGGAAGGGGTAATGGAAAACCATAATTTCTAGGAAAGGCAAACTCATTCTCATCCCGACAAATCATCTTCATTGCAAGACAAGAATCGATGTCGATCTTGTCATTGCCATGAATAACCTCTAATCCATCAAGCTCACAACATAAATTAAATGCTATTAGAGTGATCAATCCACCAAACACTATCGTCCCCGAAGATGCCTTAGCTGCCCTTACAAGAGTTTGCAAGAATGGAATTCGGAATCAAAATCGACTTTCTTCAACATTGCCCAAAGAGAATAGAGTTCTATCTTTCTAACCACCCCGTCACTCTCTACTCGACCAAAGATCGTTTTGCTCATCACTCGGTGTAGGTATCTAAAGGTCGGGTTTTGCATGCGGGATGCCTTGGCTCTAGAGGATTCATAAGGGTCGTTTGATTCGGTTATTGACCTCCAAAATTCATTCCATCTAATCCCACCATCAAATCCTCAGGCACCACCACTAGGTAAACCAAAACAATCGTTAAAATCATTAAAAGTCCACCAAACTTCTTTATTCATCATCCTAAAAGTTACGATCCCTATGTAGTCCTCTTCAGATGAAAATTTAACATCATTAACATCAATTGAACTCGAGAATTCAAGGGCTAGACGAGGGTAAGTCGGTGCATGAGAGTACATAATATCATTCCAATCTAAAGAGATAATCATCCAATCAATGTCATCCCTAATTCCTAGCGCATCCATAGTAACGGGATCCATATATTTAGTGCATACAATTTTTCTAGCAACAAGGTTATCATATCTAGCCTTTTTATCATGATTTCTAAAAACAATATTGAACTCATTTTCGTTACCTTCATCGCGTGCCACCATCTTTCCTTTACCTTTTGATGATGAAGCTTTCCCTTTGCCTTTGTCACCTCCCGGTGCATCTCCTTCTCCAGATCCACCACTTCCTCGACGAAGTCTCTTTAAGATCAGCGACATGATGAGCTTTGAGGAATTTTAGAGATGAGTCTTGAGGATGGGAGTGAGGGGAGAGAAGGAATAAGGGATTTACTTCTCTTTTCTAAATTGGTGGCTTGAAAAGGTGTTAGATCTTGATGTAGATCTAAGAAAAAGGGAACTCTAGAGGGGGAAATTAGGGTTAGATGAGGTGTAGTGGGGAGGAGAAAGGTTTTGGGAGAGAAAGAGGTGAAAACCAGGGTTTCTTGGAAAAGAGTGTGGCACACACAGGCTGGGGCACGCCCGTGTCTTATAGACACGACCGGGTTAGGTTGGGTGTTGCACGGTCGTGCCAAATGGCATGACCTCCTTCTTTCTCCCCTTGGCCGAAGTAGCACGGCCGTGCCGGATGGCACGGCCCCTATCTTCTTCTCCTCTGTACACGTCCGCACGGCCATGCCGATTGGCACGACCCTTGTCTCTTTCCTCTCTGCACAAGCCACACGGTCGTGTAGAGTTTCACAGCCTGTGGCCCTTTCTTTTTTACTGGCTTCACACGGCCGTGTGAGGTCACACGGCCTCCTCCTTTAAGCTCGGGATGACTCGTCCTTCGTTGTTCTGGCTCCTCTAATGCCTCCACACCCATGAACTACTCACCGCCAGCTCGTGGAGGACATGCACATCCTGAAAATAAACAATCAAGAATAAAACACTTAATTAATCCTACCAAAGAAACAAAACATATAATGGAATGATAAACTAAAATGCAAAGACCCTTGGGTTGCCTCCTAAGAAGCGCTTGTTTTAGGTCTTTAGCTCGACCCCGTTTCAGTCAGTGTGGACTAAATCCATGGGAGCACGACTCTCCTCCTAGGGTTGATGCTCCAGTCTGTGTTTTAAGTTTCGCTCGTGCAAGACAGATGTACTTCTTGTTGCTCGCGAGAGGGGAACTCACATGGGAACTACACTCCTCGACTTTTTGTATGTTGGTCTTGTGAGAATTTCCCTGAGAAGAGGGGTTGCAGATGGAGGAATTAGATAAATCAAACTCGATCTTTTCTTTGCCGATCTCCAAGGATAACTTATGACTTTTTACATCGATGATAGCTCCAGCTGTGGCAAGGAATGGTCTTCCAAGGATAATCAGCATCTTAGGGTCTTCCTCCATATCCAAGATGATGAAATCTGTGGGAACTATACATCCACCCACTTCAACTGACACATCTTCCACTATTCCCATTGGGTATCTGCATGAATGGTCAGCAATTGCAGTGTCATAGTGGTCAATTTAATGTTTTGGAGGCCCAGATTCTTGCATAAAGAGTACGGAAGTAGGCTAACGATGCCCCCCCAAGTCATAGAAAGCTCTCGGTGTCAGTTTAGAACTAATTTTACACGGTATGGAGAAACTTCTTGGATCCTGAAGCTTTGGTGGAGAATTCGCTGTAAGGAGAGCGCTGCAATTCTCTGTTAATGCTACAGTATCGAAGTCGCCCTTCTTCCTTCTGTTAGATAAAATTCCCTTTAAAAATTTTACGAACTTCGGCATTTGGTGCAGTGCATATATCAGTGGTACTTCTATGCAGATTTCTTTTATCTTCTTCAGGAATCGGTTGAATTCTTCGTCTTTCTGGGATGCTATAAGCTTCTGAGGAAAAGGGATCGCCTGATTCTGTGGGGTAGCTTGGAGAGTTTCTTCAACTTTTTTAGTAACCTCTTCTCCATCCCTGTTTTGAGTCTGATTGGACATTAGGAGAGTGGGCTCCTTCTCTGAGTCAAGCTCCTTCTGAGTAATGATTTGAGGATCTCCCATAGTACGTCCGCTCCTCAGCTCAATGCGGTTGCAATGTTCCACTGGATTTAAATCTGGCTTCCCTGGGAATGTACCCTGTGCTCTTGAGACGGATTGAGCTATCTGGGCTATCTGGCTGTCTTGCATCTTCTAGTGTTTTTCTGAGTTTTCCAGGCTCTGAGTCAGTTGTTTGATATTGCTCCTCATCTCCTTTTGCTCTGAGATAGTTTCCTCAAGCATCCTTTCAATCCTGGACAGTTGTGAAGGTTGCTGTTGTCTAGATTGGTAACTCTGTTGCCCAGGCTGATAATTCTGATGTGCTGGTCCTTGATCCTGATTATTCCAGTACGAGAAATTATGGTGGTTCCTCCATCCAGGGTTGTATGTATTGGAGTACAGATTATTTTGCCTCTGATTATAGCTGGTTATTGCATCACACTGCTCAAGTTGGTTCATATGTGCCTGAATCGGCCCAAAGGGCCAAGTGTCTTGAGCGTGATCCATACTTCCACAAGTGTCGCAAACACATGCCATCGCATTAGCTGTGTTGTTCCCCATGACTTCAAATTTCTTGGTCAGAGTGTCCAGCTTTGCAGACATGAGTGTAACTACATCTACATCGAATTTCCCTAACGCTTTAATTGGATTCCCCGTAAAAGAGCCATTAGATCTTTCAGATGCCCATTGATGGTGGTTCTATGCCACATTCTCTATGATTTCTTCAGCTTCATCGAGGCTTTTATTCATCAGTGCTCCTCCTGCAGAATCAAGAGATACCTTTGTGTGATAATTTATTTCATTGTAGAAGGTGTGCAAAACCAACCATTTTTCAAGGCCAAATGGGGTCACTGTCTTAGCATACTCTTGAATCTGTCCCAAGCTTCAAATAATGATTCTGAGTCTATTTGCTTAAAGCTGGCAATCAGGTTCCTCATGTGAGCGGTTTTTCTGGGTGGGTAGAACTTATCCAGAAACTTCTGCTCACACTGCTCCCAGGATGATATGTTGTTTGCTGGAAGAGAGTTTACCCACTACTTGGCCCTGTCTTTCAAATAAAACCTGAAGAGAAGTAGTCTGACTGATTCTGGAGGGACCCCTTTCACCTTCATAGTGCCACAGATCTCGTAGAACAGCTCAAGGTGGTGGTTCGGGTCATCATGCGGTCCTCTTCCGAATTGATTTTGCTGGACCATGTGGATTACTGCGGGCTTGATTTCAAAGTTGTTGGCTTCAATTGGTGGGCGGGTGATGTTGGACCGCACCCCTCGTGCATATAGTGCCACATAATCTTTCAACAGTTTGTCGGCCATTTCTGAGGATTCTTGTGCTGCTTGGAATGCCTTCTGTAAATTTCTTCTCCTCAGAAATGTCCTATCAATCTCTGAATCAAAGGGTAGTAGCTGTCCTGAAAGGTTAGCTCTACGCATGCAATAATAAAATATGGGATGTAATAACAGAATAGAAGAATAAACAAAAGAAATGCAGAAAATGAAGAAAAGAAGCAAAGCCTAGTCTAATCCAATATGATTGTTGCTAATGTTATCAACGTAGTCCCCGACAACGGCGTCAAAAACTTAGCTTGTTACGTATCCGCAAGTGCACGGATTCGTCGTCAGTAATAAAAATATCGATCCCACAAGAACTGGTTATAAGCACTAGTAATTGTTCACTTAGGGTTAGCTAGACTACGAATGATTTTGAATAATCTAAGGAAGAAAAGTCGGGAAGGAGAATCGAGAGCTGCAGGGTCAAAGTGTTCACTTGGTTGTGAGGAGTTCTAGGAGGTCGGTTTCGTCATGGTGGTATTGATGTGTCACGTTTTATCCTACACTCGCTGTCCTTTATCATGCGATTGCCGAAAGCTAAAGCGACTATTCTTAAGTGTCAGAATAAAGAAGGACCCTAAGAAGTCCTGTTACGGTTTACCCCTGTCACTAGGGTGCCTCGGCAAATCTTGAGGATATGACTCTAATTGGTAAGTTAAGAATAGTGGTTAAGAGCTAAGTTTGGTCTCTCACTTTCTTGGAGAGAATTTGCCTCTCCTTTCAAGGAAGTATCCTAGATGTCTGTGAACGGGTTACCCCTGTCACTAGGGCCCCTCGGGTGTACGATCTAGGGACAATCCTCTACGAGGTTAACAAGGTCTTCACAATCAAGCAACAAGCAATTGAAACAAAGCAGGAAAGATCATCCAACGAGTATAAGCATAATGCGAGTTTTACATCAATCCAAACCACGACTACTCCCTAATCCTAGAACAAAGGATCTACTCCATGAGTGCTAGAGAAATATCTGAAAACATAGTGTAAACAAACATACAGTCTTCAGATACGGAGAGAGAAAGAAGGAATATGCTTATCAGATGACGACGAGTGGCCTTCGGATCCAATTCTCTGCTTCTGGAGTCGATGTGGTGGTGGAAGATCCCTAGATGGAGGTCCAAGACGGCGTAGGATAGCTCCAAGATCTCTCTTCCAATGACGGCTCCTTCCCCCTCTAAAAAGGGTTAAAACCCCTTATATAGCTTAGGCTTCAGCCGCGGCAGCACGACCGTGTAAGGATAGCACGGCCGTGTAAGGATGGCACGGTCGTGCCCTTCTTTGACTCTGGCTACACTGCACGGCCATGCCAATAAGCACGGCCTTGTGGTCTCTGGGCTCGGTCTCCCAGGGCATGACTGTGTAGGGTTGCACGGCCGTGCAAAGCTTCGTCTCTGGCCTGGGGTGGCACGGCCGTGCCGGATGGCCCGGCCGTGTGCTAACTTGCCTCTGTCTTGGTCGCACGGCCGTACAGGGTTGCACGGCCATGCAGTGTTCCTCTTCTGTTTGGCCACACGACCGTGCAGGGTTGCAGGACCGTGTTGTCTGGCTTATTCCGGTGCATCGATAATCCCTGTTCAAGCTCCGAAAGTCGTCCCTATCAACACAAAACCAAACAAAGAGCAGATATCCGAACAAAATAATATATATATATGATGAATATAAGATAAAAGAGGTGATCATGCAAAGAATATATGTGCATAAGGCAAGTGAATGTGCGCTAAAACATGCGTAAATGATCATAATATTTGCGCATATCACCCATGTGGTTGGGCCACAGTTTTGATATGAGTTCAACAAGATTAAGTTAGATCTTATGGATTAAACGTGTGCGTGCAGAGACTTAGAAAAACACACAAGCATCCAAGATGGCATAAGACATAAGCAATCATAAAGGATGACATGGGAATGAGTTGACAGACTTAGTGCATCCGAGGAACGAAAAGTTATGAAAGAGTACTCTGATGGAACGAGAAGAGCACATAGGATTCATCCAAGGGATGAGGAGTCAGAAAGAAACTACTCTTGAGAAGAACAAGATTGAATTGGGGTGAGCTTAATTTAGGAGAAGAAAATCAGCCAGACGGCTCGAGAAGAAAATGGTCAAGTCTAGAATTTGACCGCTCCAAACACCCAGATGCCAACGCCACGTCAGTAGGAGTTGTTGCCAAAATGGATCAGGATGGCGTCCACATCAGCAAAGTCTAATTTCCCAGACCACTTCCTAGCACCTAGAAAGTGAGGAGTCATCTAGAGCCATTAACAAATCATTATCAGAGTAGATGGAGGTCTATAAATCTAGGAACTCAGACTATTTCTAGGTGCTTGAAAAGTGTCATGTCAGCAAATGGTTAAATGGAAGCCAAAGGTTATAAATAGAGTCCAAATCTAGAAGTAACACACTCATTTTAATTCAATTTTTTTAAATTTCTTTCAAGTCCTTTATTGGTGCTGGAAGCACTAACTAATCAAACTTGTGTTTTGATATTTGGAAAAGGTTTAAAGTTTAGCTATGTTGTGATCTAACAAGTCTAATTAAGTGTGTAGGAAAGTTCTAAGTGATCTTAGGCAAGGTGAAAGTCCTAGTTGAGGCTAGGCAAAGAAATCCTAGTGGACACTAGAAAAGTGGAAAGTCCTAGCTGAGGTTAGGTAATGAAGTCCTGATCCATGAGACTGGGTAAAGTCTTGGTAGGTCAAGGATATTGGGCGAAACGCTAGGGTCGAGGACACTAGGTGTAAGTCCAGGGGATCACGGACACCAGGTGAAAGACTGAACAGGTCAGGATTCAAACGTCTAGCGGAAAGTCTTGAGATCTCGGATGCTGAGCAAAAGTCCAGATGGTCTGGAGGACTAGTTTGGAAAAAAATTAATTTCTCCTGAGATGAGGAGATGAGGACACATTCCCTATAGAGGGAACAGTAGATGTCGATCCAAGCTAGAGTTTCAGTAAAACTCAAAATCAATACCAGACAGTCCAGAGACTATCAAAATTATTCTACTTTATATATATTATTTGTGCTTGTACTAACCTTGTATTGCATAAAGTTGATGGCTGGAAAAGAGGAGTCTAGGAGCCTGGAGCATGTCCAGTTGCAAGGATGTTCGAATACTTGGAGTTGCTCCCGGGTCAGTAGTGAAGAGGAGCCCCAAGATAGCTGTCGAGGCACCTGGACATTTCGAGCGCCCGGACGGGTCCAGGAGCACGGATCAGCAAAATTTCATCTTCGAGCTATGGTGCCACACGTTGGTTGGCCAACCCACATCAGCAGTCCAGGCGCCCAGAGGTGGTCTGGGCGCCCGAACATGGATAAACTTCTCGGGTAAAGTTTCGATTAGAACTCGCCATGTCAGCACACTCCAGGAGCTTGGGAGGTGATTCAGGTGCCCAAATGGGGATATAAAAGGAGGATTCGGCCAATAGCTCAAGAATATCAATCCAAACAACTTTTACTCATTTGTGTTAATCACAAAAGCCCTTGATGACGCAGTAACACTGTTCCGATGACCGAAAGTGAGAATCTTCAGATCTGTTATTATCAAGATAATTTAGTTTACAACATTTAAATTATTGTAGTTCTTGTACTTAAATAACGTATCCTTATTCAAACTTCAAGTGGATATCCAACGAAAGAGATCGACGATCGCGGACCTTGGAGTAGGAGTCGTCATAGGTTCCGAACCAAGTAAAACCAACTTGTGTCATCTCTTTATTTTCTTTGTTTACTTCTTTATTTTCACTATGTATTCTATGTTTTCCTAAAAACATAAAAAACCATGAGTACTATTCATCCCCCTCTAGCGCAATGATCCTACAATTGGTATCAGAGTAGGGGCGCTTTGAACTGGTATAACTACCATACACCTTTTTTCTATTTTCAAATTTTTGCTATAAGTCAGAATTGTTCTAATAACCTCTCCTGATAAATTTGTTGATTCTTCAAATTTTTCTTAAAATTGGTGTAACACCACTTGAGCTAATTTGTCACCTTATTCTCTTACCGCACTACTAATTCAAGACCAAGTCTTGGTACACTTTTTCTTGATTTTTGTTTTTGTGAGATCCTCGATTTCAAATGGTCCATCAAGAAGGCTACAGTACCATGCACCCAAGTCTTTTATCCTGTGAGGATTTTGGATACTGGAAAGGCTGGATAGAATACTATCTGAAGTATCCAAGTTAAGATGTGGATTATCATCTAAACGGGCTTCTCACTACCACTCAATGGCACTAGAAAATTGGTGACATACATAATTGGGACCTACACATAATGAAGAAGGTCGAGGCTGACTCTAAAGACACTCAAGCCCTACAATGTAGACTAATCAAAGAGGAGTAGAATTGAGTTAGTTCATTCACAAGCTCAAAGTATCTCTGACATAAATTGATCGAGATTCACGAAGGAACCTCTGACGCTAAGGTATGTAAGAAAGATCTATTTTTAAATAAATTATATAATATTAAAATGAAGAATGGTGAATCAGCCTGTCAACTACATGTCCGGATCCAAAATCTGCTCCATGGTCTCCACGAGATCGAATAGAAACTGGAGAACCGTGATGTAATAAGGTACGTGTTTAACGTCTTTCTAAGGAATACTTTGTGGGCGTCGATGGCAGATGCTTATAAAGTATCTAAGCATCTTTCAATTATTAGGTTAGATGAGATATTTTCTGAGTTTAAATTACATGAACAAACTGTAGGACCGTTGCGACCGGCTAGAAGGGGGGTTGAAAATAGTCCTGCAAAACAAAAACAAAACAACCCTTCTCGAACTCTTAAACTAACACTTGTATAATAAACTAAGTAGATAAATAAAATATTAAAAGACAATGCACAAGTATTTACTTGGTTACAACTGATGTGATTGTTATTCCAAGAAAGTTGAAGCACTAAATACTCCTTCAGGCGGAGAAGCCTCTTACAATGTTGAAGCGCAGAAAACAGAAGCTTGACTCTAAAGCACACAAGCGTTGGAAATGAATTACTTCAGTTCGTTGAAAAGCTTCTAGACCAAGGCTATATTTATAGACTCGGTTCCGGGCGCCTCGGGCTCGTTCGGGCGCCCCAGACTGTTCCGGCCGCCCCAAACTATTCCGGGCGCCCCGGACCAGTAAAGTCAACCAATGTTGACTTTTTCATCTGGGACCACTACTCCGGTTCAGTTTGCCTCGATCCGAGTCTTCAACTCCGAATCCGCTCACATGGGTGATCTCTGCCACCCAGAAAAGGGCTCACTCGAACCCAAGTTCCGGTCTTCTCGAGCAGGCTTCCGCTCAGGCTTCTCGTCCCTCGGAATCGCTGCGTGCTTCCTTCTCGTCTGCCAGCTTACTCATCCACAGTCTTCGTCCCTCGGTCGCACCCCCATGCCGACCTTCTCGCTAGCTACGTCTCTTGCTCCCCGAGCAATCTTCCGCTCTGACTTGTCGTCCCTCGGAACCACTGCACGCTTCCTTCTCGTCCGCCGGTGTACTCTTCTGCAGCACATCATCCCTCGGACGCACCGCGTGTCGTCCTTCTTGCTAGCTGCATCTTCCGCTTGATTACCTATGCTCCTAAGCTCTTGCACACTTAGACACAAGGTTAAAAACAACACAGGACCTAACTTGTTGATCACACCAAAACAACCTTGGGGTTCCAACAATCTCCCCCTTTTTAATGTGATCAACCCAAGTTAAGCTAGGTTAAAAATAGACATAATAATAAACAATTTATATTGCAATAACGTGCAACAAGATAGAAAAATTAAATTTCAAAAATTTTTAATTTCTACCTCCCCCTAGACTTCTACTTTTTCCTTCTCCCCCTTTGATCACATAAAAATATGAGGTTGCAAGAAAAATCTAAGGGTTGATAACTTAGAAAACTTTTAAAAAAATTTCACTGATTTCTCAGAAAACATTTCTAAGTGAAAAAAAATTATAAGTTAAAACTTTAAATAAGAGAATTTTTTAAGAATAAATCCTGACTTAGGCAACTTTACAAAAATATTTTTAAAAATTTTTCTAAGTAAAAATTTAAGTAGAAATTTCTAATTTCAGAAAAACTTTCAACTTAGAAAATAATAATTTTATTTTATATTTTTTTATTTAAACAAAATTTATTCTCAAGTTATTATCTTTTCTCTAATATCATTATGATATCTAAATTTCCATTTTAGTTTATTATAATTTCTTGAATGGCAATTTTTCAAATTGAAAGCGGGCAATATTAAATATGCAGAAAATTGTATCATGTTAATTTCTATTAGTTTGTCGAGAATCTTTAATCGACAAGCTATTATTCGAATTTCTTTCAACTCATTATTAGTTAATTATTTTTTAGATTTTAATTCGCAAAACTCTTTCAAGAAAGTAATTTGTAATTCGAAAAAATATTCGAAGAAAGTTTTCGACAATATTTCTAATTTGCATAATTCTTTCGAAAAAATATTTAGTAATTTACAAAAGTCTTCGGCAGAATTTCTAACTTGCAAAATTCTTTTGTCAAAATATTTTGTAATCCAAAAAACTCTTTCGATAATATTTCTAAAAGATTTTTAGGCAGCGTTTTGATTGACTTAACCAATTGTTCAAAAGGTGGAGACCATACTTGACTAACCTTATCAGCTGTTGATTCTCCCCCTGTTGAGTTGCTTTCTTCCGAAGACTCTCCCCCTTCAGCGATGCTCATCTGGGATGAGCTTTCTATGTCCTCAGGATGGAATTCGGCTGTCTCGGCAGTTTCCTCGTTCTCGGACTCTTCTGTCGGCGGCTCTGTGTCCATCGAGGAGTCGGATTCGACTTCAACTGGTTCTTTGTAGAACTTCAAGAACTTTTCCCAAAGTTCTTTTGCGCTCTTGTATTCTCTGACTCTGTCGAGATCTTCTTTTGGTATTATGCTTAGGAGGTGAAATTCAGCCTTACCATTTGATATAAACTCATCATGCTGCTTCTTGGTCCAGAGGCGCTTGTCGATTTCTTCTCTGTTGATCTTCTTTGGTGTTTCATAACCAAATTTCATTATTAGAGAAATACCAAAATCAGAGTTAAGATATATCTCCATTTGTTGCTTCCAAAAAGCAAACTCCCCCTCAAATGCAGGTGGGTAGACGCTAGCTCCGGCCATCGTTTTGTTGCTTCAGTCGACGGTTAGTCCTTCTGAGGCGTCTCGGCTCTGATACCACTTGTAGGACCATTGCGGCCGGCTAGAAGGGGGGTTGAAAATAGTCCTGCAAAACAAAAACGAAACAACCCTTCTCGAACTCTTAAACTAACACTTGCATAATAAACTAAGCAGATAAATAAAACATTAAAAGACGAGGCACAAGTATTTACTTGGTTACAACCGATGTGGTTGTTAATCCAAAGAAGTTGAAGCACTAAATACTCCTTCAGGCGGAGAAGCCTCTTACAACGTTGAAGCGTAGAAAACAGAAACTTGACTCTAAAGCACACAAGCGTTGGAAATGAATTACTTGAGTTCGTTGAAAAGCTTCTGGACCAAGGCTATATTTATAGCCTTGGTCGGGGCGCCCTGAAGGGGTTCCGGGAGCCCTGGGGGGATAAAACTTTATCCCCAACATTCAGATCGAGTCAAAACTCGATCTGGTCAAAAACTTGGTTCCAGGCGCCCGGAAGGGCCCGGACTGTTCCGGGCGCCTCGGACTGTTCCGGGCGCCCCAGACTGTTCCGGGCACCCCAGACCAGTAAAGTCAACCAGTGTTGACTTTTTTTGTCCGGGACCACTGCTCTGGTTCAGTTCGCCTCGATCCGAGTCTTCAACTCCATATCCGCTCGCTTGGGTGATCTATGCCATCTGGAAAAGGGATCACCCGAACCCAAGTTCCCGTCTTCTCTAGCGGCCTTCCGCTCCGGCTTCTTGTCCCTCGAAATCACCGCGTGCTTCCTTCTCGTCCGCCAACGTACTCATCCACAGTCTTCGTCCCTCAGTCACACCCCGTGCCAACCTTCTCGCTAGCTGCGTCTCTTGCTCCCCGAGCAATCTTCTGCTCCGGCCCCTTGGGCGGCCACACTAGCAGCCCAACTGGCGGCCCCTTGACGGTCCCTTGGGCGGCCACAATGGCGGCCCAACTGGCGACCCCTTATGGTGGCCCAACTGGCGGCCACACTAGCCAAGTGAGCGCCACTCACTTGACTACCAGGATTCATAAACTCTAATACTTATCCTGGAGATTTAGAGTTTGAATCCTGGGGAAGGCAAAAATCCACTAGCTAGGGGTGGAAAGACCTTGTGAGTAACGACACGGCTGAGGGTCGTCGGTTGACGACATAAGGGGTCGCCAGTTGGGCCGCCATTGCGCCCGCCCAAGGGACCGCCAGTTGGGCCGCTAGTGCGAATCCTGGTAGCCAAGTGAGTGCCGCTCACTTGGCTACCAGGATTCATAAACTCTAATACTTATCTTGGAGGTTTAGAGTTCGACTCCTGGGGAAGGCAATAATTCACTGGCCAGGGGTGGAAAGACCTTGTGAGTAACAGCATGGCCGAGGGTCGTCGATTGATGACATAAGGGGTCGTCGGTTGACGACACAAGGGGTCGCTAGTTGGGTCGCTAGTGTGGCCGCCCAAGGGGCCGAGGGGCCGTGACGTTACAATATAAATTGTCACATTCCAGAGGAGTCCCTGCCAGAGAAAATTCCAGCAACATCTTCCCTGTATGGGTGACAATCTGAACCATTTCTACAGACACACTATACCTCAGCCACAGGCGGCTGATATATACACACAACCACGTAATTTATATGCAGCATACTCGGCTGATACAATCAAAACACAACCACGCAGTTATATGTAAATCTAACAGCCCACTCGGCTGTACCAAAACCAAACACAGCGAAAATACAATGGACAACACATACAAACTAAAAACGAAGACTGCTAGCCGGCTAGGCTTACACCACATAACAAAACAACACTCCAGAAACAAAACCGGAACACAAAGATAAATGCACGAATTACATATACCGGAATAAAAATAAACAAAAACGGAGACAGGTCTTCTGATGTGACATGGGGATCGGCAAGCAGGATACTCCAAGTGACTATATAAATAATCTGGTACCTGAAAAAGATAGTGTCCACGGGGTGAGTTCAACAACTCAGCAGATACCTAGTTGACATGTATAGTAAACTATAACAAATAGTAATAACTATGGAGTACAGTCTCCTAAACAAAAGCTGGAAATACACAATAGAAAATGGCTGAAGGGAACTGTGCTCACCAGGGCCTCCTATCAGAATAGTCAGGTCGTCAGACCGAGAGTATCATAAATCCTGTATGCATGTCAAACATATGTATCCATCAAAATGCAGCATATAAGTGCAGCAAACACAATCAGTAAATGTATAAATGCGTATGATGCCAATGATGGGTCCTGGTCACCCCTGACGCTAGTCAGCCATCTCACATACGATAGTGAGATCGAGAGGGTAGGGCTGTGACAACCGTACACTCTGCCGTCACTGCTCCTGATAAGTGACCGAGTGGATGGGATGCTGTCGGAGTACACATATCCTCCTACCCCCAAATCATAAGTGGGGGAGCTCAATGCTCTCATCTCCCGGTACACGATGACGGGGAGGGATCCCTACCGGCTACCACGCTGCATTACACTACCCATGAGCGGACCAACAGAGCCAAACAGAGCAAATCTGATGTGCTACCACGCTGCGTCACGCTACCCATGAGCGTCCAGCAGAGCACCGACAAAGATGAAACTGGTGATGTGCTCAACAATAATGGAGCAGACTATCGCGCAACATGCAATCATGCGAATGGTGCATGACACTAAGCATGGCAATATCCTGAACCAATCCATATATATATATATATAAATGTGTACCCTAGTATCAATAAGTTAAATCCACAAATCTAGGGTATACAGGTCAGCTATGGTATAACAACCTAAGTCCTGAACATAATAAGCATGGGGTGTCACTACCTCTATGAGCATATATATAATCATGTGGGTACTAGCATAAAATGCATAACAGGTGAGCAAACAAGAATGTAACCGGTATCCGGTAGTGACATACCGAAACAAGGATGAACATAATTATTATTAAAGGCTATAACCTACTAAACATATCAACATGACATTATCAAAGATAAGTCAAGGTACCGCCTCCAATGTAGATCGAGCTAATCAACCTCTATGTCGAAGTGCTCGTCCCGAATCTGAACCCTGTAATAATATGATATACAGATTTAGCTAATTACATATAATTTAATTAGCTAAATCAAATCCCCGAGAAGCTAACCTAAATCCAAATCTAATAGTTGATTAGGGTTAATTACCCTAACCTCAATCACTCCATTAAATTAATCTAAGCAATTAAATCTAATCACACTAATCATGTATCAACTAGTGATATACTAACCATCTAGTAAACCATATCATCTCCAATTCAACACATACATAATTCATCAACAATACAAACCAATTACCTGTTGGGTTTTTCGAACCACGAAAACCGCTTTTTCGCGTCGCAGAAACCCCGAAACCCCGCCACCGGATCCGTGTGAAGTTTATAAACAAAAATTTCGAGTACGAGTTTACTAAAACCTAGATCTACTCTAGATCTACAAAGGAGAAGATCTTATACCTTCGATGCGTGCCCTTTTCGTATCCCGCTCGTTCAAGATTCGCCGGATCTCGAGAGTATCAAAATATATACTCCTCTATACGTATCCACACGAACACACTAGGTGGAGAAGACCAAACAAAGGTGTGCTAGCACCTAGGTTGTTCGACCAAGAAGGAGGAGAGGGAGAGGAGAAGGAGAGAGGAAGAAGATGATAGAATGACTTCACATGAATCAAAAATTCATTCTCCTTACAACATTAAGTGGCCGACCACATTAAGTGGTATAACCCCCTTCACATTTAATGTGGAGGTCATTAAGAGTTGTAACCTCCATGAGATAACACACCATGATGATGTGGAGCATCAACATTGGTCCACATCTTGCCAACTCACTAATGATGTGGCAAATAGTCAAGTCAAACTTGACTCTTCATCTTCCCTCTTAAGTCAAGTCAAACTTGACCAAATCTCTCCCATGATTGATCTAATCCAACCATTTGATTCAAGCCAACTTAATATAATGAATCTAATTCATTTAATTAAATTGATTCAATGAGTCATAATCTAAATTAGACTCATTGAACACATGAATCAACTTGAGTCCAACTCAATTAGCCCAATTTGGATTACTATTAATCCAATTTAATTCATCACATGAATCTAATCCTCTTGGTTCATCATATGAATCAAATCTCCATCTAATTGTCCTTTGTGTGTGACCCTATAGGTTCTTATAATGTTGGCAATGCTCCTAAACTCATTTAGAAGCATAAGTAATAAGCGGTATCTAGCAACACATCATTACTACCCAAGTTATAAGAATGTTGAGATCCAACATCACCTTGTGACTACTAATTGTGACTCCTCACAATATGTGGCATTGTCCTTCTATCCTTGACATCTAGATTGATCAATGTGAGGCATAGACCATGTCATCCTCTAATCAATCTAAATCTTGAACTCCAAGTAGACTCACTCAATCAAATGAGCTTAATATCTCATATTGACTCATTTGGGTATGGCCATGCACTTCGTGGTCTCACTCTATCAAGAATATTGATGTCACTCCCGTCATATAGGAGGGATAGATCTCACTACATCACTCACATCCCTCTGCATAATTTGTTACACACCCAGTAATCGCCTTTATAGTCCACCCAGTTACGGGTGACGTTTGACGAAGCCAAAGTACGTAACTTCTTATGTAGGAATCCATGGTGACTTCAGGTCCAAGGACCAATAGTCATACTAATAGCCACATGAGAAAGTATATGACACTCATATAACGATGCATGATATTTTCTCATGGCGGGTCATTCAGTATACAGTCTCCAATGCATACCCATGTGCCAACTTGATATCTCCATATCCATGACTTGTGAGATCAAGTCATCGAGTTGACCTACATGCTAGTCTCGTCACATTAACATTGTCCCTGAATGTTAATACTTGACTAGGAATGATTAAGAGTAGTGTTTCATATATCATCTCACTATCGATTCAACCAATCGATTGATATAGGTAAGAACCTTCTACTCAAGGACGCTATTATACTTAGTTATTTGGCACCAATACAAGTAAGTATAATAACCAAAACAAATGCCTTTATTAATATACAAGAATATGATACAATGAATCCATACAACAATCATCAAATGATTGGCTCTAGGGCTCTAACTAACAATCTCCCACTAGCACTAGTGTCAATCAGTGTAGGCTCTAAGCCCCAATGACCTAGTGTGACCATCATGCTTTCTCTGTGCCATAGCCTTGGTCAAGGGATCTGCGATGTTATCCTCTGTAGGTACTCTGCAAATCTTCACATCTCTTCTATCGATAATCTCTCGAATGAGATGGAAACGCCGTAGTATGGTTGTTGGTCCGCTGGTGTGAGCGAGGTTCCTTAGCCTGCGCAATTGCTCCATTGTTGTCACAATAGAGCTCAATAGGATCAGCGATGCTAGGAACCACCCCAAGTTCAGTGATGAACTTGCGGATCCAAACTGCCTCCTTTGCTGCCTCTAATGCAGCAATATACTCAGCCTCTGTTGTAGAATCAGTGACTATGTCCTGCTTCGAACTCTTCCAGCTCACAGCACCACCATTTATGCAAAATATGAACCCTGACTGCGATCGATAATCATCCTGGTCGGTCTGGAAGTTGGCATCACTGTAACCCTTTACAGTTAGCCCGTCATCGCCTCCATATATTAAGAAATATTCTTTAGTCCTTCTCAAGTACTTAAGAATATTCTTGACCGCTATCCAGTGACTTTCACCTGGATCTGCTCGTCACGCTCAAAGCATACGAGACATCAGGACGAGTACATAGCATGGCGTACATGATAGATCCTATGGCAGAGGCATAAGGGATCTGATCCATGCGATCTCTCTCCTCTCTAGAAGAGGGACCTTAAGTCTTTGAAAGACTCACGCCATGTGACATCGGCAGAAATCCCTTCTTGGAGTTCTGCATGGCAAACCGTAGGAGTACCTTGTCAATATATGTACTCTAACTTAGGCCAAGCAACCTCTAAGATCTATCTCTATAGATCTGTATGCCTAGAATGCGAGATGCTTCACCTAAGTCCTTCATTGAGAAACAACTCCCTAACCAAGTCTTGACAGACTGAAGCAAAGGGATATCACTCCCAATGAGAAGTATGTCATCCACATACAATATAAGAAAGACAACTGTGTTCTCTACAACCTTCTTGTAGACACAAGGCTCATCTTCATTCTTGATGAAATCAAACTGTTTGATTGCATCATCGAATCGAAGATTCTAGCTCCGAGAAGCTTGCTTTAGTCCATAAATGGACCAATGCAACTTGCATACTCTGCTAGTATGCTGTGGATCTACAAAACCCTCAGGTTGTGTCATGTACACATCCTCAAGCAGGTTTCCATTCAGAAACGCGGTTTTGACATCCATCTGTCATATCTCATAGTCATGGTATGCTGCAATAGCAAGCATGATCCGAATGGACTTAAACATCGCTACTGGAGAAAAGGTTTCATCATAGTCAATACCATGAATTTGCTTGAAAACTTTAGCTACCAAGCGACCCTTATAGATAAGTCCATCCATGTCAGTCTTTCTCTTAAAAACCCACTTACACCCAATGGGTTTTACCCCTTCAGGTGGATCAACCAAAGTCCATACTTGGTTGGTGTACATGGATTCCATCTCGGATCTCATGACTTCTAGCCATTTCTCGGAATCTGGTCTCGTCACAGCTTCCTGATAGGTGGTAGGCTTATCCACTATGAGCACAACGTCATCATGGTCAGACAAGAGAAATGAGTATTTCTCAGGCTGATGACGTACCCTATCAAACCTGCGAAGAGGTATGTCTACTTGAACTGGTTGTTGTTCCTCAACTCTTTGTGGAATGACATCATCCACAACACTTTGTGGTTCCAGTTCAACTTCCATCGAGGCTTCAGTGCTATGGTCCGCATCTTGAACTTCTTCAAGATCGAACATACTCCCACTAGTCTTTCTAGAAACAAAGTCTCTTTCTAGAAAGACCCCAGTCTTTGCCATAACTACCTTGTGCTGACTAGGAATGTAGAAGTAATATCCCTTAGTTTCCTTAGGATATCCAATAAAGTAGCACTTGTCGGATTTGGGTCCCAATTTGTCTGAGACTTGACGTCTAACGTAAGCCTCACAACCCCAAATCTTCATAAAAGACACATGGGCATCTCTCCCAGTCCATATCCTATATGGTGTCTTTATCACAGCCTTGGATGGAACTCGGTTGAGTATACAAGCTGCCGTGTCTAGAGCATAGCCCCAAAGGAATGTAGGAAGATCAGTGTGACTCATCATAGATCGCATCATATCTAATAGAGTACGATTTCTCCTTTCGGATACATCATTCCACTGTGGTGTTCCAGGAGGAGTGAGTTGGGATAGAATCCCACACTCAGCTAGATAGTCACGAAACTCATGGCTTAAGTATTCACCACCTCGATCTGATCGAAGTATCTTAATACTCTTGCCAAGCTGGTTCTGTACTTCATTCTTGAATTCTTTGAACTTTTCAAAGGATTCAGATTTATGTGTCATCAAGTACACATAACCATATCTACTGAAGTCATCAATAAATGTGATGAAGTACTTATAACCACCTCTGGCAGCGACATTGAAAGGGCCACATACATCACTATGTATGAGTCCTAACAAGTCAGTCGCTCTCTCATTGTGTCCATTAAAGGGAGTCTTGGTTATCTTGCCTAGTAGGCATGACTCGCACGTCTCATAAGATTCAAAATCAAATGAGTCCAGCAAATCATCCTTATGGAGCTGGGATAAGCGCTTGTCATTTATATGACCTAAGCGACAGTGTTAGAGATAGGTTTGGTTCATGTCATTTGACTTGAACCTCTTGGTACTTATGTTATAGATAGGGCTCTCAAGGTCTAGAATATAGAGTCCGTTCATCAGAGCTGCACTACAATAGAACATATCGTTTAAATAGACGGAACAACATTTGTTCTTTATTATAAACGAAAAACCTTTCTTGTCCAAACAAGAAACTGATATAATGTTCTTAGTTAATGCTGGCACATAACAACAATCATCCAACTTTAGTACAAGCCCAGAGGATAGAGATAGAAAATAAGTCCCTACAGCAACAGCAGCAACCCGTGCTCCATTGCCTACGCATAGGTCCACCTCACCCTTTGTCAATGCTCTGCTATTTCTCAGCGCCTGCACATTAGTACAAATGTGAGAAGCACATCCGGTATCTAATACCCATGATGAAGAAATAGATAGATTGACTTCTATAACATATATACCTGAAGTGGAAGTCTCACTTCGCTTCTTCTTAAGATCTTCCAAGTACACCTTGCAGTTCCTCTTCCAATGCCCGGTTTAACCGTAGTGGAAGCAGGTAACATCCTTGGCGACCCCTCCTTTGGGTTTCAGCGTCTTTCCCTTGCCCTTGGCTTGAGACTTTCCCTTACCAAATGAACGAAGTTGACTGTAACTTTTGGGCAAGGAGTGCAAGATCAAGTCAGTGGTCATCTCTTGATCAAATGGGAATCCCAATCTCTGTAGGTTCTCTATGTACCCAAGCATCTTGAGCACATGTGGACCTACAGGAGTCCCAGCTTGCATCTTGCATTGAAACAGTGCCTTAGAGATCTCAAATCTCTCGTGCCATGCTTGTCCTTGATACAGTTGACGAAGATGTTCAACCATATCGTAAGCAGTCATTAACTCATGTTGCTTCTGAAGCTCAGAGTTCATGCTCGCGAGCATGAGACGGGATACATATAATGCGTCTTCTTGATGCTTCTTATAAGCATATTGGTCAGCTCGCGTGGCAGTGGCAGAAGGTGCCTCCGGAATGGGCTGTTCCAGAACGTACAGTTTACGTTCTTGAGTGAGAACGTTTCTCAAATTTCTGTACCAGTCCAGGAAATTTGCTCCGTTGAGCTTGTCCTTCTTAAGGACAGAACACAGAGAGAAGTTGTTCGTGTTTGACAACATGGCAATTCTATAACAGAAATTAAAGCAAAAAATAAATATCATATTCCTTTTAATCATTTAATTAGGCCTTTAACTAAATGATGCTCCCACTAAATTCTATATAATTCATGTGGGACAAGATTCACATCATACTAACCCTTGAGTTAGCTTTGGCTAATACACCCAAGACTTAGTATGATCGGTAGGTAATGATTACTAATTACATCTCTATGCAACTCTTGTTTATAGGATCATTATCCGCAGTTATATTAAAACTTGAGTTAGCTTTGGCTAATACGCCCAAGAATTAATATAAATGTGATTTATGTCCTATCTTTCCAACCGTTGGAAGAATGCCTATAGTTGTACTTGATCCAACAGAGTTAACTAGTTACTCAATCTAATTGAGTTGTACTCACCCATGAGTTGATAGGCGGGACCAAGATTGTCCCTCCGTACCCTACCAAGATAATATGTGTTGCTCTGCTTTGGCAGATTCAACAACACATGTGATCGAGGTAGTGATAGGTATCACGGCACGGTAGGTATTAGAGTTGACGCGATTTAGATCTAATCTAATCGTCGATGTGTATCAAATACTCGATTTAGATATAATCTAATCGTTAGGGTGCATCTTGTACATGATTTAGATCTAATCTAATCGTTAGGCACTAATTAATTACTAATCATGCATCACATACACACATAAGCAATTAATTAAATTATTTGTGATTAGTCATGGCCCTACTACGATCTTCTCAAGCCAATGAGAAGATCGGATGGTCAACCTAAGGTCAACAGCTTCTCAAACTCCTCCCTTTGACCACCTTGTGTTGCTCGCGCCCTCCTCGTAACTCCGTCTCGAGTGGACCTTCCACCGCTCCAATTTTATACATTACAATTTTGAAACTCGAGTTACATTCGAGTCTAAACTAATTTACAACAAGAATATAAAATAGAGAAAGGCACGAAGCGCAAGTCGCGAATCAAATATACAACACGCACATCACATAACGGCACGCAGGCCGTATTATGAATTACAACACATTTCCAATCAAATTGGGATTTTTTGGGCCATGACTATCACAAAAATAATATATAATTCTAAATTATATATTTTCATAATTTTCTGTAATTTTTCCATAATTTTTTACAATTTTTATGAGTAAAATTTCCCGGCGGTCCCGTTTAGCGATTTTCAGGCGCAATCGCGGAACGAATCCCCTTGCGGGGCCAGGGGCAGCGCCCCTACCCGTGATATAACCATCACGAGTGTTCCTAAGCGATCCTACAGCGCCTTAGACCACTGTCCCAAAAGGATTTGGGGCGAAACCTTGTCGTTTCGGAAAAATCTTCTCGGTAGTCGAAGCCTACAAGTGTCTAAACACTTTTACTTCGCTTCTACGAGAAAAATACCCATAAAAATCATAAAACACTTAAAATTACATAATGTTACAGAATCTATATTTTTCATAAAAATATAAACTAAACTCGTACAAGTCTTCGCACGTGGCTCTGATACCACTGTTGGATTTTTCGGGCCACGAACACCGCTTTTTCGCATTGCGAAAACCCCGAAACCTCGCCACCGGATCCGTGCGAAGTTTATAAACAAAAATTTTGAGTACAAGTTTACTAAAACCTATATCTACTCTAGATCTACAAAGGAGAAGATCGTATACCTTCGATGCGTGCCATTTTCGTATCCCGCTCGTCCAAGATTCGCCGGATCTCGAGAGTATCAAAATAGATACTCCTCTATATGTATCCACACGAACACACTAGGTGGAGAAGACCAAACAAAGGTGTGCTAGCACCTAGGTTGTTCGGCCAAGAAGGAGGAGAGGGAGAGGAGAAGGAGAGAGGAAGAAGATGATAGAATGAATTCACATGAATCAAAAATTCATTCTCCTTACAACATTAAGTGGCCAGCCACATTAAGTGGTGTAACCCCCTTCACATTTAATGTGGAGGCCATTAAGAGTTGTAACCTCCATGAGATGACACACCATGATGATGTGGAGCATCATCATTGGTCCACACCTTGCCAACTCACTAATGATGTGGCAAATAGTCAAGTCAAACTTGACTCTTCATCTTCCCTCTCAAGTCAAGTCAAACTTGACCAAATCTCTCCCATGGTTGATCTAATCCAACCATTTGATTCAAGACAACTTAATATAATGAATCTAATTCATTTAATTAAATTGATTCAATGAGTCAAAATCTAAATTAGACTCATTGAACACATGAATCAACTTGAGTCCAACTCAATTAGCCCAATTTGGATTACTATTAATCCAATTTGATTCATCACATGAATCTAATCATCTTGGTTCATCATATGAACCTAATCTCCATCTAATTGTCCTTTGTGTGTGACCTTATAGGTACTTATAACGTTGGCAATGCTCCTAAACTCATTTAGAAGCATAAGTAATGAGCGGTATCTAGCAACACATCATTACTACCCAAGTTATAAGAATGTTGAGATCCAACATCACCTTGTGACTACTAATTGTGACTCCTCACAATATGTAACATTGTCCTTCTATCCTTGACATCTAGATTGATCAATGTGAGGCATAGACCATGTCATCCTCTAATCAATCTAAATCTTGAACTCCAAGTAGACTCACTCAATCAAATGAGCTTAATATCTCATATTGACTCATTTGGGCATGGTCATGCACTTCGTGGTCTCACTCTATCAAGAATATCGATGTCACTCCCGTCATATAGGAGGGATAGATCCCATCTACATCACTCACATCCCTCTGCATAATTTGTTACACACTCAGTAATCGCCTTTATAGTCCACCTAGTTACGGGTGATGTTTGACGAAGCCAAAGTACGTAACTCCTTATGTAGGGATCCATGGTGACTTCAGGTCCAAGGACCAATAGTCATACTAATAGCCACATGAGAAAGTATATGACACTCATATAACAATCCATGATACTTTCTCATGGCGGGTCATTCAGTATACAGTCTCCAATGCATACCCATGTGTCAACTTGATATCTCCATATCCATGACTTGTGAGATCAAGTCATCGAGTTGACCTACATGTTAGTCTCATCGCATTAACATTGTCCCTGAATGTTAATACTTGACTAGGAATGATTAAGAGTAGTGTTTCCTATATCATCTCACTATCGATTCAACCAATCGATTGATATAGGTAAGAACCTTCTACTCAAGGACGTTATTATACTTAATTATTTGGCACTAATACAAGTAAGTATAATAACCAAAAAAAATGTCTTTATTAATATACAAGAATATGATACAATGAGTCCATATAACAATCATCAAATGATTGGCTCTAGGGCTCTAACTAACATTACCCTACTTCTTACCTTAATCCACGACCTCCCTTTTGTTGATCCACACAAGGAACCGATGTGGGATCAAAGAACACCACAGCAAGACCTCTTTGGTAATTCCTCCTCACTAATGGATGGGTTGCTGCCGGCACCAAGAACACTGTAAACAATTCCAGCTCCACAAAACAGTCGTTTCTGTTGGATTCCTTCACTAAACAGAACAAGATGAGATCCAACAAGAAGATCACAAATCAAACAATACTTGTTAACATCCTAATAACAAAACAATCTATGAATCAAGCTGAACAGAATAGGAAGGTCTCAAGAAACTGATCCGAGATCAAACAAGATCTTTGAATCCCTAACCTTCTCGTCACTACCTTACCTTGATTAGCCGCCTCAAGAGATCATCGCCAGATCCGAATTCTCGCCTTGGTGATCTGAGCCCCACTCGACGTCGGTGATCTAGGGCACAGTGGAAACAAAAGGGTGACCACAATGAGGGAGAAGAAGAACCAAATCAAAAGCCTCCGCTTACCGATAGGGCAGAGGAGGATCGGCGGTGGAGATGGCTAGGGCACCAGGCGATCAGAGTTAGCGCCGAGCAGTGAACCTAGGGCAGAGGGCGATCGGCAGAAGAGAGGAAGAGTAGGCTCGGCTTCCCTGACTGAGGGCTTTGTACACAGGGAGAAAAGGAAGGTGCGTCGGTTTGGGGAAGAAGAGGAAACGGCACCGGCGTCAGTAGTTTTGGGAAGAGGAAGAATCGGCGACGATTTGAGTGAGGCGCGACGCGGGTAGGGGGAAGGAAATGGCATTTAGGGGGGAAAGAAAAATAAAAGGAAATGTATTTATAAATAAAACATTTCCTCACCTAAACGGGTATCCTAAACAGCCTTTATCCGTACCCGTAATTTGTCCTCTCAAAACCCGGCGTACGAGCTTCAAAAAATTCTTAGAAAATTTCTGAAAATTCCTAAAAATCCCCTTATGGTGATTCACCCATTTTTCAGTATTTTACATTCTGTTCACTTGGCTACTAGGATTCATAAACTCTAATACTTATCCTGGAGGTTTAGAGTTTGAATCCTGGGGAAGGCAAAAATCCACTGACCAGGGGTGGAAAGACCTAGTGAGTAACGGCACGGCCGAGGGTCGTCGGTCGACGACATAAGGGGTTGCTAGTTGGGCCGTAATTGTGGCCGCCCAAGGGACCGCCAAGGGGCTGTCAGTTGGGCCGCTAGTGTGGCCGCCCAATGGGCCAAGGGGTCGTGACGTTACAATAAAAATGCGCCTTTTTATTGTAACGACCCTGCCCCTAGGCCCCTTGGGCGGCCACACTAGCGGCCCCTGACAGTCCCTTGGGCAGCCACTTGGCTGCCAGGATTCATAAACTTTAGTATTTAACCTGGAGATCTAGAGTTCGAATCCCGGGGAAGGCAAAAATCCACTGGCCAGGGGTGGGAAGACCTTGTGAGTAACGGCATGGCTAAGGGTCGTCGGTTGTCGACATAAGGGGTCGCCAGTTTGGCGGCTAGTGTGGCTACCCAAGGGACCGTCAGGGGCCGCCAGTTGAGCCGTTAGTGTGGCAACCCAAGGGGCCGAGGGGCCGAGTCGTTACAACCGCACGCTTCCTTCTCGTCTGCCAGTGTACTCTTCCGCAGTGCCTCGTCCCTCGGATGCACTGCGTGCCGTCCTTCTCGCTAGTTGTGTCTTCCGCTCGAGTACTTGTGCTCCTAAGCTCCTGCACACTTAGACACAAGGTTAAAAACAACACAGGACATAACTTAACTTGTTGATCACACCAAAATAACCTTGGGGTTCCAACACGAACTAATGCTACTTCGATCAAGAAAGTGTAAGTATCCCATGATAGTTTTGATGTGGTGAACCAAATTAAGTTAGGTCCTGTTGTATTTGATCCTTGTGTCTAAGTGTGCAGGAATTTAGGAACATAAGAAGTCAAGCAGAAGACGTAGCTAGAAAGAACGATGGAACGGGATAGGAGCTGACAGGCTCAGTGCCTCTAAAGGATGAGGTACAGTGGAAGAGTACACTAGGGATGAGAAGGACGTGTATGGTGGTCTGAGGGATGAGAAGCTAGATACGAAGGCTACTCGAGGAGAAGGTCAGAGTTGGATTTTGATGAGCTCAACTGCGGTTAGCAGGAGCATCACCCATGAGAAGAGATCATCTTATGGAGATGATCTGCCTTATGGAAGGTGCCTTCCATGGCTTGGAGGGCGCCTTCGATGAATAGTACGAAGGAGCCTTCTAGCCATAGAAGGTGCCTTCCCTAGCTGTTACCTGAGAATAATGTTTTATCCTTGGGAGATAAAGTTTATCTAATGGAAGGCACCTTGGACCCCTTTGAAGACACTTTTAAGTCGCGGATAACATTTTCTATAGGCTATAAAAAAGACTCCTAGACTTAGGAAATTAACAACAACTCTTATATTCATTTTTTTAACATATTTATGAGCGCTCAATGAGTGTAAGAGGCTTCTCCGCCTACACGAAGAAGATTTTTTAGTACTTTCTTTTGGGTTGGATTAACAACCACCTAAGTTGTAACCAAGTAATTCTTTAGCCTCTTTTATTTTGTTAGTTGATCAATTGTTTTAATTTAATTGTACTGCTAATCTGAGTTGAAAGATCAAGAAATATTTAGCTTTATTTTTTACAACCAATTCATCCCCTCTTACCGGCCCCATCTACCAACAAGTGGTATCAGAGCTAGAATGTCTCAGAAGGATTAACCACTGATTGAAGCACTGAGGTGATGGTTGGACCGAGCATCTACCAGCCAAAATTCTAGAGAGAATTCGTGACATGGAAGAAACGCATGGAGGTATTCTTTAAAACATACTTTGAATTGCTTTTAATAATTAAATATGACTTTGTAGCTCCCATGGACTCACAAGAAGGTGAAAAAGAGGAATACCGATAGACCGAAAAGGAGCAAGCAGACTTCGTAGCAAATGGATGAGCCAAATTCTATTTGTTGACCGTGCTACCTCCGCAAGAAGTCAGCAGAATCGGCATCTACGAATCATCAAAGGAACTTTGGGAGAAGTTCGTAGAGCTATATGAAGGTACGTCCAAAGCTAAGCTCACGAAATGGGATCTACTTTGGAACCAACTGACCAACCTTTGGCTGAAAGGAGAGTCAGTAGCACAACTGCATGCCAAGCCGGTAACTCTGAGATTCGTAAGTCCGACGATTAACTCCTTCAGCTTGGACATAAAAACTGCATTCCTCAATGGAGACATAGAGGAGTCTATATATATGTTGCAACCAGAGAACTTTGAGTCTAATGACTCAAAGCACCTAGTATGTAGATTAAAGAAGTTCATTTATGGTTTAAAATAGGCATCCCGTCAGTACCTAAAATTTAATCAAGTGGTTATCTCATTTGGATTTAAAGAGAACCCTGTTAATCAGTGCATATATATCAAGTTCAGTGAGAGCAAATTTGTTATACTTGTTTTGTATGTGGACTATATATTGCTTACGAGCAATAATAAGGGTATGTTGCATCAAACCAAGTCACTTCTATCTGGTAATTTTGAAATAAAAGATCTTGGTGAAGCATCCTTTGTTTTAGGCATACAGATCTATCGTGATCGTTCAAGAGGCATTCTTGAACTTTCACAACAGACCTATATTGAAAAGGTGCTTATAAGGTATGGTATGCAAAACTGTACACCTGGTGACACACCTGTGTCAAGAGGTGACAAGTTCAGCTTGCAGCAGTGTCCACGGCTTGAACTTGAAATAAAGGAGATGGAGCAATTCCCATATGTGTCAGCAGTGAGAAGTCTCATGTATGCACAAGTTTGTACTCGACTAGATATAGCATTTATAGTGAGAATATTAGGCAGATATATTAGTAACCGAGGACCGTCACACTGGAAAGTGGTAAAGAGAGTGATACGGTATTTACAAAGAACTAAAGGACATATGCTCATGTATCGGAGATTAGATCACTTGGAGGTGATTGGATATTCAGACTCTGATTTTGCTAGATGCTTGGATAGCAGGAGGTCCACTTGGGCTATATCTTCATGCTTGATGGAGGGGCTATATCTTGGAAGAGCGTCAAACAGACGCTAGTAGCCACTTCTACTATGGAGGCAGAGTTAGTAGCATGCTACGAAGCATCCAATCACGGGATTTGGTTGCAGAACTTTATCACAACATTACAGATCGTTGATGGTATTGACAAGCCACTGAGGATTTACTGTGATAATAAAGCCGCAGAACTTTATGCCAAGAACCACCGCAGTTCGTCGAAGTCCAAGCACATCGACATCAAGTTTTTAGCGGTTAAAGAAAGAGTTCAGAGTTGTCAGATTATGGTAGAGCACATCAATACATATTTCATGTTGGCCGATCTACTCACCAAAGGCTTGGTGCCTAAGGTGTTTCATGTGCATGTTGTGGATATGAGAGTTCTTCTTATGGAAGAAGAACTCATCTAGTAGGAGTCTGTATTTATTTTTATTGCTCTATGCTAATTAATAAAGACAAACATTTATTTTGATTATTGTACGTACTTAAAGTTCAAAACATCAATGGGAATTTATATGTTCGTTTGACACTCTGACTATGATATCATCATTTACTACTGTTGTTTAGCATTTGATGTTTGTAAATATGATATAGATTCATTTTAGAATCATACAGTTTAGATCATGATTTGCTATTGCAGTGTAACATAAAGTATTTTACAAATATGATCTGATATTTTTTGAGGTCATCTTAGGACAAGTTGGAAATTGACATGTACTGATCACATTTCATGTAATTTCCACTCTACACATTCACATCTTGATCTAGCTAT
Source organism: Zingiber officinale (assembly GCF_018446385.1). NCBI lineage: Eukaryota > Viridiplantae > Streptophyta > Magnoliopsida > Zingiberales > Zingiberaceae > Zingiber > Zingiber officinale. The sequence continues at coordinate 48,209,643 of NC_055996.1, read as the reverse complement.
GTCATTAATGATATTGGAATCATGATTACTGTTAGGGCTTGTTACGATCATATACAATAGCTATGACCTCTTTAGCCCTATACCAATGAAGTTAATCGACCAGATTGTTTACAGGGGTATTTTGTACCAATAAAGTTGATATCAACTAAAGTTTTACTTATATTTCACATACAACTCACATATAGCCCAAGTGGGAGATTGTTGGATATAATTATCCCTATTAGGTGGGCTTATTTGTAAGTTGCACACGTGAATACGATCCGAACCCTTTAAAGTGATCTAACTTATGTCTAGTGGGTTTCGAGTAATTGGATGTGGATCTTATATGTGTAGAACATATAGTCCCGCATCTATTATCATCTATTTATTGATAATAGATGTTCAGTATATATATGGACTTATAGTCTCACATCTATTATTATCGATGGGCTGATAATAGATGTTCACTATATATAGGGTTGGTCCCCAAGTACTTAGGGAATAATCTTGACATAGTTTCTTGTTCCCCATTGACAAGAAGTTTTATAGCATCGTTATCCCTTAAGTCCCTTGGAAGACCTACTTTTTCTTTTCGCTGTTTCTTCTTCTACAGGATCTTCTGGACGATGCTAAAGGACAAAGATATGACTCTTCAATTAGATTTTTTGTCATTGTGTTTATGTATTATTATTTTCTTATGTCATGTTCTCGATGAAACCAAGATACATGCTCATATATTCTTGTTTTCCCTATTCGAATTCTTATTTCGATTATTTAGAATTCATGCGACTTAGGTTTTACGAGAATTATCATGCTCTATTAATCAGATAGAATTCCATGTTCTTTAACAGTGAACTTTAAAAAAAACCAAGAAAAGAGTAAAGCCCGCACCAATCATCATTAGATCCAGTAGGAGTTTCATAAAGTGCATCTGCATTCTTCCATTTCTCCAAATACTTCACGTTCATAGGATCTTTCATCTTGTTTCCAATGAGTCGTTTATTATGTACAATAATAAAGTGGGCATCTCTTCATAGGTAGTTTCTGCCGTATGGCATTAACGACAGCACTGACCTAAAGGAAAAAAAAAAAAAAAATCTCAGGAGGAAGATTAATACAACAGGAACTCTAAATAAAAGCAAAATTTCAAAGTATATTTGTCAACATTTTCTTGACGCACACCTTATTAACTGCGAACCGCTTCTGACAATAGAGAGCAACATTTGCTGCATCTACAACAGCTTCAAAAGGGCCATAGTAGTCCAACCATTTCTGTAATCAGAAATTGAGTTGTTAGTAACAAAACAAAATCGTGCAAATTGCTGGTGAAAACAATTAGACATAATTTCAAAAACCGCAATTGACTGAACTTTATCGTCAACATTTTACATGTTTGAAATGCATGAACTAAATACTCTCTCCACATTACTGGACAGTGATTTCGGGAGGGAGATCATACTTGAAACTTCTGAAAATTTGAATTCCTTTCTCTCTTGTTGGCCAGTGAGGCAACAGACTTGGCAAAGTTTTCTGTCTCAACTGGATCAAGATCGATGGTTGCTAATTTGTGACCACAAGACATGCAGACACCATCTACATCTACTGATGTGTGCGCCACACTCCATTTCCCTTTACCGAGCCAACCAAGCCCATGCCACCCCGCTCCACCATTCTCAATAGCCTCTGCTAATTCTTTCGCATCCCATTTCCTTTTCCCTAGTCTTGATGCGGTCAAACTCTTGAACCAAGCCTCAATCAGCTCTGCTGTGGACGCAGAGACCTGTCTCACATTAGTTCTAAGCTTGTGTAGCAGGTAATACACCTTGTCGCCTCTGCGAGCCGCAATGCTAATTCTTAGAAGTGCTTCCAACTCTGATTCTTCAGGTTGGATGCCATTTTCCGACATGTGAGCTTCAACTTCGAACACCTTATCAATGTCGCCTTTGTTGCAGAAGGTGAACAATGCAGGACCATACGACCGCACCCTTGCAGTTATACCCAAAAGCTTCATTCGCTTAACACAATCAAAGGCCATGTCACCATCGTCCATAGACATTGCTATTCGAGCCACAGATGTTAGAGCTGCTTCGCTCATGGCAATCTTCTCCGCGCACATCTTTTCATATATCTCAAGTCCTCTGGTTCTAGCATAGTCTCTGATGTCCTCGTTTACTCGAATCAGAAGAGAAGCTCTTCTACTTCTTTGGCCTGCATCTTCAACCACATCTCCATCAATATACCAATCTGGATCGAATTTAGAATTAACACTACCGCTTTTAGCAGGATGAATGATGCCAACCGCCGCAGAAGAGCAAAGGTAAAGCAGCACATTGTAGTGGTATTGCTGCAATTTGATTCCTTGGCCGACCGCAGAGTGGCAATGGCTTCCATGACATCACCAGTTTTGGAGCAGGAATCCAGCTTAATTTTCATCTCCTTTCCAGAAACCCTAGCTTCGGATATCTTGCCGTCCTTCTTCATCCACCTGTCGACTCCATTTTCACTCACTCCTCTGGCCAAAGGCTCCGCCTTTTCGCCTCTCGGCCACAAATTACCCTTCCTAGGTTTAGGAATTGCATGCTCCACAAGAATCTTCACCTGGGCCGGCCGTTCTCTGTGAAGTGCTCGATGCTCGGTGTGGGTTCCATGAGCTGTGGCGCTGGAAGAGAGATCGGAGAAGGCGTGGACTCACGACGGTGGGTGTGAAGGGGGACGACAAGTGGAGGAAGAGGAAGCGGGGAAAGGAACGAGCTTTGAGGGGGAATCGCGATGGTGGAGTGCAGAATTCCACGGAGAAGGAAGAAATGAGGAAGTCGCTTTGCAAGGAAGCCATGCAGCGACGGAAGGATAAGATTCTTAAAAAGACATTTATAAATATAAATATTCACATAATATTTTGTTTCATCCCTTGAAAATTATACCCTTTTTAAAAATCCCCTCTAAATTGTAATGTCTGGAAAACAAAGGAATTTTAAAAAAAAATCAAGAAATAAATTATGACCATAATACTAATGATATTTTTGGGTTTTAGAAGGTAAAAAAAGCCAAAAGGTAAGCTTTCTTCAAGAATTTTTAAGGGTAAAAAAATAAAAAGGTATTTTTTTATTTATCATTAAAATAATATTTTATTCCGCTACCATATAAATAACTCAATTTTGAATATATTAATAATATTATATTATAACAACTATAAATATTATAAAGAATATTTTGGACGATAAAATTACCGAGATAATACATTCAATGTGATCCCACCCTTCATACACGAAAGGCTCTTTAAATATTGACAAATAATATTATTGGAATAAATCAATAAATTTATAATTTATAATTAGAATAATGTGGCGCCAAATTATCATTCTAAGAATTGATACTTTATTCAATCAAATAGTTGCATAGTCACTTAACTAGTAGCCTAACAAGCAAACTAACATAACAAATAAACATAGTGATTCCTAGAGGAACTTTAGGATCTCTTCTACACCAGATATAGTGACTTCTCCCCCTCCTTCTTCGATGTTCGCAACTGTCACCACAAGGTTGTCGACGAGGAGAGCAAACCTTCGCGATCGAATGCCCAGACCCACCTCGGAGAAGTCCAGTTCCAACCCAAGGTCGTGAGTGTAATAGCTGGAACCATCAGCTAGGAATTTCACATGCCTATTCTCAGGATATGACTTAGCCCATGTCTTCATCACAAATGGATCATTAACTGCATAGCAAGAGATACAGGAGTTCATGGATTTTACTATAGTTTTCTAAAATATAGCAAAAATTCATTGTTTTACCGTTTCAGATATTAAATATAAAAAAAATTGTTATTTTAGTTTTAAATTTATCATCCAAGAAAAGAATTCATAGTTTGTAATGTTTTTTCATGAGTTGACACATCTGGGAATACAAGGCAGAAAGATACTAAAAAGTATTGTCACAAAAACTTTGTAGTAACGAGCAAATAGATAAATTGGAAATTGAAAAAAAAAAACAAAAAACTCTAATAAGAAGATTTTTAGAAGTCGAAGGCCGATTGAAGAACAAAAACACAGACAAAAGAGGAGGAAATTACCGCTGATGAGGAGGATCTCGTCGACGCCTTTGGATTTGAGTTCCTCTGCACTTTCAATGAAACCGGGGACATGGTTCATGCTGCGAAAGCCAAAAGGGGTAAAATCATCTCAGAACGAATGAGGAAGCACAAAAGAACAGGACAAAAAAGGAGAAGCATAATTAAGAATTAAGCGTCATAAACGCAAGTGCTAGTGCTAGTGCTAGTGCCAGATCTTGATTAGCCGACACTATTTTCAATGATCCGATGGGTAGATTGAAAAACACCAAACGAGTTTACATTCGCATAAAACGAAAAAGAATGGAGCTCGACACGAAGCAGCGTTATTGATCTCAAAGGACCTTTCCTTGTCTGTGAACGATATGTTAACGAGATTCGGGGAAAAAAAACTAGAAAAGTTTCGGTATTATTCAAGTAGAACACCAAAATGTTCGATCCAAAAGGGCAAAAAAGCATATCATTGTCGTAGAGAGAGAAAAAGGGACTCGCATAAAACTTAAAAAAGTCCGATCTAAAAGAAGCATTAACGACGTTTGTGACCGATCTGATCGCGAGATTCGAAACAATCAAGAAAATTTTGGGGTTTTAAGAAGTTTACCTGCAAATGGGTGTGAAGGCGCCGAGGACTCCGAAGATGACGACCTTCTTGCCGGCGGCAAGCGAGTGTATCGGGATCATCCACAATTGGTCGCTTTCATCGAACCAAGCCAAATCTCCATCCGGGAGGGAATCGCCGACGACGATCGGAGCCATCTCTCTGCGGAGTTGTGGAGGTAGAAGATGGTGTAGCGTCTCTCCTTATAAAGTGATGGGAAACTTTCGGTTCACCCCCTTCATAGTTTTCCAAATAATAAAAATACCCTCAAGTTTTTATGGAAAAAACTTCCTGTTTCAACATAATAATATGGTAACATTTAAAAATAAAAATAAATAAATGATGAATATTTTGCAAAATAGAAAAATTGTCCATATAAGTAAAAAAAATATAATTAAAGGAAAGAAATTATTTTCCTTTTTAAGAAAGATATGGAAAAAACGTTGGAATGTTTTTTAAAAGGAAAAAAGAAATATATATATCTATATATAAATAAATTTGCAATATATTTTCTTTATTTACGTCTAATTTAAATCTATATAAAAATAAAGGAAACATTTTATTTTTCTTATTTTTATTAAAGTTAACAAATCTTTAGAGAGAGCATTCACATTTTGGTTCCGATTTTTGTTTCATATTTCGAATTAATAATTTATAAGAATTGCGATTGTAATTTCATACTAATTGTAAATTATTGAATTATTCTTTATTAAATAAGAAAGATTATAGACAAGTTATTTTGGAAACATATCGTCCCAGAATCCCAATATATGTCAGTAACACCGATTTCGTTTTTCCGCATTCTAACGTTTTATTTGTGATATAACGTTTTGGCTTTGACAAAATTGCAATATATTTTATTTTTTTACGTCTAATTTAAATCTATATAAAAATAAAGGAAACATTTTATTTTTCTTATTTTTATTAAAGTTAACAAATCTTTAAAGATCATTCACATTTTGGTTCCGATTTTGTTTCATAATTCGAATTAATAATTTATAAGAATTGAGATTGCAATTTCATACTAATTGTAAATTATTGAATTATTCTTTATTAAATAAAAAATATTATAGACAAATTATTTTAGAAATATATGGTCCCAGAAACCCAATATATGCCAGAAACCGATCCCGGTTTCCCCCATTCTACCGTTTTATTTGTCATATAACGTTTTAGCGGCTTTGACGAACTGTCGCATCGCGTTCCTTTGATCCGCTTCGAGATGAAGCTGAAGCAGCTCGAGGGCCTCCTTGGCACTCTTCAGCAGTTCTCCCACCCAAAGGTTCTGCGTTGTTCCTTTTGTCGTCGAATATGTTCTCTTTTCTCTCCCACTCTACTTTATTACTGGCAATTGAGTAATTCCATCACTCGTGTACTTATTTGTGCTCCTTTGATGGATATCTTTAGAATAGAAATGGGAAAGATATTACCTGTCTTTGTTGATTTATTGGGAGATGATCTTTGTTTCTGGCTGCACAGATAGAATTGGAACAATATCCCACAGGACCACATATTGCGTCTCGGTTACTTTATACGGTATTCATCTGTTCTTGTTGGTTTCCGAATTAGTTTATTGCGAAAAGTACTTGAAATTGATAATGGCAATCGTATAGGATATCAATATCCTCTTCTTTTTCTTTTCCTTTATCTATCAGAGTCTTACTCTATTTGGTTGTGCATCTTGCTCGTTTTGCCAGTGCATTGTACAGCTCAGTTTGTTTTTCGAATCTACTTAGAAATTAGAGCTTATCACTCACAAAATTCATTGCTTCTGTTTCAACTTGCCATGTCATTTAGTCTGTTCAATTAAAAAAAGGATTGCTTTTTAAAATTCTTCTAATGTATTTCAGTCTCAATGAATTTGGAACAATGATCCTCTAGTAATTCCGTCATTATTTTTCCTTATATCTTTGCATAGATTTTGCCTCCTCAATATTCCATTTTGGTGCAGATTTGTTAAATGTTAGGCTTTGGAAAACAAGCACTTGGCAATTACGGCATCAAAATAATAAAGTTTCTCTACTTTTATTTCTAATACTCTGATTTCTTAAACTTAATTGTGACACCTACAGTTTGAATGTTTGTTTGGTCTTTAAAATTTTAAAATACTATGAAAATCCTTTAGGTTGTCTCTATAAGAGAAAGAAACAAGAGCAGGAAGGAAACAATGAAGAGTGATAAAATTGATTATTACCTTGGAGAAACTACAAAGCTGGGTAGCATAAGGTCATGGGATAAATGTTTTTCTTTCTCTCCAAATTTATGTTGGGAATATGTCCATAAAACAGATATTTATTATTAATTGCTGAATTAAATAAAAGAAACATTTATTTTATTATTTGATTTTTTTATGCTTACTTGTATAAAAATAAATATCTATATAAAATCCATAATATATTGTTGTAACTATGATTTTAGTATATAAGATTGTTATATACAAGAGGATTAAAATCATAGATAATATATTTAAAATGTCCATGATTGATTAAAGTATGGATCTTTAATTGGAAATCATGAATGCAGTTTGCTGACATTATGAATATGATAGTCTTATCCGGACAATCAATGTAATGACACTAAGTAGAGACATTTTATATAATATGATTATATAGGACAAGGACCAGATGTGATTTAAGTGAATGTTTGTTTGGTCTTTAAAATTTTAAATACTATGAAAATCCTTTAGGTTGTCTCTATAAGAGAAAGAAACAAGAGCAGGAAGGAAACAATGAAGAGTGATAAAATTGATTATTACCTTGGAGAAACTATAAAGCTGGGTAGCATAAGGTCATGGGATAAATGTTTTTCTTTCTCTCCAAATTTATGTTGGGAATATACCCATAAAACATATATTTATTATTAATTGCTGAATTAAATAAAAGAAGCATTTATTTTATTATTTGATTGTTTTATGCTTACTTGTATAAAAATGAATATCAGTATAAAATCCATAATATATTGTTATAACTGTGATTTTAGTATATAAGATTGTTATATACAAGAGGATTAAAATCATAGATAATATATTTAAAATGTCCATGATTGATTAAAGTATGGATCTTTAATTGGAAATCATGAATGCAGTTTGTTGACATTATGAATATGATAGTCTTATCCGGACAATCAGTGTAATAACACTAAGCAGAAACATTTTATATAATATGATTATATAGGACGAGGACCAGATGTGATTTAAGTGTCTATGTTTAAGTACCGTTACAAAGACTCAAATCTACATCGATAAGATGATCATATGTAGATCAATCTAAATCCTGAGTAATTATAGATTCCTTGTTTGTATTAACAGGTCTCTTGATTTGTTTGTTAGAACCTATTTTAAATAATAGGCGTAACACTTACATTTTGGAGACTCAATTATATATTCAGCTGGGAATATGATTTATAGATACGGAATCCGTAACTTCCGAAAGGATGCTAGAATGGGTCTCTTGAGTGTTGATTCTAGCACTGAATAGTTTGAGCGCTCTAATTCATAATTAGATTATGAATTAACTATTCACTAGTGAATCAATGGTACTTAACGTTTTAGATACAAATAGAGAGGTAAAACGGTAATTTCGTCTAACTCTATTTGTGAACTATGAACGGAGGGTTGATCGACATGTAATGATTATATCAATGGACTGTTCAAATCTTTTGAGTAAATATGTTCCATAATTCTCAAGAGTGCAATTCCGGATTTTAGTGGAATAATCTTATAATTAATAAATTAGATAATTAATTAAAGAGCTTTAATTAATTGTATCTAAATTTATTGGAGCTTGAAATTATGGGTCCATAGTCCCAAAACCATCTTCGTATAATCATGATGGATACTCTTAAATAATTAATTTGATTAATTATTTATTCTCACAAAATTTATTAACTAATAAAATTGTTTATTATTTTAACTAAAATGAGATATTCTATTTATAATTTGATTACGAATAAAATAAAAAAAAAGAGAAATCAGATATTTGAATATTCTATTTGTAATTTAATTACAAATAAAATATATATAAGAGAGAAATCAAGTATTTAGATATTCTATTTGTAATTTGATTACGAATAAAATATAAAAGAGATCTTGCTCTCCCTCTCCTCCATCTTGCCGAGACTTCTTGGAGTGCTAGCACACTCAAGATTTCTTCTCCATCTCTATTGCTTGTGTGGATACACATAGAGGGTTGTACACTTGACAACCTTGAGATCCGGCGGACCTTGAACGAGCGGGATTAAGCGAAGGGCTTCGCATCAAGGGTAACCTCTTAATCTTGTAGATCTAAAGTAGATCTAGGTTTAGAAACTCATACTCAAAAGTTTTTCGAAATTTTGTTTCTTCGCACGGATCCATGGCATGGGAATTTCGGGGTTTCCACAACGCAAAAAGCGATTTTTATGGCCCGAAAAACTCAATAGTGGTATCAGTGCCACGTGCGAAGCACGTACGAGTTTCATTTATATTTTTTATGAAAAATTACAGATCTGTAACTTTCTATAAGTTTGTGATTTTTATAGATTTTATGGGTATTTTTCTTGTAGAAGCGAAGCACAAGTGTTTAGACACTTGTAGGCTTCGACTACCGAGAAAATATTTCCGAAACGGTAAGTTTTCGCCCCAAATCGTTTTGGGACAGCAGGCTAAGGCACTGTAGGATCACTTAGGAACACTCGCGATGGTTATATCGCGGATAGGGGTGCTGCCCCTAACCACGCAAGGGGCTTCGTTCCGCGATTGCGCTCGAAAATCGCTAAACGGGACCGCCGGGAATTTTACCCATAAAATTTAAAAAAAATAAAATAAAATTATGAAAAATTTATAGAAATTACATAATTTAGAATTATGTATTATTTTGTGATAGTCATAGCCCAAAAGACCCAATTAGATTGGAAATTGTGTGTTGTAATTCATAATACGGCCTGCGTGCCGTCATGTAATTATGCGTGTTGTATATGTGATACGCGACCTGCGCGTCTTGCCTTTCTATTTTATTTCCTGTTGTAAAATTAGTTTAGACTCGAATGTAACTCGAGTTTCACTTTTTGTAATATACAAAATGAGGCGGTGGAAGGTCCACTCGAGATGGAGTTATGAGGAGGGCGCGAGCAACACGTGGTGGTCAAAGGGAGGAGCTTGAGAAGTTGTTGACCCTAGGTTGGCCATCCGATCTTCTCATTGGCTTGAGAGGATCGTAGTAGGGCCATGACTAATCACAAAATTTAATTGATTGCTTGTGTGTGTGTATGTGATGCATGCTAGATTAGTAATTAATTAGTGCCTAACGATTAGATTAGATCTAAATCGTGTACAAGATGCACCCTAACGATTAGATTAGATCTAAATTGCGTATATGATACACATCGTCGATTAGATTAGATCTCAATCGCGTCAACTCTAAAATTTCTACCATGCCGTGATACCTATCACTACCTCGATCACATATTGTTGTTGAATCTGCCAAAGCAGAGCAACACATATTATCTTGGTAGGGTACGGAGGGACAATCTTGGTCCCGCCTATCAACGCATGGGTGAGTAGAAACTCAATTAGATTGAGTACTATTAGGACCTTCGGACGGCTAGAGGGGGGGTGTGAATAGCCTCCACTAAAAACTCAATCAATTCCTCACAAAAGCTTGTTAGCACAGCGGAAATAAACAAAAAGAAAACTGATGCAAGGAAAGAAACACAACACACAGCTTACACAAGTATGTACGAGGTTCGGGGATAACTTGCCCCTACTCCTCGACGTGTCCGTAAGGTGGACGATCCCTTGATCTTTCGGTAGATCACACCCCGGACAAATTCCGGCTAAGTATTTCTCCTTCTCGGTGGAGTAACCTCTCCACAAAGTCACAGAAAAGACTTGAAATGAAGCACAAGACTTACAGAGTTCAGTGGCTAAAAGAAATTAACAATGAATCTTACAGCCACGAAGCAGAGCGCAAAGACAGAAGGGATTACTCAGCCAAGAGCTCAACAACACAGCACCCTTGCTTCGGTCGACAGAGAGTTTCAAAAAATCTTCCCAAACCTCTCTTCTGCCTTCTTCTTATTCTGCTTTCTCACTGTCTTCAGCCAGAGCCGAATCACTGTCACCTGTATCGAATCACTGCGACCAACTCAGGCGTCGCCAATCACTCTTCCTCCTCATCTGGTTCTATGAACTCACACCAATACCATCCATGGTCTTCACTGGTGTCTCTGAGCTCGAACCAATAAGCAAGAGTCAAGTTGTTGCCAATTGATCGCAACCAGTGAACGTTGACGCTCCAATTGCACCATTTGCAGCGAAACACAGTAGAAAAAGCATTTGGTCTTATTCTTCTGATGGAGCTTAATTTGAAATTAAGCACTGGCACGACACCTGCAACCTGTAACTCAAAAATCTCACAGCAGATGATTTGATCAGGTGAATCAGAAATCGCAGAGGAACAGCAGAAGACAAACGACATTGTTGTGGATCGGTCAACAGACCGATCCATAGCCTTCCGGACCGATCAGGACACACCCTGATCGGTCTGGGATGATTCCGATCGGTCTGTGGACCGATCAGCCTATGGGTGGATCGGTCCACAGACCGATCCCCCCTATCGCTCTGAATCCCATCGCATCCTTCTGATCGGTCCAAGTCCCGGTCAGATAGCCCACAGATTGCTTCTGTGTGGTTACTGATCGGTCACGAGACTGATCAGATGACCCAGGTATCACTGGATCGGTCGACAGACCGATCCAGTCAACCAAAGTATCACTGGATCGGTCAACAGACCGATCCAATGTCTCTGTGTTAGTTTTAGAGCTTCCCAGCCCTAAACCCTAACGTCTTCCTGGTCCAGAGAACGAGCTACCGAGCCCTCTCTGACCTAGTCTGGAGAACAAGCTACCGAGGCCTCTCCGACTTCCACGTCCGGTCCAGAGACCGAGCTACGGAGCCCTCTCTGACCTAGTCCAGAGAACGAGCTGCCGAGCCCTCGCCGACTTCGTCCGGTCCAGAGAACGAGCTACCGAGCCCTCTTTGACCTAGTCCGGAGAACCAGCTACCGAGCCCTCTCCGACCTAGTCCGGAGAACGAGCTGCCGAGCCCTCACCGACTTCGTCCGGTCCAGAGAACGAGCTACCGAGCCCTCTCTGACCTAGTCCGGAGAACGAGCTGCCGAGCCCTCACCGACTTCGTCCGGTCCAGAGAACGAGCTACCAAGCCCTCTCTGACCTAGTCTGGAGAACAAGCTACCGAGCCCTCTCTGACTTCCATGTCCGGTCCAGAGACCGAGCTACCGAGCCCTCTCTGACCTAGTCCGGAGAACGAGCTGTCGAGCCCTCACCGACTTCGTCCGGTCCAGAGAACGAGCTACCGAGCCCTCTCTGACCTAGTCCGAAGAACGAGCTATCGAGCCCTCTCCGACTTCGTCCGGTCCAGAGAACGAGCTACCGAGCCCTCTCTGACCTAGTCCGGAGAACGAGCTATCGAGCCCTCTCCGACCTAGTCCGGAGAACGAGCTGTCGAGCCCTCTCCGACTTCGCGTGCCAAGTATCTGTGCTTGGACTTTTCCTCTCCACATGATCAACCTTGATCATTAATTAGTCTGAGTTTAATTAATATCTGATACAAACTTAAATCAGTGTCAACATCAAAACAACAGCCAGGTCAGACTGTATTAACAAGTACAACTAGTTAAATCGAGTTTAATTGTAGGCATTATCCAATGGTTGGAAGATAGGATAAAATCACGTTTATATTAACTCTTGGGCGATTTAGCCAAAGCTAACTCAAGTTTTAATATAAATGCGGATCTTGATCCAATAAACAAGAGTTGCATAGAGATGTAATTGGTAATTAGTTACCTACCAATCATACTAAGTCTTGGGCGATTTAGCCAAAGCTAACTCAAGGCGTAGTATGATGTGGATTTTGTCCAACATGAATTATAGAATTCAGTGGGAGCATCATTTAGTTAAAGGCCTAATTAAATGATTTAAAAGAATATGATATTTACTTTATGCTTTAATTTCTGTTGTAGATTGTCATGACGTCAAATACGAACTCTTTCTCCCTACGTTTTATCCTTGAGAAAGACAAGCTCAACGGAGCAAATTTCCTGGACTGGTCAGGAATCTGAGAATTGTTCTCACTCAAGAACGTAAACTGTACGTTCTGGAGCAGCCCATTCCGGAGGCACCTCCTGCCACTACCACGCGAGCTAACCGAGATGCTTACAAGAAGCATCAAGATGACGCATTAGATGTGTCCTGTCTAATGCTCGCGACCATGAACTCTGAGCTTCAGAAGCAACACGAGTTGATGAGCGCTTATGATATGGTTGAACATCTTCGTCAGTTATATCAAGGACAAGCGAGACACGAGAGATTCGAGATCTCTAAGGAACTATTTCAGTGCAAGATGCAAGACGGGACTCCCGTAGGCCCATATGTACTCAAGATGATTGGGTACATAGAAAAACCTACAAACGTTGGGATTCCCACTTGGCCAAGAGCTGGCCACTGACCTGATCTTGCAGTCCTTGCCAGATAGCTATAGTCAATTCGTTCTAAATTATAACATGAACGAAATTGATAAGCCACTGCCCGAGCTTCTTACCATGTTAAGAACTGCTGAGCTCAACCTTAAGAAGGTTATGCCAAACTCCATTCTGATGGTCCAGAAGCATAAGGGCAAGGGAAAGTCCAAAGGTAAGGGAAAGTCCCAAACCAAGGGCAAAGGCAAGGCACTGAAACCCAAAGGGGGGGTTGCTAAGGATGCTACCTGCTTCCACTGCGGTCAGACCGGGCACTGGAAGAGGAACTGCAAAGTGTACCTGGAAGATCTTAAGAAGAAGAGAAGTGAGACTTCCACTTCATGTATATATGTTATTGAAGTCAATCTATCTATTTCTTCATCATGGGTATTAGATACCGGATGTGCTTCTCACATTTGTACTAATGTGCAGGCGTTGAGAAATAGCAGGGCATTGACAAAGGGCGAGGTGGACCTACGCGTAGGCAATGGAGCACGGGTTGCTGCTGTTGCTGTAGGGAATTATTTTCTATCTCTGCCCTGTGGGCTTGTACTAGAGTTGGATGATTGTTGTTATGTGTCTGCTTTGACTAAGAACATTATATCAGTTTCTTGTTTGGACAAGAAAGGTTTTTCATTTATAATAAAGAATAAATGTTGTTCAGTTTATTTAAATGATATGTTCTATTGTAGTGCACCTCTGATGAACGGACTCTATATTCTAGACCTTGAGAACTGTTAGAGTGTATACTAAAAGCCTAGTTTTGTAAAACATTTATTTCAGAAATAACGGAATCACATTGGTCAAGTGTCTACATTTATTTGTAGGTTGTTCAATTAATTTATATTGTAAATAACATGGTGTGTGGTGTCACACACAGTAGATCATGTTATTAGTTCTTTATAGATTATCAACAGTTGCTCGCGACTGAGATGGAAAGGAACAAACCATTAGAACAGTTGGAGTGTAATTAAGCATTAGTTTATCTAGACTAATTAATTACACTAATATACTTAGAGTATATTGAGTAGGACCATTTTAGGTAAGTTCTTTTTATACTGACTTATAAAAGAACTAGACCTTAGTTATTATGGAAGTGTGTGCTCTTAATCCTGATATAATAATAAGCATGTATACTTAATATTTATTTCTTTGATTTATCAATGAGTGAGGTTTAGCTCGATAAATCAATAGGCCCGATAAGTTGGGAAATAATATTATTTATATGGTGTCTTGTTGATTATAAAAGGAAACTGTGTCCTAGTGAAACTAGGATGAGAATGTCCCCAAGAGGAACTTAAAAGGTTTGTCATGTTAAACCCTGCAGGTGGACTTAGTCCGACATGACAATAAAGTTGAGTGGTACTACTCTTGGAACTAGATGTTAATTAAGTGAGTGTCAGTAGCTCACTTAATTAGTGGACATTCGTTATCTTAAACACAGGGAGACTAACACACTCATAATTAGTAGGAGCCCAATAATGTAATATGGGATTGTGCGGTAGTGCAATAATAACACTCTAATGGAATGAGTTATTATTGATGAACTTGAGTTGTGTGTTCGGGGTGAACACAGGATACTCAAGCTCATCGGGAGATCAAAACCAATTTCTCCTCTAGGTCCCTGTCATAGCCTCAATAAAGCCTCAAGTCCATCCAAAGAAAAGACTATCTTGGTGTCCAAGAAGGGGCCGGTTCATTGCTTGGTGACCAAGCAATGGCCGGCCACATATTCTCTAGAAGTGGCCGGCCCTTGCCTTGGGCAAGGGGGTCGGCCGCAATATTTAAATTAGGAAGGTTGTTTTTGAATTTTTAAATTTTCTCAGATATTTACAATTTGTAAAAAGAGAGTTTTTAAAAATTTATAAAATTTTCCTAATTTAAATTAGGCCACAAAGTTTTAAAAGAGAGTTGTGAAATTTATAAACTTTCTTTTAAAAAGAAATATTATTAGAAATGTTTTAAATTTTAAAACTTGGTTTTAAATTTTAAAACTTTTCTTTTAATATCCACATTAGAAAAAAAAAAAAAGAGAGTTTGTAAAATTTTATTAGAAGTTTTCTTCTTTTAAAATCTTATATAAAATTTTTTTTTCTTTCTTTCCCTTTTAATAAGTGACCGGCCACCTTGCTTGGTGCCCAAGCAAGGGGCCGGTCAAATAATTAAACATCAATAAATAGTTGTTTAATTTATAAATCAATCTAGGATTGATTAATTAAAAAGAAAGAAAAAGAAAAAAAATTAATTAAAAGGAAATAGGAAAGAGTCTAATTTTTTTATAAAACTCTTTCCATAATTTTTCGTTGGGAAACTAATATAAAAAGGGGGGAAGGGGAGGCCTTGGAACATAACACAATTCATATTGTGGTTGGAGATCATCAAGTGGCCGGCCCCCTCTCTCCTTTCTCTTCCCTTTTTGCTCTCTTTAATTTCTTCGTGGTGGTTGTGGTCGTAACTTGAAGGAGGAGAAGAAGCTTTTCGGGTGGTGTTCGTCTTGGAAGATCGTCTCCCACACGACGTCCAAGAGGAGGCGAGGGATACGGCAGAAGATCTCGAGGTTTTTAGCGTACAAGGAAGAGGTATGACTAGTATTTAGTTTCCACATCATACTAGTTAAATTTTCTTTGTATGAATACCAAATACAAGAGGCATTCGATTCGTGTTTGTTCGAATTTATTTTCGATGTTGTGTTCTTGTTTCGTTTTCCTTGTGATTCGATTGTTCTTTTTGGTTTCCCTAGGGTTGCTATATGGAAATTAAATATCCAATTTCGCTAAAAGGCTTTGTCTAGAACGGTGGTGGTTGCTCTCATATCCAAGAAGGTCAAGTGCCTCGCCACGCAGAACTGGAAGCCAATTTTGGAAATAGATATTTAATATGACTTTGTGACCTAGGTGATTTGGGTCGAACGTGTTAAGTTCCGCAGGAGATCCAAATCTAAACCTAAAAGAACATATAAGTTAAACTTAGGATCAAACGTGTTAAGTTCTGCAGGAGATCCAAGTTTAATTTAAAAGAACACACGGTAGCTAAGAAAGGTTCAGATCATGTACAAAATTTTTGTACAGAGGAACCATAAGGTTTTTTGAGTAGCAACCAACAAACCCTATCTATAACATAAGTACCAAGAGGTTCAAGTCAAATGACATGAACCAAATCTATCTCTGTCACTATCGCTTAGGTCATATAAATGACAAACACTTATCCCAGCTCCATACAGATGGTTTGCTGGACTCATTTGATTTTGAATCATATGAGACATGCGAGTCATGCCTACTGGGCAAGATGACCAAGACTCCCTTTAGTGGGCACAGTGAGAGAGCGTCTAACTTGTTAGGACTTATACATAGTGATGTATGTGGCCCTTTCAATGTCACTGCCAGAGGCGGTTATAGGTACTTCATTACATTTACTGATGACTTCAGTAGATATGGTTATGTGTACTTGATGACACATAAGTCAGAATCCTTTAAAAAGTTCAAAGAATTCAAGAATGAAATACAAAACTAGCTTGGCAAGAGTATTAAGATACTTCGATCAGATCGAGGTGGTGAATACCTTAGCCATGAGTTTCGTGACTATCTAGCTGAGTGTGGGATTCTATCCCAACTCACTCCTCCTAGAACACCACAGTGGAATGGTATATCCAAAAGGAGGAATCGTATTCTATTAGATATGGTACGGTCTATGATGAGTCACACAGATCTTCCTATATCACTGTGGGGCTATGCTCTAGACACGACAACCTTTATACTCAACCAAGTTCCATCCAAGGCTGTGATAAAGACACCATATAGGATATGGACTGGGAGAGATGCCCAGGTGTCTTTTATGAGGATTTGGGGTTGTGAAGCTTACGTTCGACGTTAAGTCTCGGACAAACTGGGACCCAAATCTGACAAGTGCTACTTTATTGGATATCCCAAGGAAACTAAGGGATATTACTTCTACATTCCCAGTCAGCACAAGGTAGTTGTGGCAAAGACTGGGGTATTTCTAGAAAGGGATTTTGTTTCTAGAAAGACTAGTGGGAGTACGTTCGATCTTGAAGAAGTTCAAGATGCGGACCATGGCACTGAAGCCTCGATGGAAGTTGAACTAGAACCACAAAGTGTTGTGGATGATGTCGTTCCACAAAGAGTTGAGGAACAACAACCAGGTCAAGTAGACATACCTCTTCACAAGTCTGATAGCGTACGTTGTCAGCCTGAGAGATACTCATTTCTCTTGTCTGACCATGATGACATTGTGCTCATAGAGGATGAGCCTACCTCCTATCAGGAAGTTGTGATGAGCACAGATTCTGAGAAATGGCTAGAGGCCATGAGATCTGAAATGGAATCCATGTACACTAACCAAGTATGGACTTTGGTTGATCCACCTGAAGGGGTTAAACCCATTGGGTGTAAGTGGGTCTTTAAGAGAAAGACTGACATGGATGGATTTATTTATAAGGGTCGCTTGGTAGCTAAAGGTTTCAAGCAGATTCATGGTATTGACTATGATGAAGCTTTTTCTCCAGTAGCAATGTTTAAGTCCATTCGGATCATGCTTGCTATTGCAGCATACCACGATTATGAGATCTGGCAGATGGATGTCAAAATCGCATTTCTGAATGGAAACCTGCTCGAGGATATATACATGATACAACCTGAGGGTTTTGTAGATCCACAGCATACTAGCAGAGTATGCAAGCTGCATAGGTCCATTTATGGACTAAAGCAAGCTTCTCGGAGCTGGAATCTTCGATTCGATGATGCAATCAAATAGTTTGGTTTCATCAAGAATGAAGATAAACCTTGTGTCTATAAGAAGATTGTAGGGAACACAGTTGTCTTCCTTATATTGTATGTGGATGACATACTACTCATTGGGGGTGACATCCCTTTGCTGCAGTCTGTCAAGACTTGGCTAGGGAGTTGTTTCTCAATGAAGGACTTAGGTTAAGCATCTCGTATTCTAGGCATACAGATCTATAGAGATAGATCTAAGAGATTGCTTGGCCTAAGTCAGAGTACATACATTGACAAGGTCTTACTTCGGTTTTCCATGCAGAATTTCAAGAAGGGATTTCTGCTGATGTCACATGGTGTGAGTCTTTTGAAGACTCAAAGTCCCTCTTCTAGAGAGGAGAGAGACCACATGGATCAGATCCCTTATGCCTCAGCCATAGGATCTATCATGTACGCCATGCTATGTACTCATCCTGATGTCTCGTATGCTTTGAGCATGACGAGTAGATGCCAGTCAGATCCAGGTGAAAGTCACAGGATAGCGGTCAAGAATATTCTTAAGTACTTGAGAAGGACTAAAGAATATTTCTTGATATATGGAGGCGATGATGGGCTAGCTGTAAAGGGTTACAGTGATGCCAGCTTCCAGACCGACCAGGATGATTATCGATCGCAGTCAGGGTTCATGTTTTGCATAAATGGTGATGCTATGAGCTGGAAGAGTTCGAAGCAGGACACAGTCGCTGATTCTACAACAGAGGCCGAGTATATTGCTACATCAGAAGAAGGAAAGGAGGCAGTTTGGATCCGCAAGTTCATCATTAAACTTGGGGTGGTTCCTAGCATCGCAGATCCTATTGAGCTCTATAGTGACAACAATGGAGCAATTGCGCAGGCTAAGGAACCTCGCTCACACCAGCAGACCAAACACATACTACGGCGCTTCCATCTCATTCGAGAAATCATCGATAGAGGAGATGTGAAGATTTGCAGAGTACCCACTGAGGCTAACATCGCAGATCCCTTGACCAAGGCTTTGGCACAGAGAAAGCATGATGGTCACACTAGGTCATTGGGGCTTAGAGCCTATACTGATTGGCACTAGTGCTAGTGGGAGATTGTTAGTTAGAGTCCTAAAGTCAATCATTTGATGATTGTTATATGGACTCATTGTATTATATTCTTATATTTATAAAGACATTTGTTTATAGTTATTATACTTACTTGTATTGGTGTCAAATAACTAAGTATAATAATGTCCTTGAGTAGAAGGTTCTTATCTATATCAATCGATTGGTTGAATCGATAGTGAGATGATATAGAGAACACTACTCTTAATCATTCCTAGTCAAGTATTAACATTTAGGGACAATGTTAATGCGATGAGACTAGCATGTAGGTCAACATGATGACTTGATCTCACAAGTCATGGATATAGAGATATCAAGTTGACACATGGGTATGCATTATAGAATGTATACTGAATGACCCGTCATGAGAAAGTATCATGGATCTTTATATGAGTGTCATATGCTTTCTCATGTGGCTATTAGTATGACTATTAGTCCTTGGACTTGAAGTCACCATGGTTCCCTACATAAGGAGTTACATACTTTAGCTTCGTCAAATGTCACCCGTAACTGGGTGGACTATAAATGCGATTACTGGGTATGTAACAAATTATGCGGAGGGATGTGAGTGATGTAGATGAGATCTATCCCTCCTATATGACGGGAGAGACATCTATATTCTTGATAGAGTGAGACCACTAAGTGCATGGTCATGCCCAAATGAGTCAATATGAGATATTGAGCTCATTTGATTGAGTGAGTCTACTTGGAGTTCAAGATTTAGATTGATTAGAGGATGACACGGTCTATGCCTCACGTTGATCAATCTAGATGTTAAGGATAGAAGGACAATGTCATATATTGTGAAGAGTCACAATTAGTAGTCACAAGGTGATGTTGGATCTCAACATTCTTATAACTTGGGTAGTAATGATGTGTTGCTAGATACCACTCATTACTTATGCTTCTAAATGGGTTTAGGAGCATTGCCAACATTATAAGAACCTATAGGGTCATACACAAAAGGCAATTAGATGGAGATTAGGTTCATTTGATGAACCAAATTGGATTAAGAGTAATCCAAATTGAGCTAATTGAGTTGGACTCAATTTGGTTCATGTGTTAAATGAGTCTAATTTGGACTTAGACTCATTGAGTCAATTTAATTCAATGAATGGAGATTCATTAAATTAAAATTAACTTGAACCAATGGTTAGATTAGATCAACCAAGGGAGAGAAGTGGTCAAGTTTGACTTGACTTAAGGAGGAAGATAAAGAGTCAAGTTTTGACTTGACTTTGACTTGACCAATGCCACATCATCAAGGCTTCTTCATTTGGTCAAGTTTGACTTGACCAAATGCCACCTCATGGAGGAGATCAAGAGACTTGACTCTTGATATTCCATGGGAGTTTTAGAAGCATAAGTGGCCGGCCACTTTGGGTGGGGGTTACTAGAGTGAATTCATTTTCATTCAAGTGTTCTTCTTCCTCCTCTCATTCTTGCTCTCCCTCTCCTCCTTCTTGCCGAGACTTCTTGGAGTGCTAGCACACTCAAGATTTCTTCTCCATCTCTATTGATTGTGTGGATATACATAGAGGGTTGTACACTTGACAACCTTGAGATCCAGCGGACCTTGGACGAGCGGGATTAAGTGAAGGGCTTCGCATCAAGGGTAACCTCTTAATCTTGTAGATCTAAAGTAGATCTAGGTTTAGAAACTCGTCCTCGAAAGTTTTTTAAATTTTTATTCACTATGTGAAAATCTGGAATAGACTTCGCAACTGTTTACTTCGGCAATCAGTATTTGTGAAGTAATATATTACAATCAACTTCGATAATAAATTTGATGTAGTAAATACTATTTTAGACTTCATAGATTAAAAAATGTGAATCTCACTTTTAATTTTATCTATCATTTTACTTCATAATATAAATTTGATGAAGTAATAAGTCATAATATCAAACTAATATATCTAAGTGTTGAAGTAATAAGTTTGAACCGGTTTAAAAAAAAATTCTGTTGAACCGGTTAATTTTTTCCACGCGTGAACCTTAACCCTACGCCCTCTTAACTGGTAATACTATTATTTTTTTTCGCCATTTCGCTTCACTGCTCTTCCCTCCCTGATTTTTCGCCCGACGCACCCTTTGCCCGACGACCTTCGACTCCCCCCGCAACGTACGGAGATCGTGACCTTCGAGTCCCCCCCTCCCTCCCCAACGCACGGAGATCCTTTCCTCTCTACAGCACAGGTTTTGTTCCCTCACTACAAGAAAAAATATCTATTATGATATTTTCTTTATGACACTAATTAAAAAATGTCCTTATAAATATTTTATAACTACACTTATTAAAACTGATTAGTTTTTTATAAAACAAGATCATATTAAACCAATGACACATTTTATAAATGTCATCGTAGTATAAACATATTTGACCTAAACTTTTCCTTTCCAACTCCCGATCCTTTCCTCTTTGTCGCGCCCTTCCCAACCCCACCCGATCCTTTAGGCTATGTTTACTCTAGAGGGTGGATGAGGAAAGGAAAGGAATCAACAATAGAAAGTTGTCTTTGGAGGAAGAGAAAAGAAAGGGTGAAGAAATCTTTTCCTTTGCACACTTGTTTATCTTGATAGAGGAAGGTGAATACTTATGATGTAATTTTGTAAATAAAAAAGGGTGCATGCGTCATTTTTTTGGTACATAGTGTAATTTTGTGATTTAAAAAGGGTACATGCGTCATTTTTTTTGGTATATGGTGTAATTTTGTGAATGCAAAAGGGGTACATGCGTCATTTTTTTTTCCATCCGTTGCTTTCCGTCCGATTTTGAGATGATTGATTTTGGCTCCAAAATTATCCGCGGATGGATTACATTACTTTTCCTTCGGAAAATTTTAATGAAGTAAACGACGGAAACTTTTCCACCGTGGAAACTTTTCCTTAATTTTATTTTCCACTCTCTCAAGTAAACAGAGCATTAGTCTCAACAGCGCCCTTCCCACTCGATCCCTTCCTTTCCTCTCTGTAGCATTTCTTCCCTCTCTTACCCCGTTCTTTCCTTTCTTCTCTACATCGCAGCCAGGTTTCTTCCCTCTCCGTGGCAAGCAAGGAGCAGCTCATCGGTAACCCTATTTCTTATTTCTTTCCTCTCTATAGTACCGCGAGCTGCCTCGCCAGACGACGAGTGGCCGCTTCGTATGTGACCACACTCGAGGGGGGCGCAACCTCGCTAGGCTACTGGTTCGCTAGAGGCTAGTTCATGAACAGTCTCACGCGAAGGGGTCGATGCCTAGCCAGGCAACCGATTCACAAACAGCCGCACACGAAGGGGCAGATGCCTCACTGGGTAGTGGCCTGTTCCGAGGCGTGACATCGCTACCTGCTTTTGAAACTCTAGGCCTTTTATTTTTTCCTAATTAATTTGATCTGCATTAGTTGAATAACTATAGGGACTTTAATCATGAATTGGTTGGTTTTGTTGACTGTGAATATTATAGAGAAGTTACTTAGTTGTGTTTGCTGTTGATAATTATACATAATATTTGTGATGTTTGTAATTTAGACTATGTGTTTGCCACAAATAAAAAGAAAGTCCAAGTAGGGAAGAGGAGATTATAAATTCTTCTTTTGGTCTCTTTCTTGGCTTTGCTCTTGTTATACCTGCATTTCTGTTAGTTTTACCTTGGTGGATGCATAACTTTACATGACATGAAATGAAAATCTAGTGTCGTTATCATAGAAGAAACATTTTTGGAATTCAAGTTTGTATGCTCTTATGTCCCTATTCATGAATGTTCTGATAGTTTTTCATTTCAAACAATTGCTTGATTAGATGTCTTATTCTAGAGCTTGTAATGGATTGATTAACATCTTTTTAAAAATTTCATGATTCATTAGATTGCTGTGAAGGAATATCCTTCTTGATGATTATCATATGCTGATATGCCTTTATGCCAAAAGAGCTTGTATATTGTATTGTAATGTAATATTTAAAAAGGATTACCCTTCTTTACAAAATGTTTCCATATATCTTTGCCTTAATGATATAAGGGTGTGGTTAACATTTAGCAGAACTTAAATGAAGAAATTCAGTTTGTAATTCTTTGTTTTTAAATGTTATAAAATTGATTTTCCAAGTCAAATGACAATAACATATAAATTTGTTTCTTGTCTTATGCAGGTTTTGATAAACAAAATCAACAAGTCCATAGTGGCTCTTCTACCAATTATAAAAAGAGTTGTATACAGAGAATCTCTTTTATCCCTATCTATTTCATCATTTTTTGTTCATTTTTTTTCTATTTCTTTCTACTTTATGGGTTTAAAACCTGGTGATGTGGCAAAATAAAGTTTTTCCATGGGTTACAACATCATACCCTTGAGATTTAATATTGTTCTTTGACCCTTCATAGTTCTTTTTGTTTTTATTATTCTAAAGAGTTGGCAAAGGACTATTTCATATAGTGGCTACGTGTTTTTTTAGAAAATGGCCCAAGTGGACTACCTAGTTCTGGAGGATGATGTAAGGAAAACAAATTTAATGTGTTGTTTTGTAGTTGCTAGTTCATTTGATATTAAAAGTAATTTTAATTCTCTCCATTGTGGAATTCAAGGATACTTTTTCTCCCCATAGAGGACGACTACATTTTGAACTTTGAATTATGAACATCTTGGATGTAGAATGGCATTAGTCATCTTATATATTTTTGATATTACAGTATGACATTAAATATAAACATGTTATTGCTAAGATCTGTCTTTGGTTTTGATATTATAATGCACATTAAAGATTCATGTATTTATTTCTTTGTAGGGTTACAAAAAGTGAGGAGTCATAAGCATCTATGAGTTCCGGTAAAAGTTTTATATATCCATGGTGATGATGAGCATGGGCCTAACTTGTAAGTATTTGTTACTTTTTAATGTGTCTAGTGCAACAAGTGAATACTAATGTTGATTGACATGTAAAGTTTGTTGATTTATTTTGTTATTAATGGTGTTTGCTTTGGTAATGCACATATCCTGTTATGGACTATTATGTGGGTTTTACTTGGACTATGCCGGGTTAGCTAACTACAAGGGTACATATGATATAGTAGTTAAATAGGATATATAACCTGCATACAACACTAACAGAACCAAATTCTGGTGCCATATATTTATTTATAGATGCTTCATTTGTTGTGCTTAACCATATCACTTCTAATGCTTACACCTGCAAAATACCAAAATACAATTCTTTATTTCCATATTGTCTGCTATATATATAATGCATACAGGTGTTTATGAATGTATCCTCTATGTAGGTTATTCATGAAAAGCAAAAAGAACGAACGATGCATTATAAATATCATCACAGATTGTCTCGCAAAGGTTACATCGGTTTAGAGGCTGAATTGATAAGCTACCATACATTATACTTGGCATTTTCAAGTAACTATTTAATATTAT
Organism: Zingiber officinale; assembly: GCF_018446385.1. Taxonomy (NCBI): domain Eukaryota; kingdom Viridiplantae; phylum Streptophyta; class Magnoliopsida; order Zingiberales; family Zingiberaceae; genus Zingiber; species Zingiber officinale. The sequence continues at coordinate 48,185,230 of NC_055996.1, read as the reverse complement.
GTAACTGATCATTTTTGGAATTGTAGGGGGAGAAAAAATTAATTGCTGAAAATGAGGAAGTTGATAGATCGTTGCTTTGGCGTAAAGCTCGTGAGGACAAATCTGGCAACATTACAAATATAGAAGGTGAATTTCTTCTTTATGAAATATTTTCTTTATAAAATATTAAGTCATTTGTCATTGATCCTTAAACTTCTGTTAATGATTCAGTTTGCAGCATCAAAAAATAAATAGTATTACAATCAATCTCAGTATGATGAAGTCAGAAGTGAATGGAGCGAATTCGTCTATTTTTATGTGGGTGCCTAAGTGTAGGTTATGATATAAATTTTAGATTGTATTTAGAGATTTATGGACACAAAAGTTTTGAAGTTATGGTTAAACATTTCTTTTATGAATACACTTTTGGATTGTATTTGATAGATATTTGTGATATATTTATTCAATTTTGGTGATGAAAACTATTGTGTTATAGCAAAATATTATGATATACACTTTTGTCAATTAAATTTGTATTGTAGTAAAATATAGTCAACTACTTCGATACTATAAATAAAAATGATGAAGTAATACAACACATAAGACTTTAATAAATTTAAATATTGTCGTAGTTAAAGAAACTATTTACTTTGCCACTGATTAAAATCGTTGAAGTCATTTGTATATATTACTGTGTTAACTTAAATTGTTGAAGTGTAGTAAAATATGCTTTCCTACTTCCATACTACGATGAAGTAATACAATAACAATTACTTCGATCAAGCTAAAATATGCGGAAGTAATATTAAATATTTACTACATCATAATATAAAAAATTGTGAAGTTGTAACTTCTTTAAACTTCGTCAAAAAACATAACCTATGAAGTAATATATAATCAATTACTTCGGTATTTTTACTGATCTTGATGAAGTAATAAAGCTTTTTTACTTCGAAAACGGTTCGATTTTGAACCGGTTTTGAACCGGTGATAGACTTCGGTAACGTGTGGTGAAGTAAAAAATTTACCTTTTTACTTCACGTGTGTCTACTTCGGTAAATATCTAACTATTACTTCGGATAATATCCGAAGTCTATTGTCGATTTTCACATAGTGATTTCTTCGCACGGATCCATGGCATGGGAATTTCGGGGTTTTCGCAACGCAAAAAGTGGTTTTTGCCGCCCGAAAAACCCAACAACTGCAACACGTGTCACAAATGATATACAATTACAAGTAGTGCCTCGTCATAGTGGGAGGGTTGTTTAGACAACCTGATAGATTCATGTTTTTGGGAAAGTCTTTAGACTTGATCCCTCGTAAACATAAACCTAATTCCTGGGCATATGATAAAGCAATCCAAGATAAATATGCAGCATCTTGGCAAAGTGCAATGAACTCTGAGAAAGATTCATTGCGAAAGGCTAAGAACATCTTATATGTAAGCTCAAATCGGTCTATGGATTAAAGAAAGCTTCGAGATCTTGGAACATCCAGTTTAATAAAGTGATCCAGTCTTATGGATTTATTCAGTGCCCGAATGAGTCTTGTGAATACAAGAAGAGTGACGGAAACGTGGTGGTATTTCTTGTACTATACATAGATGGCATTTTGTTAATTGATAATAATGTCAAAGTGTTATCAGACGTAAGAGTATGGTTGTCCAAGCAATTCGATATTAAGGACTTGGGAGAATGTGAACATATTCTTGGGATCAAAGTAATAAGGGATCACAAGAAAAAGATGTTATGCTTATCCCAAGATTCATACAATCCTTGCTCATTTTAGCATGCAAAACTCTAAGAAAGGTTTCTTACCTTTTCGGCATGGAGTACCTTTATCTAAAGAGATGTCTCCTAAGACATCAAAGGAGAAAGAGGACATGAAGGAAGTTCCTTTGGCTGTAGGAAATCTAATGTATGCAATGCTATGTACGAGACCAAATATTTATTTTACCGTGGGCATGGATAACAAATATCAAAGTAACCCAAGACAAGGACATTGGACTTCGTAAAGCATATATTAAGTACCTGAGAAGGATTAGAGGTTATATGCTAGTTTACGAGGCAGATAATTTGCTCCCTATGGGTTATATGAATTTAGATAGGGACAATAGTAAGTCTACCTCAAGGTATGTGTTTACTTTAGGAGGTGAAGCCAAAGCATGGAGGAGTGTTAAGCAGAAATGTGTTTTGGACTCCACCATGGAAGCTGAGTATGTGACAGCCTCTTAGGCAACCAAAGAAGTTGTATGGCTCAAAAACTTCTTGTTGGACTTAGATGTGATTCCTAGTTTGTCTAAAATTATCATAATTTATTGTGATAATAGTTGGTACAGTAGCAAACTCGTAGGAACCACAAGCCCATAAGGCAAGTAAACACATTGAGCGTAAGTACCACCCAATATGAGACATCGTAAAACGAGATGAAGTTGTTGTCGCCAAGATTACATCAAAAGATATCCTGGTAGATCCTTTCACTAAGGCCCTTCTGGCGAGAGCTTTGATGGGCATGTTTGTGGGATGGGAATCAGATGTATGACAGCATAGTCTTTTAGTATATGTGGTAGATTGTTAGGATGTATACTAAAAGCCTAGCTTTTGATATAAACATTTGCTTTGAAATAAAAATCACATTGGTTAATGTCTACATTTATGTTAAATGTAGTTGTCCATTTAATTTATATTATAGATAACATGGTGTGTGGTGTCATACAGAAGATCATGTTATCAGTTCCTTATAAATTATAAATAGTAGCTCACGACCAAGATGGATAGGGGCAAACCATTGGAACGGTTGTAGTGTAATATGGTATTAGTTTACCTTAACTATAAAATTACACTAGTACGCTATGAGTGTATTGAGCAGAACCATTTGAGGTTATTCTTTTTATACTGACTACATAAAAATAATAGGACCTCTGTTATTATGGAAGTGTGTGCTCTTAATCCCGATATAATAACAAGCACATATATTTAGTATTTATTTCTTTAATTTGTCAATGGGTGAGATTTAGTTCGATAAATCAATAAACCCGATAAGTTGGGAAATAATATTATTTATATGGTGTGTTGTTGATTATAGAAGAAAATTGTGTTCTAGTAATCTAGGTTGATGATGTCCCTTAGAGGAGCTTATAAGGATTGTCATATAAACCCTGCAGGTGGACCTAGTCCGTCATGACAATGAAGTTGAGTGGTACTACTCTTGGAGCTAGATGTTAATTAAGTGAGTGTCAATAACTCATTTAATTAATGGACATTTGATATCTTAAACATAGGGAGAATAACGCACTCATAATAAGAAGGAGCCCATAATGTAATTTGGGATTGGTGCGGTAGTTCAATAATAACTCTTTAGTGATATGAGTTATTATTGATGAACTTGAGTTGGGTGTTCGGGGTGAACACAGGAAGCTCAAGCTCATCGGGAAAACCAAAATATATTTCTCCTCTCGGTCCCTGTTGCAACCTCTATAAAACCTTGTATCCACTAACTCCACTTCTTATCTAAGTAAAGGGCTGGACACAACCTTGCTTGGTGCAAGGGGGTCGGCCAAATAATAGCTTGGAGCCCAAGTAGTGGCCGGCCAAGCCATGCTTAGTGTCCAAGCATGGGGTCGGCCACATAGGTTTAAAGGGAGATTTTATTTTTTGTTAAAATCTTTCCTTTTATAGTCATTCATTAAAGGGATTTAAAAGAGAACTTTTAATTTTAAAATTTTCTTTTAAAGCCATCCTCATGGTTTTAAAAAGAGAGTTTTAAATTTTAAAATCTTTCCTTTTATAGCTATCTACAAAAAATTAAAAAGAGATTTTAATTTTGTTAAAATCTTTCCTTATTTATAGTTGTCTATAATATTTAAAAGAAATATTTTAATTTTTGATAAAACTTTCTTCTTTTGTAACCATGATTTAAAAAGAGCAGTTTTAATTAATCTTTCCTTTTTGTAGTTGTCTACATGTTTTAAAATAGAGAGATTAATTTTAAAAACTTTTCTTTATTACCATGTACAATAGGAAATTTAAAAGAGAGATTTTAATTATTATTAAAATTTCCTCTTTTAAAGGGAGACCACAAATAAGGAAGTTTTAATTATGTTTAAAATTTTATTTTTTGTAGACATCATGGTTTAAAAGGAAGCTTTAATTTTTGATGTAAAAATTTTCCATTTTAGTCTCCATGATGTGGCCCGCCATAAAAAGAAGAAAAGGAAGTTTTAATTAAACTTTCCTTTTTTGCCAAGATCAAGGATTATAAAAGAGAGGGAGAGGGTGCCTCATGAGACATCCAACCTATTCTTATTCCCTCTCTTTTTCCCTTTGGTGGCCGGCCACTTCTCCCTTTCTTCTTCCTTGTGGCTAGAGGCACCTTTTTTCCTTGTCTCCTCTTTTGCTTCCTTAGGGTCGGCAGTATCAAGGGTTGCTAAATCCTTATGGCCGGTTGCTTGGAGAGGAAGAAGAAGAAGAGGAGAAGCACTTGGTGGCCGGTTGCTTGGAGGATAAGAAGAAGAAGAAAATATCCTATTTTGGCATCCCTTGGTGGCTCGAAAGTCTTGGACGAAAAGAAGTGGCTCCGATGGAATTCATCTTGGTAGATCGTCGCCCACACAATGTCCAAGAGGAGGTGAGGAATACAACAGAAGATCAAGAGATTTTTGTTAACAAAGAAAGGTATAACTATTTGTTTTATTTCGCATCATACTGGTTTTCTTTTTACGAATTTTTGAAATACCAAACACAAGAGACTATCGGTTTTATGTTTCGACTTTGTGTTTTTTTTTCCTGATCCTATGATTTGATTATTTTTAGTGGTTAAACCTAGAGCTACTATAAGGAGATTAAATATTGAATTTCTTTGAAAGACTTTGTCTAGGAAGTGGTGGATGATCCCATACCCAAGAAGGCCTAGTGCCTCGCCATGTTTAACCTGGAAGTCGATCCTTGAAATAAATATTTAATCAACTTTGTAACATGGGTTGGACTTGGATTAATAATGTTAAGCATCGTTTGCAATCCAAGTCTAAACCTCTAAGAACAGATAAGTTGAACTTGGAATTAATAATGTTAAGTTCAGTTTGCGATTCCAAGTTTAACTTCTAAAAAACACAATAGGTTGTTAAGAAAGGTTCAGAACTTGTATAAATTTTTGTACTGGGGAACTAGTATGTTATTCCGAGTAGCAACCAACAATTGGTATCAAAGCTAAGACTTTGCCTTTGTGTGTTTGGTTTTTAGTTTAATTATGCACAAGTCATACATAATTTAGGCATGATAATAGTAGGATATGTAAATAGATTAACTCTGTGGTTGTAGGTATCCTAGATTTAACTATTATGGCCCTAATGTGTTTGTGTGCGATTGGACCCTCGGACATGTCAAGAGCATTTTTATGTGTGTGCATGATTGTAAATATTAAATACAGCAGGAGCTGTATTAGTTATTATGATTTTACATTTTTGTTCGATCTAGATTACATGTACATTCCCTTGTGGAATATAGGATCAATAAATGTAAAATTTATTTTTGTTGTGGATCGTATCCTTGCGAGGCATGGTACTATTTGAGGACCAGAGGTGCAGCGGAAAAGGAAGCTCGATGGACACGACGACATGAGCCCTAGGACTAGCGGCTAGGGTTGATGACTGCTAGGGCTGACGGCACACGGAGGATAGTGATGGAAGAGGCCATAATAGTTGAAAAATTATTTTTCCATATTTATTGCTTTTTATTTGCTGTGATGTGTGTGTGCGTGCATATGTTGTGTGCATGTTAAAATTCCTCATTTCTAAATAACTAAGTGGGAGAGGGATTTTAAATATATTCAACGGTCTCCATTACTGGTTTGTAAGTGATGCAAACAAACTTACACGTTGGCTCTGAGTGCCTTCCTCCACATCGGATGAGTTTTTTGCATATTACTAGATCAAACTTCCTTTATGAATGGTTATAGGAAATTATTTAGGAGTGTGTGATCTTCTCCATCTGAAGGGGCACAATCCTATTTAATGGACTAAGTATCAAGTAATGGTATACACTTAGGCACATTTAATAGTATCCTCCCCATCGGAGTCACTGCTATTCTTTGTGTGACTAAAGAAAACCAACTATTTGTTAGAATGTATACTAAAAGCCTAGCTTTTGGTATAAACATTTATCTAGAAATAAGAATCACATTGGTCAAATGTCTACATTTATGATAAATGTAGTTGTTCAATTAATTTATATTGTAGATAACATGGTGTGTGGTGTCACACACAGAAGATCATGTTATCAGTACCTTATAAATTATAAACAGTAGCTCACGACCAAAATGGAAAGAAACAAACCATTGGAAGGTCATAGTGTAATTAGGAATTAGTTTATCTTAACTATATAATTACACTAGTACACTTAGAGTGTATTGAGTAGGACCATTAGAGGTAGTTTCTTTTATACTGACTTTATAAAGAAACAAAGACCTCAGTTATTATGGAAGTGTGTGCTCTTAATCCTAATATAATAACAAGCACATGTATTTGATATTTATTTCTTTAATTTATCAAAGGGTGAGATTTAGTTCGATGAATCAATAAGCCCGATAAGTTGGGAAATGATATCACTTATAGTGTGTGTTGTTGATTATAGAAGGAAGCTGTGTCCTAGAGATACTAGGTTGATAATGTCCCCAAGAGGAGCTCATAAGGATTGTCATGTTAAACCCTGCAGGTGGACTTAGTGTTATAGTGTATACTAAAAGCCTAGCTTTTGGTATAAACATTTATCTAGAAATAAGAATTACATTGGTCAAATGTTTACATTTATGATAAATGTAGTTGTTCAATTAATTTATATTGTAGATAACATGGTGTGTGGTGTCACACACAGAGGATCATGTTATTAGTACCTTATAAATTATAAACAGTAGCTCACGACCATGATGGAAAGGAACAAACCATTGGAAGGTCGTAGTGTAATTAGGTATTAGTTTATCTTAACTATATAATTACACTAGTACACTTAGAGTGTATTGAGTAGGACCATTAGAGGTCGTTTCTTTTATACTGACTTTATAAAGAAACAAAGACCTCAGTTATTATGGAAGTGTGTGCTCTTAATCCTAATATAATAATAAGCACATATATTTGATATTTATTTCTTTAATTTATCAATGGGTGAGATTTAGTTCGATGAATCAATAAGCCCGATAAGTTGGGAAATGATATCACTTATAGTGTGTGTTGTTGATTATAGAAGGAAACTGTGTCCTAGTGATCTAGGTTGAGAATGTCCCCAAGAGAAGCTCATAAGGATTGTCATGTTAAACCCTGCAGGTGGACTTAGTCCGACATGACGATGAAGTTGAGTGGTACTACTCTTGGAGCTAGATATTAATTAAGTGAGTTATCAGTAACTTACTTAATTAGTGGACATTTGTTATCTTAAACACAGGGAGACTAACACACTCATAATAAGAAGGAGCCCAAAATATAATTTGGGATTGGTGCGGTAGTTCAATAATAGTTCTTTAGTAGAATGAATTATTATTGATGAAATTAAGTTGTGTGTTCGGGGCGAACACGGGATGCTTAATTTCATCGGGAGACCAAAACCAATTCCTCCTCTCAGTCCCTATCGTAGCCTCTAGTGTATAGAGATTTATACCCACCGGATACCCACCTTCTTACCCATCCAATGGGTGGCCAAGCTAGCTTGGAATCCAAGCTAGGGCCGCCAAGACCAAGTGGATGAGTTATGGTGGCCCGCCAAAGCTTGGGTCCCAAGCTTAGGGTGGTCGGCCACTAGAATATTAAAAAGGATTTTATTAAAATTATTTCTTATGTGGATATCATGATTTTAAAGAGAGTTTAAAAATTAAAAATTTCCTTTTATAGTTTTCTACAAAGATTAAGAGAAGAGATTAATCTCTTTCCTTATTTGTAGTTTAAAAGGATGGTTTTAATTTTGGTAAAACTTTCCTTATTTGTAAATCATCTACATGTTTAAAGAGAGTTTAAAATTTGAAATCTTTCCTTATTTGTTGATTAAAGGAGGATTTTAAATTTTAAGAAAACTTTCCTTTTAACCATGTTCATGATTTAAAGAAAAGTTTAAAATTAATAATTCTCTTTTATTAGTTTCTACAAAAGATTGAGAAAAGATTTGATATCTTTCCTTATTTGTAGATTAAAAGAGATTTTAATTTTAGAGATAACTTCCTTTTTATCCACATGTTTAAAAGAAAGATTTAAATTTATTAAATTTCCTTTTTATAAACCAATCATGAAGGGATTAAATTATTTGAGAAATTTTATAAATTTTCTGAGACAAATTAGGAAGTTTTAATTAGTTAAACTCTCCTTGTTTATAGCTTGATGGTGGTCATATAAATTGAGAAAAGGAAAATTATTTTAATTAAATAAAATTTTCCTTTTCATGGCAAAAAATTAAGGAAGTTTTAATTAAATTTCCTTATTTGCCAAGACCAAGGATTATAAAAGAGGGGTAGAGAAGGCTTCATGGTGAACAACCTCTATTATTTCTCTCCCTCTTTTCCTTGGTGTTGTGGCGGCCAACCTCTCCCTCTCTTCCTCTTGGTGGTGGCCGAACCTTCTTTTGCTTGGAGCTCTTGTGGTGGCCGGATACTACTTGGAGAAGAAGAAGAAGAAGGAGAAAGCTTGTATCCTTGGAGCTTGGTTGGTGGAAAAGATCTTCATCTTTTGAAGCTTTGTGGCCGAAACTTGCAAGAAAGGAGAAGAAGGTGCTTTGGTGGATTCTCATCTCGGAAGATCGTTGCCCACACAACGTCCGAGGTTAGAAGAGGAATACGGTAGAAGATCAAGAGGTCTTTCTAAAAGGTATAACTAGTATTTTTTTTTTCCGCATCATACTAGTTATTTTTGGAAATAATACCAAATACAAGAGGCTTACGATTCTAGTATTTCGAATATGTTTTTCGAAGTTGTGTTTTTTTGTTTTATTTTTCCTTGTGATTTGATTGTTCTTTTCGGTTAACCTAAAGTTATTTTAGGAAATTAAATATTAGATTTCTATAAAAGGTTTTGTCTAGTCGGTGGTGGTTGCTCCCATATCCAAGAAGGCCATGTGCCTCGCCACGTCAGTACTGGGAACCAATTATGGAAATTAATATTTAATGGAATTAATAACTTAAGGTGATTTGGGTCGAACGTGTTAAGTTCCGCAGGAGATCCAAGTCAAAACCTAAAAGAACAAATAGATTAAGTTTTGGATCAAACGTGTTAAGTTCCGCAGGCGATCCAAAATTTAATTTAAAAGAACACATGGTAGCTAGGAAAAGGTTCAGACCTTTGTACCAAATTTTGTACAGTGGAACATCTAGGCTTTCTGAGTAGCAACCAACAATTGGTATCAGAGCTAGGTTTTGCCTCTGTGTATTTGGTATTAGTTTAATTATGCACATGTCATACATAATTTAGCGGGATAATAGTAGGATGTGCTAACTTTGTGGATCGGGATCCAACTATTATGGCTTATAGTTATTATGTGTGATTGGACCCTGGACATGTCAAGGGCATTTATATGTGTGCATGATTGTATTATAAATACAGTAGGAGATGTATTTAGTTTTATTAGGATTTTGTTTTGATCTAGATACATGTACATTCGTTTTATGGAATATAGGATCAAAATTGTAAAATTATATTTATGTCGCGGATCGAATCTTGCAAAGCGTGGAACCTTCTGAGGACCAGAGGCGCAGCGGAACAAGGAGCAAGATGGATACGACAGCTAGACCCGGTGGCGGTGGCCAAATATGGCAGCAGCTTGGGATGACAACACACGGAGGATAACCATAGATAAAAGCCATAATAGTTGAAAATTAGATTTTCTATTTATTGCTTTTATATTGTGCTGTGTGTGCATGTTGGTTTACATATTTAGTAGGCTAGCATAGTTAAAATTCCTCATTTATAAATAACTAAGTGGGAGAGGGATTTTTAAGTAAATCTCATGGTCTCCATTACTGGTTTGTAAGTGATGCAAACAAGCTTGCGCGTTGGCTCTGAGTGCCTTCCTCCATAACGGATGAGCTTGTTTGTGGATCACTAGAATAGACTTCCATTTTTGGATGACTATAGGAAGTTAATTAAGAGCGTGTGATCTTCCCCAACGGAAGGGGCATAATCTTATTAATGGACTTAGTGTCAAGTAATGGTATACACTTAGACACATTTAATAGTATCCTCCCCAACGGAGTCACTACTATCACTTGTGTGACCAAAGGAAAACCAACTATTGATTTGTCATAAAACTAGATTGGCAATATAATAAAATTAATAAACCCCTCTTACAAATGTTTGAATTTGTATACGTCCACACTAACATGGCATACAAGATTCATGGTGTTTGAGGTAATTTTATTTGTCAAAAGTTATATTGACAAGATAGTCAATGGGTAAAACCCTTCTCTTACAAATGATGAATTTGTATACGTCCACACTAACGTGGCATGCAAAATTCACGGTGTTTGAGGTGTTGGTGAATTTAAATAATATTGTTTGAGGAATCAATGTTATTTTAAATTCAAAGAGTTTTGACCAAATATTTGATCAAAGACAGATCAACTATTAATTTTATTCGTCATAAAGTAAAGTTGACGAGATAATAAAATTAATGAATAAAATCTCCTCTTCGATTTTCTATACACAAAATTCATAGAGATTTTAAGGAGTTGATATTTACCAAATATTTTTGTGATTCTTAGGATATTTGTCAATCCCTAGTAGTCATACTATAGAAAAAGACTTAGTAGTCCCAATTGTAATGATTGGAAATAAGACTTGGACATTAAGGTAGACTGTCTTCTTAGAACTAAGAACAATTAAGGTGTATTTAATTCATTAGTTGAAACATGTCTAGTGGTGTTATCTACCAGAACCTGGAGTGTAGATACAAGATGCCATTAATCATGTCTGCAATTCATTGCAGGGTTCCAGGAAACCCGACAACTAAATGAAAGGTAAATCACCGTCCACATGGGCACTACTGTAAAAGTGGTAGCTGTTGCAGTGGGAGATGTTTATCCTTTGATAAGAATAAAATATGGATTTTAAGTATTGTCTTTACGTACCAAGTTTAGAAAGAACCTGATTTCAGTTTCTAAACTATTATAGATATTGTGTCTATTTTGATAACAAAGTTGTTATCAAGAAAAATAGGGAAGTTATCTATTCTGGTATGATGGTTGACAATTTATAATCCAATAAACTCCCACGATGCAACAAATGGAAATAAGTAACACATCTTCTAATTTAAAGCAACCTTCGGAAATGAACCAATTATATTTTTGGCATCTAAAGCTGGGTTATACTTGAGTAGGATTCATTGGTAGCTGATGAACTTTTGGGTTCATTGGTAGTGGAAATCTTTCCAACCTACGAGTCTTACTTGGAAGGAAAATAACCAAGAAGCTTTTAAGTCCAAGGGGTATGGAGTCAAAGATATGTTGAAAACGGTTCATTCTGATTTGTGTGATCCTATGACTATCCAGACAAGAGGTAGTATTGAATATTTTGTCTATTTAATAGACAACTATTCAAGATACAAATAAATTTACTTAATGTACCGCAAGACTAAGTACTTTGATTAGTTCAAAGAGTACAAGGTTGATGCGGAGAAATGTTAAAGTAAAAAGTCACTATGGAAGATCGTAGTGGCAAGTACCTCTTGAGAGATTTTAGGAGTCACTTATCAGAAGTTGGATTTCAATCCCAACTAACTGCATCTGGTACACCCCAACATAATGGTGTAGTAGAAAGAAGGTAAAGGACTCTTATGGAATAATTAGATAGATGATGAGTTATTCAAAAAATTACCAAATTTGTTTTAAGGATAAACTCTGAAAACGAAAGTGAACATAGTACCTTCCAAGTTAGAACTCTCTACTCATATAGAATTGCTGAATAGGTGAAAACCTATTTTGAAGCATATTCGGATTCGGGTAATCCAGCACATATGTTAAAGAGAGACAATGATAAGTTGGATAGGAGTTCACTTGTTTGTAAGTTATCCTAGATAATCAAAAGTAGGTTTATAGTCTTAAAAATCAGAAGGTCATTGTTAGCATCAATGACTGATTTTTAGAAAAGGATTATATAATGAACCACGTGCTCATAAGTAAATTTGTTCTTAAGGAAATAATAAAGGACATGTCTAACCTAGTACCAACTGTACAAGATGAGATACCACAAGAAAACTGCAACACGTATCACAAATGATACACAATTGCATAAAGTGTCTTGTCATAGTGGGAGGGTTGTTAGGCAACCTAAATAGGTTCATGTTTTGGGAGAGTTTTTGGACTCGATCCCTGAAGGACATAAACCTGATCTCCGGACACGAAAACTGCAACACGAACACGAGATGCTTAATTTTATCGGGAGACCAAAACCAATTCCTCCTCTCGGTCCCTATCGTAGCCTCTTATTTATAGAGTACTATACCCACCTTCTATACCCACCTAAAGGGGGCCGACCAAGCTAGCTTGGGAATCAAGCTAAGGCCGGCCTAAGCTTGCTTTATGGGTGGCCGGCCCTAGCTTGAACCTAAGCTAGAGAGGGCCGGCCATAATAAAATTAAAAAAAAAAATTAATTTTATTTTTTTATTATGTGGAAGATATAATTTATTAAAGAGAATTAAAATAAAAATATCTTTCTTAAAAGGATCTACAAAAGATTAAAGAAAGAGATTAGATCTCTTTCCTTATTTGTATATTGGAAAGATATTTTATTTTCTCTTTGAAAATTATTCACATGTTGAAAAATTAAAATTATAGAAATTTATTTTTATAAACCATGAAGGGATTTTTGAAGAGAAATTTTATTTTTAAAATTTCCGGAAACAAATTAGGAAGTTTTAATTTGTTGATTGAAACTTGTCTAATTTTTCCTCTCTATGATGTGGCCGGCCATTATAAGATTAATTGGGAAATTTTATTTTATTTTTCTCAATTAAATCATGTCAAGGAAATTAAGGAAATTTTATTGTAATTAAATTTCCTAATTTACCAAGACTAAGGAATATAAAAGAGCGGGTTGGGGTGCCTTCATGTGTAATAACCTCTATTATTTTTCTCCCTCTCTTATTCCTTGGTGTGGCCGGCCAACCACTCTTCCCCTCTTCTTCTTTGTGGTGGTCGAACCTTTCTCTTGGCTTGGAGCTCTTGTGGTGGCCGGATACTACTTGGAGAAGAAGAAGAAGAAGGAGAGAAAGTTTACATCCCTTGGAGCTTGGTTGGTGTTTTTTTTCTTCTTCCTTGGTGAAGCTTTCTTGTTTTGGCCGAACCTAGCTAGGAGGAGAAGAAGGTGTTTGGTGGTTTCTCATCTTGGAAGATCATTGCTCATACAATGTCCGAGGTTAGAAGAGGAATACGGTAGAAGATCAAGAGGTCTTTCTAAAAGGTATAACTAGTAATTTTTCTTTCCGCATCATACTAGTTATTTTTGGAAATAATACCAAATACAAGAGGCTTACGATTCTAGTATTTCGAATATGTTTTTCGATGTTGTGTTCTTTTGATTTATTTTTCCTTGTGATTTGATTGTTCCTTTCGGTTAACCTAAAGTTATTTTAGGAAATTAAATATTAGCTTTCCATAAAAGGTTTTGTCTAGTCGGTGGTGGTTGCTCCCATATCCAAGAAGGTCATGTGCCTCGCCACGTCAGTACTGGGAACCAATTATGGAAATTAATATTTAATGGAATTAATAACTTAAGGTGATTTGGATCGAACGTGTTAAGTTCCGCAGGAGATCCAAGTCTAAACCTAAAAGAACAAATAGATTAAGTTTTGAATCAAACGTGTTAAGTTCCGCAAGCGATCAAAAATTTAATTTAAAAGAACACATGGTAGCTAGGAAAAGGTTCAGACCTTTGTACAAAATTTTTGTAGTGGAACCTCTAGGTTTTCCGAGTAGCAACCAACACTATTAAGTACCAACTATTATGGTCATTGTTAGCACCAATGCCCAATTTTTAGAAGAGGACTATGCCCATGAATAAAAATTGTTCTTAAGGAAATAAGAGAAGACACGTCTACTTAAGTACCAACGGTACAAGATGATATACCACAAGAAACTACAACACGTGTCACAAAAGATGCACAATTACAAGTAGGGATGTAAATGAACCTAATGGTTCGCGAGTTATTCGGAGCTCGGTTCGGTAAAAAGCTCATTCGAGTTCATTTGTTTATCTTATCGAGCCGAGCTCAAGCTCGATTTCGAGCTCAACAGTTTTATCGAGCCAAGCTTGAGATTAAGGATATTCGGCTCGTGAGCTCACGAACATGTTCGTTTGTAGGCTCACGAGCCTTAAAATGAGCCTTAAATAGAGCCAAAAAATGAGTTCTAAAACGAATCTTAAAACAAGATTTAAAATGAGCCAAAAAAATGAGCTCTAAAATGAGCCCAAAAACAAGCCCGAGCTCGCTTAACAAATTAGGCTCGTTAACTATGATAATCGAGCTAATAACGAGCCGAGCTTGAACTGTTTACAAACTTGATAATTCCAAAATAAGTCGAGCTCGAGCCTTGTAATAAAAGTTTGATTCGAGCTCGAGCCCGAATATATCTTAAACGAGCCGAGCTTGAGTCTAATACTGTTTGGCTCAGTTCGGCTCGTTTACATCTCTAATTACAAGTAATGCCTCATCGTAGTGGGAGCGTTGTTTTTGGGAGGGTCTTCAAGACTTTATCCTTGGTGAACATGAACCTGATCCCTGGACATATGATGAAACAAGAGATCTTGGAATATCCGATTTAATGAAGTGATCCAGTCTTATGGATTTATTCAGTGACCGGATGGGTCTTGTGAAGAGTGACGGAAACGTGGTGATATTTCTTGTACTATACGTGGATGACATTTTACTCATTAGCAACAATGTCAAAGTGTCGTCAGATGTAAGGGTATGGTTGTCCAAGTGTTTTGATATGAAGGACTTGGGAAAATGTGGACATATGCTTGGGATCAAAAGGGATCAAAAGGGATCACAAGAAAAGGATATTGTCCTTATCCCAAGCTTCATACATCAATACTATCCTTGCTCATTTTAGCATGCAAAACTCCAAGAAAGTTTTTTTTATCTTTTTCAGCATGGATTACCTTTATCTAAAGAGATGTCTCCTAAGACATCAAAGGAGATAGAGGACATGAAGGCAGTTCCTTATGCTTCAGTTATAGGAAGCTTAATGTATGCAATGTTATGCACGAGACCGGATATCTATTTTTCCGTGGGCATGGTTAGTAGATATCAAAGTAACCCAAGACCGGGACATAGGACTGCCGTAAAGCATATAAGGACTAAAGATTATATGCTAGTTTACAAGGCAGATGATTTACTCCTTGTGGGTTACACGGATTCAGACTTTCAATCAGATAGGGACAATAGTAAGTCAACCTCAGGGTTTGTGTTTACTTTAGGAGGTGGATCCATATCATGAAGGAGTGTAAAGCAGTAGTGCATTACAAACTCCAGTATGGAAGCAGAGTATGTGGCAGCCTCTTAGGCAGCCAAAGAAACTGTATAGCTCAGAAACATATTGATGGACTTAGATGTGATTCCTGGTTTGCCCAAAATTATCACAATTTATTGTGATAAATAGTGGTGCAATAGCAAACTCGAAGAAATCATAAGCCCATAAGGCAAGTAAACACATTGATAGTAAGTACCACCTAATACGAGACATCATAAAACGAGGTGAGGTTGTTGTCACCAAGATTGCATCAGAAGATAACCCGACAGATCCTTTCACTAAGGCCCTTCCGGTGAGAGCTTTTGATGGGCATGTTGAGGGGATGGGAATCAGATGTATGGCAGCATATATGGCAGCATATATGACAGCATAGTCTTTTAGTATAAGTGGGAGATTATTAGGATGTATACTAAAAGCCTAGCGTTTGGTATAAACATTTAGTTTGAAATAAGAATCACATTGGTCAATGTCTGCATTTATGTTAAATGCAGTTGTCCATTTAATTTATATTGTAGATAACATGGTGTGTACATGGTGTGTGGTGTCACACAAAAGATCATCTTATCAGTTCCTTATAAATTATAAATAGTAAGCTCACGACCAAGATAGATAGGGACAAACCATTGGAATGGTAGTAGTGTAATTTGGTATTAGTTTATCTTGACTATAAAATGACACTAGTACACTCTGAGTATATTGAGCAGGACCATTAGAGGTTGTTCTTTTTATACTGACTGTATAAAAGAACAGGAGCTCTGTTATTATGGAAGTGTGTGCTCTTAATCCTGATATAATAACAAGCACATATACTTAATATTTATTTCTATAATTTATCAATGGGTGAGATTTAGTTCGATAAATCAATAGGCCCGATAAGTTATGAAATAATATTATTTATATGGTGTGTTGTTGATTATAGAAGGAAACTGTGTCCTAGTAATCTAGGTTGATTATGTCCCCAAGAGGAGCTCATAAAGATTGTCATGTAAACCTTGTAGTTGGACCTAGTCCGGCATGACAATGAAGTTGAGTAGTACTACTCTTGGAGCTAGATGTTAATTAAGTAAGTGTCAGTAACTCATTTGATTAATGGACATTCGATATCTTAAACACAAGGATATTAATGCGCTCATAATAAGAAGGAGCTCATAATGTAATTTGGGATTGGTGCAGTAGTTCAATAATAACTCTTTAGTGGTATGAGTTATTATTGATGAACTTGAGTTGGGTATTCAGGGCGAACACATGAAGCTCAAGCTCATTGGGAGACCAAAACCAATTTCTCCTCTCGGTCCTTGCTGTAGCCTCTATAAAACCTTGTATCCACTAAGTCCACTTCTTATCCAAGTAAAGGGTCGGACACAACCTTGCTTGGTGCAAGGGGGCCGGCCAAGTAATGGCTTGGAGCCCAAGTAGTGGCCGGCCAAGCCATGCTTGGTGTCCAAGCATGGGGCCGACCGCATAGGTTTAAAGGGAGATTTTATTTTTTTTATTAAAATCTTTCCTTTTGTAGCCATTCATGAAAGAGATTTAAAAGAGAAATTTTAATTTTAAAATTTTCTTTTATAGTCATCCTCATGGTTTTAAAAAGAGAGTTTTAAATTTTAAAATCTTTCCTTTTATAGCTATTTACAAAAGATTAAAGAGAGATTTTAATTTTGTCAAAATCTTTGCTTATTTGTAGTTGTCTATAATGTTTAAAAGAAAGATTTTAATTTTTGATAAAACTTTCCTTTTGGTAACCATGATTTAAAAAGTAAAGTTTTAATTAATCTTTTCTTTTTGTAGTTGTCTACATGTTTTAAAAGAGAGAGATTAATTTTAAAACTTTTCTTTATTGCCATGTACAATAGGAAATTTAAAAGAGAGATTTTAATTGTTATTAAAAATTTCTCTTTTAAAGGGAGGCCACAAATAAGGAAGTTTCAATTATGTTTAAAACTTTAATTTTTTGTAGACATCATGATTTAAAAGGAAGCTTTAATTTTTATTGTAAAATTTTTTCCTTTTTAGTCTCCATGATGTGGTCGGCCATAAGAAGATTAAAAGGAAGTTTAATTAAATTTTCCTTTTTTACCAAGATCAAGGATTATAAAAGAGAGGGAGAGGCTGCCTCATGAGACACATAACCTGTAACGCCCGAAAATTCTCGAAACTGCATTATAAATATTCTATGATTTTTATGGAATTTTTAGATATTTTTCCGGAATTTTCCGAGTAGTGGAAGTAGCAAAAATGATTAGAACCGCAAAATAGCTTAGGCGGGAATCGAACCCGGGACCTCTCGGGTCCGCTAAACCTTTAGTTAGCCGTAGTAACCGGTGAACCCAGCAGGGCCGTGCTGAAAGAATGAGGAACCAATTATATTTATATTGGAGTTGGGTTCAATAATCCACTTAATATAAATAGGAAACTTAAAGAGGGTTTGGTTTATTTTATTTTGGTTCGGCACATCCTTCTCCACCGAAACCCTCTCACGCCACCTCTCCCGTTTCCTCCTCCTTCTTTCGGCGCTACACCAAGGAAGACCTAGGGTTCTTTCTCTAGGGCCCCAAGGTCATCTTCCGGCGACGACTCCAACACGAAAGGGGTTCTTCTCCGCGAGAGGAACGCAAAGACGTGAGCGGATCGTCGAGAAGGTCATCTCCACCGGAACTCTAGCGATTAGAATCGTAAGAAATTACGAATAGGAGGTAAGAAACCCCTCACCTGCAGTATAATAGCTCCGTTTGGATTTTCTGTGTATTAGTTTAGTTTTATGCAGGTTTTGTCGACATGTAGGGTGTTTTTAACCCTCCTCGCAGGTTTAGGGATTTAGTTGAGCGCCTTTAGATGGGTCGGACACGTTTACCCTCTTCAGTTTGGGGTTGTAGACGTTGTCGGGTGCCTAAAGGTGATCTCCCTAATAAAGAGGAGAGTTGGGGCACACTAGGTGTTCGACAAAGTAACTAGATCAGTAAAAAGATGCAACTTAGGCATTTTAATAGCTTAGTTAAATGCATTAGAAGCGTTTAAAATAGCAAATCAGTTTATTTTAGCTTATATGGGACTACGGTCCAATGGGTGGGCTCCCATAGTCGCCTCTAAGTTCAGATAACCTAGCTCTAGGTTCAGATAACCTAGAATCAGCAAGTTAAAACAGTTAGCTATATTCAGTATTTTATTTTCAGTGGCACTGTACTGGATCAGATATCCATTGGGTTGGACTCCCACAGTCGTCCCTAGGTTTAGATAACCTAGTTAACCCTACTAAATTTGGGACTTGCAAACCCGGGTCTAGTTAGGGATGCGCGCACAGCAAGTACAGTTGCCGGGCCCAAACATCATGATTATGTATTTTCACTTATATCTATTAGCTTTCAAAGTTTATTCAGATATGTGACTATAGCATCAGAACAGCACTAGTTTAGCTCAAGTATAGTTTCAGTTTCAGTTCGATTTTCAGCATAGTTTATTCTAGTTGATGCTATGATATGATTATATGCTTAGTTTATGATGCATGCCATGTTTCAGTGTTTATACCATGTTTCAGTATGCCATGCTTTAATAAGCTCAATGCATGTTTTCAAATAACATGATTTCCAAAGCATATTTGCATCGCTTGCATGTTTTTGTGAGGTAGATGGTTTCTTACTAAGCTTTAAGCTTACAGATACTATTTTTCCTTATACTGCAGATAAAGGTAATGGAAAGATGGACTAGCAGAGGGAGCTGGAGGACAATGCAAAGGATGGTGTGTGTGGCAGGAACTGGAATAAAAGACCTTGGAGAGTTTAGCAAATTAGAAACTAGTTCTTCATTAAGACATTTTCTTATACTTTGGTTTTTATGCATTTCTAGTAGTTAAAGGTTATGAGTTGATGAACCATGCTCCATGTCACGTTGGAATGTTAGCTATTTGTTATTGGAATGTTTATTATGCATTAGTTAGTGGTTATATGAGATCTTCGGCACGAATAAGTGCTGAAATCAGAG
Source organism: Zingiber officinale (assembly GCF_018446385.1). Classification (NCBI taxonomy): domain Eukaryota; kingdom Viridiplantae; phylum Streptophyta; class Magnoliopsida; order Zingiberales; family Zingiberaceae; genus Zingiber; species Zingiber officinale. The sequence goes on along the minus strand of NC_055996.1, from coordinate 48,165,783 downwards.
TTTTAGGTGAAATCAGAACTCTGATCGGTCTCCAGACCGATCAGAGCCTGGGCAGTGCCACTGGATCGGTCGGCCGACCGATCCAGACAGATATAGTATGCTACTGTATCCTCCTGGATCGGTCAGCCGACCGATCCAGCACGATACAGTAGCGTTCCAGGAGAGTTTCAGGTGCCTGGATCGGTCAGCCGACCGATCCAGTTGGGAACAGAACGACCGCAGCTTCGATCGATCTGTGGATCGATCGGCAGGTCCGTAGGTAGCTGGGAAGTTTAGTTCCTAGTCCCTAGCTCAGTTGGGATGTTCAGTTTCCCCTCCTTAGCATGTGTACACCAGCAAAGAAGGTCTTTAGACCTTTCTTATCAGTTGTATCCATCCTTAGTAGAGTAAAATTTTAATTAGCCCAGCTTTCCGCACAGTATAGTTTAGCATTATTGTGACGATCGGCCTTATAGCCAGTACCCAGAAGGCGGGTCGTTACAGAGTGGTATCAGAGCAGTGTTCCATACTTCCTACACACACATCAGCATTGTACCTGCAGCTTCCAAGTAAGAATACCTCTACTTAATTTATGCTCCTTGCTTTTGTTATTACAGTTCATGTTCATATGCCTACTGCTTGCTAGTATGTATTAGTTTTAAACATGATATCAGTAGTTATATAACTGCGATTACATTAGTTATGTTATGTTCTCTATGTCTTTAGAAATGGCACGAGGACGCCCAGCTAGAAGGGCACTAGCTACTGAGCCCCAGCAAGAGGCAGGCAGTTCAGTGCCTCCTCCAGACCTTACAGCATTAGTGGCTCAGTTACAGCAGCAGCTAGCTGAACAGCAACAGGAAATAGCCACCTTAAAGGCTAATCAGCAGAGTACCCCCACAGTCACCACGTCCACCAGCCCAGCCTACAGTGCCAACGCCAGCACCAGTACCAGCACCAGCAGTCCCAGCAGCTGAGCCAAGAAAGGAAGCCTATCTGATCCAGTGGCAGCGAGTCAAGCCAGAGAACTTCTCAGGCACTAGTGAACCATGGGATGCACAAGCCTGGTTCAAAACACTGGAGAGCACGATGGAGCTCGGGCTGGCGTAACACGAGAAGGTGAAGTGCCTCCGCCTGACAGGAGGCTGCGCATGTGGTGGAAAGGATCGAACAAGCTCCCAGGAACCATGTTAGGGTGACTTCAAGAAGGAGTTCTTCGAGGAGTTCTTTCATATACAGTCACAAACCGCCACTACGACGAGTTCATCGAGTTTCCCTAGCAACCTTCGAGGAAGCCGTGAAGAAATTCAACGGTTGGCTCGTCTATGCCCAGAGCTAGTCGGCCACGGAGAAGGAACGAATCCGGTTGATGCTCAAGATGCCGAGGCCGAGATAGCAGTGAGCGTGGTGGTGGCATACATAGGCCACAAACCACGAGGAGTTAGTGAGCGGCCTTGACCACGCATTACGTAATAGCATAAAGCGTGAAGCAAGTCTTCTCGAGTCCAAAGGCCAAGGAAACTCTCACACTCAAAATAGCAAGGCCACAACTCTAACTGGAAAGGGAACTCCAACAGCAAGCGCAAATCGGGGAGTGACCCAAAAGGAGGACCATCTAGCAAACGACCAGTTATCCAAAGTGTGCTACTTGGGGAAATTTCACCCGGGGTTTGTCGCAAGGGCACGCGATGCTTTGAATGTGGACAAGAAGGGCACATGGCCAAGCGATGCCCGAACAAGACCGGTCATACTCAGCCACAGCAGATTCAGTATGCAGTCACCAGCTCGATTATATCGGATGCAGTTGCTCTAGAAGGTCCACTTATCGGCCAGGCATTAGAAGCCCCCACTCACAGAAATGCGAGGATCTACTCACTCACCGTAGAGGACGAGTCAATGCCTCGACAATTGTCACAGGTCATATTAGCATTTTTCAGTATAGTGCTACTGTTCTATTTGATACTGGGGCAACCCATTCATATATAGCCAGGGTGTTCTCCGAAAAATTAGAAATACCCTTAGAGGTACTCAGTGGTCAGTTTTTGGCAGCACTACCTTCGGGAGAGATCATGGCATCCACGCATTGGCTCAGCAGTGGCGGTCATTATAGCAGACAGGGAACTCTTTTGCGATTTGATCCTGCTGAAATGATCGACTACGACGTCATCCTTGGAATGGACTTTCGATCAAATCGGTGCTTCCATAGAGTGCTTAAAGTCGTATTCCAACCTGAAAGAAGTATAGTTCGAGTACATCGGAGAACCAAAGAGAAAAGCGGAAATTCTCTTATGAAGGCACAGTTGATGGATTCGGGTTATGCGGGTACCTAGCATGTAGTCAATACCGTAGGACAAGGACCAACACTAAGGTGAGTCCGAGTTGTATGTGACTACCCAGTCTTCCCCGAGGAATTAGCACCAGACAGGGAGATTGAATTTGAGATAGAGCTCTTCCCCGTACCAATCCTATTTCCAGCGCCATATCGCATGGCTCAGTGAATCAAGGAACTTGGAGAAACTACAGAGCTACTTGACAAGGGCTTCATACGCCCTAGTCACTCACCATGGGGAGCGCTTGTGTTGTTCGTGAAGAAGAAGGATGGAAGCATGCACTGTGCATAGACTACGGATCACCGAACCAAGTCACCATCAAGAGCGTGTATCCCTTCCTTGATGACTGCTTCGACCATATGAAGGGAGCGTAGTTTTCCAAGATAGATCTCGATCAGTTATCATCAGTCAAGGTTAAAGAAGGGATATACCCAAGACGGCATTCGAACCAGACACGGACACTACGAGTTCGTAGTCATGCCCTTCGGAGTCAGCCACATTCATGGATCTCATGAACAGAGTATTCAGGAGTATTTAGATAAGTTTGTTATTGTGTTTATCGATGGCATTCTTATCTACTCGGAACTCAGAAGAACATGCAGAGCACCTGAAGATAAGATTGCAGACACTTCAGAACCAATATACGCCAAGTTCACGAAATGTGAATTTTGGTTAGATCAGTGTCCTTCTGGGTCACATCATCTCCAAGGATGGTATTATGGTAGATCCCAGCAAGATAGAAGTAAGTAACTGGAAGAGACCTAAGAATGCCAAATCGGAGCTCGGGATTAGCGGATACTATGAGAAGTTTTAGAGGACTTCTCCAGGATAGCCTCCCCACCAACTCTTACCGGAAAGAACAGAAATTTCGGTTGTGAGGATCGTGAGAACGACTTCAATGAGCTAAAAAGGAGATTGACGGTGCTCCCATTTTGGCTCTACCGGACACCAGCAGCTTTGACATCTATAGTGATGCCTCTAAGTTGGGACTAGGAGCGTCTCTGATGCAAACGGCAAGGTGATCGCCTATGCCCGCAGACAACTCAAGGATTATGAGAAGAATTACCCTACTCATGACCTCGAGCTTGCAGAGTAGTGTTCGCTCTCAAAATTGGGAGACATTACTTATATGGAGTTCATGCAGAGTGTATACAGATCATCGAGTTTGAAGTACTTCTTCACCCGGAAGGATCTGAATATGCAGCGCAGATGGCTTGAGCTGGTCAAAGACTACGATATAGACATCCTCTACCATTCTGGGAAAGCCAATAAGGTAGCCGACGACTTAGCAGAAAATCCAGTACTACCTTGTTATCTCTACGCCATGTCACCACCCCTACGAAGGAGATCGTAGATTTCGGTCTCGAACTCATCGTTGGACAGCTCTCTACTATGACCTTAGAGTCTACCTTGCTTGGTGATATTCAGTCAGCTCAGGAGCAGGACCCTGAAATTCAGAAAATCAAGCAAGGGCTAGCAGAATCAGAAAGTAGAGAATTCAGAGTGTCCGATAGCGGGGTGTTGTATTTTGGTGACAGACTCTGTGTTCCAGATCAGGAGGAGCTACAGAGACAGATTTTAGATGAGGCTCACAAGACTCCTTATGCGATGCATCCAGGTTCCACCAAAATGTACCAAGACCTGAAGAATCGTTTTTGGTGGCCCGGGATGAAGTGAGACATCGCCAGATATGTTAGCATCTGCCTCACCTGTTAGAGGGTCAAGGTAGAACATCAGCGACCAGGAGGAGTTCTGCAGCCTATACAGATTCCAGAGTGGAAGTGGGAGGATATCTCTATGGATTTCATAGTGGGACTGCCCAGAACCACGAATGGTTTTGACGCCATCTGGATAATAGTCGACAGGTTGACTAAATCAGCCCACTTCTTAGCTATCAAGATATCCTACTCCATGGAGAAGCTAGCTCGATTGTATCTCCAGGAGGTCTAGACTACATGGAGTCCCACGAACCATCATTTCGCAGAGACAGAGATTCACATCACACTTCCGGGAGTGTGCAGCGTTGGGCACTAAGTTAAAGTTCAGACATCATCATCCTCAGACGGATGGTCAGACGGAGAGAGTAAACCGGTACTCGAAGATATGCTCCGGGCTGTGCCCTAGACTTCAAGGGAAGTTGGTGCAAATATCTAAGCTTAGCAGAATTTACAACAACAGCTATCGTGCCACCATCGGCATGACACCTTACGAGGCTCTCTATGGCGGAGGTGTAGATCTCCAATCTGGTATGAGAGTGGTGAACAGAGGAACTGAGCTTGAGACAGATCTAGTGGCGATACCACAGCCATCGCAGATCCGCCAGAGGATAGAGATGCTGAGCCTCGAGAAGAGCTATCGTCTGCATGCCAGACCCTTAGAGTTTTCACTCGGGGAATCAGTGTTCCTCGGGGGGAGTAATGCGTTTTGGGAAAAGGCAAGCTAAGTCCCGGATATGTGGGACCATACCTTATCCGAGAAGAGTGGGCAAGGTAGCATATGAGCTAGAGCTATCCCAGGAAATGTCACCGTCCACAACGTATTTTATGTCTCTATCAAGAAGCATACCCCGGATGCCACCGGTGATTGAGCCCCAGTCAGTGCAGATCCAAGACCTCAACTATGATAGTCGGCCTATTCAGATAATAGACCGAGCAGTTAAGAAATTGTGGAACAAGGAAGTACCATTAGTCAAAGTCATTTGGCACAGTCACACAGCAGAAGAGGCAACTTGGGAGACGGAAGCCAGCACGAGACAGAAGTACCCAGAATTGTTCTAAGTTCGAGGACGAACTTTTTATAAGGTATGGGGGATTGTAATGCCCGAAAATTCTCGAAACTGTATTATAAATATTCTATGATTTTTCTGGAATTTTTAGATATTTTTCCGGAATTTTTCGAGTAGCGGAAGTAGCAAAAATGATTAGAACCGCAAAATAGCTTAGGCGGGAATCGAACCCGGGACCTCTCGGGTCCGCTAAACCTTTAGTTAGCCGTAGTAACCGGTGAACCCAGCAGGGCCGTGCTGAAAGAATGAGGAACCAATTATATTTATATTGGAGTTGGGTTCAATAATCCACTTAATATAAATAGGAAACTTAAAGAGGGTTTGGTTTATTTTATTTTGGTTCGGCACATCCTTCTCCACCGAAACCCTCTCACGCCACCTCTCCCGTTTCCTCCTCCTTCTTTCGGCGCTACACCAAGGAAGACCTAGGGTTCTTTCTCTAGGGCCCCAAGGTCATCTTCCGGCGACGACTCCAACACGAAAGGGGTTCTTCTCCGCGAGAGGAACGCAAAGACGTGAGCGGATCGTCGAGAAGGTCATCTCCACCGGAACTCTAGCGATTAGAATCGTAAGAAATTACGAATAGGAGGTAAGAAACCCCTCACCTGCAGTATAATAGCTTCGTTTGGATTTTCTATGTATTAGTTTAGTTTTATGCAGGTTTTGTCGACATGTAGGGTGTTTTTAACCCTCCTCGCAGGTTTAGGGATTTAGTTGAGCGCCTTTAGATGGGTCGGACATGTTTACCCTCTTCAGTTTGGGGTTGTAGACGTTGTCGGGTGCCTAAAGGTGATCTCCCTAATAAAGAGGAGAGTTGGGGCACACTAGGTGTTCGACAAAGTAACTAGATCAGTAAAAAGATGCAACTTAGGCATTTTAATAGCTTAGTTAAATGCATTAGAAGCGTTTAAAACAGAAAATTAGTTTATTTTAGCTTATATGGGACTACGGTCCAATGGGTGGGCTCCCATAGTCGCCTCTAGGTTTAGATAACCTAGCTCTAGGTTCAGATAACCTAGAATCAGCAAGTTAAAACAGTTAGCTATATTCAGTATTTTATTTTCAGTGGCACTGTATTGGATCAGATATCCATTGGGTTGGACTCCCACAGTCGTCCCTAGGTTTAGATAACCTACTTAACCCTACTAAATTCGGGACTTGCAAACCCGGGTCTAGTTAGGGATGCGCGCACAGCAAGTACAGTTGTCGGGCCCAAACAGCATGATTATGTATTTTCACTTATATCTATTAGCTTTCAAAGTTTATTCAGATATGTGACTATAGCATCAGAACAGCACTAGTTTAGCTCAAGTATAGTTTCAGTTTCAATTCGATTTTCAGCATAGTTTATTCTAGTTGATGCTATGATATGATTATATGCTTAGTTTATGATGCATGCCATGTTTCAGTGTTTATACCATGTTTCAGTATGCCATGCTTTAATAAGCTCAATGCATGTTTTCAAATAACATGATTTCCAAAGCATATTTGCATCGCTTGCATGTTTTTGTGAGGTAGATGGTTTCTTACTAAGCTTTAAGCTTACAGATACTATTTTTCCTTATACTGCAGATAAAGGTAAAGGAAAGATGGATTAGCAGAGGGAGCTGGAGGACAATGCAAAGGATGGTGTGTGTGGCAGGAACTGGAATAAAAGACCTTGGAGAGTTTAGCAAATTAGAAACTAGTTCTTCATTAAGACATTTTCTTATACTTTGGTTTTTATGCATTTCTAGTAGTTAAAGGTTATGAGTTGATGAACCATGCTCCATGTCACGTTGGAATGTTAGCTATATGTTATTGGAATGTTTATTATGCATTAGTTAGTGGTTATGTGAGATCTTCGGCACGAATAAGTGCTGAAATCAGAGTTTTAGGTGAAATCAGAACTCTGATCGGTCTCCAGACCGATCAGAGCCTGGGCAGTGCCACTGGATCGGTCGGCCGACCGATCCAGACAGATACAGTATGCTACTGTATCCTCCTGGATCGGTCAGCCGACCGATCCAGCACGATACAGTAGCGTTCCAGGAGAGTTTCAGGTGCCTGGATCGGTCAGCCGACCGATCCAGACATACCTGGATCGGTCTGCCGACCGATCCAGCCACACCTGGATCGGTCAGCTGACCGATCCAGTTGGGAACAGAACGACCGCAGCTTCGATCGATCTGTGGATCGATCGGCAGGTCCGTAGGTAGCTGGGAAGTTTAGTTCCTAGTCCCTAGCTCAGTTGGGATGTTCAGTTTCCCCTCCTTAGCATGTGTACACCAGCAAAGAAGGTCTTTAGACCTTTCTTATCAGTTGTATCCATCCTTAGTAGAGTAAAATTTTAATTAGCCCAGCTTTTCGTACAGTATAGTTTAGCATTATTGTGACGATCGGCCTTACAGCCAGTACCCAGAAGGCGGGTCGTTACATAACCTATTCTTATTCCCTCTCTTTTCCCTTGATGGCCGGCCACTATCTCCTCCCTTTCTTCTTCCTTGTGGCCGGCGGCACCATTTTTACTTGTCTCCTCTTTTGCTTCCTTAGGGCCGGCGGCATCAACGATTGCTAAATCCTTGTGGCCTGTTGCTTGGAGAGGAAGAAGAAGAAGAAGAGAAGCACTTGGTGGCCCGTTGCTTGAAGGAGAAGAAGAAGAAGGAAATTTCCTATTTTGGCATCCCTTGGTGGCTCGAGAGTCTTGGAGGAGAAGAAGTGGTTTCGGTGGATTTCATCTTGGTAGATCGTCACTCATACGACGTCCAAGAGGAGGTGAGGAATACAACACAAGGTCAAGAGGTTTTTAGCATACAAGGAAGTTATAACTAATTAATTGTTTCCGTATCATATTAATCAGTTTTCTTTGTATGGTTTTTGAAATACCAACACAAGAGGCAATCGGTTTTATGTTTCGACTTTGTATTTTTTTTTTGTTTTCCTGATCCTATGATTTGATTGTTCTTAGTGTTTAAACCTAAGGTTACTATAAGGAGATTAAATATTGAATTTCTTTGAAAGGCTTTGTCTAGGAAGTGGTGGATGATCCCATACCCAAGAAGGCCTAGTGCCTCGCCATGTTTAACCTAGAAGCCAATCCTAGAAATAAATATTTAATCAACTTTGTAACATAGGTTCGACTTGGATTAATAATGTTAAGTTTCGTTTGCAATCCAAGTCTAACTTCTAAGACAGATAAGTTGAACCTGGAATTAATAATGTTAAGTTCTGTTTGCGATTCTAAGTTTAACTTCTAAAGAACACAATAGGTTGTTAGGAAAGGTTCAGTACTTATATAAATTTTATACAGGGGAACCAGTACGGTATTCCGAGTAGCAACCAACAATTGGTATCAGAGCTATGCCTCTATGTGTTTGGTTTTTCAGTTCAATTATGCACTAGTCATACATAATTTAGGCATGATAATAGTTGGATATGCAAATAGATTAACTCTGTGGTTGCAGGCATCCTAGATCCAACTATTATGGCCCTATCATGTTTTGTGTGTGATTGGACTCTCGGACATGTCGAGGGCATTTTATGTGTGTGCATGATTGTATTTATTAAAATACAGCAGGAGGTGTATTAGTTTTAGGATTTTACATTTTGTTCGATCTAGATTACATGTATATTCCCTTGGGCTCCTTCTTTTAGTATTGATGTACAAAGCTTGGGATAAGCACAACATCCTTTCTTGCGATCCCTTATCATTTTGATCCCAAGAATATGTCCACATTCTCCCAAGTTCTTCATATCAAACTGCTTGGGCAACCATACCCTTACGTCTGGCAATACTTTGACATTGTTGCCAATGAGCAAAATATCATCTACGTATAGTACAAGAAATACCACCACGTTTCTGTTACTCTGATTGTATACACAAGACTCATTTGGACACTAAATGAATCTGTACGACTGGATCTCTTCATTAAACCAGATGTTCCAAGATCTCGAAACTTGTTTCAGTCCATAAATAGACCGATTGAGCTTACATACAAGATGCGCTTTTGCCCTTTGCAATGAATCCCTCTGGTTGCTTCATATGGATGTTTTCTTCAAGACTTCCATTAAGGAAAGATGTCTTGACATCCATTTGCCAAATCTCATAATCCATATGAGCGGCAATAGATAAAAGAATCCGGATAGACTTGAGCATGGCTACCAGCGAAAAGGTTTCCTCATAATTGATTCCCTCTTTCTGAGTATACCCTTTTGCAACAAGCCTTGCTTTGAAGGTTTCCACCTTCCCGTCCATCCCTCTTTTTCTTTTGTAGGCCCATTTACATCCAATGACTTTTACACCATTCGATGGTTCTACAAGCTCCCAGACCTGATTAGAATACATAGTTTCTATTTCAGAGTTCATTGCACTTTACCAAGATGCTGCATCTTTATCTTTGAGTGCTTCAGCATATGTCCGGGGATTAGGTTCATGTTCACCAGGGATCAAGTCTGAAGATTCTCCCAAAAACATGAATCTTTTAGGTTGTCTAACAATCCTCCCACTACGACGAGGCACTACTTGTGGTTGTGCATCATTTGTGACATGTGTTCCAGTTTCTTGTGGTATCTATCTTGTACCATTGGTACTAAAGTAAACGTGTCTTCTCTTATTTCCTCAAGAACAATTTTACTCATGAGCTTATGATTCATTACATAGTCTTCTTCTAAAAATCGAGCATTGGTGCTAACAATGACCTTCTGATCTTTAGGACTATAAAATAAACCACCTTTCGTTCCTTTAGGATAACCCACAAACAAGCGAACTTCTGTTCGTGATTCCAACTTATCAATGTCTCCCTTCAGCACATGTGTCGGATACCCAAATCCGAATATGTTTCAGACTAGGCTTATGCCCATTCCACAATTCTGTGGGAGTAGAGGGTACTGACTTAGAAGGTACCAAGTTCAGAATGTATACTGCTGTTTCCAGACCATATCCCCTAAACAAATTTGGTAATAACTCATCATCGATCAAACTATTTTTATAAGAGTCCTATTCCTTCGTTCTGCCACACCATTCTGTTGGAGTGTACTAGGTGCAGACAGTTAGGATTGAATCCTGGCCTCTGATAAGTAACTCCTAAACTCTCCTGAGAGGTACTCGCCACCACGATCAGACTGTAGTGTTTTGATAATTTTACCATGACGTTTCTCCACATTAGCCTTGTACTCTTTGAACTTTATCAAAGCACTCAGACTTGCAGCGCATCAAGTAAATGTACCCGTATCTCGAATAGTCGTCTATAAAAGAGATAAAATATTTGAAACCACCTCTTGCCTGGATAGTCATAGGACCACACAAATCAGAATGAACCAATTCCAACACATCTTTGGCTCTATACCCCTTGGCCTTAAAAAGTCTCTTGGTCATTTTTCCTTCCAAGCAAGATTCATAGGTTGGAAAATTTTCCACCACCAATGAACCCAAAAGTCCATCGGCTATTAGACTTTGAATCCTACTCAAGTTAATATGACTAAGACTAAGATGCCAAAGATATATTTGGTTCATTTATGAAGGTTGTTTTCTCTTATTAAAATTAGAAGATGTGTTATTAATTTCTATTTGTTGCATCGTGGGAGTTATTGGATTGAGAGTGTACAAATTTCCAACCAATGTACCAGAATAGATAATTACCCTATTTTTCTTGACAACAACTTTGTCATCAAAAGAAACAGAATATCCATCCATAAATAGTTTAGAAATTGAAATCAAGTTCTTTCTAAAACTTGGTACGTAAAGACAATTTCTCAAAATCAATGTTTTATTCCTATCAAAAGATAAATAAACATCTCCCACTGCAACAGCCGCTACTTTCGTAGCATTACCCATGTAGACGGTGATTTCCTCTTCATGTAGTCGTCGGGTTTCCTGGAACCTCTGCAATGAATTGCAGACATGATCAGTGGCTCCCATATCTACACACCAAGTACCGGTAGATAACACCACTAAACATGTTTCAATAACTAATGAATAGGATACACCTTTATTGTTCTCAATTCTACGAGTACAGTATACTTTTTTATTCCAATCAATATAATTGGGACTAGTAAGTTTATTCTCTAATATAACAGCAGTAGGTTTGAAAGCCATTTGAAATCCTAAAAATCACAAAATATTTGGTCAATAGTTTAGAATTTAAAATAATATTGATTCCTCAAAAAATATTATTTAAATTCACCAATACCTCAAAATATCGTGAATTTTGTATGCCACGTTAGTGTGGATGTATACAAATTCAAACATTTGTAAGAGGAGGTTTTACCCATTAATTTTATTATCTTGTCAACCTAATTTTATGACAAATAAAATTAATAGTTAGTTTTTCTTCGGTCACACAAATAATAGCAGTGACTCCGATGGGGAGGATACTATTAAATGTGCCTAAGTGTATATCATTACTTGATACTTAGTCCATTAAATAGGATTGTGCCCCTTCAGATGGAGAAGATCACACGCACCTAAATAATTTCCTATAATCATCCATAAAGGAAGTTTGATCTAGTGATCCGCAAACAAACTCATCCGATGTGGAGGAAGGCACTCAGAGCTAACGCGCAAGTTTGAATGCATCACTTATAAACCAGTAATGGAGACTGTGGAATTTAAATAATTCCTCTCCCACTTAGTTATTTAGAAACGAAGAATTTTAACATGCACACAAGAACACAAACACAACACACATCACGACATAAAAGGCAATAAATATAAAAACTAATTTTCCAACTATTATGGCCTCATCCATAGCTATCCTTCGTATGCCACCAACCCTAGCTGCCGCCAGCCCTAGGGTTTATGTCATCACGTCCATCTTGCTTCCTTTTTCGCTATGCCTCTGGTCCTCAAATAGCACCACGCCTCACAAGGATACGATTCGCAACGAAAATAAAATTTTACATTTATTGATCCTACATTCTATGAAGGAATGTACATGTAATCTAGATCGAACATAATGTAAAATCCTAAAACTAATATAGATCCTACTATATTTAATAATTACAATCATGCACACACATAAAATGCCTTCGACATGTCCGAGGGTCCAATCACACACAAAACACAATAGGGTCAAAATAGTTGGATCTAGGATGCCTGCAACCACAGAGTTAATCTATTTGCACATCCTACTATTATCCTGCCTATAATTATGTATGAAAAGTGCATAATTTAACTGAAAATCAAACAACAGAGGCAAAAAACTACCTCTGATACCAATTACTGGTTGCTACTCGGAGTTCCGTTCTGTTTCCCCTGTACAAAAACTTATACAATCACAGAACTTTTTCTAGCTACCCATGTGCTCGTCTGAAGTCAAACTTGGATTAGAAATGGAACTTAACATTTTTACTCCAAGTTTGATCTTCAGAAGTTAAACTTGGATTGGAAATGATACTTAACATTTTTACTCCAAGTTTAACCCATGTGTTCTTTAGAAGTTAAACCATATTACAAAAGTTTATTAAATATCTATTTCAAGGATCGACTTCCAGGTTAAACATGGTAAGGCACTCGACCTTCTTGGGTATGGGATCATCCACCACTTCCTAAACAAAGTCTTTCAAAGAAATTTGATATTTAATTCCTTACAGTAACCTTAGGTTTAACTATAGAGACCTCAAACAAAGCACAAGATCGAAACACAAAAAAATGAAGCACAAAGAAAACAAAAATTGAAATCGCTAGCCTCTTGTGTTGGTATTTCAGGATTCATACAAAGAACACAAACTAATTAATTCGAAGCGGAAACAATTAATTAGTTATACCTTTCTTTGTAGCTAAAGACCTCTTGATCTTCTGTTGTATTCCTCACCTCCTCTTGGACGTCATGTGGGCGATGATCTACCAAGATGAAATCCACCCGAATCACTTCTTCTTTACCTACAAGCTTCGGCCACCAAGAGATGTAAAAATAGAAAAATTTCTTTCTCTTCTTTTCCTCCACCAAGCAATCGACCACCTATGTGATCCTTCTCCTCTTCTTCTTCTTCTCCAAGCTTCGGCCACCAAGAGAAGAGGGAGAACCAGCCCTAGAGGGAAGAAAGGAAGAAGATGGGATGCCGACATAAAGAGAAAGGGAGAAGGGAAGGGGCCGGCCACACCAAGGAAAAGAGAGAGGGAGAGGGTTTCGACCACAATAGAAGCAGAGGCAAGGCATAGGTTGTGTTCCTCATGAGGCACCCTCTACCTCTCTTTTTATAATCTTTGGTCATGGTAAAAAAAGAAAATTTTAATAACAATTAAAATATCTCTCTTTTAAATTTTCTATTATCCATGGTAACAAAAGAAAAGTTTTAAAATTAATCTTTCTCTTTTAAACAATGTAGACTGCTACAAAAAGGAAAGATTAAAATTAAAACTTCTCTTTTAAATCATAGTTACAAAAAAGGAAAGTTTTATCAAAATTAAAATCTCTCTTTTAAACATTATAGATAACTACAAATAAGGAAATATTTTAATAAAAATAAAATCTCTCTTTTAATCCTTTGTAGATAGCTATAAAAGGAAATATTTTAAAATTTAAAACTATCTTTTAAAACCATGTGGATCGCTTCAAAAAAGGAAAGATTTTAACAAAATAAAATCTTCCTTTTCCTCTCTTCTATGGATGCTAAAAAGGAAAGTTTTAAACAAAATTAAAACTTCCTTTTAATCCATGACATGGTCGGCCATACATAAGGCAACAAAAAAGAAAAAACTTTAAAATTAAAATCTCTCTTTTAAATTCCTTTGTGGATAGCTATAAAAGGAAAGATTTTAAAATTAAAATTTCTCTTTTAATTCCCTTTATGGATGACTATAAAAGGAAAGATTTTAAATAAAATTAAAATCTCCTTTTATCTCTTCTAGTGGTCGGCCCCATGCTTGGTCACCAAGCATGGCTTGGCCGGCTCCTACATGGGCTCCAAGCTTATGCTTGGAAGGCCCCCTTGCACCAAGCAAGGATGTGTCTGGCCCATTACTTGGGTAAAAAGTGGACTTGGTGGATACAAGGCTTTATAGAGCCTACAACAGGGACCAAGAGGAGAAATTGGTTTTGGTCCCCCGATGAGCTTGAGCTTCCTGTGTTGGCCCCGAACATCCAACTCAAGTTCATCAATAATAACTCATACCACTAAAGAGTTATTATTGAACTACCACACCAATCCCAAATTACATTTATGGGCTCCTTCTTATTATGAGTGTCTTAATCTCCCTGTGTTTAAAATATTGAATGTCCATTAATTAAATGAGTTACTGACACTCACTTAATTAACATCTAGCTCCAAGAGTAGTACCACTCAACTTCATTGTCATGTCGGGACGAAGTCCACCTGCAAGGTTTACATGACAATCTTTATGAGCTCCTCAATGGGACATCCTCAACCTAGATTACTAGGACACAGTTTCCTTCTATAATCAATAACACACCATATAAATAATATTATTTCCTAACTTATCAGGCATATTAATTTAATGAACTAAATCTCACCCATTGATAAATTAAAGAAATAAATACTAAGTATATGTGCTTGTTATTATATTGGGTTTAAGAGTATGCACTGTTGGAGTGTATACTTAAAAGTTTAGCTTTTGTACACATTTATTTTGAAATAAGGAATTACATTGGTCAAATATTTGTGTTTATTTGTTAAATGTAATTGTTCAATTAATTTATATAGTAAATAACATGGAGTGTGGAGTCACACTTAGAAGATCATGTTGTCGGTTCTCTATAAATTATAAACAGTTGCTCACGACTAAGATGGAAAGGAACAAACCATCAGAATAAACGTAGTGTAATTAAGTATTAGTTTATCTTGACTAATAAATTACACTGATACACTTTAAGTGTATTGAGTAGGATCATTTAGGTAAGTTCTTTTTGTACTGACTTAGTAAAAAAACTAGACCTTAGTTATTATGGAAGTGTGTGCTCTTAATCCTAATATAATAACAAGCATGTATATTTAATATTTATTTCTTTAACTTATTAAAGGGTGAGGTTTAGCTTGATAAATCAATATGCCCGATAAGTTAGGAAATGATATTACTTATAGTATGTGTTGTTGATTATAGAAGGAATCTGTGTTCTAGTTATCTAGGTTGAGAATGTCTCCAAGAGGAGCTCATAAGGATTGCCATGTTAAATCCTGCAGGTGGACCTAGTCCAACATGACAATAAAGTTGAGTGGTACTAACTACTCTTGGAGCTAGATATTAATTAAATGAGCTGTCAGTAACTCACTTAATTAGTGGGCATTCGTAATCTTACACACAGGGAGACTAACACACTCATGATAAGAAGGAGCTCATAATGTAATTTGGGATTGGTGCGGTAGTACGGTAATAACTCTCTAGTGGAATGAGTTATTATCGATGAACTTGAGTTGTGTGTTCGGGGCGAGCACGGGATACTCAAGCTCATCGGAAGGCCAAAACCAATTTCTCCTCTAGGTCCCTGTTGTAACCTCAATAAAGCCTCAAGTCCATCCAAAGAAAAGTCTATCTTGGTGTCCAAGAAGGGGCCGGTTCATTGCTTGGTGACCAAGCAATGGCCGACCACATATTCTCTAGAAGTGGTCGACCCTTGCCTTGGGCAAGGGGGCCAACCGCAATATTTAAATTAGGAAGGTTGTTTTTGAATTTTTAAATTTCCTAAGATATTTACAATTTGTAAAAAGAGATATTTTAAAATTTTATAAAATTTTCCTAATTTAAATTAGGTCACAAGGTTTTAAAAGAGAGTTGTAAAATTTATAAAACTTTCTTTTAAAAAGAAATATTATTAGAGATGTTTTAAATTTTAAAACTTTCCTTTTAATATCCACATTAGAAAAAAAAAAGAAAGAGTTTGTAAAATTTTATTAGAAGCTTTCTTTTTTTAAAATTTTATAAAATTTTTTTCTTTCTTTCCCTTTTAATAAGTGGCCGGCCACCTTGCTTCGTGCCCAAGCAAGGGGTCGGTCAAATAATTAAACATCAACAAATAGTTGTTTAATTAATAAATCAATCTAGGATTGATTAATTAAAAGGAAAGAAAAAGAAAAAGAAAAGGAAATAGGAATGAGTCTAATTTTTTATAAAACTCTTTCCATAATTTTCCGTTGGGAAACTAATATAAAAAGGGGGGAAGGGGAGGCCTTGAATAACATAACAATTGATATTGTGTTGTTGGAGATCATCAAGTGGTCGGCCCCTCTCCCTCTCTTCCCTTTGCTCTCTTTTGCTCCTTTGTGGTGGTGGTGCCCGAATCCTAGAGAAGGAGGAGAAGCTTTCCGGGTGGTGTTCGCCTTGGAGGATCATCGCCCACACGACGTCCAAGAGGAGGCGAGGGATACGGCAGAAGATCTCGAGGTTTTTAGCATACAAGGAAGAGGTATAACTAGTATTTAATTTCCGCATCATACTAGTTAATTTTTCTTTGTATAAATACCAAATACAAGAGGCATTCGATTCTTGTTTTTCGAATTTAATTTCGATGTTGTGTTCTTTTCTTTTTTCCTTGTGATTTGATTGTTCCTTTTGGTTAACCTAGAGTTATATAAGGAAATTAAATATTAACTTTTCTTAAAAGGCTTTGTCTAGTCGGTAGTGGTTGCTCCCATATCCAAGAAGGCCAAGTGCCTCGCCATGCAGTACTGGAAGCCAATTTTGGAAACTAATATTTAATTGAATTTATAACCTAGGTGATTTGGATCAAACGTGTTAAGTTTCGCAGGAGATCCAAATCTAAACCTAAAAGAACATATAAGTTAAACTTGGAATCAAACGTGTTAAGTTCCGCAGGAGATACAAGTTTAACTTAAAAGAACACATGGTAGCTAGGAAAGGTTCAGATCACGTACAAAA
The DNA here is from genome assembly GCF_018446385.1 of Zingiber officinale. Taxonomy (NCBI): domain Eukaryota; kingdom Viridiplantae; phylum Streptophyta; class Magnoliopsida; order Zingiberales; family Zingiberaceae; genus Zingiber; species Zingiber officinale. The sequence continues at coordinate 48,148,880 of NC_055996.1, read as the reverse complement.
TTTTTGTACAGTGGAGCCATTGGATTTTTCGAGTAGCAACCAACATGCACTTCCATAATAACAGAGGTCCTGCTCTTTTATGCAGTCAGTATAAAAAGAACAACCTCAAATAGTCCTGCTCAATACACTCAAAGTGTACTAGTATAATTTTATAGTCAAGATAAACTAATACCAAATTACACTACGACCGTTCCAATGATTTGTCCCTATCCATCTTGGTCGTGAGCTACTATTTATAATTTATAAGGAACTGATAACATGATCTTCTGTGTGACACCACACACCATGTTATCTACAATATAAATTAAATGGACAACTACATTTAACATAAATGCAGACATTGACCAATGTGATTCTTATTTCAAAATAAATGTTCATATCAAAAGCTAGGCTTTTAGTATACATCCTAACAGCACTGATGCATCTCTTCAGGGTTTGGGCACTGTTCTGATGCAGTACGGCAGAGTAGTCTCCTATGCTTCTCGTCAGTTGAAGAAGCATGAGAAGAACTACCCTGTACATGATCTGAAGTTAGCCGCCATCATCTTTGCTTTAAAGATTTGGCGGCATCATCTGTACGACATTACCTTTAATATTCTCATAGATCATAAGAGTCTCAAATATATTTTCACCCAGATGGAACTTAATCTCCGACAAAAGAGATGGATGGAGTTCCTGAAGGATTACAATTGTACCATTAGCTACCACCCGGGGAAAGCTAATGTGGTTGCCGATGCACTCAATGGGAAGTTCAGAGGGACTTTAGCTTGCTACCGAGCTTCAGTCACGGACTTGATTCAGGGTTTCTCTGAGTTGGGCCTTCAGGAGCAGGGATGGATAGAGCAGGGTATGTTGGTTACCATTATTGCTCAGTCATCGATCAGGATGGGGATCCGAGAGGCCCAGGCCGGAGATTAGCATTTTCAGTTCATTGGCAGCCAGATAGCTTTCGGGCAGCAGACAGAGTTCACCCGAGATGATGTGGGTATTATATATTTCCGAGGTCGATTATGTGTACCTCCATCTCACCCAGTCAGGGAGGAGTTACTTCAGGAGGCTCATCACTCCCGATTTGCTATCCACCCAAGTGGGACCCGCATGTTTCGAGATTTGAGGCATTTCTACTAGTGGAACGGCATAAAGAAAGACATCACAGAATTCGTAGCTAGATGTCTTGTCTGTCAGCAAGTGAAGGCTGAGCACTAGAGACCTACCGGATTACTTCAGCGGATTCCTATTCCTGAGTGGAAATAGGAACAGATTACCATGGATTTTGTGGAGGGTTTACCAAGTACATGTTGAGGCCATGACACGATTTGAATAATCGTTGATCGATTAACCAAATCCACACACTTCTTAGCGATCTGGAAGACTGATTCCCTAGATTGATCGACAGATTTGTATTACCGAGAGATCATCAGATTACATGGAGTTTCTTTGAGTATTATTTCGGATAGAGACCCTCGGTTCATGTCCCGATTCTGGCAGAGTCTGCAGTAGGCCTTGGGCACTCAGCTCCATTTTAGTACAACTTTCCATTCGCAGACAGATGGACAGTCAGAGTGGACTATTCAGACTCTAGATGACTTGCTGAGGTCATGTGTATTGGATTTTGGAGGTAGTTGAGAGGATCATTTTCCATTGGTAGAGTTTGCCTACAACAACAACTTTCATTTGGCTATCCAGATGGCACTGTTTGAAGCATTGTATGGTAGGCCTTGTTTGACACTCACCCTCTGGGATGAGGTTGGGGAGGCCCAGCTGTTAGGGCCTCATAGAGCTCAACAGGAGGCAGAGTTGGTTCATACTATCAGATGGAGGATGTTAGAGGCGCAGGACCGCCAGAAGAGTTATGCTGATCGGAGACACAGACCCCTGGAGTTCTCTATTATCAACCATGTTTTTCTGTGAGTCTCACCCATGAAAGGGGTGAAGAGATTTTGCCTCAAAGGTAAGCTAGCTCTGCGATACATTGGATCTTTCCAGATCTTAGAGAGGATTGGAGCGGTAGCTTATCGTCTGGCACTACCACCGTCCCTAGCAGGCGTTCACGACATATTCCATGTGTCTATGCTGAGGAGATATATATCCAACCCTACACATGTGCTGACAGATATCTCAGTTCCTATTCAGCCTGACATTACCTACGAGGAGGTTTCGGTATGGATTCTGGACCAGAAAGAGCGTTAGCTGTGGAACAAGACTATCCAGCTGATTAAAGTCGGATGGTAGCATCATTCGGACGAGGAGGCTACCTAGGAGCCCGAGGATACGATTTGAGCTTGATACCCCCATCTTTTCACTTGAGGTATGTGGGTTAATTTACCATTCGACATTTATACTCTTTATCTATTGTTAGTACTTGCTGATGGTAGATAATGAAATTTGGGGACCAAATTTTTATTAGTGGAGAAGAATGTAAAATATCAAAAATGGGTGAATCGCCATAAGGGAATTTTTCGAAATTTTTAGAAATTTTTTGGGAATTTTTTGGAGCTCGTATAACGAGTTTAAGGGGATCAATTGTGGGCCCCGGGAAAGCCTTTTAAGGTACCCCATTAAACCAGGAAAAGTGTTATTTTCCTTTTTCTTTTGTTTTTCCTTCTCCCCACGTGTCGAGCCTCCTCTCACGCCGATCCTTTTCTTCTCCCCCACCGAACCCGTGCCCTAACCGCTATGCGACGGTTCCTCCCTTCTCCCGTGCATACAAAACCCATTGGTTGAGCCCTTCTCCTTGCGTCAATTCCTCTTGCTCATAAAATCCCCCTCTCCATGCCTCTCTGCATTATCTTTGTCCACCACAGCTCGACACTGCCGGCCAGGGGAGATCTAGTATCGCCGAGTCCCCCTCTCTTTTGCGATCACGCTGTGCCATCCTCGGTTGATCGCTGCCATCACTGATCACTCCGTCACCGATCGCCCCCATCGCGCCGATCACCGGCCACAGGAACCCTAGCACCGAATCCTCCCTCTCCTCTCCTGGTCGCGGGCATTGGAGATCGCCGGGAATCTATCATCTGAGTCTCCACCTCACCTGTGCCCAGGGTCGTCGATTGCCTCTTCTCCATCATGACACCACTACTGCCTATCACGGCCGACCCTCTTCCGGCTGCGGACACCGAGCAACCGTTGCCAGCCAAGGTCCCTACTTCATTTCCCCTTGTGTATGTGCCCTAGACTGCCTCCACCGCCTGTGGGAGTTGCTGGACAGATTATTCGGTTGTAAATTCCTTCTTAGCTTCCAAAATCTAAGGTAATCATCAACCCTAACCATTGATTTGGGTAGGGGAATGTGAGATGGTTAGTTTGGGGTACTTGGTTTGATAGGGAAATTACTGATTAGGGTTTCTGGTTTCAGCAGCTGCAGCTCTGTTCTTGATTTCCGGCAACAACCCCATCCAGCTACCCTTGTTCCAGCAGCAACAGCGGTTGTGATTTGAGGTAAGAAGTAGGGTAATGAAATGAGTATTGTTTATGTTTTTGAATTAGGTATAAGGTAGACTTCATGATTAGTATAATTGATTTAGGTTTGGATTATTAATCTAATGGGTTGATTGGGGATTAGGTGACTAACCCTAATTAATCATTGGATTTAATTTAGGTAGATTGAGGTTTAGGGTTTAGGGTTTTCCCCTAAATTATTCTTAAGGATTTTCTATATATTCATTTGAGTTGTAGCTAAATAAAAATGTATATATATTGGTGACACAGGACTTTGACGCGAGACGAGCATCTCGACGTCGGATTTGGACTGGATTGGACCTTTCTATTGGAGGCGAGTACCTTGACTTATCTTTTAGATATTGTCGTCTGATATGCATAGTAATATTTAATGAGTAGTAATATATTTATGTTCATTCTTGCATTGGTTTGTCATTATCTATTACCTGAGCATGCTATATTTATTTCATGCTTTTGCATTCATGTTCCTTTGATTATATATGACCTTAAGGTAATGACATACCATGTCTTATTATGTTCAGGACCTAGGTTTTTATATCGTATCTGACCTGTGTACCTAGACCTTTGATATGATCTATTTGTCCTATGGTACACATTGTGTAGTGATAGATAGGATTAGGATATTTCCATGCTTAGTGTCATGAATCATCTCCCATGATTGCATGCTGTGCAATAGTTGACTCCATTATTGTTGAGCACATCGCCAGTTACATGGATCTGCACACACAACCACTCATGGGTTAGTGGTTTTTATCAGACAGGGTGTATTGCAGCAGATTGCTCTGTCAAGGGCTCCATTGGTCCACTCATGGGTAGTGTGATGCAGCATGGTAGCAGAACAGGTATCCCTCCTCTAGACTGGCTCAGAGAGATGAGAGCATTGATCTCTCCCACTTATGATTTGGGGTAAGGAGGATAGGTGTACTCCGACAATATCCCGTCCACTCGGTCACTTAGGAGCAATGATGACAGAGTGCACGGTTGTCACATCCCTACCCACTCAGTCTCACCATCGTGTGTGAGACGGCTGACTGGGAGTAAGGGTGACTAGGACATGTCATTGGCATCATATGCATTTATTTCTTGTGTTTGCTGCACTTTATATGTTACATATTTGGTGGATGAATATGTTTGACATGCATACAAGATTTATGATACTCTCGGTATGACGACCTTATTATCTTTATACCCAGATCCTGGTTAGTACAGTTACTCTTTTTTTTTACAGTTTACATTTCCCATATGATATATATCCAGGAGACTGTACGCATATTTATTATTAGTTGTTATTTCTTACTATGCATGTCAGTAGATATCCGCTGAGGAGTTGACTCACCCCGTTGATATTACCATTTTCATGTTGAGGCTGTCAAGAGAATTTCCAGTCGCTAGTCCCCCTTCCAGATTGTGAGGATTCCCGTTTTCGATCGTTTCTTTGGTTTTCTTATTATGTTACCGTCTATGTTTTCAGACTTGTATCTTTTTGGCACTTTGAATCTTGTATAGTCCTTTATTATCGATGGATTTTTATTTGGTATATCTTTCTACATGCCTGCCCGGACGGCAGAAGAGGTAGGCTTGGATGTATGCTGGTGATTTGAGTTTTATATGTGTAGTTGAGTAGGATATAAGATTTGAGTTTTATGGGTGTAGTTGAGTAGAATATTTGAGATGATTTCCTTATCGTTGCATTAGTTATATATATATATATATATATATATATATATATATATATATATATGTTCCGGCCGTGTTGCCCGAGGTATCTAAATTGATGTAGTCAAGTTTCATATTGTCACCCGTACAGAGGAGATGCTGCCGAAATTTTTTTCGGACAGGGACTATCTGAGGTGTAACACATTGAAACTAAGTTTAGAAAAATGTTCAATTGGTTCAGATAATTTAAATTTATTAAAGAACCAAAGGAAAAATTTTGGAAGAGGATAAACAAAATTTAATTTTTGAAATTCTAGGGGTTAAATTAGAAAAGAATCAAAATATTTGATTCCACAAAAATATTTGATAAATCTAATAGGCATGAATTTATTTTGGGTGTCTAAATCTATTTTAATCATTTAGAAAAATTGAAAAATATTTAACTACAAAAAAAAAAGGGGGAAAGAATTTTTTTTATTAATATAGTTGACTCGATATGCACGAGTAAAGTTAATTTTTTAAAAATTTTATAAAAACCATTTTTATATGAAAATATAACATGCATGTTTTCTATCATTATCTAAAATTTCAACAAATTTAGACGTTTTAGTTTTTTTTTTTTTAATAATCCTCCCAAAAAAAGAACCTACTTATTGAAAATAGAAAATTAATTAAAATAAATTTTTGATGAATTAATTTTCTATAATAATGAATATTGTATCTACATTTGTAAATATGATTAATTAATATACCAAATTGCATAATTACATACCTTTATAGGAATTATATATATATATATATATATATATATATATATATATATATATATATATATATATATATATATATATATATATATATATAATCATTGGTTTTTATATTTATTTTATCTCTAACTCAATCTGTGTTGACTCATATAAAAAAAGGGAGAGATTATAAGTATTTCAAGTAGTTGAGCCACATTTTTTATCTGAGTTTAATAAGATTAAGTTAGATCTTATTGATTTAACTTGTATGTCTAAATATACAGGGACGTAAGGAAACATACAAGCATCTGAGATGGTAGAAGACAATTAATTGAAAAAGGATGTCATGGAAATGAGCCGATGAGCTTAGTGCATCCAAGGTACTAGAAGTTGCAAAAGAGTATTCCGGTGGAGTGAAAAGGATGCACGAGATGCACCTAAGGGACGAAGAGCCAGAAGGAAGACCGCTTGCAAAGAAGAATAGGATTGAGTTGAGGTGAGCTCAATTCCGGAGAAGAAAATCATCTAGATGTTTGGAGAAGAAAATGGTCAAATCTAGAAGTTGATCGTTCTAAGCGCTTGGAACATTTTCAAGCACTTGGAGTCTAGGCTCCCGCAACCTATCAAGTCACTTGGATGTCATCTTGTCGAAACATATCAGGATGGTATCCACATGAGCAGAGTCCACGCGTCTGAAAAGAAAGGAGTCATCTAGAGCTGTTAGTGGACCATTGTCATAGTGAATAGAGGTCATCGAATCCAAGTCCTCGGACTGCTTCTAGGTGTTTGAAAAGTGCCACGTCAGTAAACGGTTAAATTGAAAGTAAACGCTATAAATAGAGGACTTAAGCTTGAAGTTAAAGTAACACACTTGTATTAATTCAATTGCTTTTATTTCTTTCAAGCCCTGTACTCAACTATTGTAAAGGGCTTCTCTGCCTCTAACTTATGTTCGAAGAAGGATATTTTAGTGGAGCTTTTCATAGTCTTGGACTAGCAACCTCCTAGTTGCAAATCAAGTAAACATCGAGTCTCTTTATATTTTTATGTGTTCTTGTTATTTGTAATGTGTGTGTCCTTACTAATTACTTAGCAAGAGAAATAGTTTTTTTTTATTTTAAGTTATTATTTACCCCTCTCCTCTAACCATCTAAACCACTGTTGCTACACCAACATTTATTTATCAATGAAATTGATTGAGAAATATATTTTATCCTCCTTGTTTATCCTCATCTTTCTATATTTGTGCAAAACTCTATAAATTTTAACATGATTAGCCATTGTAAATCAGCCAAATAGTCTTGTTTCAATTGGAATATCTTTCTTATAGGGTAGTTGTTATAATGTGTTGAAGTTTATTACAATATAATACAAAATTATTTTAAGTTAATTAAAATTATTATACAGGAAGTATTGTCATATTAAAATATTTTTTAATAATCAAAATTATCTAATTCAATGTAGTTAAAATCAAGTTAACACTTATATAACTGTTAAAATAATTTTAAATTAATTTTTACTAAATTAAAATAGTTTAATTAATTTTTATTAATTTTTTAGACAATATTTTAATATAACAAAACTTTATAATATACTGACTCAACTTAATTTAAATTACTATACATAAAACATGATTATATCAAAATATTATTTACTAAATTAAGCCAAATTACTTAAAATTTTATTAAAATTAATTCAACTTAATTAAAATTATTATTATTATTAGTTGGCACCGGGTATCCAAGCCTTTGGGCTCGACTAATTTTGGAGGTGACTAGTCCTATAGAAAATTTCCATTAGTCATTAGGATACATCGGAAAAGTGCACTTGAGGTCTATCTTGATGGCTCTGCTATTCATTAAGAAAAAAATTCTTCATAATATATCACAGTTGAGTTTTGAATCCTAGATGTATGATCCAAGGCGATTAAGGGCTATGAATAACTATTGAAGTAGATATGTCATATATGCCATAACTATATATTATAGTATCCATAACTAGTTAACTACTCTAATTTGTAGCGGCTATGGATAATAATTGCAATTATAGTGTTGATTAATTTTTGACATGATTTTAATGAAGTTTAAATAGTTTTAATTAAATTGATTAAAAAATTATTTTAATAGTATTCCAATAATTTTAATCAAATTGGAACAATTTTACTTTATATTTTTGTAATTTAATATAGCTACAACATGACTACTGCAATAACACTGTAATAATAATATTTTTGAAATGAAAAAATATTGGTGTTGTAAAATAAAGTATGTGGATGCTCATAACTCTCAATGACTTCATAAACTCCCTCATCTACATAACCTATTATCTTTTAAGCTCCTAAGTTATGTAAATTCATGAGGAGTTTTAATATGATTGTGTACCTATAAATACATAAGTATATATTCATTTCAATGTGTAAGAAAGAGAGTGGAGAAAAGAAATAGGTTAATAATATTTCTTTTTCATATGCAATTGTTTATATAATTTCACAACACGTTATCAGCACGAAGAGCTCTACTTTTTCTTTTAAATCAGTTATAGGTAATATAAAAAAAATGTATAGATAAATTTATATATACATATTTTTTTCTCAATTAAGATTATTCACATGCCAAGAAGTTAAATTTATAGTTCCTTTATCATTTGTTAGTTATTATTCAATTAACTATTAGTTAGTTACTTATTTATATGACTTGCAACATTTCAAAAATTTTACAATATTTTACAGTTAAGTATTACCAAATCATCTTTTGATTATATCATATTTTATTATTTATTAATAAATATATATGATGCACGATAATTATTATTAATAATTTAGTTTTCTTTGTAATAGATTCTCACTATGTCCAATCTTTCAAAGTTAGAGTTTGTGGCTCTTGACATTTTGGGAAAAAAAATTATCTATCGTGAATTTTGAATGCGGAGATTCATTTGGATGCTATGTGTCTTGGAGACACCATAAAAAATGGAAATAAGGAATCTTTACAAAATCGTGCAAAAGCAATGATATTCATTCGTCGTTATCTTCATGAAGCATTGAAAATTGAATATTTGACAATTAAAGATCCACTTGAGCTATGGAATAATTTGAAGGAAAGGTATAGCCATTATAAAACCGTGATTCTTAAAAATGCTCGTTATAAATGGATTCATTTATGTTTACAAGATTTTAAATCTGTAAGTGAATATAACTCGATAATGTTTAGAATTAGCTAAAAATTAAAATTATGTGGTGAAAAAATTATTGATGAAGATATGTTGGAAAAAAAAACATATTCTACCTTTCATGCATCTAGCATGCTCCTACAGCAGCAATATAGAGAGAAAGGTTTTAAGAAATATTCTGAGTTGATTACATGTCTTTTGGTGGCTGAGCAAAATAACAAGCTTTTGATGAAAAATCATGAGATTCGTCCAACTGGTGCTAGTCCAATCCTAAAGTGAATGAGATAACTAGTAAAAATGATAAACTATAGCACAGACAAAAATTTCATCATGGTCGTGGTCGTGGCCGTAGTTGTGGTCATAGATACAGAAATGATCGATCTCAAGAAAATCATGATGGCTATAATAAAAGAAACACAACAACTCACCAGAAGTGGGTTAACAATAATATTTACCAAAAGTGGACAAATGACAAATGGTAAAAGGGTTCAAAGTGGACAAGATAATGACGAAAAGAAATCATAAATTCATGTTATAGATGTGGCATGAAAGGACATTGGTCACGTACTTGTCGTACGCCAAAGTACTTTATTGATCTCTACCAAGCCTCTTTAAAGGGCAAGGCAAAAGATATAGAGACAAATGTTGTCTTTCAAGACAATAACACAATTGTTGGTCCTTCTATGACAACACATTTGGATGTTTCTGATTTCTTTGTAGATCATGATGGACAATTTGATTGGAAATTAAGATATTTATGGAAATGTCTAAATTAATCAAATATTTTAAAATAAATTAGTTCATTTGCTATTATGTTTTCTTTTACTAATCTTTTAGTTGTTTCTCATTATATATCTCTTTTGTTTTAATGAAGAATATCATGGTTTTTGAATTTAATAATGGAGATTTATGTCTTATTGATAGTGCAACGACACATTCCATATTCAGAAAGAAAAAATAATTTTCTTATTTAGAAATGGGTGAAAGTAATGTTAATACAATATATGGTAGTACAAATATTATTGAAGGTTCCGGAAGAGCTAATATATTATTATTTGGAGGAACAAAATTTGTTATTGACAATACATTGTTCTCTCCTAAGTCTCAAAGAAATTTGTTAAGTTTTAAAGATATTCGTCGAAATGGATATCACATTGAGACATATGATAAGAATATTGAATATCTCTATATTACAAAATTAGTGTTGGGTAAGAAACATGTATATGAAAGATTACCCACTTTCTTATTTGGTTTGTACTACATAATAATATATGCAGTAGAAACAAATGCAATAGTAAACCCCAAGTTTACTGATTCAAATGATTTTATACTTTGGCATGACCGATTGGGACATCTTGGTTCTATAATGTTTCAAAAAATTATCAAGAATTCACATGGACACCTATTAAAGAACCAGAAGATTCTCCAATTTAATGAATTCTCATGTTCTGCTTGTTCTCAAGGAAAACTTATTATGCAGCCTTCACCATCTAATGTTGGAATTGAATCCCCTATATTTCTGGAACGTATACAAGGCGATATATATGGGCCTATTCACCCACCATGTGGACCATTTAAATATTTTATGGTGCTAATTGATGCCTCTACAAGATGGTCACATGTATGTTTATTATCAACTCACAACTTGACATTTACAAGATTGCTTGCCCAAATAATTCGGTTGAGAGCTCAATTTCCAGAATATTCTATCAAGGAAATAAGTTTTGATAATGTCGGTGAATTTACTGTTGGAACCCCAAGGTTGTTTTGGTGTGATCAACAAGTTAAGTTAGGTCCTGCGTTGTTTCTAACCTTGTGTCTAAGTGTGCAGGAGCTTAGGAACACAGGTACTCGAGCGGAAGACACAGCTAGCGAGAAGGACGGCACGCTGTGCGTCCGAGGGACGAGGTGCTGCGGAAGAGTACACCGACGGACGAGAAGGAAGTGCGCGCGGTGGTTCCGAGGTACGAAAGCCAGAGCGGAAGATTGCTCGGGGAGCAAGAGACGCAGCTAGCGCGAAGGTCGAGGGACGAAGTCTGCGGATGAGTACCCGGTGGACGAGAAGGAACACGCTGCAATTCCGAGGGACCGGAGGGAAGCACGCCCGAGAAGACCGGAAGATGGGTTCGGTGAGCCCTATTCCGGATGGCGAGATCACCCAAGCGAGGCGGAGCGAACAGACCCGGACCGAGATGAGCTAGATCGAGATGAGCTGAAGTCGAAAAGTCAACTTATGTTGACCTTAGGGCTCCGGCGCCCGGAACCGGGGCGCCGGAACCCTTCCGGGCGCCTTTCACCAGGATCGAGTTTGACTCGATCCGGCCGGGGGATAAAATTTATCCCCACCAGAACCCTTCCAGGCGCCCGGACCAAGACTATAAATATAGCCTTGGTCCAGAAGTTTAGATAGAACTCACTGATTGTAAATCCAGTGCTTGCACACTCTCTTTTAGTCTAAGCTTCTGTTTTCTGTACTTCAACGTTGTACGAGGCTTCTCCGCCCGAAGGAGTTTTATTGAGCTTAATCTTCCTTGGATTAACAACCACATCGGTTGTAACCAAGTAAATCTTTTGTGCCTCGCTTTTCTTTATACTTTTAATTTATCTGCTTAACTTAATTATGCAAGTGTTAGCCTAAAGAGTTCGAGGAGGGTTTGTTTTCTTTCTTTGTGTTAGCAGGATATCCAACAACCCCCTCCTAGCCGGCCCAACGGTCCAACAAGTGGTATCAGAGCTGAGTACGCCTCAGAAGGACTAACCGCCGTCTGAAGCAACAAAACGATGGCTGGAGCTAGCGACTACCCACCTACATTCGAGGGGGAGTTTTCCATCTGGAAACAAAACATGGAGGTATACCTTAACTCAGATTCTGATATTTCTTTAATAATGAAATTTGGTTATGAAGAACCAAAGAACACGAACGGAGAAGGACTCGATCTACGCCTCTGGAATGAAAAGCAACGTGAGGAGTCTATGGCAAATGGGCGAGCAAAATATTATCTTCTGAATGTAATACCAAAGGAAGATTTCAAAAAGGTCGCAGATTATGAAAGCGTAAAAGAACTTTGGGAAAAGTTCTTGCAGCTCTACGAAGAACCTTCAGAAGCTGACACCTCAATAGACACCGAGCCACCGACAGAAGAGTCCGAAATCGAGGTAAGTACTACAACAGCCGAAATACATCCCGAGATCGATGAAGGGGAGAATCTTCGGAAGAAAGCAACTCGATAGGGGGAGAATCAATTACTGACAAGGTGAGTCAGGTATGGACTCGAACCTCTGATCAATTGAATGATTCAATCGAAGAATTGCCTGAAAATTTTTGCGAATCATCGAAAGAGTTTTTTATATTAGAAAATCAATTGTCAAACTTTTCCTGCAAATTTGAAATATTATCGAAAGAGTTCTTCGAATTTCAAAATATCTTAACAAAAGAATTTTGCAAGTTGGAAACTGTGCTAAAAAACTTTTGTGAATCACAAAGAAGTTTTTCGAAAGAATTATGCAACTTAGAAATATTATCGAAAACTTTTTCTGGTCCTAAAAATTTGGAAGTACAAATTACTTTATTGAAAATTTTTTATGAATTAGAAATTGATTCATCGAAAAATATTTTCGGATTAAGAAACCTATTATTAATAGATTCCTGCAAATTCGTATTGTTAAAAAATTCTGGCAAATTACAAAATATTCTTTCAAACAAATTTTGCACATTGCCAAAAGATTTTTTTTATATTATTGAGGAATTTTATCAAGTTAGAATTTATGCTATTTGAATATTTTTGTGAAGTTGAAATTCAAAAAATAATAGAAATTAACATGATACAAATTGTTGCATGTTTAATATTTGTGGCTTTAAATTTGAAACAGTGTGATTTAAGAAGTTTTGATAAATTAAAATGGAAATTTAAATCCTGTTGATAAAGAGCATTAGAACAACAATTAAATAAATGCAAAGAAAACTTTTTACGTTATTAATTTTGCTAAATTTTCTTAGAATGATTTTTTTTTTGGTGAAAATTATTGCAAAATTTTCAAAGTTCTCGAAATTGCTCTAAAAGGATCTTAATGACTTAGAAATTCTTTTGTTTAGAGGTATTTTTTTTCTAAGTCTTTAACCCTTAGATTGTTTTTTTTTAAACCCCATTTTTATTGTGATCAAAGGGGGAGAAGAGAAAGTATAAGTCTAGGGGGAGGTAGAGAAAATTGAAATTTTCTATTAAATTCTGTTAAAATTTAATTTTATCTATCATGTTGCATGTTATTGCAATAAACTGTTTAATTTCATATCTATTTTTGACCCTAGCTTAACTTGGGTTGATCACACCAAAAAGGGGGAGATTGTTGGAACCCCAAGGTTGTTTTGGTGTGATCAACAAGTTAAGTTAGGTCCTGCGTTGTTTCTAACCTTGTGTCTAAGTGTGCAGGAGCTTAGGAACACAGGTAATCGAGTGGATGACGCAGCTAGCAAGAATTGTGCGTCCGAGGGACGAGGGAAGAGTACACCGACAGACGAGAAGGAAGTGCGCGGTGGTTCCGAGGGACGAGCCGAAGATTGCTCGGGGAGCAAGAGACGCAAAGGTTGGTACGGGGTGCTGCGGATGAGTACCCTAGTGGACGAGAAGGAACACGCGACAATTCCGAGGGGCGAGAAGAAGCACGCCCGAGAAGACCGGAAGATGGGTTCGGGTGAGCCCTAGATCACCCAAGCAAACGGAGCCGGAACGAACAGATCCGGACCGAGATGAGCTGGATCGAGACGAGCTGAACCGGAGTCGAAAAGTCAACTTATGTTGACCTTAGGGCTCCGGGCGCCCGGAACCCTTCCGGGCGCCCGGAATCGACTTTTCAACAGGATCGAGTTTTGACTCGATCCGACCGTTGGGGGATAAAATTTATCCCCCCAGGGAGCTCGGAACCCTTCCAGGCGCCCGGACCAAGACTATAAATATAGCCTTGGTCCAGAAGCTTAGATAGAACTCACTGATTGTAAATCCAGTGCTTGCACACTCTCTTTTAGTCTAAGCTTCTGTTTTCTGCACTTCAACGTTGTACGAGGCTTCTCCGCCCGAAGGAGTTTTATTGAGCTTAATCTTCCTTGGATTAACAACCACATCGGTTGTAACCAAGTAAATCTTTTGTGCCTCGCTTTTCTTTATGCTTTTAATTTATCTGCTTAACTTAATTATGCAAGTGTTAGCCTAAAGAGTTCGAGGAGGGTTTGTTTTCTTTTTTTGTGTTAGCAGGATATCCAACAACCCCCTCCTAGCATGTCCAACGGTCCAACATTTACATCCCAAGTATTTAATGACTATTGTATGTCTATTGGAATAACTGTTGAACATCCTGTTGCTTATGTTTATACACAAAATGGTTTTGTTGAATCATTTATTAAATACCTCCAATTAATAGCTAGACTATTGATTATGAGAACTAAGCTCCCTATATCTATTTGGAGGCATGCTATTTTGCATGCAACAACACTTATACTTATCAGGCCAACCAGTTATCATATATTCTCCTCTTTACACTTGACTTTTGGTCAAGAGTCTAATATATCCCATTTGAAAATATTTGGATGTGTGGTATATGTGCCAATTAGCCCACTACAACGCACTAAAATGGGATCCCAAAGGGAATTGAGGATATATGTTGGATATGATTCTCCTTCAATTATAAGATATTTGGAATCAATGACAGGAGATGTTTTTCAGGGCAATTTGCCAACTACCACTTTAATGAAACAAGTTTTTCAAAGCTAGGGGAGAAAATAAAGAGTTTCCCAAAGAAGTCACTTGTCATGCATCATTATCGCAATTTGATCCTCGTATAAATCAATGTGAACTTGAAGTTCAAAGAATAATACATTTGTAAAATATTGCAAATCAATTGCCTGCACATATACCTGCTATTAATGCTCCAGCTTATATTGATGTACCAATTGGACAATCAATTAATAAGATTACAACTCGCCTGAAGCGTGGTAGACTAATTGGTTCTAAAGATAAAAAATCTTCGAAAAAGGAAAGGAGTAACTAATCAAGATGTTCATTTTGAAGCGCCTAGGTCTCCTATAGAGACAACTGGCATAACTTTTGATAAAACTCCAAAAGAGGTCCAGATACTTGAAAATAATGAAAAAATCTCAATAAATTATGTTAGGACAGGGAAGGAATTGAATCAATCAAGAATTGTTATCGACAATAAATTTGCATATAATGTAGCGCTTGAAATTATTTATGAAAATGATGATCAAGAACCTAAATCTATTGAACAATGTCGTAGTATGCATGATTGGCCAAAATGGAAAGATGCAATTCAAGAGGAATTAAACTCACTTGTAAAACGTGAGGTTTTGGGACCTGTAGTCCAAACAACAAAAGGTGTAACCCCTGTAGGGTACAAATGGGTTTTTGTACAAAAACAAAATGAGAAAAATGAAATCATAAGATATAAAGCTCGTTTAGTGGCATAAGATTTTTCTCAAAAACCTGGTATTGATTATGAAGAAACATATTCCCCTGTAGTGGATGCAATCAGATTTCGATATCTTCTTTGTATGACAGCACAAGAAAAGCTTGAAATGCGTTTGATGGATGTAGTAGCAGCTTATTTGTATGGAAAATTTGATAATGATATTTATATGAAAATCCCTGAAGGGCACACAATGCTAAAAGATCAAGTTCAAATTTTAAAAATATTTATTTCATTAAATTACAAAGATCTTTATATGGATTGAAGTAATCTGAACGTATGTGGTATAAACGTCTAAGTGATTACTTGGTGCAACATAAATATCAAAATGATCCAATATGTCCATGTGTTTTTATAAAAAAGGATGGACTAAAATGTATCATTATTTCTATATATGTTGATGATTTGAATATCATTGGAAGTCCTGAAGAAGTTGTACATATAGTTGATATTTTGAAAAGAGAATTCGAGATGAAAGATCTAGGAAAAATGAAGTTTTGTATTGGATTACAAATTTAATATTTTGTAGATGGAATTTTTATCCATCAATCATCTTATACACTAAAGGTTCTAAAACGATTTTATATGGATAAAGCTCATCAATTAAGTTCCCCGATGGTTGTTCGATCCCTTGATGTGAACAAAGATCCTTTTCAACCTAGTGAAAATGGTGAAGAACTGCTTAGTCCTGAAGTACCATATTTAAGTGCAATTGGTGCATTAATGTATCTTGCTAATAATACAAGATCAGATATAACATTTGCTGTAAATTTATTAGCAAGATATAGTTCTTCTCCAACACGTAGACATTGGAATGGAATTAAACATATATTTAGGTATATTCAAGGTACCATCGATTTGGGCTTATTTTATTTTAATATGTCTACTTCAAAGTTAATTGGTTATGCAGATACAGGATATTTATCTGATCCACATAAAGGTCGATCTCAGACTGGTTATTTATTTATATATGGTGGAACAACCATATCTTGGAGATCTATCAAACAAACCATAGCCGTTACATCATCGAATAATTTTGAAATACTTGTAATACATGAAGCCAGTCAGGAATGTGTTTGGTTGAAATTAATGATTCAACATATTAAGGAAAAATGTGGTTTAACTACTAATAAGAAAATTTCAACAATATTATATGATGACAATGCGACATGTATAGCTCAATTAAAGGAAGGATACATCAAAGGGGATAAAATTATTAAAAATAGTTTATAAGCTTGTACAACTTATAAGTTGTTTTATGAGCTTATAAACCGTTAGGTCTTATTTTAAAAATAAGCTATTAAAGTGTTTGGATGAACTTATTTTAAACAACTTAAAGATATTGATGTGTTTGGTATTATAAGATTTTTTTATTAACAAAATTACCAAAAAAGAGTATAATACTATTAAGATATTGTATATAATAATTTATAATTTTATAATGGGTTAAACTTATATAAAAAAAATAAAACTATTTGATATTTTAATTTAGATTTTTTTTAAAATTTAATGATATCATTAATATTTCAAATAAAAACTATAGTTAAAAATTTATCAATAATATATTTGACACATTTATTTTTCTAAATCCTAAGATAAAGTTAGACAGAAAAAAAAATCAAATTCTAATTGAGTCGGAGAATTTGTGCACTGGCGAGAGAAGAAATGGAAGGGAGTATCTGACACTTCATGTATTGGGGAAAAAAGTCGACGTAGAGAGAGTTGTTAGGTTTGTAAAATTCTATGGAGGATAATATGGAGATTAATGAAAAAATATAAGGATATTTTAGAAAATAAAATTATTAAACATATTTTTATCAAAGTTCTTCTTTACTTATGATCTACAAAAGAATGGTGATATTAAAGTTCAATAGATTCGCTCTAGCAATAATTTGGCAAATTTATTTACTAAATCATTACCTACAATAACATTTAAGAAATTAGTACATGGTATTAGAATGCGGCGGTACAAAGATCTCAAATGATATTTCAAATAGGGGGAGTAAATTTTTACTATACCATATTATATTATCTGGTAAATTTATAGTGATACAGTTGCGGAATGACGTACTCTTTTTCCTTATTAGGTTTTTTTCCATTGGATTTTTCTTAGTAAGGTTTTAATGAGGCGGATTCCTTAATTATGGACATCCAAGGGGAAGTGTTGTAAAATAAAATATGTGGATGCCCATAACCCCCAATGACTTCATAAACTCCCTCATCTACATAACCTATTATCTTTTAAACTCCTAAGTTCGGTGGACGCATGGTATCTCTGGTGTAATGGCCAGGGGTCGATTCTCAGGAACTGACGACCTGGGGTTTACCCCGCCATGCGTCTATGGCCTGTGTACCTGCATGAACCTCCCTCCATATCCGTGGGGCCGACACTAGGGGGCCCGCTAAGGTAGCGGATCTACCTTTTTTTTAACTCCTAAATTATATAAATTTATAGGGAGTTTTAATATGATTGTGTACTTATAAATACATATGTATATATTCATTTCAATGTGTAAAAAAAAAAGAGCCGAGAAAAGAAATAGATTAATAATATTTTCTTTTGTTTATATAATTTCATAACAATTGGGATATTATTAAATATTATTATAGTATTGTTATAACAGCTGATAGTTATTATAATGTGTAATAGTTACAGTATATTTATTACAATGTATTAAATTAAATCGATTTAATTTAATCACGTACTATTTTATATATTTTTTTAAAATATCATTTCCACAAGAAAATAGAAATGAGAAACAAACGTAATATTATAATTTACATAACGGTTTAAAAAAACCAAAAGACCTAAACAAATTGCTGAGTCAAGTCGTGTTATGGAATAAGCCACAAAATTAGCGAATTTGATGCGATCCGATGTCATCATATCAAGGCCGGTACACTTTAGTCACAATCATTCCGCAGGCTCAACGGAAACAAACCCTAGGGTTTCTAATGCGACCCGATAGGCCTATGCTATATAATGCCATCCATGGCTCTCATTCTCCGTATCCCAACCCTTGAGACCTCACGACAGTAGCGGCGGCGTCGGCTGTATTCTTGGAAGCAGAAATGAAGGTGGTGGCGGCTTATCTCCTTGCCGTCCTCGGCGGAAACTCGAGCCCGTCTTCGGATGATCTCGTATCCATCCTTGAATCAGGTCCGATGTTATTCGGTTTGCTTCCCGCGCTCTCTTATTTGACTTGGTTTTCTTAATCTTAATCCATGGTTCTGGTTTACAGTCGGAGCGGAATCAGATGTCAAGAGGATCAACCTATTTCTCTCTGAAGTCAAGGGCAAGGACATCACGGAGCTGATCGCTTCAGGGCGGGAGAAGTTCGCCTCTGTTCCAACCGGTGGCGCGGTGTCTGCTGTGGCGGTTGCTGCCCCTGGAGGAGGCGCCGGAGCTGCTCCGGCGGCAGAGGAGCCTAAGAAGGAAGAGAAGGTGGAGGAGAAAGAGGAATCTGACGATGTGAGTTTCTCCTTCTTGTTAATTTCCATTACCATCATAAATTTATGTTTTTTTTTTCTTGTCCAACTAATTTAGATGATCGTAAAAACACATTTTTTTAGATCATTAATTTATTACTGTTTTGGACACGGTCCATTGTTTTCATTGCAGGATATGGGCTTCAGCTTGTTCGATTAAGCAAGGAGGTTATAGCTTGTTGCCTGTCAGTTAACTTGAGAACATTTTATTGTTTTGATTTTGAAGCTAGACGAACTAGAGTCACAAGGTGTTTTGCTTTCAGTGCTATTCTCTTTGAATCAACTGATGTAGAGTTTCCTTTATATTGAAATGGTTGTTTGAATTCAATTTTTTGTGGCGGTCTTATGTTCTCATTTTGGAGATGTTTGCTAGCTTTTGAGATTTAGGGTGCATAACTGATATGGTTGCTTTCCCAATGAGGACGTTTATAATGAAGTAGCACTCTTAGTTTATCAGTTGGATTCATCATTTGAGGACTCTGTTGATATCAAAATGTTGTCTTTGTTCATATGATAGGCTAAAATTATTTTAAATTATAAAAGCTGAAAGCAAAGAAGATGGAATTGAGTAAGATAGAGGGTCAAGTTGATGTTAGAGCTGCGTAGCAAACATATGTTTGGTTTCTTCAATTGGTAGAGATAATCTGTCACTAGAAGAGTTGGCTGATCAACTAGTGTGGTATGGTTTAAACCTAGGTTAGTCTCTTGGTCTGGTAGCTAGTATTTGATTTGGTGGTAGCTCTTCAATAGTGTTGTCGACTATTGGGCACTTGGTTTATAACCTAATTATCCATCTAAGTAGTATGTGGCATTTGGACTTGGGTGGTCTTGGTGAAACTGTTGAGATTTGAACTTGGGTGGCTGTATGAATTACATTCCTAAGAGCTGAAGGGCCCCTTTTCCTGAAGGGTTTCATTCTTTATTTTTCATATTTGATCGCCTCTGATAAATAAGGTTCTTTCTAGCTTTGATTCATGGTTTTGGAGAGGTTGATGATGGTTAGGGAGTATTAGTGTTTGACGATCATCATTTATTATGTATTGTAGGAATGCTTTTTGTTTGACTATCTTTTCTGTAATATTGTCGTCCATCTCTTCCAAATCCAAATTGGTCTGAGTTGCCAACGCGTACCTCCGGAGTTCATCATCATCAAGGCTGAAGTCTGAATGATTGATTGAAAAATCTTGCTATTTCTTCATGAGTGATTCATTTCATGTTTCATATGCAATTTCTTTTCTACCTATCCTCTCTATCTCTCTTCTTTGTTTTTCGTATGGTAGTCTTCTCTTTGTGATATGTTCCTTCGTCTTTCATATGCATTTCTGTCTCTGTCCCTTCTTTCATCTGTTCACCAAACGATGTAATTTCTAACAAGGCGTTGAAGAGCATGCCTTTGATAATGATAGAGGCATCTATGGAGAAAACAAATCTAGATGTTTTAGATGATTAAATATACAAAATGCTTTAGGGTAAGTGCATTGTCAATAAAAGTTTGTGGCAAAGATTACAACTTTCATGTTTTAAAATAAGTATTCAATATGTACTATTTACTCTTAATATCTTTACCTTACTATATTCAAAAACGTAAATGTCCTAATGGGTGGAATATTATTTGTTGATCTGAATTAGTCGTCTGATAAAAATAACATTTAAAATAATTAATAATAAGATAAAATTTATATAAATATAAATTAATTTTTTTTATTTAGTGGAATGAGGTTCGGTGGGTATTATTGTTTTCTAGTGAATCAATTGATTATAAGGAGTTTATATAGTTATTCAAAATATCGTTTGTTAGTTTTTCATGAAGTTTAAATTTATACAATAAACTACTGTTTAATTTGATTATTCCTACTTTAAAGGGGAATTGCCTAATATTTAAAGGTTAGAACTTCGAATTATGATAACATTGGCAGAGGTCTATGGTTTCCATTCTGAAACAATGTCAATGGATTGATTACAAACTCTTTACTATTAACTATTGTATCAAAGGTTATCTCCTTGCCAACTAAATAAATAAATAAATAACAGAGAGGGGTTATCTTCTTAGATGCCATAGTTTGTTCCAACTCAATTAGCCTGACAAACTCATTTGACTGATTAACCTGTTCAATTTACTGGACTTATTTGTACCGTTCATCAAGTTCAACTTAGGTCATGCTTATTTCTCTCATTTTAGTCAAAATATCATAAAATATCCAAGACAATAGATCAAAATGCTCAACTTTGTAAATTATAAAATTAGACAAAACAAAATGGTAGATCATTCCAACTTAAATTGTCTATTCAAAATATTTGAATTTGATTAAATCATATCAAACTCGATTTTTAACCAGAATGCTGCCCAGAATTTGAACTACTTGCTAATTTAAATTGCTTTCAGATATTGAAATAGTCATAGCTTCATCGACCACCCTAGTTCTTAATCTCTAACAGTTCGATTTCAATGTTTGAGGTGAATTAGTTGGTCAATGAAACTTTGATTGTTTGAGCTTTGAACTATTGCCTTTAAGTTACGAGTCAATAAACAAGTTTTGTAAGATGAATTCACTACTTTTAGTTTCGACTTAAATATCTTAGATCAATGGTTAAATTTAATAAGTTATTTATATGATATAAATAGGTCATGATAAATGACATCAGAGAGAAACCATTCAAAGACATGGTAAAAAGTAAGAAAGAGTCATCTGCATGTTAAGATGTAGTCACCATTAGTCATCGGCATGTTATGATATAGTCAATTAGGGATGGATTTTGAGGTATGACTTAAGTTTGTGTTTTGATAAACCACAACTGGCAGGATGAATGGAGATATATCATCTTAGTATGAAAGGTACCACTGTGGAAGAATTATAATGAGAAAATACAAGATGCATTGTGAAAAATACCTAATAACCTCCTGCGATATGTGTTCTCCCAATTATTTTAATATTAAAATTTCTGTTGAAAGGGAGCAACCCACTCCATTCAAACCCATAACACTCATACAAGAGCAACAAACTTACATTATATGGGCTGATAATGAAATTGAAAGGCTAAAGCAGGAAGTTGAAACAGCAAAAGCCTTAGCAACTATAGAAATTGAGGCTATCCAAAAGGAATTCGTTGAAGAAAAGGAGAAGATTGTCCAAGAGGCATCCACTGAAAGGATGGAGGCAGATACCGAGATAGAAGAATTAAGACTGAAGGTCGAATTTTTAGAACTAGAAAATAACAATACAAAACTCTTCAAACAGCAAGGGTCTCCTCCTCTAGAAATAATTCCTGAAGAAGAAGATGAAGAAACTATAAATGTTCATAGAAGAAAAAGAAAAAATATTTACTGCAGAAGAAGCTTCCCAACCAAGAAGGAAGACAAATGACCTTTTTAACATGATAGTGGAGCTGGAAATATCTGGGATAGAAAAATTCAAAATCAATGCAATTCTAGACACCGGGATAATAACTTGCTGTATTGATCAAAAGTCCATCCCAGAGGAAGCAGTTGAAGCAAATACTTTTGTGGTCAACTTCAATGGAATAAACTGACAAACAAAAGCTACAAAGAAACTCAAAAATTAAAGCATGCGGATTGGTGAGCATTATTTTAGAATTCCCTATACATATTCATTTCCATTAATATTAGGAGGTAACATTACAATAATTCTTGGCTGCAATTTTATCCGATCCATGTATGGAGGATTGCGAATCGAAGGAGATGAGGTAACATTTTACAAACATGTCACTACTATCAAAACTCACCAACTAACTACAGCATCCCTAGCAATTGAAGAATTGAAGCTAGAAGAAGAAGAATACTTCCAAATACAAGAACAAGTAAATTCTGCAGAAGTATACCAACAAGGTACCCAGTTTAAACAACTTATAACTAAGCTAACCAATAATGGATATATAGGTGAGGACCCTATGAGATATTGGAGCCAGAATCAAATTAAGTGTCGGCTTGACATTAAGAATCCTGATTTGACTATTGAAGACCGACCTCTAAAGCATGTTACCCCTCAGATGCAGGACTCCTTTCGAAAGCATATAAAGGCACAACTAGATTTAAAGGTCATAAGGCCAGTAAAAGCAGGCATAGACTCACTGTTATTATAGTCCACTCAGGAACAACAGTTAATCCTATAACAAAGAAAGAGACAAAGGGCAAGGAAAGAATGGTGTTTAATTATAAAAGACTGAATGACAATATGCATAAAGATCTGTATAGCCTCCCAAGCATAAACACCATTATCAAGAAAGTTGGAGGAAGCCGAATCTACTCCAAATTTGATCTAAAAAGCGGGTTCCATCAAGTAGCTATGGACCCTGACTCAATAGAATGGATAGCTTTCTGGGTTCCAGATGATCTCTATGAATGGCTGGTTATGGCTTTTGGCTTCAAGAATGCACCAGCAATTTTTCAATGAAAAATGGACCAATGTTTCAAAGGTACGGAACATTTTATAGCGGTCTATATTGATGATATTCGGGTTTTTTCCTAAACAGCAAGTGAGCATGAAGATCACCTCAAGATTATACTTAAGATTTGCCAAGAAAATGGGCTCATCCTAAGCCCAACAAAGATGAAAATTGGTAGCCCAACCATTGAATTTCTGGGGGCCACAATTGGAGAAAAGACTATCAAACTGCAAAGCCACATTATAAAAAAGATAGCATACTTCAGAGATGAAGAACTTCAAACCACAAAAGGCCTAAGATCATGGTTAGGTCTCCTCAGCTATGCAAGAAGTTACATACCAAACCTAGGTAAAATCCTTGGCCCACTTTATTCTAAAACCAGCCCAACGGGAGAAAGAAAGATAAATTCCCACGATTGGTCTCTTATACGAAAGGTCAAAGATACCATCATGAAACTTCCAGATTTAGATATTCCCCCTGAAGATTGTTTTATGATTATTGAGTCAGATGGCTGCATGAATGGCTGGGGAGGAATTTGCAAATGGAAGATGCAAAAATATGATCCTAAATCTGAAGAAAAAATATGCTCCTATGCCAGTGGAAAATTCAACCCACCCAAATCAACAATTGATGCCAAAATTTTTGCAGTCACGAACAACCTTGACAGTTTCAAGATATACTATCTTGACAAAATAGAGTTAATCATAAGAACTGACTGTCAAGCCAATACAAGCTTTTTCAATAAATCAACACAAAATAAGCCTTCACGAGTCCGATGGATTGCTTTTACATACTTCATTACTGGGCATGGTGTTTCTGTCCAATTCCAACACATAGAAGGTAAAGACAACTTCCTTGCTGACGCATTATCTCGCCTCGTATGTTTTCTTACAGGCCCATGAACACTGGAGGAAAAGGACTCGCTGATGCTTAATCAAGTGAAGGAGACGTTGGGCTAACTCAATACGAAGCCCAACCCGAAGGCCTCACAACATCTTTCAAGTCTTATCCACTTTATGCTGAGTACCAAGAGCTCGCTAACGCTGGCATAACTGGCATCTTCCTACCCGAAGAACATGATAAAAGAAAAAGAATGGTTGATATAGAAAGATACACGTGCCACCAAATCATCACAAGTGTCCGGGAACTTGAGTTTATCATCCAGCTCAAAGAGTATGATTTCCAACGCAGAGCACACCATGAAGGGCGGCAATCATACTGGCAAAAACACCTACCAACAGTCAAAGACACCAGGATGAAACTATGGAAAATACTCTCCACAATAAAAGAGATAACAAGGGGCGTTGAAAACACGCCACCTTAAAGCAATGGAGGGCCCAAATCTCCAGAAAATCTAAAAGCATCTGAATATAATCTCCTTTGTAAGAATACCAAATCTCTAGAGTGACATAAAGATGGACTGAGCCTCGGGGAGCCGCCCACCTTCCTGACTCACTCTAAATCACTTTTGAGTCAGTCCTATTACTTTAATTATTAAGCCCTATAAAATAGGATTCTATAAAAGGACAAATAGAAAACAAGGATAAGAACGACGATGGAGCCCAATGAGCACCCGGTTCTCTTACCATGCTGCCTATATAAGTCCTTAGCTAGGAAGTTGCAAGGCATCAAGTGCGACACACTAAAAGCCTTACTTCTTCGAAACTCTGCCAGTCCCTAAGTTTTAATCGAGTCTGTATAGTTCTTTTCTAATTCTATATACTTATCTCTGTTTGAAACTTAGAAGCATCACGTTACCGAGATAGATTACCACAAAATTATATGGGCTTTACTTGATAAGCCAAGGCATCAAGTACTTATAAAGACGCTTTACAAGCCACTGAAAACATTGAAGCACCAACCTTAGGATTTTGTAAACCAGCTAACTATAGTGGTCCAACAAGTAGTGTTATTGCTTCCATTAAACAGGCCAATACTCAAATACAACTCCTAGTAACTATCCTTGAAAAATTTGAGAATTTGGAGGATATAATCAAGAAGCTAGAAGCTAAAGCCTCCATAGAAACAAAATTTCCTGAGTCATTAATAGAAGAATTAACAGGAAAAATTAACAATCTCAAGATTGGAGAAGCCAAATCCTTGAAAAGAAAGGCAAACTACTGGTATTTAAAGACCCCTTCAAGATCTTGGAAGAAGAAAAATCTAAGAAATAATGAGAAGAACAACTGTACAAGATCCTCCTATAACCACTATTACAAGGACGCATCCTGAAGCCACTCTGCTATTTGAAGATCAGATACGAGATTATAGAAGAAACCAAAGACGAAGATATGTTGCTCATCAAGCAATAAGGAGGACAACGTGAAGAATTAGTGGAGGATCCTACAATCAAACCTTGGAACAACAAATAGACCCCAAGGTACAACTTCGACTTTCTATATAGGAAAGGGCAGCCATAGTACCAGCTGAAGTACTATATCACTCAAGATGAGATGACATACACCATAGAGTGTATGTACATAGGGCAGAAGAAGCAATTCTTGTTATAAATAATCAAATTGATAGGGCCTTCATCCAACCTGAAAGCTTTGAACAACTACGAAGGAGTGGGATGCAGTTCATACATATGGGAATCATACAAGTTCGGGTACAAATACTTCATAGAAGAGAAGAAGGCACTCTAGCCCTAGTCATCTTCCGTGACAACAGATGACAAGGGGATCAAACAATATTTGTCACAATGGAAGTAGACTTAACAAACGGTAGCCAACTAGTGTAGTAATCCCCAACACTATGCTAACAATTTCTGATTTTTATAGAAATATTCAAATCTCTGTGCTAACCTGTGGGTACGAGAATTGGCAAAATGGGGAAGCAAATTTACTAATTACCCGAGGCATCGTTGGAAGATTGTCAAATACACCAAATGTAGGATTCGCCTACAAGGTCCAGAATGTTGTGGATTATTTAGCAAGCCATGGAGTTCGGGCGTTACCAAGAAAAGCATACAACACAAGAGATGTATTGGGACAAAATTGGATGATACAATAAACAACAGTACAAATCCCTATGCAACCAACGTTTGTTACCACCCGGAATCTTCTTGGTGGTCGTATTTCTATACATTTTGATAATTACAAAGCAGCTTCAACGTCCGAGACATCCAGCTACAACAATAAGGACAAGGAAGTACAAAGTGATGAGGAAGAGATAAGGTCAGAACAAATATTAGTCCTTGTTAAAGAGCACCCTGTATTAAAGGTGGAGCGACTAAACAAAGAAGCTATCCTTCCATACCGGCAAACTGAAGGTGCTGCAAGCTATGATCTATTCCTTGATAAAACTCAGCATGTTAAGGCCAATAGTAGAGCCTTACTTACTATTGGAATCAGTATTGGCACTCCACCTGGAACCTATGGAAGAATTGCACCAAGATTAGGAGCAGCCTTACTAAAAGGCATTCAAATAGAAGCAGGAGTCATTGATGCTGATTATAGAGGGGAAGTCAAGATTTTGGTCTTCAACCATACAGATACTTACTTAACCCTACAAAAAGGTGAAAGTATTGCCCAATTAATTTCAGAGCAAATAACAATCGTTGATGTACAGGAAGTTGAAGGCCTGAATTGGACACTGAGGAGTAACCAAGGTTTTGGCCCAACCTCAACAATTACAGTCCAAAACAATCCTGACCAAACACCACTCATGGAGAAAATACAAAAGCAGATGAATATGCTAGATAAGCAAATGACTCAATTACTCAAAGACTACAACATTGCAAAAGCCAAGGCAATAGCCTCTAGCTTCATCCCAGATGATGCAAGCTCAACATGCTCTGACTTAGATGACCAAACCAATGTCAGTATATGGTACAGTACAATTGGGATGTCGCCACCACCTTGTACTCAACATAAACATGAGGATATTATAAGGCTTTTATGTCCACCTGAAGCCCCTAATGACCCCCAGAGCTCATCAACCTCAACCCTCAAGGATAATACAGAAGGTGACTATTTGGAGTACATCCAATACCTGGCTTTACAAGACAACTCGTCAACCTCTTTTCCTCAACTCAATGAATTTATCAATCCGTGGGCGGAAGCTGGTGGAAGTACATGTATAACCACAACCACTAATACTAATCCACCTTATCCTGAGTTTATTATAGCATGACAAGAAAATAATGATGATGGATGACTAATGGACTATCCTCAACTTCATATCATGGCTGAAAAAGTATACTCCCAAGAGGCAATCTCCCAATACAGACCCCCAGCAGATATTGGTATGGGACCTGTCGGCTACCCACCTGCGACACGACCAACCAAGGAAGGACCAATTAGCATGGCTTGATACCAAAATAAAAGTGTGATGCTTCTAAGTTTCAAACCGAGATAAGTATATAGAATTAGCAAAGAACTATACAGATTCGATTAAAACTTAGGGACTTACAGAGTTTCGAAGAAGTAAGGCTTTTAGTGTGTCGCACTTGATGCCTTGCAATTTCCTAGCTAAGGACTTATATAGGCAGCATGGTAAGAGAACCGGGTGATCATTGGGCCCCATTGTCATTCTTATCCTTGCTTTCTACGTGTCCTTTTACAGAATCCTATTTTATAGGGTTTAATAATTAAAGTAATAGGTTTGACTCAGAAAATGATTTAAAGTGAGTCAGGAAGGTGGACGGCTCCCCAAGGCTCATCCCATCTTTATGTCACTCTAGAGATTTGGTATTCTTACAAAGGAGATTATATTCGGATGATTTTGGATTTTTTGGAGATTTGGGCTCACCATTGCTTTAAGGTGGTGTGTTTTCAACGCCCTTGTTATCTCTTTTAATGAGGAGAGTATTTTCCACAGTTCCATCCTGGTGCCTTTGACTGTTGGTAGGTGCTTTTGCCAGTATGATTTCCATCCTTCATGGTGCGCTCTGTGTTGGAAATCATACTCTTTGAGCTAGAAGATAAACTCAAGTTCCCGAACACTTGTGATGATTTGGTGGCACGCGTATCTTTCAATATCAGCCATTCTTTTTCTTTTGTCATGTTCTCCAGGCAGGAAGATGCCAGTTTTGCCAACGTCAGTGAGCTCCTGGTACTCAGCATAAAGTGGATAAGACTCGAAATATGCTGTGAGGCCTTCGGGTTGGGCTTCGTATTGAGTTGGGCTTCGTATTGAGTTGGGCCAACGTCTCCTCCACTTGATTTAGCATCAGCGAGTCCTTTTCCTCCAATGTCCATGGGCCTGTAAGAAAACATACGAGGCGAGATAATACGTCAGCAAGGAGGTTGTCTTCACCTTCTATGTGCTAGAATTGGACAGAAACACCATGCCCAGTAATGAAGTCCGTAAAAGCAATCCATTGGACTCGTGAAGGATAATTTTGTGTTGATATATTGAAAAAGCTTATAATGGCTTGGCAGTCGGTTCTTATGATTAACTCTGGTTTGTCAAGATAGTATATCTTGAAATTATCAAGGTTGTTCGTGACTGCAAAAATTTTGGCATCAATTGTTGATTTGGGTGGGTTGAATTTTCCACTGGCATAGGAGCATATTTTTTCTTCAGATTTAGGATCATATTTTTGCATCTTCCATTTGCAAATTCCTCCCCAGCCATTCATGCAGCCATCCGACTCAATAATCATAAAACAATCTTCAGGGGGAATATCTAAATCTGGAAGTTTCATGATGGTATCTTTGACCTTTCGTATAAGAGACCAATCATGGGAATTCATCTTTCTTTCTCCCGTTGGGCTGGTTTTAGAATAAAGTGGGCCAAGGATTTTACCTAGGTTTGGTATGTAACTTCTTGCATAGCTGAGGAGACCTAACCATGATCTTAGGCCTTTTGTGGTTTGAAGTTATTCATCTCTGAAGTCTGCTATCTTCTTTATAATGTGGCTTTGCAGTTTGATAGTCTTTTCTCCAATTGTGGCCCGCAGAAATTCAATGGTCGGGCTGCCGATTTTCATTTTTGTTGGGCTTAGGATGAGCCCATTTTCTTGGCAAATCTTAAGCATAATCTTGAGGTGATCTTCATGCTCACTTGCTGTTTTGGAAAAAAACATAATATCATCAATATAGGCAGCTATAAAATGTTCCGTACCTTTGAAACATTGGTCCATTTTTCGTTGAAAAATTGTCGGTGCATTCTTCAAGCCAAAAGGCATAACCAACCATTCATAGAGACCATCTGGAACCTAGAAGGTTGTCCATTCTATTGAGTCAGGGTCCATAGCTACTTGACGGAACCCGCTTTTTAGATCAAATTTGGAGTAGATTCGGCTTCCTCCAACTTTCTTGATAATGGTGTTTATGCTTGGGAGGTTATACTGATCTTTATGCGTAGTGTCATTTAGTCTTTTATAATTAAACACCATTCTTTCCTTGCCCTTTGTCTCTTTCTTTGTTATAGGATCAATTGTTGTTTCTGAGTGGACTATAATAGAGTGGTTCTATGCCTGCTTTTGCTAGGCCTTATGACCGTTAAATCCAGTAGGGCCTTTATGTGCTTTCGAAAGGAGTCCTGCATCTGAGGGGTAACATGCTTTAGAGGTCGGTCTTCAATAGTCAGATCAGGATTCTTAATGTCAAGCCAACACTTAATTTGATTATGGCTCCAGTACCTCATAGGGTCCTCACCTATATACCCATTATTGGTTAGCTTAGTTATAAGATGTTTAAACTGTGTACCTTGTTGGTATACTTCTACAGAATTTACTTGTTCTTGTATTTGGAAATATTCTTCTTCTTCTAGCTGGAATTCTTCAATTGTTGGGGCTGCTATAGTTAGTTGGTGAGTTTTAATAGTAGTGACATTTTTGTAAAATGTTACTTCATCTCCTTCGATTCGCAATCCTCCATACATGGATTGGATAAAATTGCAGCCAAGAATCATTGTAATGTTGCCTCCTAATATTAATGGGAATGAATATGTATAGGGAATTCTAAAAGAATGCTCACCAATCCGCATGCTTCCATTTCTGAGTTTCTTTGTAACTTTTGTTTGTGAGTTTATCCCATTGAAGTTGACTACAAAAGTGTTTGCATCAACTACTTCCTCTGGGATGGACTTTTGATCAATACAGCAAGTTGTTGCCCCGGTGTCTAGAATTGCATTGACTTTGAATTTTTCTATCCCAGGTATTTCCAGCTCCACTATCATGTTAAAAAGGCCATTTGTCTTCCTTCTTGGTTGGGAAGCCTCCTCTGCAGTAAATATTTTTTCTTTTTCTTCTATGAGAACATTTATAGCTTCTTCATCTTCTTCTTTAGGAATTATTTCTAGAGGAGGAAACCTTTGCTGTTTAAAGCGTTTTGTATTGTTATTTTCTAGTTCTAAAAATTCAACCTTCAGTCTTAATTCTTCTATCTCGGTATCTGCCTCCATCCTTTCAGCGGATGCCTCTCGGAAAATCTTCTCCTTTTCTTCAACGAATTCCTTTCGGATAGCCTCAATTTCTATAGTTGCTAAGGCTTTTGCTATTTCAACTTCCTGCTTTAGCTTTTCAATTTCATTATCAGCCCATATAATGTAAGCTTGCTGCTCTTGTATGAGTGCTATGGGTTTGAATGGAGTGGGCTGCTCCCTTTCAACAAGAATTTTAATATTAAAATAATTGAAAGAACACATACCGCAGGAGGTTATTAGGTATTTTTCACAATGCATCATGTGTTTTCTCATTGTAATTCTTCCATAGCAGTGGCACCTTTCATACTGGAGTGATATATCTCCATTCATCCTCCAGTTGTCGGCTTTCTCCTGTGGATCTGTGAAATTCTGGGAAGAAACTATATTTTTGGTGATGCTTTCCCACCTCATGAATATGTCATCAAACATATGGAGTTGAGTTGGGATTGTAAGGATTGCACCAATCGGTTGTTGAGCTGACGATAAGTTCCACCATTCAGAAGGGTCCTGCCTCCTGAATCTTCTTCCACTGATGGGCTCGAATGGGGGTGCCATGCTAATTGGGTCTTCCTTGGCTGGTCGTGCTGCAGATGGGTAGCCGACAGGTCCCATAGCAGTATCTGCTGGGGGTCTGTATTGGGAGATTGCCTCTTGGGAGTATACTTGTTCAACCATGGTATGTTGTTGAGGATAGTCCATTAGCCATCCATCATCATTATTTTCTTGTCCTGCTATAATAAACTCAAGATAAGGAGGATTAGTATTAGTGGTTGTGGTTATACCTGTACTTCCACCAGCTTCTGCCCATGGATTGATAAATTCGTTGAGTTGAGGAAAAGAGGTTGATGAGCTATCTTGTAAAGCCAAGTATTGGATACACTCCAAATAGTCACCTTCTGTATTATTCTGGAGGGCAGAGTTTGATGAGCTATGGGGGTCATTGGGGACTTTAGGTGGACATAAAAGCCTTATAATATCCTCATGTTTATGTTGAGTACAAGGTGGTGGCGACAACCCAATTGTACTGTACCATATACTGGCATTGGTTTGGTCATCTAAGTCAGAGCATGTTGAGCTTGCATCATTTGGGATGAAGCTAGAGGCTATTGCCTTGGCTTTTGCAATGTCGTAGTCTTTGAGTAATTGAGTCATTTGCTTATCTAGTATATTCATCTGCTTTTGTATTTGCTCCATGAGTGGTGTTTGGTCAGGATTGTTTTGGACTGTAATTGTTGAGGTTGGGCCAAAACCTTGGTTACTCCTCATTGTCCAATTCAGGTCTTCAACTTCCTGTACATCAACGATTGTTATTTGCTCTAAAATTAATTGAGCAATACTTTCACCTTTTTGAAGGGTTAAGTAAGTATATGTATGGTTGAAGACCAAAATCTTGACTTCCCCTCTATAATCAGCATCAATGACTCCTGCTCCTATTTGAATGTTTTTTAGTAAGGTTGCTCCTGATCTTGGTGCAATTCTTCCATAGGTTCCAGGTGGAGTGCCAATATTGATTCCAGTAGTAAGTAAGGTTCTACTATTGGCCTTTGTTGGTGCAATATCCCTAGGTCAAGGTTGACCTGGTTGACTAAGCTTGAGTTGGCTCAAATTTGAATCTTGATGTTTGGGTTTCGATATTTGACAATACATAGAGACGATACATGGAGATTGCAGGTGCAATTGTTCATGTGGAGAGATTGTGAAGGAGAGTCAAGTAGGTCAAGGTTAACTGAATACTTGACAGGAAAGTCCTAGTGAGTGAAACTAGGCAGAAGGAAAGTCCTGGTGAGTGAAGCCAGGTAGATGTGAAGTCCTAGTGAGTGAAGTTAGGCAGAAGGAAAATCCTGGTGAGTGAAGCCAGGTGAAAGACCTAGTGAGTGAAGCTAGGCAGAAGGAAAATCCTGGTGAGTAAAGCCAGGTGAAAGTCCTAGTGAGTGAAGCTAGGCAGAAGAGAAGTCCTGGTGAGTGAAGCTAGGCAGAAGGGAAGTCCTGGTGAGTGAAGTCAGACACGAGAAATCCAGGTGGATCAAGGTTGATTGGACACCTGGTGGAGATAAGTCCAAGTGGGTCAAAGGGATTGACCAGACACTTGGCACGAGGAGAAAAGTTCAAGTGGGTCAAAGGGATTGACCGGACACTTGGTGAGGGAGTCCTAGCAAGTCAAGGGGGATCGGATGCTAGGCATGATGTACCAACAGGTCATGGTTGACCGGATATTGGTTTAGGAGACTTTGGACTTGGTTTTGAGCAAAAATCATGAGCTGGATCGATCAGCCGATCGATTGACTCATGCCCAATCGATCGGCTGATCGATTGGACGAGTCCCCGCGACAAGCCTTCTCCCAATCAGTCAGTGGATCGATTGGGGAGAAGTGTCGCGCAAACAGAAAGCCTCCCAATCGATCAACCGATCGATTGGGAGCCTCTAATCGATCGGTTGATCGATTGAGATGTGTGACTTCGCGCGATAAGCTTTGGATCGATCGGCCAATCGATCTAGACATTTCCCAAGAGCACGGAGGCGCTCTGGATCGATCGGTCGATCGATCCAAAGCCTCCCCAATCGATTGGGAGCAATCCAATCGATTGGGATCCGATCGTTGGCGCATATATTAGCCGTTGGTCAGTGTTTCTTCAAAAACTTCTTCGATTCTTCTCCACGGGCGATCACAGCAGCTCTCCACAGTAATCTTTTCTTCCTCACCGCCAGTTCTTGAAGGTTCTTGGAGGCTCATCCAAGTCAAGAGCCGAGTTGCAACAAGAAGAAGAAGAAGCTAAGGTTTTCATTGTAATCTTGTAAGATTCATTTGTATTTTGCAACTTTCTTTCTCATTGTTGTATTGTGAGGTTGTAAGGCTTCTTCACCTTCGGTAGTTACCGAGAAGGAGTGTTTTGTTAGTGGAGGATGCGTGAGTGTGTGGATCCTTGGACTAGTCACCTCTTCTTGAGGTTGATATCAAGTAAATCCCTAGAATTAGTGTTGTTGTTTGTGTTTCTTGTATTTCCGCTGCACATCATCCCAAGAAGCGAGCAACGACAAGTACGACGATCGCGACGAGCTATTCACCCCCCTCTAGCTACATTTTGGTCCGAACAAGTGGTATCAGAGCGAGGTCGCTCTTCACCGGAATCATCGTCGAAAGGGGCAAAAAGCTAAAGGGTGAAGAAGTTGGAGCAATTCTACAAGTCGAAGACTTCATCAAAAAGCTCAACTTCAAAATGGAATTCCAAGATGGACTTAGATTCGACACAAGGGTGCCTCCACCATATGTATCTACAAGCTTCGATTCTTGGAAATCAAGGATCGAGAATTTTCTTATGATGGAGATAGAACAATGGTTTGCTCTAATGGAAGGCTTCGAAGCTCCAAAGAATTCAAAGGGCAAAATCCTCAAGAGGAGCAAGTGGAGCCAAGAACAAATCCAAAGGTGTGAGGCTAATGACAAAGTGACCAAGCTTTTGGTCAATTTATTGCCGAGCAACATCTTGGAGAAAATTAGAAAATTTGAAGATGCCAAAAAGCTTTGGAGCAAATTGGCCAAGCTTTATGAAGACCCCTCCATTGTACAAAATCAAGACAAATCCACAGAGGGCGACTCATTGGAGCAAGACCAAGAGGAGGAGGACTCCGAGGTTGAGAGGTGCTCAATATCAGAAGAAGAAGTCCTAGAAGCTTCATCCTCAAAGGAGTGCAACCAAAAGAGCAAGGAAGGAGCGTATTCCTTGTTTCATGTACAAGAGGATGAAGAGGAAGATAAAGTCTCCACCTCTAAGATTGAGGGGGAGTGACTTTGTTGACGTCGGATCAAGAAGAAGGAGAAGCTTCTACATCCGGGTCAAATGGAGAAGAATATGTTGCATCCTCCAAAAATCAAGAGACATCAAATGGAGGATTAAGTGTCATCCCTACATGTGAAGGTATAAATATTTCATCTAAAAATAAAGATCATATCATATGTTTTGAATGTAGGAAACATGGGCACTACAAAAGCAAATGCCCTAAATTGGCCAAGAAAAATGGTCAAGTGGCACCAAAGGGCAAGGAGAAGCCCAAGGAGACCGCTCCCGGAACAAAGAAGAGCAAGGAGCACATTGTGTGCTTTTTTTGCAATAAAAAGGGACACTATCGGAGTCAATGTCCTAAGGGGAAGAAAGCGGTCAAGGCTCAAGGAGGAAGCACAACTCAAGGGGGAGCCTCCAAGGTAAAACGCAAGGTATCATTTGTTGAGCCTACCCCTTTAAATAATGGTAAAAAGCATGCTAGTTCTAATTTTTACCATTTTAATGCTATTTACCATAAAAATAGGGAGCATGATAGCATTAAAGAAAAACATATGGCTCTCCATGCTAAGACTATCACACCTAGGGTTAGGAAGGTAGGTAAAAGTTTAGGCAATAACACTAAGGACCATAGTTATAAGCGTAGAAATAAAAATGCTCAAGGATTTAAGAAAAAATCAAAATCTAGGGGTTTATGGGAAGAAAATCAAGTCTTGAGGTCAAGGCTTGATAAAATGGAAAAGACCCTAAAAAGAATGGAGAGTATCCTAAAAGGGTAAAATGAGCAAAACCTAGGTTTAGCACAACAAGGATCATCCAAGGGCCATAGGGGTTTGGGATACAAACCTAAAACCAAAAAGGATATGCCTTCTTACCATATGGTTCCATATAGTTAGGGAACTAACCCTAGGCCTAGTGGTCAAGTCAAAAATACAAGGGAAATTATCCCTAGAAGTGTTTTTGCAATAACAAACGTGACTAAGACTTCTAAGAAGTCTAAGAAAGTCACAAAGAAGGTCACAAGGGAAGAAATCCCTAGAGTTGACCTAGAAAAGATGACCAAGGACTCTAAGAAGCCTAACAAGGTCACTAGGAAGGTATCTAGGGAAGTTATCCCTAGTGAATACCTAGAGCATCCAAGGAGCACTAATAGATTTTGGATTCCAAGGAGCATTTTCTCTACCCCTTAGATGAGTTAGAGAGTGTCAACTCCGATTAGAAGGGTAGTTAACCCAACTTTGATGAAGTTGACACTCGGAGAGCATTTTCAAGGTTATTGTTAACCTTTGAAAATGAAAAGGATTATGATTTACTCTTGAAATGAGTAAAATATGCCATAATTTGAGAAAATTGAATTTAAATTAAATTGGCATAAGTGGGAGAATCGTAAAGAAATGTCAAGTTGAGATTTTGACATTTTATTGGGGAGTTAAAGGCAAATCTAAGACTTATTTTAATTTGTTACTCTTTAAAAGAGTAATTTGTGTCAAAATTTGAGGAATATGATTAATTTAAAATTGGCACAATGTAGGAAAAGCAAAGGAAATGTCAAAATTAGGTTTTGGCATTTTCTAAAAATATTGGGCAATCTAGGTTTAAACTTTAAGTTAGCTAAGATTTAAGGATACTTAGATAGTCATTCTAGGTATTTTATTTATACTAAGTTGTCATGCTTTGTTTGCCCATCATATGTCATGATATCATATTTATTCTTGCATTCATGCCTTATTATGAAAAACACAAAAATACCATGTCATGTCATACATACATCATGTAGTCATAGGAAATTTTATTTTGAAAATTATTTATCTTTAATGTATGTCATAACATATCATGCATTATGTTTAATTCCTCGCAATTAAGGACAAATGACAGCATCCTTGGTGGTTGTTCCTAACCTCAAAATGCCTAGATAGATATGCATGATCCTTAGTTTAGGGCAAAACCAAACTCTACATCTCACAAAAGAACTATAAGGTGACTTGCATGTGTTTTAGTGCACATTAGATACAAGTGAGATGTTAGGATGATGAACAAAACTCAAGGTGTTGATTTAGTGCATTCTTTTGAGTTTTAGGTTCATCAAAACATATAGTTATGTGTTTTCTAATCATTGGGAAAGCTAATGTACAAGTCATGTGCATTGAGCCCAAAGAATATGGTTGGATATTTGTTTTGAAAAAGGTTTTAAAATACTTTTAGAAAACCTTGATGAAAACTATCTTTTGATAGTAATCATCATTGAAAAGTTAAACATAAACTAGAAGAAAACACAAAACTTTTTATAAGTTTCAAAGTTTGTGTCAATCTTTGAAAATAGAAATTATTTTCATAGAAAGCTATTTTTCCTTGATAGTATATGCCCTAAGGAATGTCTATATGAATTTTCATGATTTTTCAATTTTTGTAGAATTTTAAAGGAGTTTCTGAAATTCACTGAAATAAATTTTCAATTTTCAGAGCTCCAATCGATCACCCGATCGATTGGAGTGCCTCAATCGATCGGACAATTGATTGAAAGGAGTTTTCCCGCGAGCAGAAGCTCGCTGGATCGATTAGCCGATCGATCCACGCAGTCTAAATCGATCAGTGGATCGATTCAGCAGGGTTCAATCGATTGAGACCCAACTCCAATCGATTCAAGTGCTGATTTTAGCTGGGAACGCTTATTTTCAGCATTTTGAACCATTTTTAGTCTATATAACCACTCCTTACCCCTCAAAACACATTTGTATACATTTAGGGGGAGTTTTCATTATGAAAACAAGGATGGATTGGTTAAGGAAGATTAAGTAGAGGTTTAGGTTTGGTTTCTATATTGAATTTATGAACCTCAAAACTTCTAAATTTGGGTTTCCTATATGTTTAGGGATTCCAAGTCATTGTTGGTGCAAATGACAGAAGTTACGTGCATGTTTTTAGGGGGAGTTACACTTTAAGGACATGAAAATTTATTTTTTCATACACCTTGGAAGGTGGCTAACCTTCTTTTGTGAAAATGCTCAAGGTTGGACATTTAAATACAATGGAGAGTGGATATCTTCATTGTTTAAGTGGTAATGCTCAAGGGTGAGCATTAAGGAAAATGAAAAGTATGAGACTTTCATAATCGTGTTGTGAGCAACGAGTGAAGTTGTGAACAACGTTGGATAACTCTGCAAGGGGAGAGTTTTTGATGTATGTCAATAGGGGGAGAATGTGTGGTTAAGTTAGGCCTTCATTATCTAAAGAGGGAGTTTGCCTTCTAGGAAAGGGGGAGAATGAAGGAAACCATCATTCATACATTGGCATGAAGAAAGTTGAGGCTATGAAATTAGCCTAACTTAAGGGTATTGTCAAATATCAAAAAGGGGGAGATTGTTGGTGCAATATCCCTAGGTCAAGGTTGACCTGGTTGACTAAACTTGAGTTGGCTCAAGTTTGAGTCTTGATGTTTGAGTTTCGATGTTTGACAATACATGGAGATTGCAGGTGCAATTATTCATGTGGAGAGATTGTGAAGGAGAGTCAAGTAGGTCAAGGTTGACTGGATACTTGACAGGAAAGTCCTAGTGAGTGAAGCTAGGCAGGAGGAAAGTCCTGGTGAGTGAAGCCAGGCAGATGTGAAGTCCTAGTGAGTGAAGCTAGGCAGAAGGAAAATCCTGGTGAGTGAAGTCAGGTGAAAGACCTAGTGAGTGAAGCTAGACAAAAGGAAAATCGTGGTGAGTAAAGCCAGGTGAAAGTCCTAGTTGTTAGAGCAATCTTGCTCAAGACATTACTCATTGTTGATGTTTGATTAAATTAGTTTAAGTTAGGCATTAATTGTGATCTAACATAAGTATTGAGTAAGCAGATATGAAGAGAAGACCAAGTATGAAGACTTGGCAAGGAAAGTTCCGGAGGTACGATCTATTGGCAAAATAGAGACTTAGTATGACAAAGCCAACGGTAGCCCTTGAAGGTAAGCGCAAGGATGAGGAGTCATGGAGACGGAAGCATCCTAAGGGCGCAAGGCTGAGGGAAGGTGCTTGGAGGCATGAAGTCTAAGCTAAGGAAGTATTTCAAGTGTGTAAAATAATGTACATCTTAAATTGAATGTTTGCTGTAAACTTCAAAGACATAAGGTATCAGTCGACTGGTGTGGGTACCAGTCAACTGATACCAAGATACAGAATGGACAGAAGGTCGGCAGACAGATTGGAGTCAAGCACCAGTCGACTGATGCTAGTACCAGTCGACTGGTAGACGATCGTTACAAGATGGCGACTCAAAATCTCATCAAATCTTTAGTGCCGTTGAAGCCCATCAGTCGACTGATATGTATGCCAGTCGACTGATGTCGGGAAAACTATAAAAGCTACTGTCAGAGCTTGAAGACGCAACACTGTTCAAAAACTGGAAAAAGTGATTATCAAGTGATCTTCAAGTCTACAGATATTCACTCTCTTCCTCCTGATTCTAGTCTCCATTTTTGTAAAGAGAAAGAGGAAATTATGCAAGTGTTTCTCCACCTTCGATTGTGATTCGAGAAGGAGAAGTTTATAGTGGAGCTTGATTGTGTGGGTGTGTGCCTTGGATTAGTCACCTCAAGGAGGTGGAGACCAAGTAAACCAAGGAGTTAGCATTGTTCTCTTGTTTTCTTGTGTTTTCTATTTGCTTCCGCTAACAAGATTGTAGGCAAAATCGAAGAAAGGCTATTCATCCCCCTCTAGCCAATAGTAAAGGTCCTATCAATTGGTACCAGAGCTCGGTTCGCATCGGAAGACCTCACCGTCAACCGAAGCATCAAAATGGCATTTCAAGAGAGATATAGCACCGCAAGGCCACCCTTCTTCGATGGGAACGACTTTGCATATTGGAAAGGTAGGATGGAGTATTATTTAATGAATGACATTGAAAATTGGTTTAGTGTTGTAGATGGATTTGAGATGCCAAAAGATGGGTCGAGAGCTCCTCTTTCAACCAATGATTGGACAAAAGAGATGGCAAAGAAGGCTCAAGCAAATGCAAAGGCTACAACAACCCTACAATGTGGACTCTCAAAGGAGCAACTAAGCAAAGTAGGACCATTCAACTCCGCCAAGGAGCTTTGGGAACAACTCATTGAGTTGAATGAAGGATCAAGCGAATCAAGGAGAGCCAAGAGAGATCTCTTGTTGAGGCAACTTCAAACTTTCACTATGAAGTCCAATGACACCATGAGTCAAATGCACGGTAGATTCAAAGAGATAGTGAATGGACTTCATGTAATAGGTGAGAAAATTGACAATCGAGACTTAGTAAGGTATGTTCTCCAATCCTTTCCTAGAACCACCTTATGGGCATCAATGGTTGATGCATATAAGGTTTCTAGAGATCTTTCTTTAGTTAAGCTTGATGAATTGTTTTGTGAGTTTGAACTACATGAACAAGCTAATGTGGTTTCAAAAGAGAAAGGTATGGCTCTTGTTGTAGAAAAGAAGGAAAAGAAAAAGAAGAAAGAAAAGAAGGTGGAATCCTCATCATCCGAATCCGAGCAAGAATCATCGGATAGTGATGATGAAATGTCGGCAAGTGAAGTAGCACATTATGTTAAGAAGATGATGGGAAGATCAAGGAAATTCACAAGGAAGGATGTGAAGAGAATGTTCCAACCCTCAAAAGGTAAAAGTAATCAAAGTTCAAGTTTTAACCCTAATGTCATTTGTTATGGATGTAATAAGAAAGGACACATCAAGCCAAATTGCCCGGAATTAAAGAAGAAATAAGAAAAGGAGAAGAAGAAGGAAGTCATGGTGGCACAAGCTACATGGGATACACCAAGCATTGACTCATCGCATGAAGATGAGCTATGCCATGTTAC
Organism: Zingiber officinale; assembly: GCF_018446385.1. Lineage (NCBI taxonomy): Eukaryota > Viridiplantae > Streptophyta > Magnoliopsida > Zingiberales > Zingiberaceae > Zingiber > Zingiber officinale. Next base: position 48,108,512 of record NC_055996.1, on the reverse strand, counting down.
TCGACATATGACATTTATGGCTTTTGAAGATGACAAAGAAGAGTCAAGTCAAGAAGAAGTGTCAAGTGAAGAGGATTCATCAAATGAAGAGTCATCAAGTGAGGAATCATCGTCAAGTGATGATGATGAGGTAAAAGAATCTCCCAAAGTAGAATTTCTCTATAAAACTATTGCTCACCTCAAAAATACTTATGTCAAATCACAATCTAAGGTAAAAGCCTTGAAGGAAAAACTTAGGACCATTAAAGTTGATACATGCATGTCTAGTGAGTCAAATGTGCGCAAGGAAGAAAATAAGAAATTGAAAAATGATGTGATTGAATTAAGAGCATGTTTAGAAAAATTCACAAATGGATCCAAGTATCTAGATATGATCATTAAAGATCAAAGAGCCGTTTACAACAAAGCCGGAATAGGGTATAGACTTAAGGAAAATGAAGTTGCATATATGTCTCTAATCAATGGTACTAGAAATGATGCATTTAGAAACAAAGTTAAGAAAAATCTTAAAGGGAAGGTAAACCAAGCTTGGGTGCCTAAGAAATATTTGAATGATACTTCCGAATCTAGTGCATGGGTACCAAAGAGTTGTGTGTTTTATGTTTCTTAGGTAGAAGAGAAGAAGGATGCAAGTATGTGGATTGTGGATAGCGGTTGCTCAAGACATATGACCGGTGATGTGAGCAAATTCTCTACAATAAATTATATAAAAAAGGGAACGGTATCATTTGGGAATAGTGGAAAATTCAAGATTATAGGTAAAGGTACAATTGAGGTATCATCTAAAATCACCATTCATAAAGTCCTATTGGTTAAAAGTATGGGATTTAATTTGCTTAGTGTTAGTCAATTATGTGATGCCGGATATAATGTGGAGTTTCATCCCGATAAATGTTTAGTTAAGCACAAAAATCTTAAGAATGTTGTGCTAAAAGGGTTTAGAAAAGCAAATCTTTATTATATTGATCTTTCATATGCTTCTAATCCTCCTATTAAGTGTTTGATATCAAAAGAAGAGGAAGGATGATTATGACATAGAAGACTTTGACATATCAACATGAGAAACATAGCCAAGATAGCCAAGATGGATCTAGTAAAGGGACTACCAAAGATCAAGTACATCAAGAACAAATTGTGCGATGCATGCCAAGAGGGTAAGCAATCAAGGTCATCACACAAAGGTAAAACCTTAACTAGCACTTCATTACCATTAGAATTATTGCATTTGGATCTTTTTGATTGTCATAAAACACCTTCTTTGGTAGGTAACAAATATTGTTTGGTGATAGTAGATGATTACTCTAGATACTCTTGGGTTTATTTCTTGAAACATAAGAGAGAAACTTTAGAAACAATTATGGGATTTGTCAAGAGGGTAGAAAACGAAAAGAACCTCAAAATTGATAGAATTAGGAGTGATCATGGTGGAGAGTTTGAGAACTTGAACTTTTCTAAGTTTTGTCTAGAAAATGGCTACAAGCATGAATTCTCTTGTCCAAGAACACCTCAACAAAATGGTGTAGTGGAGAGAAAAAATCGAGCTTTACAAGAGGCGGCTAGAACCATGCTCAATGCATACTCCTTACCAAGCTATTTGTGGGCCGAAGCGGTTAATACTGCTTGTTACATTCAAAATCGTGTCTTGATTCACAAGTTCTTAGGGAAAACACCTTTTGAATTATGAAATGGCAAGATCCCTACAATTCACTATTTTAAAGTCTTTGGTTGCAAGGTTTATATTCTCAATACCAAAGATGACTTAGGAAAGTTTGAGGTCAAGTCCAATGAGGGAATTCTAGTTGGATACTCATCTACTAGTAGAGGATATAGGATATACAACAAAAGAACTTAAACCATTGAGGAATCATCAAATGTTGAGTTTGATGAGTCCTGTAAGACTTACCCTAGGAAGTTCTCTATTGACAAGGATATAATTGAACATAACCAAACCATTACTCAAGAAATGAAAAGTCTACAGTTAGGGGGTATTGATCAAGGGGGAGGAAGAGATGGTTCGGATGATGAAAGAAACAATGTAAACAATGACCTTTCCAAAAATGATGATTCGATTATCTCAAGGACCTTAAGGCACCATCAAGATCATCCTATTAATCAAGTAGTTGGAGATGTGACACAAGGGGTAAGAACGAGATCCTACTTTAGGGATCATACTAGTCAAATTGCTCTAATATCACAACTTGAACAAAAAACAATTGATGATGTTTTACTTGATACGGATTGGATTTTAGCAATACAAGAAGAACTGAACCAATTTGAAAGGATTGATGTGTGGGAGTTGGTTCCAAGACCTAATGATAGTACAATCGTCACAACAAAATGGGTTTTTAGAAATAAGTTGGATGATCAAGGGAGAGCCACTAGAAATAAGGCTAGGTTGGTAGCTAGGGGTTTCAATCAAGTAGAAGGACTTGATTATGATGAAACATATGCTCCGGTAGCCCGATTAGAGTCCATCCGAATATTATTAGGATATGCCGCTTACATGGGTTTTAAACTTCATCAAATGGATGTAAAATCGGCTTTCTTAAATGAGTTCATTAAGGAAGAAGTTTATGTAGAGCAACCACCCGGATTTGAGAGTATAGATTGCCCAAACCATGTTTATAAGCTTAAGAAAGCATTATATGGGTTAAAACAAGCACCCCGGACTTGGTATGAAAGACTTTCATCCTTTCTAATTTCCAAGGGCTTTAGAAGAGGAACAATTGATCCAACATTGTTTTTAAAGTCTAAAGATGGAGACATTTTCATTGCCCAAGTCTATGTTGATGACATCATTTTTGGCTCAACAAATAATGACCTTCTTCATGATTTTATTAAAAACATGGAAAGCGAGTTTGAAATGAGTCTAGTTAGAGAATTGAGTTTTTTTTGGGGATTACAAGTAAAACAAACTAATGAAGGAACCTATGTTTACCAATCCAAATTTGCTAAAGAACTCATCAAGAAATTTGGGTTGGAAAATGCTAAAAGAGCACATACCCCTATGGGGACAAACACCAAGATCGATAGTGATCAAGAGGGAAAATTAGTGGACCCAAAGCAATATAGGAGCATGATTGGTAGTTTGCTTTACCTAACCGCTAGTAGACCGGATATATTATTCGCGGTAGGAATGTGTGCAAGATACCAATCATGTGCTAAAGAGTCACATTTAGTAGCGGTAAAAAAAATTTTGAGATACATGAAGAGCACTCTTAATGTGGGGCTTTGGTACCCTAGAACTAGAAATTTTGATTTAATTGGGTATACCGATTCTGATTATGCGGGTTGTAAATTGGACAGAAAGAGTACTAGCGGTGGATGTCAATTTCTTGGACCTTCTCTTGTAAGTTGGAGTAGTCGAAAATAACCTTGTGTGGCATTGTCCACAACCGAGGCCGAGTATGTGGCAATGGGTGGTTGTGTAGCCCAATTGCTTTGGATGATGCATACCTTGGAGGATTATGAGCTACATTATTCCAAGGTCAAGGTCTTATGTGATAATGTGAGCACCATTAATTTAACCAAAAATCCCGTACATCACTCTAGAACAAAGCACATTGAGGTAAAGCACCACTTCATTAGATATCATGTAGCAAGAGGCGACATTGAACTACTTTATGTTGAATCCAAATCTAATCTTGCCGATATTTTTACCAAATCTTTACCCGAAGCGGAGTTTATCTCTATCAGAAGAGAGCTTGGTCTATGCCTTGTAGAATAACAATAGATTTATCTTTTCAGGATCCCATAAATTTAAAAGCTAAATACATACCTTAATGTATCTCACAGACCTAGGATGCCTTGCTTGTATTTAGACATCATGTGAGATATTAGGAAGATGCATTTGGTTCATCATGTTAGTTATGATGCATGATGTTGAGCCAATATGACATCTAGTCACATTGATTCTTAATTGGACCAATCATTGGGAATGCTTGTGCAAAATTAATGTGTACATAGCCCTTTGAACATGATTGGATATTTCCTTAAAAGATACAAGTATCATACTCTATTGTATGCAATATATCATATAAACACATACAAGAAGGGAACCTTGCTCTAACATAGGTACAACAACCATAGGAAAGTCCTAATTGGAACTTTCACTCAAGGATATACTACATAATCTAACTAATTTTGAAGTTTGTGTCAATCTTGGGATCTGTGATAAAATTATTTTTATGTATATTTTTCCCAAGTAGACATGATTCAAATAGACCCCTCCACAAAATTTGAGATTTTTTTTAGGTCTATAGAATTATCTGAGAGTTTCTAAAATTCGGGTAAGAATTGGACAAGTGTTGGTATCAGTCGACTGGTGCAGATACCAGTCGACTGGTAACAGTAAAATTTTCGAATAGAATAATTCTGTATGTTTCTATTTAGGCACCAGTCGACTGATATGTACATCAGTCGACTGATCCTCGAATCTTTATAACCTTCCGCGCGACAGGCGGCCCGATGGAAACCCTAGTTCCTTCCGCCGCCTGCTGTCGCCTGCGTTCCAGAGCAGCTCGTCGCCGTCGCCTGTCTTCTCTGGCCTCCTAAAACTCATCTTCTTCCTCGATCTACCCTTAGCTTCCCTCTTTGCCTGGTTTGGTTCTCCTGCTGTGTCTCACCGCCAGTCCTCTTTCTCCTTTCCTCGCCATAACTGCTTCTCAGCCATGGAACGAAGGTAATCTCTCTTACACGCCTTCCTCAAGTTCAGTTGTGATCTAAACCCTAATATTTTGTTGTTCTATGTTGTTCCTACTGTGTTCTTATTTGTGCTCTTCATTTGGGGCTGTCTTTGGATCATTTGTATTGCATTCATACATTTAGGGTTAGGCAAAAACGTAGGGCTGGTGAGGGGACCTCCCGGCAGTCCGCTCCCGTTCCCTCGGTGGATCGATTTCATTCCGAAGCCGCACGACAACGGTTTGCGAATACTGATTTCGCTATGATGCCCTGTCGGTATCTGAATCAGACTTATTTCACTCAGATTGTGCCAGATATCATGGATACTATTCTATACTTTGGGTTGGATAAGTTAGTGCATTGCATGCATATGGTAAATCTGGATTTGTGTAAGGAATTCTACACCAATCTGCATCCTAGTGCTAGCGGAGGTCGTGCATGGGTGTCTCGTGTCGGTGGTGTCAACATTGAGTTCTCTCCCAGCATTCTCCGATCTTTCTTAGAGTGTCGGGCTTCTGATAGCTCCTTTACTTGTTTTCCGACAGTTGTTGAGCCCTTCACTGATTCATTCTCTCATTTGTCGGTTGAAGTGATACATCAGTATTACTTCAATGCCCCCCGAGCTCCTCTGCGGCGTATCTTTGATGCCACACTCATGTCTGCCCACAGTTACATTCTTTATAAGATTGTTATTGCGTGTATTTTACCCATAGTCACTAGGGGGCAAGCCAAGATTCGGCTACCCCATCTGGTCATGATGTATGCTTTGGAGCACCGGCTCGACATTGACATTGCTCTTCAGGTCTTTGAGTCCATCTTGCACTTCTCTAGTCCTATCCATGAGAAGTTGTACATGCCTTACTACCACCTCCTGACTTCCTTCTTTGCATCTCGGCATATAGATGTCATGAGTGGTCAACAACATCAATTATCTAAGGATTATGATCAGGTTGGGGCCCGCCAGCTATCTCTTTCAGGGATTGAGAGACGCCAGGGGGTGATGGCATGGCGTGCTCAGGCGACGGATGATTCTGACGATGAGGAGGAGGCGGACGTACCTGCTCCTGCACTGGCGCCGGATCCAGCCCCTATGACTGTCGAGGCTCGATTGACTCAGCTGGAGGAGACAGTACGCCAGGGGTTTCAGGAGTTTCGTGGGTTCCGGCAGGATTGGACTGCTTCTCAGCAGCGTCAGACAGAGGTGTATGCGATGCTGCAGCGATGTGATCTAACATACCAGGCTCCACCCCCTCCTCCTTCCGATGATGATCACTAGGATGCTACTTCTGGGTTTTTAGTTAGTGTCGAGATATATTTTGGTTTCGATAGTGATATCCTATGTTTATCTCGAACACTTAGTTGTCAGACTATGATGGGTGTATGCTGTTATGACATTGTCTATCTAGCGTTTATTATGTTATGCTGCTTCTCTATTTCTCTATTACTGTTTTGTGAGTTCCTCTGTGTCCGGCTGTGTCTTCTCTTATTATTTGTCATATGCCTCTCTCTATCTCTTGCTCTTCGAGGATATCCTGGATTTAGGGGGAGTTGTTAGCATACTTCTAAATTTTTTTGTTGTCTGTCAAAAAGGGGGAGACTTGGATGGTTTAAGTTGGATATTATTTATGCTTCATGTTATATGCTTTATGTTATATGCTTCATGTTATATGCTTCATGGATATTATCATGCCTTATAGTTATAGTACATTTGAAGACCTAACTTAAACAATTTTTGTCAAACATAAAAAAAAGGGAGATTGTTGGAGCAATCTTGCTCAAGACATTACTCATTGTTGATGTTTGATTAAATTAGTTTAAGTTAGGCATTAATTGTGATCTAACATAAGTATTGAGTAAGAAGATATGAAGAGAAGACCAAGTATGAAGACTTGGCAAGGAATGTTCCGGAGGTACGATCTATTGGCAAAATAGAGACTCAGCATGACAAAGCCAACGGTAGCCCTTGAAGGCAAGCGCAAGGATGAGGAGTCATGGAGACGGAAGCATCCTAAGGGCGCAAGGATGAGGGAAGGTGCTTGGAGGCATGAAGTCTAAGCTAAGGAAGTATTTCAAGTGTGTAAAATAATGTACATCTTAAATTGAATGTTTGCTGTAAACTTCAAAGACATAAGGTATCAGTCGACTGGTGTGGGTACCAGTCGACTGATACCAAGATACAGAATGGACAGAAGGTCGGCAGACAAATTGGAGTCAAGCACCAGTCGACTGATGCTAGTACCAGTCGACTGGTAGACGACCATTACAAGATGGCGACCCAAAATCTCATCAAATCTTTAGTGTCGTTGAAGCCTATCAATCGACTGATATGTATGCCAGTCGACTGATGTCGGGAAAACTATAAAAGCTACTGTCAGAGCTTGAAGACGCAACAGTGTTCAAAAACTGGAAAAAGTGCTCATTGATAACCATGATTTTACTGCATTATTTTGATTCATTTATGCATGATTTTGATGTTGATTTCATAGTTTAAATCATGGTTACATTACATTTTTGTGCATTGCATAGATTTTGGACTTAATTGCAAATTATTATATTTTTGTGTTATTTGATGCTAATATTTGATTCTTATTTTGTAGGTATCAAAGGATCTTGGATTTGGATCTATTTGGACCGAAATTGGGCTCGAATCGGAGTTCAAACGAGAAGATCAAGCTTTGAAGCATTATGGGCCGTTTATCAAGAATAGGACAGATCTGGACCATCCGCTGAAGATCTGGCCGATCCAACTTAACGGGGAGTAGATCTAAGCCATTGATGAAGATCCAGAAGTTTTGATCCAAATCTGAGTTCATCTAGACATTGACCAAGCCGAATCAATCTGAACCGTTCATTGAAGACTGGGCGGATCTGGGCCATCCAGTGATGATCTTATCGATCCGACCTACGGGAGGGTAGATCCAGACCCTAGATCAACATCAGTACCTTCGGATCGGATTTTAGGCAAACTTTCACCGTTGATTTAGCTCCAAATTGATCCCAGCCGTCCGTTTAGATCTGGAACAGGTTCAAAACAGAAGCTACAGTGTTCTTTCTCCTTCGTCGATCTCTCCACGCACAGCAGCTTCGTCCCGGCGACATTTATTCGGATTTCCCATTTCCAAAGCTTCAACCTCGGTGGATAATCTCTACAGCAGCTCATCCCGATCATTTGGAACCGTCGTTGGGTGTTCTCTCCGACGGAAATATGCTCTCGGATCTTCTCTGTTCCAGCCCGATTTGGAGGTGGTCTTCCAATCGGCGACTCCGATTCCCATCAGTGGCGCTTGGAGGTGGTCCGCCGGCGTTATTGAGCTTCACTCGACGTTCATCCGCGTTCCACAGCCTTCCATCAGATCCAGAGGCAGATTTCCAGATTTTCGGCATTTTCTTGGGTTTTGGCTTGTTCTAGCTCGTCGGGGGTGGTCCGTCGGCGTTCTTGAGCAATCCTGGAACTGATACGCTGTAGAGAGTCTCCACTGAGGTCCAGAGTTGGGTGGTCTCGAATTTGGCACTCTTGTGTGACGGCTTGAGTGTGAAACTTGTATGGATTGGTTGTGAGTTGGATTGGTTAGGATTTATTTCGTTTTATTAGTGTTTTATTAGTGTTCTTATCATTGCAATTTAGCATTTCTTTGTTTTGTTGAAGTTTAATTCATGTTTGGTATTTAGTTTAATTCTTGTTTGATGCTTAGTTAATTGTTTAGTGTTTAAGTTCTAAGTTAGGGTTTAAATTCTGCTTAGATTAGATTTTATTTCTGTCTTGTTATTCCATATTTAGTTTAAGTGTGTTGATGGATTTATCACAACGTAGTGTGACAATGCGTAATGATTTGTTCATTGGCACATAATTAGGTTTTAGTTATGCTTTAGATTAATTTCTTTACCGCTGTACTTTTCATTTGTTAGATTTAAATTCAAGTTTAATTCCCCCCAATTCCATTTTTATATCGAAACCCCCAAAAATAGGAATAAAATACGATCCTAAGATTACATCATGTTGTTGGTTCCTCGAGAGCGATCCTGGGCTCGTTACTACGACATTATTGTTTAATTAAGGGGTTCAGTGAAATATTAAATTGTTAATTTGATAAGCCTATTTGTGTGACATTTAATATAGATTTTAGTCCTTATCAAATTTTGGCGCCGTTGCCGGGGAAAACGTTAATATGCAATGTTTGGTAATTTTAGGATTGTTGTTTTGATTGCTTTCATGATTATATATCCATGTGTTGATTTTATTTGTTCCTGAGTCTTCTAATTTTATTTGCTAATTGTCAGTGTAAGAACAGGAAATTCTTTTTACCATGGATCCATTTTATCAGCATTTTGGAGATATGAGGGAGAGTTATTACTATCAGCCTCAGACTCAGTGCTACCTACCTATGGAGCAACGGAATAGGTATGAGGATGCACAAGAACAAATTGAAGAATCAATTTGGAAATGTAATGAAGTTATGCAACAAATGAGAGAGCATCAAGAGCAACAATTTGTAAGGATACAGAATATACAGAGTCAGTTAGATCAGATAGCATCATCTATTAATCAGTTACAAGCACAAAGAGCCAGTGAAGAGGTGGATTGTGGAGATCTTGTCAGGCCTGACACTACTTCTATTTCTTCACAATAATTTTCTAATATTATTTGTGATGATGATGCAGTTGTTAAAATTTCTGAATCTACTGATGATGTTGCTTTAGATGTTGAAAATGATGCAGGAATTGTTGCAGAAGATGATTTAAGTGTAGGGGAATGCTTACTGGAAGCATTATCTCAAGAATCACCAAGAATAGATGATGTAAGTGTAGGGACTTGTGTTATGGAGCCAAACACCCAAGAATCACTACATGAAGTTGAACATTCGCCAGAACTAGAGTTTGAGCATTTATTTGAGGAGAAAGAGGTAACAAACACCACTCCAGGTACCTTTCAAGATGACAAGGTGAGAATTTTGTGTAATTTTTCAGAGAATTTTATAGAGGTACCAATTGTTGATTTTATTAGATGTGATTCATTGTTTGATACATTTTCTACTCACACTAATATTCTCCTATTTTCTTTTTACCCCACATGCGTGTGGGAGGTATTTTCTTTTATTGATGTTGTAGGAGAACACAAGCTCCCGAAGTGGGTGCTAAAACTGAACCGATTAAGACCTCCAGAAAGAATTTTGAAAGGAAAAATGATTAATAAGAAGGAATTGAGTGGAACCATGATTACTCCACTTCCGGGGTGGATACTTCTTCTAAACCTTCTTCAACCACCGAGAATGAAAGGGGAGTTGGTTCTAATTTAGCTTGCTTTTGCATTTTAACTCATGTTTTGTTAATAAATTCATTATACTTTCTTTAGTTTCATACTTTGCATTTGCACTTTGTTTTTACATTTTACATTTTATTTCCACATTTACTTTCATACTTTGCATTTTGTTTAATACATAGCATGTCACTTTGAATAAATTCTTCATGGGAATTTTCTAAGTAATATTTTTAAGATGGTAAAAGCTTCTTAAATTTGATCATCAATTTTAGGTCATATGACATGATTGAATGCTTTACTTACATGATATTGGTTAAAATGGTGGTGGATTTCATTTTGATTGATTGAGCTTGATTGCATGAAATTACCTAGAGAGAACCACTTTAAGCCTATACTTTATTATTTTCTCTTGTGTGGCATGCACTCATAGCAAATTAAACTCTAGAACTTGCTTAGTTTCTTTTCAAAGTCACAATAGCATATGTATCTATGAAAAGAAAGGATATTTGTCATTTTTATTCCATCATAAATTCTAATTTCTTTCTCCATAATTTTCTTGAAGCATTTTCATCTAGAATTCGAATTCTTTATTATCTTTGCTTGTCATTATTTCATTGAGAGTATTGGTTGAATTCTTGATGAGTTAGATTGTGCACGATGATAAAGTTTTAAGTGTGGGGGAGATGTATAGAGCTTTTGAATGCTTGGATTCATTTGTTAATGGACGGAATTCAAATTCAAGCCAAAGATGAAGTTTTGGGAAGATGTAATGGAGTTAAATGCTTAAGGTTTCCAAGTTGGGATGCTACTATGCTAGAAATGAAAATGCTGAAAATATTGTCATGAATGAAGTGCTCTTAAGATTGTATGCTAAATGTATCCGTATCTTGAGTTTTGTCATGTCAAGAGCAAGCTACAATTGATTCAGATTTTGAGATTTGAACTATGATGATACATTCAAACTCTAGGAGACAATTGTTGGAAGAAGAAGTTGATGTGTTGGATCCTGTAAAAATGAGAATAAAACTGGATTTGCATGTGCTGCATTGCTTTTAGCAGTCATTTAAGGAGTAACATGTAGAAGGCTAATGTTTAAAAAATCTATTGTGAATTTCTGGTAGTTGGATTGCTTAACAAGGCCGGATCTGGACATTTGAAGTTCTGCAATAATTCTGCAGTTGTTTAATTTTGACAGTGCTACTAGATTCTGTAGGAACAGAAGTGAAAGAGAGTGCAGAATTTTACAGAACAAGGAACGTAGCATTTCTGTAATGAGATGATTTCTGAAACAGAACTGGATCTGCTGAAGGAAAACTGATTAACGAAGCCCTGATTTGTGCCAACTTTTCAATCCAGTTCTGATATGGTGCAAGGAAGATGTAGCTGTTCTGAATTCTGCAGAAATGGACAGTTCAAGGAAATTAGTTCATGAATAAGTCGAATTCAGAAATGCAGAATTTTGTATCAATGGTGTGCCAAAATTCATAAATCTTACAAGTTTGTATAGAAGTTGTTATGTTTTGAATTTCTTGTGCTACACCTAATGGGAATTATTTAGAGGTATTCTCTGTTTAGTATTTCTATGCCTTAAATTTTCTGAAGATGCAAACTTTGAGGAAACTGGAAGCAACCACTGAATTGCTGAGCAGGACTCAACTTCTTTACCAAGTGTTGATGTTGTTTCTAAGTAGCATTGTTGTAAACTGAAGCTCTAATCATGACAGTACTAAATGAAATTTGAGTCTATTTGAATCTAGATTTCTGGAGCTAAACTTTCTGAATTTCTGTGAACGTGATTGCCTTGTCCAGATTTCTGGAAACTGTGAAGTGTGCAGAACTGGGGAGTTTCAGAACTGAGAAGAAAAGCTGGAAGTGGCAGAGTTACTAACCTTCCTTTGTTCTGATGAACTCAAATATGCAGGAAAGAAAGACAAAGAAAAAAAAAATTGCAAAAAAAGCAGTGACTACAATTCAACCAAGGGATTCAGGAACTTTTGTGTGCCAAATTGTGGATGCAAGTTCCTTATCAGCAGGAAGTTTAAGCACAACTTCTGATTGTTGAACCATTTGAGAAATAAACCAAGTTCAACAAAATTTTCTTCATGAATGAATGATATAGATTGTTGGAGAGCAAATGTCATGAATTGAGAAAAATGAGGGAGTTGTAACTTTCAGAACTTAGCAAAAAGTCTAAGTGGAACTTTTTGTTTTCTTAATGTCAAGTGGTATTCCTTCCTTGACGAATTCAGAGACCTGCAAATTCAACAGTGATACACATGCTGACAACTTTATGAATTGATCAGTTCAACTGCAGTGCAAGGATTACTTGGATTTCAAATTCTGAATTGCAAGATTTTACTGTATTGTTAGTGATTAGAAGTTGCTGAATGGACTAGCTCAGCAACAATGAACTTTGAGGCTATAGAGAATTCAATCTGACTTACACAAGAAAAAAAAAACAGATTGTGGAGATGTTGAAACTCTGGTTTCAGTAGGTATGCAACTGAGATGGATTTCCAGCTTCACAACTAAAAGAATATACAAGGAGATTGGCTGAATTTGCAGATTACAGAACTAGAACATCATAAATTCAAATTAAACAATTAGAATTGCAGAAATTAAGGAACATCACAGAATTGAAGTGCAGAAATTTCAGAAAGTGTAGATTGTGCAGAATAGGGCAGTTTTGTGCCAAATTGAAATATGGATTGTAAATATTGAGAGATGCTGAAACTTGTAGATTTCTCCGTGATGCATTGTAAAGAGTTTTAAGAGTCAAGATGAAAGAAGTGTTAGAGTTTTTTGTGACTTAACAGTGATATAGTGATACAAAGGGCATCAATGATATAAACTGAAATCAGTACTGCACAAAATGAGTTTAAAGCTCTTTATTCATGAAAATTTGAAACCCAGCTGCTATTTAGTTTTGATGAATGGTTGTTTTTCTTCTCTAGAGTTTACAAGATTTTTAGTTAAGGAATTTGATACCAAACGGAAAAGCACAGCTGGAGTTGAAGACTACCCAAATCTGCAGCTTGAATATCAGAATTGCAACTGCAGATTGGATATTAGATGGCAAATGCAGTAGAAAAAAAAAGTAAAATCAAAGTGCTGGAATTGGAATTCAGAAACTGCAACTATATAACATTGAATTGATATCCTGAATGATGAAGAAAGCTGAGATGAGTGGCACAATAGGAGCTAGATTTTGTGGGTTTTGAACTCTGTGAAACATTTAACACTAAAGGTTAAATCAGTTATTAAGTGCCCCTCAGGTTCAATGTGGGTAGAAATTTCAGCAGATGGAAGGCTGAATTTGAATTTGAACAATTACCATTGAAAGCTGCAGAAATGGAAAAAAATATATAGCAAGTGTGTGCCAAGCTCTTCCTGCAATTCTCTATTCAATGGAAGGATCAAGAAAAGCTAGATGTATGTAATATGAATGCATTTATAAGCTGTTGGACACACAGAATTTAGAAACTGCAAGAAATCTACAGAAAGGAAAAATCTGCAGGAATGAATTTGAAGATGATGTTCAAGAAAGCTCAGTTCTGTAATGTCAGATTGAAGTCTATCAAGTCCATGAAGCTGTTCCAGATAGTATCAAAGACGTTGAAAAGGAAGAAGGAAACAATTGCAAGGATTTGATATTGAATTTTGATATGCAGAATGAAGAAAGCTGTAAGCTGCAGCAGAGAATGTGCAAATTGTGCCAATCTTTCAACCAAATTTTCTGATCAGGAATAAGGATGCAAGAAATCGAAGTGTTGATACTTAACCTGACATTCTCTTGAAGAAACTGAAGTTTGAAACCATGAATTTTCGAAGCTGTAAACTCTTGAATTCTTGTTGATTGATTGATTGCTGAATTGTAACATCTTTGAGGAATCTTCTTAAAGAAACTGAAATGGATGTATCAGATTGGTATGTTGAGTGTCAAACTTAAGTTTCATCTTGCCGTTACACTAAAGCTGATCAAGACTTAAACTGGAATTTAGTGCTATTATCAGAGGTTGAGGTTGGGTAGCAGTAAGTGTATAAGAAATGCATTTCTTTGGTCAGTTGAGCAGCTTAAATCTCATTGTGTATCATTTACAGAGTGCTAAGCTTCTTGTGCATTTCTCAAATTAGTGATAGATTCCATTCTTGTTTATTCATTGACAATTGGTGTTTCTAATGTCCAAGTGTTTCACATATTTGAATTTGAATCGACTCAAATTCTGACATCTGGAAATTGCAGCTGAATCAATTGCAGGAAGTTGTTGAGCTTGTGAATTTCCCTACTGATTTCTGAGTTTAAGGAGCTCTGAAGTGGGAATTAATTTGCATTTGCTGAAGAAATCAAACTTTGACTCTTAAAAAGTCTCATTGCCTAATTTAGAGGTGCAAGGAACAAGAGTTATGAAAGTTTCAGAAACGGCAAGATGATACTCTGAATTTGTGAAGTGAAGCTGATTTCTGAAATGGAAATCCAGAAAACTGATACTCTGAATTTGTTTTGTTGTGATACTATTGAGGGGTTTGAAAACCTAAACTTAGCTATCAGATTTCCTGAACTTCAATAACCTGCAGTAATTTCAAATTCTGAATAGGTGAGTTGCAGAAATAAGTTTGACTTACTGATTTTGGAGCTGTGAGTGATTAATGCTGAATTTTGTGATCAAAGCTGCAAAGTAGTGAGAAGGAATTGGATGTTGGTTGTGGAGTTCTATTAGCATTTGGAAACAGAACACGGAAATGCTGTAAGCAGCAGCCAAACAAGAAACTAGAAGCATCAAGTATGTGAAAATAGAAGACCAATGAAGCTGTAAATGAGGTATCAGCAGCAATAAGTTTGTTTTGTGACTATCAAATTTTGTATCAGAGAGGCTATATCTGTTCTTGCTGCTGTAATTCTGGAATTGTTTAGCAAGAGTTTCCTTGAAGTCTAATTTTGAGACTGAAATTAAAAAAAACAGAATTCTTCAGATGCAGTGAGTGCAGAACTCCAAATTATGCTTGCCTTGGAAGCTAAAAACTGAGTCTATAGTTTCTTAAACTATTAGAGACTGAACTTCAATTCAAAATTGCTGCAGGATCTTATTTGGTGTTCTATCAACGAAATAGGAATGTATTTCTCAAGCGAATTAGAATGGAGTGTTACCTGTTTAAGAGATCAGATCAGAAAACTTTTAAAAATCTGAATTATGAAATTGTGGATTCATGTTGCTGCTGTTTTCTGAAATTTATTCTTGGAGTTTTGAAACAAAAGTGCAAGAGTGCTGATTTTTCTGAATTTAATCCTGAAACTGAATTCTTCCAGAGTTAATCTGCAGTTGTAGAATTCTGGTTTGTTGGTTGTCAGCTTTTGAATTCCAGATACTGATGGGCTCCTATTTGTCAGCAATTATTGTTATTGTGTTATAGTCATTGTGTAATTTGTAGATCTATAAAGAAATGAGCCATGGCAATGCAGAAATATGTGAATTCTGCAAATTTGTGCATGCATAACAGAATTTTTCAACAGCAACCTCAATTGCTCAGCATTTAATTTCACTTTTGAATCTGCTGGAACTGAGGTTTAGAATAAAATGGTTTGGTTTCTTGAGTTCCAAAAGAATAGAAACATTTAGAAAAAAACCTGCAGCAGGAAGAAATACACTGAACAAAGGAAAAGAAGAGAAAATAATTCTGCAGAGTTTCACGTATTGGAAACCTATGATGAGATTCTATTGTCCGAGACGGCCAACACTTTAATTGTGGGGGAGGATATTATTCTTCATGATTTGAATTGTGTTAGTTTCAAAATGCTGGAATTGAAGTGGAAAAAGAGCAAAAACAGTGAGAAAAAAAAAAATTTGGCACATCAAGAGAGTATCAAGTGGAAGATAGAGTATCAAAATTCTTTGTTTGCCATCAAATTGAAGGGGAGGTTAGCTTGGTCTTTTGAATTGGTAACAACAAATGGTATTCATCTCTTTACACATCAAAATGGTCAACTCATCAAGTATACTCCTCCAATACTCTCATCTTCTCATTTTCTTCATTAAATACTTTTCTTTTGCCAATTTTATTCCCTTTCATTGTTCTCTTTTGCTTCCATTTCAATTCTTCAAGATTAAATCCTTTTAATTCATGTATGCTATGTTTTATAGTGGTGGAGAAGTAGAATATAAGAAAGCTTATGGTAGTGAAATGTTGTGAGTTGCATTGAGTGAGCTCCACTTATACACATGCTTGAGTGTGAGAGACAGATTAGGTAAATCCTTTGTGAGATTGCATCTTGCTTTATTTTTCAATTGGATTGAAACTACCATACCTACTGATTATTGTTTGGATTGTATTCATGATTGTTTGTGATCTTTAGATGGTCTTAGTTAAATTCTTTTTACTATCTTTTAGGTATTGCTAGGGAATTTTCTATGGAGATGATTTTTAGTTTCATTTACTTTCACGGGGCGTTAAAGACTAAGTGTGGGGGATTTGATAACCATGATTTTACTGCATTATTTTGATTCATTTATGCATGGTTTTGATGTTGATTTCATAGTTTAAATCATGGTTACATTACATTTTTGTGCATTGCATAGATTTTGGACTTAATTACAAATTATTGTATTTTTTGTGTTATTTGATGCTAATATTTGATTCTTATTTTGTAGGCATCAAAGGATCTTGGATTTGGATCTATTTGGACCGAAATTGGGCTCGAATCGGAGTTCAAACGAGAAGATCAAGCTTTGAAGCATTATGGGCCGTTTATCAAGAATAGGACAGATCTGGACCATCCGCTGAAGATCTGGCCGATCCAACTTAACGGGGAGTAGATCTAAGCCATTGATGAAGATCCAGAAGTTTTGATCCAAATCTGAGTTCATCTAGCCATTGACCAAGCCGAATCAATCTGAACCGTTCATTGAAGACTGGGCGGATCTGGGCCATCCAGTGATGATCTGATCGATCCGACCTACGGGAGGGTAGATCCAGACCCTAGATCAACATCAGTACCTTCGGATCGGATTTTAGACAAACTTTCACCGTTGATTTAGCTCCAAATTGATCCCAGCCGTCCGTTTAGATCTGGAACAGGTTCAAAACAGAAGCTACAGTGTTCTTTCTCCTTCGTCGATCTCTCCACGCATAGCAGCTTCGTCCCGGCGACATTTCTTCGGATTTCGACCTCTTTCCTTCTCCAATCCATTTCCAAAGCTTCAACCTCGGTGGATAATCTCTACAGCAGCTCATCCCGATCATTTGGAACCGTCGTTGGGTGTTCTCTCCGACGGAAATCTGCTCTCGGATCTTCTCTGTTCAAGCCCGATTTGGAGGTGGTCTTCCAATCGGCGACTCCGATTCCCATCAGTGGCGCTTGGAGGTGGTCCGCCAGCGTTATTGAGCTTCACTCGACGTTCATCCGCGTTCCACAGCCTTCCATCAGATCCAGAGGCAGATTTCCAGATTTTCGGCATTTTCTTGGGTTTTGGCTTGTTCTAGCTCGTCGAGGGTGGTCCGTCGGCGTTCTTGAGCAATCCTGGAACTGATACGCTGTAGAAAGTCTCCACTGAGGTCCAGAGTTGGGTGGTCTCGAATTTGGCACTCTTGTGTGACGGCTTGAGTGTGAAACTTGTATGGATTGGTTGTGAGTTGGATTGGTTAGGATTTATTTCGTTTTATTAGTGTTCTTATCATTGCAATTTAGCATTTCTTTGTTTTGTTGAAGTTTAATTCATGTTTGGTATTTAGTTTAATTCTTGTTTGATGCTTAGTTAATTGTTTAGTGTTTAAGTTCTAAGTTAGGGTTTAAATTCTGCTTAGATTAGATTTTATTTCTGTCTTGTTATTTCATATTTAGTTTAAGTGTGTTGATGGATTTATCACAACGTAGTGTGACAATGCGTAATGATTTGTTCATTGGCACATAGTTAGGTTTTAGTTATGCTTTAGATTAATTTCTTTACCGCTGTACTTTTCATTTGTTAGATTTAAATTCAAGTTTAATTCCCCCCAATTCCATTTTTATATCGAAAACCCCAAAAATAGGAATAAAATGCGATCCTAAGATTACATCATATTGTTGGTTCCTCGAGAGCGATCCTGGGCTCGTTACTACGACATTATTGTTTAATTAAGGGGTTCAGTGAAATATTAAATTGTTAATTTGATAAGCCTATTTGTGTGACATTTAATATAGATTTTAGGCTATATCACTCATCAAGTGATCTTCAAGTCTACAGATATTCACTCTCTTCCTCCTGATTCTAGTCTCCATTTTTGTAAAGAGGAAGAGGAAATTGTGCAAGGGTTTCTCCACCTTCGATTGTGATTCGAGAAGGAGAAGTTTATAGTGGAGCTTGATTGTGTGGGTGTGTGCCTTGGATTAGTCACCTCAAGGAGGTGGAGACCAAGTAAACCAAGGAGTTAGCATTGTTCTCTTGTTTTCTTGTGTTTTCTTTATTTCTATTTGCTTCCGCTAACAAGATTGTAGGCAAAATCGAAGAAAGACTATTCACCCCCCCTCTAGCCAATAGTAAAGGTCCTATCACTAGTGAGTGAAGTTAGGCAGAAGAGAAGTCCTGGTGAGTGAAGCTAGGCAGAAGGGAAGTCCTGGTGAGTGAAGCCAGACACGAGAAATCCAGGTGGATCAAGGTTGATCGAACACCTGGTGGAGATAAATCCAAGTGGGTCAAAGGGATTGACCAGACACTTGGCACGAGGAGAAAAGTCCAAGTGGGTCAAAGGGATTGACCGGACACTTGGTGAGGGAGTCCTAGTAGGTCAAGGGGGATCGAATGCTAGGCATGATGTACCTACAGGTCATGGTTGACCGGATATTGGTTTAGGAGATTTTGGACTTGGTTTTGAGCAAAAATCATGAGCTGGATCGATCAGCTGATCGATTGGCTCATGCCCAATCGATCAGCTGATCGATTGGGCGAGTCCCCGCGACAAGCCTTCTCCCAATCGATTAGTGGATCGATTGGGGAGAAGTGTCGCGCGAACAGAAAGTCTCCCAATCGATCAACCGATCGATTGGGAGCCTCCAATCGATCGGTTGATCGATTGAGAGGTGTGATTTCGCGCGATAAGCCCTGGATCGATCGGCCGATCGATCCAAACATTTTCTAAGAGCACGGAGGTGCTCTGGATCGATCGGTCGATCGATCCAAAACCTCCCCAATCGATTGGGAGCAATCCAATCGATTGGGATCTGACCGTTGGCATAGATATTAACCGTTGGCGAGCGTTTCTTCAAAATCTTCTTCGATTCTTCTCCACAGGCGATCACAGCAGCTCTCTACAGCGATCTTTTCTTCCTCACCACTAGTTCTTGAAGGTTCTTGGAGGCTCATCCAAGTCAAGAGGCGAGTTGCAACAAGAAGAAGAAGAAGCAAGGATTTTCATTGTAATCTTGTAAGATTCATTTGTATTTTACTTTTTTCTTTCTCATTGTTGTATTGTGAGGTTGTAAGGCTTCTCCGCCTTCGGTAGTTACCGAGAAGGAGTGTTTTTATAGTGGAGGGTGCGTGAGTGTGTGGATCCTTGGACTAGTCACCTCTTCTTGAGATGGATACCAAGTAAATCCCTAGAGTTAGCGTTGTTGTTTGTGTTTCTTGTATTTCCACTGCACATCATCCCAAGAAGCGAGCAACAATGAGTACGACGATCGCGACGAGCTATTCACCCCCCTCCCCTCCCCCCTCTAGCTATATTTCGGTCCCAACAGCCTTAACATGCTGAGTTTTATCAAGGAATAGATCATAGCCTGCAGCACCTTCAGTTTGCCGGTATGGAAGGATAGCTTCTTTGTTTAGTCGCTCCACCTTTAAAACAGGGTGTTGTTCAACAAGGACTAATATTTGTTCTGACCTTATCTCTTCCTCATCACTTTGTACTTCCTCGTCCTTATTGTTGTAGCTGGATGTCTCGGACTTTGAAGCTGCTTTGTAATTATCAAAATGTATAGAAATACGGCTACCAAGAAGATTCCGGGTGGTAACAGACGTTCGTTGCATAGGGATTTGTACTGTTGTTTGTTGTATCATCCAATTTTGTCCCAATACATCTCTTGTGTTGTATGCTTTTCCTGGTAACGCCCGAACTCCATGGCTTGCTAAATAATCCACAACATTCTGGATCTCGTAGGCAAATCCTACATTTAGTGTATTTGACAATCTTCCAACGATGCCTCGGGTAATAAGTAAATTTGCTTCCCCGTTTTGCCAATTCTCGTACCCATGGGTTAGCACAGAGATTTTAATATTTCTATAAAAATCAGAAATTGTTAGCATAGTGTTTGGGATTACATACACTAGTTGGCTGTCGTTTGTTAAGTCTACTTCCATTGTGACAAATATTGCTTGATCCCCTTGCCATATGTTGTCACGGAAGACGACTAAGGCTAGAGTGCCTTCTTCTCTTCTGTGAAGTATTTGTGCCCGAACTTGTATGATTCCCATATGTATGAACTGCATCCCACTCCTTCGTAGTTGTTCAAAGCTTTCAGGTTGGATGAAGGCCCTATCAATTTGATTATTTGTAACAAGAATTGCTTCTTTTGCCCTGTGTACATACACTCTATGGTGTATGTCATCTCGTCTTGAGTGATATAGTACTTCAGATGGTACTATGGCTGCCCTTTCTTGCATAGAAAGTCGAAGTTGTACCTGGAGATCTATCTGTTGTTCCAAGGTTTGATTGTAGGATCCTCCACTAATTCTTCGCGCGACCCTCCTTATTGCTTGATGAGCAACATATCTTCGTCTTTGGTTTCTTCTATAACCTCGTATATGATCTTCAAATAGCAGAGTGGCTTCAGGATGTGTCCTTGTAATAGTGGTTATAGGAGGATCTTGTACAGTTGTTCTTCTTCTCATTATTTCTTAGATTTTTCTTCTTCCAAGATCTTGAAGGGGTTTTTAAATACCAGTAGTTTGCCTTTCTTTTCAGGGATTTTGGCTTCTCCAAGCTTGAGATTGCTGATTTTTCCTGTTAATTCTTCTATTAATGACTCAGGAAATTTTGTTTCTATGGGGGCTTTAGCTTCTAGCTTCTAGCTTCTTGATTCTATCCTCCAAATTATCAAGTTTTTCAAGAATAGTTACTAAGAGTTGTATTTGAGTATTGACATGTTTAATGGAAGTAATAGCACTACTTGCTCGACCACTATAGTTAGCTGGTTTACAAAACCCTAAGCCTGGTGCTTCAATGTTTTCAGTGGCTTGTAAAGCGTCTTTATAAGTACTTGAAGCCTGGGTATGGATGTAGCTCATGAAGAGGTCCAAGATTCTACTTTATGAAGGAAAAGTTCAACTCTTTCAAGTTTCTTCTTCAAATCATCCTCAATAATTTTTTGGTGCTCCACTATTTTTAATACCAGTTCTCTGACCTGTTTTTCTATTAAGAAGTTTATTACAAACTACTTCTCTTGTTAAATCCTCTAACACTTTTACTAATCGTTGATTTTCCTGGTGAGTTTCTTATAAGGCTTCCGTAATTTGCTTGAAATTCTTTATATGGACTTTACTTGATAAGCATACTCTATCGTAGATTATAGAAAGGTTGTGAGCTAATTCTTTGTTGATTGGGTTTGTTTTAGCAAGGTCAAGGTACTCAAGGTTAGAAGTATGTGACTTGGTATACCATTCTTGTATAGCTTCTTCCCAACGTCATGACATCTATAGAATTATGTGAGGTAGGCTTCTGGCTATCCACCTGTCTCACCGAGCTTAAGCTTCTGACTATCCACCTAAGCCTTATAACTGGGCCTTTCTTAGGGCGAATCCAAGTTATCCCTTTGCCAATCTTTTAGCTGTCTCAACACTCCTAGGGTTTGTTTAAACAAGGACTTCTATATTTTTAACTGCTTACAGCTTAGCGAGTGCTAGTTTGCTTCATGCTCATCCGACAGGCTACTGCTGTTTCTTGCAGTCTTAAGCGCACTGCAGCCTTTTGCAATTTACTAGTAACAGCTCGGGTCACCTTATTACAGTTATATTTTTAAAAGTCCTATGAGTAAATTAACCCATAAGACACTTTCAATAAGATATCCATTTTTAGAGTTTGAAAGGAAGTATTTTATTATCACACAATCTAAGGCTTAAGTACCCTGAGCAAGATTACTACTCAGCCATAAAATTAGCTCTGATACCAAAATAAAAGCGTGATGCTTCTAAGTTTCAAACCGAGATAAGTATATAGAATTAGCAAAGAACTATACAGACTCGATTAAATCTTAGGGACTTATAGAGTTTCGAAGAAGGAAGGCTTTTAGTGTGTCGCACTTGATGCCTTGCAACTTCCTAGCTAAGGACTTATATCGGCAACATGGTAAGAGAACCGGGTGCTCATTGGGCCACATCGTCTTTCTTATCCTTTCTTTCTTTTCATATTCTATTTTATAGTAATATTTAAAGTAATTAGAATACTTAATGAGGAAGATTTATATTTAGTAGAAAGGTGGACGGCTCCCCGAGGCTCAGTCCATCTTTATGTCACTCTAGAGATTTGGTATTCTTACAAAAGAGATTATATTCCGATGCTTTTGGATTTTTTAGAAATTTGGGCCCACCATTGCTTTAAGGTGGCGTGTTTTCAACGTCCCTTGTTATCTCTTTTACTGTGGAGAGTATTTTCCACAGTTCCATCCCGATGTCTTTGACTGTTGGTAGGTGCTTTTGCCAGTATGATTGTCATCTTTCTTGGTGTGCTCTGCGTTGAAAATCATACTCTTTGAGCTGGAAGATAAACTCAAGTTCCCGAACACTTGTGATGATTTGGTGGCACACGTATCTTTCAATATCAGCCATTCTTTTTCTTTTGTCATGTTCTTTGGGCAGGAAGATGCCAGTAATTCTGCCAACATCAGCGAACTCATGCTACTCAGCATAAAGTGGATAAGGCTCGAAAGATGCTTTAGATAACAAGGCGTCCTCT
This sequence comes from Zingiber officinale, assembly GCF_018446385.1. Taxonomy (NCBI): domain Eukaryota; kingdom Viridiplantae; phylum Streptophyta; class Magnoliopsida; order Zingiberales; family Zingiberaceae; genus Zingiber; species Zingiber officinale. Next base: position 48,085,657 of record NC_055996.1, on the reverse strand, counting down.
TCTTTCATCTGTTCACCAAACGATGTAATTTCTAACAAGGCGTTGAAGAGCAGGACTTTGATAATGATAGAGGCATCTTATGGAGAAAACAAATCTAGATGTTTTAGATGACTAAATATACAAAATGCTTTAGGGTAAGTGCATTGTCGATAAAAGTTTGTTGCAAAGATTACAACTTTCATGTTTTAAAATAAGTATTCAATATGTACTATATACTCTTAATATCTTTACCTTACTATATTCAAAAACGTAAATGTCCTAATGGGTGGAATATTATTTGTTGATCTGAATTAGTCTTCTGATAAAAATAATATTTAAAATAATTAATAATAAAATAAAATTTATTTAAATATAAATTAAATTTATTTTTATTTAGTGAAATAAGGTTCGGTGGTTATTATTATTATTGTATTCTAGTGAATCAATTGATTATAAGGAGTTTATATAATTATTCAAAGAACCTTTTGTTAGTTTTTCATGAAGTTTAAATTTATACAATAAAGTACAGTTTAATTTGATTATTCCTACTTTAAAGGGGAATTGTCTAATATTTAAAGGTTAGAACTTCGAATTATGATAACGTTGGCAGAGGTCTATGGCTTCCATTCTGAAACAATGTCAATGGATTGATTAAAAACTCTTTACTATTAACTATCGTATCAAAGGTTATCTTCTTGCCAACTAAAAAATAAATAAATAAATAACAGAGAGGGGTTATCTTCTTAGATGCCATAGTTTGTTCCAACTCAATTAAGCCTGACAAACTCATTTGACTGATTAAACTGTTCAATTTACTTGACTTATTTGTACCGTTCATCAAGTTCAACTTAGGTCATGCTTATTTCTCTCATTTTAGTCAAAATATCATAAAATATCCAAGACAATAGATCAAAATGCTCAACTTTTTAAATTATAAAATTAGACAAAACAAAATGGTAGATCATTCCAACTTAAATTGTCTATTCAAAAGATTTGAATTTGATTAAATCATATCAAACTCGATTTTTAACCAGAATGCTGCCCAGAATTTGAACTACTGGCTAATTTAAATTGCTTTCAGATATCGAAATAGTCATAGCTTCATCGACCACCCTGGTTCTTAATCTCCAACAGTTCGATTTCAATGTTTGAGGTGAATTAGATGGTCAATGAAAGTTTGATTGTTTGAGCTTTGAACTATTGCCTTTAAGTTACGAGTCAATAAACAAGTTTTGTAAGATGAATTCACTACTTTTAGTTTCGACTTAAATATCTTAGATCAATGGTTAAATTTAATAAGTTATTTATATGATATAAATAGGTCATGATAAATGACATCAGAGATAAACCATTGTAAGACATGGTAAAAAGTAAGAAAGAGTCACCTGCATGTTATGATGTAGCCACCATTAGTCATCGGCATGTTATGATATAGTCAATTAGGGATGGATTTCGAGGTATGAATTGAAGTTTGTGTTTTGATAGAGGTGTCAAACTTTAAAATGGAGGAGAATGTGACATCTATTTTCCTACATTGTGAGCTGCAAATTAATAAAGAAGCTTTATATAGCCTTTGATAAGAAAGCTATTGTCAACTTAGGTTTTGTGCAATTTTGGGTCATGAACTTGCACGGCAAGAAAAACAACAGTTCATGTTTAATTTATCAGACCCTCCAACACCATCAATTTAAACATATGATAAAGTATGCCATTTTAATTCAACTAAATCGTATCACCTTCTAATGACACAATACTATGAGTGACGGTCAGTCCATGGCAGGACAGCATTGTTGGAACCAACGATAAATGATCCTTAATCTTTATATTAAACCGGAACACGTAATTTAAAAATACAGAGCAGGCAGCAGATGCATGATGAGGCAACGAACAACAATAGATGCACATGCCTGATATACAGGTTGGTTGCCATGCAAATGGCCTGAGCCAGACCCCACAACAGGCGCAGGTGACAAGGACCAATTAATTGGATTATTTTCACTACTTCAATATTCTGTTTAGATCCAATGTTTGACTTTGTTTAAAGTTTAGAAATAACAAGTTCTTATGTTCCATATATAATGGATATAACGACATTGCATTAAAGATGTCCTAATGAAAGAAAATAAAGGTGATCTTTGATCCTAAATAAACTAATATAATTTACAAGCAGCAGATGCATATCCAACATCCTTACCAATTACTCAAAGTCATCAGATTCATCAGAGAACTCTCCACTTTCCTGCAAAATTTAACAAAAAAAAAAAAGAGTATTAAGGCCATGCAATTTTTTAAAAGACTGGAGATAAATGATGACGAACCTCTCTCTTGATATATGCAGCGATGTCCTTTTCAAATTCAGCTCTCTTTTCAGTAGCTTTGTCATAGTAAGAAACCTTTTCCTAAGAAACAAGGCACAAGCGCTATTAATGAAGTACACTGTGGGTTTGATATAGTTGCTTCATTTCTCCTACCAAAAACAAAACAAACTTATGCCCCACCGTAAATACAATATTCTTTGATTTCACATATTGCATGCTTTTTATTAACAATGAAACCACAGAAATCCATGTGCAAATATTAGCAGAAATTACTTCCATGAAGTATCTTCTAACTATACAATGGTGAATTTACATTAGTATTCCCTTCCACAGTGTCTTGGGAGGGTCCTGTGCCTAATTGACCAGTATCACTGACGGAATCTATGTAGTTCCCACAGACTTGGATATAGAAAACATGCTATGCCAAATTTCTAAGCAAACTTTATATGCATCATACACAATACGTGAACATTTAGATAAGCTTAGGTTATCAAAGCATCCCTGACATAAAAATAATAAGAAAAAGTTAATCTTGAGCAACTGACCGGTAAAGAAAAATAGTTAATTAACTAAGTAAACAAATCGTTCTAATTTCTAAAGGACGTGAACAGATGTCTATGCAGGTTAAGAAAATGTCATGTTCAGCCACAAGAACTTATAACTTGATTAAGAAAGCATGTCGTCTTACCTTTGTTATTTCTAGCCTAAGTTTGTTTGATCAGATACAATAGCATATTTAAGGAGCCATAGCCATACCTTGATAAATCATAAATATAATGTAGCCCATTTCACTCTAGTTTTTGAAATTTTAGATCAGTTGACAAACCCTTCATAATGGTACTGATTTAGGTTTCTTTTCTCTGGGGCATGTGCTAATCCACCTTAGACAGGAAGGGATGTTAAACTATATAAAAATAAAATTGGGCGCTGTCCGAACTTAGTTTAAGGACTGCTGATAATGCAGTCAGATTTTTAGCAAACCGATGTATGATGTTTTGGGGTTGAACCAAATCAATCATAAATCATCTCCAAGTTCAAGCTGCCTAGAAAATAAGTCATTCTATTCTATGAAATAGTCATTTCCAGTGACAATGATTAGCCAGGCATCAACTAGCAGACACTTCCTAAACAAGGATCCTAGATATATAGAGATTGAAGTAATAAAAGACTATTTTTTTAAGGACTGCTTAGGTTAATAATTTCAATTAACTCCTAGCTATAAATAGGATAAATCAAACCTAATAAAATTATCTCATTAATTTAATATATATTCTATTTATTTATTTTAATTTCAAAAATATATAATAAATTATTTATTTACCATATAGAGACGCAATGATTTTATATTTTTTTTCTTTTTTAAAAAATATATTTTGATTTATTATTTTTTAATATTTAGGTTAAATTTTTTATTTTTAATTTATATATTAATATTTAAAAAATATTGAAATCATATCAACGTGCAGAATATTGTATCAAAATCGTATAGTTTCAGTCATAAATTGAAACTCAAATACAACTTGAGATTTTAAACCATGCCTATATATATTATAGCATTTTTCTTCTACCAAACAAAACTAAATCATATGCATTGCATTGGTGTATAAAAAGATGCAAGGTCGAACCTCAAATGACATTGTTTTCCATTTCTCCCCACATGCCTTGCCAATCTGTGGAAAAAGACATCATGCTAGATATATTCTTTCTAACAGAAAAAAAAAAAAAAAATCTAAAAGCCATACATCCCGCATTGCTTTGACAGTTGGGTTTTCTTGCTGGTAGGTCTTTCGAAAATCTTCCCTTCAAAAAAAAGGGCACCTCAATACTTGCATAAAATAAATACACTTTTTTCTTTCAAAAATCTCTTCAAGGAAAAACATCATTTGGGAGTGGAAAAACCAAACAAATACCAAAATATGATCTAACTTATCAATACTTGCATAAAATAAAAACACTTTTTTCTTTCAAAAATCTCTTCTAGGAAAAATAGAAGAATTTGGGATGGAAAAACATAGAAATCTCTATCCAATATGATACTATCTTGCAACAAACCCAAATACCAAAATATGATCTAACTTATAAGGAGATCACAGCTTCTTCAATTTTCTTCCACTTGTGGAATCTCCATGGACTTTGGTACATGGGGTTGTTGAACCGTATCTATTCATACAGAATCCTTTCCCTATAAGCAGAATATAATTTTGGCAGCATTGACCAAGTCCGAAAATTATGAGGCACCAAGTTGCATTATGTGAGGTGTTAGCTAGAAGTGATAATTGGACAAGTCAACCAAGCTAAGCAGTCTTGAAGTCATTCTCTTATATTATGTTCAATAAAAGGTACACCACATGAAACTACTATCATGCTCAATACTCTTAAGAGTTCCAAAATTACGCATGACACCTGAGTGGTACACTCAGAAGATAACTAATACCAGGTGTCCTTATTTTATAATATTTTCATCCAAATCAACTTGCCATGGTTGAAATCCTTCGATCCATTTGAAGAATGCTCGACCAAGAACAAATTACATTTTCACCTAGCATCTTAAAGAGAAATTGCACCAAGTGATTCCTTTGCATCATATATACCCACTAGCCTCCACCCTCCATAGGCATCACCTCCAAGGGCGTCCACATCGACATGCCTCCAAACCCTCTGTTAGACAATACTTTCAAGGTCAATACCCAGCCCCAAACACCATGTGATCCTCCATACTACAACTATGTCAATGCCCACAATGCATCAATGAACATGGTTGATGCCCTCATTGACTACTGATTTGAGTCTGAGCACTCACTTCCAGTTCCATATGACGACCTCTAGGATGGCACAATGATTGGGTGCACTGTGAGTTTAAGGAGTTGGGCTAGTGAAGGGGTGCACCAGCATAGTGCTTTGTTCTCAGTCCACAAAAATCCTGATTTCAACATCCTTCACCGTGCAATGATGTGAATGACAGAGAGAGCACCACAAGTCGTTGAGGTCAAGCGAGCTAGAAGGAGATGAGGGTTGTTGGAGGCGAAGGAGCTTGATATGGAGGACACTATTTGATTCAACTCCAAGTATGTTATTGCATCAAATAAGATGAAAAGTATCACCTCCTTCCACAACTGAGTAAAGATAGGTTCAAATGGATTAGAGGGACTCAACTAAATTAAGCAAAGTGGGTAAAAAAAAGTCATAAAATAATGATAAAGTGGTACAAGCTATCAGCTTACAAATGCATCCATGCATACTAAATGCAATTCTGAAATTTTCAGGAGTATACGACACAATATTGAAATCCTGAAGCGGTGATTACTGTAAGTTACGCAAGATAAAATATATAGATAAACAACATAAGATTTGTAAGTGTAAAAGGAACTTAGTACCAAAACAACAAACAAACACAACAAAATAACATATCCACTTATACATACAATTTCTTGTACATTATAAAATTAATTATAATTGATTTTTTTTAATTATGTGAGCATGAAGAGCACTTTTCTCTATGCTCCAAACTCATCTTAAAAATTAAATTGGACTACTACACCAGTAATGATATAACTTAAGTCTGAACTCAACCTCTAGTTTCTTCAGACTATTTGAAAAAGTGGTTTAACCTACATCTCAACGTGGAACAATGCTCATTGCCAAGACCAATTGATCAGACCATGACTGCTGCTGGAACAAATTCTACATGATGGTTGACCAAGTAGGGTAAGGGGTAGGGAGGGCAAGGACTATTCAGTGCTGTGAAGAAACTGAAATACAACAATTCCCATGAGAATTAGGAGAGTTGGATACAAACTAAACTTCAACATTAATGAGCGACTTTGGTAAATTCAAGATCAAATTTCATCAAGATCTATTTAATGTTGCTTTAGAAAAAGGCCATTAGCCTTATTCTCTGAAATGAGGTTGTAAGTAATAAAACACTATTTTTGACTGGCATGCAAAGGATTATTGGCCTTGGTATTCTATCTAACATGGCAAACAAATCAATACATGTGAACTGGAAACAATGAACAGTCAAATTCAAACAAAAGTAAAAGTTCTAGTACACAATTGCAAATTGGAGTAGATTTTGAAATAACATTGTAATTCAAACAAAAGTAAAAGTTCTAGTCCACAATTGCAAATCGGAGTAGATTTTTGAAATAACATTGTAACTGATGCAATACAAGATACAAAGCGTCAAGATGCCATAGCTCGTTTTCTGACCACATTGCCTGCCCTCACACCCAATCATTACAAAGCAAAAATAAGACAGAGTAGAAAAAGGGTAATTTCAGCAACTACATTACCCTACTCGATGACACCTGGAAGGTTAGGAACTCGTATATTGTAACTAAAATAAAACTGTATTTTAACAACACCAGACTAGCAACCATTGTAGCAGCATATCTAGGTCATGATAATATGGCAGATAATCAGATTCTTGAACCTGTATTATAATAACAATACAAAACCAGAAAACGTCCTTACTATCCAGGACCATAACTAGATATAAAGGTCATATCCTACAAAGATGTATACATTGAACGATTGATACAGCCATGGTATCTAAGCCCAACTTTTAAGTTGTAACCTGGTTAGGGGATGAGAGGAGTTTTTGTCCCAAGGGCATACGACCACTAGGAATTGATCCTGCCTCATTATAGTAAATCTGCCACCCTCTTACCCGTGAAGACTAATGTGGCTCCACATTCAACAACATAGGTAAAAGTGCTAATTGGACTCAAATAATCCCAAAATATCAAAAAAAAATTCTTTATATAAAAAAAAGGTAAAACAAAGGACAAAAATAGAAGCCCAGCGCCTATTACGATAGACAAACATAACAAACACAAAATATAAACGGAGAGAACAATCCGAAACCTTTACACGCAGCCAATCTCCTCAACACTAAGAACAAAAGAATTAAGCCCCAAGATGCACTCAACAACTCTAGCTAAAGACAAGAAGGAACCTAAAAGGAAAAAAGAACCTTATTTATTTATTTATTTATTTTGCTGAAGTGCTAATACAGATGCAAAAAAATAAATCACTAATCTAACACGGCGTTGCAGACAACGATCCAACTGCAACAATCAAACTATGCAAGAAACAGATGCCCCAACATAAAAAACATGAAGAAACCCAATGGCCGAGATTCGATAGGCGGCAGTTAAAAACAAAGGGGGATAGAGTTGAACAAGGCGTACAGAAAGAAGAAGAATGCTGTGGGGGGTTTCTTCGGCTTGTGGCGGTGTTGGTGCTTTGCGGAGGAGGAAGGTTTCGGCTTTGATTTCGACTTCTTGGAGGGCTCCCTTTTGGACTTCATGGCGGTCTCAGCGTCGGCGGTGGTCTTCACTTTCTTCGCCCTCGTCTTCATCCCCAATCGATCGCGTCACTCAGTCTGTCGCTACTCCGATTGTTCATTATCTGCGGACTTGAATCGGACCAAGATTTGTAGTCCTCACAACCCGTTCGACTGGAGCCGTTGAAATATCAAAAAGATAGCGCACTCAAATTGAGACGAATAAATTGTTTTTTAATATCAAAAGGTGCATTTAAAATTATCAAAAATTTAAAAGACATATTTAACTTTTTTATTTTTTAAAATGCACGTTTGCTTTTTATTTTATCTCTCCAGTCAAAATACTGCATCAATAAGAAAAACAATTCAAAGAATAATATGAATGTGAGGTTGATTTTAAAATTTATATAACATTAAAATGGTATTCATATTAATTTTTAAAACACAGCATCATTATTTTTTTAAAAATCTATCACTAGTGATACTATTCTTTCAAACCTAATACATTGCTGTTTTTTTTTAATGCAACAACATGGTTAACGAGATGGGTAAGTTGTTGTTGCATAACACTAATTCCACACGCGATGCGAATCCAATTGGCAATTGTCACTTCGCTTTTACCACCCCTTATTCCCTCCACCTCTAGTTGGATAGTTGTAGTGCACACTTGTAGTCCACATGACATAGTAAAGTTGGGAGCGCATGATTTTATGATCGGGAAGATTTAAGGTTCGATTTTCGGAGTGTCATTGTCTGGGGTTAACGTCCCGGTCATGCGCTTTCAGCTGTGTATCTGTATTTACCTCCCTCCATATCTGTAGGACCGACTCTAGGGGGTTGCTGATGTGACAGTTCCATATTTTTATTGTAGTGCACACTTGTCACTAATTGAGACACGGTTTGAGAAAAAAAGAGGAGAAAAAAAATCCTCAATAGTTGTCATATTTTAAAAAGAATATTAAAAAGATTTTTATTTCAATATTATTATAGTAATTTTTTTTGGTATTAAGTGCATAATATTTAATTCAGAATTTTAATGTATAGTTAAGATTAAAATTAAATTAGTTGTGATCTAATTAGTTATGTCAAGTATGCATGTATAAATTACTTAATAGATATTGAAGTCATTATTATAAACTAGGCAATTACTAAGTTCTAGTAAAACTACGCACATGAAATCATGATTAGAATCACACATAAGTTGAGTTGTGATCCAATAATAAATTGCTAGCTGAAGATAGGATCGACTTAAGGTATAGACTATTCAGACTTATGCCAAATCTCAAATTTATTGAAACCCCATTATTTTTAATATTTTAATTTTAATTTTTTTTTAAAATAGTCATCGTAATTTTTAATAAAAAAATATTGATGCCATTCACTTTTATCAATTATTGGTACCAATTAATTTATAATATTAAATTATTTCATAGTTTTTTTATAATTATTATTTTTAATTATATGCTATAATACCTAATTAATTTTCTTTTTCAATATCTGTCAAAATTCCTAACTGTCGATTATCAGGTAACTTTTTTTTATCTCCCGTAGTATTCAATGTTTTTTTTTCCTCAATAATTGTTTCGTACCTTTCTTCTCACTCATCGATAATACTTTTAAAAAATGTTCCTTTCCTTCCTCGCTTTTTCTTCTCATTCATCGATGAATTAAGATTTTTTTATTCATATAACGCAAAGTAGAATGCTAATTTTTTTAAATATTTTTTTTTTCAATTTTCATGAAGTCTTTAATCATATTGGTGGCTTTAATTGTGTTATTTTTATTATTTTTTGTCCTTTTATTTTTTATTTTTTTTGTCTTTTCTTATGCTCTTGTTGCCTAGTGCCGTACTGTCGCTTTTTTAATTTCAAAGTCCATTTTATACCTGTCATAAAAATTTAATTAATAATTTTATATTTTAAAAATATAGAAAACTAAATTTTATAAAAAATCTATTTTTAAAATTAATATTTTATTTTTTTCAAATTTATTTAAACCTGTCATTGTGGGACCCAATTCTGAATGAAAAAAAGATAAAAGAAAAAATTTATTTTTTTAAAAAAATATTAAAAGTCTAAAATTAAAAAAAAAAAATCCTAAGGCCTCACAAAACCTTGAGACTGCTCTGATTAGAGGCTAAATGAATTAACTCTAAATAACGAAGACTTGGGTGACAAAATTTTAGCCGGAGGCTAGGTGAACCAAGTCTAACTGTGTGGAATCAATTGACAGTTAATTGCTTGGGACAAGCCCAAGTGTGTGGAATCAGCTCAGAGTTAATTGTTTGGCATAAATCCAAGTGTGTGAAATCAACTAAGAGTTGATTGCTTAGCAACCCAAACAAGATGGGTCAAAATATAGTCAAGTAAGTGTGGATAACTTTAAATTTTATATCCTACTCATTATGAGTAACAACTACAAGAAAGTGGTCCGATTGTTCTAGACGATCGAAGGGAGTTTAGGGCGATTGTTTGGTGATAACTCTCGGTGAAAGATTTTAGAGTATCCATGCAACCGTAACTAGGTCAGGGCAACCAGTGGTGGATCTAGGGGGGAGCGGGAGTGTGCTTGAGCACCCCCTTGCTCTCGGAAAATTCCACCAGCATGCTGCAGTCCAAGGGGCAGCGAGAAGGAAAACAAGCTCTGACTCCCTTCTTTGAGGACCTTCTTCCTTTTTTGTCTGGATCTGCCACTGCCGCAACCAGAGTGTACAAGCAACCAGAGAAGCTTCGAGGCGACCGAGAGATAAAGTTAATCAACATTCTGAGTGATTTGCGTCAATATCAAATTTGACCCCTCTTTAAGCAACCAAAGAGCTTCCAGTCGACTAAAGAGCTTCGTTAATGTTATCTCACGGATAAAAATTATAGCATCATCAGCATTGATCTAGGTGACCAAGAAGGCTCCAAGCGACCAAACAAGCATTATAAAAGGAGTTTCATGGCATAACTTATTCATTCATCTCTTAATCTTTTGTGCTTGTGCTCTAGTGCTCTCTCACTTTTCATGCTGCGATAGGCTACAACCTATGCTTAAGTTCTTATCGACAACACTTAGAGTAAATTTTCATTTATGTTGTGTTGCCTTATTTTTATTATTGTACTTAATTTTTAGATTCTTTTTTATAAGGTTTCTCCACCTTGGATAACTTTAAAAATAAGAATCATATTTCTATTATTGTAGTGTGTGCCTATTTCTTCCTTTATTTAATTGTACTTAACTTAAATTTCTGAGTTAACTGCTAAATTGTTAGATTAATATTTATTTCTACTATGCCATTACTCTATTTATTTATTATTTCTTTAAATATCAGTTCATAAAATTTGTAACGTTATTCACCCCATATAGCAACGAGTTCGATCTTATAATTTGGTATCAGAGTGGGTTGAGCTAATAATACACTAGGTAAGCCTAATTAGGTGCATGTCTAAGCTAGGTAAAGAGTGCCCTACATGGTGCATCTAGTCAATTGGAACTAGAATAAACTAACTCACATCACGTTAAACCAAGCAGACCAAGGCATTGTATTAAAGTTGATTTAGCTCCAAATTCTTAAATTAGCTTTGTCTTAGGAAGTAGTTTTTGTTATGATACTCAAAAAAACCTTTGTGTCTTGCCATGACCTAGAAGCTAATTTTAGAAACTCTTGCTCAATTAACCCAAAAACAAAACTTGGATCTAACATAGGGTTAACTGTATGCTTTGTGTCTTAGGAACTTTGTGCTTTGGTTAATAACCCAAGCCTAGCCTAAACTCAAATCCAAGCCCTAATTACAATCATACGAAACTCAAACCAAACTCATATCCTGTCCTAAACCTTAATACAACTTGAACAGATATTTTCTTTGAGAAATGTCTTTGCAGGAAAGATTCAACACAACCCACCCTCCTTTTATAATGATAAAAGTTTTGCCAGTTCGAGGAGAAAAATGGAAGACATTCTTCAAACCAATTCAAAATATTGTTAATGCATACAAAATGGAACCAAGTTACCAAGAGACTCAAAATGTAAGTTGTGTCAACTTGACTCATGGACAAGTAGCATGAAGTAAGAAGCTCGAACAAATGCAAAAGAAACAACCATAATTCTTTGTGGTTAGACGCCACCTCAAGTTGAGAAAGTCAGATCATTTAAAAATGCAAAAGAGCTATGGGAAAAAGTTAATTGCCAAAAATGAAGAAGTTGAGCCAATATGCTGCATCACACTCATCACCAAGTTAGACTCATATAATTTTGACAAATAAAATTCAACACGAATGGATGCTGGATAGTAGTTTCTCCAGACACATGACCAAAAATAAAGAAATGGGGACAATCTGCTTCAGAAACAACAGAAATCAGAAAAGTGCTCGGGTTAGGTAATATAGTATTAAATTTAAAGTTATTCATTAAAAGAGTTTTATTGGTAGAAAACTTAAGTTTTAATTTACTTAGCATTCTTGGTGCAACTAGCGCTGATAATCAAACTTATATTTTTTATGTATGACAAATGATTTAAAGTTAGATATTATGCGTTTAATATGTAAGTTAAGTGTGCAGGTCACTTAACATGGAAAGTCCTAATGTGTTAGGAAGACTAGACATTAGACATCGGAAAGACCTAGTGGGTCGGGATGATTAGACACTAGGCAAGGAGTCCTAGTGGATCAGAAAAAGTAGACACCAGGTAGAAGACCAAATGAATTGATTTGGTAGAGGACTTGATGGGTTAGCTGGATCAAACATCAAGTAAGGAAAGTCCTGATAGGTTAATCAGACACTATGAAAAGGTAGAAGTCCAAACAGGTCAGTTAGACCATATGTTTGGCAGGTAATTAAAGTAAATCCTGGAGAGGTCTTTTGTTTTGGGAGATAGTGAGGACACGTTCCAATTGAGGCTATCTTAGGTATTGATTTGACTAAAGAAACCAACGAAGATTTCTAAGTCAAGATCAGATAGTCCTAATTGTCAGACTTATTCATGCACAATTATATTGTTTCTAACTTTATTTTACATGACCATTATTATTTCTCTTGCTATGGTAACTTTATTTTGTAGAAAAATAAAGTTCAAGGTGATTGAAAGATTCTATTGATCGAACCAATTGGTTCAGTCGACCGATCCCATGTGATGAGATCATATCAGATTCAAATTAAATCAAAGAAGGAAATATTGATTTGGTCGACCAATAGAATGATCAGTCGACCGATCTTATTTGGTAACCAAAGATCAGATAAGATCGGATCAAGCAACAAAGGAAAAATAGAGTTTAGTTGACCGAACCAGGATTCAGTTGACTAAACACATATGGTAAGCAAAAATCAAATAAGATCGGATCGAGGAGAAAATGGAAATTCATATGTTCAGCCGACCAAACAGGGAGTCGGTCGACCAATATAGGTTGATTTTATGGAAGATATGATTTGGGGCAGATCATGAACTTGAATGCAAAGTTGGATAGATTTTGGAGTTCGGTTAATCGGATGAAAAACTTATAAAAGCTGCCTTGAGGTCCAAGGTTATAATCAATTCCCTCATCATCTCATCTTGCTTTTATTGCGTCTATTTGTGCAAGTGCTACTACTACGACGCCATGAGACTCTCTAACAATTACGCTAAACATTCTACTCTTCATGGGTATTGTTTTACTACTTGCATTTACATGCAATCTTGACGTTGTATTTCTCTCTTTTGTAATGGAATCACATAATATGAGATTGAGACTTTCCGCAGATGGATTTCAATCATTTGGTCAGTCAGGACAATAATATTCATCTTGGCCAGTTATATTAACATCGTACAACTTATCACCATGGATGTGTATAAAAGATGAATTTATGTTCCTTACAGTACTTATTTTTGGTCTAACTAATCCCAAAGAGAAGATAGATATTTTCTTGTAACCTCTGATTGTCAAGTTGAATGAATTATGGAATGTAGGGTCGGTAACTTATGATGTTGTAAGTAAAACTAATTTTAGATTGCATGCTACATTATTATGGATGATCAATGATTTTTCAACATATTCAATATTGTCGAGATGGAGCACGGCTGATAAATTTTCATGTCCACACTACATGACAGAGTCTTATGTGTTTTCATTACCTTACAGTGGGAAGGTATTTTGGTTTGATAATCACCATAAATTTTCACCACTTTATCACTCTTTCAGGCGAAATAAGAAAAATTTTCTAAAAAAATGTTAATAGTCAGAAAATCCCCTCAAGTCCATGCTTCAGGTGAACAAATCATTGAGCAAATATATAGTTATGATTTTCTACCAGTATCTCAATCTGGTTCCAATGAGATAAATAAATATATTGTTAGGATGTGCAAGTGTGGTTGGAAGAAAAGGAGTATTTTTTAAGAGTTACCATATTGGAAGTATCTGCTTATGCGACATAATTTAGATGTCATGCATATTGAGAAAAATTTATTCGATAATATCTTTAATACTGTGATGAACGTGCCTGGAAGAACTAAAGACACTGCAAAATCACGTGAAGAATTAAAAAACTAGTCAATAGACTAGAGTTGCATCGGAATGAAATAACCAATAGATTTCCAAAGGCTTGTTATACATTGGATAAAGATGGTAAGCAATCTTTATGTAGTTGGTTGAAAGAAATCAAATTTCTAGATGGGTATGCCTTAAATATGGTTCGATGCATAGATATGGACAGATTAAAGTTGTCTGTGTTGGTGCGGGAAGCATCCGACGATCGAACCTGAGTTTTGATAATGGCAAAGGATTCAAAGTTAAGGGTTGTTGTTATCTAACATGTTGAATGAGTGTTTCAGGAAAGTCCTAACTGCGGTTAGGCAGGTGAAAATCCTAGGGGGTGGTAACCCTAGGTCCTAGGGGGCGGTAACCCTAGGTGGAGAAAAGTCCTAGCTGCGGTTAGGCAAAGGGAAAACCCTAGGGTGTGGTAACCCTAGGTCATAGGGGGTGGTAACCCTATGCGGAAAGGCTTGGCAGGTCGATGGCTTCAGGCAAAAGTCCTAGGGGGTGGTAACCCTAGGTGGAAAGTCCTGGTGTCGCGAACCAGGTGAAAGACTGGACTAGCCGGGAAGCGGATGTCCAGCAGAAAGTCCGGAAGCGTCGAGTGCAGAGAAAAAGTCCAGTCGATTTGGAGGATCGCACTGGCAGCAGGTAAATCTCCTGAGTGGAGTAGATGAGGACGTGCTCCCCGTAGAGGGAACAGTAGGCGTCGGGTCGACTTAGGGTTTCCGGTTGGAAATCCGAAGTCAGACTCGGACAGTCCGAAGACTGTCAGTTCTTCTTTACTATGATTTATCAGATTCTAACATTGTCTTGCAGGGTATTTGCTCGTACTAACCTTGTTTTGCATGAAAAAGGTGGTCCGGGCGCCCGGGATGGATCCGGGCGCCCGGGATGGATCCGGGCGCCCGGGCGCCCGGGATGGATCCGGGTGCCCGGAGGTTCAGGCGCCCAGAACAGGTCCGGGCGCCCGAGACCAAGTTTTATCCCTGCCGCGACTTCGCCACGTGGAGCATCCTGGTTGGTGGGCCACGTCACACTCCAGGCGCCCGGAAGGGATCCAGGCACCCGGAATGTCATAAAAAAAGAGGGTCGAGGGAGCAGCTGAAACAAAAAAAAGACATTCTAAGCTTTCTTCTGTGAAGTGCTGCCATCGAGACGACCTTGAAGTGCTACGACTCGACGCCGACGACCCAAAGCTCAGACTCTTCGATCTTTCGTTGTCGGTATTAGTTTTAGCTTTACATAATTGCAATCTCTACTGTTGTGAGATCTCGGAAAATTTAAATAAATAGGGTTATTTCCGAAATAGCCTTATAGAATTTTTCCAGAATTTTTTAGAAATTTTCTGGGAATTTTTCGGAGCTTGTACGACGAATTTTGAGGGGACGAATTAACGGGTGCGGATAAGGCCTGTTTGGGATACCCATTTAAGTGAGGAATTATTTTATTTATAAATTCCTTTTCTCTTTATTTCCGCCCCAAAACGCCGATCCCAAACTTCTTCCCCGATCTCCCCTGCTCGAAGCCACACCCTTCGTTCCCTCTCGTCTTCCTCTGTTCTCTCTCTCTCGGGCGAATCAGAGGCGACGGGAGCAGAGCTTCTCCTTCGGTGATCATCCTCAGTCGCCGGAGCTTGCTGGAGCCCGATCGGACCTGCGGAGTCCAGATCTTCTTCGGCCTTGGCAAGCGACAGCGGCGGTCGGCCATCTCCGCCCTAATCGGTTTCGTCGGAGGGAAATTAGGGTTGTCACTGATCTTGGAGGTAAACTTTGTTGGAATTAGGTCATTGTTTGATTAGTGATCTCCTAATCCTTCTTCCCTTCTTCTTCTCGGTTCCATGGATGCCGATTGTACTCGATTGTCGCCATCTAGGGCTGGAGATACTGATTGTGCCCTGGCTGTGATCTTGGAGGCAAGGATCGATTCTTTGTGGTCTGTTCTTGCTCTTCTTCCTTGCCGCTGGCTAAGGTCCCTGTTGAGGTAAGATTAGGTGCTGATGATTTGTGATTTTCATTGTTTGATCTACTATTTGATCTAAATAATTCTATCAGTGAAGGGTGTTTGAGTTGTCGGGCAATGCCTAGAAGAGTTGCTGCTGGATCAGTGATCTCCTTGATTGATCTCTTGTTGTA
This sequence comes from Zingiber officinale, assembly GCF_018446385.1. NCBI lineage: Eukaryota > Viridiplantae > Streptophyta > Magnoliopsida > Zingiberales > Zingiberaceae > Zingiber > Zingiber officinale. The sequence continues at coordinate 48,069,455 of NC_055996.1, read as the reverse complement.
ATCCGATTGACTTCCAGTGAGGTTGAGTGTCCTGTGGATCTAGAATTGGGTTCTGTGGCTTCTGGGTTCCGGCAGCACTCCTTCCAGCAGCTCATCTTTGGCTGCGGATCAAGGGCAGTGGTTGAATTGAGGTAAGTGTAGAGGTAGTTGATACTTGTTGTACTAGATATGATTTAGTTGTTATGTGTAGGTATTTGATCTTGGCAGTAGATTATAGTATAATTGTGATTTCATGATCATATGTAGGGTTGACCAGAGGTTGTAATTAGTGGCTGATTGTAATCAGATTTATATACTTAGATTAAATTAATAGAATGATTAGGGTTAAGGCGATTAACCCTAGTCAACTATTGGATTTAATCTAAGTTTAGATTTCTAATTTAATTGGTGATTAGGGATTAGGTAACTAACCCTAATTGACCGTTAGATTAATTAGGTAGGTTGTGATTGAAGTTGATTAGGGTTTTGCTCTAATCTAGTTTTAGGGGTTTTATTTAGCTATTTCATTTGAATTTAGCTAAATAAAATGTACATGTGTTTGTTGACGCAGGATTCTGATTCGAGACGGGCGTCTCGAAGTTGACATTGGACTAGGACTGGATTGTACCTTCTATTTGAGGCGGGTACCCTTTGACTTATCTCTTGATAGTGTCTTTTGATATGTGCAGTTTATATATATACTTGCTAGTGATTGGTAGATTTAGCACTTCCCTGGTTATAGATTATTCGATACTTGTAGACGGTTACTAGTGATTGGTAGTTCAACACTTCCCCTGGATTTAGGTTTAGTTGATACCTATCACATGCTTCATCTGCTAGTTGCTTTACTTCAGGATTGGATATTTTATCTCTTGCCATGTGTATATATGTTCATAGAGGTGGATATCTATAGTGCTCTACTCTACTGGATTAGTTGCTTTACATGTGTGATACATGCTCTTGGATACATGATACTTACATCATTGTATATGTGATGTCTTTGGATTTTTGCTGTTTATATCATGTTTATATATATGCGTTTACCTTTGGGGCACACACATATATGGAGGAGGCTATGTTCAGGTATGACATACTGTAGCCGCATGCACCATATCGCATGATTGCATGCTGGGCGATTGACGACTCCATTGTTGTTGAGCTCGTCGGCCGGCTACATGGACCTCTACACACGTGACCACTGCATGGGTAGTGGCACAGCACTTAGGGTGTGTATGGTAGGTTGCTCTGTAGTGCTCCGCTGGTCCGCTCATGGGTAGTGTGACTGCAGCGTGGTAGCAGACAGGGGTCCCTCCCCGTCATTGCGTACCGGGAGATGAGAGCATTGCGCTCCCTCACTATGTTTGAGGTAGGAGGATAGGTGTACTCCGACAGCATCCCGTCCACTCGGTCACTCTTCAGGGGCAGTGATGGCAGAGTGCACGGTGTCACAGCCCTACCCACTCGGTCTCACCATTGTGTGTGAGATGGCTGACTGGTTGACAGGGGTGACCATGTCATATTGCATCATATGCACGGATTGCATTCGTTATGATTGATGCATTTTGGTGATTGCATATGATTGACATGCATACAGGATACATGCTTTTGCTCTGACTATCTTTGTCTGTGTATGTCCACAGTTATTTGTCCAAGCCTCGCAGGTGAGTACAGTTTATTTCAGTATCGCATTTCTTATTATTTGTGCAGTAGACTGTGTTACATGCCTATTGTTGGTTACTGCATTTTATTCAGTTATGCATATGTGTTATACTGATAGGAGACTGTACTATAGACTTTATGGTTTAGGAGGCTGTACCTTAGGATATTACTGGTAGTTATATATTGCTGTACATATCTATTGGATTACCTGCTGAGTTCTTGGGACTCACCCCGTTGTTACTATTTTTCAGGTTGAGGCCGTCGGGAGATATTCCAGTCGCTAGCCCCATTCAGCGAGGATTTTCTTTGTCGGATTTTATCCTGTTTTTGCATCTTATATACTTGTATTGTGGGTTGTATTGTAGACATTGACATTCGGGTTTACTACTATTGTTTTCCGCTGCAGATATTTTCCGTTACTTCGTGGATTTGGTTTTCTTCGATGTAGTGGAGTAGGATGTTTACATATATCTTCGAGATTCTATATCGTCTTTCCTTATTATACTGCGTGGATTGATTATATGTTGACTTATGTGGATTGTTGATATAAACTGCGTGGCTTGTTCTTATTTGTATTGTATTATTCCGGCCGTGTGTGGCCGAGGTATGGAGATATATGTATACTGAGCTTTATATTGTCCGCCGTACAGGGGAGATGCTGCCGAAATTTCTTCGGACAGGTACTACCTGGGGGCGTGACAACTGTATTCCAGTTGTAATATTTTACGAGCTTATAGTTGTTGCCCACGGAAAGCGATCAAGGATCGCGGGCCTTCGAGTAGGAGTCGTCCCAGGCTCCGAACGAAGTAAACTCCCTGTGTCGTTCTGTGCTTGCTTTACTTTTTTCGCTGCGTTACTTAATTTTACGATTCCGATATTTCGAAAAACGAAATAGCCACGAGCGCTATTCACCCCCCTCTAGCGCTTTTGATCCAACAATTGGTATCAGAGCGGGGTTGCTTTGAATTGGTGCAACTACCATTCAAGCATTTTTAGTGGCTTTGTCGTTTATATAGGTTAAAAATATAACCTTACGCCTTTCGTTTTTTCCCTCCAAAACTGTTTTTGAAAAATTAATTTTCATCTTTTCACCATTGGTTGGAATTAACAAAATATTGCATTTTCAAAAATTTATAGTAATATTTTTTAATAATATTTTAATAATATTTTATTATTTTTTCTCAAAATTCCTGAATTACTATTTTTATTTCTCTCCCACATTACTAATCCAAGACTAAGTCTTGGAACAAGTTTTATTGTGTTTATTTTGCGAGATTGTCTTTCTAAGATGACCCATCAAGAAGGCTACAACACTGCTCGCCCACCGCTCTTCTCCGGAGATGATTTTGGAGATTGGAAGGGTCGGATGGAGGCGTATCTCCAGACTCACTTTGAAGTCTGGATGATCGTCAAAACCGGGCTTCCACTGGCAACTAACGGCGCCAGAAAGCCACTACCGTACGAGAACTGGGACGCGAACCTTATCAAAAAGGTAGAAGCAAACGCAAAAGCAACGTATACACTTCAGTGTGGCTTAACGAATAAGGAGCTGAATCGCGCCAGCCCATTCTCAAGTGCCAAGGAGCTGTGGGAGAATCTGATTGAGTTACACGAAGGTATTCCTGATACAAAAACAGGTAACCATGTTTTAATAAATAAATTATTTGAGCAGACTAATACTAGTCCGGCCGAGGAAGGTGTTGCGTTATTTGCAGGAACAAGCAAGACGAAGAAAGCACTGAAGGCAACATGGTCCGAGTCATTAGATGAATCCGAATCGGACGAAGAAGAGCAAGCGAGCCTTCTCACTCTACCAGTACTAGCACATGTTGTTGAAGCTGAGTCCGAGTTCGAGCCCGATTCAGAAACCGAGAGCGAATCAGACACCGAGTCCGAGCGAAGCCACGGATCCGTATCCGTTTCTGAAGGACCCAAAACCACTGTAAGTGCTCTAATTTCAAGTATTAGCTTAGATGATTCAGAAAATTTAATTCCTTACTTATTAAAGAAGTTGGATAAATCCAACGTCCGGGTTAAGTCGCTCCAAAAGGAGGTAACAACCCTTAAGGAAGCGACTGACTTGAGTGCTTTAACTGAGCTAGTTCAAATTGGAAATTCGACTCAAGTCCAACAACTTGAGGAAGAAAATTCTAATTTGAAAACTCAAATTAAAGAACTCAAAGACACATTGGAACGGTTCACCTTGGGTTCCAAGAATTTGGATCTAATTCTTGGAAAACAACGAGCCATTTACAACAAATCCGGACTTGGATTTAAGACCAAAACAAAATATAAATCATATCTGTCTCTAGTTAATAGAAATAATAGAAACATAATTCAAGCATGGGTCCCCAAGTCTAAATTGATTAATCAAGTTAGACTTGGACAATATTGGATCCCGAAGGATCAAATATACTACCTCGATAGGCCATATCGAGGCTATGATCCAGGGGGAGTTAACAGAAAAACCATTAAAATTAAACAAAATTAAATTAAATTAAATTAAAAATTTGAAATTAAATTAAATTTAAATCTCAAAATTTGAAAGTAAATTATGTTAGAGTGTATACTAAAAGCCTAGCTTTTGGTATAAACATTTATCTAGAAATAAGAATCACATTGGTCAAATGTCTATATTTATGATAAATGAAGTTGTTCAATTAATTTATATTGTAGATAACATGGTGTGTGGTGTCACACACAGAAGATCATGTTATCAGTACCTTATAAATTATAAACAGTAGCTCACGACCATAATGGAAAGGAACAAACCATTGGAAGGTCGTAGTGTAATTAGGTATTAGTTTATCTTAACTATATAATTACACTAGTACACTTAGAGTGTATTGAGTAGGACCATTAGAGGTCGTTTCTTTTATACTGACTTTATAAAGAAACAAAGACCTCAGTTATTATGGAAGTGTGTGCTCTTAATCCTAATATAATAACAAGCACATATATTTGATATTTATTTCTTTAATTTATCAATGGGTGAAATTTAGTTCGATGAATCAATAAGCCCGATAAGTTGGAAAATGATATCACTTATAGTGTGTGTTGTTGATTATAGAAGGAAACTGTATCCTAGTGATCTAGGTTGAGAATGTCCTCAAGAGGAGCTCATAAGGATTGTCATGTTAAACCCTGCAGGTGGACTTCGTCCGACATGACGATGAAGTTGAGTGGTACTACTCTTGGAGCTAGATATTAATTAAGTGAGTTGTCAGTAACTTACTTAATTAGTGGACATTTGTTATCTTAAACACAGGGAGACTAACACACTCATAATAAGAAGGAGCCCAAAATGTAATTTGGGATTGGTGCGGTAGTTCAATAATAGTTCTTTAGTGGAATGAATTATTATTGATGAAATTAAGTTGTGTGTTCGGGGTGAACACGGGATGCTTAATTTCATCGGGAGACCAAAACCAATTCCTCCTCTCGGTCCCTATCATAGCCTCTAGTATATTGAGATTTATACCCACCGCATACCCACCTTCTTACCCATCCAATTGGGCCGGCCAAGCTAGCTTGGAACCCAAGCTAGGACCGGCCAAGACCAAGTGGATGAGCCATGTAGGTGGCCGGCCAAAGCTTGGGTCCCAAGCTTAGGTGGCCGGCCACTAGAATATTAAAAAGGATTTTTTCTTATGTGGATATTATGATTTTAAAAGAGAGTTTAAAAATTAAAAATTTCCTTTTATAGCATTCTACAAAAGATTAAGAGAAGAGATTAATCTCTTTCCTTATTTGTAGTTTAAAAGGATGATTTTAATTTTTGGTAAAACTTTCCTTATTTGTAAATCATCTACATGTTTAAAGAGAGTTTAAAATTTGAAATCTTTCCTTATTTGTTGATTAAAGGAGGATTTTAAATTTTAAGAAAACTTTCCTTTTAACCATATTCATGATTTAAAAGAAAGTTTAAAATTAATAATTCTCTTTTATTAGTTTCTACAAAAGATTGAGAAAAGATTTGATATCTTTCCTTATTTGTAGATTAAAAGAGATTTTAATTTTTAGAGATAACTTTCTTTTTATCCACATGTTTAAAAGAAAGATTTTAATTTATTAAATTTCCTTTTTATAAACCAATCATGAAGGGATTAAATTATTGGAGAAATTTTATAAATTTCTGGAGACAAATTAGGAAGTTTTAATTAATTAAAACTCTCCTTGTTTGTAGCTTTTATGTGGCCGGCCAAATAAAATTGAGAAAGAAAATTATTTTAATTAAATAATTTTTCCTTTTCAATGGAAAAAGAATTAAGGAAATTTTTATTAAATTTTCCTTATTTACCAGAATCAAGGATTATAAAAGAGGGGGTAGAGGAGGCTTCATGTGAACATCTCTATTCTATTCTTCCTTCTCTTTTCTCCTTGGGTGTGGCCGGCCCTTTCTTTCCTCTCCTCTCCTTTGTGTGGCCAAAACCTTCTCATGGTGGAGATAGCTTTGGTGGCCGGATCTAAGAAGGAGAAGAAGGAGAGAAAAGAAGCCTCTTTTCTAGCATCCCTTGGAGCATGGTGGTGGTGGCCGAACCTCTTCATCCTAGAAGAAGTTTTGATGGCCGAAACTTACAAGGAAGAAGAAGGTGTTTGGTGGTTTCTCATCTCGGAAGATCGTTGCCCACACAACGTCCGAGGTTAGAAGAGGAATACGGTAGAAGATCAAGAGGTTTTTCTAAAAGGTATAACTAGTATTTTTTCTTTCCGCATCATACTAGTTATTTTTGGAAATAATACTAAATATAAGAGGCATACGATTCTAGAGTTTCGAATTTGTTTTTGATATAGTGTTCTTTTGTTTTTCTTTTCCTTGTGATTTGATTGTTGTTTTCGGTTAACCTAAAGTTATTTTAGGAAATTAAATATTAGCTTTCCATAAAAGGTTTTGTCTAGTCGGTGGTGGTTGCTCCCATATCTAAGAAGGCCATGTGCCTCACCACGTCAGTACTGGGAACCAATTATGGAAATTAATATTTAATGGAATTAATAACTTAAGGTGACTTGGGTCGAACGTGTTAAGTTCCGCAGGAGATCCAAGTCAAAACCTAAAAGAACAAATAGATTAAGTTTTGGATCAAACGTGTTAAGTTCCGCAGGCGATCCAAAATCTAATTTAAAAGAACACATGGTAGCTAGGAAAAGGTTCAGACCTTTGTACAAAATTTTTGTACAGTGGAACCTCTAGGTTTTCCGAGTAGCAACCAACAAATTAAAATTCAAAATTCAAAATTAAATTAAAAATTCAAACTTAAATCAAAATTCAAAAATTCAATTTAAATCAAATAAAAATTTAGAAGGATGATCCAGAATAGCTGGCACCCCTAACTAAACTACCCGACTGGGTAACTGAACTTAATCTACCCGAAATGGGTAAACAAGAGTAGACTACCCGGCAGGGTAATTAAGGTTAGAAAAAATGGGCTAGGTTTAACTTGACCCACGGTACTGGTGAAGTTTTTGGATGATAGTAAGTTAGGGAAGCTTGGGCATCGCATGTCTAGGAAGATATGACTTCGACCTGGTGCATTTGGCCAAGTGGAACTGACCGAAACTACCCTTAAATGGATCCTAACTAGTTAGACTAAGGTTTAGTATTAAGTTCAATGGGTAGGACTATTTGGAAAACCTCGAAGGTATGGTTACTTTAATGAGTTCCTTGTGACTCACCATAGCCCAGAAGTTTATCCAAAGAATGCTTACTTGTTGAACCCAAAGCTAAACCTGAATCTAATACAAAGTTAAACCAAACCCTTAAATTGAACCTCAATTCATCTCACAAAAATTATAGGATTCCTTGATTGAAAATTCAGATCGGGTGAGATGACTAAGTAATTAAAAACAAACTGATAATTAATTCAAATTAAAATTTAATTTCAAAATTACTTCAAAAATATTTTAAAAATCATTTAAAAATCATTTAAAAATTATTTTGAAAATCATTTTAAAATTATTTTAAAAATCTTTTCAAAATTATTTAAAAATCTTTTAAAATTTAATTTTAAAATTACTTGAAAAATCTTTTAAAAATCCTTTAAAAATTATTTTGAAAATAATTTTAAAATTCTTTTAAATCAAAATTATTTAAAAATCTTTTAAAATTTAATTTCAAAATTACTTGAAAAATCTTTTAAAAATATTTTAAAAATCCTTTAAAAATCATTTTGAAAATCATTTTAAAATTCTTTTCAAAATATTTTCAAAATTATTTAAAAATATTTTAAAATTTAATTTCAAAATTACTTGAAAAATCTTTTAAAAATCCTTTAAAAATTATTTTGAAAATCATTTCAAAATTCTTTTCAAAATATTTTCAAAATTATTTAAAAATCTTTTAAAATTTAATTTCAAAATTACTTGAAAAATCTTTTAAAAATCTTTTAAAAATCCTTTAAAAATTATTTTGAAAATCATTTTAAAATTCTTTTAAAAATATTTTCAAAATTATTAAAAATCATTTAAAATTTAATTTCAAAATTACTTGAAAAATCTTTTAAAAATCATGTAAAAATCCTTTAAAAATTATTTGAAAAAACTCTTTTAAAAATCTTTTGAAAATTTATTTCAAAAATCTTTTGAAAATGCATTTCAAAATCATTAATTTTTTTTTGAAAATCATTTCAAAATATTATTCAATTAATTTCAGAATGTTATTCAATTAATTTAAAAGGGTTTAAAAATCTTTAATTCTCAAATCATATTATAAAATTATGATTGCAAATGTTAACTCCATCTCACGCTCAGTCATATGCTAAACATGCTTGTTTATCTAGAATGAGTGAGATGGAAAGATAGGAAAATTATTTTTTAACCTCTCATGCTTGGACTCCTGAACTCAAAGAATTTATTAAGGCATTTATTAAGGGGAAGTGATTTTAAATTGGTTTTAAAATTAGTTTTTCGTTAAAATAAAATTTTAACTTGACCTCAAAATTAAAAACTATTTTTACTTATCTTCAAAAATTCAGGTTATTCTTAACTTAACTTTAAAATTGAAATTATTTATGACCTGGCTTTTAAATTATAACTCTTCTAGAATGTTTTCAAAGCTAAGCCTTTATGTAAAACCTCTTTAAGCTAAGTACTTAATCAAGTCTTCTTTAACTAAGCTTAGTTAGACTATACTCTAAACTTAGCTATTTGGCAAGAAGTTTTCTCAAGGCAATCAGTTTTAAGCTGAATATATAGCTAAGTATTTTCAAATTTAGCTAAGTATTTTTTAAAGTTAAAAAAAAAAAATTAGCTAAGTGTCTCTCAAAGCAATTGTTTTCAAATGCTAAGTTTTGCTGAAAATGCTAAGTATTTTTCAAAGCATTCTCGAAATTTCATCAAAACAATTTTTTTAAAAACTAAGTCTTTTTAAGGTTAAATACTTAACAAAACTATTATGTTCATAAGTTTAGCTAAGTCTTTGATAAAAGTATTTTAAATTTAAAAATCTTAGCTAAACTGAGTCTTGATCAAATTTTTTTTTGCAAACTCCCTCTTTAAAAACTAAGAATTTAAAGTGTTGTGATATCACAAACATTTGCTTAGTTATTTGTTAAAGACAAAAATAACCTTATCTTAGCTAAAAGTATCTCTCAAACTAAAGGAAATGGAAATATTAAGATTAAGCATACTTGTACTTTAGGGCTCTGATACCTGATCAACACCAATTAGATAATTCAATTGTTGCTTGGACTTAAGGACCAACTAAATAAATAACCTAAATTAAAATATTAGCTACTCTCTCTCTTCAAATTAACAAGTTCCTTTTCAAAAATAAGTATTACTTTATTCAAAATTAAGCTAAGTCTCTTTTCACTTAAGCTATATTTTCAAAATTCTATGTTTGCAAAAGGCTTAGCTAAGTGATTCATAGAGCAACTTTCAAACTTTTTTCAAACTTAGCCGACCTTGAAACATAACTTTATAAATTCTTGCTAAGATATTTTCTAATTTACCTTTTAGATAGTTTTGCAAAATTTTAACTCAGTGCTATCAAAATTTTAGGTGAAAATTTAACACTTATCCCGTTTTTTTTTCCTAGACTAATTTACTTTTCAAAAAGAAAAATTGAAAATTGTTTTCAACGGGTCTATTTTTGATAAATGGCAAAGGGGGAGAGTAGGAAATTCAAAAGTAAAAATTCAAAAAGGAAACCCTGTATTAAGGGGGAGCTTCACAAAAGTTTAAGTGTTAGCCTAAGTTAGGCGTTCATTTGAATTTATATACTTAAGCCTGCTCACTTAAAACTTTTTAATATACTTATGCATTTGTTTTACTTAACTTTGAATTTGGGTTGCCATAATCAAAAAGGGGGAGATTGTTGGTGCGGGAAGCATTCGACGATCAAACCTGAGTTTTGATAATAGCAAAGGATTCAAAGTTAAGGGTTGTTGTTATTTAACATGTTGAATGAGTGTTTCAGGAAAGTCCTAACTGCGGTTAGACAGGTGAAAATCCTAGGGGGTGGTAACCCTAGGTCCTAGGGGGCGGTAACCCTAGGTGGAGAAAAGTCCTAGCTGCGGTTAGGCAAAGGAAAAGCCCTAGGGGGTGGTAACCCTAGGTCATAGGGGGTGGTAACCCTATGCGGAAAGGCTTGGCAGGTCGATGGCTTCAGGAAAAAGTCCTAGGGGGTGGTAACCCTAGGTGGAAAGTCCTGGTGTCGCGAACCAGGTGAAAGACTGGACTAGCCGGGAAGCGGATGTCCAGCAGAAAGTCCGGAAGCGTCGAGTGCTGAGCAAAAGTCCAGTCGATCTGGAGGATCGCACTGGCAGCAGGTAAATTATAACACCCATAGGGTCCTTAGCAAAATTCTAGAATATTCTATCATGAATAAAGAAAAATATATATGCTTTAGTTGAATTTTGCTCCTAGCCGAACACTTAAACAAATAAAATAGAAATAAAAATACATAAGGTCTAGGACTTGAACTCTAGATCTCTCATTAGATGCCTGAATAAGATAACCACTAGACCAAGAGAAATTATTGTTAGGAAATAGAGGGAAACCATAATTAAATGTAAGAAGAAAAGACTCTTCTCTTAGAAGGAGAAGTAAGAGTTGTCTTCTCCCTCTCTAATGAAGAGATGCTCTAGAATATTCCTTTCTTACTCACCAAGAAGGGATGTATCTAGACTTTTCTCTTAATTATGAAGAGAGTAAAAGAAAGGAGGAAGAAAAATATATTTTCCTTCCTCCTCTCATAATGAATAAAAGGAGGAAATTAAAGATGAGTTGTCATTTGCTCTCATTCTCCTCCTACTCTCCCTCACCGTGACCTCTCTCTCCCTCTCATCCTCTTGCCGAGACCAAGGAGCAAGGAAGCTCTCCTCTAGGAAGGATTCACAAGCAAGGTTCCCTCCTTAGAGAATTTAGCGAAGGATGTGAGTATTCCCCTCACTGCAGTACAAGTTGTTGTCGAATCGATCGTTAAGTTTTTTTTTCAAGAGTTTTCAAAATCGTAAAATTTTCTTGTGGGTTTTGATGGATGATCTTTTAGGGTCAACAAGTTTCAAGTTATGTTTTATAAAAAAAAAAAAAAAAAAAAGGAAATCTAAACCCTCACTATGAATATTTCGGCCAAGAGACAAAAGAGGGTTAAGGCTAGGTTCTTTTTCTTGTGAGAACATGCTTGATTTCATACTTATATGATATGTGAATTTTATGTGTTGATAGTTAAGTTCTCATTCTTCATGTTGTGACAAAAACAAGGAGATTTCTATACATATGTTTCGGCCAACATGACTTATAGGCCTTAGGTCAAGAATTTTGCATAGAAACCATAGTAGTTGTACTCTTTTATGATGTAGGAAATTTTATATGTGGATAACTTAATTTTTTTATGCTTGATATGGAATGAAAAATCATGAAACCCTACTTATATGTTTCAGCCAAATTTAGATAAATAAGTTAGGGTTAGAATTTTGAATTCAAATAGTCTCATTCATGAAGTATGGTGACTTGCATGTGCTTGTACAATGCCTTGTATATACTTAGATTAAGTTTGCATGTTATATGGTTAAGTTTTATGCTTTATATGGAATAAAATGATATGAAACCCTACTGATATGTTTCGGCCAAGTTGAGATAAATAGGTTAGGGTTAAAGTTTTGAACTCAAATAGGCTTGTTCATGAAGTATAATGCCTTGTATATGCTTGTATAGTGCCTTGTATATGCTTAGATCAAATTTGCATGTTATATGTTTAAGTTGTATGCTTCATATGGAATAAAATGATATGAAACCCTACTGATATGTTTCGGCCAAATTGAGATAAATAGGTTAAGGTTAAAGTTTTAAACTCTAATAGGCTTATTCATTAAGTATAGTGCCTTGTATATGCTTGTATAGTGCCTTGTATATACTTAGATCCAATTTGCATGTCATATGTTTAAGTTTTATGCTTCATATGGAATAAAATGATATGAAACCCTACTGATATGTTTTGGCCAAATTGAAATAAATGAGTTAGGGTTAGAGTTTTGAACTCAAACATGTTTATTCGTGAAGTATAATGCCTTGTATGTGCTTAGGTCAAGTTTACATGTTATGTGGATAAGTTTTATGCTTCATATGGAACCAAATGATATAAGAACCCTACTGATATGTTTCGACCAAATTGAGATAAATAGGTTAAGGTTAAAGTTTTGAACTCTAATAGGCTTATTCATGAAGTATAGTGCCTTGTATATGCTTGTATAGTGCCTTGTATATACTTAGATCCAATTTGCATGTCATACGTTTAAGTTTTATGCTTCATATGGAATAAAATGATATGAAACCCTACTAATATGTTTCGGCCAAATTGAAATAAATGGGTTAGGGTTAGAGTTTTGAACTCAAACATGCTTATTCATGAAGTATAATGCCTTGTATGTGCTTAGGTCAAGTTTACATGTTATGTGGATAAGTTTTATGCTTCATATGGAACCAAATGATATAAGAACCCTACTGATATGTTTCGGCCAAATTGAGATAAATGGATTAAGGTTAGAGTTTTGAACTCAAACATGCTTATTCATGAAGTATAATGCCTTGTATGTGTTTAGATCAAGTTTACATGTTATGTGGGTAAGTTTTATGCTTAATATGGAATGAAATGAGGATGAAACCCACTGATGTGGTTCGGCCAAGATGGATTAATTGGGTTAGGAAAGAGTTTAAACCTAACTAAACATGTTATGTATTCTCATGATATGTAGCCTTTGATATATGAGTAGATTAAGCTTTCATGCTTCATGATATGATGAAAATATGCCTTATAATATGTTGCATTGCTATGTCTTATGATATAATATGCCATGTTCATGATATGATATGATAGACTTATGACATGATATGCCATGTTAATGATATGATATGATAGACTCATGATATGATATGTCATGTTCATGATATGTATGCTAAGTTCATGAGATGATTATGCCATGTTTGATGATATGAAAATGACATGTTATACTTTATGTTATGATAAGAACATGTTATGTTTCATAATGCATGTATGAATGGCTTATGTAAGAAGAAAAGCCTAAAGAGTTGCTTCCCTTAAGATGGGACCAAGAGCACTCTTCATGTTATGGAAAAGAGTTGCTTCCCTTAAGTTGGGATCAAGAGCACTCTTCATGCTATGGTAAAGAGATGCTTCCCTTAAGTTGGGATCAAGAGCTCTCTTAATGATATGACAAGAATTATGACATGTATGATATGATGAGATATGATATGATGAGATATGATATGCATGATATTTTACTTTGTATGGCTTGTACCAAGGGTGGGCTCCATAAGCGCCCCGGGGTCGACGGACTATGAACGGACCTCGTTAAGGGATGGGCTCCTCAGTACGCCCCTAGGTCGACGGACTATGAACGGACCTAGATCCCTAGTAGGTTCGGGGCTAGCTACCCTGTCCTAGGGATTGCGCGCATTTAGGTTTACATGTGGTACAAGCCAGGGCCCTTCTCATGATAATGATATGATATTCAAGTATGTATACTATATGTTTTGAAAGAAGCATGATGTATATGTGCATTCCATGATACATGTTTTAAAAATATACATATTGCATCTACATGCACATATTTATGAAATTATGTTTATGCACCCTTATGAACAGGTATGAGTTATGATACATGTTTACATGATATGATAGGCTTCATGATATGTGCTTACAGAATGTGATATGAATCATGATATACACTCACATGATATACTTTGATATGTTATGCTCCTTATGTGATATGATATATTATGTTCTGCTTTCTCTCATGTTATGTTATGAGATGTTATGGTTTTTACATGATAAGATATGTTCTATGTTATGATTCTCCATGCTATGTTATGCTATGCTATGATTTCTACATGTTATGTTATGTTATGTGTTTTTTTTCGGATTTATGGGTAGGCAAGGACCTCACTAAGCCTTTGGCTTATAGCTACACGTTTTCCTTGTACTGCAGATAAAGGCAAGGAATGGACCAATTAAGGGGAGTAGCAGGAAAGGTGATGGATGTGTGTGGAAGTGCTCGGTGGATAGATCTACTTAAGTTTTGGAACTTATAATTAGTTAAGCTGTGCATGTGAACTAAGTTGGACCCTATGCTTATGATGATGATTTCAGCTAGTATTTCATACACTTATGATATTTTACTCATGTTAGAATGATGATGATATGATGAAATGTTCAGTATGCTTTGATTCACATGCCATGATAAGTAAACTAAATGCATATGATAAAAGAAAAAAAAATTTAAATAAGTCTTCCGCTGCCATGAATCCATATGCATTAGTAATTGATGTCTATGTTTCAGTGACGTCCGTCCCTCTGGGGTGGCCTTAGTGTTACCCGGAAGGGCGGGCGTTACATAAATCTCCTGAGTGGAGTAGGTGAGGACGCGTTCCCCGTAGAGGGAACAGTAGGCGTCGGGTCGACCTAGGGTTTCCGGTTGGAAATCCGAAGTCAGACTAGGACAGTCCGAAGACTGTCAGTTCTTCTTTACTATGATTTATCAGATTCTAACATTGTCTTGCAGGGTATTTGCTCGGACTAACCTTGTTTTGTAGGAGAGGAACCTGCTGGAAAAAGGTGGTCCGGGCGCCCGGGATGGGTCCGGGCTCCCGGGATGGATCCGGGCGCCCGGGACCAAGTTTTATCCCTGCCGTGACTTCGCCACGTGGAGCATCCTGGTTGGTTGGCCACGTCACACTCCAGGCGCCCGGAAGGGATCCAGGCGCCCGGAATGTCATATAAAAAGAGGGTCGAGGGAGCAGCTGAAACAAAAAAAAGACATTCTAAGCTTTCTTCTGTGAAGTGATGTCATCGAGACGACCTTGAAGTGCTACCCGAAGCTCAGACTCTTCGATCTTTCGTTGTCGGTATTAGTTTTAGCTTTACATAATTGCAATCTCTACTGTACTCCAGTTGTAATATTTTACGAGCTTATAGTTGTTGCCCACGGAAAGCGATCAAGGATCGCGGGCCTTCGAGTAGGAGTCGTCCCAGGCTCCGAACGAAGTAAACTCCCTGTGTCGTTCTGTGCTTGCTTTACTTTTTCCGCTGCGTTACTTAATTTTACGATTCCGATATTTCAAAAAATGAAATAGCCACGAGCGCTATTCATCCCCCCCCCCCTCTAGTGCTTTCGATCCAACAGTCTGGATTGAAAAGTCATGACTGTCATGTATTCATGCAAAGACTTATTCCACTAGCTTTTCATGACTTATTTCCTCAAAATGTTTGGCAAACACTCACTGAATTGAGTCTATTTTTTAGAGATTTGACAGCGAGGTGTATTATGATGGATGATATGCTTCGACTAGAAACAAACATTCGTGCCATATTATGTAAGCTGGAGTGCATATTTCCACCTAGTTTTTTTTATTCAATGGAACATCTACTAGTACATTTACCATACGAGGCATAATTAGCATGTCTTGTACAGTACAGATGGATGTATCCATTCGAATGATTTTTGAGGAAATTAAAAAATAATATTTGTAACAAAGCAAGAGTTGAGGGGTCAATATGCAATGCTTATCTAGTTGAAGAAGCATCTTCTTTTTGCTCCTATTATTTTGTTGATAGTGTGCAGACAAGACATCGCAAGTGTCCTAGAAATTCTGATGATGCTCGCCAGCCAATAGACCCAGCGATGATTTCTATTTTCAAGTTTCATGGTAAGTCAATGGATGCATCGCGTTCTAAATGATTAACTGAAAAAGAATATCATGCTGCAAGAATATACATACTCTTAAATTGTGAAGAGGTCAAACCATACATAAAGTAAGTTAACTTCTCTAATCAAATATTTATCAATCCTTTAATTATTTTTCTTGATATCCTAATTTTTATATAATTACCTTCTTTCTCAGCTTATACGAACAACAATTATATCTACAAAATTCATCGATTGGTGCAAGTGAGGTAACTGCAAAGTTAGAAACCGAATTTACATTATGGTTTCAAATATATGTAAGTTAGAGAATTTGTGAAATTTTTTAGTTCATGTCTATTAAGAAGTGTCCTAATTTATAAGTTAACTATTTTTATAGGTACGAGGCCGTAGAATATCAAATGTGAAAGATGATAGAATAATGAATATTGCATCAGGACCCCTCCGTAAAATAAAGGTGTACTCTGGTTACTATGTTAATGGCTTTAAATTCTATATGGCACAACGAGATTTACAGAGATTAACCTATAATTCTGATGTTTGCGTCAAAGGATCTATGGACGATAATAACACTAAGTTTGATTACTATGGTATACTTGACGAAATCATAGAGATTGAATATCCTGCATTGCCTATAAAGAGGTATGTATTGTTCAAATGTTCATGGTATGATCCGACCCCAAGAATAGGTACCAGAATACATCCAAATTATAATTTAGTTGAGGTTAATGTAAATAAAAGATTAAACAAGTTTGAACCTTTTATTTTCGGGATATGAGCGGGTTAAGTTTTTTTTATCTTGAATATCCTATGAAGAGAAAAAGATCTAGTGAATGGTTATATGTTTGTCGAATCAAGCCTCGCTCGACCATAGAGTTGCCTAACACAGTTACTGATCAAAATCATGATGCATTTCAAAATGATGAAGTCGAGAGACATTCAGTTGATTTACAACTCCAATATACTTCTCAATTACTTGTAGATGGTAATGTCACTTACGAAGAGATAGATGATGGAGAGATGTCCAATAGTGAGGGTGAAGTTGAACTAAGCTCATCTAGCGATGAGGACATCGAAACTATTAATGTTGATTAGTTATATGTTAATGATAATTAAATATTAACATTATTATTCATCAAGTTATGCTTCCATATTATTTTGTATTTATATTATCATGTTTTTAAACCTTATTATGATGTGTTGCAATGTTATTTTTTAGATATCATTATGGCAGAGCAGCAGCCTGTAGCACCCCGTGGCTATAAGGTTCTTAGAATTGTCAGGGACTCGTAAGTATTTTTTCATATTAATAATTCAAGTTCATATCACTACAACAAAAACCCTCATAGACATCGGTTTTCCACCGGTGTCTATTACATTTTCGACCGATGTCTATGAAGCCGATGTAAAAGGTCTGCCATTTTAAACATCGGGTTAAAATCGGTGTAGTATCACTTAACGACACCGGTTTTCGAATCGGTTATTAACCGGTGTAGTATCACTTAACGACACCGTTCATCAACGGTGTAAAACCGATGTAATATTGTATGTTAATAACACCAGTTTTGGCAGCGGTATATGACCGATGTAATATTAGTTAATAACACTGGTTTTGCAGCGGTGGAAAACCGATGTAATATGGGTATTTTTTTAACAGCACAAATTTGATTTCCGAAACAATGAAAAACCGACATTAATAAAAAAAAACACAAATATTCACAAATTACACAAATATTCTTCATTCAACAGTATCCATAAAATACACAAATATTCACAAATTATATAAATAATCTTCTTACAACAGTATCCATAAAATACCCAAACATTCTTTTTACATCAAAAGCTAGCTAATAGATATCAAAATCAAGATAGAACATTCTTTTAACAACACATCAAGGTAGAACCGCACTTCAAATGTAATCTAGCATGCATTCAGCCCACTTGTACCGCACTTCATCAATTTAAACTCTGGAGTACTTGAGATTTGTAAACTGTAAAAACACATAAATAATATATTAGTAAAAATGCAATTTTGAAAACTGGAAATGGTAAAGATGCCATTTTAAAAGCTGGAAATGGTAAAGATGCAATTTTGATTGATTTACTTATTTTCCAAATATCTGCTCTAGCTCTAACGAGGCTAGTCTAAAGATGCAATTTTGAAAGCTAGAAATCAAGCATTTTGAAAGCTTTTCAGTGATCTGATTTTGGGTTGAGAACTACCAATAAACTAAATTTGGAATGCAAAATATCTAAACCAAAGAAAGTCCCTTTCTAATTGATACTTGCAACAAAGATAATCTACAATACTTTATACAAAGTTAATTCATGATCAGGACCCAATAATCCACCATATGTCAAATAACTAAAACAAATATGTACATGTATCAAATAAAATAGAATACTGAGTTTTTAAAGGCTGTTGTGGAAGACTATTGTTCATAATGCTTAATTCATTGAAGGATAATTGCGCGCATCCGCATACACACCGATACACATTTACATATGCAATTTAGCACAAAAAAATCATTGTAACAAAAGCATAGCATCCGGTTTGTATCAAAAAAATCATAGCAAGTACCAGGGGGAAAGCATAGAAATTATCAAAATCACCAGGGGAAAAGCATTCGGTTGTTCACAAAAAAATCATTGTAACATAGAAACACATCAAGCACCAGGGGAAAAGCATAGCAGCAGCAAGATCTCAAAAGCTAAGAGACGTTCATAATCAATCAAAATCAATGAGTTTGTATCAATTATGATACTGAAACAGTGTTGGAAAATGCAACAAATTATCTTTAGGGCTTATATGTAAAATGGAAGATATTGTATTATTACCATTGCTGGAAGTGAATCCTTGTGGTCAACTCCAAAATTTTCAATTATATCTTTCATATATCGCATGATATAAAAACCACATTGCTCTGCATCCGGTTGTTGAGGAGCCTATGTTAGAAAAGAAATATTGGAATTGTTAGGACCAAAAGTAGCTAGAGGGGGGGGGGGTGAATAGCTCGTCGCGTGCTCGTCGCTTGGCGTTGCTTGTTTCTTCAAGGATATGCAGCGGAAAATACAGAAACAAATACAATCACGCTAACACTAGGATTTTACTTGGTATCCACCTCCAAAGGAGGTGACTAATCCAAGGATCCACACCACGCACGCACCCTCCACTATGAAACACTCCTTTTCGGTAACTACCGAGGGCGGAGAAGCCCTACAAGACTCTCAGTACAAGAAGAAGAAAGGGTAGTAAAGATTAAGTAAAAGCTTACAAGAAATGCAGTGAAAACCCTAACCCTAACTTCTTCCTCTTGCAATGGATCCGCCTCTTGACTTGGAAAGCCTCCAAGAACCTTCAAGAACTGGCGATCACGTGCTTGTAGAGAGCTGTGGAGAAGCTGGTGAAGAGCTGGAATGAATCGGTCAAGAAGTGATACCGCAACCATCGCACGCCTGCAGCTATAAACGACGCCAACGGTCGGATCCCGATCGATTCAAATGTTCCGAATCGATCGGGGAGGCTTTGGATCGATCCACGGATCGATCCAGAGCGCCTGGATCGATCCACGGATCGATCCAGCGCTTATCGCGCGAATCGCGCGACGCATCGTCCCGATCGATCAGGACCTCTGGATCGATCCACGGATCGATCCAGAAGCTCTCTGTTCGCTGGGAAGAATCTGGATCGATCCACTGATCGATCCAGAGCCTGGATCGATCCACGGATCGATCCAGAACTTGGTTTTTGCCCAAAACCAAGTCCCATACCTCCCTAACCAACATCCGGTCAACCTTGACCTGTTGGTACATCATGCCTAGCATCTGGTCACTCCCTTGACCTGCCAGGACTCCCCACCAAGTGTCCGGTCAATCCCTTTGACCCACTTGGACTTTTACTCGTCGTGCCAAGTATCCGGTCACTCCCTTGACCTACTTGGACTTCCCAACACCAGATGTCCGATCATCCTTGATCCATCTGGATTTCCTTCCTTGCCAAGTATCCAGCCAATCCTTTGACCTACTTGGACTTCCACCAGATGTCTGGTCAACCTTGACCCATCTGGATTTCCTTCCTTGCCAAGTATCCAGTCACTCCCTTGACCTACTTGGACTTCCCAATACCAGATGTCCGATCATCCTTGATCCATCTGGATTTTCCCTTGCCTGGCTTCACTCACCAGGACTTTCACTTAGTTTCACTCACTAGGGTTTTCCATCTGCCTAGCTTCACTCACTAGGACTTTCCATCTGCCTAGCTTCACTCACTAGGACTTTCCACCTGCCTAGCTTCACTCACTAGGACTTTCCATCTGCCTAGCTTCACTCACTAGGACTTTCACCTAGCTTCACTCACTAGGGTTTTCCATCTGCCTAGCTTCACTCACTAGGACTTTCACCTGGCTTCACTCACCAGGATTTCCTTCTGCCTAGCTTCACTCACTAGGACTTTCACCTGGCTTCACTCACCAGGATTTCCATCTGCCTAGCTTCACTCACTAGGACTTTCACCTGGCTTCACTCACCAGGATTTCCTTCTGCCTAACATCCCAGTCAGGACTTTCACCTGGCTTCACTCACCAGGATTTCCAGTCAAGTAACCGGTCAACCTTGACCTACTTGACTCTCCTTCAATCAGTATCTTATTGTCAAACATCTAAACCCAAACCAAGACTCAGCTTGGTTAACCAGGTCAACCTTGACCTGAGGGATATTGCACCAACAATCTCCCCCTTTTTGATGTTTGACAATACCACAATAGCACTTACAATCCCACATGTAAGTTAGGCTAATCCTATAGCCTCCTTCTTCATGCCACTAGGTAATGAACCCATAAATTAAGCTTTTCATTCTCCCCCTAAGAGGGCAAACTCCCTCTAGGTAATGAAAACCTAACTTACTTCCTTTCATTCTCCCCCTATTGGCACACATCAACCCCCTACTAATAAAACACATCAACCCATGCTCCAATTTTGGGCACACTTCAACAACTCCATTTGTTGAAGACTCTCCCCCTGAAGAGTTGCTCATCGTGATCACAATTTCACTCATTGTGATCAACTCAATATTGAAGGTCCCATACCCTTCATTATCCTTAACTTCTCCCTCAATGTTGACAAATACCCAACCTTGAGCATTTTCAACCACTTGAGTTGCCACTTGAAATGATGAGGATATCCACTCCCCATTTATCCCCATTTCAAGTTTAAATGCTCAACCTTGAGCAAGTTCACAACAGAAGGTTAACCACCTTCCAAGGTTCATGAAAAATAATTTTCATGTCTTTAAAGAGTCCCTCCCCCTAAAGACATGGTGATAACTTCTGTCATTGCACCAACAATGACTTGGAATCCCTAAACCTTTAGGAAACCCAGATTTAGAAGTTTTGAGGTTCAAATATTCAAAATTTGAAACAAACCTCAACCTAAACTTCAGCTTAGCCTTCCTTAACCAATCCATCCTTGTTTTCACATGAAAACACCCTTTTTATGTATACAAATGTATTTTATGGGTTTGGAATGGTTACCTAGACTAAAATCGGTTCAAAGATGCTGAAATCAGGCATTCCCAGCCAAAATCAGCAACTTGGATCGATTGGAGTTGGGTTCCAATCGATTGAACCTCTCTGAATCGATCCACTGATCGATTCAGACACCCTGGATCGATCGGCTGATCGATCCAGCGAGCTTCTGCTCACGGGAAATGCCTTCTGAATCGATCCACGGATCGATTCAGGCACTCCAATCGATCCATGGATCGATCAGAGCTCTGATAGTTGCTGAAATTCCATTTCAGTCAACTTCAGAAACCCCTAGAAAATTCTACAAAAATCCAAAAATCATGAAATTTTGTGTAGACTTTGTTTAGGGTATATACTATCAAGGAAAAATAGTTTTATATGAAAATACTTCATATTTTCAAAGATTGACACAAACTTGAGAACTTGCAAAAACTTTAGCGTTTTCTTCAAGTTTGTGTCTAACTATTCAATGGTGATTACTATCAAAAGATAGTCTTCACCAAGGTTTTCCAAAAACATTTTAAAAACATTTTCAAAACCAATATCCCATCATGTTCCTTGGGCATAATGCACATGACTTGTACATTAGCTTTCCCAATGATGGGAAAACACATAACTATGTGTTTTGATGAACCTAAAACTCAAAAGAATGCACTAAATCAACATCTTGAGTTTTGTTCATCTTCCTAACATCTCACTTGTATCTAATGTGCACTAAAACACATACAAGTCATCTTATAGGTCTTTGTGAGATGTAGAGATTTTGGTTTTTGCCCTAATCTAGGGATCATGCATATCTATCTAGGCATTTTGGAGATATTAGACACCCACCTAGGATGTCACTTGTTAATAAGTGTTGTTAAATGCCTTTTGTCCTTAATTACAAGGAATTAAACTAATGCATGATAATGTTATGGCATACATCAAAAGGAAATAATTTTCAAAAGAAAATATCCTATAACTACATGATGTATGAATGTCATGACATGGTATTTTGTATTTTCATAATAAGTCATGAATGCAAAAGTAGACATGATGTCATGGCATATGATGGGCAAACAATCATGGCAAGATTTAGCATAAATAAAATATACCTAGATTAACTATCTAAGTATCCTTAAAACCTTAGCTAAACTTACAACTTAAACCTAGATTGCCCTTAAGTGCGTCAAGAAAACGCCAAAACCTAAATTGGCATTTCTAATTCCCTTGATTAATTTATGCCAATTGAAATTAAGCATATTCCTCAAATGTTGGCATATTTCATTTTTCCACAAGAGTAGCATTTTAAAGTTAAGGCCCGGATTGCCTTAAATTTCCTAAGAACATACCAAAATCCCAACTTGGTAGCTCTTATGAATTTCCCAATATGTGCCTTTTAAGATTAAAATCAAATTTTCACCACTAGGCACATTTTACTCTTTCAAGGAGTAAATAATAGTTCCATTTCATTTTCAAAGGTTAACAAAAACCTTGAAAATGCTCCTTGAGTGTCAATTTCCTCAAAGTTGGGTTAACTACCCTTCTAATTGGAGTTGACACTCTCTAACCCATTTATGGGGTAGAGAAGATGCTCCTAGGAACCCAACACCTATTGGTGCTCCTTGGATGCTCTAGGTACTCACTAGGGATAACTTCCCTAGATACTTTCCTAGTGACCTTGTTGGGCTTCTTAGAAGCCTTGGTCACATTTTCTAGGTCAACCCTAGGGATAGCCTCCCTTGTGACCTTGTTAGTGACTTTCTTAGACTTCTTAGAAGTCTTAGTCACTTTGGTTGCAATAATACTCTTAGGGATGGCTTCCCTAGTATTCTTGACCTGACCACTAAACCTAGGATTTGTTCCATAACTATATGGAACCCTATGATAACTAGGCACATCCTTCTTAGCCTTTGGTTTGTATCCCAAACCTCTATGGCTATTTGATGGCTTTGACTTTCCTAGCCCTAGGTTTTGCTCATTTTGCCCTTTTAGGATATTTTCCATCCTTTTTAGGGTCTTTTCCATTTTATCAAGTCTTGATCTCAAGACTTGATTTTCTATCATTAAATCCTTAGAATTTGATTTTTCATTAAGTCCATGAGCATTTTGGTTTCTCGGCTTGTATCTAAAATCCTTAGAGTTATTGCCTAGACTTTTACCTACATTCCTAACCCTAGGAGTGATAGTCTTAGCATGTAGGGCCACATGCTTTTCCTTAAAGCCCTCATGCTTTCTATTCTTATGGTAAATTGCATTAAAATGATAAAAGTTAGACCTATCATGCTTTTTACCATAATGTAAAGGAGTATGCTCAATAAATGTTACCTTCTTCTTTACCTTGGAGGCTCCCCCTTGACTAGTGCCTCCTTGAGCCTTGACCCTCTTCTTCCCCTTGGGGTATTGACTACGATAATGCCCCTTTTGATTGCAAGAGAAACATATAATATGCTCCTTGCTCTTCTTTGTGTTGGGGATGGCCTCCTTGGGCTTCACCTTGCCCTTTTGTGCCACTTGGCCCTTCTTCTTGGCTAATTTAGGGCACTTGCTCTTGTAGTGCCCATGTTCCCTACATTCAAAGCATATAATATGATTTTTATTATTAATTGAAATATTTATACCTTTGCTTGTAGGGATGACATCTTTTTCTTTGGATCCGGAGGTAGAAGCTTCCTCTTGATCGGACCTTGATTCTCCTCCATTTGATTTTTCTTGACTTGTGGAGGTAGAAGCTTCTTCCTCCTCTTCTTCTCTTGACCCGGATGTAGAAGCTTCTCCTTCTTCTTGATCCGGTGTCACCAAGGATTGCTCCCCCTCAATCCTAGAGGTGGAGGCTTCATCATCTTGAATATGAAACAAGGAGTATGCTCCCTCCTTGTTCCCTTCGTTGCATTCCCTTGAGGATGAAGCTTCTTGGATTTCCTCTTCTTCGGAGGTTGAGCATCTCTCAACCTCGGAATCCTCCTCTTGGTCTTGCTCCAAAGAGTCACCCTCTCTGGATTCTTCATGATCTTGTACAGTGGAGGGGATCTCTTCATGAAGCTTGGCCAATTTTCTCCATAGCTCCTTGGCATCTTCGAATTCTCCAATTTGAGCCAAGATGTGGCTAGGCAATACGTTGACCAAAAGCTTGGTCACTTTGTCATTTGCCTCGCCCCTTTGAATTTGCTCCGAGCTCCATCTGCTTTTCTTTAGAAGCTTGCCCTTGGAGTTCGTTGGAGCTTTGAAGCCTTCCATTAGAGCAAACCATTGCTCTATCTCCACCATAAGAAAGTTTTCGATTCTTGATTTCCAAGAATCAAAACTCGTGGAAGTGTATGGTGGAGCCACCCTTGTGTCAAATCCAAGCCCATCTTGGAATTGCATCTTGAAGTTGAGCTTGATAAAATCTTGAACTTGAAGAATTTGCTCCAACTTATTCACCCTCTAGCTTTTCTTGATATGCTTGACCCTTCCGGCGATGATTCCGGTGAAGAGCGGCCTCGCTCTGATACCACTTGTTAGGACCAAAAGTAGCTAGAGGGGGGGGGGTGAATAGCTCGTCGCGTGCTCGTCGCTTGGCGTTGCTTGTTTCTTCAAGGATATGCAGCGGAAAATACAGAAACAAATACAATCACGCTAACACTAGGATTTTACTTGGTATCCACCTCCAAAGGAGGTGACTAATCCAAGGATCCACACCACGCACGCACCCTCCACTATGAAACACTCCTTTTCGGTAACTACCGAGGGCGGAGAAGCCCTACAAGACTCTCAGTACAAGAAGAAGAAAGGGTAGTAAAGATTAAGTAAAAGCTTACAAGAAATGCAGTGAAAACCCTAACCCTAACTTCTTCCTCTTGCAATGGATCCGCCTCTTGACTTGGAAAGCCTCCAAGAACCTTCAAGAACTGGCGATCACGTGCTTGTAGAGAGCTGTGGAGAAGCTGGTGAAGAGCTGGAATGAATCGGTCAAGAAGTGATACCGCAACCATCGCACGCCTGCAGCTATAAACGACGCCAACGGTCGGATCCCGATCGATTCAAATGTTCCGAATCGATCGGGGAGGCTTTGGATCGATCCATGGATCGATCCAGAGCGCCTCTGTGCTCGCCTGGATCGATCCACGGATCGATCCAGCGCTTATCGCGCGAAGCAGCATCGTCCCGATCGATCGGCTGATCGATCAGGACCTCTGGATCGATCCACGGATCGATCCAGAAGCTCTCTGTTCGCTGGGAAGAATCTGGATCGATCCAGAGCCTGGATCGATCCACGGATCGATCCAGAACTTGGTTTTTGCCCAAAACCAAGTCCCATACCTCCCTAACCAACATCCGGTCAACCTTGACCTGTTGGTACATCATGCCTAGCATCTGGTCACTCCCTTGACCTGCCAGGACTCCCCACCAAGTGTCCGGTCAATCCCTTTGACCCACTTGGACTTTTACTCGTCGTGCCAAGTATCCGGTCACTCCCTTGACCTACTTGGACTTCCCAACACCAGATGTCCGATCATCCTTGATCCATCTGGATTTCCTTCCTTGCCAAGTATCCAGCCAATCCTTTGACCTACTTGGACTTCCACCAGATGTCTGGTCAACCTTGACCCATCTGGATTTCCTTCCTTGCCAAGTATCCAGTCACTCCCTTGACCTACTTGGACTTCCCAATACCAGATGTCCGATCATCCTTGATCCATCTGGATTTTCCCTTGCCTGGCTTCACTCACCAGGACTTTCACTTAGTTTCACTCACTAGGGTTTTCCATCTGCCTAGCTTCACTCACTAGGACTTTCCATCTGCCTAGCTTCACTCACTAGGACTTTCCACCTGCCTAGCTTCACTCACTAGGACTTTCCATCTGCCTAGCTTCACTCACTAGGACTTTCACCTAGCTTCACTCACTAGGGTTTTCCATCTGCCTAGCTTCACTCACTAGGACTTTCACCTGGCTTCACCCAATTTCCTAGCTTCACTCACTAGGACTTTCACCTGGCTTCACTCACCAGGATTTCCATCTGCCTAGCTTCACTCACTAGGACTTTCACCTGGCTTCACTCACCAGGATTTCCATCTGCCTAGCTTCACTCACTAGGACTTTCACCTGGCTTCACTCACCAGGATTTCCTTCTGCCTAACATCCCAGTCAGGACTTTCACCTGGCTTCACTCTCCAGGATTTCCAGTCAAGTAACCGGTCAACCTTGACCTACTTGACTCTCCTTCAATCAGTATCTTATTGTCAAACATCTAAACCCAAACCAAGACTCAGCTTGGTTAACCAGGTCAACCTTGACCTGAGGGATATTGCACCAACAGGAATAACTCCTTCAAGGATACTAAAACAGTTGCTAATCAAAAGGACATACCTTGACAACTACCCATGTTGGTTGTTTTTTCCCTTTCCTTCCAGCCTCCGCATTATACATTTTCAAGGCCCTTCATGCATATAACCCGTGGGAATTGTATTGCCACATCAAAATACATACATGTTTCAACAAAGGTAAGAAAAGAAGCCAAAAAACTTACATGTTGACAACATATTTCCAATCTTGATCACGAATGCGATGACTAAGAGGATCCAACAAAAAAATAATCTCCTTCTCAACATTGATGATAGTCAAAATCCAGTGAAAACTACACAAAGAAATATAATTAGTGTATATATGCATCTTGTAAGTTCTCAAAATATGCAAGTGAGAGTGATATATAATGTTATTCTTACTCACCCAACGTTGCATGACACAACAACCAATTGACCAGATGAGGTACCAATTAGCCTACTGCTTAAGTAACAAGCCCTTTTATTCAACTGTTCTTGGATGAATCTCTATTCTGATTTCTTGATGGTACATATTCCACAGGCACTGGATCCACCAATCTGAAATCCTGCAGCAACATCTTTTCCTGCATCTTTCTATATAGATGCCTACAATTGGAAAATATCCCCAAAAAATGATGAAATCTAAATTAATGAAACACATAAATAAAGTCCAATTCAATTGAAAGCTTACCACATATACACAACTATGCAAGTGTCTGTGATTGACTTCAATTCACAAAAGGGAAATATGTCATCGCAATTAACATGGACTGTGCGCTCCATGCCAAATACATCAGGAACTAATTCCAAAATCACATTCTCTGTTTCATCAAGACGTTGAAAATAAATATATAAGATGTGTAAGGGTCTTGGCACATTGGACGATTGTAACTTAGACTTCTCTTGTCTGTTGTCAACTTTTTTCTTCCTGGTCTTCTACATATGTAGATACAACCATATATATATTAGATATGTGACATACTTTAAATGTACACAAAATTTAGACAACACTTTATCACATTTACCTCATCTCGCATGCTGATTAAGTGCACAGGCCAAGCCATATAACCACCTACAGCATCCCCAATACTCTGACATGTAGACGGGATTGCAACAGGCAGTGGTGCTGATTGATCAATTTCTTTATCAATGGCAATCCTCATGCAATTCACGGGTAATGGAACATCATCAATAAAGTTGCCAGGTCCATTAACAGAGACAATTATCCCATATGCAATAGTCTTGTCATTAGGCTGCAATAACAACATCGCTGCTTTTCCCTATAAGACAAACAATTAATGAATCTTCAACATATAGTGCTTTACAAGATTCATTAGATACTAACGATGGGATAATAATATCAACGTGAAATATATATTTAACCTGTAAAGCCGAATCCTTCTCAATAACTTTCACATCATCATCATCATGTTCTTCTAGGCCTTCATTTGAGAGGCGCCTATGACGTTCAACTTCAGGTTTTATATCGAGGAGGCATTGTGGTTTAACTGAGCAGCTACCCTTCTCCTCACTCTCAAATTCTCGACCAGATAGTTTCAACACCATTGCTTCCAATTTTTCTATTCTGTCATCTTGGTCAGAAAGCATAGCTTTTGCCTCCTTAAACTCTTTCTGTTGCCTTTCATAGGCAGCCTTATCAATTTGCACCTTCCCTCTAGCAACCTTGAAGAAGGATGATGGAGTGACATTTGCTCCTATGCCTCTCACACGCCCACCATGTTCGTTAGAATTCAAGGCCTTTGTGAGAATATCTTCAAATGGTTTGGTAAAGGGCATCTTACCATCCTTCTTTTGGAGAATATAATCATCCTATCATGCATCCAAATACAATAACTTTAAATATATACATATATCATATATATACAAAATAAGCAATTTATGTATACTTTTGCTTACAATCTTATTCACTGTTTGCTTCAACTCATCGCCAACAAATTCCCCAGCTTTGTTGAGCCGCCCTCTCTTCCAGAGGATGACTCTGTTTATCTCATCGTCATCACATAAAACACTGGACTGTAAGCAAAAAACCACATGAAGTCAACGTACTCAACACCAACTATGACAACCATAAGTAGGAATTTAATGTTAACTAAATACTTACTATTTCTTCAAACAAACTCGCATATCCTTTTCGAGAAAGACGATGAGGGTATAAGTTTGCCTTGCTTCTTTGACTTTGTAGTTCACTTTTCCTCTACATAGTGATAGATGAATTATAACCACATATATCAACTGGAATTTAAAAAGACCACCTTAAACAACTTACTATAAAGTCTTCAGACATCCGATTAATCACAAAACTACCCCAATCTTCACGTGAAATGCAATGCCCTTGAGGTACCTTATTGAGAAGCTTCGGATTATTTCTATTGGCTGGATGAATGTCCTGGTGAGGTGAGTTTTATACTGACGCCACTTGGTGTTTGCAGAGATCAAACACCCATTCCTCCATTTTGGGTCCAGTTGGTATGTCAACTACACAAACAAATATCTTAAGTATATAAATAAAAGAAAAGAAAAAAATGCATCACATAAGAAAGTATCATGTTACTTACATTGACGGATTCCCATATCATGTTCTTAACTTCATTCGGCACTTGCTTCCAAGAGTGGTAATTAATATTAACTTTTTCCCGAGCAAGCACACCAATAAAACTTTGCAATTCAGAAGCCTTTTGGCCAACTGGCTGTCCATACTCATTAAATTTGACACTTTGTTTAACTCCCTGAACCCTTTGAACAACAAGCTTATTCATTTGTGTACGACCTCTTTTTGATCTTGTTGTTTGGGCCATCCCGTCTGATCCTATGTCCTGGCTATCCTCAGCACCCTCTTTTTGATCTTGTTCTTTGTCTTTTGCATTTGTGTGTGAATACTTATCATCATCACGTGCTAAATGGGCCTTTTTTCTAGTGTTCATTGTGTCGAAAACCTAATCATAACAGTGAGAATTTGAAATAGAGCAGAGCATATCATTCAAAATCACAACAAAGTAAACATTCGTATATTTAAAAAAAAAACTACTACCAAACAATGAACCAAAATTACCAAAATAAAGTAAATAGTCACATATATAAACCATAAATAAAGTTACCAAACTAAAAATTCTCATTGTCAACCCAAATCCCATCACAATCTCCACGAATACAGGATGGTTCATTGTCATCAGTTTCGTCAATATCCATTGATGTCATCCCTTTTGTGAAACATTGGTAGTGGATTGAAGGATCTCCCAACTTATCATCAGTGATGTATTCAAAATACTCTCTATTTGTAGTTGAAAGTACAATAGACCATGTGGGATCTTGAGGGTCTTCTACATAAAATACTTGCTTTGCTTGAGTGCCCAAGATAAATGGGTCGAATTTGAATTCCATTCTCTTAAGATTTACCAAGGTGAAACCATTATCATCTACTCTAATGCCAGTGTTATTCTCTACCCAATCACACTTAAACATTGGAACTCGAAAATCATGGTAATTGAGCTCCCATATTTCTTGTATCACACCATAATACATCATGTATGTTATAATTGGATTCTTATCCTTTGAACTTGCAACTTGCATTGTTTGTGCGAGCAAGCTTACACTCGAGTTTTGAACAACTGTAACATTATCACGTTCTTTCGTGTAATAAGTGACCCCATCGATCATATAACTAGAGTATTTTAGCACTTGCTTGCTAGGTCCATTTGCCAACAGCTTCACTTTTTTTCTGATAATTGATTGGAGGAAGATGATGTTGTATTTGTAACCTACAATTCATCATAAGGGGGTTTAATTATTAAAATTCTTAAAGTTCTTGTGTTCAATAATAAACATGCTAATATTTATGGTACTTACATGTTCATGGAACCAAGAAATAAAACTTCTGTGGTGCTTATCTTGTAACCACTTTGCACCTTTAATAGGAAATTTTTGCTTCAAGTGTGTCATATGTTCCCTAATCAAAAATTTTTGAAGAGATTAATAAGATATTTTTTTAAACAATTTCAGGAGATTATTACTGAACTAGAGGGCTTACACAATGTAAGGATCAACCTCAGCTTCATTTTCCAATACATAACGATGTGCTTGTTCCCACTCATCGTGACAACAGAAGTGCACCTTGGCACCTGACAAGGACTTAGTGAGTATTGTTTCACGATGCTTTGATGGAATCCCTATCGTGTTCATATTAGATAGAAATTCTGAGCAAAACTCTACAGCTTCTTCAGCAATATAACATTCAACCATGCATCCTTCTGGTCGATTTCTATTCCGCACATAACCTTTCAATGTTTTCATATATCTTTCAAACGGAAACATCCATCTATACCAAACTGGTCCACACAACTTGACCTCACGCACGAGATGAACTGTTAAGTGAACCATTATATCAAAAAATGAAGGTGGAAAATACTTTTCAAACAGACACAACGTCGTCACAATTTCTATTTGTACATTATCCAACTTTGAGGCATCTATTACTTTGTTACATAACACATTGAATAAGAAACAAAACCTTGTGATAGCATTTCTGATATGCTTGGGTAGAACACCACGGATGGCAATTGGAAGCAAATGTTGCATTAAGGTGTGACAGTCATGTGATTTAAGACCAACCAGTTTTAGATCCTTCATTGAGACAAGGTTTTTGATGTTGGAGGAGTAACCCGTGGGAACCTTAATTCCGAACAATGAATTACAAAGTCTTCTTTTCTCATCCTTGCTTAATGTATAATATGCTGGGGGCAAAAATGTCCTTTTCTCCCCTTTTTGTGGTGTTAATTCTCCCCTAATTTTCATATCCACTAGGTCATTTCTTGCTGCAATTCCATCTTTTGTCTTTCCTGGCATATCAAGTAATGTACCAATCAAACTTTCGCAAACGTTTTTCTCTATGTGCATCACATCAAGAACATGTCGAACATGCAAATCTTTCCAATACTCAAGTTCAAAGAATATCGATTTTTTTTTCCAACAGGACTTACCATCATTTTCCTTTGATTGAAGATTTGCTCTAATTTTTCCCCATCGGCATGTAATTCCTTCTACTTTTTTTAAAACTTCATCACCGCTTAGTGGTTTTGGGGCCATAGTAAAGTCTTGTGTCCCATCAAATGCCTTCTTCTGCCTTCGATAAGGATGATCTCTACGAAGAAACCGTCTATGACCTGTAAATGACATTTTTTTACTATGCTTCAACCTTTTTGCACAAGTTTTCTCACCACAGATAGGGCATGCTTGATATCCTTTTATAATGCATCCTGCCAGGTTTCCATATGCCGGAAAATCATTAATTGTCCACAATAGGACAGCTCTAAGCAAGAATCTTTCTTCTCGGTGTGCATCATATGCTTCAACACCAACTTCCCATAATTCTTTTAAATCGTCAATCAAAGGCGCCAAGTACACATCAATGTCATTTCCCGGCTGTTTAGGACCAGAAATCAACAACGTGAGCATCATATATTTTCTCTTCATACACAATCATGGAGGAAGGTTATAGGTGATCATTATAACTGGCCAACAACTATATGTAGAACTCATCAAACTATGAGGATTAATCCCATCAGCTGCTATGGCCAACCTTAGATTTCTTGTCTTAGAAGCAAAATTTGGCCAATTATGATCCACAAGTCTCCAACAAGGTGCATCAGCTGGATGTCGCATATAGGCATCACATACTCTTTTATTAGCATGTCAAATTAACTCCTTAGATATTTCCTTGCTCCGAAACATTCTTTGAAATCTAGGAATAGGAGGAAAGTACCATAAAATTTTTGCAGGGACTCCTTCAATTATCCTAGAATTCTTGGCCAACTTCCACCTTGATAACCCACAAGTAGGACAATCGGTAAAATCCTCATACTCCTTCCAGTATAAGACACAATCATTAGGGCAAGCATGTATTTTCTTATAAGTCATCCCCATTGCACATAAGCTTTTCTTCGCATCATATAAAGATAAAGGCAATTCATTGTCAACGGGAAGCATTTCTCCAAACAAGACAAATAGTTCAGTAAAACTATTATCACTCCAGCTGTATTTCGCTTTCAAGTTATATAATTGCACAATTACAAATAACTTTGTAAATTTAGTATGCTCAACATACAGGGGTTTCTCAGCATCCTCAAGTAATTTTATAAATTGATCTGGATTCTCTAAACTTTCATATGCAGCATGTACCATATCTATAGGTTTATCAGCAAAATAGTTTTCACTTTCTCCAGCTGCATCATTCTCTTTCTTTAAATCTCCTAATACAGATTCTTCCCCATGCCATATCCATTTTTTGTATGTTAAGTCTATACCATTACAGTACACATGTGCCCTTATGCTGTTAATATTATTGTTCCATAGATTGCCACATTTCGTACAAGGACAAGGTATACTAGTAGGATTAGTAGCATGTTGCAGCGCAAATTGCAAGAAAGATTCTAGTCCAAGTTCAAACTCATGTGATAATCTATCCTTTTCCATCCATGCCTTGTCCATTTTGTTGTACTAATGAATCTAAAATCAATCAAAAATATCAAGACAATTACAACAATGAGCCAAAATTCTTAATCCATCATTATACAAATAAATTAACTATGCGGGTCCTCCAAGAAACCAACTACGCTTACCAAGAAAAGGATACAAATAAATTTCATAAACCAGAAACCAACTACTTCATCATTATACCAATAAATTTCTAAACCAGAAACCATGACATATCAGTGAAAAGAATTAGCATAGACATAAAAGAAACTTTATAGTTCAAGGATTACATAAAACCAACTTAGCAACAGGAACTAACAACTCCTCAATCTATCAAACAAAAATGATAAAATCAACTCAAGGTAGTGTTTGAGGAAATTCATCAAACACATTGCATGCATTAATCAATTAATACTTGCAAACGAGACATCAAGAAGATGAAATTGTCGAAGATGAGGAAGAAATTCAATAGCGACGATGTATAAAGGAAAAATTACCGGAATGTGAAGAAGGACTCGAGCGGTGGCAGTGAATGCTGGACCGGAGATGGATGAAGGAAAAAACTACTGGAATGCGAAGAAGGCCTCCTCTTCTCAACCAAATGGAGGAGTTGGAGGAGATGCGGTGTGGTTGGACGGAGAAGCAAGGGCGTCGTGTCTTGATCCTGATCGGGAGAGGAAGGGGCGTCGATCTAGGAAGGGGGAAGAGGGAGATGAGGTTGAGAGAGATGGTCGGAGGTTTAGGTTTAGGCTGAGAGAGATGGTCGGATGGTCAGAGGTTTAGGTTTAGGTTTAGGCGAGAGATATGGTCGCACGGAGGAAGGGGCGCGATATAGATTTAGGTTTGGAGGGAACTTCACAGTGTTGCAAATTTTGGCTGGTGGGAAAATTAAAATATTTTATTTTGGTTCATTAACACCTTGTTTTAAAAATCGCTGTTAAAATCGGTGTCTATTAACGAAAAAAGGGCGCTCATAGACATCGCCTAAAAAACCGATGTCTATGAGCTAAAATCCGTGCTCATAGACACCGGTTTTTGGAAAACCGGTGTAAAATACTCAAAGACATCGGTTTTTGCTTAAAACCGTTGTTGTTCCACTGATGTCTATGAGGGTTTTTGTTGTAGTGTATATAACATATTTCTCATAACTTAATATTATTTCGTGCAGGTTCACTCCAGATGCCCACCGAGTTGCCACATATATCACTGGAAAATTCAAAGAACGAGTTTGCGCATCTAATACTATATGGAGGCATGTAGACTAGGAGATGAAGCTATTCTATTATAATAATTTGTGGTAAATAAATTTAATATGTTTGATATTCTATAATATAGTTTTCATTTAAAATAAATGTTTAACTTATAATTACAGAAAAGATATACATGGGAGAACAAATAAGAAGAGCAATTTAAAGCTACATGGAATATTTACTGTGCCAAACTTTACAGAGATCATATGTACTATATGAGAAGGAAGGACACTATGCCTACGTATGTTTCTGAGGCTATATGGAGTACATGGACAACCACCTGGGCTATAGAAAGATGACAAGCAAATGTTGAAAAGGTAAAAGAAAATATAAATACAGAGCTAGGTGGCCCGAGCACTAGAACTGCTCAGCATACGTCAGGATACAAATCTATTGTTCTACATACCATAGATCTGGTGAGTATAATTTAAAGTTATACTTTGTAACAAATTTTGTATTTATTACCAAACTTATATAATTTTATCTAAAATTATTTTGTATGTAGGAACATGAGGTTACCCGACAACCCATATGTATGGAGATATTTCTCAAGACCTACAAGAAGAAGGATGGGTCATTTGTTAATTCTTGATCTCAGATTTTACATATAAGATTATTAACTTTATTACAT
Organism: Zingiber officinale; assembly: GCF_018446385.1. Classification (NCBI taxonomy): domain Eukaryota; kingdom Viridiplantae; phylum Streptophyta; class Magnoliopsida; order Zingiberales; family Zingiberaceae; genus Zingiber; species Zingiber officinale. The sequence continues at coordinate 48,034,486 of NC_055996.1, read as the reverse complement.
TTGTTCATTTCTATCTTGATTAGTATTTAGTAATACTGATCAAAGTAGATATTATATTTTTTTTATACAGCAACAAATGAAAGATATGGTGGCTCAGACATCTCAGCCATCAACAGAGGGGGAGAGTCACAATCTCTATCCACCGACTCTTTAAATGAAATTTATTATAATCTTGTTGGTGGAAGGACAAAAAACTCCACCCTCTACAGCCTTGGCTTCTAGGCCAAAGTTGCATTTGATATGATCATTTGATATTTGACTTTTTGTAGGATTCCTTTATTATCTAGTGTTGTATTATTTATATTACTTTCTATTATGGTATGAATTTTGTAAACTTGGATTTATATATGGATATTTATTTTTTATTATGTAGAATTGTTTAATTTTATTTGTTTTAGATGATTTATTGTTTCTATTATTATAAATGTTAGTTTATTTGTGCTTATATAGATTGTACGAAGAAAAATGAATTGTTAGAATGTATGAATTTTATTTTTATGTGTGGGTTTTATAAGTGTGATTGTTTGTATGTAACTGTTATATGATGTATGGATTGTGTTTTTAATGTGTGGATTATATATGATGTATGTATGTCTGTAATGATATTGTAATTTGGAAATTGTAAACATGGTAAGCAGTGAAAATAATGTGATGATGTCAATTTTTTTTTTTCATTTCCGACAGAATACCGATGAAATTTGGATTCCGTCGATGATTATCGAAATAATCACTGATAGAATCCTTTTTTCCGTCAGTATTTCGATATATTACCGACGGAAAAACCAAATTCCGTCGGTAATTACTGATGAAATATGGTTTTCCGTCGATAATTACTGACAGAATTAGGATTTTCCGTCGGCAGTTACCGATGGTATTAGCATTCCGTCGGTAATCTAGAAACCTCAAATCTCCGCCCGTGAGAACTATTTCGGCAACATTACCGACGGAAAAAATATTCAATCGGTAAAATATTAACGATGGAATACTATATTCCGTCAAAAATATTGTTCCCGACAAACCTACCTCCTGACACCGAAAATTCCATCGATATAGCCATTTGCCGACCGAATTCCGATGGATATTTCTGTCGGTATGATTTTTTTTTTTTAGTGCATGTCATGGTCGAGGGTTGGATCGAGCTCTAAGAAGCCCTAATATGCTGCCCCTCTCGATCTTTATCATAGGATTCATCATCTTCCTTGCCACTACTTTCGATGTCCTCATCCTCATAAAAGGTTGCCCACTGATAGCTATTGTGTTGAACCAAATTTCCTTTATTCAAAGTTCTTAACATTGGCGTCATCCTTTCATTAAGTTGTTCCACAATCCCTTCTATCCGATTCATCCGTTCATCAATTATCTCTCGAGTTTGTTGCTCCATATCACATCATACATGTTGTTGGCATTGTCCACGCAACATCACCTCGCCCTGATGCCAACTGATGCAACAAATAACTATTGATTTCTTGATTCGTGCACGAATATCAAAAACGATCTTCTAAATTTTGTTGATTTCGTAAAATACCAAGAGATAGACAACCAAAAATGCTTGGGAAGAAATAACAATATATGACTGCAAATCCTTATTAATCAAAAACTCTTTTTCATTAACCAAAATAATTATTTATATAAACTCCAAACCTTAAGATATAAATAAAAGAAAAAAAAATTCTAACAGAAACAAAAAATTCCTAATGAACTTAAAATCTTAAAAAATCTTAAACGAACTCAAAAAAAAAAAAAAAAAAAAAAAAATACAAGAGACAAATTATCAAAATTATCATAAATATCAAAAATACCTTAAATATTAAAAATAATAATTTACTAAAAAGTAATAAAAAAATCTAACAAATTGACTATGAACTACCGACACAACCTCGACTTGGTTGCTAGCCATTTAGCTGCGAGGCACGACCATGAGCCTTAGCTTGGCCGCGGTCTGACCCATGAGCTCTAGCTATGAGCTTGTGACCACAAACTGCCTCCTTCCCTTTCCCCTCTCCCTTCCTTTCCTTCACTGTTATTCCCTTCTTTTTCTCTTTCAATTTTTCCCCTTTACTTCCCCCCATTGATCATTTGTCACTCCCCCTATCAGGTAATAATCAAAGCAAAGCTTTGTTCCTCTGCAACCATACGTATAACTTCATAACTAGTTAAAGACATAAGTTTTATGATAAAAAATTATATAGGCACTATGTTATTTTTTATAATTGTATTTTAAGCCATCTGACAAAGTAACAATCTAAAGTGTGAGGCAGCTTGTAACCCTATTAGTCAAACCATCATGAGAAACATTAAAACACTTGTTACCCTCACCAACTATAGTTACAAGATGCAATGCACGCCAACATGAAAGTCCCAAGTTGGGCCAGGACACCCCCACGCTAATTATGGAGATTGAAGCCAATTGCTGGGCGTGCTTTGGAGGCAGTTGCTGCAGGCATTGTGGAAATTGTGGATGTTGATTTGGGTTTATCGACAGTTGTTGCTGCGGTGTTGTCTGGAATGGGTATGTCCTGAGGCTGAGGTCTTGGTTGCATGAAGTGCAGTTCAGGTCGTGTGGGTTGGCTAAGTTGGTCTTGTGGCAATATTGGATGTCGAGGTTAGTAATTGCCAGGTTGGTTCATTATAATGTGGCCTGTTGAATGTTAGGAGTGTTTGGTGCTTGCAGAGGCATAGGTAGTTCTTAATACATTTGAACTTCCTGTTAAGTTCCGGCTGGAAGCACTGTTGAAGCTGAAGCAGTTTGATGCGGTAGAGAAAGCACCGACTGTTGGTTGGCATCGTCCGGTTTGTTGTTTAGGCTGTTGGGTTCAGATACAGCTCGCGTAATAGTGATATCATTCTTCTCTTGAGATTCTTTCTGTGTTAGTTGAAACTTGGTTAGTTCCTTCTGAGTTTCTGCAAGTTCTTGCTTGTCTCTAAGAATTCGAACAGATCTATGCACCTGATAAGGCATGCTCAAAAAATCAGAATTGCTGAATATCACAAAATGGAGTAGATGGAACAATAATTAAAGCAGTCTATTGCAGACTTCTCCAAATTTCTAACCGAACATGATAGTAAGAATTGAAAAAAAAAATAAATGGATAAGAAATACAGCAAATCAAATATCATTGTCATGCCACAGAATTAACTGCTTGGATTGACACATGAACTCAATTGATTCCATGGGCATCTAAAGGAGCACATGCATATTCATGACAAGCACTTGATATTGTACAATATTTTTTTTTTAAAAAAGTACATACCCTAGGAAGGTAAGGAATATGACAAATCTGCATTGATCATCAAGTTATCCACCAGGAAGCACTAATTTTGCCTTGAGAGAAGCTGTGCTATTGGCATTTTATACCATCCTAATTAGTCATATTAATCGGGCAAAACAAACCCTACTGATATTTATAAGAAAGGCAACCTATTTGTACTTATCCTAGTCCTCCATGTCTCAGATTGTATGAGTCAAATGCAACCAAGTTTAATGACAAGAAAATCAGTCTTCTTTTCTTATAATTATGAGAAAAGGAAACTTAGTTGTACGTGTTCCAGTCCTATATCCCTGAACATCCTATTAGACAAAAGGAACAACAAAATCAAAGTCTACTTGTCTTCTTTTGAGGATATTGATTGAACTGGATGTGTCAATATAGAAACAAAAATGTTAGGGCTAATGGTTCATACACCAACCTTTTTCTGTTAAGATTGCATATGCAAAATTTCACCTTGCCTTTGTAGTGTTATGCTTCCTCCCCGTTTTTCTCCTGCTGTTGCCACCACGGGTTGAGGTTACTACCACAGAGTTGATGCTGCCCAGACGAGCTCCAGTGATGAGACGATGATAGAGGTGGAGGTAGAGCCCCCTTTATTTTTTCCCTTCTTGCCCATTTTTTCCCCTCTATTTCTTTCTCCCGTTCTCCCCTACTTCTCCCCTTCTACCATCGTCTCCATAACTAAGCTTCGACATGAGTAAGACCAAGGAAAGAAAAAAAAAGGGAGCTTCTCTGCTACCACAATACGTGAGCTTCACACCCTGGTAGGTGTTGCCTGTACTTGGGCAGTGGCAACAACGTGAGAATGGGAAGAAGAAAGAGAGGGTGAGAGGAAAAGGATAAAATTAAATAAGTTTAAAAAGAAAATTTTATCTACAATGCCTACCATCAGTTGACAGTGACTAAACTGCAGAATTTAAGAAAATTTATAAATGCAATCTTAACAAAATTCTTGTATGTATCAACAAAATACGTCATAGTTCATATATTTTTTAACATAAACATAAAATATTACGATTCATGGACAATGCAATTATGCTAGCCACAAAATATGTCAAACATAGAGATGTTCTAAGGGAAATAGACACTCTAGTTCCACCAATTGAAAATGTTCAAGACTAATGGTTTAATGCAGACTGAACGGAGACCTAAAAGGACTAATAGCAAAACAAACAAAAAAAAAATTCAAGTGGCCCCCCCCCCCCCCCCCCCCCTCCCCCCCTCTCTCTCTCTCTCTCTAACTATCTATCTATCTATATATATATATATATATATATATTTATTCAGGACTCGCATTGTCATTTTAGATGATGATTGTTATACTTCTAAACATGAGATGTTGTCCAGCTCATAATCAATCTATGGTCTAGTGGTGCTCTTCCTATTTGCTTGTATCAATAAAATGTTTCAGCCATCTTTTTTATGATAGTTAAGGAAATCAGATAATCTGTCCCATTTTTTCTATGTCCCCGTATCTCACTTGTCGCCTCTAGCATATTGTTTGCAGCCTTCGGCCACCGGACTGGTCAAAACTATAACCTGGGGTAGGGGCGGAACTAGAAATTTTTTTACAATGGGGCTGAATCCACGCTACACAGGCCATCCATCACTGCTATTGTTGATCGTATGCGCAGACACGCTTCAACGTGTCCTTTTGGATGAGAAGAAGGACAGGGAGGGGACAGAAGGTGGAAGGCCTAGAGCTCAGGTTGGCTCCATTTCTCCACCAACACCACCCGCTTCATTATCTCATGCATAAAAATCTGTCGGAGAAGAAGATTGGGGAGCTGCTTTTGCAGCCTCCACAGTCAGGAACCGCCATACTAGGTGGTTCCGACAAACTCGGGGGGGGGGGGGGGGGCCGCCCCTGCTTGGGGGGAAAGGTGAACTCAAGGGGTGTAACGACCACCCTTCATACTGCTACTACACTCTAAGGATGACCGTTACTTAACTACTAACTCTACTTAACCGGTACGCTACTTAACTACGAGGAATCCCTACCGAAAATTTCGGCAGAGTCTCCCCTGTACCGGTGACTCCAAACTGGGATACAAACACTATATACACAGCCACAGGCGGCTGGAACATATTTTTCACAACCACGCAGAAATAATAACACGACACTAAAAAGAAACTATTCTAGCAATAGAAAACTATATAGCTCCAACAATAGGAAATAACTCAACTAACAATGCGGAATAGACTCAATTAATCAACATAGACAAAGGAAACAACTAATACAATCTCTATCAACTTAATAACTGAAAGAAAACTCAAAGGAGTCTTGATAGTTTCCTTAGCAAACTCATGATCTCTCCATAGTCCTGGCATCACACACCTTCATCACCACCACCTTGTCGCCTTCCTTGCTAAATCTTTTCCTTTCCTTTATCTGCAGTAGGAGGAAGTGCAGTCTATAAGCATAAAGCTTAGTGAGCGCTATCTACTCACAAAAACTCGATATGCATGTATATAAATAAAAACATGCTAAAACTGAATGCTAACATGTAAAGCTACTCATGCTCATAAATAGCAAAGGAATCAAACTAACTGAAATACTAATCATGTATAGCTAATCATGCTCATAATCCAATAAAGGAAACATACTAACTGAAATATTAAACATGTATAGCTAATCATACTCATAATCCAATAAAGGAAGCATACTAACTGAAATACTAAACATGTAAAACCACTAAACTTGTAAAGCTACTCATGCTCACAAGAATAATATACTAACTGCATGCTGAAAGCAAATAAAGCTAAACATGCTGAATAATCTAATAGCAAGAAACAAATAAACTACTACTGCATGCTTCAAATAACAAGAAACTAAACTTTCTAATTCTAAACATATTTGAAGCTTGTTTCATTTGTTTCAAAACTTATACTTTAATACTTTAAAATAATAATCAACTTCTCTTGGGCCCGGCATTGTACCACTTTGCGCGCATTCTTAATAAGAATCGAGGTAGCTAATCCCGAAACTACTAAGATACTTCTAGGCCATGTGCCTAGGGGCAACTTGGAGCCCATCCCTTGGATCTTGTGTCCGGTACAAGCCATTTAAAAGTAAAATACTTTTTATCTTTAAATACTTCTTATAATAAAATGCCTTGGCATTTAATAAGCACCTTGTGTGCCAAAATCCCTAAAGTCTTGAATTCGGGATTTTACTTAAGGCCTTAGCCTTTTCCCTTTCTTTTCTTTATCTTCCTTTTACTTGTTAATACTTCTAAAAGTATTTAATAGGATTCTTATTTTTCCATTAGAATACATGGCTGTTCCTGCTTGTTAAAATAGCAAATGGAAATAACTTTGAGCTTACTAATCATGCTATAAAATAGAGCTAAAGAAAGCAACTTTAAGCTTACTAATCATGCTATAAAATAGAGCAAAGAAAGCAACTTTAAGCTTACTAATCATGCTGTAAAAATAGAGCAAAGAAAAGCAACTTGAGCTTACTAATCATGCTGTAAAAATAGAGCAAAGAAAAGCAACTTGAGCTTACTAATCATGCTGTAAAAATAGAGCAAAAGAAAGCAACTTTAAACTTACTAATCATGCTATAAAAATAGAACAAAGAAAGCAACTCGGACTTTCTAAACATGCTGTGATAAGAGCAAAAGAAAGCTAATTTGATCTTTCTAAACATGCTGTGATAAGAGCAAAAGAAAGTAACTTTAAGCTTTCTAAACATGCTGTGATAAAAGCAAAAGAAAGCTAACTACCAGCCCCATTAATCCGAGATAATGCAAGCCACATAAGCTAAACCAAATCTGCAATACTTCTTCTACTTATATAGGCTATAATCTGCTGAAGTTTACACCTATGCAAAGCTTGATATGGTAGCAAAGGAAGTCAACTATTCTATTAAGAAATGCATTGGCAGATTTCTGTTAAGCACATGCTATTAAAAGGGGTGATTGCTATGACAATTTAAATCCCTTCTCCTCTTCTTAATCAACTCACGACAGCATAAAGGAAATGACCCAAGCCAATATATTTGTCCAGAAATTACAGAATCAATAAAAGCTAAAGCAACATCAATCAAGGCTAAATCCATTAAGCCCTTTCTCCATCCTGAAGGTCACGGTAGGAACTTTAAACTCATCCCTAGGTCACGGCAGATTCAAAAAAAACAAGGAGAAACAAAAACTTGATCCCTAGCAAGCTTAGATTCGGCGCAAAACTATCCTACATGCTCAATTAAACAAAACCAGTTCTTGGTCCCTCTTTGAAACCCACGGCAGAACACCCAAAACCAAAAATCTTTATAGCATGGTTCGGATTCAAGAAACTCGGGAAACAAGGAAACGAAACCGAAAGATCGGAGCAACTCCTACTGCAGGTGAGAAGCAACTCACCTTGGATTTCTTGGACTTACAGCCGAGATCGGCTTCTAGGGCTTGCAGAGACTTGAAATTTCTTCGATCTCTTCGTGTCTGCGTGCTCCCCTCGATGAGCCGGTCACGAATGTGTGAAGAGCTCTCGAAGAAAGGTGCTCGTCGGCTGCCGGATCGAAGCCCTAACGCCGCTGCGTTTTCGCCCGAGGAGAGGAACAGCGCCGTCGGGAGAGAAAGGTGAGGAAAATTAGGTCTCGGGTAAAACTCAAGTTCTCCTTTTAATACCTATTTATTTCCTAATCCTTAACTATGCTATAAACTTAGTTCTCACCATATAAGGTTAACAAAACCGTGTAGCTCAGCTGGTTGGACCGGTTTTGCTTGGGTCAGTCCGACCCGAGGTCGTGGGTTCGAATCTCACTTTCAACATTTTTTTAAGAAACTTCTTTCTTTTTGTAACCCTACTAAACGACCTCCAAAAATTACGTAAAAATACTCTAAAAATTCCTAAAAATCTCTAGAATATTTTAAAAGTATTTCCAAATATTTTTATGGATTTTTAGAACTTGAAATAGGGAAAATTGGGTCGTTACAATTCCCCATACCTTATAAAAAGTTCGACCTCGAACTTAGAATAATTCTGGATACTTCTGTCTCATACCGTCCTCACGTTTCCAAGTGACTTCCTCGTGCTTCTGGTTCTGCCAGATAACATTCACTAGTGGCACTTCTTTGTTTCTTAGTCTCTTGACTTCTCTGTCCACTATCTGTGTAGGTCTGCTCTCATAACTAAGATCCTCTTGGATCTGCACTGACTGAGGCTGAATCACTTGGCTCGGGTCGTGGAGACACTTCTTTAGCATGGAGACATGAAATACATTGTGTACTGCTGACATGTCTTGTGGTAAATTCAGCTTGTAAGCTACTTTCCCAACCCTCTCTATGATCAGGTAAGGTCCTACATAACGAGGACTTAATTTGCCCCTCTTGTCAAATCTCATCACTCCCTTCATAGGAGCGACCTTGAGAAAAACTGAATCCCCTACTTGGAATTCAAGTGGCCTACGGTGTGTGTCAGCATAACTCTTCTGTCTACTCTGGGCAGTCTCAATTCTCTGTCTGATCTTCTAAATAGCCTGAGTAGTTTCATCTATCAGCTCTGTCTAAATGCCCAGCTCTACTTCCATTTCTTTTCTTTCACTTGCTTCCTGCTAGCAGATGGGTGATCTGCACTTCCTACCATATAACGCCTCATAAGGTGTCATCTTGATGGTGGCCTGATAACTATTGTTGTAGACAAACTCAGCTAAGCATAGATACTTGCACCAACTCCCCTTGAAATCTAGTGCACAAGCTCTGAGCATATCTTCTAGAATTTGATTTACTCACTCTGTCTGTCCATCAGTCTGAGGATAGTTTGGTGCCTAGTGCGTTCTGAACACACTCCCAGAAGTGTGAGGTGAAGCGTCCACCTCTATCAGAAACAATAGATTTAGGAACTCCGTGAAGTCTGATCACCTCTTTAACATGCAGCTGTGTCAACTGCTCTATAGAGTGGGACACCTTGATGGCTAGAAAATGAGCAGACTTGGTCAATCTGTCCACTACTACCCATATTGCGTCATATCCATTTGTAGTTCTTGGAAGGCCTATTATAAAGTCCATGGATATATCTTCCCACTTCCACTCTGGTATTGGGAGGGGCTGTAGGACTCCTCCTGGTCTCTGGTGTTCTGCTTTGACCCTCTGACATGTCAGACAGGTACTGACATACTTAGCTACATCTCCTTTGAGTCCAAACCACCAGAACCTCTGTTTCACGTCTTGGTACATCTTGGTAGAACCAGGATGCATGGAGTAGGGTGTACTATGAGCTTCTTCTATAATCTTCTTTCTCAACTCTTCGTCATTAGGGACACAAAGGCGGTTCCCCTGGTAGAGGATTCCACTATTTGATACTCGAAACTCTGAATTTTCTTCTTCTTGTATCCCTTGCTTGATTTTTTGGATATCTGGATCTTCACTTTGCTTTCTCTGTATATCCTCAAGCAGGGTTGACTCTAAGGTCAATGCAGAGAGTTGCCCATAAATAATTTCGACTCCAAAGTCTGACAACTCTTTCTGCAGTGGCAGGGCTAATGATGACAGAGACATCAGGGATGCACTGGACTTTCTGCTTAGTGCATCTGCCACTTTGTTAGCTTTACCTGGGTGTATTACTTCCTTCCGCTTTCAACTGATGGTTCCCAAAACGCAGGTATATTTTAGGGAACACTGTTGCTCTCTTTAGCTGATCGAATAGATCATATATTCTGGAAAGAGGGTACTAGTCCTTAACTGTTACTTTGCTCAGCACTCTAAAATCTATGCACATTAGCATAGATCCGTCTTTCTTCTTGACAAACAACACAGGAGCTCCCCAAGGTGAGTGACTAGGGCGGATGAAACCCTTGTCAAGTAGCTCCTGAAATTGTTCTTGTAACTCTTTTAGCTTTGCTAGAGAAATTTGATACAGGGCTTTTGAAATTGGGCTGGCGTCAGGAACCAATTCAATTTCAAATTCCGCTTCTCTGTTGTGAGGTAGTCCAAGTAGCTCTTCTGGAAATACCTATGGATACCCACAGACTACCCGAACATCTTCCTGCTTGGGTCTTTCTTGTTATCTTTGTCCTTCTAGTTCTGATTACTTGACTGGGGTCTCTGTTTCCCCACTGTCTTGTCTTCTATCTTGACTGGCTTGTGTTGCGTTTGTTGTACCTTGATGTTGTTCAGATAGTGCTCACTAATGCCCTGCTGACCAGCTCTTCACCAATCTATGGTCGGTGAGTTTCACTACTCACATTAGGTGTTATTTCTGGTCTCAGCATTAGGAGCATCAGTCTGACTCATTCTTTCACTGTACTTACTAACTCTAGGCAAAGGTGAGCTAGCTTGTCAAATCTTTTAACCGCTTCTTCTACTGGTAGGTCACCTGGTCCAAATTCTATAAACTGCTCATAATGTTTATTGGTGATCCGTTGGCGGAAGAACTCTTAGTAAAACTCTGTCTCGAAGTCAACCTAGCTCATCTGGTTGACTGCTCACTTACTCTTAACTCGCTCCCACTACATACTAGCATCTCCAGATAGGCAGAAAGAGACACACTTAATGGTATCAACCTTCTCGACTTCTGGTCAGTCAAGAAGCTCCATTGTGCTCTCAAATGTCTTGAACCAAGCCTGGGCATCCCAGGGCTCAGTCGTGCCTGAGAATCTTTCTGGTTTCAGCTTCAGCCACTGGATGAGGTACGCTTCTTGTCTTCTAGGTGTTGTGGCGACTTCCAAGGCAACTGATGGGACTTCAGTCACCACTGGGGTCTCCACAGAAATGGTTGGGGGAGTGGGAGGAGCCGACTTCTGATTGGCCATTAGATTGGCAATCACTTGCTGCTGCTCGCTACTTGTCTCTGAAGTTGAGCAACAACTGCAGAGAGAATAGGCCCAGGGGTTCTGGGCTCTTCGTTCTCCTGAACTCGATCCTCAGTACGAACGGTACGGGGACGTCCTCTTCTTAACATCTAATTATGCAGAGGAAAAAGACTAAATAGCTTCTCTAACCCTTCTAATCATATATATATATGAATAAAGAAAAGGGAAAACAAAATCTTCTATCTTACTTAGGCACTTAAAAACAATTACTCTATACTGCAGTTAATAATAAGGAAAGCAATAAAGAAAGAACTTAAATACTTTCTTACTTAAAGACGGCAAGGCAGATGTTGATGTGTGTGTGATGCTGGAGAATGAGAACTGCTCTGATACCAACTGTAACGACCACCCTTCTTACTACTACTACTACTCTCTAAGAGTGACCGTTACTTAACTACTAACTCTACTTAACCGGTACGCTACTTAACTACGAGGAATCCCTACCGAAAATTTCGGCAGAGTCTCCCCTGTACCGGTGACCCCAAACTGGGATACAAACACTATATACACAGCCACAGGCGGCTGGAACATATTTTTCACAACCACGCAGAAATAATAACACGACACTAAAAAGAAACTATTCTAGCAATAGAAAACTATATAGCTCCAACAATAGGAAATAACTCAACTAACAATGCGGAATAGACTCAATTAATCAACATAGACAAAGGAAACAACTAATACAATCTCTATCAACTTAATAACTGAAAGAAAACTCAAAGGAGTCTTGACAGTTTCCTTAGCAAACTCATGATCTCTCCATAGTCCTGGCATCACACACCTTCATCACCACCACCTTGTCGCCTTCCTTGCTAAATCTTTTCCTTTCCTTTATCTGCAGTAGGAGGAAGTGCAGTCTATAAGCATAAAGCTTAGTGAGCGCTATCTACTCACAAAAACTCGATATGCATGTATATAAATAAAAACATGCTAAAACTGAATGCTAACATGTAAAGCTACTCATGCTCATAAATAGCAAAGGAATCAAACTAACTGAAATACTAATCATGTATAGCTAATCATGCTCATAATCCAATAAAGGAAACATACTAACTGAAATATTAAACATGTATAGCTAATCATGCTCATAATCCAATAAAGGAAGCATACTAACTGAAATACTAAACATGTAAAGCCACTAAACTTGTAAAGCTACTCATGCTCACAAGAATAATATACTAACTGCATGCTGAAAGCAAATAAATCTAAACATGCTGAATAATCTAATAGCAAGAAACAAATAAACTACTACTGCATGCTTCAAATAACAAGAAACTAAACTTTCTAATTCTAAACATATTTGAAGCTTGTTTCATTTGTTTCAAAACTTATACTTTAATACTTTAAAATAATAATCAACTTCTCTTGGGCCCGGCATTGTACCACTTTGCGCGCATTCTTAATAAGAATCGAGGTAGCTAATCCCGAAACTACTAAGATACTTCTAGGCCATGTGCCTAGGGGCAACTTGGAGCCCATCCCTTGGATCTTGTGTCCGGTACATGCCATTTAAAAGTAAAATACTTTTTATCTTTAAATACTTCTTATAATAAAATGCCTTGGCATTTAATAAGCACCTTGTGTGCCAAAATCCCTAAAGTCTTGAATTCGGGATTTTACTTAAGGCCTTAGCCTTTTCCCTTTCTTTTCTTTATCTTCCTTTTACTTGTTAATACTTCTAAAAGTATTTAATAGGATTCTTATTTTTCCATTAGAATACATGGCTGTTCCTGCTTGTTAAAATAGCAAATGGAAATAACTTTGAGCTTACTAATCATGCTATAAAATAGAGCTAAAGAAAGCAACTTTAAGCTTACTAATCATGCTATAAAATAGAGCAAAGAAAGCAACTTTAAGCTTACTAATCATGCTGTAAAAATAGAGCAAAGAAAAGCAACTTGAGCTTACTAATCATGCTGTAAAAATAGAGCAAAGAAAAGCAACTTGAGCTTACTAATCATGCTGTAAAAATAGAGCAAAAGAAAGCAACTTTAAACTTACTAATCATGCTATAAAAATAGAACAAAGAAAGCAACTTGGACTTTCTAAACATGCTGTGATAAGAGCAAAAGAAAGCTAATTTGATCTTTCTAAACATGCTGTGATAAGAGCAAAAGAAAGTAACTTTAAGCTTTCTAAACATGCTGTGATAAAAGCAAAAGAAAGCTAACTACCAGCCCCATTAATCCGAGATAATGCAAGCCACATAAGCTAAACCAAATCTGCAATACTTCTTCTACTTATATAGGCTATAATCTGCTGAAGTTTACACCTATGCAAAGCTTGATATGGTAGCAAAGGAAGTCAACTATTCTATTAAGAAATGCATTGGCAGATTTCTGTTAAGCACATGCTATTAAAAGGGGTGATTGCTATGACAATTTAAATCCCTTCTCCTCTTCTTAATCAACTCACGACAGCATAAAGGAAATGACCCAAGCCAATATATTTGTCCAGAAATTACAGAATCAATAAAAGCTAAAGCAACATCAATCAAGGCTAAATCCATTAAGCCCTTTCTCCATCCTGAAGGTCACGGTAGGAACTTTAAACTCATCCCTAGGTCACGGCAGATTCAAAAAAAAACAAGGAGAAACAAAAACTTGATCCCTAGCAAGCTTAGATTCGGCGCAAAACTATCCTACATGCTCAATTAAACAAAACCAGTTCTTGGTCCCTCTTTGAAACCCACGGCAGAACACCCAAAACCAAAAATCTTTATAGCATGGTTCGGATTCAAGAAACTCGGGAAACAAGGAAACGAAACCGAAAGATCGGAGCAACTCCTACTGCAGGTGAGAAGCAACTCACCTTGGATTTCTTGGACTTACAGCCGAGATCGGCTTCTAGGGCTTGCAGAGACTTGAAATTTCTTCGATCTCTTCGTGTCTGCGTGCTCCCCTCGATGAGCCGGTCACGAATGTGTGAAGAGCTCTCGAAGAAAGGTGCTCGTCGGCCGCCGGATCGAAGCCCTAACGCCGCTGCGTTTTCGCCCGAGGAGAGGAACAGCGCCGTCGGGAGAGAAAGGTGAGGAAAATTAGGTCTCGGGTAAAACTCAAGTTCTCCTTTTAATACCTATTTATTTCCTAATCCTTAACTATGCTATAAACTTAGTTCTCACCATATAAGGTTAACAAAACCGTGTAGCTCAGCTGGTTGGACCGGTTTTGCTTGGGTCAGTCCGACCCGAGGTCGTGGGTTCGAATCTCACTTTCAACATTTTTTTAAGAAACTTCTTTCTTTTTGTAACCCTACTAAACGACCTCCAAAAATTACGTAAAAATACTCTAAAAATTCCTAAAAATCTCTAGAATATTTTAAAAGTATTTCCAAATATTTTTATGGATTTTTAGAACTTGAAATAGGGAAAATTGGGTCGTTACAATTCCCCATACCTTATAAAAAGTTCGTCCTCGAACTTAGAACAATTCTGGATACTTCTGTCTCATACCGTCCTCACGTTTCCAAGTGACTTCCTCGTGCTTCTGGTTCTGCCAGATAACCTTCACTAGTGGCACTTCTTTGTTTCTTAGTCTCTTGACTTCTCTGTCCACTATCTGTGTAGGTCTGCTCTCATAACTAAGATCCTCTTGGATCTGCACTGACTGAGGCTGAATCACTTGGCTCGGGTCGTGGAGACACTTCTTTAGCATGGAGACATGAAATACATTGTGTACTGCTGACATGTCTTGTGGTAAATCCAGCTTGTAAGCTACTTTCCCAACCCTCTCTATGATCAGGTAAGGTCCTACATAACGAGGACTTAATTTGCCCCTCTTGTCAAATCTCATCACTCCCTTCATAGGAGCGACCTTGAGAAAAACTGAATCCCCTACTTGGAATTCAAGTGGCCTACGGTGTGTGTCAGCATAACTCTTCTGTCTACTCTGGGCAGTCTCAATTCTCTGTCTGATCTTCTAAATAGCCTGAGTAGTTTCATCTATCAGCTCTGTCTGAATGCCCAGCTCTACTTCCATTTCTTTTCTTTCACTTGCTTCCTGCTAGCAGATGGGTGATCTGCACTTCCTACCATATAACGCCTCATAAGGTGTCATCTTGATGGTGGCCTGATAACTATTGTTGTAGACAAACTCAGCTAAGCATAGATACTTGCACCAACTCCCCTTGAAATCTAGTGCACAAGCTCTGAGCATATCTTCTAGAATTTGATTTACTCACTCTGTCTGTCCATCAGTCTGAGGATAGTTTGGTGCCTAGTGCGTTCTGAACACACTCCCAGAAGTGTGAGGTGAAGCGTCCACCTCTATCAGAAACAATAGATTTAGGAACTCCGTGAAGTCTGATCACCTCTTTAACATGCAGCTGTGCCAACTGCTCTATAGAGTGGGACACCTTGATGGCTAGAAAATGAGCAGACTTGGTCAATCTGTCCACTACTACCCATATTGCGTCATATCCATTTGTAGTTCTTGGAAGGCCTATTATAAAGTCCATGGATATATCTTCCCACTTCCACTCTGGTATTGGGAGGGGCTGTAGGACTCCTCCTGGTCTCTGGTGTTCTGCTTTGACCCTCTGACATGTCAGACAGGTACTGACATACTTAGCTACATCTCCTTTGAGTCCAAACCACCAGAACCTCTGTTTCACGTCTTGGTACATCTTGGTAGAACCAGGATGCATGGAGTAGGGTGTACTATGAGCTTCTTCTATAATCTTCTTTCTCAACTCTTCGTCATTAGGGACACAAAGGCGGTTCCCCTGGTAGAGGATTCCACTATTTGATACTCGAAACTCTGAATTTTCTTCTTCTTGTATCCCTTGCTTGATTTTTTGGATATCTGGATCTTCACTTTGCTTTCTCTGTATATCCTCAAGCAGGGTTGACTCTAAGGTCAATGCAGAGAGTTGCCCATAAATAATTTCGACTCCAAAGTCTGACAACTCTTTCTGCAGTGGAAGGGCTAATGATGACAGAGACATCAGGGATGCACTGGACTTTCTACTTAGTGCATCTGCCACTTTGTTAGCTTTACCTGAGTGTATTACTTCCTTCCGCTTTCAACTGATGGTTCCCAAAACGCAGGTATATTTTAGGGAACACTGTTGCTCTCTTTAGCTGATCGAATAGATCATATATTCTGGAAAGAGGGTACTAGTCCTTAACTGTTACTTTGCTCAGCACTCTAAAATCTATGCACATTAGCATAGATCCGTCTTTCTTCTTGACAAACAACACAGGAGCTCCCCAAGGTGAGTGACTAGGGCGGATGAAACCCTTGTCAAGTAGCTCCTGAAATTGTTCTTGTAACTCTTTTAGCTTTGCTAGAGAAATTTGATACAGGGCTTTTGAAATTGGGCTGGCGTCAGGAACCAATTCAATTTCAAATTCCGCTTCTCTGTTGTGAGGTAGTCCAAGTAGCTCTTCTGGAAATACCTATGGATACCCACAGACTACCCGAACATCTTCCTGCTTGGGTCTTTCTTGTTATCTTTGTCCTTCTAGTTCTGATTACTTGACTGGGGTCTCTGTTTCCCCACTGTCTTGTCTTCTATCTTGACTGGCTTGTGTTGCGTTTGTTGTACCTTGATGTTGTTCAGATAGTGCTCACTAATGCCCTGCTGACTAGCTCTTCACCAATCTATGGTCGGTGAGTTTCACTACATCACATTAGGTGTTATTTCTGGTCTCAGCATTAGGAGCATCAGTCTGACTCATTCTTTCACTGTACTTACTAACTCTAGGCAAAGGTGAGCTAGCCTGTTAAATCTTTTAACCGCTTCTTCTACTGGTAGGTCACCTTGTCTAAATTCTATAAACTCCTCATAATGTTTATTGGTGATTCGTTGGCGGAAGAACTCTTAGTAAAACTCTATCTCAAAGTCAACCCAGCTCATCTGGTTGACTGTTCTCTTACTCTTAACTCGCTCCCACTACATACAAGCATCTCCAGATAGGCAGAAAGAGGCACACTTAATGGTATCAACCTTCTCGACTTCTGGTCAGTCAAGAAGCTCCATTGTTCTCTCAAATGTCTTGAACCAAGCCTGGGCATCCCAGAGCTCAATCGTTCCTGAGAAGCTTTCTGGTTTCAGCTTCAGCCACTGGATGAGATATGCTTCTTGTCTTTTAGATGTTGTGGTGACTTCCAAGGCAACTGATGGGACTTCAGTCACCACTGGGGTCTCCACAGAAATGGTTGGGGGGAGTGGGAGGGGTTGACTTCTGATTGGCCATTAGATTGGCAATCACTTGCTGCTGCTCGCTACTTGTCTCTGAAGTTGAGCAACAACTGCAGAGAGAATAGGCCCAGGGCTTCTGGGCTCTTCGTTCTCCTGAACTCGGCCCTTAGTACGAACGGTACGGGGGCGTCCTCTTCTTAACATCTAATTATGCAGAGGAAAAAGACTAAATAGCTTCTCTAACCCTTCTAATCATATATATATATGAATAAAGAAAAGGGAAAACAAAATCTTCTATCTTACTTAGGCACTTAAAAACAATTACTCTATACTGCAGTTAATAATAAGGAAAGCAATAAAGAAAGAACTTAAATACTTTCTTACTTAAAGACGGCAAGGCAGATGTTGATGTGTGTGTGATGCTGGAGAATGAGAACTGCTCTGATACCAACTGTAACGACCACCCTTCTTACTACTACTACTACTCTCTAAGAGTGACCGTTACTTAACTACTAACTCTACTTAACCGGTACGCTACTTAACTACGAGGAATCCCTACCGAAAATTTCGGCAGAGTCTCCCCTGTACCGGTGACCCCAAACTGGGATACAAACACTATATACACAGCCACAGGCGGCTGGAACATATTTTTCACAACCACGCAGAAATAATAACACGACACTAAAAAGAAACTATTCTAGCAATAGAAAACTATATAGCTCCAACAATAGGAAATAACTCAACTAACAATGCGGAATAGACTCAATTAATCAACATAGACAAAGGAAACAACTAATACAATCTCTATCAACTTAATAACTGAAAGAAAACTCAAAGGAGTCTTGACAGTTTCCTTAGCAAACTCATGATCTCTCCATAGTCCTGGCATCACACACCTTCATCACCACCACCTTGTCGCCTTCCTTGCTAAATCTTTTCCTTTCCTTTATCTGCAGTAGGAGGAAGTGCAGTCTATAAGCATAAAGCTTAGTGAGCGCTATCTACTCACAAAAACTCGATATGCATGTATATAAATAAAACATGCTAAAACCGAATGCTAACATGTAAAGCTACTCATGCTCATAAATAGCAAAGGAATCAAACTAACTGAAATACTAATCATGTATAGCTAATCATGCTCATAATCCAATAAAGGAAACATACTAACTGAAATATTAAACATGTATAGCTAATCATGCTCATAATCCAATAAAGGAAGCATACTAACTGAAATACTAAACATGTAAAGCCACTAAACTTGTAAAGCTACTCATGCTCACAAGAATAATATACTAACTGCATGCTGAAAGCAAATAAATCTAAACATGCTGAATAATCTAATAGCAAGAAACAAATAAACTACTACTGCATGCTTCAAATAACAAGAAACTAAACTTTCTAATTCTAAACATATTTGAAGCTTGTTTCATTTGTTTCAAAACTTATACTTTAATACTTTAAAATAATAATCAACTTCTCTTGGGCCCGGCATTGTACCACTTTGCGCGCATTCTTAATAAGAATCGAGGTAGCTAATCCCGAAACTACTAAGATACTTCTAGGCCATGTGCCTAGGGGCAACTTGGAGCCCATCCCTTGGATCTTGTGTCCGGTACATGCCATTTAAAAGTAAAATACTTTTTATCTTTAAATACTTCTTATAATAAAATGCCTTGGCATTTAATAAGCACCTTGTGTGCCAAAATCCCTAAAGTCTTGAATTCGGGATTTTACTTAAGGCCTTAGCCTTTTCCCTTTCTTTTCTTTATCTTCCTTTTACTTGTTAATACTTCTAAAAGTATTTAATAGGATTCTTATTTTTCCATTAGAATACATGGCTGTTCATGCTTGTTAAAATAGCAAATGGAAATAACTTTGAGCTTACTAATCATGCTATAAAATAGAGCTAAAGAAAGCAACTTTAAGCTTACTAATCATGCTATAAAATAGAGCAAAGAAAGCAACTTTAAGCTTACTAATCATGCTGTAAAAATAGAGCAAAGAAAAGCAACTTGAGCTTACTAATCATGCTGTAAAAATAGAGCAAAGAAAAGCAACTTGAGCTTACTAATCATGCTGTAAAAATAGAGCAAAAGAAAGCAACTTTAAACTTACTAATCATGCTATAAAAATAGAACAAAGAAAGCAACTTGGACTTTCTAAACATGCTGTGATAAGAGCAAAAGAAAGCTAATTTGATCTTTCTAAACATGCTGTGATAAGAGCAAAAGAAAGTAACTTTAAGCTTTCTAAACATGCTGTGATAAAAGCAAAAGAAAGCTAACTACCAGCCCCATTAATCCGAGATAATGCAAGCCACATAAGCTAAACCAAATCTGCAATACTTCTTCTACTTATATAGGCTATAATCTGCTGAAGTTTACACCTATGCAAAGCTTGATATGGTAGCAAAGGAAGTCAACTATTCTATTAAGAAATGCATTGGCAGATTTCTGTTAAGCACATGCTATTAAAAGGGGTGATTGCTATGACAATTTAAATCCCTTCTCCTCTTCTTAATCAACTCACGACAGCATAAAGGAAATGACCCAAGCCAATATATTTGTCCAGAAATTACAGAATCAATAAAAGCTAAAGCAACATCAATCAAGGCTAAATCCATTAAGCCCTTTCTCCATCCTGAAGGTCACGGTAGGAACTTTAAACTCATCCCTAGGTCACGGCAGATTCAAAAAAAACAAGGAGAAACAAAAACTTGATCCCTAGCAAGCTTAGATTCGGCGCAAAACTATCCTACATGCTCAATTAAACAAAACCAGTTCTTGGTCCCTCTTTGAAACCCACGGCAGAACACCCAAAACCAAAAATCTTTATAGCATGGTTCGGATTCAAGAAACTCGGGAAACAAGGAAACGAAACCGAAAGATCGGAGCAACTCCTACTGCAGGTGAGAAGCAACTCACCTTGGATTTCTTGGACTTACAGCCGAGATCGGCTTCTAGGGCTTGCAGAGACTTGAAATTTCTTCGATCTCTTCGTGTCTGCGTGCTCCCCTCGATGAGCCGGTCACGAATGTGTGAAGAGCTCTCGAAGAAAGGTGCTCGTCGGCCGCCGGATCGAAGCCCTAACGCCGCTGCGTTTTCGCCCGAGGAGAGGAACAGCGCCGTCGGGAGAGAAAGGTGAGGAAAATTAGGTCTCGGGTAAAACTCAAGTTCTCCTTTTAATACCTATTTATTTCCTAATCCTTAACTATGCTATAAACTTAGTTCTCACCATATAAGGTTAACAAAACCGTGTAGCTCAGCTGGTTGGACCGGTTTTGCTTGGGTCAGTCCGACCCGAGGTCGTGGGTTCGAATCTCACCTTCAACATTTTTTTAAAAAACTTCTTTCTTTTTGTAACCCTACTAAACGACCTCCAAAAATTACGTAAAAATACTCTAAAAATTCCTAAAAATCTCTAGAATATTTTAAAAGTATTTCCAAATATTTTTATGGACTTTTAGAACTTGAAATAGGGAAAATTGGGTCGTTACAAGGGGATTGTTGCCTGTGAGATCAGCGCTGGCATCCAGCCGGATCTGAGCAGGAGCTCAGATCGAGAACAGAGGAAAGCCTGCTCAAGTTCGGTCGGATTCCGGCACCGATCGCGCCGGTGGTGATCTCTCTGGGTTCACCTTCTTCCCAGGGTATAGTTCTGATCGGGCTGGCGGCTGGAGGCTGCCGGCGATTGATTGGGGATGATGAGTGAGACACAGGGACAGGGATAGGGGATTTTGGAGACAGATGATCCAATCTCATTGTTAAGGTGTATTAAAATAGGACTTTGATAAAAACTTGTACCGCATATGACTAAAACACATGAATATGCACAATATCTCAAGTGGTAGAAAAAATATTGTTTCCAATTTGTTGAACAGAATAGGGAAAAAAAAAATCCAACAACTGGAATCAAAATGAAAAGACGCAAGGTGAAGACAAAGATACAACACTAGTTCATAGTTGAGAAACTAGATGTTGTGATGCTCTTAGTTGTTCTTCGAAGGAGTTGACGGCTAGACTGTAACTTATGATGATCTTAATCTAGACATCAAAAATTAAGAATGTTACCAAAGAAAGGGGATTGTGCTGTATCCATATTCTAAACAATATAAGAAAAAAAATTTAGAAAAGGATCAGGTAAAAAGGTACAACAAATGAGGCCTTTGACAAGAGATTTTCCTTTTTTACATATAAGATTAGGTTGAGGGTGCTCTTACTATTTGCTTGTATCAATAAAATCTTTCTGCCATCTTTTTTATGGTAATGAAGGTGTATTAAAATAGGACTTTGATTAAAACTTGCACCGCATATTGACTAAAACACACATGAATCTGTACAGAAAAAAATATTGTTTCCAATCTGTTGAACAGAATAGAAAAAAAATCTAACAACTGGAATGAAAATGAAAAGACACAAGGTGAAGAGGAAGATACAACACTAGCTCAGTAGTTGAGAAACTAGATGTTGTGATGCTCTTGGTTGTTCTCCGAAGGTGTTGACGGCTAGACTGTAATTGATGATGATCTTAAGATAGATATCTTCAAAAGTTAAGAATGTTACCAAAGGAGAAGGATTGTGCTGCATTTGTATTCTCAACAATATAAGAACAAATTTAGAAAAGGAATAGGGTAAAAGGCATAACAAATGCTGCCTTTGGCAAGAGATACGAATAAGATTAGGTTGAGGAGAGCCTTGGCGCAATGGTAAAATTGTTGTCGTGCAATTTTGTGGTCATGGGTTTGAGTCGTGGAAACAACCTCTTGCAGATTAGGCTCCATGTCAAAACTCCAATACTAGGACTAGAGAAACGCTCGAGTATTAAAGAATATATAGTAAAAGGATTAGATTGAGAGAAGCAAAATTATTGAGATCAAAGAACGACATCATACAACAATGACTGTGTGAGCACTAACACAAAGAATGAGATTGAGACCAGTTATGTTTCAAATAACTTCATTGAATTAGATGTTACTTATTTGAGAAGTATTAACTTTCTTTGCAATGTTGTATTATATGATTTGGGCAAGAGTCAAGCTATGACTACATTTCATGCCCTCCCACTTTTGCACTGTGAGAATCATAGAATTGTTTGATAATTGAGATATTCTAGATTAACCATATTTCATAGATATAAATTATATTGGCACGGAAAAAAAAGAGATGGACACAATGTCATATGAGATTTGTCACAGTTGCTGTCCAAATGAATGGTACAATGATAGAGTTGCTTTGAACATAATTTTGAATAGCTGATGCACAGATAGTTAGAGAGAATTGCTAGGCTGCGGTGCATCTCCTGCGGTTTCGTGCGGTGGCTTGTCCACGTCATCCGCGGAAGAAGAAAAAAAAAAGCCGCGTCGCATCAAAAAAAGCACCGTCCGCGAGCCCTAGCCACCTTCCTCTCCGCGAGCGAACTCCTCTCCGCGAGCCACCGCCCTCTCCGCGAGCGAGCTTCTCTCCGCGAGCGAACTCCTCTCCGCGAGCCACCGCCCTCTCTGCGAGCGAGCTCCTCTCCATGACCAGCCACCTTCCTCGCCGCGAGCCACCGCACCTTCCTCGCATTGAGCCACCTTCCTCTCCGCGAGCAGTCTCCTCACCGCAATCCCAAGCAGAAGTGGCCAGACACCTTCCTCGCCGCGAGCCACCGCCCTCTCCGCGAACCCTAGCAGAAGCGCCGACGCCTCCCTCTCCGAACCCGGGAGAATCCGAGAGAAGCAGAATCGCCTCTCTCCCCTCCTGCCGCTGCGACCTCTCCCCCGACCTCTCCGCCGCGAATTTAACAATCAAACATGCACTAGGAAGCCCAGCATCCCTTGCTGTGAAAACTACTGGTTATTGCGTTTGACAGTAAATGATTCTCAAGATTTATTACTTCTTTCCCAACCTCATGCAAATACAGTTTTGGCATACTTAATGGTTACATTTAAGTTTTTTTCTAATGGTTTTTGTTATTGGAAAGGTTGGTACTGATGGCCTCATGGCATTTTTATAGGATGGTAGCAATGACATTCCTTAGTCCTTACAGCCAAAATTTGTTATATGCTATTCTATTGTTCTATTAACGATCTATCAGTTATTTGAATTTTCAGGCCGAGAAGAATGAACTTCGTGAAGAGAAGCAGAAGCTGAAGGTAGAAAAAGAAAGCTTAGAGCAGCAAATCAAACTTCTGAATACAAGGTCTAGTAGCAATGCTGCTCACCCGCCCGTTATACCTACCCCTTTCACAATCCCTGGTCAACCTGTTGGGCACAAGTTAATGATGCCGATCATTGGTTACCCTAGCTATCCAATGTGGCAATTCATGCCCCCTGCCGATGTCGATACATCACTGGATGCTGATAAATGCCCACCTGTTGCCTAAGCAAACGAACGATTAAAAATACAAAAAGTCTTAAATCTGTTAGAATTGCAGATGATTTCATTATCAATTTAAGTTGCCGAAAACTTCATGGGCATGCATGTTTCAGCTTTATGCCTTTCCCGTAAGATATAGATTTCACCTATAAATAAATTACTTATCTCTGCATTTGGACACGAGTCCTTTCCTATCTCTTGATGCTTATTTGTGGAGTGAGGTAATTCAATGTGTTTATTCTCGTATAGAAATATACTCGGGTTTGAATAGTGTACCAAACTGAACATTTGTTGCAAATCAGAAAGCGTTTTGGATCAAACACCTGGCCGATTTACACGTTAAACATCCAAATATGAAATTACCAGAAATCTAGATTTCACAAGTTGAAACTTTAACGTGGGAACAAACTATGGTTACTTGCATCAAAATAGAAAACAGGGTGGGGGGCAACTTAAATTCAACTCTTGCTAGAGTTGCTCTCGACCTCTTTCTTAAGCCGTTGGGAGAAGTCATCATTCACGCGTCGTCATCCCAATCATCCTCCCACTGTTGCACGACTTCTTTGCCTTCTTCTTTCTCATCATCCCATTATGCAATGAGCACAATACACATGATTAATATCAATAACCCTAGCTGTACAACTACAATATGGTTCACATTTCATTACATTTTAATATCTAAATTCATCTTGTCCACTATTAAATAATCAAGCCCAAAATCAAAATGTACATTTTCAATTTTTTTTTAAGAACGAACTGTTCCATCAAGTCGGATATGAAGAGATCATAAACTATTTCATTAGGATCAGAAAACTAAACCTTGTTCGCAGACAACATATCGAACAAAAAAGAGAAGCAATTCAGAGTTTGACATTTGTCAAAATTTTAGGGATAAATTTTAGCAGATGAGGTGAGTAAAACAAGGCTGGAAGCATCCCCTTCATAAACAAATTTTATATTCTCAGGAAGGAACTAGATAGTAGCTAAATAAATATCGCATTTGAAAGTAACAAGAAGAATACAGGCAATCAACTATGGTTTCCAAGACGCATCCACTCAATTCCACATCCACAACTTAATTCCTAATGAACTTTCTGAACTTATTTTGCATGTAGAATTTTACAGGTGACGTTAGCTGCTAAATACAAATCTCCTAAACATATTCAAAGATGGCAATGGTGTAAGGAAGGAAGGACATCAAGTATAATCCCCAGCTGCATCAAGTCACAAGGCTTGCCAAGAGAGTAGCTTGGGACAAACCAGTCCCTTGTAAGAAGCTAATAGTGCTAGACACGGGTGAAAGAAAGCAAAATATCAATATCAAAAGCCATGTAGTGAACTGGGCATCAATAAGCGAGGACAATTCTAACGTTGCACATTCTCATTTTTATCTCATCACTTACCAATAATGTTGGCAAGTCAAGTATTGAAACCCTACTCCAGAAACTATCATGCACATTCTCATTTTTATCTCCGACCTCGCGGCGGAGAGGTCGGGGGAGAGGTTGCAGCGGCAGGATTTTCCAGAACAGTGCGGCAGGAGGGGAGAGAGGCGATTATGCTTCTCTCGGATTCTCCCGGGTTCGGAGAGGGAGGCGCTGGCGCTTCTGCTAGGGCTCGCGGAGAGGGCGGTAGCTTGCGGCGAAGGTGTCTGGTCGCTTCTGCTTGGGCTTGCGGTGAGGAGACTGCTCACGGAGAGGAAGGTGGCTCACGACGAGGAAGGTGGGGTGGCTCGCTGCGAGGAAGGTGGCTGGTCGCGGAGAGGAGCTCGCTCACGGAGAGGGCGGTGGCTCGCGGAGAGGAGTTCGCTCGTGGAGAGGGCCGTGGCTCGCGGAGAGGAAGGTGGCTAGGGCTCGCGGACGGTGCTTTTTTTTTGATGCGACGCGATTTTTTTTTTCTACTTCCGCGGATGACGTGGACAAGCCACCGCACGAAACCGCAGGAGATGCACCGCAGCCTAGCAATTCTCTCTCTCTCTCTCTCTCTATATATATATAAAAGGTACACAACGTGTAACATATTATTTCTATAAATAATATATTATATATAATATAAAATATATAATTAAATAAGAATAAGAAAAAAAATAAGATTTAATATATTATGTATGTAACGTGTAACATATATATATAAAGAGACAAATAAATTATATGTCTTGAAGGATAAAATTTAGACAAAGTCTTAATTTTCATCTCTTTAAAGTCCTACCTCCAAAAGCCCCATCCCCTTGATGTGCCGTCGGCCCTAAAGGAGATCCTCTCCTTCCCATTGTTCTCTGTCAGTTCTAGAGCCCCAAGGGAGGACAATAAGAGGGAGTTGGTAACCAATGATTTAAAGGCATGTTCTCCACCATGTTATGTTGTACTTAGCCTCTATAGTCTTGTGTAGTTTTGGAATTTTTATAGCTTGTAAGGTTAGCTTGTTTTTCTTGTTAATGATATCATGTTTCAACCTATATGAATTGTGCATGTTCCCTATCTTGTTAATGTGTTAGTTGGTTTCTATAGTTTGGGAATTTCGGGGAACATGGTTGATGTTATGATTTGTTGTTTTAACATTCATGTAATTTTTTCATTCTTTTGAAATGTTTAATTACCCTAAAAACTAGAGGACTCATGGTTACTATATGAAGTATATTTAAATGATTTAAACCTAAATTTAAAGTCATTTAATTACTGGTGAAAATGTTAGGTTTGCTCATGCTTAATAAAATCGGAACATTTGGCTGTTGTTTTAATATTCATGAAGGTTCTTCATTCTTTTGATGAATATAATGATCTTAAAAATTATAAAACTCATGATTACTATATTAAGAATATTTATACAAATTAAACCTGAATTTAAAGTCATTTAATTGCTGGTGAAAATGTTAGGTTTGCTCATGCTTAATAAAATCGGAACATTTGGCTGTTGTTTTAATATTCATGAAGTTTCTTCATTCTTTTGATGATATTAAAAATAGAAAAATCATGGTTTCTGTATGAATAACAGTTAGATGAATTAAACACGAATTTAGAGTCATTTAATTTCTAGCAAAAATGTTAGGTTCCCTCATGCTTTATAAAATCGGAACATTGTTTGTTGTTTTAGCATTACATGTAGTTTTCTTCATTCTTTTGATGCATATAATGACCCCTAAAATTATACAACTCATGGTTACAATATATAGAACATCTATGTGAATTAAATCTGAATTTTATTGTCATTTAATCACTAGTGAACAAGTTAGGATTCTTCCCGCTTCATTAAATCAGATTCTTATTTGTAGTTTTAACTTTGTATGCAGTTTCTTCATTTTATTGATGCTTACAATGACCCTTAGAATTATGGAACTCATAGTTACTATGTAGAGAACATTTCAGGACATTTTATTAGAATTTAAGGTCCCTTAAATAAAAATATGTTGAGATCTTCATATTCCATGCACTAAGGGCATTAAATCATCTTGTTGACATACTAATTGTTTAATATCACATGTTATAGGTTAAATTTCATGATAAATGTTAGGGAATCAGTAACCTTAACAATTCATCAAAGTGATAATGATAATGATAGCGATTTAATAATACCATGATGGGAAAAGACCCTAGAGAGAGTCCGTTTACGGGAAAAGGCCCCGGAGGGAGCCCGGTTATGGGAAAAGGCCCCAAAGGGAGCCTGTTTACAGGAAAAGGCCCCAGAGGGAGTCCAATATTAGGTAAATTAATTAATAAAAATTTAATGAGCATATCGTGAGGGAGAAGGCCCCAAAGGGAGCTTGTTTATGGGAGAAGGCCCCAGAGGGAGCCCATTTACAGGAGAAGACACCAGAGGGAGTCCATTTATAGGAGAAGGCCCTAGAGGGAGTCCATTTATAGGAGAAGGCCCCAGAGAGAGCTAAATATTGGGTAATTTGAATATAAAAAAATTATAATGATAATGATAATAATAAAGATTTAATGAGATACCGTGAGGGAAAAGGCTCCAGAGGGAGCCCGTTTATGGGAGAAGGCCCCAGAGGGAGCCCGTTTATAGGAGGAGGCCACAGAGGGAGCCTGGTTACGGGAAAAGGCCCCAGAGGGAGCCCAATATCGGGTAAGTCAACTGTGACAAAATGATGAGGATTTGATGGGAATACTGTGAGGGGAAAAGCCCCAGAGGAATCTCATTTATGGGACAAAGCCCCAGAGGGAACCCAATATTGATTTTCATGATAGGCTATAAATAAGTTGGGTTCATGATATGCTAAGTTTAGATTCATGTTAGGCTATGAATAAATTTATGTTATACTACAAATATGTTAAGTTCATGATATGCTATGTATAAGTTTATGTTATGCTATAAATATGTTAAGTTCATGATATGCTATGTATAAGTTCATGTTATGTTAGGAATACGTTAAGTCCATGATACGCTATGAATATGTTACGTTCATGATATGCTATAAATATGTTAAGTTCATGATATGCTATGTATAAGTTCATGTTATGTTAGGAATACGTTAAGTCCATGATACACTATGAATATGTTAGGTTCATGATATGCTATAAATATGTTAAGTTCATGATATACTATGTATAAGTTTATGTTATGTTACAAATATGTTAAGTTCATGATATGCTATGTATAAGTTCATGTTATGCTATGAATACATTAAGTCCATGATACGCTATGAATATGTTAAGTTCATGATATGCTATAAATATGTTAAGTTCATGATATGCTATGTCCATGTTCATGTATGCCCATGTACATGCTCATGATTATGGTTGTTAATATGCATGCTCATGTTTATTCTCTCTTGCTTATGTTGATGCCTATGCTTACGTGTATAAGATGCTAGTAGGGAGATCCCAAGTTACCTTGTATGTGGTTTTCCTTAGTACACTAGATTATAGTCGCTAATTAATGCATAACACTGTTTTGAACATGCTGAGTCTCTCGACTCATAGATTATACCTTTTTTTCCAGATAATGAGATAAACGAGATAGGAGGCATTGACGAGTGAGCCAGCTTGGAACAAGGGCAGTACAACCCGAAGACCATCCAGATTAAATTCTGTGTTTAGTTATGTTTAGTTTTGAACCGTCAATGTAATTTGAACTAAGAAATCATTATGAAAGTAAGAATAAGTGATGTCCGCAGTTAATGTTTTATTATGTAAAAAAAAATCTGGGGCATTTCATATCTAAACTTGCTAATGGAAATCACATGTTTTTATATTAAGCATGTCATGCACATGTTTGTATTTGATTAAATATTTGAATGTTTTTTTTAATATGATCCTATTTGAAGGCTATGAGATAGCATGTTGGCTCTAATAGATGGTCAATTGAAGAGTAGTAAGCTTCTCGAGATCTGAAGGAACTCCTTAATGATCCTGAGCACAATCAGACGCGTCAATAAAGCAGTAGTGACCTAAGACCGGGGTGGGGACCCCTGGCTAGGCCCTTTGACACTTAAGTCAGTCTCTTCTCTCGAAAGTAGAAGAAGAATAGTAAAGAAAGTGCCGAAAAAGTCATGCTCAAATGCAAATGTTTGTGTATCTTGTCAACGGAGAGGATCCCCTTTTTATACCACCTCACATAACCTCCGTGATTGTGAGATAGTCCCCGATCTCAAAGTTTGTTAGAAGATGGAAAAAGTACAACCTGGGTTTCATGTAATAATTGTTTGAGGAATCTTTTTTCTACCCATAGATGTACCTTTTTTGTCGCCTATGAACTAAGCTTTTGATGAAGTGACTCCAAGAATATGTTATTATAACTAATCAATCAATGAAGAACTTTCGAAGGAATATTCTCTGATAATTTTTTCAGGTTGTTAGAATATTGTTGACTACTTGTCTATTAGATATATCTCGACTTGTCATTAAATCATTCACTTGATCAAAATCTATTCTACTGAACATATCTCGGTCGACCAGCAGGGCTGGCCATATGATTTATCCTGATATTAACCTGCTCAATCACTCATTGAATGTTGTAGAAATCTGCTCAGAGATTGATATATGGCCCATAATTACCAAATCTTTATTCAAGAAATCATCTGATAGATTTTGTACGTTACACCATTACTTCAGGGACAATATGACATTAATTAGCTTAAATTTGGCTGCCCTGCATTTAACCAAGTAGAAGTATAGAGTATCTCAAGGATGTGTGCTTTTAAACCCGCCCGGACTTTACTCCTTCGGTCATACATAAATAACCTTATGTTTGATCAGCCTTTGCCCGGATGGTCATATGTTGAGAGATTTACAAGGTTAAGTATATTTAAGTTCGTCTGAACTTTACTCATTCGGGAATATATGGATAACCTTGTGTTCAATCGGCCTTTGCTCGGCCAGTCTTGTGTTAAGAGATTTACAAGGTTAAGTATAGTTAAGTCCGTCCGGTCTTTACTCATTCGGGCATATATAGATAACCTTGTGTTCGATCGGCTTTTTCTTGGCCGGTCTTGTGTTAAGAGAATTACAAGGCTAAGTATATTTAAGTCTGCCCGATTTTTACCCAGTCGGGCATACATAGATAACCTTGTATTCAATCGGCCTTCACCCAACCGATCATGTGTTAAGAGATTTACAAGGCTAAGTATATTTAAGTCTATCTAGTTTTTACCCAGTCGGGCATGCAAAGATAATCTTGCGTTCAATTGGCCTTCACTTGGCCGGTCTTGTATTGAAACCTATATATGAGATTAAGTATCTTTGGACCTGCCCGGGCTTTGCTGGACCGGGTAGTTTTAGAGATTCTTATGCTCTTTCCGCCTTTACTCAGTCGACCATCATTATGACTAAATGTATTACTTTCCATCTTGAGAGTGAAAAACTAAAGTCTTTACATCTGACCAGGTTCGTAACTGGTCATGTCTACTCAAGCACCTTGCTTTGGGGTGATACAGGCAAGACTTGATGACTTTGAAGTTAGGCGATCATCAAGATCAAGTATGGAATGTTCTTCCATCCTGGATCTGATTGCCACATTACCTTCACTTTGACCGCCACATCATCCTCCAGATTTACTTGCCATAACTCATATCACTAGCCTCCCTTTCAAGTCTAGTCGAAGGAGGCATAGTCAACTGAATGGACTTAAGTTATGGTTTAATTCATTCATTTTCTATACTAGAACCATTTCCCAACTCTTGTTCTTATTCCTCCCTTGGACACTTGGTACCTTTTCCAAAAATTTTCTATTAACAATTGCCCATCTATAAAGAAAAGAATGAATCTGCATCGATAAACATTTTTGATAGGGGAATGATTTGGTTTGTTATATCCATCATAAATGCCTATTTATAGATGATCGCCATGTGGCATCACTTCTTGTTTTTTGCAACAACTTTTGATGCATGCCTCTTCGCATGACTCAATAACACCTTCTACCAAGTGGATCAACGCTTCCCCACTTACTTGATGTTTTGATCAAACGACTTCACTTGAATTGTACTTGATAAAAATCCTAAACAACTTTCATTCTTCGTACTTTGTCATTCATCTTCCTCAACCTTTCCCTCCGGCGATTTTTCTTCGTTAAAACTCTCTGCACTTCCTTACTCTTTTACACTTTCCTTTAACGCTTCCTCTTCTCAAGATCCCAGTAAGTTGCCCATCACTTCATTATTCTTGCATTTTCTCATGGCGGAAGAATCACTCTCCCCTTGATATAGTCATACTCGAATTTTGACAACTTTGATAGAGCTACCCTCCACTTTCGGTATGAAATTCCTAAGGATTATTGTATCATCATTCCTGAACCCAATGATTATCCTCATCGCCCCCCTAACAATCACGTTACCTTCTTCAAGGACTAGCTAATGGGTGGTCTTCATTTTCCTAACCCTCCCTTCATGTCGGAGGTCAGCCGATACTTCGGTATTCCCCTGCAATAGTTTGCCCCTAATGATTTTCGTTATATATGCAGGTTATACATGTTTTTTCATCATTTTGACATTCCCTTTACCCCCAACAACCTTTTTATGTTTGCTTATCCTAAGAAATTAGAACCTGGAGTGCTCCTTTTTCAATCCCGTCCAAAGATGTCTTCTTCGAAGAAATGCCTACTTCCAATAAAGGTTGAAAATCTTATTTTTTCTTCATGAGACTGCTCGAACCTTCCCATTGGTCTACCAAATGGTAATCCTCTTTTCCTCCTATTCCTGATCTAAAAAGACTCAAACAAGATCCTACTTTTCTTGCTTATTTTAATAAATTGATCGGTCATCGCTTTTTCATTCACAAATGGTTGCGTGAAGATCTCCTACATTTGTTTAGCTTAAGCCCTATTCAAAAGAGGATGCCTAGTTCCTTAAGTAAGTTATGATACCTTAGCCATTATCTTATTATTAACTAAAGTATTTTTTATTTTATATAGTGGATGCTATTTTTGAGGCCCTAGTCGACAAGATAATCAGTCTGGAGGAAGAAGAACTTCTTGCTAAAGAGCAAGAACTTTTGGTCAAGCAGGGTTTGCCACAAAGTGCTCCATCTGGCGAAGCTTCTAGCAGTCAAGCAACTCCTTCTAGAGTAGCAGCTACTTCTAGGGAACCACCTTTTGATTTACCTCCCCTACCCGAAGATATTCCTTTGGAGGGAGAGGTCATTACTAAGAAAAGATGAAAAAGGTGAAAACTTACACACACACGAGAGGAAAGCACTTTCCACTCCAGAAGATCACTATGTGAATTTTGTGAATAGACTTCGTCATAGTTTACTTCGGTAATTAATAATTATGAAGTAATATATGATAATTAATTTCAATATTAAATTTGATATAGTAAATACTATTTTAGACTTTATAGATTAAAAAATACGGATCTTACTTATAATTTATCTGATATTTTACTTCATAATATTTATTTGATGAAGTAATAAGTTATAAATTAAAATTAATATATCTAAATATGGAAGTAATAACTTTGAATTAGTTAAAATTTCTTTCTCCTTTAATTTTTCCACTAGTCTTTGCTAAAACCTGAACCGTTAACTTCACCCGGCCTCGTCTGTTTTACCCCAACACACTTGATCTATCATGTTTTTTCCTCTTCGTTTCTTTTCCTTTCCTCTTTGCAGTGGCACCCCTAGGTTTCTTCTCCTCCCACCCCCTTCTTCCCTTGTATTTTGTCTCCAAATGCCTCAAGAGTTATGGTGATTTCTCTCATCTTATCGTCTTTAGGTGTGAGCTTTTCAACTTTCGACCATGGTGTTAGAGTGAATACTAAAATCCTAGCTTTTGTAAACATTTATTTTTAAAATAAAAGAATCACATTGGTCAATATCTACATTTATTAAATGTAATTGTTTAATCAATTTATATAGTAGATAACATGGTGTGTGGTGTCACACTCAGAAGATCATATTGTCGGTTCTTTATAAATTATAAACAGTTGCTCATGACTAAGATGGAAAGGAAGAAACCATTAGAATAGTCGTAGTGTAATTAAATATTAGTTTATCTTGACTAATAAATTACACTGGTACACTCTAAGTGTATTGAGTAGGACCATTTTAGGTAAGTCCTTTTTGTACTGACTAAATAAAAGAACTAGACATTAGTTATTATGAAAGTGTGTGCTCTTAATCCTAATATAAAAACAAGCACATATATTTAGTATTTATTTCTTTAACTTATCAAAGGGTGAGATTTAGCTTGATAAATCAATAAGCCCGATAAGTTGGGAAATGATATTGTTGGATCGAGACGCACTAGAGGGGGGGGGGGGTGAATAGCGCTCGCGGCTATTTGTTTGATTATCGGAATCGTAAAATGTTCGTAGGGTAATTAACGCAGCGGAAAGAAACAAACACACAGAAAGACAAGGGAATTTACTTCGTTCGGAGCTTGTGACGACTCCTACTCGAAGGCCCGCGATCCTTGATCGCTTTCCGTGGGCAACAACTATAAGCTCGACAAGAGTACAAGTATTACAGTTAAGTATAATGAAAAAGTACAGTTATACCGACGACAATATCGTAATCTGAAGATTTCGGAGCTCCGGGTCGTCGGTGTCTCGTAGCAGCACTTCGGGATCGTCTCGTGAGCAGCTTGTAGCAGAAAGATTGCTTGGAAGAAGTTATTGAGAGCTGCTGGTCGAGACCCCTTATAAAGAGGGTTCAAGGCGCCTTATACTGTTCATCAAGGCGCCTTGAACGAGCCGAGTCACCCGCATGGATCAGCATTGACCTGGTCGAACTCTATCTGGTTCAAGGCGCCTTCAGCCTATCCAAGGCGCCTTCAACCTCCGGTCCAAGGCGCCTTGAGCTCCATTCAAGGTGCCTCCAGTCTGCTGCGCTGGCCTTTTCCTGGCTCGCACCCGAGGCGCCTCCAAGCTCCATGGAGGCGCCTCGGACACTGTTCATCCGAGTTGTAACTTGCTCCTTTGTTCCTAAAAAATGTGTTAGTCCAAAACACATACCCTGCAAAACAAAGTTAGCACAGTACACATGATAAATAAAGTGTAGACAGTCTCCGGACTGTCCGAGTCTGACTTCGGGTTTCCTACCGGAAACCCTAGGTTGACCCGACGCCTACTGTTCCCTCTACGGGGAACGCGTCCTCACCTACTCCACTCAGGAGATTTACCTGTTGCCAGTATGATCCTCCAGATCAACTGGACTTTTGCTCGGCACTCGATGCTTCCGGACTTTCTGCTGAACATCCGCTTCACCGGCCAGTTCAGACTTTCACCTGGTTCGCGACACCAGGACTTTTCACCTAGGGTTACCACCCCCTAGGACTTTTGCCTGAAGCCATCGACCTGCCAAGACTTTCCTCATAGGGTTACCACCCCCTATGACCTAGGGTTACCACCCCCTAGGGTTTTGCCTTGCCTAACTGCAGTTAGGACTTTCCTGAAACACTCAGTAAAAGCTGTCAGACAACAAAGCACCTTAACTTTGAATCCTTTGCCATTATCAAAACTTAGGTTCGATCGTCGGATGCTTCCCGCACCAACAATCTCCCCCTTTTTGATTATGGCAACACGTAATTCAAAGTTAAGAAAAACAACATATGTAATAACTGTATAAAGTTAACCAAGCTTAAGTAAATAAACTTCAAATGCAATAACAGTTAAGCTGGAAACTTTTAACTTTGTAATATAAGACTCCCCCTTAATAAAAGCCCTCCTTTTATTAAATACTTGAATTTAACTTTACTTTACCTACTCTCTGCTTTGAATTTTCCTTTAACTTTAATTTACCTACTCTCTGCTTTGAATTTTCCTTTAACTTTAATTTACCTACTCTCCCCCTTTGCCATATATCAAAAATAAACCAGTTTGAAAGTAGATTTGTATTTTTCTGAAGGAAAATTTTCAAAAGAGGGAAAAAGAACAATTTTCTTCTTAGCAAAAACGACTTAGCTTTTTGAGTTTTGGAATTTGCCAAATTTGAAAATACTTAGCTATATACTCAGCTTCGAAATGATTTGTATTGAAAAAATATTTTGCCAAGTAACTAAGTTTAGAGTACAATCTAACTAAGTCTAGTTAAAATAGTCTTAAAACTAACTTTGAAAATATGAGTACTTGAATTTTCAATAAAAGGATTTGCTTAGCAGTTATAAAATATGAGGGTCATTAAAAATAACTTTAAAATGTTATAAAAAGGTGACTAGATTTGAAAATATTTGAATACTCATTTTGAAGAAACTTTGATATTAAAGAAAAATATTTAGTTTTAGGACAGAGGGAGTAGCAGTAGTTTGTTTTCTAGTCCAAGCATGAGTCAAATTAAGTTATTGAGTTTAATTTGATTAAGTATCAGAGCCTTAAAATAATCAGGTAAGGTAATTTGATTAGAACCTTAAAGTACGATTATGCTTAAAAAAAATTGAAACACACTTTTCCCAATTGTCTAACCTTTAGCTACTTGCTGATTGCCTAGAGGGCAGTAGCTTTCACATGGTTAGTCAAATTAAGTCTATTTGGTCCAGTTAGAGTTGGCTAGAGCTGGAAGACTTGACTTGATTATTATTTATGATGCGTTTAACGCCCAGACTCATATTGATGCACAAATATAAGCATTCCTGAGTCCAGGCTGTACCCTATGCATCTCACGCCATTCTAAGTTTTTTAAAACACAAGCAAGGTAGACCTAGGTGTTTGTGAGATGCTCTGGCTTAAAGCTAGAGGAACATGTTTTCTAGGGGGAAAACCTAGGCTTAATCCGAATTTTGGAAATCTAACAAAATTGGAGTTTTGAAAACTATTTTACCTAGAATTTGAATGAGTGATAAGTAAACTCAGATTTTGTGAAACTGAATAAGCATGCAAATAAGTACATCCACAGAATAAGGAAGTCTAAACAAGTGAGACAACAATCCACAGAATAGTGCATAACAGAGTCATATCAAATAGCAGGATCATCTGCTCGAGGAGAACTAGCTGGAGGATCATGGGGCTGCTCAGGTGCTGGCTGACCTAGCCGTCGTATCTGTAAGACCGTTAGATTCGATAGAGGGGGGGGGGTGAATATCGATTCAAAAATCTCGAGTTAAGACGCAGCGGAAAAGTAAAGAAGTAAAGAGATGAACACTGTTGATTTTTACTTCGTTCGGAGCCTGTGACGACTCCTACTCGAAGGCCCGTACTCCTTGAGTACTTTCGTTGGGCAATTCACTAGCAATTCGGATAATTACAATTTACGTACAAATATTGCTAATGAAAAGAAAGAAAACAAAGCTAACCGACAAACAATGAATTAAAAAGAGAGCCGGAGTGAGTCGTCGGAGCTTTGTGAATGTTGTTGGAGTGCAGAGCAGCAGAGTGATTGGACTCAGAGTTCTCAGAAGACTGATATATTGAAGCTCCTGCCTGGGGCTTCTTTTATATGCTGCTCCGGGCGCCTGGATCCCTTCCGGGTGCCTGGAGTGTGACGTAGCACTCCCAACCAGCATGCTCCAAGTGTCAACGTCGTCCTGGGGATAAAATTTGCCTCCGGGCGCCTGGATCCCTTCCGGGCGCCCGGACCCTCACTGTTCCCTACCTGCAAAACAGTGTTAGTCCGAGGCAAATAAACCCTGCAGCACAGTTTGTTAGCACATTTTTACAGATACGCTAAGTAATAAAAATTAGCATCAAGAGTATGACTTAGATTCCGTCTTTCCGAGACCGGAATCTAGTCACGATCTCGACTTAGATATCCGAAATGGATCTAAGCCGGATCGACGCCTAATGTTCCCTTCCCGGGAACGCGTCCTCGCAGTCACTCCCCTCCAGTGACTTACCTTACTTACCTGCCAGACGTCCGGTCAGCCCGTCGACCCGTCTGGACTTCTTGCCAAGCGTCCGGTCAGCCCGTCGACCTAGCTGGACTTCTCGCCAAGCGTCCGGTCAGCCCGTCGACCCGCTTGGACTTCTCGCCAGCTATCCGGTCAGCCCGTCGACCTAGCTGGACTTCGTGCCAGACATCTCGTCAGCCTGTCGACCTGTCTGGACTTCTCCTGCACACTCGATCAAAGTGTCAGACAACAACACAACTAACTTAACCTATTTGTCATTCATCAAAACCTGGGTTAGACCGTTAGTGCTACCCGCACCAACAATCTCCCCCTTTTTGATGGAATGACAACCTGGTTAAGTTAGTGAAAGCATATGTACGAAACAACATGCATTTGTGTGGTTTTAAAGTTAGTTTGTGTTTTCTGATTGGTTTAGCTAACTTAACCACCTAACCCTTCTCCCCCTTTGGCATTCATAAAAAAAAACAAGGGTAAACAATCATATTGTAGAGTTACTTAAAACAATAACACTTAATCTTGAAAAATGACTGAGTTTGGTTCAGGATTCAGGGACAAAAGTACAATTTTTAAATCCAAGAAAAATAGTCGAGTTGACTTGGGGGAGACAAGTTGAATTTTGAAAAGTATAAATTTAAAGTTAATCAAGTTTTAACTTTTCAAGCGTGTAAAATTTTTAAATCAGGTTTTTCAACTTTTCAAAAGGTAAATTTTTTTTTTCAGGTTTAAGTAACATTTACTTTTCAAAAGGTAAATTTTCAACTTCAATTTTTCAAAACAAAGCAAAAATTAAGTAAGATTAAATTTGCCAAAATAAATTTTTAAGGCTAATTTGATAAAATCTAAATTTGGAAAGTTTAATTTTCAATAGTCAACTTTTTAAATCAGGTTTGAAAATTAGGTGGGACTAAACTTAGTTAAATTTAACTTTTTGAAAACTGGTGTTTTAAAAATAAGTTAGTTTTAAAATAGATGTAAAAAAAAGCATTTTTCAAACACACAAAATTTTAATTAATTTCTCCCCCTGAACTTGATACTTAAAATTTTGAAAATATTTGCTAATTTTTTTTATTTTTTTTTAAATGAGGTAGAATTTTCTAGAGAGATTTTAAAGAGAAGATTAAAAAATAACGCTTAAGGAGATAATTAAAAAATAAACCTCCCCCTGAATTTGATATTCCTTTTAATTTAATATCTCCCCTTTAATACTAACGTTTGGTTGTGTTAAATTTCAAAGCCCTAACACATTTGTCTAATTTAGTAATACATATATTATTATCTCTGTATCCTTGGTATAACAGTTTATTTGAATTTGATTAATCAATTATTAATTAATTTTAGATTCAGGTGCTTAACTTTAGTTTAAGGTTAAATAAGATAAGATTTTATTAATTCAATAACAGTTAAGCATTATCAATAATTTATTGATTAGTTTTTACTTGATTTAATAATTTAATACTTAGTGAAATAATTTAAATTTCATATTACTTGGTTGAGTTGGTCAATGAAAGTGTTAGTTATAATTATTATTATTAATTTTTTTTTTTTTAAAGGGATTTCTAAAACAACATTTAAAAGGAATTTAAAATGATTTTTATAATATGTTTTATGTCAATTAACATATATTTGATTCAGTTTTGATTTTAGATTTAAATTAATATTAGTGGTTAATTTAAGTTTAAGTTAAAAATTTTGATTTTAATTGTAATTTCAATATTGAGTTTTAATTTAAGATTTAATTTTTAGTTAAGTTAAATTAAGTTGAAAAGTAATGTTAAATTATGTTTTAATGAGTTTTAATTTAAGATCTAATTTTCAGTTAAGTTAAATTAAAAAATAATTTTAAGGTTAAAATGATGTTTAAGATTGAAAATGAGTTTAAAGTCAAAATAATAATTTTTAAAAATGTTTTAAAATAATTTTTAAAAGAATTTTTTAAAGTTTTTAAAATGATTTTTAAAAGAGTTTTTTAAATAATTTTTAAAAATGTTTTAAAAGTATTTTTTAAAAGAATTTTTTAAAGTTTTTAAAATGATTTTTTAAAAGAGTTTTTAAAATAATTTTTAAAAATGTTTTAAAATAATTTTTAAAAGATATTTTTTTTTAAAGTTTAAAATGATTTTTAAAAGAGTTTTTTTAAAATAATTTTTAAAAATGTTTTAAAATAATTTTTAAAAGTATTTTTTAAAGTTTTTAAAATGATTTTTAAAAGAGTTTTTAAAATAATTATTAAAAATGTTTTAAAATAATTTTTAAAAGAATTTTTTAAAGTTTTTAAAATGATTTTTAAAAGAGTTTTTTAAATAATTTTTAAAAATGTTTTAAAATAATTTTTAAAAGAATTTTTTAAAGTTTAAAATGATTTTTAAAAGAGTTTTTAAAATAATTTTTAAAAAGGTTTTAAAATAATTTTTAAAAGAATTTTTTAAAGTTTAAAATGATTTTTAAAAGAGTTTTTTAAAATAATTTTTAAAAATGTTTTAAAATAATTTTTAAAATAATTTTTTAAAGTTTTTAAAATGATTTTTAAAAGAGTTTTTAAAATAATTTTTAAAAATGTTTTAAAATAATTTTTAAAAGAATTTTTTAAAGTTTAAAATGATTTTTAAAAGAGTTTTTAAAATAATTATTAAAATGGGTTTTAAAGAATTTTTAAAATTGTTTAAAAAGAATTTTTAAAATAGTTTTTTAAAGAATTTTTAAAATAGTTTTTTTTTAAAAATAATTTTTAAAATAGTTTTTAAAGAATTTAAAATAGTTTTTTAAAGAATTTTTAAAATGGTTTTTAAAGAATTTTTAAAATAGTTTTTAAAGAATTTTTAAAATTTATTTTTAAAGAATTTTTAAAATAGATTTTAAAGAATTTTTTAAAATAGTTTTTAAAGAATTTTTAAAATAGATTTTAAAGAATTTTTAAAATAGTTTTTAAAGAATTTTTAAGATAGATTTTAAAGAATTTTTAAAATAGTTTTTAAAGAATTTTTAAAATTGATTTTTAAAGAATTTTTAAAATAGATTTCGAAGAATTTTTTAAAATAGTTTTTAACGAATTTTTAAAATGGTTTTTAAAGAATTTTTAAAATGGTTTTTAAAGTTAATATAATTTGAATTTAAAATTCAATTTGAAATTCGAAATTTAATTTTAATCAATTTTAATTTAATTTGAAATTTGAAAATTAATTTTAATTTAATTTGAAATTTGAAATTTAATTTTAATTAATTTTAATTTAATTTGAAATTTGAAAATTAATTTTAATTTAAAAATTATTTAATTTAATCCTTATTCATCTCATCCGATCTAGATTATCAATCAGGGAATCCTATAATTTTGTGAGATGAATTAGATTTAATTACAGAGTTTGGTTTAACTTGTGTTAGATTCAGGTTTAGCTTTGGTCTCAACAAATAGGCATTCTTCGGATAAACTTCTAAGCTTGGTGAGTCACCTGGACATCATTAGAAGTAACTAACCCTTCGAGGTTTTCCGAATAGTCCTATCCACGGAACTTAGTACTAAATCTTGGTCTAACTGGTTAGGATTCGTTTAAGGGTAGCTTCGGTCAGTTCCACTTGGCCAAATGCACCAGATCGAAGCCATATCTT
This sequence comes from Zingiber officinale, assembly GCF_018446385.1. NCBI lineage: Eukaryota > Viridiplantae > Streptophyta > Magnoliopsida > Zingiberales > Zingiberaceae > Zingiber > Zingiber officinale. The sequence goes on along the minus strand of NC_055996.1, from coordinate 47,994,079 downwards.
TCTAGACATGCGATGCCCAAGCTTCCCTAACGTACTATCATCCAAAAACTTCACGACCATGAGTCAAGTTAAACTAATCCTAATTACCCTGCCGGGTTAGTTTGTTTTGGGTTACCCTGTCGGGTAGGTTAGTTTTGGAGGTGCCAGCTATTCTGGAGCCTCCCCCTGAATTATTGGCCATTAATTTAGATTTTGGGTTTGTGTCGATTCTTTTTATAGTTATAATCAACTTGGTGATAATCTAAATTTTGTTGAGTTTTGAATTTTGATTTTAATTTAGATTTATATTTTAGTTTTTGATCTGATTTATTCAAGTTTATATAATGTATTTTATCTTTAGGTATATAGAATTGATTAAGTCCTACTTGCGTGGTTAAGCATGCTTTCGGGACCCAAGCTTGTTTAGTTGCTTTGTGTTGGGTTAATAATGATTTAAAGGTTTTGTTTGAGTTTGACTTATATCCAAGTCCGGTTTTATTATAGCATGCCTTTTGGTTATTTAGAATTAAATCTAAATTTTTAGATCTTGTTGTGAATTTTTCCAACAATTCTTTTAACTTATTAATTTCATTTTTTAATGATAAATTCTCCTCCTCAAGTGTTCGATCTTGAGTTGGATTCAAATTTTTTAATTGTTCCTTGAGGTCTTGATTTTCCTCAAGAAGCGATTTATTTTTATTTTCCAATTTAACTAATTTCTTATTTAAACACGAGATAATTCTAAAGAATTTACAATTTAAGTTTAGGTATACCTCTTCGGAACCTTCGGAAACGAGTGCGGACTCGTGGCTCGATTCGGGTTCGGACCCGTCTTCCGATTCTTCTGATTCGTCTTCTGTTTCAGCTTCGCGAGCCATCAGCGCGAGGTGACTTTGGTGCTTTTGCCTTTCTCCTTCCGATTCGTCTGAGGAGGAATCGTCCCATGTTGCTTTGAGGGCTTTCTTCTTTGTTGACTTTGGTTTGTCAAGTTTCAATCTTGGGCATTCGTTCTTGTAGTGCCCCTTTTTGTTACATCCGAAACATGTGACATTTCTTGAGTCGGCTGGCGAACTGATCTTCTGAAGATCCTGTTTGCTGAAGCTTCTCTTTTTCCTAGTGAACATTTTCCTTACCAGGTTCTTCGTCTTCGAGTCTTGATCGGAATCTTCTTCAGATTCGGGCTTGTTCTTCTTTTCTTTAGAGGAACCTGCAAATAAAGCTACACCTTTCTCGACCCCGGCGTTAGTTTGCTCATGAAGTTCTAATTCACAAAAGAGTTCATCCAATTTTAATTTAGATAAATTTTTGAAATTTTGTAGGCATCTACGATTGATGCCCACAAATTGTTTCGCGGAAAAGCATTTAAGCGTACCTGATTAAGTCTCGGTTCTCCATTTGGTGGCCTATCGCGTGGAGACCGTTGAGGATATCTTTGACCCTCGCGTGGAGCTGACTTGCCGTTTCTCCTTCCTGCATTTTTATATTAAAAATTTTATTTAACAGCAAATCTCTTTTTGTTACCTTTGCGTCGCTTGTTCCTTCGTGCAGCTCGATCAGTTTATCCCAAAGCTCTTTAGCGTTTTCATGTGGTCCGACCCGGTTCAGTTCTTCTCGTGTTAGTCCGCAGTGTAGAGTATTGATGGCTTTGTTTTCAATTGATGCCTTTTTCTTTATATCATTTGTCCAGTCTTCAGGGTCTACTATGTTCCCGGAGTTGTCTACTGGAATTTTGTAAGCCCTTGTGACGCTCATCCATTGGTCGTAGTCTGTCTTCATGTAGACCTCCATTCTCCTCTTCCAGTACGAAAAGTCATCCCCGTTGAATAGGGGAGGACGTACTGTGCTGAAGCCTTCTTGTTGAGACATCTTATCCTGCACACACTAAATTAACTGGAAAATAAAATCCCAAGACTTCGTCTTGGATTAGCAGTGCGGGAGAAATAGAAACTCTAAGTTGGTGTTGTACCAATTTAGATTTTAAATGCAACGAGAAAAAAATCTTCCAAAAAGATAATAATATCAGTTTGGAATTGTTAAAAAAAATGATTTCACCCCCTGTCTGATTGGTGGTTGCACCAAATCAGAGCGGTACCTGCTCTGATACCACTTGTAAGACCGTTAGATTCGATAGAGGGGGGGGGGGTGAATATCGATTCGAAAATCTCGAGTTAAGACGCAGCGGAAAAGTAAAGAAGTAAAGAGATGAACACTGTTGATTTTTACTTCGTTCGGAGCCTGTGACGACTCCTACTCGAAGGCCCGTACTCCTTGAGTACTTTTGTTGGGCAATTCACTAGCAATTCGGATAATTACAATTTACGTACAAATATTGCTAATGAAAAGAAAGAAAACAAAGCTAACCGACAAACAATGAATTAAAAAGAGAGCCGGAGTGAGTCGTCGGAGCTTTGTGAACGTCGTTGGAGTGCAGAGCTGTCACGCCCCAGGTAGTCCCTGTCCGAAGAAATTTCGGCAGCATCTCCCTTGTACGGGTGACAATATGAATCTCAGTATACATATATCTATACCTCGGCCACACTCGGCCGGAACAATACAATACAAATAAGAAACAACCATGCAGTTTATATCAATATTCCACACAGCTCAACATATAATCAATCCACGCAGTTTAATAGGGAAGAACGATATAAAACCAACGAAGATATACGTACACATCCTACTCCACTACAACGAAGAAAACAAATCCACGAAGTAGTGTGAAAATCTGCAGCGGAAAACAAAAGCAGCAAACCCAAAGGTTCGACATAAAGTCCACAATACAAACCCACAATACAAGTATACGTATAAAAGCGAATACAGAAAACGATATCTAGAAATCCTCGCGACCAAGGGGCTAGCGACTGGAATCTCTCCTGACGGCCTCAACCTGAAAAAATAGTAACAACGGGGTGAGTTCAAGAACTCAGTAGGTAAACTAATAGACATGTACAGCAATATATATCCACCAGTAATAACCTATGGTACAGTACACTAAACCATAGAGCCTACAGTACAGTCTCCTAACAGTACAACCTACGGTACGGTCTCCTAACAGTATAACAGATATGCATAGCTGAAATAAACTATAATAACCAGCAATAGGAATAAAGTACAATCTATAGCAAGAATAATAAGAAATGCATAACTGAAATAAACTGTACTCACCTGCGAGGCTTGGGCAACTGACTGTCAACATACAGAGATAAAAATAGTCAGAGCAAAAGCATGTATCCTGTATGCATGTCAATCATATGCAATCACCAAAATGCATCAATCATAACGAATGCAATCCGTGCATATGATGCAATATGACATGGTCACCCCTGTCAACCAGTCAGCCATCTCACACACAATGGTGAGACCATCTCACACACAATGGTGAGACCGAGTGGGTAGGGCTGTGACACCGTGCACTCTGCCATCACTGCCCCTGAAGAGTGACCGAGTGGACGGGATGCTGTCGGAGTACACCTATCCTCCTACCTCAAACATAGTGAGGGAGCGCAATGCTCTCAACTCCCGGTAACACGCTGCAGTCACACTACCCATGAGCGGACCAGCGGAGCACTACAGAGCTACTGCCATACACACCCTACTGTGCTGTGCCACTACCCATGCAGTGAACACGTTGTGTGCAGGCCTATGTAGCTGGCCGACGAGCTCAACAATAATGGAGTCGTCAATCGCCCAGCATGCAATCATGCGATATGGTGCATGCGGCTACAATATGACATACCTGAACAAAGCCTCCTCCATATATGTGCGTGTCAAAAAGGTAAACACATATAACTATAACCATGATATAAACAGCATAAATCCAAAGACATCACATATACAATGATGTAAGTATCATGAATCCAAGAGCATGTATCACACATGTAAAGCAACTAATCTAGTAGAGTAGAGCACTATAGATATGCACCTCTATGAACATATATACACATGGCAAGAGATAAAATATCCAATCCTGAAGTAAAGCAACTAGCAGATGAAGTATGTGATAGGTATCAACTAACCCTAAATCCAGGGGAAGTGTTGAACTACCAATCACTAGTAACCGTCTACAAGTATCGAATAACCTATAACCAGGGAAGTGCTAAATCTACCAATCACTAGCAAGTATATATAAACTGCACATATCAAAAGACACTATCAAGAGATAAGTCAAAGGGTACCCGCCTCAAATAGAAGGTACAATCCAGTCCTAATCCAATGTCGAGATGCTCGTCTCGAATCAGAGTCCTGTGTAAATAAATACATTTACATTTATTTAGCTAAAACACAAACAAATAGCTAAATAAATCCTAAACAGAAATTTAGGGACAAACCCTAACCTATAACCCTCCACCTTTCTAACGGTTAATTAGGAATAATTTCCTAATCCTTAATTAACCATTAGATTAGCAAATCAAACCTAAATCCATATAACCTAATTAATCTACACAACCTAATGATAATAAATTATCAATAGGTATCCAGATCATACCTAATCATCTAACATGTGATTATCTAACAATATCCAAATTCAAACCATGATCTACAACTAAGATCAATTACCCTAACTAATCATGTACCAATCCAATCCATTCCGAATTCAATACATATCTAATTCATCAACACAACACTAATTATGTATCAACCTCGCTACACCATACCTCAATCCAGCTGCTGTTTGATTCTGGATCAAGGGAACACTGATGGATGGGTTGCTGCCGCACCAAAAAAAAATCCACAGAATAGCAATGTGTTGAATTCCACTCTACATTCCGGATCAAGAAGAAATCAATCTGGAAGATTATTGATCAAGTCAAGAACAGAGATCAAGATTGGAGATCCCTAATCCAACAACAATCTAATTAAAGAAAACAATCTATTCATCTTACCTTAATCCCTTCAATCTCGTGACCTAAATCCGTAGCCAAGAAAATGAGGATCAAGAACAGGGAAGGGGATTGAACAAACACAGTGAAGATAAGGGTGTTACCTCACCACACCGCCGTCACTGGACAGATCCGACGAAGCCCTAAATCTCTGGATCACCTCCCAATGGCGTCGTTGCCCAATTCCAGCAAGAAAGGAGGTGTGGACTGCTCTGTGAGCAACACGAGGGGAGGAGAGGGTAAGCCTACCAGTCGGAGACGATACGAGATCCGGCTCCTCACCAAGCCCTAGCCACCGATCGTCAACAATCGGTGCAAAATCCACCGAATAGCAACTCCTCAGCCGAAGAAGACCCGGAGAGGAGAAACACCGGCCAGATCTGAGCTTAGGGTGTTGACGCCGGCAGAGGAAGATCGCCGGAGATCAAAGCTTCATTCCCTTCGGCGTCGCTTGTCCGCGAGAGAGCAGAGAGTAGGGAAGAGAGGGGAGATCGGGCAAGGAGGGCTCGGGTTCGGCGATGGGGTTGGGGAAAGAAAATAAAGGAAATGGATTTATATATTAAAACATTTCCTCACTTAAATGGGTATCCCAAATAGGCCTTATCTGTACCCGAAATTAATCCCCTCAAAACTCGTCGTACGAGCTCCGATAAATTCCCAGAAAATATCTAAAAATTCTGGAAAAATATTGTAAGACTATTTCTGAAATAACCCTATCTATTTAAAAAGAGAGCCGGAGTGAGTCGTCGGAGCTTTGTGAACGTCGTTGGAGTGCAGAGCAGCAGAGTGATTGGACTCAGAGTTCTCAGAAGACTGATATATTGAAGCTCCTGCCTGGGGCTTCTTTTATATGCTGCTCCGGGCGCCTGGATCCCTTCCGGGCGCCTGGAATGTGACGTAACACTCCCAACCAGCATCCTCCAAGTGTCAACGTCGTCCTGGGGATAAAATTTGCCTCCGGGCGCCTGGATCCCTTCCAGGCGCCCAGAGCCATTCCGGGCGCCCGGACCCTCACTGTTCCCTACCTGCAAAACAGTGTTAGTTCGAGGCAAATAAACCCTGCAGCACAGTTTGTTAGCACATTCTTACAGATATGCTAAGTAATAAAAATTAGCATCAAGAGTATGACTTAGATTCCGTCTTTCCGAGACCGGAATCTAGTCACGATCTCGACTTAGATATCCGAAATGGATCTAAGCCGGATCGACGCCTAATGTTCCCTTCCCGGGAACGCGTCCTCGCAGTCACTCCCCTCCAGTGACTTACCTTACTTACCTGCCAGACGTCCGGTCAGCCCGTCGACCCATCTGGACTTCTTGCCAAGCGTCCGGTCAGCCCGTCGACCCGCTTGGACTTCTCGCCAGCTATCCGGTCAGCCCGTCGACCTAGCTGGACTTCTCGCCAAGCGTCCGGTCAGCCCGTCGACCCGCTTGGACTTCTCGCCAGCTATCCGGTCAGCCCGTCGACCTAGCTGGACTTCGTGCCAGACATCTGGTCAGCCCGTCGACCTATCTGGACTTCTCCTGCACACTCGATCAAAGTGTCAGACAACAACACAACTAACTTAACCTATTTGTCATTCATCAAAACCTGGGTTAGACCGTTAGTGCTACCCGCACCAACAGTATCTCGTCATGGAGGGACGTAAATCCGGTAGCCATCTCGGATCGAATAGAGAGAACTATCCGTCGTGTCTGGATGGACTCAACCTCGAGTCGAGCTAGTCTGTCCTCGACGGAGAGTGAGGAAGAGGTCGAAGGTCCAGCCGAGGTGGATGGTCTGGCAGACGGGGAGGGATCCGCGAAAAGATCCTCAGCTAAGAAATCAGCCCACTCCTCTCCCTCGCCTGGTAAATCATCGGCTGCTGGAGCGATAGGGGCAGCTGCCTGCTGTGGTCGTCCTATCCACGCTAGAACTCCATCAGCTGTGATATCGGCACTGGCCAGTCTACAACTACGGGATCCTAGCTCATCATATATAGTAAGAGGAATGACTGTTCCTCTGGTCACATCTATACCCTCTATCGTCGAAAAGAAACGTGTCAGAATATGACAATAGGGCATGTGGACTATCTTGGAGGTGACTGTCCCAGATGCACATATAATGTTCTGGAACATATGCAGGGCAATATCGATGTCAAATCGATGACACAGGGCATACAAAAAGAATGAGTGTGAAGATCTCATCTTCGGGACATCCCGAGATGAGATCGGTAGAATACATGCTGTCAGGACCCTATACATCATGTAGTCCTGAATCCGAAGAGTAACTGACCTGAACTCAGTCAAGTCAGCAGGTCTCTCTCCCCCGAGGAAATACGTATAGATAGTATCTAACGTAATGTGGGAGTAAGGATCGCCAAATGGCAGATCCCTACTGGGGTAGCATAGAAAGGTAGACTCAGAAGCCCTAAGTCCTAGGGTGGTGCGTAGCAGAGTGGGAGTAAGCTCAATGTCCACGCCAGAAACTCTGGTGCTGTACCTATTATCATCAATCCCCTCAAGATTGTGATAAAACTGTGCACATAACTCCTGGTTTACTGTATCGGTGCAGTAAACCAATTGATCCAGTTGATAGTGCTCTATCATTTGAATAGTTGGTTGACAATACTGGGTATAAAAAGTCTTGTTCACATATCTAGGCTTGATAGGTTCAAAGATGTAATTAGCAAAGGTATCCCTAAGATGTATAGTCGGGAATCTGATATCTGCTGATGGAATTCTAGCTGGATTAAGATCAACATGTCGGCGTTTCCTATTTTGAACGATTTTACCAAAAATTGACAGAAATAAGCAAAAATTCTAAGTAAAACTTGATCGGAAGGGATTAGGATTATACCTAGGAGGCATTGTCACGTAGAGAGGGAAAAAAAACCGGTTGAGGGCGCCTTAGTTGGGAGGAAACAGCACGAGTATCGCGTGCTCGGCGTCGACAGAAAACGAACAGAAAAGCTTCTGTTCGTTTTGATATAAAGTGTTGAAGGCGCCTTAAACCAAGGTTTAGGGCGCCTTATATAAGTTGGAGGCGCCTCGGGTTGATTCGAGGCGCCTTAAGATGAAGCGGCGGGAATTTTCCCGCCGCTTGCTAAAGCGCCTCCTTTTGATGGGAGGCACCTCTGACGTGATTTTTTTTTTTTTTTTTTTTTAATTTTAAATAAATTTTGAAGAGGTTTTAAAATGATTTTGAAATTTAAGTTTTTAAAATAATTTTGAAATTTAAGTTTTTTAAAATAATTTTGAAATTTAAGTTTTAAAATAATTTTGAAGTTAAGTTTTAAAATAATTTTGAAATTGAGTTTTAAAATAATTTTGAAATTGAGTTTTAAAATAATTTTGAAGTTGAGTTTTAACATAATTTTGAAATTGAGTTTTAAAATAATTTTGAAATTGAGTTTAAAAATAATTTTGAAATTGAGTTTTAAAAATAATTTTGAAATTGAGTTTTAAAATAATTTTGAAGTTGAGTTTTAAAATAATTTTGAAATTGAGTTTAAAAATAATTTTGAAATTGAGTTTAAAAATAATTTTGAAGTTGAGTTTTAAAAATAATTTTGAAATTGAGTTTTAAAAATAATTTTGAAATTGAGTTTTAAAAAAATTTTGAAGTTGAGTTTTAAAATAATTTTGAAATTGAGTTTTAAAATAATTTTGAAGTTGAGTTTTAAAAATAATTTTGAAATTGAGTTTTAAAATAATTTTGAAGTTGAGTTTTAAAATAATTTTGAAATTGAGTTTTAAAATATTTTTGAAATTGAGTTTTAAAATATTTTTGAAATTGAGTTTTAAAATAATTTTGAAATTGAGTTTTAAAATAATTTTGAAATTGAGTTTTAAAAATAATTTTGAAGTTGAGTTTTAAAATAATTTTGAAGTTAAGTTTTAAAATAATTTTGAAATTGAGTTTTAAAATAATTTTGAAGTTGAGTTTTAAAATAATTTTGAAATTGAGTTTTAAAAATAATTTTGAAATTGAGTTTTAAAATAATTTTGAAATTGAGTTTTAAAATAATTTTGAAATTGAGTTTTAAAATAATTTAGTTTTAAAAATAATTTTGAAATTGAGTTTTAAAATAATTTTGAAATTGAGTTTTAAAATATTTTTTAAAACTTAGTCATCTCACCCGATCTAAATTTTCAATCAGGGAATCCTATGATTGATGTGAGATGATTTATTGTTGAATTCAGGAGTTTTGGTTTAACTTTGTGTTAGATTCAGATTTGGCTTTGGGTTCAACAAGTAAGCATTCTTTGGATAAACTTCTGGGCTATGGTGAGTCACAAGGAGCTCATTAAAGTAACCATGCCTTTGAGGTTTTCCAAATAGTCCTACCCATTGAACTTAATACCAATCCTTGGTCTAACTAGTCAGGATCCATTTAAGGGTAGCTTCGGTCAGTTCCACTTGGCCAAATGCACCAGGTCGAAGCCATATCTTCCTAGACATGCGATGCCCAAGCTTCCCTAACGTACTATCATCCAAAAACTTCACCAGTACTGTGGTTCAAGTTAACCTTAGTCCGTTTTAATCTAACCTTAATTACCCTGCCGGGTAATCTACTCTTGTTTTACCCATTTCGGGTAGATTAGGTTCAGTTACCCTGGGGGTGCCAGCGAGTCTGGAACCTCCATCTTTATTTTGAGTTTTAATTTATGATTTTATTTTGACTTTCAATTTCGAATTTTGAATTTAACTTTAATTTTTAATTTCAATTTCGAATTTTGAATTTTAATTTTATTTTTTAATTTCAATTTCGAATTTTGAATTTAACTTTAATTTTTAATTTCAATTTCAAATTTTGAATTTAACTTTAATTTCAATTTCGAATTTAATTTTTAATTTTTAATTTAAATTTTGAATTTTGAATTTAGAATTTTAAATTTAAATTTTTAATTTCAATTTCGAATTTTGAATTTTAACTTAATTTTGAAGTTTATTTTATTTTTGAGTTTTGAATTCATAATTTAATTTCAATTTCGAATCTTGAATTTAACTTTAATTTCAATTTCGAATTTAATTTTTAATTTCGAATTTTGAATTTCAATTTCGAATTTAATTTTTAATTTTTAATTTAAATTTTGAATTTAGAATTTTAAATTTTTAGGATTGTTTTTCTTTTTGCTCCCCTTAGATCATGACCTCGATATGGTCTGTCGAGGTAGTATATTTGATCCTTCGGAACCCAGTATTGGCCAAGTCCAACTTGATTGACCAAGTTAGACTTGGAGACCCATGCTTGGACTGATTTAATACTTTGTTTGTTTATTAGTGATAAATAAGATCTATATTTACTTTTGTATCCCAACCCAGTTCTGTTGTAGACGGCTCTTTGTGTCCCAAGAATCAAGTCCAAATTCTTGGAGCCCAAAGTAAACCGTTCTAAGGTATTTTCTAAATCTTTAACCTTATTTGTTAAACTTGAATTTTCTTCCTCAAGTTTTTGAACTTGAGTCGGAAATTCAGTCTGACTCTGGTCAGGTATGGGTTTGGTGTTAGCCACTTCTTTAAGGACACTTACTTCCTTTAGAAGTGACTTAACTTTCAGGTTTGACTTAGCTAATTTGCGCAATAAATAGCTAACTAAAATGTTCAACCGGGAGATACTTACAGCGGGGTCTGGTCCTTCGGAAACGGATACGGATCCGTGGCTTTGCTCGGACTCTGCCTCAGACTCGCTCTCGCATCCGTATTCGACGACTTGGTCCCGGGCCATTAATGCGAGTAGACTCGTTTGTTCGAGCTCGTCCTCATCGTCGTCGTCCTCTGATGAAGATTCGTCCCATGTTGCCTTAAGGACCTTTTTCCTTCTTTGCTTTTTGACCTCCTTCAGGTTAGGGCAGTTGGTTTTGATGTGCCCTTTTTGGTTACACCCGTAGCATGTAACTTCAAACTTCATCTTTGTATTTTGTGGGCCTTCCTTTGATTTCACTGCCTTCTTTAGATCTCTTTTGTCGAATCCTTTCGTCTTGTAGAGCTTCTTCACGAGATTTACCAGCTCGGTTGTAATGTCACCTTCTTCATCATCAGAGTCTGGTTCAGCTTCCGATGCTGGTTCGGTTCTCCGTCGTGGTCTCGGTTCCCGGGTTCGGCTTGTACCTGCAACCAACGCAATACCTTTCTCGGTAGGCTGTGCATGAAGTTCAAATTCACTAAAAAGTTCATCTAGTTTTAAAGAAGATAAATCCTTGGAAACTTTGTAGGCATCTACCATTGATGCCCACAATGTATTCCTTGGAAACGAGTTTAGGGCATACCTTATCACGTCCCGATTTTCTATCTTCTGGCCAATTCCGTGAAGAGAGTTAAGGATGTCTTGTATTCTCGCGTGAAGAGAACTCGCCGTTTCGCCTTCCTGCATTTTTAGATTATATAATTTATTAAGTAAAAGATCTCTTTTACTTACCTTGGTGTCGTCAGTGCCTTCGTGGAGTTCGATTAGCTTTTCCCAGAGCTCCTTTGCAGAGGAGAACGGGCCAACTCTGTTGAGTTCTTCCTTGGTAAGACCACACTGGAGGGTGCAGGTAGCTTTGGCGTCGGCTTCAACCTTTTTTATTAAAGAAGCGTCCCACTTCTCGCAGGGTGTTGTTTTGCCGTCGTCATCGATTGGCAGTTTCAGTCCCGTCTTTATGATCATCCACGTTTCGAATTGTATCTTTAGATACGTTTCCATTCTTCCCTTCCAGTAGCCAAAATCCTCTCCGGAGAATAGCGGGGGGCGTACAGTGCTGAAACCCTCTTGTTGGGCCATTTATAATATGTAACAAAAGAAAACAACAGAATATGTTCCAAGACTAAGTCTTGGATTAGTAGTGCTGGAATAAAGAATAATAAAAATGAGCTCGAGTGGTGTTGCACCTACTTCGAGCAAAAGTCGATTCGAGGGAAACAAAAATTAGAATATAGCTATAAGGCTAAATTCTAATTCGACTCCGAAAATGAAAAAAAACTGCGAAAAATTTGTTTTGAAAGGTGGTTGCACCAATTCAAAACGACCCCGCTCTGATACCAATTGTTGGATCGAGACGCGCTAGAGGGGGGGTGAATAGCGCTCGCGGCTATTTGTTCGATTATCGGAATCGTAAAATGTTCGTAGAGTAATTAACGCAGCGGAAAGAAACAAACACACAGAAAGACAAGGGAATTTACTTCGTTCGGAGCCTGTGACGACTCCTACTCGAAGGCCCGCGATCCTTGATCGCTTTCCGTGGGCAACAACTATAAGCTCGACAAGAGTACAAGTATTACAGTTAAGTATAATGAAAAAGTACAGTTATACCGACGACAATATCGTAATCTGAAGATTTCGGAGCTCCGGGTCGTCGGTGTCTCATAGCAGCACTTCGGGATCGTCTCGTGAGCAGCTTGTAGCAGAAAGATTGCTTGGAAGAAGTTATTGAGAGCTGCTGGTCGAGACCCCTTATAAAGAGGGTTCAAGGCGCCTTATACTGTTCATCAAGGCGCCTTGAACGAGCCGAGTCACCCGCGTGGATCAGCACTGACCTGGTCGAACTCTATCTGGTTCAAGGCGCCTTCAGCCTATCCAAGGCGCCTTCAACCTCCGGTCCAAGGCGCCTTGAGCTCCATTCAAGGCGCCTCCAGTCTGCTGCGCTGGCCTCTCAAGCTCCATGGAGGCGCCTCGCTCATCCGAGTTGTAACTTGCTCCTTTGTTCTAAAAATGTGTTAGTCCAAAACACATACCCCGCAAAACAAAGTTAGCATAGTACACATGATAAATAAAGTGTAGACAGTCTCTTCAGGTTTCCTACCGGAAACCCTAGGTCGACCCGACGCCAACTCCCTCTACGGGAACGCGTCCTCACCTACTCCACTCGGAGATTTACTTGATGTCCTCATGATCGACCGACTTTTGCTCGGCACTCGATGCTTCCGGACTTTCTACTGAACATCCGCTTCACCGGCCAGTTCAGACTTTCACCTGGTTCACGACACCAGGACTTTTCACCTAGGGTTACCACCCCCTAGGACTTTTGCCTGAAGCCATCGACCTGCCAAGACTTTCCTCATAGGGTTACCACCCCCTATGACCTAGGTTACCACCCCCTAGGGTTTTGCCTTGCCTAACTGCAGTTAGGACTTTCCTGAAACACTCAGTAAAAGCTGTCAGACAACAAAGCACCTTAACTTTGAATCCTTTGCCATTATCAAAACTTAGGTTCGATCGTCGGATGCTTCCCGCACCAACAGATATTACTTATATTATGTGTTGTTGTTTATAAAAGGAATATGTGTCCTAGTTATCTAGGTTAAGAATGTCCCTAAGAGGAGCTCATAAGGATTGTTATGTTAAACCCTGCAGGTGGACTTAGTCCGACATGACAATAAGGTTGAGCGGTACTACTCTTGGACTCAGATATTAATTAAGTGAGTTGTTAGTAACTTACTTAATTAGTGGACATTCATTATCTTAAACACAGGGAGACTAACACACTCATAATAAGAAGGAGCCCATAATTATTTTTCATCACTGCATTCCGATCAGCCGCTGTCATGGCCTTTTTGCTAGTCGCTAATGGACTTTTGCTTCTCTTTATTTCTATTAACTTATTCAAATTGTATTATGGTGATGACTGGGAAGGTCTTTTTGAGGCTATCACTGGCTATGGCCTTGGGGGTCTTCCATGGCTCTCTTTGGTAGGGTTGGTGGCAGTATCTATACCAAAGTTGCTGATGTTGGGGTTGATCTGGTTGGGAAGGTCGAGAGGAACATTCCCGAGGATGATCAAAGGAACCCAGCTGTTATTGCCGACAATGTCGGTGACATTGTTGGAATGGGGTCTGACCTCTTTGGCTCTTATGCTGAATCTTCATGTGCAGCTCTAGTTGTTGCTTCAATATCTTCCTTTGGAATTAACCATGATTTGACAGCAGCTGCGTGCCCTTGAACAAGTCGCGATACTGATCTTTCAAGTTGCATTCCACTGAGTTAGGGTTTAAAGAATTTCATCAAGATAGCTAGAGTTCCTTTGCTCAAAATGCAGAAATTTGATGGAGACTACTATCCTGAGGTATTGGACTTTATCCATTTTCATCATCTTTGTTATTCCTCTCTTTAATATTTTGCTTGCTAAAGTGCAGACTTTTCATGAGATGTTCATTGTCAATGTTAGTACTGGCTTTAGGCTCCTTTGGAACACCATTAAAGGTTTTCTTGACCCAAAAACAACTTCAAAGATACATGTAAGTTTTCTAATATTGAAAGTGTCTCATTTTCTAGTATTTATTGCAATACGTTTTGATTACTATATCACGAAGGTATTGGGAACAAAGTTCTAGATTGTATTGCTTGAACTTATCAACTCTTTATACGGTCATATCTTTCTCTTCGTGATGCTACTAATATTTGTTCTTTTGATGATTAAATTACATGCTCTTCAAATTTCAGCCAACTTCTAGATTTCTTGAGTGACTTATGCACTTGCTCTAGTAAAGGTGGATGTTTGAAGTTTAATAAAGGGCCATGGAATAATCCCAACATTATGGAGGTATAGTTATTCACATCTGTATCAATTCATTTCTAAGACCTTTCAGGAATATTTGTGCTTGAAAAATATGTTGTTTACGGTGATACTACTCTACATGATTCATTATTTCATTCCATGTCATATTGTTTCTTTGGTGTTGAAGCAATCACTATTTTATCCTTAAAATAAGTAATGCATTTTTTTTTGTTTTATCTTGTACATAATGTTGAACCAACATTGTTAAGGCATACTAGATGAATGTCAGAAGGAGATGAAGCCTTTGTAGGGTCATATCTTTTGAAGATAAGTTTTTTTATCTAGCTTTTTTTTTTCCTCATTTTTCTGGATACATTGTGTAATGTCCTTTATTGAAATTTCTTTTTTTCCTTCTTCATTATTTTGGATGAAATATCCTCAAAAGGAGATGAAGCCTTTGTAGGGTCATATCTTTTGAAGATAAGTTTTTTTATCTAGCTTTTTTTTGTTCCTCATTTTTTTTGAATACATTGTGTAATGCACTTTATTGAAATTTCTTGTATCCTTCTTTGTTTTTTTTTGGATGAAATATCCTTTCTTCTTCATCATTAGGGAAGAAGTAGCAGTACATGGACAATTGATTATGGATCAAATATTGATGATCAAGTTCCTAAAACTATTGAGCATAGACATCTAGCTGTGGTGGGTATGCTTATTTCCCAAATAGCCCAAATCTCTCCTATTTATTTATTCCTCTTTTCTTTTGTGCTGCTTTTGCCTAACCATTTCAAAAATTTTGTAGGAAATATTCATGTGCCTCTTCTTTATGGCTCATTTTATGTTAGTTTAGGTATTGGGATTTGATAAATTTTAGCATCAATTAGGATGTTTTCCTTAACAAAAATAAAAAACTTGTTCATTTTATTCTTTGTGTTCCAAAACTTTATTAAACTTTTGCTAACCTTGTCATTTGTTTCATACATTACATAATGTCATGAGATATAATTTCCCATAGAAATGTCAGGTTTCAATTTGATCAATTCAGTAATTTTTCTTTTATTTTGTTTCATGAAACATGTTGACAAAGTGTAGTATATATGAATAACAAGAGCATATGCAATTCTCAATCACTAAAATGCATTGACAACGTTGATAGTAGTACTATATCTTATGATATTTGTTATGATTCCAATGTGTTTTATAGTGTGTTGATTAGACATGCTTTGTCATGCTTCAACGTTCAAATTGAATACTAGTAATCTTTATTTTTTTCATCACCAATTCTTCCATTCATTATCTTGCATTCAACTAATCCAGCCATCATGATTATCATTTTCACAACTCATTCTATCTTGTAAAAGTTATCTTCCATTCATGTACTTGTTAAGTCATAGATTTTAACATTGACAACATCGACATGACACAAGAACTCATAATTTACCTAAAAATGTTTTCTTTTTCAAAATTATTCAATTTACATGCATAATCCAATTTGTATCTCAATTGTTTTATTTTATATTGACATATGTTATATATGATTGTAGAAAAAAGATTTGGGACGAGAATTTTTTGAATGAATGCATAAAAGAAAGCAAGACACCCAGTTTATTGACAACAAATTGGTATTCGTAAAGAAAAACTTATCGGGGAAGGTAGGAAAATTGAAGAAAAACTCAAGAAGATGGTTCGTAAGATGATTCAAGAGGTGGAATATATAATCATTCATATCCAAAAGGATCTGGTCCTCATGAGCGTTGTGATAGATGAAATACATATTAAATTATTGTACTTGGATTTAAAAATTTATCAGTATCTTACAATTTGATTATGGTGAAATTTATTTAGATGCTGTGAATATTTATTATCTCAATATTAATTGTATTATACTTTTGGATTAGAAATTAGTTATTTTAAATATTTTTAATTATTTGAAATGTGTGAGTGTTTCTTGTAAAGGTAATATGTAAATAAGAATATATAAATAGAATATAATAAAAAATATTAGCTATTGATTTATAAACAGATTTATAAACATATCAAAATTATATTTGATATGTTATTTAAGATAGATTAATGATGGATTTAAAACAAAATTTAGAGACGGAATTTGTATTTGAAGCTAAATTAATTTGGTCAATTTAAAAATAGATTTATAAACTGATTTCTAATTTGTTTTTAAATTAAAGACGAAATATTTCCGTCTCTTAAATTAGCAACGGGGCTTTTAATAATGGATTTTAGAGACGGAATATTCTGTCTCAAATTTTCTATAGAGACAGAAAATTAGCTTTCAGAGATAGATTTTTTCGTCTCTGAGGCCATGTTTTCTTGTAGTGATTATACGAAGTTATGATAACTGGCCAACATGAATAATTTCTTCCTGATTTACCAACTAGAGCAAAACCATCAGCACACAAATCTAATCTAATGTTTCGAATCTCCTTTACAAATTTTAGATATGTTCTATCAAAATTTTTCCATGCCTCTGCATCAGATGGATGCCATATTAACCCCTCTTCTGTTTGATGATTTGCATGTCAAGTTATGTGTTCAACAGTTGTCTTTGATGCACACAACCTTTATAACCTAGGAGTTAAAGGCAAATAAAACATCTGACTGTGTGATTTACGTCGTTGTTGATTCCTTCTGGTGCTCTTGTACATATCTTGATTATAGAATTTACAAACATCTGCATCTGCATTATCTCCCCAATATAGCATACAACCACCTCTACATACATCAATTCTTTCCACCGGAAGACCTAATTCTTTAACAAGTTTTTTCATACTATAAAAATCATTGGGCAATATATGATCACGCGACTCTTCAAAAGTTTGAACAAATTTATTAAAACAATCTTTCGACAATTACACTCTGCCTTACATTCAACAATCTTGCAGTGAGAGATAATTTAGTATGAGAGTCACAACCAGCCCATAATGGTTCATCAGCAGCATGCAACACTTCTTGAAATTTATTATATGTTTCATCAACACCTGTACTTCTACCTCCTCCAATGGTGATGTATAAGTAGTAAACATTTGTTCAACTAGTGGAGGATAACTAGAACTTGTACCACACATGTCGGGATTGAAAGTCTGACCTGCAACATCAATTATCATCCTCTGATATGGATTTAGTTGATTATAATAATTGTGATCACCACTAACTGAGACTTATATATTTCATTCATAATCCTCATCAGATATGGACGGTTCACCATGAGATGTCCAATTATAGTAATTTAGGGTAAATCCAAATCTATAAAGATGTTCTTCAACTTTATTAAAGGGTAAAAATTTTTCATTGTGACACTTTCTGCATGGACACCTTATCTTATTGCCATCAATATACTCAACTTGACTACATGCAAAATTCAAAAATTGCCTCAAGCCAGTGATAAACTCATCAGTTAAACCCCGGCGATCAGGTAAATTCTTGTTATACATCCAACCTCTTTCATTTTGCATTTTGTTTGTTTACATTAAATTACATTAATAAAAACTTCTAGACAACAAACTAATGGTAAATATGTACCAAGTGCACATACATATGAAAATACAATATAACAACCAAAATAAAAATAAGAGATAGTATAATAGACAAACACAGTATCATTATTACTATCATTATTAATAAACAAGTCTAGATACATATACCTGACAAAGGAGAACAACAATGAGCACAACAACGAGCGTCTCTCCAAACTACATCTAATACAAATCTACACAAACAACAATATAATGTTTACAATTATATATATGATTCTAAAAAAAAATATATCCTCGGACAACGACGGAGACACAGCCAAGCGTTGGTGGCCGACAGCAATCGATGGGGGCCGACAGTGACCCTCGGGCCGACATCGGCTGCCTAGGCCATTGACGGCCACTGACGGCCACCAGTGGCATATAGGGGGCCGGGAGACACCCACCCTGATCGGCAGGGGGCCAGCCACGGCTAGATCCGATGCCCCGCGCATGCTGTGCAAGAACAGTCGCCATGACCAGCAGCGTCTGTCGACGGCAGCAGGATACTGGCAGCGACCCCCCTAGGCGTCACAGGCGGGGGCGACCGGCCGCCAACGTCGCCAGGGGGCTGGCAGCTGTTGCCTAGGCCACCAGCGGCCACCAGCGGCCACCAATGGTCGTCAGCGGTCGACACGACCAAACAATTATGGTCGATGCCCGTCGGTGGCCTGGTGGCAACTGGCGGCCCCTGGCGATAATTGGCGGCCCCTTGGCGATAGCTGGTGGCCCCTTGGCGACGTTGGTCATCGATCGCTGCCATGAATGAACAGCCGTCGCGACCAGGCAGCGGCCGGCGCGGTGTGCCCAGTATGCTGGAGAAGAGAGTGAGACAAAATGAACTTTACTTGTGAGATCGTGTTCGGAAGGGATGGAGAAGCCTGCCATTAAAGATCAGCCGCTGCGACCGGGCAGCGGCTAGCGCGGTGCGCCCAGTATGCTAGAGAAGAGAGGGAGAGAAAACGAACCTTACCTGCCAGAGATCGTGCGCCCGGAAGGGATGGAGAAGCCTTCAAGCCGCCGCCGCCAACGAGCTGAGAAGAGAAGAGGAGATAAAGAATTAGGTCAGGGTAGGGATCGGGAATATTAGGGATTTTAGTGACAAATTTAAATTCGTCGCGAAATTTGTCCCAAATTTGGGATGAATTTCCAATTTCATCCCAAAATTTAAGTTATATGTTTAAAAATTGGAAAATGACCCTACAAAGCTTGGAATGACACGAAACAAGTTTCTATGGGTTCGTATCGTTCTTTTGATCTTATTAATGGGGTCAAACATAATTTTTAACAAATATACTGATGATTATTAACTTTTTACCCTGAACGAGTAATAAATATTTAATTCTTGTTCCAAAAATATATAAACATTAGTGTATTGGTTAAAAATTATGTTTGAACTCATTATAAGATCAGAAGATTGATATGAACCCATAGAAACTTGTTTCATGTCATTCCAAGCTCTCTAGGGTCATCTTCCAATTTTTAAAATTCTAACCTAAAAAAAAATTTGGGGACAAATTTAAAATTTCATCCCAAATTTTCAACGAACTTCTGAGTTCATCCCAGATTTGGGACGAATTTCTAAGTTTGTCGCAAAATTTATTTTTTTCAAAAATCAAAATAAATGCGTATAAAATGCGGAAGATGGAGTTAGAGAGCTCGGAATCACAAGAAACAAGTTCCTATGAGTTCGTATCAATCTCCTAATCACAATGATGACCTCAAACATTTTTTCACACAATATGTTTAGGTGAGTGATTTTTGGATATCAAAATCACCTAACCATTTTCAAACTCAACTCTTTTTCACCAAGTATTAAGGTTTATAGACAACATCTAATTATTTTTATGATTAAAAAAATTTATAAGTTATTTGAGGTCATCATTGTGATCAAGAAATCGATATGAACACATAGGAATTTGTTTCATATGATTCGGAGTTCTCTAGGTCCATATTCCGCATTTTAAATGTATATTTTTTATTTTTGAAAAAATTAATTTTTGCGACGAATTTGGAAATTTGTCCCAAATTAGGGATAAACTTAGAAGATCACCCCTAATTTGGGATGAATTTCCAAGTTCGTCCCAAATTCTTTTTAAGTTATACTTTTAAAAATTGGAAGATGTCCTAGAGAGCTCGGAATGACACAAAACAAGTTTCAATGGGTTTGTATTGTTCTCCTAATCTTATTAATGGGGTTAAGAAATATACTGATGATTATAAACTTTTTTCCCTGAACGAGTAATAAATATTTGATTCTTATTCCTAAACTTTATAAATGTCTGTGTATTGGTTAAAAATTATGTTTGAGCCCATTAGTAAGATCAGGAGATCGATACGAATCCATAGAAACTTGTTTCGTGTCATTCTGAACTCTCTAGGGTCATCCTCCAATTTTTAAAAATCTACCCTAAAGAAAACAATTTTGGGACGAATTTGAAATTTCGTCCCAAATTTGTGATGAACTTCTGAGTTTGTCCCAGATTTGGGACGAATTTCTATGTTCATCGCAAAATTTAATTTTTTTCAAAAATTAAAATAAATAAGTATAAAATGCAGAAGATGGATGTAGAGAGCTCGAAATCATATGAAACAAGTTCCTATAGGTTCGTATCAATCTCCTGATCATAATGATGGCCTTAAACTTTTTTTCACACAATATATTTAGGTGAGTGATTTTTGGATATCAAAATCACCTAACCATTTTCAAACTCTAACTCTTTTTCACCAAGTCTTAAGGTTTATAGACTCCATCTAATTACTATTACGATTAAAAAATTTTATTAGTTATTTGAGGCCATCATTATGATCAGGAGAATGATACGAACCCATAGGAACTTATTTCATATGATTCGGATCTCTCTAGGTCCAACTTCTGCATTTTAAACGCTTTTTTTTTGTAAAATACTGACAAAAGGACGAATAGCCTTAAGGAAAATTTTAGGAATTTTCTGGGAATTTTTCGGAGCTCGTATAGCGTATGTTAAGGGGATCAATTATTAGGCTAGGGAAAAGTCTGTTTAAGCTACCCTGTTTGAACGAGAAACTATTTAATTAATTTATTTATTTTCTTTTCTTATTCTTTTTCTTTTCCTTTGTTTCTTACTCATGCCCTAAGCCTCACCCGACGCCGCCTCTCCCCTCTCACGATGCCGAGCCACCGCCGCCGATCTCTTCGACTTCCCTAACAGACGCCGCCTCACAACGTTTCTTCTCCCCACGTAAAAAACAGCGGCCAAGGGAGATCGGGCACAACTCCTCCCTCTTCCATCCTTCTCCACCTCACGCCAATTCCTCTATTTTCCCCTTTCTGTGCTGCCGCTGGCCATCACAGGTCGTCGCTCGTCGCCAGCGATCACGAGAACCACCTCCTCTCTTCATTTCCAGCGCAGATCTAGATCGAGCATTTTCCTGATCGCAGGAGAGGTCATCCATCGCTGAGGCATACCCTAGCTTGGATCCACTACCCCTCTTTCGATCGCCCACTTCGAGCTCATCGGTGTTGCTCACCCCACACCGGCCGAGCCTCCCATCTTCACCACAGATCGCCTTCCCTCTGCCCTAGTTGGATTCGCCGATCCTTCTCTCTATGATGCCACTTGTGCTCTAGATCTGATCTTTCTCCGCCGCACCTCTGCCCATTGTCGTTTCAACCACAACACTGTCGACAACCAGTTACTGGCTCTACTAGTGGCTGGTTCGAGTTGTGCCACCATCTATCGCTGAAGAAGCAGAGGTAATGGTTTGGTAATTGGATTTTATTTCAGATTTAAGGTGTGTATCATAGAATTAGATCTAATGCTCAATTGTGTTGGGATGGATCGGATTCATGATGGGTAAACTTAGTGGCATTGGATTGTTACATGCATCCATTAAGGAGTTAGTCATAATGAGTTAAATCTAATTCACTAAAGGGATTAGGAGAATCGAGGTTGATCGTTTGAGTAGGATTTCATGGTTTAAGTTCTGTTTTGATTAGTAAGCAGAGTTGGAACCAGATTGGGAAAGTTAGCATTTGATCAATGGATTGGATTTAGTTGGGAATTTGATTTAGCTAATTAATTTATATAATTAGCTAAATCTGTATATCATGTATTGCAGGACTTTGATTCGAGATGAGTGTCTCGACGTGGGATCTATTCTGATACGATCTTCTTTTTGAGGCTGGTACCTTGACTTATCTTTTTGATATTGTCATTTGATATGTGTAGTAGATTATAACGAGTAGTAATGGTTATGTCTATATCTGCATTGGTAGGTCAGGTCTTTACTTGATGCTTCTAGCATGCTTTATTTGTTGTCTTCTATACATCCATGCTTATACTCTCTTGATTATTGCCATGTGTATTTTATGTTCATAGAGGTAGTGACCTACCATGCCTTATTATGTATAGGACTAGTTATTTGCTATACCTGTCAGGTGTACCTAGATCATTTGTTTGGATCCATTTACCTTTTGGTACATACTTTATGGAGGTGGATATGTTCAGGATTTACATGCTGAGTGACATGCACCATCTTGCACTATTGCATACTGAGCGATTGTCAGCTCCACTATTGTTGAGCACATTGCCAGTTACATGGATTTACACACACAACCACTCATGGGTTAGTAGTATATCAGGCAGGGTGTGTTGCAGCAGGTTACTCTATTAAGGGCTCCGCTGGTCCGCTCATGGGTAGTGTGATTGCAGCGTGGTAATAGGACAGGGATCCTTCCCTTGACTATGACACAGGTAGATGAGAGCATTGGGCTCCCCCACTTATGATTTAGGGTAGGAGGATAGGTGTACTCCGACAGCATCCTGTCCACTCGGTCACTCAGGAGTAGTGATGGCAGAGTGCATAGTTGTCATAGCCCTACCCACTCGGTCTCACCATCATGTGTGAGATGGATGACTGGTGTCAGGGGTGACCTTGTCATTTGCATCATATGCATGGATTGCATTTATTGCTTGTGATTGCTGCATATTGGATGCTGCATTTCTGTGGTTGTATATGATTGACATGCATACAAGAGACATGATGGGTTTGGTCTGACGACATTTATGTAAGGATAGGAGGCCCAGGTGAGTACAGTTATTCTCTTGTCTTTCAGTTTTGCATTTCCAATTATTGTCCAGGAGACTGTACTACATGATTATTATTGTTGGTTATATTTCACTATGCGTGTTATCTTGATACCCGCTGAGTCGTTAAACTCACACCGTTACTTTATTTTCCTATTTTAGGTTGAAGTCGTCAGGAGGTTCCAGTCGCTAGTCCCCACTAGGAGCCGAGATGGTTATCTATTTTTGGACTTGTCTTTCCTTGTTAGTGAACTACATACTTGTGAAGTGTGTGTTTTGTACTCTTGGATTTTATATCGTGATTCGGATATGCTGGCCATGTTTTCCGTTACAAAGGATTTTCATTGTAGTGGTGTAGGTTTTTATTAAACTGCGTGGTTATGAGTGTCAGCTGGAGGTTGTACTATATAAACTATGTAGATGTTTGTTTATTTTATTGTGTATGTTCTGACCATGTTGGCCGAGAATTGAGGGGCCCTGAGGGCTTGAAGATAAGTTTCATATTACCACCCGTATAGGGGAGATGCTGTCGGAATTTTCTCTGGCAGGGACTACCCCGGGGTGTGACAATTTATTTGGTACCGCCAGTTCCCGCGGTGATCTCTACTCACCCTACTGATATTATTGCGACATGAGCTCGGATCCCAGCTTTGGCGGTGTCACGCCCCGGGGGAGTCCCTGTCCGAAGAAATTTCGGCAGCATCTCCCATGTACGGCTAACAATCTGAACCATTTCTACAGACATAATATACCTTAGCCACAGGCGGCTGGAATATACACAACCACGTAGTTTATATGCAAACTACTCGACTGATACAATAAAAACACAACCACGCAGTTATATGTAAAACTAACAGCCCACTCAGAATACCAAAACCAAACACAGCGGAAAACAATAGACAACACATACAAACTAAAAACAAAGACGGTTAGCTGGCTAGGCTTACACAACACAATAAAATAACACTCCAGAAACAAAACCGGAATATAAAGCTAAATACACAAAATAGAAATAACATAAGCGGAGATAGGTCTTCTGATGTGATGTGGGGGCCGGCAGGCAGGATACTCCAAGCGACTCCATAAATAACCTGGTACCTGAAAAAGATAGTGTCCACGGGGGTGAGTTCAACAACTCACAGATACCTAGTTGACATGTATAGTAAATTATAACAAATAGTAATAACTATGGAGTACAGTCTCCTGGACAAAAGCTGGAAAATGCACAATAGAAAAGGGCTCAAGGGAACTGTACTCACCAGGGCCTCCTATCAGAATAACAGGTCGTCAGACTGAGAGTATGATAAATCTTGTATGCATGTCAAACATATGCATCCAACCAAATGCAGCATATAAGTGCAACAAACACAATTAGTAAATGCATCAATGCATATGATGCCAATGACATGGTCACCCCTGACGTTAGTCAGCCATCTCACACACGATGGTGAGACCGAGTGGGTAGGGCTGTGACAACCGTGCACTCTGTCGTCACTGCTTCTGATGAGTGACCGAGTGGACGGGATGCTATCGGAGTACACCTATCCTCCTACCCCAAATCATAATTGGGGGAACACAATGCTCTCATCTCCCAGTACACGATGACGGGGATAAATCTCTGCCGGCTACCACGCTGCGTCGCACTACCCATGAGCGGACCAACGGAGCCTAACAAAGTCCAACCGTCTGCCGACTACCACGCTGTTACATTAAACCAGCGGAGCCTAACATAGCAGAACTGTCTACCGGCTACCACGCTGAGTCACCGGACCAGCGGAGCCTAACAGCAGAACTGCCACACACTTGCCTGATATACCACTAACCCATGAGTGGTGGTGTGTGCAGATCCATGTAACTGGCGATGTGCTCGACAATAATGGAGCAAACTATCGCACAGCATGCAAACATGCGAGATGATGCATGACACTAAGCATGGCAAAATCCTGAACAGCATAGCAATATATATATATATATATATATAATGTGTACCATAGGACAATGAACCAAATCAAAGGTACACAGATCAGATAAGGTATAAAAACATAGATCCTGAACACAATAAACATATGGTTGTGTCACTACCCCAATAAGCATGTATAATCAGGTAGGTACTATCATGAAGTGCATAATAAGTAAACGAAACAAGCATCTAACAGGTACCGGGTAGTGACCAATCGAAACAAAGACAAACATAATCATTACTAAAGGTTATAACCTACTAAACATATCAACATGACATTATTAAAGATAAGTCAAGGTACCCACCTCAAATAGCAGGTCCAATCCAGTCAAATCCAACGTCGAGATAGTCGTCCCGCATCAAAGTCCTGCAACCACCTAACGCATGGTACAACTAGGTCAAATATGAACTAGTGAGCTAAAGCTATCATGAACCAAATTGCTAATTTTACCCTAATCTAATTAGGGATCCATTCTCGTTAGTTCAATTAAATTTAACTCAATCCATGAACCCTTATCATCCTACAAACTCACCAAATTTGTCATAGCTAATGGTGGCTCGCGACTAAAAGGGTTTTCACCATCGAAAGATGATCTACTACTGCCCACTCTTTTCCTGCTAACATAACAATTCCGAATCAACTAATCCAATCTATCATTTCAGAAATGAAATGAAATTCTACACACTTCTTACCCCAATCCAAATATGTAGCCACTCCGTGAAGGATCCAGTGGCTGTTGTGATGAAGAGGAAGCTCTCCAGGCTATCCCACAATCCTTCATAAAAGAACCTCACTGTTGAAATCCTTCCCACTGATTAGATCAAGTTGAGATCAATAATTGGGGATCACAAACCAAGCAACAACCCATCTTACCTCATGTGTGCCAATCTGTTGACAAGGGTGTGGTGGTCGGAATCAAGCAGAGACAGCAACAAACTATTGATGTTGTGATAGCCGGAACCAAGTTAGGTCACTGCCTTCCAACAATCAATCCAAAAATCACACTACGAATGCATCAACTACCAAATCAAATACCAGTGCACAACTAAAATTGCAAACTGATCCTTACCTTCATCCAGTAGCTCATAAGAATAGAGGACGGAGGAGTTAGGGCACCGGTGTTGGTTCCAGCAAGGAGCTACTGAGGCAGTGAACCAGAGCAGTGGGGCGACGACTGCATACGGATCCCAAGTGGTGGCCACGACAAAGCCCTTATCGGCGTCGGAAACAGAGGCTAGGGCACGACTTGGAGTCGGGGCAGAGGCTAGAGTCGGAAGCTAGGGCATCAGACAGATGGTGCCCTGCCGGCAGTGAGCTCGCAGGCAATCGGTGGTGTCGGTGATGCTGGGCAGAGACGGCACAGGAAGAGAAGGGAGAGCGCGGCGACAACGTTGCTCAGCACTAGACGGTGGCGTCGAGATCGCTCCGCGCGAGAGGTAGAGGAGAGGCGGGGAACCGAAATGTCCGATCTCCCTTGTCGATGGTTTTGTTCACGAGGAAGAGAAACCACTCGGCATGAGGTTAGGGCATGGGCACAGGTTCGACACGTGGGGGAAGAAACGGATTGACGGAGGGAAGATAGAAAAAGAAATAAAAAGGAAATAAAAAGGAAAAAGGAAAAGTAAAACTTTTCCTTGTTAAAATGGGGTAGCCTAAATAGGCTTTCCCGTTGCCCTATAATTGATCCCCGTAACCCACATCATACGACCTCCGAAAAATTTCCAGAAAATTTCTAAAAATTCCATAAAATTCCCTTATGGTGTTTCGCCTATTTTCGGTATTTTATAGGTGGAGTTGGTGAAAAGCCAATTCACGCTATTCCGCGGAGAGACCGATCCGAGCGTGGCCCAATCTTGGATAGAGACTTTAGAGCGGACTTTCTTCTATATGACTTGCTCCGAGTGAGAGAAGGCAGAGCTGGTTGCTTTCCATTTACGAGACGAGGTCGATGTCTAATGGAATACACAACGCTCGATCATAGGAGAGCAGCACATCACTTGGGCGAGATTTAGAGAGGCTTTTGAGAGCCAGTACTTTCCACAGTCATATCAGATGGCACACCGATAGGATTTTCTAAGTCTTTAGCAGAACAACCGTACAGTGACAGAATACAATGCTGAATTTAATCAATTGGCCAGATTTTGTCTAGAGTTAGTTGCTAAGGGCAAGTCTCATATACTTCAGTTTGTTCAGGGACTGGATGGATATCTGAAGAAAAGATTGTCGGTTTTGGTAATTCATCTTACATAGAGGCATTAGACAGAGCTCTTATGATTGAATCAGCTCAGCAGAGAGCGTATTCGGACAAGAAAAGGAAGTAGATAGATCGGGCTTCAGGACAGACCTAGCAGCCATAAGCTACTGGACCGCAGTAGAGTGGTCATAGTCAGGCGGGTCAGGGTACTTCTGGGGCATCTGGTCGACCTCAGAAGTTAGGGTAATCTTCATCAAGACGTTTCCAACCACCTCAGCAGAATCGGAAACAGCCAGCCAATGGCATTCACTGCACTCGATGTGGGTCCAGGGATCACATCACATCAGCTTGCACCTTGGGATAGTCAGTTTACTTCTATTGCAAACTGCCTGAGCACATGAGCCGAGATTGTTCGTTGAAGGCTCAGCATGTTGTTGGTTGCTACTCGGAAAACCTAGAGGTTCCACTGTACAAAAATTTTGTACAAAGGTCTGAACCTTTTCCTAGCTACCATGTGTTCTTTTAAATTAAATTTTGGATCGCCTGTGGAACTTAACACGTTTGATCCAAAACTTAATCTATTTGTTCTTTTAGGTTTAGACTTGGATCTCCTGCGGAACTTAACACGTTCGATCCAAATCACCTTAAGTTATTAATTCCATTAAATATTAATTTCCATAATTGGTTCCCAGTACTGACGTGGCGAGGCACATGGCCTTCTTGGATATGGGAGCAACCACCACCGACTAGACAAAACCTTTTATGGAAAGCTAATATTTAATTTCCTAAAATAACTTTAGGTCAACCGAAAAGAACAATCAAATCACAAGGAAAAGAAAAACAAAAGAACACTATATCAAAAACAAATTCGAAACACTAAAATTGTATGCCTCTTGTATTTGGTATTATTTCCAAAAATAACTAGTATGATGCGGAAAGGAAAAATACTAGGTATACCTTTTAGAAAGACCTCTTGATCTTCTATCGTATTCCTCTTCTAACCTTGGACGTTGTGTGAGCAACGATCTTTCGAGATGAGAACCACCAAGCACCTTCTTCTTCCTTGCAAGTTTCGGCCATCAAAACATCTTCTAGGATGAAGAGGTTCGGCCACCACCACCATGCTCCAAGGGATGCTAGAAACAAAGCTTTCTTTCTCTCCTTCTTCTTCTTCTTCTCTAAACTTGATCCGGCCACCATATGAGTCTCCACAAGAAGGATGAGGTTCGGCCATCAAAGAGAAGAAAGGAGGAGAGGATGACCGGCCACACCAAGGAAGAAAAAGAGAGAGGAAAAATAATAGAGTTGTTAACCATGAAGGCACCTCTACCCTCTCTTTTATAATCCTTGGCCTTGGCAAATAAGGAAATTTAAATAAAAATTTCCTTAATTCTTTTGCCATTGATAAGGAAAATTTATTTAATTAAAAACAATTTTTTTTCTCATCAACAATGTGGCCGGCCACTTTAAACCAAGCAAAGGAAATTTAATTCAATCAAGAATTAAAACTTTCCTAATTTATTTCCGGAAATTTTATAAAAAATTTCTCTAATAATTTTTCCCTTCATGATGATTAATAAAAAGGAAATTTTATAAATTAAAATATTTCTTTTAAACATGTGGATAAAAAGAAAGTTATCTTTAAAAAATTAAAATCTCTTCCAATCTACAAATAAGGAAAGATATCTAATCTTTTCTTAATCTTTGTAGAAGCTTTATAAAAAAGATATTTAATTTTTAAACTCTCTTTTAAATTATGAACATGATTAAAAGGAAAGTTTTTACCAAAATTAAAATCAACCTTTTAATCTACAAATAAGGAAAGAGATTTAACTCTTCTCTTAATCTTTTGTAGAATCTTATAAAAGGAAAGATTTAAATTTTTAAACTCTCTTTTAAATCATGTTATCCACATAAGAAAAATTTAAAAAATAAAATTCCTTTTTATTTTAATAGGGCCGGCCACCTAAGCTTGAGTTCAAGCTAGGGCCGGCCACATGAATTCGCCCATGAACCAAAACATGGCCGGCCCTAGCTTAGTCTCCAAGCTAGCTTGGCCGGCCCCCTATAGGATGGGTAAGAAGGTGGGTATAGGTGGGTATAGTACTCTATAATCAAGAGGCTACGATAGGGACCGAGAGAAGGAATTGGTTTTGGTCTCCCGATAAAATTAAGCATCCCGTGTTCGCCCCGAACACACAACTTAATTTTATCAATAATAATTCATTCCACTAGAGAATTATTATTGAACTACCGCACCAATCCCAAATTACATTTTTGGGCTCCTTCTTATTATGAGTGTATTAGTCTCCCTGTGTTTAAGATAACAAATATCCACTAATTAAGTAAGTTACTGACAACTCACTTAATTAATATCTAGCTCCAAGAGTAGTACCACTCAACTTCATCGTCATGTCGGACTAAGTCCACCTGCAGGGTTTAACATGACAATCTTTTTGAGCTCCTCTTGGGGACATTCTCAACCTAGTATCTCTAGGACACAGTTTCCTTCTATAATCAACAACACACACTATAAGTGATATCATTTCCCAACTTATCGGGCTTATTGATTCATCGAACTAAATCTCACCCATTGATAAATTAAAGAAATAAATATCAAATATATGTGCTTGTTATTATATTAGGATTAAGAGCACACACTTCCATAATAACTGAGGTCTTTGTTCCTTTATAAAGTCAGTATAAAAGGAATGAACTCAAATGGTCCTACTCAATACACTTTAAGTGTACTAGTGTAATTATATAGTTAAGATAAACTAATACCTAATTACACTACGACCTTCCAATGGTTTGTTCCTTTCCATCTTGGTCGTGAGCTACTGTTTATAATTTATAAGGAACTGATAACATGATCTTCTGTGTGTGACACCACACACCATGTTATCTTCAATATAAATTAATTGAGCAACTACATTTATCATAAATGTAGACATTTGACCAATGTGATTCTTATTTCTAGATAAATGTTTATACCTAAAGCTAGGCTTTTAGTATAAATCCTAACACATGTGGCTTTCGGGGTTTCTATTCAGGGAGGACAGTGCACTCAGATAGGGACTCAGTGAGGGGGCAGAGAGCCCAATCTTCGCATCATCAGCAGAGGACAACTCCCCCTGCAGTAGCTGTATATGACATGCACAGACAGGAGCACTCCAGTGCTTTTACGATATCTCAGAGTCCTGACTCGGGACCTCAGTATCTGACGTAGGGGCAGTATCAATCACAACCTCAGCCCCTAGTGCAGTACCAGTCGCAGCCGCAACCACAGGTTCAGTATCAGTCGTAGCCCTCCTACCCATCTCTAGCTCTCAGGCTCAGGCGTAGCATCCTTTGGCAGTGCTACCATCCCACCCCCGCCAGAGACTAGATGAATTCACGCGGTTACCAGAGAGGATGCACAGCGGGCCGACAGATCCATTTTTCGTGGTACAGTTTTACTTTATGCATTTTCTGTAGATATACTAATTGATAATAGTAGTTTGCATTCTTTTATTTCTCGGATATTTATGAGGGAGATTGGTAGACTACCTATTCTTAGACCGTAGTGACTAACCGTCTTCCTACCGTTCGATGATACATTGGACGTCACTCAGGAGGTCAGAGGATGCCCGTTAGACTTTGACAACAATATACTCACTGTAGATTTATTAGTACTGGAAATGGTCAAGTTTGACATTATCCTTGGCATGGATTGGTTGTCATCATATCATGCCACGGTTGATTGCTAGACGAGGGTTGTCATATTTCGACCCCCGAACCAACCCACGTGGAATTTCACTTGCATCAGGGATGACGGTATATCGACCATTTCTGCAATACAGGCTCAGAAACTACTGTCACATGGCTATCAGAGATTTCTATTGTCATTAATTAATGTTAACAACAACAGTAGATCTCAGTTCTCAAACATTCTAGTGGTTCGAGAGTATCTGGATGTATTTCTAGATGAGCTACCAGGCTTGCCTCCCCAAAGGCAAGTGGAGTTTGCTATTGAGCTAATTCCGGGGATGACGGTATATTGACCATTTTTGCAATACAAGCTCAGAAACTGTCCTCACATGGCTATCAGGGATTTCTATTGTCATTAATTAATGCTAACAATAGCAGTAGATCTCAGTTCTCAAATATTCCAATGGTTCGAGAGTATCTGGATGTATTTCCAGATGAGCTACCGGGCTTGCCTCCCCAAAGGCAAGTGGAGTTTGCTATTGAGCTAATTCCGGGGATCGCACCGGCATCGAAAGCTCCTTACAGTATGACACCAAAAGAGTTGGACGAGCTAAAAGTCCAACTCCAGGAGTTATTGGACAAGGGATTTATTCGCCCTAGCGTATCTCTGTGGTGTTCTCTGGTATTGTTTGTCAAGAAAAAGGATGGTACTCTGAGGTTGTGCATCGATTATAGGCAGCTGAATGCAGTGACTGTCAGAAATAAATATCCCTTACCACAGATCGAGGATTTATTTGATCATCTTAGACGTACATCAGTGTATTCTAAGATTAATTTACGGTCCGGATATCATCAGCTGAGAGTCAAAAGTAAGTGGGGGAGCAAAAGTAACATGCCCCTGTATGCATGTCAAGCATATGCATCCATCCAATATGCAGCAAATAAAATGCAACAAACACAAGAAATAAATGTAATCATGCATTTGATGCCAATGATATGTCTTGGTCACCACTGACGGTAGTCATCCATCTCACACACGACGGTGAGACCGAGTGGGTTGGGCTATGACAAATGTGTACTCTACCATCACTGCTCCTGATGAGTGGCCGAGTGGACAAGATGATGTCGGAGTACATCTATCCTCCTACCCCAAATCATAAATGGGGGAGCTTAATGTTCTCATCTCCCTGACCCAGTCTAGAGGAGGGATACCTACCAACTACCACGCTTTGTCACCACTACCCATGAGCGGACCAGCGGAGCCAAACAGAGCAACCTGCTGCAACACACCCTACCTAAATAAAACCACTAACCCATGAGTGGTTGTGTGTGCAAATCCATGTAACTGGCAATATGATCAATAATAATGGAGACGACAATCGCTCAACATGCAATCATGCGAGATGGTGTATGACACTAATCATAAAAATCCTGACAATATCTACCTCCATAAAACATGTACCAAAAATAAATGGATCAAATAAACAGATCTAGGTACACGGATCAAATATGGTAAATGTCTAGTCTAGTGTATCATAAGACATGGTATGTCACTACCTCTATGAGCATAAATAATTATGGCAATAATAAATCATAAATGTAGAATAGATGAAAGCATGCAACAGGTATCATATAGTGACATACCAAAGCAATAATAGATATAATTATTACTAAATGTTATAACCTACTACGTATATCAATATGGCATATCAAAAGAGATAAGTCAAGGTACCCGCCTCAAATAGAAGATCCAATCAAGCCAAATCCAACGTCGAGACGCTCATCTCGAATCAAAATCTTGTAATAACAAGCATATAATTTTTAGCTAATCCCTCTTGTTAACATCATAAATCAGATCTAACCCGAACTTAGATTAGATCCAAAAATTTTAACCTAAATTAACTATAACTCAATGGTCAACTATGATTAGTTTCCTTAACCCCAATTATTCCATCATTCAAATTAAACCTAATGAACAAGATGAATAACATCTTACCATGTAATCCTTTCCATACTAACATCAATGCATTTACTTCAATCCAAAAACTCACCCAAATTCTTGATTCTCCACTATTGACTTGAGGTTAGTGTGACCGAAAACTGGATGAAGCCACTGACCTACAAGTCAAAATCAATAGACATACTTCTGAGAATTTAAACCCTAACCTTTAATCCATAACCTTTATGCTAACGACTTACCCCAAATAAGAGACACCCTTGCTAACTCGAAGAAGGTGCTGCTGGAGGTTACAACCGAAGTGAAGTTAGGTGCAGCTTCTACCCTTATACCAAATACCACAAATCAATACTTGCTAGACAAAATTCAATAGGATTCAAGTTCTATAGATTGGATCGTAACCTCCTATGGGCGGAGAAAAACCTAGTGGCTACACTTAAAATCTAATGAAGGGAGAGGACAGATTGGAGACTTCAACCACTACTCCGATAGTGATACTCCTCACCAAAACTGGACAAAGCACAGATCCTCCTTACTCATGCTTAAAGATGCTAGCGTCGGTAGATCGGCAACCCAACAGAATCTCCGTCCTTTAGCGGTGATCCCCAACAGTCGACCATGACTCCTTTCCCGGGATGGCAGAGGAGGCGTGGCAACTAGAAGCGGCGAGAGATCGGATCTAGGTGTCACGCCCCAGAAGAGTCCTTGCCAGACAAAAATCCGACAGCATCTCCCCTGTACGGGTAACAATCTGAAGCATTACTACATACAAAATATACCTCAGTCACACTCGGCTAGAATATATATACAAATAGAAATAATATAACCACGCAGTTAATATACACAGCCTACCCGGCTGGACATAAATGAATAAAACATATAACATAATACAACAGCCCACACATCTGAATATAAGCACAACCACACAGTTAATAACAACCCACTCGGCAGGAACAAAATAAACATATAGCAGCGGAAGACATAAAATGATACGAACGTAAAACCAACAATGACACTAACAAAAATACCTGCTGATCCTGTCTGAGAAGCTGGACAAGACGGAGATCCGGTGAAAAGAAACCCACCGTTGATGAAGAGCGATGCCTAGAGAACGCCGATCCGAGAAACCCAAAGGGGATCGGGAAAAACAGAGTCACCGAATGCCTTCCTTGCGTGGAGATCTGATGACAAGAGAGAAACCCAATCGAAGAGACACCCAGATTCGGAGCTTCCAAGACCTCCTGCGCACAAGAGACCGGCCAACACTATCGTCAGTGACCTAAGACCGGGGTGGGAATCCCTGGCTAGGCCCTCCGACGCTCAAATTAGTGATCTCCCTTGGTGTAGAAGAAGGAAGCAGGAAGAAGATGAACAGTAGCTGGAAATTAGGGTTATGAATGTGCGCAATGATGTGAACTTACCTAGCCAATGGAGAGGATTCCTCATTTTATACCACTTCATATAACCTCCGTAGTCATGAAGTGGACCCCGGTTTGTTAGAGTTTGTTATGAGATGACGTAAGCCGTGTACTTGTGGTGAATGACTTTTTAAGGAATCCTTTTTTGTACCCCAGATGTACCTTCTTTGTCGTTTGACACCTGTAAAATAGTCTAAAAACACATTTCCCACCAAAATATATAATTCCTGTCATATAGTTACACACTGCAGATATCTTCATTAATTATTGTTTCACCCCTCCTGCTACAGATAATTCAACGTATCAATATTCCTTATATCGATAGAAGTTAATCATGATTAGGTTTAGTTAATGAGGCAACCTTGTATGTTACTGATCCTGACTAGCCCTAGGCTATATTTTATCAAGTATCTTTCCCAGGTATTGGTCAATCGGCCAGTCTCGGCTTTCCTTATGGGAAGCATATTTCGGTCGATGCGAACCTACCTTCTTTGGAGGTATATTCCGACCGATATTAGCCTACCTCCTTTGAGGTATATGCCAATTGATATGAATCTTCCTTCTGGGAAGTATATTTCGGTCGATACAAACCTATCTTCTTTGGGGGTATATCTAGGCCAATATTAGCCTACCTCCTTTGAGGTATATGCCAATTGATATGAATCTTCCTTCTGGGAAGTATATTTCGGTCGATACAAACCTACCTTCTTTAGAGGTATATCTCGGCCGATATTAGCTTACCTCCTTTGAGGTATATGCCAATTGATATGATTCTTACTTCTCGGAAGTATATTTCGGTCGATACAAACCTACCTTCTTTGGAGGTATATCTCGGCCGATATTAGCCTATCTCCTTTGAGGTATATGCCAATTGATATGAATCTTCTTTCTGGGAAGTATATTTCGGTCGATACAAACCTACCTTCTTTGGAGGTATATCCCGGCCGATATTAGCCTACCTCCTTTGAGGTATATGCCAATTGATGTGAATCTTCCTTCTGGGAAGTATATTTCGGTCAATACAGACCTACCTTCTTTGGAGGTATATCCCGGCCGATATTAGTCTACCTCCTTTGAGGTATATGCCAATTGATATGAATCTTCCTTCTGGGAAGTATATTTCGGTCGATACAAATCTACCTTCTTTGGAGGTATATCCCGGCCGATATTAGCTTACCTCCTTTGAGGTATATGCCAATTGATATGAATCTTCCTTCTGGGAAGCATATTTCGGTTGATATAAACCTACCCTCTTCGGAGGTATATCCCGACCGATATTGACCTATCTCCTTTGAGGTATATGCCAATTGATATGGGTCTCTCTCCTAAGAAGCATGTTTCGATCGATACAAACCTACCTTCTTTGGAGGTATATCCCGGCCGATATTAGCCTTCTTTCCTAAAAGTATGTCTCGATCGATATTGGCCTACCTCCTTTGAGGATATCCCGACCAATATTAACCTATCTTCTTCGTTTGATCCTCTCCCTCCCTTTCCTTATCGGGGACTCATGCAACCTAACCCATATCACTAGCCTTCCCTTCAAGTCTAGTCGAAGGAGGTGTAGACGACTGACTAGATGCAAGTTTGGTTTTGTCTTTTCCTACCCGTGACTCTACCCCAGATATTTGAAATGACCTCACAGATTTTGTGTACAGCTGTCTAACGAAATCAAGTATAGTGATCTCGTGAGCCTTTTGATCCTTTAAATAGAGTTACAACCTTCTCTTCGTTCACCACCCATCTCAGTTCTTTTCCTTCCTTGGTAACTTTCACTGATCAGGTTATGGTCTTGGATCCTCCTCTTTGGAGGCGAATTTTGTCGGACAAGGTGAGATCTATATATGAGTTTATTGGGATTTTTGCTCCGGCTAACTCTAGGGTTCAAGGGATTGTCTTAAGAGATGAAGCTTCATAGTCCAGACTTTTCATCCAAAGATGTTGATGCTCTGAAGGGCTTAAGAAACTTCAGAGAGATTTTCACTATTTATGGAGGGGCAACCAAATAACCCATGGGGGTTGTGTGAAGGGCACAACACATGTTACCCTGGGGCTATGCTTGGTTGCTTTAGTTGCAGAACTTCAGGGCTTAAGAGGGGAAGTGGCTTTTACATTTACTTTTCCATCATGGTCTGAATAGATTTTTCTCCTTCCCCTTGCCCTTGAGTCTTTCTGCTTTGTTGCTTTCTTCGTCCCAGGCAGAATATTGCCACTTATGCGCCTTGACAAGCCTGGGCAAAGTGAGATATTTCCATCTCTGCTCCATGGTAAGTTTGAATCCAGTGGGATTGAAATTTTCTAAGCGTTTCAAGAGCTTGTGTTTGTAAATTTTGTTATCTATCTGAGGTTTACTGTTCTAAGGGGAAATGTAATGCTATGTACTTGATCAAATTCTAAGTGTAGAAATAAACTTTTGTATTGAATTAAGTGATTCTATTGAATCCTTCTTTAATTTATAAGAATAAATGTGATGTTGTATTCATTACCCTTTCGTATGTCCTATGTGTCATTTATCATGGCTGAAGCCATCTTAACTGTTGGAATACTTCTATATTATAGTTAATGTTGTACCAACCAACATTGTTTCGTTGATTATAAACAATATATACTTATCTAGCATAACCAAAGTTATACCAGCCAATATAAAATTATTTTGATCAGTACTAGTCTGTATTTTATAAGGATGTTAATTCAACATCTATTATCCGCCTAAATCTACATCCTTAAATGTCCTTAGCCTGGGCTTAGTCAAAATTTAGTCCTTTTCACTTTATTATGTCCAGTTAATTACGTCTCCTTTCGAAGCTTCCTAGCTGGTGATTGACTCTTCTTCGGGTGAGAGAATGTTAGAAGTGTACCCCGAGGTGTTACCAACCCCAGCATGATCCGACCTGTCACATCCAATATAAATGTTTTTATGATGGTATGACACATACTTTTCCTGGTCGCCATCTCACGTAAGCCTTTGCCTTTTTCCTATGATCCTCAGTGTCTGCTGAGATAAAAGTGTTTTGATCTGACGACGGTTGTGTGCTTTTCAAACCCTAAACCCTTCATCTTCTTTTCAACTTTGTCCCTTCTTTTCTCTTCCTCAGCATTCTTTTCTCGCTGCAGCCTTCGACCAAACCCTACGCTCACCGTTTCTCGACGATCTTCTTTCTTGTTTTCAGTAAGTAATCTGTTGTTTCACTGGCCTATACTCTTGTCCATGGCTGAGGAAGCTATTGCTCCTTGGTATGTCCACATGTCTTCTTCCTTTGATAAAAATGCGAGGCTAGCCATCCGTCGTCAATATGAAATTCCCCGGGAATATGGCATCATAATCCCAAAATCGAATGATCGTCCTCATCAACCCCCTGATAATTGCGTAACCTTTTTCAAGGATCAGTTGATAGGAGGTTTAAGGTTTCCTATTCCTCCTTTCTTGATTGAAATAAGCCAGTATTTTGATATTCCTTTGCAACAATTTGCCCCCAATGCATTTCATTATCTATGCGATACTTACATGCTGTTTCGTTTGCGGGATATTCCTCCTACACCTCAAAATTTCTTCATGTTCTCTTATCCCAAATGTTCGGAACCTGGTGTTTTCTTGTTTCATTCACGGACTAAAATGGTTCTTTTTGAGGATATGCCCTCGTCTCTCAAAGCCTGGAAATCTCGTTTTTTCTTCCTAAAGTTTCCAGGACCCATTCTTTGGTCTCATGCCTGGAAATCCTTCTTGTCGCCCTTGCCCGACGTCAAGGAGTTCCATCTTCATCCTTCTTTTCCCGTTTATTGTGAGAAGTTGTTAAGCCATCAACTCTCTATTCTTAAGTGGTTGAGAGTCGATCTTCTGTACTTATTTGGCTTAAGCTTCGTCAAACCTGATACTCAAGTTCCTTTAGGTAACACCTTGTTTCTTCCTTCTTGCTTTTAACTAACTAAACTATTTTCATTTTCTATGTAGTGGAGAGCTTTTATGACGCTTTAATCGACGAAGAACTACGTCTGGAAGAGGACGTAATTCCTGCCAAGGAAGCCAAACTTCTGGCTGCTATTATTCCTCCCCCTTCAATCGAAGAGCCGGTTCCCTTAGCGGAGGCACCAGTTCTTTGGGGGTTCTTGAAGTTATTGAGGCTCCTGAAGGCCCTTCTGCAGAGATCCTTGCTGTTTCTTTACCCGCTGTTACTTCACCAGTGGCTACTGCTGTTTCCTCATCTGCCCCTCTTCTCATCATTGAACTCACATCTTCTGGTAGCCCCAATAAATCAATAGCTGAACTGGTTACTGGCAAACGCCTGGGGCGCAAACTTACCAGAATTCTTCCGTCCAAAAGGAGGCTCATCCTTCCGGCTGATGAACTGGTTTCAGAAGGTTTTGTTCCTGCTGACCCTCCTTCTGATGAACCTATGTTGGCCAAACTCTACCCTTCTCTCAGTTTTCCTACCTCACCCTTCTCGAATGCCAGTGCTTGTGGTGATGTCTCTTTCACTTTTCCCTTATCTATTCCCACTTCTGGATCTTTACCCTCTTCACCTTCTTCTTATTTAGTCTTTGCTCCTCCTTCTATCCCTACTTCTTCCTTCTCTGCTAGTTCTTCTACTAGTCCAGTCCTTCCCATATTGCTAGGAGGTTCTTTCGCCAGTGATTGGGATGAAGTTCGCCCCATTTTTGAAGAACTCCATATTTCTGAGACAATTGATCGTTTCTCCCATAGGGAGAATCAGGTATGTTCACTAACGTTTGTCCCCTATTTCTTTAGCGGTTATTCCCTGACCTTTTATTATATTTCTAGCGATGGATGGAAAATATGGGCTTATCTCGACTAATGCACAACTTATACAACGAGAACAAGAAACTAAGGTCCGAGAATGATAAGCTGAGACAACATGTTGCTGAGTTATCTTCCACCGCGTTTTCCGATACTACCAAGAAACAACTTGAAACCCAAATTGAAAATCTTCAAGCACGGTTCAAATCAGCCACGAACATCAACCAAGAATTGACTTCCAAAATTGGCGAGATAAAAGCTAATTACGAAGCAGAATTGGCTGAAAAACTTAAAGCCCTGCAGCTAAAGGAAGATGAAATAACCTCTTTGAACACCTCCCTTGATTCAGTTAAGACCGAGGTTTCTGTTAAAGAGGATGAACTGAAGACTTCCCAAACAACTTTGGTGGTCTACAAAGCGAATGAAGATACTCGTTACAAGGAACGGGCCACTGCCATGATTGAATCTCCTGATTTCAATAAGCCGATCGTGAAATCCATCTTATCAGCCTTTACTGCGGGAGCTCAAGGAGCGATTCAGCAATTACGAGAGGAGAGCTACTTATCTCGTGACCCTCCTCCTAATTTCCTAAATCATCGCAGACTCATTGAGAACAAGCCCCCTGATCTATACCCTCAGCTAACTTTAGTTTGATTTAAATTCAAATTCTTGTAGAAAAATGGATCCAAAACTCTATGATGACAATCTGCTAAACTTATGTGATGCTGGTTATCCCCTTTTCATTATAAATCCCACTCTTTCTCATGACAGTCATCTGTTTTTGTTTAAATATGTCAAATGTTGCTTGGCAGGTCATCATACAACCTCACTTAACAGATTATTATATTTTAGATTGTTTCCTCATGACCGGACGGTATATGTCGAGGTTTGATAAGTACCGCCCGATATTTCATAGACTAATTATGTCTCGTCCGATCTGGTATAGTTTTATTATGATATTCTCAATATCGGTCAATTTATTTTACTTGATTGATTTACACCTATATCTTCATATGTTATTTTATGTATTAATCAATTCTTTTATGGTTCTATCACAGTGTATATCATTTAACTTATTATGATGAGCCTTTGGTCGACATATTTGGGTGGTCTTTGTCTCGGTCGATCTATCAGAACCGCCCGATTCATATCTATGGACCTCATCCGGTAGCCTCTAACCAAGTCCTGTCTGCTAACTAATACCTTACGCCTTATTTTATTACACCTATAACCTGAACTTATAATTACTGGACTAATTTTTCTTTATATCCATCAGGGTTTATTAAGAATTGTTTCTAAGGAAACTTTACACATTTTTCGAGGAAGATTACTTAACTTTACCACTTTCTTTTGATTTTATCCCTTGAAATTATCACTCATTTATGACGATTGAAATTCTAAGTACTTTTTCTTTTCTTATTTTCTTCTGCTGTTTCTGTTTGGAGGTTTTAGCACAGGGCCGAAAGAAAAACAAGGGTTTTACGAGGTTTTCTTCCGCTTTCCCCCATCCTCCTTCATCTTCCTTGATTCCTCTTTTATTGTCTTTCTATGGCAACTTCCCCTCTTGCATGGTTTCTCTCATGCACTTCTGACCTTATAGATACAGAAGAAGTGGATTTAAAGGTGACCTATGGTTTTCCTTCTTATATAACTCGTCCCGCTTCTCATGAGGGTCCGCATCTTCCTCCTTTAGGGTGTATTTCTATCTTCCGAGATCAAGTCCTACAAGGTTTCCGATTTCCTCTTCACCCTTTTTTCTGTAATGTTAGCCTCTATTTTAATATTCCCCTAAACCAGTTTGTCCCTCAATCCTTTTCTATTCTTATGAGTTTTATTGGGGTATCCAAACTGTTAGATTTTCCCATGTCTTCTCGTCTTTTTCATCACTTCTTCATTCCTCGTCGAGTAGATGTTGGTATTTTCAAATTCCAATCTCGTCCGAAGGCTATTCTGTTCAACCGTATTCCTCCTCAAGGGGAATGGTATCACAAATTTTTCTATATGCGTCTCCCTTCTCCTCCTCCGTTTCCCATCCAATGGATACATGATTTACCTCCACTTCCTAGCACCCAGGATCTTCTTAACGATCCCCTTGTTGCTTCTGCTTTACCTAAACTGAGAGGAGCGAAATTCAGCTTGCCACATCTAATTGTGGAGGGTTTAATGTTTCCTTTCGAGATAGGCAATATTGACACCCCTTTGGATGGATCTTTTGGTATGTATAAATATTTTGGTCCGTATTTACTGCTTAACACATCTCTTTTATAACGGTGTTTACTTCCTGTGTTTCAGCTGATGTTCTTCTTCCAGCCTTTATGTACAAGAACCCTGCTATGACTATGTCCTTTTCAATAATCTTGGAGAAGAATGGTTACGCGCCCGCCGATCTAATCCTAATTCCTCCACCTTAGGTTTGTTATCTGAAGAAGACCGACGGGCAGAGGCTGTTGCAGCCATGGAAGAGGAAGAAGAAGAACCTTTTGTGGCCTTAGTTAAAAAGCCAAAGCTTACTGAGGCTTCTCCCTTTAGTGATTTCTTTGGTACTTTTGTGCAAGCTTCTCTTGTCCCGGCGCCCATTTCTCTCGAGAGAGGTAAAGCACCGATAACCCCTACCCATATTATCTCTAATCTTTCTCTTAGGATGATGAGGCCCGGTCTACTTATCCCCTCTTCTTCTATTATTTCAACTCCTTCTGCTTCTGCTTCTGGGATGGCCATTATCCCTTCTGTGTCTTCTACACCTCTCACATTGGCCTTGCCTCCTTTGGCTTCTGGGCCTAGAGCGAAACGGACACCTTGCCGAAGATCTTCACCAAGTGCTAGTCCTTTACCTATTAGTGTCTCTATAACTGAATCAGCCTCTCCTGCATTGTCACCCTCTATTCCATCTAGCTCTTCTTCTGCTTCTCTTGTTTCTACTGTTTCTTTTCCTACCATTGCATCTTCTTCTTCTTTACCTCCTTCTTCATCCATTCCCCGCCTTTTATTTAAACAGACTATGGGTTTACCCTCTCAACTGGGACAACCCTCTGACCCATCTAGCTATGGTTCTTTACAATTACAAGGCCTATTGGCCGAATCTTGGCTACAAGGTCAAGAACAGCAAAGAGGCCTTAGCCTTCCACATCGGGCCGACCGCCATAGTCGTCAGGCAGTAACTGTAAGTGTTTCTAGTTATATGTTGTCAACTTTGTATCCTCATCTTTAACTATATCATCCTTTTGTTTAGTTCCTTGCCTCAAGTCTATATATCGACCAGCTACTTACGGCTAAGGACCAAGTGAACAACAAATTAAAAGCTCAGCTGGAGACATTGAAGGCTACTTTACCTTCTTCTAATAGCGACCTGGTTCAGTTGCAAGAGAAAGTAGCCTTACAAAGTCAACAATTGGGGACCTTGAAACAGGAATTGGAGGAGTCCCAGCAATTATTGAAAGATAAAGAGCTTGCAAGAAGAACTTTGGAATTACAGGTGGATCGACTACATTCTGGTCTTCGACTGGAGATTGCTTTAAAGGAGAAAGCTCTCTCAGATGCTTCTCACAAAAGTCTTATTTTAGAGAAAGTAGAGAAGCTTCATAATGCCTGTCTTTCTGACCAAGCTCAAGACCTAGCCTCTCATGATTTCATTATCCTACAGGAACAAGAGCAAGGGAAAGCTCAAGATGTTGAATTGTCACAGCTCCAGAAGGAATTGGAATAGCTTAAATCAGAAAAGGATGCTTTAAAAGATCTAAACACAAAACTGCAAGATGATTTTCAAAGCTATAAGGAGCAGGAGAAGAATCGATGGGAAGAGTGGCGTTTGGCTTATTTAAAGTCTTCAACGTTTGCCCAAGAATTTGTCCGTAGGATTGTGGGTGCTTTAAATCATTCTATATCGGGAGTCCTTTGACAATTAAGAGAGGGTGGCTATCTACCTAAGGAACCTCCCCCTTCTTTCATAAGTCATCTCAGGCATAATGAAGAACTACCCGCCGATTTAAAAGGTCATTTTCTAGATGTCTAAAAAGATTATTCATAAAAAACTTGCAATGGAGAAAATTGGTAATGAAAAGAAGTGTAATCAAAGCTTGGTAATTAAGTGCTTACGATGTATAGGAAATTTTTGATACTTACTTGTTTCTCTATTGTGCTGCTTTGAGAATGCCCCTTCTGAAATGCTTCTGAGCATTAAGTATAAATTTTATTTGAGAATTCCTTGCTCATCTTTTGAAGTTGATCCTTGTCTTGATGAATCCTTCTGCAGATAACATCTGGTGTGCTTCATATTTCAAAAGAACGAATAATCCCGAGCGATTTTAGATAAGGAACTATATAAAACTCCTGAGTTCCGAGCTGAATGTAATACTCTGGGCGATTTTTAGATAAAGATGTTCATATGAAGGGACTTCCAGATGGAAACTGTGCCATACGAATAGAATTCTCTTTCTAATATGGTATAAAATGTCAACCGATTTTATGAATAACTCCATATAGCTCTGTATTCAACATGCCAATATAATCCCGGTGAATTATGCTCTGAAGTCTCTGGTTCCTCCCATGAAGATCCGTCCGATTTACTTCATGAGATTCCCTGATCGACCATATTCTATGATGGTTTAAAGTCTCCGGTTCCTCCCATGAAGGCCCGTCCGAATTACTTTAGGAGATTTCCCGATCGACTGGGTTTTGTGATGGTTTAAAGTCTCCGGTTCCTCCCATGAAGGCCCGTCCGAGTTACTTCATGAGATTTCCCGATTGACTATGCTTTGTGATGGTTTAAAATCTCCGGTTCCTCCCATGAAGGCCCGTCCGAGTTACTTCATGAGATTTCCCGATTGACTATGCTCTGTGATGGTTTAAAGTCTCCGGTTCCTCCCATGAAGACCCGTCCGAGTTACTTCATGAGATTTCCCGATCGACTAGGTTTTGTGATGGTTTAAAGTCTCCAGTTCCTCCCATGAAGGCCCGTCCGAGTTACTTAATGAAATTTCCCGATCGACTATGCTCTATGATGGTTTAAAGTCTTCGGTTCCTCCCATGAAGACCCGTCCGAGTTACTTCATGAGATTTCCCGATCGACTATGCTCTGTGATGGTTTAAAGTCTTCGGTTCCTCCCATGAAGGCCCGTCCGAGTTACTTCATGAGATTTCCCGATCGACTATGCTCTGTGATGGTTTAAAGTCTCCGATTCCTCCCATGAAGGCCCGTCCGAGTTATTTCATGAGATTTCCCGATTGACTATGCACTG
This sequence comes from Zingiber officinale, assembly GCF_018446385.1. NCBI lineage: Eukaryota > Viridiplantae > Streptophyta > Magnoliopsida > Zingiberales > Zingiberaceae > Zingiber > Zingiber officinale. The sequence continues at coordinate 47,949,962 of NC_055996.1, read as the reverse complement.
TGATGGTTTAAAGTCTCCGGTTCCTCCCATGAAGGTCCGTCCGAGTTACTTCATGAGATTTCCCGATCGACTATGCTCTGTGATGGTTTAAAGTCTCCGGTTCCTCCCATGAAGACCCGTCCGAGTTACTTCATGAGATTTCCCGATCGACTATGCTCTGTGATGGTTTAAAGTCTCCGGTTCCTCCCATGAAGGCCCGTCCGAGTTACTTCATGAGATTTCCCGATCGACTATGCTCTGTGATGATTTAAAGTCTCCGGTTCCTCCCATGAAGGCCCGTCCGAGTTACTTCATGAGATTTCTCGATCGACTATGCTTTGTGATGGTTTAAAGTCTCCGGTTCCTCCCATGAAGGCCCGTCCGAGTTCCTTCATGAGATTTTTCGATCGACTATGTTTTGTTATAAAATTATGATTGCACTAACCTTATGATAATTAAAATTTCTGGATTCCTCAGGGGGGGCCGAATAAGTCTTTAAGATTCCCCACTGTTGATTGCTCGAACATATATTATAAAAGTTCTGCCCATACTGGTCAATCTGTATGAGCCATATTTGTTTTTGTGGCGATACTCGCCTTGCATTGCGTTTATTGAAAGAAATGGAGTACATAAACTGTAAGAATATTTGTCTTCTTTTCATTGGAAACTTACTTCAGATAATTATGGTATGAGATTTCCCTTTGACATATTTTTAGGTAGCATGATCTTTGTTAAGTCCGGTAAGGTTGTAGACGATTTGCACTCCAAGGACGTTCCAGAATTCTTCCTTCAGCGTCTTGGAGATAATATGAGCTTGATGCGAGCTTTTCCACCACTTTGTAGGGTCCACCCCATTGTGGTGCCAACTTACTAACATCCCCGACAGGTTTAATATGTTTCCATACTAAATCTCCTACTTGGAAAAATCTGGGGATGACTCTCTTGTTGTAATTTTGTCTCATTCTTTGTCGGTATTATACGAGACGAGTAGCAGCTTTATCTCTGATTTCTTCTATCAAATCCAGCTCCATGAGTCGTCGACCCTCATTGTCTGCATCATATAATTACCTTCTATCAGATTCTATTCCCACCTCAATGGGAAATATTGCTTCTCCCCCATAAACTAATTGAAAAGGAGTGATTCCTGTAGCTTCTCGAGGTGTAGTACGATATGCCCAAAGAACGCTGGGTAATTCATCTACCCAGCTACCTCCGACATGATCAAGTTTGGTTTTTAACCCTCTTATAATTTCTCTATTGGTTACTTCTGCTTGACCATTACTTTGAGGATAAACTACAGAGGTAAAAGCTTGAGTAATATCATAACTTTTGCACCAAGCTAGAATTCTATCCCCTTGAAATTGCCTTCCATTATCAGAGACTAATTTATGAGGAATGCCAAATCTGCATATGATATTTTTCCACAGAAATTTTATAACTGCATCTTCAGTAATCCGGGCAAGTGGTTCTGCTTCTACCCATTTGGAAAAATAATCCACTGCTACTAATAAAAATCTTCTTTGTGCATTCTCTATAGGAAATGGGCCTACTATGTCCATGCCCCATTGATCGAAGGGGCATGAGACTATAGAGGTTTTTAATAACTGTGTGAGATGATGCGAAATATTTTGATGTTTTTGGCAAGACATACAAGTTCCTACCAACTTGTTGGCGTCCTCGTGTAGAGTAGGCCAAAAATATCCCGCTAATAGGATTTTACGGGCCAAAGATCTCCCTCCTATATGACTACCACATGAGCCTTGATAAACTTCCTATAAGATAAATTATATATCTTCTGTACCAATACACTTGAGCAGAGGTCTAGAAAAAGCTCTTTTATATAACTGCTCTCCTACCATAGTGTACTGAGCAGCTTTCTTCTTAAATACCCTTGCTTGTTCTGTATTACTGGGAAGAATACCATACTGTAAATACAATATAATTTGAGCCCTCCAGTCACCTTGAATTTATGCTTCGGCCTGTCTTTCGATAAAGGATATTAACAAAGTTTGTTCTATGGGCCGATCTAGGCTCCATGGTACTATAGCAGAGGCCAGCATAGCCAATTCATCTGCTACCTGATTCTCAGATCAGGAACCTTTTGTATATTTACTTCTTGAAACTGAGATTTCAACTTATCAAACGCCTCAGCATATGTAACGACCCAACTCCTAGGTAATAAGCTGTGAGCCGGATCGCTACCTTAACTACTGAAGCTACTGTGCTGTACTGTGCGGAAACTGGGTAAAATAAAATTTTCACTAACTGACTCTATTAAACAGACAACTGGTACACCCATGCTGTTATAAGGAAGGGTTCAAGACATTTCCGGTTGGGGTATATGTGCTAAGGAGGATACTTGGCCTCCCATCTGAGCTAGAACTCAAAGCTGACTTCCCAGCTAGCTACTGTTCGATCCACGGATCGATCAAACTTGCCCTGCTTCTGTGCTCTGCTGGATCGGTCTGCGGACCGATCCAGCAGAGGCTGGATCGGTCGGCAAGACCGATCCAGGCACCTGGAGACGCTGGGATGCCTACTGTTCGATGCTGGGTCGGTCGGCTGACCGATCCAGGGAGATACAGTAAGCTACTGTATCCATCTGGATCGGTCGGCTGACCGATCCAGGAAAAAGAGTAGCACTGGATCGGTCTGCTGACCGATCCAGGTTCTGATAGTCTGAAACGAAATCAGAATTTCCGATTTCCAGCACTGATTCGTGCCAAAAATCACATACACAAGCTCTAGATACATGAAAAACACTCTAGCATGTAAATACTAACATTCTAAACATGATAAACTAAACAAGACATAGTTTACTAAGCTATAACACCTAGTAACAAGACTAAGTCATAAAACTAGACATGTTAAGTACTAAAACTGAAATAAAAGCGTATAGATCCCAAGGATCTTTATTCCAGACCCCTTGCACACACACATCATCGTAGCATCGCCCTCCAGCCTCCGCTAGTCCACTTTTCTTTTACCGATATTTGCAGTATAAGAAAAGTAGCATCTGTAAGCTAAGAAGCTTAGTAAGAAACCATCTACCTCACAAAAACATGCAACAATGCGATTATGATTTTAAAACATGCTGTTTGAAAACTTAACTGAGCATGGCAACATGGCATGGCATACAAACATGTACTGAACTGATCATGGCATACAAACAAGCTGAGCATAGCATACTGTATCTGAAACTAAGCATAAATACTGAACTGGTCATGCATATACATCTAACTGGTCATGAACTCAAATCATGAAACTTAACTGAGATAATTAACTAAAACTGAAACTAAGTTAGTGTTTCCATCACTGATTATATATTTGGAAAACTATATATAATAATAGATGAAAATACTAAACATACTGCTGGGGCAACTGTAATTACTGTGCGCGCATCCCTACGAGACCCGGGATTGCAAGTTCGAATCCAGCAGGGGTTACTAGGTTATCTTAAGGACGACTGTGGGAGTCCAGCCCATGGATATATGATCCAAGTACAGTGCCAACTAAAAAGTAAAATATGAATCTTTATCTTACTTTGCCGTTCTAGGTTATCTGAACCTAGAGCTAGGTTATCTGAACCTAGAGGCTACTGTGGGAGCCCACCCAATGGATATCTGATCCATATAGTTGTAATAACTGATAATAAGCTGAATAAAATGTTTCTAATACATTTTACATGCTGTTAGGACGCCTACTGGTGCATCTTCCTGAACTGGGCATTCTACCGAATGCTTGGTGCGCACTAAAAGCACACCCTAAAACTGAAACTGTAGAACTACTGAACTAACGCCAAAACTAACAAGCGAGAGCAATTATACTGCAGGTGAGGGGTTTCTTACCTCAATCGTAAGGTTTTCTTATGATTCAGTCCGCTAGGTTTTCCGGAAAAAAAAACTGCTCCGTTCGACGAACCGCTTACGTCCTCGCGTTTCTCTCGCGGAGAAGAACCGACTTCGTGCTGGTGTTGTCGCCGGAAAGTGAACACACGATCCTAGGGAAGGAACCCTAGGTCTCCTTTGCTTTGTTTGCTGCGCCGAGAGAAAGAAACGGGAGAGGGAGAGAAAGGCTTCGGTGAGGAGAGAAAATGCCGAACCAAATAAAAATAAACCAATCCCACTTAAGTTTTCTATTTATATCAACTAGTTATTTCTCCCAAATCAAATATAAATATATTTGATTTCCTATCCTTTCAGCACGGCCCTGCTGGGTTCACTTGGTTTCCGGAACACATAATAAGTCGTAGGCTCCGATGGGTCCCGGGTTCGATTCCCGCGTAAACCATTTTGCGACTTATTTGTTTTTGCTACTTCCGGTACTCCATAAATTATGTAAAAATATCCTAAAAATCTAGAAAAATCATAGGATATTTATAAAATAAATTCAGGAATTTTTTGGGCTTTACAATCCCCCATACCTTATAAAAAGTTCATCCCCGAACTTAAAACAATTCTGGGTACTTTTGTCTCATGCTGGCCTCTGTCTCCCAAGTCGCCTCTGCTGCTGTGTGATTTTGCCAGCTGACTTTGACTAATGGTACTTCCTTGTTCCGTAATTTCTTTACTGCTCGGTTTATTATCTGAATAGGCCGATTGTCATAGCTGAGATCATCACGGACCTGTACCAACTGGGGCTCAATCACCTGGGTGGCGTCTGGAATATGCTTCTTCAGCATGGAGACATGAAATACGTTGTGGACAGCTGACATCTCCTGAGGTAGCTCTAGCTCATATGCTACCTTGCCCACTCTCTTCGTGATAAGGTATGGTCCCACATATTTGGGAGCTAGCTTGCCCTTCTTCCCAAAACGCATGACTCCCTTCATGGGAGCTACTCTGAGGAAAACTGTATCCCCAACTGAAAACTCTAGGGGTCTGTGTATCGACATAGCTCTTCTGACGGCTCTGTGTTGTCTCTATCCTCTGGCGAATCTGATGGGCTGTGGTACCGCTACTAGATCCGTCTCAAGCTCTAGTTCCTTCTCGCCACCACTCTCATACCAGAGTTGGTGATCTGCACCTCCGCCCATAGAGTGCCTCATAAGGTGCCATGCCGATAGTGGCACGATATCTGTTGTTGTATGCAAATTCGCTAGTTCGGATATTTGCACCAACTTCCTTGAAATCTAGGGCACAAGCCGGAGCATATCTTCGAGTACCGATTTACTCGCTCCGTCGACCATCCGTCGAGGATAGAAGGTCATCTTGAATTTTAACCGGGTGCCCATAGCTGTCTGTACACACTTGTGATGTAAATCTGCTGTCTCTGTCTGATATAATGGTTCGTGGGACCCCATGCAGCCTGACAATCTCCTTGAGATACAATTGAGCTAGCTGCTCCATGGAATAGGATATTCTGATAGCTAAGAAGTGGGCTGATTTAGTCAACCTGTCGACTATTACCCAGATGGCATCGAAACCATTCGTGGTTCTGGGTAATCCCACTATGAAGTCCATAGAGATATCCTCCCACTTCCATTCTGGAATCTGGATCGGCTGCAGAACTCCTCCTGGTCGCTGATGTTCTGCCTTAACTCTCTGACAGGTTAGACAGATGCTGACGTATCTGGCGATATCTCGCTTCATCCCAGGCCACCAAAATCGTTTCTTTAGATCTTGATACATTTTGGTGGAACCAGGATGCATCGCATAGGGAGTCCTGTGAGCCTCGTCTAGAATCTATTTCCGTAGTTCCTCTTGATCTGGAACACAAAGTCTGTCACCACAGTACACTACCCCACTGGCGGACACTCTGAACTCTCCACTTTCTGATTCTGCTAACCCTTGCTTGATTTTCTGGATTTCAGGATCCTGCTCCTGAGCTGTCTGGATATCATCAAGCAAGGTAGATGCTATGGACATAGCGGAAAGCTGCCCGACTATAAGCTCGAGACTAAAAGCTGTAATCTCCTTCCTTAGGGGTGGTGACATGGCTGCTAAAGATAATAAGGTAGCACTGGACTTCCTGCTGAGTGCGTCTGCTACCTTATTAGCTTTCCTTGGATGGTAGAGGATATCTATGTCATAATCCTTGACCAGCTCTAACCATCTGCGCTGTCGCATATTCAGATCCTTCTGAGTAAAGAAATACTTCAGACTTTGATGATCTGTATACACTCTGCACTGAGCTCCGTACAAATAATGTCTCCAAATCTTGAGAGCGAACACCACTGCTGCAAGCTCAAGGTCGTGAGTAGGATAGTTCCTCTCATAATCCTTGAGTTGTTTGGAGGCATAGGCGATCACCTTGCCCTGCTGCATCAGTACTGCTCCTAATCCCAATTTAGAGGCGTCACTGTAGATGTCGAAGTTGTCTGTGTTTTCTGGTATAGCTAAAATAGGAGCACTGGTCAATCTCCATTTTAGTTCACTGAAGTTGTTCTCGCAGTCCTCTGTCCACTGAAATTTCTTGTTCTTCCTGGTGAGAGCTGTCAGTGGGGAGGCTATCCTGGAGAAGTCCTCTACGAATTTCCTGTAGTAGCCTGCTAATCCCAGAAAGCTTCTGATTTCACTGGCGTTCTTGGGTCTCTTCCAGTTACTTACTGCTTCTATCTTGCTGGGATCTACCATAACACCATCCTTGGAGATGATGTGACCTAGAAAGGCTACCTGGTCTAGCCAAAATTCACATTTCGTGAATTTGGCGTACAGCTGGTTCTGCTGAAGGATCTACAAAACTGTCTTCAGATGCTCTGCATGGTCCTCCTGAGTGCCTGAATAGATAAGAATGTCATCGATGAACACGATGACAAACTTGTCTAAGTATTCTCTGAATACTCTGTTCATGAGGTCCATGAAAGTAGCTAGAGCATTTGTTACGCCGAAAGGCATGACTACGAACTCATAATGTCCGTATCTGGTCCTGAAAGCTGTTTTAGGTATATCACCTTTCTTGACTCTAACCTGGTGATATCCTGATCTGAGGTCAATTTTAGAGAACACTGTGGCTCCCTTTAGCTGGTCAAACAGGTCATCTATCCTGGGGAGAGGGTACCTGTTTTTAATTGTGACCTGGTTCAAGGCACGGTAGTCTATGCATAGGCGCATGCTTCCATCCTTCTTCTTCACGAACAACACAGGTGCTCCCCATGGTGAGTGACTAGGGCGTATGAAACCCTTGTCAAGAAGCTCCTGTAATTGCTCCTGAAGTTCCTTCAGTTCTGCTGGAGCCATGCGGTACGGTGCCTTGGAAATTGGATTTGTGCCGGGAATGAGCTCTATCTCAAATTCAATCTCCCTGTCTGGTGCTAAGCCTGGTAGCTCTTCAGGGAAGACTGCTGGGTAGTCACAAACGACTCGAACCTCTGATAGCTGTTGGTTCTTGTCCTGGCTGGTGTTGACTACATTTGCTAAAAATCCCATGCATCCTGAATCCAATAGCTGCTGTGCTTTCAATGCTGAGAGAAACTTCCTGGCTTTTCTCTTTGGTTTTCCCATGTACTCAAACTGTACTCCTGCTTCAGGTTGGAATATGACCTTCTGTTTACGGCACTCTATAGAAGCGCCGTATCTGATCAGAAAATCCATTCCAAGGATGACATCGTAGTCAGTCATTTCTAGCACTATCAGATCACCAAAAAGTTCTCTGTCTGCTATAATGACTGGCACTGCTCTGAGCCAGTGCGTAGATGCCATAATGTCTCCTGAGGGTAGTGTTGTCAGAAACTGACTATTGAGTACCTCTGGAGGTGTTGCTAATTTCTCAGCAAATGCTCTGGATACATAAGAGTGGGTTGCCCCAGTATCGAATAAGATAGTTGCATTATGCTGTAAAATACTGATCTGACCTGTGACAACTGTCGAGGCATTTGCTACGTCCTCTCTGGTCAGTGAGAAAATCCTGGCATTCGTGATAGCTGTGGGGGCTTCTAGTCTGCCCTGACTGATCTGTGGACCATCTAAGGCAGCATACATCTGGTGTAGCTGCGCTGGCTGAGCTCCATACTGTATCGGTTGAGGCTGGGGAAGACTGTTCTTGTTCGGGCACTGCTTAGCCATGTGCCCTTCCTGTCCACATTCAAAACAACCTCGCGTACCCTTGCGGCAAACTCCTGGATGATGTTTCCCACAAGTAGTACACTTGGGATGTCTGGAATGTTTTCCAGCTGGTCCTCCTTTTGGGTCACTGCTTGCCTTGCGTTTCCCGTTCCAATTGGAGCTATGTCCCTGTTGTTTCTGCTGAGTACCTGGGCCAGCTTGTCCCTTGGGCTCTGTGGAAACCTGCTTCTGCTGGGTGATGCTGTGCTGATAGTGCTCGGTGATAAGAGCACTACTCACTAGCTCCTCTGTGGTTTGTGGCCTATGAACGCCACCAGCCACATTCATTGCGATCTCTGGTCTGAGCATCTTCAGCATCAACCGTACTCGTTCCTTCTCTGTGCTGACTAGTTCTGGACACAGACGGGCCAACCTGTTGAATTTCTTCACGGCTTCCTGAACTGATAGGTTGCCCTGACGAAATTCTGTAAACTCGTCATAGTGTCGGTTCGTGACTTGTATGTGAAAGAATTCCTCGAAGAATTCTTTCTCGAAATTGGCCCATGTCATCTGATTTACTGGCCACTTCGATTTAATCCGCTCCCACCACATGCGTGCGTCTCCTGTTAAACAGAAGGAGGCACACTTCACCTTTTCGTGCTCTGGCCAGTCCAGAAGCTCCATTGTGCTTTCCGGTGTTTTAAACCATGCCTGAGCATCCCATGGTTCGCTGGTGCCTGAGAAGTTCTCGGGCTTAATTCTCTGCCACTGGATAAGGTAAGCTTCTCTCTTAGCCCCTGCTACTGGGACTGGTACTGCAGGCTGAGCTGGTACAACCTCTGTGATTACTGGAGTCGTGAGGTTCGGTTCTGGAGTGACTGGGGAGTAGTCTGCTGGTTAGCCTTTATGGAGGCTATCTCCTGTTGCTGATCAGCTAACTGCTACTGTAGCTGAGCCACTGAACTGCCTGCCTCATGCTGGGGCTCAGCCGCTGATGCTTTCTTAGCTGGACGTCCTCGTACCATTTTCTAAATAGCAGAGAACACATATATATAACTAGGCTATCATGTTATTGTTAACTACTGGTAACATGTTAAATGCTATCACTGTAAATATGAATTAATTAACTACCAACATGAGAGCAAACATGGAAGCACATATAACTGATATGGAAGCTGAAAACAAAACTGAGTGAGAGATGTTCTTACTTGGAAGCTGTAGGCACAATGTTGATGTGTGTGTAGGAAGTAAGGAACTTGCTCTGATACCACTCTGTAACGACCCGACTCCTAGGTACTAAGCTGTGAGCCGGATCGCTACCTTAACTACTGAAGCTACTGTGCGAAAAACTGGGTAAAATAAAATTTCACTAACTGACTCTATTGAACTGACAACTGGTACACCCATGCTGTTATAAGGAAGGGTTCAAGACCTTTCCGGTTGAGGTATATGTGCTAAGGAGGATACTCGACCTCCCATCTGAGCTAGAACTCAAAGATGACTTCCCAGCTAGCTACTGTTCGATCCACGGATCGATCAAACTTGCCCTGCTTCTGTGCTTTGCTGGATCGGTCTGCGAACCGATCCAGCAGAGGCTGGATCGGTCGGCAAGACCAATCCAGGTGTGTCTGGATCGGTCTGCAGACCGATCCAGGCACCTGGAGACGTTGGGATGCCTACTGTTCGATGCTGGGTCGGTCGGCCGACCGATCCAGGGAGATACAGTAAGCTACTGTATCCATCTGGATCGGTCGGCTGACCGATCGGATCGGTCTGCTGACCGATCCAGGTTCTGATAGTCTGAAACGAAATCAGAATTTCCGATTTCCAGCACTGATTCGTGCCAAAAATCACATACACAAGCTCTAGATACATGAAAAACACTCTAGCATGTAAATACTAACATTCTAAACATGATAAACTAAACAAGATATAGTTTACTAAGCTATAACACCTAGTAACAAGACTAAGTCATAAAACTATACATGTTAAGTACTAAAACTGAAATAAAAGCGTATAGATCCCAAGGATCTTTATTCCAGACCCCTTGCACACACACATCATCGTAGCATCGCCCTCCAGCCTCCGCTAGTCCACTTTTCTTTTACCGGTATCTGCAGTATAAGAAAAGTAGCATCTGTAAGCTAAGAAGCTTAGTAAGAAACCATCTACCTCACAAAAACATGCAACGATGCGATTATGGTTTTAAAACATGTTGTTTGAAAACTTAACTGAGCATGGCAACATGGCATGGCATACAAACATGTACTGAACTGATCATGGCATACAAACAAGCTGAGCATAGCATACTGTATCTGAAACTAAGCATAAATACTGAACTGGTCATGCATATACATCTAACTGGTCATGAACTCAAATCATGAAACTTAACTGAGATAATTAACTAAAACTGAAACTAAGTTAGTGTTTCCATCACTGATTATATATTTGGAAAACTATATATAATAATAGATGAAAATACTAAACATACTGCTGGGGCCCTGGCAACTGTACTTACTGTGCGCGCATCCCTACGAGACCCGGGATTGCAAGTTCCGAATCCAGCAGGGTTACCCAACCCAGGGACAACTGAAGTCCAAGTACAGTGCCACTGATAAAAGTAAAATACAATAACTGCTTTATCTTATCTTGCTCTTTCTAGGTTATCTGAACCTAGAGCTAGGTTATCTGAACCTAGAGGCTACTGTGGGAGCCCACCCAATGGATATCTGATCCATATAGTTGTAATAACTGATAATAAGCTGAATAAAATGTTTCTAATACATTTTACATGCTGTTAGGACGCCTACTGGTGCATCCTCCTGAACTGGGCATTCTACCGAATGCTTGGTGCGCACTAAAAGCACACCCTAAAACTGAAACTGTAGAACTACTGAACTAACGCCAAAACTAACAAGCGAGAGCAATTATACTGCAGGTGAGGGGTTTCTTACCTCAATCGCAAGGTTTTCTTACGATTCAGTCCGCTAGGTTTTCCGGAAAAAAAAACTGCTCCGTTCGACGAACCGCTTACGTCCTCGCGTTCCTCTCGCGGAGAAGAACCGACTTCGTGCTGGTGTTGTCGCCGGAAAGTGAACACACGATCCTAGGGAAGGAACCCTAGGTCTCCTTTGCTTTGTTTGCTGCGCCGAGAGAAAGAAACGGGAGAGGGAGAGAAAGGCTTCGGTGAGGAGAGAAAAAGCCGAACCAAATAAAAATAAACCAATCCCACTTAAGTTTTCTATTTATATCAACTAGTTATTTCTCCCAAATCAAATATAAATATATTTGATTTCTTATCCTTTCAGCACGGCCCTGCTGGGTTCACTTGGTTTCCGGAACACATAATAAGTCGTAGGCTCCGATGGGTCCCGGGTTCGATTCCCGCGTAAACCATTTTGCGACTTATTTATTTTTGCTACTTTCGGTACTCCAAAAATTATGTAAAAATATCCTAAAAATCTAGAAAAATCATAGGATATTTCTAAAATAAATTCAGGAATTTTTCGGGCTTTACTGCATATAACCAGAGTCTGTCATTATTAATTTCAAAATTACCTGATAGTTGTTGGGCTGCCAATTGAGAATCAGAATAGATGAGGACTCGAGCTGCCCCTATATGCCGAGCGGCCTGCAATCCTGCTATCAAGGTTTCATATTCTGCTTCATTATTAGTAGCTCTATAATTATATCTGATAGAGAGCTGAAGTCGGTCTTCCCTTGGAGATATAAGAAGAACCCCAATTCCACTACCTTGTCTAGTTGAGGAGCCATCTACATAAACTTTCCAAATGTTTTCTTCCTCAGGGCCTTGAACTTCTATAATGAAGTATGCTAGAGCTTGTGCTTTGATGGCCGAGCGAGGTTGATATTGAATGTCATATTCTTCAAGTTCAGTTGTCCATTTGATCAGCCGACCTGAGGCCTCCGGGTTGAGTAACACTCGTCCAAGAGTACTGTTGGTTAATACAATAATTTCATGCGCTAAGAAATAAGGGCGCAACCTCCGAGCGGTCAAAACTAGGGCATAAGCCAATTTCTCTAGTGTAGTATATCTACACTCAGCTCCTTTTAATAAATGGCTAGAAAAATATACTGGTTGTTGCTCTTTTCCTTCTTGTCTGACTAATATAGAGCCTACAACATTTTCATTAGTCGACAAATATACCCAAAGAGTCTCTCCTACTATAGGCTTAGCTAATACAGGGAGAGTAGACAAATAATCTTTCAACTCTTGGAAAGCCTTATCACATTCCTCATTCCACTGAAATTTATTGGCTTTTTTGAGTATTTTAAAGAAATGAAAACTATGATCGGCTGACCTGGAAATAAACCTAGACAAGGCTGTAATTCGGCCGGTCAATCTTTTGGGCTTCTCTCATGTTATGTGGTGGCTCTATGTTCTGAAGTGCCATGACTTTGCTCGGGTTGGCTTCTATTCCCCGTTCGGTCACCATATATCCCAGGAATTTTCCTCCTTTCGCGCCGAATAAACATTTTCTTGGATTTAACTTGAGCCCATATTGTCTCAATGTCCTGCAGGTCTCCTCTACATCCCTGCACAGATCAGCAGCTTGAAGAGACTTAATTAAGATATCATCTACATATACTTCCATATTTCTACCAATCTGCTTCTAGAAGACCTTATTCATAAGCCTTTGATAAGTTGCTCCTGTATTTTTTAGTCTGAAGGGCATAACATTATAACAATAAGTACCTTCAGATGTTATAAAACTAACCTTTTCTTGATCTTCTTTAGCTAGGGGAACCTGATGATAGCCTTGATAAGCGTCTAGCATAGAGATGTACTCGCATCCAGCAGTGGAGTCTACCAATTGATCTATCATGGGTAATGGATAATAATCTTTTGGGCAAGCCTTGTTGAGATCTCGGAAATCAATGCATACTCGCCATTTGTTTCCCGGCTTAGAGACTAACACCACATTGGCTAACCAGCTAGGGAATTGTACCTCCCTGATATAACCAGCCTCCATAAGTTTAGTTATTTCTTATTTGATGATTTGGTTCTATTCGCGCTAAAATTCCTCTTTCTTTGCATGACCGGGTGAGCATCCGGGAAGACATGTAAGGCATGCTCCATGACTGCAGGAGAAACGCCTGAGACTTCTTTCGGTGTCCAAGCAAACACATCATTATTTTTCCTTAAGCACTGTACCAGTTCGGCTTTCAAAGTGGGATCAAGATCAGCAGCAATATATGTAGTAGCTTCAGGCTAACCGGTCTGGATCTGAACTCCTTCCTTTTCTTTATACACCAGAACAGGCTGCTTCTCTTGAATGACATTAACTTCCATTCTTTGAATCTTTCGGGCAGTGTTAGCTTCAGCTCAAACTATTTCTACATAACATTTTCGGGTTGTCTTCTGATCACCTCGCACCTCCCCGACTTGATCATCCACAGGAAATTTAATTTTCTGACAAAAAGTAGAAACGACCGCCCTAAACTCGTTTAAGGAAGGTCGACCCAGTATCACATTATAGGAGGATGGGGTGTCTACCACCATGAAATAAGATCTCCTTGTTCTCATCAGAGGCTCCTCTCCTAGAGATATGGCTAACATTATTTGACCCAGCGGTTGTACTTCATTGCCCGTGAACCCATATAGAGGTGTGACCATCTGCTGAAGTTCACTTGGATCAATTTGTAGTTGATCGAAAGCCTTCTTGAATATAATATTGACAGAACTGCCCATGTCTAAGAAGGTACGAGAAATGGTGTAGTTGGCTATCACGGCTTTGATAATTAGTGCATCATCATGGGGTATCTCTACCCCCTCAAGATCTCTAGGCCCAAAACTTATCTCAGGACTAGCCGCTCGTTCCATGCTACACCCCACGGCATGAATTTCCAGTCTTCGAGCGTGCGCTTTTCTAGCCCTATTAGAATCCCCATCTGTGGGTGCACCTACAATCATATTGATATTGCCCCGAGCGGCATTACTCCTGTTTTCTTCCTGCCGAGTCATCATAGCTTCAGAAGGTGCTTTCTCTGACACTTGGCTGGTACCGGCAGGGACTGGCAGTGCATCTTGCCAAGGTTCGACTGGGCAATATTTTAATTTGAGAGGGCTTTGCTGCCTGGGGTATTGCTGTCGATAATAATTTTGTCTCTGATATCGCTCCCTATTAGCTCGTTTATTTCGTAAAACAAAACAGTCTTCAGTATGATGACTTCTAGTTTTATGATAAGTGCACCATCTCCTCGGTGCTTCTGGCTGTATCTCCACGTGTTGTACGGCTTGTGGACGATACTCCGGTTGTCAGTGAGGTGTATGAGTTGCTCTAGGCCCTCTGGGCGGAGGAACAGGGGCCGGAGCTTTCTCCTTAACCTGGATAGGAGAAGAGGTAGCACCCTCCTTCCTACGAGCGGCTTGAGCTTCTTCTACGTTAATGAATTCAGTAGCACGCTCAATCAATGAATCAAAATTAGCAGGCGGATTTCTTACTAAATCTTTAAAGAAATCATTATCATTCAAGCCCTGAGAGAAAGCGCTTACTAATATTTCAGTGGTAGCATTAGGTACATCAATAGCTACCTGATTGAACCTTTTGATGTACGCTCGGATGGACTCTTTGGATGCTTGCTTGATTGAAAATAGACTCCAAGGAGTCTTATGATACCTCTTGTTGCTGGAAAAATGATGCAAGAAAACTTTCTTGAAGTCTTTGAATTTTCGAATAGACTTTTCTGGCAGTCTCTTAAACCAGCGCTGCGCAGCTCCTCCAAGAGTAGTAAGAAACATCCGACACTTCACCCCATCAGAGAATTGTTGTAATAATGCCACGTTCTCGAATTTCAACAGATGATCTTCTGGATCTGTTGTTCCAATATATTCACCGATCTGAAGATTTTGATACCGCTTAGGAAGCGGATCATCCAGTACACTCTGAGAGAATGGGGAGATGACTTTCTCTGGTGAGCTATCGCTAGTAATCATTTTGATCTTATGCTTTTCTTTGTCTGGTACCTCGCCCGAGGATTCTTGGAACACGGGCCTCCTACCCCCTACTCCATGGGAGTGCGAAGGAAGGCCCGTGGACGCCTTGTCGGAGAAACATCAGCTGGAGGAAAATACGCATGTTCTTCCTCTTCCAGCTCCTTTCCTTTCCGATGCTTAGTAGTTGAAATTGCCGGATTATGAGCCGTTGGTAGAGTAGCTCTAGTGTGAGCTTGAAGTTGTTGTTGTTGTTGTAAGGCTTTTTGTACGTGAGAATTGATGAGGAGATCCAGATCCTCTCGACTAATGGTGAGTAGGTTTTATTTTCCGGCTTCTTCCATCTGGTAGTATCAGATCCAGGTGAAGTTCCCACAGACGGCGCCAAATTTGATCCTGTCTGAGAAGCTGGACAAGACAGAGATCCGGTGAAAAGAAACCCACCGTTGATGAAGAGCGATGCCTAGAGAACCCCGATCCGAGAAACCCAAAGCGCATCGGGAAAAATAGAGTCACCGAATGCCTTCCTTGCGTGGAGATCTGATGATTAGAGAGAAATCCAATCGAAGAGACACCCAGACTCGGAGCTTCCAAGACCTCCTGCGCACAAGAGACCGACCAACACTATCGTCAGTTACCTAAGACCGGGGTGGGAATCCCTGGCTAGGCCCTCCGACGCTCAAATTAGTGATCTCCCTTGGTGTAGAAGAAGGAAGCAGGAAGAAGATGAACAGCAGCTGGAAATTAGGGTTATGAATGTGCGCAATGATGTGAACTTACCTAGCCAACGGAGAGGATTCCCCATTTTATACCACTTCATATAACCTCCGTAGTCATGAAGTGGACCCTGGTTTGTTAGAGTTTGTTATGAGATGACGTAAGTCGTGTACTTGTGGTGAATGACTTTTTAAGGAATCCTTTTTTGTACCCCAGATGTACCTTCTTTGTCGTTTGGCACCTGCAAAACAGTCTAAAAGTACATTTACCGCCAAAATATATAATTCCTGTCATATAGTTACACATTGCAGATATCTTCATTAATTATTGTTTCACCCCTCCTGCTGCAGATAATTCAACGTATCAATATTCCTTATATCGATAGAAGTTAATCATGATTAGGTTTAGTTAATGAGGAAACCTTCTATGTTACTGATCCTGACTAGCCCTAGGCTATATTTTATCAAGTATCTTTCCCAGGTATTGGTCAATCGGCCGATCTCGGCTTTCCTTATGGGAAGCATATTTCTGTCGATGCGAACCTACCTTCTTTGGAGGTATATCCCGACCGATATTAGCCTACCTCCTTTGAGGTATATGCCAATTGATATGAATCTTCCTTCTGAGAAATATATTTCGGTTGATACAAACCTACCTTCTTTGGAGGTATATCCCGGCCGATATTAGCTTACCTCCTTTGAGGTATATGCCAATTGATATGAATCTTCCTTCTGGGAAGTATATTTCGGTCGATACAACCTACCCTCTTTGGATGTATATCCCGGCCGATATTGACCTATCTCCTTTGAGGTATATGCCAATTGATATGGGTCTCTCTCCTAGGAAGCATGTTTCGGTCGATACAAACCTACCTTCTTTGGAGGTATATCCCGGCCGATATTAGCCTTCTTTCCTAAAAGTATGTCTCGATCGATATTAGCCTACCTCCTTTGAGGATATCCCGGCCAATATTAACCTATCTTCTTCGTTTGATCCTCTCCCTCCCTTTCCTTATCGGGGACTCATGCAACCTAACCCATATCACCTGCCATCACAGACTTGACCCAAAATTCACATCGACTTATTGAAAAACAAAATACACAAAATCAATGTACCACCCCAAATGATAACCAAACCAAAACGAAAACTATCCTCGGGTGTGACGTGGGACTGGCAGCCGGGACTCTCCAAGCATCCATGACTCATCTACCTGTTACCTGACGAAAGAAAACCAAATTGCGAGGTGGTGAGTATTGGAACTCAGCGGGTAAAGATAAGATAGTGCATGAATGTAATATACAAATAGAAAGTAGGCCAACAATATACAGTCTCATAAAGGGGATAGCAGATACTAAAATAATATCATAGATATATGCTCATACCTGAAATCATATCCTAGACTAGCAATAGAAGGTCAGAAGTAATACTAATCTGCTACGGTACCGCTCATAACTACAGAGGTAATATGTAAGGTATATAAACATTTTCAATATATAAACCAAAGTCTAAACACCCACAACGAGGGTATATCTCAACATAAGCAAACATGACGGCATAAGTGAGAAACAACAGTATATAAGCAACAATAGCATATGTGAACAGTACAAGTAAACAACAACAGCATAAGCATGTAACAACAGCATAAGAATAATAACAACAACGTATGAACGAACGGTCACCCCGCCCACCTCTCTGCACCACGACCCCTGTATGGTCGAGAGGCCGGATCGATGACAACTGTACCACCCAAAGGCCGCCACTCCTCTTGAGTGACCGGATGGACAGGTGCTAAGTAGCTATCTAGCTACCAAGCGAAGGGGATCCCTGCTGCTCACAACTCCAGCTACCACTACCCATGAGTGGCCGAGTGCGGCACGACAGGACAAGCGACATCTCCTCCAGCTACCACTACTCATGAGTGGCCGAGTGTGCGGCGCGGCCCGATGGCTCACTCCCCCCACAAGGGAGAAGTGGTCGCCTGCATGCATGCAATGACATGATGCGTACAATGCAGCGGTCGTTATATAAACATAAGCTAAAATTAGGTAGAAGGTATGCTACATGAAGCCAGCATGCTCAATACAGTACATAAGTAAACAGCAAACAAAACATACAAGGTTGGTATCTAGTATCTACTAAATATCATTGATAGCAACAAGAGACTGTATGTATATAAAAACGAATATCTCAAAGTTTTTGAGTGGAAGTATCAAGCACAGGAAAAACTACGAGTGGAGTCAAGGTAAAGTAGTTCTTGTCCAAAATATAGTTCATGCACCAAGTTCAAAGAACTACAGAATCAAGGTAAGAAGTATCCTCCTCAAAAGAAGATCGTATCAAATAGTCTCACGTCGAGACACTCGTCCCGAATCAAAGTCCTGAAAATCTGTGACGTACAGATTTAGCTAATTACATATAAATTAAACAACTAAATCAAATCTCCAGATATTTTTAAGGTAACTACAAATTGAATACGATCCTCGATTAACCACATAAATCAGAATTAGATTGTTTTAACCCTAATTAATTCATCTCACTTCAAATACAAATCAAACTAGAAATTCCAAATCTGGCCCAAAATTCTAACTTAGACACAAAATTCCAGCAACACTGGAAACCCATCACAGCTTCAAACCCGACTCAAAATATCCCAAATCCATTCATGAAATTTCCAACATTCTTCAAAAACCACCACAACTTAACCCATTCGATGAATCAAAACTATTATGAGACAACACCAGGCACCGAGAACCAAACAAAATTCTCTCTATTGCGGAGCAACATATCAAAAATGTTGTGTTGGAACAAAACAACCTTGGGTTCGTTTTGCAAATTTATAAGAAGTTCTCCAACCATCAAAACCGAACAACAATCAAAATACCTTGAGAGGCAACATGAGGAATCAACAACCGAGTCTGCCAACACTAAATCCATTTCGAAGAACAAAACCCAAACAAAGGAGCAAAGATGTCCACTGAACCCAAGCAAAATCCTTCAAAACCCATTTGGAAATCAGGCGAAAACCTTGCACGGATACAAAATCAGCGCCCAAACGTCACTGCTAGCCTACCCATCCATACCTATCTATGAAGGAACTACTTGTCGGATCAGTTAGGGCATACCTCCACGTGAGGAAGAGGGGTCGACTCCCTTGGCTCGGCGGCTGGTGCCCGCGTGAGGAGGAGGATCGCCGGCTGCTGAGGTGCTCGTGTGCGGAAAAAGGTTCAGCGGTTTGGGTGAGGAAAATCTCGAGAGGGAGAGGGAGCCGTGGCTGGGGTGCTCGCACGCGAGGAAGAAGAGGTCGGCAGCCGCGTGATGCTCATGCATGGGATAGGGAAGAGGCCGGCTGAGCTCGGTGAAGTGGGGGCTCGAGGAAGAAGCTCGGCGTCGCGTGGGTTCGAGGAAGAGGATGCGGCGTGGGTTTGGGAAGAGGGGGATCAGCGAGAGAAGAAGAGGAAAAAAGGAATTAGGGAAATGAAAACTTAGGTATTGGTTTTATACCTTAGGTTAATAGAATTAATCAACTCCCAAATTTGGGTATTCCGAACATACCTTTTCCAAAGCCTAAAATTTTATCCCCTCAAAATACGCCTTACGGACTCCGATTAAATCCCTGAAAATTTCTAAAAATTTCTAAAAATTCCTTTAAAATTATTTCTCAAAAAATCTTATTATTTAATTATTATTTGGATACCGTATTTTACATTCTCCCCCACTAATAAAATTTCATCCCCAAATTTATTGTTCGACTCAAAAATCCTCATCCAAGGATAACAACCAAGCAACATACTCATATACTACCCTAACCAAGTATCATGAATAATTCACCCACCGTAAAGGATGACTCTATGGGTTATGAGCTCACACTGCTTCCGCTACTCCCACAGTAAGGTTGTTCAAATCCCAATACATGCAAGTACCTTCTAGATCGTAAAGACACTACTAATCCATGCGTTCGGTGCACAGGTAGTCTACCGATTCTACTCAAACATACTATAAATATAACTGGATAAGAACTACCCGTATCTATCAATAAGGGTGCAATAAAAATATAAATTAAGACCTTACCTCGGAAGACCGATCCCTCGGCCCGCTGCGCCTCTTCCCGTGTGACTACATAAGCATGTCCCACATCCGAGCTCGGTGGTGGCATCGCTGGAACAATCTGAGGTGGATTCGGAGGTGCGGTAACCGGCTGCTGATGCTGGTACTGAAACTGAGGCTGGGGCTGAAATGCCGAGTAAGGCTAAAATGGAGGGGAAAGGTCGTGCTACACAGGATATGCCCGAAGAGGAGACTCTGCGGCAGAGTACTGCGTGGTCGCTGGTATCACTGGATCCTCCTGACTCTGGATATAATATATCTGCCCTTGGGAGCTTGGCGGTCGTTGTTGACGTGAGTCACTCCGAGTCCTCTGAGGGCCTCTCTGCTGCCATGGCTGAGTGGGTTGATCTCCCTGAGATGTAACTTTAGTAGTCTCCAATTGAGCCTTCAGAGTACAATCCCGACTCTCATGACCCAGACGCTTACAATAGAAGCATATTGAGTGATCCAAGGGACAATTGGGTTTGAGATGACTTTTTGAGCTGCACTGAAAACACCTAGTTTCGCTAATGTCACTCTTCTGGTCTCGCGGAGGGGGACAAGAAGACCCATCCGTTATTCACCTTGATTTCTGAGTTTGAGAAGGCCCTCCGGAAGTAACCTGCAAGTCTTGACTCTTATTTCCTCTCTTCTGCGATAGCTGCTTATCATTACTCTTCTCCTCAGTCACTTGTTGCTGAGTCATCTCGACGAGTAATGCCCGATCCAATACCTCACGGTACGAACTGCCTGGAAATCCTGACATCCTAATCCGTATATATGATGTAAGTCCCTGAGTAAACTGTTGCATCTGATCATAATCCTGAGCCACCAAATGAGGACAAAATTCAGCCAGTCAACTGAATTCTGTGTTGTACTCCATCACTGAACGGTCGCCCTGCTTGAGGTTCAGAAATTCTTGACGTCAAGCTATACAAAATGTAGCAGGAAAATATTGCCTCTCGAAAGCATCTCGAAACATCGACCAAGTGGCGTGCCGCTCCCCAAAAATCATTTTCTGCATGTCCCACCAAGTAACAGCCTGATCCCTGAGGTGATATACCGCCAGTTCCACTTTCTCCTCATCCGTACAATTCATGTACCCGAATGTACTCTCCAAATTCTTCAACCAACTACGAGCAACCCAAGGATCCGCACCTCCCTAGAATAGAGTAAATCTGTCCTTTACAGACCTTGCCAACAATGGTATACGAGCTCGATCCATCACCCACTCGGTAGTAGTAGGTGTTGGTACCACAGGTGGTATCACAGAAGAAATCCTCTGAGGTTGAAATTCCTGATCCACCACCGGTGGTGCCATAGGAGGAATCCCCTAGGGCTGATGTCCCTGATCTCTGCCGAGCGTTTGATGGGTCTGCCCTCGGCTAATAGTCTCAACCTCAGTAGGACCCTTGGAAGAATCCGCCTCCTGAGCAACCGATTCTGGTCCCTCTGTCTCGTTAGGTCATTTCCGTGGTCGTCCCGGACCACGGCGGTAACTAGCAGCTGATCAACCACGTCTCATACCTGATATAAACAACTAATAAGTACTACCGATAACATATGATTATACTTATGAAACTTACATCTTATAACTTGGAGGTGTTCCGTCACTGCTTGGTCCCAAAGCTCATCAATCACATTAAAGAATCCCATTACCACAAGGAAACACCGAACAATGAAATAGGCATCGTAAAACATCATAAATCGAAACAAAATTGAAATTCCATAAAGAAATAAAAACAATCCTACTCTGATATAAAAATTTGGTATCGGATTAACTCGAAAATCCAAAACACGAAAAAAAAACAACAAGCATCGTAAACCTCACTCTGATACCATAAAATTGTCATGCCCCAGAAGAGTCCATGCCAGACAAAAATCCGACAGCATCTCCCCTCTACGGGTAACAATCTGAAGCATTACTATATACAAAATATACCTCAGCCACACTCGGCTGGAATATATATACAAAATAGAAATAATATAACCACGCAGTTAATATACACAGCCTACCCGGCTGGACATAAATGAATAAAACATATAACATAATACAACAGCCCACACGGTTGGATATAAGTACAACCACGCAGCTAATAACAGCCCACCCGGCTGGAACAAAATAAACACATAGCAGTGGAAGACATAAAACGATACGAACGTAAAACCAACAACGACACTAACAAAAATACCTGCCATCATAGACTTGACCCAAAATTCACATCGACTTATTGAAAACCAAAATACACAAAATCAATGTACCACCCCAAATGATAACCAAACCAAAACGAAAACAATCCTTGGGTGTGACGTGGGACAGGCAGCCGGGACTCTCCAAGCATCCATGACTCATCTACCTGTTACTTGGCGAAAGAAAACCAAATTGCACGGTGGTTAGTATTGGAACTCAGCGGGTAAGATAAGATAGTGCATGAACGTAATATACAAATAGAAAGTAAGCCAACAGTATACAGTCTCATAAAGGGGATAGCAGATACTAAAATAAAATCGTAGATATATGCTCATACCTGAAATCATATCCTAGACTATCAATAGAAGGTCAGAAGTAATACTAATCTGCTACGGTACCGCTCATAACTATAGAGGTAATATGTAAGGTATATAAACATTTTCAATAAATAAACCAAAATCTAAACACCCACAACGAGGGTATATCTCAACATAAGCAAACATGACGACATAAGTGAGCAACAGCAGTATGTAAGCAATAATATCATATGTGAACAGTACAAGTAAACAACAGCAGCATAAGCATGCAACAACAGCATAAGAATAATAACAACAACGTATGCATGAATGGTCACCCCGCCCTCCTCTCTGCACCACAACCCCTGTATGGTCGAGAGGTTGGATCGATGACAACTGTACCACCCAAAGGCCGCCACTCCTCTCGAGTGACCGGATGGACAGGTGTTAAGTAGCTATCTAGCTACCAAGCGAAGGGGATCCCTGCTGCTCACAACTCAAGCTACCACTACCCATGAGTGGCCGAATGCGGCACGACAGGACAAACGACATCTCCTCCAGCTACCACTACTCATGAGTGGCCGAGTGAGCTGCGCGACCCGACGGCTCACTCCCCCCACAAAGGAGAAGTGGTCGCCTGCATGCATGCAATGACATGATGAGTACAATGCAGCAGTCATTATATAAACATAAGCTAAAATTAGGTAGAAGGTATGCTATATGAAGCCAGCATGCTCAATACAGTACATAAGTAAACAACAAACAAAACATACAAGGTTGGTATCTAGTATGTACTAAATATCATTGATAGCAACAAGAGACTGATGGATATAAAAATGAATATCTCAAAGTTTTTGAGTGGAAGCATCAAGCACAGGAAAAACTACGAGTGGAGTCAAGGTAAAGCAGTTCTTGTCCAAAATATAGTTCATGCACCAAGTTTAAAGAACTACAGAATCAAGGTAAGAAGTACCCGCCTCAAAATAAGATCATATCAAATAGTCTCACGTCGAGACGCTCGTCCCGAATCAAAGTCCTACAAATCTGTGACGTATAGATTTAGCTAATTACATATAAATTAAACAGCTAAATCAAATCTCTAGATATATTTAAGGTAACTACAAATCGAATATGATCCTCGATTAACCACATAAATCAGAATTAGATTGGTTTTACCCTAATTAATCCATCTCACTTCAAATACAAATCAAACTAGAAATTCCAAATCTGGCCCGAAATTCTAACTCAGACACAAAATTCCAGCAACACTGGAAACCCATCACAGCTTCAAACTCGACTCAAAATATCCCAATCCATTCACGAAATTTCCAACATTCTTCAAAAACCACCACAGCTTAACCCATCCGATGAATCAAAACTATTATGAGACAACACCAGGCACCGAGAACCAAACAAAATTCTCTCTATTGCGGAGCAACATATCAAAAACGTTGTGCTGGATCAAAACATCCTTGGGTTCGTTTTGCAAATTTACAAGAAGTTCTCCAACCATCAAAACCGAACAACAATCAAAATCCCTTGAGAGGCAACATGAGGAATCAACAACCGAGTCTGCCAACACTAAATCCATTTCGAAGAATCAAAACCCAAACAAAGGAGCAAAGATGTCCACTGAGCCCAAGAAAAATCCTTCAAAATCCATTTGGAAATCAAGCAAAAACCTTGCATGGATACAAAATCAACGCCCAAACGTCACTACTAGACTACCCATCCATACCTATCGATGAAGAAACTACTTGTCAGATTAGTTAGGGCATACCTCCACATGAGGAAGAGGGGTCGGCTACCTTGGCTCGGCGGCTGGTGCCCACGTGAGGAGGAGGATCGCCGGCTGCTGAGGTGCTCGTGTGCGGAAAAAGGTCCGGCGGTTTGGGTGAGGAAAATCGCGAGAGGGAGAGGGAGTCGTGGCTGGGGTGCTCGCACGTGAGGAAGAAGAGGCCGGCGGCCGCATGATGCTCGTGCACGGGACAGGGAAGAGGCCGGCTGAGCTCGGCGAAGTGGGGACTCGAGGAAGAAGCTCGGCGCCGCGTGGGTTTGAGGAAGAGGATGCAGCGCGGGTTTGGGAAGAGGGGGATCGGCGAGAGAAGAAGAGGAAAAAAGGAATTAGGGAAATCAAAACTTAGGTATTGATTTTATACCTTAGGTTAATAGAATTAATCAACTCCTAAATTTGGGTATTCCGAACATACCTTTTCCAATGCCTAAAATTTTATCCCCTCAAAATACGCCCTACGGACTCCGATTAAATCCCTGAAAATTTCTAAAAATTTCTAAAAATTTCTTTAAAATTATTTCTAAAAAAATCTTATTATTTAATTATTATTTGGGTGCCATATTTTACACTAGGACTCGACCACCTCCATCAAGGCTAGGGAACTGTGAGGAGGCGGTTGGCGTTGTTCCATGTGGCGGCGGTGTGCTGCAGAGGAAGAGGACGACACCTAGGGCATCGGTTGTGGCTTTCGGCGTCCAGCGGAGAGGGCATCGGTGCGAGGAGAACTAGGGCACAACAGTGTGAAGAAAGGGGAAAAGGGTCGGCGATGTCACGAGCTCAGGGAGGAGGAGATCAGGTAGAGGAAAGGGATCGGGAGGGCGGCTCGGCCGGCGGTGGCTCGCGCATTGCTGGTGCTTGGGTAGGGACGGAAGAAAAGAGAGGAAGAGGAGTGGGCAGAGGCGAGGAAGGCGATCGATTTCGACCACGAAGAGGAAGAGGAGGGGAAGAAGAGGAAGAGGAAGGGGACCGACTCAGGGAGGAAGAAGGAAAAGAGAAGAGAGGAGGAGTCGGGCACGAGTTCGGCGACGGGAGAAGAAAAGAAAAAAGGAAAAGAAAAATCAAAATCAAAATTTTCCTCACTTAAATGGGGTAGCCTAAATAGGCTTTCCCGTAGCCCAATATTTATCCCCGTAACCTATACCATACATCTTTCGAAAAATTCCCAGAAAATTTCTAAAATTTCTGAAAAATTCTATTAAGGTTATTCCTCTATTTAACCTTATTATTTAATTAATATTTGTTGTCGTATTTTACATAAACTGCTGTAAGAGGCTTCTCTGCCAGAAGGAGATCTAATAGTAAGCTTTCAACGTCTTAAACTAGCAATCCTCTAATTGCAAACTAAGTAAAAAAGACCTGGCTCTTCTCTCTTTCTTGTCAATTAGTTTATTGTTAAATAAGTGTTTCTTAATTTAATTAGTTTGAAAAATCGAGAAATGTTTGATTTTTTATTGTCAGGTCAATTCACCCCCCTCAGCGGGGGTTCTTTAAAAGGACTAACCATCGACCAAAGCAAAGAAATCAATGGCTAGACCAAGTCTTAACTCGCCAAAGTTCGAGGGGGAGTTCGCACACTAGAAACGCCGAATGAAGGTATTCCTAAAAGTTAATTTTAAAATACTCTTAATAATCAAGTATGATTTTGTAGTTTCTAAAGATCAACAAGGAGATGAGAAAGAAGATTACCTTTGAATGAAGAAGGAGTAAAGTGACTTCGTAGCCAACAGTAGAGCAAAATATCACTTACTAAGTGTATTACCACCTCAAGAAGTCAATTGCATTGAAAGCTACACCTCGGCCAAATATCCCTGGGAGAAATTCCTAGAACTCCATGAAGACACATCCGAAGTGAAGCTTGCACGACGAGACATTCTTCAAAACAAGTTAACAAACATCTGTCTAGAAAAAGGTGAGAAGGTAGCCCAACTACACGCGAAGATAAAGGAGCTAATCATCAGACTGGTCAACCTCGATGAAATGGTAACCAACTGGGACTTGGTATGCTATGCACTCAACACATTTCCCAGAACTCCATATTGGACTTCAATAATAGACTCCTATTACATCTCTAAGGACTTAGAGGTAAGTACCTTAGAAGAACTCTTCTCTACATTAGAGCTACTAAAACTAGATGTGCAGGTACAACAAAAGAGTCAAGCCATAACTTGGCACTGAGAGCCACCAAGAAGGATGAACCTGAGTCATACTCAAATTTGGAAGCAGAACAAGAAGCTTATATGGTAATAAAATTTAAAAAAAAGTTTAAATCTAACAAATTTAAAGAAATACAGACCAAAAAAAATCTAAGAAATAAGAGAAAGAACTGATACTACCAATGCTAAAAAGAAGGAAATATAAGGGAAGACTGTCCAGATCTCAAGAAGGAGAAAGACAAAGGGCTACAGTGAAACAAACACAAAAATCTCAAGGACATATGGGATGAGAGTTCATCATCCGAGTTAGAAATTGAAGCATATATTGAACTAGCACTGATGGCGAGTCACAAAGAACAAAGCAACTCAGAAGCTAGCATCGATGAAGGGGGAGCGACATCAGATGAATGTAGTGATACAAGGGCAGAATCTAGCTTTAGATCCTACATGGCAAGTGAGTTATGTGTAAGACTCCGTGGTAGTTTTGATGTGGTCAACTAAGTTAATTTAGGTTCTGTGTGTATTTGATCCTTGTGTCTAAGTGTGCAGGAGCTTAGAAACATAAGAAGCCGAGCGGAAGACGCGGCTAGGAGAAAGATGATACTGGAAATGAGTTGACGGGCTCGATGCATCTGAAGCCTGAAGGATGAGATGCTACCAAAGAGTACACCAGTGGATGAGAAGGACATGTGTGGCATTCGAGGGATGAGAAGCCAGGGAGGAAGCCTACTTGAGGAGAAGGTCAGAGTTGGGTTTGAGTGAGCTCAACTCTAGTTAGCCAGAGAATCACCCACGTGAAGAGACCAGCTACTAAGGATCTGATCTGCCTTTCGGAAGGCACCTTCTATGGCTTGGAAGGTGCCTTCAATGAACAGTGTAAAGGAGTCTTCCCATAGTCGTTAGCTGCAAATACAGTTTTATCCTTAATGGATAAAACTTATCTAATGGAAGGCACTTTGGACCATCTTGAAGGTGCCTTCAAGCTACGAATATCTTCTAGGGGCTATAAAAAGACCCATGGAGCTAAGAAATATTCAACAACTCTTGTATTCATTTCTTAGCATTTTTCTGAGCATCAAATGAGTGTAAGAGGCTTATGCACATTCAAAGAAGGAACTTTTTTTGTACTTTCTTTTTGCCTTGGATTAACAACCATGTAGGTTGTAACTAAGTAACTTTTTAGCCTCTTTTATTTTTAGTTGTTCAATTGCTTTATTATAATTGTGCTACTAACCTGAGTTAAAAGATCGGGAAAGGTTTAGTTTTTATTTTATAGGTAATTCATTCCCTCTTGTCGGTCTCATTGCACCAACAATTAGTGTTAGAGCCTAATCGCTTCAGAAGAACTAACTACTGATTGAAGTATAAAGAATATGGTCGGATCAAGCATCTACCCGCTAAAGTTCAAAGGAGACTTCATGCAATGGAAGCGCTGGATGGAGGTATTTTTTAAAATAGATTTTGAGATTTTTTTAATTATAAAATATGGTTTTGTAGCCCCCAAGGGCCAACAAGGAGCTAAAAAAGAAGAGTATTCATGGACAAAGAAAGAGCAAGTGGACTTCACAGTAAATGGATGAGCCGAATTCCATCTATTGAGCATGCTACCTCCGCATGAAGTCAGCAGAATTGGCGTCTATGAATCAACAAAGAAACTTTGGGAGAAATTCTTGGAACTACACGAAGGTACGTCCAAAGCCAAGCTCACAAAAAGGAAACTGCTTAGGAACCAACTGACCAACCTCTAGCTGAAAGAAGGAGAGTTAGTAGCATAACTGCACGCCAAGTTGAAGGAGTTAATATCCAGACTTGAAAATCTTGGAGAATAGGTAACAAACCAAGATTCCTTAAGGTACGCTTTAAATGCTTTCCCTAGGACACAAGAATGAATATCTATAGTAGACTCCTATTATATTTCAAAGGATATAAAGGTAAGTTCTTTAGAGAGTTTATTTTCTACTTTAGAATTTCATGAATCTAGATGTACAAAAGTAAAGAATCCAAGTCAAACAATTACCCTAAAGGCAAGAATAGAAGATCAAGACTCCAAAGCATCCATTGATGAAGATTAAGTAGCATTATTAGTAAGAAAATTTAATAAATTTATTAAATCTAATAAATATAAGTCACAGATGAAAAAATACTTATGGAGCAAAAGGAAGATCTGATGCTACAATTGTAATGAAGAAAGGTACATCAAGGATGATTGCCTAAAGTTGAGAATGAAGGAGAAGAAGAAAGAGCTAGCCAAATCAAGACACAGAAACTTAGAAGCAACATGAAACGAGTTATCATCAGAGTTAGAAATTGAAGAATATGTTAGACTAGCCTTATTGGTGAACCACCAAGGAGAAGATGAAAGTAGCTCAAAGATGAGCATCGATGAAAGGGGAGGATCCTCAAAAGAAAGCTGCAATGAAGGGGGAGCGTCAAAACATGAGGTAAGTGAGGTACGTGCACTATCTCCTAAGCAATCTTTTGAATTTATCAAGATGCTATCCAAAAATATAGTACAACTAGAAAAAGATAATGCTAGGTTAAAATTGAACTTAGAAAATTCATACCCATTATATATGTTTGATAACTTAAATTTATAAAATGAAAAATTGAAAGCACAAATAGAAAAATTGAAAAATGACCATGCATGTTCAAAAAATTTGTAAAAAATCAATATTTAGAAATTGTGATAGAGTCAATTGTACATAAGAAGTCACTAAGGATAAATTAGAAAAATCCTTAAAAATTATGTTCTACCAAAATTCCTAATTAATCTAGTAGGAAATAACTTATATTGCATTCCAAAATTATGCCTAGTATAATTGAAGTTAATCTTATGCATGCTTTAGATTTTCATGTATTTTTTCTTCCACCTTGTTTAAACAAATTATTTAAATACCTACTGTTCATATTTTGAGTTGGAAAATTTTTTTTATGCTATCTGATGATTTAATATACAAATAGAAATTTTTTTAAAAAAAATTGAGGGATTTATTTCTAAAAATTAGTTGCGTTAGTAAAATAAATCATTTCTATTAGACTAAATCATATATTTTTATGAAAAAATTTTCTACTGGTCTAACTTATATTGCTTAGTTTTAATAAAAATTTTCAAGATTTTTCAAAATATAAAAGCATTTTTTAAATAATTCTTTATCAAAATAGAATATATTTGAAATTTATTTCTAAAAAATATTATCTTGTACTTGCATCGATTAAAAATATTTAAATTTTTTTTCTAATAGTTAGTTTTATTTTTTGCTTTTTTTTTTGATGTGGTCAAAGGGGGAGAAATAAGTTCAAGTTAAGAGGGAGTTAGGAAAAATTTATAGGGATAAATTTTTGAAACTTAGACTTTTTATCCTTGTACTTAAGTTCATTGCATTGCAATATTTTATTCTAATTGCAACTTCTTTACATAATTGTGTTATTATTTTTTTAACTCTAACTTTAACTTGGGTTGATGCACATCAAAAAGGAGGAGATTGTATGTATCCCGTCGTAGTTTTGATGTAGTCAACCAAGTTAAGTTAGATCCTGTGTGTATTTGATCCTTGTGTCTAAGTGTGCAGGAGTTTAGGAATACAAGAAATCGAGCGGAAGACGCAACTAGTAAGAAGGATGGCACAGGAAATGAGTTGATGGGCTCGGTGCATCCAAAGGATGAGATGTTGTGGAAGACTACACTGGTGGATGAGAAGGATGTGTGCGACATTTGAGGGACGAGAAGTCAGGGAGGAAGCATGCTCAAGGAGAAAGTTAGAGTTGAGTTTCGATTAGCTTAACTCCGATCAACCGGAGAATCACCCATGTGAAGAGACCAGCTACTAAGAGCTAATCTATCTCTTGGAAGGTGCCTTCGATGAACAGTTCGAAGGTGCCTTCCAAGAGTTGTTAGCCACATATAGAGTTTTATCCTCAACAGATAAAGCTTGTCTAATGAAAGATGCCTTGGACCATCTTGAAAGCGCCTTCAAGTTGTGAATAGAGTTTTCAAGGGGCTATAAAAAGACCCCTGAAGTTAGGAAATATTCAATAACTCTTATATTCATTTCCTAGTATTTTTCTGAGTGTTCAACGAGTGTAAGAGACTTCTCTGCCTTCATTGAAGGAGTTTTTGTTGTACTTTCTTTTGCCTTGAATTAACAACCACCTAGCTTGTAGCCAAGTAACTTTTTAGACTCTTTTATTTTTAGTTGTTCAATTGCTTTATTATAATTGTGCTACTAATCTGAGTCAAAATATCAGAAAATGTTTAGTTTTTATTTTACAGGCAATTCACCCCCTCTTGCTTGCCCCGCTGCACCAACAGTATGTCTTTTACCTCCTGATCAACTGTATTTTGGTATAAAATCCATGTCTAAGTTAATGTGTAAATTAAAAATTTAAAATTAAAAATTAAAAAAGGAGAATTAGAAATAGAAATAATCTTAGTAAAATCAGATAAATTAAAAATTGAAAATACTAAATTGAAAGAACAAATAGATAATTTAAAAAATTTTGCATATTCAAATTTTGCATATTCAAATTTTACTACTTCAAATGTTAGAAACTTTCAAAGACTAAATTGGTATTATAGATTTCACAAGGGACAAATCAGAAAAGTAACAAAAAAGTATATACCTAGAAAGTACTTGATTAATCTAATAGGAATGAACTAATATTGGGTTTCAAAATAATGTTTAGACTAAACTCTTTACACATATCTCTAATTTTAATTTAATGTTTTTTTAATTGTCTAACATTTTCAAATAAATTGTTTCATACAATTTTTGGTCAAAATAAATTAGCTCTAAATTTTTTTAGAGAAAGAGAATCTCATTACTTAATTGTAGGAAAGGCTTCAAATTTTTTTTGACAGTTATATTATTTTTTTATAAATTATTTTTTCAAAAGATATATTTTTATTTTAAAAATATTATTCAGAATTATTTTTAAAAAATATTTTTTTTGTGATAAATTATTTTTCAAATAAAATATTTTTGAAATTTTTTGATAGTTAGTAAACTTTTTATAAATTTTTTATCTAAATGCTAAATTTAAATATTAAAAATTCTCAAAGATTAAACTTCTAAAAATTTATTTATTTTTATAAAAATACATGCTCTATTACATTCTCAAAAAATATTTCAAGATTTTTCAACCTTAGAAACTATTTGTTAGCATTTTTTTACAAAATACATCTTTCTGTAGAAAATAATTTATTCATTCTTTAATTAATTTCATTTTTTTTTTTGACAATTTTATCACTACTTTAGATATGTATGCTTAATAGTTATAAAAAGTTTCAAAAATTTTCAACAAATAAAAATACTTTTTATAATTATCTTGTTTCAATTGCTTTATAAATCATAAAATTTAGTTTTCTAATTTTTTGGTGTTAGTCACTAATTCTGAAATCCTTAGTTTTTTCAACCCCTATTTTTAATGTGATCAAGGGGTAGGTAGAATTTTATATTAAGTCTAGTGGTAGGTGCATTTTAGTTTACATATTTTATTGCACATTCATTTATTTTGATATTTGGTTTAACCCTAACTTAACTTGGATTAATCCACATAAAAAGGGGAGAGATTGTAAGTACTCCGTTATAGTTTTGGTGTGATCAACCAAGTCTAGTTAGGTCATATGTATGTTTGATGCCTTGTGTCTAAGTGTGCAGGAACTTAGGAGTACAGGAAGTTGAGCGAAAGACGCAGCTAGGGAGAAGGACAACACGGGAGAGAGTCAACGCGATCGGTACATCCGAGGGACGAGGTGCTACTAAAGAGTATACTGGCGGACGAGAAGCTGAAGCAGAAGCTTGCTCAGGGAGAAAACTGAAAAATGGGTTCGGGTAAGCTCTATTCCGGATGGCCAAAATCACCCAAGCGAATAAAGTCGGAACAGAGGAGAATAGGATAGTCAACAAGGTGTTGACTATTCAGCATCTGGACCAAGTCCAGGTGCCCAGACGGTTCGGGCGCTCGGATTGGTCCAGGCACCAGACTCCCTGGGCGCCCCTAGGGTGCTTCCTCGACGTGGTGACATGTCAACCGGTTCCGGGCACCCAGACCAGAAAAATTATCCCCAGCTGAACCCTTGCAATGCAGATAAAGTTTTATCCATGCCCAGGTGCGGGAGATGCTACGTTAGCAAATGGTCAGATTTGACCAGTAGGCTATAAATAGAGTGCTAGTCTCAGTAGTTCAGTATAACACTTGAAAATGATTTTCTTTCTGTTCTACTTTGTGATCGAGTACTTAAACTGCTATAAGAGGCTTCTCCGCCAGTAAGAGATTTGATAGTGAGCTTTCAACATCTTAAACTAGCAAACCTTTAATTGCAAACCAAGTAAAAAGATCTATCTCTTGTCTCTTTCTTGTCAATTAGTTTATTATTAAATAAGTATTTCTTAATTTAGTTTGAAAAGCTGAGAAAGGTTTGATTTTTATTCTCAAGGCAATTCACCCCCCACTTGCTGGCCTCAAGGGGATCAACAGAAAGTGTGCCAATTTTGACAGTCGATCCACAATAACCCATATGGCATATGATCCCCTAGGTAGGTTGGTAATCCCACCATAAAATCCATAGCAATATCTTCTCACTTCTAGGTGGGAATCAGAAGTAGAAGTGGTTCTAGTAGTTCCGCTGGCCTCTAATGTTCGGCCTCCACCTGCTGACAAGTGAGGCACTCGTGAATGAGTTTGACTATATCTTTCCTCACGCCTAACCACTACTACAACAGCTGCATATCTTTGTACATTTTCATACTTCAGGGGTGAACAGAGTACGAAGTGGTATGTGCCTCAATCACAAGATATTCTCTAAGTAAACTAACCTCAGGCACCTAGGTGCGTGTAACGACCACCCTTCTCACTACTATACTACTCTCTAAGGATGATCGTTACTTAACTACTAACTCTACTTAACCGGTATGATCGAAATCACGAGGAGTCTCTACCAAAAAATTTCGGCAGAGTCTCCCCTGTACCGGTGACCTTAAACTGAGATACAAACATAATATACATCAGCCACAGGTGGCTGGAACCTATATCAAACATACAAAAGAAATAACATCACCACGCAGTTTAATATAATCAAATCATACAAGTAATGAATAGCGGAAACAAAATAAAATACAGCTTCTTACTCCAAAATTTTCTTATCAACCTATATACCGAATTAATCTAACAAATTCTTAAACTAAGCCCCAAGGCTTCCATAGTCCTGGCATCACACACCATCTGCGCCACCTTGTCGCCTTCCTTTGCTAAATCTTTTCCTTTTCTGTATCTGCAGTAAGAGGAAATGCAATCTATAAGAAAAATACTTAGTAAGCGCTATCTAACTCAAAAAATCTCGATATGCATGTGAATATACTGAAAACTAAAACTGAATGCTCAAAAGGAAAACTACTCATGCTCATCTACTAGTAAAAGAAACAAACATACTGAAATGCTAAACATGTAAAGCTACTCATGCTTTTCTAATAGCAAAGAACAGTAAGCTAATCTAAATAACATGCTAGCATAAAAAAAAACTCAACTTGCTGCTTTTAAAATAAAATGAAACTTATTTCGTTTGTTCTAAACTTATTCTTTTATTTCACTTGTTTAAAAACTTCTTCTTTAATACTTTTATACTTATGTAAAACTTACTTTACTTGTTCAAAAATTTATACTTATAATACTTCAAAATAGTAATCAACTTTCTTCTTGGGCTCGGCAACTGTACTTGCTATGCGCGCAGTCCTAACTAGACCCGAGATAGCTGGTCCCGAACCTAATAGGGTTTACTATTGTAACGACCCGACCCATTTGGCGGCCCATTTGGCGACCCTCGGGTCATCGACCGTCGATCGTCGGCCGTGTTGTTACTACTAGGTTATCCAAACCTAGGGACGACTATGGGAGCCCAACCCAAGGACAACTGAGAGTCCAGCACAGTGCCACTGATAAAAGTAAAATACTTGTTATCTTTTAATACTTCTAATATATAATGCCTCGACATTTTAACAGGCACCTTGTGTGCCAAAAATCCCTAAAGTCTTGACTTGAGATCTACTTAAGGCCTTGGCCTTTTTCTTGCTTTTCTTTATCTTTCGTATACTTGTTAATACTTCTAAAAGAATGCTTCTTTAAAAAGAAACTGAAATGTTTAAGCAAATTCTAACTTTAAAATGCTTGAACCAAAAATCTGTCTACTATGCTAATAAAATTTTGCATTTTAAGCTTAATAAAAATTTGTTCTAAGATTGGAGTTCTGCATGCAACACTTATCAAAATCTGCAAACAATACTTATAAAAATCTTGCGTACAATACTTATAAAAATCTGCACTATAATAAATTGCATGTTTTAATCTAGAACTGCAATGCTAAACAAAACTAAAATTGTAAAACGTAAAATTGCATACTTTAAGAACTAAAACTAAACTATCTGTTTATAACACATGCACCCAAACTAAGGCATAAAACTTATGAC
This sequence comes from Zingiber officinale, assembly GCF_018446385.1. NCBI lineage: Eukaryota > Viridiplantae > Streptophyta > Magnoliopsida > Zingiberales > Zingiberaceae > Zingiber > Zingiber officinale. The sequence continues at coordinate 47,915,352 of NC_055996.1, read as the reverse complement.
ATGCCAATCCAAATTTGCATACATAAAAACATAATGCACAGCAAACCCGAATGTATTTATACTAGCATAAACATACACGAAAACAAAATCTGAAACTTAATCATGTTCAGGGAATTAATAAGGAAAATCACAAATTGCATGCTAAAAGGAACAGAAGTTGCTCCTGTTCAGAACTCATGGAAATTCAACTTGCTGAATTGAAGCATAGGAAGTCAAGCTTGCTGAATTGAAACCTAAGGAATCAAACTTGCTGAATTGAAACCTAAGGAATCAAACTTGCTGAATTGAAACTCAAGGAATCAAACTTGCTGAATTGAAACCATAGAGTAACCCCAACCTGATCAACTCTAAGACAATAATTAAATCCGAACCCCATAAAACCCGAATCAAAGAACCACAAGCTAAACAAGCAAACAAGCAAACCCTATCTCAGCTTCCTATAAAAACTCACGGCAACAACACAAAATCCCTAAACATGCTTCAACCTTAACCATGTCATGCTCCAATAACTCTACAAAAGATCTATAACTACTATGCAAGAGAAATCTAAAATCTGAACCATTTCCTGCCCATTGTCTAGCAGCAAAAACCCAAATCTGCAGGGTTACATATAATCCGATCATGCCCATTAGGGTAGCAAAGAAAACCTAAATTTGAGATGTTGATCATTGGGGTTGTAAAATGAAATACTAATTATAAGAGCTGTGGAATGAAATGTTAACGACAAGGGGCTATAGAATCTACATAACATGCTTGATCTACAAACATGCTTGCTCTACAAAAATGACAGCATGCTTCAAGAGAAAACCTTCTTTACAGAATGCTTCGAAAACCAAAGAAAGACTCAAGAATCCGAAACCTCAATTCACCGCATCAAGCTTCAAAATCAACTAGTTCCAAATCCTCAATTCACGGCAACAAGGACAGAAAATCTCGAAACTACTCTTATTGCAGGTGAGTAGCTACTTACCTCTTCTTAAACCTACAACCGAACGAAAGGGGGCTTCTAGGGTTCTCGGAGGAGTGAAGATCTCGGTCTCTTCCTCGTGCCTACAGCTCCTCCTTGACGAGAGGATCTCGACGGTGTGAAGATCTCGCGAAAACGCCCCTTGGTCGGTGCCGGAGACGAAGCCCTAGCTTCGGCTGCAATTTCGCCCGAGAGTAAGTCGACGCCGCGAGAGAGGAGAAGGAGAGGTTAATTCCTGAAATTTCACTTAAGTCCTTTCTTTTATAACTAGGGTAATTCGGTTACGGCTTAAGACTATTTCTCTCCCTTTTTGTTCAGCAACGCTCGCTGGAATAGTTGGCTGGCTGGATTTGGTTAAAGCTCGGTTCAGGTCCGAGGTCCACGATTCGAATCTCGACTTGAACATTTTTTGTCAAAACTTCCTTCGTTTAGTAAAAATACCAAACGACCTCCAAAAATTACATAAAAATACTCTAAAAATTTCTAAAAATCCCTAGAATTTTTCTGTAGCATTTTTAAATATTTTTAAATTACTTTTAGGACTCTAATTGAGGAAATTTGGGGCGTTACAATTCTCCCTACCTTATAAAAAGTTTGTCCTCGAGCTTAGAATAATTATGGATATCTCTGTCTCATACTGTCCTCACGCTCCTAAGTAACTTCCTCGTGCTTCTGGTTCTAAATGACTTTCACTAATGGTATTCTTTGTTCCTTAGTCTCTTAACTTCTCGGTCCTCCATTATTCATATCGCATCGTACCCATTAGTGGTCCTTGGAAGGCTTGATATCTTTTCTATCCTTTCTAAACATACTTATGTATATGAATATAAAAGAACAAAACTTCTATCTTACTAAAGCGCATATAAGCAATTACTCCATACGGCAAATAATAGAGAAAGCATAAAAGGAAAACTTAAAAACTTTCTTACTTGAAGACGGCAAAGATGGTGCTGATGTGTGATGCTGGAGAATGGAGACTGCTTTGACACCAACTGTAACGACCACCCTTCTCACTACTATACTACTCTCTAAGGTTGACCGTTACTTAACTACTAATTCTACTTAACTGGTATGATCGAAATCACGAGGAGTCTCTACCGAAAAATTTCGGCAGAGTCTCCCCTGTACCGGTGACCTTAAACTGAGATACAAACATAATATACATCAGCCACAGGTGGCTGGAACCTATATCAAACACACAAAAGAAATAACATCACCACGTAGTTTAATATAATCAAATCATGCAAGTAATGAATAGCGGAAACAAAATAAATTACAGCTTCTTACTCCAAAATTTTCTTATCAACCTATATACCGAATTAATCTAACAAATTCTTAAACTAAGCCCCAAGGCTTCCATAGTCCTGGCATCACACACCATCCGCGCCACCTTGTCGCCTTCCTTTGCTAAATCTTTTCCTTTTCTGCATCTGCAGTAAGAGGAAATGTAATCTATAAGCAAAATGCTTAGTAAGCACTATCTAACTCACAAAATCTCGATATGCATGTGGATATACTGAAAACTAAAACTGAATGCACAAAAGGAAAACTACTCATGCTCATCTACTAGTAAAAGAAACAAACATACTGAAATGCTAAACATGTAAAGCTACTCGTGCTTTTCTAATAGCAAAGAACAGTAAGCTAATCTAAATAACATTCTAGCATAAAAGAAAACTCAACTTGCTGCTTTTAAAATAAAATGAAACTTATTTCGTTTGTTCTAAACTTATTCTTTTATTTCACTTGTTTAAAAACTTCTTCTTTAATACTTTTATACTTATGTAAAACTTACTTTACTTGTTCAAAAACTTATACTTATAATACTTCAAAATAGTAATCAACTTTCTTCTTGGGCTCGGCAACTGTACTTGCTATACGCGCATCCCTAACTATGCCCGAGATAGCTGGTCCCGAACCTAATAGGGTTTACTATTATAACGACCTGACCCATTTGGCGGCCCATTTGGCGACCCTCGGGTCGTCGACCGTCGACCGTCGGCCGTGCCATTACTACTAGGTTATCTAAACCTAGGGACGACTATGGAAGTCCAACCCAAGGACAACTGAGAGTCCAGCACAGTACCACTGATAAAAGTAAAATACTTGTTATCTTTTAATACTTCTAATATATAATGCCTCGGCATTTTAACAAGCACCTTGTGTGCCAAAAATCCCTAAACTCTTGACTTGGGATCTACTTAAGGCCTTGGCCTTTTTCTTGCTTTTCTTTATCTTTCTTATACTTGTTTATACTTCTAAAAGAATGCTTCTTTAAAAAGAAACTGAAATGTTTAAGCAAATTCTAACTTTAAAATGCTTGAACCAAAAATCTGCCTACTATGCTAATAAAATTCTGCATATTAAGCTTAATAAAAATCTGCTCTAAGATTGGAGTTCTGCATGCAACACTTATCAAAATCTGCAAACAATACTTATAAAAATCTTGCGTACAATACTTATAAAAATCTGCACTATAATAAATTGCATGTTTTAATCTAGAACTGCAATGCTAAACAAAACTAAAACTGTAAAACATAAAATTGCATACTTTAAGAACTAAAACTAAACTATATGTTTATAACACATGCACCCAAACTAAGGCATAAAACTTATGACATGCCAATCCAAATTTGCATACATAAAAACATAATGCACAGCAAACCCGAATGTATTTATACTAGCATAAATATGCACGAAAACAAAATCTGAAACTTAATCATGTTCAGGGAATTAATAAGGAAAATCACAAATTGCATGCTAAAAGGAACAGAAGCTGCTCCTGTTCAAAACTCATGGAAATTCAACTTGCTGAATTGAAGCATAGGAAGTCAAGCTTGCTGAATTGAAACCTAAGGAATCAAACTTGCTGAATTGAAACTCAAGGAATCAAACTTGATGAATTGAAACCATAGAGTAACCCCAACTTGATCAACTCTAAGACAATAATTAAATCTGAACCTCATAAAACCCGAATCAATGAACCACAAGCTAAACAAGCAAACAAGCAAACAAGCAAACCCTATCTCAGCTTCCTATAAAAACTCACGGCAGCAACACAAAATCCCTAAACATGCTTCAACCTTAACCATGTCATTCTCCAATAACTCTACAAAAGATCTGTAACTACTATGCAAGAGAAATCTAAAATCTGAACCATTTCTTGCCCATTGTCTAGCAACAAAAACCCAAATCTACAGGGTTACATATAATCCGATCATGCCCGTTAGGGTAGCAAAGAAAACCTAAATTTGAGATGTTGATCATAGTGGCTGTAAAATGAAATACTAATTATAAGAGCTGTGGAATGAAATGTTAACGACAAGGGGCTGTAGAATCTACATAACATGCTTGCTCTACAAAAATGATAGCATGCTTCAAGAGAAAACCTTCTTTACAGAATGCTTCAAAAATGAAAGAAAGACTCAAGAATCTGAAACCTCAATTCACCGCAGCAAGCTTCAAAATCAACTAGTTCCAAATCCTCAATTCACGGCAACAAGGACAGAAAATCTCGAAACAGCTCTTACCGCAGGTGAGTAGCTACTTACCTCTTCTTAAACCTACAAATGAACGAAAGGGGGCTTCTAGGGTTCCCGGAGGAGTGAAGATCTCGGCCTCTTCCTCGTGCCTACAGCTCCTCCTTGACGAGAGGATCTCGACGGTGTGAAGTGTTAGCTAGAGCCCTAGAGCAAATCATTTGATTATTGTATTTTGGACTTGTTGTATCATATTCTATATATATAAAGGCATTTGGTTTTTGGTTATTATACTTACTTGTATTGGTGCCAAATAAACTAAGTATAGTAACATCCTTGAGTAGAAGGTTCTTACCTATATCAATCGGTTAGTTGAACCGATAGTGAGATGATATAGGGAACACTACTCTAAATCATTCCTAGTCGAGTATTAACATTCAGGGACAATGTTAATGAGACTAGCATGTAGCTCAACTCGATGACTTGATCTCACAAGTCATGGATATAGAGATATTAAGTTGACACATGAGTATGCATTAGAGAATGTATACTGAATGACCCGCCATGAGAAAGTATCATGGATCGTTATATGAGTGTCATATAATTTCTCATGTGGCTATTAGTATGACTACTAGTCCTTAGACCTGAAGTCACCATGGTTCCCTACATAAGGAGTTATGTACTTTAGTTTCGTCAAACATCACCCGTAAATGGGTGGACTATAAAGGCGATTACTGGGTATGTAACAAATTATGCAGAGGGATGTGAGTGATGTAGATGGGATCTATCCCTCCTATATGACGGGAGTGACATCGGTATTCTTGATAGAGTGAGACCACGAAGTGCATGACCATCCCCAAATGAGTCAATATAGGATATTGAGCTCATTTGATTTAGTGAGTCTACTTGGAGTTCAAGATTTAGATTGGTCAGAGGATGACACAGTCTATGCCTCACATTGGCCAATGTTTTTCCGCTTCAAAGGTATAAAATGTTTTTCCTTTGTAGATCTACTGTAGATCATAGTTTGAAACTCATACTCATATTTTCGAAAGTTTTCTTCGCACGGATCCAATGGCTTGGGGGTTTCGGGGTTTCCGCGATGCGAAAAAGCGGTTTTCACGGCCCGAAAAACCCAACAGTGGTATCAGAGCCACGTGCGAAGCTTGTACGAGTTTAGTTTTTATTTTTATGACAAAAATTCAGTTCTGTGATATTCTGTAATTTTATGGTTTTTAGAGTTTTTATGGGTTTTTTTCTCGTAGAAGCGAAGCACAAGTGTTTCGGCACTTGTAGGCTTCGACTACCGAGAAGAATTTTCCAAAACGGCAAAGTTTCGCCCCAAAAATTTTTGGGACAGCGGGCTAAGGCGCTCTTGGATCGCTTAGGAGCAACTCGCGATGGTTAGATCGTGGGTAGGGGTACTGCCCCTAACCCCGCAAGAGGATTTGCTCCGTGATTGCGCCCGAAATTGCTAATCGGGACTGCCGGGAAAAATTTACTCATAAAATCTGTAAAATTATTAAAAAAAATTACAGAAAATTATAGAAATATATAATTTTGAATTATATATTAATTTTGTGATAGTCATGGCCCAAACGACCCAAATTAGATTTGGAAATGTGTTGTAATTCATAATACGGCCTGCGTGCCGTTATGTGATGTGCGTGCTGTATTTATTTTATTTTTATTTTCACGGCCTGCGCGTCGTGTCTTTCTCTTATATTCTTGTTGTAAATTAGATTTAAACTCGAATGTAACCCGAGTTTCAAAATTGTAATGTAATTTTGAAGCGGTGGAAGGTCCACACGAGACGGAGTTACGAGGAGGGCGCGAGCAACACAAGGTGGTCAAACGAAGGAGCTTGAGAAGTTGTTGACCTTAGGTTGACCATCCGATCTTCTCATTGTCTTGAGAAGATCATAGTAGGGCCATGACACAATCACAAAATAATTTAATTAATTGCTTATATGTATGTGATGCATGTTTAATTAAGTAGTTAATTAGTGCCTAGCGATTAGATTAGATCTAAGTCGTGCACATGATGCACCCTTCGATTAGATTAGATCTATCGAGTATATGATATGCATCATCGTTTAGATTAGATCTAAATAACGTCAACTCGTAATGCCTACCATGCCGTGATACCTATCACTACCTCGATCGCATGTTGTTGTTGAATATGCCAAAGCAGAGCAACACATACTATCTTGGTAGGGTACGGAGGGACAAACTTGGTCCCGCCTATCAACGCATGGGTGAGTACAACTCAATTAGATTGAGTATTCCTAGTTAACTCGGTTAGATCAAGTATAACTATAGGCATTCTTCCAACGGTTGGAAAGATAGGTCAAAATCACATATATATTAACTCTCGGGCGTATTAGCCAAAGCTAACTCGAGTTTTAATATAAATGCGGATTTTGATCCTATAAACAAGAGTTGCATAGAGATGTAATTGGTAATCGTTGCCTACCGATCATATTAAGTCTTGGGCGTATTAGCCAAAGCTAACTCAAGGGTTAGTATGATGTGGATCTTGTCCCACATGAATTATAGAATTCAGTGGGAGCATCATTTAGTTAAAGGCCTAATTAAATGATTAAGAATATGATACTTATTTCTACATTTATTTCTGTTGTAGAATTGCCATGACGTCGAACACGAACATCTTCTCTCTGCGTTCTGTCCTTAAGAAGGACAAGCTCAACGGAGCAAATTTCCTGGACTGGTACAGGAATCTAAGAATAGTTCTCACTCAGGAACGTAAACTGTACGTTCTGGAGCAGCCCATTCCGGAGGCTCCTCCTGCCACTGCCATGCGAGCAGACCGTGATTCTTACAAGAAGCATCAAGATGACGCATTAGATGTGTCCTGTCTTATGCTCGCGACCATGAACTCTGAGCTTCAGAAGCAACATGAGTTGATGGGCGCTTATGATATGGTTGAACATCTTTGTCACCTATATCAAGGACAAGCAAGGCACTGGAAGAGGAACTCCAAAGAATACCTGGAAGATCTTAAGAAGAAGAGAAATAAGATTTCTACTTCAGGTATACATGTTATAGAAGCCAACCTCTCTATTTCTTCATCGTGGGTATTAGATACCGGATGTGTTTCGCACATTTGCACTAATGTACAAGCGCTGAGGAATAGCAGGGCATTGACGAAGGGTGAGATAGACCTACGAGTAGGCAATGGAGCACGGGTTGCTGCTATTGCTGTAGGAACTTACCATATATCTCTTCCCTCTGGGCTTGTACTAGAATTAGATGATTATTGTTATGTGTCTTCCTTGACTAAGAACATAATTTCAGTTTCTTGTTTGGACAAGAAAGGATTTTCGTTTATAATAAAGAACAAATGTTGTTCCGTCTATTTAAACGATATGTTCTATTGTAGTGCACCTCTGATAAACGGACTCTATATTCTAGATCTTGAGAGCCCTATCTATGTAACGACCACCCTTCTTACTACTACTGCCCTCTAAGGATGACCGTTACTTGACTACTAACTCTACTTAACCGGTATGATTAAAAATCACATAGAAACTCTACCGAAAAATTTCGGCAAAGTCTCCCCTGTACCGGTGACCCCAAACTGGGATACATAACATGTATACTCAGCCACAGGCGGCTGGCACATATAATTTCACAACCACGCAGTATAATAGCACAATAAAAATATGAAACTACTCTAACAATGGCAAACAACCATATCACTCCAACAATAGGAGGTATCAAACTACAAATGCGGAAATAAACTCAATTACAATCTCAACTTCATAATAACATAAACTAAAACTCTAAACAGGTAGGTCCTGAAAATTCACTAGCGAACTCTGGATCTCTCCAAAGTCCTGGCATCACACACACTGTCACAGCATCTCCTTGTCGCCTTCTTCCTTATACTTTAGTTTTTTTTTTCCTTTATCTGCAGTAGGAGGAAAATAGTATCTATAAGCTAAAAGCTTAGTGAGCGCTATCCTACTCACAAAAACTCGATATGCATGTATATATATAAAAACATGCTAAAACTGAATGCTAACATGTAAAGCTACTCATGCTCATAAATAGCAAAGAAATCAACTAACTGAAAAGCTAACATGTATAACTAATCATGCTCATAAATAGCAAAGAAACTAACTGAAAAGCTAACATGTATAACTAATCATGCTCATGAATCAATAAAGGAATCATACTAACTGAAATACTAAACATGTACAGCTAATCATGCTCATAAATAGTAAGGAAGCTAACTGAAAAGCTAACATGTAAAGCTAATCATAGAACTATCATGTGTATCAATAGGAAACTGAACCGATACGTAAGCTGAACTAATTAATGCTAAACTGAGTCTAACTTGTATTCACATAACTAATTTGTGAAGTTTTGAAAACTATTTACATAATAGATCAAAATAGTAATCATGCTGCTGATGGGCCCGGCAACTGTACTTGCTGTGCGCGCATCCCTAACTAAACCCGGGATTGCAAGTTCCGAGTCTAGTAGGGTTTACTAGGTTATCTAAACCTAGGGACGACTGTGGGAGCCCAACCCAATGGATATCTAATCCAGTACAGTGCCACTGCTGAAAATAAAATACTGATTTCATAGCTAATTTTCTCATCTTGCTTTAACTAGGTTATCTGAACCTAGAACTAGGTTATCTGAACCTAGAGGCGACTGTGGGAGCCCACCCATTGGACCGTAGTCCCATATAAGCTGAAGCAAGACTAAATAAGTTATTTTAAATGCTTCTACTGCATTAACTGAGCTATTAAAATGCCTACTGTAGCATTATATTGAGCTAAGCATTTTATCAAGCACTTGGTGTGCACTAGAACACACCCTACGTACTGAAAATCTGTATACAAAGCTTAACATAAATCTGCATGCAAAGCCTAACAAAAATCTGCATATTAAGCCTATCAAAATCTGCATGCTTTACTTATAAAAATCTGCATACTATAAAGATAGAGCAAAGAAAGCAACTTGGATTTTCTAAACATGCTGTAAAATAGAGCAAAAGAAAGCTAACTTAGACTTACTAAACATGCTGTAAAATAGAGCAATTGAAAGCTAAATTGGACTTTCTAAACATGCTGTAAGGTAGAGCAAAATAAACTAATTCTGAACTGTTATAACAAGGTTATTCTTGCCCTTAAACCAGTAACAAATAATCTATCCAAACTTACTAGTATACTAAGTTGTGCATGCTCATTTAGTGGCAAGGAAAACTAAGCATACTACTACATGCTATAATCCTTAACATAATTGGAAATAAGCACCTTTCATGGAAACCAAGATATAAGAAGGGATATTGCTGTTATCAAACATCTACGCATGATATACTAAAGCATGTATCACTAAAATCTACTCATGTTGAATTATTTCCAATTAAGCAAAGTATAAGGAAAGGTTGCTTCTAATGGACGGTAAGGATGTATTCTACACTTACTAACATAACAATAAAACTGCTCAAGTTTATAAAATAAACAAGCAACCAAATTTGCACTGCTATTAGAAGCAACACTATAATATAAACGATTCCACACCTGTTTAAAGAAGCTAGACTAAGTTTGCACTTGCTAATAGGCAAAGTATAATCCGTTTCTGCACTTGCTAATAGGAAAACATAATCCTAGTTTCTTAATTCTTTTACACATCATGTGCATTACATGTGCAGTTGATGTAGGGCTTCCAAAAATAGATATTTACTGGTTGTTTTGCTAATGTTCCTATAATGTGCTGTCAAGGTCAAGTAGGATGCACTAAAATCTGTTAAACTTGAAACCTATACAAAACCTATTCGAGAAATCCAAACATGCTCTTCTTTGTGCTCACTTCTGCCCACAGAAACACATGGACAGCAATAACCCAACCATCAATTCACGGTAGGAAACAAAAATGGCAGCGATCATCTAAAACAAAGAAAACCACTTATCTAAGGGTTTCATCTTTATCTATGTGAATAAAATCTACACCACAGCAATCATCCAATCAAGGAAAACTCACGGCAGACTCAACACAAGGAAACTTCAAACAAATCCGGAAGCAAAGAAAATAAATCGAAGCTCGGAACTACTCCTACTGCAGGTGAGAAGCAACTCACCGAGCGTTCTTGGACTTACAACCGACGGAGACGACCTCTAGGGCTTCGGATATGTGGTTGTTTCGGCTCTTCCTTGTGCCCGCGCGCTCTCCTTGCCGATAAGAGCTTGGATCTGCAAGAGCTCGTGGAAATCCCCTTCGGTCGGCCGCCGGAGACGAAGCTAAGGCTTCGTTGTCTTCGTTTTCGCCCAAACAGCAGGGACGCCGCGACGCCGCGCCGCCGCGTGAGAAGAGAAGAAGATTTTGTCACGGGGAAAAACCTAAGTTCTCTTCTTATAACTTTAATATTCTGTTAACTAACTATTGCTTAAATAAAACTTGATTCGAGTTTTATTAACAAACCTGCGGCTGGTCTGTTGGTGGGCTGCGTTCTGCTTAAAGCCCAACACGAGGGATCGAATCCCAGCTGCAACCATTTTATTTCCTATTATTTTACTGTTCCTAACTATTACTTAAATATATATCGCTCCATATATAATTAACAAAATGAGCGTAGCTCAGCTGGTTGGGCCGGTTTTGCTTGGGTCAGTCCGACCCGAGGTCGTGGGTTCGAATCTCACCTTCAACGTTTTTTATCAAAACTTCTTTCTTTTTGTAACCCTATTAAACGACCTCCAAAAATTACATAAAAATACTCTAAAAATTCCTAAAAATCTCTAGAATATTTTAAAAGTATTTCCAAATATTTTTATGGACATTTGGAACTTAAAATAAGGAAAATTGGGTCGTTACAATTCTCCCTCCCTTATAAAAAGTTCGTCCTCGAACTTAGACTAATTCTGGACATTTCTGTCTCATGCTGTCTCCACGCTCCCGAGTAACTTCCCCGTGCTTCTGGTTCTAAATGACTTTCACTAATGACACTTCTCTGTTTCCTAGTATCTTGTCTGCTCTGTCCACTATCTGTGTCTGCTCTCATAGCTAAGATCCTCTTGGATCAACACTGTTTGAGGCTGAATCACTTGGCTAAGGTCGTGAATACACTTCTTTAGCATGGAGACATGAAATACATTGTGTATTGCTGACATATCTTGAGGTAAGTCTATCTTGTAAGCTACCTTCCCAATTCTCTCTATGATCGGGGTAGAGTCCTACGTATCGGGGACTTAACTTGCCCTTTTTGTCAAATCTCATCACTCCCTTCATAGGAGCAACTTTGAGAAAGACTGAATCCAATAATTTCTGTACTTCCAGAGCTGAGAGAAACTTCTTGGCCTTTTTCTCTTGGGTTCTCCGAAGTACTCGAACTGTGCTTCTGCTTCAGGTTGGAATACGACTTTCTGTTTACGGCACTCTATGGAGGCACCGTATCTGATCAGGAAGTTCATTCCAAATATGACATCGTAGTCAGTCATGTCTAGCACTATCAGATCACAAAAGAGTTCTCTGTCTGCTATCATGACTAGCACTGTTCTGAACCAGTGCGTAGATGTCATAACTTCTCCCGAAGGTAATGTTGTCAGAAACTGACTACTGAGTACCTCTGGGGGTATTGCTAACTTTTCGGTGAATGCCCTGGCTATATATGAATGGGTTGCCCCAGTATCAAATAGAACAGTAGCACTATACTGTAAAATGCTAATCTGACCTGTGACAACTGTCGAGGCATTGACTACGTCCTCTCTGGTGAGTGAGTAGATCCTCGCATTTGCCATCGCTGGAGGGCTTCTAATCTGCCCTGGCTGATAGGTGGACCTTCTAGAGCGGTCTGCATCTGATATAACTGAGCTGGCTGGCCTGCATGCTGAATCTGCTGTGGCTGAGGGAGACCGGTCTTGTTCGGGCACTGCTTGGCCATGCGCCCTTCTTGTCCACATTCAAAGCATCCTCGTGTGCCCTTGCGACAAACCGCTGGGTGGAATTTCCCACAAGTAGCACACTTTGGATAACTGGGTCGCTTGCTAGATGGTCCTCCTTTTGGATCACTCCCTGATTTGCGTTTGCTGTTGGAGTTCTCTTTCCAGTTAGAGCTATGGCCTTGCTGTTTTTGAGTGTGAGAGTTTCCTTGGCCCTTGGACTCTGAGGAAACTTGCTTCTGCTGCTTGATGTTGTTCTGGTAGTGCTCGGTGATCAGAGCACTACTCACTAGTTCTTCTGTGGTTTGTGGCCTATGGATGCCACCGGCCACATTCATCGCTATTTCCGGCCTCAACATTTTGAGCATCAGCCGAACTCGTTCCTTTTCTGTGCTGACTAATTCGGGACATAGACGAGCCAGTCTGTTGAATTTCTTCACGGCTTCCTCAACTGATAGGTTGCCCTGACGAAACTCCGTGAACTCGTCGTAGTGGCGGTTTGTGACCCGCATGTGAAAGAACTCCTCGAAGAATTCTTTCTCGAAGTCAGCCCATGTCATCTGGTTCACTGGGCGCTTCGCTCTGACTCTCTCCCACCACATGCGTGCGTCTCCTGTCAGGCAGAAGGAGGCACACTTCACCTTCTCGTGTTCTGGCCAGTCCAGAAGCTCCATCGTGCTCTCCAGTGTTTTGAACCAAGCTTGTGCATCCCATGGTTCACTAGTGCCTGAGAAGTTCTCTGGCATGACTCGCTGCCACTGGATCAGATAGGCTTCTCTTCTGGTTTCTGCTGCTGGGGCTACTAGTACTACTGGTGCTGTAGGCTGGACTGGTGGAACCTCTATAACTACTGGGGTTGCTATGTTTGGTTACAAGGTGACGGTGGGAGTATTCTGCTGATTAGCCTTTAAGGTGGCTACCTCATGTTCATGTTCTACTAGTTGCTGCTATAACTGAGCCACTAATGCTGTAAGGTCTGGGGAGGCACTGAACTGCCTGCCTCATGCTGGGGCTCAGTAGCTGGTGCCCTTCTAGCTGGGCGTCCTCACACCATTTTCTAAATGGGTAGAGAACATGCATAACTAATACTATCATGTTATAGGTAACTACTACTATCATGTCAAATGCTATCAAATATTAACATGCTTTAGTTATCTATAAACATGAAAGCAGAAAACATAGATAAGAGAAGAGGTATTCTTACTTGGAAGACGGCAAGACTGATGCTGATGTGTGTGATGCTGGAGAATGGGAACTGCTCTGATACCAACTGTAACGACCACCCTTCTTACTACTACTGCCCTCTAAGGATGACCGTTACTTGACTACTAACTCTACTTAACCGGTATGATTAAAAATCACATAGAAACTCTACTGAAAAATTTCGGCAAAGTCTCCCCTGTACCGGTGACCCCAAACTGGGATACATAACATGTATACTCAGCCACAGGCGGCTGGCACATATAATTTCACAACCACGCAGTATAATAGCACAATAAAAATATGAAACTACTCTAACAATGGCAAACAACCATATCACTCCAACAATAGGAGGTATCAAACTACAAATGCGGAAATAAACTCAATTACAATCTCAACTTCATAATAACATAAACTAAAACTCTAAACAGGTAGGTCCTGAAAATTCACTAGCGAACTCTGGATCTCTCCAAAGTCCTGGCATCACACACACTGTCACAGCATCTCCTTGTCGCCTTCTTCCTTATACTTTAGTTTTTTTTTTCCTTTATCTGCAGTAGGAGGAAAATAGTATCTATAAGCTAAAAGCTTAGTGAGCGCTATCCTACTCACAAAAACTCGATATGCATGTATATATATAAAAACATGCTAAAACTGAATGCTAACATGTAAAGCTACTCATGCTCATAAATAGCAAAGAAATCAACTAACTGAAAAGCTAACATGTATAACTAATCATGCTCATAAATAGCAAAGAAACTAACTGAAAAGCTAACATGTATAACTAATCATGCTCATGAATCAATAAAGGAATCATACTAACTGAAATACTAAACATGTACAGCTAATCATGCTCATAAATAGTAAGGAAGCTAACTGAAAAGCTAACATGTAAAGCTAATCATAGAACTATCATGTGTATCAATAGGAAACTGAACCGATACGTAAGCTGAACTAATTAATGCTAAACTGAGTCTAACTTGTATTCACATAACTAATTTGTGAAGTTTTGAAAACTATTTACATAATAGATCAAAATAGTAATCATGTTGCTGATGGGCCCGACAACTGTACTTGCTGTGCGCGCATCCCTAACTGAACCCGGGATTGCAAGTTCCGAGTCTAGTAGGGTTTACTAGGTTATCTAAACCTAGGGACGACTGTGGGAGCCCAACCCAATGAATATCTAATCCAGTACAGTGCCACTGCTGAAAATAAAATACTGATTTCATAGCTAATTTTCTTATCTTGCTTTAACTAGGTTATCTGAACCTAGAACTAGGTTATCTGAACCTAGAGGCGACTGTGGGAGCCCACCCATTGGACCGTAGTCCCATATAAGCTGAAGCAAGACTAAATAAGTTATTTTAAATGCTTCTACTGCATTTACTGAGCTATTAAAATGCCTACCGTAGCATTATATTGAGCTAAGCATTTTATCAAGCACTTGGTGTGCACTAGAACACACCCTACGTACTGAAAATCTGTATACAAAGCTTAACATAAATCTGCATGCAAAGCCTAACAAAAATCTGCATATTAAGCCTATCAAAATCTGCATGCTTTACTTATAAAAATCTGCATACTATAAAGATAGAGCAAAGAAAGCAACTTGGATTTTCTAAACATGCTGTAAAATAGAGCAAAAGAAAGCTAACTTAGACTTACTAAACATGCTGTAAAATAGAGCAATTGAAAGCTAAATTGGACTTTCTAAACATGCTGTAAGGTAGAGCAAAATAAACTAATTCTGAACTGTTATAACAAGGTTATTCTTGCCCTTAAACCAGTAACAAATAATCTATCCAAACTTACTAGTATACTAAGTTGTGCATGCTCATTTAGTGGCAAGGGAAACTGAATCAGCATACTACTACATGCTATAATCCTTAACATAATTGGAAATAAGCACCTTTCATGGAAACCAAGATATAAGAAGGGATATTGCTGTTATCAAACATCTACGCATGATATACTAAAGCATGTATCACTAAAATCTACTCATGTTGAATTATTTCCAATTAAGCAAAGTATAAGGAAAGGTTGCTTCTAATGGACGGTAAGGATGTATTCTACACTTACTAACATAACAATAAAACTGCTCAAGTTTATAAAATAAACAAGCAACCAAATTTGCACTGCTATTAGAAGCAACACTATAATATAAACGATTCCACCCCTGTTTAAAGAAGCTAGACTAAGTTTGCACTTGCTAATAGGCAAAGTATAATCCGTTTCTGCACTTGCTAATAGGAAAACATAATCCTAGTTTCTTAATTCTTTTACACATCATGTGCATTACATGTGCAGTTGATGTAGGGCTTCCAAAAATAGATATTTACTGGTTGTTTTGCTAATGTTCCTATAATGTGCTGTCAAGGTCAAGTAGGATGCACTAAAATCTGTTAAACTTGAAACCTATACAAAACCTATTCGAGAAATCCAAACATGCTCTTCTTTGTGCTCACTTCTGCCCACAGAAACACATGGACAGCAATAACCCAACCATCAATTCACGGTAGGAAACAAAAATGGCAGCGATCATCTAAAACAAAGAAAACCACCTATCTAAGGGTTTCATCTTTATCTATGTGAATAAAATCTACACCACAGCAATCATCCAATCAAGGAAAATTCACGGCAGACTCAACACAAGGAAACTTCAAACAAATCCGGAAGCAAAGAAAATAAATCGAAGCTCGGAACTACTCCTACTGCAGGTGAGAAGCAACTCACCGAGCGTTCTTGGACTTACAACCGACGGAGACGACCTCTAGGGCTTCGGATATGTGGTTGTTTCGGCTCTTCCTTGTGCCCGCGCGCTCTCCTTGCCGATAAGAGCTTGGATCTGCAAGAGCTCGTGGAAATCCCCTTCGGTCGGCCGCCGGAGACGAAGCTAAGGCTTCGTTGTCTTCGTTTTCGCCCAAACAGCAGGGACGCCGCGACGCCGCGCCGCCGCGTGAGAAGAGAAGAAGATTTTTGTCACGGGGAAAAACCTAAGTTCTCTTCTTATAACTTTAATATTCTGTTAACTAACTATTGCTTAAATAAAACTTGATTCGAGTTTTATTAACAAACCTGCGGCTGGTCTGTTGGTGGGCTGCGTTCTGCTTAAAGCCCAACACGAGGGATCGAATCCCAGCTGCAACCATTTTATTTCCTATTATTTTACTGTTCCTAACTATTACTTAAATATATATCGCTCCATATATAATTAACAAAATGAGCGTAGCTCAGCTGGTTGGGCCGGTTTTGCTTGGGTCAGTCCGACCCGAGGTCGTGGGTTCGAATCTCACCTTCAACGTTTTTTATCAAAACTTCTTTCTTTTTGTAACCCTATTAAACGACCTCCAAAAATTACATAAAAATACTCTAAAAATTCCTAAAAATCTCTAGAATATTTTAAAAGTATTTCCAAATATTTTTATGGACATTTGGAACTTGAAATAAGGAAAATTGGGTCGTTACAATCTATAACATAAATACCAAGAGGATCAAGTCAAATGACATGAACCAAACCTACCTCTGGCACTGTCGCTTAGGTCATATAAATGACAAGCGCTTATCCCAGCTCCATAAGGATGGTTTGCTGGACTCATTTGATTTAGAATCATATGAGATATGCGAGTCATGCCTACGAGGCAAGATGACCAAGACTCCCTTCAGTGGGCACAGCGAAAGAGCGACTGATTTGTTAGGACTCATACATAATGATGTATGTGGCCCTTTCAATGTCGCTGCTAGAGGCGGTTATAGGTACTTCATCATATTTACTAATGACTTCAGTAGATATGGTTATGTGTACTTGATGACACATAAGTCAGAATCCTTTGAAAAGTTCAAAGAATTCAAGAATGAAATACAGAACCAGCTTGGCAAGAGTATTAAGATACTTCGATCCGATTGAGGTGGAGAGTACCTTAGCCATGAGTTCCGTGACTATCTAGCTGAGTGTGGGTTCTATCCCAACTCACTCCTCCTGGAACACCACAGTGGAATGGTGTATCCGAAAGGAGGAATCGTACCCTATTAGATATGGTACGATCTATGATGAGTCACACAGATCTTCCGACATACCTTTGGGGCTATGCTCTAGACACGGCAGCTTTTATACTAAACCGAGTTCCATCCAAGGCCGTGATAAAGACACCATATAGGATATGGACTGGGAGAGATGCCCAGGTGTCTTTCATGAGAATTTGGGGTTGTGAGGCTTATGTTCGACGTCAAGTCTCAGACAAGTTAGGACCCAAATCCGACAAGTGCTACTTTATTGGATATCCCAAGGAAACTAAGGGATATTACTTCTACATTCCCAGTCAGCTCAAGGTAGTTGTGGCAAAGACTGGGGTCTTTCTAGAAAGGGACTTTGTTTCTAGAAAGACTAGTGGGAGCACGTTCGATCTTGAAGAAGTTCAAGTTGTGAACAATAGCACTGATGCCTCGATGGAAGTTGAACTGAAACCACAAAGTGTTGTGGATGATGTTGTTCCACAAGGAGTTGAGGAACAACAACCAGTTCAAGTAGACATACCTCTTCGCAGGTCTGATAGGGTACATCGTCAGCCTGAGAGATACTCATTTCTCTTGTCTGACCATGATGACATTGTGCTCATAGAGGATGAGCCTACCACTTATCAGGAAGCTGTGATGAGACCAGATTCTGAGAAATGGCTAGAGGCCATGAGATCCGAGATGGAATCCATGTACACCAACCAAGTATGGACTTTGGTTGATCCACCTGAAGGGGTAAAACCCATTGGGTGTAAGTGGGTCTTTAAGAGAAAGACTGACATGGATGGACTTATGTATAAGGGTCGCTTGGTAGCTAAAGGTTTCAAGCAGATTCATGGTATTGACTATGATGAAACCTTTTCTCCAGTAGCGATGTTTAAGTCCATTCGGATCATGCTTGCTATTGCAGCTTACCATGACTATGAGATATGGAAGATGGATGTCAAAACCGCGTTTCTGAATGGAAACCTACTCGAGGATGTGTACATGACACAACCTGAGGGTTTTGTAGATCCACAGCATACTAGCAGAGTATGCAAGCTGCATAGGTCCATTTATGGACTAAAGCAAGCTTCTCGGAGCTGGAATCTTCGATTCGATGATGCAATCAAACAGTTTGGTTTCATCAAGAATGAAGATGAACCTTGTGTCTACAAGAAGGTTGTAGGGGACATAGTTGTCCTCCTCATATTGTATGTGGATGACATACTGCTCATTGGAAAGGACATCCCTATGCTTCAGTCTATCAAGACATGGCTAGGGAGTTGCTTCTCAATGAAGGACTTAGGTGAGGCATCCCGCATTCTAGGGATACAGATCTATAGAGATAGATCTAAGAGATTGCTTGGCCTAAGTCAGAGTACATACATTGACAAGGTACTCCTTCGGTTTGCCATGCAGAACTCCAAGAAGGTATTTTAGCCGATGTCACATGGCATGAGTCTTTCGAAGACTCAAGGTCCCTCTTCTAGAGAGGAGAGAGACCGTATGGATCAGATCCCTTATGCCTCAGCCATAAGATCGATCATGTACGCCATGCTATGTACTCGACCTGATGTCTCGTATGCTTTGAGCATGACGAGCAGATACCAGTCAGATCCAGGTGAAAGTCACTGGATAGCGGTCAAGAATATTCTTAAGTAATTAAGAAGGACTAAAGAATATTTCTTGATATATGGAGGCAATGATGAGCTAGCTGTAAAGGGTTACAGTGATGCTAGCTTCCAGACCGACCAGGATGATTATAGATCACAGTCAGGGTTCGTGTTCTGCATAAATGGTGGTGCTGTCAGCTAGAAGAGTTTGAAGCAGGACACAGTAGCTGATTCTACAACAGAAGCTGAGTACATTGCTGCATCAGAGGCAGCAAAGGAGGCAGTTTGGATCCGCAAGTTCATCATTGAACTTGGGGTGGTTCCTAGCATAGCTGATCCCATTGAGCTCTATTGTGACAACAATGGAGCTATATCACAGGCAAAGGAACCTCGCTCACACCAGTGGACCAAACACATACTACGGTGCTTCCATCTCATTCGAGAGATCATCGAGAGAGGAGATGTGAAGATTTGCAGAGTACCTACAGAGGCTAACATCGCAGATCCCTTGACCAAGGCTTTGGCACAGAGGAAGCATGATGGTCACACTAGGTCATTTGGGCTCAGAGCCTACACTGATTGGCACTAGTGCTAGTGGGAGATTGTTAGCTAGAGCCCTAGAGCGAATCATTTGATGATTGTATTTTGGACTTGTTGTATCATATTCTATATAAATAAAGGCATTTGGTTTTTGGTTATTATACTTACTTGTATTGGTGCCAAATAAACTAAGTATAGTAACATCCTTGAGTAGAAGGTTCTTACCTATATCAATCGGTTAGTTGAACCGATAGTGAGATGATATAGGGAACACTACTCTAAATCATTCCTAGTCGAGTATTAACATTCAGGGACAATGTTAATGAGACTAGCATGTAGCTCAACTCGATGACTTGATCTCACAAGTCATGGATATAGAGATATCAAGTTGACACATGAGTATGCATTAGAGAATGTATACTGAATGACCCGCCATGAGAAAGTATCATGGATCGTTATATGAGTGTCATATACTTTCTCATGTGGCTATTAGTATGACTACTAGTCCTTAGACCTGAAGTCACCATGGTTCCCTACATAAGGAGTTATGTACTTTAGTTTCGTCAAACGTCACCCGTAAATGGGTGGACTATAAAGGTGATTACTGGGTATGTAACAAATTATGCAGAGGGATGTGAGTGATGTAGATGAGATCTATCCCTCCTATATGACGGGAGTGACATCGGTATTCTTGATAGAGTGAGACCACGAAGTGCATGGCCATGCCCAAATGAGTCAATATAGGATATTGAGCTCATTTGATTTAGTGAGTCTACTTGGAGTTCAAGATTTAGATTGGTCAGAGGATGACACGGTCTATGCCTCACATTGGCCAATCTAGATGTCTAGGATAGAAGGACACTTGTCATATATTATGAGGAGTCACAACTAGTAGTCACAAGGTGATGTTGGATCTCAACATTCTTGTAACTTGGGTAGTAATGATGTGTTGCTAGATACCGCTCATTACTTATGCTCCTAAATGGGTTTAGGGGCATTGCCAACGTTACAAGAACCTATAGGGTCACACACTAAGGACAATTAGATGGAGATTAGGTTCATATGATGAACCAAGAGGATTAGATTCATTTGATGAATCAAATTGGATTATGAGTAATCCTAATTGGGCTAACTTGAGTTGGACTCAAGTTGATTCATGTGTTCAATGAGTCTAATTTAGATTATGACTCATTAAATCAATTTAATTTAATGAATTAGATTCATTATATATTAAATTGGCTTGAATCAAATGGTTAGATTAGATCAACCATGGAAGAGATTTGGTCAAGTTTGACTTGACTTGAGAGGAAGATTAAAAGTCTAGTTTGACCTGACTTTATGCCACCTCATTGGTGAGTTGGCATTGATGTGGACTAATGATGTTACTCCACATCATCATCATGGTTGCCACCTCATGGGAGTTACTAGTGAGTGCCACCTCATGGAGGTTACATTATCTCCTTGATGACAACTTAATGCATTAATGAGGGGAGTTACACATGAGAAAGGTGGCCGGCCACATTTTGAATGGGGTGTGAATTGATTTGATTATTCATTCAAGTGTGGAATTTTGTATCTTCTTCCTCTCAAGCTCTCCCTCTCCTCCTTCCTTGGCCGAACCACATAGGTGCTAGCACACCTTGGTTTTTGGTCACCTCCACCTAGTGTGTTCGTGTGGATACGTGTAGAGAGTTGTCTACATTGACAACTTCGAGATCCGGTGTACCGAGGACGAGCGGGATATGCAAAAGGGCACGCAACAAGGGTAAAGATCTTTATCATGTAGATCTAGAAGTTTTGTAACTCATACTCGTATGTTTTCGAATTTTTCTTCGCACGAGATCCGTTGGCTAGGGTGATTCGGGGTTTCCGTGACGCGAAAAAGCGGTTTTCGCGGCCCGAAAAACCCAACATGAAGATCTCGCAAAAACGCCCCTTGGCAGGCGCCGGAGACGAAGCCCTAGCTTCGTCTGCAGTTTCGCTCGAGAGGAAGTCGATGCCGCGAGAGAGGAGAAGGAGAGGTTAATTCCCGAAATTTCACTTAAGTCCTTTCTTTTATAACTAGGGTAATTCGGTTACGGCTTAAGACTATTTCTCTCCCTTTTTGTTCAGCAACGCTCGCTGGAATAGTTGGCTGGCTGGCTTTGGTTAATGCTCGGTTCAGGTCCGAGGTCCACGGTTCGAATCTCGACTTGAACATTTTTTGTCAAAACTTCCTTCGTTTAGTAAAAATATCAAACGACCTCTAAAAATTACATAAAAATACTCTAAAAATTTCTAAAAATCCCTAGAATATTTCTGTAGCATTTTTAAATATTTTTAAATTACTTTTAGGACTCTAATTGAGGAAATTTGGGGTGTTACAGTGCGGCTCTTGTATCGCGCAATCCCATCAATAGTTGAGTAGGTAGCACGATCCTTTGTTTCATCTCTGTGTTTCCATTATGTCAACTGCTGATCAAACGCTTGTCCCATCCAGATCTGGTCAAGTAGATTCGATGTAACTATTAGTGCTGACAAGCTAATTTACCCATTTGGTCTTATCACTTCTAGACTCATTCACTAAAATTCTGATATCAGCTGTTGTTGGGTTGTCAACTATTACAACATCGCCAACTTACGACTCAGAGAGTCTGCCACCACATTAGCTTTACCTGGATAGTAGTTAATGTCAAAGTCATAGTCCTTTATCATCTCCATCCATCACCTCTACCTCATATTCAATTCCTCCTGTGAAGAAATATTTTAAACTTTTATAGTCAGTGAAGATCTCACAACGTTCACCATAAAGGTAACTCTTCAAATCTTTAAAGCAAAGACGACTACCGCTAGTTCCAAGTCATGTGTGGGATAGTTTTGCTCGTGCACCTTTAACTAATGAGAAGTATAGGTATTGCCTTCTCATTCTACTTCAACACGGCCCCTAAACCATTTTTGGAAGCATCTGTGTACACCATAAACCGCCCAGTACCATTTGGGATTGCAAGCATCAGCGTTATCATTAATCTTTCTTTTAGCTCTTCAAAACTCCTCTTGCACTGGTCAATCCATTCGTACTTTACCCCCTTTTTTATCACTGAAGTTAGCGGTAAGGTACTCCGTGAAAAATTCTGGATGAACCTTCGATAGTAGCCTGCCAGCCCGGATTTCAATAGCATTCCTTGGGGTTGCCTAACTATGGATATCTTCTACTTTAGCTGGATCCACTTCTATTCCTTTTTCTGAGACTATGTGTCCCAGGAATATAATCTACCCCAACCAGAAGTCACATTTACTTAACTTAGCATATAGGTGCTTATCCTTCAAAATATGCAATGCCGCAATCAAGTGTTGTTGATGCTCTTCGCGACTACGAGGGTAGATTAATATGCCATCAATGAAGATAATAATACATTGGTCCAGAAATGGCTGGAAGATTCGGTTCATCAAATCCATAAAGGCTACTGGGATGTTAATAAGCTCAAACGACATAACTAGAAACTCGTAGTGGTCGTAAGGAGTTCTGAATGCAGTTTTATGGCCATCCTCCTCTTTTACCTTTACTTGATGATAATCAGAACACAAATCAATTTTCAAGAATACCGATGCACCTTGTAGTTGATCAAACAAATCATCAATCTTGGGCAATCGGTATTTGTTCTTAACTGTAACCCGATTCAGCTCACGGTAATCGATGCACAAATGCATCGTCCCATCCTTCTTGCAAACAAACAGCACCGACACTCCCCATTGTGACATGCTCGGTCAGATGAACCCCTTATTTAGTGTTCTTGCAGTTGCTCCTTCAACTTTTTCATTTCTACAGGTGCCTATCGATACAGTGCTTTAGACAGTGGGGTAGTTCCAGGTATCAATTCAATCCCAAACTCCACCTCTTTGATGGGAGGTAATCCCAAAATATCATCTGGAAATACCTCTACAAAATCTCGAGCCACCTCCACATCATCGAAACTCAGTTTGCGAGTCCCAGAGTTAACAGTGATATTGGCCAGAAATCAGTTACACCCTTTACTCAGCATATGTTGGGTTTTACACGCTGAAATGATATGAGGGAGATTCGATTTTGTGGTCACATTGAAGACGAAGGATTCATCACTTGGCAGTTTCAACTTGACCATCTGTCATTTGCCATCAATGATATCCTTGTGTCGAGTCAACTAATCAATTCCTAGAATCACATCAAAGTCAGCCATCTCAAGAACAATTAATTCGGCATACATAATACAGTTTTGCATTAGCATTTTATAATTCTTTACCATACTATTGTTGTGCAGTTCTTCTCCTAAGGGTAAGGAAACAATATATCCCATAGTCATTCTATTAGGTGTAATGCCTATCTTTGTGACATATGCCACAAATATAAAAGATTGGGTAGCTCTGGAATCTAATAACGTATGGGCAGGTAGATCAACGACAAAGATCATACTTGTAATGATGGCAGAATCTAGGTCTACCTGCTCCTGAGTCATAGCAAACATCCTTCCTTTAGTTGGTTCCTTGAGTTGGGGGCAATTTTTAGCAAAATGTCACAGCTTCTTACACATATAATTAACAAACATTTGAACTCATCAGACACTGACCAAAATGAACTTTCCCACACTTGGGACACAGAACCCTGTTATCGATCTTGGGATAATGTCATCAGCTAATCGTGATCCCTGGAAACACTGTTGTGGTTGAGTCTGGTTCTGCTATTGCTTGCCTTGAATCTGAGAAAGAACAGACTTCTTTCTACTTGGCCCTTGCTGTTCTCTTCCTTGGTAACTTGCCCTCTTGTTCTGCGCTTCTTTTATTATCTTGTTCTTTCCCCTCTCTGACATCAAGGCCTGATCCACTGCCTCTTTGAGAGTGGTAACCTGGCTCAGCCTGACATCAGGTCAGATCATAGCCCTCAATCCTTCGATGAAATGTTTCAACTTCTCTGATGGATATCCTACAATCATGGGCACGAAGTAACATCATCTCTCAAATTTCTTGACATATTCAGCAACTGCCATGTCTCCTTGACAAAGCTCTAAAAATTCCCTTGCCCATTTGAGTTCTATAGTCAGTTGTGAAATACTTCCCATAGAATACTTACTTAAAAACAACCCAGGTCAAAGTTATCAAATCCACTGCAGAATGTGCACCCTCCCAACCATATCCGAGCTTCATCACGTAGCATGAATATAGCACACCTAACCTTGTCCACATTCGTGAGCTGCATGAAGTCATAAATCATTTCCAATGATCAGATCCATACTTCCACAATGATCGGGTCAATGGTACCCTTGAACTCTATCGAACCCAACTCTCTGAATTGTCAATAGACCGAGTTCTCACTAGCTGTGGGATGGCTGAGTGCATTTTCATTTTCCCTAGCTCTTAATAGTTGCTGAATGTGTTCCCCATGAATTCGACTCTGCACCTGTAAGAACACAATAAGTCTCACTAAAAATTGATTATTTTGTCCACCCATCTCACCATTATTTCTTTTGTCAGCCATTAACCTGTATATTCCAACCTACCTCCATCACCCCTCCTAATCCAGTTTCACCATTGGGTCTTATGTTAATTGGACATTTAACAAATTTTCACTATGCCCAACCTAAGAGAACCAAGGAAAGAAGAATAGCCACCAAATCAGCCCTCTCCCCATTTGATCACAACAATATAAATCTGATAAGTCAAACTAATAAGCTTTCCCTCAACATTATAAACCATCCATAAGCCGAAAGAATCATGGAAGGAAACAATCTTAAATGACACAAGTCACCCTCTACCAAATATGTCACAAAAATGTTAGGGTCGTTTGGTGCTAGAGGGGGGTGAATAGCTCATCACGCATCTCGTTGCTTGCTTTTTGGTGATGATACGCAGCGGAATAAACAAGAAACAAAACTTATAATGCTAACACAAGGATATACTTGGTATCCACCTCAAGATGAGGTGACTAATCCAAGGATCCACACACACGAGCACTCTCCACTAAGAAAATACTCTTTCTCAGTAACTACCAGAGGTGGAGAAACTTCGTACAACACTCACACATACAACACTCAACACATGAAGAAAAATACAATGAATACAAGTGTAAAACCCTCTCTTCTTGTTACTTGTTGCTTGTTGTTGCCTCTTAAACCTTGGAAGTGCACCAGCACTTGTCCCCAAGAGCCTCCAAGAGCTGGCTATGAACGTCGAGAAAGAGCGTGTGAAGATCGGGAGAAGTGTTGTGGAGAAGAAGCTCGCCAACGGCTATATACCTCGTGCTTCTAAGGATCTCAATCGATTGGGCATGCTCCCAATTGAAGGCCACGTCAGATCTGCGCCATCCCAACCGTCCATCGCTTTCTTCTTGCGTAAGATCTGTGCTATCCCAGCCATCCATCGCTCGCTTCCTATGCAACGGTCGAATCTCAATCGATCGGTTGATCGATTGGGGAAACCTGAATCGATCGACTGATAGATTCAGAGTGCCTCTGTGCTCCTGGCAAAAAATCTAGAATCAATTGACCAATCGATTCCGTCTGCCTCGCGTTCTCGTGATAAAAACTGAGCCCAATCGATCGGTTAATCAATTGGAAGCTTTCAGTCGATCAACTGATAAATTCAGAAGCTCACTATTTGATTAGAAACTCTCCCAATCGATTGACCAATCGATTGGGAAAGTTTTGATCGATTACCCAATTGATCAAGATAGTTTCTGCACCAAATCACATCAACCAATTGATTGGCTGATCGATTGACCCCCCCCCCCCCCAATCAATTTTTTGATCAATTGGCAAGTATAAAAATGTGTAGATCTTGGAACGAACTTCGTTTGACACCTAAGATCACCTCATTCTGATATCCGAGTCAAAAGTAATGGCCTTCGGAAGTTTACTACATCCGACCTGTTAGGATGTATACTAAAAGTCTAGCTTTTGGTATAAACATTTATCTAGAAATAAGAATCACATTGGTCAAATGTCTACATTTATGATAAATGTAGTTGCTCAATTAATTTATATTGA
Source organism: Zingiber officinale (assembly GCF_018446385.1). NCBI lineage: Eukaryota > Viridiplantae > Streptophyta > Magnoliopsida > Zingiberales > Zingiberaceae > Zingiber > Zingiber officinale. Next base: position 47,888,655 of record NC_055996.1, on the reverse strand, counting down.
AGATAACATGGTGTGTGGTGTCACACACAGAAGATCATGTTATCGGTTCCTTATAAATTATAAACAGTAGCTCACAACCAAGATGGAAAGGAACAAACCATTGGAAGGTCATAGTGTAATTAGGTATTAGTTTATCTTAACTATATAATTACACTAGTACACTTAGAGTGTATTGAGTAGGACCATTTGAGTTCATTCCTTTTATACTGACTTTATAAAGGAACAAAGACCTCAGTTATTATGGAAGTGTGTGCTCTTAATCCTAATATAATAACAAGCACATATATTTGATATTTATTTCTTTAATTTATCAATGGGTGAGATTTAGTTCGATGAATCAATAAGCCCGATAAGTTGGGAAATGATATCACTTATAGTGTGTGTTGTTGATTATAGAAGGAAACTGTGTCCTAGAGATACTAGGATGAGAATGTCCCCAAGAGGAGCTCAAAAGGATTGTCATGTTAAACCCTGCAGGTGGACTTAGTCCGACATGACGATGAAGTTGAGTGGTACTACTCTTGGAGCTAGATATTAATTAAGTGAGTTGTCAGTAACTTACTTAATTAGTGGACATTTGTTATCTTAAACACAGGGAGACTAACACACTCATAATAAGAAGGAGCCCAAAAATGTAATTTGGGATTGGTGCGGTAGTTCAATAATAATTCTCTAGTGGAATGAATTATTATTGATAAAATTAAGTTGTGTGTTCGAACACGGGATGCTTAATTTTATCGGGAGACCAAAACCAATTCCTCCTCTCGGTCCCTATCGTAGCCTCTTGATTATAGAGTACTATACCCACTTATACCCACCTTCTTACCCATCCTATAGGGGGCCGGCCAAGCTAGCTTGGAGACCAAGCTAGGGCCGGCCATGTTTTGGTTCATGGGTGAATTCATGTGGCCGACCTTAGCTTGAACTCAAGCTTAGGTGGCCGGCCCTATTAAAATAAAAAGGAATTTTATTTTTTAAAATTTTCTTATGTGGATAACATGATTTAAAAGAGAGTTTAAAAATTTAAATCTTTCCTTTTATAAGATTCTACAAAAGATTAAGAGAAGAGTTAAATCTCTTTCCTTATTTGTAGATTAAAAGGTTGATTTTAATTTTGGTAAAAACTTTCCTTTTAATCATGTTCATAATTTAAAAGAGAGTTTAAAAATTAAATATCTCTTTTATAAAGCTTCTACAAAGATTAAGAAAAGATTAGATATCTTTCCTTATTTGTAGATTGGAAGAGATTTTAATTTTTTAAAGATAACTTTCTTTTTATCTACATGTTTAAAAGAAATATTTTAATTTATAAAATTTCCTTTTTAACCATCATGAAGGGAAAAATTATTAGAGAAATTTTTTATAAAATTTCCGGAAACAAATTAAGAAAGTTTTAATTCTTGATTGAATTAAATTTCTTTTGCTTGGTTTAAAGTGGCCGGCCACATTGTTGATGAGAAAAAAAATTATTTTTAATTAAATAAATTTTCCTTATCAATGGCAAAAGAATTAAGGAAATTTTTATTTAAATTTCCTTATTTGCCAAGGCCAAGGATTATAAAAGAGAGGGTAGAGGTGCCTTCATGGTTAACAACTCTATTATTTTTCCTCTCTCTTTTTCTTCCTTGGTGTGGTCGGCCATCCTCTCCTCCTTTCTTCTCTTTGATGGCCGAACCTCATCCTTCTAGTGGAGACTCATATGGTGGCCGGATCAAGTTTAGAGAAGAAGAAGAAGAAGGAGAGAAAGAAAGCTTTGTTTCTAGCATCCCTTGGAGCATGGTGGTGGTGGCCGAACCTCTTCATCTTAGAAGAAGTTTTGATGGCCGTAACTTGCAAGGAAGAAGAAAGGTGCTTGGTGGTTCTCATCTCGGAAGATCGTTGCCCACACAACGTCCGAGGTTAGAAGAGGAATACGGTAGAAGATCAAGAGGTTTTTCTAAAAGGTATAACTAGTATTTTTTCTTTCCGCATCATACTAGTTATTTTTGGAAATAATACTAAATACAAGAGGCATACGATTCTAGAGTTTCGAATTTGTTTTCGATATAGTGTTCTTTTGTTTTTCTTTTCCTTGTGATTTGATTGTTCTTTTCGGTTAACCTAAAGTTATTTTAGGAAATTAAATATTAGCTTTCCATAAAAGGTTTTGTCTAGTCGGTGGTGGTTGCTCCCATATCCAAGAAGGCCATGTGCCTCGCCACGTCAGTACTGGGAACCGATTATGGAAATTAATATTTTATGGAATTAATAACTTAAGGTGATTTGGGTCGAACGTGTTAAGCTCCGCAGGAGATCCAAGTCAAAACCTAAAAGAACAAATAGATTAAGTTTTGGATCAAACGTGTTAAGTTCCGTAGGCGATCCAAAATTTAATTTAAAAGAACACATGGTAGCTAGGAAAAGGTTCAGACCTTTGTACAAAATTTTTGTACAGTGGAACCTCTAGGCTTTCCGAGTAGCAACCAACACGACCTTTCTAGTTCCATGCCAACTCCCTATTGGACTTACGACTACTAAGTGTTCGGTCAACTTTTGACTTATCTGGACTTTCTCTTTGCCAACTTCTCATTGGACTTTTGATCACCAAGTGCGGTCCTCCTTAACCCACTTAGATTTGTCATCTCGTGCCAAGTGTTCGGTCCTCCATGATTCACTTGGACTTCCTTCCACCAAATGTACGGTCACCCTTGACCTATCTGGATTTCCTTATGCCAAGTATCCAGTTAATCCTTTGACCTACTTAGATTTCTTAATACCAGGTGTCCGGTCAACCTTAACCCTCCTGGATTTTCACGTGTCTGGCTTCACTCACTAGGTCTTTTCATCTGCCTAGTTTTACTCACTAGGACTTCCCATCTGCCTACCTTCACTCATCAGGACTTTCACCTATCTTCACTCACTAGGGTTTTCACCTGGCTTCACTCACCAGAATTTTCCTCTGCCTGACTTCACTCACTAGGACATCCACCTAGCTTCACTCACTAGGATTTTCACCTGGTTTTACTCACCAGGATTTTCACACTGTCCAACCTCCAGTTAGGACTTTCCTAGTCAAGTATCCGGTGAGCCTTGACCTACTTGACTCTTCTTCACACCAATCTGGTCAAACCCTAACCAGAGGGGAATTACACAAGCAATCTCCCTAATCAGACGATTGCACCTGCAATCTCCACGTATTGTCAAACATCGAAACCCAAACATCAAGACTCAGACTTGAGCCAACTCAAGCCTAATCAACCTGGTCAACCTTAACCCAGGGGATATTGCACCAACAATCTCCTTCTTTTTGATGTTTGACAATACTTTTAAGTTAGGCTAATCCATAGCCTCAACTTCTTCCTCATGCCAAAGCATGAATGAGAGTTTCCTTCATTCTCTCCCTTTCCTAGAGGGCAAACTCCCTCTTAAGGTAATGAAGGCATAGTACAGACCCTGCATTCTTCCTCTAACTTTCCTAGAGGGGCAAAGGCCTAACTTAAACCCTACATTCTCCCCCTGAAGAGTTACCCAACGTTGTTCACAACCTCACATGTTGTTCACAACACCATGATGAAGGTCTCATACCCTTCATTGTATAAATTGCTCCCCCTTGATCATTAATCCTCTTTACAATGCTTATCCTAACGCATTCATCATTCCAACAATGAAGGTCCCATACCCTTCACTATATCAAATGCTCACCCTTGAGCATTAATCCACGTTATAATGCTCATCCTAGAGCATCCATAACTCAACAATGAAGATATTCACTCTTCATTATTTTTCAATGCTCAGCCTTGAGCATTTTTCCAAATGAAGGATTTACCACCTTCAATGGTTTCGAAAAAATATTTTCATGTTTTTAAAGAGTAGCTCCCCCTAAAAACATGCTTCAAACTTCTGTCATTGCACCAACAATGACTTGGAATCCCTAAACCTTTAGGAACTCCAAAATTAGAAGTTTTGAGATTCAAAAATTCAATATTGAAACTAAACCTCAACCTAAACTTCTACTTAGTCTTCTTTAACCAATCCATCCTTGTTTTCATCATAAAAACTTCCCCTAAATGTATACAAATGTGTGTCAAGGGGTTAGGAATGGCTACCTAGACTAAAAATGGTTTAAAATGCTGAAATCAGGCTTTTCCTAGCCAAAATCAACATTCCCAATCGATTGAAGTTGGGTCTCAATCGATTGAAACCATTTCAATCGATCCACTGATCGATTCCGTGAGCTTCTGTTCGCGGAAATTATCCTTGAATTGATCGGCTGATCGATCCAGCCTGGGTCAATCGATCGACTGATCAATTTTGTGACGCTCTGGTCACGAAAAATGCATTTTCAATCGATCGACTGATCAATTGAGACCTTCCAATCGATCGGCTGATCGATTAGATTTCTGATTTCCTGAAATCCAATTTCAGCAAAATTCAGAAATACCCTAAAATTTCTATAAAATTCTAAAAATCATGAAAATTCATGTAGACATTACTTAGGATATATACTATCATGGAAAAATAGTTTTCTATGAAAATAGTTCTAATTTTTAAAGATTGACACAAACTTGAAAACTTATGAAAACTTTAATATTTTCTTCTAATTTGTGTCTAACTTTTCAATGATGATTACTATCAAAAGATAGTCTTCACCAAGGTTTTCTAAAAGCATTTTGAAATTATTTTCAAAACCAATTTCTAACTATGTTCTTTGGGTTCAATGCATATGACTTATATAGCTTTCCCAATGATTGGAGTACACATAACTATGTGTTTAGATGAAATCAACACTAAAAAAAATGCACTAAATCAATATCTTGAGCCTTGCTCATCATCCTAATATCTCACTTGTATTTAATGTGCACTAAAACACATACAAGTCACCTTATAGTCTTTATGAGATGTAGATTTTGATTTTGCCCTAAACTAGGGATCATGCATATCTATCTAGGCATTTTAAGAGTTATGATCATCCATCTAGGAAGTCACTTGCTAGGATCTTACTTGTTAGGGGATTCACCACTCGTTAGTAGATGTCATTGTCCTTAGTTGTAAGGAAATTAAAATAATGCATGATAATTTATGGCATACATCAAAATAGAAATAGTTTTCAAAAGAAAATATACTATAGCTACATGATGTATGTATGACATGCCATGGTATTTTTGTTGTTTTTCATAATAATTATGAATGTAAAATATGATGTCATGGCATATAATGGGAAAACAATCATGTCAATGTGCATAAATAAAATATACCTAGATAAAATATCTAAATATCCTTAATCCTTAGCTAAATCTAAAATTAAGCCTAGATTGCCTCTATTTCCCTCAAGAAAATGTCAAAACCAAACTTGGCATTTCTTTTACTCTTGATTAATTGTGTCAATTTAAATTAAGTTCAATTTCTCAAATTTTGGCATATTTTACTCTTTCAAAGAGTAAACAATAAGTCCTTTTCATTTTCAAAGGTTAACAATAACCTTGAAAATGCTCTCCAAGTGCCAATTTCATCAAGGTTGGGTTAACTACCCTTCCAATTAGAGTTGACACACTCTAGCCCATCTAAGGGGTAGAGAAAATGCTCCTAGGAACCAAACACCTATTAGTACTCCTTGGATGCTCTAGGTACTCACTAGGGATAACTTCCCTAGATACCTTCCTAATGACCTTTTTAGGCTTCTTAGAAGCCTTGGTCACTTCCACTAGGTCAATTTTAGGGATTGCCTCCCTTGCGACCTTCTTAGTGACTTTCTTAAACTTCTTAGAGGTATTAGTCACATTTTTTTGTTGCAAAGATACTCGTAGGGATAAATTCCCTTGTATCCTTGACTTGACTCCTAGACCTAGGGTTGGTCCCATAACTATATGAAACTTTATGATAAGAAGGGGCATCCTTCTTGGATTTGGATTTGTATCCCAAACCTCTATGGCCATAGGATGGATTTTGTGTTCCTATCCCTAGGTTATGCTCATTTTTCCCCTTAAAAATATTTTTCATTCTTTTTAGGATCTTTTCAATTTTATCAAGCCTTGACCTCAAGGCTTGATTTTCCAACCTTAAGTCCTTAGATTTGGATTTTTCTTTAAATCCTTGGGCATTTCTATTCTTGGGTTTCTATCTACTATCCTTAGTGTTCTTACCCAAGTAGTTATCTACCTTCCTAACCTTAGGTGAGGTAGTTTTAGCATGATAGGAAACATAATTTTCCTTAATTCTATCATGCCTCTCATTTTCATGATAAATAGTATTGAAATGATATAAATTTGAACTAGCATACTTTTTACCATGATTTAAAGAGATAGGCTCAATAAATGATACCTTGGGTTTTACCTTGGAAGCTCCCCCTTTACTTGTGCTTCCTCCTTTGACTTTGACCGACTTCTTCCCCTTTGGACATTGGCTTCGTTAATGTCCTTTTTGATAACACAAGAAACACACAATGTGTTCCTTACTCTTCTTTGTTGTGAGGGTGGTCTCGTTGGACTTCTCCTTACCCTTTAGTGTCGGTTGACTCTTTTTCTTAGTTAGCTTAGGGCATTTGCTCTTGTAATGCCCATGTTCCCTACACTCAAAGCATATAATATGATTTTTATTTTTAATTGAACTAGTTATACCTTCACGCGTAGGGATGGCACTTGATCCTCCATTTGATTTTGCTTGTGTTGTGGAGGTTGCCCCATCTTCTTCTTCACTTGACCTGGAAGTAGAAGCTTCTCCTTCTTCTTGGTCCAGTGTCAACGAATGTCTCTCCCCCTCAATCCTAGAGGTGGAGGCTTCTTCATCTTCATCTTGTACATGGAACAAAGAGTATGCTCCCTTTTTGCCCTTTTTCTTGCATTCCTTTGAAGATGAAGCTTCTTGGACTTATTCTTCGGATGTTGAGCATCTCTCAACCTCCGCGCCCTCTTCTTCTTCCTCTTGTTTCAATGAGTCACCCTCTTTGGATTCCTCTTGTATTTGTACAGTGAAGGAGATCTCATGAACCTTCGCCAATTTGCTCCAAAGTTCTTTAGTGTCTTCAAACTCTCCAATTTGAAATTGACCAATAACTTGGCCACCTTTTCATTTTCCTCGCTCCTTTGAATTTGCTCTTGACTCCATTTGCTCTTCTTGAGGATTTAGTCTTTTGAATTTTTTGGAGCTTCAAAGCCTTCCATTAGAGCAACCCATTGCTCTATCTCCATCATGATGAAATTTTTAATTTATGATTTCCAAGAATCGAAGCTTGTTGATGTGTATGATGGAGGCACCCTTGTGTCAAATCCTGTTGGTGCGGTTAGCACTAACGATTTAACCCAGGTTTTGATGAATGACAAATAGGTTAAGTTAGTTTTGTTGTTGTCTGACACTTTGATCGAGTGTGCAGGAGAAGTCCAGACAGGTCGACGGGCTGACCGGATGTCCAGCTAGGTCGACGGGCTGACCGGATAGCTGGCGAGAAGTCCAAGCGGGTCGACGGGCTGACCAGACGCTTGGAAAGAAGTCCAGCTAGGTTGACGGGCTGACCGGATAGCTGGCGAGAAGTCCAGACGGGTCGACGGGCTGACCGGACGTCTGGCAGGTAAGTGAGGTAAGTCACTGGAGGGGAGTGACTGTGAGGACGCGTTCCCGGGAAGGGGACATTAGGCGTCGATCCGGCTTAGATCCATTTCGGATGTCTAAGTCGAGATCGTGACTAGATTCCGGTCGCGAAAAGACGGAATCTAAGTCATACTCTTTTTATCCATCTGTTGAACTTTAACTGTGCTAACAATCTGTTTTACAGGATGTATATTTGCCTCGGACTAACTTTGTTTTGCAGGAAAAGGGAGTTTTCTGGAACAAGGTGGTCCGGGCGCCCGGAGGTCCGGGCGCCCGGAAGGCGAATTCTATCCAGCCAAGTCGTCGCCATGTGGAGCATCTCAGTTTGAGCAGTGAAGGAATCCAGGCGCCCGGAACAGCATATAAAAGAAGCACCAGGCAGGAGCTTCAGAATCAATCAAGCTGAGAACTCTTCTACTGCTGGTCTTGCTGCTCGACATTCAGCGCGACGCCAACAAAGCTCCGACACTACGCTCCGTTCTTTTCCCTTTTTGTCGGTATTTGTTTTCAGTTTTCATTAGCATTCCCTGTACAGTTCTTTTGTAATCATCATTTCGAATTGCTAGTGATTGCCCAACGAAAGTGGTCAAGGACCACGGGCGTTCGAGTAGGAGTCGTCACAGGCTCCGAACGAAGTAAAACCATTGTGTCTATTTTACTTTTCCGCTGCGTTTATACTCTTGTTTTTCGAATCGATATTCACCCCCCCCTCTATCGAATCCAACGGTTCTACAAGTGGCATCAGAGCCAAGTTCCGCTCTGATTTGGTGCAACCACCAATCAGACAGGGGGTGAATTTTTTTCTTTCAATTAATTCTAAAACTGGTGTATCGTTAACTTAAATTAGTGCAACACGAATCTAGATTTTTTTCTATTTTTTCTCTTCCCGCACTACTAATCCAAGACCAAGTCTTGGGATATTTTTTGGTTATTTACCTGTGCACAGAATGTCCCAACAAGAAGGATTCAGCACAGTGCGACCTCCACTCTTCAACGGGGACGACTTCCCGTACTGGAAGAAGGGCATGGAGGTCTACCTCAAAATAGACTTCGACCAGTGGATGAGCATTACGAGACCCTACAAAACTCCAGTGGACAACTCCGGGAATCTAGTGGATCCTGAAGACTGGACAGCAGATCTGAAAAAAAAAGCATCAACAGAAAATAAAGCGATCAACACTCTACAGTGCGGATTGACAAGAGAAGAACTGAACAGAGTCGGTCCACACAAAAACGCTAAAGAGCTGTGGGACAAGTTGATCGAGCTGCACGAGGGAACGAGCGACGCTAAGGTAACAAAACGAGACCTGCTTTTAAATAAAATTTTTAATATAAAAATGCAGGAAGGAGAAACAGCGAATCAACTCCACGCGAGGATCAAGGACATCCTCAACGGGCTTCATGCGATAGGCCACCAGATGGAGAACAGAGACTTAATAAGGTACGCATTAAACGCCTTTCCACGTAATAGTTTGTGGGCATCAATAGTGGATGCCTACAAAATTTCTAAGAATCTTTCTGAATTAAAATTAGACGAGCTTTTCTGTGAATTGGAATTACACGAACAAACTAATGCTGGAGCCGAGAAAGGTATAGCCTTATTTGCAGGTTCCTCCAAAGAGAAGAAAAGCAAGCCTGAACTTGAAGAAGACTCCGATCAAGATTCTGAAGACGAAGAACACCTGGTGAATTTGGTAAGAAAAATGTTCACCAGGAGAAAAAGGAGCTTCAGCAAAAAGGACCTTCAAAAGATCAGCTCTCCCTCTGAACAAAAGAACGTGACTTGCTACGGCTGCAACAAAAAAGGACATTACAAGAACGAATGCCCAAAACTAAAGTTCGACAAACCAAAGCCAACCAAAAAGAAGGCACTCAAAGCAACGTGGGACGACTCCTCGGACGAATCGGAGGAAGAAGAGCAGAAACATCAGAGCCACCTCACACTGATGGCCCGCGAAGCCGAAACAGAAAATGAGTCGGAAGATGAAGACGGGTCTGAACCCGAAACAAGCCACGAGTCCGTACTCGTTTCCGAAGGCTCGAATGAGGTATATTTTAATTTAAACAAAAAGTTTTTTAGAATCATTTCTTGTTTAAATAGTAAATTAACTAAAGTAGAAAATGAAAACAAATCACTTCTTGAGGAAAATCAAAACCTCAAGGAACAATTAAAAAATTCGAATCCAACTCAAGATCTAACACTTGAGGAAGAGAATTTATCATTAAAAAATGAAATAAACAATTTAAAGGAGATGTTAGAAAAATTCACAACAAGATCAAAAAATTTAGACTTAATCCTAAATAATCAAAAAGCATGTTATAATAAAACCGGACTAGGATATAAGTCGAATTCAAATAAAACCTTCAAATCATTAATAAGCCAATACAAGTCAACCAATCTAGCTTGGGTTCCGAAAGCGTGTCTGACCACGCAAGTAGGACTTAATCAATATTATATACCTAAAGAAAAAATACATTATATAAAAGTGAATAAACCAAACCAAAATCCAAAATACAAACCTAAATCAAATTCAAAATCTAAATAGTTTAAAAATCAAAAAAATTATCACCAAGTTAACTATAACTATAAAAAGAATCGACACAAGCCTAAAACCAAAATCTAAATTAATGGCCAATAATTCAGGGGGAGGCTCCAGAATAGCTGTCACCTCCAAAACTAACCTAGTAAAATAAACCAAACTACCTGGCAGGTAATTAGGATTAGTTAAAAAGAGACCAAGTTTAACTTGACTCATGGTACTGGTGAAGTTTTTGGATGATAGTACGTGAGGGAAGCTTGGGCATCGCATGTCTAGAAAGATATGGCTTCGATCTGGTGCATTTGGCCAAGTGGAACTGACCGAAGCTACCCTTAAACGAATCCTAACCAGTTAGACCAAGATTTAGTACTAAGTTCCGTGAATAGGACTATTCGGAAAACCTCGAAAGGTTGGTTACTTCTAATGATGTCCATGTGACACACCAAGCTTAGAAGTTTATCCGAAAAATGTCTATTTGTGGAAACCAAAGCTAAGTCTGAATCTAACACAAGTTAAACCAAAACTCTGTAATCAAACCAATTTCATCTCACAAAATCATAGGATTCCCTGATTGATAATATAGATCGGGTGAGATGAATAAGGCTTAAATTTTAAAGTTAAAAATTAATTTCAAATTTTAATTTTAAAATTAATTTCAAAATTTTAATTTTAAACTTAAAAATTAATTTCAAATTTTAATTTTATTTTAAAATTAATTTCAAAATTTTAATTTTAAACTTAAAAATTAATTTCAAATTTTAATTTTAAACTTAAAAATTAATTTCAAATTTTAATTTTAAACTTAAAAATTAATTTCAAAATTTTAATTTTAAACTTAAAAATTAATTTCAAAATTTTAATTTTAAACTTAAAAATTAATTTCAAAATTTTAATTTTAAACTTAAAAATTAATTTCAAATTTTAATTTTAAACTTAAAAATTAATTTCAAAATTTTAATTTTAAACTTAAAAATTAATTTCAAAATTTTAAATTTTAAACTTAAAAATTAATTTCAAAATTTTAATTTTAAACTTAAAAATTAATTTCAAATTCTAAATTTTAAACTTAAAAATTAATTTCAAAATTTTAATTTTAAACTTAAAAATTAATTTCAAAATTTTAATTTTAAACTTAAAAATTAATTTTAAATTTTAATTTTAAACTTAAAAATTAATTTCAAATTTTAAACTTAAAAATTATTTTTAAAATTTTAATTTTAAACTTAAAAATTAATTTCAAATTTTAAACTTAAAAATTAATTTCAAAATTTTAATTTTAAACTTAAAAATTAATTTCAAAATTTTAAATTTTAAATTATTTTAAATTTTAAACTTAAAAATTAATTTCAAAATTTTAATTTTAAACTTAAAAATTAATTTCAAAATTTTAATTTTAAACTTAAAAATTAATTTCAAATTTTAATTTTAAACTTAAAAATTAATTTCAAATTTTAAACTTAAAAATTAATTTCAAAATTTTAATTTTAAACTTAAAAATTAATTTCAAAATTTTAATTTTAAACTTAAAAATTAATTTCAAAATTTTAATTTTAAACTTAAAAAATTAATTTCAAAATTTTTAATTTTAACTTAAAAATTAATTTCAAAATTTTAAAATTTAAATTATTTTAAATTTTTAACTTAAAAATTAATTTCAAAATTTTAAATTTTAACTTAAAAATTAATTTCAAAATTTTAATTTTAACTTAAAAATTAATTTCAAAATTTTAAATTTTAAACTTAAAAATTAATTTCAAAATTTTAAATTTTAAACTTAAAAATTAATTTCAATGTTTTAATCTTAAACTTAAATTAATTTTAATTAATTTCAAAATTTTAAACTTAAATTAATTTCAAAATTTTAACTTTAATTTAATTTCAAAATTTTAATTTTAATTTCAAAACTCTTTTTTTTTAAAAAAAAAAAAATCAGTTTCAAAATATTTAATTCAAAATTTTAATTACAAAATTTTAAAACTTAACTCCAAAACCTAAAACTCTAACGAAAAAAAAAAATGCAGTCAAAAACCAGGGGCGGGCGCCCCTGGTATTCCCCTTCGGGGCGCCCGGAAGGGGATCCGGGCGCCCCGCCCTAGCAACCCCGGGCGCCCGGAAAGGATCCGGGCGCCCGGAGTCCCCTATAAATAAGGGGTAGCAGGCGCCCCCAATCTTTGCACCACTAATTCTCACTTTTGCCAAGGTTCACTCCGAACCTCAGTGCGAAAGTACTCTAAATCAAAATTTTCTTGCGGTGAAGACGCTGTTGCGATTCAACCGAGGTCGTCAGATCTTTATTTGTCGATGGCTCCTCGGTAAAAAATTCTTCCCCTCCCTAAAAATTTTATTAGAATTTGGTCTCTTATTTTGTTTCTTAGATTGTTTTATTATATATATATACAGTAGGAAACGAACAAATACTGGTGCTGGACCCTCCAATGCTAGTACAGACCCTAGGTTTCCCACAGACGAACTTAGGATTAAGTTTGAGTCAACCATTTATAAGGCTATTAGGACTACCTGCATAGATAGATCATTCTTTCTAAGGTCATGTCCCTCCGCTTTAGAGGTTATAGGCCACTATAATTTAAGGAACCTTGTCGAATGTACCAGTCCAATAAACATAAGTCTGTGTGCCGAATTTTGCAATAACCTAGTGAAAGTAGACGATCTCACCTATACCACTAGGGCAGCAGGCACTGATATCACATTTTCCCCTACGACTATCCGAGAGTTTTTAGAGTTGCGTCCATCTACTTGCTCCTTTTTGTGCTATCCTCCAAGGAATCTGCCATTCGGAGATCCCTACTCACATATTACTCTCGATACGATTTATTCGTATTTTTTCGGGGGTGAGAGAGATCCCACTGTGACACAGTTTAGGTCAGTAGAACTTCGGGTCCAGGACTACGCTCTTTATAGGGTTGTAGTCCTTTGCATTTTACCACTGACCACTCGGGACATCGCTGTGATGCGCCCATTCCATTCGTTCTTACTCTATGCCCTGATTCATAAGTTGGACATTGACATCAGCCTACATATCTTCTCCACCATTATCTACTCAGCTGGATTCGTGACTGATAGACGAGTCCATATGCCATTTGGTCACATTCTGACAGCCTATATGTCCTCGTTGCACATTGATGTCACTAGAGGAGACATTGCCCATATGACCGAGTTCGATGTTATAGCAGCTCTGAACTTCTCCCTAGCCGGTATCCAAATAGATAGAGATGACGGGACTATGTCTTGGCGGAGGGGGGCACAACACCAGCCCGATCCAGATGCACAGATGGACGAGTTCATGCTCGCACTATTTCCAGAGGAAGCCGCACCGGCTCCACCACCGCCCCGAGCTCGAGAACCACGACACGCTTCCCGCACTCTAGCCGACCGTATGACCGGACTAGAGAGAGCTATGGCGAGTCTCCAGCAGGAGAACTCTGATTTTCATCGGGACATTCGACGAGAGATAGCCGAGTTACGAGCTGCCGGGAATACCCGACACACTGAGCTGATGGCGCTTCTCCGATCCTTGGGATCTGGACCACCCCCTTCATCATCTCAGTAGATTTAGTTATGACTCACTTCTGTAGCTACACTACCTGTAAAAGATTTTGAATCTATCTAGTGATATTTCAGACTTACATCAATTATGCTCAATAGACTAGGAATTTTAAATTTCAAAATTGTTTTCAAAAATCACTCTTTCAAATTAAAAGTCAAATTTGGTTGTTTTCAAAACCTTCCATTTTTAGACTTTCAAAAACAGTTTTGGCCTTAGACTAGCTTGGAATCCATAGAAAGCATGCACCCATAGGGCTAGTTTTTGAGCATCTCACCAACACTTTAGGTTTACCTTGCGTGTGTTTGACAAACATAGAAAGGGGTGAGATGCATAGGCCAACTGTCTGGACTTAAGATGCTTATCTCAGTGCATCAGCATAAGTCTGGACGTTAAATACAAATCAGACAGTAATCACATTAAGTTCATCAGTCAAGTCAAAACACTAACTGGTTATAATCAACTTAATCTGACTAACCAAGTGAACGCTACTATCTTCTGATAGTTAGTTAGTACCTAATTGGTTAGACAACTGGTTAAAGATAAGTATCAAGTTCAGGGGGAGAAATTAACTTTTTATATTTAAAAAAAATGTGTTTTAAAACTAACTTATTTTAAAACACCAGTTTTCAAAAAGTTAAAATTAACTAAGTTTAATCCCACCTAATTTTAAAAAAAAAAAAAAAAAAACCTGATTTTAAAAGTTGAGTATAGCAAATTTACACTTATTCAGTTTTTGTAACATATATGCTTGAAAATTCAACTTTTCAAACTTAGCTTTTATCAAATTAGCCTTAAAAATTTATTCTGGCAAATATTTTACTTCTAGAAAAATTATTCTTACTTGTTTAAAATTTTTGCTTTGTTTCTAAAAATCGAAGTTGAAAATTTACCTTGTTGAAAAGTAAATGTTACTTAAACATGAAAAGTAAAATTAAAAAACCTGATTTGAAATTTTTTTAAAACTTAAACTTGATTAACTTTAAACTTATACTTTTTAAAATTCAACTTGTCTCCCCCAAGTCAACTTGACTATTTTTTTAACTTGGTGTTAAAAATTATACTTTTATCTTTCAATTTTGAACCAAACTTAGATATGTTTCAAAATTTGATTACTTTTTACAGTAACTCTACACTATGATTGTTTACCCTTGCTTATTTTTGATGAATACCAAAGGAGGAGGGTTAGGTGGTTAAGTTAGCTAAACCAATTTGAAAATACAGACTAACTTTAAAACCACATAAATGCATGTTGTTTCTTGCATATGTTTTCACTAACTTAACCAGGTTGTCATTCCATCAAAAAGGGGGAGATTGTTGGTGCGGTTAGCACTAACGATTTAACCCAGGTTTTGATGAATGACAAATAGGTTAAGTTAGTTTTGTTGTTGTCTGACACTTTGATCGAGTGTGCAGGAGAAGTCCAGACAGGTCGACGGGCTGACCGGATGTCTGGCACGAAGTCCAGCTAGGTCGACGAGCTGACCGGATAGCTGGCGAGAAGTCCAAGCGGGTCGACGGGCTGACCGGACGCTTGGCAAGAAGTCCAGCTAGGTCGACGGGCTGACCGGATAGCTGGCGAGAAGTCCAAACGGGTCGACGGACTGACCGGACGTCTGGCAGGTAAGTGAGGTAAGTCACTGGAGGGGAGTGACTGTGAGTACGCGTTCCCGGGAAGGGGACATTAGGCGTCGATCCGGCTTAGATCCATTTCGGATGTCTAAGTCGAGATCGTGACTAGATTCCGGTCGCGGAAAGACAGAGTCTAAGTCATACTCTTTTTATCTATCTGTTGAACTTTAACTGTGCTAACAATCTGTTTTACAGGATGTATATTTGCCTCAGACTAACTTTGTTTTGAAGGAAAAGGGAGTTTTCTAGAACAAGGTGGTCCGGGCGCCCGGAGGTCCGGGCGCCCGGAAGGGATCCGGGCGCCCGGAAGGCGAAATCTATCCAGCCAAGTCATCGCCACGTGGAGCATCTCGGTTTGAGCAGTTACGTCACATTCCAGGCGCCCGGAAGGAATCCAGGCGCCCGGAACAGCATATAAAAGAAGCACCAGGCAGGAGCTTTAGAATCAATCAAGCTGAGAACTCTTCTACTGCTGGTCTTGCTGCTCGACATTCAGTGTGACGCCAACAAAGCTCCGACACTACGCTCCGTTCTTTTCCCTTTTTGTCGATATTTGTTTTCAGTTTTCATTAGTATTCCCTGTACGATTCTTTTGTAATCATCATTTCAAATTGCTAGTGATTGCCCAACGAAAGTGGTCAAGGACCACGGGCCTTCGAGTAGGAGTCGTCACAGGCTCCGAACGAAGTAAAACCATTGTGTCTATTTTACTTTTCCGCTGCGTTTATACTCTTGTTTTTCGAATCGATATTCACCCCCCCTCTATCGAATCCAACGGTCCTACAAATCCGAGTCCACCTTAGAATTCTATCTTGAAGTTGAGCTCTTGATGAATTATTTGACTTGATGAATTTTGCTCCAACTTCTTCACCCTCTAGCCTTTTTGCCCCTTTCGACGATGATTCCGGTGAAGAGCGACCTCACTCTGATACCACTTGTTAGAGTCATTTGGTGCTAGAGGGGGTGAATAGCTCGTCACGCGTCTCGTTACTTGCTTCTTGGTGATGATATGCAGCGAAATGAACAGGAAACAAAACTTACAATGCTAACATAAGGATTTACTTGGTATCCACCTCAAGATGAGGTGATTAATCTAAGGATCCACACACACGAGCACTCTTCACTAAGAAAATACTCCTTCTCGGTAACTACCGGAGGTGGAGAAACTTCGTATAACACTCACACATACAACACTCAACACAAGAAGAAAAATACAATGAATACAAGTGTAAAACCCTCTCTTCTTGCTTACTTGTTGCTTGTTGTTGCCTCTTGAACCTTGAAAGTGCACCAGCACTTGCCCCCAAGAGCCTTCAAGAATTGGCTGTAAGTGTCAAGGAAGAGTGTGTGAAGATCGCGAGAAGTGTTGCGGAGAAGAAGCTCTCCAACGGCTATATACCTCGCGCTCCTAGGGCTCCCAATCGATTGCCACGTTAGATCTACGCCATCCCAGCCGTCCATCTCTCGCTTCCTGCGCATTGGTCGAATCCCAATTGATTGACTTATCGATTGGGGAGGCCTGAATCGATCGACCAATCGATTCAGAGCGCCCCTTTGCTCTTTGCAGAAAATTCGGAATCGATTGACCAATCGATTATGTCTGCCTCGCGTTCTAACGACAAAAACTGAGCCCAATCGATTGGCAGCATTTAATCAATTAACTGATCAATTCAGAAGCTCACTGTTCACTCAGAAACTCTTCCAATCGATTGACAAATAGATTGGGGAAGTTTTGATCAATAAATCAATCGATCAAGACAATTTATGCACCAAATCGGGTCAACCAATCGATTGGCCAATTGATTGGTAAGTATAAAAATGTGTAGAGCTTGAAACAAGATTTGTTTCACATCCAAAATCACCTCATTCTGATATCTGAGTCAAAAGTTATACCCTTCGGAAGTTTACTACGTCTGAAATTCCTAGTTCCATGCCAACTCCCTATTGGACTTATGATCGCTAAGTGTTCGGTCAACTTTTAACCCATCTAGACTTTCTCTTTGCCAACTTATCGTTGGACTTCTGATCACCAACTGTGGTCCTCCTTGAC
The DNA here is from genome assembly GCF_018446385.1 of Zingiber officinale. Lineage (NCBI taxonomy): Eukaryota > Viridiplantae > Streptophyta > Magnoliopsida > Zingiberales > Zingiberaceae > Zingiber > Zingiber officinale. The sequence goes on along the minus strand of NC_055996.1, from coordinate 47,871,311 downwards.
CCACTTAGATTTACTGTCTCGTGCCAAGTGTCTGGTCCTCCATGACCCACTTAGACTTCCTTCCACCAGATGTCCGGTCTAAAGGCGTTGGAATTCTCTTCTGTTTCAATTTCCCTGTACAAAAATTGTACAAGTATAGAACTTTTCCTAGCAACCCGCATGTTCGATCAGACATGTGTTTGATCAATCAAGCAAGTTCTTGACGGATAAAAGCACACCTTGATCGAAGTACAAGATTGCTGGCCTCTTGTGTTGGTATTCAAAATTGATACAAAGAAAACTAAACTAATTACGCAGTGGAATCAAAGAACTAGTTGTACCTTTCCTTTGTAGCTAAAGACCTATTGATCTTCTTCTATATTCCTCTCCTCTTCTTGGACGTCGTGTGGACGACGATCTACCAAGACAAAACCCACCCTTCTTCTCTTCTTTATTTCCAAACCGGCGACCACCAAAAGGAGGCTCTAGGATGGGCGCCCTCTCCTCCAAGCCGTTAGCCCTAAGGTGGAGTTGGAAGAGATTTGTGCCACCGACCCTAAGGTGGAGAAGAAGAACCTTGTGTCACTGGCCCTAAGCAAGAGAGAAGGAGAACCTTGTGCCGCCGACCCTAAGCAAGAGAGAAGGACAACCTTGTGTCGTCGGCCCTAAGAAAGAGAGTTGTGGAAAACTTATATTTAGGGGGTGCCACCTCCCCTTTTTATAACCCTTACCATCGGTTATAAAGAAAGAAAAATAACAGAATTCTGTTTAGAAAAAATCTCTCTTTTTATAATCGAATTCTGTTGGGGTGGATGTGAGGTTTTATATAGAGGCTACAACAGGGACCAAGAGGAGAAATTAGTTTAGGCCTCCTGATGAGCTTGAGCTTCCTATGTTCGGCCCGAACACCCAGCTCAAGTCCATCAATAATAACTCAAACCACTAAAGGGTTATTATTGAACTACCACACCAATCCCATATTACAATATGGGCTCCTTCTTATCATGAACGCGTTAATCTCCCCGTGTTTAAGATATCGTATGTCCATTAATTAAATGAGTTACTAACAACTCAATTAATTAACATCTGATTCCAAGAGTAATACCACTCAACTTTATTATCATGTTGTACTAAGTCCACCTGTAGGGTTTACATGATAATCCTTATGAGCTCCTCAAAGGGACATCATCAGCCTAAATAATTAGGACACAGATTCCTTCTATAATCAACAACACACCATATAAATAGTACTATCTCCCAACTCATCGGGCCTATTGATTTAACGAATAAATCTCACCCATTGATAAGTTAAAGAAATAAATACTAAGTATACGTGCTTGTTATTATATAGGGATTAAGAGGACACACATCCATAATAACAGAGGTTATGTTCTTTTATGTAGTTAGTACAAATCAAACAATCTCAAACGGTCCTGCTCAATACACACATAGTGTACTAGTGTAATTTTATAGTCAAGACAGACTAATACCAAATTACACTACAATCTTTCCAATGGTTTGTCCCAATCCATCTTGGTTGTGAGATACTATTTATAATTTATAAGGAATCGATAACGTGATCTTCTATGTGGCACCACACACCAAGTTATCTACAATATAAATTAAATGGGAAACTGCATTAACATATATATAAATATAAAATGCAAACATTTGACCGAGGTAATTCTCATTTCAAAATATTTCAAAACATATGTTCATACAAAAGCTAGGCTTATAGCATACATCCCAACAATCTCCCACTTATACTAAAAGATTATGTTGCCATAAATGCTGCCATACATCTGATTCTCATCCCCTCAACATGCCTATCAAAATCTCTCGCCAGAAGGGCCTTAGTGAAAGGATCTGCCAGGTTAACTGCTGATGTAATCTTGGCGACAACAACCTCTCCTCGTTTTATGATGTCTCGTAACAGGTGGTACTTGCGCTCAATGTGTTTACTTGCCTTATGGGCTCATGGTTCCTTCGAGTTTGCTACTGCACCACTATTATCACAATCAATTGTGATAATTTTGGCCAATCCAGGAATCACATCTAAGTCCATCAAGAAGTTTCTGAGTTATACAGCTTCTTTGGCTGCTTTAGAGGCTGCCACATACTCAGCTTCCATGGTGGAGTCTGAAATACATTTCTGCTTAACACTCCTCCATGCTATGGCTCCACCTCCCAAAGTAAATGCATACCCCGAGGTTGATTTACTACTGTTCCTATATGATTGGAAGTTCGAATCCATGTAACCCACATGGAGCAAACCATCTGCCTGGTAAACCAGCATATAATCTCTAGTCCTTTTCAGGTATTTTAATATATGCTTTACGACAGTCCAATGTCCCGATCCTGGGTTACTTTGATATCTGCTAACCATGCCAACGGTAAAATAGATATCTGATCTCGTACATAGCATCGCAAACATTAGGCTTCCTATAGCCAAAGTATAAGGAACTGCCTTCATTTCCTCTATCTCCTTTGGTGTCTTAGGACATATTTCTTTAGATAAAGGTACTCCATGCCGAAAAGGCAGAAAACCTTTCTTGGAGTTTTGCATGCTAAAATGAGCTAGGATAACATCGATGTATGAAGCTTGGGATAAGCACAACATCCTTTTCTTGCGATTCCTTATTACTTTGATCTCAAAAATATGTCCACATTCTCCCAAGTCCTTCATATCAAATTGCTTGGACATCTATACCCTTACGTCTGACAACACTTTGACATTATTGCCAATGAGAAAAATGTCATCTACGTATAGTATAAGAAATACCACCACATTTTTGTCACTTTTCTTGTATACACAAGACTCATCCAGACACTAAATGAATCCATAAGATTGGATCACTTCATCAAACCAGATGTTCCAAGATCTCAAAGCTTACTTTAGTCCATAAATGGATCGATTGAGCTTACAAACAAGATGCTCTTTGCCCTTCGCAATGAATCCCTTTGGTTGCTTCATATAGATGTTTTCTTCAAGACTTCCGTTAAGGAAAGCTGTCTTGATATCCATTTGTCAAACCTCATAATCCATATGAGCAGCAATAGATAAAAGAATTCGGATAGACTTATGCATGGCTACCGGCGAAAAAGTTTCCTCATAATCGATTTCCTCTTTTTGAGTATACACCTTCGCAACAAGCCTCACTTTAAAGGTTTCCACCTTCCCGTCTGTTCCTCTTTTCCTTTTGTAGACTCATTTACATCCAATGGTTTTTACACCATTTGGTGGTTCTATAAGCTCCCAGACCTGATAATAATGCATAGATTTTATTTCAGAGTTCATTGCACTTTGCCAAGATGCTGCATCTTTATCTTGGAGTGCTTCATCATATGTCCAAGGATCAGCTTCATGTTCACCAGGGATCAAGTTCGAAGACTCTCCCAAAAACATGAATCTTTCAGGTTGCCTAACAACTCTCCCACTACGACGAGACACTACCTGTAATTGTGCATCATTTGTGACACGTGTTGCAATTACTTGTGGTATCTCATCTTGTACTGTTAGTACTAAAGTAGAAGTGTCCTCTCTTATTTCTCAAGAATAATTTTACTCATGGGCTTGTGGTTCATTACATAGTCCTCTTCTAAAAATCAGGTATTAGTGCTAACAATGACCTTATGATCTTTAGGACTATAAATCAAACCACTTTTCGTTCCTCTAGGATATCCCACGATCAAGCGAACTTCTGTACGTGATTCCAACTTATCAGCGTCTCTCTTCAGCACATGTGCTGGACTACCCCAAATCCGAATATGTTTCAAACTAGGCTTACGCCCATTCCATAATTTTATGGGAGTAGAGGGTACTAACTTAGAAGGTACCAAGTTCAGAATGTACGCCGTCATTTCCAGAGCATATCCCCAAAATGAATTTGGTAATTCTGAATAACTCATCATTGATCTAACCATTTCCATAAGAGTTATATTCTTTCGTTCTGCCACACCATTCTATTGGGGTGTACCAGGTGCAGATAATTGAGATTGAATCCCGGCCTCTAATAAGTAACTCCTGAACTCTCCTAAGAGGTATTCTGCACCACGATCAGACCGTAGTGTCTTGATACTTTTACCATTACGTTTCTCCACATCAGCCTTGTACTCTTTGAACTTATCAAAACACTCAGACTTGCGGCGCATCAAGTAAATGTACTTATATCTCGAATAGTCATCTATAAAAGAGATAAAATATTTGAAACCACCTCTTGCCTGGATAGTCATAGGCCCACACAAATCAGAATGAACCAATTCCAACACTTCTTTGGCTCATACCCCTTTTTCTTACTTGGTCATTTTTCCTTCCAAGTAAGACTCGCAGGTCGGAAAGTTTTCCACTACCAATGAACCCAAAGGTTCATCGGCTATTAACCTTATATGCTCGGTAATATGACCCAACCTTAGATGCCAAAGATATGTTTGGTTCATTTCTGAAGGTTGCTTTCTCTTATTAGAATTAGAAGATGTGTTATTAATTTTCATTTGTTGCATCGTGAGAGTTATTGGATTAAGAGTATATAAATTGTCAACCAACGCACCAAAACATATAACCATCCTATTTTTCTTGACAACCACTTTGTCATTGAAAGAAACAGAATATCCATCCATAAATAATTTAGAAACTGAAATCAAGTTCTTTCTAAAATATGGTACGTAAAGATAATTTTTCAAAATCAAATTTTTATTCCTATCAAAAGATAAATAAACATCTCCCACTACAATAGCCACCACTCTCATAGCATTGCCCATGTAGACGGTGTTCTCCCCTTCATGTAGTCATCTAGTTTCCTGGAACCCCTGCAATGAATTACAGACATGATCAGTGTCTCCCGTATCTACACACCAGGTACCGGTAGATAACACCTCTAAACATGTTTCAACAACTAATGAATAAGATATACCTTTATTGTTCTCCTTTCTGTAAGAACAGTCCTCCTTCCAATATCCAGAATGCTTGCATGTAAAGCACTTGCCCTTCGCCTTCTTCACACCTGCCTGCGGCCCAGTCCCCTGAGGTCGAATCACTTTCTTTGTTGAACCAACTTGTTTCTTATTCTTCTTTCCGCCTTTCGGCTTAGAGGCAAAAACATTTTCAACAATGTGAACTTGAGAACTTTGACGAAATAGCCCTTCTACCACTTGGAGTTCTATCAGAAGTTCCGCCAACGAATAAACCCTTTTGTTCATGCTGTAGTTCAGGTGGAACTGCTCAAAACTCTTGGGCAGCGTTTGGAGAATGATATCGACCTAGGTTTCTCCATCAATTTTAGCTCCAAGGACTTCCATCTCATTCAAATGAGCCATCATCTTGAGGATATGATCGCTTACGGGTGTCCCCTCAGTCATGGTGGTCGTTATTAAATTTCTCATGGCCTCTTGCCTGACAGCCCGATTTTGGTGTCCAAAGAGTTCCTTGAGATTGAGCATCATGTCATAGGCAGTGGGTAGGGTCTGATGCTGATGTTGCAGCACATTTGACATAGAAGCCAAAATGTAGCATCGCGCTATCTCATCTGCCTTGCCCCATTTCCTATGTCTCTCTATCTCCTCTTCACTAGAATCCTTATCAGGCACGCTAGGACAGACCTCAAGAAGTATGAACTTGTATTCTTCAGCAGTTAAGACAATGTCCAAGTTCCGTTTCCAATCAATATAATTTGGACCAGTAAATTTATTTTCTCTTAAAATAATAGTAAGAGGATTGAAAACCATTTTAAAATCCTGAGAATCACAAAATAAAATATTTGGTCAAAACTTTAGAATTTAAAATAATATTGATTTCTCAAACAATATAATTTAAATTCACCAATACCTCAAAATACCATGAATTTCGTATGTCACGATAGTGTGGACGTTAATAATTCAAACATTTGTAAGAGAAGGTTTTACCCATTAATTTTATTATCTTGTCAACCTAACTTTATGACAAATAAAATTAATTGTTGGTTCATCTTCGGTCACATAAATAATAGCAGTGACTCCGATGGGGAGGATACTATTAAATGTGCCTAAGTATATACCATTACTTGATACTGTTAGGATCCTTCGTACGGCTAGAGAGGGGGGGTGTGAATAGCCGACCCCAAATCTCGCGTTTCTTCCTACAATTTGTCAGCGCAGCGGAAAAACAAATAAGGAAACGAAAACAAGAAGATCAAACCTCAACGCGTTGATGTAACGAGGTTCGGAGATGATACTCCTACTCCTCGGCGTGTCCGTAAGGTGGACGAAGCCTCTCAATCCGTCGGTGGATGAGTCCCCGGAAAACCGGCTAATACAATATACTCCTTGTGGGTGGAGAAACCTCGCCACAATATTCTTGCAACAGCAAGAAAGGAATACAACAAGAAATACAAGAAGACAAGAACAATGAATGTAAAAACACAGGTTTTCTTGCCTCCTCGCCGACTGGATTCGTTGAAGCAGCAGCTCCTCAGAACACCTACAACAGCAGGATATCCCAGTCGAGAAGCTCACGCGAAGCTTGCGAAGAAGAGCTCAACAAAGCTCAAGCACCAGAATAGCAGCTCTGTAGCAGAAGAGAAGAGGAAGAAGTTGTCGCGCAGCAGCCCTCGACCCCTTTATACCTGCGAAGAAGACAGCGAAGAAACTAGCCGTTGCGTCGCCATATATTCTCCATGGTCCACTAATCGATTGGGTCCCGATGTCAAGTGCAAGTGAAGAACTTCATGCGTACTCTGATCGACTGCAGCGATCGAATAAGTGGTCAATGGCTCGATGTCACCTAGGATTAATGGTACGAGACATCTATCGGTCCCCGCATGAAGAACATCTGATCGATGCATGGACGATACGCTTTCTTTCGCCTCTCACTTGCGATCGGTCACCGATCGATCAAGAATCAACAGAGAGTTTCGATATCCGATCGGTCACGGTGATCGAGCAAACAAGACACCGATCGGTCGGTGACCGATCCAGAGCTTGGTTTTTGCCCAAACTAAGTCCCAAGACTTCCAAACCAATATCCGGTCAACCTTGACCTATTGGTACTTCATCCCTAGCATCTGGTCACTCCCTTGACCTGCTAGAACTCCCTGCCAAGTGTCCGGTCAATCCCTTTGACCTACTTGGACTTTCCAACACCAGAAGTCCGATCATCCCTGATCCATCTGGATTTTCCTTGCCTGGCTTCACTCACCGGGATTTCCACACCGCCTAACATCCCAGTTAGGACTTTCTCACTGCCTGGCTTCACTCACCAGGACTTTCCCACTGCCTGGCTTCACTCACCAGGACTTTCCCATTGCCTAACATCCCAGTTAGGACTTTCCCTCGTGCCAAGCTCCCTGCTTGGACTTCTCCGTGCCAAGTCTCCATACTTGGACTTTTCCAGTGCCAAGTCTCCATACTTGGACTTTTCCCATGCCAAGTCTCCATACTTGGACTTTTCGCGTGCCAAGCTCCCTGCTTGGACTTTTCCGTGCCAAGTCTCCATACTTGGACTTTTCGCGTGCCAAGCTCCCTGCTTGGACTTTTCCGTGCCAAGTCTTCATACTTGGACTTTTCCCGAATCAGGTCAACCAGGTCAACCTTGACCTACGGTTGCACCAATAATCTTCCAAACATCTATTCTTGTCCCACATCAAGAATAGAACTCTCTCACGAGTGTCAAACATCAACATGCAACACAACTAGGTCAACCTTGACCTAAGGTTGCACCGACAATCTTCCCAAGTCAAACATCAAAATACAACTCGAGTCACGTCAACTCGAGTCGGGTCAACCAGGTCAACCTTGACCTAAGGTTGCACCAACAATCTCCCCCTTTTTGATGTTTGACAAAACCATAATCAAGTTAGGTTAACCCGATAACCTAACTTAGGTTTTCAATCATCTTCCAATGTCCAATGTTCTTTCCTTGAACATTCTCTGGACATTCTCCCCTTAGGTTAACCCAATAACCTAACTTGGGCTCTCCAATAATTCTCCCCCTTTTTGACACACATCAAAAAGAATTCCAATGTTCTTCCTTGAACATTCCTTGACATTCTTTCCCTAGCTTAGGTTAACCCGATAACCTAACTTGGGTTCTCCAATAATTCTCCAATGAACACTCTCCCCTTTTTGACACACATCAAAAAGAACAAGGAGGGTGTCAAGGTCAAGAGTTTCTTCCTAATGAAAGTCCCATACTTTTCATTGAAACTCTTAATTTCCCCCTTGATACTAAACTCATATCACTATTAGTGATAATCCCATATCACTAATCCTTAAAAGTCTTAAGGAGTAAAAACTCCCTCTAAAAGTCAACTCCCCCTTGACAATTAGGTAAAACTCCCCCTAAAGGTCAACTCCCCCTTGACCATTGCACCAACAATGTCTTGGAGAGTTTCAAACCTTTAGAAACCCGAAACTCAACTCCCAAAAACTGAAATTTCAGACACATGCTGAAAATCAGAAACTGGCACGCACTGATCGGTCCTCAGACCGATCAAAAAGCCCCCTGGATCGGTCCCCAGACCGATCCATGCTTCATTGATCGCATTGGATCGTCACTGATCGGTCACCAGACCGATCAGAACTTCCCTGGATCGGTCCGGTGACCGATCCACACTCTGAAATCAGAGATTTCTGATTTCCCTTCCCGGAAATTCAGAAACTCCTAAAAAATTCTAGAAAATTCGAAAAAATGTGAAATTTTGAGGATACATTCCTCATAACATATACTATCATGGAAAAATAGTTTTCTATGAGAATAACTTCCATTTTCGAATCTTGATACAAAATTCAAAAACTTTGAAATAGTTCAAAGTTAAGTCAACTTTGTATCACAATGTTCAATGATGAATGCTATCACTAGGAAAGCTTCATCAAGGTTTTTCAAAACAATTTTGAAATGATTTCAAACCCTTTAATTTGGGACCACAATCTTAGGGCTATATGTACATGACTTGTACACAAGCTTTCCCTATGATCCCCCATATCTTGAATTAGGCTCATCTAGGTACAAGAGCTATGCACCTTGATCCTAATTCATGATCCTAATATCTCACACACATCTAGAGTGTATCAAGCACATCCATGTCAATTTTGATGTGAGATATGGGTTTAGGTATCTTAGGCTAAGGTCTCATGCATTTTCTAAACACAAATTTGATCTCAATATCAAAATGTGTTTTTCATCCTTAAATCAATTCAATTGATTATTAATGCAAGAGATGATGACATGGCATAAAATGGTATCATAAATGAGAACATGTGCCAATGTCATGATGTCATGGCATAAAGTTTGAAACTAAACTAACACATGACATATAAACTAGCCTAAGTATTATCATGACATTTCAAATGATAATAAGACTAAATATGATGTCATGACATGTGAGGGCAAACAATCATGGCAAGATTTAGCATAGATAAATATACCTAGATTACCTATCTAAGTATCCTTAACCACTTTGCTAACTTAAAATCTAACCCTAGATTGCCCATATATCCCTAAGAGAAAACCAAAATCCCAATTATGGTATTTCTCTAGGTTTTCTTAAATTGTGCCAAATAAGATTGAAATTGATATTTTTCAAATATGGCACAATTTACTCTTTAAGGAGTAAATAATAATTCTTTTTCATTTTCAAAAGTTATCAAAACCTTGAAAATGCTCCTTGAGTGTCAATTTCCTCAAAGTTGGGTTAACTACCCTTCTAATTGGAGTTGACACTCTCTAACCCATCTATGGGGTAGAGAAGATGCTCCTAGGAACCCAATACCTATTAGAGCTCATTGGGTTCACTAAATATTCACTAGGGATAACTTCCCTAGCAACCCTCCTAATGACCCTCTTAGGCTTTGAAGTCTTGGTCATTTGGGTCTCATCAAGGTCAACTATAGGGGCGACTCCCCTTGTGACCTTGGTAGTGGTCTTCCTAGCCCTAGGTTTTGTTCCATAATCGAATGGAACATTATGATAAGTGGGCTTGACCACTTGGGACTTAAGTTTGTGACCCAAACCCTTTTTGTCCTTGGACATTGGTTTTTGACCCTTAAACCCTAGAGATGACTTCTCCAAGTTCTTAAGAACATTTTCCAAAGTATCAAGTCTTGACCTCAAGACTTGATTCTCCTTCTCTAGTACCTCAATTTTTGATTTGTCATTTTTCTTTGAGGCATTCCTAGGCATGTGTCTAGTTGATTTGGGATTCCTACCTAGGTTCTCCTTAACCTTAGAAGTGTTAATCCTAGGGTTGGTATTTCTAGTGTTATCCTTACCTAGGCTAACATGTTTAGCTCCTAAGCACATGTATTGGTTCCTAAAGTTAACACACTTATCATTATTAACAATTGCAACAAAACTACTAGCATGAGTTTTATTAGAATTGCAATAATGAACCTTAGAGATTACCTTAGGGTTTGCCTTAGCTCCCCCTATCGATGTGCTCGGTCTCTTGTCCTTGTGAGATTGCCTCCCCCTCGGACATTGGCTCCTATAGTGTCCCCTTCGCTTGCATTGGAAACACACCACGTGCTCCTTGCCCTTGCGTGTCGGGACTCCGGCTCCCTTGACTTTTGGCGCCGGTGGAGTCTTTCTAACCCTCTTTGGACACTTACTCTTGTAGTGCCCAAATTCCCTACACTCAAAACACATTATATGCAATTTACTTGAACTTAAAGTGTTTGAGTTACCTAGGGTTGAGGATGAATGGATGCTCTCTTCTTCATCCCTCCCGGAGGTAGAAGCTTCTTCTTCGTGCTCCGATCTTGAAGAAGAACTCACTTCCTCTTCTTCTTTAGATGTTGAGTAACCCTCAACTTCCAATTTGCTCCCTTCATGATGTGAGCTACTTGGCTCACTAGGCTCCTCTTCATGACTTGAAGTGGAGCTCTCTTCATGGTACTTGGCCAAGTTATCCCATAATTCCTTGGCATTGTTGTAACCTATCTTACACAAGATGTTAGTAGGCAATGAAAATTCAATTATTTTCGTTACCTCTTCGTTGATTTCGGATTTGTGAATTTGTTCTCTTGTCCACTCCTTCTTCTCAAGTGGTTTTCCTTCCTTATCCACCGGAGGAGTAAATCCTTCTTGTACACAAAACCAATTCATTATGTTAGTCATAAGAAAATACTTCATCCTTACCTTCCAATACGCGAAGTCGCCGCATTCGTAGAAGGGTGGAATGGTGACGTCTTCTCCATAGAGATCCATTCTCTAGCTTTGCTCCCACGGGTGTTGATCCGATGAAGAGCGAACCTTCGCTCTGATACCACTTGTTAAGATCCTTCGTACGGCTAGAGAGGGGGGGTGTGAATAGCCGACCCCAAATCTCGCGTTTCTTCCTACAATTTGTCAGCGCAGCGGAAAAACAAACAAGGAAACGAAAACAAGAAGATCAAACCTCAACGCGTTGATGTAACGAGGTTCGGAGATGATACTCCTACTCCTCGGCGTGTCCGTAAGGTGGACGAAGCCTCTCAATCCGTCGGTGGATGAGTCCCCGGAAAACCGGCTAATACAATATACTCCTTGTGGGTGGAGAAACCTCGCCACAATATTCTTGCAACAGCAAGAAAGGAATACAACAAGAAATACAAGAAGACAAGAACAATGAATGTAAAAACACAGGTTTTCTTGCCTCCTCGCCGACTGGATTCGTTGAAGCAGCAGCTCCTCAGAACACCTACAACAGCAGGATATCCCAGTCGAGAAGCTCACGCGAAGCTTGCGAAGAAGAGCTCAACAAAGCTCAAGCACCAGAACAGCAGCTCTGTAGCAGAAGAGAAGAGGAAGAAGTTGTCGCGCAGCAGCAGCCCTCGACCCCTTTATACCTGCGAAGAAGACAGCGAAGAAACTAGCCGTTGCGTCGCAACGGCTAGAACCCTGATCGGTCTACGGACCGATCAGGCCCTGTGCTGATCGGTCCCCAGACCGATCAGTTAGTCCACAGAACCTTCTGTGCGTACTCTGATCGGTCTGTGGACCGATCAGGCTACAGCTGGATCGGTCCACAGACCGATCCCAACTCTGGCTGTGCTTCCGCGACATCGTCTCCTGATCGGTCCCCAGACCGATCAGGACATGGCCTGATCGGTCTGTGGACCGATCAGCCTGCCTTTCTTTTCGCCTCTGTTCGCTTGCTGATCGGTCACCAGACCGATCAGAGCAAACAAGGTATCACTGGATCGGTCTGGTGACCGATCCAGAGCTTGGTTTTTGCCCAAACCAAGTCCCAAGACTTCCAAACCAATATCCGGTCAACCTTGACCTATTGGTACTTCATCCCTAGCATCTGGTCACTCCCTTGACCTGCTAGAACTCCCTGCCAAGTGTCCGGTCAATCCCTTTGACCTACTTGGACTTTCCAACACCAGAAGTCCGATCATCCCTGATCCATCTGGATTTTCCCTTGCCTGGCTTCACTCACCAGGATTTCCACACTGCCTAACATCCCAGTTAGGACTTTCTCACTGCCTGGCTTCACTCACCAGGACTTTCCCACTGCCTGGCTTCACTCACCAGGACTTTCCCATTGCCTAACATCCCAGTTAGGACTTTCCCTCGTGCCAAGCTCCCTGCTTGGACTTCTCCGTGCCAAGTCTCCATACTTGGACTTTTCCAGTGCCAAGTCTCCATACTTGGACTTTTCCCATGCCAAGTCTCCATACTTGGACTTTTCGCGTGCCAAGCTCCCTGCTTGGACTTTTCCGTGCCAAGTCTCCATACTTGGACTTTTCGCGTGCCAAGCTCCCTGCTTGGACTTTTCCGTGCCAAGTCTTCATACTTGGACTTTTCCCGAATCAGGTCAACCAGGTCAACCTTGACCTACGGTTGCACCAATAATCTTCCAAACATCTATTCTTGTCCCACATCAAGAATAGAACTCTCTCACGAGTGTCAAACATCAACATGCAACACAACTAGGTCAACCTTGACCTAAGGTTGCACCGACAATCTTCCCAAGTCAAACATCAAAATACAACTCGAGTCACGTCAACTCGAGTCGGGTCAACCAGGTCAACCTTGACCTAAGGTTGCACCAACAGATACTTAGTCCATTAATTAGGATTATGCCCCTTCAAATGGAGAAGATCACACATACTTAAATAATTTCCTATAATCATCCATAGAGGAAGTTTGATCTAGTGATCCGTAAACAAATTCATCCGATATGGAGGAAGACACTTAAAGCCAACGCGCAAGTTTGAATACATCACTTACAAACCAGTAATGGAGACCATGAAATTTATTTAAATAATCCCTCTCCTACTTAGTTATTTAAATTGAGGAATTTTAACATACACACACATCACAGCACACAGCATCACAGCACATAAAAACAACATATAAAGGCAATAAATATGAAAATAAAATTTCCAACTATTATGGCCTCATCTATCGCTGTCCTCCAATATGCTGCCAATGGATCAAGCCGTCGCATCTATCTTGCTTCCTTCCTCGCCGCGCCTCCGTTCCTCAAAATAGCACCACGCATAGCAAGGATACAAGGCCCAACAAAAAGAAATAAAAATTTACATTTATCGATCCTATATTCCAAAAAAGAATTTACATGTAATATAGATCGAACAAAATGTAAAAATAATACAGCAACCAGATATACTTAATTATTACAATCATGTACAACACAAAATAACCTCGACATGCCTGATGGTTCAAATCATACATCAACACACAAAGTCATAATAGTTGGACCTAGGATGCCTGCAACCACTGAGTTAATCTTTCTTGCACATCCTACTATTATTCTGCCTAGACTTATATATGAGCAGTGCATAATTTAACTGAAAACCAATCACACAAAGCCAGAAACCTTGCTTTGATACCACTTGAAGGCGCTGGAATTCTGTTCTGTTTCAATTTTCCTGTACAAAAATTGTACAAGTATAGAACTTTTCCTAGCAACCCGCATGTTCGAACAGACATGTGTTTGATCAATCAAGCAAGTTCTTGACGGATCAAAGCACACCTTGATCGAAGTACAAGATCGCTGGTCTCTTGTGTTGGTATTCAAAATCGATACAAAGAAAACTAAACTAATTACGCAGCGGAATCAAAGAACTAGTTGTATCTTTCCTTTGTAGATAAAGACCTCTTATTCTTCTGCTGTATTCCTCTCCTCTTCTTGGACGTCGTGTGGGCGACGATCTACCAAGATAAAAACCACTCGTCTTCTCTTCTTTGTTTCCAAATAGCCGACCACCAAAAGGAGGCCCTAGGATGGGCGCCCTCTCCGCTTCTTCCTCTCCTCTAACCCTTGCCGTCGGTTAAAAAGAAAGAAAAATAACAAAATTCTATTTAGAAAAAATCTCTCTTTTTATAACCGAATTCTGTTGGGGTGGATGCGAGGCTTTATAGAGAGGCTACAACAGGGACCTAGAGGAGAAATTAGTTTAGGCCTCCTGATGGGCTTGGGCTTCCTATATTCGGCCCGAACACCCAATTCAAGTCCATCAATAATAACTCATACCACTAAAGGGTTATTATTGAACTACCGCACCAATCCCATATTACAATATGTGCTCCTTCTTATCATGAGTGCGTTAATCTCCCCATGTTTAAGATATCGTATGTCCGTTAATTAAATGAGTTACTAACAACTCAATTAATTAACATCTGATTCCAAGAGTAGTACCACTCAACTTTATTATCATGGCGGACTAAGTCCACCTGCAGGTTTTATATGATAATCCTTATGAGCTCCTCAAGCAGACATTATCAGCCTAAATAATTAGGACGCAGATTCCTTCTATAATCAACAACACACCATATAAACAGTACTATCTCCCAACTCATCGGACCTATTGATTTAATGAATAAATCTCACCCATTGATAAGTTAAAGAAATAAATACTAAGTATACGTGCTTGTTATTATATAGGGATTAAGTTGACGCACATCCATAATAACAGAGGTTATGTTCTTTTATGTAGTCAGTACAAATCAAACAACCTCAAACGGTCCTGCTCAATACACACATAGTGTACTAGTGTGATTTTATAGTCAAGATAGACTAATACCAAATTACTCTACAACTGTTCTAATGGTTTATCTTAATCCATCTTGGTTGTGAGCTACTATTTATAATTTATAAGGAACCGATAACATGTTCTTCTGTGTGGCACCATACACCATGTTATCTACAATATAAATTAAATGGACAACTGCATTAACATATATATAAATATAAAATGTAAACATTTGACCAAGGTGATTCTCATTTCAAAATATTTCAAAACAGATGTTCATACAAAAGCTAGGCTTATAGTATACATTCCAACACGGTCAACCTTGACCCATCTGGATTTCCTTGTGCTAAGTATCTGGTCAATCCTTTAACCTACTTGGACTTCTCAATACCAGGTGTCCGGTCAACCTTGCCCCTCTTAGTTTTCCACGTGTCTGCTTCACTCACCAGGTCTTTCCATTTGCCTAGCTTCACTCACTAAGACTTCTCATATGCTTGGCTTCACTTACCAGGACTTTCACCTAGCTTCACTCACCAGGATTTTCCTCTTCCTGGCTTCACTCACCAGGACTTTAACCTAGCTTCACTCATTAGGATTTTCATCTAACTTCACTCACCAGGACTTTCACACTTCCCAACCTCCAATTAGGACTTTCCCAATCAAGTATCCGGTCATCCTTGACCTACTTAACTCTTCTTCACACCAATCTAGTCAAACCCTGACCAGAGGGGAATTTCACTAGCAATCTTCCCAATCGGACGATTGCACCTGCAATCTCCATGTATTGTCAAACATTGAAACCCAAACATCAAGACTGAGGCTTGAGTCTACTCAAGCCTAGTCAACATGGTCAACCTTGACCCAGGGGATATTGCACCAACAATCTCCCCATTTTTGATTTTTGACAATACCTCAACATTATAAATCATCCATAAGTCGAAAGAATCATGGAAGGCAACAATCTTAAATGACACAAGTCACCCTCTACAAAATATGTCACAAAAATACCCAACTAACATGATTAAGCAAGCACAAGTTGAAATCACAATAGGAACTCACTAAATAAAATCTAAAATACCAAGCTATCATGATTAAGCTAGCACTCATTGAAATCATCAGCAGGAAATCATAGTATCAAATCTGAAATGACAAGAAAACATGATTAAGCAAGCACGCATTGAAATCATCGTAGAAATCACAAAAACCCTTCGGAAAATAGGGTATGACTTAAAAGATATTCTTCTTTCCCAAGTTTTTTCTCCTTCATTTAACCCCAAGATCTCAGTCAAACTATCAACTCAGTAGCAAACCAAAACGAAGCATCCCAAATCCATCAGGACTCAACAGAGAATCACCCACTCCACTCGAAGGTACCTACCCTCTTACCCCCACAACTTCATGCTTAACAAAAGAAATATGAATAATGCTTGCCTTTCCTTTAGGATGGAGGAGCAATCAGGTTTCAGAACGTGATCAAACCTTCCATTCCCACCAGCGAAGCACCTTTCCTTTCCCTATTGGTGTCGTCGTCGGGAACCCTAGGCCAAAGGAGATCGCACCGCTGTTAGGAGCTCTTGCTTAGGAGAAATCGCATCGGCGACGATAAAGAGAGGAGAAGATGAGGGTGGAGGCGACAATGAGGTCGGGAGGTGAGGAAATGACAGGAAAAGAGAGAACTTAGGGTTTTCCCTAGGTCCCTTAAATAAAACTTTAGCTTAATCAATTCAATCAACTCTCATCTTAATTGATATTCCAAACGGCTTTCTCAATGCCTAATAGATTTATCCCCATAACCATGTCCTACGAGTTCAGTTTAAATCCTAAAAAAAAATTTAAAAATTACAGAATTTTTTTATAAGTTAATTCCTTAATTAATGTGTATTATTTTTATTTTAACCTGGCTTGAGAGACCTTACATAAAAGATATGTATGGTACAACTATTAATGTGATGAAGTCTATTGATTTTATTTTTATTTTGCATTTGATGCACAAAATTATGGGGGTCACAAATTTGCTTTGTCATGACTTGCAACAAAAATCTTTTGATATCATAAATGCAATGAATTTTGGCCCTAACGACTAAAGAACTTCTCCTAATATTGAGAAATGATGGTTTTGATAATTTTCTTTTGTGTGTCAAATCATTTTTCATAAGATTGGATGATGAGATGAGTGCTCATTATAAGCATTAATTCTAGTTGTTCATGCTAGTAACATGAAACCATCACAGTTGAGAATTAGTTTCATTATGATATATTTAATACTACAATATATTTTCAAATGGAAGTGTTAAACTCCTGATTTAATGATGAGACAGTAGAACTTCTTATGCTTAACTCTGCTTTGGATCCAAAAGATAATTTTAAATGGTTCAACATTAATAAGATTGTACTCTCGCTGAGAAGTATTATTTTGAGGACTTCATTAAATAGGTAATGCACCATTTGAGGTGTTAGCTACAACATTCTGAGCTTAATGTAGTTTGTCATGAGAATTTTTAGAAAATCTCCACTATCTCATAATAGTGACAAGGGTTATTTGAAATAAAAAAATTTTACAATATTATAATTTGACCAATAAGTTAATCCGTCTAATTTTAACTTTGCTTATTTCCACGGTGACTACATAGCGTGCATTGATGGCTATGAAACATATTAGAATAGGAAAGAGTTAATTTTTGAGCCAGAAAATCCCTAAATATAAAGCCAATTAAATAGATGATGAAACAATGTATTAGTTACTTGTCGAAGACCGAATATAAATTTCTAAAGTTGACAAACATGTTTTGAAAATCGAAGGCTATGAGAGTTATTTATCCATGTTGTCCAAATAATAAATCATTAATTAAATATGACATAATTATAAATATTATAATCATATTAATAAATACTATAAACATGACAATATTATCATTTGCTATTGATTTGGATTAATCTATGATGTTAAATAAGGTAAATCTCGACTTATTAAAATCAATTTGAGATATTGGTTATTATTATATTGCTGTCATCATACACCGATCCAAACAAGTGCTAAAACATTAGTTACGGCTAGAGTATATATTACCAGCTCCATTATCTATTTCAAACTTTCACAAAGTGTTGCTGCATGCAGCTTCTCAAAAGGAACAAACAATGGCAGTCCAAGGAAAAAACATAAACCCGGTAGCAATTATAATTAATCATATAATTAACCATTGTATAGTTAATTAGCTCCTAGTTAATTAATTGCTTTGACCGCCTCAAATCTTGGTTCTTTGGGCATGTACTTCTGCTTCACGTACACGTCCATGTAGTCCCCGAAGAGAAACTCGGGGTAGGCGCCAGTGGTCTCGTCGACGGCGGTGGCCGAAGCCGGACAAATGACGGCCTTCACTGAAGGGTTGTAGAAGGAGGCGACGGAGCGGCGGTTGCCATTGCCGGTGGCGAGCACGCGGTGCCATACGCTCTTGTACCGCCCATTGCTGACCACCTCGATCTGGTCCCCGGTGTTAATGACGATGGCATTGGCCAACGGCTGCACGTCCACCCACTCGCCGTCCTTGAGGATCTGCAAGCCTCCGACACGGTCATCTTGGAAGAGGAGGATGACGCCGCCAGCGTCGGTGTGGGGGCGGAGGCCCAGCTCCACAAGGTCCAACCGCGGGCAGGGCGGGTAGTGGCTCACCTTAATTCAATGACGCAACATCAGAATGAAAATTAATTGTTTTATTTATAATTAAAGTCTCTCCTAGCTCTGTCAAGTGTCAATCAATATAATTCTCACCTTGGTGCCGAAGAACGGCTCGTGCTCGCCGTTTCCGGTGAACTGGTTCTTGAAGGTGCCCTTCTCCAGCCCCAGGTTTTCTTCCATGGTTTCCATCAATTTCTCGGCTAGCTTTTTCACCTCCGTTCTGTACTCCCTCATCGTCTCCCTAATGATCAATCGATCGAATCAATCAATTTAAATAATATATATAATAATTGTCATGAAAATTTCATGGTGGTGTGATATATTTAATTAATTAATTAACTAATTACTTGAATTGGGGAGGATGGGATGGCCATTGGTTGTCGTCTTGGAGAACAAAGACGTCCTCCCAGTCCACATCGTCCAACTTCTTCTTGTTGTTGTTTACTTCTCCAACGACCTCTTCTTCTTCCCGAACGAGTTGGTCAAGGAGCTGCACCGGCCTGGACGCCTTGAAAGCCTCGGCTCTGTGCCTGTAGCACTCCGTGCACACCTTCTTCACGCGTTCAAGCAGCTCCACCGGAATCCCATGGTTCACCAGCTGCAAAAATATTAATTTTAGTAACATTAAGTAATTCCCAAATTGACTGATCTAATTAAAACAGTAGCAATCTAATTAATTAACAGAGTCATAAAACAACATACCTGGAAGAATCCCCACTGTTGGCATCCATTGTCGATCTGAGCCAGAGTCTCGGCCCTCTCCTTTCCTTCCAGCTTGGAGAAGTCGATTACCGGAATAGCCATGGAGAGAGAGAGAGACAGAGACAGAGAGTACTGGTCGGCTTTTAATTTGCTCGGCTAGCTAGTTGCTATACAACTGCTGCTGCTGAAGTAGTACTGCTCGATCGGTGTGAGGAATTCACGACGAGCGAGGGGGCGTTTTATAGAGCAGGATCAACGATGGTTCAGTACACGAGGAAGAAACCGAGAAGCTACTGAAGGAGCTAGCCGTCCAACGGACTGAGCAATAGTTTTGTTCAAGTTGTTTTTCTCTTGTTTAATTTGTAAGAAACATGTGAGAAAAACAGCAGCCTTCCTTTCCTTGTCGTCTTCTTTAACACTGGTTTTCAGCTGGTACCCAGATTGTAGCAATTACTCAAGGAATTATTGCAGAAGATGGAAAGATATGCATCATTAGGAGGAATATAATTATGAGGATGATGATGATGATGTAGAATGTTTGAATAATTCATAATTAATGGCAATATTGATTGAGTGTTGATTTTGAATTTGTTATATGCTCGACCTTACCTTAAAGTTTTTATTGAGTTCAACTAATTATATCGTTTGAATTAGTTTATTTTCTTTATATTTATTTGTGAGAATCATATATGATTCAAGGGCACCAACGATTTTTCATGGTCCTAACAAAAATGAATCATATATAATTTTCATTTCCCAAATGATAAAAAACGAAAAGAAAAAAAAAACATGTTAATGTTCTTGAACTAGATTTGACTAGTCAAACCGATGTCTTTTCAAAATTTTGACACATTTATCATTAGTTACATGTTGATGATGAACCAAATATTTGTATAATTAATTGTCACTATCTATTAGTGATAAGATAGCGATATGATATATCATACTCTTGTCCTTTTCTTTTTAATTTCTTCTTCACTAGAAATAATTCTCTTGTTTTATCTTTCTTCCTAGATACTTCCTAAAGATTATATTGTTTGGTCGGTCGATCAGTCGGTCCATCTTTACCATATTAGAGCTGTCAAATAGATCCGACATCAAGTACCCAACTCAACACGCACATTAATGTCCCTTGGCAATGTGCTATTAATCAGATGTCATGCGTCCGTCAAATGACTTCGACCACAACTCGATTGAGCTGCTTAGATGTGAAGCATGACACGAAGAGCTTCACCTTCTCGACACCAGAAGTAGCCATCATCATCTCTTATTCTTGTTCTCATAATTCATCTTATGATAAATCAACGTAACATTGCAAGTGAGACAGAACAGAACTAGCCATGCATGTTGAGAGCATCTTAAGAGTACCATTGCCACAATAATATGTTAGTTAGAATGAATTATTATAGAAAATAAATATGGACATAATCAAAAGAGCCGCATAATTATTTTAGATAAATATTTAAATATTAATGAAACATGCACTAAATTGATATATTTTAATTTGTTATAATTTATATTAGTCATGTTTTTAATGAAATTGCATGGCTAATTAAAATACTTTTATTTAAATAGATGGTCAAACACTAAGCTTGACCTATTTGCGTACAATTCAGCCCACCATAAGTATTCGATCATCTTGATTTACTATGAACCTCCCTTTGAGCATCCGCATCTGGTCATCCTGACATGCTCTAGGCCTCCCTCAAGTATCCGGCCACCCTGACCTGATTTAGGTCTTCCCACGAGTATTCGATCACTCATGACATGCTTCAGGCTCCCCGTAAATATCGCGTCACCTTGACTTACTCCGAACCTCCCCACGAGCATCCGGTGACTCATGACCTGCTTTGGGCCTCCCCGTGAGTATCCGGTCATCCTGACCTACTTACCTTCCCGCAAGTATATGGTCACCCTGACCTGCTTTGGGCCTCCCCACAAGCATCTGATCACCTTGACCTGCTCTGGGCCGCCCCACGAGTATCCGGTCACTCATGACCAACTCCGGGCCTACCCTCAACTTCATTCAAGGCCACCTCACATGACATATGGTCTGGACCATGGCTCTAATACCATTTGTCAGAACCAAAAGTGATTTAGATATTTTTATAATAACATGATATTACCCACTTTGGGCCTAGGTCCTCATGGCTTGGCGCTTGGGCTCTCCCCAAAAGGCTTCACGTCAATGGAGATATCCTACATCCTTTTAACCCATGATCTTTTACCAAATCTTTCTAATGTGGGGTTTTGATTAAATCCTAACACACTTGTAGAACATTTGTCTTTAGGAGATCTACCCTAAACTGCATCACTATAGGTATTCAACTCTAGTTAGGAATGACAATATCAAAGAAGACCATATAAACTTGTACATTTGAGATAGCGAAGAATTCTCTTAAAACCTTCCCAATGGTGCTCAATAAGAGAATGCATAAATTGATAGACACAATTAACTACAAAAGTAATCTTGGGTCTTGTAATAGTGTCATATTGTAGGTCACTAATAATACTTCGAAAGATCTTGGGGTCAGCCATTAAAGGAGAATATTAAGGTTTAGTAAAGCCTCCTTCAATGATCGGTGTGGAGATAGGACTTGCGTTATTCATTTAACTCGTTGAAAAATTCCAATAATATATTTGCTATCAGAGAGAAGACAGCCTTCATAATTTGAAAGAAACTCATGACAAGAAAAAAAAACGAGTTTAGCCGAGATTCATTCTTGATTAAAAAGATGGAGTAAAAAAGTGATGCATGCCTTCTTGATCACAACTAGTAATCAAAATATCAACCACGCAAATTAGAAAAAAAATGGTAAATTTACCATGCATTTGTAGAATATGGAACAATCGATTTTTGAGCCAAAAAATCTCTGAATGTAAAGCCAATTAAATAGATGATGAAACCATGCATGAGGTACTTGTTAAAGACCATTTATAGATTTCTAAAGTTGGCAAACATGTGTTGAAAGGTTTGGATGGATGAAGCTTGGTGGTTACTCCATAAATACAATTTCCTTCAAGTTTACCATGAAGGAAATCATCGAAAACATCTAATTATCATATCGATCAATTGGAACTAATATCTATAGATAGTAACAATTGATAGTTGTAATTTTGATGATTAGACTAAAAGTATCATTGAAGTCAATATCTGATTGTTAATTAAAGTCTTTAGCAACAAGGCGAGCTTTGTAATGTTCAATGCATCTGTCTGCGCAATACTTGATTCGGTAAACTCATTTAAAGTACGCAATATTCATTGATGAAGTACGAGAAACTAAGCTCCATGTTTCATTTTGATGAAGAGTATCAAACTCAATAGCCATTGCAGCACACTAATTTGGATATTTGACTATGTTGGATCGTATAATTCGATTAGGGGGGAGGGGGGGGGGTGAATATCGATCAGAAAGTCGTAGAGTAAGCAGCGGAAAACATGAAAATGGAGCAATGCTAACACGAACCTTTTTACTTGGTTCGGAACCTTGGTCGACTCCTACTCCAAGGCCCGCATTCGTTGAATGCTTTTGTTGGGCAATCCACTAGCAATTCGAATAATTGTTTTACAAATAGAAAGTACAGTTGCTTTAAAGAAATAATACTGACAACAAAGAGAACTAAAAATGAGGCGCATTGTTGGAGGAGCTTTCGCAGCGTCGCAGGAGCGTAGCACGGCAGAGCAAATGTTGGAAGATCTTGTTGTTCTCTGTCCTTTGCTCCAGGGTGCATTCTCCTTATATAGGAGGCTCAGGGCGCCCTGATCTCTTCTGAGCACCTGAAGTGTGACGTAGCCCATCACACATGAAGCTCCACGTGGTGATGCTGCTAGGGATAATTTTTGCATCCCGGACACCCGGATCCCTTCCGGGCGCTCGGACCTTTGTTTTTTCAGCAACCTGAAAAAAATATTAGTTAGAGGCAAAATGCAAAACTATCCTGCAAAACAAAGTGTTAGCACAGTTAAGTTATAAGAGTAATAAAAGTAGTAGTTAGATTCTATCTCTTCGAGACCGGAATTTAGTCACGATCTCAGCTTAGATTTTTGAAATGGATCTAAGTTGGATCGACGCCTAATGTTTCCTTCCTGGGAAGGCGTCCTCACAGTCACTCCCCTCTAGTGACTTACCTCAACTTACCTGCAAGATGTCCGGTCAGCCCTTCGACACATCTAGACTTCATGCCAGCTATCCAGTCGGCCCTTTGACCTAGCTAGACTTTGTGCCAAACGTCTGGTCAGCCCGTTGACCCGTCTGGACTTCATGTCAGCTATCTGGGCGGCCCGTCGACCTAGCTGGACTTCGTGCCAGACGTCAGGTTAGCCCGTCGACCCGTCTCGGCATCTCCTGTACACTTCGTAGAAGTGTTAGATCAATATGAAACTAACTTAACCTACTTTGTCATTCATCAAAACTGAGTTAGACCGTTAGTGCTAACCGCACCAACAGACTATCTATATAAAGCTAGTCAATACAACAGAATTTAAAGAAGTAATGAGAGCCTGTGGAAGAGGATAATGAGTGGAAACTAGTGAACATCGAGCATAAATCTTACTTAGAGGAAGCATATGAAGGAGTATCATCATTAGAACTACTCAGAGATGAGTGGTTAGACTGATGAGAGTCATGACTAGAGAGCGGGATATTACAAGGTGTTGAGTTTGTAGAAATTGGCAGAGATGGAGAAAGACCCAAAATTCCATCGTCCCTTAAACTTTTAGTATGTTTATTGGAGTAACATGTGAGGATTCTGGTATACTATTAGGGGAAATTAGAAAGTCATCATGATTATCTGAAGGAGTGTCTCAGGGAACAATTACAAATGGAAAGAGAGACTCATCAAAACTAACATGTTAAGAAATATATATTCACCAAGTCGATATATGCAGACAATGGTATCCATGACGCAAATTACTATATCGAAGGAAAATGGATTGTTGAGAGTGTGGGTTTAACTTGTGTTTTGAGTAAGGTTGTCACCAAATATAACATGCAAAACCAATGATATGGAAAATAGTAATTTGGAGTGGCGTTATAAAGTCTTTCCAAGGGGCCTTTGGTTTTGAAGTAGTGGAGTAGGTATATGATTGATAAGGTAGACTGAGGTTTGGATGACAACATCCCAAAATTTAAGTGGAACTAAGGCTTGATTAATAAGAGATAATGTGGTTTCAATTACATGATGATGTTGTTGGATCGAGAAGCACTAGAGTGGGGGGGGGGGGGGGGGAATAGCACTCGTGGATTTCACGCGTTTCGAATTCGAAAATCGACAAGAGTAAAGCGGTGGAATTGAAAATAAAAGCAAGACACAAGAACACCAAGATTTACTTGGTTCGGAGCCTTGGGCGACTCTTATTCCAAGGGCCACACTCGTTGAACGTTTACGTTAGACAACAACTATAATTTCAAAAAAGTTTTACAAATTAAGTACAATTACAAGCTGTAAGAACTTATACCGACAACAATAAAACTAAGTTAGAGGCTCCTGGTCGTCGGAGACTTGCTACAGCTTTTCTGGATAGTCTATTGAGCAGCACGAGAAGATTGATCACTGAGGTGCTGGTCGAGATCTTCTTAAATAGGCTGTTGAAGGCACCTCAAAGCCTGTCCGTGGTGTCCTCAGGTTGCCGAGTCAGCCGCATGGATTAGAACTGAAATGGTCGTAGCTTATCTGGTTGAAGGTGTTGGATGATAGGTGGCCGGCTTGAAGGGGGGTTGGATAGACGGCACCCCCAAATACTCGCTTTCACCCTACACTTGTTAGTACGCAACGGAAATACAAACTAATACAAACAAGTAGAAAGCTAAACACTATAAGAAAGAGCAAGCAAACCGCTAACACGTTCGTTTAACATGGTTCGGAGATTAGGGCTCCTACTCCACGGCTTGTCCTTGAGGTGGACGATCCCTATCCGTCGGTGGATTAGCCCCCGACAAACTCCGGCTATCTCAAGTCGCTCCTTGTGGGTGGAGAAACCTCACCACAAACTCACCAAGACCTCTTGGATTACACAAGCACTTGAGAACTCTTGTGACTACTAATTAGGCTTTAACCAAGTCTAATTTCGTCACCTTGGCCGGCCATACCAAGCTCCTTCTTATAGAGCTTGGAACAAATCAGAACCTGATTTGCCAGTTACCAGTCGACTGGTCCTTGCACCAGTCGACTGGTGCCAGCCCAACGGCTATCTCAACGGCTCTGCTACAGTGCATCAGTCGACTGCTACAGTACGCTACAGTAACTGCTACAGTGCGCTACAGTAACTGCTACAGTGCCGCTACAGTAAAACCCTAAAACTAGGATTTTACTCCGAGTACAATCTCTCATGCACTCGTACCCTCACGACTCATTTGACTCTTCTTTGCAGCCTTGACCTCTTGCCTTCAAGCCTACTTCCTTTGGCTCTCGTCCCTCGGATGCATCCAAGCCCGCGGCTCGTCCCTAATGTCATCCTTCGCGTATGCCTCGAAGTCGCTTCCCTTGGCCCTTGTCCTCGCTGCCTTGTCCACGGTCCCTCGGATGCTCCATCCTTCACCGGACCCGAAGCCGTCAACCTGAGTCATATGTGTCACCTGCAGTCCTGCACAACTCAAGTACACATATCAAATAACAAGGGTAAACCTAACTTAAACCCTTTGCCCAAACACCAAAACACATGGTCCCGAGGACCATTGGGATTGCTCCAACAATCTCCTCCTTTTTGGTGTTTGGCAATACGTTTAAGTTAGGGAAAACAAATAGCAAATAAACATGCTAATACAATGGACTTACGATGCCAAGGCTACACACTTGGACTTACTCCGCCGAATGGACTTACGTTGCCAAGGCTACACACTTGACAACCGCCGAATGGACTTACGTTGCCAAGGCTACACACTTGGCAACCGCCGAATGGACTTACGTTGCCAAGGCTACACACTTGACAACCGCCGAATGGACTTACATTACCAAGCCTACACACTTGGCAACCGCCGAATGGACTTACGTTGCCAAGGCTACACACTTGGCAACCGCCGAAAAAAAATGCATTGAAACCTATCAAAAGGCTCCCCCTACACCTAAGCTTCCCGTTGAGCTAGGATTTTATCACAAGGCTTTTTAAGAACCTATCACAAGGCTCCCCCTACGCAAAGGTACTAAGGTTTTCCCAACTAAACCTTAATTCTCCCCCTTTGCCTAACATCCAAAAAGTTCTCCAACAATATCCCAATTGTTGAAAACTTATCATCTAAATTGACCCTAAACTCATGTATTTATCCCCCATGGATCCCATACATCTAAACAAGTTGACATGGTCAAGATCAGCGCTAAAAAACACTTTCAGGCTGGTATCAGTCGACTGCCCTAAGTGCCAGTCGACTGCCCCCTTCGACAGAACCTTACAGAAACATTTTGTAGTCGAAATTTACTGTTACCAGTCGACTGGTATCATCACCAGTCGACTGGTATCGACAAAATGAGCTTACAGAGACATTTTGTGCTCAAAAACACTGTTACCAGTCGACTGGTACCCTATTTCTGAAAAAATTAGCCTTTTCAGGCCACCTTCAGAAATGCACCAGAAATTCCCTAGACCTCCAAAAATTCCCAAATTTTGTGGAGAGGTCTATTGTACCCTTGTCTACTTGGGAAAAATATATTAAAAAATATATCTATTACCAATCACAAGATTGACACAAAATCCAAAACTAGCTAAATGGTTCAATTGAACCTTGACCTAAAGTCCTAGTTTTGGCTTCCTTTTGATGTATTTGCCCATACCAACCCACAATGCATCCCTAGAATTGGTTTGTATGGCATCTATACATCCAAAACCAATTATCATGCAATATGACCCCAATTGTCATATTTCTTGCATGAAACACAAACCATGTGTGTCAATTCCCTAGGTTTGAGACTCAAGTCCGTCTCTAAACCACTTGGCACACTCCATGGCTCCTCTAGACCCCCAAGTAGAACCCACCTGAGATCCATTGGCTATGAGTCCCAAATTGACTCTTGGAGCTCCCCCTAGAGCTCTTAGCCTTAGCCACCTCCCTAGGTGACTCATCCACAATGGCTAGGCCACATCGGTCCACCCTCGGTGACACTTGGCCTACAAACGTAACTTTCTTAACCTTGGACACTTTGTCCTTGGTTAATTTCTCCTTACCATTAAGTGGCTTTCCCTTGTCATTTATTGACTTCTCCTTGCTATAGTCATATGCAACCCTAGCATAAGACTTTCCCTTAGCTTTGGAGACATTAGATCGGTATCCCAAACCCGATCTATCATTGTTGGGTATTTGGCTACCCAACACCATACCTAAACCCTTAGATCCAACATTGAATCTTTCTAGGGTTTTCTCCAACTTATCAAGCTTTATCTTCAAAGCTTGATTTTCCCTTTCTAGGTTCCTAAACCTAGAATCAACATGTCCACCTTGGACATTCCTAGACCTACCCTTTCTAGGCATGTGTCTCCCCTTCTTGGGATTAATGCCTTGGGTCTCCTTAGGTCTAACATTTTTAGAGTTATCATGCATAGGTCTCCTAGGGTTATGATCCACATTTACCCTATTCCGATCATGATATCTAAATCCAAAATTTTTCATTGCTACATAATGATAATCATTATTTTTCCTAGCATGCATGGGAACATAAGAACTTGAATTACACTTCAAGTTAGGATATACCTCCCTTACCCTTGAAGCTCCCCCTTGACACTTGCTTCTCTCCTTCTTCTCCCATTTCTTTAGATGCGCTAGCTTCTTAATTTCTCCCTTTTTGGGGCATTTGGTGTGGTAGTGGCCCTTCTCTCCACACGTGAAGCATATGATGCGCAATCTCCTCCTTTGGGCTTCTTCACTCCTACAACCCTTGTTAGTGTTTAAATTAACTTGAATGGGTTTAGGAGATACCTCTTTCTTACCCATAGGACATCTACTTTTGTAGTGTCCCCTTTCATTGCACCCGAAGCACACAATGTGAGCTTTTGATTTTGCTTCGGTGGAGGTGCTTGCTAGATTAACCACTTCCAAGACCTCTTCTTCACTTGTCTTGGAATTTTCTTCAATTATTGAGGATGTAGATGATGTCTCATCTTCCTTCTCCTCCTCGGATGTTGAGCATGACTCAACTTCCATTTGCTCCACCTCCTCTTCTTGAGCTACTAAGCCCATCTCCTTGGGCTCCACATCCGATTGGTCCTTCTTCTCCTCTTGGACCACTTCATCACTTTCTTCGGATTTTCTTTCTTCTTCTTGTGTAGGCAAAAATTCCTCCCATGGAAATTTCTTCACTTTGCTCCACAATTCATGGGCGTTCTCATATTTACCTACACCACTTATCACATTAGGAGGCAATAAATCAATTAAAATTGCTATTACCTTTGAATTTGCCTCCGATCGTGTGGTTTGCTCTTCCGTCCAACGTCGTGTTCGGAGCTTCTTTCCTTTCTTGTCCTTTGGGACTTTGAATGGCTCTTTGACCACCATCATTATGTCCCAATCCGTATTGAAGAAGGTCTTCATCTTCATCATCCAATAGGTGATGTCCCCAAGGCTTCCTCCTTCGAACTTTGGAGGGACAATCAACCCGGCCATCTTCTTATGCGTTGCTCTTCTCGGCGGTTAGTCCGATGAAGTGCGTCCTCGCTCTGATACCAATTGTTGGATGATCGGTGGCCGGCTTGAAGGGGGGTTGGATAGACGGCACCCCCAAATACTCGCTTTCACCCTACACTTGTTAGTACGCAACGGAAATACAAACTAATACAAACAAGTAGAAAGCTAAACACTATAAGAAAGAGCAAGCAAACCGCTAACACGTTCGTTTAACGTGGTTCGGAGATTAGGGCTCCTACTCCACGGCTTGTCCTTGAGGTGGACGATCCCTATCCGTCGGTGGATTAGCCCCCGGCAAACTCCGGCTATCTCAAGTCGCTCCTTGTGGGTGGAGAAACCTCACCACAAACTCACCAAGACCTCTTGGATTACACAAGCACTTGAGAACTCTTGTGACTACTAATTAGGCTTTAACCAAGTCTAATTTCGTCACCTTGGCCGGCCATACCAAACTCCTTCTTATAGAGCTTGGAACAAATCAGAACCTGATTTGCCCGTTACCAGTCGACTGGTCCTTGCACCAGTCGACTGGTGCCAGCCCAACGGCTATCTCAACGGCTCTGCTACAGTGCATCAGTCGACTGGTCCATACACCAGTCGACTGCTACAGTACGCTACAGTAACTGCTACAGTGCGCTACAGTACTGCTACAGTGCCGCTACAGTAAAACCCTAAAACTAGGATTTTACTCCGAGTACAATCTCTCATGCACTCGTACCCTCACGACTCATTTGACTCTTCTTTGCAGCCTTGACCTCTTGCCTTCAAGCCTACTTCCTTTGGCTCTCGTCCCTCGGATGCATCCAAGCCCGCGGCTCGTCCCTAATGTCATCCTTCGCGTATGCCTCGAAGTCGCTTCCCTCGGCCCTTGTCCTCGCTGCCTTGTCCACGGTCCCTCGGATGCTCCATCCTTCACCGGACCCGAAGCCGTCAACCTGAGTCATATGTGTCACCTGCAGTCCTGCACAACTCAAGTACACATATCAAATAACAAGGGTAAACCTAACTTAAACCCTTTGCCCAAACACCAAAACACATGGTCCCGAGGACCGTTGGGATTGCTCCAACAGAAGGCACCTCCATCACCCTTGAAGGCGCCTCCAAGCCTGTCTAAGGCGCCTCCAGCTCCGTCCGAGGCACCTCCAGCTCTGCTGCGTGCGCTGCATCTGCCTTGCACCCGAGGCGCCTCAAGGTCCATGAGAGCGCCTCGGGTACTGTTCATCTGAGGCTAATCTTACTCCTTTGTCCTTACAAAACATGTTAGTCCACAAACCAACTGCATATTCTACAAAATAAAGTTAGCACACATAATAAGCATAATAATGTGAAAGTTTGAAAGTCACGGACTGTCCGGTTCTGACTTCGAATTTTTGACCGAAAATCCCAGGTCGAACCGACGCCTACTGTTCTCTCTTCCGGGGAACGCGTCCTCACCTACTCCAATCAGGAGAGCATACCTAATGCCAGTCCGGTCCTCCAAACCGACTGGACTTTTCACCTAGGGTTACCACCCCTAGGACCTAGGGTTACCACCCCCTAGGACCTAAGGTTACTCCCCCTTAGGATTTCCACCACCTAGGGTTACCACCCCTTAGCACCTAAGGTTGCCGCCCCTTAGGGTTTTTCCTCCGCCTAGGGTTACCACTCCTAGGACCTAAGGTTGCCCCCATTAGGGTTTTCACCTGCCTAACCACAGTTAGGACTTTCCTGTAAACTCATTCAGCATATCAGATAACAAATAACCTTAACTTTGATTCCCTTTGCCATTATCAAAACTAGGGTTCGATTGTCGGATGCTTCCCGCACCAACGATCTCCCCCTTTTTGATTATGACAACTGAAATTCAAAGTTAAGTAAAGAGATATAATAATTAAACGTTATAAAGAATCTCTAGCATAAGCAAAAATTTGATAAGCATAAATTCGATATAAAGCTCCCCCTTAATAGAAGTTTACAAAAACTCCCCCTTAATAAAAGCTCCCCTGAATTCCCTTGAATTTGAATTTTCTTTGAATTTGAATTTTCCTTGTACTCTCCCCCTTTGCCATATATCAAAATAAGCAAGAGAGAAATGAAAAAAATGAGAAAGTGATAAATGACCTTAGCTAGTTTTGAGAAATCTTATCTTTTCAGAATTTTTTTTATCTTATCTTTCAAAAAATAGAGATTTCAAATAGGCACTTAGCTTTTAAAGAGGAAATTTTTTTTTGAAAAATAAAGGATTTTTTAATAGAGGGTTAACCATACTTTCATAAACACTTATCCTTTTAGAGTTAATTTTCTTGTAAAACTTTAGCTAAGTAAAACATTTATCATAAATTTTGAAAGCTTTTACCTAGTTAAATCTGAAAAGCTTTTTGAAAAATTACTTAGTTATATTTGAAAAACTTTTTCCCAGTTAAACTTTGAAAAGTTTTAAAAATTTGAAAGATAACTTAGTTAATTTTGAAAAGCTTTAGAAGACTATTTAGTTACGTTTGAATAAAATACTTAGATTTGAAAAACTTTAAAAAAGACATAATTCAATTTGAGAACTTTTTGAAAAAAAAAAACTTAACTAAATTTTGACACGCCTTTGAAAAATACTTAAAATGATTTTGAAAGGTATTTAACTTGTAAAATTTTAACTAAGGCCATTTTTACAAAAAATTGTTCATTTACCCAAATTCCTAAAGTCCAAGCATGAGTAACAAAAAGATGAAATTAATTACTTAATTTCCTTGGCCAAGTGTCTAACCATTAGCTACTAGTTGTTTGCCTAGAGAGCAGCAGTTTTCACTTGGTTAGTCAAGTTAAGTTAGTGATCCAGTTATATTTGACTAATTCTGGATAACTTAACTTGATTACTATTATTTGGTATTTAACGCCCAGACTTATGTTGATGCACAGGCATAAGAATTCTTAAGTCCAGGCAGTACCTTATACATTTCACACCATTCTAAGTGTTTTTCAAACACAAACAAGTTAATCCTAGGGTGCTTGTGAGATGCTCTAGCTGAAACTAGGGGTACATGATTTCTAGGGGTAAATTCCTAGGCTAAACCAGATTTTTGAAAGTCTAACAAAACTTGGAATTTTAAAAAATATTTTCTCTAGAATTTTTAAAGTCAATTTTAAAAACAAACTAATTTAAAAACATATTAAGCAAGAATAAGTTCTATTCTACTAAGCACATTCCTATTTATCTTCTGAGTGCATTGAACTCAAGTTCAGGTAAGGGCTTTATGAATATGTCAGCCAGGTTTGATTTGGACTTAACATAGTTAAGTACAATATCACCCTTAGCTACGTGATCCCTTACAAAATGATGTTTTACTTCTATATGTTTAGTCCTTGAGTGATGAATTGGGTTTTTGGTTAGATTAATTGAACTTATATTATCAATTGAAATTTTAGTATTCTGATATTCTAGTTGATAATCTTTTAGGGTATGCATAATCCATAATAATTGAGATGCACACTCACCTAGGGCTATATATTCAAATTCAGTGGTAGATAAGGCAACACAGTGTTGCTTTCTGCTTGACCAACTTACTAGGCATTGACCTAGAAATTGACAGCTGCCACTTGTGCTTTTTCTATCTAACTTGCACCCGACATAATCTGAGTCAGAATAGCCAGTTAGGTCAAAGGTGCAAGACCTAGGGTACCAGAGTCCTACATTTAAAGTTCCCTTAATATACCTAAGTATTCTTTTGACAAAGGTTAAGTGACACTCTTTTGCACAAGATTGGTATCTTGCACATATACCTACTGCAAAAAGAATATCTGGTCGGTTCGCAGTTAGGTACAGTAGACTCTCTATCGTACTTCAATAGTATTTCAGGTCTATTGGTTTACCTTCTAAGTCTGAGTCAATTTTAATATTAGTAGCCATTGATGTATTAATATTTTTTGAGTTTTTCATTCCAAATTTCCTAACTAATTCCTTAGCATATTTAGTTCGATAAATGTAGATTCCATCTTTGATTTGCTTGATTTGTAAACCTAAGAAAAAGTTAAGTTCACCTACCAGGCTCATTTCAAATTCATTTTCCATTAATTTGG
The DNA here is from genome assembly GCF_018446385.1 of Zingiber officinale. NCBI lineage: Eukaryota > Viridiplantae > Streptophyta > Magnoliopsida > Zingiberales > Zingiberaceae > Zingiber > Zingiber officinale. The sequence goes on along the minus strand of NC_055996.1, from coordinate 47,838,350 downwards.
TAAATTCTTTTAAAAATTTAGAGTTGGTTGATTCAAAAATTATACCGTCTACGTAAATTTGGGCTATAAAAATATCTTTTTCTAAGATTTTTACAAAAAGGGTTGGATCTATTTGACCTTGGTTGAACCCTTTTGATATTAGATAATTAGATAAACATTCATACCAAGCCCTGGGTACATGTTTTAGTCCGTATAGGCCTTTTTTAGTCTAAAGACATGATTTGGATGTTCTAAGTCCTCAAATCCTGGGGGTTGACCTACATATACCTCTTCTTTAATAAATCCATTTAAAAATATAGATTTTACATCCATTTGATATAGCTTGAATCCCTTGTGTGCTGCATAGGCCAGCAGCATCCTAATGGATTCAAGTCTGGCTACAGGGGCATAGGTCTCATCATAATCTAACCCTTCTACTTGATAGAACCCTTTAGCTACTAACCTAGCTTTGTTTCTAACTATTTCGCCTTGATTATCTTATTTGTTTCTTAAAACCCATTTAGTATCAATTATGGTCTTGTTAATGGGTTTAGGTATTAATTCCCATACTTGATTTCTTTCATATTGGGTTAACTCTTCTTGCATTGCTAAGGTTCAGTCTGGGTCTGGTCAGCTTCATCTATAGTTCTGGGTTCAATTTTGGAAATAAGGGTTATTTGGCTTAGGTTCCTATAAGATGACCTAGTTCTGACTCCTAGAGTTGGATCACCCAAAAATTGGTCAGATGGGTGATTCGTGCTTGTTTTTGTTGGTTTTATATTTGGGTTAGTAATTGTTTCTTCAGATTCATTAGGTTCAGGTTGAATTTCGTCATCATCTTCTGTATTTCTTGAGTTAATATTTTCTGTATTACTATTTTCATTTATTATATTGGGTAGTTTATTTTCTTCATTAAATATTACATTTGCTGTTTCTTCAACTTTTAAGGTATTTTTGTTGTAAACTCTATATACCCTACTGGTTGTTGAGTACCCTAAAAATATTCTTGGGGTTGTTTTTGATGAGAATTTTCCTAAGTGGTCTTTAGTATTTAAAATAAATACTTTACACCTGAATGCTTTTAAATAGTTTAAGTTAGGAATTTTATTATAGTATATTTCATAGGGTACTTTATTCTGAAATTTGTTAATTAAAATCCTATTTTGTATATAACAGGCTGTATTAATTGCTTCAGCCCAGAATTGATTAGATAATTTATATTCGTTTAACATGATTCTAGCGGCTTCTTGTAGGGTTCTGTTTTTACGTTCTACTAGACCATTTTGTTGGGGGAGGGGGGGGGGGGTCATAGGGCAAGAATATTAATGTTTATACCCATTAATTTCATAAAATTCAATAAAGTTATAATTTTCAAATTCTCCCTCATGGGCACTTCTAATTCTTTTTATCTGAGTACCTTTTTCATTTTTTATTAATTTACAAAAAACTTTAAACACTTCAAGAGTTTCATCTTTAGTTTTTAGAAATTTCACCCAAGTAAATCTTGAGTAGTCATCGATTATTACTAAGCAATATTGGTTTTTGCTTAGTGACTTGACTCCATGTGAATCAAACAAGTTTAGGTGAAGGAGCTCAAGTATTGAAGTTGTTTTGTTTAGGTTGGTTAACTTATGGTTTGACTTGGTTTGTTTACCTTGTTGACAAGCATCACAAATTTAATTTTCAATAAATTTTAATTTGGGCAGACCTCTAACTAGAACATTTTGACTCATTTTTGAAATGAGTCTAGTATGAGTGTGACCAAGTCGCCTGTGCCATAACTCAGTTTCCTCTTGTTGTGTTAATAAACATTCTAGTGAGTAAGTTGGTAGGTCTATAATATAAATATTCTTTTTCCTAATACCCTTAAGTGTAATTTCAGGATTATTAATATTCTTAATTATACATTCAGTTTTTGAAAATATGACTAAATATCCTGAGTCACATAACTAGCTAATACTAAGTAAATTGAAACTAAATTGTTCAAACAATAACACTTTTCGAATATAAAAATCGGAATTCAATTGGATGTTACCTAGTCCGATTACCTTAAGGGTTCCGTCATTGTCGAACGCGACAGACTCTAGGTTCTTGAGTTTCAACTTAGTGAATTTCAGTCTGTCTCCAGCCATGTGTCTAGAGCATCCACTATCTAGCATCCATTGATCCAAATCATTATGTTCCTACATAAAGTATTTGATTTGGGTCAATTTACTGGAATTAGAAGATAGTTTGACTAAAATTATCTTAATGTTCCATCTCACCCAGTTTAGATGATCAACCATGGTATTCTTATGGGTGTTTGTGAGATGGTTTATTTAGTTAATTGAGTCAATTGGGTTAAGTCAATTTAATTAAGTTGAATTGGATTTTAGTTAATTTTTAAATTGATTAATTAAATTAAATTATTAAGTTGATTAATTAAATTAATTGATTAATTAAATTGAATTATTAAATTGATTAATTAAATTAAATTATTAAATTGATTAATTAAATTAAATTATTAAGTTGATTAATTAAATTGATTGATTAATTAAATTGAATTATTAAGTTGATTAATTAAATTGAATTATTAAATTGATTAATTAAATTGGACTAAGTTCAACCTAGATCCATCTCACCCGATTCTAAGTTATCAATCAGGAAACCTTAAGTAGTTTTGTGAGATGGTTATCTTTGATTTAGATTATTTATAAGGATTAATTTACAATTGAGTTAAACTTAGGTTTTTCAATTGGTTAATTAAATATACATTTCGAAGATCGACTCCCAGGCTGTGGTGAGGCACTAAGCCTTCTTGGGTATGAGATCATCCACCACTTCTAGACAGAGCCTTTCAAAGAAAATATATATTTAATTTTCCTTTTGAAACCTCTAGGTTTAACTAAACAAGTGTAAATTACCCCTAGGTCCTTAAACTATCCTAGTTTAATCATGCTTATTACCAAAAAAAAAAAAAATAAACAGGCATCAAACAATTCTAGAGATAGTTTTTCTATTAGCTCCTCCTGGATCATAGCCTAGATATGGTCTATTAAGGAAATGGACTTAATCCTTGGGGATCCAATATTGACCAAGTCCAACTTGATTAACCAAGTTGGACTTAGGTACCCATGCTTAGACTATCTTTCTATTCAATCTGTTAACAAGCGATAAATAAGACCAATATTTCTTTTTAGTTCTAAATCCTAGTCCGGATCGATTGTATACAGCTTTCTGATTTCCAAGAATCAAGTCAAGATTCTTGTAACCCAGTGTAAATCGTTCCAATGTAACTTTCAAATCCTTGATTTGAATTTTCAGGCTGGAATTCTCTTCCTCAAGCTTTTAGACTTGAGTTGAGATTCCAGTCTGAATCGATTCAGTCAAGGATTCGAAATTAGTCACTTCTTTAAGGGAGGTTACCTCCCTTAGAAGTGACTTGATCCGAATGTTGGACTTAGCTAATTTTTTCATTAAGTAATTGATTAAATTGTATAAACGACGCGTACTTACAGAGGGGTTTAGCCCTTTCGGAAATGGATACAGATCCGTGGTTTTTCTTGGACTTAGCTTCCGATTCATCCTCGCTTCTGGATTCGCTGATTTGATCCCGGACCGTCATTGCGAGAAAACTCGTCTGTTCGAGTTCTTCGTCGTCGGACTCTTCTAAGGATGACTCGTCCAAGGTCGCCTTCAGGGCCTTCTTCCTTCTTGACTTTTTTTGTATCTTTCTAGTTCGGGCAGTTGACCTTGATGTGCTCCTTTTGGTTGCATCCGTAGCACGTCACCTCAAACTTTACCTTTGAGTTTGGTTGGGCCTCCTTGGACTGGATGACCTTTTTGACATCCTTCTTGTTGAAACCCTTCTTCTTCTTGTAGAGCTTCCTCACCAGGTTGACGAGTTCCGCCGTGAGCTCATCATCGTTGTCGTCCGAATCCGATTCTTCTTCTGACTCTGGTTCGGTTCTGCACTTTGTTTTAGCTTCCCGAGTTCTTCCTGCACCTGCAACCAGAGCTATACCTTTCTCGGCCAGACGTGAGTTAATCTGTTCATGTAATTCGAATTTAGTAAATAGCTCATCTAATTTTATTGAAGAAAGGTCCTTAGAAACCTTGTAAGCATCTACCATGGATGCCCACAAAGTATTCCTCGGAAAAGCGTTTAGAGAATACCTGATTACATCTCTACTTTCTACCTTCTGTTCGATTGCATGTAGACCGTTGAGTAGGTCTTGTATCCGGGCATGGAGTTGGATAGCCGTCTCATTTTCCTGCATTTTAATATTATATAGTTTATTAAATATTAAATCTCTCTTGCTTACCTTGGTGTCGGACGTTCCTTCATGAAGCTCGATCAGCTTCTCCCAAAGTTCCTTGGCACTCGAGAATGTGCCGATGCGGTTCAACTCCTCCTTCGATAGGCCGCATTATAGGGTCCAAGTCGCCTTGGCATTCACTTCTACCTTTTTGATAAGAGTCGCGCCCCAGTCCTCGTATGATATTGGCTTGTCGACACCGTCAGTTGGTAGTTGAAACCCAATTTTGACGATCATCCAGACTTCAAAGTGAGTCTGGAGATACGGCTCCATCCGTCCCTTCCAGTAATCGAAGTTGTCTCCGGTGAAGAGCGGTGGGCGAGTGGTGCTATACCCTTCTTGAAGAGCCATGTAAAAATTCTTGCAAAGAAAAACAAACAGAAAATGAGTCCCAAGACTTGGTCCTAGATTAGCAGTGTGGTATAAAGTAAAAATAAATTACGATCTTGAGTGGTGTTGCACTAGCTTCGAGACAAATCAGATTACGAAGGAAAATTAGATCGGAAGACGACAAGAATACCGATTTCGATCGACTCCGTAAAATTGAAATCACCACAAAAAGAATGCTTGATTGGTGGTTGCACTAAATCAAAGCGACCCCGCTCTGATACCAATTGTTGGATTGAGAAGCGCAAGAGGGGGATGAATAGCGCTCGTGGCTTTCACGCGTTTCGAATTCGAAAATCGACAAGAGTAAAGCCACGGAATTGAAAATAAAAGCAAGACACAAGAACACCAAGATTTACTTGGTTCGGAGCCTTGGGCGACTCCTACTCCAAGGCCCACGCTCGTTGAGCATTTACGTTGGGCAACAACTATAATTTTGAAAAAGTATTACAAATTAAGTATAATTAAAAGCTGTAAGAACTTTTATCGACAACAATAAAACTAAGTTTGAGGCTCCTGATCGTTGGGGACTTGCTACAACTTTTCTGGATCGTCTATTGAGCATCATGAAGAAGATTGATCACTTAAGAGTTAATTATCTGAGGTGTTGGTCGAGATCTTCTTAAATAGGCTATTGAAGGTGCCTCAAAGCCTGTTCGAGGCGCCCTCAGGTTGTCGAGTCAGCCGCGTGGATTAGAACTAAAATGGTCAAAGCTTATCTGGTTGAAGGCGCCTCCATCACCCTTGAAGGCGCCTCCAAGCCTGTCCGAGGTGCCTCCAGCTCCGTGCGAGGCACCTCTAGCTCTGCTACGTGCACTGCATCTGCCTTGTACCCGAGGCACCTCATGCTTCATGAGGGCGCCTCGAGTACTGTTCATCCGAGGCTAATCTTGCTCCTTTGTCCTTGCAAAACATGTTAGTCCACAAACCAATTACATATTCTGCAAAACAAAGTTAGCACACACAATAAAAATAATAATGTGAAAGTTTGACAATCACGAACTATCTGATTCTGACTTCGGATTTCTGACCAGAAATCCTAGGTCGAACCGACGCCTACTGTTCCCTCTTCTAGTGAACGCGTCCTCACCTACTCCACTCAAGAGAGCATACCTGATGCCAGTCCGGTCCTCTAAACCGACTGGACTTTTTGCCTAGGGTTACCACCCCCTAGGACCTATGGTTACCACCCCCTAGGACCTAAGGTTACCCCCCCCCCCCTTTAGGATTTCCGCCACCTAGGATTATCATCCCCTAGGACCTAAGGTTGCCACTCCTTAGGGTTTTTCCTCCACCTAGGGTTACCACCCCCTAGGACCTAACGTTGCCCCCCCTCCCTTAGGGTTTTCACCTACCTAACCGTAGTTAGGACTTTCCTACAAACTCATTCAGCATATCAGATAACAAATAGCCTTAACTTTGAATCCCTTTGCCATTATCAAAGCTAGGGTTCGATAGTCAGATGCTTCCCGTACCAACAGATGTTTTATCTTTGTGGATCCATTTTGTCCAGAAGTATGGGGACAAGATACTTGTGAATGATGTTAGAGGAGGTAAGATGACGATGAAGCGCTTAATACTTTCCTCCCCAATCAAAATGAAGGGAGAGTATTTAGTATCAAAGTAGCGCTTAATATGCTTTTGAAAATGATAAAAAATATCGAAGAGATCATACTTCTTTTCATTGGAAAATCTAAGTAAACTTGCTAAAGTTATTAATAAAAATAACATAATAAATAAAACTCTAATTATATAGAATAGGTGTAGGACCCCACACATCAGAGTGAATAATTTTTTAAAAAAAACTAGAGGTGGAAGTAGAAGAGAAAAGGGAGCTTATGACATTTTGCTTTTATGCAAGGTTCAGATAAACAAGATGAGGAGGCTAAAGAATTTGATAAACCATAATAATTAATGATATCATAAATTAAACGTAGAAATGGATGACCAAGGCATGCATGCCAATTTGTCAGTGCATTCTCTAACAAATGCATTAGTAGAGGTGGGATGAAGATGACGGAGGTCTTCTTTAATGTTTCCATGGAGCAGAATAGTTTTTGTTACGAAATCCTTCACAAGACAATGATAAGGATGAAATTCAAATAACACATTATTATTAAGAGCAAGTTTATGCCTAAAAAGTAAACTTTTGGTGATAGAAGGGCCATGAAATGTGTTATGTATAGGAAAAGTTCGACCAAATGCATGAGTGAAAGGATGTGTTTCTAAGGTGGGTAATTTGCAAACCTGAGTCATACCTATCTGTACCATGTTAGTTCATGATGAGGTGAAGTTTCTATGAGAATATCATATTTTGATATAATATAATAAGTTACTCTAGAATTTGAATATCATATTGGGTTCTCAAGAGATGATGAAACTATATTAGGAAGGATGGAAAGTGAAAATGCTTCAGAATGAGATTACTAATGTAACGACTCGGCCCTCTTGGCCCATTTGGCGGCCCATTTGGCGACCCTCGGGTCGTCGACCGTCGGCCCTTATGTCGTCGGCCCATTTGGCGACCTCTCATGTCGTCGACCGACGACCCTTGGCCGTGCCGTTACTCACTAGGACTTTCCACCCCTGACAGTGGATTTTTGCCTCCCCCAGGATTCGAACTCTAAACCTCCAGGCTTAAGTATTAGAGTTTATGAATCCTGGTAACCAAGTGAGATGATCTCACTTGGTTACCAGGATTCATAAACTCTAATACTTAAGCCTGGGGAGTTCGAATCCTGAGGGAGGCAAAAATCCACTGGCCAGGGGTGGAAAGTCCTAGTGAGTAACGACACGGCCAAAGGTCATCGGTCGACGACATGAGAGGTCGCCAAATGGGCCGACGACATAAGGGCCGCCAGTTGGGCCGCCGTGAGGGCCGCCCAAGAGGCCAAAGGGTCGGGTCATTACAACTAAGATGTAGATTACCACCCATATGTTGATTTGAAGATACAGGTCCTGTAGGATCTAAAAGAAAGAGAAAGGGGGGGGGGGGGTAAATCTCATTTTAAAACTTTTTTTTTCAATTTTAAAAACTTGTCGGAAAACTAAGTACACAGTAAAAAAAATTAAGTATGAAAAGAATAGTGGAAAATAAGTATGCGAGTTGGTTTTACTTGGTTCAAAACCTTCAACAACTCCTACTCTAAGACCTACGATCCCTTGTACTGTATCAATTAGGCAATCTACTAAAATCTCTTCTAAAATCCTTTGGACAGAGAGGTCAATACAAAAATAAGGAAAGTGTAACATCTTACACTTTCTTATGCAGGTATAATAATAAATAAAAACACACTTTTACCGACACTTATAGTAGATGAAGTTCATATTGTTGGAACCTCAGGTTGTTTTGATGTGATCAAACAAGTTAAGTTAGGTCCTGTGATGTTTTGACCCTGTGTCTAAGTGTGCAGGAACTTAGGAGCACAGGAAGTCGAGTGGAAGACACAGCTAGTGAGAAGGATGACACAGGAGTGAGTCGACGAGCTCAGTGTGTCTGAGGGATGAGACGCTACGGAAGAGTACACCGGCAGATGAAAAGAAAGCGTGCGATGATTCCGAGGGACGAGAAGCCGCCTGCTCGAGAAGGTCAGAAGTTGGGTTCGGGTGAGCCCTATTCCAGATGGCCGAGATCACCCAAGCAAGCAGAGTCGGAGCGGAAGACCCGGACTGAGGTGAGCTGAACCGGAGCAGAGGGCCCGAACCAAAAAGTCAACGAGGTTGACTTTAAGTGTCTGGGCACCCGGACCCATTTCGGGCGCTCGGAGTCCGGGAGCCCGGACCCGAGTTTCTATCCACTAGATGTGGATGTTGACCATTGCATCGGGGATAAGTTTTTATCCCACTTTAGGCTCCTAGAACCCTTCCAACCGCCCCCGACCAAGGCTATAAATATAGCCAGGGTCCAAGAAGCTAAAAAAAGAACAAGCAATTAGCATTACAACACTTGTGCACTCTTCTTTTAGTTTAGCTTCTCATTTATGTACTTTTACTGCTGTAAGAGGCTTCTCCGCCTGAAGGAAATACTTAGTGTGATCCATTCCTTGGATTAACAGCCTCCTCGGTTGTAACCAAGTCAAATCCGTGAGCCTCGACTTTTTAGTTCCTTTCTTTATTTAATTTACAAAAGTGTTCTTTTAAAAGTTCCAGAAGGGTATTTGTTTTTTACATTGTGCAGGGCCATTCAACCCTCCGATAAGTCGACCACCAACGACCCCTACAAGTGGTATCAGAGCCAGGATGTTTCAGAAGGACTAACCGCCGATTGAAGCAATGAGATGGCCAGAGCTAACATCTATCCACCAACGTTCGAGGGGGAGTTCACATTTTGGAAGCAACAAATAGAGGTATTTCTTAAAATAGATTTCGGTATTTTACTAATAATGAAAAATAGTTATGGAGCACCAAAGAATGCGAACGGAGAAGAAATTGAAAAATGCCTCTGGACCAAAAAGCAGTGCGATGATTTCATTTCAAACGGTAAGGCTTAATATCATCTCATAAGTGTACTACCAGTGGAGGATCTCGAAAGAATCAGCAACTACCAAAGTACAAAAGAACTCTGAGAAAAGTTCTTGAGACTCCAGGAAGAACCAATTGAAGCCGAATCCGACTCCTCGATGGGCACCGAGCCGTCGTTAGAAGAATCCGAGACCGAAGAAATTACCGGGACAACCATTAAAGTCGAATTCCTTCCCGAGGACACAGAAAGTTCATCCCAGATGAGCATCGATGAAGGGGGAGAGTTGTTGGAGGAAAGCAACTCTACAGGGGGAGGATAAGAGATCGATAAGGTAAGTCAGGTATGGTCTCTACCACCTGACCAAATGTTTAAATTTATTAAATTATTAACTAAAGATTGTTGCATGCTAGAAAAAGAAAATAAAAAGAAGAAATTAATTTTAAATAAATCTTGTCTGTCATAAGATCTAAAAAATTAGAAGTAGAAAATGATAAATTAAAATTAGAAAATGATAATTTGAAAATACAAGTAGATATTTTGAAAAATCATACATGTTCAAATAATCAACATATTAGAAAATTTTATGGATTAAATTGGTACCTTAGATACCATTAGGGACAAATTAAAATATTTCAAAGAAATATGTACCTAAGAAATATCTAATTAATTCAGTTGGCTCAAACCTATATTGGGTTCCTAAGTCTTGTCTTACTTGAACTTTAATTTAGACTTAGCGCTTTTAGCGAGAAAATTAAACATTTAATTTCCTTATGAGGCTTTGTCTAGAAGTGGTTGATGATCAAATAACGAAGAAGGCCTAGTGCCTCACCACAGCCTGGAAGCCAAATATTAAAATAAAGTGTTTAATTGATAAATGATAAGCATTAAATTGAGATTAGATAATGCTTTAAAGAGTTACTCAATTTTCTTTGAAAATTCTCAAAAATATTTTTTCTTGTAAAATGTTTTTTTTGCAAAGTTCTCTAAACTTAGAAATTTCTTTTACAAAGTTTTTAACTTAAAAATTTTCTTTCCTCATGAATTTTACTTAAAATTTTTTATAAAAATATTTTTTACTTTAAATAATTATTCAAACATTTTTGGAAAATTCTCAAATGTTTCCCAAAGTTGTCTAACTTAGAATTTTTTTTTGCTTAAATTTTTTTTTCAAAAATGATTGCAATTTTTAGTGATATCAAATGTTCGAATTTTTTAAAATTTTCAAAGTTGTTACCCTTAGACTTGTTGTGATACCCTATTTTTTATGTGCTCAAAGGGGGAGAAGGAAAATATTAAGTCTAGGGGGAGGTAGATCAAATTTTTGCACTTTCATGCAAAATTTATTACTCTTGATTTATGTTGGTTTACCCTAGCATAACTTGGGTTGCTCACATTAAAAAGGGGGAGATTGTTGGAACCCTAGGTTGTTTTGATGTGAATAAACAAGTTAAGTTAGGTCCTGTGATATTTTGACCTTGTGTCCAGGTGTGCAAGAACTTAGGAGCATAAGAAGTCGAGCGGAAGATGCAGCTAGTGAGAAGGATGGCACGAGAGAGAGCCGATGGACTGGGTGCGTTTGAGGGATGAGGCGCTGCAGAAGAGTATACCGATGGATGAGAAGTAAGCGTGAGATGATTCCGAGGGATGAGAAGCCAGAGCAGAAGCCTACTTGAGAAGGCTGGAAGTTAAGTTCGGGTGAGCCCTATTGCGGATGGCCGAGATCACCTAAGCAAGCGGAGGTGGAGCGGAAGACCCAGACCGAGGTGAGCTGAATCGGAGCAAAGGACCCGAACCAAAAAGTCAATGAGGTTGACTTTAAGGGTCCGGGCGCCCGGACCCATTCCGGGCACCTGGAGTTCGGGCACCTGGAACCGAGTTTCTATCAACTCGACGTGGATGTCGACCGTTGCATCGGGGATAAGTTTCTATCCTACTCCAGGCTCCTGAAACCCTTCTAGGCACTCCGACCAAGACTATAAATATAGCCTTGGTCCAAGAAGCTAAAAAAAGAACAAGCAATTAGCATTACAACACTTGTGCGCTCCTCTTTTAGTTGAACTTCTCATTTATGTGCTTTCACTGCAATAAGAGGCTTCTTCACCTGAAGGAAATACTTAGTACGATCCATTCCTTTGATTAACAACCTCCCCGGTTGTAAACAAGTCAAATCCATGAGCCTCGACTTTTTAGTTCCTTTCTTTATTTAATTTACACTAGTGTTCTTTCAAAAGTTTGAGAAGGGTATTTGTTCTTACATTGTGCAGGGCCATTCAACCCTCCGATAAGTCGGCCACCAACGACCCCTACTAGTGGTATCAGAGACAGGATAACTCAGAAGGACTAATCACCGATTGAAGCAATGAGATGGTCGGAACTAACATCTATCCACCAATGTTCAAGGGGGAGTTTGCGTTTTGGAAGCAACGAATGGAGGTATTTCTTAAAATAGATTTCGGTATTTTACTAATAATGAAATTTAGTTATGAAGCACCAAAGAATGAGAATGGAGAAGAAATTGAAAAATGCCTCTAGGCAAAAAAGCAGCGCGATGATTTCATGTCAAACGGTAAGGCAGAATATCATCTCATAAGTGTACTACCTGTGGAGGATTTTGACAGAATTGGCAACTACCAAAGTGCAAAAGAACATTGGGAAAAGTTCTTGAAGCTCCATGAAGAATCAATTGAAGTCAAATCTGACTCATCGATGGACATTGAGTCGTCGTCAAAAGAATCCGAGACCGAAGAAATTGCCGGGACAACCCTTTTAGCCGAATTCCTTCCCGAGGACACAAAAAGATAAAGGCAGATGAATATTGATGAAGGGGGAGAGTCGTCAGAGGAAAGCAACTCTACAAGGGAGGATCAAAGATCGATAAGGTAAGTCAAGTACGATCTCTACCACCTGACCAAATGTTTAAATTTATTAAATTATTAACTAAAGATTATTGCATGCTAGAAAAAAAAATAAAAAATGAAATTAATTTTAGATAAATCTTGTCTGTTAGAAGATCTTAAAAGATTAGAAGAAGAAATGATAAATTAAAATTAGAAAATGATAATTTGAAAATGCAAGTAGATATTTTGAAAAATCATGCATGTTCAAATAATCAACATATTAGAAAATTTTATCGATTAAATTGGTACCTTAATTAGATACCATAAGGGACAAATTAGAAATATTTCAAAGAAATATGTCCCTAAGAAATATCTAATTAATTTAGTTAGCTGGAACCTATATTGGATTCCTAAGTCTTGTCTTACTTGAACCTTAATTTAGAATTAGCGCTTTCTGCAAGAAAATTAAACATTTAATTTCCTTATGAGACTTTGTCTAGAAGTGGTTGATGATCTAGTAACCAAACCTAGTGCCTCGCCACAGCTTGGAAGCCAAATATTGAAATAAAGTGTTTAATTGACTAACTGATAAAGCATTAAATTGAAATTGGATAATGCTTTAAAGGGTTAATCAATTTTCTTTGAAAATTCTCAAAAATATTTTTGCTTGCAAAATATTTTTTTTGCAAAGTTCTCTAAACTTAGAAATTTCTTTTGCAAAGTTTTTAAGTTAAAAATTCTCTTTCTGTTTGAATTTAACTTAAAAATTTTTACAAAAATATTTTTTGCTTTAAATAATTATTCAAACATTTTTGGAAAATTCGCAAATGTTTTCCAAAGTTGTCTAACTTAGAATTTTTTTTTTCTGCTTAAAATTCTTTTTCAAAAATGAATGCAATTTTTTAGTGATATCAAATCTTCAAATTTTTCAAAGTTTTCAAAGTTAATACCCTTAGACTTGTTGTCATACCCCATTTTTTATGTGGTTAAAGGGGGAGAAGGAAAATATTAAGTCTAGGGGGAGGTAGATCAAATTTTTCCACTTTCATGCAAAATTTATTACTCTTGATTTATTTTGGTTTACCCTATCTTAACTTGGGTTGCTTACATCAAAAAGGGGGAGATTGTTGGAACCCCAGGTTATTTTGATGTGAACAAATAAGTTAAGTTAGGTCCTGTGATGTTTTGACTCTGTGTCTAAGTGTGCAAGACCTTAGCAACACAAGACGTCGAGCGGAAGATGCAACTAGCGAGAAGGATGGCATAGGAGAGAGCCGATGGGTTTGGTGCGTCTGAGGGACGAGGCGCTGCGGAAGAGTATACCGGTGGACGAGAAGGAAGTGTGCGAAGATTCCGAGAGATGAGAAGCCGGAGCATAAGCCTGCTTGAGAAGGCTGAAAGTTAAGTTCGGGTGAGCCCTATTCCGGATGGCCAAGATCACCTAAGCGAGCAGAGCCGGAGCGGAAGACCCAGACTGAGGTGAGCTGAACTGGAGCAAAGGACTCGAACCAAAAAGTCAATGAGGTTGACTTTAAGGGTCCGGGCACCCGAAACTGAGTTTCTATCCACTCGATGTGGATGTTGACCGTTGCATTGGGGATAAGTTTTATCTCTCTCCAGGCTCTTGGAACCTTTCCAGGCACCCTGACCAAGGCTATAAATATAACCTTGATCCAAGAAGCTAAAAAAAGAACAAGCAATTAGCATTACAACACTTGTGCGCTCTTCTTTTAGTTTATCTTCTCATTTATGTGCTTTCACTGCTATAAGAGGCTTTTTCTCCTAAAGGAGATACTTAGTACGATCCATTCCTTGGATTAACAACCTCCCCAGATATAACCAAGTCAAATCCATGAGCCTCGACTTTTTAGTTCCTTTCTTTATTTAATTTACGCAAGTGTTCTTTTAAAAGTCTGAGAAGGGTATTTATTTTTACATTGTGCAGGGCCATTCAACCCTCCGAAAAGTCGACCACCAATGGCCCCTACAAGTGGTATCAGATCTAGGATGTTTCAGAAGGACTAACCGTTGACTGAAGTAATGAGATGGCCGGAGCTAACATCTATCCACCAATGTTCGAGGGGGAGTTCACGTTTTGGAAGCAACGAATGGAGGTATTTCTTAAAACAGATTTCGGTATTTTACTAATAATGAAATATAGTTATGAAGCACCAAAGAATGTGAATGGAGAAGAAATTGAAAAATGCCTCTGGGCCAAAAAGCAGCGCGATGATTTCATGTCAAATGGTAAGGCTGAATATCATCTCATAAGTGTACTACCGGTGTAGGTCTTGACAGAATCGGCAACTACCAAAGTGCAAAAGAACTCTGGGAAAAGTTCTTGAAGCTCCACGAAAAACCGATTGAAGTCGAATCCAACTCCACGATGGACACCGAGTCGTCGTCAGAAGTATCCGAGACCGAAGAAATTGTCGGGACAACCCTTATAGCCGGATCCTTCCCGAGGACACGAAAAGCTCATCGCAGATGAACATCGATGAAGGGGGAGAGTCGTCGGAGGAAAGCAGCTCTACAAGGGGAGGATCAGAGATCGATAACGTAAGTCAGGTACGGTCTCTACCACCTGACCAAATGTTTAAATTTGTTAAATTATTAACTAAAGATTATTGCATGCTAGAAAAAGAAATTAAAAAGATGAAATTAACTTTAGATAAATCTTGTTTATCGGAAGATCTTAAAAGATTAGAAGTAGAAATGATAAATTAAAATTAAAAAATGATAATTTGAAAATGCAAGTAGATATTTTGAAAAATCATGCATGTTCAAATAATCAACATATTAGAAAATTTTAAAGATTAAATTGGTACCTTAGATACCATAAGGGTCAAATTAGAAATATTTCAAAGAAATATGTCCCTAAGAAATATTTAATTAATTCAGTTGGCTGGAACCTATATTGGATTCCTAAGTCTTGTCTTACTTGAACCTTAATTTAGACTTAGCGCTTTCAACGAGAAAATTATATATTTAATTTCCTTATGAGGCTTTGTCTAGAAGTGGTTGATGATCCAATAACCAAAAAGGCCTAGTGCCTCGCCACAGCCTGGAAGCCAAATATTGAAATAAAGTGTTTAATTGACTAACTGATAAAGTATTAAATTAAAATTGGATAATACTTTAAAGTGTAACTCAATTTTCTTTGAAAATTCTCAAAAATATTTTTTCTTGCAAAATATTTTTTTGAAAGTTCTTTAAACTTAGAAATTTCTTTTGCAAAGTTTTTAACTTAAAAATTTTCTTTCTGTTTGAATTTTACTTAAAAAGTTTTACAAAAATATTTTTTGCTTTAAATAATTATTCAAACATTTTTGGAAAATTCTCAAATGTTTTCCAAAGTTGTCTAACTTAGAATTTTTTTTCTGCTTAAAATTCTTTTTCGAAAATGAATGCAATTTTTTAGTGATATCAAATTTTTGAATTTTTCAAAGTTTTCAAAATTATTACCCTTAGACTTGTTATGATACCCCATTTTTTATGTTATCAAAGGGGGAGAAGGAAAAAATTAAGTCTAGGGAGTGGTTGATCAAATTTTTGCACTTTCATGCAAAATTTATTACTCTTGATTTATGTTGGTTTACCCTTGCTTAACTTGGGTTGCTCACATCAAAAATGTGGAGATTGTTGGAGCCTCATGTTGTTTTTATGTGAATAAAGAAGTTAAGTTAGGTCCTGTGGTGTTTTGACCCTGTGTCTAAGTGTGCTGGAACTTAGGGGCATAGGAAGTCAAGCGGAAGATGCAGCTAGCGAGAAGGATGGTACGGGAGAGAGTCGACAGTTTCGGTGCATCTAAGGGACGAGGCGCTGCGGAGGAGTACACCGACGGATGAGATGGAAGCTTGCGACGATTCTAAGGGATGAGAAGTCGGGGCAGAAGCCTGCTCGAGAACGCCGGAAGTTGGGTTCGGGTGAGCCTTATTCCGAATGGCCGAGATCACCCAAGCAAGCAGAGCCAGAACGAAAGATCTGGACTAAGGAGAGTTAAATCGTAGCAGAGGACCCTGACCAAAAAGTCAACGAGGTTGACTTTAAGGGTCCGGGCACCCGGAACTAAGTTTCTATCCACTCGACGTGAATGTTGACCATTGCGTCGGGGATAAGTTTTTATCCCACTTGTAACGCCCGAAAATTCTCAAAACTATTTTAGAATTATCCTATAACTTTTCTGGAATTTTTAGATATTTTTTCGGAATTTTCCGAGTATCGGAAGTAGCAAAAATAATTATAACCGTAAAATAGCTTAGGCGGGAACCGAACCCGAGACCTATGGTTTACAGATAAGATTAGTAACCGGTGAACCCAGCAGGGCCGTGCTGAAAGAAAGGAGAACCAAATATATTTATATTAGAGTTGGGTTCATTAAACCACTTAATATAAATAATAAACTTAAGTTGGAGTTGAGTTATTTTTATTTTGGTTCGGCACCTTCTCCTCTCAAACCCTCACGCCGGCGCCCCCCTTCTTCTCCTCTTCCTCACGCACGGCACACCAAGCCCAAGGTCCATCGGTTCACCTTCCGGCGACGACTCCAACACGAAAGAGGTTCTTCTCCGCGAGAGGAACGCGAAGACGGGATCGGATCGTCGAGAGGATCACCTCCACCGGAACTCTAGCGAATAGAATCGTAAGAAATTACGATCAAGAGGTAAGAAACCCCTCACCTGCGGTATAATAGCTCCGTTTGGTTTCATACGCATTAGTTTTAGCTATATGCAGGTTTTCCGGCACATAGGGTATGTTTAAACCCTCCTCGAGGATTTAGGGATCTAGTTGAACACCTCTAGACGGGCCGGACACGTTGTTCTCCTTTAGTTGGAGATTCTAGACGTTGTCGGGTGCCTAGAGGTGATCTCCCTATTAGAGGAGAGAGTTGGAGCACACCAAGTGTTCGGTAAAATGTTAGTGTAGCTAAATACCACCTCAGTTATGTTTAATAGCTCAGTTAAATGCATTAGAGGCATTTAAACCAGCACATTAGTTAGTTCAGTTTTATGGGACTACGGTCCAATGGGTGGGCTCCCACAGTCGCCTCTAGGTTCAGATAACCTAGCTCTAGGTTCAGATAACCTAGAAACAGCATGTTATATCAGTTAGCTATAGATATCAGTATTTTATTTTCAGTGGCACTGTACTGGATTAGATATCCATTGGGTTGGACTCCCACAGTCGTCCCTAGGTTCAGATAGCCTAGACAACCCTGCTAAATTCGGGACTTGCAACCCCGGGTCTAGTAGGGATGCGCGCACAGCAAGTACAGAACAAGATGTTTAGTATTTTCACCTATTATGTATTAGATTTCAAAACTCAAAATCAATTGTGCTAGTTGAGTTGTTTCCAGTTACAGATTTAGTTCAGTTAGTTTAGCCTATACTCAGTTCAGTGTTTATTTGGTTGCTTTGCCATGATTCAGTGCTTATGCCATGCTTATGTGTTATGCTTTATGATTTCAGTATACCATGACTTAGCAAGTTCAGTGCATATTTTCAAATAGCATGCTTTAAAAACCATATTGCACCGAATGCATGTTTTTGTGAGGTAGATGGTTTCTTACTAAGCTTGTTAGCTTACAGATCCTACTTTTCTTATACTGTAGATAAAGGTAAAGGAAAAGTGGACTAGCAGAGGAAGCTGGAGGGCAATGCAGATCAAGATGTGTGTGTGTGGAACTGGAAATGAAAGATCTTAGGGATCTAACAAGCTTTAAATTACGCATTTGAACTCTTTAGAAATTTCAATTCAGCATATTAACTTTAGTATCTCCATGTTTGACATGAGTTAACGAACCATACTTTAGATTATGCTTAAAATGTTAAATATATGATGTTAGGATGTTAGTATTTGCATGCTAGAGTGTTCTCATGTATCTAGAACTGGTATATGCGATTTTTGGCACGAATCAGTGCTGGAAATCAGAAACTCTGATTTTGTTTCAGACTTTCAGAACTTGGATCGGTCAGCAGACCGATCCAGTGCCATTCCTCTTCCTGGATCGGTCAGCCGACCGATCCAGATGGATACAGTAGCTACTGTATCTCCCAGGATCGGTCAGCCGACCGATCCATCCGCGAACAGAGAGTTCGGGACGAAATCTGCAGTCACTGATCGGTCGGCCGACCGATCAGTGAGCCACTGATCGGTTTCACCGACCGATCAGTGAGCAGCTGGATCGGTCGGTAGACCGATCCAGCCAGTGTTCGCGTGGGTGTCAGTAGATCGGTCCGCCGACCGATCCAGAGACTTCTACCGTGCCAGTATCAAGCTGGATCGATCCCGTGATCGATCCGACAGCCCAATCGATCTGTGGATCCATTGAAATGCCTGAGTACAGCTAGCAGGTCATTCGGGAGGCATAGGTTGTCTCCCCTAGCAAGTGTACAACTCCTAGGTACACCCAGAGCATTATGTTTTGATCAGTTTAGTAGAAAAAAATTTTAATTAGCCCAGCCTTCCGCACAGCATAGTTTAGCATTATTGTGACGATTCGCCTTACAGCCTAGTAGTAGAAGGCGGGTCGTTACAGAGTGGTATCAGAGCGGTGTTCCATACTTCCTACACACACATCAGCATTGTACCTGCAGCTTCCAAGTAAGAACACCTCTACTTTATTTATGCTTCTTGTTTATTATTACAGTTCATGTTTATATACCTACTGCTTGTTAGTATGTGATAGTTTAAACATGATATCAGTAGTTAGATAACTGTGATAGTGTTAGTCATACCTATGTTCTCTATGTCTTTAGAAATGGCACGAGGACGCCCAGCTAGGAGGGCACTAGCTACTGAGCCCCAAAGAAGAGGCGGTGCCTCCTCCGCACCTTACAAAGACTAGTGGCTCGCATGCAGCAGAAGAGATAGCCACCTTAAAGGCTAATCGCAGAATACCCCACCCCGGAACCGAATCTGACGACTCCAGAAGTCTTAGAGGTTCCACCAACTCAGCCTACAGCGCCAACGCTAGCACCAATACCAGCACCAGCAGTCCTAGCAGATGAGCCAAGAAAGGAAGCCTATCTGATCCAGTGGCAGCGAGTCAAGCCGGAGAACTTCTCAGGCACTAGTGAACCATGGGATGCACAAGCCTGGTTCAAAACACTGGAGAGCACGATGGAGCTTCTGGACTGGCCAGAACACGAGAAGGTGAAGTGTGCCTCCTTCTGCCTGACAGGAGACGCACGCATGTGGTGGGAAAGAATCAGAACGAAGCGCCCAGTGAACCAGATGACATGGGCTGACTTTGAGAAGGAATTCTTTGAGGAGTTCTTTCATATGCAGGTTACAAACCGCCACTACGACGAGTTCACCGAGTTTCGTCAGGGTAACCTTTCAGTTGAGGAAGCCGTGAAGAAATTCAACAGGTTGGCTCGTCTATGCCCAGAGCTAGTCAGCACAGAGAAGGAACGAATTCGGTTGATGCTCAAGATGCTGAGGCCAGAGATAGCAGTGAACGTGGCTGGTGGCATACATAGGCCACAAACCACAGAGGAGTTAGTGAGCAGTGCCTTGACCACAGAACATTACCAGCATGAGGCAGCAGAGGCAAGTCTCCTCGAGTCCAAGGGCCAAGGAAACTCTCACACTCAAAAATAGCAAGGCCACAGCTCTAACTCGAAAGGGAACTCCAACAGCAAGCGCAAATCAGGGAGTGACTCAAAAGGAGGACCATCTAGCAAGCGACCCAGTTATCCAAAGTGTGCTACTTGTGGAAAATTCCACCCAGGGGTTTGTCGCAAGGGCACACGAGAATGCTTTGAATGTGGACAAGAAGGGCACATGGCTCCGAACAAGACCGGTCTTCCTCACCACGCAGATCCAATACGCAGCCAAGCTCGCCACATCGATGCAGTCATCTATAAGGTCCACTCATCACCTGTACGATTAGAAGCCCCTCCAACTATGGCGAATGCGAGGATCTACTCACTCACCAGAGGGGACGAGCAAATGCCTCGACAGAAGTCAGATTAGCATTTTTCAGTATAGTGCTACCGTTCTATTTGATACTCGGGCAACCCATTCATATATAGCCGGATGTTCTCCGAGAAATTAGGAATACCCCGAAGTACTCAGTGGTACGGCACTACCTTCAGGAGAGGTCATGGCATCGACGACCGCTCGAGCAAGGTGCTACCATTATAGCATCGAACTCTGCAGATCCGATCCTGCCGGAAATGACTAACTACGACGCCATCCTTGGAATGGACTTCCTGATCCGATACGGTGCTTCCATAGAGTGCCGTAAATGTAAAGTCGTATTCCAACCCGAAGCGTCGAGTACATCGGAGAACCAAAGAGAAAAGCCGTAAAATTTCTCTCAGCCATGAAGGCACGTGGTTGATGGATTCGGGATGTACGGGTACCTAGCACATGTAGTCACTACCAGCCGGGACGAGGACCAACAGCTAGCAGAGGTCCGAGTTGTATGTGACTACCCAGCAGCCTTCCCTGAAGAGTTTAGCACCAGTCAGGGAGATTGAATTTGAGATAGAGCTCTTCCCCGGCACCAATCCTATTTCCAAAGCGCCCTACCGCATGGCTCCAGCAGAACTGAAGGAACTTCATGAGCAGCTACAGGAGCTACTTGACAAGGGCTTCATACGCCCTAGTCACTCACCATGGGGAGTGCCTGTGCTATTCGTGAAGAAGAAGGATGGAAGCATGCGGTTATGTATAGACTACAGAGCACTGAATCAGGTCACGATCAAGAACAGGTATCCTCTTCCCAGAATAGATGACCTGTTCGACCAGTTAAAGGGAGCAGCAGTGTTCTAAAAAATTGACCTCAGATCAGGATATCACCAAGTCAGAGTCAAGGAGGGTGATATACCGAAGACAGCATTCAGGACCAGATACGGACATTACGAGTTCGTAGTCATGCCTTTTGGCGTGACAAATGCTCCAGCTACATTCATGGACCTTATGAACAGGGTATTCATGGAGTATTTAGATAAGTTTGTGATCGTGTTTATCGATGACATCCTTATCTACTCAGGAACTCAGGAAGAACACTCAGAGCACCTGAAACTAGTATTGCAGACCCTTCAGCAGAACCAGCTATACACCAAGTTCACGAAATGTGAGTTTTGGCTAAATCAGGTGTCCTTCCTGGGTCACGTCATCTCAAAGGATGGTATTATGGTAGATCCCAACAAGATAGAAGCAGTAAGTATCTGGAGGAGACCTAAGAACGCCAGTGAGATCATGTCTGGGATTAGCAGGATATTACAGAAAGTTTGTAGAGGACTTCTCTAGGATAGCCTCCCACCGATGCCTCTCACCAGAAGAACAAGAAATTTCAGTGGACGGAGGATCATGAGAACAAATAACTCAAGAGGAGATTGACTAGTGCACCTATTCTGACTCTACCAGAGATATATATAGTGACGCCTCTAAATTGGGATTAGGAGCATGATGCAAGATGGCAAGGTAATCGCCTATGCCTCCAGACAACTCAAGGATTATGAGAAGAACTACCCTACTCATGATCTTGAGCTTGCAGCAGTAGTGTTCGCTCTCAAAATTTGGAGACATTACTTGTATGGAGCTCAGTGCAGAGTGTATACAGATCATCAGAGTCTGAAGTACTTCTTCACTCAGAAGGATCTGAATATGCGACAGCGCAGGTGGCTAGAGCTAGTCAAAGATTATGACATAGACATCCTCTACCACCCAGGGAAAGCCAATAGGGTAGCAGATGCACTTAGCAGAAAATCCAGCGCTACCTTATTATCTCTAGCAGCCATGTCACCACCCCTACAGAAGGAGGTCGCGGATTTTGGTCTCGAACTCATTGTCGGACAGCTCTCTACTATGACCTTAGAGTCTACCTTGCTTGGTGATATTCAGTCAGCTCAGGATCAGGACCCTGAAATTCAGAAAATCAAGCAAGGGCTAGCAGAATCAGAAAGTAGAGAATTCAGAGTGTCCGATAGCGGGGTGTTGTATTTTGGTGACAGACTCTGTGTTCCAGATCAGGAGGAGCTACGGAGATAGATTTTAGATGAGGCTCACAAGACTCCCTATGCGATGCATCCAGGTTCCACCAAAATGTACCAAGACCTGAAGAACCGTTTTTGGTGGCCCGGGATGAAGCGAGACATCGCCAGATATGTTAGCATCTGCCTCACCTGTCAGAGGGTCAAGGCAGAACATCAGCGACCAGGAGGAGTTCTGCAGCCTATACAGATTCCAGAATGGAAGTGGGAGGATATCTCGATGGACTTCATAGTGGGGCTACCCAGAACCACGAATGGTTTTGATGCCATCTGGGTAATAGTCGACAGGTTGACTAAATCAGCCCACTTTTTAGCTATCAAGATATCCTACTCCATGGAGAAGCTAGCTCAGTTGTATCTCCAGGAGATCGTCAGACTACATGGAGTCCCACGAACCATCATTTCAGACAGAGACAGCAGATTCACATCACACTTCTGGGAGTGTGTACAGTCAGCATTGGGCACCAAGTTAAAGTTCAGCACAGCATTCCATCCTCAGACGGATGGTCGGACGGAGCGAGTACAGGTACTCGAAGATATGCTCCGAGCGTGTGCCCTAGACTTCAAGGGAAGTTGGTGCAAATATCTGAGCTTAGCAGAATTTGCATACAACAACAGTTATCAGGCCACTATCGGCATGGCACCTTATGAGGCACTCTATGGGCGGAGGTGCAGATCACCAATCTGTTGGTATGAGAGTGGTGAACAGAAGGAACTAGAGCTTCAGACAGATCTAGTGGCAGATACCACAGCAGCCATCCAGCAGATCCGCCAGAGGATAGAGACAGCACAGAGCCACCAGAAAAGCTATGCTGATACACGACGTAGACCCCTAGAGTTTTCAGTTGGGGATACAGTTTTCCTCAGAGTAGCTCCCATGAAGGGAGTCATGCATTTTGGGAAGAAGGGCAAGCTAGCTCCCAGATATGTGGGACCATACCTTATCACGAAGAGAGTGGGCAAGGTAGCATATGAGCTAGAGCTACCTCAGGAGATGTCAGCCGTCCACAACGTATTTCATGTCTCCATGCTGAAGAAGCATATCCCAGACGCCACCCAGGTGATTGAGCCCCAGTTGGTACAGGTCCGTGATGATCTCAGCTATAACAGTCGGCCTATTCAGATAATAGACCGAGCAGTAAAGAAATTACGGAACAAGGATGTACCATTAGTCAAAGTCAGCTGGCAAAATCACACAACAGCAGAGGCGACTTGGGAGACAGAGGCCAGCATGAGACAGAAGTACCCAGAATTGTTCTAAGTTCGAGGACAAACTTTTTATAAGGTATGAGGGATTTTAACTCCCGAAAATTCTCAAAACTATTTTAGAATTATCCTATGACTTTTCTGGAATTTTTAGATATTTTTCCGGAATTTTCCGAGTATCGGAAGTAGCAAAAATAATTAGAACCGTAAAATAGCTTAGGCGGGAACCGAACCCGAGACCTATGGTTTACAGATAAGATTAGTAACCGGTGAACCCAGCAGGGCCGTGCTGAAAGAAAGGAGAACCAAATATATTTATATTAGAGTTGGGTTCATTAAACCACTTAATATAAATAATAAACTTAAGTTGGAGTTGGGTTATTTTTATTTTGGTTCGGCACCTTCTCCTCTCAAACCCTCACGCCGGCGCCCCCTTCTTCTCATCTTCCTCACGCACGGCACACCAAGCCCAAGGTCCATCGGTTCACCTTCTGGCGACGACTCCAACACGAAAGAGGTTCTTCTCCGCGAGAGGAACGCGAAGACGGGATCGGATCGTCGAGAGGATCACCTCCACCGAAACTCTAGCGAATAGAATTGTAAGAAATTACGATCAAGAGGTAAGAAACCCCTCACCTGTGGTATAATAGCTCCGTTTGGTTTCATACGCATTAGTTTTAGCTATATGCAGGTTTTCCGGCACATAGGGTATGTTTAAACCCTCCTCGAGGATTTAGGGATCTAGTTGAACACCTCTAGACGGGCCGGACACGTTGTTCTCCTTTAGTTGGAGATTCTAGACGTTGTCGGGTGCCTAGAGGTGATCTCCCTATTAGAGGAGAGAGTTGGAGCACACCAAGTGTTCGATAAAATGTTAGTGTAGCTAAATACCACCTCAGTTATGTTTAATAGCTCAGTTAAATGCATTAGAGGCATTTAAACTAGCACATTAGTTTAGTTCAGTTTATGGGACTACGGTCCAATGGGTGGGCTCCCACAGTCGCCTCTAGGTTCAGATAACCTAGCTCTAGGTTCAGATAACCTAGAAACAGCATGTTATAATTAGCTATAGATATCAATATTTTATTTTCGGCACTGCATTGGATTAGATATACATTGGGTTGGACTCCCACAGTCGTCCCTAGGTTCAGATAGCCTAGACAACCCTGCTAAATTCGGGACTTGCAACCCCGGGTCTAGTAGGGATGCGCGCACAGCAAGTACAGTTGCCGGGCCCAACAGCATGTTTAGTATTTTCACCTATTATGTATTAGATTTCAAAACTCAAAATCAATTGTGCTAGTTGAGTTGTTTCCAGTTACAGATTTAGTTCAGTTAGTTTAGCCTATACTCAGTTCAGTGTTTATTTGGTTGCTTTGCCATGATTCAGTGCTTATGCCATGCTTATGTGTTATGCTTTATGATTTCAGTATACCATGACTTAGCAAGTTCAGTGCATATTTTCAAATAGCATGCTTTAAAAACCATATTGCACCGAATGCATATTTTTGTAAGGTAGATGGTTTCTTACTAAGCTTGTTAGCTTACAGATCCTACTTTTCTTATACTGCAGATAAAGGTAAAGGAAAAGTGGACTAGCAGAGGAAGCTGGAGGGCAATGCAGATCAAGATGTGTGTGTGTGGAACTGGAAATGAAAGATCTTAGGGATCTAACAAGCTTTAAATTACGCATTTGAACTCTTTAGAAATTTCAATTCAGCATATTAACTTTAGTATCTCCATCTTTGACATGAGTTAACGAACCATGCTTTAGATTATGCTTAAAATGTTAAATATATGATGTTAGGATGTTAGTATTTGCATGCTAGAGTGTTCTCATGTATCTAGAACTGGTATATACGATTTTTGGCACGAATCAGTGCTGGAAATCAGAAACTCTGATTTTGTTTCAGACTTTCAGAACCTGGATCGGTCAGCAGACCGATCCAGTGCCATTATCGGTCAGCCGACCGATCCAGATGGATACAGTAGCTTACTGTATCTCCCAGATCGGTCAGCCGACCGATCCATCCGCGAACAGAGAGTTCGGGACGAATTCAGCAGTCACTGATCAGTCGGCCGACCGATCAGTGAGCCACTGATCGGTCTCACCGACCGATCAGTGAGCAGCTGGATCGGTCGGCAGACCGATCCAGCCAGTGTTCGCGTGGGTGTCAGTAGATCGGTCCGCCGACCGATCCAGAGACTTCTACCGTGCCAGTATCAAGCTGGATCGATCCCGTGATCGATCCGACACCCCAATCGATCTGTAGATCGATTGAAATGCCTGAGTACAGCTAGCAGGTCATTCGGGAGGCATAGGTTGTCTCCCCTAGCAAGTGTACAACTCCTAGGTACACCCAGAGCATTATGTTTTGATCAGTTTAGTAGAAAAAAATTTTAATTAGCCCAGCCTTCCGCACAGCATAGTTTAGCATTATTGTGACGATTCGCCTTACAGCCTAGCAGTAGAAGGCGGGTCATTACACCACTCTAGGCGCCTGGAACCCTTCTAGGGGCCCCGACCAAGGCTATAAATATAGCCTTGGTCCAAGAA
Organism: Zingiber officinale; assembly: GCF_018446385.1. Taxonomy (NCBI): domain Eukaryota; kingdom Viridiplantae; phylum Streptophyta; class Magnoliopsida; order Zingiberales; family Zingiberaceae; genus Zingiber; species Zingiber officinale. The sequence continues at coordinate 47,812,617 of NC_055996.1, read as the reverse complement.
GCTAAAAAATGAACAAGCAATTATCATTACAACACTTGTGCACTCTTATTTTAGTTTATCTTCTCATTTCTGTGCTTTCACTGCTGTAAGAGGCTTCTTCGCCTGAAGAGGATTCTTAGTGCGATCTATTCCTTGGATTAACAACCTCCTCGGTTCTAGCCAAGTCAAATCTGTGAGCCTCGACTTTTTAGTTCCTTTCTTTATTTAATTTACGCAAGTGTTCTTTTAAAAGTCCGAGAAGGGTATTTGTTCTTACATTGTGCAGGGCCATTCAACCCTCCGATAAGCCAACCACCAATGGCCACTACACATATCTCGAGTCCGGTGTCACTCTGACTGTAAAATACCGAACCATTTAATAATTAAATAATAAGCTTTAATAGACTAATAGCCTTAACAAAACTTTTAAGAATTTTTAGAAATTTTTCTGGATTTAATCGGAGCCCATACGACGAGTTTAAGAGAAGCAGATCCGTTAAGCGAGATAAAGTCCGTTTGGAATACTCGGAGGTGGGAGTTGATTGGATTAATAAGCCTAAGTTTTCTATTAAAACCTTGGTTTCTTACTTTCTCCTTATTTTTCCTTCTCCGCCGAATTCCTTAATCCCGATCCCGTGACCTAGCTTCTCTCAATGCCGATCCTCTTTCCTAGCTCTCTCCCTCTCGCGACTCACCTTCTTCGCCGAGCTCAGCCGACCACTTCCCTGTCCCGCGCATGAGCACCACGCGGTCGCCGGTCTCTTTTTCTCTCATGCAAGCCACACGGCCGGCGATCTCCTCTTTTCTGTGGGCACCTAGCAGCCATCGACTCTCGCGTGAGCACCACACAACCGACCCCTTTCCCGCACACAAGCACCCAGTGTCACCTTCCTTGTGCCCTAATGTCGACCGACTTCTTCCTGTCCTAGCGCCGACAGCTAGATTTCTTTCACCTCCGGCCCCTACAGGAGCTATCCAGCAAACAGATTTCCTTTGTAAGTATAAGATGAAGGTTTCTTTCTGTAGGTTACAATACAATTCGAGATGATGTCTAGGGCATCGAGGTTGTTGTTTTCTATCTTGTTCCTCTTATGCCTGCTGTGAAATTGGGTAAGGTCATTCAGTTTTGATGGGGTTCTAGATCCCTCAAGCTAATTGTAATATGGTGGACAGATTTTCGGTGTAGGGTACCAAATTTGGTTTCATGTACTCGGGTTGAGATGATTTTCGGTTTTGTGTCACATTTAGATGGTGTGTTTGGCTGTTGTGTTCTTGTTTTGTGGTAGTTATTGTTTTGGTCAGATTTAGGAAGGGGTTTATGATTTTTGGCTCAAATTAAGGGTATGTGGTTCAAGTTTGTTGCTGTTCTAAGGAGACTCGTTTGATTCCTGATGAGGCACTTCTTCCTCATAATGTTTCTCTCGATTTTCCAGCAACAGATTGGATAGACTGCCAATTGTTCTAGGACTGGGTTTGGATATAGTGTGACAATTGGTATTAACTGTTTGATTTATTTGAAGATAGCTAATTTTGTGTGCACTGGTGCAGGACGTTGATTGAAGACGGTTGACATGATCAATATATAAAGGCGGGTACTTCTTGCTTTGTTTCTTTTAGTTCTTTGACCTTAGTGCATGAGCTATTTTTTTGGATAAGGATTGTTTTACCTTGACTCGACTCTTATTTTCCTGCACTTGATACTTCCACACAATCATTGAGAAACTCGTTTCTATATTTATACAGTCTTTCGTTGTTATCCATGATGCGTAGCATATACTAGATACCATGTTTGTATGTTTTGATTGTTGTTTATTTATGTTCTGTATTGAGCATGCTGGCTTCAGGTAGCATACCTAATTTTTGCTTATATTTGTATGATGACTGTTGTATGTTGTGCATCATATCATGGCATGCATGTCAACGACCAATTCTCCCTTGTGGTCAAGAGAGTCGTTGACCAAGGCCGCATCCTCAGCCACTCGAGAGAGTGGTAGCTGGAGTTGATGCCGCTTATCCTGTCGTGTCGTACTCGACCACTCATGGGTAGTGGTAGCTGGAGTTGTGAGCAGCAGGGACCCCCTTCGCTTGGTAGCTAGATAGCCACTTAGCACCTGGCCATCCAGTCACTCAAGAGGAGTGGCAGCTTTTGGGTGGTACAGTTGTCATCGATCCGACCTCTCGACCACACAGGGGTCGTGGTGCCGAGAGGTGGGCGGGGTGACTATCCGTGCATACGCTATTATTATATTTGCTTTGGCTGATGCTGTTTACATATGCTGTTATTGCTTACTTACTGCTGTTGTTCACATATGCTGATATGCTTACTCATGTTGAGATATACTCTCATTGTAGATGATTAGACATTGGTTTATTCATTGGAAATTTGTATATCCCTTGCTTATTACCTCTGTAATTATGAGCAGTACTGTAGCAGATTTGTACCATTTCTGACCCTCTATACCTAGACTAGGATATAGTTTCAGGTATGAGTATTTATTATGGTTTTATTTTAGTATCTGCTAATTCCTCTTATGAGACTATATTCTCTTGGCTCACTTTCTATTTGTATATATGTTCATGCACTATCTTTCCTTACCTGCTAAGTTCCAATACTCACCACCTTGCAAATGATTTTTCTCTCACCAGGTAGCAGTAGATGATCCATGGATGCTTGGAGGGATGCCGGCTGCCAGTCCTGGGTCCTGCGTTATATCGGTTTTATTTCCACTTTACTTGTGTTTTTAATATACAATGATTTTGGTATTGTATGAATTGGTCCATGTTTGGAGTTTGATTCGTGGTGTTTTGCTTTCATGCTCTTGTGGTTGTGTAAGCCTAATTGGCTAGTAAACTTTAGTTGTGGATTATGGGTTTCTCTTCGTTTTTCCGCTGTGTTTATTTTGTTCCAGCCGAGTGGGCTGATAATATTAAACTGCATGGTTGTGTTGTTTCTATTTTGCTTATATTCTAGTCGTTTGTGGCTGATGTATATTTCGTATGTAGTATTGTTTCAGATTGTCACCTGTACAGGGGAGATACTGCTGGATTTTTTTCTGGCAGGGACTCCTCTGGGGCGTGACACTAACTGCAGCAGTTGAGCATTTCAGAGCTATAACAGAGTGTAACAAATAGATAGTACAACAGAAAGAGCTAGAAGGCTTGTAGAAAGTTGTTGTACTAAAAGATAGTTGAACCCCTTTTTAATACTACATTAGAGGAGCGTCCAATGACTTAGGTGTTGGGACCGTTGGGCTGGCTAAAAGGGGGGTTGAATAGCTCTGCACTAAATAAAATTGAAAATACCCTTCTCGGACTTAAATGAACACTTGCATAAACAAAATTAGAATAAACAAAAAACCAGAGGCTCAAGGGATTTACTTGGTTACAATCAGGGAGGTTGTTAATTCAAGGAAATGAAGCGCACTAAATACTCCTTTGGGCGGAGAAGCGTCTTAAAACATTAAAAGCACAGAAAGATGAAGCTAAACTAACGAAGGGAAGCACACAAGTGTTGTAAATGAAATTGCTTATTGATTGTAGCTTCTTGGACCAAGGCTATATTTATAGCCTTGGTCGGGGCACATGGAAAGGTTCCAAGCACCTCGAGGGGGATAAAAATTTATCCCCTCCACAATGGATCGCGGTCAAACGTGATCTAGATAGAATGGGTTTCGGGCGCTTGGAATCGATCCGGGTGCCCGAAGCCTTAAAGTTAACGCGGTTGACTTTTTTCGGTCCAGTCCCACTGCTCTGGTTTTGTTTGCCTCGGTCCAGATCTTCCGCTCTAGTTCTGCTCGCTTGGGTGATCTCGGTCATCCGAAATAGGGCTCACCCGAACCTAATTTCTGGTCTTCTCGAGCAACCTTCCGCTCCGGCATCTCGTCCCTCTGAAACGCTGCACGCCTCCTTCTCGTCCGCCCGTGTACTTTTCCACAACACCTCGTCCCATAGATGCACCGAGCTCGTTGGCTCTCTCCCGCGTCGTCCTTTTCACTGGCTACGTCTTTTGCTCGATTTCTTATGCTCCTAAGCTCCTGCACACTTGGACATAAGGTTAAAACACCACAAGACCTAACTTAACTTTTTAAATCACATCAAAATAACCTTGGGGTTCCAACAATCTCCCCCTTTTTGATGTAAGTAACCCAAGTTAAGATAGGGTAAACAGATATAAAGTTAAAATAATAAATTCTGTAATAAAGTGCAAAAATAAAAAAATATTTAATTTGAGAGTCTACCTCCCCCGAGACTTAATCTTTTCCTTCTCCTCCTTTGATAACATAAAAATGGGGTACAAAGAAAAATTTAAGGGTATATTAGAAAACTTTAGAAAAAATTCTGGAAAATTATTTTGATATGTATAAAATACTGTTGGCACTAATTTTTAGAGTATTTTAAGTGTTGCAGAAAAAAATTTCTAAGTAAGAAAATTTCAAGCAGAATTTTTTTTAAAAAAAATGTGCGCCGTAAAAATAAAGTTTGGTAAAGCAAAGTTTATAGAATAAGAACAAAAAATTTCTTAAGTTTTACCAATAAAAAAATCCTAAGTTAAACAAATTCAAAAAATATTTTTGAAGTTAAACAAATTTGTAAAAATTTCAGGATTTTCCAAGAAGAGAAAAAAAAATTTGAGTAAGTATTTTTTTTTTTGAAATTTCCAAGTCAAAAAAAAATGATTGAAAAACTTTTTAAAGCATTATCTAATTTCAATTTAACGCTTTATTAGTTAGTCAGTTAAATATTTTATTTCAATATTTGGCTTCTAGGCTGTGGTGAGACTCTAGGCCTTTTGGTTATTGTATCATCAACCACTTCTAGACAAAGCCGCATAAGGAAATTAACGTTTAATTTTCTCGCTGAAAGCTCTAAGTCTAAATAAAGTTCAAGTTAGGCAAAACTTGGGAACCCAATATAATTCCAACCAACTAAATTGATTAGGTATTTCTTAGAGACATATTTCTTTAAAATATTTCTAATTTGTCTTTTGTGATATCTAAAATACCAATTTAGGTTATTGAATTTTCTAAAACTTGTATTATATGAGCATGCATGATTTTTCAAGTTACTTATTTCTTTTTGCAAAATATCATTTTCTAATTTAATCTTGTCAAATTCTTCTAATGGGCAAGATTTTACTAGAATTAATTTTAAATTTTTAATTTCTTTTTCAAGTTTGCAATAATCTTTGGTTAATAATTTCATAAACTTGAATAATATGTCAGGTGGGAGAGATCGTACCTGACTTACCTTGTCGACTTCATTATCCGTAGCTCCCCTGAACTGCTGCTTTCTTCCGATGTATCTCCCCTTCATCGATGCTCTCGATGCTCATTTCGGATGAGCTTGCTTCGTGTTCATCTTCTTGATGACTTGCCATTAATGCAAGTCCGGAGAAAGCCTCGACTTCTTATTCGGACGACGTGTCGTCTGTTAGTTAGAGCCCTAGAGCCAATCATTTGATTATTGTATGGACTCATTGTATCATATTCTTGTATATTAATAAAGGCATTTGTTTGGTTATTATACTTATTTGTATTAGTGCCAAATAGACTAAGTATAATAGCGTCCTTGAGTAGAGGGTTCATACCTATATCAATTGATTAGTTGAATCGATAGTGAGATGATATAGGGAACACTACTCTAAATCATTCCTAGTCGAGTATTAACATTCAGGGACAATGTTAATGCAATAAGACTAGCATGTAGGTCAGCTCGATGACTTGATCTCACAAGTCATGGATATAGAGATATCAAGCTGACACATGGGTATACATTGGAGAATGTATACTGAATGATCCGCCATGAGAAAGTATCATGGATCATTATATGAGTGTCATATACTTTCTCATGTGGCTATTAGTATGACTATTAGTCCTTTGACCTGAAGTCACCATGGATCCCTACATAAGTAGTTATGTACTTTGGTTTCGTCAAACGTCACCCGTAACAGGGTGGACTATAAAGGCGATTACTGGGTATGTAACAAATTATGCAGAGGGATGTGAGTGATGTAGATGGGATCTATCCCTCCCATATGACGGGAGCGACATCAATATTCTTGATAGAATTAGACCACGAAGTGCATGGCCATGCCCAAGTGAGTCAACATGAGATGTTGAGCTCATTTGATTGAGTGAGTCTACTTGGAGTTCAAGATTTAGATTGATTAGAGGATGACACGGTCTATGCCTCACATTGATCAATCTAGATGTCTAGGATAGAAGGACAATGTCACATATTGTGAGGAGTCACAATTAGTAGTCACAAGGTGATGTTGGATCTCAACATTCTTGTAACTTGGGTAGTAATGATGTGTTGCTAGATACCGCTCATTACTTATGCTCCTAAATGAGTTTGGAGGCATTGCCAACGTTACAAGAACCTATAGGGTCACACACTAAGGACAATTAGATGGAGATTTGGTTCATACGATGAACCAAGAGGATTAGATTCATTTGATGAATCAAATTGGATTAAGAGTAATCCAAATTGGGCTAATTGAGTTAGACTCAAGTTGATTCATGTATTTAATGAGTCTAATTTAGATTATGACTCATTAGATCAATTTAATTTAATGAATTAGTTTCATTATATTAAGTTGGCTTGAATCAAATGGTTAGATTAGATCAACCATAAGAGAGATTGAGTCAAGTTTGACTTGACTAGAGAGGAAGAGGAAGAGTCAAGTTTGAATTGACTCTTTACCACATCATGAGTGAGGTGGCAAGATGTGGACCAATAGTGTTGTTCCACATCATCTTGCTTTGCCACCTCATGGAGGTTACAAGCCTCCATTGCATTTAATGTGGGTTGGCCACATTAAATGAGTGGAGGTTACTCATTTGCCACATCATTGTGAGGTGGCAAGATGTGGACCAATGGTATTGGTCCACATCTTCATGATGTGCCACATCATAGGAGTTACACGACACCTCTTAATGGCTTCACATTAATTGTGATTAATGTGGAATGGGAGTTACACTCCATGGAGTGGCCGGCCACACAAAAGTGGTGAATGAAATTTGATTTTCATTCAAGGCATTACTTCTTCTTCTTCTTCCTCAAGTGAGCTCTCTCCCTCTCCTCCTCTTGCCGTGACCACACAAGGTTCTAGCACACCTTTGTGTGAGGTCTTCTCCACCTACGTGTCCATGTGGATACTTCTAGAGGACCGACGCTTGACGGTCTAGAGATCCGGCAACTCCTTGGACGAGCGGGAACGCGAAAGGGCACGCAACAAGGGTAAAGCTCTCAACACATAGATCTAGGAGTAGATCTAAAGGTTTTTTTTTTGAAACTCGTACTTGTATTTCGTTCGGTTTTTCCTTGCACGGATCTACGACTTTGGATGATTCGGGGTTTCCGCGACGCGAAAAGCGGTTTTCGCGGCTCGAAAAACCCAACAGTGGTATCAGAGCCACGTGCAAGGCTTGTACGAGTTTAATTTTTGGTTTTATGAAAACTAAAGTTTTTGTAATTTTCTATAAAATTATGATTTTTATAGTTTTTATGGGTAATTTTTCCGTAGAAGCGAAGCACAAGTGTCTCGGCACTTGTAGGCTTCGGCTACCGGAAAGATTTTTCCAAAACGGCTTCGTTTTGCCCCAAACCCGTTTGGGACAGCGGGCTTGGGTGCCATTAGATCGCAAAGGAGCAAATAACGATGGTTAGATCGTGGGTAGGGGTACTGCCCCTAACCCCGCAAGGGGATTTGCTCCGCGATTGCACCTGAAACCACTAAAAATGAATCTGCCGGGAAGATTTTTCCGAAACGGCAATGTCTCGACCCAAATCATTTTGGGACAGCGAGTTTGGGCGCTGTTGGATCGCAAAGGAACCCTCGCGATGGTTAGATCGCGGGTAGGGGCGCTGCCCCTGGCCCCGCAAGGGGATCCGTTCAGCGATTGCGCCCGAAACCGCTAAACGGGACCGCCGGGAAATTTTACTCGTAAAAATTGTAAAAAATTATTTTAAAATTATAGAAAATTATGAAAATATATAATTTTAAATTATATATTAATTTTGTGATAGTCATGGCCCAAAAACCCAATATGATTGGATTGTGTTGTAATTCATAATACGGCCTGCGTGCCGTTATGTGTTTGCGCGTGTTGTATGTTTTTATTTTTTCGCGACCTGCGCGTCGTGCCTTTCTCATATATTCTGGTTGTAAATTAGATTTTGACTCGAATGTAACTCGAGTTTCAAATTGTAATGTACAAATTGGAGCGGTGGAGGGTCCACACGAGACGGAGTTCCGAGGCGGGCACGAGCAACACAAGGTGGTCAAAGGGAGGAGCTTGGAGAAGCTGTTGACCCTAGGTTGACCATTCGATCTTCTTATTGGCTTGAGAAGATCATAGTAGGGCCATGACTAAATCACAAATAGATTAATTAGTTAATTGCTTATGTATATGATGCATCTTTAATAAGTAATTAATTAATTAGTGCCTTACGATTAGATTAGATCTAAGTCGTGCACATGATGCACCCATGTGATTAGATTAGATCTAAGTCGTGCACAAGATGCATCCTTTTCGATTAGATTAGATCTCGATCGAACCAACTCTAAATGCCTAACCATGCCGTAATACCTATCACTACCTCGATCACATGTATTGTTGAATCTGCCAAAGCAGAGCAATACATATTATCTTGGTAGGGTACGGAGGGACAATCTTGGTCCCGCCTATCAACGCATGGGTGAATACAAACTCAATTAGATTGAGTATTCCAAGTTACTCGGTTGGATCGAGTCAACTATAGGCATTCTTCCAATAGTTGGAAAGGTAGGACAAAATCACGTTTATATTAACTCTCGGGCGTATTAGCCAAAGCTAACTCGAGTTTTAATATAAATATGGATCTTGATCCTATAAACAAGAGTTGCATAGAGATGTAATTGGTAATCGTTACCTACCGATCATACTAAGCCTTGGGCGTATTAGCCAAAGCTAACTCAAAGGTTAGTATGATGTGGATCTTGTCCCACATGAATTATAGTATTCAGTGGGAGCATCATTTAGTTAAAGGCCAAATTAAATGATTTTAAAAGAATATGATATTTATTTCTGCAAATTTTCTGTTGTAGATAACCATGACGTCGAACACGAATTCCTTCTCCCTGCGATCTGTCCTTGAGAAGGACAAGCTCAACGGAGCAAATTTCCTGGACTGGTATAGGAACCTGAGAATAGTTCTCACTCAAGAACGTAAACTGTACGTTTTGGAGCAGCCCATTCCGGAGGCTCCTCCTGCCACTGCCACGCGAGCAGACCGAGATGCTTACAAGAAGCATCAAGATGATGCATTAGATGTGTCCTGTCTTATGCTCGCAACCATGAACTCTGAGCTTCAGAAGCAACATGAGTTGATGAGCGCTTACGATATGGTTGAACATCTTTGTCACCTATATCAAGGACAGGCAAGGCACTGGAAGAGGAACTCCAAAGAATACCTGGAAGATCTTACGAAGAAGAGAAATAAGATTTCTACTTCAGGTATAAATGTTATAGAAGTCAACCTCTCTATTTCTTCGTCGTGGGTATTAGATACCGGATGTGCTTCGCACATTTGTACTAATGTACAAGCACTGAGAAATAGCAGAGCATTGACAAAGGGCGAGATAGACCTACGAGTAGGCAATGGAGCACGGGTTGCTGCTGTTGTAGGGACTTATTTTCTATCTCTGCCCTCTGGGCTTATACTAGAGTTAGACGATTGTTGTTATGTGCCTGCATTGACAAAGAATATTATATCAGTTTCTTGTTTGGACAAGAAAGGATTCTCGTTTATAATAAAGAACAAATGTTGTTCTGTCTATTTAAACGATATGTTCTATTGTAGTGCACCTCTGATGAACGGACTCTATATTCTAGACCTTGAGAGCTCTATCTATAACGTTAGTACCAAGAGGTTCAAATCAAACGATATGAACCACACCTATCTCTGGCACTGTCGCTTAGGTCATATAAATGACAAGCGCTTATCCCAGCTCCATAAGGATGGTTTGCTGGACTCATTTGATTTTGAGTCATATGAGATATGCGAGTCATGCCTACGAGGCAAGATGACCAAGACTCCCTTTAGTGGGCACAGCGAGAGAGCGACTGATTTGTTAGGACTCATACATAGTGATGTATGTGGCCCTTTCAATGTAGCTGCTAGAGGTGGTTATAGATGCTTCATCACATTTACTGATGACTTCAGTAGATATGGTTATGTGTACTTGATGACACATAAGTCCGAATCCTTTGAAAAGTTCAAAGAATTCAAGAATGAAGCACAGAACCAGCTTGGCAAGAGTATTAAAATACTTCGATCAGATCGAGGTGGTGAATACTTAAGCCATGAGTTCCGTGACTATCTAGTTGAGTGTGGGATTCTATCCCAACTCACTCCTCCTGGAACACCACAGTGGAATGATGTATCCGAAAGGAGGAATCATACCCTATTAGATATGATACGATCTATGATGAGTCACACAGATCTTCCGACATACCTTTGGGGTTATGCTCTAGACACGGCAGCTTTTATACTCAACCAAGTTCCATCCAAGGCCGTGATAAAGACACCATATAGGATATGGACTGGGAGAGATGCCCAGGTGTCTTTCATGATGATTTGGGGTTGTGAGGCTTACGTTCGACGTCAAGTCTCAGACAAATTAGGACCCAAATCTGACAAGTGCTACTTTATTGGATATCCCAAGGAAACTAAGGGATATTACTTCTACATTCCCAGTCAGCACAAGGTAGTTATGGCAAAGACTGGGGTCTTTCTAGAAAGGGACTTTATTTCTAGAAAGACTAGTGGGAGTGCGTTCGATCTTGAAGAAGTTCAAGATGCGAACAATAGAACTGATGCCTCAATGAAAATTGAACTGGAACCACAAAGTGTTGTGGATGATGTTGTTCCACAAAGAGTTGAGGAACAACAACCAGTTCAAGTAGACATACCTCTTCGCAGGTCTGACAGGGTACGTCGTCAGCCTGAGAGATACTCATTTCTCTTGTCTGACCATGATGACGTTGTGCTCATAGAGGATGAGCCTACCACCTATCAGGAAGCTGTGATGAGACCAGATTCTGAGAAATGGCTAGAGGCCATGAGATCCGAGATGGAATCCATGTACACCAACCAAGTATGGACTTTGGTTGATCCACCCGAAGGGGTAAAACCCATTGGGTGTAAGTGGGTCTTTAAGAGAAAGACTGACATGAATGGACTTATCTATAAGGGTCGCTTAGTAGCTAAAGGTTTCAAGCAAATTCATGGTATTGACTATGATGAAACATTTTCTCCAGTAGCGATGTTTAAGTCCATTCGGATCATGCTTGCTATTGCAGCTTACCACGATTACGAGATCTGGCAGATGGACGTCAAAACCGCGTTTCTGAATGGAAACCTGCTAGAGGATGTGTACATGACACAACCTGAGGGTTTTGTAGATCCACAGCATACTAGCAGAGTATGCAAGCTGCATAAGTCCATTTATGGACTAAAGCAAGCTTCTCGGAGCTGGAATCTTTGATTCGATGATGCAATCAAATAGTTTGGTTTCATCAAGAACGAAGATGAACCTTGTGTCTACAAGAAGGTTGTAGGGGATATAGTTGTCTTTCTCATATTGTATGTGGATGACATACTACTCATTGGAAAGGACATCCCTATGCTTCAGTCTGTCATGACCTGGCTAGGGAGTTGCTTCTCAATGGACTTAGGTGAGACATTCCGCATTCTAGGGAGACAGATCTATAGAGATAGATCTAAGAGATTACTTGGCCTAAGTCAGAGTACATATATTGACAAGGTACTCCTTCGGTTTGCCATGCAGAATTCCAAGAAGGGATTTCTGCCGATGTCACATGGCGTGAGTCTTTCGAAGACTCAAGGTCCCTCTTCTAGAGAGGAGAGAGACCGCATGGATCAGATCCCTTATGCCTCAGCCATAGGATCGATCATGTACGCCATGCTATGTACTCGACCTGATGTCTCGTATGCTTTGAGCATGACGAGCAGATACCAGTCAGATCCAGGTGAAAGTCACTGGATAACGGTCAAGAATATTCTTAAGTACTTAAGAAGGACTAAAGAATATTTCTTGATATATGGAGGCAATGATGAGCTAGCTGTAAAGGGTTACAGTGATGCTAGCTTCCAGACCGACCAGGATGACTATAGATCGCAGTCGGGGTTCGTATTTTACATTAATGGTGGTGCTGTCAGCTGGAAGAGTTTGAAGCAGGATATAGTAGCTGATTCTACAACAGAAGCTGAGTACATTGCTGCATCAGAGGCAGCAAAGGAGGCAGTTTGGATCCGCAAGTTCATCACTTAACTTGGGGTGGTTCCCAGCATTGCTGACCCCATTGAGCTCTATTGTGACAACAATGGAGCTATAGCACAGGCGAAGGAACCTCGCTCACACCAGCAGACCAAGCATATACTACGGCGCTTCCATCTCATTCGAGAGATTATCGATAGAGGAGATGTGAAGATTTGCAGAGTACCTACAGAGGCTAACATCGTAGATCCCTTGACCAAAGCTTTGGCACAGAGGAAGCATGATGGTCACACTAGGTCATTAGGCCTTAGAGCCTATACTGATTGGCACTAGTGCTAGTGGGAGATTGTTAGTTAGAGCCCTAAAGCCAATCATTTGATGATTGTATGGACTCATTGTATCATATTCTTGTATATTAATAAAGGCATTTGTTTGGTTATTATACTTATTTGTATTACTGCCAAATAGACTAAGTATAATAGCGTCATTGAGTAGAGGGTTCATACCTATATCAATCGATTAGTTGAATCGATAGTGAGATGATATAGGGAACACTACTCTAAATCATTCCTAATCGAGTATTAACATTCAGGGACAATGTTAATGCAATAAGACTAGCATGTAGGTCAGCTCGATGACTTGATCTCACAAGTCATGGATATAGAGATATCAAGCTGACACATGGGTATACATTGGAGAATGTATACTGAATGACCCGCCATGAGAAAGTATCATGGATCGTTATATGAGTGTCATATACTTTCTCATGTGGCTATTAGTATGACTATTAGTCCTTTGACCTGAATTCACCATGGATCCCTACATAAGGAGTTATGTACTTTGGTTTCGTCAAACGTCACCCGTAACAGGGTGGACTATAAAGGCGATTACTGGGTATGTAACAAATTATGCAGAGGGATGTGAGTGATGTAGATGGGATCTATCCCTCCCATATGACGGGAGCGACATCAATATTCTTGATAGAATTAGACCACGAAGTGCATGGCCATGCCCAAGTGAGTCAACATGAGATGTTGAGCTCATTTGATTGAGTGAGTCTACTTGGAGTTCAAGATTTAGATTGATTAGAGGATGACACGGTCTATGCCTCACATTGATCAATCTAGATGTCTAGAATAGAAGGACAATGTCACATATTGTGAGGAGTCACAATTAGTAGTCACAAGGTGATGTTGGATCTCAACATTCTTGTAACTTGGGTAGTAATGATGTGTTGCTAGATACCGCTCATTACTTATGCTCCTAAATGAGTTTAAAGGCATTGCCAATGTTACAAGAACCTATAGGGTCACACACTAAGGACAATTAGATGGAGATTTGGTTCATACGATGAACCAAGAGGATTAGATTCATTTGATGAATCAAATTGGATTAAGAGTAATCCAAATTGGGCTAATTGAGTTAGACTCAAGTTGATTCATGTATTTAATGAGTCTAATTAAGATTATGACTCATTAGATCAATTTAATTTAATGCATTAGTTTCATTATATTAAGTTGGCTTGAATCAAATGGTTAGATTAGATTAACCATGAGAGAGATTGAGTCAAGTTTGACTTGACTAGAGAGGAAGAGGAAGAGTCAAGTTTGACTTGACTCTTTACCACATCATGAGTGAGGTGGCAAGATATGGACCAATAGTGTTGTTCCACATCATCTTGCTTTGCCACCTCATGGAGGTTACAAGCCTCCATTGCATTTAATGTGGGTTGGCCACATTAAATGAGTGGAGGTTACTCATTTGCCACATTATTGTGAGGTGGCAAGATGTGGACCAATGGTAATGGTCCACATCTTCATGATGTGCCACTTCATAGGAGTTACACGACACCTCTTAATGGCTTCACATTAATTGTGATTAATGTGGAATGGGAGTTACACTCCATGGAGTGGCCGGCCACACAAAAGTGGTGAATGAAATTTGATTTTCATTCAAGGCATTACTTCTTCTTCTTCTTCCTCAAGTGAGCTCTCTCCCTCTCCTCCTCTTGCCGTGACCACACAAGGTGCTAGCACACATTTGTGTGAGGTCTTCTCCACCTACGTGTCCGTGTGGATACTTCTAGAGGACCGACGCTTGACGGTCTAGAGATCCGGCAACTCCTTGGACGAGCGGGAACGCGAAAGGGCACGCAACAAGGGTAAAGCTCTCAACACATAGATCTAGGAGTAGATCTAAAGGTTTTTTTTTGAAACTCGTACTTGTATTTCGTTCGGTTTTTCCTTGCACGGATCTACGACTTTGGATGATTCGGGGTTTCCGCGACGCGAATAGCGGTTTTCGCGGCCCGAAAAACCCAACATCGTCCCACGTCGCCTTTGGTATCTTGTACTTATTTGTTTGAACATACTTCTTTCCTTTGTCATTGTCCTTGTTCCTTAGCTTGGGGCAGTTGTCTTTGACGTGCCCTTTTTCATTGCAGTGATAGCATCTAATCGCCCTTTTCTTTCTACCGTACGGATGGTTAGTTTTTCTTGATTTACATAACTTTTTAAAATGTCATACCATCATTACCATTTCCTCGTCGTTGAGAGAAGATTCTGACTCATGTTCATCTCTTTTTACCTTGAGGGCTATGTTGTGCTTTGACTCCTTCGTACCTACACATCTTGATTTATGCACTTCAAAAGTTTAAAAGAATTCTTCTAAGGTAATAGATTCTAAATCCTTAGAGATATAAAAGGCATCTACTAATGATGTCCATTTGGTATTTCTAGGGAATGCATTAAGAGCGTACCTTACTGAATCTCGATTACTTACCTTTTCTCTGAGATTCGAAAGTCTGGTGATAAGCTCCTTAGTCCTCGAGTGAAGATGTGCACTCATTTCATCTTCTTTAAGCCATAGGTTCGCCATTTGGTTGCGGAGTAAGACTCGTCTCATGAGCTTGGCCTCGGGCGTCCCTTTGTGTAGCTCAAGGAACTTCTCCCAAACCTCCTTTGCTGAGTTGTAGGTGCCGATCTGGTTGACTTCTTGTAGCGGAAGGATGCTCAGCAGATGGAATTCTGCTTTATCGTTTGCCCCGTAGTCGGCCTGATTTTTCTTCATCCACTGGTATTCTTCCTTACCTTCGGGTGCTACAAAATTAAACTTCATTATTAAAAGTAATTCAAAGTTGGTTTTAAAGAATACCTGCATTCGCTTTTTCCAACTAGCGAACTTCCCCTCGAACTTCGGTGGGTATATGCTCGATCCGACCATCGTCTTTGCTTCGATCGACATTTAGTCCTCCTGAAGCGTCTTGACTCTAATATCACTCGCTGGGACCGTTGGGCCCCCTAGAAGGGGGTTGAATAGCCCTGCATAAATAAAATAGAAAAATACCCTTCTCGGACTTAAATGAACACTTGCATAAATAAAATTAGAATAAACAAAAAACCATAGGCTCAAGGGATTTACTTGGTTACAACTAGGGAGGTTGTTAATCTAAGGAAGTGAAGCACACTAAATACTCCTTCGGGCGGAGAAGCCTCTTACAGCAGTGAAAGCATAGAAAGATGAAGCTAAACTAACAAAGGGAAGCACACAAGTGTTGTAAATGAAATTGCTTGTTGATTGTAACTTCTTGAACCAAGGCTATATTTATAGCCATAGTCGAGGCACTTGGAAGGGTTCCAGGCGCCTGGAGGGGGATAAAACTTTATCCTCTCCGCAACGGATCGCAGTCAAACGTGATCCGGATAGAATTGGGTTTTGAGCACCTGGAATTACTCCGGGCTCCTGGAGACTTAAAGTCAACATGGTTGGCTTTTTTTTGATCTGGGCCCTCTGCACTGGTTTTGCTTGCCTCGGTCCAGATCTTCCACTCCTGCTTCGCTCGCTTGGGTAATCTCGGCCAACCAGAATAGGGCTCACTCGAACCCAATTTTCGGCCTTCTTGAGCAACCTTCCGCTCCGACATCTCGTCCCTCGGAAACGCCGTGCGACTCCTTCTCGTCTGCACGCGTACTCTTCTGCAGCACCTCGTCCCTCAGACGCACCGAGCCCGTTGGCTCTCTCTAGTGCTGTCTTTCTCACTACCTGCATCTTTTGCTCGACTTCTTGTGCTCCTAAGCTCCTGCACACTTAGACATAAGGTTAAAACACCACAAGACCTAACTTAACTTGTTTGATCACATCAAAATAACCTTGGGGTTCCAACACTAGGGAACCTCCATTCGAGTTGATTTAATCTAGCATCATTGCTATTTATCTGCTTAAAGGCGCCTCCAATCCTAAGAGGGCACCCTACAATCCCATCTAAGGTGCCTCTAATCAACCCAGGGTGCCTCCAATGGCTGAAACTTTGTCTACAAAATTTATCTAAGTAGGAATGCCTCCATCTATTCAGGGTGCCTCCAGTGCCTCAGTTGAGGCGCCTCCAGAACTATTCATCTAAGGTGCCTTTCATTCAACTGAGGTGCCTTGAGCACTATTCATTCAAGGCTTATTTTTTACTCTAACTCTTGCAAAACATGTTAGTCCAAAATAACAAAGAATACCTAAAAAATAGAGTTAGCACACAATAAAATTTATGAATGAGATCCTATCTAACATGTCAGGATCTAGTTTTGATATCAACTTAGATTTCTAAAATGGATCTAAGTTGGACCAACACTAATAGTCCCACTTAGACTCATCCTCACTAGACTTCTCTCTTTCAGTGGCTTACCTTGCTTCCCTTTTGTAGAATCAGTTGACTTGTCGTCTGATCCACCAGATCTTCCTACCATATACCCCATTTGGACTCCAGCCAGTTATTAGGTCCTATAAACCCAACTAGACTTCTAATCAAATATCAGGTCCTCTTTAAACTTATCTAGATTTCCTGCCAATTATCAGGTCCTCCTTGTTAGTGAAATCAACCACTAGGATTTTGATGTTTGACAATGTAGCTAAGTCTGGTTAGTTTACTAAGGGTTGATCCAAATAGAACTTGATGTTTGGAAGAAATAAGTCTAGTGAGGACTATATGGTTAGTCCTAACTGGAGGTTAGGCAAGGGTGAGTCCTAACTGGAGGTTAGACAGGTAAAAAGTCTATTGAGTGACTAGTCCTAACTAGAGGTTCAACAATGGAAAGTCCTGGTGAGTGAAGTTAGATAGTGAAGTCCTAGCGACTGAAGCTAGGCACTAGAAAGTCTTAGTGAGTTTAGGTAGGTTGTGGAAACCCCTAGGGGAGATAACTCTACGTAATGAGAAGTCTTGAAGGAGTGAACTTCAAGTATGTGTGATTGAATGGTTTCTAATAGACAGTGCATGGTCAACCAAACTAGTGAATCTTGAATTCTACTAACACTACTTTACTGCAATATTTTATATTTATTATACTAATTTGGTGTTATAGGAAAGTCTTAGTTGATTAGGTTGATCAGACACTAAGTAAGATCAAAGAAAGTCCAAACAAGTTTGGAGGACCAAATGTTTGATAGGTAAGGTAAGGTAAATAATTGGAGGAGAGAGATCTAGTAAGGACAAGTCGCAATGGGACTTTAGGTGCTAGTACAACTTAGATTTATTTTGCAAATCTAAGTTGAGACCAAGACTAGATCTTGGTCATGTTAGATAGGATCTAATTCATAAATTTTATTATACTAACTCTGTTTTATAGGTATTCTTTGTTATTTTGGACTAACATATTTTATAAGAATTAGAGAAAAAAAATAAGCCTTAGATGAATAGTGCTTGAAGAGCCTCGACTGATTGGAGGCGTCCTGAGTAAGGAACTGGTGGCACCCTAGATGGATGGATGGAGGTGCCAATAAGCAGATAAACCTCATAGATGAAGTTTTAGCCATTAGAAGCATCCTGGGTTGATTGGAGATACCTTTGATGGGACTAGAGGTGTGCTCAAGGAATTGGAGGTGCCATCGTGTGGATAACACCCATAGAGTTTGAATCAAATTGGCTTGATTAGAGGTGCCATGAGTCATTGGAGGCGCCCAATGCAGTTTAAAAGAGAGGTTCGACCAGTTCATTCTACATCACTTCTAAACAAGCTTCTTTGATCATTCTGTTGCACTATCTCTCTACTACGACCTTGCTATACCCAACTACTATAGTTAAAGTGACACCGACCTTGAGCTACAAACTACAACTACTACAAGTGTCAGTAAATGTGTATTTTCAATTATTATTATACTTATATTGGAAAGTGTAGGTTGTAACAATTTCCTCATTTCTATTATCAACCTCTCTGTCCGAAGGGTTTTCAAAAGAGATTTTAGTAGATTGACCAATCGATACGGTCTAAGGGATAGTGGACCTTGGGGTAGGAGGTCGTTAAAGGTTTCGAACCAAATAAAACCAACTCACATTCTCATTTTTTCCTATGCTTTTATTACTTAATTTACTAGCTGCATACCTAGTTTTCAGATAAGTTTTTAAAATTGAAAAGAAGAGTTTTAAAACGAGATTAAACCCCCTCCCCTCTCATTTATTTCAAACCTAAAATTGGTATCAGAGTGGTGGGGTCACTTTGAATTGTAAAAACCACTATTTGAGCAAAAAATTTTCTTATGTTTTTTTTGGTGTTTTAAGATTTTTCATGTTGAGTCAGAATTGATGAAATCACCTCTTCTGACAAATTTCTCATTTTCTTGTTATTGCTCAAAATTAGTGCAACACCACTTGAGCTATTTTTCATTTTATTCATTATTTCTCCCAAACTACTAATCCAAGACCTAGCTTTAGAACATCTATTTATGTTTTCTATAATAGTTAAAATAGTGGACATGTAAATGTTGGGGTGAAGCATCCACAAACCTCCACCATACGAAATGGACTACTTTATAATATAGAAGTATAAGATGAAATGCTTTGTAATGATGGGTGACTTCGACTGTGATGTGGCACTAAGGCGATCTACTCAAGACATAGAGGTAACCACAAAGGTAATAAGTTTTATTTTACGTTTATTACCTAACAAAATACATGTAAAATTGGAGAACACAGGATGTTTGTAAGTTCTGGACTCAAAGTGCCAAGCTTCAGGAAGATCAATCAACACTAAAGGATCAAGTCAAAATAGAACTCAGACTCAAGTCCATAGAGTTAAAGGCTTCACTTAAGGTAAGTAAAACTTACCAAAATACTATTGGTGAAGTTTGCACTAATGATCAAAACTAAGTTTTGATGAATGACAAATAGGTTAAAGTTAGATATGTTGTGTGATCTAACCTTTCTACCAAGTATCCAAGACTTGACTAGTCTGATACCAGGCTGAAATATAGCTAGGTCTGAAGGATCTGATAGCTGGTGTAGAAGTCCAGATACGTCAAGGAATGACCTAATATTTGGTAGCAAGTCCGGCTGGGCCCGCAGGACCTGATAGCTGGACGAAATCCAGTTGGGTCTGTAGACCAAACAACTAGTAGGATTGTTAAAGTGTATACTAAAAGCTTAGCTTTTGTAAACATTTATTTTTGAAATAAAAGAATCACATTGGTCAAATATCTATATTTATTTGTTGAATATAGTTGTTCAATTAACTTATAATGTAGATAACATGGTGTGTGGTGTAACAAAAAAATAGAAAATCATGTTATCAGCTCTTTATAAATTATAAACAGTTGCTCACGACTAAGATGGAAAGGAACAAACCATTGATATAGTCATAGTGTAATTAGGTATTAGTTTATCTTGACTAATAAATTACACTAGTACACTCTAAATGTATTGAGTAGGACCATTTTGGATAAGTTCTTTTTATACTGACTTAATAAAAGAACTTGACCTTAGTTATTATGGAAGTGTGTACTCTTAATCCTAATATAATAACAAACACATATATTTAGTATTTATTTCTTAACTTATCAAAGGGTGAGATTTAGCTTGATAAATCAATAGGCCCGATAAGTTGGGAAATGATATTACTTATAGTGTGTTGTTGATTATAGAAGGAAACTGCGTCCTAGTAATCTAGTTTGAGAATGTCCCCAAGAGAAGCTCATAAGGATTGTCATGTTAAACCCTGCATGAGGTTGAGTGGTACTACACTTGGAGGTAGATATTAATTAAGTGAGTTGTCAATAACTTACTTAATTAGTGGACATTCGTTATCTTAAACACAGGGAGACTAACATACTCATGAAAAGAAGGAGCCCATAATATAATTTTGGATTGGTGCGGTAGTGTAACAATAACTTTCTAGTGGAATGAGTTATTGTTGATGAACTTGAGTTATGTGTTCGGGCCGAACACGGGATACTCAAGCTCATCGGAAGGCCAAAATCAATTTCTCCTCTAGGTCCCTGTCGTAGCCTCATTAGTGCCTTATAAACCACTCATTAAAAGCCCTTCTTGGTGTCCAAGAAAGGAGGCCAGCCCATTGCTTGGTGACCAAGCAATGGCCGACCACCATCTTCTTAAGAGGGCCGACCCTCTTGCTTGGTGACCAAGCAAGTAGGGGGGGGCCGACCATAATAAATTCAAATAGGAGGGGTATTTTAAATTTTTAAAATCTTCTCTTTGTAGAAAACTATAAGTTTTAAAAGAGATATTTTAATTTTAAAAACTTTCCTTATTTGAATTAGGTCACATGGTTTAATAGAGAGTTTTAAAAGTTTGAAAACTTTCCTTTTTTAACCATCCTCATGGTTTTAGAAAAAAAAGGAAGAGGAGTTTTAAAAATTTAAATTTTTATTCATGTTTAAAAAGGAAATTTTTGAAGAAAAATTTTAAATTTTAAAACATGATTTTAATTTTTAAAACTTTCCTTTTTAACATCCACTTTAGGAAAGAGAGCTTGTAAAATTTTATAAGAGGATTTTTTCTTGTAAAATTTTATAAAAAAATATTTCCTTCTTCTTTAAGAGGGTCGGCCACCCGTGCTTGGTGCCCAAGCAAGGGGGCCGGCCAAATAAAAATAAAAATAAAATCATCATCTAATGATTTGGTGATTGATTCAATCAAGAGGAAAGAAAAGAAAAAATTAAAAGGGAAAAGGAAAAACTAGAAGAAGATTTTAATTTTTGTAAAAATTCTTCCCTTATTTGCCTTGAACAAGTAATATAAAAGAAGGGCTGAGGAGGCCTCATGAGATACAACTCTTATTCTCTTTCTTGGTGGTTCTCTTGGTGTGGTCGGCCCTCTCACTTCTCCCTTTCCCTTTGCTCTCTTGTCTTTTGTGGTGGTGGTGGCTGAAAATTAGAAGATGGAGAAGAAGGCTTTGGGTAGTATTCATCTTAGAGGATTGTCGCCCACACGACGTCCAAGGCGAGGTGAGGAATATGACAGAAGATCTCGAGGTCATTAGCTTGCAAAGAAAAGGTATAATTAGTAATTGTTTTCCGCATTATGCTAGTTATTTTTCTTTGTATGAATTCCAAACACAAGAGGCATTTGATCTATTTTTTCGAATTAGTAATTCGTGTTTGTGTTTTTCTTTGTTTTTCGAATTTGTGTTTCGATTGTTCTTTTTGGTTAAACCTAGAGTTATATAAGGAAATTAAATATTAGCTTTCCTTAAAAGGCTTTGTCTAGGAAGTGGTGGTGGCTCCCATATCCAAGAAGGCCTTGTGTCTCGCCATGTTTAACCTGGAAGCCAATTTTGGAAATTAATATTTAATGGAATTTATAACGTAGGTGGATTTGAATCAATAGTGTTAAGTTCCGCTTGTGATTCAAATCTAAACTATTAAGAACAAATAAGTTAAATTTGGAATCAATGATGTTAAGTTCCATCTGTGATTCCTAATTTAATTTCTAAAGAACACAATAGGTTATTTAGGAAAGGTTTGACACTTGTACAAAATTTTATACAGTGGAACCGGTACGATCTTCCTAGGACTAACCAACAATTGGTATCAGAGCTAGGGTTTGCCTCTATGAGTTTTGGTTTTCAAATTAATTATGCACATGTCATATATAATTTAGGCAGGATAATAGTAGGATGTTCTAACTTTGTGGTTGCAGGCTCCAAGTATTATGACATTTAGATATTGTGTGTGATTGCACCCTTGGACATGTCAAGGGCATTATTTTGTGTGTGCATTATTGTATGTATTAAATACAGCAGGGGCTGTATTATTTTTAGAATTTTACTTTATATTTGATCTAGAATACATGTACATTCTTTATGGAATATAGGATCGATATATGTAAAATTCTATTCTTGTCGCGGATCGTATCTTTGCGAGGCGTGGTGCTATTGGAGAACCAGAGGCACAGCGGAATAAGAAGCAAGATAGATGCGACAACTCGACCCGATGGCGGTGGCTAAAGATGGCAGCAGGTAGGGTTGGAGCATACTGAAGACAGTGATGGAAAAGGCCATAACAGTTAGAAAATTGATTTCCAAATTTATTGCTTTTATTTACTGTGATGTTTATGTGCATTTGATGTATGCTAGCATAGGTTAAAATTCCACGGTCTCCATTACTGATTTGTAAGTGATGCAACAAGCTTGCGTGTTGCTCTGAGTGCCTCCCTCCACAACGGATGGGTTTGTTGCGGATCACTAGATCAAACTTCATTTATGGATGGTTATAGGAAATTATTTAGGAGCGTGTGATCTTCTCGAACTGAAGGGGTACAATCCTATTTAATGGACTAAGTATCAAGTAATTATATACACTTAGATGCATTCAATAGTATCCTCCCCAATTGTAACGACCCGCCTTCTACTAACTAAGCTGTAAGGCTGGACCGTCACATTATGCTGTGCTAAACTATCCCCTGACCATCATTAAACCTAGTTGCGAAACTGTACTATTTAAAATTTTGCTAAACTATTATAATTTCTTTATTCTATATGTGCTAGAGGGTGTAATCTAAGCCATTCATAAAATATTTTACATCCCTCATGGTCAAGGAGCTGGACTAAAGGTTTCCCGACTGATTTCAGGCCTCCCAATCGATCCACAAATCGATTGGAAGGGTCGAATCGATCCAGGGATCGACTCAGCCGGCTACTGTATGCGGGACTTGGGTTGGATCGATCCAGTGATCGATCCAGCACACTACTGTGCTCGGGATAATATTCTAGATCGATCGGCTGATCGATCCAGACTGGTCAATAGATCCGGTGATCGATCCCAGAGCTCTCTGTTCGCGTCAGAAATTGCTGGATCGATCGGCTGATCGGTCCAGAAGCCTACTGTTCGCGGAACAAATTGCCCAATCGATCAGCTGATCGATCGGGAACCCCCAATCGATCCACCGATCGATTGGAGTTTCTGATTTTGCAGCTAAGCTTTGATTTCAGCACTGTTTCATGCCTCAATCACATTACAAGTTCTAAAATGACCAGAAAACGTTCTAATAACAAACAGCTAGCATTCTAAACAGGTTTACTAACAATCTAAGCAGAGTTTCTATTACTCCATGCATGCAACCACTTAAATAAGCAAAAGTAGCGTAATAAGAAATGCTAAAGGTTCTATTACTTAAAACAAACTTGCTGAAATTCCCTAAGATCTTTATTCCAATTTCCTACCCACACACATCTTCGTAGCATTGCCCTCCAGCCTCCGCTAGTCCATCTTTCCTTTACCTTTATCTGCAGTATAAGGAAAAGAAAGTATCTGTAAGCTTTCACTTAGTAAGAAACCATCTACCTCACAAAAACATGCATACGATGCTAATTATGTTTTTGAAACATGCTATTTGAAATACATTCTGAATATACTAAGCATGGCATGGCATACAACACATCGAAGCAAAACTGATCATGGCAATAAAGCTAATTATAAACTATCATGTTATATCAGCAGAAAGCTAAACTGATACCATGATTGAGCTAGCTAATACTAATTTGATGCTAAAATTTACTGAATTCACATGACTATTTTGTGATGTTTGAAAACTATATTCATAATAGATTAAAATAATAATCATGCTGTTGTTGGGCCCGGCAACTGTACTTGCTATGCGCGCATCCCTAACTAAACATGGGGTTGCAAATTCTGAATCTAGTAGGGTTACTAGGCTAGCTGAACTTAGGGACGACTATGGGTGCCCAACCCAATGGATATCTAATCCAGTACAGTGCCACTGAGAAACTAAAATACTGAATATAGCTAATTATTGCTTGTCTTGCTCTTTCTAGGTTATCTGAACCTAGAGCTAGGTTGTCTAAACCTAGAGGCGACTGTGGGAGCCCACCCATTGGACATCTAGTTCCATAAAAGTTGTAGCAAGACCATATGAGCTGTAAAAATGCTTCTATTACATTTATCTAAGCTATTTAAATGCCTAGGATGGCATTTAACTAAGCTAAGCATTTAATCAAATGCTTGGTGTGCACTAATTCACACCCTATTGCTAAAAACCTGCATACGACTAAAACAATGCATACAATCATACGAAAGCTACTTATACTGTAGGTGAGGGGTTTCTTACCTCCTGTGCTAGGTTTCTTACGATTCTAATCGCTAGATTTCCGGTGGAGAAGATCTTCTTGGCGTTCCTCTCGCGTCTACGGGTTCCTCTAGCGGAGAGAAGCGTCCTCGTGTCGAAGTCATCGTCGGAAAGGTGCTCCTAGAGAGCTTAGGGCTTGGTGCGCCGAGAGAGGAAGAGGAGGGAGGAGGCGACGTGAGGTTAGGGTGAGGAGGAGAAAAGTCACGAATAAATCTAATAACTCATCACTTATTAATTCCCTATTTATATTAAGTGGGTAATTTCGCCCAACTCTAATATAAATTTAATTACTCTCTTTTCTTTCAGCACGACCCTGCTGGGTTCACTTGGTTACTAGAGTCCGCTATAAGTCGTAGGACCCAATAGGTCTCGGGTTCAATTCCCGCGTAGGCTATTTTCGTTTTCTATTTATTTTTGCTACTTCCGCTACTCTAAAAATTCTGTAAAAATATCCTAAAATTCCAGAAAAAATACTAGGATATTTTTAATAATTATTTTGAGAATTTTTGGGCGTTACAATCCCCCATACCTTATAAAAAGTTCGTCCTCGAACTTAGAATAACTCTGGGTACTTCTGTCTCATACTGGCTTCTGTCTCCCAGGTTGCCTCTTCTGCTGTGTGACTTTTCCAAATTACTTTCACTAATGGTACTTCTTTGTTCCGCAATTTCTTAATTGCTCGGTCTATTATCTGAATAGGCTAACTGTCATAGCTGAGGTCTTTACGGACTTGTACCGACTGGGGCTCAATCACTTGGGTGGCATCTGGGATATGCTTCTTCAGCATAGAGACATGAAATACATTATGGATGGCTGACATCTCCTATGGTAGTTCTAGCTCATATGCTACCTTGCCAACTCTCCTGCTGATAAGGTATAGTCCCACATATTTGGGACTTAGTTTGCCCTTCTTCCCAAAACGCATTACTCCCTTCATGGGAGCTACTCTGAGGAACACTGAATCCCCAACTGACAACTCTAAGGGTCTGCGCCGTGTATCAGCATAGCTTTTCTAGCGACTCTGAGCTGTCTCTATCCTATGGCGGATTTGCTGTATAGTTGCTGTGGTATCTGCTACTAGATCTGTCTGAAGCTCTATTTCTTTCTGTTCACCACTCTCATACCAGCAGATTGGAGATCTACACCTCTGCCCATAGAGAGCCTCGTAAGGTGCCATGCCGATGGTGGCTTGATAGCTGTTGTTGTATGCAAATTCTGCTAAGCTCAGATATTTGCACCAACTTCCCCTGAAGTCTAGGGCACATGCTCGGAGCATATCTTCGAGTACCTGATTTACTCGCTCCGTCTGACTATCTGTCTGAGGATGGAAAGTTGTGCTGAATTTTAACTTCGTGCCCAACGCTGAGTGTGATGTGAATCTGCTGTCCCTGTCTGAAATAATGGTTCGTGGGACTCCATGTAGTCTAACGATCTCCTTGAGATACAACTGTGCTAGCTGTTTCATGGAGTAGGATATCCTGATAGCTAAGAAGTGGGCTGATTTAGTCAACCTGTCGACTATTACCCAGATGGTATCAAAACCATTCGTGGTTCTGGGTAATCCCACTATGAAATCCATAGAAATGTCTTCCCACTTCCACTCTGGAATCTGGATAGGCTGCAGACCTCCTCCTGGTCTCTGATGTTCTGCCTTGACTCTCTGGCAAGTCAGACAGGTACTAACGTATCTAGCGATGTCTCTTTTCATCCCGGGCCACCAAAAACGTTTCTTCAAGCCCTGGTACATCTTGGTGGAGCCAGGATGCATCGCATAAGGAGTCTTGTGAGCCTCATCTAGAATCTTCCTGCGTAGTTCCTCCTGATCTGGAACACATAATCTGTTACCAAAGTACAATACCCCACTATCAGATACTCTGAATTCTCCACTGTCTGATTCTGCTAATCCTTGCTTGATCTTCTGAATTTCAGGATCCTGTTCCTGAGCTATCTGAAGATCACCAAGCAAGGTAGACTCTAACGTCATAGTAGAGAGCTGTCCAACTATGAGTTCAAGATCGAAGTCTGTGATCTCTTTCTGTAGGGGCGGTGACATGGCTGCTAGAGATAATAGGGCAGCACTGGACTTTCTGCTAAGTGCATCTGCTACCCTATTTGCCTTTCCTGGGTGGTAGAGGATGTCTATATCGTAGTCCTTGACCTGCTCTAGCCATCTGCACTGTCGCATATTCAAATCCTTCTGAGTGAAGAAGTACTTCACACTCTGATGATCTGTATACACTTTGCACTGAGCTCTATACAAGTAATGTCTCCAAATTTTGAGAGCGAATACCACTGCTGCAAGCTCAAGGTCATGAGTAGGATAGTTCTTCTCATAATCCTTGAGTTGTCTGGAGGCGTAGGCGATTACCTTGCCGTCTTGCATCAGCACTGCTCCTAGTTCCAACTTAGAGGTATCACTATAAATATCAAAGCTATCTGTGTTCTCGGGTAGAGCTAGAATAGGTGCACTGGTCAATCTTCTTTTTAACTCGCTGAAGCTGTTCTCACAGTCCTCTGTCCACTGAAATTTCCTGTTCTTCCTGGTAAGAGCTGTCAGTGGGGAGGCTATTCTGGAGAAGTCCTCTACAAAATTTCTGTAATAACCTGCCAGTCCCAGAAAGCTTCTGATCTCGCTAGCGTTCTTGGGTCTTTTCCAGTTACTCACAGCTTCTATCTTACTGGGGTCTACCATAATACCATCCTTTGGGATGATGTGACCCAGGAAGGACACCTGATCTAACCAAAATTTACATTTTGTGAACTTGGCGTACAACTGGTTCTGCTGAAGGGTCTGCAGTACTATTTTCAGGTGCTCTGCATGTTCTTCCTGAGTTCCTGAATAGATAAGAATGTCATCGATGAATACGATAACGAACTTATCTAAGTATTGTCTGAATACCCTGTTCATGAGGTCCATGAAAGTAGCTGGGGCATTTGTCACACCAAAGGGCATGACTACGAACTCGTAATGTCCGTATCTGGTCCTGAATGCTGTCTTGGGTATATCCCCTTCTTTAACTTTCACCTGATGATAAACTGATCTGAGGTCTATCTTAGAGAACACTGCTGCTCCCTTCAGCTGATCAAACAGGTCATCTATTCTGGGAAGAGGATACCTATTATTAATCGTGACTTGGTTTAATGCCTGGTAATCTATACACAGGCGCATGCTCCCGTCCTTCTTCTTCACGAACAATACAGGCGCTCCCCATGGTGAGTGACTAGGGCGTATGAAGCCCTTGTCAAGCAGCTCCTGTAGTTGCTCATGAAGTTCCTTCAGTTCTGCTGGAGCCATGCGGTAAGGCGCTTTGGAGATAGGATTTGTACCGGGATTGAGTTCTATCTCGAATTCAATCTCCCTGTCTGGTGCTAAGCCTGGTAACTCTTCAGGGAAGACTGTTGGGTAGTCACATACGACTTGGACCTCTGCTAGCTGTTGGTCCCTGTCCTGACTGGTACTGACTACATGTGCTAAAAATCCCGTACATCCTAAATCCATTAATCTTTGTGCCTTCATAGCTGAGAGAAATTTCTTGGGCTTTCTCTTTGGTTCTCCGACGAACTCGAACTGTGCTTCTGCTTCAGGTTGGAATACAACTTTCTGCTAACGACATTCTATTGAGGCACCGTATTTGATCAAGAAGTCCATCCCAAATATGACATCGTAGTCAGTCATATTTAGCACTATCAGATCACAAAAGAGCTCTCTGTTTGCTATAATGACTGGCACTGCTCTGAGCCAGTGCGTGGATGCCATAATTTCTCCTGAAGGTAAGGTTGTCAAAAACTTACTACTGAGTACCTCTGGAGGTCTTGCTAACTTCTCAGCGAATGCCCTAGATATATAAGAATGGGTTGCCCCAGTATCGAATAAGACAGTTGTACTTTGCTGTAAAATACTAATCTGACCTGTAACAACTGTCGAGACATTTCTACGTCCTCTCTGGTCAGTGAATAGTTCCTCACATTGGTCGTAGCTGGAGGGGCTTCTAATCTGCCCTAACTGATGTTTGGACCATCTAAAGCAGCTTGCATATGATGCAACTGTGCTGGCTTGGCTTCGTACTAGATCAGCTGTGGTGGAGGGAAGCTGGCCTTATTCGGACACTGCTTGGCCATATGCCCTTCCTGTCCGCATTCGAAGCATCCTCGTGTGCCCTTACGATAAACTCCAGGATGGAATTTCCCACAAGTAGCACACTTGGGATAACTAGGCTGTTTGCTGACTGGTCCTCCCTTTGGGTAACTCCCTGGTTTGCGCTTGTTGCTGGAGTTCCCTTTCCAGTTGGAGCTGTGGCCCTGTTGTTTCTGAGTACCTGAGCCTCCTTACCCTTTGGACTCTGAGAGAACTTGCTTCTGCTGCTTGATATTATTCTGGTAGTGCTCGGTGGTCAGAGCACTGCTGACTAGTTCTTCGGTGGTTTGCGGCCTATGAATGCCGCCAGCCACGTTCATCGTTATTTCCGGCCTCAGCATCTTGAGCATCAACCGGACTCGTTCTTTTTCTGTGCTAACCAGTTCCGGGCATAGACGAGCCAATCTATTGAATTTCTTCACGGCTTCCTCGACTGATAGGTTGCCCTGACGAAACTCAGTGAACTCGTCGTAGTGACAGTTTGTGACCCGCATGTGAAAGAACTCCTCGAAGAATTCTTTCTCGAAGTCAGGCCATGTCATCTGGTTCACTGGGCGCTTCTCTCTAATTCTCTCCCACCACATACGTGCATCTCCTGTCAGGCAGAAGGAGACGCACTTCACCTTCTCATGTTCTGGCCAGTCCAGAAGCTCCATCGTACTCTCCAGTGTTTTGAACCAGGCTTGAGCATCCCATGGTTCACTGGTGCCTGAGAAGTTCTCGGGCTTAACTCTCTGCCACTGGATCAGATAGGCCTCTCTTTTTGCCTCTGCTGCTGGGGCTACTGGTGCTGTAGGCTGGACTGGTGGAACCTCTAAGACTACTGGCGTTGCTAAGTTTGGTTCCGGGGTGACTATGGGAGTATTCTGCTGATTAGCCTTTAAGGTGGCTATCTCCTGTTGCTGTTCAGCTAATTGCTGCTGTAACTGAGCCACTAATGTTGTCAAGTCTGGGGTAGGCACTGAACTGCTTGCCTCATGCTGGGGTTCAGTAGCTAGTGCCCTTCTAGCTGGGCGTCCTCGTGCCATTCTAGAGACATAGAGGCATATATGACTAATACAATCTTAATAGAGTAACGACTGTTATCATATTAACTACTATCATAAACAAGCATGCTTTAGTTATATCTGAACATGGAAACAAGAAACATAGAGAAAGTGAGAGACACTCTTACTTGGAAGCTGCAGGTTCAATGCAGATGTGTGTGTAGGAAGTATGGAAACTGCTCTGATACCACTCTGTAACGACCCGCCTTCTACTAACTAAGCTGTAAGGTCGGACCGTCACATTATGCTGTGCTAAACTATCCCCTGACCATCATTAAACCTAGTTGTGGAACTGTACTATTTAAAATTTTGCTAAACTATTATCATTTCTTTATTCTATATGTGCTAGAGGGTGTAATCTAAGCCATTCATAATATATTTTACATCCCTCATGGTCAAGGAGCTGGACTAAAGGTTTCCCGGTTGATTTCAGGCCTCCCAATCGATCCACAAATCGATTGGAAGGGTCGAATCGATCTAGGGATCGACTCAGCCAGCTACTGTATGCGGGACTTGGGTTGGATCGATCCAGTGATCGATCCAGCACGCTACTATGCTCGGGATAATATTCTGGATCGATCGGCTGATCGATCCAGACTGGTCAATCGATCCGGTGATCGATCCCAGAGCTCTCTGTTCGCGTCAGAAACTGCTGGATCGATCGGCTGATCGATCCAGAAGCCTACTGTTCGTGGAACAAATTGCCCAATCGATCAGCTGATCGATCGGGAACCCCCAATCGATCCACCGATCGATTGGAGTTTCTGATTTTGCAGCTAAGCTCTGATTTCAGCACAGTTTCGTGCCTCAATCACACTACAAGTTCTAAAATGACCAGAAAACGTTCTAATAACAAACAGCTAGCATTCTAAACAGGTTTACTAACAATCTAAGTAGAGTTTCTATTACTCCATGCATCCAACCACTTAAATAAGAAAAAGTAGCGTAATAAGAAATGCTAAAGGTTCTAATACTTAAAACAAACTTGCTGAAATTCCCTAAGATCTTTATTCCAAGTTCCTGCCCACACAATCTTCGTAGCATTGCCCTCCAGCCTCCGCTAGTCCATCTTTCCTTTACCTTTATCTGCAGTATAAGGAAAAGAAAGTATCTATAAGCTTTCGCTTTGTAAGAAACCATCTACCTCACAAAAACATGCATACGATGCGAATTATGTTTTTGAAACATGCTATTTGAAATACATTCTGAATATTCTAAGCATGACATGACATACAACACATCGAAGCAAAACTGATCATGGCAATAAAGCTAATTATAAACTATCATGTTATATCAGCAGAAAGCTAACCTGATACCATGATTGAGCTAGCTAATACTAATTTGATGCTAAAATTTACTGAATTCACATGACTATTTTGTGATGTTTGAAAACTATATTCATAATAGATTAAAATAATAATCATGCTGTTGTTGGGCCCGGCAACTGTACTTGCTATGCGCGCATCCCTAACTAAACCTGGGGTTGTAAATTCCGAATCTAGTAGGGTTACTAGGCTAGCTGAACCTAGGGATGACTATGGGAGCCCAACCCAATGGATATCTAATCTAGTACAATGCCACTGAGAAAGTAAAATACTGAATATAGCTAATTATTGCTTGTCTTTCTCTTTCTAGGTTATCTGAACCTAGAGCTAGGTTGTCTAAACCTAGAGGCGACTGTGGGAGCCCACCCATTGGATATCTAGTTCCATAAAAGCTGTAGCAAGACCATATGAGCTGTAAAAATGCTTCTATTGCATTTATCTAAGCTATTAAAATGCCTAGGATGGCATTTAACTAAGCTAAGCATTTAATCAAACGCTTGGTATGCGCTAATTCACACCCTATTGCTAAAAACTTGCATACGACTAAAACAATGCATACAATCATACAAAATCTACTTATACTGCAGGTGAGGGGTTTCTTAACTCCTGTGCTAGGTTTCTTACGATTCTAATCGCTAGATTTCCGGTGGAGAAGATCTTCTTGGTGATCCTCTTGCGTCTACGGGTTCCTCTCGCGGAGAGAAGCGTCCTCGTGTCGAAGTCGTCGCTGGAAAGGTGCTCCTAGAGCGCTTAGGGCTTGGTGCGCCGAGAGAGGAAGAGGAGGGAGGAGGCGGCGTGAGGTTAGGGTGAGGAGGAGAAAAGTCACGAATAAATCTAATAACTCCTCACTTATTAATTCCCTATTTATATTAAGTGAGTAATTTCG
The DNA here is from genome assembly GCF_018446385.1 of Zingiber officinale. Lineage (NCBI taxonomy): Eukaryota > Viridiplantae > Streptophyta > Magnoliopsida > Zingiberales > Zingiberaceae > Zingiber > Zingiber officinale. The sequence continues at coordinate 47,780,602 of NC_055996.1, read as the reverse complement.
CCCAACTCTAATATAAATTTAATTGCCTCCCTTTTCTTTCAGCACGGCCCTGCTGGGTTCACTTGGTTACTAGAGCCCGCTATAAGTCGTAGGACCCAATAGTTCTCGGGTTCAATTCCCGCGTAGGCTATTTTCGTTTTCTATTTATTTTTGCTACTTCCGCTACTCTAAAAATTCTGTAAAAATATCCTAAAATTCCAGAAAAATACTAGGATATATCTAATAATTATTTTGAGAATTTTCGGGCGTTACACCAATGGAGTCACTGCTATTATTTTGTGTGACCAAAGGAAACCCAACTATTAATTTTATTTGTCATAAAGTTAGGATGATAAGATAATAAAATTAATGAGTTACACCCTCCTCTTACAAATGTTGAATTTGTATACGTCCACACTAACGTGGCATGCAATATTCACGATGTTTTGAGGTGTTGGTAAATTTAAATAGTATTGTTTGAGGAATCAATATTATTCTAAATTTAGAGTCTTGACCAAAATTTATTTTGTGATTCTTAGGATGACTTTCAACCCACTGGCCATTATACTGAAAGAAAACAAACTTACTGGTCCCAACTATATAGATTGGAAAAGGAACTTGGACATTGTTCTTACTGCTGAGAGCTATAAGTTTGTACTGACTGAGGCTTGCCCTGATGCACCTAACGGTGACTCTACCCCAGAGGAGATTGAGTATCATAAGAAATGGGTAAAAGAAGATGAGATGGCGCGGTGTTACATTTTGTCTTCAATGTCAAATGTATTGGAATATCAGCATCAAGATTTACCAACTGCTTATGATATATTGAACAATCTCAAAGAACACTTTGGGCACCAGAGTCAGACTGCTAGGCAAGAGGCAATGAGAAAGTTAATGACAGCCACCATGTCTGAGGGGACACCCGTAAGGGATCATATCCTCAAAATGATGGCTTATCTAAATGAAATACAAGTTCTTGGAGGAGAAATCGATGGGGAAACCCAGGTTGATATAATTCTCTAAACGCTACCCAGAAGTTTTGAGCAGTTCTACCTGAACTATAACATGAACAAAAGAGAATATACGTTGGTGGAACTTCTGACAGAACTACAGGTAGCAGAAGGTATTTTTCGTCACAGTTCTCAGATTCACTATGCTGAAAATGGTTCTACTTCTAAGTCGAAAGGCAAGAAGAAGAAGTAACAGGTCTTTTCAGTAAAGAGAGTGAATAAACCTCAGTGTACAGGACAAAAAGCTGGAATGAAGAAGCCGAAGGGCAAGTGCTTCATCTGCAAGCACTCAGGACATTGGAAGGCGGGCTGTCCTCGTAGGAATCAGAACAATAAAGGTATATCTCATGCTCTAGTAGTTGAAACATGTTTAGCGGTGTTATGTATTAGCACCTGGTGTGTAGATACGGTAGTCACTGATCATGTTTGTAATTCTTTGCAGGGGTTCCAGGAAACCCGACGACTATTTGAAGGAGAGATAACCGTCTACATGGGCAATGCTACTAAGGTGGCGGTTGTTGCAGTGACATACGTCTACTTATCTTTTGATAGGAATAGAAGTTTGATTTTAAGAAATTATCTTTATATACCCAGTTTTAGAAAGAATTTAATTTCAGTTTCTAAACTGTATTTGGATGGATATTCTATTTCTTTTAGTAACAATGTGGTTATAAAGAGAAATAAGGTGATTATCTGTTCTGGTGCATTGGTTGGCAATTTATATACTTTAAATCCAATTTCTCCCACAATGGAAAATATGGAAATTAATAACACATCTTCTAAATCTAATAAGAGAAAAGAACCTTCGGAAATGAACCAAACATATCTTTGGCATCTAAGACTTGGTCATATTAACTTAAGTAGGATTCAAAGGCTTGTAGCCGATGGACTCTTGGGTTCATTAGAGTTGGAAAACTTTCCAACTTGTGAATCCTGCTTGGAAGGTAAAATGACCAAGAGACCTTTTAAGGCCAAGGGGTATAGAGCCAAAGATGCGTTAGAATTGGTTAATTCTGATTTGTGTGGTCCTATGTTTATCTATGCAAGAGGTGGTTATGAATACTTCATCTCCTTTATAGATGATTATTCAAGATATGGATACATTTACTTGATGCGCCGCAAGTCTGAATGCTTTGATAAGTTCAAAGAATATAGGGTTGATGTGGAGAAACGTCTTGGTAAAAGTATTAAGACACTACGGTCTGACCGTGGTGGTGAATACCTCTTTGGAGAGTTTAGGAATTACTTATCAGAAGTCGAGATTCAATCCCAATTGTCTGCACCTGGTACACCCCAATAGAATGGTGTGACAGAATGAAGGAATATGACTCTTATGGAAATGGTTAGATCGATGATGAGTTATTCAGAATTACCAAATTCGTTTTGGGGATATGCTCTGGAAACAGTAGTGTACATTCTGAATATGGTACCTTCTAAAACAGTTCCTTCTACTCCCATGGAATTATGGAATGGGCGTAAGCCTAGTCTGAATCATATCCGAATATGGGGTAGTCCAGCACATGTGCTGAAGGGAGATACTGACAAGTTGAAATCACGTACAGAAGTTTGTCTGTTTGTGGGAAATCCTAAGGGAACGAAAGGTGGCTTGTTTTATAATCCTAAAAATCAGAAGATCATTGTTAGCACCAATGCTCGATTTTTAGAAGAAGATTATGTAAAGAACCATAAGCCCATGAGTGAAATATTCCTAGAAGAAATAAGAGAGGACACGTCTACTTTAGTACCAATAGTACAAGATGAAGTACCACAAGAAACTGTAACACGTGTCACACATGATACATAACTAGAGACAGTGCCTCGTCATAGTGGGAGGGTTGTAAGGTAACCTAAGAGATTCATATTTTTGGGAGAGTCTTCGGACTTGATCTCGGGTAAACATGAACCTGATCCCTGTACATATGACGAAGCACTCCAAGATATGGATGCAGTTGTTGGGTTTTTCGGGCCGCGAAAACCGCTTTTCGCGTCGCGGAAACCCCGAAACCCCCAGCCACAGATCCGTGCGAAGTAAAAACTTTTGAAAACTTATGAGTACGAGTTTCTAAACCTCGATCTACAGTAGATCTACAAAGGAAACAAAGAATATACCCTTGATGCATGCCCTACGCGAATCCCACTCGTCCAATGGTGCCGGATCTCAAGGTTGTCAAAGTAGACAACCCTCTAGAAGTATCCACACGAACACAAGAAGGAGATCACCAAACTAAAGTGTGCTAGCACCTTAGTTAGGTTCGGAAAGATGAGGAGAGGGAGAGAAGAAAATGGAGCAAGGAAGAAGATGAAGGAATGAATGAGAATAATTCACAAAATGAAACTTATTCCTCCAATTGATGTGGCCGGCCACATTAAGAGGATGTGTAACCTCCATGGAATGCCAAGAGTCATAACTCTTGGTAACTCCCATGAGGTGGCATCCCACTTAAGCAACCATGATGATGTGGAGCATCATCATTGGCCCACTCAATGTCAACTCACCAATGAGGTGACATAAAGTCAAGTCAAACTTGACTCTTCATCTTCCTCTAAAGTCAAGTCAAACTTGACTTAATCTCTCTCATGGTTGATCTAATCCAACAATTTAATTCAAGCCAATTTAATATAATGAATCCAATTCATTTAATTAAATTGATTCAATGAGTCATAATCTAAATTAGACTCATTGAACACATGAATCAACTTGAGTCCAACTCAATTAGCTCAAATAGGATTACTCTTAATCCAATTTGATTCATCAAATGAATCTAATCCTCTTGGTTCATCATATGAACCTAATCTCCATCTAATTGTCCTTAGTGTGTGACCCTATAGGTTCTTATAACGTTGGCAATGCCCCTAAACCCATTTAGGGGCATAAGTAACGAGCGGTATCTAGCAACACATCATTACTACCCAATGTTACAAGAATGTTGAGATCCAACATCACCTTGTGACTACTAATTGTGACTCCTCACAATATATGACAAGTGTCCTTCTATCTTAGAAATCTAGATTGATTAATGTGAGGCATAGACCGTGTCATCCTCTAATCAATCAAAATCTTGAACTCCAAGTAGACTCACAAAATCAAATGAGCTCAATATATCATATTGACTCATTTGGGCATGGCCATGCACTTCGTGGTCTCACTCTATCAAGAATATCGATGTCGCTTCCGTCATATAGGAGGGATAGATCCCATCTACATCACTCACATCCCTCTGCATAATTTGTTACATACCCAGTAATCGCCTTTAGAGTCCTCCCAATTACGGGTGACGTTTGACGAAACCAAAGTACATAACTCCTTATGTAGGGATCCATGGTGACATCAGGTCTAAGGACTAGTAGTCATACTAATAGCCACATGAGAAAGTATATGACACTCATATAACGATCCATGATACTTTCTCATGGCGGGTCATTCTGTATACATTCTCCAATGCATACCCATGTGTCATCTTGATATCTCTATATCCATGACTTGTGAGATCAAGTCATCGAGTTGACCTACATACTAGTCTTATCGCATTAACATTGTCCCTGAATGTTAATACTCGACTAGGAATTATTAATAGTAGTGTTACCTATATCATCTCACTATCGGTTCAACTAACCGATTGATATAGGTGAGAACCTTCTACTCAAGGACGCTATTATACTTAGTTTATTTGACACTAATACAAGTAAGTATAATAACCAAAACAATAAATGCCTTTATTTATATAAGAATATGATACAACAAGTCCATAATACAATCATCAAATGATTGACTCTAGGGCTCTAACTAACAATCTCCCACTAGCACTAGTGCCAATCAGTGTAGGCTCTAAGTCCCAATTGTTGGAGTGTATACTGAAAGCCTAAGTTTTGTAAACATTCATTATGAATAAAGAATCACATTTGGTCTAATTATCTACATTTGTTTTGTAGTTGTTCATTTAATTTATATTGTAGATAACATAGTATGTGGTGTCACATACAGAAGATGATGTTATCAGTACCTTATAAATTATAAACAGTAGCTCACGACCAGAATGGAAAGGAACAAACCATTAGAAGGTCGTAGTGTAATTAGGTATTAGTTTATCTTGACTATATAATTACACTAGTACACTCAGAGTGTATTGAGTAGGACCATTTGAGGTTGTTCCTTTTATACTGACTTTATAAAGGAACAAAGACCTCAGTTATTATGGAAGTGTGTGCTCTTAATCCTAATATAATAACAAGCACATATGTTTGATATTTATTTCTTTAATTTATCAATGGGTGAGATTTAGTTCGATGAATCAATAAACCCGATAAATTGGGAAATGGTATCACTCATAGTGTGTGTTGTTGATTATAGAAGGAAACTGTGTCCTAGTGATACTAGGTTGATAATGTCCTCAAGAGGAGCTCATAAAGATTGTCATGTTAAACCCTGCAAGTGGACTTAGTCCGACATGATAATAAGGTTGAGTGGTACTACTCTTGGACTAAGATATTAATTAAATGAGTTGTCAGTAACTCACTTAATTAGTGGACATTCGATATCTTAAACACAGGGAGACTAACACACTCATAATAAGAAGGAGCCCAAAAATGTAATTTGGGATTGGTGCGGTAGTTCAATAATAGTTCTCTAGTGGAATGAATTATTATTGATAAAATTAAGTTGTGTGTTCGGGGCGAACACGGGATGCTTAATTTTATCGGGAGACCAAAACCAATTCCTCCTCTCGGTCCCTATCGTAGCCTCTTATTTATAGAGTACTATACCCACCTATACCCACCTTCTATACCCACCTAAAGGGGGCCGGCCAAGCTAGCTTGGAATCAAGCTAGGGCCGGCCTAAGCATGGTTTAAGGTGGTCGGCCCTAGCTTGAACCCAAGCTAGAGGGGGCCGGCCATATTAAATTTAAAAAAAATTTAATTTTTATTTTTATTATGTGGAAGATATAATTTAAGGCGAATTAAAATTAAAATATCTCTCTTGTAAAAGATATACAAAAGATTAAAGAAAGAGATTAGATCTCTTTCCTTATTTGTAGATTGGTGAGATATTTTATTTTCTCTTTAAAAATTATTCACATGTTAATAAAATTAAAATTATAGATATTCCTTTTATTAACCATGAAGAGATTTTTAAAGAGAAATTTTATTTTTAAAATTTCCGAAACAAATAAGGAAAGTTTTAATTGTTGATTAAAACTTGTCCAATTTGCTTCCTCTTGATGTGGCCGGCCATTAGAGTTTATTTGGGAAATTTTATTTTATTTTCTCAAATAAATCATGTCAAGAAATTAAGGAAATTTTATTGTAATTAAATTTCCTAATTTGCCTAGGCCAAGGAATATAAAAGAAGGGGTGAGGTGCCTTCACAAGACACAACCTCTATTGTTTTCTCTCCCTTTCTCCTTGGTGTTGTGGCGGCCATTACCCTCTCCCTCTCTTCCTCTTGTGGTGGCCGAATACTTCATCTCTTGGAGTTCTTGTGGTGGCGGATACTACTTGGAGAAGAAGAAGAAGAAGAGAAAGCTAGCATCTCTTGGAGCTTGGTTAGTATTTTGATTTTCTTCTTTGGTAAAGTTCTTCCTTTGTGGCGAACCTTGCTTGGAGAAGAAGAAGGTGGTTGGTGGTTTCTCATCTTGGTAGATCGTTGCCCACACAACGTCCGAGGTTAGAAGAGGAATACGGTAGAAGATCAAGAGGTTTTCTACAAGGTATAACTAGTAATTTCTATTTCCGCATCATGCTAGTTATTTATGGAAATAATACCAAATACAAGAGGCTTACGTTCTAGTATTTCGAATATGTTTTTTCGAAGTTGTGTTCTTTTGTTTCTTTCTTTTCCTTGTGATTTGATTGTTCTCTTTGGTTAACCTAAAGTTATTTTAGGAAATTAAATATTAGCTTTCTATTAAAGGTTTTGTCTAGTCGGTGGTGGTTGCTCCCATATCCAAGAAGGCCATGTGCCTCGCCACGTCAGTACTGGGAACCTTTTATGGAAATTAATATTTAATGGAATTAATAACTTAAGGAGACTTGGGTCGAACGTGTTAAGTTCCGCAGGAGATCCAAGTCAAAACCTAAAAGAACAAATAGATTAAGTTTTGGATCAAACGTGTTAAGTTCCGCAGGAGATCCAAAATTTAATTTAAAAGAACACATGGTAGCTAGGAAAAGGTTCAGATCTTTGTACAAATTTTTGTACAGTGGAACCTATAGGCTTTCCGAGTAGCAACCAACACCAATGACCTAGTGTGACCATCATGCTTCCTCTGTGCCAAAGCCTTTGTCAAGGGATCTGCGATGTTAGCCTCTTTAGGTACTATGCATATCTTCACATCTCCTCTCTCGATAATCTCTCGAATGAGATGGAAGCGCCGTAGTATGTGTTTAGTCCGCTGATGTGAGCGAGGTTCCTTCGCCTGTGCTATAGTTCCATTGTTTTCACAATAGAGCTCAATAGGGTCAGCGATACTGGGAACCACCCCAAGTTCAGTGATGAACTTGTGGATCTAAACTGCCTCCTTTACTGCCTCTGATGCAGCAATGTACCCGGCCTCTGTCGTAGAATCAGCTACTGTGTCCTGTTTCGAACTCTTCCAGCTCACAGCACCACCATTAATGCAAAATACAAACCCTGATTGCGATCGATAATCATCCTGATCGGTCTGGAAACTGGCATCACTGTAACCCTTTACAGCTAGCTCGTCATCGCCTCCATATATCAAGAAATATTCTTTAGTCCTTCTTAAGTACTTAAGAATATTCTTGACCGCTATGCAGTGACTTTCACCTGGATCTGACTGGTATCTGCTCGTTATGCTCAAAGCATACGAGACATCAGGTCGAGTACATAGCATGGCGTACATGATAGATCCTATGGCTGAGGCATAAGGGATCTGATCCATGCGGTCTCTCTCCTCTCTAGAAGAGGGACCTTGAGTCTTCGAAAGACTCACGCCATGTGACATCGGCAGAAATCCCTTCTTGGAGTTCTGCATGGCAAACTGAAGGAGTACCTTGTCAATATATGTACTCTGACTTAGGCCAAACAATCTCTTAGATCTATCTCTATAGAGCTGTATCCCTAGAATGCGGGATGCCTCACTTAAGTCCTTCATTGAGAAGGAACTCCCTAGCCAGGTCTTGACAGACTAAAGCATAGGGATGTCCTTCTCAATGAGTAGTATGTCATCCACATACAATATGAGGAAGACAACTATATCCCCTACAACCTTCTTATAGACACAAGGCTCATCTTCATTCTTGATGAAACCAAACTGTTTGATTGCATCATCGAATCGAAGATTCCAGCTCAGAGAAGCTTGCTTTAGTCCATAAATGGACCTATGCAGCTTGCATACTCTGCTAGTATGCTGTGGATCTAGAAAACCCTCAGGTTGTGTCATGTACACATCCTCGAGTAGGTTTCCATTCAGAAACGTGGTTTTGACATCCATCTGCCATATCTCATAGTCATGGTAAGATGCAATAGCAAGCATGATCAGAATGGACTTAAACATCGCTATTGGAGAAAAAGTTTCATCATAGTCAATACCATGAATCTGCTTGAAACCTTTAGCTACCAAGCGACCCTTATAGATAAGTCCATCCATGTCAATCTTTCTCTTAAAGACCGACTTACACCCAATGGGTTTTACCCCTTCAGGTGGATCAACCAAAGTCCGTATTTGGTTGGTGTACATGGATTCCATCTCGGATCTCATGGCCTCTAGCCATTTCTCGGAATCTGGTCTCATCACAGCTTCCTGATAGGTAGGCTCATCCTCTATGAGCACAACGTCATCATGGACAGACAAGAGAAATGAGTATCTCTCAGGCTGACGACGTACCCTATCAGACATGCGAGGAGGTATGTCTCTTGAACTGGTTGTTGTTCCTCAACTCTTTGTGGAACAACATCATCCACAACACTTTGTGGTTCTAGTTCAACTTTCATCGAGGCTTCAGTGCTATTGTTCGTATCTTGAACTTCTTTAAGATCGAACGTGCTCCCACTAGTCTTTCTAGAAACAAAGTCCCTTTCTAAAAAGACCCCAATCTTTGCCACAACTACCTTGTGCTGACTGGGAATGTAGAAGTAATATCCCTTAGTTTCCTTGGGATATCCAATAAAGTAGCACTTGTCGAATTTGGGTCCTAACTTGTCTGAGACTTAACGTCGAACGTAAGCCTCGCAACCCCAAATCCTCATGAAAGACACCTGGGCATCTCTCCCAGTCCATATCCTATATGGTTTCTTTATCACGACCTTAGATAGAACTTGGTTTAGTATAAATACTGCCGTGTCTAGAGCATAGCCCCAAAGGTATGTCGGAAGATCTGTGTGACTCATCATAGATCATACCATATCTAATAGGGTACGATTCCTCCTTTCGGATACACCATTCCACTGTGGTGTTCCAGGAGGAGTGAGTTGGGATAGAATCCCACACTCAGCTAGGTAGTCATGAAACTCATGGCTAAGGTATTCTCCACCTCGATCTGATCGAAGTATCTTAATACTCTTGCCAAGCTGGTTCTGTACTTCATTCTTGAATTCTTTGAACTTTTCAAAGGATTCTGACTTATGTGTCATCAAGTACACATAACCATATCTACTGAAGTCATCAGTAAATTGTAAGACCGTTAGATTCGATAGAGGGGGGGGGGTGAATATCGATTCGAAAAAACAAGAGTTTAAACGCAGCGGAAAAGTAAAATAGACACAATAGTTTTACTTCGTTTGGAGCCTGTGACGACTCCTACTCGAAGGCCCGTGGTCCTTGACCACTTTCGTTGGGCAATCACTAGCAATTCGGAATAATAATTACAAAAGAACCGTACAGGGAATGCTAATGAAACTGAAAAACAAATACCGACAAAAGGGAAAAGACCGGAGCGTAGTGTCGGAGCTTTGTTGGCGTCGCACTGAGCGTCGAGCAGCAAGACCAGCAGTAGAAGAGTTCTCAGCTTGATTCATTTCTGAAGCTCCTGCTTGGGGCTTCTTTTATATGCTGTTCCAGGCGCCTGGAGTGTGACGTAACTGCTCAAACCAAGATGCTCCACGTGGCGACGACTTGGCTGGATAAAATTCGCCTTCCGGGCGCCCGGACCACCTTGTTCGAGAAAACTCCCTTTTCCTGCAAAACAAAGTTAGTCCGAGGCAAATGTATATCCTGTAAAACAGATTGTCAGCACAGTTAAGGTTCAACAGATAATTAAAAAGAGTATGACTTAGATTCCGTCTTTCCGAGACCGGAATCTAGTCACGATCTCGACTTAGATATCCGAAATGGATCTAAGTCGGATCGACGCCTAATGTTCCCTTCCCGGGAACGCGTCCTCACAGTCACTCCCTTCCAGTGACTTACCTTGCTTACCTGCCAGACGTCCGGTCAGCCCGTCGACCCGCTTGGACTTCTCGCCAGCTATCCGGTCAGCCCGTCGACCTAGCTGGACTTCTCGCCAAGCGTCCGGTCAGCCCGTCGACCCGCTTGGACTTCTCGCCAACTATCCGGTCAGCCCGTCGACCTAGCTGGACTTCGTGCCAGACATCCGGTCAGCCCGTCGACCTGTCTGGACTTTTCCTGCACACTTGATCAAAGTGTCAGACAACAACACAACTAACTTAACCTATTTGTCATTTATCCAAACCTGGGTTAGACCGTTAGTGCTACCCGCACCAACAATCTCCCCCTTTTTGATGGAATGACAACCTGGTTAAGTTAGTGAAAACATATGCAAGAAAACAGCATGCATTTATGTGGTTTTAAAGTTTGTTAGTTTGTATTTTCAAATTGGTTTAGCTAACTTAACCACCTAACCCTCCTCCCCCTTTGGCATTCATCAAAAAAAATGAACAAAGGTAAATAATCATAGTGAAGTGTTACTGTAACAGGTAATCAAATTTTGAAAGATAGCTAAGTTTGGTTTAAAATTTGAAAGATAAAAGTACAATTTTTAACACCAAGTTAAAAAAATAGTCAAGTTGACTTGGGGTAGACAAGTTGAGTTTTGAAAAGTTAAAGTTAATCAAGTTTAACTTTTCAAGCGTGTAGAAATTTTCAAGACAAGTTTTTCAAATTTACTTTTTATGTTTAAGTAACATTTAATTTTCAAAAAGGTAAAATTTTCAACTTCGATTTAAAACAAAGCAAAAATTAAACTTTTCAAGAAATAAAATTTTTACGAAAATTAATTTTTAAGGCTAATTTTGGAAATAGTTAATTTTTCAAATCAGGTTTGAAAATTAGGTGGGATTAAACTTTCACATTTTTCAAATACTTAGTTAAATTTAACTTTTTGTAAATCAATGTTCAAACATAGGTTAGGTTTTAAAAGACATTTTTCAAACATACAAAATTTGAGTTTATTCTCCCCCTGAACTTGATACTTACTCTAACCAGCTGTCTAACCAATTAGCTACTAGCTAACTATCAGAAGATAATAGCTTTCACTTGGTTAGTCAGATTAAGTTAATTATAACCAGTCAGTGTTTGACTTGACTGATGAACTTTAATCTGATCAATATCTGAATTGTATTTAACGTCCAGACTTATGCTGATGCACTGGAATAAGCATCTTAAGTCTAGACAGTTGGCCTATGCATCTCACCCCTTTCTATGTTTGTCAAACACAAGCAAGGTAAACCTAGGGTGTTGGTGAGATGCTCAAAAACTAGTCCTATGGGTACATGCTTTCTGAGGATTCAAAACTAGTCTAAGGCCAAAACTGTTTTTGAATGTCTAAAAATGGAAAGTTTGAAAACAAATAAATTTGACTTATAATTTGATAAAATCATTTTTGAAGGTATTTTTGAAAGATCCTAGTCTATTAAGCACATCCCTAATTTTCGTCGTAAGTTGCTAAATTCACTTTCAGGGAGAGGTTTTGTAAAAATGTCAGCTAAATTTGATTTGGACTCAATGTACTTGAGTTCAATATCGCCTTTGGTAACATGATCCCTGATAAAGTGGTGTCTAATTTCAATATGTTTGGTTCTTGAATGATGCACAAGATTTTTGGTTAAGTTAATTGAACTTATATTGTCAATTAATACTTTTACATTTGTGATATTTAAGTTGAAATCTTTTAGAGTATGCATCATCCATAATATTTGTGCAACACATTCGCCTATAGCTATGTATTCTGACTCAGTTGTAGACAGAGCAACACAATGTTGCTTTCTACTAAACCAGCTAACAAGTGATGCACCTAATAATTGGCATCCACCACTTGTGCTTTTGCGGTCTAATTTGCATCAAGATAATCTGAGTCAGAATACCCTATTAGTTCAAAATTATTTGTCCTAGGATACCAGATTCCTACATTTGTTGTTCCTTTAAGATATCTAAAATTCTTTTAACCTGTGTCAAATGGGATTCCTTAGCACAAGTTTGGTATCTAGCACACATACTAACTAAAATATCAGGTCGGCTTGCAGTCAAGTACAGTAGGCTACCTATTGCACTTCTATAATATTTTAAATCAATTGGTTTTCCATTTGGGTCACTATCTAAGATTGTGTTTACAGCCATCGGTGTTTTTATTTCTTTTATATTTTCCATTCCGAATTTTTTAAGTAATTCTTTGGTGTATTTATGTTGAGAAATATAGTTTCCTTCATTTGTTTGTTTGATTTGTAATCCTAAGAAATAGGTTAGTTTTCCCACTAAGCTCATTTCAAATTCTTTTTCCATTAGATTAATAAATTCTTCTAAAAATTCTGAATTTGTTGAGCCAAATATTATGTCATCCACGTATATTTGTGCAATAAAAATGTTTGTATTTAATGATTTAACAAACAAGGTTGGGTCAATTTGACCTTGTTTGAATCCTTTAGATGTTAGGTAAGATGTTAGCCTCTCATACCACGCCCTGGGTGCTTGTTTAAGTCCATATAGGGCTTTCTTTAATTTAAAAACATAATCAGGGTGTTCTAAGCTTTCAAAACCAGGAGGCTGACCTACATAAACTTCTTCTTTGATTAGTCCATTAAGAAAGGCAGACTTAACATCCATTTGGTATAGTTTAAATCCCTTATGGGCTGCATAACTTAGTAACATTCTAATGGATTCTAATCTGGCTACTGGGGCATATGTTTCGTCATAGTCAAGTCCTTCAACTTGACTAAATCCTTTGGCAACTAGCCTAGCCTTATTTCTAGTAATTTCCCCAGTTTCACTTAGTTTGTTTCTGAATACCCATTTTGTTTCTATTATTTTCTTATTCTTAGGTGGTGGGACTAGGTCCCAGACCTCATTACGCTCAAATTGGGCTAGTTCTTCTTGCATAACTATAATCCAATCTGGATCTAGTAGGGATTCATCCACAGTTTTAGGTTCTATTTTTGAAATTAATGAAATTTGACTTAGGTTTCTAAAAGATGATCTGGTTTGAACTCTTAAGTCTGGGTCACCAATTATTTGATCCGTTGGATGATTTGGGTTTACCCTTATTGTTTTAGGAGGTTGATTCTCTTGATGTTGTTCCTCTTCTTCATGACTTAGAGTTTGGTTGATTTCTGGAACAAACTCCGGTGGTTGTGTAGGTTCTATGTCTTGTTTAGTTTCTTTAAATTTTACATTAGTAGTTTCTTCAATTTTTAAGGTAACCTTATTATAAATTCTGTAGCCTCTACTATTTAGGGAATATCCTACAAAAATTCCATTTTCAATTTTAGAGGTGAATTTTCCTAAGTGTTCTCTTGTATTTAAGATAAAAACTGGGCACCCAAACACCTTAAAGTATTTTATGTTTGGTTGTTTATTATAAAATATTTCGAAGAAAGTTTTGTTATGAGTTTTATTTATTGTTGTTCTGTTCTGTACATAGCAAGCTGTACTAACGGCTTCTGCCCAAAAGTATTTAGGTAGGTTATACTCATTTAACATTGTTCTAGAAGCTTCAAGTAAGGTTCTATTTTTTCTTTCTACAATTCCATTTTGTTGGGGGGTTTTAGGGCATGAGAACTCATGATGGTAACCGTTTTCTAGACAAAAACTGTTGAAGTTGTGATTTTTAAATTCTCCCCCATTGTCACTCCTAATTCTTTTAATTTTAATATCTTTTTCGTTTTCAATCTGTTTGTAAAAATTTGTAAGAATTTCAAAAGTTTCATCTTTATGTTTTAAGAATTTTACCTAAGTAAACCTAGAGTAATCATCTATAATTACTAAACAATATAAGTTTCCATTAATGGATTTGACTCCATGGGGGTCAAAAAGATCTAAATGTAGAAGTTCTAAGATTGAGTTAGTTTGTGGTTGATTTGTTTGTTTGTGGGTTGATTTAGTTTGTTTTCCTTGTTGACAAGCATTACATATAGTTGAATCTAAGTTAGGTAAGTTCGGTAAGCCTTTTACAAGTCCATTTAGTTTACTTATATTTCTGAAGTTGGTATGAGACATTCTCCTATGCCATAACCAAGTTTCTTCTTTTTGTGTTAAATAACACTTAATGGAAGAAATGGTTAAGTTGATGACATAGATGTTGTCTTTTCTACAACCTTTTAGGCTTATGGTAGGATTATCTAGATGTTTGATTGAGCATCCTGTAGATAGAAACTTGACCTTATACCTAGTATTACACAATTGACTTATACTTAGAGGATTATATTTAAAGTTTTCAACAAGTAAGACATTTGAGATTATAAAGTCTAATTTTAATTCAATATTACCTATACCAATTACCTTGAGTTTGCCGTTGTTTCCAAAGGCAACTGTTCCTAGGCTTTTGTAAGTGGGTTGAGTGAACTTGGTGTGATCTCCAGTCATATGTTTGGAGCAACCACTGTCCAAAATCCACTTGGTTTCCTATAGTAAGTAGGATTTTGAAGTTAGTCTTTTGAGCCTGCATTAATTTAAGTTTAAAATTAAGATTTTGAAAATAATTTTTAAGTGTAAAATTAAAATTTTGAAATTAATTTTTAAGTTTAAAATTAAAATTTTGAAATTAATTTTTTAAGTTTAAAATTAAAATTTTGAAATTTATTTTTTAAGTTAAAATTAAAATTTTGAAAAAAATTTTGAAATTAATTTTTAAGTTAAAATTAAAATTTTGAAATTAATTTTTAAATTAAAATTAAAAATTTGAGATTAGTTTTTAAGTTTAAAATTAAAATTTTGAAAATAATTTTTAAGTTAAAATTAAAATTTTAAGTTTAATTTTTAAGTTAAAATAAAATTTTGAAATTAATTTTTTTTAAGTTAAAATTAAAATTTTGAGTTTAATTTTTAAGTTAAAATTAAAATTTTGAAATTAATTTTTTTAAGTTTAAAATTAAAATTTTGAAAATAATTTTTAAGTTTAAAATTAAGATTTTGAAAATAATTTTTAAGTTTAAAATTAAAATTTTGAAATTAATTTTTTAAGCCTTATTCATCTCACCCGAACTATATTATCAATCAGGGAATCCTATGATTTTGTGAGATGAAATTGGTTTGATTACAGACTTTTGGTTTAACTTGTGTTAGATTCAGACTTAGCTTTGGTTTCCACAAATAGGCATTCTTCGGATAAACTTCTAAGCTTGGTGAGTCACAAGGACATCATTAGAAGTAACCAACCTTTCGAGGTTTTCCGAATAGTCCTATCCACGGAACTTAGTACTAAATCTTGGTCTAACTGGTTAGGATTCGTTTAAGGGTAGCTTCGGTCAGTTCCACTTGGCCAAATGCACCAGATCGAAACCATATCTTTCTAGACATGCGATGCCCAAGTTTCCCTAACGTACTATCATCCAAAAATTTCACCAATACCATGATTCAAGTTAAACTTGGTCTCTAATTCTAATTGCCCTGCCGGGTTTGTTAGTTTTGGGTTACCCTGTCGGGTAAGTTAGTTTTGGAGGTGCCAGCTATTCTGGAGCCTCCCCCTGAATTATTGGCCATTAATTTAAGTTTTAATTTTAGGCTTGTGTCGATTCTTTTTATAGTTATAGTTAACTTGGTGATAATTTTGTTGTTTCTTAAACTGTTTAGATTTTGAATTTGATTTAGGTTTGTATTTTGGATTTTGGTTTGGTTTATTTAATTTTATATAATGTATTTTTTCTTTAGGTATATAATATTGATTAAGTCCTACTTGCGTGGTCAGACACGCTTTCGGAACCCAAACTAGATTGGTTGACTTGTATTGGGTTATTAATGATTTGAAGGTTTTATTTGAATTCGACTTATATCCTAGTCCGGTTTTATTATAACATGCTTTTTGATTATTTAGGATTAAGTCTAGATTTTTTGATCTTGTTGTAAATTTTTCTAGCATTTCTTTTAAATTTTTAACATCATTTTTTAACGATAGATTTTCCTCTTCAAGTGTTAGATCTTGAGTTGGATTCGAAATTTTTAATTGTTCCTTGAGGTTTTGATTTTCCTCAAGAAGTGATTTGTTTTCATTTTCTAATTTAGTTAATTTACTATTTAAACATGAAATAATTCTAAAATTTTTTTTGTTTAAATTAAAGTATACCTCATTCGGGCCTTCGGAAACGAGTACGGACTCGTGGCTTGTTTCGGGTTCAGACCCGTCTTCATCTTCCGACTCGTTATCTGTTTCGGCTTCGCGGGCCATCAGTGCGAGGTGGCTCTGATGTTTCTGCTCTTCTTCCTCCGATTCGTCCGAGGAGTCGTCCCACGTTGCTTTGAGTGCCTTCTTTTTTGTTGGCTTTGGTTTGTCGAACTTTAGTTTTGGACATTCGTTCTTGTAATGTCCCTTTTTGTTACAGCCGTAGCAAGTCACGTTCTTTTGTTCTGAGGGAGAGCTGATCTTTTGAAGATCCTTTTTGCTGAAGCTCCTCTTTCTCCTGGTGAACATTTTTCTTACCAAGTTCACCAGGTGTTCTTCGTCTTCAGAATCTTGATCGGAGTCTTCTTCAAGTTCAGGCTTGCTTTTCTTTTCTTTGGAGGAACCTGCAAATAGTGCTATACCTTTCTCGGCTCCAGCATTAGTTTGTTCGTGTAATTCTAATTCACAAAACAGCTCGTCTAATTTTAAGTTAGAAAGATTCTTAGAAATTTTGTAGGCATCCACTATTGATGCCCACAAACTATTACGTGGAAAAGCGTTTAAAGCGTACCTTATTAAGTCTCTGTTATCCATTTGGTGGCCTATTGCATGAAGCCCGTTGAGGATGTCCTTGATCCTCGCGTGTAGTTGATTCGCTGTTTCTCCTTCCTGCATTTTTATATTAAAAATTTTATTTAGAAGCAGGTCTCGTTTTGTTACCTTAGCGTCGCTCGTTCCCTCGTGCAGTTCGATCAACTTGTCCCATAGCTCTTTAGCGTTTTTGTGTGGACCGACTCTGTTCAATTCTTCTCTTGTCAATCCGCACTGTAGAGTGTTGATCGCTTTATTTTCTGTTGATGCTTTTTTCTTGAGATCTGCTGTCCAGTCTTCAGGATCCACTAGATTCCCGGCGTTGTCCACTGGAATTTTATAGGGTTTCGTAATGCTCATCCACTGGTCGAAGTCTGTTTTGAGGTAGACCTCCATGCGCTTCTTCCAGTAAGGGAAGTCGTCCCCGTTGAAGAGTGGAGGTCGCACTGTGCTGAATCCTTCTTGTTGGGACATTCTGTGCACAGGTAAATAACCAAAAAAAATCCCAAGACTTGGTCTTGGATTAGTAGTGCGGGAAGAGAAAAAAAAAAAAATCTAGATTCGTGTTGCACTAATTTAAATTGATTAGTGAAATATTAAGTTAACGAAACACCTGTTTTAACATTAATTATTAAAAAAAATAATTCACCCCCTGTCTGATTGGTGGTTGCACCAAATCAGAGCGGTACCTACTCTGATACCACTTGTAAGACCGTTAGATTCGATAGAGGGGGGGTGAATATCGATTCGAAAAAACAAGAGTTTAAACGCAGCGGAAAAGTAAAATAGACACAATGGTTTTACTTCGTTCGGAGCCTGTGACGACTCCTACTCGAAGGCCCGTGGTCCTTGACCACTTTCGTTGGGCAATCACTAGCAATTCGGAATAATAATTACAAAAGAACCGTACAGGGAATGCTAATGAAACTGAAAAACAAATACCGACAAAAGGGAAAAGACGAAGCGTAGTGTCGGAGCTTTGTTGGCGTCGCACTGAGCGTCGAGCAGCAAGACCAGCAGTAGAAGAGTTCTCAGCTTGATTGATTTCTGAAGCTCCTGCCTGGGGCTTCTTTTATATGCTGTTCCGGGCGCCTGGATTCCTTCCGGGCGCCTGGAGTGTGACGTAACTGCTCAAACCAAGATGCTCCACGTGGCGACGACTTGGCTGGATAAAATTCGCCTTCCGGGCGCCCGGATCCCCTCCGGGCGCCCGGACCACCTTGTTCCAGAAAACTCCCTTTTCCTGCAAAACAAAGTTAGTCCGAGGCAAATGTATATCCTGTAAAACAGATTGTCAGCACAGTTAAGGTTCAACAGATAATTAAAAAGAGTATGACTTAGATTCCGTCTTTCCGAGACCGGAATCTAGTCACGATCTCGACTTAGATATCCGAAATGGATCTAAGTCGGATCGACGCCTAATGTTCCCTTCCCGGGAACGCGTCCTCACAGTCACTCCCTTCCAGTGACTTACCTTGCTTACCTGCCAGACGTCCGGTCAGCCCGTCGGCCTGTCTGGCCGGTCCGCCCGGCGACCCGCTTGGACTTCTCGCCAGCTATCCGGTCAGCCCGTCGACCTAGCTGGACTTCTCGCCAAGCGTTCGGTCAGCCCGTCGACCCGCTTGGACTTCTCGCCAGCTATCCGGTCAGCCCGTCGACCTAGCTGGACTTCGTGCCAGACATCCGGTCAGCCCGTCGACCTGTCTGGACTTTTCCTGCACACTTGATCAAAGTGTCAGACAACAACACAACTAACTTAACCTATTTGTCATTCATCAAAACCTGGGTTAGACCGTTAGTGCTACCCGCACCAACATAAATGTGATGAAGTACCTATAACCGCCTCTAGCAGCGACATTGAAAGGGCCACATATATCACTATGTATGAGTCATAACAAATCAGTCGCTCTTTCGCTGTGCCCACTAAAGGGAGTCTTGGTCATCTTGCCTAGTAGGTATGACTCGCACGTCTCATAAGATTCAAAATCTAATGAGTCCAGCAAACCATCCTTATGGAGCTGGGATAAGCGTTTGTCATTTATATGACCTAAGCGACAGTGCTAGAGATAGGTTTGGTTCAGGTCATTTGACTTGAACCTCTTGGTATTTATGTTAAAGATAGGGCTTTCAAGATCTAGAATGTAGAGTCCGTTCATCAGAGGTGCACTACAATAGAACATATCTTTTAAATAAACAGAACAACATTTGTCCTTTATAATAAAAGAGAAACCTTTCTTGTCAAAACAAGAAATTGAAATTATGTTCTTAGTTAATGCAGGCACATAACAACAATCATCCAACTCTAATACAAGCCCAGAGGGTAGAGATAGAAAATAAGTCCCTACAGCAACAGCAGCAACCCGAGCTCCATTGCCTACGCGTAGGTCCACCTCGCCCTTCGCCAATGCCCTGCTATTTCTAAGCGCCTGCACATTAGTACAAATGTGAGATGAACATCCGGTATCTAATACCCATGATGAAGAAATAGATAGATTGACTTCTATAACATATATACCTGAAGTGGAAGTCTCACTTTGCTTCTTCTTAACATCTTCCAGGTACACCTTGCAGTTCCTCTTCCAGTGCCCAGTCTGACCGCAGTGGAAGCAGGTAGCATCCTTGGCGACCCCTCCTTTAGGCTTCAGTGCCTTGCCTTTGCCCTTGGCTTGGGACTTTCCTTTGCCTTTGGGCTTGCCCATGCCCTTGTGTTTCTGAACCATCAGAACAGAGTGGGGCATTGCCTTCTTAAGGTTCAGCTCAGCAGTTCTACTCGGGCAGTGACTTGTCAATTTCGTTCATATTGTAGTTTAGAACGAACTGACTATAGCTATCCGGCAAGGATTGCAAGATCAGGTCAGTGGCCAGCTCTTGGCCAAGCGAGAATCTCAACCTCTGTAGGTTATCTATGTACCCAATCATTTTGAGTACATATGGGCTTACGGGAGCCTCATCTGACATCTTGCACTGAAACAGTGCCCTTGAGATCTCAAATCTCTCATGCCTCGCTTGTCCTTGATACAGTTGACGAAGATGTTCCACCATATCGTAAGCGCCCATTAACTCATGTTGCTTCTGAAGCTCAGAGTTCATGGTCGCGAGCATTATATAGGACACATCTAATGCGTCATCTTGATGCTTCTTGTAAGCATCTTTATCTGCTCGTGTGGCATTGGCAGGAGGAGCCTCCAGAATGGGCTGCTCTAGAACGTACAGTTTATGTTCCTGGGTGAGAACTATTCTCAAGTTCCTGTACCAGTCCAGGAAATTTGCTCCGTTAAGTTTGTCCTTCTCAAGGACTGAACGCAGGGAGAAGGAGTTCGTATTCGACGTCATGGTTATCTACAACAGAAAAATGCAGAAAATAAATATCATATTCTTTTAAATCATTTAATTGGGCCTTTAACTAAATGATGCTCCCACTGAATTCTATAATTCATGTGGGACAAGATCCACATCATACTAACCCTTGAGTTAGCTTTGGCTAATACGCCCAAGATTTAGTATGATCGGTAGGTAACGATTTACCAATTACATCTCTATGCAACTCTTGTTTATAGGATCGTTATCCGCAGTTATATTAAAACTTGAGTTAGCTTTGGCTAATACGCACAAGAATTAATATAAATGTGATTTATGTCCTATCTTTCCAACCATTGGAAGAATGCCTATAGTTGTACTCGATCCAACCGAGTTAACTAGGAATACTCAATCTAATTGAGTTTGTATTCGCCCATGCGTTGATAAGCGGGACCAAGATTGTCCCTCCATACCCTACCAAGATAATATGTGTTGCTCTACTTTGGCAGATTCAACAACACATGTGATCATGGTAGTGATAGGTTTCACGGCACGGTAGGCATTTGAGTTGACGTGATTTAGATCTAATCTAAACGATGATGCGTATCATATACTCGATAGATCTAATCTAATCGAAGGGTGCATCATGTGCACGACTTAGATCTAATCTAATCGTTAGGCACTAATTAATTACTTAATCATGCATCACATATACGCAAGCAATTAATTAAATTAATTTGTGATTTTTCATGGCCCTACTACGATCTTCTCAAGCCAATGAGAAGATCGGATGGTCAACCTATGGTCAATGGCTTCTCAAGCTCTTCCGTTTGACCACCTTTTGTTGCTCGCGCCCTCCTCGTA
This sequence comes from Zingiber officinale, assembly GCF_018446385.1. NCBI lineage: Eukaryota > Viridiplantae > Streptophyta > Magnoliopsida > Zingiberales > Zingiberaceae > Zingiber > Zingiber officinale. Next base: position 47,759,359 of record NC_055996.1, on the reverse strand, counting down.
AATCCGTCTCGAGTGGACCTTCCACGGCTTCAATTTCGTACATTACAATTTTGAAACTCGAGTTACATTCGAGTCTAAAATAATTTACAACAAGAATATAAAATAGAGAAAGGCACGATGCGCAGGTCGCGAATAAAAATACAATACGCACATCACATCACGGCACGTAGGCCGTGTTATGAATTACAACACATTTATTCCAATCCAATTGGGTCTTTTGGGCCATGACTATCACAAATTATACATAATTATAAATTATGTATTTTCTATAATTTTCTGCAATTTTAATACCAATTTTTACGAGAAAAAATTCCCAGCGGTCCAGTTTAGCAGTTTTCGGGCGCAATCGCGGAACGAATCCCCTTGCGGGGCCAGGGGTAGCGCCCCTACCCACGATCTAACCATCGCGAGGGTTCCTTAGCGATCCTACAACGCCTTAGCCCACTGTCCCAAAAATTTTTGGGGCGAAACCTTGCCGTTTCGGAAAAATCTTCTCGGTAGTTGAAGCCTACAAGTGTCGAAACACTTGTGCTTCGCTTCTACGAGAAAATTACTCATAAAAATCCATAAAAACATAAATTTACAGAAAATCACAGAAGCTATATTTTTCATAAAAATCAAAAACAAACTCGTACAAGTCTTCGCACGTGACTCTGATACCACTGTTGGGTTTTTCGGACCGCGAAAATCGCTTTTCGCGTCGCTGAAACCCCGAAACCCCCAGCCACAGATCCGTGCGAAGTAAAAACTTTCGAAAACTTACGAGTACGAGTTTCTAAACCTCGATCTACAGTATATCTACAAAGGAAACAAAGAATATACCCTTGATGCGTGCCCTACGCGAATCCCACTCGTCCAATGGTGTCGGATCTCAAGGCTGTCAAAGTAGACAACCCTCTAGAAGTATCCACATGAACACAAGAAGGAGATCACCAAACTAAAGTGTGCTAGCACCTTAGTTAGGTTCGGCAAGATGAGGAGAGGGAGAGAAGAAAATGGAGCAAGGAAGAAGATGAAGGAATGAATGAGAATAATTTACAAAATGAAACTTATTCCTCCAATTGATGTGGCTGGCCACATTAAGAGGATGTGTAACCTCCATGGAATGCCAAGAGTCACAACTCTTGGTAACTACCATGAGGTGGCATCCCACTTAAGCAACAATGATGATGTGGAGCATCATCATTGGCCCACTCAATGCCAACTCACCAATGAGGTGGCATAAAGTCAAGTCAAATTTGACTATTCATCTTCCTCTAAAGTCAAGTCAAACTTGACTTAATCTCTCTCATGGTTGATCTAATCCAACCATTTAATTCAAGTCAATTTAATATAATGAATCTAATTCATTTAATTAAATTGATTCAATGAGTCATAATCTAAATTAGACTCATTGAACACATGAATCAACTTGAGTCCAACTCAATTAGCCCAATTAGGATTACTCTTAATCCAATTTGATTCATCAAATGAATCTAATCCTCTTGGTTCATCATATGAACCTAATCTCCATCTAATTATCCTTAGTGTGTGACCCTATAGGTTCTTGTAACGTTGGCAATGCCCCTAAACCCATTTAGGGGCATAAGTAATGAGCGGTATCTAGCAACACATCATTACTACCCAATGTTACGAGAATGTTGAGATCCAACATCACCTTGTGACTACTAATTGTGACTCCTCACAATATATGACAAGTGTCCTTCTATCCTAGACATCTAGATTGATCAATGTGAGGCATAGACCAAATCATCCTCTAATCAATCTAAATCTTGAACTCCAAGTAGACTCTCTAAATCAAATGAGCTCAATATATCATATTGACTCATTTGGGCATGGTCTTGCACTTCGTGGTCTCACTCTATCAAGAATATCGATGTCACTTCCGTCATATAGGAGGGATAGATCCCATCTACATCACTCACATCCCTCTGCATAATTCGTTACATACCCAGTAATCGCCTTTATAGTCCACCCAGTTACGGGTGACGTTTGACGAAACCAAAGTACATAACTCCTTATATAGGGATCCATAGTGACTTCAGGGCTAAGAACTAGTAGTCATACTAATAGCCACATGAGAAAGTATATGACATTCATATAACACAATCCATGATACTTTCTCATGGCGGGTCATTCAGTATATATTCTCCAATGCATACCCATGTGTCAACTTGATATCTCTATATCCATGACTTATGAGATCAAGTCATCAAGTTGACCTACATGCGAGTCTTATTGCATTAACATTGTTCCTGAATGTTAATACTCGACTAGGAATGATTAAGAGTAGTGTTCCCTATATCATCTCACTATCGGTTCAACTAACCGATTGATATAGGTGAGAACCTTCTACTCATGGAAACTATTATACTTAGTTTATTTGGCACCAATACAAGTAAGTATAATAACCAAAACAATAAATGCCTTTATTTATATAAGAATATGATACAACAAATCCATAATACAATCATCAAATGATTGGCTCTAGGGCTCTAACTAACAGTTGTATCTTGGCAAAAGGCAATGAATTCTGAAATAGAGTCTATGTATTCTAGTAAGGTCTGGGAGCTTGTAGAACCACCAGATGGTGTAAAAGCCGTTGGATGCAAATGGATCTATAAAAGGAAAAGAGGGACAGACGGGAAGGTGGAAACCTTCAAAGCAAGGCTTGTTGCGAAAGGGTATACTCAAAAAGATGGAATCGATTATGATGAGACTTTTCGCCGGTAGCTATGCTAAAGTCTATCCGGATACTCTTATTCATTGCTGCTCATATGAATTATGAGATTTGGCAAATGGATGTCAAGACATCATTCCTTAATGGAAGTCTTGAAGAAAATATCCATATGAAGCAACTAGAAGGGTTCATTGAAAAATGCAAAGAGCATCTAGTGTGCAAGCTCAATCAGTCCATTTATGGACTGAAGCAAGCTTCAAGATCTTGGAACATCCAGTTTAATGAAGTAATCCAGTCATATGGATTTATTCAGTGTCCGGATGAGTCTTGTGTATACAAGAAGTGTAACGGAAACGTGGTGGTATTTCTTGTACTATACGTAGATGATATTTTGATAATTGGAAACAATGTCAAGGTATTATCGGACGTAAGGGTATGGTTGTCCAAACAATTTGATATGAAGGACTTAGGAGAATGTGCACACATTCTTGGGATCAAAGTTATAAGGGATCGCTAGAAAATAATGTTGTGCCTATCTCAAGCTTTATATATAGATACAATCCTTGCTCGTTTTAGCATGCAGAACTCCAAGAAAGGTTTCTTACCTTTTAGGCATGGAGTAGCCTTATCTAAAGAGATGCCTCCAAACACATCAAAGGAGATGGAGGATGTGAAGGCAGTTCCTTATGCTTCGGCTGTAGGAATTCTTATGTATGCAATGCTGTGTACGAGACCTGATATCTGTTTTGTCATGGGCATGGTTAGCAGATATCAGAGTAACCCTGGACAAGGACATTGGACTGCTGTAAAGCATATATTGAAATACCTGAGAAGGACTAGAGATTATATGCTAGTTACCAAGCAGACGATTTGCTCCCTGTGGGTTACACGGATTCGGATTTCCAATCAGATAGGGTCAACAGTAAGTCTACATCAGGCTATGTGTTTACTTTAGGAGGTGGAGTCATTGCATGGAGAACTGTTAAGAAGAAATGCATTTCAAACTCAACCATGGAAGCTGAGTATATGGCAGCCTCTGAGGTAGCCAAAGAAGCAATATGGCTCAGGAACTTTCTAATGAACTTAGATGTGATTCCGGGTTTGCCCAAAATCATCACAATTTATTATAATAATAGCGGTGCAGTTGCAAACTCGAAGGAACCACGAGCCCATAAGGCGAGTAAACATATAGAGCACAAGTACCACCTGATACGAGACATCTTCAAGCGAGGAGAAGTTGTCGTCGCCAAGATTGCATCAGTAGATAACCTGGCAGATCCTTAGACTAAGGCCCTTCCGGTGAAAGCTTTTGATCGGCATGTGGAAAGGATGGGAATCAAATGCATGACAACAGATATGGTAGCTTAGTCTTTTAATATAAGTGGGAGATTGTTAGAGTGTATACTAAAAGCTTAGCTTTTGTAAACATTTATTTTTAAAATAAAAGAATCACATTGGTTAAATGTCTATATTTATTTGTTGAATATAGTTGTTCAATTAACTTTTAAAGTAGATAACATGGTGTGTGGTGTCACACACAAAAGATCATGTTATCAGCTCTTTATAAATTATAAACAGTTGCTCACGACTAAGATGGAAAGGAACAAACCATTGGTATAGTCGTAGTGTAATTAGGTATTAGTTTATCTTGACTAATAAATTATACTAGTACACTCTAAGTATATTGAGTAGGACCATTTTAGGTAAGTTCTTTTTATACTGACTTAATAAAAGAACTTGACCTTAGTTATTATGGAAGTGTGTACTCTTAATTCTAATATAATAACAAGCACATATATTTAGTATTTATTTCTTTAACTTATCAAAGGGTGAGATTTAGCTTGATAAATCAATAGGCCCAATAAGTTGGGAAATGATATTACTTATAGTGTGTGTTGTTGATTATAGAAAGAAACTGTGTCCTAGTAATCTAGGTTGAGAATGCCCTCAAGAGGAGCTCATAAGGATTGTCATGTTAAACCCTGCAGGTGGACTTAGTCCGACATGACAATGAGGTTGAGTGGTACTACTCTTAGAGCTAGATATTAATTAAGTGAGTTGTCAGTAACTTACTTAATTAGTAGACATTCGTTATCTTAAACACAGGGAGACTAACACACTCATGATAAGAAGGAGCACATAATGTAATTTGGGATTGATGCGCTAGTGCAACAATAACTCTCTAGTGGAATGAGTTATTGTTGATGAACTTGAGTTGTGTGTTCGGGGCGAACACGGGATACTCAAGCTCATCAGAAGGCCAAAACCAATTTCTCCTCTAGGTCCCTGTCATAGCCTCTTTAGTGCCTTATAAACCACTCATTTAAAGTCCTTCTTGGTGTCCAAGAAAGGAGGCTGGCCCATTGTTTGGTGACCAAGCAATGGCCGGCCACCATCTCCTAAAGAGGGCCGACCCTCTTGCTTGGTGACCAAGCAAGTAGGGGCTGATCATAATAAATTCAAATAGGAGGGGTGTTTTAAATTTTTAAAATCTTTTCTTTGTAGAAAACTATAAGTTTTAAAAGAGAGATTTTAATTTTAAAATTTTTCCTTATTTGAATTAGGCCACATGGTTTAATAGAGAGTTTTAAAAGTTTTAAAACTTTCCTTTTTTAACCATCCTCATGGTTTTAGAAAAAAGTAAGAGGAGTTTTAAAAATTAAAATTTTCTATTCATGTTAAAAAAGGAAATTTTTGAAGAGAAGTTTTAAATTTTAAAACATGATTTTAATTTTTAAAACTTTCCTCTTTAACATCCACTTTAGGAAAGAGAGCTTGTAAAATTTTATAAGAGGATTTTTTCTTGTAAAATTTTATAAAAAAAATATTTCCTTCCTCTTTAAGAGGGCCGGCCACCCTCTCTTGGTGCCCAAGCAAGGGGGCCGGCCAAATAAAAATAAAAATAAAATCATCATCCAATGATTTGGTGATTGATTCAAGCAAGAGGAAAGAAAAGGAAAAATTAAAAGGGAAAAGGAAAAACTAGAGGAAGATTTTAATTTTTGTAAAAATTCTTCCCTTATTTACCTTGGGCAAGTAATATAAAAGAAGGGGTGAGGAGGCCTCATGAGATACAACTCTTATTCTCTTGCTTGGTGGCTCTCTTGGTGTGGCCAGCCCTCTCTCTTCTCCCTTTCCCTTTGCTCTTTTTTCTTTTGTGGTGGTGGTGGCCGAAAATTTGAAGAAGGAGAAGAAGGCTTTGGGTAGTGTTCATCTTGGAGGATCGTCGCCCACACGACATCTACGGTGAGGCGAGGAATACGACAGAAGATCTCGAGGTCATTAGCTTGCAAAGAAAAGTTATAATTAGCAATTATTTTCCGCATCATGCTAGTTATTTTTCTTTGTATGAATTCCAAACACAAGAAGCCATAGATCTAGTTTTTAGAATTAGTAATTCGTGTTTGTGTTTTTCTAATTTAACTTCTAAAGAACACAATAAGTTATTTAGGAAAGGTTCGACACTTGTACAAAATTTTGTACAGTGGAACCAGTACGATCTTTCTTGAACTAACCAACAAGGATGACCTGGTGGACCATGAGGGAGTCAAGTCATTTTGCTTGGTAAGTAAGGTAAATCATTGGAGGAGAGTGTTCCAGCGAGGATGAGTCTCAATTTGGAGATTTTAGGAGTAGACCCAATTTAGGCCCATTTTAGAAACCTAAATTGAGACCATGACTAGATCTTGGTCTCGAAAAGACAGGATCTAATTAATACTACTATTTTATTATTGTGATAACTTCATTGTATAGGATATACTTTATTTTGTTGGTCTAATAGATTTTGCAGGGTGATAGGAGCAAATTGAGTTTTTGGTGAACAGTACCTAAGGCACCTCCTATGGAGTGGAGGGGCCTCAAAGGCTTGCTAGAAGACTCTGCGCTGGAGGGCACAGAGATACCTTCAACACATTTCAATGCACCTTGAGCTGGGAGATGGAAGATGCCTTGGAGAGGCTTGAAGGCACCTTCGATCGCATAACATTGAGGACTTCATCAACGATAAGAGGCACATTGTTCGTGATAAAATTTGGAGGGTTGACGACGCCTTCAATGCTCAATATAAGAGAGCATCAACCAGTGCATTCTACAAAACTCTTCTATAAGCTTTTGCGCATCCATTCGACACTTTGATCTCTCCAACTTGTTAAGACTAAGGTTTTGTACTAAGTCCTCTGGGTTAAACTAATTGAAAAGCTTTGTGTAAGGCACGTGGTTAATCTAATGATGTCTATGTGATTGACCACACCTTGGAAACTTATTCAAGGAAGCTTGCTTTGTGGATCCAAAGCTACACTTGAATCTAACACAAGTTAAAATAACCACTGAAATATAAATTAACTTATTTCACAAAAACTATAGGATTACCTTGGTTAAAAAATTTAGACTAGGTGAGAAGAGATTATTTCACCAATTCTAACTTAAGGCAAAAATCTAAAAATAAAAAAATCTAAAAAAAAGGCCTAAGAAAAAAATTCTACTTGAATGGTGGTTGCATTAATTCAGAATGACCCTGCTTTGATACCAATTGTAGGATGAAACGAATGAGAGAGAGAGATGAATCTCATTTAAAAACTTTTTTAGTTTTAAAAACTTGTCAAAAAACTAAGTAGGTAGCAAAAAAATTAAGTAATAAAATCACAGCAGAAAATAAGTACGCGAGTTGGTTTTACTTGGTTCGAAGCCTTCGACAACTCCTAGTACAAGGCCATGATCCCTTGGACCATATCGATTGAAAAATCCACTAAAATCTCTTTTGAAAAACCTTTGGACAAAGAGGTCAATTACAGAAATGAGGAAAGTGTAACAGCCTATATTTTTCTATGTATAATAATAATTGAAAACACACTTTTACCGACACTTATAGTAGATGTAGTTCATAGCTTGAAGTCAGTGTTGCTCTAACTGTAGCAGTTTGGAATATTATGGTTGTAGTAGAGTGGTAGTAGAGAGATGATGCAATAGAAAGAGATAGAAGGCTTGTAGAAAGTTGTTTTACAACGAGCTGGCCAAACCCCTCTTTTATATTTCATTGGAGGTGACTCTAATGACACAGGGTGCCTCCATTTGATTTGATCCAATCCTAGATCATTACTATTTATCTGCTTGGAAGCACCTCCAATCCTTTAAGGGTGCCTTCAGTCCCATCCAATGCGCCTTCAAACAACTTAGGGCACCTTAAATGGATAAAACTTCATCAATGAAGTTTATTTGTGCAGGAGCATTTCCATCCATTCAAGGCACCTCCAGTGCCTCAGTTGAGGCGCCTCCAATAAAATGAGGCACCTCCAAAACTATTCATCCGGGGCACCCTCCATTCAACTGGGGTGCCATGAGCATTGTTCATCTGAGACTCTGACGATAACTTCTAAGACGCCTGAACTCTGCTCCGACGACGGAAAGCTCGACCTTCCAGATCCTTAGAAGTCGTCAGTATAATTTCAATTAAGAGTACTTCAATTATATTATTCTTATACTTCATATCTATATTTATAATTTTCTAATTGATAGTGAATTGGCCAATGAAAGAGATCAATGATCGTGAGCCTTGGAATAGGAGTCGTCAAAGGTTCCGAACCAAATAACCAAAAGTGTTAGCGCTTGCTTGATTTTATCTTATATTTCCACTGTATTTTAACTTCGATTGATTTTAAACAATAATGTGAAAAAGCCTTGAGTGTTATTCGCCTCCCCTCAAGAACATATCGATCCTGCAATTGGAATTAGAGTGGGGCCGCTTTGAATTGATACAACTACCGTTCGGGCATTTTTCATCGCTTTTTTGTTCATTTTTTTAAAAAATAAATTCTTACATTTTTTTTCTATTTTCAAATTTTTACTATAAGTCTGGATTGATCTAATAACCTCTCTCAAAAAATTTGTTGACTCATCAAATTTTTCTCAAAATTGGTGCAACACCATTTGAGCTGATGTTTCACTTTATTCTCTTTTATATCGCACTACTAATCCAAGATCATGTCTTGGGACAAGTTTCAGTGTATTTATCTTTGGAAGATTTTAACTAAATGGCCCATCAAGAAGGCTACAGTACCGCACGATCGCCACTCTTCTTCAACAAAGATTTTGGCTACTAGAAGAGTCGAATAGAGTCCCACCTCAAAATGCCAGACGAGATTCACATATCCCACCAAAAATAGAATTCTTGTCCCTTGCGATAAGTGGGACACACCAACAAAGACGAAGATGGAGACGGATGTAAAAGCAACATGTACACTCTAATGTAGCTTAACCAAAGAAGAGCTAAATCAGGTAGACCCCTTCAACAACGGCAAGGAGTTATGGGAAAAGCAAATCAAACTGCACTAGGTCACCTTCGACACTAAGATAAGCAAAAGAGATCTAATTTTAAATAAATTATATACTATAAAAATGCAGGATGGTTAATCTGCGAGTTAACTACATGCATGCATCCAAGACCTTCTCAACAGTCTCACGCAATTGGACAGAAGATGAAAAACCACGACGTCATTAGGTACACATTAAATGTCTTTCCTAGGAATACACTATGGACATCAATGGTAGATGATTACAAGGTATCTAAGGACCTTTCCATAATTAGATTAGATGAATTGTTTTCCAAATTTGAATTTCATGAACAAATTAATACTACTCAAGCCAAGAAAGATATTGCACTACTTACAGGGAAACTCATAAACATGAAGTCGAAGCCTAAGTACCAAACCAAACCCAAATTCAAAGATGAATCAGATTCCGAAGATGAAGACGAAGTCACCACCGAACTAGTCAAACTAGTTCAGAAAGTACTTAAGAAGAAGAAGGTGACTCAATTGGACACAAAGGTTAAGTATGAAGTTATCTACTATGGCTGCAACAAGAAGGGGCATTACAAGTTAGAATGTCCAAGCCAGGAGTAAAGAAGAAAGAAGGCTTTGAAAGCAACATGGTCTAAATCCTCGGAAGACTTTGACAAAGAACATGAGCAAGCAAGCTTCCTTCCTATTCCAGTACAAGCGTGCGTTGTGAAAATTGAGTCTAAGTCTGAGTCTGAAACTGGAGCTGAATAAAAAACTAAGTTCGAAGGAAGCCACGGATCTGTATCTGTTTCTAAAGGGCCAAACAATATTGAAAGATCTCTAGTCGCTGGTACTCAAGTAGATGAATTACAAATCTTAATCACATACTTATTGAGAAAGTTGGCCAAATCCAATCTTTGGGTCAAGTCACTCCAAAAGGAGATAACAACCTTTAAGGCAGAGACTAACTTGAGCTCTTTGACTGAGCAAGTTCAAGATGGAACCTCAACTCAAGTCCAACAACTTGAGGAAGAGAATTCCAATTTAAAAACTCAAGTCAAAGAACTCAAGGACACATTGGAACCAAGGGCGTATTGTAAGTAGGGGCTTGGCAGGGCTCAAGCCCAGCCAAGACCCATAAGTTGCTTTATATATATAGGTATATATATTGCAATTCCCTTCTCTTAAAATAAATTTGCCACTACTAAAACCCTATTGTCGTTCTTTTCTCCCAAAGCAAATCAAGTGAACGATAAAAGAAAGAATGACAGAAAGCGAGAAGAGTAGAAAGAGATAAAAAAAAATCGATCGTTCACTAATTTTCTTCTTCTTTTCCTCCTCCCTCCCTCCTCCTCCTCCTCCTCATCCTCCTTCATCACTGAGCTTTGCCTCTGTAACAGCGCTTACTCCTATCGAACCGCCAGAGGATTTGCAAAGAAGGAGGCACGCCAACACACCTCCTCTTTTTAAACTCCACCATGTGGCTGCTGCGCTGTTGTTTGTTGGTGCTCTCTGCCTTGACCTCAATTTCCCCAATGCCTTTGATCCCTTTCTTTTGCCCATCTTTATCCTTAAGTTGTGTTATCGTAAGTTGATTCATCTTATCATCTCACTCATCTTTGCAGCCTACAACCCTACACTAATTTATTGGAGTCATTCGGTGAGTTGATTCTTTGAATGCACTCATTTACTTATTTTTATTATTAACTATGGTATTCGATAATTAATATTCCATATTTTGGTTGTGAATTTGTGATTAAAATTTACATTGCTTTTTTACAATTGGTATTTGTAAGATTTGAAAATTTAATTTGTTCTAGTAGTAAGCATTGCTTTATAAATCAAAATCATAATTTAAAATTTATAAATGCATCTTTTACTAAATCCTTTTGAGTTTTTTTATCATTAATATTATGTTTATATGTGAAATAAATGATGAGTTAGGAATTGTCCATTTATAGGTGAATCAAAATGTCAAAAAGAAGTATCACAGATTATTTCACTCAAAAAAATAGTGAGCAATTATCAAAAAATTCAAATACTACAAATAGTCCTCCTCAGTCAAGTTCAAGATCAACATTAGAAATCAAAAAACTCAAACTTGACAATAAAGTTGCTCTTGATGTAACGCCCACCCTCCCCTCTTGCTAAGTGGAGGCGGGGTTACCTTCTATTATACATAACGTACGTACAAAATAGTTTTTATGATTTTTCTTTTTAAAACAGCGGAAGTAATTGTTCATTTAAATCACAACTAATCATACCAATATGCCCAGCATAGTTATAAACTTAAAGAATCATAATTATCCATCCCTAACATAATCGTAAATAAAAGTGGTCATGCAAGTCATCAACATAAAACAAACATATTTCATATCATTCCTAAGTTCACATAAGCAGGTCATTTATTTTCTTTAGCCAAGCCACCACCACACACATCTCTTGCCCCTCCTACTGCTCCTTTAGTTTATCCATCCTTTACCTTTATCTGTGGTACAAGGAAAGTAAGCTATGAGCACACAAGGCTCAGTAAGATCCTTTCCTACTCACAAAAACTGTACATATCATATAAGAGTAAGCATATCACATATCATGGCATAAATGAAACCCATATCATAGCATAAATGAAAATCATATCAAGGAATAAAATAACAATCATATCATAGCATAAAGTGAGCATCATATCGTGGCATAAACTTATCATATCATAGCATAAAGTAAGCATCATATCATGGCTTAAACTTATCATGGCATAAATGACAATCCTATCATAACGTAAAGTAAGCATCATAACATATCATGTCATATCGTAAAAATAAGCATCATGACATATCATATCATAGCATAAAGAACATCCTATCATAGCATGTGAGTAAGAATCATATCATATCATTCCATATCATAAACATATATGCAAGATGTCTTTTAAATCATGGGTGATGTCATGTGCAAGATGCTTTTCAAAACATGCTTCATGTCATGTGCAAAATGTCTTAAAAACAATATCATATAGTACTTAAAAATAATCTCAACATGAGGGGGCCCGGCTTAGTACCACATACATACATAAATACGCGCATCCTAAGTAGACTCAAGGTAGCTAATTTTGAACCTACTAGGAAACTAGGCCCGTAGCTCGACCTAGGGGCACGTAAGGAGCCCACCCTTTACTAGGCCCGTTTCTTAGTCCATCGACCTAGGGCCGCATAAGGAGCCCACCCTTTTGGTACAAGCCATACAAAGTAAAATATTATGTCATATACATATCATAGCATATCATGTTCATGTCATTCATAGCATATCATATACATGTCATTCATAGCATATTATATTCATGTCATTCATAGCATATCATGTACATGTCATTCATAGCATATCATATTCATGTTATTCATAGCATATCATGTACATGTCATTCATAGCATATCATATTCATGTCATTCATAGCATATCATGTACATGTCATTCATAACTTTTCATAACATAGAGAGTGCTCTTAGTCCCACTTGATAGGGAAGCAACTCTTAGGCCTTTCACTTAGCTTGTCATAAAGAGTGCTCTTAGTCCCAACAATAGGGAAGAATCTCTTAGGCCTTTTCTTTTCATTTCATAAAGCATACATACTTGAGCATATAGCACATCATAGGAGACATTTTCATGCATGATTCATAAGCATACATAAATGAGCACTTAACATATCATGGAAAACATAAGAATGCATGGAACATAAGTTAGCATCTCCTAATTCATATCATGGCAAAGTGAAGCACATAAAGAGTCATAATTGGGTCTCAAACATCAACCTACTAAGGGTGGCCGAAACATGCAAGGGTTCTTCTAGATTGCAAGCAATCATAAAAGCATATGAACCTTAAATCAATTTCATAACATTTATCATAAGGAACATCATAAGCATATTAAATTTTGGTTCTAAGCTTCCTAGGTCTAAACTTCATAATGTGGCCGAAACATGCAAGGTCTAGATCTAGGTTACAATTAGCATATCAACATGTGAACCCTAAACAATTTTCATAACATTTATTATAAGCAACAACATGAGCATATTGAGTTTAGGTTTCAAGCTTCCTAGGTCTACAGACTATAAGTGGCCGAATGCCATAAGGTGTGGAGCTAGGTTCTCAACCAAATACAAGCATGAGAATATCATTTTAATTTCATATCATATCATAGGGAAAAACATGAGCATGTTAGAGTTGAGTTTAAGCTTTCCTAAGCCTTAAATTCTATCTTGGCCAAAAGTTTAAAATGTGGAAACCTAGTTCTAAACCACATGAAATCAAGTTATCTTCATATCATATCATGAGGAAGATCATAAGCAAGTTAGATTTGAGTTTGAGCCTCACTAGGGTTTTTAATCCTTTCATGGCCGAAACCCTAAGGTAAGGTTCACCTAGTTCCAAATAACATACAAGCATGAAACATCAAGGGAACATTCATAACATATCATGAGAAAGATCATAAGCATGTTAGTTTGAGTTTAAGATTCTCCAGGGTTCTTATTCTCTTCATGGCGGAACCCTAAGGTGAGGATTCTCCTAGTTCCAAGCAACATACAAGCATGAAATATCAAGGAAATATTCATATCATATCATGAGAAAAACCATAAGCATGTTCGTTTGAGTTTTAAGCTTCTCTAGGGTTCTTATTCTTTTCATGGCCGAACCCTAAGGTGAGGATTCTCCTAGTTCCAAGCAACATACAAGCATGAAATATCAAGGAAATATTCATATCATATCATGAGAAAAACCATAAGCATGTTGGTTTTGGGTTTAAGCTTTCATAGGTCTTACAACCCTTCATGGCCGAAAGTTTCAAGGGAAATCGTAGGTTTTTAAACCATCTAAACTTAAGGAAAATTTCACATAACCACTTGTACCACAGGTGAGGGGATACTTACATCCTCTTGCTTGGTCTTTTCTTACGATAAAGATACCCTTGAGAAGAAGAAGAAGAGAGCTCCTCCTTCTAGTATTTCCTTTGCTTCTCTTGCTTGTAGGAAGTAGATATTAAGGACTTCTTCTTGAGGTTTTTAGTTTTCCTTAGGAAGGAAACTAAGATTGGATTTCAGAAATTTGGGAGAGGGGAGGCTCTAGGTTCGGCATTGGTGAGGAAAGGAAGAAGAAAAAATTAAAATCCCTTTCCCTTTTTCTCTCTTATGCTAAGTGGGAGGAAGAAGCAAGGATAAGTTTTGCTTTCCCTTCCCTATTAACTCATTTCTTATTTTCTTAATGATGAAGAATGTCTCCATTCATTCCCCTTAGTTCTCCTAATCCCCCTCCTTCTTTATCCTCACGAAATGGAAGGAAGAAAAGAGAAGAAGACAATTTGTCTTTTTCTTGTTCTTCTCTTAATCAAGAGAAGGAGGAAGAAAGCTACTTGATGTTTTCTTGCTTTCTTCTCTTAATCATACTTTTACCTTTATCTACAAATTTCCATTCTCTATTCAACAATAATTTATGATGGTCTAGTGGTCAATCCATAATCCTTAAAGCTTACTATTAGATTAAAAAGGTTCAAGGTTCAATCCTTGACCAATTCCTTTTCTTTTATATATTTTTGGTTCTATCTTATCTCCCTATTTATTCTACAAGAGAACATTTTCGTATATAGCTTAAGAAATTCATGGGTGTTACAGTACCCCATACCTCATAGAAAGTTCATCCTCGAACTTTAGAATAGCGACATCAGGTGGCAGAAGACTTCCTGCTGAGTGCATCGACCACTTTGTTCGCCTTTCCTGGATGATAAATGATCTCGCAATCATAGTCTTTGACTAGTTCGAGCCATCTACGTTGTCTCATATTCAGGTCTTTCTGTGCGAAGAAGTATTTCAGACTCTGGTGGTCGGTGTAAATCTTACACTGAGCTCCATATAAATAATGTCTCCATGTTTTTAGTGCAAAGACCACGGCTGCTAGTTCTAGGTCATGGGTGGGGTAATTCTTTTCATGCTCTTTAAGTTGTCTAGAGGCGTAGGCAATGACCTTGCCGTCTTGCATGAGTACAGCTCCCAGTCCTAATATGGAGGCATCGCTGTACATATCGAAGCCCTTGTCACATTCCGGAAGAGTAAGGATCGGAGCACTAGTCAGTCTCCTTTTTAATTCTGTAAAACTCTTCTCGCAGTCATCTGTCTATTCATACCTTTTGTTCTTTTTGGTGAGAACTATCAAAGGGGCTGCAATTTTGGAAAAATCTTCTATAAATTTCCTGTAATAACCTGCAAGCCCGAGAAAACTTCTGACTTCGCTGACATTCTTCGGCCTGTTCCAGTTGCTTACGGCTTCGATCTTGCTTGGATCCACCATTACTCCATCCTTGGAGATAACATGACCCAAGAATGATATTCGATCAAGCCAGAACTCACATTTGGAAAACTTTACATATAGTTATTTCTCCTGAAGGATCTGTAATACTGTGTTCAGGTGTTCAGCATGCTCTTCTTGGGTTCTGGAATAGATGACAATATCGTCAATGAAGATGATCACCAATTTGTCGAGATATGCCGTAAATACCCGATTCATCAGATCCATAAATGTAGCAGGAGCATTGGTTACTCCAAAGGGCATAACTATAAACTCATAGTGTCCGTATCTTGTTCGAAATGTCGTCTTCGGAATATCACCCTGTTTCACTTTCACCTGATGATAGCCAGACCTCAGGTCAATCTTTAAAAAGATAGTTGCACCCTTCAGTTGGTCGAACAAGTCGTCGATTCATGGAAGAGGGTACCGATTCTTGATTGTTACCTTATTTAGCATTCGGTAGTCTATACACATTCGCATGGATCCATCCTTCTTCTTTACGAACAGCGCCGGAGCTCCCCATGGGGAGTGACTAGGGCAGATAAGTCCCTTGTCAAGTAACTCTGATAGCTGTTCCTGAAGTTCCTTCAGCTCAGCCGGCGCCATTCGGTAGGGTGCTTTAGAGATCGGTTTAGTGCCAGGAATCATTTCAATCTCAAATTCTATTTCTCGATCAGGGGCTAATCCTAGTAATTCATTGGGAAATAACCCTGGATATTTGCATACTACCCGGACATCTTCTAGTTTCTGGTCATCGGTTTGACTTGCGTCGACCATGTGTGCTAGAAAGCCAGTACATCCTTTATCTAACATCTTCTGCGCCTTGATGGCTGATAAGAATCCCTCAATTCCTTTACTTGGTTCTCCAATAAATTCAAACTTTAGTTCGGCTTCCGGTCGGAAGACTACCTTTCTTTTACGGCACTCGATTGAAGCGCCATACTTGCTCAGGAAATCCATGCCTAGTATAATATCAAAATCCTACATGTCGAGTATTATCAGATCGCAGTAGAGTTCTCTATCTACGATTCGGATAGGCACGGCTCGCAACATCTGATCGGATGGCATAACTTATCCCGAAGGCAGGGTTGTCAAAAATTTGCCATTTAAGACTTGTGGTGGCAACTCTAACTTTTTCGTGAAGGGTGTGGAGACAAACGAGTGGGTTGCTCTAGTATCAAATAACACAGTAGCATACTGACTGAAAATAGGTAGCTGACCTGTGACAATTATAGAAGCACTCGCCACGTCCTCCTTGGTGAGAGAGAAAACCCTGGCATTCGTCGTCACTGGTGGGGCTTCTAATCTCCCTTGGCTAATCGGAGTCCTTTCCAGAGCCGCTTGCATCTGATGTAGCTGTGTGGGGGTACTCCTATTCTGGTCATACTGCTGAGATGGTACCTGGAACCGGGAAGGGCAGTCTCTGACCATATGTCCTTCCTGTCCACAATTGTAGCACTTACTCGTACCCTGGTGGCATACTCCAGAATGCTGCTTTCCACAAGTGGTACACGGAGGGTACCTAGGCTGCTTATTCGCTGGTCCACCTTTAGTGTTGTTCCATTGCTTCCTCTTTCCAGCGGAGCTTCCTTTCCAACCTGCTCTTATACCTTGAGACTTTTGTCCTTCTGTCTATACTTGGTTCTTACCCTCGTTCATTGCCTTCTGATAATGTTCGGTGATCAAGGCACTGCTGACTAGCTCCTCCGTAGTCTGCGGTCTATTAACTCCGCTGGCCACATTCAAAGCTATCTCGGGTCGAAGCATCTTCAGCATCAGTCTGATCCGTTCTCTTTCCGTGTTGACCAACTCTGGACATAGGCGTGCGAGGCGGTTGAAGCGCTTTACTGCTTCGTTGACAGATAAGTCACCTTGCCGGAACTCGGTGAACTCGTCGTAATGTCAATTCATCACTCGCATATGGAAATACTCCTCCAAGAACTCTGCTTCAAAATCTGCCCAATTCATTAGGTTGACTTGTCTTTTGGTCTTAACTCTTTCCCACCACATTCGTGCATCTCCGAAAAAATAGAATGATACACACTTGATCTTTTCTGATATTGGCCAATCCAACAGCTCTACGATACTTTCCACTGTCTTGAACCAGGCCTGGGTGTCCCATGGTTCGCAAGTACCCGAAAAATTCTCCGGCTTCAGCCTTAGCCACTGTATCAAGTAGATTTCTTATCGGACCACTGGGGCAGGGGCTATCGATAGTACCGGTGCAGCTGTAGGTATGATGGGCGGTGTATTCTGATTTGTTGGTGGGGTTGACTGGATTTCCTTGTTGATTCATCAGAGCAGTGATCACTTGTTGTTGTTTCGTGATCTGACGTTGGAGGTCTGTAACCACTTGGGTCAGATCTGGTGGAGTCACTGTCTCCTCAGTCCTGTTACCGCGTCTTCTAGTAGCCATGTTTATCTTCATAAATGACAACAAGGCTAGCATAAGTCATCATAGTTTCTAACCAGGCTAACCTAAGGTGATTATTTTCTTAACAAATCCTAGCCTATGTTATAGTCAATTCTATCCTACCTTCATGTATCCCTAGAATAAAACTGTGAATCATAAAAAAAAAAATAAACATACATATTAGATTAAAACATTACTTATCATGCATAAAAGAAATAAAGTAAGCATAGAAATTCTTACTTGGAGCAGCAGAGTAGAGGCTTGATGTGTGTGTAGTGAGATGGTTAACCTCGCTCTGATACCAACCTGTAACGCCCGCCCTCCCCTCCTGCTAAGTGGAGGCGGGGTTACCTTCTATTATACATAACGTACGTACAAAATAGTTTTTATGATTTTTCTTTTTAAAATAGCGGAAGTAATTGTTCATTTAAATCACAACTAATCATACCAATATGCCCAGCATAGTTATAAACTTAAAGAATCATAATTATCCATTCCTAACATAAGCGTAAGTAAAAGTGGTCATGCAAGTCATCAACATAAAACAAATATATTTCATATCATTCCTAAGTTCACATAAGAAGGTCATTTATTTTCTTTAGCCAAGCCACCACCACACACATCTCTTGCCCCTCCTGCTGCTCCTTTAGTTTATCCATCCTTTACCTTTATCTGTGGTAGAAGGAAAGTAAGCTATGAGCACACAAGGCTCAGTAAGATCCTTTCCTACTCACAAAAACCGTACATATCATATAAGAGTAAGCATATCATATATCATAGCATAAATGAAACTCATATCATAGCATAAATGAAAATCATATCATGGCATAAAATAACAATCATATCATAGCATAAAGTGAGCATCATATCGTGGCATAAACTTATCATATCATAGCATAAAGTAAGCATCATATCATGGCATAAACTTATCATGGCATAAATGACAATCCTATCATAACGTAAAGTAAGCATCATAACATATCATGTCATATCGTAAAAATAAGCATCATGACATATCATATCATAGCATAAAGAACATCCTATCATAGCATGTGAGTAAGAATCATATCATATCATTCCATATCATAAACATATATGCAAGATGCCCTTTAAATCATGGGTGATGTCATGTGCAAGATGCTTTTCAAAACATGCTTCATGTTATGCGCAAAATGTCTTAAAAACAATATCATATAGTACTTAAAAATAATCTCAACATGAGGGGGCCCGGCTTAGTACCGCATACATACATAAATGCGCGCATCCTAAGTAGACTCAAGGTAGCTAGTTTTGAATCTACTAGAAAACTAGGCCCGTAGCTCGACCATGGGACACGTAAGGAGCCCACCCTTTACTAGGCCCGTTTCTTAGTCCATCGACCTAGGGCCGCATAAGGAGCCCACCCTTTTGGTACAAGCCATACAAAGTAAAATATTATGTCATATACATATCATAGCATATCATGTTCATGTCATTCATAGCATATCATATACATGCCATTCCTAGCATAACATATTCATGTCATTCATAGCATATCATATACATGTCATTCATAGCATAACATATTCATGTCATTCATAGCATATCATGTACATGTCATTCATAGCATATCATATTCATGTCATTCATAGCATATCATGTACATGTCATTCATAACTTTTCATAACATAGAGAGTGCTCTTAGTCCCACTTGATAGGGAAGCAACTCTTAGGCCTTTTCTTTTCATTTCATAAAGCATACATACTTGAGCATATAGCACATCATAGGAGACATTTTCATGCATGATTCATAAGCATACATAAATGAGCACTTAACATATCATGGAAAACATAAGAATGCATGGAACATAAGTTAGCATCTCCTAATTCATATCATGGCAAAGTGAAGCACATAAAGAGTCATAATTGGGTCTCAAACATCAACCTACTAAGGGTGGCCGAAACATGCAAGGGTTCTTCTAGATTGCAAGCAATCATAAAAGCATATGAACCTTAAATCAATTTCATAACATTTATCATAAGGAACATCATAAGCATATTAAATTTAGGTTCTAAGCTTCCTAGGTCTAAACTTCATAATGTGGCCGAAACATGCAAGGCCTAGATCTAGGTTACAATTAGCATATCAACATGTGAACCCTAAACAATTTTCATAACATTTATTATAAGCAACAACATGAGCATATTGAGTTTAGGTTTCAAGCTTCCTAGGTCTACCTTTCATGGCCGTGTTGGAATGTATACTGAGAGCCTAAGCTTTGTAAACATTCATTATGAATAAAGAATCACATTTGGTCAAATTGTCTACATTTGTTTGTAGTTGTTCATTTAATTTATATTGTAGATAACATAGTATGTGGTGTCACATACAGAAGATGATGTTATCAGTACCTTATAAATTATAAACAGTAGCTCACGACTAAAATGAAAAGGAACAAACCATTAGAAGGTCGTAGTGTAATTAGGTATTAGTTTATCTTGACTATATAATTACACTAGTACACTCAGAGTGTATTGAGTAGGACCATTAGAGGTCGTTTCTTTTATACTGACTTTATAAAGGAACAAAGACCTCAGTTATTATGGAAGTGTGTGCTCTTAATCCTTATATAATAACAAGCACATATGTTTGATATTTATTTCTTTAATTTATCAAAGGGTGAGATTTAGTTCGATAAATCAATAAACTCGATAAGTTGGGAAATGGTATCACTTATAGTGTGTGTTGTTGATAATAGAAGGAAACTGTGTCCTAGAGATACTAGGTTGATAATGTCCTCAAGAGGAGCTCATAAAGATTGTCATGTTAAACCCTGCAGGTGGACTTAGTCCGACATGATAATAAGGTTGAGTGGTACTACTCTTGGACTTAGATATTAATTAAATGAGTTGTCAGTAACTCACTTAATTAGTGGACATTCGATATCTTAAACACAGGGAGACTAACACACTCATAATAAGAAGGAGCCCAAAAATGTAATTTGGGATTGGTGCGGTAGTTCAATGATAGTTCTCTAGTGGAATGAATTATCATTGATAAAATTAAGTTGTGTGTTCGGGGCGAACACGGGATGCTTAATTTTATCGGGAGACCAAAACCAATTCCTCCTCTCGGTCCCTATCGTAGCCTCTTATTTATAGAGTTCTATACCCACCTATACCCACCTTCTATACCCACCCAATAGGGGCCGGCCAAGCTAGCTTGGGAACAAGCTAGGGCCGGCCTAGGTATAAAATTGGGTGGCCGGCCCTAGCTTGAACCCAAGCTAGTGGGGGTCGGCCAAATTAAATTAAAAAAAAAATTTAATTTTAATTTTTATTATTATGTGGAAGATATAATTTAAAGAGAATTAAAATTAAAATATCTCTCTTGTAAAAGATCTACAAAAGATTAAAGAAAGAGATTAGATCTCTTTCCTTATTTGTAGATTGGAGAGATGTTTTATTTTCTCTTTAAAATTATTCACATGTTAATAAAATTAAAATTATAGAAATTTTCTTTTATTAACCATGAAGAGATTTTTAAAAAGAAATTTTATTTTTTAAAATTTCCGGAAACAAATTAGGAAGATTTAATTTGTTGATTGAAACTCTCCTAATTTGCTCCTTTTGATTGTGGCCGGCCATTACAAGTTGATTGGGAAATTTTATTTTATTTTTCTCAATTTATTCATGTCAAGGAAAATTGAGGAAATTTTATTGTAATTAAATTTCCTAATTTGCCTAGGCCAAGGAATATAAAAGAAGGGGTGAGGGTGCCTTCATGAGACACAACATCTATTATTTCTCTCCCTCTTTTGTTCCTTGGTGTGGCCAGCCATCATCTCCTTCTCTTCCTCTTGTGGTGGCCGAACCTCTCCCTCTCCCTTGGAGCTCTTGTGGTGGCCGGATACTACTCGGAGAAGAAGAAGAAGAAGGAGAGAAAGCTAGCATCTCTTGGAGCTTGGTTAGTATTTTGGTTTTCCTCCTTGGTGAAGTTTTTCCTTTGTGGCCGAACCTTGCTTGGAGGAGAAGAAGGTGGTTGGTGGTTTCTCATCTTGGTAGATCGTTGCCCACACAACGTCCGAGGTTAGAAGAGGAATACGGTAGAAGATCAAGAGGTCTTTCTAGAAGGTATAACTAGTAGTTTTTCCTTTTCAGCATCATGCTAGTTATTTATGGAAATAATATCAAATACAAGAGGCTTACGTTCTAGAATTTCGAATATGTTTTTCGAAGTTGTGTTCTTTTGTTTTTCTTTTCCTTGTGATTTGATTGCTCTCTTTGGTTAACCTAAAGTTATTTTAGGAAATTAAATATTAGCTTTCTATTAAAGGTTTTGTCTAGTCGGTGGTGGTTGCTCCCATATCCAAGAAGGCCATGTGCCTCGCCACGTCAGTACTGGGAACCTTTTATGGAAATTAATATTTAATGGAATTAATAACTTAAGGAGACTTAGGTCGAACTTGTTAAGTTTCGCAGGAGATCCAAGTCAAAACCTAAAAGAACAAATAGATTAAGTTTTGGATCAAACGTGTTAAGTTCCGCAGGCGATTCAAATTTAATTTAAAAGAACACATGGTAGCTAGGAAAAGGTTCAGATCTTTGTACAAAATTTTTGTACAGTGGAACCTATGGGTTTTCCGAGTAGCAACCAACAGGCCGAAACCCTAAGGTAAGGTTCACCTAGTTCCAAACAACATACAAGCATGAAATATCAAGGGAACATTCATAACATATCATGAGAAAGATCATAAGTATGTTTGTTTGAGTTTAAGCTTCTCTAGGGTTCTTATTCTCTTCATGGCCGAACCCTAAGGTGAGGATTCTCCTAGTTCCAAGCAACATACAAGCATGAAATATCAAGGAAATATTCATATCATATCATGAGAAAAACCATAAGCATGTTGGTTTGAGTTTTAAGCTTCTCTAGGGTTCTTATTCTTTTCATGGCCGAACCCTAAGGTGAGTATTCTCCTAGTTCCAAGCAACATACAAGCATGAAATATCAAGGAAATATTCATATCATATCATGAGAAAAACCATAAGCATGTTGGTTTTGGGTTTAAGCTTTCATAGGTCTTACAACCCTTCATGGCCGAAAGTTTCAAGGGAAATCCTAGGTTTTTAAACCATCTAAACTTAAGGAAAATTTCACATAACCACTTGTACCACAGGTGAGGGGATACTTACATCCTCTTGCTTGGTCTTTTCTTAAGATAAAGATACCCTTGAGAAGAAGAAGAAGAAGAGAGCTCCTCCCTCTAGTATTTCCTTTGCTTCTCTTGCTTGTAGGAAGTAGATATTAAGGACTTCTTCTTGAGGTTTTTAGTTTTCCTTAGGAAGGAAACTAAGATTGGATTTCGGAAATTTGGGAGAGGGGAGGTTCTAGGTTCGGCAATGGTGAGGAAAGGAAGAAGAAAAAATTAAAATCCCTTTCCCTTTTTCTCTCTTATGCTAAGTGGGAGGAAGAAGCAAGGATAAGTTTTTCTTTCCCTTCCCTATTAACTCATTTCTTATTTTCTTAATGATGAAGAATGTCTCCATTCATTCCCCTTAGTTCTCCTAATCCCCCTCCTTCTTTATCCTCACGAAATGGAAGGAAGAAAAGAGAAGAAGACAATTTGTCTTTTTCTTGTTCTTCTCTTAATCAAGAGAAGGAGGAAGAAAGCTACTTGATGTTTTCTTGCTTTCTTCTCTTAGTCATACTTTTACCTTTATCTACAAATTTCCATTCTCTATTCAACAATAATTTATGATGGTCTAGTGGTCAATCCATAATCCTTAAAGCTTACTATTAGATTAAAAAGGTTCAAGGTTCAATCATTGACCAATTCCTTTTCTTTTATATATTTTTGGTTTTATCTTATCTCCCTGTTTATTCTACAAGAGAACATTTTTGTATATAGCTTAAGAAATTCGTGGGTGTTACACTTGATCCGTTAGAAGGAACTAATACATATTATGAGCGAGACCCTAGGAAACGAATTGCAATTTGGGAATATCCATGTGATAAACAAGACAAGGTTCGGAGAGAATATGTTGGTATGAGACCGTATCAACCCATTTATGAATATCCACTTGTTGATTTTAAGCATAAAAAGTGCAGTTTCCAGTCTTCTTGGTTCGTAAAGTTTCCATGGCTCGAGTTTTCTAGAGTAAAGGAAAGTGCATTTTGTTTTCCTCGTTATCTTTTTGATATTCCTTCATCACATCATACAAAATTTACAATTGAAGGATTCAAGAATTGGAAAAGAGTGAATTGCAAAACATGCCCATTGAAAAGACATGAAGGGGATTGCAATTCACTATATAGTACTGCTATACAATCCGAAAATATTATTAAACAAAACATATTGCTTCTAAAGACATCAATTAGAGCTGTGAGGTTGCTAGCATTGCAAGGGTGTGCATTTAGAGGACATGATGAAATGGTCAACTCTCATAACCATGGAAATTTTATTGAATTGGACAAATTTCAAGGAGAATTGTGCAAAGAAATTGGTGATATTATATTAAATAAAGATGCTAAAAATGCCAAGTATATATCATCATCAATTCAATAGGAGATACTAAAAATTATTGCTGATATTGTGCGAATTAAAATCCGTGATGAAGTGGGGGATGCTAAATTTTGTATTCTTGTTGATGAAGCAGTTGATGAATCTCATAGATCACAAATGGCTATTATTTTGCGGTACGTAGATTGTGATGGGTTTGTTAGAGAGAGATTTTTTGAAGCTGTTGGTGTTGTTGACACTGATGCTTTGACTTTGAAAACACATATATGTAACATCTTGACACAACATAAGCTTTTGATTGAAAATATGCGAGGTCAAGGATATGATAGTGCTAGCAATATACGGGGAGAATGGAATGTATTACAAGCACTATTCCTTAATGATTGTTAGTTTGCATATTATATTAATTGTTTTGCTCATCGACTATAACTTACTTTAGTTGCAGCAGCTAAAGAGGTGTCAGATGTATGACTAATTTTTTTCCAAATTGAGTTCAATTGTCAATTTTGTTGGTTCTTCTTCAAAGCGACTTTCTCAATTGAAATCAATTTGAGGAGATGAAATCATTGATTTGATAAAATCTGGAGAATTTGGGACTGGTACCGGAGTCAATCAAGCTAGTACTTTGCAATGACCCGCATCTACTCATTGGAGTTCACATTACACTTCTATTATTCAAGTTATTGAATTATTTGGTTCAATTTGTACACTTCTAGAAGATCTCATGAGAGGGAAGTTGACCTTTGGTATTCATGCGGAGGCTAAAGGTTTGCTTAAAGTGATGATGACATTTGATTTTGTGTTTATGTTATTGTTGATGAGTTTTAGAAACATCTGATATGTTGTGCCTAGCATTGCAACGAAAAAATCAAGACATTTTGAATGCAATGAGTTTAGTCAACAACAACAACAACAACCAAGCCTTTTCCCACTAGGTGGGGTCGGCTGTATGAATCCTTTTACGTCATTGAGCTCTATCTCCTATTATATTATCATCTATATTTAAATAAATTTTATGCAATGAGTTTAGTCGCTACTACAAAAAAATTTTTCCAAAAAATGCGAGATGATGAATGGGATGATTTTATATGGAGTGTGAATAATTTTTGTGATACTCAAGATATTGTAGTGCTTGATTTGATTGATCGTTATATTGAAGGTACTAAGCATTCTTGTCAGTAGAAAAGTTAGTTTACAGTGGAGGAATTCTATCATTTTCATGTATTTAATGTTGTGATTGACAAATAGTTGATGGAGTTGAATACAAGATTTACTAAGGAATCAATAGAGCTTCTTACTCTATGTGAAGCCTTGAATCCAAGTGATGGTTTCAAATCATTCTCTAAAAGTGCAATTTATTCTTTAATTGAGAAATTTTATCCTAGTGATTTTTCCAAAGATGACATGAAACATTTGAAGACTCAATTGGATCATTACAAGCTCGATGTATTTGAGGACCTGAGGTTTAAAGATGTCGATTCTCTTCCTAAATTATGTTGACTGCTAGTTGAAACAAAAAAGTCAAGGATTTATTTCATTATTGATAAGTTGATTTGTCTAATATTAACTCTTCCGGTTTCAACGACTATAACAAAACGAGCATTTTCAGGGATGAAACTTCTCAATTCGTAACAAAATGGAGCAAGAATATTTGAACAATACAATGGTCTTGTATATTGAGAAAGAGATAGCTTGTAACACCCGTAAATTTTCCCTATTTTTAAATAGGTAAAAATAAATATAAGAGAAAAAAAATTAAAATATATTCATAAATAGCTCGGGCTAAGATTTGAACCTTAGACCTCTTATTTAAGATTAGTTTAAGTAACCATTAGGTGGTGGTAAAGCATCACATTAGGAATATGAAATAATTCATTATATGTAGAATATATGTGAAGAGATGCTTCAACTTCCACTTGGTATAAAAGGGAAAGGATGAGATGAAAACCTAACTTTTCATCTCCCTCTTCCTCTTCTCCTCTCTAGCCGAAATCCTCTCTTTCACCTTTGTGGTTTTCGGCAAAGATCTAGGACTAGGGTTTCTAAAGTTCTAAGTATTCAAGGGGAGGATCCAAGAGGATAATTCCACAAGGTTCTTACACACGTGAAGGGTGTTTTGGAGATCAAGGCATACAAAAGAGAGGATTTTCTTTCCTACACCCTCCATAATAGTAAGATCTAGCGAAAGGATGTAAGTATCTCTCACCTGCAGTATAAGTTGCTTCGATGTTACTTAGATTGATATGTTTTAAGCATGTAAAGGAAGATGCATGTTATGAGATGTTTATTGCATGTTAAGAAAAGATATATGCTATGATATATGTGATGCCCCTAAAAGTTTTGGGATTAAGAGCATGTTTAGATTATCTTGATTTGATTCCCATTAAGTTTTGGGATTAAGAAGTATAATCAAGTGCCTAAAGTGCTTCACTATAGATACGGGGGAAATAAGCGCACATAAGGTGTTTGGTTAAATGCTAAACAAGTGCAAGTACAAGAAATTAAAGGTAAAAGAAAGTATTTTACTTTAGAAAGGTATGCACTGGACACAAGGTCCATGGGTGGGCTCCTAGATCGCCCCTAGGCTCCTAGACTGCCTTGCAGTACCTTAATGGGTTCGGGATTACCTACCTCGAATCTTATTAAGGTTGCGCCAAAGTGGTACAATGCCGTGTTAGTTAGAGCCCTAGAGCCAATCATTTGATGATTGTATTATGGACTTGTTGTATCATATTCTTAAATAAATAAAGGTATTTGTTTTGGTTATTATACTTACTTGTATTGGTGCCAAATAAACTAAGTATAATAGCGTCCTTGAGTAGAAGGTTCTTACCTATATCAATCGATTGATTGAATCGATAGTGAGATGATATAGGGAACACTACTCTTAATCATTCCTAGTTGAGTATTATCATTCAGGGACAATGTTAATACAATAAGGCTAGCATGTAGGTCAACTCGATGACTTGATCTCACAAGTTATGGATATGGAGATATCAAGTTGACACATGGGTATGCATTGGAGAATGTATACTGAATGACCCGCCATGAGAAAGTATCATGGATCGTTATATGAGTGTCATATACTTTCTCATGTGGCTATTAGTATGATTATTAGTCCTTAGACCTGAAGTCACCATGGTTCTCTACATAAGGAGTTATGTACTTTGGTTTCATCAAACGTCACCCGTAACTGGGTGGACTATAATGGCGATTACTGGGTATGTAACAAATTATGCAGAGGGATGTGAGTGATGTAGATGGGATCTATCCCTCCTCTATGATGGGAGAGACATCGATATTCTTGATAGAGTGAGACCACGAAGTGCATGACCATGCCCAAATGAGTCAATATGAGATATTGAGCTCATTTGATTGAGTGAGTCTACTTGGAGTTCAAGATTTAGATTGATTAGAGGATGACACGCTCTATGCCTCACATTAATCAATCTAGATGTCTAGGATAGAAGGACACTTGTCATATATTGTAAGGAGTCACAATTAGTAGTCACAAGGTGATGTTGGATCTCAACATTCTTGTAACTTGGGTAGTAATGATGTATTGCTAGATACCGCTCATTACTTATGGTCCTAAATGAGTTTAGGGGAATTGCCAACGTTACAAGAACCTATTGGGTCACACACAAAGAACAAGTGGATGGAGATTAGGTTCATATGATGAACCAAGAGGATTAGATTCATGTGATGAATCAAATTGGATTAAGAGTAATCCTAATTGGGCTAATTGAGTTGGACTCAAGTTGATTCATGTGTTCAATGAGTCTAATTTAGATTATGACTCATTGAATCAATTTAATTAAATGAATTAGATTCATTATATTAAATTGGCTTGAATTAAATGGTTGGATTAAATCAACCATGAGAGAGATTAAGTCAAGTTTGACTTGACTTGAGAGGAAGAGGAAGAGTCAAGTTTGACTTGACTATTTGCCACATCATTAGTGATTTGGAATTAGGAGGACTAATGATGATGTGCCACATCATCAAAGTGTGCCACATCATGGGGGTTACAAATCTATTCTCTTTAATGGTCACATTTAATGAGAATGGGGGTTACCTTTTTGGTTTTGAATGAGAATGAATTTTTCATTCACTCACATTCACATTATCTTCTTCCTCAAGCTCTCTTTTTGCTCCTTCTCTTCTCTTGGTCGTGGGTTTCAAGCAAGGGAGAAGAAAGGAGAGTGAGTCTAATCCAAGAAGAAAGGTTAGTGAAAGTCACATAGAGATTTTTTAGAGGAGTGTGTTCTCTTCTTTTCCTTTCTTCTTCTTCCAATCCCATCCGAGAGCATCAAGAAGTGCTAGCACACTTGTGGTGTTCTCTTCTCCATCCTTGTGTGTTAGAGAGCACATCTTGTTCGTGTGGATACTTCTAGAGGATTGTCTACGTTGACAATCTTGAGATCCGACACTTCCTTGGACGAGCGGGATTCGAAAAGGGCATGCATCAAGGGTAATTTTCTAAACATATAGATCTAAGAGTAGATCTAAGTTAGTAAACTCGTACATGTAAAATTTTGTTCTATACTCTTCGCACGGATCCGTTGGCTAGGGAGTTTCTGGGTTTTCGCGACGCGAAAAAATGGTTTTCGCGGCCCGAAAAACCCAATATGCCAGACCCAAAGCAAGTTGATTATTATTTTCACTAGTATGTAAGATAAAGTTTTCAAACCTCATTGATTTCTTTAAGTGAAAACATTATTAAGTTGAGAACTAGAGTTAGAGAGTGCAGCGTCTGATCTCTATAGCATAGCAACTTTTATGTTTTTCATTGCATGGTTTTAAGTGGATATTTTGCATGATAAACTAATTTTAAAATGCATGCTATATACATATTTCTGAGTTATGTAGTTCATGGTGAATTATGGACAAGTGCATGTTTTGTGTTTCCGCAAGCAATTTGGAAAGCATGTTCTCTTTTAAAAAGTATGATATCTTTTAATGCATTGTTTTGTGAGTAGACGGTACTTACTATGCATTCACTTATAGATTTTCATTTCCTTATACTGCAGATAAAGGTAAAGGAATGTTCGAGTAGGAGGAGGTAGCAAGAGCGGTGCTTGGGGGTGTGCGTGTGTGTGGCGGAACAATGGAAAGAGATCCGAGATTTGGTTATTTTGGGGAACATGTAGAACTTTAGTTTTGTTTCTTTACTCCACTTTACCTAAGATACTGGCACTAATTGGCTTAGAATGGATTTGATGGCTTGGCAGAATTTTGAATGGTAAGTGAAAGTGAATAAGAGGAGAACAAGCTTTTTCGATGGAGAAAAGGAGTCCTTCGCACGGCTCGTGGCATGGTCGTGCGGGTTCGCACGGCCGTTCCCTTCCTCCTCTAGACCAAGGTGACACGACCATGTGGAAGCACACGTTCATGCCCTTCCTCCTGTCGGCAAAAGGTGACACGACCGTGTGAAAACACACGGTCGTGCACCTCCTCCTCTCGGCCAAGGCTACACGGTCGTGTGAAACCACACGGGCATGTCTCTCTCCCTCTCAACTAAGGTGACACGGCCATGTGGATTCACACAGCCGTGCCCCTCTTCCCCTCTGTCAAAGGGGGCATGACCGTGTGACACTCACACGACCGTGCGCTCCTAGGTGACACGACTGTGCAACCCCTCACACGACCATGCCCTGAGTCAGTTGAGAGTACAACACCTGTCAGGGCCACACGACCTAGACCCGCTAGAAGCTTCCGACTCCCTTCAGCCCCACGTGGGTACAAGTTAAGTCCTTCCAGTCATAGCAGATTAGAATAGGTCTATGGACCATGCAGCCTATAACAGGTAAGAATGCCGAAAACTAAAGACAGTATGAGGAAAGCGTAACGTTTGTCCTGTAGCTTAAGGGTATGAGTAAGGGTGTGTCTCTCTCCCTCTCGACCAAGGTGACATGGCCGTGTGGATTCACACGGTCGTGCCCCTCTTCCCCTCTGTCAAAGGGGACACGGCCGTGTGACCCTCACACGGCCATGCACTTCTAGGTGGCACGACCGTGCGACCCCTCACACGGTCGTTCCCTGTGTCAGTTAAGAGTTCAACACCTGTCAGGGCCACATGATCCAGACCCTCTAGAAGCTTCCAACTTCCTTCGGCCCTACGTGGCTGCAAGTTAAGTCCTACCAGTCGTAATAGGTTAGAATAGGTCTATGGACTAAGCAACCTGTAACAGATAAGAATGATGAAAAATTAAGACAGTACGAGGAAAGCGTAACGTTTGTCATGTAGCTTAAGGGTTTGAGTAAGGGGGGGGGGGGGGGGGTTATAGTTTGGTATCATAGCAAGTTCTATCCTTCCGTCATACACCTCAAGCATTGATCCTGCAGCCTCCAAGTAGGAAATTACATTTTTCATAACTTTTATGCATCTATTTCTGTTATGATTAATAAGAATGCTTGTTCAGATTTAGCACGCTTATACATGAAAATGCTATCAAGTGCTTATGATAGAAAGTAGTATGCTTATATAGGGAAGTACTAATAATAGTTAATAAGAATGATGATAGGCTGATGAAATATCTCACTGGTTGGTCTATGGATATGTAGAATGGCTAGAGAATGACTTGCTAGACAACTGAGAGTTAATGAACCTTAACAGGTGGAAAATGAGTCTGCACCCCAGCCCAACCTGTTAGAAGTAGTAGCCCAACTGCAGAGACAATTAGCGGAGTAGCAGCAGGTCATTGCCACCCTGACTGCTAATCTGCAAGCTCCTCCTGTAGTCCCACCGGAAGCCAATATGGTAACACCTACTATAGCTGAAGCACCATCCGTTACACCTGTAGCCCCAGCAAAAGTGGTGAGGCAAGAAGCATACCTCATCTAGTGGTAGAAACTGAAACCAGAGAATTTCTCTGGCACCAATGAACCATGGGGTGCTCAGGCATGGTTCAAAATCTTGGAGAGTATAATGGAACTACTGGACTGGCCGGAGGTAGAAAAGATTAAGTGTGCCTCCTTCTTCTTCACTGGGGATGCAAGAATATGGTGGGAAGGAGTCAAGGTAAAAATGAAAAGTACATCAAATGACCTGGTTTGACTTCGAGACTGAGTTTTTCGAAGAGTTCTTCCATATGCAAGTCAGGAACAAACATTACGATGAGTTCACGGAATTTCGACAAGGAAGTTTATCAGTAGATGAAGCCATGAAGAAATTCAATAGGCTGGCTCACCTATGTCCCGAGTTGGTCAGCACAGAAAGAGAAAGGGTAAGACTAATGCTCAAGATGCTGAGGCCTGAGATAGCTCTGAATATAGCTGGCAGAATTAATAGACCGCATACTACAGAAGAGCTGATTAGTAGTGTGCTGATCACGGAGCATTATCTGAACGGTATCAAGCAGCAGAAGCCAGTACTGATGGAGAACAAAGGTCAAGGGAGTTCTGGCACTCAGAAACCCAGAGTCATGGGTCAACCTGGAAAGGGAGCTCCAAGAGGAAGCAGTGGAGTAATAAGAAGGGAGGATCCGTAAACAAGCAACCTAAGTATGCCACATGTTTCACCTGCGGAAAAATGCATCCTGGAATCTGTCTCAAGGGCACGAGTGGCTGTTATACATGTGGTCAAGAGGGGCATATGGCCAAGAATTGCCTGACTAAGATCAACCTTTCTCCTGCACAGCTTGTGCAATATGGAGGCCAGCAAACACAGCTACACCAGATGCAGGACGCATTGGAGGGTCATCATTTTAGCCAAGGTAGACTGGAAGTTCCACCAAGTTCTACAAATACTCGAGTTTTCTCCCTTACCAAAGAGGAGGTAGCAAATTCCTCCACCGTTGTCATAGGTCAGATATGCATTTTTAATCAATATGCAACTGTGCTATTTGATACCAGGGTAACCCATTCGTTTGTCTCCATAGTATTTGCTAAAATAATAGGTATACCCCCGGAGGTCCTAAGCGGAAAATTCTCGATGACACTTCCCTCAGAAGAGATAATGACATCTACGCACTGGCTGTGAGCTGTGCCGGTCATAATTCCAGATAGAGAACTGTACAGCGATATGATCTTGCTGAACATGTCTGATTATGATGTTGTTTTTGGAATGAACTTCCTGAGCAAGTATGGAGCTTCAATTGAGTGCCGTAAGTGAAGGGTTCTATTCCAACCTGAGGCAGAGTCTAAGTTTGAGTTCATCGGAGATCCAAAGAAGAGAACGCAGAAATTTTTATCAGCCCTGAAAGCTCCAAAGATGTTAGCCGATGGATGTGTTGGGTTTCTAGCTCATGTGGTTAATACCCAGCAAGAAAGAAATCAAGAGCTAGAGGAAGTTAGAGTCGTGTGTGACTACCCGGAAGTGTTTCCCGAGGAGTTGCCAGGTTTAGCACCGGATATGGAAGTTCAATTTGAGATTGAACTCATCCCTGGTACCCATCCAATCTTAAAAGCACCCTATCTCATGGCTCTGATAGAATTAAAAGAACTTCAGGGACAACTACAGGAGCTACTCGACAAGGGCTTCATTCGCCCTAGTCACTCACCATGGGGAGCTCCGGTGTTGTTCGTAAAGAAGAAGGATGGGTCCATGCGAATGTGTGTGGACTACCGAGCGATTAACAAAGTAACAATCGAGAACAGGTATCCCTTGCCGAGGATTGATGATCTATTTGATCAGTTAAAGGGAGCCATAGTCTTTTCCAAGATAGACTTATGGTCCAGATATCATCAAGTGAAAGTGAGGGAAGATGATGTACCGAAGACGACATTCCGAACGAGGTATGGACACTACGAGTTTGTAGTCACGCCTTTTGGAGTGACAAACGCTCCGGCTACATTTATGGATCTGATAAACAGAGTGTTCAAAGCTTATTTGGAAAAGTTTGTAATCGTCTTTATAGACAATATTCTTATATACTCCAAAAGTCAGGAGGAACATGCTGAACATCTGAAGGCAGTATTAAAGATTCTTCAGCGGAGATAGTTGTACGCGAAGTTCTCCAAGTGCGAGTTTTCGCTCGACAAGTGTCCTTCCTAGGTCACATTATTTCCAAGGATGGGGTCATGGTATACTCGACAAAATAGAAGCTGTGAGTAACTGGAATAGACCCAGGAATGTTAGTGAAATCAGAAGTTTCCTTGGATTAGTAGGCTATTATAGGAAATTCGTTGAGAACTTCTCAAGGATTGTCTCTCCATTGACATCACTTACCAGAAAGAATAAAAAATTTGAGTGTACAGAGAATTGTGAGAAGAGTTTCATTGAACTAAAAAGGAGACTGACCAGTGCTTCAATCCTAACTCTTCCAGAAAATGGCGAGAGCTTCGATATGTATAGCGACGCTTCTAAATTGGGACTCAGAATTCTACTGATGCAGAATGGCAAAGTCATTGCCTACGCCTCGAGATAACTCAAAGATTATGAGAAGAACTACCCCACTCATGATCTCGAGTTAGCAGCAGTAGTCTTCGCTCTTAAATTCTGGAGGCACTACTTATATGGAACTCAGTGCAAGATTTACACAGATCACCAGAGTCTGAAGTATTTTTCACTTAGAAAGACCTAAATATGAGACAACGGAGAAGGCTTGAGTTAGTCCAAGACTATGATTGTCATATCCTCTACCATCCAGGGAAGGCGAACAAGGTGGCAGATGCGCTAAGTAGAAAACCTTATGCAACTTTATTGTCCTTATCTGCCATGTCCCAACCCCTATGAAAGGAAGTAGTAAATTTTAAGCTAGAAATTATTACTGGGCAGCTCTCCACTTTGACACTAGTGTCAACCTTGCTTGACGATATACAGAAAGGGCAGGATGAAGATCCTAATATTCAGAAGATCAAGCAGGGAATACAAGAAGGAGAAAAAGTGGAGTTTCGAATATCAGACCGTGGGATGCTATATTGTGGTAATCATCTTTGTATCCCTAATCAAGAAGAACTGCGAAGGAAAATTCTAGATGAAGCCCATAGAACACCCTATGCAATGCATCCTGGTTCCACCAAGATGTAACAAGATTTAAAGGAACGCTTCTGGTAGTCTGGAATGAAGAGAGATGTTGCTAGATACATCAGTACCTGTCTGACGTATCAACGGGTTAAAGCAGAACATCAGAAACCAGGCGGAGTTCTGCAGCCTATCCAGATCCCAGAGTGGAAGTGGGAGGATATATCTATGGACTTTATAGTAGGACTACCCAGAACCACGAATGGTTATGATACGATCTGGGTAATAGTGGACAGATTAACTAAGTCTGCTCATTTCCTAGCTATCTGAATATCCTACTCTATTGAGCAATTAGCACATTTGTT
The DNA here is from genome assembly GCF_018446385.1 of Zingiber officinale. Classification (NCBI taxonomy): domain Eukaryota; kingdom Viridiplantae; phylum Streptophyta; class Magnoliopsida; order Zingiberales; family Zingiberaceae; genus Zingiber; species Zingiber officinale. The sequence continues at coordinate 47,724,893 of NC_055996.1, read as the reverse complement.
TGTGAAAGCGGTTATCCAATTGAATGGAGTTCCCAAAACAATAATTTCTGATAGAGATGGTCGTTTTACTTCACACTTCTTGGAGTGTGTTCAGAGAGCTCTTGACACTAAGCTGCGGTTTAGCACTGCATTTCATCCTCAAACTGACGGGAAAACAGAACGAGTGAACCAAGTTTTAGAGGATATGCTACGAGCTTGTGCTTTAGATTTCAAAGGAAGCTGGTGTTGATACCTATGCTTAGTAGAATTCGCATACAATAATAGCTATCAAGCTACTATTGGAATGACACCTTATGAGGCTCTATATGGGAGGAGATGTAGATCTCCTATATGTTGGTATGAAGGTGGTGAAAAGAAAGAAATGTGACTCCAGATAGAACTTATCGAGGACACCACCAAAGCCATTCAGAACATTCACTAGAGGATAGAAACGACTCAGAGTCGGCAGAAGAGCTATGCGGATGTGCGCCATAGACTGCTGTAATTTGAGGTTGGGGACTTAGTGTTCCTCAAAGTAGCTCCTATGAAAGGAGTGATGCGGTTTGGAAAGAAAGGAAAGTTGAGTCCACGTTATGTGCGGCCATACCGGATCACTAGAAGGGTTCGCAAGGTTACTTATGAGCTGGAACTACCTCAGGAAATGTCAGCTATTCATAATGTCTTTCATGTCTCAATGCTGAAGAATCATGTTCCTGATGCAAATCAAGTGATTGAGCCACAGATGGTACAAGTTCAAGAGGATCTCAGTTTTGAAAGTTGACCTATTCAGATAATAGATCAAGAAGTTAAGAAGCTGAGGAACAAAGAGATACCATTAGTAAAAGTGTTGTGGCAAAGTCAACAGTACGAAGAAGTAACATGGGAACGCGAGGATGATGTGAGACAGAAGTATCCACAGTTGTTCTAAGTTCGATGATGAATTTTTTATAAGGTATGGGGGATTGTAACACCCGTAAATTTTACCAATTTTTAAATGGGCAAAAAGAAATATAAGAAGAGAAAAGAAATTAAAATATATTCATAAATGACCCAGGCTATGATTTGAACCTTAGACCTCTTATTTAAGATTAGTTTAAGTAAATATTAGGTGGTGGTAAAGCATCACATTAGGAATATGAAACAATTCATTATATGTAGAATATATGTGAAGAGATGCTTCAACTTTCACTTGGTATAAAAGGGAAAGAATGAGATGAAAACCTAACTTTTCATCTCCCTCTTCCTCTTCACCTCTCTAGCTGAAATCCTCTCTTTCACCTTTGTGGTTTTCGGCCAAGATCTAGGACTAGGGTTTCTAAAGTTCTAAGTATTCAAGGGGAGGATCTAAGAGGATAATTCCACAAGGTTTTTACACACGTGAAGGGTATTTTGGAGATCAAGGTATACAAAAGAGAGGAATTTCTTTCCTACACCCTCCATAATAGTAAGATCTAGCGAAAGGATGTAAGTATCTCTCACCTGCAGTATAAGTTGCTTCGATGTTACTTAGATTGATACGTTTTAAGCATGTAAAGGAAGATGCATGTTATGAGATGCTTATTGCATGTTAAGAAAAGATAGATGCTATGATATATGTGATGCCCCTAAAAGTTTTGGGATTAAGAGCATGTTTAGATTATCTTGATTTGCTTCCCATTAAGTTTTGGGATTAAGAATTATAATCAAGTGCCTAAAGTGCTTCCCTATAGATACGGGGGAAATAAGCGCACATAAGGTGTTTGGTTAAATGCCAAGCAAGTGCAAGTACATGAAATTAAAGGTAAAAGAAAGTATTTTACTTTAGAAAGGCATGTACCGGACACAAGGTCCATGGGTGGGCTCCTAGATCGCCCCTAGGATCCTAGACTGCCTTGTAGTACCTTAATGGGTTCGGAATTAGCTACCTCGGATCTTATTAAGGATGCACGCAAAGTGGTACAATGTCGGGCCCAAAGTAAGTTGATTATTATTTTCACTAGTATGTAATATAAAGTTTTCAAACCTCATTGATTTCTTTAAGTGAAAACATTATTAAGTTGAGAACTAGAGTTAGAGAGTGCATGGTCTGATTTCTATAGCATAGCAAATTTTATGTTTTTCATTGCATGGTTTTAAGTAGATATTTTGCATGATAAACTGATTTTAAAATGCATGATATATACATATTTCCGAGTTATGTAGTTCATGGTGAATTATGGACAAGTGCATGTTTTGTGTTTCCGCAAGCAATTTGGAAAGCATGTTCTCTTTTAAAAAGCATGATATCTTTTAATGCATTGTTTTGTGAGTAGACGGTACTTACTAAGCATTCGCTTATAGATTTGCATTTCCTTATACTGCAGATAAAGGTAAAGGAAAGCTCGAGTAGGAGGAGGCAGTAGGAGCGGTGCTTGGGGGTGTGCGTGTGTGTGGCGGAACAATGGAAAGAGATCCGAGATTTGGTTATTTTGGGGAACATGTAGAACTTTAGTTTTGTTTCTGTACTCTTCTTTACCTAAGATATTGGCACTAATTGGTTTAGAATGGATTTGACGGCTTGGCAGAATTTTGAATTGCAAGTGAAAGTGAATAAGAGGAGAACAAGCTTTTCCGGTGGAGAAAAGGGGTCCTTCGCACGGCCCGTGGCACGGCCGTGCGGATTCGTACGGCCGTGCCCTTCCTCCTCTCGACCAAGGTGACACGGCCATGTGGAAGTACTTGGCCGTGTCCTTCTTCCTCTTTGTCAAGGGTGACACGGCCATGTGAAAACACACGGTCATGCACCTCCTCCTCTCGGCCAAGGCTACACGGCCGTGAGAAACCACACGGGCGTGTCTCTTTCCCTCTCGGCCAAGGTGACATGGCCATGTGGATTCACCCGGCCGTGCCCCTCTTCCCCACTGTCAAAGGGTACACGGCCGTATGACACTCACTCGACCCTGCGCTCCTAGATGACACGGTCGTGCGACCCCTCACACGGCCATTCCCTGTGTAGTTGAGAGTACAACACCTGTCAGGGCCACACAACCCAGACCCGCTAGAAGCTTCCGACTCCCTTCGGCCCCAAGTGGCTGCAAGTTAATTCCTTCTAGTCGTAACAGATTAGAATAGGTCTATGGACTAAGCAGCTTGTAACAGGTAAGAATGTCGAAAACTGAAGACAGTACGAGGAAAGCGTAACGTTTGTCCTGTAGCTTAAGGGTATGAGTAAGGGTGTGTGTCTCTCCCTCTCGGCCAAGGTGACACGGTCATGTGGATTCACATGCACGACCGTGTGACACAAAAGAGCAGAACTAAAAGAATAGATTCATGCAGAAATTTTGTACTCGGAAAACCTATAGGTTCCACTGTACAAAAATTTTGTACAAAGGTCTGAACCTTTTTCCTAGCTACCATGTGTTCTTTTAAATTAAATTTTGGATCGCCTGCGGAACATAACACGTTTGATCCAAAACTTAATCTATTTGTTCTTTTAGGTTTTGACTTGGATCTCCTGCGGAACTTAACACGTTCGACCCAAGTCTCCTTAAGTTATTAATTCCATTAAATATTAATTTCCATAATTGGTTCCCAGTACTGACGTGGCGAGGCACATGGTCTTCTTGGATATGGGAGCAACCACCACCGACTAGACAAAACCTTTTATAGAAATCTAATATTTAATTTCCTAAAATAACTTTAGGTTAACCAAAGAGAACAATCAAATCACAAGGAAAAGAAAAAACAAAAGAACACAACATCGAAAAACATATTCGAAATTCTAGAACGTAAGCCTCTTGTATTTGGTATTATTTCCATAAATAACTAGTATGATGCGGAAAGAAAAATTACTAGTTATACCTTGTAGAAAAACCTCTTGATCTTCTACCGTATTCCTCTTCTAACCTCGGACGTTGTGTGGGCAACGATCTTCCGAGATGAGAAACCACCAACCACCTTCTCCTCCTAGCTAGGTTCGGCCACAAAGGAAAAGCTTCACCAAGGAAGAAAATTAAAACACTAACCAAGCTCCAAGAGATGCTAGCTTTCTCTCCTTCTTCTTCTTCTTCTCCGAGCAGTATCCGGCCACCACAAGAGCTCCAATAGAAGAGGGAGATTCAGCCACCACAAGAGGAAGAGAGGGAGAGGATGGCCGGCCACACCAAGGAACAAAAGAGGGAGAGAAATAATAGATGTTGTGTCTCATGAAGGCACCCTCACCCCTTCTTTTATATTCCTTGGCCTAGGCAAATTAGGAAATTTAATTACAATAAAATTTCCTCAATTTCCTTGACATGATTTAATTGAGAAAAATAAAATAAAATTTCCCAATTAAATCTACATTGGCCGGCCACATCATTGGAGAACAAATTGGACAAGTTTCAATTAACAATTAAAACTTCCTAATTTGTTTCCGAAAATTTTAAAAAATAAAATTTCTCTTTAAAAATCTCTACATGGTTAATAAAAGAAATTTCTATAATTTTAATTTTATCAACATGTGAATAATTTTTAAAGAGAAAATAAAATATCTCACCAATCTACAAATAAGGAAAGAGATCTAATCTCTTCCTTTAATCTTTTGTAAATTAAACAAGAGAGATGATTTAATTTTAATTCTCTTTAATAAATTATTTCTTCCACATAATAAAAATTAAAATTAAAATTCTTTTTAATTTATTTTGGCCGGCCCCACTAGCTTGGGTTCAAGATAGGGCCGGCCACCCAATCTTATACCTAGGCCGGCCCTAGCTTGTTTCCCAAGCTAGCTTGGCCGACCCCTATTGGGTGGGTATAGAAGGTGGGTATAGAACTCTACAAATAAGAGGCTACGATAGGGACCGAGAGGAGGAACTGGTTTTGGTCTCCCGATAAAATTAAGCATCCCGTGTTCGCCCTGAACACACAACTTAATTTTATCAATGATAATTCATTCCACTAGAGAACTATCATTGAACTACCGCACCAATCCCAAATTACATTTTTGGGCTCCTTCTTATTATGAGTGTGTTAGTCTCCCTGTGTTTAAGATATCGAATGCCCACTAATTAAGTGAGTTACTGACAACTCATTTAATTAATATCTAAGTCCAAGAGTAGTACTACTCAACCTTATTATCATGTCGGACTAAGTCCACCTGCAGGGTTTAACATGACAATCTTTATGAGCTCCTCTTGAGGACATTATCAACCTAGTATCTCTAGGACACAGTTTCCTTCTATAATCAACAACACACACTATAAGTGATACCATTTCCCAACTTATCGGGTTTATTGATTCAACGAACTAAATCTCACCCATTGATAAATTAAAGAAATAAATATCAAATATATGTGCTTGTTATTACATTAGGATTAAGAGCACATACTTCCATAATAACTGAGGTCTTTGTTTCTTTATAAAGTCAGTATAAAAGAAACGACCTCAAATGGTTTACTCAATACACTCTGAGTGTACTAGTGTAATTATACAATCAAGATAAACTGATACTTAATTACACTACGACCTTCTAATGGTTTGTTCCTTTCCATTTTGGTTGTGAGCCACTGTTTATAATTTATAAGGTACTGATAACATCATCTTCTGTATGTGACACCACATACTATGTTATCTACAATATAAGTTAATTGAACAACTACAAACAAATGTAGATAATTTGACCAAATGTGATTCTTTATTCAAAACAAATGTTTACAAAAGCTTAGGCTTTCAGTATACACTCCAACAGTTGAGAGTACAACACCTGTCAGGGCCACACAACCCAGACTCGCTAGAAGCTTCCGACTCCCTTCGTCCCCAAGTGGCTACAAGTTAAGTCCTTCTAGTCGTAACAGATTAGAATAGGTCTATGGACTAAGCAGCTTGTAACAGGTAAGAATGTCGAAAACTGAAGACAGTACGAGGAAAGCGTAACGTTTGTCCTGTAGCTTAAGGGTATGAGTAAGGGTGTGTCTCTCTCCCTCTCGGCCAAGGTGACACGGTCATGTGGATTCACATGCACGACCGTGTGACACAAAAGAGCAGAACTAAAAGAATAGATTCATGCAGAAAATGAAATGACAAATGAATCTAAGCTATGAACTAATCAATTCAGAAACAAAAGAGCAGAAATAAGAAAGATCTATACTAGAATGCAAATTACAAAGAAAACCTGACATCCCTACAATCCAACTCTTAAATCAGTTTGTCTTCTCTTTGCCATCGCACAAAGAATCAGTAGAGAACTCTCCAATGGAAATGAGGATGGTGCCCACGAGCTTCAAGATGAACTCAAATTCACCTGAATTAGCTCACAAATCTTCAACGAGTTCAAGATTTGAAGCTGTTCATTGTCGCGCACAGGATTCACTGGCGCTGGAATCGCGAGCTGGACGAAGAGCCACGAAGAATGGAGTGTTGTCGGAAATGGATCAGAAGCACCGGAGGAACGCCGCCGATGGTTTTGGAGTGGACTATACTAGAATGCAAATTACAAAGAAAACCTGACATCCCTACAATCCAACTCTTAAATCAGTTTGTCTTCTCTTTGCCATCGCACAAAGAATCAGTAGAGAACTCTCCAATGGAAATGAGGATGGTGCCCACGAGCTTCAAGATGAACTCAAATTCACCTGAATTAGCTCACAAATCTTCAACGAGTTCAAGATTTGAAGCTGTTCATTGTCGCGCACAGGATTCACTGGCGCTGGAATCGCGAGCTGGACGAAGAGCCACGAAGAATGGAGTGTTGTCGGAAATGGATCAGAAGCACCGAAGGAACGCCGCCGATGGTTTTGGAGTGGAATGTAAACTCAAACCGGAGGAACGCCGTCGGACTGAGGACAAAGTCGCGATCCACAACTACAGTGTTCCGTCTGCCAAATTCACTTGCTGAAGACTAACAGTGATCGAAAACTGGTCGCTTGAAGTTGAAAACCTCACTGCCAATGAGGACAAGCTGCTCGCAGATCTGGATGTAGGGAAGAGCCGCAGTCGCGCGTTGAGGAAATGACACGATGAACAATAGCGCAAGCTCACTATTCACCATGCCAAATTCCAGCTTTTATACCTAGGGTTAGGTTCAGCTGGGGTCTGATCTGAGTCTAGGCTCAATTGAGGTCAGTTAGGGTTTTGGACTCCATTTGGTTGAGTGAACCAAACCCACACTTGAATCTTGAATCCATTAGTACCCTACAAGACCAAATTCACATAATGAGGAATAAATCATGTATTAGAAAGAAAAACATCATAAAGCTCATAAAAACCTTGTTTGGGGAATATGATTAAAATTGGAAATTAAAGTGTGCAAATATATAAAGATCACCACAAATTGACCCAAAAGTAATGTACCAATTCATAGCTTATCAAATCCCCGACACTTATTCTTGCACGCCTCGTGCAAGTGAGCTAACTAAAGTAACAACTAAGATCGTACCTCCTTTTAACTATTCTAGATCATGTTTAAAAGATAGTAAAATGAAGTTACCTGAAATTATTAAGTTTCATAAACTCAAACATTCCTGCACTCTACTCTTACCTTGGTTCAACACTTAATAATTTCATCCATCATGAATGAAATAAGAATGATAACATTTCTAATTCTCACAAGGTAATTTGAAGTGACTCTCATCCTAATCTCAATTCTTGCAAAGGTGGAGATCACTCAAGCTTCTCATAGCAAATCCACTACCATAAGCTTGATTTTCATCTAATTTTTACCTCCATCACAGATATTAAGATGCACAGTCATGAAAATTTACAACCATTGGAAAGGAGAGCAAATTCATATGTAAATGAAAGAATCAATTCTGATCAAGCAAAGAAGAAGACAAGTTCAACTTGAAGTAGAAGACATGGAACTAGAATGCTATGTGATGTTAAATTCCGGCCATGACACAAAATTCTACATTTCTCCTTCACTGCATCTAATTACTGATATGATCTAAAAAACACACCAATCTGCACTCATCCTTTTATTCCCACTTCATTTACAGCCATACATTTTTTTCTTTCTTCACATCTTTCTCTTGTTCCAGTTGGCACTAAATTCTGTTTCTGTAAATCCTTAGCTGTAAATTCTTAAAAATCCTCAATCAAATCTGAAATTCTTTGATTTGGTTAATCACATTGCTCTGAATTACATCCATTCCTCATCAACACATTGAAATTCTGATACTTATTAGCTTCGGCATTGTAAAAACATGAATCTGTCTTTTAGTTTGCTGATTTTGTTTCAACAACTTCCATCCAAAATTTTCCTAGCAAATAATACTTGGAAGATAGCTCATTTAATAATGAATCAAGATGACTTAAATTCCCCTTATTTCCGATTCGACTAACTAGACAGTTTGGCACAAATTAACACATTACCTATGCCACAAAACTTATTTGTATTTAAATCAGAATTCAGTTTCTTTTGTAGATGTTCACTTCTTTCCTCTTAACATTCTCTTCTGCATTTGACCGATAGTAATTCTTAACCTCTTACCCTGCATCGGCACAAAAATTCAGCTTGTAGTTTAACTTCCCTCTGTTGAAATTTCAGTCCAATACCAAAACTGCAAATTCAATTCAGCCTTCAGTTTCCAGCTTGTTTCCCTATTAAGTGTCAAATTTCTTGTCTAAAATCTTGTAAACTCTGGAAAAGAAAGATATCCAGTTATCACCACTGAAATCACAGCTAGATTTCAAATTGTTCAGAGACGAATAACTTTGAACTCCATTTATGCAGCAAAAAATAGATTTCATTTTCTTCTTCAATTCTGGACTTTGTATCAATTTATCACTATTTATTCCCAGAAGAATTTAATTCTTCTTCATCTTATCTCTTAAGACCCAACACAATGCATAACTGAGAAGTTTACAGGTTTCAACAACTCTAAATGGTTACCATCCACTTCCCAATTTGGCACAAAATTACCACATTTTTCTACAAACTCTGCACTTCTTGAATTTCTGTACTATATTAATTTCTGTCATTTCAGCAATCATCCTTTTTTGTTTTCATTGTTCCATTTTAGATATGAAATTCCATTCTTTGAATCGAGGATCACTTCACAACCCAACAACCATCACTGTTTTATTTATTCTTCTCATTCAACCAAATTCAACCCTCAATTGATATCAAGTGTCATTTCTATTCCATCTCTGCAGTAGTTGAAATGAATCTTGGTAGAAGCTATTGATGCCCACATTCCATTTGTTACTTCACGTTACAAAATTTCATCTAAGCTTCTCCTTTCCTTGATATCATTCCAGAATTATTGATACCCATTCATTCCAAACTGCACAACTTTCCAACTTTATAAGAATTGCTCAATTCTGCATTAATCTCATAAGGTTCTGAATTCCAGATTGGTAACTCGTTATTCACATCTGATGTTCCTGCTTCTAACTTCAAGTTTAACAATTTATTCCCAAATAACTTTACAATCATTTAGTAAAATAATAGCTTGAATTCCCATCTTGTTTCAGCAAGTGACATTTGGGATTGGTGCGGTAGTGCGATAATAACTCTCTAGTGAAATGAGTTATTATCAATGAACTTGAGTTGTGTGTTTGGGGCGAACACGGGATACTTAAGCTCATCGGAAGGCCAAAACTAATTTCTCCTCTAGATCCCTGTCGTAGCCTCATTAAACCCTCAAGTCTATCCAAAGAAAGGTCCATCTTGGTGTCCAAGAAGGAGGCCGGTCCATTTCTTAGTGACCAAGCAATGGCCGGCCACATTATCCTCTTAAGGGGCCGACCCCTTGCTTGGTACCCAAGCAAGAGGGGGCCGACAACATTAATTCAAACAAGGAGGGGTGTTTTGAATTTTTAAAATCTTCTCTTTGTAGAAATCTATAATTTTTAAAAGAGAGATTTTAAAATATAAAACTTTCCTTATTTGAATTAGGCCACGTGTTTTAAAAGAAATTTTAAAAGTTTTAAAACTTTTCTTTTTTAACCATCCTCATGGTTTAAGAAAAAAAAGGAAGAGAAGTTTTAAAATTTAAATTTTCTATCACCATGTTAAAAAGGAAAATTTTATAAGAGAAGTTTTAAATTTTAAAACATGGTTTTAATTTTTAAAATTTTTGTTTTTTAACTCCTACTTTAGGAAATTAGAAGAGAGCTTGTAAAATTTTATAAGGGCTTATAAAATTTTTTAAAAAACTATTATTCCTTTTTCTTTGATGAGGTGGCCGACCACCTTGCTTGGTGCCCAAGTAAGGGGTCGACCAATAGGATTAAACCGAATCAATGATTGGTGATTAATTCAATCAAAAGGAAAGAAAAGGAAAAATAAAAAGGGAAAAAGAAAAACTAGAGGAAGATTTTAATTTTTGGAAAAAGTCTTTCTTTATTTACCTTGGGCAAGTAATATAAAAGAAGGGGGAGGGGAGGCCTCATGATACAACAATTGTTATTCTCTTGCTTGGAGATATTGGTGTGGCTGTCCCCTCTCTCCCTCTCATTTCCCTTGCTCTCTTTTCCTTGGCGGTGGTGGCGGCCGAATATTAGAGGAGGAAGAAGAAAGCTCTTTGGGTGGTGTTCATCTTGGAGGATCGTCGCCCACACGACGTCCAAGACGAGGTGAGGAATACGACAGAAGATCTCGAGGTCATTAGCATACAAAGCGAAGGTATAATTAGCAATTATTTTCCGCATCATGCTAGTTATTTCTCTTTGTAAGAATTCCAAACACAATAGGCATTAGATCTAGTTTTTTGAATTTATTTTTCGAGTTTGTGTTTTTTTTTGTTTTGCGAATTTGTGATTCGATTGTTCTTTTTGGTTAAACCTATAGTTATTTAAGGAAATTAAATATTAGCTTTCCTTAAAAGGCTTTGTCTAGGCGGTGGTGGCTGCTCCCATATCCAAGAAGGTCATGTGCCTCGCCATGCAGTCCTGGAAGCCAATTTTGGAAATTAATATGTAATGGAATTAATAACATAGGTGGATTTGGATCAATAGTGTTAAGTTCCGCTTGCGATCTAAATCTAAACCATCAAGAATAGATAAGTTAAATTTGGAATCAATGATGTTAAGTTCCGTCTGTGATTCCTAATTTAACTTCTAAAGAACACATTATGTTATTTAAGGAAAGGTTTGACACTTGTACAAAATTTTTATACAGTGGAACCGGTACGATTTTCCTAGGACTAACCAACAATTGGTATCAGAGCTAGGGTTTACCTCTGTGTGTTTTGGTTTTCAAATTAAGTATGCACATGTTATACATAATTTAGGCAGGATAATAGTAGGATTTGATAACTTTGTGGTTGCAGGCTCCAACTATTATGGCATTTAGATATTGTGTGTGATTGCACCCATGGACATGTCATGGCCATTATTTTGTGTGCATGATTGTATGTATCAAATACAGCAGGAGTTGTATTATTTTTAGAATTTTATTTTTTGTTTGATCTAGAATACATGTACATTCCTTTATGGAATATATGATCGATATATGTAAAATTCTATATTTGTCGCGGATCGTATCTTTGCGAGGCGTGGTGCTATTGGAGGACTAGAGGCGCAGCGGAATAAGAAGCAAGATAGATGCGATAACTCGACCCAATGGCGCTAGCTAAAGATGGCAGCAGCTAGGGTTGGAGCATACTGAAGACAATGATGGAAAATGTCATAATAGTTGGAAAATTAATTTTCTAAATTTATTGCTTTTATTTACTGTGATGTATATGTGCATGTGATGTATGCTAGCATAGGTTAAAATCCTCATTTTTAAATGACTAAGTGGGAGAGGTATTTTAATAAATTCCACGGTCTCCATTAGTGGTTTATAAGTGATGCAACAAGCTTGCGTGTTGGGTTTAAGTGCCTCCCTACACAATGGATGGGTTTGTTTCGTATCACTAGATAAAACTTCCTTTATGGATGGTTATGGGAAATTATTTAGGAGCGTGTGATTTTCTCCAACTAAAGGGGCACAATCCTATTTAATGGACTAAGTATCAAGTAATGGTATACACTTAGATGCATTCAATAGTATCCTCCCCAACGGAGTCACTGCTATTGTTTTGTGTGACCAAAGAAAAACCAACTATTAATTTTATTTGTCATAAAGTTAGGATGACAAGATAATAAAATTAATGGGTTACACCCTCCTCTTACAAATGTTGAATTTGTATACATTCACACTAACGTGGCATGCAATATTCACGGTGTTTTGAGGTGTTGGTAAATTTAAATAGTATTGTTTGAGGAATCAATATTATTCTAAATTTAGAGTCTTGATCAAAATTTATTTGGTGATTCTTAGGATGACTTTCAACCCACTGACCATTATACTGAAAGAAAACAAACTTACTGGTGTAACGCCCGCCCTCCCTGCTACCCTAAGGGACGGGGCTACGATACTCTACATATAAATTTTTCTTTTTAAAACAGCGGAAGAATTAAAATAATTTTCATAGTTTTAATAAAACTTTTCTTTTAAATTTCTTTTGAACTATACTATCACATGGCATCAAAATCATAACATCAAATCCAGTGGAACCATAATGTCAAGCCACACATGTTTAGGTATCACAAGTCATAAAATACCAATGCATAGTTCTTTAAAGAAACTTTAAGCAGGTTCTTATTTATTTGGTTGCCTAGCCCTAAATCATGGCATAACATAACATTCTATTCAAGCATATCATGCATTATAATATAATCACAACTAGTCATAGCATATCAAGCATCACCATGGCCGAAACATATACATAGTGCATTGCATAAAACATAGCTAGACATGGCATAACAAACAAGTATCATGGGATACCAAAGCATGGCCGAAACATGTATATCAAAGCATCATACTATGGCCGAAGCATGTACATCAAGGCATCATCATATCCATGGCCGAAATCTATATATCAAGCATCAACAAATCCATGGCCAAAACATGTCTATAAGGTATAGCTTGAACATAACATAATTGTTGGTGCAATATCCCTCAGGTCAAGGGTGACCTGGTTAACCAAGCTGAGTCTTGGTTAGGGTTTAGATGTTTGACAATAAGATATTGATTGAAGAAGAGTCAAGTAGGTCAAGGTTGACTGGATACTTGACTGGGAAGTCCTAACTGGCAAGCTAGGCAGAAGGAAATCCTGGTGAGTGAAGCCAGGTGAAAGTCCTAGTGAGTGAAGCTAGGCAGAAGGAAATCCTGGTGAGTGAAGCCAGGTGAAAGTCCTAGTGAGTGAAGCTAGGCAGAAGGAAATCCTGGTGAGTGAAGCCAGGTGAAAGTCCTAGTGAGTGAAGCTAGGCAGATGGAAAACCCTAGTGAGTGAAGCTAGGTGAAAGTCCTGGTGAGTGAAGCCAGGCAAGGAAGGAAATCCAGATGGATCAAGGATGATCGGACATCTGGTGTTGGGAAGTCCAAGTAGGTCAAAGGATTGACTGGATACTTGGCAAGGAAGGAAGTCCAGATGGGTCAAGGTTGACCAGACATCTGGTGGAAGTCCAAGTAGGTCAATGGAGTGACCGGATACTTGGCACGACGAGTAAAAGTCCAAGTGGGTCAAAGGGATTGACCGGACACTTGGTGGGGAGTCCTGGCAGGTCAAGGGAGTGACCAGATGCGAGGCATGATGTACCAACAGGTCAAGGTTGACCGGATGTTGGTTAGGGAGGTTTGGGACTTGGTTTTGGGCAAAAACCAAGTGCTGGATCGATCCGTGGATCGATCAGTGGATCGATCCAGATTCTTCCCAGCGAACAGAAAGCTTCTGGATCGATCCGTGGATCGATCCAGAGGTCCCGATCGATCAGCCGATCGATCGGGACGATGCTGCTTCGCGCGATAAGCGCTGGATCGATCCGTGGATCGATCCAGGCGCGTTTCCAGAGCACAGAGGCGCTCTGGATCGATCCGTGGATCGATCCAAAGCCTCCCCGATCGATTCGGAACATTTGAATCGATCGGGATCCGACCGTTGCGTCGTGTTTAAAGCCGCAGGCGAGCGTGGTCTTCGGCATCCTTTCACGAGCTCTTCTCAGATTCATTCCAGCTCCTCCACAGCTCTCTACAAGCACGTGATCGCCAGTTCTTGAAAGTTCTTGGAGGCTTTCCAAGTCAAGAGGCGGATCTATTGCAAGAGGAAGAAGTTAGGGTTAGGGTTTTTACTGCACATCTTGTAAGCTTTTGCTTAACTTGTATTTCCCTTTCTTCTTCTTGTATTGAGAGTGTTGTAGGGCTTCTCCGCCTTTGGTAGTTACCATAAAGGAGTGTTATTCATAGTGGAGGGTGTGTGCGTTGGTGTGGATCCTTGGATTAGTCACCTCTTGTGAGGTGGATACCAAGTAAAATCCTAGTGTTAGCGTTTTGTGCTTGTTTCTGTATTTTCCGCTGCACATCCAAGAAGAAACAAGCAACGCCAAGCAACGAAGTGCACCGAGCGAACGCGACGAGCTATTCACCCCCCCCTCTAGCTACTTTTGGTCCTAACAAGTGGTATCAGAGCAAGGCCGCTCTTCACCGGAATCATCGCCGGAAGGGTCAAGCATATCAAGAAAAGCTAGAGGGTGAAGAAGTTGGAGCAAATTCTTCAAGTTCAAGACTTTATCAAGCTCAACTTCAAGATGCAATTCCAAGATGGGCTTGGATTTGACACAAGGGTGGCTCCACCATACACTTCTACGAGTTTCGATTCTTGGAAATCAAGAATCGAAAATTTTCTTATGATGGAGATAGAGCAATGGTTTGCTCTAATGGAAGGCTTCAAGGCTCCAAGAAATTCAAAGGGCAAAGTTCTAAAGAAAAGCAAATGGAGCCCGGAGCAAGTCCAAAGGTGCGAGGCAAATGACAAAGTGACCAAGCTTTTGGTCAATTTATTGCCAAGCACCATCCTTTGCAAAATTGGAGAGTTTGAAGATGCAAAGGAGCTATGGAGCAAATTGGCCAAGCTTCATGAAGAGATCCCCTCCACTGTACAAGATCATGAAGCATCCAGAGAGGGTGACTCTTTGGAGCAAGACCAAGAGGAGGACTCCGAGGTTGAGAGATGCTCAACCTCCGAAGAAGAGGAAATCCAAGAAGCTTCATCCTCAAGGGAATGCAACGAAGGGAACAAGGAGGGAGCATACTCCTTGTTTCATGTTCAAGATGATGAAGCCTCCACCTCTAGGATTGAGGGGGAGCAATCCTTGGTGACCCCGGATCAAGAAGAAGGAGAAGCTTCTACATCCGGGTCAAGTGAAGAAGAAGGAGATGGTGCCACCTCTGAAATTCAAGAAATAGCAAATGGAGGAGCAAGTGCCATCCCTACACAAGAAGGTATAAATGTTTCAATTAAAAATAAAAATCATATAATATGTTTTGAGTGTAGGGAAAGTGGGCACTACAAGAGCAAGTGTCCCAACTTGGCCAAGAAGAAGGGTCAAGTGACGCAAAAGGGCAAGGAGAAGCCCGAGGAGACCATTCCCGGAACAAAGAAGAGCAAGGAGCATATCATATGCTTCTCTTGCAATCAAAGGGGCATTACCGGAGTCAATGCCTCAAGGGGAAGAAGATGGTCAAGGCTCAAGGAGGCATTAGTCAAGGGGAGCCTCAAGGTAAAGAAGAAGGTAACATTTATTGAGCCTACTCCTTTACATTATGGTAAAAGCATGATAGTTCTAATTTTTATCATTTTAATGCGATTTACCATAAGAATAGGAAGCATGAGGGCTTTAAGGAAAAGCATGTGGCCCTACATGCCAAAACTACTACACCTAAGGCTAGGAATGTAGGTAAAAGTCTAGGCAAGAACTCTAAGGATTGTAGCTACAAGCCTAGAAACAAAAATGCTCATGGACTTAATGGAAAACTAAAAACTAAGGACTTAGTGATGGAAAATCAAGTCTTGAGGTCAAGACTTGATAAAATGGAAAAGACCCTAAGAAGGATGGAAAATATCTTATTAGGCCAAAATGAGCATAGCCTAGGTCTAGGAGCACAAAGGTCATCCAATGGTCATAGAGGTTTGGGATACAAACCCAAAGCTAAAAAGGATGTGCCTAGTTATCATAGGGTTCCATATAGCTATGGAACAAACCCTAAGTCTAGAGGTCAAGTCCAAGATACAAGGGAAGATATCCCTAGAAGTATCTTTGCAACCAAAGTGACTAAGACTTCTAAGAAGTCTAAGAAAGTCACTAACAAGGTCACAAGAGAGGCTATCCCTAGAGTTGACCTAGAAAATGTGACCAAGGCTTCTAAGAAGCCCAACAAGGTCACTAGGAAGGTATCTAGGGAAGTTATCCCTAGTGAGTACCTAGAGCATCCAAGGAGCACCAATAGGTGTTGGGTTCCTAGGAGCATCTTCTCTACCCCATAAATGGGTTAGAGAGTCAACTCAATTAGAAGGGTAGTTAACCCAACTTTGAGGAAATTGACACTCAAGGAGCATTTTCAAGGTTTTTGTTAACCTTTGAAAATGAAATGGAACTATTATTTACTCCTTGAAAGAGTAAAATGTGCCTAGTGGTGAAAATTTGATTTTAATCTTAAAAGGCACACATTGGGAAATTCATAAGAGCTACCAAGTTGGGATTTTGGTATGTTCTTAGGAAATTTAAGGCAATCCGGGCCTTAACCTTAAAGTGCTACTCTTGTGGAAAAATGAATTATGCCAACATTTGAGGAATATGCTTAATTTCAATTGGCATAAATTAATCAAGGGAATTAGAAATGCCAATTTAGGTTTTGGCGTTTTCTTGACGCACTTAAGGGCAATCTAGGTTTAAGTTGTAAGTTTAGCTAAGGTTTTAAGGATACTTAGATAGGTAGTCTAGGTATATTTTATTTATGCTAAACCTTGCCATGATTGTTTGCTCATAATATGCCATGACATCATATTTTATCTTATTTGTATTTTGCATTCATGACTTATCATGAAAAATACAAAAATACCATGTCATGATATTCATACATCATGTAGTTATAGGATATTTTCTTTTGAAAATTATTTCCTTTTGATGTATGCCATAACATTATCATGCATTAGTTTAATTCCTTGTAATTAAGGATAAATGGCATTTAACAACACTTATTAACAAGTGACATCCTAGGTGGATGTCTAATATCTTTGAAATGCCTAGATAGATATGCATGATCCCTAGATTAGGGCAAAACCAAAATCTATATCTCACAAAGACTATAAGGTGACTTGTATGTGCTTTAGTGCACATTAGATACAAGTGAGATGTTAGGATGATGAACAAAGCTCAAGATGTTGATTTAGTGCATTCTTTTGAGTTTTAGGTTCATCAAAACACATAGTTATGTGTTTTCCCATCATTGGGAAAGCTAATGTACAAGTCATGTGCATTATGCCCAAGGAACATGATGGGATATTGGTTTTGAAAATGTTTTTAAAATGTTTTTGGAAAACCTTGGTGAAGGCTATCTTTTGATAGTAATCACCATTGAATAGTTAGACACAAACTTGAAGAAAACACTAAAGTTTTTGCAAGTTTTCAAGTTTGTGTCAATCTTTGAAAATATGATGTATTTTCATAGAAAACTAATTTTCCTTGATAATATATGCCCTAAACAATGTCTACACGAAATTTCATAATTTTTGGATTTTTGTAGAATTTTCTAGGGGTTTCTGAAGTTGACTGAAATGGAATTTCAGCAACTATCAGAGCTCCGATCGATCCATGGATCGATTGGAGTGCCTGAATCGATCGATTCAGAAGGCAAATCTCGCGAGCAGTAGCTCGCTGGATCGATCAGCCGATCGATCCAGGTAGTCTGAATCGATCAGTGGATCGATTCAGAAAGGTTCAATCGATTGGAACCCAACTCCAATCGATCCAAGTTGCTGATTTTGGCTGGGAAAGCCTGATTTCAGCACTTTGAACCTATTTTAGTCTAGGTAACCATTCCAAACCCTTAAAATACATTTGTATACATAAAAAGGGTGTTTTCGTGTTGAAAACAAGGATGGAATGGTAAAGGAAGGCTAAGTTGAAGTTTAGGTTGAGGTTTGTTTCAAACTTTGAACATTTGAACCTCAAAACTTCTAAATTTGGGTTTCCTAAAGGTTTAGGATTTCCAAGTCATTGTTGGTGCAATGACAGAAGTTATCACCATGTCTTTAGGGGGAGGGACTCTTTAAAGACATGAAAATTATTTTTCATGAACCTTGGAAGGTGGTTAACCTTCCGTTGTGAACTTGCTCAAGGTTGAGCATTTCAACTTGAAATGGGGATAAATGGGGAGTGGATATCCTCATCATTTCAAGTGGCAACTCAAGTGGTTGAAAATGCTCAAGGTTGGGTATTTGTCAACATTGAGGGAAAAGTTAAGGATAATGAAGGGTATGGGACCTTCAATATTGAGTTGATCACAATGAGTGAAATTGTGATCACAATGAGCAACTCTTCAGGGGGAGAGTCTTCAACAAATGGAGTTGTTGAAGTGTGCCCAAAATTGGAGCATAGGTTGATGTGTGTCCAAAGACGGGTTAATATTTTTTTTGTAGGGGGTTGATGTGTGCCAATAGGGGGAGAATGAAAGGAAGTAAGTTAGGTTTTCATTACCTAGAGGGAGTTTGCCCTCTTAGGGGGAGAATGAAAAGCTTAATTTATGGGTTCATTACCTAGTGGCATGAAGAAGGAGGCTATAGGATTAGCCTAACTTACATGTGGGATTGTAAGTGTTATTGTGGTATTGTCAAACATCAAAAAGGGGGAGATTGTTGGTGCAATATCCCTCAGGTCAAGGGTGACCTGGTTAACCAAGCTGAGTCTTGGTTAGGGTTTAGATGTTTGACAATAAGATATTGATTGAAGAAGAGTCAAGTAGGTCAAGGTTGTTGGATGCAATCTAGTGACCCTAGGCTGGAAGGAACCTGGTGAGTGAAGCCAGGTGAAAGTCCTAGTGAGTGAAGCTAGGCAGATGGAAAATCCTGGTGAGTGAAGCCAGGTGAAAGTCCTAGTGAGTGAAGCTAGGCAGAAGGAAATCCTGGTGAGTGAAGCCAGGTGAAAGTCCTAGTGAGTGAAGCTAGGCAGATGGAAAACCCTAGTGAGTGAAGCTAGGTGAAAGTCCTGGTGAGTGAAGCCAGGCAAGGAAGGAAATCCAGATGGATCAAGGATGATCGGACATCTGGTGTTGGGAAGTCCAAGTAGGTCAAAGGGATTGACTGGATACTTGGCAAGGAAGGAAGTCCAGATGGGTCAAGGTTGACCAGACATCTGGTGGAAGTCCAAGTAGGTCAATGGAGTGACCGGATACTTGGCACGACGAGTAAAAGTCCAAGTGGGTCAAAGGGATTGACCGGACACTTGGTGGGGAGTCCTAGCAGGTCAAGGGAGTGACCAGATGCGAGGCATGATGTACCAACAGGTCAAGGTTGACCGGATGTTGGTTAGGGAGGTTTGGGACTTGGTTTTGGGCAAAAACCAAGTGCTGGATCGATCCGTGGATCGATCCAGGATGTGGATCGATCAGTGGATCGATCCAGATTCTTCCCAGCGAACAGAAAGCTTCTGGATCGATCCGTGGATCGATCCAGAGGTCCCGATCGATCAGCCGATCGATCGGGACGATGCTGCTTCGCGCGATAAGCGCTGGATCGATCCGTGGATCGATCCAGGCGCGTTTCCAGAGCACAGAGGCGCTCTGGATCGATCCGTGGATCGATCCAAAGCCTCCCCGATCGATTCGGAACATTTGAATCGATCGGGATCCGACCGTTGCGTCGTGTTTAAAGCCGCAGGCGAGCGTGGTCTTCGGCATCCTTTCACGAGCTCTTCTCAGATTCATTCCAGCTCCTCCACAGCTCTCTACAAGCACGTGATCGCCAGTTCTTGAAGGTTCTTGGAGGCTTTCCAAGTCAAGAGGCGGATCTATTGCAAGAGGAAGAAGTTAGGGTTAGGGTTTTTACTGCACATCTTGTAAGCTTTTGCTTAACTTGTATTTCCCTTTCTTCTTCTTGTATTGAGAGTGTTGTAGGGCTTCTCCGCCTTTGGTAGTTACCATAAAGGAGTGTTATTCATAGTGGAGGGTGTGTGCGTTGGTGTGGATCCTTGGATTAGTCACCTCTTGTGAGGTGGATACCAAGTAAAATCCTAGTGTTAGCGTTTTGTGCTTGTTTCTGTATTTTCCGCTGCACATCCAAGAAGAAACAAGCAACGCCAAGCAACGAAGTGCACCGAGCGAACGCGACGAGCTATTCACCCCCCCCCCCCCCCTCTAGCTACTTTTGGTCCTAACAATAATCATACCTTATCATGGCATATCATAATCAAGAGCATAACATGAAACATAGCAAAATCATAAGGTGTATGCAATATGATTTTGGAAAACATGTATCCGAAAAACATGTGTATGTCTCATGATCTTTAAAACCATTTTCTTTTACATATATACTTGAAAATAATCTCAACATAAGGGGGATCCCGGCTATGTACCACTTATATATTGCGCGCAACCTTGTAGGTCCAAGATAGCAAGTCTTGAACCCTACGAGGCAAACATACTAGGCCCTTAGTCCTAGGGGCACTTAGGAGCCCATCCCTAACGAGGTCCTTAGTCCCCGGGGCGCTTATGGAGCCCACCCTTGGTACAAGCCACTCACATATAAAGTAAAGTACATGTCATACATATCATGTATCATAAAAGCATGCATCACTTAGGCACACATCATATCATAAAAGTATGCATCACTTAGGCATACATCATGTCATATAAGTATGCATCACTTAGGCATACATCATATCATAAAGGTATGAATCACTTAGGCATACATCATGTCATAAAGGTATGCATCACTTAGGCATACATCATATCATAAAGGTATGCATCACTTAGGCATACATCATGTCATAACAATATGCATCACTTAGGCATAGATCATAAAAACATGCATATCATCAAGCATGCATGATTTAACCACATAGCATATCATGAAAGCATGCATATTTTAAGCACTAAACATAGCATCAAAGCATGCATAATTTAACCACATATCATAACATAAGCATGCATATTTTAAGCACAAAGCATATCATATCATAAAAGCATGCATATCATATCATAAGTCATAAATCACAAGCATACATATTAAGCATAAGGGTGTATCTTGTGATTATCCTATCATAGGAAACATGGTATCATATTTATTTTGGTTTTAAGCTTCCTAAAACCCTTGTGGCCGAAACCCTTTAGAGCTCAATTTAGGTTAAACACAACATTCAAGCATGTGGCACCTAAATTATCATCATAACATTTTCCTAGGAAGCATTATAAACATGATTAACTTAGTTTCTAAGTTCCTCAAGTCCCTAATTTCATATGGCCAAAACCTTAAGGTGTGAAACAAGGTTCCATATGACATAAAAGCATGGACAACTTTAAATCATATTTATAACATTTTTACCAAGGAACAAGGTAAACATATTTGACACATTTGAATTAGTTCCTAAGTTCTTTAAGCCCTTAACATATGTCATGGCCGAAATTTAACAAGTTCTCATTAGGGCTAAAAACAAGCATACAAGCATGTGAACTTGGTCTAACATTATGTATAAATTCATACAAGGTATCATCCAATAGTTATGGCCAAAACATACCCTAGCATCATTTTAGGTCATAAAGCAACATATAGCAATTGAACCTTGGCTTTCTACTTATCATTTTTCATGTAGAGTGACATGAGCATATTTAATTTAAGTCCTAGGGTTTCTAGGGCATCTAAACCTTCATGGACGAGACTCACAATGGTCCATTTAGATCATGGAAAAATTATACAAGTATGTGACAAAATCAATACATTATCCTATTTCCATAAGAAGTACTTTTAACACATTTGGTTTCATTTCTAAGGCCTCTAGGTCTTTTAAACCCTACTTGGCCGAAACTCACAGAATTTAAACTTGCTTCAAATAGCCTAAAAGCATGAGAATTTATACAAGTTTCATAGCATGTATAAAGACAAGCATAATGAGTATACATATGAATTGTGTCTTAGGCTTTCTAGGTTTCTTTTTCTCTTTTTCTTTTATTTTTTTTTTCTCATGGCTGAAACCTACCATTCTTTAGCTAGGTTTTTAAGTGGCCTAAAGCATGAAAAACCTAAGTAAGTTTCATGGCAAAAGTTACTAAGAAACATATATACAAATTGGTTCATGAATAAGCTAGGACCCCTTGTGGTCATACATGTTATATGTAATGCCACTAATTTTTCTACACCCTAATTAAGCATGAGGGCATTGAACAACTTTCATATCTAAACAGCACAGAGGTCTTGAGCATATTAAAATTTTGTTTAAGCTTTTCTAAGCTATCCATCTCATCATGGCCGAAAAACCCTAAGAAGGAGTTCATGAAATTCTAGCAATATTCAAGCATACAAATCCTTTAAGATCTTTGTATTCTATCACATGAGCATGGTTATTTAAATTTAAAGGTCTTCCTAACCCTAAACCCTTTCTTGACCGAATCATATGAGTGGGTTTTCTTTTAGTTTCAAAATATCTTCTAAGGAAGAAAAACTAATACATGATCCTTAATATTTCATAGGGAGACCCTTGTACTAGTTGGGTAAAACAATAAATTTCCCTAGCCTCTTAAGAATATTTTTGGACAAAATTCTAGGGTTCAGTACTCCTCTGATCAAGCATCATATAGGTATAAAAACATGAAGAAGAACCCCTCTACATAGCATAGAAAATCTATCATGTAGTGAAGACTAGTTTAAACATCATTAGATTTTTGAAAGCCCTTCTTGGCCGAATTTTCTCAAACTTGTTTCTAGGTTTTAAAATCTTCATAAAATCCGAAAAACACTTAAAACGCCTTGTACCACAGGTGAAGGGAAGCTTACATCCTTTTCTCTTGTGGATCTAAGGTATGGTGAAGAAGAAGTAGTCTCTTCTTCTAGTTCCTTTCCCTTGATTCCTTTGCTAAGTCCTCCTTGTATCTTAGGTTTTCTTAGGAGAAAACCTTGGCTTGGGGATGAAAATGAAGGAGAGGGGGAACTGAGGTTTCGGTGAGGGAGAGGAGAGAATGAGAAAAATGAGAGAAAATAGAATTTTCCCTTTACATATTCTCTTTTATGTTAAGGGGGAAGAGGTAGCAAACTTAGTTTTTGCTTTCCTTCTCCCTTAGCCTTTTTTCTATTTTATTTTTATTTTTATTTATTTATTCATCCTCATCATTCATGGTGAAATAAGGGGGAATGAATCCCCTTAATCCCTCTTTAAATTTTCGGCAAAACCAAAGAGGAAGAAGGAGAGAAAGGGAGGAAGGCAAGTTGCCTTTCTCTTGCTCTTTTCTTGTTTTCTTTTGGCTAGCTTTTACTCTTACCTTTATCATGAGTTTCCCTCCTTTGCTATCAATATCTTCTCTCTATCCCAATTGGTGTCTACTAATTAATTCTATGAAATATAATATAAGAGGTTCAAGGTTCAATCCTTGACCTTCACTTCTATTTATTTCATTTTATTTCTTTTTGCTTCAACTCACTTCCTATTATTTTTCTAAGGCAAAATCCCACCTTCATATATTTATTTTACAAGCTTAGTGGGTATTACAACTGGTCCCAACAATATAGATTGGAAAAGGAACCTGGACATTGTTCTTACTGCTGAGAGCTATAAGTTTGTACTGACTGAGGCTTGCCCTGATGCACCTAACGGTGACTCTACCCTAGAGGAGATTGAGTATCATAAGAAATGGGTAAAAGTAGATGAGATGGCGCAGTGTTATATTTTGGCTTCAATGTCAAATGTATTGCAACATCAGCATCAAGATTTACCAATGGCTTATGATATAATGAAGAATCTCAAAGAACTCTTTCGGCACCAGAGTCGGACTGCTAGGCTAGAGGCAATGAGAAAGGTAATGATAGCCACCATGTATGAGGGTACACCCGTAAGGGATCATATCCTCAAAATGATGGCTTATCTGAATGAAATACAAGTCCTTAGAGGAGAAATCGATGGGGAAACCCAGGTCGATATAATTCTTCAAACACTACCCAGAAGTTTTGAGCAGTTCCGCCTGAACTATAACATGAACAAAAGAGAGTATACGTTGGCGGAACATTTGATAGAACTACAGGCAACAGAAGGTATATTTCGTCACAGTTCTTAGATTCACTATGCTGAAAATGGTTCTACTTCTAAGTCAAAAGGCAAGAAGAAGAAGAAACAGGTCTTTTCAACAAAGAGAGTGAATAAACCTCAAGGTATAGGACAAAAAGCTGGAATGAAGAAGCCAAAGGGCAAGTGCTTCATCTGCAAGCAGTCAGGACATTGGAAGGCGGACTGTCCACGTAGGAAGCATAACAATAAAGGTATATCTCATACTCTAATAGTTGAAATATGTTTAGCAGTGTTATCTACTAGCACCTGGTGTGTAGATACGGGAGCCACTGATCATGTCTACAATTCTTTGCAGGGGTTACAGGAAACCCAACGATTATTTGAAGGAGAGATAACCATATACATGGGCAATGCTACTAAGGTAGCGGCTGTTGTAGTGGGAGACGTCTACTTATCTTTTGATAGGAATAGAAGTTTGATTTTAAGAAATTGTCTTTATGTACCCAGTTTTAGAAAGTATTTAATTTCAGTTTCTAAATTGTATTTGGATGGATATTCAGTTTCCTTTAGTAATAATGTGGTTATAAAGAGAAATAAGGTGATTATCTGTTCTGGTGCATTGTTTGGCAATTTATATACTTTAAATCCAATTTCTCCCACAAAGTAAAATATGGAAATTAATAACACATCTTCTAACTCTAATAAGATAAAAGAACCTTCGGAAATGAACCAAACATATATTTGGCATCTAAGGCTTGGTCATATTAACTTAAGTAGGATTCAAAGGCTCATAGCCGATGGACTGTTGGGTTCATTAGAGTTGGAAAACTTTCCAACCTGTGAATCTTGCTTGGAAGGTAAAATGACCAAGAGACCTTTTAAGGCCAAGGGGTATAGAGCCAAAGATGCGTTAGAATTGGTTCATTCTGATTTGTGTGGTCTTATGTCTATCCAAGCAAGAGGTGGTTATGAATACTTCATCTCCTTTATAGACGATTATTCAAGATATGGATACATTAATTACTTGATGCGCCGTAAGTCTGAATGCTTTGATAAGTTCAAAAAATATAAGGCTGATGTGGAGAAATGTCTTGGTAAAAGTATCAAGACACTACATTCTGACCGTGGTGGCGAATACCTCTTTGGAGAATTTAGGAATTACTTATCAGAAGACGGGATTCAATCCCAATTGTCGGCATCTGGTACACCCCAACAGAATGGTGTGGCAGAACGAAGGAATATGACTCTTATGGAAATGGTTAGATCAATGATGAGTTATTCAAAATTACTAAATTCATTTTGGGGATATGCTCTGGAAACAGTAGTATACATTCTGAATATGGTACCTTCTAAAATAGTTCCTTCTACTCCCATGGAATTATAGAATGGGCGTAAGCCTAGTCTGAATCATATCCGGATATGGGGTAGTCCAGCACATGTGCTGAAGGGAGATACTGACAAGTTGGAATCACGTACAGAAGTTTGTTTGTTTGTGGGATATCCTAAGGGAACGAAAGGTGATTTGTTTTATAATCCTAAAAATCAGAAGATCATTATTAGCACCAATGCTCAATTTTTAGAAGAAGATTATGTAATGAACCATAAACCCATGATCAAAATTGTTCTAGAAGAAATAAGAGAGGACACGTCTACTTTAATACTATCAGTACAAGATGAAGTACCACAAGAAACTGTAACACGTGTCACACATGATACACAACGAGAAACAGTGCCTCGTCGTAGTGGGAGGGTTGTAAAGCAACCTGAGAGATTCATGTTTTTTGGAGAGTCTTTGAACTTGATCCCGGGTAAACATGAACCTGATCCCCGAATATATGACGAAGCACTCCAAGATATAGATGCAATATCTTGGCAAAAGGCAATGAATTTTGAAATAGAATCTATGTATTCTAATAAGGTCTTGGAGCTTGTAGAACCACCAGATAGTGTAAAAGCCGTTGGATGCAAATGAATCTACAAAAGGAAAAGAGGGACAGACGGGAAGGTAGAAACCTTCAAAGAAAGGCTTACTGCGAAAGGGTATACTCAAAAAGAGAGAATCAATTATGAGGTGACTTTTTCGCCGGTAGTTATGCTAAAGTCTATCTGGATACTCTTATCCATTACTGCTCATATGGATTATGAGATTTGGCAAATGGATGTCAAGACAGCATGCCTTAACAGAAGTCTTGAAGAAAACATCCATATGAAGCAACCAGAAGGGTTCATTGAAAAAGGCAAAGAGCATCTGGTGTGCAAGCTCAATCGGTCCATTTATGGACTGAAGCAAGCTTCAAGATCTTGGAGCATCTGGTTTAATGAAGTAATCCAGTCATATGGATTTATTCAGTGTCCGGATGAGTCTTGTGTATACAAAAAGTGTAACGGAAATGTGGTAGTATTTCTTGTACTATACGTAAATGATATTTTGTTAATTGGCAACAATGTCAAAGTATAATCGGACGTAAGGGTATGGTCGTCCAAACAATTTGATATGATGGACTTAGGAGAATGTGCACACATTCTTGGGTTCAAAGTTATAAGGGATCGCAAGAAAAGAATGTTGTGCCTATCTCAAGCTTTATATATAGATACAATCCTTGCCCATTTTAGCATGTAGAACTCCAAGAAAGGTTTTTTATCTTTTAGGCATGGAGTAGCTTTATCTAAAGAGATGTCTCCGAAGACATCAAAGGAGATAGAGGACATGAAGGCGGTTCCTTATACTTCGGCTGTGGGAAGCCTAATGTATGCAATGTTGTGTACGAGACCTGATATCTGTTTTGCCGTGGGCATGGTTAGAAGATATCATAGTAATCCTTGACAAGGATATTGGACTAATGTAAAGCATATATTGAAGTACCTGAGAAGGACTAGAGATTATATGCTAGTTTATCAAGCAGACGATTTGCTCCCTGTGGGTTACATGGATTCAGACTTCCAATCAGATAGGGACAATAGTAAGTCTACGTCAGGCTATGTGTTTACTCTAGGAGGTGGAGCCATTGCATGGAGGAGTGTTAAGCAGAAATGCGTCTCGGACTCAACCATGGAAGCTGAGTATGTGACAGCCTCTGAGGCAGCCAAAGAAGCTGTATGGCTTAGGAACTTCCTAATGGACTTAGATGTGATTCCTGGTTTGCCCAAAATCATCACAATTTATTGTGATAATAGCAGTGCAGTTGCAAACTCGAAGGAACTACGAGCCCATAAGGCAATTAAACATATAGAGCGCAAGTACCACCTGATACGAGACATCGTCAAGCGAGGAGAAGTTGTCGTCACCAAGATTACATTAGTAGATAACATGGCAGATCCTTTCACTAAGGCCCTTCCGACGAAAGCTTTTGATCGGCATGTGGAGGGTATGAGAATCAGATGTATGGCAACAGATATGACAACTTAGTCTTTTAGTATAAGTGGGAGATTGTTAGAGTGTATACTAAAAGCCTAGCTTTTGTAAACATTTATTTTTGAAATAAAAGAATCACATTGGTCAATATCTACATTTATTGAATGTAATTGATCAATTAATTTATATAGTATATAACATGGTGTGTGGTGTCACACTCAGAAGATCATGATGTCGGTTCTTTATAAATTATAAACAGTTGCTCGCGACTAAGATGGAAAGGAACAAACCATTAGAATAGTCGTAGTGTAATTAAGCATTGGTTTATCTTGACTAATAAATTACACTGATACACTCTAAGTGTAATGAGTAGGACCATTTTAGGTAAGTTCTTTTTTACTGACTAAATAAAAGAACTAGACATTAGTTATTATGGAAGTGTGTTCTCTTAATCCTAATATAAAAACAAGCACATATATTTAGTATTTATTTCTTTAACTTATCAAAGGGTGAGATTTAGCTCGATAAATCAATAGGCCCGATAAGTTGGGAAATGATATTACTTATAGTGTGTGTTGTTGTTTATAGAAGGAATCTGTGTCCTAGTTATCTAGGTTGAGAATGTCCCCACGAGAAGCTCATAAGGATTGTCATGTTAAACCCTACAGGTGGACTTAGTCCGACATGACAATAAGGTTGAGTGGTACTACTCTTGGACTCAGATATTAATTAAGTGAGTTGTCAGTAATTTACTTAATTGGTGGACATTCGTTATCTTAAACACAGGGAGACTAACACACTCATAATAAGAGGGAGCCCATAATGTAATTTGGGATTGGTGCAGTAGTGCGATAATAATTCTCTAGTGGAATGAGTTATTATCGATGAACTTGAGTTGTGTGTTCGGGGCGAACATGGCATACTCAAGCTCATCGGAAGGCCAAAGCCAATTTTTCCTCTAGGTCCCTGCCGTAGCCTCATTAAACCCTCAAGTCCATCCGAAGAAAGGTCCATCTTGGTGTCCAAGAAGGGGGTCGGTCCATTGCTTGGTGACCAAGCAATGGCCGGCCACATTATCCTCTTAAGGGGTCGGCCCCTTGCTTGGTACCCAAGCAAGAGGGGGCCGGCCACATTAATTCAAACAAGGAGGGGTGTTTTGAATTTTTAAAATCTTCTCTTTGTAGAAATCTACAAGTTTTAAAAGAGAGATTTTAAAATATAAAACTTTCCTTATTTGAATCAGGCCAGATGTTTTAAAAGAAAGTTTAAAAGTTTTAAAACTTTTCTTTTTTTAACCATTCTCATGGTTTAAGAAAAAAAAAGGAAGAGAAGTTTTAAAATTTAAATTTTCTATCACCATGTTAAAAAAGGATTTAGGCCACCTTGCTTGGTGCCCACAGATAAGGATTTAGGCCACCATGTTAAAAAAGGATAAGGGCTTATAAAATTTTATAAAAAATTATTATTCCTTTTTCTTTGATGAGGTGGTCGGCCACCTTGCTTGGTGCCCAAGCAAGGGGCCGAACAATAGGATTAAACCGAATCAATGATTGGTGATTAATTCAATCAAAAGGAAAGAAAAGGAAAAATAAAAAGGGAAAAGGAAAAAACTAGAGGAAGATTTTAATTTTTGTAAAAAGTCTTTCCTTATTTGCCTTGGGCAAGTAATATAAAAGAAGGGGGAGGGGAGGCCTCATGATACAACAATTCTTATTCTCTTGCTTGGAGATCTTGGTGTGGCCGGCCCCTCTCTCCCTCTCCTTTCCCTTGCTTTTTTTTTCTTGGCGGTGGTGGTGGCCGAATATTAGAGGAGGAAGAACAAAGCTCTTTGGGTGGTGTTCATCTTGGAGGATCGTCGCCCACACGACGTCCAAGGCGAGGCGAGGAATATGGCAGAAGATCTCGAGGTCATTAGCATACAAAGAGAAGGTATAATTAGCAATTGTTTTCCGCATCATGCTAGTTATTTCTCTTTGTAAGAATTCCAAACACAAGAGGCATTAGATCTAGTTTTTCAAATTTATTTTTCGAGTTTGTGTTTTTTTTTTGTTTTTCGAATTTGTAATTCGATTGTTCTTTTTGGTTAAACCTATAGTTATTCAAGGAAATTAAATAATAGCTTTCCTTAAAAGGATTTGTCTAGGCGGTGTTGGTTGCTTCCATATCCAAGAAGGCTATGTGCCTCGCCATGCAGTTCTGGAAGCCAATTTTGTAAATTAATATTTAATGGAATTAATAACATAGGTGGATTTGGATCAATAGTGTTAAGTTTCACTTGCGATCCAAATCTAAACCATCAAGAATAGATAAGTTAAATTTGGAATCAATGATGTTAAGTTCCGTCTGCGATTCCTAATTTAACCTCTAAAGAACACAATAGGTTATTTAAGGAAAGGTTCGACACTTGTACAAAATTTTTGTACAGTGGAACCTGTATGATTTTCCTAGGACTAACCAACACATGGTCCATGGTCCATGGCGTCTTCTCCCTCGCTGCAAACAAGCCTTTCTTTCACCCCTCTTACTCTCGCACTTCGCCTTTATCTCTTCGTGTATGTGGCTCTTCCCTCCACTAGAGCCTTCCTTCCTCACGGAGGAGTGGTGCCGCGCTTGGTATCCACCTCATCAAATGGGAACCCTCCTCTCCATCTTTAATCCATTCTCCCCATTGGAAACTTACTTCCTTTATGATTTTTCCCTCGATTTCAGGTAGCATTGCAAGATGATCGGGTCCTCATTCGTCTGGAGGAGCTTCCTGAGGTTTTTTCTCTTCGTTTCTATGGTTTTTATTTCTGTTCCTGTTGTTTAAGCTACTACAAGCTCTGGTGTCATCGTTCTCTATGATGATAATTTGTGTTCTTAATTTTTCCTTACATAGAAGATGAATATTGAACTTTAGATAGGGAAGACAAGTAGTTTTAACAAGAATTGCAATTTAATCTGTAAATCCTTGGTTTTAACTAAAATGTTGTCTCTTCTTTCGGAATATGCCTACGAACTTCTCGATTTGATTATGTTGACGAACGCATAATTGTCTTAATTGTCTCTTTTTAATGTCTAATTTTTAATAAGTGTATACAAAATTATGTTTTTCTAGGGTATAGTTGTTAGGTTATGCCATAGGTACATGGAATTTAGGAGAAAGAGAAGCCACCATCAAATTTCTTTCGTAAATTCAACAAGATGCTAAGTTTGTTACTCAATGCAATTATTTTGTTCTTCATGCTAATTGGTAAAGTTCTTCATGCTTAGTTTGCAATTACTTCCAAAGTCAGTTGTAAAATTTGAACATTATTTACTGGGTGAGGTAAGAAACAATATATTCATCTACTTATGTTATTTATCTGCCAACAAATGACTATCCTGTTAGTTAGAGCCCTAGAGCCAATTATTTGATGATTGTATTATGGACTTATTGTGTCATATTCTTATATATAAATAAAGGCATTTGTTTTTTGGTTATTATACTTACTTATATTAGTGTCAAATAAACTAAGTATAATAGCGTCCTTGAGTAAAAGGTTCTCACCTATATCAATCGGTTAGTTGAACCGATAGTGAGATGATATAGGGAACACTACTCTTAATTATTCCTAGTTGAGTGTTAACATTCAGGGACAATGTTAATGCAATAAGACTAGCATGTAGGTCAACTCGATGACTTGATCTCACAAGTCATGGATATAGAGATATCAAGTTGACACATTGATAAGCATTGGAGAATGTACACTAAATGACCCGCCATGAGAAAGTATCATGGATCATTATATGAGTGTCATATACTTTCTCATGTGGCTATTAGTATGACTACTAGTCCTTAGACCTGAAGTCACCATGGATCCCTACATAAGGAGTTATGTACTTTGGTTTCGTCAAACGTCACCCGTAATTGGGTGGACTATAAAGGTAATTACTAGGTATGTAACGAATTATGCAGAGGGATGTTAGTGATGTAGATGAGATCTATCCCTCCTATATGACGGGAGCGACATCGATATTCTTGATAGAGTGAGACGACGAAGTACATGGCCATGCCGAAATGAGTCAATATGATATATTGAGCTCATTTGATTTAGTGAGTATACTTGGAGTTCAAGATTTAGATTGATTAGAGGATGACACAGTCTATGCCTCACATTGATCAATCTAGATGTCTAGGATAGAAGGACACTTGTCATATATTGTGAGGAGTCACAAGGTGATGTTGGATCTCAACATTCTTGTAACATTGGGTAGTAATGATGTATTACTAGATACCGCTCATTAGTTATGCCCCTAAATGGGTTTAGGGACGTTGCCAACGTTACAAGAACTTATAGGGTCACACACTAAGGACAATTAGATGGAGATTAGGTTCATATGATGAACTAAGAGGATTAGATTCATTTGATGAATCAAATTGGATTAAGAGTAATCCTAATTGGGCTAATTGAGTTGGACTCAAGTTGATTCATGTGTTCAATGAGTCTAATTTAGATTATGACTCATTAAATCAATTTAATTAAATGAATTAGATTCATTATATTAAATTGTCTTAATTAAATGGTTGGATTAGATCAACCATGAGAGAGATTAAGTCAAGTTTGACTTGACTTTTGAGGAAGATGAAGAGTCAAGTTTGACTTGACTTTATGCCACCTCATTGGTGAGTTGGCATTGAGTGGGCCAATGATGATGCTCCACATCATCATGGTTGCTTAAGTGGGATGCCACCTCATGGGAGTTACCAAGAGTTGTGACTCTTGGCATTCCATGGAGGTTACACATCCTCTTAATGTGGCCGGCCACATCAATTGGAGGAATAAGTTTCATTTTGTGAATTATTCTCATTGATTCATTCATCTTCTTCTTTGCTCCATTTTTCTTCTCTCCCTCTCCTCATCTTGCCGAACCCAACTAAGGTGCTAGCACACTTTTGTTTGGTGATCTCCTTCTTGTGTTCGTGAGGATACTTCTAGAGTGTTGTCTATTTTGACAACCTTGAGATCCGGCACCATTGGACGAGCGGGATTCGCGTAGGCCGCGCATCAAGGTTATATTCTTTGTTTCCCTTTGTAGATCTACTGTAGATCGAGGTTTAGAAACTCGTACTCGTAAGTTTTCAAAATTTTTTACTTCGCACGGATCCGTGGCTGGGGGTTTCGGGGTTTCCGCGACGCGAAAAGCGGTTTTCGTGGCCCAAAAAACCCAACAGTGGTATCAGAGCCACGTGCGAAGACTTGTACAAGTTTATTTTTGATTTTTATGAAAAATATAGCTTCTGTTATTTTCTGTAAATTTAGGTTTTTTATGGTTTTTATGGGTAATTTTCTCGTAGAAGCGAAGCACAAGTGTTTCGGCACTTGTAGGCTTCGGCTACCGGGAAGTTTTTTTTTCAAAACGGCTTGGTTTTGCCCCAAATTCTTTTGGGACAGTGGGCTAAGGCGCTGTAGGATCGCTAAAGAACCCTCGTGATGGTTAGATCGTGGGTAGGGGCGTTGCCCCTGGCCCCGCAAGGGGATTCATTCTGTGATTGCGCCCGAAAACCGCTAAACGGGACCGCCGGGAAATTTTACTCGTAAAAATTGTAAAAATTAGTATTAAAATTACAGAAAATTATAGAAATTACATAATT
Organism: Zingiber officinale; assembly: GCF_018446385.1. Taxonomy (NCBI): domain Eukaryota; kingdom Viridiplantae; phylum Streptophyta; class Magnoliopsida; order Zingiberales; family Zingiberaceae; genus Zingiber; species Zingiber officinale. The sequence goes on along the minus strand of NC_055996.1, from coordinate 47,691,981 downwards.
TAGAATTATGTATAATTTGTGATAGTCATGGCCCAAAAGACCCAATTGGATTGGAATAAATGTGTTGTAATTCATAATACGACCTGCGTGCCGTGATGTGATGTGCGTGTTGTATTTTTATTCGCGACCTTCGCGTTGTGCCTTTCTCTATTTTATATTCTTGTTGTAAATTAATTTAGACTCGAATGTAACTCGAGTTTCAAAATTGTAATGTACGAAATTGAAGCCGTGGAAGGTCCACTCGAGACGGAGTTACGAGGAGCACTACAACAAAATCGCTCATAGACATCGGTTTTCCACCGGTGTCTATTTGATTTTCGACCGATGTCTATGAAGCCGATGTTAAAAGTCTGTCATTTTAGACATCGGGTTAAAACCGGTGTAGTATCACTTAACGACACTGTTTCATACACGGTGTAAAATCGATGTAATATTGTATGTTAATAACACCAGTTTTGGCAGCGGTAAATGACCGATGTAATATTACTTTATAACACCGGTTTTACATCGGTGGAAAACCGATGTAATATGTATTTTTTCTAACAACACAGATTTGATTTTAAAACCGACAATAACAAAAAAAAATACACAAATATTCACAAATTGTACAAATATTCTTCATTCAATAATATCCATAAAATACACAAATATTCACAAATTATATAAATAATCTTCTTACAACAATATCCATAAAATACCCAAACATTCTTTTTACATCAAAAGCTAGCTAATAAATATCAAAATTAAGGTAGAACATTCTTTTAACACATCAAGGTAGAACCGCACTTCAAATGTAATCTAGCATGCATTCAGCCCACTCGAACCGCACTTCATCAATTTCAACTCTGGAGTACTTGAGATTTGTAAACTGTAAAAACACATAAATCCACCATATGTCAAATAACTAAAACAAATGTGTACATGTATCAAATAAAATAGAATACTGAGTTTTTAAAGGCTGCTGTGCAAGATAACGAATATAACATAGAATCTAAAACTTTCATATATGACACTTAGTATATGCTGCTTAGAATATAACATAGATAATTTGCTCCTTCTAATTCAAGTGTACAAATTGATAAGAACCGACAGCATCATACAACAACTTACTAGGCATGATAATGGTTGAACAAAGAAATATGACTACACAACAAATCTAGTGAAGCATAGAAGAACAAAGCTACCTCTGATGAAGAGATATACTATTTATTGTACTACCTCTGATGCCATCTTGGTATCCTGAATATCCTGCACTAAGCCCCCTATTTTCTGTGATTTCTGCTACCAACCACAACAGCAAGGAATGCGGCAAGAAGGCAGCTGCCTCCTTAGTTCAAGACCCAAAACAGCAAGTTAGAGCTTCCTTTTGGGTCCATTCAATCCTCTAGTAAGTAGAAACTATTTTCCCTTTGGTTTATGATGGATTTGGAGTGTCTTGACCTAAGATATAATCCTCTTGTAGCCCTCTATATTAAAGGGCAACATACATGGAAAATTCAGCATATTCTTCTGAAGTCATAACAGGGTAGGTAAACTTTACTTGTAGTTTTTATTCATTTGCTTCATGTAGGAGTAGATTCTAGTAAATTCCCACACATTTAATGTTTAATGATCGGCTAGGGATAAGATTAGGGATCAACATGATCATTTCCTCCCTATAGCCATGTGGTAGAGGTCGAGCTTGTAGCCTAAATAATGTAGTTAGGGGTCTCTATCTGATTAATGAAAAACATGAATATAGGTAAAAACAAAAGAGGTGAGTAAAATAATGAAGAGGGGTTAAATCATAAAAACAAAGAGTTCCCTATTCTTGAGGTACCCACAGGCATATTGACACTCACTCTTACTTCTAGTTGAACTTGAAATTCATTGGTATAGCTAAATATGGTAATGGGTACCCTTTAAGTTTGATTACCCATTTATCTTAATAGGTTAGGTTAAATTTGAGTATCAATGTGTTAGATATTTAGAGGAAGTTGAGCAGGTTAAAAATGTAATCAATACTTTAATCCTAAGGTTACCATTTAAGATAGCTTATCCAGCCACTCTACTCACTGCAGCTCCTAATCTCTAATTCCTTTCTTCTTAGGCAATCATTTAGTCTCCAACTAGTATCTGGTTTGTAACAAAAGCATAACATCTAGTTTGTAACTTATTTTAGGCAAATAAAGCAACCATATAAGCTTATGAAATGAGAGAATGCTACACTCATTAATGGTTGCATAAGGATTGCTTAAGTCAACATATAAATTTTCTTTAATGGGATGTAGGTCAATTAATATGGGTTGTTTAATTCATGTGTTTTATGTTGTGTGAATTGCTTAAGGTCATCCCTAAGCTACTGTACATGCTATGTCAGAGCTAAATTCGTCCCAATTTGTGTGGGTTCTTTTCTCCTTTTCACCTAAGCCATATGCATAAACCATGTACATATTAAGTAGAAGCAACTAGTTTTCACTCTTATGAAACAAAACATCTAATGCTTTTTGTAAACATTTACATGCTATCAAATTAAGAGTGTCAAGTTTTGATTGGAAGTGTGGATGTTTCCAGCGGTATACAGCTTTCTGAAGAATCAAACATAATCAGATACACCGCTACAATGTGATAGTGTACATAAGCAGATCACGCATAACAAGCCACAAGTCCTATCAATCTACCATTAATTATGTACTTACATTCATAGTATTGGTTCAAGTCATATCTAAGTTCATGTCGATCTCTTCACATTTATAAATTTTTCAAATAATTAATATTAGCTTCTGCAAATGATGTTGCCCCTACAGATAAAAACATTCATTGGACAATAAAGGTTGAGAAAAATAACCACCTCAAAGTTTCCTTTCAGTTCTGATTCGAGCTTTTTGGTGAGACTCTCGTTGTACAATTCCTCGTAAGCCAACTGAATCTGCTTTCTTTGGGTGGCATTTCTTTGCGCTAAAATGTTGATCAGTGTCTTCTCATTAGTTCCCCATCCTAACACATAGATGTCGCGGTAAGGCTATTTAGCTTATACAAATTTTGCTTCACTATTTCTTCATAAATTTATATATGCTATTCAAAACTAGTGTATCTGAGCAAGGTATCGAAATACACTGTAGAAGAACTTGCATCTCTCTTATGCACAATGACATTATATGAGGCCTTGATGAACCCATTGCTAGACATTAGGCTTCAAAGGGACAAGGCTTCAGGGATGGACAAACAGAACACTTTTGCAAACTCTTACAAGGAGATTTCCAAAGAACATAACAATACTAGGAAACATAAATAACACATGGAAATGAAGACTATAATCTCTGTGCTCCTCTTTTATGAGTTTCATTATGGAATATCACATTATCAAAGGTTTGAAAAATCAATCTTCTATCAATTATTAAAAGAAGAAAAAATCTATGTAAATCAATTGGACAAGAAGAAAACAATTTCAGATATCAAAACAATTATTTGCCTGATCCATTAAATAAAAAAAAAACTCATTTCTTGAAGATTTCTTCCTTGGTCTATGTTATGATCACAAAAACTATCAGAGATAACAAGTTCATATCACTTAGAAAGATGAAACCTCTCTATTTTCTGGGAAATATGTAGATTTATTTCTGATCGGTGTTAAAAAAAAGTAATCTTGAACTCATAGAGGAATGATCTAAGCATTAGATCTGCATACAACTATGTGCTATTGCTACAGATTGCTGATCGGCATAAAAAAAAGTCATCTTGAACTCACAGACAAATGATCAAGCATTAGATCTACAGATACCTCATTAGATCTAATGATCAAGCATTAGATCTACACTCATTAAGATAAGATCCATATAGTTAAGCCCAAATAATTAAGACAAACACATCACGATTAACATGATAAAGGTACAAATAGTAGCCACTTGATTGCTTTGAAAACACTCCAAAATTCTAGCCTTCAATCTGGAAGAAAAACAAGAGTTGCAAGGATCTTCAATGGTTACTTTGAACACTACATTTCATTAACTTAAACAAAAAATCAGAGTGGTTTTATTATTTTTAATATTTTTATACTTATTCAGCTTTTTCATATTTTTGAAATGCTTCATTATTTTTAATTTTTTATTCAGTTTTTAAGTGAATGAATGGGATGAGAAAACGACGATCGATATTCTTCTCCCACCTTTGTAGCTAAGACAATAAACAGTGAAAGTTTAAAAGAAGAGCTTGAAAAATGTCCCAACTTTTTCTTCATTTTTATCCATCTACCACTCTTTTAAGTTTCATAATGTACAAACAAATTTCGCTTTAAACTAAGAGAAAACTTACCGCGTGTGATAAATAAAAAAAATATTAGTAACAAAAAAGAACCTGAAAGGCTCTGAAAGTCTAGAATTCTGGCAGCAGCCATCCAGCTCTGTTAGTGCTTCTTCAACACGATCACCAAGCAGATGTAGCTGCATATAAAGAAATGTTAATTAGGCAGCATACACAAAAGAAAATTTGCAAAGAACCCAAATAAGGGGTTTAATAATGCTCATCCAGCTAAATTGGTATATAGTTAGATGCACATCAAAGGGTAAAATTGAGAAATCCGTAAACGATGCTGCAGGGGAAAATTCATTGAGTGGAAATTACCCAAAGATTTCAAATCAACTTCTCACGAAGACACAAATTCGACTCTAAATCATTCCGAAACCCTCCAATTAGGAACCAAAACTTCAAGGAAAGCTCGAATCACTTCTGACCTCTCTGTGACCCATTCTAACAAACAGGTAACGTGCAACTCTCTACAACTTGTTCATCATGGAAAACACAACACAACTCAACCTCAAATCATCGAACACCAGCCAAAATCTCTAGGAAAACCTACTGTGAACACATCAGAAATCACTGTCAAACAATTTTGGGTAACATACGCAAACCAAGCAGTAACCTTCAACCGAAACCTCCAACAAGAACACATCCCACCGAGAAGAATCCAACCCGAATCGTATACAAAGAAAAACCAATCAAACACATCCACAGAAGAGGAAAACATATCGAAAGCGTCTACAAAAGAAGTAAATCAAAACATCTCCAGGAAGAACAATCAAAGCCTTTACCAGAAGAAAACCAATCGAAATCCATACCAAATCCTCACTTTCTATAGGTTTTCCACCCCACTATACCTCATGGATTTCGAGTTATCACAGGTAGATACACTTTCCTCTTTCTTCTTCGTCTCGCCTCCACTCGTCCTCGCGTTGTGCCCCGTCAGCTGTGGCGCCGCCTGCGAAGCTCAGCTAGGCAGCGAAATGGCGCGACGAGTGGCTCTGTCGACTCGGGAAAAATGGAAAGAAGAGAAGGGTCGGCGGAATCGGGCAGGGAGATGTGACGAGGAAATGAACCCACTGTTCAAAGGGGACGGCGACGGCGAGAAATCGAGGGAGTGGAAGTTGAGGCGGCGCCAGCAGCTAGGGTCGAGGGAGGCGCGGTACCAGGACTTGCAGACGAAGGGGACGGCGACGGCGAGATCTCCGAGGGCGAGACGGCGGAAGGGGAAGAGGGAGATGAGGCTGAGGTTTAGGTTTATGCTGAGAGAAGGTGCACGATATTGGTTTAGGTTTGGAGGGAATTTAGTGAAGTCTTGTAAATTTTGGCCGGTGAAAAAATTAAATTATTTAAGAAGGGGTTTATTAACATCGGATTTTAAAAACCGATGTTAAAATCGATGTCTATTAACCAAAAAAAGGGCGCTCATAGACATCGCCTAAAAAACCGATGTCTATGAGCTAAAATCTGCGCTCATAGACACCGGTTTTTAGAAAAACCGGTGTAAAATACTCAAAGACTTCGGTTTTAGCCTAAAACCGATGTTGTTCCACTGATGTCTATGAGCGATTTTGTTGTAGTGGAGCAACACAAGGTGGTCAAAGGGAGGAGCTTGAGAAGCCATTGACCCTAGGTTGACCATCCGATCTTCTCATTGGCTTGAGAAGATCGTAGTAGGGCCATGAAAAATCATAAATTAATTTAATTAATTGCTTGCGTATATGTGATGCATGATTAAGTAATTAATTAGTGCCTAACGATTAGATTAGATCTAAGTCGTGCACATGATGAACCCTTTCGATTAGATTAGATCTATCGAGTATATGATGCGCATCATCGTTTAGATTAGATCTAAATCACGTCAACTCTAATGTCTACCGTGCCGTGATACCTATCACTACCTCGATCACATGTGTTGATGAATCTGCAAAGCAGAGCAACACATATTATCTTGGTAGGGTACGGAGGGACAATCTTGGTCCCCCTTATCAACGCATGGGTGAATACAAACTCAATTAGATTGAGTATTCCTAGTTAACTCGGTTGGATCGAGTACAACTATAGGCATTCTTCCAACGGTTGGAAAGATAGGACATAAATCACATTTATATTAATTCTTGGGCGTATTAGCCAAAGCTAACTCAAGTTTTAATATAACTGCGGATAATGATCCTATAAACAAGAGTTGCATAGAGATGTAATTGGTAAATCGTTACCTACCGATCATACTAAATCTTGGGCGTATTAGCCAAAGCTAACTCAAGGGTTAGTATGATGTGGATCTTGTCCCACATGAATTATAGAATTCAGTGGGAGCATCATTTAGTTAAAGGCCTAATTAAATGATTTAAAAGAATATGATATTTATTTTCTGCATTTTTCTGTTGTAGATAACCATGACGTCGAATACGAACTCCTTCTCCCTGCGTTCAGTCCTTGAGAAGGACAAGCTCAACGGAGTAAATTTCCTGGACTGGTACAGGAACTTGAGAATATTTCTCACCCAGGAACGTAAACTGTACGTTCTGGAGCAGCCCATTCTGGAGGCTCCTCCTGCCAATGCCACACGAGCAGATAAAGATGCTTACAAGAAGCATCAAGATGACGCATTATATGTGTCCTGTCTAATGCTCGCGACCATGAACTCTGAGCTTCAAAAGCAACACGAGTTAATTAGCGCTTACGATATGGTTGAACATCTTCGTCAACTGTATCAAGGACAAGCGAGACATGAGAGATTTGAGATCTTAAGGGCACTGTTTCAGTGCAAGATGTCAGATGGGGCTCCTGTAGGCCCATATGTACTCAAAATGATTGGGTACATAGAAAACCTACAGAGGTTGGGATTCCCGCTTGGCCAAGAGCTGGCCACTGACCTGATCTTGGAATCCTTGTCGGATAGCTATAGTCAGTTTGTTCTAAACTACAATATGAACGAAATTGACAAGCCACTGCCCGAGCTGCTTAGCATGTTAAGAACTGCTGAGCTGAACCTTAAGAAGGCAAAGCCCCACTCTATTCTGATGGTTCAGAAACACAAGGGCAAGGGCAAGCCCAAAGGCAAAGGAAAGTCCCAAGCCAAGGGCAAAGGCAAGGCACTGAAGCCTAAAGGAGGGGTCGCCAAGGATGCTACCTGCTTCCACTACGGTCAGACCGGGCACTGGAAGAGGAACTGCAAGGTGTACCTGGAAGATCTTAAGAAGAAGCGAAGTGAGACTTCCACTTCCGGTATATATGTTATAGAAGTCAATCTATCTATTTCTTCATCATGGGTATTAGATACCGGATGTGTATCTCACATTTGTACTAATGTGCAGGCGCTGAGAAATAGTAGGGCATTGGCGAAGGGCGAGGTGGACCTACGCGTAGGCAATGGAGCACGGGTTGCTGCTGTTGCTGTAGGGACTTGTTTTCTATCTCTACCCTCTGGGCTTGTATTAGAGTTGGATGATTGTTGTTATGTGCCTGCATTAACCAAGAACATAATTTCTGTTTCTTGTTTGGACAAGAAAGGTTTCTCTTTTATAATTAAGGACAAATGTTGTTCTGTTTATTTAAAAGATATGTTCTATTGTAGTGCACCTCTGATGAACGGACTCTACATTCTAGACCTTGAAAGCCCTATCTATAACATAAATACCAAGAGGTTCAAGTCAAATGACCTGAACCAAATCTATCTCTGGCACTGTCGCTTAGGTCATATAAATGACAAGCACTTATCCCAGCTCCATAAGGATGGTTTGCTGGACTCATTTGATTTTGAATCTTATGAGATGTGCGAGTCATGCCTACTAGGCAAGATGACCAAGACTCCCTTTAGTGGGCACAGCGAAAGAGCGACTGATTTGTTAGGACTCATACATAATGATGTATGTGGCCCTTTCAATGTCCCTGCTAGAGGCTGTTATAGGTACTTCATCACATTTACTAATGACTTTAGTGGATATGGTTATGTGTACTTGATGACACATAAGTCTGAATCCTTTGAAAAGTTCAAAGAATTCAAGAATGAAGTACATAACCAGCTTGGCAAGAGTATTAAGATACTTCGATCAGATCGAGGTGGAGAATACCTTAGCCATGAGTTTCGTGACTATCTAGCTGAGTGTGGGATTCTATCCTAACTCACTCCTCCTGGAACACCACAGTGGAATGGTGTATCCGAAAGGAGGAATCGTACCCTATTAGATATGTACGATCTATGATGAGTCACACAGATCTTCCGACATTCCTTTGGGGCTATGCTCTAGACACGGCAGCTTTTATACTCAACCGAGTTCCATCCAAGGCCGTGATAAAGACACCATATAGGATATGGACTGGGAGAGATGCCCAGGTGTCTTTCATGAGGATTTGGGGTTGTGAGGTATACGTTAGACGTCAAGTCTCAGACAAATTAGGACCCAAATCCGACAAGTGCTATTTCATTGGATATCCCAAGTAAACTAAGGGATATTACTTCTACATTCCCAATCAGCACAAGGTAGTTGTGGCAAAGACTGGGGTCTTTCTAGAAAGGGACTTTGTTTCTAGAAAGACTAGTGGGAGTACGTCCGATCTTGAAGAAGTTCAAGATGCGGATCATAGCACTGAAGCCTCGATAGAAGTTGAACTGGAACCACAAAGTGTTGTGGATGATGTTGTTCCACAAAGAGTTGAGGAACAACAACCAGTTCAAGTAGACATACCTCTTCGCAGGTCTGATAGGGTACGTCGTCAGCCTGAGAGATACTCATTTCTCTTGTCTGACCATGATGACGTTGTGCTCATAGATGATGAGCCTACCACCTATCAAGAAGTTGTGATGAGACTAGATTCCGAGAAATGGCTAGAGGCCATGGGATCTGAAATGGAATCCATGTACACCAACCAAGTATGGACTTTGGTTGATCCACCTGAAGGGGTAAAACCCATAGGGTTTAAGAGGGTCTTTAAGAGAAAGACTGACATGGATGGACTTATCTATAAGGGTCGCTTAGTAGCTAAAGGTTTCAAGCAGATTCATGGTATTGACTATGATGAAACATTTTATCCAGTAGCGATGTTTAAGTCCATTCGGATCATGCTTGCTATTACAGCTTACCATGACTATGAGATATGGTAGATGAATGTCAAAACCACATTTATGAATGGAAACCTACTCGAGAATGTGTACATGACACAACCTGAGGGTTTTGTAGATCCACAACATACTAGTAGAGTATGAAAGCTGCATAGGTCCATTTATGGACTAAAACAAGCTTCTAGGAGCTTGAATCTTTGATTCGATGATGCAATCAAACAGTTTGGTTTCATCAAGAACGAAGATGAGCCTTGTGTCAACAAGAAGGTTGTAGGGGATATAGTTGTCTTCCTCATATTGTATGTGGATGACATACTACTCATTGGGAAGGACATCCCTTTGCTTCAGTCTATCAAGACCTAGCTAGGGAGTTGCTTCTCAATGAAGGACTTAGGTGAGGCATCCCGCATTCTAGGAATACAGATCTATAGAGATAGATCTAAGAGATTTCTTGGCCTAAGTCAGAGTACATATATTGACTAGGTACTCCTTCGGTTTGCCATGCAGAACTCCAAGAAGGGATTTCTGCCGATGTCACATGGCGTGAGTCTTTCGAAGACTCAAGGTCCCTCTTCTAGAGAGGAGAGAGACCGCATGGATCAGATCCCTTATGCCTCAGCCATAGGATCTATCATGTACGGCATGCTATGTACTCGACTTGATGTCTCGTATGCTTTGAGCATGACGAGCAGATACCAGTCAGATCTAGGTGAAAGTCACTGCATAGCGGTCAAGAATATTCTTAAGTACTTAAAAAGGACTAAAGAATATTTCTTGATATATGGAGGCGATGACAAGCTAGCTGTAAAGGGTTACAGTGATGCCAATTTCCAGACCGATCAGGATGATTATCGATCACAGTCTGGGTTCGTATTTTGCATTAATGGTGGTGCTGTGAGCTGGAAGAGTTCGAAGCAGGACACAGTAGCTGATTCTACGACAGAGGCCGAGTACATTGCTGCATCAGAGGCAGCAAAGGAGGCAGTTTGGATCCGTAAGTTCATCACTCAACTTGGGGTGGTTCCCAGTATCACTGACCCTATTGAGCTCTATTGTGACAACAATGGAGCTATAGCACAGGCGAAGGAACCTCGCTCACATCAGCGGACCAAACACATACTACGGCGCTTCCATCTCATTCGAGAGATTATCGAGAGAGGAGATGTGAAGATATGCAGAGTACCTACAGAGGCTAACATCGCAGATCCCTTGACCAAGGCTTTGGCACAGAGGAAGCGTGATGGTCACACTAGGTCATTGGGGCTTAGAGCCTACACTGATTAACACTAGTGCTAGTGGAAGATTGTTAGTTAGAGCCCTAGAGCCAATCATTTGATGATTGTATTATGGACTTATTGTATTATATTCTTATATATAAATAAAGGCATTTGTTTTTTTGTTATTATACTTACTTGTATTAGTGCCAAATAAACTAAGTATAATAGTGTCCTTGAGTAGAAGGTTCTCACCTATATCAATCGGTTAGTTGAACCGATAGTGAGATGATATAGGGAACACTACTCTTAATCATTCCTAATCGAGTGTTAACATTCAGGGACAATGTTTACGCAATAAGACTAGCATGTAGGTCAACTCGATGACTTGATCTCACAAGTCATGGATATAGAGATATCAAGTTGACACATGGGTATGCATTAAAGAATGTATACTGAATAACCCGCCATGAGAAAGTATCATGGATCGTTATATGAGTATCATATACTTTCTCATGTGGCTATTAGTATGACTACTAGTCCTTAGACCTGAAGTCACCATGGATCCCTACATAAGGAGTTATGTACTTTGGTTTCGTCAAACGTCACCCGTAACTGGGTGGACTATAAAGGTGATTACTGGGTATGTAACAAATTATGCAGAGGGATGTGAGTGATGTAGATGGGATCTATCCATCCTATATGACGGGAGCGACATCGATATTCTTGATAGAGTGAGACCACGAAGTGCATGGCCATGCCCAAATGAGTCAATATGATATATTGAGCTCATTTGATTTAGTGAGTCTACTTGGAGTTCAAGATTTAGATTGATTAGAGGATGACATGGTCTATGCCTCACATTGATCAATCTAGATGTCTAGGATAGAAGGACACTTGTCATATATTGTGAGGAGTCACAATTAGTAGTCACAAGGTGATGTTGGATCTCAACATTCTTGTAACATTGGGTAGTAATGATGTGTTGCTAGATTCCGCTCATTACTTATGCCCCTAAATGGGTTTAGGGGCATTGCCAACGTTACAAGAACCTATAGGGTCACACACTAAGAACAATTAGATGGAGATTAGGTTCATGTGATGAACCAACAGGATTAGATTCATTTGATGAATCAAATTGGATTAAGAGTAATCCTAATTGGGCTAATTGAGTTGGACTCAAGTTGATTCATGTATTCAATGAGTCTAATTTAGATTATGACTCATTGAATCAATTTAATTAAATGAATTAGATTCATTATATTAAATTGACTTGAATTAAATAGTTAGATTAGATCAACCATGAGAGTGATTAAGTCAAGTTTGACTTGACTTTAGAGGATGATGAAGAGTCAAGTTTGACTTGACTTTTTGCCACCTCATTGGTGAGTTAGCATTGAGTGGCCCAATGATGATGCTCCACATCATCATGCTTGCTTAAGTGGGATGCCACCTCATGGGAGTTACCAAGAGTTGTGACTCTTGGCATTCCATGGAGGTTACACATCCTCTTAATGTGGCCGGCCACATCAATTGGAGGAATAAGTTTCATTTTGTGAATTATTCTCATTGATTCCTTCATCTTCTTCTTTGCTCCATTTTTCTTCTCTCCCTCTCCTCATCTTGCCAAACCCAACTAAGGTGCTAGCACACTTTAGTTTGGTGATCTCCTTCTTGTGTTCGTGTGGATACTTCTAGAGGGTTGTCTACTTTGACAACCTTGAGATCCGGCACCATTGGACGAGCGAGATTTACGTAGGGCGCGCATCAAGGGTATATTTTTTGTTTCCCTTTGTAGATCTACTGTAGATCGAGGTTTAGAAACTCGTACTCGTAAGTTTTCGAAAGTTTTTACTTTGCACGGATCCGTGGCTGGGGGTTTCTGGGTTTTCACGACGCGAAAAGCGATTTTCGTGGTCCGAAAATCCCAACATATCCTCTAAGATGCAATGCTCTTAATAGATACTATTGGTTGGTGCTGATGTCACTTAGGTTTAAGCTGGGAAGGTACATTTAAGTACATTTATTATGCTTATTCAAATCCAATATTTGTTATGCTTAAATTCATATGAGCACGAAGTAATTGTTTCTGAAGATAAATATAGTATTTTATATCAATGAGTTTGATTTTATATTGTTGTCAAAGCACGTTCCTTAGATATAATATTGCTGATAAGCTTGGAATTTCATTAATAATTTGCAAAATATCTGATAAGGGACTATGCTTTCATCAATTGTTGCTCACTAAAACATATATCTTACTGCTTTGATTGGACCCTTTCTCTTTTTTTTTTCTTCTTGATTTCTGTAGTTATTAACATATTCAAAAGGATATATGCTTCGTATGCCTTATTTTTAAAAGAGGTTTGATATTTTGGTGACAACATAGGAATGATAACAGATTATTCGACATTGTAAATACACCTTTTGTACATTTGAAGATATAGATATATTGACCTTAGGCAATGTTGACTAATAAAGGCCCTAGTTTATTATTAATTCATGGTTGATATATAATAGAGTGAAGCATGCACGTTTATTTGTTCTTTGATACAAAAATATGTATACATTCAATTTAAATCTAAAATTCTATATTTCCTTTCTTTCTATCCATTTTTGTTGTTGTTGTCTCTATCATCATAATGCTCATCAGGTTTTTTTTTTCAAAGTAGTTGTGGAATCTTGTACCTAAAAAATAAGTACCATTACTCAAGCAACAGGGCCTTGTTTTGCATGTGTTAAGTTTTTTGTTTGGGTCATTGCCCTCATTCAGAGTTTGCTTATAATTGCATCCCGTAAGCAATTAATTAGTCGCAGGGTAGGTTGGATGAGATCCTGCTATTTTCTTTTGTATCTTTTAGGTTTTCATGTTAGGAAGTGAATTAATTTGCGCTCCACATTCTTTTAGCTATATTGTAAATTTAGTGGTATTCTTCATCATCAAGAAACTATCAGATGCATATTTGTCCTCTACTTTGATCATCTTATCTATATTTTTTCATATTACCAATTCATATATACATATATCTCATATTCTTGTGCAGAAATACTTGACCGTTCTGGTGGCTCCCAGCCATTGCTTCCATTGACCGCCAAGGAAAAAGATCCAAAGTTTAGAGAAGTTAGCAAGTTACTGAATGGAAATTCAGTAAATGCTATTGATTGGGTATGACATATTTGATTAGAAATATTAGAGAACAATCTCTTGAACCGACCTTGTCCACCCTTTATTCGACCCTTTTCACTCCAAAACTTGCTCAAATTCAGGAGACTACTTCTATACCAGGTGACACCTTTGACCCCAGTTTCCTTATGTCTTTCTGGGGAGAATGTCCTTTGCCTACACATTGATCATCATTCTTCGTTTTCTCTTTACCCTCTGCTCAAGCTTAATTATCTTCAACATCCACTCCTTCTTATACTCTCCCCATATTATTAGGAGGTCAATTAATGAATACTTGGGGAGAGGTAAGACAACAACCTAGTGAGCTTAATCCCACAGAATTTGCAGATAGATTTTCATATGAACAAACTCAGGTAACGTAACTTTTAATTAACCATTTCTCCTCCATTTTGGATACTACTAACAACATATACTTTTCATCGTTGGGTGATGAGTATGAGTGTAGCTCAATAGTTGCATGATTTGGCTCAGACAAACGAGTCATTAAAGCAGCAAATTCCAGAGGCATCTTCTACCCATGTTTCTGAGTGAATACAAGAATTGTTTGCTGAACTCCAAGAGGCTAAGAAATTAGCACAAGTTGAGCTTGATAAAGTAACTCAGTGGCAAACAACCATAGGTAGTTTGGAATCCCAACTTCAATTTGAGACCTGTCTCCAACTATACTTGAAAACAAAGTTAGATGAATATATTACAGAGAGTCAACAGTTGTCCACTTAGTTGGAGACACTAAAATCTACCTATGTTTCTGAGTTATCCATCAAAATTTTTGAGCTAGCAGCTAAAGATGCCGAATAAGATTCTTTGCGTTCTACTTATACAAAAGCTCAGACCATGCTATCTACCAAAGAGAGTGAACTAACAAACACTAGGGCAGAATTGGAAGCCTATAAGGCAGGAGAAGATGCGCGATTTGAGAAAAGGAAGAAGCTACTCCTTACATCTCCTGAATTTAATGATCCTATCGCCATATCGATCACTAAAGCCTTCATATATGGAGCTGAAGGGGCCCTAAAGCAGTTAAAAGAAGGAGGCTACTTAACATCCCAATCCCCTACCAATTTCCTTCATTGTAGGAGATTACTAAAAAACCTCCCCTCTGATATTTTTCCCAAATGGATGTAATTTGTTATGTTTCTATTTTTTCACCATGCTTTTTAAAGAACATTTTAATAATTTGAGTATTAATATTTCTATATCTGCTAATAATTTATGTTTTTATAGACGAGCTAACATCTGGGCAAGAGAGTAAGACTTAACTAATTTTGTTTAAGTTCTATTTATCCTAACATTCGTTTGACCCTTGGCAACTAGCCGGGTTTACCTCTGCCCGAGTTTACTTCCGTTCGGGATTAAATGCATTCAGCATCCATCCGGTCTCTAGCGGCTAGCCAAGTTCACTTTCGTCCGAGCTTGTTCTTATTTATGCTTAAATTTTTCGATTCTCATGCCAAGCTGGACTGCAACTTATGTTGCCCGCCTAAATAGAAATTTAAGACTTCTTTTCTTCTAATTTTAACTTGACCTCGAGGTTTACACCCATTCTCGGTAATCATACTGATGCTTTGGGATGATGACCCATTACCTCGATTATTGATGTAGACATCTTATTGGTGACACGTGTGAGCATGATGTCATAAGAGCATCCATTTTTCTATGCCCACCGCCTCATCCAACCATCAAATGGTTCAAGGTTAATTCCTCCTTTCTCACTACTATGATCTGATAGTCTCCTCTGGTTAACCTTCTTAAAGAATCCTTATAAACATTTGGCCAAAAAAATCCTAAGACTTCCTCATTTTTCCTCTGACCCTTGGTTCCTCTCTTCTTTGACTCCAGTGATCCTTTCTCTCAAAGATGTCAGAGAATAGCGAGTGGTATGCTCAATGCTCTTCTAGTTTCACCATCGATGATGCTTATGACTTCCATATGAACTACGATGTTCCTTCCTATATAGTCATTCCAACCCCCGAAAACCATCCTCACTGTCCCTCACTAGAAAGCATTGTCGTCTTCAAGGAGCAAGTTGTGTCGGGCCTCCGATTTCTTTTACATCCTTTCTTCATTGATGTTAGTCAGTATTTCAACCTTCCACTACACCAACTTATTCCTCAATCCCTCAACATCTTAAGTGGTGTTGTTATTATTTTTCTATTACTAAATGCCCCCTTATCTCCTCATCTATTTTACTATTTTTCCTGTCCTCGTTAAATAGAGAATGATCTGTTTCAATTTCAGGCTTGCTCTATGGTAATTTTGTTTAATAGAATTCCACCCGAAGGGGAATGGAGAGATAAATATTTCTTCATACGTCTTCCCTCTCCTCCACATTATGCTCTAACCTGGCAATAGAGTCTTTCTCCTGTCCTTGACTTAGGCAATATTATCGCAGGTCCAACCTTTCGCACCTCTATGGAGAAACTAAAAGGTGTAAAGTTCAACTTACCTGCACTGACCATAGAAGGCTTATTATTCATTTTTGGACTTACTCTAGTCGACTTAGAACTAAGTGCTTCCTTTGGTGAGTGGATTTTTTTTTCCTTATAAATAATTGCTTATAATTTCTTAACCATTTATTATATAAGTCTGTAACCCTTACTTATTTTTATAGCTGAGGCTATTCTCCTAGCTTTTTGTATAAAAATATTCAGTTAATAAGAACAGTTCTAAACAAGTTAGGAGAAGATTTACTTAAGGAGCACCTCATGTTGGATTGGAAATTCGCTAGAGGAGGGTGAATAGCGATCGTCGAAAAACTTGATTTAAACTTTAAGTTATGCAGCGGAAAACGGAAGCAAAAGAAATCAACGCTAACACAAGTTGGTTTTACTTGGTTCGGAGCCTTCGACAACTCCTACTCCAAGGCCTACACTTGTCGAGTACTTTCATTGGGCAATTCACTAATAGTTTAAAAGGTTATAAATTAAGTACAAGAACTATATATTAAAATTACCGACAATAAGAAACTAAGTAAAGCTAAAGTCTGGTTGTCGGTGGAGCATAATAGCGTTGCGGGAGCCTTTTCGAAGCACCGAGCAAGAAGGAAGCTTGTAGTCATTGTTGATCTGAAGCTTTGGGTTGAAGGCCTTTAAATAGGTCCATTCTAGGCACCTGGAACCACTCCTGGCACTTGGACCACATGGCTCGGCCAATCAACGCGCTCCACATCAGCTTAGGGATAATTCTTCAGGTTCGGGCACCCGGACCGCTTGGGCTCCCACGACCTTGTCTGGGTGAGCCTAGTTCGGGCACCCAGAGTCTGGGTACCCTAACTCCTTTCATGCGGCCGAACCCCTTTTCTTCAGCTTCTCCTCCTACAAGAAAATGTTAGTCTAAGCAATCGAAAAATATATTTTATCCTGCAAAATAGAGTTAGCACAACATAATAAAATGTGAGTATTAATTAGATCCTATCTCCATGAGACTAGGACCTAGTCAAGATCTCAACTTAGATTTCTCAAATGGACCTAAGTTGGATCGACACCTATAGTTCCCTCAACGGGGAACACGTCCTCACTGGATCTCTTCTCCAGTTGCTTACCTTCACTTACCACTTGCAGTCACTTGACTTGCCTCTGATCCACCAGGTATTTCCACCAGTTGTTAGGTCCACAAACCCAACTAGACATCGACTAGTTGTCAGGTCCTGCGGATCTAACCAGACTTCTCGCTAGATATTGGGTCCCGCGGACTTATCTGGACTTCGCACTAGCTATCAGGTTCCACGAACCTAGTTGTATTTCAACATGGTATCAGGTCCTTCAGACCAGTCAACTCTTGCACACTTGGTAGAAGGATTAGACAATAAAACACTCTATGTTTAGATCCATTGTCATTCATCAAAATATGAGTTAGATCATTAGTGTAAATTGCACCAACAATCTCACTCTTTTTGATGCAATGACAAATTGGGTTAAAGTAAAAAAATAATAATATTGATACAAAGATATACAAATGATTAAATTTGTTTTACATGATTAATTTTGTTTGTTTTTCCACTTTAACTCTTACCCTCCCCTTTGGCATTCATAAAAAAAAAAACTAGGGTAAGAAAAATACACACATACAAATAATGCAGACAGTAATAAAAAAAATTGAATTCTTTGTATTTCTCAGACTTAGTTTGAAAACAAAATTTCCAAGGAAACATTAAAAATTTTAAAGTAAAAAGGATTTAGATTTTTAAATCAATACAAGAAAATTTCTATGTAAATTGATTTCTATATCAATAGAACAAATCGACTTAAGGAATTTTTTAAAAGTATTTTTGAAGTAAGAATTTTTGAAAAAATATTTTTCTAAGGAAACTATTTTAAGTTTGAAAAAAATTTCAACTTAAATTTATCAAAAATTTCTTAAGTAAGAACTTCAAAGTTATTTCAAAAGCTTTGCTAATGGAAATTATAAGGATTTTTAGGAAAGTACTTGTAAAGTAATTTAAAAGACTTTTTAAATTTACTAGAATATTTTTAAAAATATTGAATGAAGTTTTTCAAAAATATCAAAAGTAATGACTTTTCAAAACAATTTAAATCTATTTTTCTAAAATAAATATAAAAATATTTCTAAAATTAATTTTAAAGTAATTTTCTAAGAAGCATTTTTAAAGTACTTTTAGAGATTCTAAGATTAATTTTTAAAGTACTAAAAGAAAGAAAGATTAAGAAAGATTTAGAAAAATAAATTTTAAATTATTTAGACAAATTCTCTCCCTTAATATGATATAACAAAGTCATAATGGAATATCAAACATTTGGTAATAAGCAACAAAAAAATAAAAGTGACTAAAAGGAAAACTGAATATTAGTAATAGAAGTAAGAGTAAAACAACATCAAGTCTGTGTAAAGCAGGAAGTAAGAAATAGACAACAAACTAGCAGTCAAAAACTATGCTATTGCGAAGACGAGGAAGATGGACTAGAATCCCAAGAGCATAATAACTCTAGCAACTCAGCATGACAATCCTGGCTCTCCTGTCAAAGATTAGAGACCTCCTGGTGAAGACTTGTCATGGATCCCTCAAGTCTGGTAACTCAGTTGTTTAACGTATGAGGGATTGGAGGTGCTGGTGCCCTAAAGAGATCAGTGATATATGCATCTAGCTCTGCCTCCTCTCCTAGATATGGATCAGGTTGATCCTGGGCCTCAGGATCAAGCTGGGGTTGGACAGCTGGATTAGGTGGAGGCTGAGCGGTTGGGTCGGGATGGTATTGGGTCTCTCTCCTCCAGGACAAGACACCCACATCATCTATATGTACACGTCCTAAGGAGAAGTTCCTAGCACCTACCATGTCAAACTCATTTAGGGTTCTGACATCACCTACGGTGATATCAACGCCCAATGAGGTGATATAGGTGGTCAAAATATGGCAATAGGGCATGTGCATCCGTTGATTAGTGGTAATACCAATTGAATAGAGGATGGTATGAAATATGCGTAAACTCATGTCTATATCTAACCTATGACATAATGCATAAAGGAGAAATAAATAAAAAAGAATGCATCATCGCTATGTCGTGAGTAGTTAGGGGCAAAATGCTTGTGACTAAGACTCTATAGAGGACATAGTCTTAGACTCTCAGGGTGACTGATCTAAATAGGGTCACAGTCGGTAAACGCTGACCCCTAAAAAAATATGAATAGATCGTATCAAGTGTGATATGAGAGTAGGGATCGCCAAATGGTGGATCCTGAGGAGGGTAGCACTCATAGGGACATGCGGATGGACGTAACCCCCAAAAGTTTCAAATAATAGTGGGGGATAATGTCATATCTATACCGGCGACCCTAGTAGTGCAGGTAAGTGTAACGCCCGCGCTCCCTGCTAACCCTAAGGGACGGGGCTACGATACTCTACGTACATACTACAGCGGAAGACTTAAAAAAAAACATTTTCTTAGTTTAAATAAAACCGAACTACACTACTATGGTTTCCATAACATGATAACAAGATAAATAAAAACATAACATCAAGTCACCCATATAGTACTACAATTTACGAAACCAAAGCATAATTCTTAAAAGGTTCTTAAGCAGGTTCTTATTTGGTTGCCTAGCCACCGCCACACACATCTCCTTGCCTCTCCTGCTGCTCCTTTAGCTCATCCAGCTTTTTCCTTTATCTGCGGTACAAGGAAAGTAAGCTGTGAGCACTCATGGCTCAGTAAGTTCCTTTCCTACTCACTAAAACTGAAAATCATCATATGATCAAAGAATATCTCAACATAACATGATCTCAACTAGTCATGGCATAACATATCATACTCCTTAAGCATATCATGCAACATAACAAAAATCATAACTAGTCATGGCATATCATCTCTTAAAGCATAGCATGATACATAACATAATCATATCTAATCATGGCATATCATAGCATCATCATAAGGTAGCATGGCATATCAAGCATAGCATGAAACATAACATAATCATATCTAATCATGGCATATCATAGCATCATCATAAGGTAGCATGGCATATCAAGCATAGCATGAAACATAACATAATCATATCTAATCATGGCATATCATAGATCATAGCATCATCACAACATGATCATAAGGTATATGCAATATGATTTTGAAAACATGTATCCGAAAAACATGTGTATGTCTCATGATCTTTAAAACCATTTCTTCTTACATATATACTTGAACGTAATATCAACATATTGGGGATCCCGGCTTAGTACCACATACATACATAATGCGCGCATCCTAAGTAGATCCAAGGTAGCTAGTCTTGATTCTACTAGGAAACTAGGCCCGTAGCTCGACTTAGGGGCACGTAAGGAGCCCACCCTTTACTAGGCTCGTAATTCGACCTAGGGGCGCATAAGGAGCCCACCCTTTTGGTACAAGCCATCAAAGTAAAATACATGTCATACTTATACATATCATACATCATACAAGCATGCATCACTTAGGCATACATCATATAAAAGTATGCATCACTTAGGCATACATCATGTCATAAAGGTATGCATCACTTAGGGATACATCATATAAAAGTATGCATCACTTAGGCATACATCATGTCATAAAAGTATGCATCACTTAGGCATACATCATATAAAAGTATGCATCACATAGGCATACATCATATTAACATGCATATCATAAAAGCATACATATTTTAAGCAACTTTCAATAAAAACCCTTAACATATAAATGGATTTCTTTGGTTTCAAGTAACTTTCAAGCAAGAAAACCAATAAAAACCCTTAGTAGTTCATGGGAGAAATTTTGTACTAGTTTAGTTAAACAATATTTTTCCCTAACCTCCTTAACATATTTTTGGTCGAAATTCTAGGGTTAGGTACTCCTCTGATCAAGCATCATTTAAGTATAAGAACATGAAGAAAATCCTTCCTACATAGCATAGAAAGAATATCATGAAATAAGGACTTGTTTAAATCATCCTAGATTTGAAAACCCTTTCTTTAGCCGAATTTTCTTAAATTCTTTCCTAGGTTTTCTAATCTTTATAGAATCCGAAAATCACATAAAAGCCTTGTACCACAGGTGAGGGGAAGCTTACATCCTTTTCGCTTGTGGATCTAAGGTATGGTGATGGAAGAAGTAGCGTCTTCTTCTAGTTCCTTTCCCTTGATTCCCTTGCTAAGTCCTCCTTGTATCTTAGGCTTTCTTAGGAGAAAACCTTGGCTTTGGGGCCGAAGATGGAGGAGAGGGGACTGATGGTTTCGGTGAGGGAGAGGAAGAATGAGAGAAAATGAGAGAAAAATAACCTTCTCTTTTCTTGCTCCCTTTTATGTTAAGGGGGAAGAGGTAGCAAAATTGATTTTTGCTTTCCTTCTCCCTTAGCCTTTTTTTTCCTATTTCCTATTTATTTTATTTATTCATTTATTCTTACCATTCATGATGAAATAAGGGGGATTGAATCCTCTTAATTCCCTCTTTAAATTTTCGGCAAAAACAAAGAGGAAGAAGGAGAGAAAGGGAGGAAGACAAGTTGCCTTTCTCTTGCTCCTTTCTTGTTTTCTTTTGGCTAGCTTTTACTCTTACCTTTATCATGAGTTTCCCTCCTTTGTTATCAACATCTTCTCTCTATCCCAATTGGTTTCTACTAATTAATTCTATGAAATATAATATAAGAGGTTCATGGTTCAATCCTTGACCTCCTCTTCTTTTTATTTCATTTTATTTCTTTTTGCTTCAACTCACTTCCTATTATTTTTCTAAGGAAAAATCCCACATTCATATATTTATCTTACAAACTTAGTGGGTATTACAGTAAGATCATCGACTCTAACTAGTTTGTTATACAACTCAGTACACATACCTTTGTTAACTAAAGTAGAGCAATAAACTAATCACCGCAAGCTATAATAATCAATAACCTCTACAGAAGGAATGCATGATCGCATGAAAAAGTATTTATCTAAAAGTCTAGAAGGTATAGGAACGTATATAGTAGAAGAAAACCTAATTCTAAGTTCATCAGTGGGGAACGTAGGGTCTATACTAGCAGTCGAAGGGCCAGCACCAGGATGTAATCGTTTCCTAATTAACAAAAGCATCCTAATAAAATACTAAAACAACTAAAACAAGCAAAATAAAGTTTTGAAAAAAAAAAAAATTATCGAGGTAACATTAATGGTTATAATAAAACTAATGACCTCGTTTGATCCGCAATAATAGCGTAAAAGATGATTTTTTTTATTATTTACTTTTTTTTCTTTTACGGTAAAGTCCGTTGAGGGGCCCTTGCAAAAGAGAAAAGGAGAAGGTGCAAGTGGAGGGGGTGCCCCCTACTGCCCTTTTATAGGGCATTCCGGGTGCCCAGACTTAGTCTAGGCGCTTGGAGGGAGGCGGCGAAGTGGGGCGCCTTGATGGGGGTCTGGGCACCCAAATCTTGATACTAGGGGCGCCCAACCCTAGTTTTGGCCTCATGTGCAATTTTTTTTAAGTTGATTAGGAATTTATTAATTTAAAAAAAAATAATTTAAGGTTAAGTTAAGAATTTGATTAAGTTAACAAATTGATTCAAGTTAAAAATTTATTCAAGTTAAATTATTTAATTAATTAATTAGGTTAAATTAGAAAATTTATTTAAGTAAAGAAAATGATTAAGTTAAGTAATTAATTTAAGTTAAATAGTTTAATTAAGTTAGGTATTAAGTCAAATTGGGAAAAAAGTGATTAAGTTAAATGTTTAATTTAGTTTTTATAAATTTAATTAAGGTTAACGATTTTAATTAATAGTTTTGATAGATTGATTTGTTAAATAAGTTAAGAGATAATTAAGTTAGGTCAATTCTTTAATTTAAGTTAAGAATTAAGTGAGTTTAAAATTTTGATTAAATTAAGAAATTAATTTAAGTTAATAAGTGTTTTAAGAACAAATTAATATAAGTTACAGTTAATTTCAAGTTGTGAACTTAAGTTAATTAACGCAGTTTAGAACTATTGTTAAATATTATCTTAAGAAGTTAATTGAAGATTGATTTTAGAAAAAGTATGAATTAAGAATTATTTAATGGTTAACTAAATTGATTAACTTGAGGATTAATTAATTCAAGTTTAAAAGTTATTTTGAGTTAATTTCATTAATTAATTAATTAATTTGAGTTAGTAATTGATTAAGTCAAAGATTAAGTTAACTTAGGTTTCGAAACTAATTAAGTTAAGAATTTAAGAAGAGTAGTGGTAATAAAAGCTTAGTTAAACATACTCATCTATTATTGGTCCTTAGTTGTCTAACCCTTGGTTACTGACTAACTATCAAAAGATAGGAGTGTTTACCTAGTTAATCAAATCAAGTATTTATATCCAATTAGATATTTGCTAAAAAAAATGACTACTTGATTTGATCAATATACTGATGTATTTTTTGCCCAGACTTATGTTGATGCACTGATATAAGCATCTGAAGTCCAGACAAAATGCCTACGTATCTCACACCATTCTATGTTTATAAATACACAATAAATGTAACCTAGTGTGTTTGTAAGATGCTTAATTTCTAGATCTATAGGATCATACTTTCTAGGGGTTTGATCTAGGCTAAGGACAAAATAAATTTTGGAACACTAACAGAATAAGAAATTTTTAGAGAACATAAATAATTTTCCTAGAATTTAAAAATTATTTGAATAAATATCCTCCCCCTTAATCTATGATTTTTCAGACACAAGCAATATCTTGAAACTTATTTGCAAAAAATTTTAATGAATTAATTATTTGATTTCAATTTAATTATTTAGATTTAATTTAGTTTACTTTTAAATTATCCTTATTCATCTCACCAATTTAAATTTTCAAGCAAAGGGATCCTATGGTTTTGTGAGATAAGTTAAGTTGTATTTCAGGGTTTGCTTTAACTTGTGTTAGATTCAAATTTATAGTCCTATCCACTGAACATAATAACAAAATTTTGTTTTAACCAGCTAGGATTGGTAAGGGATAGCTTTAGTTAGTTCCACTAAGACAAATGCACTAGGTCGAAGCCATATCTTCCTAGACATGCATAGACAGAGATCCTTAACCTACTATCATCCAAAACTTCTCCAGTGCTATTTTTTCAAGTTAAACTTTTGTCCCTTTTTAATCTAATCCTAATTACCCTGCTAGGTAACCTATTTTTTTAGAGGTGCTAACTAATTTGGAGCCTCCTCTAAATTATTGAACATTCAGTTTTATGTTTTAGGTTTATGTCGATTACTTTTGTAGTTATAATGGACTTGATGATAATTTGAGTTTGAGTTAGTTTTGTAGTTATTTAATTTAAATTTATTTTTTCGATTTGGATTTGATTTAGTTGATTTTGTTTTACGTTTTAGATTTTGGTTTGGGTTAGGATTAGATGGATTTATGTAATGAATTTCGTGTTTCGGTACATAGAATTGATTGAGTCCTACTTGCGTGGTTAGACACACGTTTGGAACCCAAGCTTTAATTAGATTTTTGTTTTTATTTATTAAGCTGGACTTGTATCCGAGACCAAACTTATTGTTAGCTAGAGCCCTAGAGCCAATCATTTGATGATTGTATTTTGAACTTATTGTATCATATTCTATATAAATAAAGGTATTTGGATTTTGGTTATTATACTTACTTGTATTGGTGCCAAATAAACTAAGTATAGTAATGTCCTTGAGTAGATGGTTCTCACCTATATCAATCGGTTAGTTGAACCGATAATGAGATGATATAGGGAACACTACTCTTAATCATTCCTAGTCGAGTATTAACATTCAGGGACAATGTTAATGCAATAAGACTAGCATGTAGGTCAACTCGATGACTTGATCTCACAAGTCATGGATATAGAGATATAAAGTTGACACATGGGTATACATTAGAGAATGTATACTGAATGACCCGCCATGAGAAAGTATCATGGATTGTTATATGAGTGTCATATACTTTCTCATGTGACTATTAGTATGACTACTAGTCCTTAGACCTGAAATCACCATGGTTCCCTATATAAGGAGTTATGTACTTTGGTTTCGTCAAACGTCACCTGTAACTGGGTGGACTATAAAGGCGACTACTGGGTATGTAACAAATTATGCGGAGGGATGTGAGTGATGTAGATGGGATCTATCCTTCTTATATGACGGGAGTGTTGGAGTGTATACTGAAAGCCTAAGCTTTGTAAACATTCATTATGTATAAAGAATCACATTTGGTCAAAATTGTCTACATTTGTTTGTAGTTGTTCATTTAATTTATATTGTAGATAACATAGTATGTGGTGTCACATGCAGAAGATGATGTTATCAGTACCTTATAAATTATAAACAGTAGCTCACGACCAAAATCGAAAGGAACAAGCCATTAGAAGGTCGTAGTGTAATTAGGTATTAGTTTATCTTGACTATATAATTACACTAGTACACTCAGAGTGTATTGAGTAGGACCATTTGAGGTCGTTTCTTTTATACTGACTTTATAAAGGAACAAAGAACTCGGTTATTATGGAAGTGTGTGCTCTTAATTCTAATATAATAACAAGCATATATATTTGATATTTATTTCTTTAATTTATCAATGGGTGAGATTTAGTTCGATAAATCAATAAGTCCGATAAGTTGGGAAATGGTATCACTTATAGTGTGTGTTGTTGATTATAGAAGGAAACTGTGTCCTAGAGATACTAGGTTGATAATGTCCTCAAGAGGAGCTCATAAGGATTGTCATGTTAAACCCTGCAGGTGGACCTAGTCCAACATGACAATAAGGTTGAGTGGTACTACTCATGGATTTAGATATTAATTAAATGAGTTGTTAGTAACTCACTTTATTAGTGGACATTCGATATCTTAAACACAGGGAGACTAACACACTCATAATAAGAAGGAGCCCAAAAATGTAATTTAGGATTGGTGCGGTAGTTCAATAATAGTTCTCTAGTGGAATGAATTATTATTAATAAAATTAGGTCGTGTGTTCGGGGCGAACACGGGATGCTTAATTTTATCGGGAGACCAAAACCAATTCCTCCTCTCGGTCCCTATCATAGCCTCCTATTTATAGAGTACTATACCCACCTATACCCACCTTCTATACCCACCCAAAGGGGGCCGGCCATGCTAGCTTGGGAACCAAGCTAGGGCCGGCCTAGGTATAAATTGGGGTGACCGGCCCTATCTTGAACCCAAGCTAGTGGGGGCCGGCCAAATTAAATTAAAAAGGAATTTTAATTTTAATTTTTATTATGTGGAAGAAATAATTTATTAAAGAGAATTAAAATTAAAATATCTCTCTTATAAAAGATCTACAAAAGATTAAAGAAAGAGAATAGATATCTTTCCTTATTTGTAGATTGGTGAGATATTTTATTTTCTCTTTAAAAATTATTCACATGTTGTAAAATTAAAATTATAGAAATTTCCTTTTATCAACCATGAAGAGATTTTTGAAGAGAAATTTTATTTTTTAAAATTTCCGGAAATAAATTAGGAAGTTTTAATTTGTTGATTAAAACTTGTCTAAATTAGTTTCCCCTTTATGTGGCCGGCCAATATAGATTAAATTGGGAAATTTTATTTTATTTTTCTCAATTAAATCATGTCAAGGAAATTAAGGAAATTTTATTGTAATTAAATTTCCTAATTTGCCTAGGCCAAGGAATATAAAAGAAGGGCTGAGGGTGCCTTCATGAGACACAACCTCTATTATTTCTCTCCCTCTTTTCCTTGGTGTTCTGACCGGCCATCATCTCTTCTCCTCTTCCTCTTTGTGGTGGCCGAAAGTCTTTATTGCTTGGAGCTCTTGTGGAGGCCGGATACTACTTGGAGAAGAAGAAGAAGAAGGAGAGAAAGCTTGCATCTCTTGGAGCTTGGTTGGTGTTTTTCTTCTTCCTTGGTGAAGATTTCTTGTTATGGCCGAACCTAGTTAGGAGGAGAAGAAGGTGCTTGGTGGTTTCTCATCTCATAATATCGTTGCCCACACAACGTCCGAGGTTAGAAGAGGAATACGGTAGAAGATCAAGAGGTTTTTCTACAAGGTATAACTAGTAATATTTCTTTCCGTATCATACTAGTTATTTTTGGAAATAATACCAAATACAAGAGGCTTACGATTCTAGAATTTTGAATATGTTTTTCGATGTTGTGTTCTTTTGTTTTTCTTTTCCTTGTGACTTGATTGTTCTTTTCGGTTAACCTAAAGTTATTTTAGGAAATTAAATATTAATCTTTCTATAAAAGGTTTTGTCTAGTCGGTGGTGGTTGCTCCCATATCCAAGAAGGCCATGTGCCTCGCCACGTCAGTACTGGAAACCAATTATGGAAATTAATATTTAATGGAATTAATAACTGATCAAACGTGTTATGTTCCGCAGGTGATCCAAAATTTAATTTAAAAGAACACATGGTAGCTAGGAAAAGGTTTGGACCTTTGTACAAAATTTTTTTACAGTGGAACCTCTAGTTTTTTTGAGTAGCAACCAACAATTGGTATCAGAGCTAGGGTTTTGCCTCTGTGTATTTGGTATTAGGTTAATTATGCACATGTCATACATAATTTAGGCAGGTTAATAGTAGGATGTGCTAACTTTGTGAATGCAGGATCCAACTATTATGGCTTTTAGTTATTATGTGTGTGATTGGACCCTTGGACATGTCAAGGGCATTTATATGTGTATGCATGATTGTATTTAAATACAGCAGGAGCTGTATTTAGTTTTATTAGGATTTTATTTTTGATCTAGATACATGTACATTCCTTTTATGGAATATAGGATCAAAATGTAAAATTCTATTTATGTCGCGGATCGAATCTTGCAACGCGTGGAACCTTCTAAGGAGCAGAGGCGTAGCAGAACTAGGAGCAAGATGGATGCGACAGCTAGACCCGGTGGCGGTGGCCAAATATGGCAGCAGCTTGGGATGACAACACACGGAGGACAACTAGAGACAAAAGCCATAATAGTTGAAAATTAGATTTTCTATTTATTGCTTTTATATTGTGTTGTGTGTGCATGTTAGTTTACAAGTTTAGTAGGCTAGCATAGTTAAAATTCCTCATTTATAAATAACTAAGTGGGAGAGAGATTTTTAAGTAAATCCCATGGTCTCCATTACTGGTTTGTAGGTGATGCAAACAAACTTGCGCGTTGGCTCTGAGTGCCTTCCTCCATAACGGATGAGCTTGTTTGCGGATCACTAGAACATACTTCCATTTTTGGATGACTATAGGAAGTTAATTAAGAGCGTGTGATCTTCCCCAACGGAAGGGGCATAATCTTATTAATGGACTTAGTGTCAAGTAGTGGTATACACTTAGACACATCTAATAGTATCCTCCCCATCGGAGTCACTGCTATTATTTGTGTGACCAAATGATACCAACTATTAATTTTATTTGTCAAAAAGTTAGGTTGACAAGGTAATAAAATTAATGGGTTAAAACCCTCCTTTTACAAATGTTGAATTAGTATACGTCCACACTAACGTGGCATACAAAATTCACGGTGTTTTGAGGTGTTGGTTAATTTAAAATAGTATTGTTTGAGGAATCAATATTATTCTAAATTTAGAGTTCTGACCAAAAGTTATTTGTGATTCTTAGGATGACTTTCAACCCACTGTCCATCATACTTCAACAGAATAGACTTACTGGACCTAATTACATAGATTGGAAAAGGAACCTGGACATTGTCCTTACTGCTGAAAGATATAAATTTGTACTAACTGAGCAGTGCCCTGAAGCACCTACTGGTGAATCTACCCAAGAGGAGATTGAATATCATAGGAAATGGGTAAAAGCAGATGAGATGGCGCGGTGTTATATTTTGGCTTCAATGTCAAATGTATTGCAACATCAGCATCAAGTTTACCAACAGCCTATGATATTATGAACAATCTCAAGGAACTCTTTGGTCATCAGGATAGGGCTTCTAAGCAAGAAGCCATGAGAAAGATAATGACAGCCACCATGCAAGAGGGTACTCCTATGAGGGATCATATCCTAAAGATGATGGCTTATCTGAACGAGATACAGATCCTTGGAGGAGAAATTGATGGGGAAACCCAGATCGATATGATCCTCCAAACGCTACTTAGAAGTTTTGAGCAGTTCCGCCTGAACTATAATATGAATAAGATGATTTATTCATTAGTGTAACAACCACCCTACTTACTACTACTCTCTAAGGGCGACCGTTACCTATCTATACTCTACTTACTAGTGTCACTTATGCTAATATTAGCAACACTTAGATTTATCACGGTTCAGAGGAATTCCTACCGAAAAATTTCGGCAGGGTCTCCCCTGTACCGGTGACCAAATCTATAATACACAAGATATATACGCAGCCACATGCGGCTGGAACACGTTTTATTCACAACCACGTAGTAATAAATTCATACTATAACCAAAAGACTAGACTAGCAACAAGAACTAAACACAACTCCCAGAATAGGACATAAATAAGCTACAATACGAATCAAACTCAATCACAATCACATAAACTTCATAACAGTATTTAAAGAAAAGAGCTAAAGCATAAACTCTAATCATTAGGTCCTGCAAGCTTGCTAGCACTCTCTGGATCTCTCCAAAGTCCAATCACCACACACATTCATCATCACCACCACCCTGTCGCCTCCCTTTCATATCTTAGCTTTTCCTTTATCTGCGGTAGGAGGAAAGAAAACAAAAGATCTATAAGCGAAAACGCTTAGTAAGTACTAATCTATCTCACAAAACTCGAAGTGCATAAAAAGAATGCAACAATACTAAAACTGAAAGGCTAAAAGCAAAGCTGCATGTACTCATGGTATACAGAAATAAAACTGAATACTAAACATGCTCACTAACTGACAGGAAAGTAATGAAACAACTACTGTAAGCTTAGAATTAAAGAACTAAACTTTTATTGAATCTAAGCATAAACTTGTTTCATTTTCTTATATCTTTATGCTAGAAATTAATCTTTTAATTTCTCTTTCATTTTCTTCTTCTTGTTCTTCTTACTTTACTTATACTAGAAATTAAGCTTTTAATTTCTCTTTCACTTTCTTCTTCTTGTTCTTTTTTTTTTTCTTCTTTTCTTTTCTTTGGGCCCAGGCTTAGTACCATCTTAATCTTATGCGCGCTCCCTAATAGAGACTGCTGTAGTCCCCCGGGGTAAAGACCTCGGTCTTACCAGGGCCGAGACCTCGGAAACGGTCACCTGAATTTGTTTAACGACAACCTCGGAAGTCGGGTACTAGCCTCTTACTTTAGTTTACTTGTTATCTCTTTTTAACTAGACCTTGGTCTCTTTCTTTTTACTTAGTTTCCTCATAATCCTTTATTAGAGTTTATTAGAATCCTTTAGATATACCTAACAAGTGTAGGATTACAATTAACTAAGCATGCTATATAAGAACAATACAAGAGAAGCAAATCTAAACTCTCTCTAAGCATGTTATAAAACAAAGCAACAGAAAAGCAAATCTGAACTTTCTAAACATGCTGTAAAACAAAGGAAAGAAAGCACATCTTAACTTAGAAATCATGCTCTAGAATAGAGCAAAAGAAAGCTAACTTGGACTTACTACACATGCTGTAAAATAGAGCAAAAGAATGAAACTTTAAGCTTTCTAACTTGCTGTAAAATAGGGCAAAAGAAATCCATTTTGCTGGAATTTATGGCAGCAATTAGACTTACACGGATACAACATTTAAGAGCTAAAGGCATGCTTAAAACACAAGCACCGGTTGGAAACAGGGCTGTTCAGCTTAACGAAGAATTCAAAACAGAAATTCTATGCAAGAAATGCTCTAACCTACCTGGTATAAAGGACCTCAATTCTGTAATAGCATAAACTTGAACTAATAGCATGAACAAATATCATAAACGAGGAGCTAATAGCACAAACAGAGAATGCTATATTCTTCAACAGAACACCTCTAAGCATGGAAAACTCTCGGCAGTTTTAAGCACAAGGAAACATCAAATCCGAAATCCTTAAACGAATGAACAAGGAATTTGTTCCCAGAACACTTCTATGCATAGGAAACTAACGGCAGTATTAAATGGCAACAACCTTCACAGCAAGGTAAAACCACAACCTAAACTCTTAACCACCGAAAATCAACTACAACAGAAGTAAAGGGAAGAATCAACATGATTCGGAGCTATCCTACCACAGCAACACAACCAACTACACAGCAACTCTAGTTCATCAACTTGGTACAGCCAATCTTAACAAAATTGAGCATATGTTTCTGTACAATAGCAAAATCCGAGAATGGCAACTCAACAAAGCAAGGAAGAAAACCCTAGCATATTCTTCTACTCGGCACAACAAGATCCGGAAGCAAGGGAATGAAAACCGAAAGCTCGGAGCAACTCCTACCGCAGGTGAGTAGTACTTACCCCTTGTTCTTGCACTTACAACCGAAGGGAAGAAGATCTAGGGTTCGGAGGAGATGAAAATCTCAGTTTCTCCTTCGTGCTCACGACACTCTTTGCTGTTTTCGGGCTTCCTTCGTCGAGGTAACCACGCACGGGTGAAGATTGGCTGGGAAAAGGGCTTCGTCGGCGCCGGAGAACAAAGCCCTAGCTTTGCTGCGTTTCCGCCCGAGTCCAGAAGCGCCGACGCACGCGTGAGGAGAAGAGGAAGAGAGTTTAGGGTTTGAGTAAAGTTTCCTCTCCTTAACTTATCCTTTAATACCTAGGCTTATCTCTGTCTTTTACTATAACTTAATTATATTCCGGTTCCCACCTTTTCACGAAATAACCGCAGCCCAGTTGGTTGGCTTGGTCCAGCTGAGGCTCGGCTCGGGTCGAGGTCATGGGTTCGAACCTTGGCTTGCACAATTTTTTTGAGCTAAACTTCTTTCGTTTAATAAAAATATCAAACGACTTCCAAATTTGCGTAAAAATACTCTAAAAATTTCTAAAAATCTCTAGAATATTTTAGAAGCATTTCCAAATATAATTATGGACATTTGGAACTAGAAATAGGGAAAATTGGGTTGTTACAATTCCCCATATCTTATAAAAAGTTCGTCCTCGAACTTAGAATAGTTCTGAATATTTCTGTCTCATACTGTCCTCACGCTCCCAAGTGACTTCCTCGTGCTTCTGGTTCTGCCAGATGACCTTCACAAGTGGTACTTCTTTATTTCTTAGTCTCTTGACTGCTCTATCCACTATCTGTGTAGGTCTGCTCTCATAACTAAGATCCTCTTGGATCTGCATTGACTGAGGCTGAATCACTTGGCTCGGGTTGTGGAGACACTTCTTTAGCATGGAGACATGAAATACATTGTGTATTGCTGACATGTCTTGTGGTAAGTCCAGCTTGTAAGCTACCTTCCCAATCCTCTCTATGATCAGGTAAGGTCCTACATAGCGAGGACTTAATTTGCCCTTCTTGCCAAATCTCATCACTCCCTTCATAGGAGCGACCTTGAGAAACACTGAATTCCCTACTTGGAATTCCAATGGCCTACGGCGTGTGTCAGCGTAACTCTTCTGTCTACTCTAGGCAGTCTCAATCCTCTGTCTGATCTTCACTTTGCCTTCTCTATATGTCCTCAAGCAAGGTAGGCTCTAAGGTCAATGCGGAGAGCTGTCCGTAAATAATTCCAAGTCCAAAATTTGACAACTCCTTCTGCAGTGGCAGGGCTAATGATGACAGAGACATCAGGGATGCACTGGACTTTCTGCTTAGTGCATCTGCCACTTTGTTAGCTTTGCCTGGGTGGTAGAGGTTCTCACAGTCGTAATCTTTGACCAACTCCAGCCACCTTCGCTGTCTCATGTTTAACTCTTTCTGGGTGAAGAAATACTTTAAACTCTGATGGTCTGTGAAGACTCTACACTGAACTCCATACAAATGATGTCGCCAGAGTTTCAGTGCAAAGACCACAGCTGCCAGCTCAAGGTCGTGAGTGGAATAGTTCTTCTCGTAGTCTTTGGGTTGTCTGGAAGCATAAGCTATAACTTTTCCTTCTTGCATGAGTACAGCTCCTAAGCCCATCTTGGAAGCATCACTGTAGATGTCGAAACTCTTGTCACTCTGTGGGACTGTCAGAATGGGAGCACTGATCAATCTCTTCTTTAGCTCTTGGAAGCTCTGCTCACATTTATCTGACCATTCGAATCTCTTGTTCTTTCTGGTGAGGGTTGTTAGCGGAGAAGCTATCTTGGAAAAATCCTCCACGAACTTCCTGTAGTACCCAATTAAACCAAGGGAGCTTCTGATCTCTCTGACATTCTTGGGTCTACTCCAGTTGTTGACCGCTTCCACTTTGACTGTATCCACTTGAATACCTTCTTTAGAAATAATGTAACCTAAAAACGCCACCTGATTTAACCAGAACTCGCACTTTGAGAATTTAGCATAAAACTGCTTTTGCTGAAGAGTCTGCAGTACCAACCTCAAGTGCGTGTCATACTCCTCTGGGGTCCTTGAATAGATCAGAATGTTGTCGATGAACACAATGACAAACTTGTCAATGTATTCTCTGAACACTCTGTTCATCAAGTCCATGAAGACCGCAAGTGCATTAGTCACTCCAAAAGGCATGACTACAAACTCGTAGTGCTCGTATCTGGTCCTGAACGTCGTTCTAGGTATATCTCTTTCTTTCACCTTCAGCTGATGGTACCCAGAACGTAGGTCTATCTTTGAGAACACTGTTGCTCCTCTTTACTGATCAAATAAGTCATCGATCCTGGGAAGGAGGTACTTGTCCTTAACTGATACTTTGCTCAACGTTCTGATATCTATGCACATTCGCACGGATCCGTCTTTCTTCTTAACGAACAACTCTGGAGCTCCGCGGAGTGAATGACTAGGGCGAATGAAGCCTTTGTCAAGTAACTCCTGTAGTTGTTCTTGTAACTCCTTCAGCTCTGCTGGAGACATGCGATACGGAGCTTTTGAAATCGGACTGGTTCCAGAAACCAATTCAATCTCAAATTCCACTTCTCTGTTGGGGGGTAGTTCAGGTAGCTCTTCTGAAAATACTTCTGGATACTCGCATACTACCCGAACATTCTCCTGCTTGCGTCCTTTCTGCTCTTCTGCCTTTACTATGTATGCAAGAAAACCTGCACACCCTTTAGCTAATATCTGGTGAGCTGCTAGAGATGAGAGAAGTTTCTAGGCCTTCTTTCTTGGCACTCCTGTGAACTCAAAAGTTGGTTCATCTTCTGGACTAAAAATCACTTTCCTTCTGCGGCAGTCCACTAACGCACTGTACTTGCTGAGGAAATCCATACCAAAAATGATATCGAAATCTTGCATGGCGAGAACTATTAGATTTACATATAGTTCTCGGTCTGAAATTCTGACCAGTACAGCTCGGAGCCACTGATTGGATTCCACGACTTCCCCAGAAGGTAGGGTTGTCAGAAACTTGGAGTTCATACTTTTTGTAGGCACCTGTAATCTGCTAGCAAAGGGTACTGATACGAAAAAAAAAAATGGGTCGCCCCAGTATCAAATAGTACAGTAGCTAAATGTTGAAAAATAACTACTTGACCTGTTACAACCGTGGGGGCACTAGCAGCTTCTTCTTTGGTGAGGGAGAATACTCTGGTACCATCCAAGGCTGGAACTGGTGGAGCTTCTAACCTTCCTTGACTGATATAGGGTCCCTCCAATGCTGCTTCCATGTGGTGCAACTGTGCAGGCTGACCTCCATATTGCAATGGTTGTGGCTGAGGTGCTTTGATTTTGTTAGGACACTCTTTAGCCATATGTCCTTCCTGCCCACAGGAGTAACATCCAGTCTTACCCAAAAGGCAGGCTCCTAGATGCATTCTCCCACATTTGGGACAGGGAGGAAACTTGGTCTGCTTGGTTGCTGGTCCTCCCTTCTGGCTACCTCCTGTGTTCCACTGCTTCCTTTTACCTTTGCCTTTCCAATTCTGTTTACTTGACTGTGATTTCTGGCTTCCTGCTGTCTTGTCCTCTATCTTCAATGGCTTATGTTGCGCTCGTTGTGCCTTGATGTTGTTCAGGTAGTGTTCAGCAATTAATGCTCTACTGATCAACTCTTCACCAGTCTGGGGCTGATGAGCTCCACTGCTCACATTCAGTGCTATCTGAGGTCTCAGCATTCTGAGCATCAGTCTGACTCGCTCCTTCTCTGTACTTACTAGCTCTGGGCAAAGACGAGCTAGTCTGTTGAACTTCTTGGCTGCTTCTTCCACTGACAAGTCACCTTGTTTGAACTCTATAAACTCCTCGTAGTGCTTGTTGGTAATCTGCAGGTGGAAGAACTCTTCATAAAACTCTGACTGGAAATCTGCCCAGGTCATCTGATCAGCTGCTCTCTTGGTCTTTATCCTCTCCCACCACATACGAGCGTCTCCAGACAGGCAGAAAGAGGCACACTTGACCTTCTCGACTTCTGGCCAGTCAAGAAGCTCCATAGTGCTCTCTAGTGTTTTAAACCAAGCCTGGGCATCCCAGGGCTCAGTCGTGCCTGAGAAGCTCTCTGGTTTCAGCTTCAGCCACTGTATAAGATAAGCTTCTGGTCTCTGAGGTGCTGTGACGGCTCCCTGAGTAACTGGTGGAGTCTCAGTTACCACTGGGGTCTCTGCAGTGACAGTTGGAGGAGGGGGAGGAACTGCTGGTTAATTGGCCATCAGATTGGCTATCACCTGTTGCTGCTCTGCTACTTGCCTCTGGAGCTGAGCAACCACTTCAGAAAGGTTGGGCTCAGTTGCTCTAGGCACTTCGTTCTCTCGAGCTGGTTTCTCAGTGTGAGTAGTATGGGGACGTCCTCTTCTTGCCATCTAATTATGCAAGGTAAAAGCGATATCTTACTTTAACCCTTCTAATCATACTTAAATTTGAATAAAGAAAAGGGGAAACTAAATCTTTTATCTTACTTTAGTACTCAAAAAGGAAAGTACTATATACTGTAGTAAAAATAAGGAAAGCAGAAATAAGGAAGGGATTTAAATACTTTCTTACTTGGAGACGGCGAGGATGATGCTGATGTGTGTGTGATGCTGGAGAATGGAACACTGCTCTGATACCAACTGTAACAACCACCCTACTTACTACTACTCTCTAAGGGCGACCGTTACCTATCTATACTCTACTTACTAGTGTCACTTATGCTAATATTAGCAACACTTAGATTTATCACGGTTCAGAGGAATTCCTACCGAAAAATTTCGGCAGGGTCTCCCCTGTACCGGTGACCAAATCTATAATACACAAGATATATACGCAGCCACATGCGGCTGGAACACGTTTTATTCACAACCACGCAGTAATAAATTCATACTATAACCAAAAGACTAGACTAGCAACAAGAACTAAACACAACTCCCAGAATAGGACATAAATAAGGTACAATACGAATCAAACTCAATCACAATCACATAAACTTCATAACAGTATTTAAAGAAAAGAGCTAAAGCATAAACTCTAATCATTAGGTCCTGCAAGCTTGCTAGCACTCTCTGGATCTCTCCAAAGTCCAATCACCACACACATTCATCATCACCACCACCCTGTCGCCTCCCTTTCATATCTTAGCTTTTCCTTTATCTGCGGTAGGAGGAAAGAAAACAAAAGATCTATAAGCGAAAACGCTTAGTAAGTACTAATCTATCTCACAAAACTCGAAGTGCATAAAAAGAATGCAACAATACTAAAACTGAAAGGCTAAAAGCAAAGCTGCATGTACTCATGGTATACAGAAATAAAACTGAATACTAAACATGCTCACTAACTGACAGGAAAGTAATGAAACAACTACTGTAAGCTTAGAATTAAAGAACTAAACTTTTATTGAATCTAAGCATAAACTTGTTTCATTTTCTTATATCTTTATGCTAGAAATTAATCTTTTAATTTCTCTTTCATTTTCTTCTTCTTGTTCTTCTTACTTTACTTATACTAGAAATTAAGCTTTTAATTTCTCTTTCACTTTCTTCTTCTTGTTCTTTTTTTTTTTCTTCTTTTCTTTTCTTTGGGCCCAGGCTTAGTACCATCTTAATCTTATGCGCGCTCCCTAATAGAGACTGCTGTAGTCCCACGGGGTAAAGACCTCGGTCTTACCAGGGCCGAGACCTCGGAAACGGTCACCTGGATTTGTTTAACGACAACCTCGGAAGTCGGGTACTAGCCTCTTACTTTAGTTTACTTGTTATCTCTTTTTAACTAGACCTTGGTCTCTTTCTTTTTACTTAGTTTCCTCATAATCCTTTATTAGAGTTTATTAGAATCCTTTAGATATACCTAACAAGTGTAGGATTACAATTAACTAAGCATGCTATATAAGAACAATACAAGAGAAGCAAATCTAAACTCTCTCTAAGCATGTTATAAAACAAAGCAACAGAAAAGCAAATCTGAACTTTCTAAACATGCTGTAAAACAAAGGAAAGAAAGCACATCTTAACTTAGAAATCATGCTCTAGAATAGAGCAAAAGAAAGCTAACTTGGACTTACTACACATGCTGTAAAATAGAGCAAAAGAATGAAACTTTAAGCTTTCTAACTTGCTGTAAAATAGGGCAAAAGAAATCCATTTTGCTGGAATTTATAGCAGCAATTAGACTTACACGGATACAACATTTAAGAGCTAAAGGCATGCTTAAAACACAAGCACCGGTTGGAAACAGGGCTGTTCAGCTTAACGAAGAATTCAAAACAGAAATTCTATGCAAGAAATGCTCTAACCTACCTGGTATAAAGGACCTCAATTCTGTAATAGCATAAACTTGAACTAATAGCATGAACAAATATCATAAACGAGGAGCTAATAGCACAAACAGAGAATGCTATATTCTTCAACAGAACACCTCTAAGCATGGAAAACTCTCGGCAGTTTTAAGCACAAGGAAACATCAAATCCGAAATCCTTAAACGAATGAACAAGGAATTTGTTCCCAGAACACTTCTATGCATAGGAAACTCACGGCAGTATTAAATGGCAGCAACCTTCACAGCAAGGTAAAACCACAACCTAAACTCTTAACCACCGAAAATCAACTACAACAGAAGTAAAGGGAAGAATCAACATGATTCGGAGCTATCCTACCACAGCAACACAACCAACTACACAGCAACTCTAGTTCATCAACTTGGTATAGCCAATCTTAACAAAATTGAGCATATGTTTCTGTACAATAGCAAAATCCGAGAATGGCAACTCAACAAAGCAAGGAAGAAAACCCTAGCATATTCTTCTACTCGGCACAACAAGATCCGGAAGCAAGGGAATGAAAATCGAAAGCTCGGAGCAACTCCTACCGCAGGTGAGTAGTACTTACCCCTTGTTCTTGCACTTACAACCGAAGGGAAGAAGATCTAGGGTTCGGAGGAGATGAAAATCTCGGTTTCTCCTTCGTGCTAACGGCACTCTTTGCTGAGGTAACCACGCATTCGTGAAGATTTTCGGGAAAAGCCTCCCGGAGAACAAAGCCCTAGCTTTGCTGCGTTTCCGCCCGAGTCCAGAAGCGCCGACGCACGCGTGAGGAGAAGAGGAAGAGAGTTTAGGGTTCGAGTAAAGTTTCCTCTCCTTAACTTATCCTTTAATACCTAGGCTTATCTCTGTCTTTTACTATAACTTAATTATATTCCGGTTCCCACCTTTTCACGAAATAACCGCAGCCCAGTTGGTTGGCTGGGTCCGGCTGAGGCTCGGCTCAGGTCAAGGTCATGGGTTCGAACCTTGGCTTGCACAATTTTTTTTGAGCTAAACTTCTTTCGTTTAATAAAAATATCAAACGACTTCCAAAAATTGCGTAAAAATACTCTAAAAATTTCTAAAAATCTCTAGAATATTTTAGAAGCATTTCCAAATATCTTTATGGACATTTGGAACTAGAAATAGGGAAAATTGGGTTGTTACAATTAGCGGAACTACTGACAGAACTTCAAGCAGCAGAAGGATTATTTCGTCACAATGCTCAAATTCACGATGCTGAAAATGGTTCTACTTCTAAACCGAGAGGAAAGAAGAAGAAGAAACAAGCTGGTTCAGCAAAGAAAGTGAATAAATCTCAGTGTACGGGATTTAAAGCTGGAGTGAAGAAGCCGAAGGGCAAGTGCTTCATCTGCAAGCAGGCAGGACATTGGAAGGCGGACTGTCCTCGTAGGAACCAAAACAAAGGTATATCTCATGCTCTAGTTGTTGAAACATGTTTAGTGGTGTTATCTACCAGCACCTGGTGTGTAGATACGGGAGCCACTGATCATGTCTGCAATTCCTTGCAGGGGTTCCAGGAAACCCGACGACTATCTGAAGGAGAAATTACCGTCTACATGGGCAATGCTACTAAGGTGGCAGCTGTTGTAGTGGGAGACGTCTACTTATCTTTTAGTAGAAATAGAAATTTGGTTTTAAGAAATTATCTTTATGTACCCAGTTTTAGAAAGAATTTAATTTCAGTTTCTAAACTGTTTTTAGATGGATATTCTGTTTCTTTCAGTAACGATGTAGTTATTAAAAGAAATAATGTGATTATCTGTTCTGGTGCATTGGTTGGCAATTTGTATACTTTAAATCCAATTTCTTCCACAAAGCAAAACATGGAAATTTATAACTCATATTCTAATTCTAATAAGAGAAAAGAACCTTCGGAAATGAACCAAGCATATCTTTGGCATCTAAGGCTTGGTCATATTAACTTAAGTAGGATTCAGAGGCTTATAGCCGATGGACTTTTGGGTTCATTAGAGTTAGAAAATTTTCCAACTTGTGAATCCTGCTTGGAAGGTAAAATGACCAAGAGCTCGTTCAAGGCCAAGGGGTATAGAGCCAAAGAAGTGTTAGAATTGGTTCACTCTGATTTGTGTGGTCCTATGTCTGTCCAGGCAAGAGGAGGTTTTGAATATTTTGTCTCTTTCATA
Organism: Zingiber officinale; assembly: GCF_018446385.1. NCBI lineage: Eukaryota > Viridiplantae > Streptophyta > Magnoliopsida > Zingiberales > Zingiberaceae > Zingiber > Zingiber officinale. The sequence goes on along the minus strand of NC_055996.1, from coordinate 47,651,945 downwards.
GACGATTATTCAAGATATGGATACATTTACCTAATGCGCCGCAAGTCTGAGTGCTTTGATAAGTTCAAAGAGTACAAGGCTGATGTGGAGAAACGACTAGGTAAAAGTATCAAGACACTACGGTCAGATCGTGGTGGCGAATACTAGGAGAGTTTAGGAATTACTTATCAGAGGCTGGGATTCAATCCCAACTGTCCGCACCTGGTACACCTCAACAGAATGGTGTGGCACAACGAAGGAATAGGACTCTTATGGAAATGGTTAGATCGATGATGAGTTATTCAGAATTACCAAATTTGTTTTGTGGATATGCTCTGGAAACAGCAGTGTATGTTATGAACTTAGTACCTTCTAAATCAGTTTCTTCTACTCCCATAGAATTGTGAAATGGGCGAAAACCCAGTCTAATACATATTCAGATTTGGGGTAGTCCAGCACATGTGCTGAAACCAGATGCTAATAAGTTAGAATCTCGTACAGAAGTTTGAGTGTTTGTGGGATATCCCAAAGGAACGAAAGGAGGTTTATTTTATAGTCCTAAAGACCAGAAGGTCATTGTTAACACCAATGCCCAGTTTTTAGAAGAAGACTATATAATGGATCACAAGCCCAGTAGTAAAGTTGTTTTAGAAGAACTAAGAGAGGACACGTCTACTTTAGTACCAACAGTACAAGATGAAGTATCACAAGAAACTGCAACACGTGTCACACATGATACACAACCACAGACAGTGCCTCGTCGTAGTGGGAGGGTTGTAAGGCAGCCTGAGAGATTCATGTTTTTGGGAGAGTCTTCGGACTTGATCCCGGGTAAACATGAACCTGATCCCCGGATATATGACAAAGCACTCCAAGATATAGATGCAGCATCTTGGCAAAAGGCGATGAATTCTGAAATAGAGTCTATGTACTCTAATAAGGTCTGGGAGCTTGTAGAACCACCTGATGGTGTAAAAGCCGTTGGATGCAAGTGGATCTACAAAAGGAAAAGAGGGACAGACGGGAAGGTAGAAACCTTCAAATCTAGGCTTGTTGCAAAAGGGTACACTCAGAAAGAGGCAATCGATTATGAGGAAACCTTTTCACCGGTAGCCATGCTTAAGTCCATCCGGATACTCTTATCCATTGCTGCTCATATGAATTATGAGATTTGGCAAATGGATGTCAAGACAGCTTTCCTTAATGGAAGTCTTGAAGAGAACATCCATATGAAGCAACCAGAAGGGTTCATTGAAAAAGGCAAAGAGCATCTAGTGTGTAAGCTCAATCGGTCCATTTATGGACTGAAGCAAGCTTCAAGATCTTGGAACATCCGGTTTAATGAAGTAATCCAGGTATATGGATTTATTCAAAGTCCGGATGAGTCTTGTGTATATAAGAAGAGTAACGGAAATGTGGTAGTATTTCATGTACTATACGTAGATGATATTTTGTTAATTGGCAATAATGTCAAGGTATTGTCAGACGTAAGGGTATGGTTGTCCAAACAATTTGATATGAAGGACTTAGGAGAGTGTGCACACATACTTGGGATCAAAGTGATAAGGGATCGCAAGAAAAGAATGTTGTGTCTGTCCCAAGCTTCATATATAGATACAATCCTTGCTCGTTTTAGTATGCAGGATTCCAAGAAAGGTTTCTTACCTTTTAGGCATGGAATAGCTCTATCTAAAGAGATGTCTCCGAAGACATCAAAGGAGATAGAAGACATGAAAGCAGTTCCTTATGCTTTGGCTGTAGGAAGCCTTATGTATACAATGCTATGTACGAGACCTGATATTTGTTTTGTCGTGGGCATGGTCAGCAGATATCAGAGTAACCCCGGACAAGGACATTGGACTGCGGTAAAGCATATATTAAAGTACCTGAGAAGGACTAGAGATTATATGCTAATTTACCAAGCAGACGATTTGCTCCCTGTGGGTTACACGGATTCAGATTTCCAATCAGATAGGGACAATAGTAAGTCTACATCAGGCTATGTGTTTACTTTAGGAGGTGGAGCCATTTCATGGAGGAGTGTTAAGCAGAAATGTGTATCGGACTCAACCATGGAAGCTGAGTATGTAGTAGCCTCTGAGGCAGCTAAAGAAGCAGTATGGCTCAGGAACTTTCTAATGGACTTAGATGTGATTCCTGGTTTGCCCAAAATTATCACAATTTATTGTGATAATAGCAGTGCAGTTGCAAACTCGAAGGAACCACGAGCTCATAAGGCAAGTAAACATATAGAGCGTAAGTACCACCTGATACGAGATATCGTGAAGCGAGGAGAAGTTGTCATCGCCAAGATTGTATTAGCAGATAACCTGGCAGATCCTTTCACTAAGGCCATTCTGGGGAAAGCTTTTGATCGGCATGTGGAGGGAATGAGAATCAGATGTATGGTAGAAGATATGACAGTTTAGTCATTAGTATAAGTGGGAGATTGTTGGAGTGTATACTGAAAGCCTAAGCTTTGTAAACATTCATTATGAATAAAGAATCACATTTGGTCAAATTGTCTACATTTAGTTGTAGTTGTTCAATTAATTTATATTGTAGATAACATAGTATGTGGTGTCACATGCAGAAGATGATGTTATCAGTACCTTATATAAATTATAAACAGTAGCTCACGGCCAAAATGGAAAGGAACAAACCATTAGAAGGTCGTAGTGTAATTAGGTATTAGTTTATCTTGACTATATAATTACACTAGTACACTCAGAGTGTATTGAGTAGGACCATTTGAGGTCGTTTCTTTTATACTGACTTTATAAAGGAACAAAGATCTCAGTTATTATGGAAGTGTGTGCTCTTAATCCTAATATAATAACAAGCACATATATTTGATATTTATTTCTTTAATTTATCAATGGGTGAGATTTAGTTCGATAAATCAATAAACCCGATAAGTTGGGAAATGGTATCACTTATAGTGTGTGTTGTTGAATATAGAAGGAAACTGTGTCCTAGAGATACTAGGTTGATAATGTCCTGAAGAGGAGCTCATAAGGATTATCATGTTAAACCCTGCAGGTGGACTTAGTCCGACATGATGATAAGGTTGAGTGGTACTACTCTTGGACTAAGATATTAATTAAATGAGTTGTCAGTAACTCACTTAATTAGTGGATATTCGAATCTTAAACACGGGGAGACTAACACACTCATAATAAGAAGGAGCCCAAAAATGTAATTTGGGATTGGTGCGGTAGTTCAATAATAGTTCTCTAGTGGAATGAATTATTATTGATAAAATTAAGTTGTGTGTTCGGGGCGAACACGGGATGCTTAATTTTATCCGGAGACCAAAACCAATTCCTCCTCTCGGTCCCTATCGTATCCTCTTATTTATAGAGTACTATACCCACCTATACCCACCAATAGGGGGCCGACCAAGCTAGCTTGGGAACCAAGCTAGGGCCGGCCTAGGTATAAATTGGGGTGGTCGGCCCTAGCTTGAACCCAAGCTAGTGGGGGCTGGCCAAATTAAATTAAATAAGAATTTTAATTTTAATTGTTATTATGTGGAAGAAATAATTTATTAAAGAGAATTACAATTAAAATATCTCTCTTGTAAAAGATCTATAAAAGATTAAAGAAAGAGATTAGATCTCTTTCCTTATTTGTAGATTGGTGAGATATTTTATTTTCTCTTTAAAATTATCCACATGTTGATAAAATTAAAATTAAAGAAATTTATTTTTATCAACCATGAAGAGATTTTTAAAGAGAAATTTTAATTTTTAAAATTTCTGGAAACAAATTAGGAAGTTTTAATTGTTGATTAAAACTTGTCTAATTTATCTCTTTTAATGTGGCCGGCCAATAGAGATTAATTGGGGAAATTTTATTTTATTTTTCTCAATTAAATCATGTCAAGGGAATTAAGGAAATTTTATTGTAATTAAATTTCCTAATTTGCCTAGGCCAAGGAATATAAAAGAAGGGGTGAGGGTGCCTTCATGAGACACAACCTCTATTATTTCTCTCTCTCTTTTATTCCTTGGAGTGGCCGGCCATCCTCTTCCTCTCTCCCTCTTTGTGGTGGCCGAATCTCTCAAAGGCTTGGAGCTCTTGTGGCGGCCGGATACTACTTGGAGAAGAAGAAGAAGAAGAAGGAGAGAAAGCTAGCATCTCTTGGAGCTTGGTTGGTGTTTTGTTCTTCATCCTTGGTTAAGCTTTTTGTGGCCGAACCTAGCTAGGAGGAGAAGAAGGTGGTTGGTGGTTTCTCATCTCGGAAGATCGTTGCCCACACAACGTCCGAGGTTAGAAGAGGAATACGGTAGAAGATCAAGAGGTTTTTCTACAAGGTATAACTAGTAATTTTTCTTTCCGCATCATACTAGTTATTTATGGAAATAATACCAAATACAAGAGGCTTACGATTCTAGAATTTCGAATATATTTTTCGATGTTGTGTTCTTTTGTTTTTTCTTTTCCTTATGATTTGATTGTTCTTTTCGGTTAACCTAAAGTTATTTTAGGAAATTAAATATTAGCTTTCTATAAAAGGTTTTGTCTAGTCGGTGGTGGTTGCTCCCATATCCAAGAAGGCCATGTGCCTCGCCACGTCAGTACTGGGAACCAATTATGGAAATTAATATTTAATGGAATTAATAACTTAAGGTGACTTGGGTCGAACGTGTTAAGTTCCGTAGGAGATCCAAGTCAAAACCTAAAAGAACAAATAGATTAAGTTTTGGATCAAACGTGTTAAGTTCCGCAGACGATCCAAAATTTAATTTAAAAGAACACATGGTAGCTAGGAAAAGGTTCAGACCTTTGTACAATATTTTTGTACAGTGGAACCTCTAGGTTTTCCGAGTAGCAACCAACACGCGCTCCCACTAGTCTTTCTAGAAACAAAGTTCCTTTCTAGAAAGACCCCAGTCTTTGCCACAACTACCTTGTGCTGACTGGGAATGTAGAAGTAATATCCCTTAGTTTCCTTGGGATATCCAATGAAATAGCATTTGTCGGATTTGGGTCCTAATTTGTCTGAGACTTGACGTCGTATGTAAGCCTCATAACCCCAAAATCTCATGAAAGACACCTGGGCATCTCTCCCAGTCCATATCCTATATGGTGTCTTTATCACGGCCTTTGATGGAACTCGGTTGAGTATAAAAGCTGCTGTGTCTAGAGCATAGCCCCAAAGGTATGCCGGAAGATCTGTGTGACTCATCATAGATCGTACCATATCTAATAGGGTACGATTCCTTCTTTCGGATACACCATTCCACTGTGGTGTTCCAGGAGGAGAGAGTTGGGATAGAATCTCACACTCAGCTAGGTAGTCACGAAACTCATGGCTAAGGTATTCTCCACCTCGATCTGATCAAAATATCTTAATACTCTTGCCAAGCTGGTTCTGTACTTCATTCTTGAATTCTTTGAACCTTTCAAAGGATTCTGACTTATGTGTCATCAAGTACACATAACCATATCTACTGAAATCATCAATAAATGTGATGAAGTACCTATAACCGCCTCTAGCAGCGACATTGAAAGGGCCACATACATCACTATGTATGAGTCCTAACAAATCAGTCGCTCTCTCGCTGTGCCCATTGAAGGGAGTCTTGGTCATCTTGCCTCGTAGGCATGACTCGCATACCTCATATGATTCTAAATCAAATGAGTCCAGCAAACCATTCTTATGAAGCTGGGATAAGCGCTTATCATTTATATGACCTAAGCGACAGTGCCAGAGATAGGTTTGGTTCAGGTCATTTGACTTGAACCTCTTGGTATTTATGTTATAGATAGGGCTCTCAAGGTCTAGAAAATAGAGTCCGTTTATCATGGGTGCACTACAATAGAACATATCATTTAAATAGACGGAACAACATTTATTTTTTATTATAAACGAGAATCCTTTCTTGTCTAAACAAGAAACTGAAATTATGTTCTTAGTCAAGGCAGGCACATAACAACAATCATCTAATTCTAGTACTAGCCCAGAGGGCAGAGATAGATGGTAAGTTCCTATAGTAATAGCAGCAACCCGTGCTCCATTGCCTACTCGTAGGTCTACCTCACCCTTCGTCAATGCCCTGCTATTTCTCAGCGCTTGTACATTAGTACAAATGTGCGAAGCACATCCGGTATCTAATACCTACGATGAAGAAATAGAGAGGTTGACTTCTATAACATGTATACCTGAAGTAGAAATCTTATTTCTCTTCTTCTTAAGATCTTCCAGGTATTCTTTGGAGTTCCTCTTCCAGTGCCTTGCTTGTCCTTAATATAGGTGACAAAGATGTTCAACCATATCGTAAGCGCTCATCAACTCATGTTGCTTCTGAAGCTCAGAGTTCATGGTCGCGAGCATAAGATAGGACACATCTAATGCGTCATCTTGATACTTCTTGTAAGCATCTCGGTCTGCTCGCGTGGCAGCGGCAGGAGGAGCCTCCGGAATGGGCTGCTCCAGAACTTACAGTTTACGTTCTTGGGTGAGAACTATTCTCAGGTTCCTGTACCAGTCCAGGAAATTTGCTCCGTTGAGCTTGTCCTTCTTAAGGACAGATCGCAGAGAGAAGGTGTTCGTATTCGACGTCATGGAAATTCTACAACAGAAATAAATGTAGAAATAAGTATCATATTCTTAATCATTTAATTAGGCCTTTAACTTAATGATGCTCCCACTGAATTCTATAATTCATGTGGGACAAGATCCACATCATACTAACCCTTGAGTTAGCTTTGGCTAATACGCCCAAGATTTAGTATGATCGGTAGGTAACGATTACCAATTACATCTCTATGCAACTCTTGTTTATAGGATGAAATCCGCATTTATATTAAAACTCGAGTTAGCTTTGGCTAATACGTCCGAGAATTAATATAAACGTGATTTGGTCCTACCTTTCCAACCATTGGAAGAATGCCTATAGTTGTACTCGATCCAACCGAGTAAACTAGGAATACTCAATCTAATTGAGTTTGTACTCGCCCATGCGTTGATAGGCGGGACCAAGATTGTCCCTCCGTACCCTACCAAGATAGTATGTGTTGCTCTGCTTTGGCAGATTCAACAACATCATGCGATCGAGGTAGTGGTAGGTATCACGGCATGGTAGGCATTTTGATTTGTCGTGATTTAGATCTAATCTAAATGATGTTGTATCATACACACGAAATAGATCTAATCTAATCGATAGAGTTCATCTTGTACACGATGTAGATCTAATCTAATCGTAAGGGTGCATCTTGTGCACGATTTAGATCTAATCTTAATCGCTAGGCACTAATTAATTACTTAATTAAACATGCATCATATACACAAGTAATTAACTAAGTTTTGTGATTAGTCATGGCCCTACTACGATCTTCTCAAGCCAATGAGAAGATCGGATGTCAACCTAAGGTCAACTTCTCAAGCGCCTTCCTTTTGACCACCTTGTGTTGCTCGCGCCTTCCTCGTAACTCCGTCTCGAGTGGACCTTCCACAGCTCCAATTTTGTACATTACATTTTTGAAACTCGAGTTATATTCGAGTCTAAATCTAATTTACAACAAGAATAAAAGAAAGGCACGACGCGCAGGTCGCTAAAAATAAACCAAAAATAAAATAAAATACAACACGCACATCACATCACGGCGCGCAGGCCGTATTATGAATTACAACACAAATTGTCCAATCAAATTTGGTCTTTGGGCCATGACTATCAAAAAATTAATATATAATTCAAAATTATATACTTTTCATAATTTTCTGTAATTTTTCATAATTTTACAGATTTTATGAGTAAAATTTTCCCGGCGGTCCCGATTAGCGATTTCGGGCGCAATCGCGGAGCAAATCCCCTTGTGGGGTTAGGGGCAGTACCCCTACCCGCGATCTAACCATCGCGAGTTGCTCCTAAGCGATCCTATAGCACCTAAGTCCGCTGTCCCAAAACGATTTGGGTCGAAACATTGCCGTTACGGAAAATTCTTCTCGGTAGTCGAAGCCTACAAGTGTAAAAACACTTGTGCTTCGCTTCTACGAGAAAAATACCCTTAAAATCATAAAAATTAGGAAATTCACAGAATGTTACAGTATGCATATTTTTCATAAAAATACGAATCTAAACTCGTACTCACTTCGCACGTAGCTCTGATACCACTGTTGGGTTTTTCGGGCCGCGAAAACCGCGTTTTAGCGTCGCGGAAACCCCGAATCACCCTAGCCATTGGATCTCATGCGAAGAAAAATTTTGAAAACACGAGTATGAGTTTTAAACTACAATATATAGTAGATCTACAAAGGAAAAACATTTTTAACTTCGAAGCGTGCCCTCGCAAATCCCGCTCGCCAACGGTACGCCGGATCTCGAAGTTGTCAACGTAGGCAACTCTCTAGTGATATCCACACGAACAAGAGGTGTTCTCTAACACTCAAGGATGGAGAAGAGGGCACCCAAGTGTGCTAGCACTCTCTAGGGCTCTCGGGTAGGATTTAAAAGGGAAGAAAGGAGAGAAAGAAAAGGGATCTCACATAATCCTCTAGGTAACCTCCTTTGTGACCTTCACTTCACCCTTTTCTTGGAACACAACTCATACACCTTCTCACTCCATGAAAGCTCACGACAACAGCAAGAGAAAAGAGGAAGAGAGCTAGGAGGAAGGAGAAGCATTCAACACCACTTGAATGACACAAAATGAAACCTCCTTTACCATTAGTGTGGTCGGCCACACACATGTAACCTCCCCATTTAATGTGGCCGGCCACATTAAATGGAATGGGAGGTGTAACCTCCATGAGGTGGCACACCTCATGAGGTGGAGATGATGTGGCTGCCATGTAGGATGAGTCATCCTCCATGAAGTGGCAATACATCAAGTCAAACTTGATGTTTCAACTTCCCATTTTGGTCAAGTCAAAATTTACCAAATCTCTTCCATGTTGAGTTGAATTCATTCTTTGATTCAAGCCAATTTCAATCTAATTAATCTCAATTCATTAATATAAATTGACTTAATGAATCAAATTTAAATTAGACTCATTCAACAATTGAATCTAATTGAGTCTAACTCAATAAGTCTAATTTAAATCAATCCGAATCCAATTGGTTCATCATATGAACCTAATCCAATTGGTTCATCATATGAACCTAATCTCCATCCACTTGTTCTTTGTGTGTGACCCAATAGGTTCTTGTAACGTTGGCAATGTTTCTAAACTCTTTTAAAAATATAAGCAATGAGCGTCATCTAGCAATACATCATTGCTACCCAAGTTACAAGAAATGTTGAGATCCAATATCACCTTGTGACTATTAATTGTGACTCCTCACAATATATGACAAATGTCCTTCTATCCTAGACATCTAGATTGATCAATATGAGGCATAGACCGTGTCATCCTCTGCTCAATCTAAATCCTGAACTCCACGTAGACTCACTACATCAAATGAGCTCAATATCTCATATTGACTCATTTGGGCATGGCCATGCACTTCGTGGTCTCACTCTATCAGGAATACCGATGTCTCTCCCTGTTGGTTGCTACTCGGAAAACCTAGTGGTTCCACTGTACAAAAATTTTGTACAAAGGTCCGAACCTTTTCCTAGCTACCATGTGTTCTTTTAAATTAAATTTTGGATCGCCTGCGGAACTTAACACGTTTGATCCAAAACTTAATCTATTTATTCTTTTAGGTTTTGACTTGGATCTCCTGCGGAACTTAACACGTTCGACCCAAGTCACCTTAAGTTATTAATTCCATTAAATATTAATTTCCATAATTGGTTCCCAGTACTGACGTGGCGAGGCACATGGCCTTCTTGGATATGGGAGCAACCACCACCGACTAGACAAAACCTTTTATAGAAAGCTAATATTTAATTTCCTAAAATAACTTTAGGTTAACCGAAAAGAATAATCAAATCACAAGGAAAAGAAAAACAAAAGAACACAACATCGAAAAATATATTCAAAATTCTAGAATCGTAAGCCTCTTGTATTTGGTATTATTTCCAAAAATAACTAGTATGATGCGGAAAGAAATATTACTAGTTATACCTTGTAGAAAAATCTCTTGATCTTCTACCGTATTCCTCTTCTAACCTCAGACGTTGTGTGGGCAACGATCTTCCGAGATGAGAAACCACCAAGCACCTTCTTCTCCTCCTAACTAGGTTCGGCCAAAACAAGAAAGCTTCACCAAGGAAGAAGAAAAACACCAACCAAGCTCCAAGAGATGCAAGCTTTCTCTCCTTCTTCTTCTTCTTCTCCAAGTAGTATCCGGCCTCCACAAGAGCTCCAAGCAATAGAGAGTTTCGGCCACCACAAAGAGGAAGAGGAAAAGAGATGATGGCCGGCCACAACACCAAGGAAAAGAGGGAGAGAAATAATAGAGGTTGTGTCTCATGAAGGCACCCTCACCCCTTCTTTTATATTCCTTGGCCTAGGCAAATTAGGAAATTTAATTACAATAAAATTTCCTTAATTTCCTTGACATGATTTAATTGAGAAAAATAAATTAAAATTTCCCAATTTAATCTATATTGGCCGGCCACATCAAGGGGAAACTAATTTAGACAAGTTTTAATCAACAAATTAAAACATCCTAATTTGTTTCCGAAAATTTTAAAAAATAAAATTTCTCTTCAAAAATCTCTTCATGGTTGATAAAAGCAAATTTCTATAATTTTAATTTTACAACATGTGAATAATTTTTAAAGAGAAAATAAAATATCTCACCAATCTACAAATAAGGAAAGAGATCTAATCTCTTTCTTTAATCTTTTGTAGATCTTTTATAAGAGAGATATTTTAATTTTAATTCTCTTTAATAAATTATTTCTTCCACATAATAAAAATTAAAATTAAAATTCCTTTTTAATTTAATTTGGCCGGCCCCCACTAGCTTGGGTTCAAGCTAGGGCCAGCCACCCCAATTTATACCTAGGCCGGCCCTAGCTTGGTTCCCATGCTAGCCTGGCCGGCCCCCTATTGGTGGGTATAGAAGGTGGGTATAGTACTCTATAAATAAGAGGCTACGATAGGGACCGAGAGGAGGAATTGGTTTTGGTCTCCCGATAAAATTAAGCATTCCGTGTTCGCCCCGAACACACAACTTAATTTTATCAATAATAATTCATTCCACTAGAGAACTATTATTGAACTACCGTACCAATCCCAAATTACATTTTTGGGCTCCTTCTTATTATGAGTGTGTTAGTCTCCCTGTGTTTAAGATATCGAATGTCCACTAATTAAGTGAGTTACTGACAACTCATTTAATTAATATCTAAATCCAAGAGTAGTACCACTCAACCTTATTGTCATGTCGGACTAGGTCCACCTGCAGGGTTTAACATGACAATCCTTATGAGCTCCTCTTGAGGACATTATCAACCTAGTATCTCTAGGACACAGTTTCCTTCTATAATCAACAACACACACTATAAGTGATACCATTTCCCAACATATCGGGCTTATTGATTCATCGAACTAAATCTCACCCATTGATAAATTAAAGAAATAAATATCGAATATATATACTTGTTATTATATTAGGATTAAGAGCACACACTTCCATAATAACCGAGGTCTTTGTTCCTTTATAAAGCCAGTATAAAAGAAACAACCTCAAATGGTCCTACTCAATACACTCTGAGTGTACTAGTATAATTATATAGTCAAGATAAATTAATACCTAATTACACTACGACTTTCTAATGGTTTGTTCCTTTCCATTTTGGTCGTGAGCTACTGTTTATAATTTACAATGTACTGATAACATCATCTTCTGCATGTGACACCACATACTATGTTATCTACAATATAAATTAAATGAACAACTATAAACAAATGTAGACAATTTTGACCAAATGTGATTCTTTATACATAATGAATGTTTACAAAGCTTAGGCTTTCAGTATACACTCCAACAATCACCCACTTATACTAATGACTAAGCTGTCATATCTTCTACCATACATCTGATTTCCATTCCCTCCACATGCCGATCAAAAGCTTTCGCCGGAAGGGCCTTAGTGAAAGGATCTGCCAGGTTATCCGCTGATGCAATCTTGGCGATGACAACTTCTCCTCGCTTCATGATATCTCGTATCAGGTGGTACTTGCGCTCTATATGTTTACTTGCCTTATGAGCTCGTGGTTCCTTCGAGTTTGCAACTGCACCGCTATTATCACAATAAATTGTGATGATTTTGGGCAAACCAGGAATCACATCTAAGTCCATTAGAAAGTTCCTGAGCCATACTGCTTCTTTAGCTGCCTCAGAGGCTGCTACATACTCTGCTTCCATGGTTGAGTCCGAAATGCATTTCTGCTTAACACTCCTCCATGAAATGGCTCCACCTCCTAAAGTAAACACATAGCATGATGTAGACTTATTGTTGTCCCTATCTGATTGGAAATCTGAATCTGTGTAACCCACAGGGAGTGAATCTTCTGCTTGGTAAATGGGCATATAATCTCTAGTCCTTCTCAGGTTAATATATGCTTTACCGCAGTCCAATGTCCTTGTCCAGGGTTACTCTGATATCTGCTGACCATGCCCACGACAAAACAAATATCAGGTCTCGTACATAGCATTGCATACATAAGGCTTCCTACACCCGAGGCATAAGGAACTGCTTTCATGTCTTCTATCTCCTTTGAAGTCTTAGGAGACATCTCTTTAGATAGAGTTTTTCCATCTTGAAAGGTAAGAAACCTTTCTTGGAATCTTGCATGCTAAAACGAGCAAGGATTGTATCTATATATGAAGCTTGGGACAGACACAACATTCTTTTCTTGCGATCCCTTATCACTTTGATCCCAAGTATGTGTGCACACTCTCCTAAGTCCTTCATATCAAATTGTTTGGACAACCATACCCTTACGTCTGACAATACCTTGTGATGTGCGTAGATTATATACTCTTTTATGCATGTTTTAACGCACATTTACATACTTTGAGCATGCTTGATCTATGCATTTTTATACTTCCAGCTTTCCTTTTATCATATTTACTCTTTTGGTTCGGAGATCTGCTTTTTGTGCATTTTCTGTACACAGGAGTCGATTTGGTGAAGAATCTACATCTTTGGGCATGCATTGGAGGAGACGAAGGGAGAAAGCACCGGGCCGTGTACCTCACACGGCCCTGCACTGGTATGGAACTCGGGTCGTGTGGAGTTTGGCACCAACAGAAGAGAAAGATGACATGGCCGTGTGAACCTCGCACGACCGTGTCAAGATTTGAAGCTAACCAGAGCAGAAGCCTTACATGGCCGTGTGGATCTACACGGCCGTGTGAGACTTCCAGAGACCAAGCAGGCTGTGGCCGTGTGCACCACACGGCCGTGTAGCATTTCCAGAGAGCAGAAGGGTTCTGGCCGTGTGGAGTCACACGGCCGTGCAGGTTTGGCAGAGAGGGAACTGGACATGGCCGTGTGAATCTCACACGGCCGTGTCACGGGGCCGTGTGGCGCCCGATTCCCTCCTCTATTTAAACCCTTCTTCATGAATTGAAAGGGGATCTCTCCCCCTTTGGGAGAAGGCAAGATTTGGTGGTTTCCTCCCATTCTTGGGAGGATTTCTGGGCGATTCTAAGGGAGATCTCGACGATTCCGGCTCCGGAGCGAGGATTGGATCCGAAGACAAGGCTTCTTCATAGATAAGTTTTCTCTTTTCCCCTCTTCTTGTTTTCTTGGATTGGGGATTCAAGGAATGCTTGTAATCTCTATTCTTTCGGGTTTTCTTCCTCGATTCATGGAGTAGATCTTGTATTCTAGGATTAAGGGAGTATTTGTATGATGGATTGATGTAATCTCTTATGGATTTGCCATTTTCTTGTTTCAATGACATTATCTTGCTTGTATCAATTAGATCTTGAATGATTGATGGTGGTTTGTGCTTAATTCTCATTCTTGATTGATTTTTGGATTTCTTATGGACTTGGTAAGGATAAACTCTCACTCGATCATCCGAGGGATCCACGTGACAGGTGCAAGCCCGTGTAAGGACGTTTGAGAGATAATCTTGAAGAGGAAATAAGAATATTCAAGAGAGTAGGACGGATTCTATGATTAGCTTCTTGTATCTTTATAGATTAATAAGTTGTGGGCTTCTATGTTGATATTCGAGGAAGGCATAGTGTTGGAACCCCAAGGTTGTTTTGGTGTGATCAACAAGTTAAGTTAGGTCCTGTGTATTTAACCTTGTGTCTAAGTGTTCAGGAGCTTAGGACACAGGTACTCGAGTGGAAGACGCAGTTAGCGAGAAGGACGGCACGCTGTGCGTCCGAGGGACGAGGCGCTGCGGAAGAGTACACCGGCGGACGAGAAGGAAGCGCGCGGTGGTTCCGAGGGACGAAAGCCGGAGCGGAAGATTGCTCGGGGAGCAAGAGACGCAGCTAGCGAGAAGGTCGACGACCGAGGGACGAAGACTGCGGATGAGTACGTTGGCGGACGAGAAGGAAACACGCGGTAATTCCGAGGGACGAGAAGCCGGAGGGAAGCACGCTCGAGAAGACCGGAAGTTGGGTTCGGGTGAGCCCTTTTCCGGAAGGCAGAGATCACCCAAACGAGCGGATCCCGAGCGGAAGAACCGGACCGAAGCGGGACTGAACCAGAGAAACGGTCCCGGATGAAAAAGTCAACTGTGTTGACTTTCGGGATCCGGGGCGCCCGGGATTGACCGGGGCGCCCGGACCCCTCCGGGGCGCCCGGAACCCTTCCGGGCGCTCGGAACAGTAATTTTGACTAGATCGAGAATTATCTCGATCTGAACGTTGGGGGATAAATTTTATCCCCCCCAGGGCGCCCGGAACCTTTCCAGGCGCCTCGACCAAGGCTATAAATATAGCCTTGGTCCAGAAGCTTTGAATCAACTCAGAAATTTACATTCCAAACACTTGTGCGCTTCTGTTCTAGTTTAGCTTCTATCTTTTGTGCTTTCACTGCTGTAAGAGGCTTCTCCGCCTGAAGGAGATATTTTAGTACACGTTCATTCCTTGGATTAACAACCTCCTTGGTTGTAACCAAGTCAAATTGTGAGCCTCTTCTTTCTGCTTTTTATTTACTGCTAATTTACTTTATGCAAGTGTTCTGTTGAAAGTTCGAGAAGGGTCTTTGTTGTTTTTTTTCAGGCTATTCAACCCCCCCTTCTAGCCGGCCCAACGGTCCAACAAGTGGTATCAGAGCCGAGACGCTTCAGGAGGACTAACCGCCGAACGAAGCAACGAGATGGCCGGATCTAACATCCACCCGCCAAAATTCGAGGGGGACTTTGCAAGCTGGAAGAAGCACATGGAGGTATTTTTCGGTACCGATTTTGATTTATTATTAATAATGGAACTCGATTTTGAAGCTCCCGAGGGCAAAACAAAAAGTCAATGGACAAAGAAAGAGCAGGCCGAGTACGTGGCAAACAAGAAAGCAGAATTCCATCTGCTAACCGTACTTCCTCCACAAGAAGTCAACCGTGTCAGCACCTACAATTCGGCAAAAGAGCTTTGGGAGAAGTTCCTTGAATTACACGAAGGAACATCCGAAGCCAAGCTTGCGAGACGGGACTTACTTCGCAACCAGCTCACCGACCTCCGTCTTGAAGAAGGTGAAACAATTGCACATCTACACTCGAGGATACAGGAGCTCATCACCGGACTTTCGAATCTCGGAGAAGAGGTAAGTAACCGAGATTCGCTTAGGTACGCTTTAAATTCCTTCCCTAGAAATTCAAAATGGGCATCATTAGTAGATGCCTTTTACATTTCGAAGGACTTAGAAAAAATTTCATTAGAAGAATTTTTTTCAACATTTGAAGTGCATGAGTCAAGATGTGCAGGAATGAGAGAGCCAAAGAATAACATCGCCCTCAAAGCTTCGAGAGACGAACCTGAATCGGAATCTTCTCTCGACGACGAGGAAATGGTAATGATGGTAAGACGATTTAAGAAGTTATATAATTCTAGAAAAACTAACCATCCACAGGGTAGAAAGAAAAGAACGATCCGCTGCTACCATTGCGACGAAGAAGGGCATGTCAAGGACAACTGCCCCAAGCTGAAGAGCAAAGACAAGGGAAAGGGTAAGAAGCCTATCCAAAAATGAAAGGCCCTGAAGGCGACGTGGGACGATACGTCGTCCGAATCGGAAGTCGAAGCATTCTCCGGACTCGCACTGATGGCGAGTCATCAAGACGACGACTGCGATTCAAGCTCTTCCGAAATGAGCATCGAGAGCATCGATGAAGGGGGAGACACGTCGGAAGAAAGCAGCAGCTCAGGGGGAGAAACGGACAACGAGATCGACAAGGTAAGTCAGGTACGATCTCTTCCTCCCGATAAAATGTTTAAGTTCGTTAAACTTTTAACAAAAGACTGCTGCAAATTAGAAAGTGAAAATAAAAATTTAAAAGTAATTCTAGCTAAGTCTTGTCCTTTAGAAGAATTTGATAAATTAAAATTGAAAAATGAAAAATTGGAATTAGAAAATCAAAATTTGAAAATTAAAATAGATAACTTAGAAAACTATGCATGTTCATCTAAAACCAACTTTAGAAGATTTAATAATTTAAATTGGTACTTTAAATATCACCCGGGACAAATTAGGAACATTTCAAGGAAAAATGTCCTTAAAAACTTTTTAGTTAATCCAGTAGGTTGGAACCTATATTGGGTTCCTAAATCATGCTTAAATTGATTTTAAAATTAAAATTAGCGCTTTAAGTGAGAAAATTAAACAAAGAATTTCCTTATGAGGCTTTGTCTTAGGAAGTGGTTGTTGCTCCAATAACCAAGAAAGTCTAGTGCCTCGCCACGACCTGGAAGCCAAAATATTGAAATAGATGTTTAATTAACTTACTAATGAAGCATTAATACAAGAATTAATTAATGCTTGAAAAAGGTTATTCAAAACATTTTATTTCAAATTTGAAATTTACCTACTTAGAATTATTTTTTTCCTAAGTTAAGAACTTTTTTCTTGAAACTAGAAATCTCAGCTTTAATTACTTAGAAAATTTTTCTAAATTTCTTAAAAACTTAGATTTTTTTTAAAAAAAAAATACTTTTTCTAAGTCTTTAAACCTTAGATTATTTTTCTTGGAATCCCATTTTTTTTGTGATCAAAGGGGGAGAAGGGAAAGTATAAGTCTAGGGGGAGGTAGATAGATTTAATTTTTTCTATCTTTTTGCACTTAAATTGCAATTTAAGTTAATTTACGTAATTTAATTTTATGTCAATTTTAACCCTAACTTAACTTGGGTTGATCACACCAAAAAGGGGGAGATTGTTGGAATCCCAAGGTTGTTTTGGTGTGATCAACAAGTTAAGTTAGGTCCTGTGTATTTAACCTTGTGTCTAAGTGTGCAGGAGCTTAGGAACACAGGTACTCGAGTGGAAGACGCAGCTAGCGAGAAGGACGGCACGCTGTGCGTCCGAGGGACGAGGCGCTGCGGAAGAGTACACCGGCGGACGAGAAGGAAGCGCGCGGTGGTTCCGAGGGACAAAAGCCGGAGCGGAAGATTGCTCGGGGAGCAAGAGACGCAGCTAGCGAGAAGGTCGACGACCGAGGGACGAAGACTGCGGATGAGTACGCTGGCCGACGAGAAGGAAACACGTGGCAATTCCGAGGGACGAGAAGCCGGAGGGAAGCACGCTCGAGAAGACCGGAAGTTGGGTTCGGGTGAGCCCTTTTCCGGAAGGCAGAGATCACCCAAACGAGCGGATCCGGAGCGGAAGAACTGGACCGAAGCGGGACTGAACCAGAGAAGCGGTCCCGGATGAAAAAGTCAACTGTGTTGACTTTCGGGGTCCGGGGCGCCCGGAACCCTTCCGGGCGCCCGGAACAGTAATTTTGACCAGATCGAGAATTATCTCGATCTGAACGTTGGGGGATAAATTTTATCCCCCCCCAGGGTGCCCGGAACCTTTCCAGGCGCCCCGACCAAGGCTATAAATATAGCCTTGGTTCAGAAGCTTTGAATCAACTCAGAAATTTACATTCCAAACACTTGTGCGCTTCTGTTCTAGTTTAGCTTCTGTCTTTTGTGCTTTCACTGCTGTAAGAGGCTTCTCCGCCTGAAGGAGATATTTTAGTACACGTTCATTCCTTGGATTAACAACCTCCTTGGTTGTAACCAAGTCAAATTGTGAGCCTCTTCTTTCTGCTTTTTATTTACTGCTAATTTACTTTATGCAAGTGTTCTGTTGAAAGTTCGAGAAGGGTCTTTGTTGTTTTTTTTCAGGCTATTCAACCCCCCCTTCTAGCCGGCCCAACGGTCCAACACATAGTAATAGGTGCGCTTCTTTGTAAGGACAACGTAGGTTCATGTCTAATTAATCCTATTTAGATACATTTCTCAGTCCTTAGCCGGTTGTCTATTGCAAGAGGGAACCGGCAACTTTCTACATGTTTGGCAATTGAGGAATAAGAATTGGTGAACCATTTACATTCAAGAAATCTTACAAAGAAACCGAAACTCCTAGAATCTCCCTTTATCATAACCCAAAACACTAAACTCTTGTTTGTTGATCTCTAATATTAGATTTGTTTACCTTTACTTTGCTTTTGAGACGATTGGATAGTTGTTTAGCTAATTCGCATTGAGACATTTCTAGTGCTTAATCCAGTCCCTGTGGATACGATAATCTTTTATATTACTTGCGACATTTCCGTACACTTGCGGAGCGTAACACCTTGACATTGTTGCCAATTAACAAAATATCATCTACGTATAGTACAAGAAATACCACCACATTTTTGTTACACTTCTTATATACACAAGACTCATCCGGACTTTGAATAAATCCATATAACTGGATTACTTCATTAAACCGGATGTTCCAAGATCTTGAAGCTTGCTTCAGTCCATAAATGGACCGATTGAGCTTACACACTAGATGCTCTTTGCCTTTTTCAATGAACCCTTCTGGTTGCTTCATATGGATGTTCTCTTCAAGACTTCCATTAAGGAAAGCTGTCTTGACATCCATTTGCAAAATCTCATAATCCATATGAGCAGCAATGGATAAGAGTATCCGGATGGACTTAAGCATGGCTACCGGTGAAAAGGTTTCCTCATAATCGATTCTCTCTTTATGAGTGTACCCTTTCGCAACAGGCCTAGCTTTGAAGGTTTCTACCTTCCCGTCTGTCCCTCTTTTCCTTTTGTAAATCCACTTGCATCCAACGGCTTTTACACCATCAGGTGGTTCTACAAGCTCCCAGACCTTATTAGAGTACATAGACTCTATTTCAGAATTCATTACCTTTTGCCAAGATGTTGCATCTATATCTTGGAGTGCTTCTTCATATGTTCGTGGATCAGGTTCATGTTTACCCGGGATCAAGTCCGAAGACTCTCCCAAAAACATGAATCTTTCAGGCTGCCTTACAACCCTCCCACTACGACGAGGCACTGAGTGTGGTTGTGTATCATGTGTGACACGTGTTGCAGTCTCTTGTGGTACTTCATCTTGTACTGTTGGTACTGAAGTAGACGTGTCCTCTCTAAGTTCTTCTAAAACAACTTTGCTACTGGGCTTGTGATCCATTATATAGTCTTCTTCTAAAAACTGGGCAATGGTGCTAACAATGACCTTCTGGTCTTTAGGACTATAAAATAAACCACCTTTCGTTCCTTTGGAATATCCTACAAACACGCGAACTTCTGTACGAGATTCTAACTTATCAGCATCTGGTTTCAGCACATGTGCTGGACTACCCCAAATCCGAATATGTCTTAGACTGGGTTTTCGCCCATTCCATAATTCTATGGGAGTAGAAGAAACTGATTTAGAAGGTACTAAGTTCAGAACGTATACTGCTGTTTCCAGAGCATATCCCCAAAACGAATTTGGTAATTCTGAATAACTCATCATCGATCTAACCATCTCCATAAGAGTCCTGTTCCTTCGTTCTGCTACACCATTCTGTTGGGGTGTTCCAAGTGCAGACAATTGGGATTGAATCCCGGCCTCTGATAAGTAATTCCTAAACTCTCCTAAGAGGTATTCGCCACCACGATCAGATCGTAGTGTCTTGATACTTTTACCTAGTCGTTTCTCCACATCAGCCTTGTATTCTTTGAACTTATCAAAGCACTCGGACTTGCGGCGCATTAGGTAAATGTATCCATATCTTGAATAATCGTCTATGAAAGAGACAAAATATTCAAAACCTCCTCTTGCCTGGACAGACATAGGACCACACAAATCAGAGTGAACCAATTCTAACACTTCTTTGGCTCTATACCCCTTGGCCTTGAATGGTCTCTTGGTCATTTTATCTTCTAAGCAAGATTTACAAGTTGGAAAAATTTCCAACTCTAATGAACTCAAAAGTCCATCGGCTATAAGTCTCTGAATCCTACTTAAGTTAATATGACCAAGCCTTAGATGCCAAAGATATGCTTGGTTCATTTCCGAAGGTTCTTTTCTCTTATTAGAGTTAGAAGATGAGTTATAAATTTCCATGTTTTGCTTTGTGGAAGAAATTGGATTTAAAGTATACAAATTGCCAACTAATGCACCAGAACAGATAATCACTTTATTTCTTTTAATAACTACATCGTTACTGAATATCCATCTAAGAACAGTTTAGAAACTGAAATTAAATTCTTTCTAAAACTGGGTACATAAAGATAATTTTTTAAAACCAAATTTCTATTTCTACTAAAAGATAAGTAGACGACTCCCACTGCAACAGCCGCCACCTTAGTAGCATTGCCCATGTAGACGGTAATTTCTCCTTCAGTTAGTCGTCGGATTTCTAGGAACCCCTGCAGGGAATTGCAGACATGATCAGTGGCTCCCGTATCTACACACCATGTGCTGGTAGATAATACCGCTAAACAAGTTTCAACAACTAGAGCATGAGATATACCTTTGTTGTTCTGATTCCTACGAGGACACTCCGCCTTCCAATGCCCTAACTGCTTGCAGATGAAGCACTTGCCCTTCGGCTTCTTCACTCCAGCTTTAAATCCTTTACTCTGAGATTTATTCACTTTCTTTGCTGAGCCAGCTTGTTTCTTCTTCTTCTTT
Source organism: Zingiber officinale (assembly GCF_018446385.1). NCBI lineage: Eukaryota > Viridiplantae > Streptophyta > Magnoliopsida > Zingiberales > Zingiberaceae > Zingiber > Zingiber officinale. Next base: position 47,630,960 of record NC_055996.1, on the reverse strand, counting down.
CCTCTCGGTTTAGAAGTAGAACCATTTTCAGCATAGTGAATTTGAGAATTCTGACGAAATAATCCTTCTGCCGCTTGAAGTTCTGTCAGTAGTTCCCCTAATGAATAAATCCTCTTATTCGTATTATAGTTCAGGCGGAACTGCTCAAAACTTCTAGGTAGCGTTTGGAGGATCATATCGATCTGGGGTTCCCCATCAATTTCTCCTCCAAGGATCTGTATCTCGTTTAGATAAGCCATCATCTTTAGGATATGATCCCTTACAGGAGTACCCTCTTGCATGGTGGCTGTCATTATCTTTCTCATGGCTTCTTGCCTAGAAGCCCTATCCTGATGACCAAAGAGTTCTTGAGTTTGTTCATAATATCATAGGCTGTTGGTAAATCTTTATGCTGATGTTGCAATACATTTGACATTGAAGCCAAAATGTAACACCGCGCCATCTCATCTGCTTTTACCCATTTCCTATGATATTCAATCTCCTCTTGGGTAGATTCACCAGTAGGTGCTTCAGGGCACTGCTCAGTCAGTACAAATTTATAGCTTTCAGCAGTAAGAACAATGTCTAGGTTTCTTTTCCAATCTATGTAATTAGGTCCAGTAAGTCTATTTTGTTGAAGTATGATGGAAAGTTGGTTGAAAGTCATCCTAAGAATCACAAATAACTTTTGGTCAGAACTCTAAATTTAGAATAATATTGATTCCTCAAACAATACTATTTTAAATTAGCCAACACCTCATAACACCGTGAATTTTATATGCCACGTTAGTGTGGACGTATACAAATTCAACATTTGTAAAAGGAGGGTTTTAACCCATTAATTTTATTATCTTGTCAACCTAACTTTTTGACAAATAAAATTAATAGTTGGTATCATTTGGTCACACAAATAATAACAGTGACTCCGATGGGGAGGATACTATTAGATGTGTCTAAGTGTATACCATTACTTGACACTAAGTCCATTAATAAGATTATGCCCCTTCCGTTGGGGAAGATCACACGCTCTTAATTAACTTCCTCTAGAAATCCAAAAATGGAAGTCTGTTCTAGTGATCCACAAACAAGCTCATCCGTTATGGAGGAAGGCACTCAGAGCCAACGCGCAAGCTTGTTTGCATCACTTACAAATCAGTAATGGAGACCATGGGATTTACTTAAAAATCTCTCTCCCACTTAGTTATTTATAAATGAGGAATTTTAACTATGCTAGCCTACTAAACTTGTAAACTAACATGCACACACAACACAATATAAAAGCAATAAATAGAAAATCTAATTTTCAACTATTATGGCTTTTGTCTCTAGTTGTCCTCCGTGTGTTGTCATCCCAAGCTGCTGCCATATTTGGCCAACGCCACCGAGTCTAGCTGTCGCATCCATCTTGCTCCTAGTTCCGCTGCGCCTCTGGTCCTTAGAAGGTTCCACGCTTTGCAAGATTCGATCCGCGACATAAATAGAATTTTACATTTTTGATCCTATATTCCATAAAAGGAATGTACATGTATCTAGATCAAAAATAAAATCCTAAAAAAACTAAATACAGCTCCTGCGGTATTTTAATACAATCATGCACACGCAGATAAATGCCCTTGACATGTCCAAGGGTCCAATCACACACATAATAACTAAAAGCCATAATAGTTGGATCCTGCATCCACAAAGTTAGCACATCCTACTATTAACCTGCCTAAATTATGTATGACATGGGCATAATTAAACTAATACCAAATACACAGAGGAAAAACCCTAGCTCTGATACCAATTGTTTGTTGCTACTCGGGGGGACCTAGAGGTTCCACTGTACAAAAATTTTGTACAAAGGTCTGAACCTTTTCCTAGCTACCATGTGTTCTTTTAAATTAAATTTTGGATCGCCTGCGGAACTTAACACGTTTGATCCAAAACTTAATCTATTTGTTCTTTTAGGTTTTGACTTGGATCTCCTGCAGAACTTAACACGTTCGACCCAAGTCACTTTAAGTTATTAATTCCATTAAATATTAATTTCCATAATTGGTTCCCAGTACTGACATGGCGAGCCACATGACCTTCTTGGATATAGGAGCAACTACCACCGACTAGACAAAACCTTTTATAGAAAGCTAATATTTAATTTCCTAAAATAACTTTAGGTTAACCGAAAAGAACAATCAAATCACAAGGAAAAGAAAAAACAAAAGAACACAACATCGAAAAACATATTCGAAATTCTAGAATCGTAAGCCTCTTGTATTTGGTATTATTTCCATAAATAACTAGTATGATGTGGAAAGAAAAATTACTAGTTATACCTTGTAGAAAAACCTCTTGATCTTCTACCGTATTTCTCTTCTAACCTCGGACGTTGTGTGGGCAACGATCTTCCGAGATGAGAAACCACCAACCACCTTCTTCTCCTCCTAGCTAGGTTCGGCCACAAAAAGCTTAACCAAGGATGAAGAACAAAACACCAACCAAGCTCCAAGAGATGCTAGCTTTCTCTCCTTCTTCTTCTTCTTCTTCTCCAAGTAGTATCCGGCCGCCACAAAAGCTCCAAGCCTTTGAGAGATTCGGCCACCACAAAGAGGGAGAGAGGAAGAGGATGGACGGCCACTCCAAGGAATAAAAGAGGGAGAGAAATAATAGAGGTTGTGTCTCATGAAGGCACCCTCACCCCTTCTTTTATATTCCTTGGCCTAGGCAAATTAGGAAATTTAATTACAATAAAATTTCCTTAATTCCCTTGACATGATTTAATTGAGAAAAATAAAATAAAATTTCCCCAATTAATCTCTAATGGCCGGCCACATTAAAAGAGATAAATTAGACAAGTTTTAATCAACAATTAACTTCCTAATTTGTTTCCAGAAATTTTAAAAATTAAAATTTCTCTTTAAAAATCTCTTCATGGTTGATAAAAAGAAATTTTTATAATTTTAATTTTATCAACATGTGGATAATTTTAAAGAGAAAATAAAATATCTCACCAATCTACAAATAAGGAAAGAGATCTAATCTCATTCTTTAATCTTTTATAGATCTTTTACAAGAGAGATATTTTAATTTTAATTCTCTTTAATAAATTATTTCTTCCACATAATAAAAATTAAAATTAAAATCCCTTTTTAATTTAATTTGGCCGGCCCCTCTAGCTTGGGTTCAAGCTAGGGCCGACCACCCCAATTTATACCTAGGCCGGCCCTAGCTTGGTTCCCAAGCTAGCTTGACCGGCCCCTTATTGGTGGGTATAGAAGGTGGGTATAGCTGGGTATAGTACTCTATAAATAAGAGGCTACGATAAGGATCGAGAGGAGGAATTGGTTTTGGTCTCCCGATAAAATTAAGCATCCCGTGTTCGCCCCGAACACACAACTTAATTTTATCAATAATAATTCATTCCACTAGAGAACTATTATTGAACTACCGCGCCAATCCCAAATTACATTTTGGGCTCCTTCTTATTATGAGTGTGTTAGTCTCCTTGTGTTTAAGATATCGAATGTCCACTAATTAAGTGAGTTACTGACAACTCATTTAATTAATATCTTAGTCCAAGAGTAGTACCACTCAACCTTATCATCTTGTCGGACTAAGTCCACCTGCAGGGTTTAACATGACAATCCTTATGAGCTCCTCTTGAGGACATTATCAACCTAGTATCTCTAGGACACAGTTTCCTTCTATAATCAACAACATACACTATAAGTGATATCATTTCCCAACTTATCGAGTTTATTGATTCATCGAACTAAATCTCACCCATTGATAAATTAAAGAAATAAATATCAAATATATGTGCTTGTTATTATATTAGGATTAAGAGCACACACTTCCATAATAACTGAGGTCTTTGTTCCTTTATAAAGTCAGTATAAAAGAAATGACCTCAAATGGTCCTACTCAATACACTCTGAGTGTACTAGTGTAATTATATAGTCAAGATAAACTAATACCTAAGTACACTACGACCTTCTAATGGTTTGTTCCTTTCCATTTTGGTCGTGAGCTATTGTTTATAATTTATAAGGTACTGATAACATCATCTTCTGCATGTGACACCACATACTATGTTATCTACAATATAAATTAATTGAACAACTACAACTAAATGTAGACAATTTGACCAAATGTGATTCTTTATTCATAATGAATGTTTACAAAGCTTAGGCTTTCAGTATACACTCCAACAGCGCGTTCGATCTTGAAAAAGTTCAAGATGCGAACAATAGCACTGATGCCTCTATGGAAGTTGAACTGGAACCACAAAGTGTTGTGGATGATGTTGTTCCACAAAGAGTTGAGGAACAACAACCATTTCAAGTAGACATACCTCTTCGCAGGTCTGATAGGGTACGTCGTCAGCCTGAGAGATACTCATTTCTCTTGTCTGACCATGATGACGTTGTGCTCATAGAGGATGAGCCTACCACCTATCAGGAAGCTGTGATGAGACCAGATTCCGAGAAATGGATAGAAGCCATGAGATCCGAGATGGAATCCATGTACACCAACCAAGTATGGACTTTGGTTGATCCACCTGAAGGGGTAAAACCCATAGGGTGTAAGTGGGTCTTTAAGAGAAAGACTGACATGGATGGACTTATCTATAAGGGTTGCTTGGTAGCTAACGGTTTCAAGCAGATTCATGGTATTGACTATGATGAGACCTTTTCTCCAGTAGCGATGTTTAAGTCCATTCGGATCATGCTTGCTATTGTAGCTTACCACGATTATGAGATCTGGCAGATGGACGTCAAAACTGCATTTCTGAATGGAAACCTACTCGAAGATGTGTACATGACACAGCCTGAGGGTTTTGTCGATCCACAGCATACTAGTAGAGTATGCAAGCTGCATAGGTCCATTTATGGACTAAAGCAAGCTTCTCGGAGCTGGAATCTTGGATTCGATGATGCAATCAAACAGTTTGGTTTCATCAAGAACGAAGATGAAGCTTGTGTCTACAAGAAGGTTGTAGGGGACATAGTTGTCTTCCTCATATTGTATGTGGATGACATACTGCTCATTGGGAAGGACATCCCTATGCTTCAGTCTGTCAAAACCTGGCTAGGGAGTTGCTTCTCAATGAAGGACTTAGGTGAGGCATCCCGCATTCTAGGGATACAGATCTATAGAGATAGATCTAAGAGATTGCTTGGCCTAAGTCAGAGTACATATATTGACAAGGTACTCCTTCGGTTTGCCATGCAGAATTCCAAGAAGGGATTTCTGCCGATGTCATATGGCGTGAGTCTTTCGAAGACTCAAGGTCCCTCTTCTAGAGAGGAGAGAGACCGCATGGATCAGATCCCTTATGCCTCAGCCATAGGATCGATCATGTACGCCATGCTATGTACTCGACCTGATGTCACGTATGCTTTAAGCATGACGAGCAGATAGATACCAGTCAGATCCAGGTGAAAGTCACTGGATAGCGGTCAAGAATATTCTTAAGTACTTAAGAAGGACTAAAGAATATTTCTTGATATATGGAGGCAATGATGAGCTAGCTGTAAAGGGTTACAGTGATGCTAGCTTCCAGACCGATCAGGATGACTATAGATCGCAGTCGGGGTTCGTGTTTTGCATTAATGGTGGTGCTGTGAGCTGTAAGAGTTCGAAGCAGGACACAGTAGCTGATTCTACGACAGAGGCCGAGTATATTGCTACATCAGAGGCAGCAAAGGAGGCAGTTTGGATTCGCAAGTTCATCACTGATTTTGGGGTGGTTCCTAGCATTGCTGACCCTATTGAGCTCTATTGTGACAACAATGGAGCTATAACACAGGCGAAGGAACCTCGCTCACACCAGCAGACCAAACACATACTACGGCGCTTCCATCTCATTCGAGAGATAATCGAGAGAGGAGATGTGAAGATTTGCAGAGTACCTACAGAGGCTAACATCGCAGATCCCTTGACCAAGGATTTGGCACAAAGGAAGCATGATGGTCACACTAGGTCATTTGGGCTTAGAGCCTACATTGATTGGCACTAGTGCTAGTGGGAGATTGTTAGCTAGAGCCCTAGAGCCAATCATTTGATGATTATATTTTGGACTTATTGTATCATATTCTATATAAATAAAGGCATTTGGATTTTGGTTATTATACTTACTTGTATTGGTGCCAAATAAACTAAGTATAGTAATGTCCTTGAGTAGATGGTTCTCACCTATATCAATCGGTTAGTTGAACCGATAGTGAGATGATATAGGGAACACTACTCTTAATCATTCCTAATCGAGTATTAACATTCAGGGACAATGTTAATGCAATAAGACTAGCATGTAGGTCAACTCGATGACTTGATCTCACAAGTCATGGATATAGAGATATCAAGTTGACACATGGGTATACATTAGAGAATGTATACTGAATGACCCGCCATGAGAAAGTATCATGGATCGTTATATGAGTGACATATACTTTCTCATGTAACTATTAGTATGACTACTAGTCCTTAGACCTGAAATCACCATGGTTCCCTATATAAGGAGTTATGTACTTTGGTTTCGTCAAACGTCACCCGTAACTGGGTGGACTATAAAGGCGACTACTGGGTATGTAACAAATTATGCGGAGGGATGTGAGTGATGTAGATGAGATCTATCCCTCCTATATGATGGGAGAGACATCGGTATTCCTAATAGAGTGAGACCACGAAGTGCATGGTCATGCCCAAATGAGTCAATATGAGATATTGAGCTCATTTGATTTAGTGAGTCTACTTAGAGTTCAGGATTTAGATTGATCAGAGGATGACACGGTCTATGCCTCATATTGATCAATCTAGATGTCTAGGATAGAAGAACATTTGTCATATATTGTGAGGAGTCACAATTAATAGTCACAAGGTGATGTTGGATCTCAACATTTCTTGTACCTTGGGTAGCAATGATGTATTGCTAGATGCTGCTCATTGCTTATGTTTTTAAAGAAGTTTAGAAACATTACCAACGTTACAAGAACCTATTGGGTCACACACAAAGAACAAGTGGATGGAGATTAGGCTCATATGATGAACCAATTAGATTAGATTCATATGATGAACCAATTGGATTCAGATTGATTTAAATTAGACTTATTGAGTTAGACTCAATTAGATTCAATTGTTGAATGAGTCTAATTTAAATTTGATTCATTAAGTCAATTTATATTAATGAATTGAGATTCATTAGATTGAAATTGGCTTGAATCAAAGAATGAATTCAACTCAACATGGAAGAGATTTGGTCAATTTTGACTTGACCAAAATGGGAAGTGTAAACATCAAGTTTGACTTGATGTATTGCCACTTCATGGAGGATGAATCATCCTACATGGCAGCCACATCATCTCCACCTCATGAGGTGTGCCACCTCATGGAGGTTACACCTCCCATTCCATTTAATGTGGTCGGCCACATTAAATGGGGAGGTTACATGTGTGTGGCCGGCCACACTAATGGTAAAGGAGGTTTCATTTTGTGTCATTCAAGTGGTGCTGAATGCTTCTCCTTCCTCCTAGCTCTCTTCCTCTTTTCTCTTGCTGTTGCTGTGAGCTTTCATGGAGTGAGAAGGTGTATGAGTTGTGTTCCAAGAAAAGGGTGAAGTGAAGGTCACAAAGGAGGGTACCTAGAGGATTATATGAGATCCCTTTTCTTTCTCTCCTTTCTTCCCTTTTTGAATCTTATTCGAGAGCCCTAGAGAGTGCTAGCACACTTGGGTGCTCTCTTCTCCATCCTTGAGTGTTAGAGAACACCTCTTGTTCGTGTGGATATCACTAGAGAGTTGCCTACGTTGACAACTTCGAGATCCGGCGTACCGTTGGACGAGCGGGATTTGCGAGGGCACGCTTCGAAGGTAAAAATGTTTTTCCTTTGTAGATCTACTGTAGATCGTAGTTTAAAACTCATACTCGTGTTTTTGAAATTTTTCTTCGCACGAGATCCAATGGCTAGGGTGATTCGGGGTTTCCGCGACGCGAAAACGCAGTTTTCGCGGCCCGAAAAACCCAACACTTATTGTATACATCTTTTTGAGTTTTAAGAATTAAATCCAAGTTTTTTGATCTAGTTTTGAAGGATTCTAATAATTCTTTAAGATTATTAATTTCATTTTTTAAATTTGTGTTTCCTCCTCAAGTTTTATATCTTGATTTGGATTTCTATTTTCAATTTGTTCCTTGAGGCATAGATTTTCCTCAAGAAGTGATTCAGTTTGTTTTTATGCTTAATTATTTTTTTATTTAAATATGTGATTATTCTAAAGAATTTAGAGGTTAGGATAGAAGATACCTCATTCGAACCTTCAGAAAGGAGTGCAGACTCGTGGCTTGATTCATATTTGGACTTGTCATCTTGTTCTGACTCACTTTCTGATTCCGATCTGGTTGCAATCAGTGCATGGTAGTTGTGGTATTTTTGATCTTCGATATCCGATTCTTCTGAAGATGATTTGTCCCACGTCTCCTTGAGTGCCTTTTTCTTTATGTTTATTTTGGGTTTGTCGTCTTTCATCTTTAGGCACTCATGCTTGTAGTGTCCTTTCTTGTTACACCCGTAGCATGTGATCTTTGCCTTTTTGTCATTTGCTTTGATCACCTTTTGTAAGTTCTTCTTCGAGAAGTTGTTCTTCCTTCTCATGAATATTTGTCTAACCATGTTAACGAGTTGTTCTTCTTCATTTTTTGAGTTAGATTTAGATTCTAGCTTTGGTTTATTCTTATATTTAGCTTCTTTTGAGGGTCCTATAAAAAGAGAAATACCTTTCTCGACTTGCTTTGAGTTATTCTATTAATGGAGTTCAAGTTCACAAAATAACTCATCTAGTTTTAATTTAGATAAGTTCCTTGAAATTTTGTAGGTATCCATGATGGATGCCCACAGTTCATTTTGATGAAACGTGTTTAGAGCGTGCCTTATCAAATCTCGGTTCTCCATTTGATGGTCGATTGTATGGAGTCCTTTGAGTGTGTCCTTTATCCTCGCATGTAGTTGACTCACAGATTCTCCTTCTTGCATTTTAATGCTAAATACTTTATTTAAAAATAGATCCCTTTTTGTTACCTTTGCGTCGTTGGTTCCCTCATATAGTTCGATGAGTTTGTCCCATAGCTTCTTAGTGTTTTCGTGTGGGTCAATGTGGTTTAGCTCCTCCTTTGTTAATCTACACTGGCTTGTGTTGAGAGCTTTGAAGTTGATCTAAGCCTTCTTCTTCATTTCTGGATTCCAACTTTTCGAGTCCATTGGAATTCCGGCGTTGTCGACGGGAGCCTTGTATCCTTTGGTGATACTAAACCATTGGTCGAAGTCAGTCTTCATATACACCTCCATCTATTTCTTCTAATATGGGAAGTCATCACCATTAAAAAGGGGAGGATGGACGGTGTTGTGTCCCTCATTTTGGGCCATTTAAGTAACCTTTACACACAAAGAGAAAAAGGAAAAGAGGTCCCTAGACTAGGTCTTAGACTAGCAGTGTGGGAGAAAAACGAAGATATTAAGACTGAATTGGTGTTGCACCAGTTCAGAGTAGTTTGCAATGAAAAAAAATTATCCAAAGAAGTAATTGTACCAATTTGGATCATATCGAAAAAAACTCAAGAACGAAAAGAGAAAAAAGAATCACCCCCTTTACCTGATTGGCTATTGCACCAATTCAGAGTGGTACCCGTTCTGATACCACTTGTTGGATCGGAAATTCGCTAGAAGGGGTGAATAGTGATCGTTGAAAAACTCGATTTAAACTTTAAGTTACACATCGAAAAATGGAAGTAAAAGAAAGTAACACTAACACAAGTTGGTTTTACTTGGTTCGGTGCTTTCGACGAATCCTACTCCAAGGCCCACACTCGTCGAGTGCTTTAATTGGGTAATCCACTAATAGTTCAAAATGTTGCAAATTATGTACAAGAACTATATATAAAAATTATCGACAATAAGAAACTAAGTAAAGATGAAGTCTGGTTGTCGATGGAGCATATCAACGTTGTGGGAGCCTTTTTGGAGCACCGAGCAAGAAGCAAACTTGTAGTCATTGTTGTTCTGAAGCTATGGATCAAAGGCCTTTAAAAAGGTCCATTCTAGGTGCCTGGAACCTCTTAGAGAGCCTGGACCACATGGCTCAGCCATCGACCCACTCGACCACATGGCTCAGCCAATCAACATGCTCCACGTCAGCTTAGGGATAATTCTTTGGGTCCGGGTGCCTGGACGGAGTCTGGGTGCTCGGACCGCCTGTCACACCCCGGGGAAGTCCCTACCAGAAGAAATTTCGGCAGCATCTCCCCTATACGAGTGACAATCTAAAACTTCCTACAACATCCAGATACCTCGGCCAACACGGTCGGAACAATATATATAAATAATAAGAAACATCCACGCAGTTTAATAATAAAACCAAACTAATACAACGATAAGGAAAAACCAAGTCAAAAATCCTACTAAACTACATCTATAAAGCTCAAAACTTATATCCTACTCCACTACACCCATAAAACTCAAATCACAATGATAAAATCAACTCACCTCTTCTGCCGTCTAGGCAGGCATGTAGCAAAACATATCCAATAAAACCCATCGACAATAAAATCATACAATATCCAAGTGTCAAAACCAGAACAAGTCTAAATAGTAATAAGAAAACCAAAAGATAAAATCACACATCCTCGCAATCTGCAGGGGACTAGCGTCTGGAACTCCTCCGGATAGCCTCAACCTGAAAATAGTAATAACCACGGGGTGAGTCAACTCCTCAGCGAGTAACTACTAATATGCATAATAAAGAAAATAAAAAATAGCACTAATCATGCGTACAGTCTCCTGATATAAGAAGGATAAATGCAAACTGAAATAAATAGGAGAACAATTGTACTAACCAGGACCTGGTGTATGGATAATAAATCGAGAGGTATAGAAATCCTGTATGCATGTCAAACAAATGTATCCATCCAATATACAACAAATAAATGCAACAAACACAAGCAATAAATGCATCAATGCGTATGATGCCAATGACATGTCCTGGTCACCCCTACTTCCAATCAGCCATCTCACACACGATGGTGAGACCGAGTGGGTAGGGTTATAACAATTGTGCACTCTGCCATCACTGCTCCTGATGAGTGACCAAGTGGACAGGATATTGTCGGAGTACACCTATCCTCTTACCCCAAATCATAAGTAGGGGAGCTCAATGCTCTCATCTCTCTGAGACAATCCCAAAGAGGGATCCCTGATGTGCTACCACATTACGTCACGCTACCCATGAGTGGACTAGCGGAGCACTGATAGAGCAAACTGCCACACACCCTGCCTAATATACCACTAACCCATGAGTGGTTGTGTGTGCAGATCCATGAAACTGGATATGCGCTCAACAATAATGGGGCTACCAATCGCACAGCATGCAATCATGCAGATGATGCATGACACTAAGCATGAAGATCCTGACCATATCTACCTCCATAAAATATGTACCAAAAATATACATGGATCAAATCAGAAGATCTAGGTACACAGGTCAGATATGGTATCAAATAAGTCCGGTATATCCTATGGCATGGTATGTCATTACCTTTATGATTATAAGTAATCTGAAAGTATAAACATGAATGCAAACAGGAAACAATCAAAGCATGCATAGGAAATGGGCAATGACATACCGATGCAGATATAAAATATAATCATTACTATTTGTTAAGATATTACTATGCACATCAAATGACAAATCTAAAAGATAAGTCAAGGTACCTACCTCCAATAAGAGGATCATATCCAAAATAGATCCCTCGTCGAGACACCGTCTCGAATTAAAATCCTGCGATAAATCATACATGAAGTGCTTTATTTAGCTAAATTCAAATGAATTAAGTAGCTAAATAAATGCTCAAACCTAATTAGGGAAACCCCTAATCAACATGATCATTCACCCTACCTAAATTAATACTCCTTGCTAACATAACTAGCAACCACCTACAAAATATTTCAAATCCTTATGCCTTACCTCAAATCACAACCCTGTTTTAGAACAAGAAGCTACTGCCGGAGAAGGGTAGCCGTTGGAAACCAAGAAGTACCTTGCGCTTCATTGTCCAGATCAAAGAGATCAAGAAGTCAACCAAGAAACCTTTTCACCACTACAATCCAGCAACAAAATATAGTTTCCCTTACCTCTTCGATCACAGCTAGGGCATGGTAACAACAAAACAGAACTACAATAAAGAGCAAACTAGGGCACAGATCTTTGCCCCTGGTTGAAGCCCAACTCGTATAGAGGTGGGCCTCTGATCAGGAAGACCAGAAAAGGGTCGGCACGACAAAATGGATCTAGGGCAGAGATGCTGTGAGGAGGGATGGGCTCACTTATAGCGGCAACCGGCGCTGCTCAGCGGGAGAAGAGTTCTTGTCGACGGCGTCGGCAGATGCTAGGGCATGCACGTGACCCAGATTAGGGCAGAGGAGAAGTGGCCTATCCTAGGGCAGAAGAGAAAGGGCTGATCAGGTCGAGGGGTAGCAGCAGCGGTGGATTCATGCTGGCGACGAAGTGGAGTGTCGCAGCGAGTGTCAAATTTGTAGGGCACAACAGCAATCGGGGTGGCAGAGCAGAGGTTTGTTCGTTGTCGGCGCTTGGGTAGGGACAGAAAAGGATTGGCTCGGGGAGGAAGGAGAAGAGAAGAAGAGGATTGGCAGAGTCGAGGCTTGGCCGAGGGTTTTGTATGCAGAGAAATGTTGGGACCGAAAAGTAGCTAGAGGGGGGTGAATAGCTCGTCGCGTGCTAGATGCTCGTCGTTGCTTGTTTCTTCAAGATGTGCAGCGGAAAATACAGAAACAAACCACACAACGTTAACAAGGTTGGTTTACTTGGTATCCACCTCACAAGAGGTGACTAATCCAAGGATCCACACCTACACACACACCCTCCACTAATAAAACTCTCCTTTATGGTAACTACCAAGGGCGGAGAAGCCCTACAAGACTCAATACAAGAAGAAAGGGAAAGGTAATGAAATACAAGCTTACAAGCTTACAATGAGAGCAAAAACCCTAACCCTAGTTTCTTCTTCTTGCTTTGATCCGCCTCTTGACTTGGAAGAACCTCCAAGAGCCTTCAAGAACTGGCGATCTCGAGCTTGAGAAGAGCTGTGGAGAAGCTGGTGAAGGTCTGAAATGAATCGGTGAAGAGCTGCCGAAGACAACGCTCGCCTGCGGCTCAAATACGACGCAAGGTCGGATCCTGATCGATTTGAAAACTCCCAATCGATCGGGGAGGCTTTGGATCGATTCACGGATCGATCCAGAGCGCCTCTGTGCTCTGGAAAAATGCCTGGATCGATCCACGGATCGATCCAGCGCTTATCCCGCGAAGCAGCAGCGTCTCAATCGATCGGCTGATCGATTGGGACCTCTGGATCGATCCACTGATCGATTGGGACCTCTGGATCGATCCACTGATCGATTCAGAGGCTCTCTGTTCGCTAGGAAAGGCCTGGATCGATCCACTGATCGATCCAACTCTTGGTTTTTGCCCAAAACCAAGTCCCAAGCCTCTCAAACCAACATCCGGTCAACCTTGACCTGTTGGTACATCATACCTAGCATCTGGTCACTCCCTTGACCTGCCAGAACTCCCCACCAAGTGTCCGGTCAAACCCTTTGACCCACTTGGACTTCCACAAGATGTCTGGTTAACCTTGACCCATCTGGATTTCCTCGTGCCAAGTATCCAGTCAATCCTTTGATCTACTTGGACTTCCCAACACCAGATGTCCGATCATCCTTGATCCATCTGGATTTTCCCTTGCCTGGCTTCACTCACCAGGGCTTTCACCTAGCTTCACTCACTAGGATTTTTCATCTGCCTAGCTTCACTCACTAGGACTTTCACCTGGCTTCACTCACCAGGATTTCCTTCTGCCTAGCTTCACTCACTAGGACTTTCTATCTGCCTAGCTTCACTCACTAGGACTTTCACCTGGCTTCACTCACCAGGATTTCCTTCTGCCTAGCTTCACTCACTAGAACTTTCCATCTGCCTAGCTTCACTCACTAGGACTTTCACCTGGCTTCACTCACCAGGATTTCCTTCTGCCTAGCTTCACTCACTAGGACTTTTCAGTCAGGTATCCGGTCACTTTTGACCTACTATACTCTTCTTCATTCATACTGATCAGTCCCTGATCAGAATCTCCCCATATGAACAACTGCACCTGCATTATCCATGTGTCTACATGTATTGTCAAACATCGAAACAATGACCAAGACTCAAGATTGGTCAACTCAGTCAACCTTGACCTAAGGGATATTGCACCAACAATCTCCCCCTTTTTGATGTTTGATAATACCTTTATGTTTGGACCATTCTGAGTTAAGCTAATCCCATAGCCTTAACTCCGTTCATGTCAAAGTATGAATGTTGGTTCCCTTCATTCTCCCCCTATGACCTCCCCCATAGGTAATGAAGGCCTAACTTAAATCACACATTCTCCCCCTATTGGCACACATCAACCCATCTTTGAGCACACATCAACTCGTGCCTCAATTTTGGGCACACTTCAATAAATGCCCCATTGTTGAAAACTCTCCCCCTGAAGAGTTGTTCATCGTTGTTCACAACTTCACTCGTTGTGACCAACACGATAATGAAGGACCCATTCCCTTTATTTTCAACCAATGCTCGCCCTGGAGCATTAACATGGTCTAATGACCCAAATGAAGGTCTCATACCCTTCATTTATCCTTAACCCTACATTCTTCCTCAATGTAGGCAAATGCCCATCCTTGAGCATTATCCACTTAACGGAAGGTTAACCACCTTCCAAGGTTCATGAAAAATAATTTTCATGCCTTTAAAGAGTCCCTCCCCCTAAAGACATTGTAGTAACTTCTGTCATTGCACTAACAATGACTTGGAATCCCTAATCCTTTAGGAAACCCAAATTTAGAAGCTTTGAGGTTCAAATATTCAAAATTTGAAACAAACCTCACCCTAGACTTCAATATAGTCTTCCTTAACCAATCCATCCTTGTTTTCAACACGAAAACACCCTTTTTATGTATACAAATGTATTTTGAGGAGTTTGGAATGGTTACGTAGACTAAAACAGGTTCAAAATGCTGAAATCAAGGCTTCCTAGCCAAAATCAGCACCTTGGATCGATTGGAGTTGGGTTCCAATCGATTGAACCTTTCTGAATCGATCCACTGATAGATTCAGGCCTTGTGGATCGATCGGCTGATCGATCCAGCAAGCTTCTGTTCGCGAGAAGCTTGCTCCCAATCGATCCACTGATCGATTGAGACCCTTAATCGATCGGTGGATCGATTGAGGTCTGATAGTTGTTGAAAAATGATTTCAGTCACCTTCAGAGGCCCCTAGAAAATTCTACAAAAATTCAAAAATCATGAAATTTCGTATAGACATTGTTTATGGTATACTTTATCATGGAAAAATAGTTTTCTATGAAAATACATCATATTTTCAAAGATTGACATAAGCTTGAAAACATGCTAAAACTTTAGCGTATTCTTCAAGTTTGTGTCTAACTATTCAATGGTGATTACTATCAAAAGATAGCCTTCACCAAGGTTTTCCAAAAACATTTTTAAAACATCTTTCAAAACCAATATCCCACCATTTTCCTTGGGCTAAATGCACATGACTTGTACATTAGCTTTCCCAATGATGGGAAAACACATAACTATGTGTTTTGATGAACCTAAAACTCTAAAGAATGCACTAAATCAACATCTTGAGTTTTGTTCATCATCTTAACATCTCACTTGTATCTAATGTGCACTAAAACACATACAAGTCATCTTATAGGCCTTTGTGAGATGTAAATTTGGTTTTGCCCTAATCTAGGGATCATGCATCTCTATTTAGGCATTTTGAGTGGTGAACATCCACCAAGGATGTTACTTGTTGATTCCACTTGTGTATACCACTTGTTGGTATAAATACCACTTGTTGGTATGCCACTTGTTGATATACCACTTATTGGTATAACTTGTATATAAATGCCATTTGTTTATACCATTTGTTGGTAAAACATTTGTCCTTAATTTTAAGGAAATCAAACTAAATGCATGATTAATGTTATGACATACATCAATATAACATATCTTTCAAAAGAAAGAGTCCTATAGCTACATGATGTATGTATGACATGACATGGTATTTTTATATTTTTCACAATAAAGAAATGAATGCAAAATACACATGATGTCATGACATATGATGGGCAAGCAATCATGGCAAGGTTTAGCATAAATAAAATATACCTAGATTTCCTATCTAAGTATCCTTAACCACTTAGCTATTTCCACTTGTTTTAACTTAAAACGTTAAACCTAGATTGCCCCAAATGCTTCAAAGAAGTGCCAAAACCTAAATTGACATTTCTATTTCTCTTGATTTGTTTATGCCACTTAAAAATTAAGCATATCCTCAAATGTTGGCATATTTCATTTTTCCTCAAGAGTAAACACGTAAATCAAGGCCCGGATTGCCTTAAATTTCTAAGAGAATACCAAAATCCCAACTTGGTATTTCTCTAGGTTTTCCCAATTTATGCCATTAAAGATAAAATCAAATTTTCCACCATTAGGCACATTTTACTCTTTTAAAGAGTAAATAATAATTCCATTTCATTTCAAAGGTTAACGAAAACCTTGATAATGCTCCTTGAGTGTCAATTTCTTCAAAGTTGGGTTAACTACCCTTCTAATCGGAGTTAACACTCTCTAACCCATCTATGGGGTAGAGAAAATGCTCCTAGGAACCCAATACCTATTGGTGCTCCTTGGATGCTCTAGGTACTCACTAGGGATAACTTCCCTAGATACCTTCCTAGTGACCTTGTTGGGCTTCTTAGAAGCCTTGGTCACATTTTCTAGGTCAACTCTAGGGATAGCCTCCCTTGTGACCTTGTTAGTTACTTTCTTAGACTTCTTAGAAGTCTTAGTCACTTTGGTTGCAAAGATACTCCTAGGGATATCTTCCCTTGTATCCTTGACTTGACCTCTAGACTTAGGGTTTGTTCCATAACTATATGGAACCCTATGATAACTAGGCACATCCTTTTTAGCCTTGGGTTTATATCCCAAACCTCTATGGCCATTAGATGACCTTTGTACCCCTAAACCTAGGTTATGCCCATTTTGCCCTAATAGGATATTTTCCAATCTTTTTAGGGTCTTTTCTAATTTATCAAGTCTTGACCTCAAGACTTGATTTTCCCTCACTAAGTCCTTAGTATTTGATTTTTCATTTGATCCATGAGCATTTTTATTCTTGGGCTTGTATCTATTATCCTTAGTGTTCTTGCCCAAATGTCTATCTACCTTCCTAACCTTAGGTTGGGTAGTCTTGGCATGTAGGGTCACATGCTTTTCATTAATGCCCTCATGCTTTCTATTCTTATGGTAAATTGCATTAAAATGATAAAAATTAGAACTATCATGCTTTTTACCATAACGTAAAGGGGTAGGCTCAATAAATGTTACCTTCTTCTTTACCTTGGAGGCTCCCCCTTGATTAGTGCCTCCTTGAGCCTTGACCATCTTCTTCCCCTTGGGGCATTGACTTCGGTAATGCCCTTTTTGTTGACACAAGAAGCACACAATGTGCTCCTTGCTCTTCTTTGTCCCGGGGGTGGTCTCCTTGGGCTTCTCCTTGCCCTTTTGTGTCACTTGACCCTTCTTCTTGACCAAATTAGGGTATTTACTTTTGTAATGTCCATGTTCTCTACATTCAAAACATATGATATGATTTTTATTATTAATTAAAATGTTTATACCTTTGCTTGTAGGGGTGGCATCTTCTCTTTTTGATCTGGAGGTAGAAGCTTCCTCTTGATCCGAAGATATTCCTCCATTCGATTTTGCTTGACTTGCGGAGGTGGAGGCTTCACCTTCTTCTTCATCCTCTTGTACATGATACAAGGAATATGCTCCTTCCTTGCTCTTTTGATTGCACTCCTTTGAGGATGAAGCTTCTTGAACTTCCTCTTCTTCGGAAGTTGAGCATCTCTCAACTTCGGAGTCCTCCTCTTGGTCTTGCTTCAAAGAGTCACCCTCTCTAGATTCTTCTTGCTCTTGTACAGTGGAGGGGATCTCTTCATGAAGCTTGGCCAATTTACTCCATAATTCCTTTGCATCTTTAAATTCTCCAATTTTGCAAAGGATGGTGCTTGACAATAAATTGACCAAAAGCTTGGTCACTTTGTCATTGGCCTCGCACCTTTGAACTTGCTCTTGGCTCCACTTACTCCTCTTGAGAAATTTGCCCTTTGAATTTGTTGGAGTCTTGAAACCTTCCATAAGAGCAAACCATTGCTCTATCTCCATCATAAGAAAATTTTCGATTCTTGATTTCCAAGAATCGAAGCTCGTGGAAGTGTATGGTGGAGCCACCCTCGTGTCGAATCCGAACCCATCTCGGAATTCCATTGTAGAAGTTGAGCTTTTGAATTTCTTTGACTTTGACAATTTTTCTTCAACTTCTTCACCCTCAAGCTCTTCTTGTTATGATTGACCCTTCCGGCGATGATTCCGGTGAAGAGCGGCATCGCTCTGATACCACTTGTTGGGACCGAAAAGTAGCTAGAGGGGGGGTGAATAGCTCGTCGCGTGCTAGATGCTCGTCATTGCTTGTTTCTTCAAGATGTGCAGCGGAAAATACAGAAACAAACCACACAACGCTAACAAGGTTGGTTTACTTGATATCCACCTCACAAGAGGTGACTAATCCAAGGATCCACACCTACACACACACCCTCCACTAATAAAACTCTCCTTTATGGTAACTACCAAGGGCGGAGAAGCCCTACAAGACTCAATACAAGAAGAAAGGGAAAGGTAATGAAATACAAGCTTACAAGCTTACAATGAGAGCAAAAACCCTAACCCTAGTTTCTTCTTCTTGCTTTGATCCGCCTCTTGACTTGGAAGAACCTCCAAGAGCCTTCAAGAACTGGCAATCTCGAGCTTGAGAAGAGCTGTGGAGAAGCTGGTGAAGGTCTTAAATGAATCAGTGAAGAGCTGCCGAAGACAACGCTCGCCTGCAGCTCAAATACGACGCAACGGTCAGATCCCGATCGATTCGAAAACTCCCAATCGATCGGGGAGGCTTTGGATCGATTCACGGATCGATCCAGAGCGCCTCTGTGCTCTGTAAAAATGCCTGGATCGATCCACGGATCGATCCAGCGCTTATCGCGCGAAGCAGCAGCGTCCCAATCAATCGACTGATCGATTGGGACCTCTAGATCGATCCACTGATCGATTCAGAGGCTCTCTGTTCGCTAGGAAAGGCCTGGATCGATCCACTGATCGATCCAGCTTTTGGTTTTTGCCCAAAACCAAGTCCCAAGCCTATCAAACCAACATCATATCAACCTTGACCTGTTGGTACATCATACCTAGCATCTGGTCACTCCCTTGACCTGCCAGAACTCCCCACCAAGTGTCCGGTCAAACCCTTTGACCCACTTGGACTTCCACCAGATGTCTGGTTAACCTTGACCCATCTGGATTTCCTCGTGCCAAGTATCCAGTCAATCCTTTGACCTACTTGGACTTCCCAACACCAGATGTCCGATCATCCTTGATCCATCTGGATTTTCCCTTGCCTGGCTTCACTCACCAGGGCTTTCACCTAGCTTCACTCACTAGGATTTTCCATCTGCCTAGCTTCACTCACTAGGACTTTCACCTGGCTTCACTCACCAGGATTTCCTTCTGCCTAGCTTCACTCACTAGGACTTTCTATCTGCCTAGCTTCACTCACTAGGACTTTCACCTGCCTTCACTCACCAGGATTTCCTTCTGCCTAGCTTCACTCACTAGGACTTTCCATCTGCCTAGCTTCACTCACTAGGACTTTCACCGAGCTTCACTCACCAGGATTTCCTTCTGCCTAGCTTCACTCACTAGGACTTTCCAGTCAGGTATCCGGTCACTTTTGACCTACTTGACTCTTCTTCATTCATACTGATCAGTCCCTGATCAGAATCTCCCCATATGAACAACTGTACCTGCATTGTTCATGTGTCTACATGTATTGTCAAACATCGAAACTATGACCAAGACTCAAGCTTGGTCAACTCAGTCAACCTTTACCTAAGGGATATTGCACCAACAAGAAGAAGGAAATCGGCGTTGACGATTTGAGGAGATGGAAACCGTCGGGGAAAAGAATTGGGCGGAGAGGAGAGGAAATGGGGAAGAAAACGAAGGGGAAAGGCATGGGGAAAAAAATAAAGAAAAAGAAAGTAAAAAAAAATAAACATTTCCTCGCTAAATGGGGTAGTCTAAACAGGCTTGTTCGGGGTTCAGTTTTATCCCCGTAAAGCCGTCCATACGGTCTCCGAAAAATTCCCAGAAATTTTTTAAAATTTTCGAAAATTCCCTTATGGTTATTCGCTATTTTTTCCCAGTATTTTACATTCTCCCCCACTAATAAAAATTTGGTCCCCAAATTTTGTTATCTACCATAAGCAAGTACTAATAATAGATAGAAAGTATAAATGTTGAACGGAAAATAACCCACATACCTCAAATGAAAAGATGGGGGTATCGAGCTCGGATCGTATCCTCGAGCTCCCAGGTAGCCTCCTCGTCCGAATGATGTCACCATCCGATTTAACCAGTCAGATAGTCTTGTTCCGTAGCTGATGATCTTTCCGGTCCATAATGCGTACTGGAACCTCCTCGTAGGTAACGTCAGGTTGAACGGGAACTGAGATATCTGTCAGCACATGTGTCGGGTCAGGTATGCATCTCTTCGGCATAGACACGTGGAATACATCATGGACGCCTGCTAGTGACAGTGGTAGTGCCAGCCGGTAAGCCACCACTCCAATCCTCTCCAGGATCTGGAAAGGGTCAATGTATCACGGAGCTAGCTTACCTCTGAGACCAAATCTCTTCACCCCTTTCATGGGTGAGACTCGCAGAAATACATGGTCGCTAGTAGAGAACTCTAGGGGTCTGCGTCTCTGATCAACATAACTCTTCTGGCGGTCCTGCACCTCTGACATACTCCGTCTAATAGTATGGACCAACTCTGCCTCTTGCTGAGTTCTATGAGGTCCCAACAGCTGGGTCTCCCCAAACTCATCCCAGAGGGTGGGTGTCTGACAAGTCCTACCATAAAACGCTTCAAACGGTGCCATCTAGATAGCCGAATGAAAGTTGTTGTTGTATGCGAACTCTACCAATGGCAAATGGTCCTCCCAACTGCCTCTAAAATCCAATACACAAGACCTCAACAAGTCCTCTAGAGTCTGTATAGTCCACTCTGATTGTCCATTTGTCTACGGATGGAAAGTTGTACTGAAACAGAGCTGAGTGCCCAAGGCCTGCTACAGACTCTGCCAGAATCGAGACGTGAACCGGGGGCCTCTATCCAAAATAATACTTAAAGGAACACCATGTAATATGATGGTCTCTCGACAATACAGATTAGTCAATCGATCCAGGGAATAAGTCTTCCGGATCGCTAAGAAGTGCGCGGATTTGGTTAATCGATCAAAGATTACCCAAATCGAGTCATGGCCTCGTCATGTCCTTGATAAACCCACCACAAAGTCCATGGTAATGTGTTCCCATTTTCACTCAGGAATAGGAATCCGCTGAAGTAATCCAGTAGGTCTCTGGTGCTCAGCCTTCACCTGCTGACAGACAAGACATCTAGCTACAAATTCCGTGATGTCTTTCTTCATACCGTTTCACCAGTAGGAACGCCTCAAATCTCGATAAATGCAGGTCCCACCTAGATGGATCGTAAATCTAGAGCGATGAGCCTCCTGAAGTAGCTCTTGTAAGATCGGGTGAGGCTGAGGTATACATAATTTGCCTCGGAAATATATAATACCCTCCTCATCTCGTGTGAACTCGGTCTGCTGCTTGGAAGCTATCTGGCTGCCAATGAACTGAAAATATTGATCACCGGCCTGGGCCTCTCGGATCTTCGTCCTGATCAACGATTGAGCAACCATGCTTACACGAATACCCTGCTCTGTCTGTCCTTGCTCCTCAAGGCCTAACTCAGAGAAATCCTGAATCAAGTCTATGACTGAAGCCCAGTGGCAAGCCAAAGTCCTTCTGGACTTCCTACTTAGTGCATCGGCAACCACATTAGCTTTCACTAGGTGATAGCTAATGGTACAATCATAATCCTTCAGGAACTCCATCCATTTCCTCTGTCGAAGATTGAGTTCCTTCTGAGTGAAAATATATTTGAGACTCTTATGATCCGTAAGAATCTCAAAGGTAATGTCGTACAGATGATGCCGCCAAATCTTCAGAGCAAATATAATAGTGGCTAACTCTAGATCATGAACTGGGTAGTTCTTCTCATGCTCTTTCAACTGTCGAGAAGCATAGGAGACTACCCTGCCGTGCTGAATTGGAACAACACCCAAACCCTAAAGAGATGTGTCGCTGTAGAGCACGAATCCATCCTCTCCAACGGGCAAAACCAAAACTGGAGCTGACACTAATCTTCGCTTCAGCTCCAGAAAGCTAGTCTCGCAAGCTTCTGTCTAAGTGAACTTCATGCCTTTCCTGGTCAGGCGTGTCAGCGGCATAGCAATCCGGGAGAAACCCTCGACGAATCGTCTGTAATATGCAGCTAGTCCCAGAAAACTCCAGATCTCCTGAACTGATTTTGGCTGCTCCTAGTTGGTGACAGCCTCGATCTTCTGCAGGTCTACTGAAATACCTCTACTAGAGACCACGTGTCCCAGAAAACTGACTAAGGATAGCTAGAAAGCACACTTGCTGAACTTCGCGTATAGCTGATGTCGTCGAAGAGTCTCCAAGACTATGCGTAGATGCTGTGTATGTTCCTCCTCGGAACACGTATAGACCAATATGTCATCGATGAAAATGATAACAAACTGATCAAGATACTCCAGGAAGACGCGGTTCATCAAATCCATAATCACCGCTGGAGCATTGGTAAGATCAAATGGCATTACCAAAAACTCATAATGGCCGTATCTAGTACGGAAAGCTGTCTTCTGAATATCTGATTCTTTGACTCTCAGCTGATGATATCCGGACCGCATATCAATCTTTGAATACACTGAGGTACCTTTGAGCTGATCAAATAAATCCTCGATCCGTGGTAAGGGATACTTATTTCTGACGGTCACTACATTCAGCTGTCTGTAATCGATGCACAACCTCAGAGTACCATCCTTTTTCTTGACAAATAATACCGGAGAACCCCATGGAGAAGCACTAGGGTGTATAAATCCCCTGTCTAAAAGCTCCTGGAGTTGAACCTTTTGTTCGTTCAACTCTTTTGGTGCCATACGATAAGGAGCTTTCGATATCGGTGTAGTTCCCGAAATCAACTCAATAGCAAACTCCACTTGTCTTCTGGGAGGCAAGAATGGTAGCTCCTCTGGAAATACATCCGGATACTCTCGGACTACTGGAACGTCGGAGAGTTGAGAACTACTGTCATCTTCAGTATGAATCAAAGATAATAGAAAACCCTGACAACCATGTGACAGTAGCTTTTGAGCCTGAATCGCTGAAATAGTCGATATGTCATCGTCCCTGATGGCAGTGAAATCCCACAAGGGTTGGTTCGTGTAACACCCACGAAATTTTAAGATAAGTATATGAATAATATTTTCTTTAGAGCATGAAAGTAAGAGGAATCAAAAAGAAATAATAGAAATAAAAAGAGGTGAGGTCAAGGATTGAACATTGAACCTCCCACAAATAATGAAGATAGATTGATGTATGATAACCACTAGGATAATGAATAATACATGGATAGGAAGGAATGGAAAATTTATTTAAAGGAGAGGAGAAAAATAAAAGAAAACTAAGAAAAGAGCAAGAGAAAACCAAGTGACTTACCTCCTCTTCCTCTTGGTTAAGAGAAGAAGCAAGCAAAAGGTGAATTGCCTTCCTCTCCTCTCTCCCTTCTCATTTTCGTGGGAATTAAAGTGAAGTAAAGGGGGGGAATGAATGGGGACAATAATCCTTCCCATGTTGAATAAAAGGGATTAGAGGAGAAAAGAGAAAGAGAAATTCTAAAATTTTCTTCTTCCTCATCCTCCTTCCTTTCTCCACCGAGAACTAGAGCCCTCCTCCCTCATCTCCAAAAGCCAAGTTTAGGTTTTCTCTCTAAGGGAAAACAAATACTAGCAAGGAGTCTCAAGGGCTACCTCATACAAGAAGAAGAAAAACAAAAAGGGAGATAAGGAAGAGAAACTTCTCCTCCCTCCTCACAAGGGTACCACTTCCTTAAGGATCAACAAGCGAAAACTAGGTAAGCTTCCCCTCACCTGTGGTACAATAGCTCATGTGGTTTTCATGAAGATAGATTGCTTAAAAACCTAGGGTTGCTTCATGGAGATTTCGGCCAAGACAAAAAGAAAGGATCTAAGGAATTTTAAGATCTAACTAGATATGCTCATCATATTTCTTGTGACATGTATCTTATGGTAGGAGGTTAACTTAATGTTTCTATGCTAGAATGTTTAGTTAGAACTTAAATTCATGATCCTAGACTCTCGGCCAAACATGAACAAAGGAACTAGGTAAGCTTAAGACTCAAACTAAACATGTTCCCCTTTTTTTCTTATGATATGTACCCTATGTTAATGGTGTTGTTAACATCTTCTCCTACTTGTATGTTGATTAGAACTTCATTTTCATGCTCATTAACATTCAGCCATGGTAGATCTAAGGGCCTAAAAGAGTTTTAAACCTAAAACTAAGCATGCCATGATTTCCCTAAGATAAGATATGAAGCTAATATGATATGCCCATGTTTATATGTTGATTTGAACTCTATTCCATGCTTATGAAGATTCGGCCATGTTAAGATTTGAGGCCTAGGAAAGTTTAAAACAAGTCTAAGATGCTCATGACCTTCTTGATGAAATGATATTAAACTAACTTGATGTTCTTATGCTTGTTGGTTGCATAGAAATTTGGTTACATGCTCTATAACTTTCGGTCACACAAGGTTTTAAGACCTAGGATGCTTAGAACTTAAACTAAGTTTGCTCATGATGTTCCTTGTAATAAATGCCATACAATTTATGTAGGGTTTTCATGCTTTTTATGTCACATGAAAACTAGTCTATGTCTTACATGTTTCGGCCACCATTAGTTTAAGGGCTTAGAGAACTTAGAACCCAACTTAGATATGCTCATGATGTTTCTTGTAATAAATGCTATGAAAGTTGTTGATGGTTTCCATGCTCTTATGCCACTAGAAACCTAGTTTCCATGCTTAACAAGTTTCGGCCACCTTAGATTTAAGGGCTTAGGAAGTTTGGAACTTAAACTAAATGTGCTTATGATGTTCCTCATGATATGTGTTATGATATTGATTTAAGGTTCAACACTTTCATGCTACTTGTAACCTAGAATCATGCTTGCTAGGGTTCGGCCATGATAAGGTTAAAAGCTTAGAGAACTTAGAATCCAAACTAAACATGCTTAAGTTGTTCCTTATGGTATATGATATGACATTAGTTTAGGGTTTACATGTTTGTATGTTGCTTATAACCTAATTTGATGTTTGATGAGTTTCGGCCATGATATAAGTAAAAGACCTAGGAAGCTTAGAACCCAAACTAAACATGCTCAAGGTGTTCCTTATGATATTTGATAGGATAATGGTTTAGGGTTCACATGCTTTTATGTTTCTTGCTAACCTAGGCTACAACTACATGTTTCGGCCACTACATGATATTAGGGTTAGAGACCTAATTATGATTTCCCATGTGCCTCTCATGCAATGCTTTATGATATGATAAGAATATGCCATGCTGCTATACTCATTTATGTATGCTTATGACCTATGCATGATGATGTGCTATGTGCCCAAATTTATGATATGCTATGTGCCCAAATTTATGATATGCTATGTGCCCAATTTATGATATGCTATGTGCCCAAATTTATGATATGCCCAATTTATGATATGCTATGTGTCCAAATTTATGATATGCTATGTGCCCAAGTTTATGATATGCTATGTGCCCAAGTTCATGATGTGCTGTGTGCCCAATTATGCATGTGATCATGATGTGCTGTGTGCCCAAATTCATGATGTGGTGTGTGCCCAATTATACATGTTTTATGTTATGCCTAAGAGTTGCTTCCCTATCAGTTGGGACTAGGAGCACTCTTCATGATATGAATATGACATGAATGATAGGTTAAGAATTATGATATGTATGACATGCTACTTTACTTTTAAGGCTTGTACCAAGGGTGGGCTCCATAAGCGCCCCGGAGTCGATGGACTAAGAAACAGGCCTCGTTAGGGATGGGCTCCTAAGTGCCCCTAGGTCGATGGACTAAGAAACGGGCCTAGTATGTATGCCTTGTAGGGTTCAAGACTTGGTACCTTGGACCTACATAGGACGCGCACATTTATGTATGTGGTACAAGCCGGGGCCCCCCTTATGTTGAGATTATGTTTAAGTATGTATATTATAAGTTTTCAAAAGACATGTTGCATATGTTTTCATGATACATGTTTAGAAATTTACCTTACATATACCTTATGATTGTGCCATGATATTTATGATGATGATATGATATGTCAGGGTGTATTTGATGACCATGTTATATTATGCCATGATACCTTACGATTATGTTACGATATGCCATGATATGCTGCATGATATGATGAATTTGTCTCCATGCGTTATGTCTTGTGATTTTGATATGCTATACGGTTTTTGTGAGTAGGAAAGGAATTTACTGAGCTATGAGTGCTCACAGCTTACTTTCTTGTACCACAGATAAAGGCAAGGAATTGATGAACTAGGGGAGCAGCAGGAGGGGCTAAAAGGATGTGTGTGGTAGTGGCTTGGCTAAAGGAGAAAGACCTGCTTTTGTTTAATAAGAACTATGCCTAGTTTATGTTACTACTTTATGACTCCATGACATTTAATTATGTGTTTGGGTATTATGACTTAAAAATCATGTTAAGTATGCTATGTGGTTTTATATGTCCAGGTGATTAGTCATGGTGATTTTAAAGAAAAGAAAAGTTTTTAATTTCTATAAATAAGACTTCCACTGTAGTAAGTAGGTATGTATGTTAAAGTAACCCCCGTCGCCTTAGCAGGAGAGGCGGGGCGTTACAGTTCGGAGGTCGGAATGTGACCACCCTCATCTAGCAATCAACCGTGGCATTATATGCAAACAACCAATCCATGCCAAGGATAATGTCGAACTCGACCATTTCCAGTACCAAAAGATCTACCGTAAGTATCTGATTGCCAAAGTCTAACGGACAACCTTTGACGTCCTGGGTGACGTCCAAAGCATCACCGGACGGTAGAGAGACGGTCAATCGTTGCGGTCTAAAGGTGGGTAATCTACCAATCTCTCTCATAAAGGCACGGGATATAAAAGAATGCGAGCTACAAGTATCTATCAGCATATCAGCAGATAAGGCATAAATGGAAATCGTAATGCGGAAAACGGATCCGTCGGCCCGCTGAGCATCCTCTCTGGTAGCCGTATAAATACGTCCAGTCTCTGGCGGAGGTGGGAGCGCTGCCAGGGGCAGTTGCATCTGAGCAGGAGCCGACCACTAAGGCAGTGCTGGATAAGGGGCCAGAGGTGGAAGAGAGGACTGCGACTGATATTGTACTCATAGCTAGGACTGCGTCTGATACTGAACCAGGGGTTAGGGCAGCCAATTCTGGGCTAAGGGCTGAGGTTGCAGCTGATACTAGGGTCCCACAACTGAACTTTGTGGTACTATAAAGGTGTTGGAGTGCTCCTGTCCATGCATGCCATATGCAGCTGCTGTAGGGGGGGCGAACATCTGCTAACGACGCGAAGATTTGGCTCTCTGCCCTCCTCGCCGAATCCCTGACTAACTGTGTTGTCCTCCTTGAACAGTAACTCCGGAGGCAATATGCTAAGACTTCAGCGGACAAACTTGGCTCTGATACCAAATAAATTGTCACACCCCGGGGAAGTCCCTGCTAGAAGAAATTTCGGCCGTATCTCCCCTATATGGGTGACAATATGAAACTTCCTACAACATCCAAATACCTCGGCCAATACGGCCAGAACAATATATATAAATAATAAGCAACACCCACGTATTTTAATAACAAAACTAAACTAATACAACGATAAGGAAAAATCAAGTTAAAAATCCTACTCAACTACACTCATAAAGCTCAAAACTTATATCCTACTCACTGCACCCATAAAACTCAAATCACAACGATAAAATCAACTCACCTCTTCTGTCGTCCAGCAGGCATGTAGCAAAACATATCCAATAAAACTCATCGTCAATAAAACCATTCAATATCCAAGTGCCAAAAACCAGAACAAGTCTAGATAGTAATAAGAAAACCAAAAGATAAAAACACACATCCTCGCGATCTGCAGGGTCGATATGGGTGGCCGCAGCTGGAGGTACAGTAGGTGGTGGTACCGGAAATGGAGCAACCGGTACCGCTGGTGCAGATGCTGGGTACACTGTAGGTACTGGGGGCATAGTTGGCGCTGGTGCCAGGTACACGGTAAGTCCAGGTGGTGGTGGTGCCTGGTACGCCGTAGGCTCGATCGGAGCAGGTGCGGGATATGCCGGTAGTACCCCTGGTGGTACAGTAAATACGGTAGGGGTGGGTACATTGGGTGCAGCCGAGATAGGTACCTCTAAAGGAGCCATCGGGGTCTGAGAGCCCGACGCACCCGCAGTCTCTTGAGTTTGTCCCTGACTGATAGGCTCAAACCCAGTATGGATCTCTGGCGACTCTGTTGCCAGAGATTCCAAAGTCCTCTTACGTGATCGTCCAGCACCACATATCGCAGCTATTCGTGTAGATCTCCTCATATCTGTTAAGTTATAACACAAATATCACTACAAGTATAAAAATTATAAAATTATCTTTATACATATTTGCCGTCTAGAGATGTTCTGTCGCTGTCCAGTCCCCATTTTACCTCAAAATTATGGATGAGAAAATCAACGAAAGCCCGTACAAATTTGAAAATAAATACCCAAGTTGACTAGCAAACTTGGGTTAACCTAAAAATCCAGAACACCAAAAGAAGGTATCGTAACTCGCTCTGATACCAAATAAATTGGTATAAGATAAATCTTGAAAATCCCAAAATACTAAAACCAGACATTCTATACTTGTAACAACCTCACTCACAAAACCAACAATACGAAAACCAAGCATCAGAAAACTTGGCACTGATACGAAAGAATATTTTTCTCTCTCCTTGTTCTTTTTGATTTATATCAAAGGTGGAGAGAAAAGTCAAAGTTAAGTAAATTAAGAATTTAAACATGAAAAGAGGAAGCATAGGTGTTGATTTCAAATTATTTTCATTTATGCTTATGTTTAACTTTTTTTATTTACTGTCATATTTTTTTGCTTAACTTTAAACCATGTTGACATAATCAAAAAGGGGGAGATTGTTAGTGAGGGAAGCATCTGACGATCGAATCGGTGTTTTGATTGTGTTAAAGGGTTAAAGTTAAGTTGGTTTGTTATCTAACATGTGTGAACGAGTTTGCAGGAAAGTCCTAATTGCGATTAGGCAGGTGGAAAATCCTAGGGGGTGGTAACCCTAGGTGGTGAAAAATCCTAAGGGGCGATAACCTTAGGTCCTAGGAGGTAGTAACCCTAGGTGGAGGAAAACCCTAAGGGGCGACAACCTTAGATCCTATGGGGTGATAACCCTAGGTGGTGAAAATCCTAAGGAGGGTAACCCTAGGTGGTGGAAAACCCTAGGGGGTGATAACCCTAGGTACTAGGGGGTGGTAACCTTTGGAAGAAAGTCCAGTCGGTCTGGAGGACCAGACTAGCAATAGGTATGCTCTCCTGAGAGGAGTAGGTAAGGACGCATTCCCCACGGAGGGAACAGTAGACGTCGGTTCAACCTAGGGTTTCTGGTAGGAAATCCGAAGTCAGAACCTAACAGCCCGAAAGCTGTCAACTTATTTGTTTTATTTGCTATTTGTCTAACTCTGTTTTGCAGGAAACTAACATTTCTACAGGGTCAGACTTAGCCATGATCGGTCGACCGAATGGCTTGATTGGATGATCGAATCGCAGTATAAAAGGTCCATATTTCTAGATTATAGACCGGGCTCAGTCTAGGGATCGGTCAACCGAACCTGGGGATCAGTCGATTGAACCAAGGATGGGAGTTACCAGATCGAGGCCGGGGGGATCGGATCGGATGAGGAGGTCATCTGATCAGTCGACCGAACCTTGGGATCGGTCAACCAAACATTGGGATCGGTCGACCAAACTAAGGATAGGACTTGACTAGATAGAAGCAGAACGAGCGGATCAGATGAGGAGGAGATCATCTGATCGGTCGACCGAACGTGAGGATCGGTCGACCGATCTGCTTTGGGTCAAACTTGATCCCGAACTTTGATGATTTGAATTAGTCCTACAGAGGCTATAAAAGGAGCCTCGGGGAGCAGCTTCGAAGGCCAATGAAAAATAGAACAACTTATGCTCCTGTGCGTTGCTCCGAATGCTTCAGCAACGCTCTGCTGTTCTGACAATCGATGACTACTTTCTTCATTTTGTATTGTCAGTATAATCATTCTTTATTCTGTACTTGTACTTACATTCCAGTGAAGAATTTCATATCTATAGTGATTTCCCAACAAAAGCGATCAACGATCACGAGCCTTGGAGTAGGAGTCGCCACAGGCTCTGAACCAAGTAAAAGAAATAGTGTTAGCATTGCTTTTGTGTTTATTACTTTTTCACTGCATATTACTCGAACGTTTTTGAAAATGAAATAGCCACGTGCGTTATTCACCCCTCCCCCCCCTCTAGCACTTTCAATCCAACAGAAGCATGCCTTTATCCTTGGGTGGGCTTTACCCAACCGAACATATATGAGCATGTGGGTGCTCACTCGGCCTCGGTTGACCGATAATATGCTAGAAGTCATACATAAGGCTAAGAGCCTTTATGCTCGAGCGGGCTTTGCTCGGCCGAGTATATATGAGCATGTGGGTGCTCCACTACAACAAAAATCCTCATAGACATCGGTTTTCCACCGGTGTCTATTTCATTTTCGACCGATGTCTATGAAGCTGATGTTAAAAGTCTGCCATTTTAGACATCGGGTTAAAACCGGTGTAGTATCACTTAACGACACCGGTCTTCGAATCGGTTATTAACCGGTGTAGTATCACTTAACGACACCGTTTCATCAACGGTGTAAAACTGATGTAATATTGTATGTTAATAACACCAGTTTTGACAGCGGTAAATGACCGATGTAATATTAGTTAATAACATCGGTTTTGCAGCGGTGGAAAATCGATGTAATATGTATATTTTCAACAGCACAAATTTGATTTCCGAAACAATGAAAAACCGACAATAATAAAAAAAAATACACAAATATTCACAAATTATACAAATATTCTTCATTCAACAATATCCATAAAATACACAAATATTCACAAATTATATAAATAATCTTCTTACAACAATATCCATAAAATACTCAAACATTATTTTTACATCAAAAGCTAGCTAATAGATATCAAAATCAAGGTAGAACATTCCTTTAACACATCAAGGTAGAACCGCACTTCAAATGTAATCTAGCATGCATTCAACCCACTCGAACCGCACTTCATCAATTTCAACTCTGGAGTACTTGAGATTTGTAAACTGTAAAAACACATAAATAATATATTAGTAAACCAAGACCAAAGATCATAGTTGAAAATGCAATAAGAGCACCAGGTAACAAGATGACTAATTGGAATGCTTAAAAAGATAAACATTCATCAATTATCTCAACCACATCATATAGTGATAGATCTATGAATAACAAGTTCAAATCTAACCCTTGCATCCTTTTGGGAGGCAATCTAATTTGATAAACGAGCAAAAAGATGATTTACTCAAAATTAGTTTGCATTTGTAAAAAACAATATCACTTCTGATACTTTATTTTGTACATTTTATCAGTTAAAAGGAAAAAAATATACTTACCACATTTTATCTAATTTGACAGAACCAACAATTGAGTTATTGGAGATGGATACCAGCCATTCCCTATGACCTTGATGACTGTTATCACCATCATGGACTTTCACTGCTACTTGAAGGGGTTGCAGCTTGAAGGGGTTGCAGCCCATCCCTGAGATCTTCACTGATCAAACCTTTGTAAACTCTACCAAATCCTCCAACACCCAAAACATGATCCTGCCTAAAATTCCCAACTTATTACTGAAAATGCCATACTAGTTAACTCATGCCATACTAATTAATATCTATAACATGCCATACTAATTAACTCATGTATCTTGACATCTACATACTGAAAATGGCTCCATATCATATCTATAAATGGGATGTCCCTTGCTGTCAGATTCTAATTGCTTTCTCTCATAATTCCTTGGTCGAATTACTTCTTCTTCAAGTAGTTTCCACCTTTCAGAAAACGACAACTACACCACCCAGAAAAAGCAACATGAGATAACTCTTGACACACTTAGCATATACAGTGGAAATTCATGACACAGACATGTATTGAAATTGTAATCACTAGAAAAGAATAGGATTTGAGCTGGTAGAGAAGGATAAAAATGAAAACTGTATGGCACGAGACTAGATGATAACTAAATAGGTCATAGGCTAGAACAGTAAGGTCATAGCAAAATATAGTAA
This sequence comes from Zingiber officinale, assembly GCF_018446385.1. Classification (NCBI taxonomy): domain Eukaryota; kingdom Viridiplantae; phylum Streptophyta; class Magnoliopsida; order Zingiberales; family Zingiberaceae; genus Zingiber; species Zingiber officinale. The sequence goes on along the minus strand of NC_055996.1, from coordinate 47,598,300 downwards.
TACACAAAGTTACGGACATCTGGAGATGTTTTAAAATACATCTTTTACATCAATGTTTCAAAGGGAAGGAATGATAAAAGCTTTTGGTTGCTCATTCTAAAATGCAAACCAGCCAAAACATGGTTACATGGGAATTTAAGATGGAAACACAATATTAGATGGAAACACAATATATGTAAACCAATAGATTGTTTGTTCTAAAAATCCAAATATACATTCATAATTTTGCAGATTTGAATATTGAAACACAATGAACTACTAGCTGTCTTTCACGTCAGGCTAAAGATGTTAAATAAATAAGGTATGTATATATATACACACACACACACATATATATATATATATATATATATATATATATATATATATATATATATATATATATATATATATATATATATATATATATATATATATATATATATATTGACAAAGATAAAGACACACCTGTTAAGAGAAACTGGATGTGAACCAGGAAATTGTGGGTTTGTTCTTCCCTAATAACCAAGAATAAGAAACAGAGAACTAATAAGAAATAAAATATAAATGAGTTAATACGATCAAATAAAACCACAGCAAATAAGACCAAATCGCATTGTGAAAATGTGACTGTTAATTGAAAATTTTAGTAGGGCTGGATCTAAAGTATAACTATATTAGTTACCAAAATAACAGGTACTTGTGAATCAATAAATAACAGAGGCTCCCTGACTGATTATGTATAACAGATTCATAAAGTTTTGAAAAATAAAATTCATAAAGAAAGACCATAAAAGAAAAGTGGAAAACTGAGAAAAAACTGAATCATAAATCAAGAGGTGCTAGAAGAAGGGAAAAAAAGTAGAGCTTATGATCTAAAATTCCAGTGTAATTGCAGCAACTTCCTATTACAGATGTAGTATTATTTAATGACCATTTAATGTGGATAATATAATTGAAAGAAATAACAACTATTACAAGGTGAAGTATCCATACCGTAGGCGACATTAAATCAAGGAATTGGTAACAGAGGTGGCGCATTGCATCTTGCTGATCATAAGGTATTGCATCACCTAGAACATCATCATTTGTTAAAATTTTAATATCCACATTCTCCTGAAAAAGAAAGCAGGTGTAAACTTCAACATTCACCAAAATTGAAAAGATTATTGATAGTACAGTGCCTCTACTGACTTCTAAACCCACACAAAGAATAATAAAAATAGAGTCTTGTGTAAAGGATATCCATGACATATATACATACATTTTATAGCTGACACGATATGATGTCAATACCTCATCAAATACACTACTGTACTTCCAGCAGAATCACTACTGTAATGAACTTTAATTTTTCTTGTATTCCAATACACTACTGTACTTCCAACAGAATCAAATTGCTTATTTCCAGATGAATAGGCGCAAACATAAAAATTAGTAAAATTAAAATTAAAAAATGGACTTACCTTAGCTCCTTCATCGCCAATATTATTTCCTGATAGGTTCAGAGTTTTAAGCATGGTATTCGTCTGAAGAACACCATAAAGTGCCTTTAGGCCAACTGCTGTAATCCCATTGCCAGAAAAATCAACTTCTTCTGCTGCCTGAGACTTGGAAAAAAACTAATGAGATGCTAAACGACACAAAAAATAGTTATGCTTAAATGTCTTGCTTTAGTAATGTCATACCTTTAAGAGTCTGGTTCAGTAATAGTTTACAAGTAGGAACAAGAAAAAAAGTAAGGTTATGGAAAAGGAAGGAAAAGAACTAACCTGTTGTAACCAAGGCTTTCAGCAAGAAAAAACAGACCATCATCACCAAAGTTACGACCTAATAGAATCATGAATTTGTTAAATATCTACAAGTATTCCATTACCTTGGTAAAGTAAATGTAAGTTTAATCCCCTGAAAAAGTTATCTCAGCATATTTATTACCAGATATTAGATTTAGAAATAATCAGTTATAGAGTGAACAATTGTAATCACTTGTTGTAGATACATTCTAACAAGTTTAGTGTGCTAACCTGACAAGTCAACACTTCTGAATGTTCTAAGTTCCTTGGAAAACTCATTTAGTTTTTGCCTAGACTCTTTTTCAAGTTTTGCATCACCACCTGATAGCAGGTTAGTCCCAGGAGAAAAGGACCACTTAAGTCCAGATGACGGAGCTTTTTTAATCTCAGATGTTAAGCCCTTTAGTTTTGGCATGATTAGTTTTCCAGCCACCTTCCATAAAACTGTGTGCTGAAGGAGTAAATTAGCTATACCATCTGAATAACTAAAGCATGATGAAGCAAAATGGAGTTCAGTAAAGCTATATTCTTTTAGCATTATTACCAAGACAGTCAAATTTTGGCATCATAGAGTAAGCATTCATATACATCTAACTTGAAGATGAACCAAGAGGCTAGCATGAATACCAAAGGATGTCAAAAGACTAGCAATGACAACAAAGGCTTGTAGAGTAACCCAACAGATTTGTCTTTGTAAAGAGCATCTCTACCTGCATGGATGTTGTATGTCATGAATAGCATGGCCATTTGCAAAATTCAAACTTTTGTCCAGATATGGAACTTCTTCAAGCTTGACAAATACAACCCGGTATTCAGGAATAGCAGCTGTATAAGGAGTAGATGCACCTGTCTCATTTTCTTCCTAAAGTAACTTATCCAACTCCGGCCAAAGAAGCTCCCTCCTGAAAGTACAGTTGATATTTCATATTCCACACAGGAGTAATGAGATAATGATGGGCAAAAGAGAAAAAAAATAGAAAACTAAAAAATAGCAGTAGCCGACATTGAAATTTGGATGGCATGCATAAAAGTTTGCTGATACTACATACCATGCAGAGAAGTCATCCTCAATACCCTGATCATCATCTCCTAACCCCACTTGGACAATGTGCTTGGCGCCTATGCAGAGGAAAAAAAATATAGAAGAATATCCAAGTACGAATGATGCTTAAATTCATTAAACACATCTGCAAACTTGCACATGACTACTACATTACAGTTGTATGTATGAAACTCACAGATAACATGACTACTCAACTGTTTCTTAGTAACTCCTCATACCATGTTGACTTTACAAGTTTTTAGAGTAACAATTAGTCTACAAAACAAGTTAAATTCTCTAGAAAAATGAAATGCATGAACTTTGAGCTTGCAACTGAAGATAGGATTTAAAATCAGCTTTAGGAGCATATGTGACTTAGTCAAATCACAAACTAAATAAATCAACTATATACCTTGCTCATAAAGCAGTTCATCGACCACCACATCAACCTTTGCAAGGACACAATACACAAATATATTAGCCAAGCAATTCCCACAAAAAGAATACTGACAATTTCATCATGCCAAACCTTATTAAAATGTTCATATTACTGATTGCCCAAACTAAACACACCAAATTGAAGATTTTCCAACCAGGTTCCTCTCTCTTTCCCCTATAAAAACTAATAATCATCAATCGATCAATGCAAAAGGATTATTGGTAGAATAGATTAACTAAATGTGCATGTTTCCAGAACCTCTGTAAACCATTTGTAGAACCGGGCAGCATTATCAGTAGGCTCGCCATCTCCATACCTAAAGAAAACAAAGGGATCAGCTCGAACTTTGAGGAAACTGATCGTTTATAAAAATAAAAAATTCCTGGCTTTCAACTTACGTAGCCAAGAAAAACACAGCCAAGCTCTCCTTTTTCAGGTTCTCCTCGTACTCATCATCCTCAGTAGCATATTCATCCTATAATTGAGGAAACTAACTACAGATCAGTCAATTAATCAGTAGTATTTCCAATGATCTGAAACAGAAGGAAGATAATCTTACGATATCCATGACTTTAAATATGGCATTAGGGTACCGTGCTTTTGCCTCCTCAGCCAGCGCCTAGAAGGGGGGAAAATCTAAGATCATGGGAGAAAAATTCAAAAAATGAACTACTCGGATAAAAACCCTAACCTTCGCGAACCCCTCAGCCGTCCTGGTTTGCGTCCTGAAGAAGACGGTGACCTTCTTCTTCCCTTGGTCCTCCTCTGTATCCATCTGGGTCTTCACCACTAGCGGCTTCGGCGTCTCGGCGGGCTTCCTTCCGCTCGATCGCCGGACGAAGAAGATTGCCACGCAACCGACAAGCACGGCGATGACTATGCTTAGGACGGCGATCAGCAGCCGGTTCTCCACGAACGCATCCCCGGTGCTGGAATCAAGCCCATAGCCGTCAGAGAGGGAGACGATGACGACCGACAAGAGATCAAGGGACGACGCCTTCTCGGAACCTATCTGCATCTTGGCGGATCGAGCGGTGAATCGGAAGCACAGATCTCCGATCTCTATTTCTGTCTGCTTTGAATTGGGAGAATAAAGGAGGTCAAGATTGGGTCGGCGATGGGAGGGGAGGAGAAGATAGAGGCGGAGAAGGTGAGTCGCCCGAAGACGGCTCTCTCTCTCTGCCTCCCGTGGACGGCATCATATAGGGTTAGGTTAGAGTTGAAAATTTTAGTTAAGTATTGGTGGGAAAATTATCATAGACATCAGATTTTAAAAACCGATGTTAAAATCGGTGTCTATTAATGAAAAAACGGACGCTCATAGACATTGCCTAAAAAACTGATGTCTATGAGCGAAAATCTGCGCTCATAGACACCGATTTTTGGAAAAACCGGTGTAAAATACTCAAAGACATCGGTTTTTGCTTAAAACCGTTGTTGTTCCACTGATGTCTATGAGGGTTTTTGTTGTAGTGCTCGCTCGACCTTCACTCGACTGGCCACATATCCCTCCTATCTTTCTTGACCTAAATCCCTCTTTCACTTACCTGGCCAACCTATCATAAGCCGTATCACTAGCCTCCCTTCAAGTCTAGTCAAAGGAGGTATAGCCGACTGACTAGACCTAAGTCTATTTCTGTCCGTTATTCATACCTACTACAGTTATCCCATGACACCCTCAGCATATATCTTGTGACCAAGTTAAATAGAGGTGTGATCCTAATTTCTGCAACATCAACCTTTACTCTTTCTTACTTCACTCTCTTATAAAGATATTATTGAGAGTTATGACTTCCAATCATCCTCCTTGGGATCAACTATTGTGGGAGAAAGAGAAGTCTTTGGCAGAGGCTATGCAAGCCTTAGATCTACATCACTCGAACCAAAGAGATTAGAAGTATGTCTACTAGTAGCTCAGTCTCAAGTTCGGTCTGAAGTGGCTTTGAGAGATAAAGCTTATTTGGATTTAAAGAAAAAGATTGAGGAGAGAGATGATCTAAGAGCTTAATATGCTTTATAAATAACCATTTTGACTAGGAAGGCTCATGTAGACGGTTTACTGATATTGCGACAATAACTAGACTTGGACAAACGGAAAGTTAATGTAAATTTTTTGCAAACTGAATTAGATCGGGCTAGATCAGAGCTAGCTTCTTTGCCACAAACCCAAGAGGGTGAATCACACAAGTGTAAGAGGACAGGACAAACATCTCCTCTCTGTCCAGGCTGTCATTCTTCCACACACCTGTACTTGGGATGGGAAGAACAATATGGTAGCTCCAGGAAGCATAATAAGTAGAAAATTATTTATCTGTTGTATTTGTTTTTAAAGATTCTCGGAAGTCTAAGAGTTATGATTGTATAATTACTGGTGATAATATACAGTTCTATGTTTATGTCAGGTTATGCTTTTTACCTTGCCAAGTGTTTCTTGGTTCGTCCAAGCTTAATTTGGTTACAATTTATGGAAGAACATTTTGTTGGCTTTAGTCATTCTACTTCTTAAGATATTAGTTTACTCTAATACATATCACTACCTCAACCTATGTTTTCCCTTGGTTCACCGAACTCGTTATTATTATTTATTTATTTATTATTATATTTTGAGATTTGCACAGTTTTTCAAAATGGTCTCATTAGTAATTAGTCCTTCAACGGAAAGAGAATGTTTGAAGATATGGCAGTTCAGTATATGCTTCGATCTATTCTGTCTATCATAAATGTCTCTTCCTGGACAAGCACCACATAACATTTTCCCCCCTTTTCCTAAGTCACCCTTGGCATGCTTTTCGTTTGTTTCTTATCACACATTCTTCTTGGCAAATCAACAGCTCTCCTCTGTCAAATCATTTTAATTTAACAGTGATCCTTATATTGCCCTAAAACCCTAAGTCTTTTTTAACTCTTTACTCTTCATCTTCCTCCAATTACTCTTTGACAATTCTCTTTTCTGACTTCCTTCAACAACCCGCGCTTCCTCATCTTCCTTGGTCTTTTTCTATGTAATACCCACTAAGCTTTTAAGATAAATATGAGAATGAAGAAATTGTCTTAGAAAAATATTAGTAGAATGTTGAACCAAAAAGAAATAAAAAAAAATAAAAATAGGGAGTGGTCAAGGATTGAACCTTGAACCTCTCATGATGTAAATGATAGGATTAATGGTTAATAACCAGTTGGTATAGGAATGATATATTGATAGCAAAGGAGGGAAACTCATGATAAGGATGAGAGTAAAAGCTAGCCAAAAGAAAGCAAGAAAAGAGCAAGAGAAAGGCAACTTGCCTTCCTTCTTTTCTCTCCCTCTTCCTCTCCCTTTGCCGTGACTTAAAGAGGAGAATTAAGGGGATTCATTCCCCCTTTGTTTCATCATGAATGATGAGAACAAATAAATAAATAAAATAAAAAGAAAATGAAAAAAAAGGGCTAAGGGAGAAGGAAAACAAAAACTAATTTTGCTACCTCTTCCCCCTTAACATAAAAGGGAGCATGTAAAGAGAAGATTTTATTTTTCTCTCATTTCTCTCATTCTCTCCTCTTCACCACCGAGAACCCTCAGCCCCCTCTCCTCCATTTTCGGTCCCCAAAAATAAGGTTCCTCCTAGGATACAAGGAAGGCTACCAAGGGAGATCAAAGGAGGAGAACAAGAAGAAGAGACTCATTCTTTCATCACCACACTTTAGAACCACAAGAGAAAAGGATGTAAGTATCCCCTCACCTATGGTAAAAGTGGTTTTAATGTGTTTTTGGATTTTATGAGGATTTTAAAACCTAGAAACAAAGTTGTGAAAATTCGGCCAAAGAAAGGACTTGTTGATCCTAGAAATGTTTAATATAAGCCTTGATTCATGATAATTTTTCTATGCTTTGTAAGAAGGTTTTCTCTCATATTTTTATATACATGTGATGCTGGATTAGAGATGTACCTAACCCTAGAGTTTCGGCCAAAAAGGTTTTATAAGGGCTAGGAAATTTATTTGTTTACCTAACTTGTACAAAACCCTCTAAATAAATGGTTAAGGATCCATTATTTTGTTTTCATACTTGAAGGTTACTTTGAACCAAAAGTACCCCACTCACAAGTTTCGGCCAAGGAAGGGTTTATGGTTAGGAAGACTTTGAATTTAAACTCACCATGTTTATATGATAGAATATAGAGTTTCTTAAAGAGTTGCATGCTTGTATGTTGATAGAAACTCATGAACATCACTTTTAATGTTTTGGCCATGGTAAGATGGATGCTTTAGAATAGCTTAAACAGATTTTTAACATGCTTAAAACCTCCATGACAATAAGATATGAAAGTTGTTTGATGCCCCCATGCTTAATTAGAGTATAGGAAAATTGGTTGCATGATATACGATAATTATGACCACAAGGGTCCTAGCTTGTTTGTGAACCAAATTTTTATGTATAGTTTCTTTGATATTTTTGCCATAAAACTTGTTTAGGTTTTCCACACTTTAGGCCACCTAAAACCTAGTTAAAGACATGGAAGATTTCGGCCAAAAATATGCTATGAGATAAAGAAAGGAAAAACCTAGGAAACCTAAGACACAATTTAAATGTATGCTTATAGTGCTTGACTTTTATACATGTTATGAAATGTGTTATGACTTTCTATGTTTTTATGCCATTTGAACAAATTCCATGCTTGATGAGGTTCGGCCATGTAGGGTTTAAAGACCAAGAAACCTTAAAATTAAGACCTCATGTGTTAAAGATGCTTCTTATGAAATTGAGACAACATGTTGATTGTGTTCACATGCTTATATATTTAACTATGATTCAAATGGACACTTTAAAGTCTCGGCCATGAAGGGATACATGCTTTAGAAACCCTAGAACTTACATTGAACATGCTCATGTCACTCTCCATGAAATATGAAATGTAGAAAGCTAAAAATTCACATGCTATATGTTGTTAGTGACCTAAATTGATGCTAAGGGAAGTTTTGGCCATGACCACTTGTATGATGCCATTTATAAATTTATACATGATGTTAGAGGAAGTTCACATGCTTATGTGCTTGCTTGAAAACCTAAATGAGTACTTGTAAGTTTCGGCCATGACATAATTTTAAGGGCTTAAAGGATTTAGGAATTAACTCAATTGTGCTTACCATATTCCTTGAAACAAATGCTATAAATATGGTTAAGGTTTCCATGCTTTATGTCATTTAGAACCTTGTTTCACACTTATTAAGGTTCGGCCAAATGAGGTTTAAGGACTTGGAGAACTTAGAGTCCAAGTAAATCTTGTTTATAATACTTCCTATGAAAATGATATGTGGATGAATTAGGTTCTACATGCTTGAATGTTGTTTAAAACCTAAATTGGCACCTAAGAGGGTTTCGGCCAAGATAAGAACCCAAGGGATTAGGAAGCTTAGTACCCAAATTAATCATGTTACATTGTTCCTTATGATTGGATGAGCACATGATACACTTCTATGCTTAGACATGTATGCTTGTGAGCTATACAAGATGAGAATTTCTACGATATGTTATGAGTTCAGAATATGCATGCTTTATGTTATGATATGTGGGTAAATTTTACATGCTTTGATGATATGATATGAGCTGAAAATATGCATGCTTATGTTATGATATGTGGTTAAAATTATGCATGCTTTGATGCTATGTTTAGTGCATAAAATATGCATGCTTTCATGATATGTTATGTGGTTAAATTATGCATGCTTTGATGCTATGTTAGTGCTTAAAATATGCATGTTTTATGATATGCTATGTGGTTAAATTATGCATGCTTGATGATATGCTTTATGCTTAAGATATGCATGTTTTTTTTATGATCTATGCCTAAGTGATGCATATTATTATGATATGATGTATGCCTAAGTGATGCATGTTGTTATGATATGATGTATGCCTAAGTGATGCATATTGTTATGATATGATGTATGCCTAAGTGATGCATATTTTTATGGTATGATGTATGCCTAAGTGATGCATACCTTTATGACATGATGTATGCCTAAGTAATGCATACTTTTATGACATGATGTATGCCTAAGTGATGCATACTTTTATGATATGATGTGTGCCTAAGTGATGCATGCTTTTATGATGTATGATATGTATAAGTATGACATGTACTTTACTTTATATGGCTTGTACCAAGGGTGGGCTCCATAAGCGCCCCGGGGTCGATGGAATAAGACTCGGGCCTCGTTAGGGATGGGCTCCTAAGTGCCCCTAGGTCGATGGAGTAAGACTCGGGCCTAGTATGTTTGCCTTGTAGGGTTCAAGACTTGCTCCCTTCGACCTACATAGGTTGCGCGCAATATGTAAGTGGTACATAGCCGGGATCCCCTTTAAGTTGAGATTATGTTCAAATATATATGTAAGAAGAAATGGTTTTAAAGATCATGAGACATACACATGTTTTTCGAATACATGTTTTTCAAATCATATTGCATATACCTTATGACGATTTATGATATGCTATGGTTGGATATGATTATGTTATGTTCCATGATATGTCCATGTGTATGATATGCCATGACTCCTTATGACGATATGCCATGATTAGATACGATTATGTTATGTTTCATGCTATGCTTTATGCTATGATATGCCATGACTAGTTATGATTCCTTCATGTTGCATGATATGCTTAAAAGAGTATGTTACATTATGTCATGACTAGTTGATATGATGCCATGTTGAGACATTATTTGATTATACTATGATTTTCGGTTTTAATGAGTAGGAAAGGAACTTACTGAGCCATGAGTACACACAGCTTACTTTCCTTGTACCACAGATAAAGGAAACAGCTGGATGAGCTAGAGGAGCAGCAGGAGAGGCAAGGAGATGTGTGTGGCAGTGGCTAGGCAACCAAATAAGAACCTGCTTTTAAAACTTTTAAAGAACTACGCTTTGGTATCATGAATTGTAGTACCGTATGTGTGACTTGATGTTATGTTTCTACTAATTTTGATATTATGTTATTGAGGCCTTGATTGTGTAGTTCGGATTTGATGAAAAAGAAAATAAAAGAAAAGTTTTTATTAAACTAAGAAAATTATTTTAAGTCTTCCGCTGTTTTAAAAAGAAAATTTGTACATAGAGTATCGTAGCCCCGTCCCTTAGGGATAGCAGGGAGGGCGGGCGTTACATTCTGTGACCTTCTTTACTTAAGGACTCAGTAAGTCACTTATTCCTTGAGTGTTTCCGTTTTTCACCATGGCTGAAGAATCTTTACTCCCTTGGTACGCTCAAATTCATTCTTCCTTTACCACTGTCGACCGAACTTTCATCCATTCTCTATATGAAATCCCTAAAGAATATCGTATTAGGGTCCCGCAACCTGACGTTTATGCCTGTCTTCCTCCTGATGTCTGTGTTACCTTTTTCAAAGATTATTTAGTTGCATTTTATGCTTTCCCATTCCTCCATTCTTGATAGATATAAGCCAATACTTTGGTATTCCTTTACAACAATTTACTCCGAACGCTTTTAGATATCTATGTGGGTTGTATATGATATTTCACCTCTTCAATATACCTCCTACTCCTCAGTATTTTTTCATGTTTTCTTAACCTAAAAAATCAGAGTCAGGAATATTCCTCTTTCAATCTCGCTCAAAGATTATGTTCTTTGAAGGAATGCCTTCATCCATCATGGGTTGGAAATCACATTTTTTCTTTAACAAATTTTCTGGGCCCGTCGCGTGGTCCACCAAGTGGCAATCTTCCTTTCCTTCTCTCCCTGACATAAGGGAGCTTCATCCACATCCCATTTTTTTTGAATATTTCAGTAAATTACTAGGTCACCGCTTTCACATTCACCAATGGATACGAGGTGATCTTCTATATATTTTTGGCCTAAGCCCTGTTCAAAAGAGCCTACAATATTCCCTTGGTAAGTTCCAACATTCTAACTATCCATCTTTTACAAACTAAAATACCCTTTTCTTTATTGCAGTGGATGCTATATTCAAAGCTTTGGTTGACAAAGCAATCTACTTAAAAGAGGAAGAATTGTTAGCTAAGGAGCGAGAGCTCAGGGAAGAACTTAACATAGCATTAGCTCAAGCATCTTATGCCTCTTTGTAACACCCATAAAATTCTTCTATTTAAATACAACAAAAAGAAGTAGAAGAAGAGATAAAAGAAAATAATAGATTAATAAATGACCTTGGGCTAGGATTGAATCTAAGACCTCTTATTTATGATTGGTTAAAGTTGCCATTAGGGTGGTGGTAAGGTAGCATCATATGAGCAATAGGAAACAATTCATTATATGTAGAATATATGTGAAGAGATGTTTCAACTTCCACTTGGTATAAAAGGAAAAGGATGAGATGAAAACCTAACTTTTCATCTCCCTCTTCCTCCTCTCCTCTCTAGCCGAAATCATCTCCTTCACCTTTGTTTTTTTCGGCCAAGATCTAGGAGTAGGGTTTCTAAAATTCTAAGTCTTAAAGGGGAGGATCTAAGAGGATAATTCCACAAGCTTCATACGCACGTGAAGGGTGTTTTGGAGATCAAGGCATACAAAAGAGAGGATTTTCTTCCCTACACCCTCTAAAATAGTAAGATCTAGCGAAAGGATGTAAGTACTACTCACCTGCAGTATGTGTTGCTTCAATTATGCATGTATGAACCTTCTTATTGTGGGTTTTTATGGTTGTATGCATGATTAAGAGATATGCATGTTAAAGAAGATATAAGACATGTTATGTAAGATGCCCTTTACAATTTTTGGGATTAAGAGCATGTTTAGAGGGTCTTGGATTGCTTCCCATGTAGTTTGGGGATAAGAAGTATATTCCAGTGCCCTAAAGTGCTTCCCTATAAGTGTGAGGGATTAAGTGCACACAAGGTGTTTGTTGAAATGACAAGCTAGTGCAAGTATAAGGAAGCGATATTTAAAGAAAGTATTTTACTTTGATGTGGCATTGTACTGGACACAAGGTCCATGGGTGGGCTCCTAGATCACCCCTAGGCCCCTAGATTTCCTAGTAGTATCTTAATAGGTTCGGGATTAGCTACCTCAGATCTTATTAAGGATGCGCGCAAAGTGGTACAATGTCGGGCCCAAAGCAAGTTGATTATTATTTTCATTAGTATGTAATATGATGTTTTCCCAAGTTTATTGTTTATTTAAGTGACAACATTCTTAAGTTTGGGAATTAGAGATTATAAGGTGTAGTTTTGATGAGAACTTGGGTGTAGTGTTAAATTGGCAAGAGTTCTCACACCATAGGTTAGATAAGAACAAATATGATAGGAAAACTAATAATCTAATATTTGGAACTTGGAACATAGGAACTCTCACTGGTAAATCAATGCAGGTAGTAGATATGATGATTAGGAGAAAAATTAATATTTGGAACTTGGGTGTAGTGTTAAATAGGCAAGAGTTCTCACACCATAGGTTAGATAAGAACAAATATGATAGGAAAACTAATAATCTAAGATTTGGAACTTGGAACATAGGAACTCTCACTGGTAAATCAATGGAGATAGTAGATATGATGATTAGGAGAAAAATTAATATTTTGTGTGTACAAGAGACAAAATGGACAGGTGAGAAGGCAAAGATGATAGAGAACACGAGTTTAAGTTATGGTACACTAGAAAGAGTAAAACAAGAAATGGAGTGGGTATTATTGTAGATAGTTTGTTAAAGGATGAAGTTGTAGGAGTAGTTAGAAAAGAGGATAGAATTATAGCCCTTAAGATAATAGTGGCGAAAGAAACTATGAACATAATTAGCGTATATGCACCACAAGTAGGATTAGATGAAGCTAACAAATCAAGGATTTGGGAGGACTTAGATGAAATATTACAAAATATTTCACCAAATGAAAGGATTTTAATAGGATGTGATCTAAATGGACATGTCGGAGTGAAAAATGAGGAATATGAGAGAGTACATGGGGTTATGGGTTTGGAACGAGGAATGAGGAAGGGAAAACTATATTAGATTTTGCGATAGCATATGACCTTATATTAGCTAATACGTTTTTTAAGAAAAGAGAAGAACACTTAGTCACATTCAAAAGTGGGAATAATAAATCGCAAATTGACTTTCTTATGGTTAGGAAGAAGGATAGAAAGATTTGTAAAGATTGCAAAGTCATCCCTGGAGAAAGCTTAACTACCCAACATAGGGTAGTAGTGTTGGATATACGTCTTAAACATAGTATCAATAGAAAGAAAATATATACAATTCCTAGAAATAAGTGGTGGAAGTTAAAGGATGGGAAGCAACATATATTTAAGGAGAAGGTAGAAGTACAAGCATTAGGTGAAATATACGATGACTCTAATACAACATGGGATAAGATGGTATCAAAGTTGAAAATAGTAGCAAAGAGTGTCCTCGGTGAGTCAAAGGGGCATGCACCGCTAAGTAAAGAATCTTGGTGGTGGAATGAGAAAGTACAAGAGAAAGTGAAGGAAAAATGAATAGCTTATAAGGAATTATATATTTGTAAGAATGAGGAAAACTTAAAAAAATATACAATAGCCAAGAAAGAAGCTAAGAAAGTGGTGAGTGAAGCAAAAAATGAAACTTTTGAACGGTTATATCAAAAATTGGATACAAAAGAAGGGGAAAGAGACATTTATAGAATAGCTAAAGTGAGAGAAAGAAAAACAAGAGATCTTAGCCAAATAAAATGTATTAAAGATTAATGTAATAGGGTATTAGTAAGCGATGGAGAAATAAAAGAGCGGTGGAAGAGGTATTTTCATCAACTTTTTAATGAAGGTTTAGGAGACCAACTTAACTTGGGTAATTTAATTAGGTCAAATGAGCATCGAAATTTTAATTTTTATCGTAGAATTCAAACTTCAAAAGTAAAACAAACTTTAAATGAGATGCACAATGGAAAAGTCGTTGGACCAGATGATATTCCAATAGAGGTATGGAAGTGTTTAGGGAAACAAGGTATTGAATGACTTACAAAATTATTTAACATGATATTGAAAACGAAAAAAATGTCTGATCAATGGAGGATAAGTACTCTAGTTCCCTTATATAGGAATAAGGGAGACGTACAAAATTGTGCAAACTATAGGGGTATTAAACTAATGAGTCATACTATGAAACTTTGGGAAAAAGTAATAGAAAAAAGATTAAGGAAGGAGACAACAGTGACAGAAAATCAATTTGGGTTCATGCCTGGAAGGTCGACAATAGAAGCTATACATCTTCTTAGACAATTAATTGAAAAATATCGGGAGCAAAAACAAGATCTACACATGGTATTCATTGACTTAGAAAAAGCGTATGATAGAGTCCCAAGAGAAATTATATGGCGAATTTTAGAAAAGAGAGGTGTTAGCGTAACATATATTGAACTAATTAAGGATATGTATGAGGATGTAACGACCAGAGTAAAGACTTCAGGCGGAGTAACTGAAGCATTTCCAATAAAGATAGGGTTACATCAAGGATCAACTCTAAGTCCCTATCTTTTTACACTAATTATGGACGAACTCACTGCGCACATTCAAGACATAGTACCGTGGTGCATGTTGTTTGCAGATGATATTATTTTGGTAGATGAGACACGTAAAGGAGTAAATGCTAAGCTAGAATCTTGGAGGGAAACACTAGAAGTTAAAGGTTTTAAGGTTAGTAGATTAAAGACAGAATATATGGAATTTAAGTTTAGCAATATTAGAAGTAATGAAACAATTATTAAGATAGGAGAGGACGAGTTGCCTGGAACCGAGCGATTTAAATATTTAGGATCATTTTTACAAAATGATGGAGGGATTGAGAGAGATGTCTTACATAGAATACAAGCAGGATGGGTGAAATGGAGGGGAGCGTCGAGTGTTTTATGTGACCGTAAAGTACCTCTTAAACTTAAAGGTAAGTTCTATAAAACCGCAGTTAGACCTGCTATGTTATATGGAGCTGAATGTTGGGCTATGACTCGAGCACACGAGCAGAAGATGAGAGTTGCAGAGATGAGGATGTTAAGGTGGATGTGTGGGCATACGAAGATGGACAAAATAAGAAATGAGAGCATTAGAGAGAAAGTCGGAGTTGCATCTATTGAGGAAAAACTCCGAGAGACACGTTTAAGATGGTACGGACATGTACTTAGATGACCAATAAATGCTCCAGTTAGGCGATGTGAAACTATGATAAACATGCATATCAAACGAGGAAGAGGAAGACCAAAAAAGACTTGGTTAGCAATAATAAAACAAGATAAAATTTATTTAAATATAGATGATGATATAATAGGAGATAGAGCTTGGCATTGTACTATCTCAGCAAGGACCACTACATCTCCATGAGAACTTGGGTGTAGTGTTAAATAGGCAAGAGTTCTCAGCAAGGACCGCTACATCTCCATGAGAACTTAGGTGTAGTGTTAAATAGGCAAGAGTTCTCACACCATAGGTTAGATAAGAACTAATATGATAGGAAAACTAATAATCTAAGATTTGGAACTTGGAACATAGGAACTCTCACTGGTAAATCAATGGAGGTAGTAGATATGATGATTAGGAGAAAAATTAATATTTTGTGTGTACAAGAGACAAAATAGAGCTCAATGGTGTAAAAGGATTCATACAGCCGACCCCACCTAGTGGGAAAAGGCTTGGTTGTTATTGTTGTTGTTGTTGTTGTTGTTGTTGTAAGGTGTAGTTTTGATGAACTATATTGTATAGCAAGGTCTATGATTTTCATTATTTGTTTTCAATACAAGCATGGTTTTATGTTGACGTCTCATGATAAACCTATTTAAAAATGATGATGTTTGCATGATGAGTCTATTTAAAAATACATGACATGTACATATTTCCAAATTATGGGTTTTAGCATGAGTAATTATTGAGTGCATGTTTTGTGTTCCTTCAAGCAGTTTGGCAAAGCATGTTTTCCCTTTTTAATGTATTGTTTTGTGAATAGGTGGTACTTACTAAGCGTTTGTTTATAGATTGCATTTCCTTATACTGTAGGTAAAGGTAAAGGAAAGCTTGAGTAGGAGGAGGCAGCAGGAGCAGTGATTGGGTGTGTGTGTGTGTGTGTGGCGGAACAATGGAAAGAGATCCGAGAGTTGTTAATTTGGGGAACATATAGAATTTTAGCTTGTTTCTTCACTTCATATTATATAAAATACTGGCATAAGTTGGTTATGAAGGAATTGACGGCTTGGCAGAATGTTTGGATGGCAAGTGAAAGCGAAAAATTGGAGAATAAGCTCTTCCGGTAGCGAAGGGGGAGCCTCCGCACGGCCCGTGGAACGGCCGTGCAGATTCACACAGCCTCGGGTTGTCTCCTCTCGACCAAGGCTACACGGTCGTGCCCTTCCTCCTCTCGGCCAAAGGTGACACGGCTGTGTGATTCCATACGGTCGTGCCCTTCTTCCTCTCAGTCGAGGTGAGACGGCTGTGTGGGATCACACGGCCGGACGCCTCCTCCTCTCGGCCATTACTACACGGCCGTATGATTTCCACACGGCCGTGTCTTTCCTTCTCTCTGCCGAAGTTACACGGCCGTGTGAGGGTCACACGACCGTGCCCCTTCCATCCTCTGCTAAGGGTCACGGTCGTGCAACCCTCACACGGTCGTGCCCTGTGTCAGTTGAGAGTACAACACCTGTCAGGGCCATATGGCCCAGACCCCTCAACAAGTTCAGACTAGATTTCTGAATTGAGTGAAGTGCAAATAACAATGTCCTTAGAAGGTATAAAAAAAAAAAAGAGTAAAGTAACGCCCGTGCTCTAAGGAGGGGCTTAGTCAGGCGGTCGTTACAGTTTGGTATCAGAGCCAGTTCCATCCTTCCGTCACACACTTCCAGCATTGATCCTGCAACCTCCAAGTAAGAAATTACAGTTTTCATAACTTTTATGCATCTAGTTCTATTATGATTAATAAGAATACTTGTTTAGATTTAGCACGCTTATATATGAAAATGCTATCAAGTGCTTATGATAGGAAGTAGTATGCTTATACAGGGAATTACTAATAATAGTAAATAAAAATGATGATAGGCTAACGAAATATCTCACTAGTTGGTCTATGGATATGTAGAATGGCTGGAGGACGACCAGCCAGACAACCGAGAGTGAATGAACCTCAACCAGTGGGAAATGAGTCTGCACCCCAACCCAACCTGTTAGAAGTAGTAGCTCAACTGCAGAGATAATTAGTGGAGCAACAGCAGGTCATTGGCACCCTGACTGCTAATCAGCAAGCTCCTCCTGTAGTCCCACCGGAAATCAATATGTTAACAACTACTATAGCTGAAGTATCATCGTTACACCTGTAGTCCCAGCAAAGGTGGTGAGGCAAGAAGCATACCTCATCTAGTGGTAGAAACTGAAACCAGAGAATTTCCCTGGCACCAATGAACCATGGGATGCTCAGGCATGGTTTAAAACCCTGGAGAGTATAATGGAGCTACTGGACTGGCCGGAGGGAGAAAAGATTAAGTGTGTCTCCTTCTGCTTCATTGGGGATGCAAGAATGTGGTGGGAACGAGTCAAGGCAAAATGAAAAGTAGATCAAATGACCTGGTCTGACTTCGAGATTGAGTTCTTCGAAGAGTTCCCCCATATGCGAGTCATGAACAAACATTACGATGAGTTCACGGAATTCCAACAAGGAAGTTTATCAGTAGATGAAGCTGTGAAGAAATTCAATAGGTTGGCTCGCCTATGTCCCGAGTTGGTCAGTACAGAAAGAGAGAGGGTAAGACTAATGCTCAAGATGCTGAGGCATGAGATAGCTCTGAATGTAGCTGGCGAAATTAATAGACCGCAGACTGCAGAAGAGCTGATTAGTAGTGCCCTGATCACGGAGCATTATCTGAACAGTATCAAGCAGCAGAAGATAGTACTGATGGAGAACAAAGGTCAAGGGAGTTCTGGCACTCAGAAACCCCTGAGTCATGGGTTAAACTGGAAAGGGAGCTCCAAGAGGAAGCAGTGGAGTAATAAGAAGGCAGAATCCATAAATAAGCAACCTAAGTATGCACATGTTCCACCTACGGAAAGAAGCATCCTAGAATCTGTCGCAAGGGCTCGAGTGGTTGTTATACCTGTGGTCAAGAGGGGCATATGGCCAAGAATTGCCCGACCAAGATCAACCTTCCTCCTGCACAACCTGTGCAATATGGAGGCAAGCAGGCATAGCTACACCAGATGCAGGTCACGTTGGAGGGTCCTCATATTAGCCAAGGTAGACTGGAAGCTCCACCAAGTTCTACAAATGCTCGAGTGTTCTCCCTTACCAGAGAGGAGGTACCAAATGCCTCCACCGTTGTCACAGGTCAGATATGTTGATGCAACCTTAGGTCAAGGTTGACCTGGTTGACCTGACTCGAGTTGACCTGACTTGAGTTGTATTTTGATGTTTGACGAGAATAGAAAAGTTCTATTTTGATGTTTGACGAGAATAGAAAAGTCCTATTCTGATGTTTGACGAGAGTAGAAAAGTTGTATTCTGATGTTTGACAAAATACAAACTTGGGAGATTGTGGGTGCAATCTTTGGTCATGGTTGACCCGAGGTGAGTCGACCTGATTCGGGAAATCCTGGTGAGTGAAGCCAGGTGAAAGTCCTGGTGAGTGAAGCCAGGCAAGGGAAAGTCCTGGTGAGTGAAGCCAGACAGTTGGAAAGTCCTGGTGAGTGAAACCAGGCAGTTGGAAAGTTCTGGTGAGTGAAGCCAAGCAAGGGAAATTCAGATAGGTCAAGGTTGACCAGACATCTGGTGAAAAGTCCAAGCAGGGAGCTTGGCACGAGAAAAGTCCAAGTATGGAGACTTGGCACGGAAAAGTCCAAGCAGGGAGACTTGGCACGGAAAAGTCCAAGCAGGGAGCTTGGCACGGGGAAAAGTCCAAGTATGGAGACTTGGCACAGAAAAGTCCAAGCAAGGAGCTTGGCACGGGAGAAGTCCAAGTATGGAAGCTTGGCATGGGAAGTCGGAGAGGGCTCGGCAGCTCGTTCTCCGAACTAGGTCAGAGAGGGCTTGGGAGCTCGTTCTCTGGACCAGATAGAGTTGGAGAGGGCTCGGTAGCTCGTTCTCCGGACTAGGTCAGAGAGGGCTCGGTAGCTCGTTCTCTAGACCGGGAAGGTTTTAGGGTTTAGGGCTGGGAAGCTCTAAGGCATTGGATCGGTCTGGTGACCGATCCAGTGATACTTAGGTTTATCTTTATCTCCTCTACTTTTTCATCACTTTTTTGTTCCTCATCAAGTGGAAGATAGTGTTTTTAAGTTTCAATCACGCCCTAAACCACTCTATTCCATAGAATTCCCCCTCAAGGAGAATGGCGGGACATGTTTTTCTTTATGCATCTTCCTTCTCCACCACCGCACCCAATAACTTGGCATTCCTTAATTAGATGATATCTTGGAAGATCCTGTTCTTCTTTCTTCTATGGGGAAATTAAAAGGTGCAAAGTTTAACTTGCCTTCCCTAATTATCGAAGGCTTATTATTTGCTTTTGGTCTTAGCACAGCAGACACAACTTTGTATGTTTCCTTTGGTAAGATTATTTCCTTATGTTTTGAACCATTATTATATTGTTCCTAACATAAATTTCTCTTTTTTCCCGCCGATGCTATCCTTCCTGCTTTAATGTATAGGAATACTCGCTTGACGAGAGCAAGTTTAACCAGAATAGGCGAAGAATTGTTGAGGGATCATCATTCTAATCTTGCATTAACTATGATTAGACCAGGACTTCTCATTCCTATGTCTCTTGTTATTCCTCCAACTACTTCTTTACTAGAGGAGGTACCCACTGCTCCTGTGGATTCATTGCCCCTTCTTCCTGCTTTACCTTCTTCCTCCACCAAGCCCGGTGCCAAAAGAACTCCTTGCAGGAGATCAATTACTCCCGGGTCTATTATAGCACCCATTGAATAGGATCCTTCATTAGCAAGCCTCTCACCTCCTGATCCATCTTCACAGGCTTCTGAACTTCTTCCTTCTTCTTCTTCACCATTTATAGCTTCTATTAGTTCCTCCATCCTCTTCAAACAAGCCAACGGATTACCTTCCTAGCTTGGTGAAACTTCTACCCCTACTTTGTATGGACTTCTTTAAATAAAGGGGTCCCTAGGTGAATCCTAGTTATAGTCTCAGGCACATATGAAAAGAAGTACCCTATATGAGAGTGCCGATGACCACAATCATTAATCTACTGCAGTAAGTTTTTAATTCTAACTTCCTTATTTCGTACCTACAAAATATAACCAAACTTTATTCTATCCAGCTATATGCTTCAAGCTTGTATTTGGGCAAACTAGTTGTAGATTTGAAGAGAACTAATCAGACCATAAAAGACAAAGTGGAGGAATTGTAAGCTACTTCCAACCTCCCTAACAATGAACTCATTCAGCTACAGGATAAGGTGAAGTCACAGATTGAGTTTACTGCTAGTTTAGAAAAGGCTTTACAAGACAACTGCCAACTACTACAATCTCGAGAGGAAGAAAAGAAAAATTTTGAGCTACAATTGCAAGGGCTTAATTCTATGCTTAACGTTGAAAGGGCTATAAAAGATAAAGCTCTCTCGGATGTTGCTTAGAAAACTACTCAACTAAATCAGCTGAAACAATTACATAGTTCGGGATCCCCTGGGTTAGACCCAGAGTTGGCTTCTAAAGAATTTGCCTTGTTACAATAACAAGTAAGATTACGAGCCCAAGATTTGTAAATAGGCTCACTTTTAAAAGAACTAGTGGAGGCTAAAACAGAGAAAGCTATTTTAAGGGGGGAAAGGAAAACCTACAATCTGAGCTTCGAGCATATAAGGCAAGCGAGGAAGAGCGCTGGCAAAGCAAGCGCAGATCTTATTTAAATTCTCCCGAGTTTGGTAAGGAGTATACTAGGCGCATTGTAGGAACTCTCACCCACTCTGTTGAAGGAGTAATCCAACAACTAAGAGAGGGGGGTTGCCTATCTGAAGATCTTCCTCCCCTATTTATAGATCGCCTATGGCTTAATCAAGAACTTCCAAAAGACCTCCTAAGCAAATTTGTTGGTGCAACATCCCTCAGGTCAAGGTTGACCTGGTTGACCAAGCTGAGTCTTGGTTTGAGTTTAGATGTTTGACAATAAGAAATTGATTGAAGAAGAGTCAAGTAGGTCAAGGTCGACCGGATACTTGACTGGGAAGTCCTAACTGAGATGTTAGGTAGAACGGAAGTCCTGGTGAGTGAAGCCAGGCAGAAGAAAAGTCTTAGTGAGTGAAGCTAGGCAGATTGAAAACCCTAGTGAGTGAAGCTAGGTGAAAGTCCTGGTGAGTGAAGCCAGGCAAGGGAAAGATCCAGATGGATCAAGGATGATCGGACATCTGGTGTTGGGAAGTCCAAGTAGGTCAAAGGATTGACTGGATACTTGGCACGAGGAAATACAGATAGGTCAAAGGGACTGACCAGACATCTGATGGAAGTCCAAGTAGGTCAAGGGAGTGACCAGATACTTGGCATGAATAGAAAAATCCAAGTGAGTCAAAGGGATTGACCAGACACTTGGTGGGAAGTCCTAGCAGGTCAAAGGAGTGACCAGATGCTAGGCATGATGTACCAACAGGTCAAGGTTGACCGGATGTTGGTTTGGTAGGCTTGGGACTTAGTTTTGGGCAAAAACCAAGTACTGGATCGATCAGTGGATCGATCCAGGCAGAGAGCCTCTGGATCGATCCGTGGATCGATCCAGATGTCCCAATCGATCAGTGGATCGATTGGGACGCGGCTGCTTCGCGCGATAAGCGCTGGATCGATCCAGGCGTTTTTCCCAGAGCACAGAGGCGCTCTGGATCGATCCGTGGATCGATCCAAAGCCTCCCCGATCGATTGGGAACATTCGAATCGATCGGGATCCGACCGTTAGCGTCGATAAAGGCCGCAGGCGCACGATTCCTTCGGCACCTCTTCACCGATTCACTCCAGATCTCTCGCCAGCTCCTCCACAGCACTCACAAAGCTCAGATCGCCAGTTCTTGAAGGATCTTGGAAGTTCTCCAAGTCAAGAGGCGGATCAAAGCCAAGAAGAGAAGCTAGGGTTAGGGTTTATACTCATTGTAAGCTTGTAAGCTTGTATTTCTTGTATCCTTTCCCTCTCTTCTTGTATTGAGTCTTGTAGGGCTTCTCCGCCCTTGGTAGTTACCATAAAGGAGAGTTTTATTAGTGGAGGGTGTGTGTGTTGGTGTGGATCCTTGGATTAGTCACCTCTTGTGAGGTGGATACCAAGTAAACCAACCGTGTTAGCGTTGTGTGATTGTTTGTATATTTTCCGCTGCCATATCTTTGAAGAAACAAGCAACGCCGAGCACCGAGCGAACGCGACGAGCTATTCACCCCCCCATCTAGCTACTTTTGGTCCTAACAAGTGGTATCAGAGCAAGGCCGCTCTTCACCGGAATCATCGCCGGAAGGGTCAAGCATAACAAGAAAAGCTAGAGGGTGAAGAAGTTGGAGCAAATTCTTCAAGTTCAAGACTTTATCAAACTCAACTTCAAGATGCAATTCCAAGATGGACTTGGATTTGACACAAGGGTGGCTCCACCGTACACATCCACAAGCTTCGATTCTTGGAAATCAAGAATCGAAAATTTTCTTATGATGGAGATAGAGCAATGGTTTGCTCTAATGGAAGGCGTCAAGGCTCCAAGAAATTCAAAGGGCAAAGTTCTCAAGAGGAGCAAGTGGAGCCAAGAGCAAGTCCAAAGGTGCGAGGCCAATGACAAGGTGACCAAGCTTTTGGTCAATTTATTGTCAAGCACCATCCTTTGCAAAATTGGAAAATTTGAAGATGCAAAGGAATTATGGAGCAAATTGGTCAAGCTTCATGAAGAGATCCCCTCCACTGCACAAGATCATGAAGAATCCAGAGAGGGTGACTCTTTGGAGCAAGACCAAGAGGAGGACTCCGAGGTTAAGAAATGCTCAACCTCCAAAGAAGAGGAAATCCAAGAAGCTTCATCCCCAAGGGAATGCAACGAAGGGAACAAGGAGGGAGCATACTCCTTGTTTCATATTCAAGATGATGAAGCCTCCACTTCTAGGATTGAGGGGGAGCAATCCTTGGTGACGCCGGATCAAGAAGAAGGAGAAGCTTCTACATCCGGGTCAAGAGACGAAGAGGAGAAAGAAGATTCTACCTCCACAATTCAAGAAAAATCAAATGGAGGAGAATCAAGGTCCGATCAAGAGGAAGCTTCTACCTCCGGATCCAAAGGAAAAGATGTCACCCCTACAAGCAAAGGTATAAATATTTCAATTAATAATAAAAATCATATTATATGCTTTGAGTGTAGGGAACATGGGCACTACAAGAGCAAGTGCCCTAAATTGGCCAAGAAGAAGGTCCAAGTGGCACAAAAGGGCAAGGTGAAGCCCAAGGAGACCACCCCAGGGACAAAGAAGAGCAAAGAGCACATTGTGTGCTTCTTGTGTCAACAAAAAGGGCATTATCGAAGTCAATGCCTCAAGGGGAAGAAGATGGTCAAAGCTCAAGGAGCCATTAGTCAAGGGGGAGCCTCCAAGGTAAAGAAGAAGGTAACATTTATTGAGCCTACTCCTTTACATTATGGTAAAAAGCATGATAGTTCTAATTTTTATCATTTTAATGCTATTTACCATAAGAATAGGAAGCATGAGGGCTTTAAGGAAAAGCATGTGGCCCTACATGCCAAAACTACCCAACCTAAGGTTAGGAAGGTAGATGGACACTTGGGAAAGAACATTAAGGATAATAGATACAAGCCCAAAAACAAAAATGCTCATGGGTGTAATGAAAAATCAAAATCTAAGGATTTAATGATAGAAAATCAAGTCTTGAGATCAAGACTTGATAAAATGGAAAAGACCCTAAAGAGGATGGAAAATATCCTAAAAGGGCAAAATGAGCATAACCTAGGTTTAGGGGTACAAAAGCCATCCAATGGCCATAGAGGTTTGGGATACAAACCCAAAGCAAAAAAGGATGTGCCTAGTTATCATAGGGTTCCATATAGCTATAGAACAAACCCTAAGTCTAGAGGTCAAGTCAAAGATACAAGGGAAGATATCCCTAGAAGTATCTTTGCAACCAAAGTGACTAAGACTTCTAAGAAGTCTAAGAAAGTCACTAACAAGGTCACAAGGGAGGCTATCCCTAGAGTTGACCTAGAAAATGTGACCAAGGCTTCTAAGAAGCTCAACAAGGTCACTAGGAAGGTATCTAGGGAAGTTATCCCTAGTGAGTACCTAGAGCATCCAAGGAGCACAAATAGGTGTTGGGTTCCTAGGAGCATCTTCTCTACCCCATAGATGGGTTAGAGAGTGTCAACTCCGATTAGAAGGGTAGTTAACCCAATTTTGAGGAAATTGACACTCAAGGAGCATTTTCAAGGTTTTTGTTAACCTTTGAAAATGAAATGGAATTATTATTTACTCCTTGAAAGAGTAAAATGTGCCTAATGGTGGAAGAATTGATTTTAATCTGAAATGGCACATATTGGGAAATTCATAAGAACTACCAAGTTGGGATTTTGGTATGTTCTTAGGAAATTTAAGGCAATCCGGGCCTTAATTTAAAAGTGCTGCTTTTGTGAAAAATGAAATATGTCAACATTTGAGGATATGCTTATTTTCGACTGGCATAAATTAATCAAGGGAATTAGAAATGCCAATTTAGGCTTTGGCATTTTCTTGAAGCACTTTAGGGCAATCTAGGTTTAAGTTGTAAGTTTAGCTAAGGTTTTAAGGATACTTAGATAGTTAATCTAGGTATATTTTATTCATGCTAAATCTTGCCATGATTATTTGCCCATCATATGCCATGACATCATGTCTATTTTTGCATTCATGTTTTATTATGAAAAATCCAAAAATACCATGTCATGACATTCATACATCATGTAGTTATAGGATATTTTCTTTTGAAAATTATTTCTTTTTGATATATGCCATAACATTATCATGCTATAAGTTTAATTCCTTGTAATTAAGGACAAAAGACATTTAACAACACTTATTAACAAATGACATCCTAGGTAGATGTCTAATATCTTTAAAATGCCTAGATAGATATGCATGATCCCTAGATTAGGGCAAAACCAAAATCTACATCTCACAAAGACTATAAGGTGACTTGTATGTGCTTTAGTGCACATTAGATACAAGTGAGATGTTAGGATGATGAACAAAGCTCAAAATGCTGATTTAGTACATTCTTTTGAGTTTTTAGGTTCATCAAAACACATAGTTATGTGTTTTCCCATCATTGGGAAAGCTAATGTACAAGTCATGTGCATTATGCCCAAGGAACATGATGGGATATTGGTTTTGAAAATATTTTTAAAATGTTTTTGGAAAACCTTGGTGAGGGCTATCTTTTGATAGTAATCACCATTGAATAGTTAGACACAAACTTGAAGAAAACGCTAAAGTTTTAGCAAGTTTTCAAGCTTGTGTCAATCTTTGAAAATATGATGTATTTTCATAGAAAACTATTTTTCCATGATTAAGTATGCCCTAAATAATGTCTACACGAAATTTCATGATTTTTGGATTTTTGTAGAATTTTCTATGGGTTTCTGAAGTTGACTGAAATGGAATTTCAGCAAATATCAGAGCTCCGATCGATCCATGGATCGATTGGAGTGCCTGAATCGATCCGTGGATCGCTCGCGAGCAGAAGCTCGCTGGATCGATCAGCCGATCGATCCAGGTAGTCTGAATCGATCAGTGGATCGATTCAGAAAGGTTCAATCGATTGGAACCCAACTCCAATCGATCCAAGTTGCTGATTTTGACTGGGAAGGCCTGATTTCAGCATCTTTGAACCTCTTTGAGTCTAGGTAACCATTCCAAACCCCTAAAATACATTTGTATACATACAAAGAGTGTTTTCATGTGAAAACAAGGATGGATTGGTTAAGGAAGACTTCATTGAAGTTTAGGTTGAGGTTTGTTTCAAATTTTGAGTATTTGAACCTCAAAACTTCTAAATTTAGGTTTCCTAAAGGTTTAGGGATTCCAAGTCATTGTTGGTGCAATGACAGAAGTTACCACCATGTCCTTAGGGGGAGGGACTCTTTAAAGATATGAAAAATTTATTTTTCATGAACCTTGGAAGGTGGTTAACCTTCTTTAAAGAAAATGCTCATGTATGAGCTTTTGAACTTGAAATGGGGAGTGGATATCCTCATTATTTCAAGTGGGAACTCAAGTGGTTAGAAAATACTCAAGGTTGGGTATTTGTCTACATTGGGGGAGAGTCGTCAACAAATGGATTTGTTGATGTGTACCCAAAATTGGGGCATGGGTTGATGTGTACCCAAAGATGGGTTGATGTGTGCCAATAGGGGGAGAATGAAAGGACCTGTGAATGGGTGTAAGTTAGGCTTTCATTACCTAGAGGGAGTGTGCCCTCTTAGGGGGAGAATGAAGAGCTTAATTTATGTGTTCATTACCTAGTGGCATGAAGATTGAGGCTATAGGATTAGCCTAACTTACATGTGGTATTGTAAGTGTTATTGTGGTATTGTCAAACATCAAAAAGGGGGAGATTGTTGGTGCAACATCCCTCAGGTCAAGGTTGACCTGGTTGACCAAGCTGAGTCTTGGTTTGAGTTTAGATGTTTGACAATAAGAAATTGATTGAAGAAGAGTCAAGTAGGTCAAGGTCGACCGGATACTTGACTGGGAAGTCCTAACTGAGATGTTAGGTAGAACGAAAGTCCTGGTGAGTGAAGCCAGGCAGAAGAAAAGTCCTAGTGAGTGAAGCTAGGCAGATTGAAAACCCTAGTGAGTGAAGCTAGGTGAAAGTCCTGGTGAGTGAAGCCAGGCAAGGGAAAGTTCCAGATGGATCAAGGATGATCGGACATCTGGTGTTGGGAAGTCCAAGTAGGTCAAAGGATTGACTGGATACTTGGCACGAGGAAATACAGATAGGTCAAAGGAACTGACCAGACATCTGATGGAAGTCCAAGTAGGTCAAGGAAGTGACCAGATACTTGGCATGAATAGAAAAGTCCAAGTGGGTCAAAGGGATTGACCAGACACTTGATGGGAAGTCCTAGCAGGTCAAAGGAGTGACCAGATGCTAGGCATGATGTACCAACATGTCAAGGTTGACCGGATGTTGGTTTGGTAGGCTTGGGACTTGGTTTTGGGCAAAAACCAAGTACTGGATCGATCAGTGGATCGATCCAGGATCTGGATCGATCAGTGGATCGATCTAGGATCTGGATCGATCAGTGGATCGATCCAGGCCTTTTCTAGTGAACAGAGAGCCTCTGGATCGATCCGTGGATCGATCCAGATATCCCAATCGATCAGTGAATCGATTGGGACGTTGTTGCTTCGCGCGATAAGCGCTGGATCGATCCGTGGATCGATCCAGGTGTTTTTCCAGAGCACAGAGGCGCTCTGGTTCGATCCGTGGATCGATCCAAAGCCTCCCCGATCGATTGGGAACATTCGAATCGATCGGGATCCGACCGTTAGCGTCGATAAAGGTCGCAGGCGCACGATTCCTTCGGCACCTCTTCACCGATTCACTCCAGATCTCTCGCCAGCTCCTCCACAGCACTCACAAAGCTCAGATCGTCAGTTCTTGAAGGATCTTGGAAGTTCTCCAAGTCAAGAGGCGGATCAAAGCCAAGAAGAGAAGCTAGGGTTAGGGTTTATACTCATTGTAAGCTTGTAAGCTTGTATTTCTTGTATCCTTTCCCTCTCTTCTTGTATTGAGTCTTGTAGGGCTTCTCCGCCATGGAGAGTTTTATTAGTGGAGGGTGTGTGTGTTGGTGTGGATCCTTGGATTAGTCACCTCTTGTGAGGTGGATACCAAGTAAACCAACCGTGTTAGCGTTGTGTGATTGTTTGTGTATTTTCCGCTGCCATATCTTTGAAGAAACAAGCAACGCCGAGCACCGAGCGAACGCGACGAGCTATTCACCCCCCTCTAGCTGCTTTTGGTCCTAACAGAGTAAACATGGGATATTCTGTCTATAACTTTTCATAATCTCAAACTATTGTATACTACCTATTGTTTATCAAATGTTAATGAAAATTCACAATTACCTATGTCTTCTTGTGTGATTTCCCTATCTTCATAACCACCCAAATGTTTATATAAATAAAATTTTTCAATATACTCGCCAGATGTAGAGAAACTCCATAAAGAAATTATACTCAAAGGAAGTAGACCTCATAATCATTTTTTGAGTGATATGATGTTGATTGAACCTTTTTAGATGATCTATGGATTTGTATGATAAGTTAAATACCTTGATTATATATGAAGAATTCCCAACCCATCTGATGAACTAGTCAGATCTATATACCTGGGCGATATTAAACATATGATTGTATGAGGGACCAGTCAAATTTATAGGCCCGGGCGAGATTAAGCATCTATAATATAAATGTTCCTTTGGGTTTTACCTGACCGCATGAAGGATCGGCCGGATTTGTATGCCCGGGCGAGATTAAACATCTGCATAATAAGTAATGTTGATGCTAAAACCCATGGTCAATCTTAGAGAAGGTTTAAAGCTTTCAGTTCCCCTTAAGGAAGCCTATTTGGTCACTCTTTAAGGTCCCCGATCGGCTGTTATGGTTTAAAGTCTTCAGTTCCCCTTAAGGAAGTCTGGCCGGTCACTCCTTAAGATCCTCGATCAGCTATTATGGTTTAAAGTCTCCAGTTCCCCTTAAGGAAGTCTGGTTGGTCACTCCTTAAGGTCCCCAATCGACTGTTATGCTTTCAAGACTCTGGTTCCCCCTAAGGAAGCATGGTCGGTCACTTCTTAAAGTCCCCGATCGACTGTTATGGTTTAAAGTCTCCAATTCCCCTTAAGGAAGCCTGGTCGATCACTCTTTAAGGTCTCTGATCAACTGTTATAGAGATTTAAAGAAGTATACTCCTCCCAAATAATATCACCTGCACTTTTTTTGTTATTCATATCAATAGTTTTTGTACAAAATACATTAATGACTTACAGGCATATTAGTTAGGTTCTATATGGTAGCAAATGATTAGCACTCCAAAGCCATTCGAGTTTTCTCCCTTTTGTATCTTTGAGGTAATAGGAACTCGATACAAGTTTTTGCATGATTTTATAAGGTCCTCCCCATTGGGGTTCCAGCTTGTTAACATCTCCAACCGGCTTGATGCGCTTCCATACAAGATCACCTACATGAAAGAACCTTGGAATAACTCTTTTGTTGTAATTCTGTCTCATCCTTTAATGATATGAAATGAGCCAAGTTGCCGCTTTGTCCCGTGTTTCCTCTATTAAGTCAAGTTCCATGAGGTGTCGATCTACATTTCTATCATCATATAGCCTTCTTCGATCAAATTCTACTCCAACTTCAATCGAGATCACTACCTCACCCCCATAGACCAGGTAAAAAGGAGCAATTCCGATGCCTTCTCGAGGAGTAGTATGATATACCCACAATACAATAGGTAATTCATCTACCCATCTACCACCAACATGAACTAATTTGGTTTTGAGTCCTCTGATAATTTCTCTGTTGGATACTTTGGCTTGTCCATTACTCTGTGGATATGCCACAAAGGTAAAAGCTTGTGTGATGCCATAATCAGAACACCATTTTTTAATTTTCCTACCTTGAAATTACCTTCCATTATCAGAAACTATTTTGTGTGGAATATCAAATCTGCAAACAATATGCTGCTGTTACGCTCCGCAAGTGTACGAAAATGTCGCAAGTAATATAAAAGATTATCGTATCCACAGGGACTGGAATAAGCACTAGAAATGTCTCAATGCGAATTAGCTAAACAACTATCCAATCGTTTCAAATGCAAAGTGAAGGTAACAAATCTAATATTATAGATCAACAAACAAGAGTTTAGTATTTTGGGTTATGATAAGGGAGATTCTAGGAGTTTCGGTTTCTTTGTAAGATTTCTTGAATGTAAATGGTTCACCAATTCTTATCCCTCAATTGCCAAACTCTTGTAGAAAGTTGCCGGTTCTCTCTTGCAATAGATAACCGGCTAAGGACTGAGAAATGTATCTAAACATGATCAATTAGACGTGAACCTACGTTCTCCTTACACAGAAGCGCACCTATTACTATGCCTTCCTCGGATATCAACATAGAAGCCCACAACTTATTAATCTATCAAGATACAAGGAACTAATCACAAAATCCATCATACTCTCTTGAATATTCCTATTTCCTCTTCAAGATTATCTCTCAAACGTCCTTACACGGGCTTGCACCTGTCACGTGGATCCCTCGGATGATCGAGTGAGAGTTTATCTTTACAAAGTCCACAAGAAATCCAAACAATCAATCAAGAATGAGAATTAAGCACAAATCATCATTACTCACTCAAGATCTAATTGATACAAGCAAGACAATGTCATTGAAACAAGAAAATGGCAAATCCGCAAGAGATTACATCAATCCATCATACAAATACTCCCTTAATCCTAGAATACAAGATCTACTCCATGAATCGAGGAAGAATATCCGAAGAAATGAAGATTACAAGTATTTCTTAAATTCCCAATCCAAGAAACCAAGAAAAGGGGGAAAGAGAAAACTTATCTACGGAGAAGCCTCGTCTTCGGATCCAATCCTCGCTCCGGAGCCGAAATCGTCAAGAACTCCCTTAGAATCGCCCAGAAATCCTCCCAAGAGTGGGAGGAAACCACCAAATCTTGCCTTCTCCCAAAGGGGGAGAGATCCCCTTTCAATTCATGAATGAGGGTTTAAATAGAGGAGGGAATCGGGCGCCACACGGCCCCGTGACACGGCCGTGTGAGATTCACACGGCCATGTCCAGTTCCTTCTCTGCCAAAGCTGCACGGCCGTGTGACTCCACACGGCCAGGACCCTTCTGCTTTCTGGAAATGCTACACGGCCGTGTGGTGCACACGGCCACAGCCTGCTTGGTCTCTGGAAACCTCACACGGCCATGTAGATCCACACGGCCATGTAAGGCTTCTGCTCTGGTTGGCTTCAAATCTTGACACGGTCGTGTGAGGTTCACACGGCCATGTCATCTTCCTCTTCTGTTGGTGCCAAACTCCACACGGCCCGAGCTCCATACCAGTGTAGGGTCGTGTGAGGTACACGGCTCGGTGCTTTCTCCCTTCGTTTCCTCCAAGGCTTGCCCAAAGATGTAGATTCTTCACCAAATCGACTCCTGTGTACAGAAAATGCACAAAAAGCAGATCTCCGAACCAAAAGAGTAAATATGCTAAAAGGAAAGCTGGAAGTATAAAAATGCATAGATCAAGCATGCTCAAAGTATGTAAATGTGCGTAAAAACATGCATAAAAGTGTATATAATCTACGCACATCACACCCCCAGACTTAAACATTTGCTTGTCCTCAAGCAAAATGCCACAGTCTAAATTCATATGTTCTACAACACATTCATAAAACCTAGTGCACTTTCCTAACTCTATCAAAAAGTATCATTAACAAGCATGATCATAGAAACAAGTAAAGTATGGTTCAAGCATAAGAATCTTGTGCACAGTGTAAAAGTAACTCGAAACTCTTCAAGTTTCAATCCATGTCCTAGTCAAGTCGTCATCAAATTTGAATTCCTAGTGTTTCCAGTGAAAGACAAGTAACCAGTGATAGGCACTTACTCACCATTCACTTGGTTCATATTTCTCAACTAACCCAAGGTCTCAAAGGTGTGCTCAATCTCAAGGGAAGCTAAGCAGTCATTTCCCCAGTAACCTAACTCGGTCTCAAAGGGGTGACTTGCTAGATTCCACTCATGACAACTGTTTTTTATATCCCTTATTTTTTCTTTTTCTTTTTTTTTTTTTATAAGTGTTTGCATTGTGCAAAACTTATTCACAAATGTAATTTTTAGCACACATGTTGGGATATTTTGATTTTTCCAAATGAGCTTTAATGATTTGAGCCTCATCCAGTAACCAAAATGAAAGTTGAGAAATCACCATGGAAACCAAGTACTAAGCAAACAAGATGAATCATGACTATTTCAATGACATCAACTATTCAAGCATCAAGCACAAGTGTAGTGAAGATAAAATCCTTAAGGTTGAACCAAAACTAAAACTCATCACCATAAGATTCTCAGCTTATTAATGCTTCCTAAGATAGAAAAAAGAACTACACAAAGTTTACTACTAGAATCATTCGAACACCATGAATCAAGACAATGATCGTGCTAACATTTCACTTGAATCCAAGAAAGCATATAAGTGAAGATTGATGTTCTCAAAAAAAATTTTCCTTGCCATGATTATTTCAAAAACAAGCAAAATAAAGTAACAAGAACCAACATGTATAACTAACAAAAACTAAAAACTGAAAATGAAAACCAAACTAAACAGTACATGACACCCCCCAGACTTAAACTTTTCATCGTCCCGATGAAATCAATATGGTGGAGGAGGTGGAAAATCAGGAAAATCAGGGAAGAGAAATGCAAAATCTTCAACAAACCATCTAACTTCGTTTCTGAAAAAATTATGATATTCAAGCAATTTATCAATATCATCCTGCACAAATCTCATAAAACCTCTAAGATCTTCATGAAATTCCATTTTAGCCTTATAAGAATTCATCATTTTAGAAATCTTATCACACAATTCTCTCACTCTTAAAACAATCTTGTAACTTTTTAAATAGTTCCTCCTCCATAAGCTTCTTATTCTCAAGAAATTCATAAGTTGAATCTAAATCACTATGAATATTCTCTAAAGCAGAATTAAGTTCTTGAAACATAAAACTATGAATCTCTTGGTTACCCTTAGGAACATTTCTTGGAGTAAAAGATGACAAAGCTCTAGATTGTTGCCTAGCTAACTTCAAACATCAATTCTCTTTATTATGAATTGTAGTAAAATCATGATTGGGTAGTTTTAAAGGGAAACCATTTTTAATGACTAAACTAAATCCATGCTCTTCATGCTTAATCATTTTCATTGCTAAACATGAATTCAAATCCAATGTACAAGAACTCTCCACCACCTCTAATTCACTTAAATCACATCCTAATACTAAGGCCAATTGAGTAAGTAATCCCCCTAAAATAATAGGTGTGGTAGAATTCGATTTTCCTAATTTTGCCAAATGTTTAAGAAAGAAATAACCAGAATTAATTTGAACGTTTTCGACCATTGCCCACAAACAATACAAATCTACAAGTCTTACTGATCCCTCTTTGTCCTCCCTTCCAAATATAGTGTTTTTCATGAATAAGTAAGCATATTTAAAAATAGGATTGATAATTTGGGAAACTCTAGAATTATGAGGATCAAATAGCGGTTGTTCAGAAATTTGTTGCCAAAAATGTGAATTCTCAAATTGGGGCAAAATCACACACAGCTCATTCTTTGGCAATTCATAACAAGTATTAAAATCTCCCAACGTCCATTCATAACTTTCATTAAACAAACGAAACTTAAACTTCCCCCCACCTTGAACATTATCAACCTCTATTGAGCTTAAAAATTCAAAAATAATTCTAGGACAAGTAGGATATTTCATGTTCACTAAACCACTCCATCCTATCCTTTCAAATAACCAAACTAAATCGTCCTTAAACCCCAAAGTTTCAACATCAAGAAACCTAGTGTCTAAAAGAGGTCGTTTACATAAAGAAGAATATCTATACCGTTGCTCATCACTAGAGAAAACAATACCAAAGTCATTAGAAATACCTTTATAGCAAACATTCCTCTCCTTTCTTGCAACCACCTTCTCCTTCCCTTTTCTTGAGGCCGAAGTCTCCTCAATCACATTTTCCATAGAAGAAAATCAAATCTCCTTAAGAAGAATGAGAAAGAAAAATTAGAAGAAGTAGTTTAAACCTTTAGAAATGGAAAAATAGGAAAGAGGAACGAGCGGCGGTACACGGCCGTGTTCCGCCCACACCCCGTGCCCTAATTCCCTATAAAGAAGTGGATCGGGCCGTGTGATATCACACGGCCATATTCATTTCTCATCACACGGCCGTGTCTGTGACACGGCCCCCTTCTCTTTCTGCTCTGGATTCCAGACACGGGCCGTGTTTGGGACACGGCCTCTCCATCCTTCTTCTCGGGATTATTTAAACGGCCGTGTCTGGGACACGGCCAATACCTTCTTCTCCTCGGGAGATCCCACACGGCCGTGTCTGGATGACACGGCCCAAGCACTTCCCTTCTCTGCAACCTTTACCTAGCCGTGTATAGCACACGGTCTGGCTCTGTTTTGCACCTGATCTGAAAACAAAATCAAAAACAAGTAAAAACCAACAAAATGAATTTATACTAACTAAAAGAATTCAATCTGGAGGGCGAGGTTCAGAAAAATACAACCTTTGTACCTCTTCTATTTTCGCACCATGAATATATTTTTTCAACCGTTGACCATTTACCTTAATTATCCCAAAATCTTTGTTCCAAATATCTACAGCTCCAAAAGGATAAACCTTTTTTACCTCATATGGACCCGTCCACCTTGACTTAAGCTTCCCAGGAAAAAGTTTTAGTTTCTAATTGAACAACAAAACCAAATCTCCTACATTAAAGTCTTTACAAAGAATGTGCTGATCGTGTCATTTCTTCGTCCTTTCTTTGTAAGACTTAGCATGCTCATATGCATCCATCCTTAATTCATCAAGTTCATTCAACTGAAGCTTCCTTTTCTCCCCTGCTTCCTTTAAATCCATATTCAAATTTGCAATTGCCCAATAAGCCTTGTGTTCTAGTTCAACTGGAAGATGGCAAGGCTTACCATAAACTAATCGAAATGGGGTCATCCCAATAGGAGTTTTATAAGCAGTCCGATATGCCCATAAAGCATCATCTAATTTCAATGCTCAATCCTTTCTTGAAGTGGATACAGTCTTTTCCAATATGGACTTAATTTCCCGGTTAGATATCTCAGCTTGCCCATTAGTTTGAGGATGATAAGGTGTTACTACTTTATGCTTCACTCCAAATCTTCTAAGTAAGTTTTCAAACTGTTTCTCTATAAAATGTGATCCTCCATCACTAATGACTACCTTTGGCACCCCAAATCTTGGAAAGATAATACTCCTAAATAATTTGATAACTGTTTTCGCATCGCACGTAGGAGATGCCACAGCTTCTACCCATTTGGACACATAATCCACCGCCACAAGAATATACCTATTCCCATATGAAAGAGGGAAAGGTCCCATGAAATCAATTCCCCAAACATCAAATAACTTAACCTCAAGAATGTAATTTAACATCGTTTCATTTCTTTTAGTTATATTCCCAGTTCTCTGACATTGATCACAAGACTGAACAAACAACTTAGCATCCCTGAATAAGGTTGGCCAATAAAATCCTGCTTGAAGAATTTTCGTAATTGTTTTTGAACTACCTAAATGTCCTCCATAGGACGAAGAATGGCAATGAAACAAGATATCTCTAACTTCTTCTTCAGGTATACATCTTCGATAAATCACATCATTGCACTTCTTATACAGGAGAGGTTCATCCCAAACATAATTCTTAACTTCTGAAAAAAACTTTTTCCTTTGTTGATGAGAAAAATCCGGAGGTAACACTCCACTAGCAAGGAAATTCACAAAATCTGCGTACCAAGGAGTTTTCACACTTGATAAAGCTAATAAGTGTTCATCCGGGAATATGTCATCAATAGGTAAATCAAAATCCACCTCATTTTCTGACTTTTGAGATATTCCAGACAAATGATCCGCTACTACATTTTCAGCTCCTTTCTTATCCCTAATCTCAAGGTTGAACTCATTCAAAAGTAAAATCCACCTGATTAACCTGGGTTTAGCATCTTTCTTTCCAAGTAAATACCGAATAGCTGCATGATCAGTATACACTATTATTCTTGATCCTACTAGATAGGATCTGAATTTATCAATAGCAAATACCACTGCCAATAATTCTTTTTCTGTAGTAGAATAGTTTACTTGAGCTGCATCAAGTATTTTACTTGCATAATGGATCGCATGTAAAATCTTATTCCTTCGTTGTCCCAAAACTGCTCCTACAGCAAAATCACTAGCATCACACATTATTTCAAAAGGAAGGTCCCAATCAGGTGCATGAATGCCTGGAGCTGTTGTAAGAGCACTCTTGATTTTATTGAAGGCTTCAATACATTCGCTATCAAAACAAAACTCAACATCTTTAATCAACAGATTAGTCAATGGCTTGGAAATCTTTGAAAAGTCCTTAATAAAACGTCTATAGAAACCAGCATGTCCCAAAAAACTCCTAACTCCTTTTACACTGATGGGTGGGGGTAATTTGTCTATTACTTCCACTTTTGCCTGGTCTACTTCAATACCACGCTCTGAAATTTTATGCCCCAAAACTATTCCTTCCTTAACCATAAAATGACATTTTTCCCAGTTCAACACTAGGTTGGTATCTTCACACCTTTTTAGAACAGTAGAAAGATTTAACAGACAAGAATCAAAGTCATTTCCATAAACTGAGAA
Organism: Zingiber officinale; assembly: GCF_018446385.1. NCBI lineage: Eukaryota > Viridiplantae > Streptophyta > Magnoliopsida > Zingiberales > Zingiberaceae > Zingiber > Zingiber officinale. Next base: position 47,561,632 of record NC_055996.1, on the reverse strand, counting down.
GTCATCCATGAACACCTCCATAATTTTTTCTATTAAATCTGAAAAAATTGCCATCATGCATCTCTGAAAAGTGGCTGGAGCATTACAAAGCCCAAATGGCATCCGACGATAAGCAAAAGTACCATAAGGACAAGTAAAAGTAGTCTTCTCCTGGTCTTGAGGATGAATTGGAATTTGAAAAAATCCAGAATATCCGTCCAAGTAACAAAAGTAGGAATGTTTAGCTAATCTTTCAAGCATTTCATCAATAAATGGTAAAGGGAAATGATCCTTCCTTGTTTCTTTATTCAACTTCCGATAATCAATGCACATTCGCCACCCTGTCACTGTTCGTGTTGAAATTAGCTTATCTTCTTCATTCTTGATAACCGTCATTCCTCCTTTCTTTAGATCCACGTGGACCGGACTCACCCATTCACTATCCGAAATTGGGTAAATAATCCCTGCATCAAGAAGTTTAATCACTTCCTTCTTTACTACCTCTTTTAAATTTGGATTTAGTCTCCTTTGATGCTCAATTGAGTTCTTGTACCCCTCTTCAAGTAAAATTCTATGCATATTGAGAGATGGACTAACCCCTTTTATATCATCAATTGTATATCCAATGGCCTTTCTATGCAACCTTAACTCATCCAACAGTCTCTTTGTTTCAAACTCATTTAACTGAGCATTAATTATAACTGGATAAGTAGAATTCGGCCCAAGAAATTCATACTTAAGATTTGGCGGTAATGGTTTAAGTTCAAGTTGAGGTGGTACTATTTCTGGTAAAACTGGCTCTTGTTCTATCAACATAGTCTCCTCCTTAGCCAAGCTTTCTTCTAAAAACTCTTCATTATCTAAAGACAGATCATCCTCCTTAAGATCACCAAGACATACCCCCTTTTCTGTTGAAAATGCTTTTTCACCAAACATTTTTTATAATGATTCACAGCACCAAGGAAATAATGTTTGGAAATCGTTTTGATTCAAGATAAGCCCTTTTTCAACATCATCCTTTTCCCTAATGATATCCATTGTTAAGAATGAGCTATCTTGCTCTGCCCAATCATTGGAATTTTGCGTAATTCTGCCAACTATCTCAAAAGTTTCTTCTAGACTTTTTTTCAAGAATGATCCTCCAGATGCTAAATCCAGTTGATTCTTATTTGAGAAAGAAAGCCCAACATAGAACAAATGCATAATTAACCATTTCTCAATTCCATGATGTGGACATAACTGCTGAAGAGAGGAATATCTTTCCCAGGCTTGGTATAATTTTTCTCCATCCAATTGCTTAAAATTTAAAATTTGACTTCTCAAATAAGTAGTTTTCCTTGGAGGGAAATATTGGTCAAGGAATTTTTGCTCTAACTCATCCCATGTTTTGATACTTTGAGATTTTAGAGAATTATACCATCTTTTTGCAGCATCCTTCAGACTAAAAGAAAAAGCAAGCAGCTGAACAATATCAGATGAAACTTCTTCATATTTCAAAGTATAACAATATCTATAAAACTCCATCAAATGGGAATAAGGGTTCTCAATCTCCAATCCTCCAAACTGAGTTTTCTGAACCATGGAAACAAAAGATGGTTTGAGTATAAAATTTCTTGCTTGTATGTTAGGGTAAACAATTGCTCCCATTTGTTTTGCAGATTTCGGAGCTCCATAATCTCCTAGTGACTTGCACACCATGTTTAGATTCTTGTTCTTCTATTTGCCTTTGCAGAATTATTCTTTTATGGAAAGTTCTGTCAATCTAAGGGTCAAAAGGAAAGAATTCCCCTGCAAATTTAGATCTTCGCATACACAAGAACAAGATAGCAAATGACAATTCAACAGAAAAAGAAAAATAAGATAATCAAAAATACAGAATTGAAATTGTACAAAAAGAATTAACAAGAAGTAAGAGTTATACAAGAAAATAAAAACAGAAATCTAATGATTAGTTACAACTATGCAATATGAAAGGAAAACAAATGTTATGTTTAGTCTAACTCAATTGATAATTCCTAATGTTATAGCGCAGTCCCCGGCAACGGCGCCAAAAACTTGTTACGCTCCGTAAGTGTACGGAAATGTCGCAAGTAATATAAAAGATTATCGTATCCACAGGGACTGAATAAGCACTAGAAATGTCTCAATGCGAATTAGCTAAACAACTATCCAATCGTTTCAAATGCAAAGTGAAGGTAACAAATCTAATATTATAGATCAACAAACAAGAGTTTAGTGTTTTGGGTTATGATAAGGGAGATTCTAGGAGTTTCGGTTTCTTTGTAAGATTTCTTGAATGTAAATGGTTCACCAATTCTTATCCCTCAATTGCCAAACTCTTGTAGAAAGTTGTCGGTTCTCTCTTGCAATAGATAACCTGCTAAGGACTGAGAAATGTATCTAAACATGATCAATTAGACGTGAACCTACGTTGTCCTTACACAGAAGCGCACCTATTACTATGCCTTCTTCGGATATCAACATAGAAGCCCACAACTTATTAATCTATCAAGATACAAGGATCTAATCACAAAATCCATCCTACTCTCTTGAATATTCCTATTTCCTCTTCAAGATTATCTCTCAAACGTCCTTACACGGGCTTACACCTGTCACGTGGATCCCTCGGATGATCGAGTGAGAGTTTATCTTTACAAAGTCCACAAGAAATCCAAACAATCAATCAAGAATGAGAATTAAGCACAAATCATCATTACTCACTCAAGATCTAATTGATACAAGCAAGACAATGTCATTGAAACAAGAAAATGGCAAATCCGCAAGAGATTACATCAATCCATCATACAAATACTCCCTTAATCCTAGAATACAAGATCTACTCCATGAATCGAGGAAGAATATCCGAAGAAATGAAGATTACAAGCATTTCTTAAATTCCCAATCCAAGAAACCAAGAAAAGGGGGAAAGAGAAAAGTTATCTACGGAGAAGCCTCGTCTTCGGATCCAATCCTCGCTCCGGAGTCGAAATCGTCAAGAACTCCCTTAGAATCGCCCAGAAATCCTCCCAAGAGTGGGAGGAAACCACCAAATCTTGCCTTCTCCCAAAGGGGGAGAGATCCCCTTTCAATTCATGAAGGAGGGTTTAAATAGAGGAGGGAATCGGGCGCCACACGGCCCCGTGACACGGCCGTGTGACTCGCACGGCCAGGACCCTTCTGCTCTCTGGAAATGCTACACGGCCGTGTGGTGCACACGGCCACAACCTTCTTGCTTTCTGGAAACCTCACACGGCCGTGTAGATCCACACGGCCATGTAAGGCTTCTGCTCTGGTTGGCTTCAAATCTTGACACGGTCGTGTGAGGTTCACACGGCCATGTCATCTTCCTCTTCTGTTGGTGCCAAACTCCACACGGCCCGAGCTCCATACCAGTGCAGGGCCGTGTGAGGTAAACGGCCTGGTGACTTCTCACTTTGTTTCCTCCAAGGCTTGCCCAAAGATGTAGATTCTTCACCAAATCGACTCCTGTGTACAGAAAAATGCACAAAAAGCAGATCTCCGAACCAAAAGAGTAAATATGCTAAAAGGAAAGCTGGAAGTATAAAAATGCATAGATCAAGCATGCTCAAAGTATGTAAATGTGCGTAAAAACATGCATAAAAGAGTATATAATCTACGCACATCAGCTGCCTTAGAAATTTAATAACTGCATGTTCAGTAATTCTGGCCAATGGCTATGCTTCTACACATTTAGAAAAATAATCAATAGCAACTAATAAGAACTTCCTCTGATCAGGTGCAAGAGGAAAAGACCCAAATATATTCATGCTCCATTGATCAAAAGGACAAGAAACTATAGAAGTCCCATATGGCTACCACATAATTTAGTAGGATGATAAGGAATATTTTGATATTTCTGACAAGATAAATAGGTTCTCACTAGTTGAGCTGCATCTGCTTGTAAAGTAGGCCAAAAATATCCAGCTAATAATATCTTCCTAGCAAGAGATCGACCTCCCATATGGCTACCACAAGAACCTTATAGGATATACTGTATGTCATCTGATCCAATACATTTGAGTAGAGGACTAGAGAAGACCCTTTTATATAAATGATCTCCAATCATAGTATATTGGCTTGCCCTCTTCTTGAATACCCTAGCTTGTTCTGCATCAATGGGTAGAATTCCTTGATGTAAAAATAGAATAATAGGTGTTCTCCAATTGCCCTAGATTTCTAGATTAGCTTGTTGCTCAACACAAGATACTAATAATGTTGGCTTCATTGATTTATCCAAATTCCAAGGTATAATGGTAGAAGCCAATTTAGCTAATTTGTCTCCTAATTGATTGTCTGTTCGGGGGATTTTCTTTACATTTACTTCATGAAATTCAGCTTTCAATTTGTCAAATGCCTCTGCATATAGCTTGAGTCTTCCATTTCTAATTCCAATGTTGCTTGTCAATTACTGTGTTGCCAATTGAGAATCAGAATGAATTACCACGCGAGTATCTCCCACATGTTTAGCAGCCTGCTATCAATGCTTCATACTCGGCCTTATTGTTGGTGGCTCAATAATTCAATCTAACAGATAACTGTATTCGATCTTCCCTAGGAGTGTTGGTTGCTACTCGGAAAACCTAACGGTTCCACTGTACAAAAATTTTGTACCAAGGTCTGAACCTTTCCTAGCAACCATGTGTTCTTTTAAATTAAACTTGGATCACCTACGGAACTTAACACGTTTGATCCAAAGTTTAATTTACTTGTTCTTTTAGGTTTAGACTTGGATCTCCTGCGGAACTTAACACGTTCGATAGAAATCACCTAGGTTATTAATTCCATTAAATATTAATTTCCAGAATTGGCTTCCAGGACTGCATGGCAAGGCACATGACCTTCTTGGATATGGGAACAACCACCACCGCCTAGGCAAAGCCTTTTAAGGAAAGCTAATATTTAATTTCCTTAAATAACTTTAGGTCAACCATAAAGAACAATCAAATCACAATGAAAATAAAAATAAAAGAACACAACATCGAAAACTAATTCGAAATACTAGAATCGCATGCCTCTTGTATTTGGTATTTTTACATGAAGATAAAACTAGCATGATTCGGAAATTAAATACTAGTATACCTTTTCTTTTGCAAGCAAAAACCACTAGGTCTGATACTATATTCCTCTTCTAACCTCGGACGTTGTGTGTGCAATGATCTTCCGAGATGAGATACCACCAAAGCACCTCCTTCTTCTCATTGCAAGGTTCGGCCACAACAAGAGCACCTCCAAGGATGAAGAGATTCCACCAACCAAGCTCCAAGGGATGCAAGCTTTCTCTCCTTCTACTCCAAGCTAGAATCCGGCCACCACTTGATCTCCAAGAGTGAAGGGAGTTTCGGCCACAAAGATGGAGAGAAGAGAAAGGGAAGTGTCAGCCACACCAAGGATGAAAAGAGGGAGAAAATAATAGAGGTTGTTCACCTTGAAGACTCCCAAAACCCCCTCTTTTATAATCCTTAGATTTGGCAAATAAGGAAATTTAATTACAATAAAATTTCCTTAACTTTCCTTGACATGAATTAATTAAGAAAAAATAAATAAAATTTCCTATTAAATCATATCATGGTCGGCCACCTCATGGAGAGCAAACAAGGCAATTTTAAAATCAACAATTAAATTACTTATTTGTCTTCGGAAATTTTAAAAAAATAAAATTTGCCTTTAAAATCCCTTCATGGTTGATAAAAAGAAATTTCTATAATTTTAATTTTTCAACATGTGAATAATTTACAAAGAAGAAAAATAAAATATCCATTCAATCTACAAATAAGGAAAGAGATTTAATCTCTTTCTTTAATCTTTTGTACAAACTTATAAAAGAGATATTTTAATTTTTAATCTCTCCAATAAATTATATCTTCTACATAAGAAAAATTTAAAATTAAAATTCTTTTCGAATTTAATAGGGTCGGCCACCTAAGCTTGGGTTCAAGCTCGGGCCGGCCACCCATGGATCAAGGCTTGGCCGGCCCTAGCTTGGTCCTCAAGCTAGCTTGGTCGGCCCCTACAACATGGGTATGAAGGTGGGTATAGGTGGGTATAGGTGGGTATAGTACTCTATTAATAAGAGGCTACGATAGGGACCGAAAGGAGGAATTGGTTTTGGTCTCCCGATAAAATTAAGCATCCCGTGTTCGCCCCGAGCACACAACTTAATTTTATCAATAACAATTCATTCCACTAGAGAACTATTATTGAACTACCGCACCAATCCCAAATTACATTTTTGGGCTCCTTCTTATTATGAGTGTGTTAGTCTCCCTGTGTTTAAGATATCGAATGTCCACTAATTAAGTGAGTTACTTACAACTCATTTAATTAATATCTTAGTCCAAGAGTAGTACCACTCAACCTTATCGTCATGTGGAACTAAGTCCACCTGCAGGGTTTAACATGACAATCCTTATCAGCTCCTCTTGGGGGCATTATCAACTTAGATTACTAGGACACAGTTTCCTTCTATAATCAACAACACACACTATAAGTGATATCATTTCCCAACTTATCGGGCTTATTAATTTATCGAACTAAATCTCACCCATTGATAAATTAAAGAAATAAATATCAAATATATGTGCTTGTTATTATATTAGGATTAAGAGCACACACTTCCATAATAACTGAGGTCTTTGTTCCTTTATAAAGTCAATATAAAAGAAACGACCTCTGATGGTCCTACTAAATACACTCTAAGTGCACTAGTGTAATTATATAGTTAAGATAAACTAATACCTATTTACACTACGACCTTCCAATGATTTGTACCTTTCCATTTTGATCGTGAGCTACTGTTTATAATTTATAAGGTACTATAACATTATCTTCTGTATGTGACACCACATACTATATTATCTACAATATAAATTAATTGAACAACTACAAACAAATGTAGATAATTTAACCAAATGTGATTCTTTATTAAAATAAATGTTTACAAAAGCTTAGGCTTTTAGTATACACTCTAACAATCACCCACTTATACTAATGACTAAGCTGCCATATCTGCTACCATACATCTGATTCTCATCCCCTCCACATGCCTATCGAAAGCTTTTGCTGGAAGGGCCTTAGTGAAAGGATCTGCCAGGTTATCTGCTGATGCAATCTTGGCGATGACAACTTCTCCTCGCTTCACGATATCTCGTATCAGGTGGTACTTGTGCTCCATATGTTTACTTGCCTTATGGGCTCGTGGTTCCTTCGAGTTTGCAACTACACCACTATTATCACAATAAATTGTGATGATTTTGGGCAAACCAGGAATCACATCTAAGTCCATTAGAATGTTCTTGAGCCATACTGCTTCTTTAGTTGACTAAGACGCTGCTACATACTCAGCTTCCATGGTTGAGTCTGAAACACATTTCTGCTTAACACTCCTCCATGTAATGGCTCCACCTCCTAAAGTAAACACATAGCCTGATGTAGACTTACTGTTGTCCCTATGTCAGAATCCGTGTGACCCACAGGGAGCAAATCGTCTGCTTGGTAAACTAGCATATAATCTCTAGTCCTTCTCAGGTACTTTAATATATGTTTTACCGTAGTCCAATGTCCTTGTCCAGGGTTACTCTGATATCTGCTAACCATGCCCACGGTAAAATATATATCGGGTCTCGTACACAGCATTGCATACATAAGGCTTCCTACTGCCGAAGCATAAGAAACTACTTTCATGTCCTCTATCACCTTTGATGTCTTCGAAGACATCTCTTTAGATAGAGCTACTCCATGTCTAAAAGGTAAGAAATCTTTCTTCGAATTCTGCATGCTAAAACGAGCAAGGATTGTATCTATATATGAAGCTAGGGATAGACACAACATTCTTTTCTTACGATCCCTTATAACTTTCATCCCAAGAATGTGTGCACAATCTCGTAAGTTCTTCATATCAAATTGTGGTGACAACCCTACCCTTACGTCCGATAATACCTTGACATTGTTGTCAATTAACAAAATATCATCTACGTATAGTACAAGAAATACCACCACGTTTCCGTTACACTTCTTGTATACACAAGACTCATCCGGACACTGAATAAATCCATATGACTAGATTACTTCATTAAATCGGATGTTCCAAGAACTTGATGCTTGCTTCAGTTCATAAATGGATCGATTGAGCTTGCATACTAGATGCTCTTTGCCTTTTTCAATGAACCCTTCTGGTTGCTTCATATGGATGTTTTCTTCAGGACTTCCATTAAGTAATTTCATCAAATCTTCTCTCTCAATTGTAGTATGGTATGGAAGTTTAACTTTCAAGATGGCATGGGTCTCCGGCCTGGAATGACTTCTAGCTGTACCATTCGAAGTGATCACTTTCTCTCTCTAGCTGTGAATCTATTACCTACCTTCCACCTATGACGAATCGATTACCTACCTTCTACCTCCTACCTCTGACTCCTCTTTTTCTTCTGATTCCATATATAGATCTTTCTATTAATTCATTGCCTTCTGCCAAGATACTGCATCTATATCTTGGAGTGCTTCGTCATATGTTCGGGGATCAGGTTTATGTTTACCCGGGATCAAGTCCGAAGACTCTTCCAAAAACATGAATCTCTCAGGTTCCCTCACAACTCTCCTACTACGACGAGGCACCGTCTGTGGTTGTGTAACACGTGTTACAGTCTCTTGTGGTACTTCATCTTTTATTGTTGGTACTAAAGTTGACGTATCCTCTCTAAGTTCTTCTAGAACAACTTTGCTACTAGGCTTGTGATCCATTATATAGTCTTCTTCTAAAAACTGGGCATTGGTGCTAACAATGACCTTCTAGTCTTTAGGACTATAAAATAAACCACCTTTCGTTCCTCTGGGATAATCCACAAACACGCGAACTTCTGTACGAGATTATAACTTATCAGCATCTGGTTTCAGCACATGTGTTGAACTATCCCAAATCTGAATATGTCTTAGACTGGGTTTTCGCCCATTCCACAATTCTGTGGGAGTAGAAAATACTGATTTAGATGGTACTAAGTTCAAAATGTGCGCTGTCATTTCAGAGCGTATCCCCAAAACGAATTTGCTAATTCTGAATAACTTATCATCGATCTAACCATCTCCATAAGAGTCCTATTCCTTCATTCTGCCACACTATTTTGTTGGGGTGTACCAGGTGCGGATAATTGGGATTGAATCTCGGCCTCTGATAAGTAATTCCTAAACTCTCCTAAGAGGTATTCGCCACCACGATCAGACCGTAGTGTCTTGATACTTTTACCTAGTCGTTTCTCCACATCAGCCTTGTACTTTATCAAAGCACTCAGACTTGCGGCGCATTAGGTAAATGTATCCGTATCTTGAATAATCGTCTATAAAAGAGACAAAATATTCAAAACCACCTCTTGTCTGGATAGACATAGGACCACACAAATCAGAATGAACCAATTCTAACACTTCTTTGGCTCTATACCCCTTGGCATTAAAAGGCCTCTTGGTTATTTTACCTTCCAAGCAAGATTCACAAGTTGAAAAATTTTCCAACTTTAATGAACCCAAGAGTCCATCGGCTATAAGCCTTTGAAACCTACTTAAGTTAATATGACCAAGCCTTAGATGCCAATGATATGCTTGGTTCATTTTCGAAGGTTATTTTCTCTTATTAGTCTTAGAAGATGTGTTATAAATTTTCATATTTTACTTTGTGGGAGAAATTAGATTTAAAATATATAAATTGCCAACTAATGCACCAGAACAGATAATCACTTTATTTCTCTTTATAATTACATTGTTATTAAAGGAAACAGAATATCCATCCAAACTGAAATTAAATTCTTTCTAAAACGGTATATAAAGACAATTTCTTAAAACCAATTTTCTATTTCTATCAAAGATAAGTGGTCGTCTTCCAACGCAATAGCCACCTTAGTAGCATTGCCTATAGAGCGATGATCTCTCCTTCATATAGTCGTCGTTTCTTGGAACCCCCGAAGAATTGCGCATACGATCGATGGTCTCAGATTCACACACCGGGGTAGATAACACCACTAAACATGTTTCAACAACGAGAGCATGAGATATACCTTTGTTGTTTTGATTCCTACGAGGGATCACCGCCCAAAGCCTCGATCGCTGCAGATGAAGCACTTGCCCCGCTTCTTCACTCCATCTTTAGCTCCCTGTACCCTGAGATTTATTCACCTTCTTTTGAGCAAACTTGTTTCTTCTTCTTCTTTCTTCGATTTGTAGAACCATTTCGATAGTGAACTGAGAATTATGACAAAACAAACCTTCTCGCTGAAGTTCTCACAAGAGTACCTTGATGAATATACCTTTATTCATTGTAATTCGTGAAATTGCTCAAAACTTCTTGGTAGCGTTTGGAGGATCATCTGGGTTTCCTATCAATTTCTCCTCCAAGGATTTGTATTTCATTCGGATAGCCATCATTTAGGATATGATCCTCAGAGTACTCTCGCATGGTGGTCGTTATTATCTTTCTCATGGCTTTACCAGAGGCCCGATCCTCGTGACCAAAGAGTTCCTTGAGATTGTTCATAATATCATGGCAGTCTTTGTAAATCTTGATCGATGTTGTAATACATTTGACATTGAAGCCAAAATGTAACACCGCGCCATCTCATCTGCTTTTACCCATTTCCTATGATACTCAATCTCCTTTTAGGTAGATTCACCATTGGGTGTATCAGGGCAAGGCTCAGTTAGTACAAACTTATAGCTTTCAGCAGTAAGAACAATGTCCAGATTCCTTTTCCAATCTATGTAGTTAGGACCAGTAAGTCTGTTCTCTTTTAGTATGATGGCCAATGGGTTGAAAGTCATTCTAAGAATCACAAATAACTTTTGGTCAGAACTTCTAAATTTAGAATAATATTGATTTCTCAAATAATATTATTTTAAATTAACCAACACCTCAAAACACCGTGAATTTTGTATGCCACGATAGTGTGGACGTATACAAATTCAACATTTATAAAAGGAGAATTTAACCCATTAATTTTATTATCTTGTCAACCTAACTTTTTGACAAATAAAATTAATAGTTGGTTTCCTTTGGTCACATGAATAATAGCAGTGACTCCGATGGGGAGGATACTATTAGACGTGCCTAAGTGTATACCATTACTTAACACTAAGTCCACTAATAAGATTGTGCCCCTTCCGATGGGGAAGATCGCACGCTCTTAATTAACTTCCTATAGTCATTCAAAATGGAAGTTTGTTCTAGTGATCCACAAACAAACTCATCCGATATAGAGGAATGCAATCAGAGCCAATGCGCAAGTTTGTTTGCATCACTTACAAACCAGTAATGGAGACCATGAGATTTATTTAAACTCCCTCTCCCACTTAGTTATTTAAAATGAGGAATTTTGACTATGCTAGCCTACTAAACATGTATAATAACATGCACACATAGCACAGTATAAAAGCAATAAATAGAAAAACTAATTTTCAACTATTATGGCTTTTATCTATTGTTGTCCTCCGTGTGTCGTCAACCCTAGCTGCTGCCATCTTTGGCCACCGCCACCGGGTCTAGTTGTCGCATCCATCTTGCTCCTTATTCCACTACGCCTCTGGTCCTCAAAAAAGTTCCACGCCTTGTAAGATTCGATCCGCGACAAAAATAGAATTTTAAATTTTTCGATCCTCTATTCTCGAAGGAATGTACATGTAAACTAGATCGAACATAAAATAAAATTTACATCCATCGATCCTATATTGTATAAAAGGAATGTACATGTAACTAGATCCAAAAATAAAATCCTAATAAAACTAAATACAGCTCCTGCTGTATTTTATAATACAATCATGCACACACAATAAATGCCTTTGATATGTCCAAAGGTCCAATCACACACATAATAAATATAAGCCATAATACTTGAATCCTGCATCCACAAAGTTAGCACATCCTACTATTAACCTGCCTAAATTATGTATGACATGTGCATAATTAAACTAATACCAAATACACAGAGGCAAAACCCTAGCTCTGGTACCAATTGTTGGTTGCTACTCGGAAAACCTAACGATTCCACTGTACAAAAATTTTGTACTAAGATCTGAACCTTTCCTAACTACCATGTGTTCTTTAAAATTAAACTTAGATCGCCTGAGGAACTTAACACGTTTGATCCAAAGTTTAATTTACTTGTTCTTTTAGGTTTAGACTTGGATCTCCTGCGGAACTTAACACGTTCGATCCAAATCACCTAGGTTATTAATTCCATTAAATATTAATTTCCAGAATTGTCTTCCAGGACTGCATGGCGAGGCACATGGCCTTCTTGGATATGGGAACAACCACTATCGCCTAGGCAAAGCCTTTTAAGGAAAGCTAATATTTAATTTCCTTAAATAACTTTAGGTCAACCAAAAAGAACAATCAAATTACAAGGAAAAGAGAAATAAAAGAACACAACATCGAAAACTAATTCGAAATACTAGAATCGCATGCCTCTTGTATTTTGTATTTTTACATGAAGATAAAACTAGTATGATGCAGAAATTAAATACTAGTATACCTTTTCTTTTACAAGTAAAAACCTCTAAGTCTGATACCATATTCCTCTTCTAACCTCGGACGTTGTGTGGGCAACGATCTTCCGAGATGAGATACCACCAAAGCACCTTCTTCTTCTCCTTGCAATGTTCGGCCACAACAAGAGCACCTCCAAGGATGAAGAGATTCCACCAACCAAGCTCCAAGGGATGCAAGCTTTCTCTCCTTCTTCTCCAAGCTAGAATCCGGCCACCACTTGATCTCCAAGAGTGAAGGGAGTTTCAGCCACAAAGATGGAGAGAAGAGAAAGGGAAGTGCCGGCCACACCAAGGAAGAAAAGAGGGAGAAAAAAATAGAGGTTGTTCACCTTGATGGCTACCAAAACCCCCTCTTTTATAATCCTTAGCTTTGGCAAATAAGGAAATTTAATTACAATAAAATTTCCTTAACTTTCCTTGATATAAATTAATTAAGAAAAATTAAATAAAATTTCCTATTAAATCATATCATGGCCGGCCACCTCATGGAGAGCAAACAAGGCAACTTTCAATCAACAATTAAAATTCCTTATTTGTCTTCGGAAATTTTAAAAAAATAAAATTTGCCTTTAAAATTCCTTCATGGTTGATAAAATAAAATTTTTATAATTTTAATTTTTCAACATGTGAATAATTTACAAAGAAGAAAAATTAAATATCCTTCCAATCTACAAATAAGGAAAGAGATTTAATCTCTTTTTTTAATCTTTTGTAGAAACTTATAAAAGAAATATTTTAATTTTTAATCACTCTAATAAATTATATCTTCCCCATAAGAAAAATTTAAAATTAAAATTCTTTTCTAATAAAATAGGGCCGGCCACCTAAGCTTGGGTTCAAGCTTGGGCCGACCACCCATGGATCAAGGCTTGGCCGACCCTAGCTTTGTCCTCAAGCGAGCTTGGCCGGCCCCTACAACATGGATATGAAGGTGGGTATAGGTGGGTATAGTACGCTATAAATAAGAGGCTACGATAGGGACCGAGAGAAGCATCTCATGTTCGCCCCGAACACACAACTTAATTTTATCAATAACAATTCATTCCACTAGAGAACTATTATTGAACTACCTTACCAATCCCAAATTACATTTTTGGGCTCCTTATTATGAGTGTGTTAGTCTCCCTGTGTTTAAAATATCGAATGTCCACTAATTAAGTGAGTTACTGACAACTCATTTAATTAATATCTTAGTCCAAGAGTAGTACCACTCAACCTTATCGTCATGTCGAACTAAGTCAACCTGCAGGGTTTAACATGACAATCCTACCTCTTGGGGACATTATCAACCTAGATTACTAGGACACAGCTTCCTTCTATAATCAACACACACTATAAGTGATATCATTTCCCAACATATCGGCTTATTGATTTATCGAACTAAATCTCACCCATTGATAAATTTAAGAAATAAATATCAAATATACGTGCTTGTTATTATATTAGGATTAAGAGCACACACTTCCATAATAACCGAGGTCTTTGCTCCTTTATAAAGTCAGTAAAAAAAGACATGGTTCTACTCAATACACTTAGTGTACTAGTGTAATTATATAGTTAAGATAAACTAATACCTAATTACACCACGATCTTCCAATGGTTTGTTCCTTTCCATTTGGTCGTGAACTCATCGCTTATAATTTATAAAGTGCATCGATAACATTATCTTCTATACGTGACACCACATACTATGTTATCTACAATATAAATTAATTGAACAACTACAAACAAATTTAGATAATTTAACCAAATGTGATTCTTTATTCAAAATAAATGTTTACAAAAGCTTAGCTTTTAGTATACACTCTAACAATCTCCCACTTATACTAACGACTAAGCCGTATCTGCTACCATACATCCGATTCTCATCCCTCCATATGCTTTCGCCGGAAGGGCCTTAGTGAAAGGATCCACAGTTATCCGATGCAATGGCGATGACAACTCTCCTCGCCTCACGATATCTCGTGACGTGGTACTGCCCATATGTTTACTGCCTTATAGGCTCGTGGTTCTTCGAGTTTGCAATTACACCACTATTATCACAATAAATCGTGATGATTTTAGGCAAACCAGAATCACATCTAAGTCCATTAGAAAGTTCCTAAGTCACACCGCTTTAGTCAGGCAAGAGGTCGCTACATACTCCTTCCATGGTTGAGTCTCAAACACATTTCGCTAACACCTCCATGCAATGGTTCCACCTCCAAAGTAAACACATAGCACGATGTAGACTTACGTTGTCCCTATCTCGATGGAAATCAATGCGTGCGACCCATGTGAGCAAATCGCCGCTTGGTAAACTAGCATATAATCTCTAGTCCTTCTGTGTACTTTAATATATGTTTTACCGTAGTCCAATGTCCTTGTGTGGTTACTCGATATCTCGCTAACCATGCCACTCGTAAAATAGATATCGTGTCTCGCATAAAGCATCAAGATACATAAGGCTTCCTCACCGTCAAGCATAAGGAACTACTTTCATGTCCTCTATCTCCTTTGATGTCTTCGACACATCTCTTTAGATAGAGCTACTCCATGCCTAAAGGTAAGAAACCTTTCTTCGAATTCAGATGCTAAAACGACAAGGATTGTATCTATATAAAGTCGATGGACAACATTCTTTTCTGCGATCCTTATAACTTTCATCCCAAGAATGTGTGCATCTCGTAAGTCCTTCATATCAAATTGTTGGACAACCATACCCTTACGTCCGATAATACTCGACATTGTTGCCAATTAACAAAATATCATCTACGATAGTACAAGAAATACCACCACGCTTCCGTTACACTTCTGTATACACAAGACTCATCCGGACACTGAATAAATCTATACGAATGGATTACTTCATTAAACCGGATGTTCAAAGACCTCAAGCTTTCAGCTTTATAAATGGACCGATTGAGCTCAGACACTAGATGCTCTTCGCTTTTTCAATGAACCCTTCCGTTGCTTCATGGATGTTTTCTTCAAGACTTCCATTAAGGAAAGTCGTCTTGACATCCATTTTCCAAATATCATAATCCATATGAGCAATGGATAAGAGTACCTGATAGACTTAAGCATGGCTACTGTGAAAAGGTCTCCTCATAATCGATTCCTCTTTCTGGTACCATTTCGCAACAAGCCTCGCTTTCAAGGTTTCTACCCTCTTTTCCTTTTGTAGATCCACTTGCACCCAACGGCTTTTACATCACGTGTGGTTCTACAAGCTCCCGGACCTTATTAGAGTACATAGACTCTATTTTAGAATTCATCGCTTCCGCCAAGATATCGATCTATATTCGAGTAGTCACATGTTCGGGATCAAGTTCATGTTTACCGGATCAAGTCCGAAGACTCTCCCAAAACATGAATCTCTCGTGTTCCCTCACAACTCTCCCACTACGACGAGGCACCGCCTACGTAACACGTGTCAGCCTCTCTGTACATCTTTGGTACTAAAGTAGACTCTCTCTAAGTTCTTCTGTAACAACTTCACTAGGCTTGATCCATTATATAGTAAAAATTGAGCATTGGTACTAACAATGACCTTCCGGTTTAGGCCTATAAAATAAATCACCTTCGTTCCTCTAGGATAACCCACAAACACACGAACTTCATACGAGATTCTAACTTATCAAGATCTCGTTTCAAAGATGTGCTGGAGACCCCAAACCGAATATGTCTTAGACGAGTTTTCGCCATTCCACAATTCTGGGAGTAGAAGATCTCGATTTAAGGTACTAAGTTCGTAATCGCAAGCTTCCAGAGCATATCTCCAAAACGAATTTGGAAATTCTGAATAACTCATCATCGATCTAACCATCTCCATAAGAGTCATATTCCTTCGTTCTGCCACACCATTCTGTTGGGGTGTAGCAGGTGCGGATAATTGGGATTGAATCCCGACCTCTGATAAGTAATTCCTAAACTCTCCTAAGAGGTATTCGCCACCACGATCAGATCGTAGTGTCTTGATACTTTTACCTAGTCGTTTCTCCACATTAGCCTTGTACTCTTTGAACTTATCAAAGCACTCGGACTTGTGGCACATTAGGTAATGTATCCGTATCTTCAATAATCATCTATAAAAGAGACAAAATATTCAAAACCACCTCTTACCTGGATAGACATAGGACCACACAAATCAGAATGAACCAATTCTAACACTTCTTTGGCTCTATACCCCTTGGCCTTAAAAGGCCTCTTGGTCATTTTAGTTTCCAAGCAAGATTGACAAGTTGGAAAATTTTCCAACTTTAATGAACCCAAGAGTCCATCGGCTATAAGCCTTTGAATCCTACTTAAGTTAATATGACCAAGCCTTAGATGACAAAGATATGCTTGGTTCATTTCCGAAAGTTGTTTTCTCTAATTAGTGTTAGAAGATGTGTTATAAATTTCCATATTTTGCTTTGTGGGAGAAATTAGATTTAAAGTATATAAATTGCCAACTAATGCACCAGAACAGATAATCACTTTATTTCTCATTATAACTACATTGTTATTAAAGGAAACAGAATATCCATCCAAAAACAGTTTAGAAACTGAAATTAAATTCTTTCTAAAACTGGGTACATAAAGATAATTTCTTAAAACTAATTTTCTATTTCTATCAAAAGATAAGTAGATGTCTCCCACTACAACAGCTGCCACCTTAGTAGCATTGCCCATGTAGACGGTTATCTCTCCTTCATATAGTCGTCGGGTTTCCTGGAACCCCTACAAAGAATTGCTGACATGATCAGTGGCACCTGTATCTACACACCTGGTGCTGGTAGATAACACCGCTAAACATGTTTCAACAACCAGAGCATGAGATATACCTTTGTTGTTTTGATTCCTAGAGGACGCTTCCAATGCGCCACTCATTGGCATATTTAAGCACTTTCCTTCTGATTCTTCACTCCACTTTAGCTCTGTACTACGAGATTTATTCACCTTCTTCACGAGCTAACTTGTTTCTTCTTCTTTCCTTTCTTTAAGTATAACCATTTTCAAAGATAGTGAACTGGAATTATGATTTAACAAACCTTCTCGTCATCAAGTTCACAAGTAGTCCGCCAATGAATATACCCTTCTATTCATATTGTAATTCAGGCGGAATTGCTCAAAACTTCTTGGTAGCGTTTGGAGGATCATATCGATCTAGGTTTCCCCATCAATTTCTCCTCCAAGGCATTGTATTTCATTCAGATAAACCATCATCTTTAGGATATGATCCCTCACAGGAGTACCCTCTTGCATGGTGGCTGTCATTATCTTTCTCATGGCTTCTTACCTAGAGGCCCGATCCTAGTGACCAAAGAGTTCCTTGAGATTGTTCATAATATCATAGGCTGTTGGTAAATCTTGATCTCGATGTTGCAATACATTTGACATGAAGCCAAAATGTAACACCGCCATCTCATCTCCTTACCCATTTCCTATGATACTCAATCTCTCGTAGATTCACCATTGTATATCAGGCAAGGCTCACCAAGATAACTTATAGCTTTCGAAGAAGAACAATGTCCAGGTTCCTTTTCCAATCTATGTAGTTAGGACCAGTAAGTCTGTTCTCTTTTAGTATGATGGCCAATGGGTTGAAAGTCATTCTAAGAATCACAAATAACTTTTGGTCAGAACTTCTAAATTTAGAATAATATTGATTTCTCAAATAATATTATTTTAAATTAACCAACACCTCAAAACACCGTGAATTTTGTATGCCACGATAGTGTGGACGTATACAAATTCAACATTTGTAAAAGGAGGGTCTAACCCATTAATTTTATTATCTTGTCAACCTAACTTTTTGACAAATAAAATTAATAGTTGGTTTTCTTTGGTCACATGAATAATAGCAGTGACTCCTATGGGGAGGATACTATTAGACGTGCTTAAGTGTATATCATTACTTGACACTAAGTCCATTAATAAGATTGTGCCCCTTCCGATGGAGAAGATCACACGCTCTTAATTAACTTCCTATAGTCATCCAAAATGGAAGTTTGTTCTAGTGATCCACAAATAAACTCATCCGATATGGAGGAAGACACTCAGAGCCAACGCAGTTTTTTACATCACTTACAAACCAAGAATGGAGACTATGAGATTTATTTAAAATCCCTCGCCACTTAGTTATTTAAAATGAGAATTTTGACTATGCTAGCCTACTAAACATTTATACTAACATGCACAACATAACACAAGATAAAAGCAATAAATAGAAAACTAATTTTCAACTATTATGGCTTTTATCTATTGTCCTCCTCGGCTGTATCGCCAACCCTAGCCGCCATCTTTGCCACATCTCTAAGTTGTCCATCCATCTTGCTCCTCTGTTCAGCGCCTCGGTCCTCAAAAGGTTCCACGCTGCAAGATTCGATCCGCGACATAAATAGAATTTTATATTTTTCGATCCTATATTTCTCGAAGGAATGTACATGTAAACTAGATCGAACATAAAATAAAATTTACATCCATCGATCCTATATTTCAAAAAAGGAATGTACATGTAACTTGATCCAAAAATAAAATCCTAATAAAACTAAATACAGCTCCTGCTATATTTTATAATACAATCATGCACACACAATAAAATGCCCTTGACATGTCCAAGGGTCCAACCACACACATACTAACTATAAACTTTAATAGTTGGAACCTGCGTCCACAAAGTTAGCACATCCTACTATTAACCTGCCTAAATTATGTATGACATGTGCATAATTAAACTAATACCAAATACATAGAGGCAAAACCCTAGCTCTGATACCAATTGTTGGTTGCTACTCGGAAAACCTAACGATTCTACTGTACAAAAATTTTGTACAAAGGTCTGAACCTTTCCTAGCTACCATGTGTTCTTTTAAATTAAACTTAGATCGCCTGCAGAACTTAACACGTTTGATCCAAAATTTAATTTACTTGTTCTTTTAGGTTTAGACTTGGATCTCCTGCGGAACTTAACACGTTCGATCCAAATCACCTAGGTTATTAATTCCATTAAATATTAATTTCTAGAATTGGCTTCCAGGACTGCATGGCGAGGCACATAGCCTTCTTGGATATGGGAATAACCACCACCACCTAGGCAAAGCCTTTTAAGGAAAGCTAATATTTAATATCCTTAAATAACATTAGGTCAACCAAAAAGAACAATCAAATCACAAGGAAAAGAAAAATAAAAGAACATAACATTGAAAACTAATTCGAAATACTAGAATCGCATGCCTCTTGTATTTGGTATTTTTACATGAAGATAAAACTAGTATGATGCAGAAATTAAATACTAGTATACCTTTTCTTTTGCAAGTAAAAACCTCTAGGTCTGATATCATATTCCTCTTCTAACCTCGGACGTTGTGTGGGCAACGATCTTCCGAGATGAGATACCACCAAAGCACCTTCTTCTTCTCCTTGCAAGGTTCGGCCACAACAAGAGCACCTCCAAGGATGAAGAGATTCCACCAACCAAGCTCCAAGGGATGCAAGCTTTCTCTCCTTCTTCTCCAAGCTAGAATCCGGCCACCACTTGATCTCCAAGAGTGAAGGGAGTTTCAGCCACAAAGATGGAGAGAAGAGAAAGGGAAGTGCCGGCCCACCAAGGAAGAAAAGAGGGAGAAAATAATAGAGGTTGTTCACCTTGAAGGCTCCCAAAACCCCCTCTTTTATAATCCTTAGCTTTGGCAAATAAGGAAATTTAATTACAATAAAATTTCCTTAACTTTCCTTGACATAAATTAATTAAGAAAAATTAAATAAAATTTCCTATTAAATCATATCATGGCCAGCCACCTCATGGAGAGCAAACAAGGTAACTTTCAATCAACAATTAAAATTCCTTATTTGTCTTCGGAAATTTAAAAAAAATAAATTTCCCTTTAAAACCATCATGGTTGATAAAAAGAAATTTCTATAATTTTAATTTTTCAACATGTGAATAATTTACAAATAAGAAAAATAAAATATCCTTCCAATCTACAAATAAGGAAAGAGATTTAATCTCTTTTTTTAATCTTTTGTAGAAACTTATAAAAGAGATATTTTAATTTTTAATCACTCTAATAAATTATATCTTCCACATAAGAAAAATTTAAAATTAAAATTCTTTTCTAATAAAATAGGGCCGGCCACCTAAGCTTGGGTTCAAGCTTGGGCCGACCACCCATGGATCAAGGCTTGGCCGACCCTAGCTTTGTCCTCAAGCGAGCTTGGCCGGCCCCTACAACATGGATATGAAGGTGGGTATAGGTGGGTATAGTACGCTATAAATAAGAGGCTACGATAGGGACCGAGAGGAGGAATTGGTTTTGCTCTCCCGATAAAATTAAGCATCTCATGTTCGCCCCGAACACACAACTTAATTTTATCAATAACAATTCATTCCACTAGAGAACTATTATTGAACTACCTTACCAATCCCAAATTACATTTTTGGGCTCCTTATTATGAGTGTGTTAGTCTCCCTGTGTTTAAGATATCGAATGCCCACTAATTAAGTGAGTTACTGACAACTCATTTAATTAATATCTTAGTTCAAGAGTAGTACCACTCAACCTTATCGTCATGTCGGGCTAAGTCCACCTGCAGGGTTTAACATAACTATCCTTATGAGCTCCTCTTGGGGACATTATCAACCTAGATTACTATGACACGGTTTCCTTCTATAATCAACAACACACACTATAAGTGATATCATTTCCCAACTTATCGGGCTTATTGATTTATCGAACTAAATCTCACCCATTGATAAATTAAAGAAATAAATATCAAATATATGTGCTTGTTATTATATTAGGATTAAGAGCACACACTTCCATTATAACTAAGGTCTTTGTTCCTTTATAAAGTCAGTATAAAAGAAACGACCTCTGATGGTCCTACTCAATACACTCTAAGTGTACTAGTATAATTATATAGTTAAGATAAACTAATACCTAATTACACTATGGCCTTCCAATGGTTTGTTCCTTTTCATTTTGATCGTGAGTTACTGTTTATAATTTATAAGGTACTGATAACATTATCTTCTGTATGTGACACCACATACTATGTTATCTACAATATAAATTAATTGAACAACTAGAAACAAATGTAGATAATTTGACCAAATGTGATTCTTTATTCAAAATAAATGTTTACAAAAGCTTAGTCTTTCAGTATACACTCTAACAAGGAGATATAACAAGAATCCCAATTTCACTACCTTCTCGAGTAGAAGATCCATCCACATAGATGATTCAGGTTTCCTCTATTTCTAGACTTGGTATTTCTATTTTGAAATATGCCAAAGCTTTAGCTTTGATAGCCGCCCAAGGCTGATATTATATATCATATTCACTAAGTTCGGTCATTCACTTAATCAATCTTCCAGATGCTTCTGGGTTAACAAGTACCTGACCAAGAGTGCTATTAGTCAATACTACAATTGGATGTAATAGAAAATAAGGATGTAATCTCTGAGCTACTAAGACTAATCCATAGGCTAACTTCTCGAGTGACGTATATCAACACTATGCTCCTTTTAATAAATGACTCAAAATATACATAGGTAACTATTCTTTTTCTTCCTGCAATTCTAATATAGAACCAACAACATGATCGTTGGCTGATAAGTACACCCACAAAGTCTCTCCGACTACAAGTTTAGCTAATACAGGGAGAGTAGATAAATATTCCTTTAGCTCCTCAAATGCCTTTCTACAATCCTCATCCCATTGGAACTTTGTTGCTCGTTGGAGTACCTTGAAGAAGGGAAGACTCCGATCAGCTAACCGAGAGATGAAGCGGGATAGAGCGGTAATCCTTCTTGTCAATCTTTGGGCCTCCTTTAGGTTCTTTGGGGGAGTCATGTCTTGTAATGCTTTTACTTTGCTGGGATTGACTTCTATTCCCGGCTCGGTCACCATGTATCCCAGGAACTTCCCACTCTTGGCCCCAAATAAATACTTGTTGGGATTGAGATTGAGCCCATACCTCCTCAAGGTCCTACAAGTTTCTTCAATATTAGCACATAAACTAGAAGCATGTATAGATTTAATAAGAATATCATCCACATAAACTTCCATGTTCCTTCCAATCTGCTTTTGAAAGACCTTGTTCATAAGCCACTGATAAGTAACTCCTGCATTCTTTAAACCAAAAGGCATAACATTGTAACAATAAGTACCCTCAGCAGTTATAAATCTAATCTTTACCAGATTTGCCTTAGCGAGTGGAATTTGGTGATACCCTTTATAGGCGTCCAACATATTGATGAATTCATATCCAGTTGTAGAATCCACCACTTGATCTATATGAGGCAGAGGATAATAATCCTTTGGTCAAGCCTTGTTGAGGTCTCTGAAATCAATACATACTCGCCATTTATTACTGGGCTTAGAAACCAAGACCACATTAGCCAACCATCTTAGAAATTGTACTTCCCGAATATAACCAGCCTTCATTAGTTTATCCACTTCTTCCTTGATAATTTTGTTTTGATCGGCTCCAAAGTCCCTTTTCTTTTGCTTGATTGGCCTGGCATCTAGATATACATGAAGAACATGCTCCATAACTGTTGGTACTACACCTTTTACCTCCTTAGGTGTCACTACAACAAAAACATTAAAAGACAACGACTAAAAATCGTTGTCGTAGGCCCTTTAAAACCGTTGTAATTGGCAATGTTGTTAAAAGTAGGGGGTTACAACAACGGTTTTAAACCGTTGTCTTTGAAAGAAAAGACAACGGTTTAAAACCGTTGTTGTTTAGAGTATTTTTTTTAATAACATTGCCCATTACAATCGTTTTTGGGACTACGACAACGGATTTTAACCGTTGTCTTTGAGGGTGATAGACAACAACAACAGTTTTAAACTGTTGTCTTTTAAATTATTATTTTTTAATATCAATATATCATATTTCAATATAAATATATAATAAAGAATCATAATCACAAAAGAAAGAATATTCCCCACATCAATGTCATTCAGAATGTTACTTATACAAGAATTACAATCACAAAAGAAGAAACATGTCTCATGTTTAAATAAAATTTATCTCAATACAAATAAACAAATAAGTTCCATTTACAACTAATCAACAATAGCCAACCAATGAACAAGTCCCATCACAATCTTCAACTTGTAGGATTTCATTGAACTCTTTTTTCTCACATGTTGATTCTTTTATACCAACCTTTTTCAATATTATTGATCATCAGTTCCATAATAAATCCAGTCTTCCCCACACCAGCTCCAACAAAAAGTCTAATCTTTCAACCCCTTTGATAAGGCACTAGGAGATCAACAACCTATTGATATCAAAAGAAATACACTATTATATGTATGAAAAAACTTGTTCTGAAATATGTGTTTACCATTGTGTTGTAAAAACTTAGTAGTTATATGGTAATTCCTGATATGAGCTATATAGAAAACTCAATCAGATAATTTGGACCCATAAGTTCTTATTTTATCTTTCTAGTTTATAAGCAGTGAAAAGAGATGCTGTTCTTTCAAAGAACCGTTTCGAAAGTTATAGCAATGACGTGTCGCTGTTGGACGACGAGTGCTTCGGCTTCTGGCCACAAAAACTGTTGCAAGGGCCCGTTCTTGTTTTGATTTTGGGCTCTCAGTTAAATTTGTCCCTTAATAAATTATTATTAAATTGTTCAGAACAAGTTTAGAGAGAATAGTGACTATTTTAACTATGTTTTTTTTGCACAAATAATATCTTTGAAAAATATCAAAGCAAAAATAAAAAAATAAAAAAATTATAGAGTTGAAACTTTCTGTCATGACAATATTCGTTTTACTCTGTTTGATCCCTTGTAAACAGTTGTAATGTGTCCATGTAAAAGAATATGTTCATCACATAAATAATCCCTTTGTTTGAACTCTGCAAGGGTCCTAATACATTTAAACTCTAGTTTATAAGAGGAATCAAGACCAATTCTATATGTAAAAAAGAGACCTAAAGCTGTTGACCAAACATTTATTTGTTGGCAAAGTCATGATCAGAAGGTTTGCCTTCACCTTTTTACAGAATTAAATATGACCTATTCTCTCTAAAGTTGTTATAACTGAATTGATCGAAGAGAACTTTAACCAATAAAATCAAACAACAAACCAATACAATGTAAAATGAAACTAATACAAGTAAAATAGAAGCAATGTTAGAGAGGAAGTTTACCTGATTGAAGCAACAGCAAGCCTCTTTGAAAAAATATTGTCACCAACAGTGAACAAAATGTGCCAACCCGCCCAATATCCGACAACCAACCTGTTTAAAATAGATACATTCAACAATGTAAAACATAACGAATTATGAATTTCCAAAAGGCCTCTAGTAAATGAATACGAAGAGTTTCTAATTGGGACATAAAGAAGAATAACACTGTCAGAACATATAGAAGAAGAATACTTTCGGAACTGGAAACTTTTGTATTTATAAACAACAGATTTGATCAATTCATACAAGCATGATAGAACTAAACTTATCATATACATGAAGAATTGGTTATGCTACTTACGTACAAACCGGTAATGTGCACACCCCGGCCGCCCAAGTGTTTGTTGGCTAACACAAACTCATGCACACTCACATCCATGCACCATGTGCAAGATGCATATGGCGTGACTTGGTTAAAAGGGAAAAGAGATGCTGTTCTATATACAAATACATTTTTTTTTTTGTTAAAAGGGAAAAGAATAAATATGACTTGTCATTTGATACTTATTAAATGATGTAAACACAATCTTGTGACATAATAGACTAGTACACAGTTTTTATTAGGAAATAATAGTATGTCATGATGTTATTTAAATTCCATCCAGAACTCATATACTGATCCCCTAGTGCTCATACCTTCGCAAAGGATTACTCTTTGAGAAAGCCACTACTAAAAATTCCAGTGTCAAAATCAGCACCATAAAGAACCTAAACAACCAAAGTCAACATATGAGTTAGAGTTCTACCTGGCTGCAGGTTCTAGTCGAAACCAATATATGAATAAAGTTTCTAATATTAAGGTATGGAAACAACAAAGGTTCAAGGAAAGAAGAAAGTGGATAGAACACATCAAAGTTGTGAAGCCAAATTGTGAAATAAATCAACAGATGAAAATGTATAATGATTATATATGTCTGCATAGGAAATGTGGTGACACCTCAATCTCTTCTATTGGTCTTTCCACTATCCGCCAATATTCACCTTCAATATCATCATCGGAAGGTTCCTGCTGGCAGGACCCTAAAACAAATTCTGCACTTCTGCTAAAATATTGTCTCTTGAACTCATCTGCATATGTCTCAAAAGATTCCAGAGTGAAATCTGGACCAGGTACAAATCCAAACCTCTCAACATTGTTACAACAATTAGATTCTGCCTTATCCTCTTCATTGGTATTCTCTGTTTTAAGGGTCTTTCTTCTTCCCCTCATAAAGATATGACTTCTGCCCAAAAAAGGAGAAACATAACCCACAATATGTTTTAACTAACCCCTCACTTATTAATTTCTAAAATGATTCATCCAGGTAACAGACCTATAGGATCATCTATCTTCCATACACTGAAGAAAACAGAATTCCCATAAGGAGGAGTTCTCAAGATTCTAAAGAACTGCTGTTTAGCATCATCTTTTGACAAGTGTTCCTGCAAGAAAGCACAAATATAAATAAGCAATAAAAGATGATGGTAAATATTAGATAAAGAATATTTTGCCAAGATCTTTTTTAAGAATATAGAAGTGTGTTACTTGATTTACAATCAAGTCAAAAATCAAGAAATGGTAAACACGGAAGCATTTCTTGGTGTATGCTACGCATGATCATATAGAGGAACATGAAAATAAATGTATATAACATACCAAATTACACTACAACCGTTCCAATGGTTTGTTCCAATCCATCTTGGTTGTGAGCTACTATTTATAATTTATAAGGAACCGATATCATAATCTTTTGTGTGGCACCACACACCATGTTATCTATAATATAAATTAAATGGACAACTATATTGACATATATATAAATATAAAATACAGACATTTGACTAAAGTGATTCTCATTTCAAAATATTTCAAAATAGATGTGCATACAATAGCTAGGTTTATAGTATACATCCCAACAAGAAACATCTCAAAATCAAAGTTTTAAAATAAAGTTTTAAAGCATAAGCTAGACTTATTTCAAAACAGATGTTCATACATAAGCTAGGCTTATTTCAAAACAGATGTTCATACAAAAGCTAGGCTTAGAAACTAAAACATGGTATGTAAAGATAATTTTTCAAAATCAAAGGTTTATTCCTATCAAAAGATAAATAAACATCTCCCACTCCAACATCCGTCACTCTTGTAGCATTGCCCATGTAGACAGTGATTTCCCCTTCATGTAGTCGTCTGGTTTCCTGGAACCCCTGCAATGAATTGCAGACATGATCAGTGGCTCCCATATCTACACACCAGGTACCGGTAGATAACACCGCTAAACATGTTTAAACAACTAATGAATAAGTTACACCTTTATTGTTCTCCTTTCTACGAGGGTAGCCCACCTTCCAATGTCCAGACTACTTGCATCTGAAGCACTTGCCTTTCGGCTTCTTCACACCTACCTGCGGCCAGTCCCTTAAGGTTGAATCACTTTCTTTGCCGAACCAACTTGTTTGTTCTTCTTCTTTCTGCCTTTCATCGTAGAGGCAGAAACATTTTCAGTAATGTGAACTTGAGAACTTTGACGAAATAGCCCTTGTGCCGCTTGGAGTTCTGTCAGAAGTTCCACCAATGAATAAACCCTTTTGTTCATGTTGTAATTTAGGCGGAACTGTTCAAAATTTTTGGGCAACATTTGGAGAATAATATCGACCTGGGTTTCCCCATCGATTTCATCTCCAAGGACTTCCATCTCATTCAAATGTGCATCATCTTGAGGATATGATCCCTCACGGGTGTCCCCTCAGTCATGGTGGTCGTCATTAAGTTTCTCATGGCCTCCTGCCTGACAGCTCGATTCTGGTGTCCGAAGAGTTCCTTGAGATTGAGCATCATGTCATAGCCAGTGGGTAGGGTCTGATGCTGATGTTGCAGGACATTTGACATAGAAGCCAAAATATAACACTGCGCCATCTCATCTACCTTGACCCATTTCCTATGTCTCTCTATCTCCTCTTCACTAGAATCCTTATCAGGCATGCTAGGACAGACCTCAAGAAGTATGAACTTGTATTCTTCAGCAGTTAAGACAATGTCTAACTTTCGTTTCCAATCAATATAATTTGGACGAGAAATTTTGTTTTCTTTTAAAATAACAGTAAGAGAATTGAAAGCCATTTTGAAATCTTGAGAATCACAAAATAAAATATTTTGTCAAAACTTTAGAATTTAAAATAATATTGATTCCTCAAACAATATAATTTAAATTCACCAATACTTCAAAACACCATGAATTTCGTATGCCAAGATAGTGTGGATGTATACTAATTCAAACATTTGTAAGAGAAGGTTTTACCCATTAATTTTATTATCTTGTCAACCTAACTTTATGACAAATAAAATTAATAGTTGGTTCATCTTCGGTCACACAAATAATAGCAGTGACTCCGATGGGGAGGATACTATTAAATGCGCCTAAGTGTATATCATTACTTGATACTTAGTCCATTAATTAGAATTGTGCCCCTTCAGATGGAGAATATCGCACATGCCTAAATAATTTCCTATAATCATCCATAGAGGAAGTTTGATCTAGCGATCCGCAAATAAACTCATCCGATATGGTGGAAGGCACTTAAAGCCAACGCGCAAGTTTGAATGCATCACTTACAAACCAGTAATGGAGACCGTGGAATTTAAATAAATAATCCCTCTCTCACTTAGTTATTTAAATTGAGGAATTTTAGCATGCACATAGCATCACAGCACATAAAACAACATATAAAGGCAATAAATATGAAAATAAGATTTCCAACTATTATGGCCTCATCCAACGCTGTCCTCCAATATGCCGCCACATCCATCGTTGTCCTCCAATGTGTCGCCAATGGATCAAGCCATCGCGTCTATCTCACTTCCTTCTCCACCACGCCTTTGGTTCTCAAAAATAGCACCATGCATTGCAAGGATACAAGCCGCAACAAAAAATAAAATATTACATTTATCGATCCTATATTCCATAAAGGAATTTATATGTAATTTAGATCGAACATAATGTAAAAAAATAATAATAATATGACAACTGGCCGCATTTAATTATTACAATCATGCACACACAAACAACCTCGACATGGCCGAGGGTTCAAATCATACACAAACACACAAAGAGCCATAATAGTTGGATCTAGGACGCCTGCAACCATAGAGTTAATCTATCTTGCACATCCTACTATTATCCGACCGAAATTTATATACGAGCAGTGCATAATTTAACCGAAAACCAATCACATAGAACCAGAAAACTCGCTCTGATACCACTTGAAGGCATTGGAATTCCGTTCTGTTTAAATTTCCCTGTATAAAAAAATATACAAGAACATAACTATTCCAAACTACCTGCATGTTCGATCAAACATGTGTTTGATCAATCAAGCAAGTTCTTGACGGATAAAAACACACCTTGATCAAAGTACAAGATCACTAACCTCTTGTGTTGATATTCCAAAAATTGATACAAAGAAAACTAACTAATTACGCAGCGGAATTAAGAACTAGTTGTACCTTTCTTCGTAACTAGAGACCTCTTAATCTTCTACCGTATTCCTCTCCTCTTCTTAGATGTCGTGTGGGTGACGATCTACCAAGACACCACCACCCTCCTTCTCTTCTCGATTTCCAAACCGCTGACTACAAAAGGAGGCTCTAGGATTGGGTATCTTCTCTTCTTCTTCCTCTTCTTCCTCTTTTTCCTCTTCTCCAAGCCGTCGGCCACTAATGGATTGCTAGGAAGGGGCGCCGACCCTACGCAAGGAGTGGAGGGGGGCAACCCTTACAAGGTGAGCAAGGGGCGGCCCTAGCAAGGTG
Organism: Zingiber officinale; assembly: GCF_018446385.1. NCBI lineage: Eukaryota > Viridiplantae > Streptophyta > Magnoliopsida > Zingiberales > Zingiberaceae > Zingiber > Zingiber officinale. The sequence goes on along the minus strand of NC_055996.1, from coordinate 47,532,144 downwards.
AGGAGGGGTGTCGGCCCTAGCAAAGGAAGAGGGGCGCCGATCACAAGGAGAGAAGAGGATTGTGGAGAATTAGAAAATTAGGTTTTAGGAGCCACCACCTACTCCTTTTTATAGGCTTGTCGCCGGTTACAAAGAAAGAAAAATAACATAATTCTGTTTAGAAAAAATCTCTCTTTCTATAACCAAGTTAAACCAAACCAAGTTAAGTTAAACCAAACCAAGCTAAGTTAAACTAAACCAAGTTAAACCAAACTCAGTTAAACTAAACCAAGTTATGGATGGGTGGATGTGAGGCTTTATATAGAGGCTACAACAGGGACCTAGAGGAGGAATTGGTTTAGGCGTCCTAATGGGCTTGGGCTTCCTGTGTTCGGCCCGAACACCCAACCCAAGTCCATCAATAATAACTCATACCACTAAAGGGTTATTATTGAACTACCGCATCAATTCCATATTACAATATGGGCTTCTTCTTATCATGAGTGTGTTAATCTCCCCGTGTTTAAGATATCGTATATCTGTTAATTAAATGAGTTGCTGACAACTCAATTAATTAACATCTGATTCTATGAGTAGTACCACCCAACTTTATTATCATGCCGGACTAAGTCCACCTGTAGGGTTTACATAATAATCCTTATGAGCTCCTCAAGGGGACATCATCATCCTAAATAATTAGGACATAGATCCTTCTATAATCAACAACACACCATATAAATAATACTATCTTCCAACTCATCAGCCCTATTAATTTAACTAATAAATCTCACCCATTTATAAGTTAAAGAATTAAATACTAAGTATACGTGCTTGTTATTATATCGGGATTAAGAGGACGCACATCCATAATAATAGAGGTTCTATTCTTTTATGTAGTCAGTATAAATCAAACAACCTCAAATGGTCCTGCTCAAAACACACATAGTGTACTTGTGTAATTTTATAGTCAAGACATACTAATACAAAATTACACTACAACCGTTCCAATGGTTTGTCCCAATCCATTTTGGTTGTGAGCTACTATTTATAATTTATAAGGAATCGATAACATGATCTTCTATGTGGCACCACATACAATGTTATCTACAATATAAATTAAATGGACAACTGCATTGACATATATATAAATATAAAATGCAGACATTTGACCAAAGTGATTCTCATTTCAAAATATTTCAAAATATTTCAAAATAGATGTTTATACAAAAACTAGGCCTATAGTATACATCCCAACACACTACACGCTGCAGTCATCGCTACCCATGAGTGGACTAGTGGAGCCCTGACAGAGCAATTTGTAACACACACCCTTCCTGAAATACCACTAACCCATGAGTGGTTGTGTGTGTGATGTTCATGTAATTGATGATATGCTCAACAATAATGGAGCTGACAATTGCTCAGCATGCAATCATGCAAGATGCTGCATGACACTATAGCATGTATATCCTGACACCTCCATAATATATTGCAAAAAGGTAAAGAAATCCAACAAGGATCTAAGTATCATGAAACTAGGTACACATGTCAGGTATGTCTAGTAACTAGTCCTGCACACAGTAAAGCATTGTATGTCACTACTTATATGATCATAAATACACATGGCAAGAACAAAAGAATATAAGTCTAAATGCATAACAGATAATAACAAACAAGGGCATGCTATATGTATCAAGTAGTGACATACCAATGGTAGCTAAACACAACCATTACTACAAGCTATAAATTACTATGCATATCATAATGACAATAACAAAAGAGATAAGTCAAAGGTACCCACCTCAAATCGAAGATCGTATCAAACCAATCTCATGTCAAGAGGCTCGCCTCGAATCAAAGTCTTGCGATCACATAATGTATTTAGCTAATATATATATAGCAAATAGCTAAATAAAATCTCCAACCTAATTAGGGAAACCCTAATCAAATTAATTAACCTAATTCATTAATCCAATTAGGTTTAACTCAATCCACAATTCCTTCACTTCAATCCTACTCAAATCAACACATCATTTACTCCATGTCTTAAATCAACTACACATCAAGAACAAATTAATCTCTTTCATAATCCATCACAACATTAGAATAGATATCCATAACTCTTCCAAAATCAAATTGAATTAGATCAATGCATAACCCATCAACAAAATTTACCCAAATCCAAAGACTTCAATGTTGACTCAGCCAGAGGAGCTTGCTACTTGGTATTCATGGCCGAAGCTCCAGTGCAGCCGTGGATCTCCACACAAATCCTAAAACACAAACAACACCCCCATATCTAAATTCCAACTTCCAATCGGAAGTAGCATAAGTCAAATAAACTTAGTTTAAGAGATTTGTTACCCCTTTTTCCTCTCTGGTGGTTCCCTGCGGCTGGAGTAGCACTGATTAGGATTGATCATTGTCAGATCTAGCTATTGGCTGTAGTGGAGAGGTGAAAATGAGATATGAAGAAACACAAGGCTAAGGATTGACTCAGACAAAGGAAACAATAGCGCACAAAGAGACTGACCCTCTCGTGATGGCTGATGGCATCGGCGTCATCGTGCTGGCCTCACACGAAGTGGCGACATTGAGGTGGCAGTGATCAGGTGGCAGCGATCGAGCAGCAACAATCGGGCAAAAGAGAATGCAGGCAAGGGGAGGTCGATGCTTGGGCTCGGCCTTCCCCTTCCTTGGCTGAAGATCTGCTCGTGTGGAGTGACGACCCGGGGAGGAAGACGACCCAACAGCCTCCAGGGATGAGCAGAGGAGAAAGGTAGCTCGGCGTCGGCGATTGAGTGGTGGCTATGATCAGTTGGGATGATGCAGCATATTCGCGTGAGAGGGAGAGACTCAGGGACAATAGATCCCTCCTGGTCGATGACGTCGATTGCTGGCAGCTCCGGCGTCTCACAAGTTGGAGCGACACGGCGATTGACGCCCGGCATCGGGCTATGACAGTCGGCGGTGAGATGAGGAAAAGGATCGAAGAAGGAGAAGATAAGGAAGAGGGAAAACGAAGAGATCGGGGAAGAGGCAAGTCAGCGGCTTGGCATCGCGCGAGAGGGGCGGCGGAGAGGAAGGGGATCGGGCGAAGAAGGAAGCTAGGGCATGGGTAAGAAACGAAGGAAAAGAAAAATCAAAGAAATATTTAAGAAATTAAATATTTCCTTGTCCAAATATGGTAACTTAAGCAGGCTTTCCTCTATCCCAATAATTTATCACCCTAACATACATCATACGAGCTCAAAAAAATTCCCTTAAAATTTCTAAAAATTACTAAAAATTCCATTAAAGTTTTTCCTCAAATAACCTTATTATTTTATTATTATTTGGGTGTCGTATTTTACATTCTCCTCCACTAATAAAATTTGGTCCCTAAATTTTCGTTAATTACCATCAACAAGTACTAGCAATCAATAAACCATATAAATGTTGAGCATAAAATTAACCCACATACCTTAAGTAAAGTAAAAAAAAAATGAGTGTATCGAGCTTGAATCTTATCCTTGAGCTCGTAGGTAGTCTCCTCATCAGAATGATATTGTCATCTGACTTTTACCAGTCGGATAGTCTTGTTCCACAGCTGACGCTCTCTGTGATCCAAAATCCATACCGGAACTTCCTCGTAAGTAACGTCAGGCCGAATGAGAACTGATATGTCTGACAAAACATGTGCTGGGTAGGATACGTATCTCCTCAGCATGGACACATGAAATACATCGTGAATGCCCTCTAGAGATGGTGGTAGCGCTAGACGGTGAGCTACCGCTCCAATCCTCTCCAAGATCTAGAAAGACCCAATGTATCGTGGAGCTTGTTTACCTCGAAGACCAAATCTCTTCACTCCTTTCGTGGGTGAGACTCTCAAAAATTCATGGTTGCCTATAGAGAGCTCCAGGGGTCTCCGTTTCTGATCAGCATAACTCTTCTGACGGTCCTACGCCTTAAACATCCTCCATTTGATAGTTTGAACCAACTCTACCTGCTGCTAAGCTCATTGAGGTCCTAGCAGCTAGGTCTCCCCAACCTCCTCCCAGAGGATGGGTGTCCGACAAGGCCAACTATACAACTCTTCAAACGGTGTCATCTGGATAGCTGAATGATAGTTGTTGTTGTAGGCGAGCTCTACTAATGGAAGGTGATCCTCCCAGCTACCTCCGAACTCCATAACGCAAGAACTCAACAAGTCCACTAATGTCTGAATGGTCCGCTATGACTGTCCATCCGTCTACAGATGAAATATTGTACTGAAACAGAGCTGTGTGCCCAAGGCCGGCTGAAGACTCTATCAGAACCGGGACGTGAACCGTGGGTCTCCATCCGATATAATGCTCAAAGGAACACCATGCAATCTGATGATCTCTCGACATTATAGCTCTGCCAATCGATCTAGAATCGGTCTTTCGAATCGCTAAGAAGTGTATAGATTTTGTTAATCGGTCAATGATTACCCAAATCGCGTCATGACCTCTTCAGGTCCTAGGCAATCCCACCTCAAAATCCATAGTGATGTGCTCCCATTTCTACTCCGAAATAGGAATCCTCTGAAGTAAATCGGCAAGTCTCTGGTGCACAGCCTTCACATGCTGACAGACTAGGCACCTAGCTACAAACTCCACGATGTCTTTCTTCATGTCGTTCCACCAATATGAACGCCTCAAATCTCGATACATGCGGGTTTCGCCTGGGTGGATAGCAAATCGGGAGTGATGAGCCTCCTGAAGTAACTCCTCCAAGACCGGGTGAGATTGAGGTACGTATAATCTACCTCGGAAATAAATAGTACCCTCATCATGTCAGGTGAACTCGGTCTGCTGCCCGAATGCTATCTAGCTGCCAATGAACTGTAAGCGCTGATCACCGGCCTGGGCCTCTCGGATCCTCGTCCTGATCGAAGACTGAGCAACCATGGCAACCAGAATACCCTGCTATGTTTGTCCTTGCTCCTCAAGGCCCAACTCGGAGAAACCCTAAATCAAGTTCATGATCAAAACTCGGTGGCAAGCTAATGTCCCTCTAGACTTCCGGCTAAGTGCATCGGCTACCACATTAGCTTTCCCTGGGTGGGCACTAATGGTACAGTCATAATCCTTCAGGAACTCCATCCATCTCCTCTGGTGGATATTGAGTTCCTTTTGAGTGAAAAGACATTTAAAACTCTTATGATTAGTGAGAATCTCAAATGTAATACCATACAGATGATGCAGCCAAATTTTCAAAGTGAATATAATGGCGGCCAACTCCAGATCATGTATTGGGTAGTTCTTCTCATGCTCCTTCAACTAACGAGAAGCATAAGAGACTACCCTACCATACTGCATCAAAACAGTGCATAAACCCTGTAGAGAAGAGTTGGTGTAGAGTATGAATCTGTCCTCTCCAGAAGGTAAAACCAGAACTGGTGCCGACACTAATCTCCACTTCATCTCCTAGGAGCTGGTCTCGCAGGCTTCTGACCAGATGAACTTCACACCTTTCCTGGTCAGGCGTGTCAGCGGCATAGCAAAGCGAGAGAAACCCTCAATGAATCGTTTGTGATATCCGGCCAATCCCAAGAACTGCAGATCTCTTGAACTGATTTCGGTTGTTTCCAGCTGGTCATAACCTTGATTTTCTGAGAGTCTACGAAAATACCTTGACTAGAAACCACGTGTCCCAGAAAATCGATTGAGGGTAGCCAAACAAAACACACTTGTTGAACTTCGCATATAGACGATGTCGTCGAAGAGGCTCCAAAACTATGCGAAGATGCTGTGAATATTCCTCCTCAGAATGCGAGTAAATCAAAATGTCGTTGATGAAGATGATTACGAACCGATCTAGATATTCCAAGAAGATGCGGTTCATCAAATCCATAAATACCGCTAGAGCATTAGTAAGCCCAAATGACATTACCAACAACTCATAATGTCAGTATATAAGGCATACTCAACCATAAGATTACTAGCAACGAATCTGTAATCTGATCACCAACTACATATCACCAAATCCATAATTATCACACCTGACACTCACTATGTCACCATTAATGACAAACCCAAATAATAGATCATCAAAACAAATATCCACTAATAGATCATAAAAATAGCTATTAACTAATAGATAATTAGAAAACCACATAACTCAACATTTACTCCAATAAATCATTAGAAATCCACATATCACAATATCTAATCTCACAATATCCCTCAACCTCAATCAAACATGATAATTTTCCTGTAGAAAATTCTCATCTTGGTGTACTATTAAGATGAATAAATATATCACAATCCCATATAAGATATATGACTATTGAAATCCAAGGGATATCCCTTGACTTCCTGACTGATAATCAACAACTCTCCAAGTGGTAGTAGATATACGATTAATCCAAAAGATGAGTATAAAAACTCTACTAATTTCATCCATAATTATCCAAAGAGTATACCAAATCTCATCCTTCAGATACTCAAATATCCACCATAAGGGAATGACAATTCAAAATCTAAAGGGTCATTCAATCTCCTGACTAAGAGTCTACTCATCAAAGAATATCCCCACAAATCTCATAATCATACCCGTTTAATGTCCTCCGGCTAATATCGACAAGAGATCGAACACTCCAATCTAAATTATAAACTTCAAGACCTTGGTAAAATGATCATGTGGTCAAGGTCCCGAGCTACTCAAGGGAGACAATGTTAGTTGAGTCAACTAACCATTGTCTTATAACACATCATACTATGATTGTTCCACCTAAAGTTCTGTAACCTTTTGTGACGAGCAATGCATACAAGGGTAGAGATATACTATCAACAAATAGCTAACCGACATAACTGTCGATTGGTGCTCTGTTCCTCACAAATCATCATAAAATATTTCCACTCGATGACGATGAAACTTTCTAGGTGTTAATCAACTAACACTACCTTTGTATTACTGTGGGTCATAAATCCCTAGATACCATCAAGGATATCCGTAATCGGTCCATGAGTCAGGATCCCTCATGGATCGGCATTAGGTGAATCGACTGATCATCACCTTATAATCCATCATGCTACTGGAAGAGGTAGTAAAGTACTCGCTCTCAAAACACCTCAACGTAATCACCAAATGATGCCTTGATCTCAAAAATCATCATCTGCTTCTTTCTTCACGTGATGCCTTGTCACATAAAAGATAAGCAGCTAACTACACCTTTTCTTACGCCCGTATAAATTATATATCCAAATGTACTCACCAATTCATACGGCCATGAAATGGTTGTATCTTCTAAGTGTTAAGCAAGTAGCTTTACGCCTTTCCACATGAGTGCAGGTATCCCATCTGAATGTACCTACTAAGTCATCCTACCAAGTACAGATGATCCAGGGTCAAAACCCACATGGAATAGGATACGTCGATCCTTTATAGGTTGACCAAGTCGACAATGGTATATGGCTAATTCAGTCCTCTCTACCTTGGTACAAGTCATGTACCCAAATGTGACTAAAAATCTCTAACCAAGCACGAGTATCCTAAAAATTCAAAATCTCTATAAAAATAGAGTAAGTCATTTCCCTACTGATCGAACCAACAAAATAGATCGGTCATCAACAACTAGTCCAATAAGAGTACATCAATCCTCCACAAAAGTAACTAAGGTAAATCAATTCACAACTACCCAAGTCAATGAGGGTAAATCAATCCTCTATAGACAGAACCAAAGAGAATATAAATTAATCCTCTATAGACTAAGTCAACATGATTATTACTGCTAGTATGATATGACGAATCCCCTAAGACTGTTATCCTTAATTTCTAGTAGGGTCGACCGTGATCAGTGGTTGACCCATCACATGAAATATATGCTACAAATAACTAGACAAGTACTAAAAGAGTACTAACACATCATAACTAACTATCATATATAACCATATAAGTAATAAAAGAAGTGCATGATAACAATAACAAACATACCTCCAATACCTTGTAGATGTCCTACTACTGCCTGATCCCAAAACCTGAAAAGTCACATCGAGAAAACCAAAACACAAAATCCAGAACACAAAAAATAGGTATCATAAACCTGCTCTGATACCAAATAAATTGTCACGCCCTAAAGGAGTGCCTGCCAGAGACAAATTCGGCAGCATCTCCCATGTATCGATGACAATCTGAAGCATATATACATCAATAACAAAATACATCAGCCCACACGGTTGAAATATACACAACCACGCAGTTATATATATATATTAAACAACCCACACAGTTGTACTACAAACACAACCACATAGTTATGTTGGTCCCTTTGGAGGCCGGCAAGAGGGGAGGGGTGAATTGCCCTACAAAATTAAACTCGAACCTTTCTCGGATTTTCAACTATATAACATAAACACTTGTAATAAAAAGTAGAGACTAAGTAAAGAAATCATACACCAGAGATTTACTTGGTTTGTAATCAGAGGATTGCTAATCCAACGAAAGTAAGCGCACTATGATCTCCTCTAGGCGGAGAAGCCTCTTTACAACGTTGACAGCACAAATGAAAAGAATACAACTGAAAGCAGAGAAAGAATTGATTACAAGTGAGTTAAACTGAATGTGCAGACCAGTACTATATTTATAGTACTGGTCCGGGCGCCTAGAAGGAGTTCCGGGCGCCCTGGAGGATATCCCCCAACGATCGGATCGCGTTTGACGCGATCACAGTCAAAAGTCACCAGCGCCCGAGGTTACAGGCGCCGGACCCTCAATAGTGCGGGCGCCGAATGATTCGCGCGGACTTAAGTCAACTTTGTTGACTTTTGTGGTCCGATTCTACTACTCCGGTTTAGCTCGTTTGCTCCGGCTCCGTTAGCTTGGGTGATCTCGGCCTTCCGGAATAGGGCTCACCCGAACCCATGTTCCGGCCTTCTCCTCGAGCAGCCTTCCTTCCACGCTCTTATCGTCCACCGGTGTACTCTTCCGCGGACACCTCGTCCCTCAGACGCACCGAGCCCGTCGGCTCTCTCCCGTGTCGTCCTTCTCGCTAGCCGCGTCTTCCGCTAGACTTCCTGTGTTCCTAAGCTCTGCACACTTAGGCACAAGGGTTAAACAAACGCAGGACCTAACTTAGCTTGTTTGATCACATCAAAACACCTTGGGGTTCCAACAATCTCCCCCTTTTTGATGTGAGCAACCCAAGTTAAGTTAGGGTAACCATATGCAATAAAAACAATTTTATTTTCCAATAAGTCCAAAATATTTTTCAATTGAAAATTTATAGTATCTCCCCCTAGACTTAACATACTTCTCCCCCTTTGATCACATAAAAATTGGGGTGATAAACAAGTCTAAGGTAAATTCAAACACTTTTCAGATAAAAACAGTCACAAGTGTTTATAGAAAAAATTTGAAGTTTGAAACTTATCTCAACATTCCCAAAAAAATTTCTAAGTCAATATACAGAAAAAAATTTTAAGTTATTTTTCATAAAAGATTTCTAAGGCAATTTCCAAAGAAAAATGTCTAATACAATATTCATAGAAAAATTCCTAAGTTAAAAAATATCTAAGTCAATAATTTTCAGAAATTTTTTAAGTCAATTAAAAAAAATTATTTTAAAAAAATCCTTTTTTTTATTTATAAATTAATTTTAAATATTTTCTAACACAAATTGAATAACTCTTTTAAAGCATTAGGTAAATTAAATTAATGTTTTTTCAGTTAGTCAATTAAACTTTTCATTTCGATACTTGGCTTCCAGGTCGTGGCGAGGCACTAGGCCTTCTTGGTTATTGGAGCAACAACCACTTCCTTAGACAAAGCCTCATAATGAAATTAGTCGTTTAATTTCCTTGCTGAAAATGCTAAGTCTAATTTTAGATTAAACAGGTTTTTGGAACCCAGTAGAGATTCCTACCTACAGGGTTAACCAAGTATTTCCTAGGTACATAGATTTTTGATATATTTCTAATTTGACTTTGATGAAATCTATAATACCAATTTAAACCTCTATAATTTCTAAAAGTAGAAATATTTGAACTTTTATATTTTTCAATCTTTCTATTTCTTCTTTTAGTTTTTCATTTTCAATTTTCAATTTATCAAAATCCTCTATAAGACATGATTTTGCTAAAATTCTTTTTGTTTCCAAAATTTTATTTTTTAATTTGATATTTTCATTTTCTAATTTATACATGGATTTCGTCATTGCCTTAATGCCAGAAAAAAGTTGATCAGGGGGTAAGAGGCATACCTCACTTACCATGTCGGACTTGAAGCCTGAATCTCCCCCTGCTTCACTGCTTTCATCCGAGGTCACTCCCCCTTCATCGATGCTAGGTTCTGATATACTTTGTCTATCGTAGCTTGCCATTAGTGCTATTCCGGCATATTCTTGAGCTTCTGTTTCGGATGAAGAAGTGTCGTCCCAAGTTGCTTTTAGGTTGTGTTTCTTGGGAGACTTCCTTTTGGCCTTTTTGAGTTCTGGGCAGTCTTCTCTTAGGTGTCCCTCCTTCTGACACTGGTAGCACCGCACCTTTCTTCCACCTTTTTTATTCCTTTTATTCTGCATTTTAAATTTATTAGATCTAAAAAACTTTTTAAAATTTCTTACCATGTATGCTTCTTGATCGTCTTCGGAGTCTGACTCGAGTTCATCCTTCTGGGTTACGTTCAGCGCCATAGTCTGGGTTGTATCCTTTGTCGTTCCTGCATACCTGGTTTCATGCAATTCAAGAGTAGAAAATAACTCTTCTAAAGTGCTTACCTCCAGGTCTTTTGAGATGTAGTAGGCGTCGACGATTGATGTCCATTCCGGAGTTCTTGGAAACGCGTTGAGCGCGTAGCGTATAGTGTCCCGGTTTGTTATCGTTTCACCGAGGTTCTCGAGACCAGTAACTAGTTCTTTTACCTTTGCGTGTAAACCGGCTACTTTCTCACCTTTCTCCAGACGGATGTTCATCAGTTTGTTGCGGAGGATGTCCCTTCTAGCGAGCTTTGCTTCGGACGTGCCTTCGTGGAGTTCCAAGAACTTCTCCCAAAGTTCTTTAGCAGATGAATAGTTTCCGATGCGGTTGACCTCTTGAGGCGGTAACACGCTCAGCAGGTGATGTTCCGCACGACTGTTTGCTACTGACTCATTCTGCTCCTTCTTTGTCCAATCGCTCTCTTCTTTTTCTTTTCCATCTTTATCTATTGGAGCTACAAAACTATATTTCATGATAAACCGAATTTCAAAATCTGTTTTTAGGAATACCTTCATACGACGCTTCCAGTCTGCGAAGTTCCCCTTGAATTTTGGTGGAACAATGCTTGGTCCGGCCATCTTTGTTGCTTCGATCGGCGGTTAGTCCTTCTGAAGCGTACTCGGCTCTGATACCACTTGTTGGTCCCTTTGGAGGCCGGCAAGAGGGGAGGGGTGAATTGCCCTACAAAATTAAACTCGAACCTTTCTCAGATTTTCAACTATATAACATAAACACTTGTAATAAAAAGTAGAGACTAAGTAAAGAAATCATACACCAGAGATTTACTTGGTTTGTAATCAGAGGATTGCCAATCCAAGGAAAGTAAGCGCACTATGATCTCCTCTAGGCGGAGAAGCCTCTTTACAACGTTGACAGCACAAATGAAAAGAATACAACTGAAAGCAGAGAAAGAATTGATTACAAGTGAGTTAAACTGAATGTGCAGACCAGTACTATATTTATAGTACTGGTCCGGGTGCCTGGAAGGAGTTCCGGGCGCCCTGGAGGGGATAAAATTCTATCCCCAACGATCAGATCGCGTTTGACGCGATCCTGGTCAAAAAGTCAGCTCCGGGCGCCCGGACCCTCAATAGTGCCCGGGGCGCCCGGAATGATTCCGGGCGCCCGGACCCCTTAAGTCAACTTTGTTGACTTTTTGTGGTCCGATTCTACTACTCCGGTTTAGCTCGTTTCGGTCCGGGTCTGTTCGCTCCGGCTCCGTTAGCTTGGGTGATCTCGGCCTTCTGGAATAGGGCTCACCCGAACCCATGTTCCGGCCTTCTCCTCGAGCAGCCTTCCTTCCCGGTTTCTCATCCCTCGAGCGCCGCGCACGCTCTTCTCGTCCACCGGTGTACTCTTCCGCGGACACCTCGTCCCTCAGACGCACCGAGCCCGTCGGCTCTCTCCCGTGCCGTCCTTCTCGCTAGCCGCGTCTTCCGCTCGACTTCCTGTGTTCCTAAGCTCCTGCACACTTAGACACAAGGGTTAAACAAACGCAGGACCTAACTTAGCTTGTTTGATCACATCAAAACACCTTGGGGTTCCAACAAGTTATATATAAAACATCCCACTTGGCTGTACTAAAATCACAACGGAAAAATAAACAGAAAGCCCATACAACCAAAACAACACAATGTGTGTCGGCACATCTTAAACACAAATACAATACCAAAATCAAAGAAAATAGCCACATGGCTAAACACCAATACAATGGTAAAACATTAAAGAATATATAAAAGAAATCAAAAGCGAAGTAAAACCATCTTATGATGTGATGAGGGATCGGCAGACAAGATTCCCTAAGCGACACAACATATCTATGCGCTAAACTGAAAACAATTGGAAAAATAAAGGGTAGTGAGTTCAACAACTCAGCGGGAATCAGGCGGACATGCATAGTAAAATATAACTACCAATAATAATCATGCGTTATAGTTTCCCGAACAATAATAAGAAATGTGAACTGAAAATGCTGAAGAAACTATACTCACCAGGACCTCCTATCCGGATATAAGGGTCGTTAGACATGACACAAAATGTCTCCTATATGCATGCCAATCATATGCAACCACCAAAAATGCAGCATACAAAATGCAGCAACTACAAACAATAAATGCAATCTATGCATATGATGTAAATATGATATGGTCACCCCTGACGCCAGTCAGCCATCTCACACGTGATGGTGAGACTGATTAGGTAGGGCTATGACAACTGTGCACTCTGACATCACTACTCTTGAGTGACCGAGTGGACAGGATGATGTCAGAGTACACCTATCCTCCTACCCCAAACATAGTGGGGGAGCTTAAGCTCTCATCTCCCTGTATCATGGTCAAGGGGAGGGATCCCTGCCCGCTACACACTGCAGTCATTCCTACCTATGAGAGGACCAGCGGAGCCCTGACAGAGCAAATTGTAAAACACACCTTGCCTGAAATACCACTAACCCATAAGTGGTTGTGTGTGCGCAGGTCATGTAATTTACGATGTGCTCAACAACAATGGAGTCGATAATCTCTCAGCATTCAATCATGCAAGATAGTGCATAACACTACAGCATGTAAATCCTAACACCTCCATAATATATACCAAAAAGGTAAAGAAATCCAACAATGATTTAAGTATCATAAACTAGGTACACATGTCAGGTATGTCTAGTAACTAGTCCTGTACACAGTAAAGAAATGTATGTCACTACTTATATGATCATAAGTACACATGGCAAGAACAAAAGAATATAAGTCTAAATGCATAACAGATAATAACAAACAATGGCATGCTATAGCTATCAAGTAGTGACATACCAATGGTAGCTAAACACAACCATTACTATTAGCTATAAATTACTACGTATATCATAATGACAATATCAAAAGAGATAAGTCAAAGGTACCCGCCTCAAATTGAAAATCGTATCAAACCAATCCCATGTCGAGACGCTCGCCTCGAATCAAAGTCTTGCGATCACATAATGTATTTAGCTAATACATATGTAGCAAATAGCTAAATTAAATCCCCAACCTAATTAGGGAAACCCCTAATCAAATTAATTAACCTAATTCATTAATCCAATTAGGTTTAACTCAATCCACAATTCCTTCACTTAAATCCTACACAAATCAACACATCATTTACTCCATGTCTTAAATCAACTAGGCATCAAGAACTAATTAATCTCTTTCAGAATCCATCACAACATTAGAATTGATATCCATAACTCTTCCAAAATCAAATTGCATTAGATCAATGCATAACCCATTAAACAAACTTACCCAAATCCAAAGACTTCGATGTTGACTCAGCCGGAGGAGCTTGCTACCGGGATTCATGGCCGGAGTTATAGTGTAGCCGTGGATCTCCACACAAATCCTAAAACACAAACAACACCTCCATATCTGAATTCCAACTTCCAATCGGAAGTAGCATAAGCCAAATAAGCTTAGTTTAAGAGATTTGTTACCCCTCTTTCCTCTCTGGTGGTTCCCTACAGCTGGAGTAGCACTGATTAGGGTTGGCCGCTGTCGGATCTAGTTGTTGGCCATAGTGGAGTGGAGAAAATGAGATCTAAAGAAACACAAGTCTAAGGATTGACTCAAATGAAGGAAACAATAGTGCACAAAGAGACTGACCCTCTCGTGATGGCTGATGGCATCGGCGTCACCATGCTGGCCTCACACGAAGTGGCGACAGTGAGGTGGCTAGGATCTGGTGGCAGCGATCGAGCAGCAACAATCAGGCAGAAGAGAATGCAGGAGAGGGGAGGTCAAGGCTAGGGCTCAGCCTTTCCCCTTGGCTGAAGATCTATTCGTGTGGAGTGACGACCCGAGGAGGAAGATGACCCAACAGCCTCCAGGGATCAACGAAGGAGAAAGGTTGCTCGACGCTGACGATTGAGTGGTGGCAGTGATCAATTGGGGTGATATAGCATAATCACGTAAGAGGGAGAGACTCAGCGACAACATATCCCTCCTGGCCAATTGCATCGATTGCAGGCAGCGCCGACGTCTCATAGGTTGGAGCGGCACGGCGATTGAAGCCCGACATCGGGCTGTGATAGTCAGCGGTGAGATGATGGAAAGGATCGGAGAAGGAGGAGATAACGAAGAGGGAAAACGAAGAGATCGGTGAAGAGGCGAGGCGGTAGCTTGGTGGAGACGAAGGGGAACGGGCAGAGAAGGAAGCTAGGGCACGGGTAAGAAACGAAGGAAAAGAAAAATCAAAGAAATATTTAAGAAATTAAACATTTCCTCATTCAAATAGGGTAACTTAAGCAGGTTTTGCCCTAACCCAATAATTTATCCCCCTAACATACGTCATACGAGCTCCAAAAAATTCTTCGAAAATTTCTAAAAATTCCTAAAATTTTTGTTAAGGTTATTTCTCAAATAACCTTATTATTTTATTTCTTATTTGGGTGCCGTATTTTATAATAGATATGTCTGTGAAGTTCTTACTGTAGCACGAGTGCAAGTTTCCTTCGATTTAAGGTATACAAGTCATCTTGGTCATGGAGACTTATACTTTGACATCTTAAGCAAGCATCTCATTGAGATGTGGACCCAGGATGATTGGGTATAAGTTGAAGGCATCCCGCATGCAAAACCCGACCTTTAGATACATGCACCGAGTGATGAGCAAAATAATCTTTGGTCGAGGAGATAGTGACGGGGTGATTAAAAAGAGTGAACTCTATTGTCTTTGGGCAATGTTGAAGAAAGTTGATTTTGATTCCGGGTTCCATTTCGTGCAAACCTTAGTAAGGGCAGCTAGGGCATCTTCGGGGGCAATTGTGCTTGGTGGATTGATTACTCCAATAGCACATAATTTTGGTTGTGAGCTTGATGGACTAGAGGTTATTCATGGCAATGACAAGATCGACATCGATTCTTGTCTTGCAATGAAGATGATTTGTTGGGATGAGAATGAGTTTGCCTTCCCTAGGGCCTTTGGTTTCCCTCTACCCCTTCCTTATCCCGAGCGCACTTCAGTTCGCAATCCTGCAAATTGGGTGATCACTAATCTAGCCCCCGAGAAAGTGCCTCCCATAGTAGAAGAACTCGAGTACCACCACGAACCCTCGCCATTAGGTTTCCCGCAGCCTTCCAGACATCCGGATCCTCCTAGACACTCTTTTGCCTATGGCACGGGACCCTTTAGTTTTGATTTTTCTAACTTCCGTACCTCATTAGAATCTCTTCACGAGAAGCACAATGCCCAACAACAGTTGTTTGAGGGTCGCTTCAAGCTTTCTGACGGCCAATTTAGGGAGGTTTGAGATCATTTTCAGTTCACTAGAGACTTCCATAGTCAGGTGACGGGGTTCGTACAAGATTATGAGGTGGACCAGGAGAGAATGAGGAACTTTATGGATGATATGAATATCACTCGACAGCAAGTAGACGCTTTGTATCAATATCATCAGCACATAGGCCATCTCCCTGGTTTCCCTAGATTTCCCCCGAGGCCACATCAAGGACCTCCTTATCCCCCACCCCCGCCACCATATTGATTTCATCGAGGCGATGAAAAGTTTAAGTCTAGGGGGTGTTGTTGCACAACCTAAGTCTGGTTGAGAGTCTTTCTTTTATTTTTGCATATGTTTTTTTTCTTTCTTTTATCAGTTTAGTTTAGTTTTATCTATTTGCATTTTATTTGTTTCTGTTTGCACATTAGTTGAGAACATCAACCGTCTACTTCTTTGGCCACTTATCCAATAGCAAAATGTTTAGCATTTTATTAGTTCATGAATGGTCTAGATAGTGTTAGTGTGTTTAGTGTATCTCCTTTTTCTATCTTTAGTAGGCATGAAATAAGCTAAGTATTGTACGGAGTTCGGTATAAGTTTTTGGCCAAACCTTAAGGACTTATTTTCACTACACTTAAGCACTTAAGCTTAAATGGTAGACATACTTTTGAAATAGTTATGATTCATCCAAACTGTTTAGTACTTGTGTTGCCATGGTGATTCCTTATTTACATTTTGGTTACTGGATAACCTCGGATCATGGAAGCTCATTTGGAAAAATCTAAATCCCAACATATGCATCGCATGTGTAATAAATGCTACTCTATAACTCTATATATATATAATAATAATAATAATAATAATAATAATAATAAGGGATAAAAAACAGTCGTCGTGAGTGGAAACTAACAATTCACCCCTTTGAGACCGAGTTAGGTTACTGGAGAAATAAATGTTACGTTTCTCTTGATTCTGAGAAGTACCCTTTGAGACCTTGTGTAATTTAAGGAAAATGAACCAAGTGTGTGGGGCAGGTATGTGTCTATCACCGGGAACATTAGGACCTCAATTGTTTGACGACTTAACTAGGACAGAGAATGGAAACTTGAAGAGCTAGAGCTACTTACTGCACCGAGCATAGAGGACTTATGTTTAGGCCATACTTAGGTTACTCCACTGTCATGCTTATCAGTGAAGCTAGATGATAGAGTTAGGCGAATGCACTAAGGATTATGAAACACTACAGGATTTCATGAACATAGTTTGTAGCATTTTGCTTGAGGACAAGCAAAGGTTCAAGTCTGGGGGTGTGATGTGCGTAAATATTATGATCTTCTACGCATGTTTTAGCGCACATTCACTTGACTTATGCACATATATTCTTCACATGATCGCATCTTTTATCTTGTATTAATCATTTCTATTGTTTTTTTCAGATATCTGCTATTTGTTTGGTTTTATGTTGATAGGAAAGATTTTCGGAGCATGAACGGAGAGTATTGATACACTGGAACCAACCAGACAATACGGTCGTGCGACCCTGCACGGCCGTGTGGCCAAACAAGAGAGGAATAGCACACGGCCGTGCAATCCTGCATGGTCGTGCGACCAAAACAGTAGCCAGTCAGCACACGGCCGTGCAGGCAGAGAAGGAGACTTGCACGGCCGTGCACCCCTGCACGGCCGTGCCCCAGGAGACAGAGCCCAAGGGCTACACGGTTGTGCGACCCTGCACGACCGTGCAGCCACACACAGAACCGGAGAAGGGCACGGTCGTGCCACCCTTACACGCCTGTGCCGCCGCGGCCAAACCCTAAGGCTATATAAGGGTTTTAACCCTTTTTGCCAAAGGAGAGGCGAGCCGTCAGGGAGAAAAAGATCTTGGAGCAATTCTACGCTGCTTTGGACTGCCGTTCAGTGAACTTCCACCACCACATCGACACCAGAAGCTGAGAGTTGGATCCAAAGGCCACTCTTCGACACCCGATAAGCATATTCCTTCTTACTTGCTGAGAATTGTGTGTTTGTCTATACTATGTTTTCGGATATCTCTCTAGCATTCATGGAGTAGATCCCTTGTTCTGGGATTAGGGAGTAGTCGTGGTACGGATTGATGTAAAACTCGAATTGTGTTTATACTTGTTGGATGAACTTTCATGCTTTGTTTCAATTGTTAATTGCTTACTTTTGAATGAGAAGAACTTGTCATCCTTGTAGAGGATTACCTCTAGATCATACACCCGAGGGGCCCTAGTGACAGGGTTAACCCGTTCACGAACATCTAGGATAGCTCCTTGAGAGGAAGGCAGATTCTCCCTAAGGGAGTGAGAGACCAGGCTTAGCTTTACTCACTATTCTTAATCTACCAGTTAGATTTATGTCCTTGTTCGCTCTCCGGAAGTGTATGGAAATGTCGCAAGTAATATAAAAGATTATCGTATCCACAGGGACTTGAATAAGCACTAGAAATGTTTCAACACAAGTTAGCCAAACAACTAATCAATTGGTTTCCTAAAGCTAAATGTAACTATTGAAAAGTAAACATAGAAATGAAAGATCAACAAACAAGATTATGGGTTTTGATAAAGGAATGTTCTAGGAGTTTTGGTTTCTTTGTAAGATTCCTCAATGTAAATGATCTACCAAATCCTATTTCTCAATTGTCCAACATTTATAGAAGGTTGTCAGTTCTCTCTTACAATAGACAACCGACCTAGGACTGTAATCTATACCTAAATGTGATCAATTACATATGAACTTATGTTGTCCTTACACGGGCATGTTCCTATCACGAAGATCCCTCGGATTATCAACACAAAGATCATACTTCTCAACCCCATAAGATATAAAGATTAATCCCTAAATCTATCCTACCCTCTTGAATTATCCTATTTCCCCCCTAAAGTTCATCCCTCAAACGTCCTTACACGGGCTTGCACCTTACGCGTGCTTCCCTCGGAAAATCGAGTGAGAGATAATCTCTACAAGATCCACAAGACATTTAAACAATCAATCAAGAATGTGAATTAGGTCCAAATCACAACAATACATCCAAGATCTAATTGATACAAATAGGGAAAAATCATAGAAACAAGGAAATCGAAAATCCACAAGAGTTTACATCAATTCATCATACAAATACTCCCTCCATCCTAAAATAAAGAGATCTACTCCATGAATCGAAGAGAGAAATCCGAAAATACAAAGATTACAAGCATTTCTTGATCCCCCAATCCAAGAAGAGGAGAGAAAGAAAACTTATCTAAGATGAACCTTGGTCTTCGGATCCAATCCACGCTCCTGGAGTCGATTCTGTTGAAGATCCTCCTTTAGATCGCCCAGAAATCCTCCCAATATTGAGAGGAAACACCCAAATCTCGCTTTCCCCCCCAAGAGGGAGAAGATCCCCTTTCAAATCTTGAAGAAGGGGTTAAATAGAGGTGAAGTTTGGGCGCCACACGGCCCCGTGGCACGGCCGTGTGAGGTTCACACGACCCTGCCCACTCTCCTCTCTGCCAGCCTTGCACGGCCATGTGTGAGACACGACCGTGGCAAACATCCCCAATAGCCCCTTTACACGACCGTGTAGATCTACACGGCCTGAACTATCTTAGCCTCTGAAAATCTGGCACGGCCGTGTGATACACACGGCCTGCTTCCTTCCTTGCCACTAAGAACCTCACACGGCCGTGTGAGACACACGACCGAGGCTTCTCCTTGCTCTGGACAACTCACATGGCCGTGTGGTGCACACGGCCTAGGCTCCTTCTCAATCTGGGTTCTTCAAATCCTTGCACGGTCGTGTGAGGTTCACACGGCCATGACCTCTTCGTTTCTTGCTGCAGCCTTCTGGCCCGTGATCTCCACACGGCCCGGGCAACCCCAGAGCAGGGCAGTGTGTGGTCAGGTAGGGCACCTTCTTCCCTTTGCTTTGCTCACAGGTTTGGATTCAAACATGAAATCTTCACCAATTCCGACTCCTGTGTATAGAAAATGCACAAAAGCAGATCTCCGAACAAAGAGAGTAAATATGCTAAAAAGGAAAGTTGAAAGTACGAAAATGCATAGATCAAGCATGCTCAAAGTATGTGAATGTGCATCAAAACATGCATAAAAGTGTATACAATCTACGCACATCACACCCCCAGTCTTAAACCTTTGCTTGTCCTCAAGCAAAATGCTGCAATCTACATTCATATGTTCTACAACACATTCATAAACCATAATGTACATTCCTAACTCTATCAAAAAGTTTCACTAACAAGCATGATCGTGAAAACAAAGTCAAGTATGGCTCAAGCATAAGTATCTTGTGCACAGTGCAAAGACAACTCAAAACTCTTCAAGTTTCAATCTATGTCCTAGTCAAGTCGTCATCAAATTTGAATTCCTAATGTTTCAAGTGATGGACAAGTAACCAGTGATAGACACTTACTTGCCAAACACTTGGTTCATATTTCTCAATCAACCCATGGTCTCAAAGGCGTGCTCAATCTCAAGAGAAGCTAAGCAGTCATTTCCCCAGTAACCCAACTCGGTCTCAAAGGGGTGACTTGCTAGATTCCACTCATGACAATTATTTTTTTATATCCCATATTCACTTTTTTTTCCATTATTTTTTTTTTCAATTTTTTCCATAAGCATTTGCATTGTGCAAATCTTATTTCACAAGTGTACTTTTAGCACAAATGTTGGGATATTTTGATTTTTCCAAATGAGCTTGCATGAGTTGAGCCTCATCCAGTAACCAAAATGAAGTAAGAAAAATCACCATGGAAACCAAGTACTAAACAAACAAGATGAATCATGACTATTTCAATGATATCAACCATTCAAGCATCAAGTCAAAGTGTAGTGAAAGTAAGATTCTTATGGTCAAGCCAAGACTAAAACTTATCTCCAAAGATACTTAGCTTATTTCATGCTACTCAAAATAGAGAAAAGAGGTACACTAGGCATACTACTAGCATCATTTACAACATCATGAATCTAGATAATGAATGTGCTAACATTTTATCTTGAAGACAAGAAAGCATATAAGTGAAGTTTGATGTTCTCAAGATGTATGCCACAATATTTCAAAAGATAATCAAATGTCTAACAAAACAAACACTCAAGCAAGACAATCAAAATAGAATGCAAAACAAAAGCTAGACATGCAGAAAACAAGAAAACAAGCAAAAACTGAAAACTAAAACGCAAAAAGAAATCAGGTTTGACAGCCCCCCCCCCCAGACTCAAACTTTTCATCGTCCCGATGAAATCAATATGGTGGAGGTGGAGCTAGAGGGGGACGAGGAAAAGGGTGCCTACGACGTGGCTGACCAACGAGAAAACTAGGGAAACCTGGAGTTTCACTCAGGATTATATGATACTCAAACAAAGCATCTACTTGTTGGCTAGTGACACTCATGCTTTGCATAAAATCTCTCATTCTAGCTTGATCCATATCATAATCCTGAACAAATTAGGCCACTTGACCCTGAAAGTTCCTTGTGAATTTAAAGTGATCTTGTACTTCTCTAAACTGATTATCTGATAAAGAGAAGCGACCTTCCAACATTCTTCGTTGGGCATCATGCTTCTCGTGAAGCCTAGAGAAGTATGAAAATCAGAAAAGTCGAATCTGGAGGGACCCGTACCATAGGCAAAAGAATGCCTAGCAGGATCCGGATGTCCGGAAGGCTGCGGGTATCCAGATGTCGAGGGCTCAATGTGCAGCTCTGTGTCTCCGGATATAGAGGGAACATTTTCGGGGTCGACATCGGTGATTACCCAATTAGCAGGGTTGCGAATATATGTTCGTTCAGGACAAGGAAGAGGTAGAGGAAAACCATTCTTCCTAGGAAATGCAAACTCATTCTTATCCCGAACGATCATCTTCATGGCAAGACATGCATCCATGTCAATCATATCGTTGCCATGAATAACTTCTAACCCTTCTAAATCAAGTTCCAAGTTAACGGCTACTTGGGTAATCAAACCACCAAGCACTATTGATCCCGATGATGCCCTCGCAGTTCTCACTAAGGTTTGTAAGAAATGAAAACCGGAATCAAAATCAACCTTATATAACATATCCCATAAAGAATAAAGTTCTACCTTTTTGATGACTCTATCACTATCACCCCTACCAAAAATAGTTTTGCTCATAATTCTATGTAGATATCTAAAAATAGGGTTTTGCATGTGAGAAGCCTTGGCTCTAGAGGGCTCATAAGGATGATCTAATCCAGTAATTGCATTCCAAAAATGGTTCCAATTAAATCTAGAATCAAACCTTCGAGAGCTACCGGAAGACAATCCAAAACAAGTATTAAAGTCACTAAATGTCCATTGAAATTCTTGATTCATTAATCTAAAAGTTATTTTGCCAACATAATCGTCCTCATTGGTAAAATGGACATCTAACGAACTCAAAAACTCCAGAACAAGGCGAGGATAAGTTGGTAGATGTGAGTACAACATATCACTCCAATCTAAGAACCCTATCATCCAATCTATATCGTCCCTAATTCCCATCATATCTAAAATAGTTGGGTCCATATACCGAGTACACACAATCTTTCTTTTGACAAGAATTGCAAATCTAGTTATTTGATCATCATTTCTAAATACAATATTGAATTCATTGTCATTACCTTAGTCGCGTGATGTCCTCTTTCCCTTGCCTTTGACTGGTTGTTTCCCCTTGTCCATGCTTGGCCCCTTCCCTTTGTCTCCACTTGAACCACCACCTCCCTTGCGTAGTTTCTTTAAAAGATTGGACATAATGTCTAGCTTAAGTAGGGATGGGTACTATTTATGCTTAGAGAAATTAGATCTTGAGGAAATGGGTCTCAAAGAATAAGATCTTAGGTTAAGGAAATTGAGATCTTAGATCTAGGAGAAGAGAAGGATCTAGATCTAGGAAAAATTTATGAAGAAGAGAAGGGTTTAGAACTAGATCTGAGAGAACTTGGAAGAGAGGTTTGATGAAAGAGGAGTTTTGGAGAGAAAGGGGTGCAAAGATGAAGGGGGTGTGTGGGGGACACGGCCTGGATCTGGCCGTGTATAGCAGACACGGCTTGGCAGAGTTTCCCCACATGAGCCATGTAGATCTACACGACCCTATCCCTCTCCTTCTCGGGTTGAGTCACACGGCTGTGCCAATTGGCATGGCCATCTCCTTCTTCCCCAATGGTACTCATGCACGGTCGTGTCTAGGACACGGCCCCAACAGCTTCCTCCTCTAGATTCTTCACACAGCCGTGTCAGATGGCCCGGCCAGTGCAGGCTTTTGCATTGGTTCCCTTACACGGCCATGTGTAAGACACGACCGAGAAGCTTTCCTCCTCTGGATTCTTCACACGGCCGTGTCAGAGACACGGCCACATACCTTCTCTTCTCTGGAGACTCCACACGGCCGTGTCATGTAGACACGACCCAATCATCTCCACTTTCTGCACTATAAGCCTGGCCGTGTGCAGCACACGACCATGCTCTGTTTTACTCCAATTGACACTTCTCCTCTATTCTAGCTCCTCCCACACTTCCATGCCCATAAAGAAATCATGGCCAGCTAATGGAAGTGAAATTTCAACCTGAAAATAGAACAATAACCAAGTAAAAACACTACCAAAGAATAATAGAGACATGAAATGAAATTAACTAAAAAGAAACTCTTGGGTTGCCTCCCAAGAAGCGCTTGTTTAAGGTCTTTAGCTCGACCAATCTAATTACTCCTCTCTTTTCTTTGCCCTTGGAGGGCAAACATATTTGTCATTTTTGTTGGGAGGTCTCCTTCCAACATCTTCCACCACATAATTTTCTTCATTTTGTGGCCTCCCATGAGGATGAAAATTCCATTCCTCCAATTTGTAAATGCTTGTCCTGCTACAAGCATTCAAGAGAGAAGAGACATGGTTAGAGGCTTTAGATAAAACATATTCCAACCGTTCCTTACCAATCACCAAAGAAAGTTTATGATTTTTAACATCAATAATAGCTCCTGCTGTAGCAAGGAATGGTCTTCCCAATATGATCGGGATTTTCGGGTCCTCTTCCATGTCTAACACAACAAAATCGGTGGGAATTATACTCCCACCTACTTTTACCAGCACATCTTCCATAATACTCATAGGGTACCTGCATGAGTGATTAGCAAGTTGTAGTGCCATGGTAGTAAGTTTAAAGTTTTTGAGACCTAACTTATTACAAATAGAATAAGGAATGAGGCTAACACTTGCCCCCAAATTACAAAAAGCTTTTTCAATAAATTCAGTTCCTATATTGCAAGGAATATAAAAGCTTCCAGGGTCCTTCAACTTTGGGGAAGTATTCTTTCCCAAAAGAGCGCTGCATTCCTCTGTAAGTGCAATGGTCTCTATGTCTCCTTTCTTTCTCTTATTCGACATGATGTCCTTCGGGAATTTGGCAAACTTGGGCATTTGGAGAATTGCATCAATAAGTGGTACCTCCACACAAATTTCTTTTACCTTCTCCAAGAATTTTCCAAACTCTTCATCTTTCTTTAACATGATCAATCTTTGAGGAAAAGGGACTGCTATATTTTGATGGTTGAGTGGAAGAGTCTCTTCAACCTTAGTGGTACACTCCTCATCTACTTGAATCTGATTTGGTGATGGAGGAGAGAGCTCTTCTTCATTGCGCATCCCTTTTGGAGCAGTCACTTGGGGATCTCCCAAGGTCCGTCCGCTCCTAAGCTCAATTCTATTACAATGCTCCATGGAATTAACATCAGGCTTTCCTGGTAATTGTCCTGGTGCTCTAGAAGATGAGGAAGCTAGTTGGGCAATCTGACTTTCCAAAATCTTTTGATGTCTATCAGAATTATTCATTCTTTGAGTAAGCTTCAAAATGTCTTGCTTCATTTCGTTCTGAACTTGTTTCATTTCATTCTGACTGGACATAATTTCTTCAAATATCTTTACAATTTTGGACATAGGAAAGCTTTGAGAAGACTGTTGCTGAAAATTTTGTTGCCCGGATTGAAAATTTGGCCTTGCCCCCATGGATGGTCCTTGATCTTGGTTATTTCTATAAGAGAAATTAGGATGACTCTTCCATCCAGGGTTGTAGGTATTTGAGTAGAGGTTGTTCTGCCTCTGATTGTAACCTATGATTGCATCACATTGCTCTAATTGATTGATTTGTGCAGTTATAGCCCCCAATGGGCATGAGTCACTTAGTGTTAGTTAGAGCCCTAGAGCCAATCATTTGATGATTGTAAGGACTCATTGTATCATATTCTTGTATATTAATAAAGGCATTTGTTTGGTTATTATACTTATTTGTATTAGTGCCAAATAGACTAAGTATAATAGCGTCCTTGAGTAGAAGGTTCATACCTATATCAATCGATTAGTTGAATCGATAGTGAGATGATATAGGGAACACTACTCTAAATCATTCCTAGTCGAGTATTAACATTCAGGGACAATGTTAATACAATAAGACTAGCATGTAGGTCAGCTCGATGACTTGATCTCATAAGTCATGGATATAGAGATATCAAGCTGACACATGGGTATGCATTAGAGAATGTATACTGAATGACCCGCCGTGAGAAAGTATCATGGATCGTTATATGAGTGTCATATACTTTCTCATGTGGCTATTAGTATGACTATTAGTCCTTTGACCTGAAGTCACCATGGATCCCTACATAAGGAGTTATGTACTTTGGTTTCGTCAAACGTCACCCGTAACAGGGTGGACTATAAAGGCGATTACTGGGTATGTAACAAATTATGCAGAGGGATGTGAGTGATGTAGATGGGATCTATCCCTCCCATATGACGGGAGCGACATCAATATTCTTGATAGAGTTAGACCACGAAGTGCATGGCCATGCCCAAATAAGTCAACATTAGATGTTGAGCTCATTTGATCGAGTGAGTCTACTTGGAGTTCAAGATTTAGATTGATTAGAGGATGACATGGTCTATGCCTCACATTGATCAATCTAGATGTTTAGGATAGAAGGACAATGTCACATATTGTGAGGAGTCACAATTAGTAGTCACAAGGTGATGTCGGATCTCGACATTCTTGTAACTTGGGTAGTAATGATGTGTTGCTAGATACCGCTCATTACTTATGCTCCTAAATGGGTTTAGGGGCATTGCCAACGTTACAAGAACCTATAGGGTCACACACTAAGGGCAAATAGATGGAGACTAGGTTCATTTGATGAACCTAAATGATTAGGTTCATATGATGAACCAAATTGGATTAAGAGTAATCCAAAGTAGGATAATTGAGTTGGACTCAAGTTGGTTCATGTGTTAAGTGAGTCTAATTTGGACTTAGACTCATTTAATTAATTTAATTCAATGAATAGAGATTCATTAAATTAAAATTGGCTTGAACCAATGGTTAGATTAGATCAACCAAGGGATAGAAGTGGTCAAGTTTGACTTGACTTAAGTAGGAAGATGAAGAGTCAAGTTTTTGACTTGACTTTGACTTGACCAATGCCACATCATCAAGGCCTCTTCATTTGGTCAAGTTTGACTTGACCAAATGCCACCTCATGGGAGTTATCAAGAGTTGTGACTCTTGATATTCCATAGGGGTTACAAGGCTTAATGTGGTCGGCCACTTTGAGTGTGAATGCATGTTTTATTTTTCATTCAAGGCTAATTGATTTTCATCTTCTTCCTCTTGCTCACAATTCTTCTCTCCCTCTTCTCCTTCTTGCCGAGACCTTGCTTGAGTGCTAGCACACTCTAAGGTTTCTTCTCCATCTCTTGCTTGTGTGGATACAAATAGAGAAGTGTCTACTTTGACACTTTTGAGATCCGGCGAACCAAGGACAAGCGGGATTGCGAAGGGCTTCGCTACAAAGGTATAAATGGTTTATCCTTATGTAGATCTACTGTAGATTAAAGTTTTCAAACTCGTACTCGTATTTTTGTTCGGTTTTACCTTGCACGAGATCCCTGGCTTGGGCGATTCGGGATTTCTGCGACGCGAAAAGCGGTTTTCGCGGCCCGAAAAACCCAACAGTGGTATCAGAGCCACGTGCAAGGCTTGTACGAGTTTGTTTTTATTTTTATGAAAAATAAAACCTTCTGTGATTTTCTGTAAAAATTAGTTTTTTATGATTTTATGGGTAATTTTTCCGTAGAAGCGAAGCACAAGTGTCTCGGCACTTGTAGGCTTCGGCTACCGGAAAGATTTTTCCAAAACGGCTTCGTTTTGCCCCAAATCCTTTTGGGAGAGCGGGATTGGGTGCCATTAGATCGCAAAGGAGTAACTCACGATGGTTAGATCGTGGGTAGGGGTACTGCCCCTAACCCCACAAGGGGATTTGCTCCGCGATTGCACCCGAAATCGCTAAAAACGAACCCGCCGGGAAGATTTTTCCGAAACGGCAATGTCTCGGCCCAAATCGTTTTGGGACAGCGGGTTTAGGCGCTGTAGGATCGCAAAGGAACCCTCGCGATGGTTAGATCGCGGGTAGGGGCGAAGCCCCTGGGCCCCGCAAGGGGATCCGTTCCGCGATTGCGCCCGAAATCGCTAAACGGGACCGCCGGGAAATTTTATTCGTAAAAATTAATTTTAAAATTATAGAAAATTATGAAAATTATATAATTTTGAATTATATATTAATTTGTGATAGTCATGGCCCAAAGCCCAATATGATTGGTTGTGTTGTAATTCATAATACGGCCTGCGTGCCGTTGTGTGTTTGCGAGTGTTGTATTATATTCGCGACCTGCGCGTCGTGCCTTATCTTATTTTCTTGTTGTAAATTAGATCTAGACTCGAATGTAACTCGAGTTTCAAATTGTAATGTACAAATTGGAGCGGTGGAGGGTCCACACGAGACGGAGTTCCGAGGCGGGCACGAGCAACACAAGGTGGTCAAAGGGAGTAGCTTGAAGAAGCTGTTGACCCTAGGTTGACCAATTGATCTTCTCATTGGCTTGAGAAGATCGTAGTAGGGCCATGACTAAATCACAAATAGATTAATTAATTGCTTGTGTATATGATGCATATTTAATAAGTAGTTAATTAATTAGTGCCTTATGATTAGATTAGATCTAAGTCGTGCACATGATGCACCCTTGCGATTAGATTAGATCTAAGTAGTGCACAAGATGCATCCTTCGAGATTAGATTAGATCTCAATCGACTCAACTCTAATGCCTACCATGCCGTGATACCTATCACTACCTCGATCATATGTATTGTTGAATCTGCCAAAGCAGAGCAATACATATTATCTTGGTAGGATATGGAGGGACAATCTTGGTTCCGTCTATCAATGCATGGGTGAATACAAACTCAATTAGATTGAGTATTCATAGTTACTCGGTTGGATCGAGTCAACTATAGGCATTCTTCCAATAGTTGGAAAGATAGATCAATATCACATCTATATTAACTCTCGGGCGTATTAGCCAAAGCTAACTCGAGTTTTAATATAAATGCGGATATTGATTCTATAAACAAGAGTTGCATAGAGATGTAATTGGTAATCGTTACCTACCGATCATACTAAGCCTTGGGCGTATTAGCCAAAGCTAACTCAAGGGTTAGTATGATGTGGATCTTGTCCCACAAGAATTATAGAATTCAGTGGGAGCATCATTTAATTAAAGGCCTAATTAAATGTTTTAAAGAATATGATATTTATTTCTGCAAATTTTCTGTTGTAGATAACCATGACGTCAAACACGAATTCCTTCTCCCTGCGATCTGTCCTTGAGAAGGACAAGAATTTCCTGGACTGGTACAGGAACTTGAGAATAGTTCTCACCCAGGAGCGTAAGCTGTACGTTCTGGAGCAGCCCATTCCGGAGGCTCCTCCTGCCAATGCCCCGCGAGCCGACAAAGATGCTTACAAGAAGCATCAAGACGACGCATTAGATGTGTCCTGTCTAATGCTCGCGACCATGAACTTAGAGCTTCAGAAGCAACATGAGTTGATGGGCGCTTTTGATATGGTTGAGCATCTTCGCCAACTATATCAGGGACAGGCGAGGCATGAGAGATTTGAGATCTTGAAGGCACTGTATCAGTGCAAGATGTCAGACGGGGCTCCTGTAGGTCCTTATGTACTCAAGATGATTGGGTACATAGAGAACCTACAAAGACTGGGGTTCCCACTTGGCCAAGAGCTGGCCACTGACTTGATCTTGCAGTCCTTGCCCGATAGCTATAGTCAATTCGTTCTCAACTATAACATGAACGAGATTGACAAGTCACTGCCTGAGTATGTTACGAACTGCTGAGATTAACCTTAAGAAGGTTAAGCCCATTCTGATGGTCCAGAAGCACAAGGGCAAGGGCAAGCCCAAAGGTAAGGGAAAGTCCCAAACCAAGGGCAAAGGCAAGGCACTGAAGCCTAAAGGAGGGGTCGCCAAGGATGCTACCTGCTTCCATTGCGGTCAGACCGTTGGAAGAGGAAGGTATACTTGAGGATCGAAGAAGAAGCAGTGAGACTTCCACTTGGTATATATGTTATAGAAGTCAATCTATCTATTTCTACATCATGGGTATTAGATCATGGATGTGCTTCTCACATTTGTCCTAATGTAGAAATAGCAGAGCATTGGCAAAGGGCGAGGTGGACCTACGGTAGGCAATGGAGCACGGGTTCTGCTGTTGCTGTAGGAACTTATCAGCTATCTCGCCCTCTGGGCTTGTATTAGATTTAGATGATTGTTGTTATGCTCTGCTCTTACTAAGAACATAGTTTGGTTCTTGTTTAGACAAGAAAGGATACCCTTTATAATAAAA
Organism: Zingiber officinale; assembly: GCF_018446385.1. NCBI lineage: Eukaryota > Viridiplantae > Streptophyta > Magnoliopsida > Zingiberales > Zingiberaceae > Zingiber > Zingiber officinale. The sequence continues at coordinate 47,502,462 of NC_055996.1, read as the reverse complement.
GACAAATGTTGTTACATTTATTTAAAAGATATGTTCTATTGTAGTGCACCACTAATAAGCGGACTCTATATTCTAGACCTTGAGAGCCCTATCTATAACATTAGTACCAAGAAGTTCAAGTCAAATGACATGAACCAAACATACCTCTGCACGCTTAGGTCATATAAATGACAAGCGCTATCCCATCTCCATAAGGATGGTTTGCTGGACTCATTTGATTTAGAATCATATGAGATATGCGAGTCATGCCTACGAGGCAAGATGACCAAGACTCCCTTTAGTGGGCACAACGAGAGAGTGACTGATTTGTTAGGACTCATACATAGTGATGTATGTGGCCCTTTCAATGTCGCTGCTAGAGGTGGTTATAGGTACTTCATCACGTTTACTGATGACTTCAGTAGATATGGTTATGTGTACTTGATGACACATAAGTCTGAATCCTTTGAAAAGTTCAAAGAATTCAAGAATGAAGTACAGAACAAGCTTGGCAAGAGTATTAATATACTTCGATCTGATCGAGGTGGAGAATACCTTAGCCATGAGTTTCGTGACTACCTAGCTGAGTGTGAGATTCTATCCGATCTCACTCCTCCTGGAACACCACAGTGGAATGGTGTATTCGAAAGGAGGAATCGTACCCTATTAGATATGGTACGATCTATGATGAGTCACACAGATCTTCCGACATATCTATGGGGATATGCTCTAGACACGGCAGCTTTCATTCTCAACCGAGTTCCATCCAAGGCCGTGATAAAGACACCATATAGGATATGGACTGGGAGAGATGCTCAGGTGTCTTTCATGAGGATTTGGGGTTGTGAGGCTTACGTACGACGTCAAGTCTCAGACAAATTAGGACCCAAATCCGACAAGTGCTATTTCATCGGATATCCCAAGGAAACTAAGGGATATTACTTCTACATTCCCAGTCAGCACAAGGTAGTTGTGGCAAAGACTGGGGTCTTTCTAGAAAGGGACTTTGTTTCTAGAAAGACTAGTGGGAGCGCGTTCGATCTTGAAGAAGTTCAAGATGCGAACAATAGCACTGATGGAAATTGAACTGGAACCACAAAGTGTTGTGGATGATGTTGTTCCACAAGGAGTTGAGGAACAACAACCAGTTCAAGTAGACATACCTCTTCGCAGATCTGATAGGGTACGTCGTCAGCCTGAGAGATACTCATTTCTCTTGTCTGACCATGATGACGTTATGCTCATAGAGGATGAGCCTACCACCTATCAGGAAGCTGTGATGAGACCAGATTTCGAGAAATGGCTAGAAGCCATGAGATCCGAGATGGAATCCATGTACACCAACCAAGTATGGACTTTGGTTGATCCACCTGAAGGGGTAAAACCCATTGGGTGTAAGTGGGTCTTTAAGAGAAAGACTGACATGGATGGACTTATCTATAAGGGTCGCTTGGTAGCTAAAGGTTTCAAGCAGATTCATGGTATTGACTATGATGAAACCTTTTCTCCAGTAGCGATGTTTAAGTCCATTCGGATCATGCTTGCTATTGCAGCCTACCATGACTATGAGATATGGCAGATGGATGTCAAAACCGCGTTTCTGAATGGAAACCTACTCGAGGATGTGTACATGACACAACCTGAGGGTTTTGTAGATCCACAGCATACTAGTAGAGTATGCAAGCTGCATAGGTCCATTTATGGACTAAAGCAAGCTTCTCGGAGCCGGAATCTTCGATTCGATGATGCAATCAAACAGTTTGGTTTCATCAAGAACGAAGATGAACCTTGTGTCTACAAGAAGGTTGTAGGGGATATAGTTGTCTTCCTCATATTGTATGTGGATGACATACTACTCATTGGGAAGGACATCCCTATGCTTCAGTCTGTCAAGACCTGGCTAGGGAGTTGCTTCTCAATGAAGGACTTAGGTGAGGCATCCCGCATTCTAGGGATTCAGATCTATAGAGATAGATCTAAGAGATTGCTTGGCCTAAGTCAGAGTATATATATTGACAAGGTACTCCTTCGGTTTGCCATGCAGAACACCAAGAAGGGATTTCTGCCGATGTCACATGGCGTGAGTCTTTCGAAGACTCAAGGTCCCTCTTCTAGAGAGGAGAGAGACCGCATGGATCAGATCCCTTATGCCTCAGCCATAGGATCGATCATGTACGCCATGCTATGTACTCGACCTGATGTCTCGTATGCTTTGAGCATGACGAGCAGATACCAGTGAAAGTCACTGGATAGCGGTCAAGAATATTCTTAAGTACTTAAGAAGAACTAAAGAATATTTCTTGATATATGGAGGCAATGATGAGCTAGCTGTAAAGGGTTACAGTGATGCTAGCTTCCAGACCGACCAGGATGACTATAGATCACAGTCGGGGTTCGTATTTTGCATTAATGGTGGTGCTATCAGCTGGAAGAGTTCGAAGCAGGATACAGTAGCTGATTCTACAACAGAAGCCGAGTACATTGCTGCATCAGAGGCAGCAAAGGAGGCAGTTTGGATCCGCAAGTTCATCACTGAACTTGGGGTGGTTCCTAGCATCGCTGACCCAGTTGAGCTCAATTGTGACAACAATGGAGCTATAGCACAGGCGAAGGAACCTCGCTCACACCAGCGGACCAAGCATATACTACGGCGCTTCCATCTCATTCGAGAGATTATCGATAGAGGAGATGTTAAGATTTGTAGAGTACCTACAGAGGCTAACATCGCAGATCCCTTGACCAAGGCTTTGGCACAGAGGAAGCATGATGGTCACACTAGGTCATTAGGCCTTAGAGCCTATACTGATTGACACTAGTGCTAGTGGGAGATTGTTAGTTAGAGCCCTAGAGCCAATCATTTGATGATTGTAAGGACTAATTGTATCATATTCTTGTATATTAATAAAGGAATTTGTTTGGTTATTATACTTATTTGTATTAGTGCCAAATAGACTAAGTATAATAGCGTCCTTGCGTAGAATGTTCATACCTATATCAATCGATTAGTTGAATCGATAGTGAGATGATATAGGGAACACTACTCTAAATCATTCCTAGTCGAGTATTAACATTCAGGGACAATGTTAATACAATAAGACTAGCATGTAGGTCAGCTCGATGACTTGATCTCACAAGTCATGGATATAGAGATATCAAGCTGACACATGGGTATGCATTAGAGAATGTATACTGAATGACCCGCCGTGAGAAAGTATCATGGATCGTTATATGAGTGTCATATACTTTCTCATGTGGCTATTAGTATGACTATTAGTCCTTTGACCTGAAGTCACCATGGATCCCTACATAAGGAGTTATGTACTTTAGTTTCGTCAAACGTCACCCGTAACAGGGTGGACTATAAAGACGATTACTGGGTATGTAACAAATTATGCAGAGGGATGTGAGTGATGTAGATGGGATCTATCCCTCCCATATGACGGGAGCGACATCAATATTCTTGATAGAGTTAGACCACGAAGTGCATGGCCATGCCCAAATGAGTCAACATTAGATGTTGAGCTCATTTGATCGAGTGAGTCTACTTGGAGTTCAAGATTTAGATTGATTAGAGGATGACACGGTCTATGCCTCACATTGATCAATCTAGATGTTTAGGATAGAAGGACAATGTCACATATTGTGAGGAGTCACAATTAGTAGTCACAAGGTGATGTCGGATCTCGACATTCTTGTAACTTGGGTAGTAATGATGTGTTGCTAGATACCGCTCATTACTTATGCTCCTAAATGGGTTTAGGGGCATTGCCAACGTTACAAGAACCTATAGGGTCACACACTAAGGGCAAATAGATGGAGACTAGGTTCATTTGATGAACCTAAATGATTAGGTTCATATGATGAACCAAATTGGATTAAGAGTAATCCAAAGTAGGATAATTGAGTTGGACTCAAGTTGGTTCATGTGTTAAGTGAGTCTAATTTGGACTTAGACTCATTTAATTAATTTAATTCAATGAATAGAGATTCATTAAATTAAAATTGGCTTGAACCAATGGTTAGATTAGATCAACCAAGGGATAGAAGTGGTCAAGTTTGACTTGACTTAAGTAGGAAGATGAAGAGTCATGTTTTTGACTTGACTTTGACTTGACCAATGCCACATCATCTAGGCCTCTTCATTTGGTCAAGTTTGACTTGACCAAATGCCACCTCATGGGAGTTATCAAGAGTTGTGACTCTTGATATTCCATGGGGGTTACAATGTTTAATGTGGCCGGCCACTTTGAGTGAAAAGTGGAATGTTTTATTTTTCATTCAAGGATAATTGATTTTCATCTTCTTCCTCTTGCTCACAATTCTTCTCTCCCTCTTCTCATTCTTGCCGAGACCTTGCTTGAGTGCTAGCACACTCTAAGGTTTCTTCTCCATCTCTTGCTTGTGTGGATACAAATAGAGAAGTGTCTACTTTGACACTTTTGAGATCCGGCGAACCAAGGACAAGCGGGATTGCGAAGGGCTTCGCTACAAAGGTATAAATGATTTATCCTTATGTAGATCTACTATAGATTAAAGTTTTCAAACTCGTACTCGTATTTTCGTTCGGTTTTACCTTGCACGAGATCCGTGACTTGGGCGATTCTGGGTTTCCGCGACGCGAAAAGCGGTTTTCGCGGCCCGAAAAACCCAACACTTAGATGTTCAGAACTTCCACATACTTCACAAGAAGCAACGATGGCATTGGCTGTGTTTGAGCTAGCTCCCATATCCTCAAATTTTTTTATAAGAGCATCCAGTTTTACAGCCAACAAGGTCACTGCATCAACATCAAATTTTCCTGATGCTTTTGTTGTTGGGTTCATACAAGAATAGCCACCACTTCTTTCATTAGCCCATTGATGGTGGTTTTGTGCTACGCTCTCGATTATCTCCTCGGCTTCATCTAAACTCTTGTTCATAAGTGCCCATCCAACAGCTGAATCAAGGGACACTTTTGTGTGATAGTTGATGCCGTTATAGAACGTGTGTGGCACTAACCATCTTTCCAAACCATGGTGTGGGCATTGTTTGAGCATGTTATTGTATCTATCCCATGCTTCAAATAAAGATTCTGAGTCCGCTTGTTTGAAGCTTGCAATAAGATTCCTCATATGAGCTGTTTTGCTAGGGGGATAAATTTTGTCAAGAAATTGTTGCTCGCATTGTTCCCATGTGGTGATGCTATTTGGAGCCAAAGAATTCAACCATTGCTTGGCTCTATCTCTCAAAGAAAACCCAAACAATAGTAGATGCACTGCTTCTGAAGGAACACCATTCATTTTCATTGTACCGCATATTTCATAGAAGACTTACAAGTGCTGATTTGGGTCTTCATGTGGTCCTCCACCAAATTGATTTTGCTGCACCATAGATATGATTACAGATTTGATCTCAAAATTATTTGCCTCAACTAAAGGCCTTGAAATACTAGATCGAAAGCCCCTAGCATAAGGTGCTGCATAATCCTTTAGTGGTCTATTTGCCATAATAGAATGTTCTTGTTCTTCTTGTTATTTTTGTAGAGTTTTTCTTCTATGAAATGTTCTGTCTATCTCAGGGTCTAAAGGAAGAATTTCTCCTGTAAAGTTAGATCTTTGCATACACAAGAACAAGGTGACAAGATATGTTTACAAAAGAAAAAGACAGAGAAAAATTAAATCAAAAGAAAACAGAGAAAAGTTAGACTAAAAATATTAGAATCCAAAATGCATAATGAAAACAAGTAAGAGAATGCAAAAAGAAAAAGAAAAAGAAAAATGTCTAGAGTAAGTCATATGCTAATCAACTAATGTTAATCGAAAATAGTCCCCTGCAACGGCACCAAAAACTTGTTCGCTCTCCGCAAGTGTACGGAAATATCGCAAGTAATATAAAAGATTATCGTATCCACAGGGACTGTTGATTAAGCACTAGTTAACTTCACATGGCGAATTATCTAGACAATCGAAAAGTGGTCTACAAATGTTAGGATAGGAAATAGAAGAGAAAAGAAAGAGAGTAAAGAGGGAGAGAATGAGCGTAGTGAATGGAGGGGAATATATACTAGGATTTCGGTTTCTTTGTGATGTTATTCAATGTAAATGGTCTACCAAATATTATTTCTCAATTGTCCATCATTTGTAGAAGGTTGCTGGTTCTCTCTTGCAATAGACAACCGGCTTAGGACTAAAATATATACCTAAATGTGATCAATTAGATATGAGCCTATGTTGTCCTTACACGGGCATGTTCCTATCACGAAGATCCCTCGGAAAATCAACATAGAAATCATTACCTCTCAACCCATAAGATATAAAGATTAACGCATAAATCTATCCTACCTTCTTGAATTATCCTGTTTCCCCCCTAAAGCTCATCCCTCAAACGTCCTTACACGGGCTTGCATCTTACGTGTGGTTCCCTCGGAAAATCGAGTGAGAGATAATCTCTATAAGATCCACAAGATATCCAAACATTCAATCAAGCATGGTGATTAGGTCCTAATCACAACAATCCACACGAGATCAAATAGATACAAAAAGGACTAAATCATAGAAATAGAAAATTAACAAATCCACAAGAGTTTACATACAATCACATTACATCAAACAAGAACAATGCATCAATAAGTCATTGAATAGAATCATGTCAAAGATCTACATAGTTTTACATCAATCATCACATCACAAATACTCCCTACATCCTAGATCTAGAGATCTACTCCATTGCTAAGGAATAACAGCCCCAAAACATATAGAAAAGCATACTTACAACCCTAGATTTGAGAGGAAGGGGAAGAAGAGATGCATGCCGATGATTCCGATGTCTTGGGGATGCCTCCTCGCTCCGGAGATGGATAGATCGCCAAATGATGGAGGAGAATGGAGCTCTAGGGTTTCCCCCTAAGGGGAGAACCCTTCCCCCAAGGAGAGGGACGAAGTCCCAGATCCAAAATCTCCCAAGATGAGTCAAAGAATGGGGATCTTGACCCTTTTATACCTCCTTCAAGTTGCCCAGGAAAATCAGGAAAATAGGGGTCCGGTAAACCAGATTTTTCACCCACTAAACCAGATTTTCTCGTGATTCACCCTGAACCAAAGTTGTATCTCTTGAAATTATCTTCAATCTGATACTTGGATCGAGCCCTGGCTCCAACCAGGCACGCCCGTGCCATTTAGCACGGTCAGACAAGTCTCCCTCTCTGTTGGACCTGAAGAAAAGTTGTAGATCTTGAAGTCAGCTACGTGTATAAAGATCATCTAAAAACTCCAACCGAGCGCAAAGTTATGGCCATTTTACGAACTCTCTGCAGTCTGCCAGAATTCAGCACAGCTCTGTTTATGGCGTGGCACGGCCCGTGTTCTTCGTCACATGGCCGTGTGAGATCCACACGGCCTCACATGGCTTCTTCTCTGGTTGAGTCACACGGCCGTGTGGCTCACACGGCCGTGACCCTTTTCTTCGCTGCAGAGGCCACACGGTCGTGTGGATTCACACTACCGTGGCATTTCTCTCCTCTGGAAACTTGGCACGGTCGTGCCATTTGGCACGGCCGTGTGTTGCTTGGCCACGGGAAGCTTAGCACGACCGTGTGGGACACACGACCGTGGCCTTCTTTACATCTAGTGCTGGAGCACGGTCGTGCCATTTGGCACGTCCAAGGCATGATATGGCCACACGCCCTTGTGGCATGCATGGCACAAGTATGAATTCTTCCGGAGTTGCTCCCGTGTGCGTTTTAGCTCCATTTTCCCTCCAAATTGCTGTTGGTTAATCCTAGGAAAACGTACCGGTTCCACTGTATAAAAATTTTTGTACAAGTGTCAAACCATTCCTTAAATAACCTATTGTGTTCTTTAGAAATTAAATCAGGAATCGCAGACGGAACTTAACATCATTGATTCCAAATTTAACTTATCTGTTCTTAATGGTTTAGATCTGAATCGCAAGCGAAACTTAACACTATTGATTCAAATCTACCTAAATTATTAATTCCATAAATATTAATTTCCAAAATTGGTTTCCAGGACTGCATGGCAAGGCACATGGCTTTCTTGGATATGGGAGCAACCATCACCGCCTAGGCAAGGCTTGCCTTTTAAGGAAAGCTAATATTTATTTCCTTAAATAACTTTAGGTTAACCAAAAAGAATAATCAAATCACAAATTCGAAAAAGAAGAAAACACAAAATCAAAAAATAAATTGATAAACTAGATCTAATTGCCTCTTGTATTGACAATTCATACAAAGAAAAATAACTAGTATGATGCAGAAGAAAAATACTAGTTATACCTTCTCTTTGTAAGCTAATGACCTCGAGATCTTCTGTCATATTCCTCGCCTCGCCTTGGACGTCATGTGGGCGACGATCCTCCAAGATGAACACCACTCAAAAGCTTCCTCCTTCTTCTTCTAAAATCCGGCCACCTCCACCACCAAGGAGAAGAGAGCAAAGGGAGAGGAAGAAGGGAGAGGGTCGGCCACACCAAGAGATCACCCAAGCAAAAGAATAAGAGTTATCTCATGAAGCCCCCTCACCCCTTTTTTTATATTACATTCCCAAGGCAAATAAGGAAAAACCTTTTACAAAAAATAAAATCATCCAAGAGTTTTTCATTTTCCCTTTTTATTTTTCCTTTTCTTTCCTCTTGATTGAATCAATCACCAATCAATGGTTATGATCAATCCTATTTGGTTTAGGATTGAATTTGGTTTAATCCTATTGGTCAGCCCTTGCTTGGGCACCAAGCAAGGTGGCCGGCCACAATTAAAAGGAAAGGAAAAATAATTTTTAAAAAATTTTACAAGAAGAAATCCTCTTATAAAATTTATAAGCTCTCTTTCCTAAAGTATGAGTTAAAAAAGGAAAGTTTCAAAAAATTAAAATCATGTTTTAAAATTTAAAAAAACTCTCTTATAAAATTTCCTTTTTTTAACATGGTGATAGAAAATTTAAATTTTAAAACTTCTTTTCCTTTTTTTTAAACCATAAGGATGGTTAAAAAAGGAAAGTTTTAAAATCTTTTAAACTCTCTATTTAAACATGTGGCCTAATTCAAATAAGGAAAGTTTTAAAAATTAAAATCTCTCTTTTAAAACTTATAGTTTTCTACAAAGAGAAGATTTTAAAAAATTCAAAACAACCCTCTCTTTTTGAATTATTATGGCCGGCCCCTACAAGCTTGGTCACCAAGCTATAGGGCCGGCCCCTTTCAAGAGGATGTGGCCGGCCATTGCTTAGTCACCAAGCAATGGTCCGGCCCCCTTCTTGGACACCAAGAAGAGCCTTACATTTGGATGGACTTGAGGCTATAATGAGGCTACGACAGGGACCTAGAGGAGAAATTGGTTTTGGCCTTCCGATGAGCTTGAGTATCTCATGTTCGCCCCGAACACACAACTCAAGTTCATCGATAATAACTCATTCCACTAGAGAGTTATTACCGCACTACCGCACCAATCCCAAATTACATTATGGGCTCCTTCTTATCATGAGTGTGTTAGTCTCCCTGTGTTTAAGATTACGAATGTCCACTAATTAAGTAAGTTACTGACAATTCACTTAATTAATATCTAGCTCCAAGAGTAGTACCACTCAACTTTATTGTCATGTCGGACTATGCCCACCTGGAGGGTTTAACATGACAATCCTTATGAGCTCCTCTTGGGGACATTCTCAACCTAGATAACTAGGACACAGATTCCTTCTATAATCAACAACACACACTATAAGTAATATCATTTCCCAACTTATCGGGCATATTGATTTATCGAGCTAAACCTCACCCTTTGATAAATCAAATAAATAAATATTAAATATATGTGCTTGTTATTATATTAGGATTAAGAGCACACACTTCCATAATAACTAAGGTTTATTTCTTTTACTAGGCCGGTACAAAAGAACATACCTAAATGATCCTACTCAATACACTTAAAGTGTATTAGTGTAATTTATTAGTCAAGATAAAATAATACTTAATTACACTACGACTATACTGATAGTTTGTTCCTTTCTATCTTAGTCGCGAGCAACTGTTTATAATTTATAGAGAATCGACAACATGATCTTCTGAGTGTGACACCACACTCCATGTTGTCTACTATATAAATTAATTGAACAATTACATTTAATAAATACAGATATTGACCAATGTGATTCTTTTATTTTAACAAATAAATGTTTACAAAAGCTAGGCTTTTAGTATACACTCCAACAATAGTGTCCTGTCAATAAAAACAAGTAAAGAGCAGATCTCCGAACAAAATATAATGGAAGTATGACATTACAATGAAATAGGGTGTAATAAACATAAATTATGTCAATGAAATACAAGTAGATGTGCGTCAAAGTATGCATAAAAGTGTATATAATCTACGCACATCAGTTCTCAAGATTTTCTGAGGTGCCCTAGTGACATGGGTAAACCGTGACAGGACTTCTTAGGACATTGCCCCATTCTGGCGCTTGAGAATACCTACTTAGCTTCCGACAATAGCAGGAATAAGGACAGCGAGAGTAAGACGAACCGAGACACATCAATACTACCACGACGAAACCGACCCCCTAGAACTCCGCATCACCAAGTGAATATTTCGACCTTGCGACCCTCGACTCTCTCCCTCGACCTTTCTTTTCCCTCAGCCTGATCAAGACTGTTGGTAGTCTAGCTAACCATAAGTGAGCGATTGCCAGTGCTTATAGCCAGTCCCTGTGGGATCGATATTTTTATTACTGACGATGAATCCGTGCACTTGCGGAAGCGTAACAATAAGACAAATAGACCATGTCCAGAACCAAGTGGGTATAAGACAAGTGAAAGGAATGAGGCGTGACTCACTATAGTTGCTGAAGGGTTTATAATTAATTCTATGATCAACTATGATTTTCTAGCTAATTGGTGATCATGATGTACTACTAGGTGCTGTTAGGATGTATACTAAAAGCCTAGCTTTTGGTATAAACATTTATCTAGAAATAAGAATCACATTGGTCAAATGACTACATTTATGATAAATGTAGTTGTTCAATTAATTTATATTGTAGATAATATGGTGTGTGGTGTCACACACAGAGGATCATGTTATCAGTACCTTATAAATTTTAAACAGTAGCTCACGACCATGATGGAAAGGAACAAACCATTGGAAGGTCATAGTGTAATTAGGTGTTAGTTTATCTTAACTATATAATTACACTGGTACACTAAGAGTGTATTGAGTAGGACCATTAGAGGTCGTTTCTTTTATACTGACTTTATAAAGGAACAAAGACCTCAGTTATTATGGAAGTGTGTGCTCTTAATCCTAATATAATAATAAGCACATATATTTGATATTTATTTCTTTAATTTATCAATGGGTGAGATTTAGTTTGATGAATCAATAAACCCGATAAGTTGGGAAATGATATCACTTATAGTGTGTGTTGTTAATTATAGAAGGAAACTGTGTCCTAGTAATCTAGGTTGAGAATGTCCCCAAGAGGAGCTCAAAAGGATTGTCATGTTAAACCATGCAGGTGGACTTAGTCCGACATGATGATGAAGTTGAGTGGTACTACTCTTGGAGCTAGATATTAATTAAGTGAGTTGTCAGTAACTTACTAAATTAGTGGACATTTGTTATCTTAAACATAGGGAGACTTACACACTCATAATAAGAAGGAGACCAAAATGTAATTTGTGATTGGTGCGGTAGTTCAATAATAGTTCTTTAGTGGAATGAATTATTATTGATAAAATTAAGTTGTGTGTTTGGGGCGAACACGGGATGCTTAATTTTATTGGGAGACCAAAACTAATTCTTCCTCTCGGTCCCTATCGTAGCCTCTTAATTATAGAGTACTATATCCACCTATACCCACCTTCTTACCCATCCCATAAGGGGTCGGCCAAGCTAGCTTGGAGACCAAGCTAGGACCGGCCAAAGTTTGGTTCATGGGTGCTTCAAGGTGGCCGACCCTAGCATGGGTTCAAGCTTGGTGTGGCCGGCCCAAATTAAAATAAAAAGGATTTTTATTTTTTAAAATTTTTCTTATGTGGATAACATGTTTTAAAAGAGAGTTTAAAAATTTAAATCTTTCCTTTTATAAGATTCTACAAAAGATTAAGAGAAGAGCTAAATCTCTTTCCTTATTTGTAGATTAAAAGATTGATTTTAATTTTGGTAAAAACTTTCCTTTTTAACCATGTTCATGATTTAAAAATAAAGTTTAAAAAAAATTAATAATTCTCTTTTATTAGTTTCTACAAAAGATTAAGAAAAGATTTGATATCTTTCCTTATTTGTAGATTAAAAGAGATTTTAATTTTTAGAGATAATTTTCTTTTTATCCACATGTTTAAAAGAAAGATTTTAATTTATTAAATTTCTTTTTTATAAACCAATCATGAAGGGATTAAATTATTGGAGAAATTTTTATAAGTTTCCGGAAACAAATTAGGAAGGTTTTAATTCTTGATTGAATTAAATTTCTTTTGATTGGAGGTTTGTTGTGTGGCCGGCCATGTTGATTAAGAAGAGGAATTTGATTTTAATTAATTAAATTTTCTTTTTCATGACAAAGGAATTAAGGAAGTTTTTATTAAAGTTTCCTTATTTGCCAAAACCAAGGATTATAAAAGAGGAGGTAGAGGAGCCTTCATGAGATGAACTTCTATTCTTTTTCTTTCGTCTCCTCTTTGGTTTTAGTGGCCGTCCCTATTTCTCTCCTCTCCTCTTGTTGGCCGAAACTCATCTCTTGGTGGAGCTTTTGTTTGTGGCCGGATCAAGGAAGGAGAGAAAGCAAGCCTCGTCTCTAGCATCCCTTGGAGCATTGGTGGTGGCCAAAATTCTTCATCCTTGGAGGAGTTTATTGTGGCCGAAATCTAGAAGAAAGAAGGAAGGTGGAAAGGTGGTTCTCATCTCGGAAGATCGTTGCCCACACAACGTCCGAGGTTAAAAGAGGAATACGGTAGAAGATCAAGAGGTCTTTCTAAAAGGTATAACTAGTATTTTTCCTTTCCGCATCATACTAGTTATTTTTGGAAATAATACCAAATACAAGAGGCATATGATTGTAGTGTTTCGAATATGTTTTTCGATGTTGTGTTCTTTTGTTTTATTTTTTCTTGTGATTTGATTGTTCTTTTCGGTTAACCTAAAGTTATTTTAGGAAATTAAATATTAGCTTTCCATAAAAGGTTTTGTCTAGTCGGTGGTGGTTGCTCCCATATCCAAGAAGGCCGTGTGCCTCGCCACGTCAGTACTGGGAACCAATTATGGAAAATAATATTTAATGGAATTAATAACTTAAGGTGATTTGGGTCGAACGTGTTAAGTTCCGCAGGAGATCCAAGTGAAAACCTAAAAGAACAAATAGATTAAGTTTTGGATCAAACGTGTTAAGTTCCGCAGGCGATCCAAAATTTAATTTAAAAGAACACATGATAGCTAGGAAAAGGTTCAGACCTTTGTACAAAATTTTTATACAGTGGAACCTCTAGGTTTTTCGGGTAGCAACCAACAATTGGTATCAGAGCTAGGGTTTTGCCTCTGTGTATTTGGTATTAGTTTAATTATGGACATGTCATACATAATTTAGGCAGGTTAATAGTAGGATGTGCTAACTTTGTGGATGCAGGATCCAACTATTATGGCTTATAGTTATTATGTGTGTGATTGGACCCTTGGACATGTCAAGGGTATTTTATTGTGTGTGCATGATTGTATTATAAAATACAGCAGGAGCTGTATTTAGTTTTATTAGGATTTTATTTTTGATTTAGTTACATGTACATTCCTTTTATCGAATATAGGATCGATGGATGTAAATTTTATTTTATGTTCGATCTAGTTTACATGTACATTCCTTCGAGGAATATAGGATCGAAATTGTAAAATTTTATTTATGTCGCGGATCGAATCTTGTAAGGCGTGGAACCTTTTGAGGACCAGAGGCACAGCGGAACAAGGAGCAAGATGGATGCGACAACTAGACCCGGTGGCAGTGGCCAAAGATGGCAGCAGCTAGGGTTGGCGACACACGGAGGACAGCAATAGATAAAAGCCATAATAGTTGAAAATTAGTTTTTCTGTTTATTGCTTTTTATGCTGAGACTGTGTGTGCTTGTTATTATGTATGTTAAGTAGACTAGCATAGTCAAAATTCCTCACTTTAAATAACTAAGTGGGAGAGGGATTTATTTTAAATAAATTCCACGGTCTCCATTACTAGTTTATAAGTGATGCAACAAACTTGCGCGTTGGCTCTGAGTGCCTTCCTCCATATCGGATGAGCTTGTTTGCGGATCACTAGATTAAACTTCCATTTTGGATGACTATAGGAAGTTAATTAAGAGCGTGTGATCTTCCCCATCAGAAGGGGCACAATCTTATTAATGGACTTAGTGTCAAGTAATGGTATACACTTAGGTACGTCTAATAGTATCCTCCCCATCGGAGTCACTGCTATTATTTGTGTGACCGAAGAAAACCAACTATTAATTTGTCAAATAAATAGGTTGACAAGATAATAAAATTAAAAACTCCTCTTACAAATGTTTGATTTTGTATACGTCCACACTATCGTGGTATACAAAATTCACGGTGTTTGAGGTAATTTTATTTGTCATAAAGATTTATTGACAAGATAATTAATGGGTAAACCCCTCCTCTTACAAATGTTTAATTTTGTATACGTCCACACTATCGTGGCATGCAAAATTCACGGTGTTTGAGGTGTTGGTGAATTTAAATAATATTGTTTGAGGAATCAATGTTATTTTAAATTCAAAAGGTTTTGACCAAATATTTGATCAAAGACAGATCAACTATTAATTTTATTCGTCATAAAGTAAAGTTGACGAGATAATAAAATTAATGGATAAAATCTCTTTTTTGATTTTGTATACGTCCACACTATCGTGGCATACAAAATTCATAGGGATTTTAAAAGAATTGATCTTGACCAAAATTTTTGTGATTCTTAGGATTTAAAATATTTGTCAATCCCCTAGTTATACTATAGAAAAGACTTAGTAGTCCCAATTGTAATGATTGTAAATAGGACTTGGATATTAAGGTAGACTGTCTTCTTAGAACTAAGAACAATTTAGGTGTATTTAATTCATTAGTTGAAACATGTCTAGTGGTGTTATCTACCAGAACCTGGAGTGTAGATACAGATGCCATTAATCATGTCTGCAATTCATTGCAGGGTTCCAGGAAACCCGACAACTAAATGAAAATAAAAACACCGTCCACATGGGCATTACTGCAAAAGTAGCAGCTGTTGCAGTGGGAGAGGTTTATTCTCTAATAGGAATAAAATATGGATTATTAGAAATTATCTTTACATACTAAGTTTAGAAAGAACCTGATTTCAGTTTCTAAACTATTATAGAATAGATATTGTGTCTATTTTGATAACAAAGTTGTTATCAAGAAAAATAGAGAAGTTATCTATTCTGGTATGTTGGTTGATAATTTATAATCCAATAACTCCCACGATGCAACAAATAAAAATTAGTAACATATCTTATAACTTTAAGAGAAAGCAACCTTCGGAAATGAACCAATTATATCATTGGCACCTAAAGCTAGGTTATATTAACTTAAGTAGGATTCATTGGTAGCTGATGAACTTTTGAGTTCATTAGTAGTGGAAATCTTTCCAACCTGCGAGTCTTACTTGGAAGGAAAAATAACCAAGAAGCTTTTAAGTCTAAGGGGTATGGAGCCAAAGATATGTTGGAATTGGTTCATTCTGATTTGTGTGATCCTATGACTATCCAGACAAAAGGTATTTTCAAATATCTCGTCTATTTTATAGACAACAATTTGAGATACGGATACATTTACTTGATGTGCCGCAAGTCTAAGTGCTTTGATTAGTTCAAAGAGTACGAGGCTGATGTGGAGAAACGTCAAAGTAAACGTATCAAGACACTACGGTAAGATCGTAGTGGCAAGTCTCTTTTTGGGAGAATTTAGGAGTCACTTATCAGAAGTAGGGATTCAATCCCAACTAACAACACTTGGTATACCCCAACAGAATGGTGTAGAAAAAGGAATGTATAAGACTCTTATGGAAATAAGTAGATTAATGATGAGTTATTTAAAAAATTACCAAATTCATTTTAAGGATATACTCTGGAAACGGAAGTGAACATAGTACCTTCCAAAGTCAGAACTCTCTACTCATAAAGAATTACTGAATAGACGTAAGCCTATTTTGAAGCATATTCGGATTCGGGTAGTCCAGCACATATGCTGAAGAGAGACAATGATAAGTTGGACAGGAATTCACTTGTTTGTGAGTTATCCTAGAGAAATGAAAGTAGGTTTATAGTCTTAAAAATCAGAAGATCATTGATAGTATCAATGACCGATTTTTAGAAAAGGACTATGTAATAAACCAAGTGCCCATAAGTAAATTTGTTCTTACGGAAATAATAAAAGACATGTCTAATATAGTACCAACTATACAAGATGAGATACCACAAGGAAACTGCAACACGTATCACAAATGATACACAATTGCAGAAAGTGCCTCATCGTAGTGGGAGGGTTGTTAGGCAACCTAAAAAGATTCATGTTTTGGGAGAATTTTTGGACTCGATCCCAGGAGGACATGAACCTGATCTTCGGACATATGACGAAGCACTCCAAGATAAAGATGCAGCATCTTGGCAAAGAGTAATGAATAATAGAATTAGAATATATGTATTCTAATAAAGTCTGGAAGCTTGTAGAACCACCAAATGGTGTAAAAGCCTTTGGGTGTAAAAAGGTCTATAATAGGAAAAGAGGGATAGACAGGAAGGTAGAAACTTTCAAAGCAAGGCTTGATGAAAAAGGAAACTTTTTCACTGGTAGCCATGCTTAAGTCTATCCGGATTCTTTTATCTATTTGGCAAGTGGATGTCAAGACAACATTCTTTAATGGAAGTCTTGAAGAAAGCATCCATATAAAGCAACCAGAAGGATTCATTGCAAAGGGCTAAGAGCATCTTGTGTGCAAGCTCAATCTGTAAAGCCCGAAAATTCTCAAAACTATATTAGAAATATAGTATGATTTTTCTGGAATTTTTAGATATTTTTCCGGAATTTTCCGAGTAGCGGAAGTAGCAAAAATAATTAGAACCGTAAAATAGCTTAGGCGGGAATCGAACCCGAGACCTATGGTTTACGGGTAAGTTTAGTAACCGGTGAACCCAGCAGGGCCGTGCTAAAAGAAAGAGGAATCAATTATATTTATATTAGAGTTGGGCCTAGTTACCCACTTAATATAAATAAGAACTTAAGTTGGGGTTTGGTTTATTTTCAAGTTGGTTCGGCAATTCCTCCTCACGAAAGCCTCACGCCACTTTCCCTCTCCAAACCCTCAACGCCGAACACCCCTTCTCCTCTTCCTCTCTCGGCGCCCAAGTCCCAAGGGCTCTCGGATCACTTTCCGGCGACGACTCCAACACGAAAGAGGTTCTTCTCCGCGAGAGGAACGCGAAGACGTGATCGGATCGTCGAGATGATCATCTCCACCGGAACTCTAGCGAATAGAATCGTAAGAAATTACGATCAAGAGGTAAGAAACCCCTCACCTGCAGTATAATAGCTCCGTTTGGATTTTCTATGCATTAGATTAGTAATATGCAGATTTTTGTTGACATGTAGGGTGTTTTAACCCTCCTCTCAGATTTAGGGATTTAGTTGAGCACCTTTAGATGGGCCGGACACGCTTACCCTCTTCAGTTGGGGTTGTAGACGTTGTCGGGTGCCTAAAGGTGACCTCCCTAATAAAGAGGAGAGTTGGGGCACACTAAGTGTTCGACAAAATAACTAGATCAGTAAAAATGCAACTTAGGCATTTTAATAGTGCAGTTAAATGCATTAGAAGCGTTTAAAACAATAAATCAGTTTATTTTAACTATATGGGGCTACGGTCCAATGGGTGGGCTCCCACAGTCGCATCTAGGTTCAGATAACCTAGCTCTAGGTTCAGATAACCTAGAAACAGCAAGTTAAAACAGTTAGCTATATTCAGTATTTTATTTTCAGTGACACTGTACTGGATCAGATATCCATTGGGTTGGACTCCCACAGTCGTCCCTAGGTTTAGATAACCTAGTTAACCCTACTAGATTCGGGACTTGCAAACCCGGGGCTAGTTAGGGATGCGCGCACAGCAAGTACAGTTGCCGGGCCCAAACAGCATGATTATGTATTTTCACTTATTATGTATTAGATTTCAAAAACTCAAAATCAATTATGCTAGTTGAGTTTGTTTCCAGTTACAGATTTAGTTTCAGTTAGTTTAGCCTATATTCAGTTCAGTGTTTATTTGGTTGCTTTGCCATGATTTAGTGCTTATGCCATGCTTATATGTTATGCCTTACGAGTTCAGTATACCATGTCTTAGCAAGTTCAGCGCATATTTTCAAATAGCATGATTTAAAAGCATATTGCATCGAATGCATGATTTTGTGAGGTAGATGGTTTCTTACTAAGCTTTAAGCTTACAGATTCTACTTTTCCTTATACTGCAGATAAAGGTAAAGGAAAGATGGACTAACAGAGGAAGCTGGAGGGCAATGCAAGGATGGTGTGTGTGGCAGGAACCGGAATCAAAGGTCCTTAGGGGACTTAGCAAGTTTAACCAATTAGAACTCTAGCAAATTTTACTTTCATACACTTTCAATTGTTAAATGTGTTTAGTGACTTAAAATGCCATGAACCAGTGAACCTTACTCTAGCTTAAGTCTAAAATTGTTATTACATGTTGTTAGAATAGTTATCATGCATGGGATAGTTGATAGGTGGAGTCTTGGCACAACCTGTGAAATCGAGTTCGATTCGAATCGAACTCGATCGGTCTCAGACCGATCGAGGCTGGTTGTGTCGGATCGGCCACCGACCGATCCGACATATATGATGTTATCCTCATGGATCGGTCATCCCCGATCCGAGGCGCAATGAGACATGGGAGGTGGGCGATCGGTCTGGCCGATCGGTGCTCTTGGATCGGTCGGTGACCGATCCACCGCGGCAGCAGACGCATGGAGCTCACCGATCGGTCATCAGGCCGATCGGTGAGGTCTGATCGGATCGGCGACCGATCCAAGCGCATGGCGAAGAAGAAGAGAAGCTTTTGGATCGATCCGCCGAACGATCCAGACTTGCGAACCGGCGATCTGGATCGATCCGTGATCGATCCACCAATCGATTTGTGGATCGATTGAAATGCCTGATTACAGCTAGCAGGTCATCCGGGAGGCATAGGTTGTCTCCCCTAGCAAGTGTACAACTCCTAGGTACACCCAGAGCATTAAGTTTTGATCAGTTTAGTAGAAAAATTTTAATTAGCCTAGCTTTCCGCACAGTATAGTTTAGCAATAACTGTAGCGATTCGCCTTACAGCCTAGTACCCAGAAGGCGGGTCGTTACAGAGTGGTATCAGAGCAGTGCTCCATACTTCCTACACACACATCAGCATTGTACCTGCAGCTTCCAAGTAAGAACACCTCTACTTTATTTATGCTTCTTGTTTATTATTACAGTTCATGTTTATATACCTACTGCTTGTTAGTATGTGATAGTTTAACCATGATATCAGTAGTTAGATAACTGTGATAGTGTTAGTTATACCTATGTTCTCTTTGTCTTTAGAAATGGCACGAGGACGCCCAGCTAGAAGGGCACTAACTACTGAGCCCCAGCAAGAGGCAGGCAGTTCAGTGCCTCCTCCAGACCTTACAGCACTAGTGGCTCAGTTACAGCAGCAGCTCACTGAACAGCAACAGGAGATAGCCACCTTAAAGGCTAATCAGCAGAACACCCCCACAGTCACCCCGGAACCGAATTTGACGACTCCGGTAGTCTTAGAGGTTCCACCACCAGCACCAGCACCAGCACCAGTAGCCCCAGCAGCTGAGCCAAGAAAGGAAGCCTATCTGATCCAGTGGCAGCGAGTCAAGCCAGAGAACTTCTCAGGCGCTAGTGAACCATGGGATGCACAAGCATGGTTCAAAACACTGGAGAGCACGATGGAGCTTCTGGACTGGCCGGAACACGAGAAGGTGAAGTGTGCCTCCTTCTGCCTGACAGGAGACGCACGCATGTGGTGGGAAAGAATCAGAACGAAGCGCCCAGTGAGCCAGATGACATGGGCCGACTTTGAGAAGGAATTCTTTGAGGAGTTCTTTCATATGCGGGTTACAAACCGCCACTATGACGAGTTCACTGAGTTTCGTCAGGGCAACCTCTCAGTTGAGGAAGCCGTGAAGAAATTCAACAAGTTGGCTCGTCTATGCCCAGAGCTAGTCAGCACGGAAAAGGAACGGATCAGGTTGATGCTCAAGATGCCGAGGCCAGAGATAGCAGGTGGCTGGTGGCATACATAGGCCACAAACCACAGAGGAGTTAGTGAGCAGTGCCTTGACCACAGAGCATTACCAGAACAACATGAAGCAGCAGAAGCAAGTCTCCTCAGAGTCCAAGGGCCAAGGAAACTCTCACACTCAAAAACAGCAAGGCCACAGCTCTAACTGGAAAGGGAACTCCAACAGCAAGCGCAAATCAGGGAGTGACTCAAAAGGAGGACCATCTAGTAAGCGACCCAGTTATCCAAAGTGTGCCACTTGTGGGAAATTCCACCCAGGGGTCTGTCGCAAGGGCACACGAGGATGCTTTGAATGTGGACAAGAAGGGCACATGGCCAAGCAGTGCCCGAACAAGACCGGTCTTCCTCAGCCACAGCTGATCCAGTATGCAGGCCAGCCAGCTCAGTTACATCAGATGCAGGCCGCTCTAGAAGGTCCACTTATCAGCCAGGGCCGATTAGAAGCCCCTCCAGCTATGGCGAACGCGAGGATCTACTCACTCACTAGAGAGGACGTAGCAAATGTCTCGACAGTCGTCACAGGTCAGATTAGCATTTTTCAGTATAGTGCTACTGCTCTATTTGATACTGGGGCAACCCATTCATATATAGCCAGGTTGTTCTCCGAGAAATTAGAAATACCCCCAGAGGTACTCAGTGGTCAGTTTCTGACGGCACTACCTTCAGGAGAGGTCATAGCATCCACGCACTAGCTCAGAGCAGTGCCAGTCATTATAGCAGACAGGGAACTCTTCTGTGATCTGATCCTGCTGGAAATGACTAACTACGACGTCATCCTTGGGATGGACTTTCTGATCAAATACGGTGCTTCCATAGAGTGCCGTAAACAGAAAGTCGTATTCCAACCCGAAGCAGAAGCACAGTTCGAGTACATCGGAGAACTAAGGAGAAAAGCCAGAAAATTTCTCTCAGCTATGAAGGCACAGAAGTTGATGGATTCAGGATGTACGGGGTACCTAGCACATGTAGTCAATACCAGCCATGACGAGGACCAACAGCTAGCAGAGGTCCGAGTTGTATGTGACTACTCAGCAGTCTTCCCTGAAGAGTTACCAGGCCTAGCACCAGTCAGGGAGATTGAATTTGAGATAGAGCTCTTCCCCGACACCAATCCTATTTCCAAAGCGCCCTACCGCATGGCTCCAGCAGAACTGAAGGAACTTCATGAGCAGCTACAGGAGCTACTTGACAAGGGCTTCATACGCCCTAGTCACTCACGATGGGGAGCGCCTGTGCTATTCATGAAGAAGAAGGATGGAAGCATGCGGCTATGTATAGACTACAGAGCACTGAATCAGGTCACGATCAAGAACAGGTATCCTCTTCCCAGAATAGATGACCTGTTCGACCAGTTAAAGGGAGCAGCAGTGTTCTCAAAAATTGACCTCAGATCAGGATATCACCAAGTCAGAGTCAAGGAGGGTGATATATCGAAGACAGCATTCAGGACCAAATATGGACATTACGAGTTCGTAGTCATGCCTTTTGGCGTGACAAATGCTCCAGCTACATTCATGGATCTCATGAACAGGGTATTCAGGGAGTATTTAGATAAGTTTGTTATTGTGTTTATCGATGACATTCTTATCTACTTAGGAACTCAGGAAGAACACTCAGAGCACCTGAAACTAGTATTGCAGACCCTTCAGCAGAACCAGCTATATGCCAAGTTCACGAAATGTGAGTTTTGGCTAAATCAGGTGTCCTTCCTGGGTCACGTCATCTCAAAGGATGGTATTATGGTAGATCCCAGCAAGATAGAAGTAGTAAGTAACTGGAGGAGACCTAAGAACGCCAGCGAGATCAGGAGCTTTCTGGGATTAGCAGGATATTACAGAAAGTTTGTAGAGGACTTCTCCAGGATAGCCTCCCCACTGACAGCTCTCACCAGGAAGAACAAGAAATTTCAGTGGACAGAGGACTGCGAGAACAGCTTCAGCGAACTCAAGAGGAGATTGACTAGTGCACCTATTCTGACACTGCCAGAAAATACAGACAGCTTCGATATATATAGTGACGCCTCTAAATTGGGATTAGGAGCAGTGCTGATGCAAGATGGCAAGGTAATCACCTATGCCTCCAGACAACTCAAGGATTATGAGAAGAACTACCCTACTCATGATCTTGAGCTTGCAGCAGTAGTGTTCTCTCTCAAAATTTGGAGACATTACTTGTATGGAGCTCAGTGCAGAGTGTATACAGATCATCAGAGTCTGAAGTACTTCTTCACTCAGAAGGATCTGAATATGCGACAGCGCAGGTGGCTAGAGCTAGTCAAAGATTATGACATAGACATCCTCTACCACCCAGGGAAAGCCAATAGGGTAGCAGATGCACTTAGCAGGAAATCCAGCGCTACCTTATTATCTCTAGCAGCCATGTCACCACCCCTACAGAAGGAGATCGCGGATTTTGGTCTCGAACTCATCGTCGGACAGCTCTCTACTATGACCTTAGAGTCTACCTTGCTTGGTGATATTCAGTCAGCTCAGGATCAAGACCCTGAAATTCAGAAAATCAAGCAAGGGCTAACAAAATTAGAAAGTAGAGAATTCAGAGTGTCCGATAGCGGGGTGTTGTATTTTGGTGATAGACTCTGTGTTCCAGATCAGGAGGAGCTACGGAGACAGATTTTAGATGAAGCTCACAGGACTCCCTATGCGATGCATCCAGGCTCCACCAAAATGTATCAAGACCTGAAGAAACGTTTTTGGTGGCCCGGGATGAAGCGAGACATCGCCAGATATGTTAGCATCTGCCTCACCTGTCAGAGGGTCAAGGCAGAACATCAGCGACCAGGAGGAGTTCTGCAGCCTATACAGATTCCAGAATGGAAGTGGGAGGATATCTCGATAGACTTCATAGTGGGGCTACCCAGAACCAAGAATGGTTTTGATGCCATCTGGGTAATAGTCGACAGGTTGACTAAATCAGCCCACTTTTTAGCTATCAAGATATCCTACTCCATGGAGAAGCTAGCTCAGTTGTATCTCAGGAGATCGTCGGACTACATGGAGTCCCACGAACCATCATTTCAGACAGAGACAGAGATTCACATCACACTTCGGGAGTGTGTACAACAAGATTGGGCACCAAATTGAAATTCAGCCAGCCTTCCATCCTTAGACAGATGGTCGACGGAGCGAGTAAATCAGTACTTCAAGATATGCTCCGAGCGTGTGCCCTAGACTTAAGGAAGTTGGTGCAAATATCTGAGTCTAGCAGAATTTGCATACAACAACAGTTATCAGGCCACTATCGGCATGGCACCTTATGAGGCACTCTATGGGCGGAGGTGTAGATCTCCAATATGCTGGTATGAGAGTGGTGAACAGAAAGAACTAGAGCTTCAGACAGATCTAGTAGCAGATACCACAGCAGCCATACAGCAGATTCGCCAGAGGATAGAGACAGCACAGAGCCGTCAGAAAAGCTATGCTGATACACGACGCAGACCCCTAGAGTTTTCAGTTGGGGATACAGTTTTCCTCAGAGTAGCTCCCATGAAGGGAGTCATGCGTTTTGGGAAGAAGGGCAAGCTAGCTCCCAGATATGTGGGACCATACCTTATCACGAAGAGAGTGGGCAAGGTAGCATATGAGCTAGAGCTACCTCAGGAGATGTCAGCCGTCCACAACGTATTTCATGTCTCCATGCTGAAGAAGCATATTCCAGACGCCACCCAGGTGATTGAGCCCCAGTTGGTATAGGTCCGTGATGATCTCAGCTATGACAGTCGGCCTATTCAGATAATAGACCGAGCGGTAAAGAAATTACGGAACAAGGAAGTACCATTAGTCAAACTCAGCTGGCAAAATCACACAGCAGCAGAGGCGACTTGGGAGACAGAGGCCAGCATGAGACAGAAGTACCCAGAATTGTTTTAAGTTCGGGGACGAACTTTTTATAAGGTATGGGGGATTGTAAAGCCCGAAAATTCTCAAAACTGTTTTAGAAATATAGTATGATTTTTCTGGAATTTTTAGATATTTTTCCGGAATTTTCCGAGTAGCGGAAGTAGCAAAAATAATTAGAACCGTAAAATAGCTTAGGCGGGAATCGAACCCGAGACCTATGGTTTATGGGTAAGTTTAGTAACCGGTGAACCCAGCAGGGCCGTGCTGAAAGAAGGAGGAATCAATTATATTTATATTAGAGTTGGGCCTAGTTACCCACTTAATATAAATAAGAACTTAAGTTGGGGTTTGGTTTATTTTCAAGTTGGTTCGGCAATTCCTCCTCACGAAAGCCTCACGCCACTTTCCCTCTCCAAACCCTCAACGCCGAACACCCCTTCTCCTCTTCCTCTCTCGGCGCCCAAGTCCCAAGGGCTCTCGGATCACTTTCCGGCGACGACTCCAACACGAAAGAGGTTCTTCTCCGCGAGAGGAACGCAAAGACGTGATCGGATCGTCGAGAGGATCATCTCCACCAGAACTCTAGCGAATAGAATCGTAAGAAATTACGATCAAGAGTTAAGAAACCCCTCACCTGCAGTATAATAGCTCCGTTTGGATTTTCTATGCATTAGATTAGTAATATGCAGATTTTTGTTGACATGTAGGGTGTTTTAACCCTCCTCTCAGATTTAGGGATTTAGTTGAGCACCTTTAGATGGGCCGGACACGCTTACCCTCTTCAGTTGGGGTTGTAGACGTTGTCGGGTGCCTAAAGGTGACCTCCCTAATAAAGAGGAGAGTTGGGGCACACTAAGTGTTCGACAAAATAACTAGATCAGTAAAAATGCAACTTAGGCATTTTAATAGTGCAGTTAAATGCATTAGAAGCGTTTAAAATAGTAAATCAGTTTATTTTAGCTATATGGGGCTACGGTCCAATGGGTGGGCTCTCACAGTCGCCTCTAGGTTCAGATAACCTAGCTCTAGGTTCAGATAACCTAGAAACAGCAAGTTAAAACAGTTAGCTATATTCAATATTTTATTTTCAGTGGCACTGTACTGGATCAGATATCCATTGGGTTGGACTCCCACAGTCGTCCCTAGGTTTATATAACCTAGTTAACCCTACTAGATTCGGGACTTGCAAACCCGGGACTAGTTAGGGATGCGCGCACAGCAAGTACAGTTGCCGGGCCCAAACAGCATGATTATGTATTTTCACTTATTATGTATTAGATTTCAAAAACTCAAAATCAATTATGCTAGTTGAGTTTGTTTCCAGTTACAGATTTAGTTTCAGTTAGTTTAGCCTATATTCAGTTCAGTGTTTATTTGGTTGCTTTGCCATGATTCAGTGCTTATGCCATACTTATATGTTATGCCTTACGAGTTCAGTATACCATGTCTTAGCAAGTTCAGCGCATATTTTCAAATAGCATGATTTAAAAGCATATTGCATCGAATGCATGATTTTGTGAGGTAGATGGTTTCTTACTAAGCTTTAAGCTTACAGATTCTACTTTTCCTTATACTACAGATAAAGGTAAAGGAAAGATGGACTAACAGAGGAAGCTGGAGGGCAATGCAAGGATGGTGTGTGTGGCAGGAACCGGAATCAAAGGTCCTTAGGGGACTTAGCAAGTTTAACCAATTAGAACTCTAGCAATTTTGACTTTTATACACTTTCAATTGTTAAATGTGTTTAGTGACTTAAAATGCCATGAACCAGTGAACCTTACTCTAGCTTAAGTCTAAAATTGTTATTACATGTTGTTAAAATAGTTATCATGCATGGGATAGTTGATAGGTGGAGTCTTGGCACAACCCAGGGGCTGAAATCAGAGTTCAGATTCGAAATCAGAACTCTGATCGGTCTCCAGACCGATCAGCCGACCGATCCAGACAGATACAGTATGCTACTGTATCCTCATGGATCGGTTAGCCGACCGATCCAGAGGCGAACAGAGACATGGGAGGTGAACTGATCAGTCTACCGACCGATCAGGGTGCTCCTGGATCGGTCGGTAGACCGATCCAGCTGCGCCCAACGCAGCAGACGCACGGAGGCTCACTGATCGATCAGTCCGACTGATCAGTGAGGTCCTGGATCGGTCGGCAGACCGATCCAGGTGCGTACAGAAGCGAAAGAAGAAGAGAAAGCTTTTGGATCGGTCTGCCGACCGATCCAGAGACTTCTACCGTGCCAGTATCAAGCTGGATCGATCCCGTGATCGATCCGACAGCCCAATCGATCTATGGATCGATTGAAATTCCTGATTACAGCTAGCAGGTCACCCGGGAGGCATAGGTTGTCTCCCCTAGCAAGTGTACGACTCCTAGGTACACCCAGAGCATTAAGTTTTGATCAGTTTAGTAGAAAAATTTTAATTAGCCTAGCTTTCCGCATAGTATAGTTTAGCAATAACTGTAGCGATTCGCCTTACAGCCTAGTACCCAGAAGGCGGGTCGTTACACAATCAGTCTATGGACTGAGGCAAAGCTTCAAGGTCTTAGAACATCCGGTCTATCAAAGTAATCCAAACCTATGGATTTATTTAGTAACCGGATAAGTCTTGTGTATATAGAAGGTGTGATGGAAACGTGGTGGTATTTCTTGTACTATACGTAGATAATATTTTTGGTAGTTGGAAACAATATCAAAATGTTGTCAGAAGTAAGGGTATGGTTATCCAAACAATTCGATATAAAGGACTTGGGAGAATGTATATATTTTTGAGATCAAAGTAATAAGGGATCGCAAGAAAAGAATATTTTACTTATCTCAAGCTTTATACATCGAAAAAAATCCTTGCTCGTTTTAAACATGCAAAACTCCAAGAAAGGTTTCTTACTTTTTTAGCATGGAGTAACTTTATCTAAAGATATGTCTCCGTAGACATCAAAGGAGATAAAGGAAATAAAGGCAGTTCTTTATGCTTCGGCTGTCGGAAGCCTAATGTATGCTATGCAGGAGATCAGAAATCTGTTTTGCCAAGGGCATAGTTAGTAGATATCAAAGTAACCCTGGACAAGGACATTAGACTGCAGTAAAGTATATATTAGTACCTTAGAGGAACTAGAGATTATATGCTAGCTTACAAGGCAGTTAATTTGGTCCCTGTGGGTTGTACGGATTTTGACTTCCAATAGGGACAATAATAAGTCAACCTCGGGGTTTTGTGTTTACTTTAAGAGGTAAAGTCATAACTATGGAAGAGTGATAATCATAGGTGTTTTTCTAGACTCCACCATAGAAGCTTAGTATATGGCAAGCCTCTGAGGTGGCCATAAAAGTTGAATGACTCAATAACCTCAAGATAGACTTAGATATGATTTCTGGTTTGACCAAAGATTATTACAATTTATTGTAATAATATTGGTGCAGTAGCAAACTCGAAGAAACCATAAGTCTATAAGGCAAGTAAACACAATAGAGCGCAAGTACCACCCAATACGAGAAATCATATAAACGAGGAAAAGTTGTTGCCGCCTAGATTGCATCAGGTGATGACCTATAGATCCTTTCACTAAGGTCCTTAAGGCAAGAGCTTTTGATGGGCATGTTGAAAGGTTGGGAATCAGATGTATGGCAGCAGATATAGCAGCTTAGTCTTTTAGTATAAGTGGGAGATTGTTAGGATGTATACTAAAAGCCTAGCTTTTGGTATAAACATTTATCTAGAAATAAGAATCACATTGTTCAAATGACTACATTTATGATAAATGTAGTTATTCAATTAATTTATATTGTAGATAATATGGTGTGTGGTGTCACACACAGAGGATCATGTTATCAGTACCTTATAAATTTTAAACAGTAGCTCACGACCATGATGGAAAGGAACAAACCATTGGAAGGTCGTAGTGTAATTAGGTGTTAGTTTATCTTAACTATATAATTACACTGGTACACTAAGAGTGTATTGAGTAGAACCATTAGAGGTCGTTTCTTTTATACTGACTTTTTAAAGGAACAAAGACATCAGTTATTATGGAAGTGTGTGCTCTTAATCCTAATATAATAATAAGCACATATATTTGATATTTATTTCTTTAATTTATCAATGGGTGAGATTTAGTTTGATGAATCAATAAACCCGATAAGTTGGGAAATGATATCACTTATAGTGTGTGTTGTTAATTATAGAAGGAAACTGTGTCCTAGTAATCTAGGTTGAGAATGTCCCCAAGAGGAGCTCAAAAGGATTGTCATGTTAAACCATGCAGGTGGACTTAGTCCGACATGATGATGAAGTTGAGTGGTACTACTCTTGGAGCTAGATATTAATTAAGTGAGTTGTCAGTAACTTACTAAATTAGTGGACATTTGTTATCTTAAACATAGGGAGACTTACACACTCATAATAAGAAGGAGACCAAAATGTAATTTGTGATTGGTGCGGTAGTTCAATAATAGTTCTTTAGTGGAATGAATTATTATTGATAAAATTAAGTTGTGTGTTTGGGGCGAACACGGGATGCTTAATTTTATTGGGAGACCAAAACTAATTCTTCCTCTCGGTCCCTATCGTAGCCTCTTAATTATAGAGTACTATATCCACCTATACCCACCTTCTTACCCATCCCATAAGGGGTCGGCCAAGCTAGCTTGGAGACCAAGCTAGGACCGGCCAAAGTTTGGTTCATGGGTGCTTCAAGGTGGCCGACCCTAGCATGGGTTCAAGCTTGGTGTGGCCGGCCCAAATTAAAATAAAAAGGATTTTTATTTTTTAAAATTTTTCTTATGTGGATAACATGTTTTAAAAGAGAGTTTAAAAATTTAAATCTTTCCTTTTATAAGATTCTACAAAAGATTAAGAGAAGAGCTAAATCTCTTTCCTTATTTGTAGATTAAAAGATTGATTTTAATTTTGGTAAAAACTTTCCTTTTTAACCATGTTCATGATTTAAAAATAAAGTTTAAAAAAAATTAATAATTCTCTTTTATTAGTTTCTACAAAAGATTAAGAAAAGATTTGATATCTTTCCTTATTTGTAGATTAAAAGAGATTTTAATTTTTAGAGATAATTTTCTTTTTATCCACATGTTTAAAAGAAAGATTTTAATTTATTAAATTTCTTTTTTATAAACCAATCATGAAGGGATTAAATTATTGGAGAAATTTTTATAAGTTTCCGGAAACAAATTAGGAAGGTTTTAATTCTTGATTGAATTAAATTTCTTTTGATTGGAGGTTTGTTGTGTGGCCGGCCATGTTGATTAAGAAGAGGAATTTGATTTTAATTAATTAAATTTTCTTTTTCATGACAAAGGAATTAAGGAAGTTTTTATTAAAGTTTCCTTATTTGCCAAAACCAAGGATTATAAAAGAGGAGGTAGAGGAGCCTTCATGAGATGAACTTCTATTCTTTTTCTTTCCTGTCCTCTTTGGTTTTGGTGGCCGGCCCTATTTCTCTCCTCTCCTCTTGTTGGCCGAAACTCATCTCTTGGTGGAGCTTTTGTTTGTGGCCGGATCAAGGAAGGAGAAGAAGGAGAGAAAGCAAGCCTCGTCTCTAACATCCCTTGGAGCATTGGTGGTGGCCGAAATTCTTCATCCTTGGAGGAGTTTATTGTGGCCGAAATCTAGAAGAAAGAAGGAAGGTGGAAAGGTGGTTCTCATCTCGGAAGATCGTTGCCCACACAACGTCCGAGGTTAGAAGAGGAAGACGGTAGAAGATCAAGAGGTCTTTCTAAAAGGTATAACTAGTATTTTTCCTTTCCGCATCATACTAGTTATTTTTGGAAATAATACCAAATACAAGAGGCATATGATTTTAATGTTTCGAATATGTTTTTCGATGTTGTGTTCTTTTGTTTTATTTTTTCTTGTGATTTGATTGTTCTTTTCGGTTAACCTAAAGTTATTTTAGGAAATTAAATATTAGCTTTCCATAAAAGGTTTTGTCTAGTCGGTGGTGGTTGCTCCCATATCTAAGAAGGACGTGTGCCTCGCCACGTCAGTACTGGGAACCAATTATGGAAAATAATATTTAATGGAATTAATAACTTAAGGTGATTTGGGTCGAATGTGTTAAGTTCCGCATGAGATTCAAGTCAAAACCTAAAAGAACAAATAGATTAAGTTTTGGATCAAACGTGTTAAGTTCCGCAGGCGATCCAAAATTTAATTTAGAAGAACACATGGTAGCTAGGAAAAGGTTCAGACCTTTATACAAAATTTTTGTACAGTGGAACCTCTAGGTTTTTCGGGTAACAACCAACAGGTGCCACTCGTGATCGTTCTATAATTAAGTAGTTAATTATGGATGACCATGATAAACCTAGAACTTGTTGGGCTAGACACACTAATGAGTCTCTAAAAGGCGTAAAACAAGTTAAAGAATAGGATTCTTAGATCAAGAGATAAATGTTTGGTTGGAACACACATAAGACAAATATGGAAATATTTGTCGCAATGGAACCATGCATGGGCCAAATCTCTTATGGAAGAGTTGGACCATATTTGGTTTAATCATGAATTAGTCATGAACTAACTTAGATTAGTTGTGAATCAAACCAAGGGTTTAATGGGCTAATTTTTGTTTAAGGGATAATGGGTTGTGGGCTTTGTAATCCAACTCATTAATAAGGGCTATATATTGATTTGGTTGAGAGAAAATTATACACATGAGGTCATTAATTGGCTTGTATGGGTTTTGGAAAACCTTAACTCAATTTCTCTTCTCCTCTCCCTCTCCCCTCTCTCTTTATCGCTACCAACAAGGGGAAGCCCTTCCCCTTGTTGTCGTGACCACCACAAGGGAGAAAACTCTTCTTGTGTGCTTCTCTTCCTCCTCCTCTTGATCCCTCTTCTTTGCTTGTAGCTAGTAACTTCTGAAGGAGAGGCTTGTACTCAAGGAGTTGTCTTGAGGAGTCAGCGTGGATACAAATAGAGGCGAGGTTCGACAACATTGCTACGGTTGATACCCTTCTTGTTACATGTTATTCGTAAGGTACACCTAGCGTAAATATACTTTCCATAAAAATTTAATATCCTTGTATGAGTGTGGTGCGTGTGATGTAATAATTTAGAAATTATTATTGTTTTATTTTTTGCCGTGCATGTTTACGAAGAGTGTTTTAGCACACACCACATCGAGCATATCCTAGCAGTGGTATCAAAGTCTGATCATGCTTCGACATAATCATAAAATTATTTTACAGTTCATAATTTGTGTTGTAATTAATTTTGAAATTTTTCTGGAATTATTAAGATTTTTCTATTTTTTTGGAAAGTTTCCTAAATTGTTAGGAAATTCTATCTTTAAAAAGTTTCTGATATAATTTCAGAAAATTAAATTTAGAAATATTCTGTTAATTTAGAAATATTCTGTAAATTTAGAAATTATCATTTTTGAAATTTTCTGAAATTTTATTAAATATTTTATTTTTTAAAAATATCATAATTTGTTAGGTAGTAGCAAATATGGAAAGATTCTGAATTTTTTTTAAAAAAAATCCAGATCTGAAATATTATAAATTAAATTATAGAATTAATTTTTTAGGAATTTTTGGATTTATTAAAATATTCTATTTTTAAAAAGTTTCCTAAATTGTTAGGAAATACCAAATTTAGAAAGATTTAAAAAATCATAAAAAATCTAGATTTGTGATATTCTAAATTAAATTATAGAAATAATATTTTTTAGAATTTTCAGATATATTAAACTATTCTATTTTTGGAAATTTTCCTAAATTGTGAGAAATACAAAATTTAGATTTGAATTATTATGTAATAAATTAAGAAATATTAATTATTTATTTCTTAAATGATTAGGAAATAAATTTAGAAATTTGTTTCCAAAATAATTGAAGATTCTTGATTGATAGAAAGATTCTAGATGAGATATGTTAATTAAATTTAGAAATTGGTTTTCTAATTTGATTAAATAAATCTTGATTTATTAAAATTATATTTATAATATATTTTTATTTTCAAAATAGAATTATATCATATGTAAATTTCTGCCATGAACATACCATATTGTATACCATGTAGATGCATTAATTATGACATTATTAGTTTTGTCATGTCTGTGATGTGATTAGATTTTACCATATGTTTGATGTTTCATACTATGAAATGCCATGCGTGTGATGTGTCGTATCATCATTTATGTCATGCGTGCGATGTCATCATTTATGCAATGCGTGTAATGTCATGTAGATAGAATTTTACACGATGTAGATGAGACTTAAATCCCTTATTCAATATTAAAACCTACATCTTCTGTAAATATGGTAAGAACCAGAGTTTAATTTCTTGTTTGACTTGTTGGCCAAAGTCAAGCTCAACTTGAAATTAAACATGTTCAAACTATAAAGATGCAATCTCATGATTAACGGTTTGGTTTTAAACTTAAAGTGTTGATTTGTTGTGCCAAAGCCTTGATCAATGTGGATAGAGGTGAAGTTGGGTGATGTGCATTTGATGTATACTTGTTAATGTGTTAACAACCCCATGTTTATGCGAAAATCAATTAGTTGCTAGCATAATGTGATAGTTTCATATAAGTGATATGCAATCGGTAAATATGTTATATACCGCTATAACTAAGAATGGCTTATTAGCCAAAGTCAAGATTATTCTTATCTATGGTGGATATCAACCCACTTGGAGAAAACCTACCATCTTCCGAATTTAAAATAAGGGTATTTGAATTTGATAAATAAGCAGGCTTTTATGTAAATTGTTTACATAAATAAAATCAAGTCTCTTATACATTCTGATTTTTGTATTTCTAGGTTAATCATTTAATTATGACTTCTGTTAATCTGCATTTAATTTTGGACTCGAATAAACTGTCTGGGCCAAACTTCTTGGACTGGTTTCAAAATTTGACAATTGTTCTCAAAGCTGAGAAGCTAGCTTATGTCCTTGATCAATATCTTCCCACCAGTCTTAATGTCGACGCAACTGCAGACCAACTATTGGCCCTTCAGAAATATAAAGATGATTCTGTACTTGCTAGTTGCATCATGCTAGCCGATATGACTCCTGAATTATAGAAATAGCATGAGTATTTGGATGCTTATGATATTATCTATCATCTTCATGAGCTATTTGATGAGCAAGCTAGATCCAAAAGGTTCGAAGTCTCTAAGCTTCTCTTTTGCTCAAAGATACAGTAGGGTTCGTCTGTAGTACAATGCGTATTAAAGATGAATGGCTACATAGAGCGTTTAACATCACTCAATTATACAATAGATCATGAGTTAAGTATTGACTTAATCCTACATAATTTACGAAAAAAGTCATTCACAATTTATGATGAACTATCAGATGAACAATTTGGAATCGACCATCCCCCAGATGATAAATATGCTCAAGACTGTGGAGCCTTCTGTTAAGGGTGAACAAAAAACTCTGATGTTAGTAAACTCCTCCAAGAAAGGTTATAAGAGGAAGCTAAAATATCAAGCTAAAGGGAAGAGCAAAAAGGCCAAGACAATAGAACTAGCACAAAAGGGCCTATGCCATCATTGTGGCAAGATGGGTAATGGTAAAGAAACTGCAAGATGTATCTTGAGTCCATGAATAAGAATAAAGCATTCGATTCCCCATCCTCTTCAGGTATTTTTCATTATTGATTATTATGCTATGTAACGCCCTGCCTTCTACTAACTAGGTTGTGAAGCCGATCGTTACATTATGTTGTACTAACTCATGTGCGGAAAGCTGATCTGATGAAAATTTTGCTGAACTAATGAATATGCTTCTGTTAATCGCTATACTATCTGAACTTAATGTTTAAACTATCCCTTGAATTGCTGTGGCTATGCTAGAAAGGGTGTTCTAGGTCTTTGCTGTCATCTGGAGCTGAACTAAAGTCTTTTCAGCTAGTACTAGGCCTCTGATCGATCCACGGATCGATCCAGCGTGCTACTGTGCACGGAGGCTAATTTGGATCGATCGGCTGATCAATCCTGGTAGGGCAATCGATCCAGTGATCGATTCAGGACCCTACTATACGCGGGAACTAACGTCTGGATCGATCGGCTGATTGATCCAATATGTCCAATCGATCCAGTGATCGATTCGACGACGCGCTGTACGCGGGTTCAACTCGGATCGATCGCCTGATTGATCCACAAACCTTCTATTCGCGACGAAACTCGGCTGGATCAATCGACTGATCGATCCAGACGCATTCTGTTCGCGGGATAAGCTGCCCAATCGATCAGCTGATCGATCGAGAAGCCTCCAATCGATCGGCTGATCAATTGGGGTTTCTGATTTCATATCAGAACCTGATTTCAGCCCTGGTTCAAGAAGAAATCTCATATACCAACTCTGAACTAACTAAAATGCATTCTAACAACAATAATCTAGCATTCTAAACATGGCATGGTGCATATTTCACTAGTTCATGACTTTTAAGAAAACTGAAATACGAAACTAAAAGTAACAAGGTTCTAATAGTTAGACTTGCTAAATCCCTAAGATCTTCATTCCAAACTCCTTTTTCACACACACATCTTCGTTGCATTGTCCTCCAGCCTCCGCTAGTCCATCTTTCCTTTACCTTTATCTGCAGTATAAGGAAAAGAGTATCTGTAAGCTTGAGAGCTTAGTAAGAAACCATCAACCTCACTAAAACATGCATACGATGCAATTTATGTTTTTAAAGCATGCTATTTGAAATATATATACTGAACATGTAAAAGCATAGCATGACGTACAAACAAACTAGTCATGGCAACAAGCGCTAACATATGCTATCATATGGTATCAATAGAAAACTAAACTGATACAAACAAACTGTACTGAGCTAATTCTAAACTAATGCTAAAGCTTTACTGAATTCACATAACTATTTGTGAAGTTTTGAAAACTATTTCATAAATAGATTAAAATAATAATCATGTTGCTGATGGGCCCGACATCTGTACGTGCTATGCGCGCATCCCTAACTAGACCTAGGTTAGCAAGTCCAGAATTTAGTGAGGTTACTAGGTTATCTGAACCTAGGGATGACTGTGGGAGCCCAACCCAATGGATATCTAATCCAGTACAATGCCACTGCTAAAATAAAATACTGATTATAGCTGAGTTCTTCTTATATTGATATTTCTAGGTTATCTGAACCTAGAGGCGACTGTGGGAGCCCACCCATTGGACCGTAGTCCCATATAAGCTGTACTAAAGCTAAACATACTGAATGAATGCTTCTATCGCATTTAGCTAAGCTAGTAAAATGCTTAAGTTGCATTTTAACCGTGCTAATAATTTAATCGAACACTTGGTATGCGCTAATTCGCATCCTTTGTGTCGAGAATCTACATACTACTAAAATGAAGCATAATATTCACACGGAAGCTACTTATACTGCAGGTGAGGGGTTTCTTACCTCCTGCTCTAGTTTTCTTATGAATCTAGTCGCTAATTTTCCGTTGGAGACGATCTTCTCGATGATTTTCTCGCGTCCACGCGTTCTTCTTGCGGAGAGAAATGTCCTCGTGTCGGAGTCATCGCCGGAAGGTGCTCCTGGAACCCTTGAGACGGAACCCTAGCCCTTGGGGCTTGGTGCGCCGAGAGAAGAAGAGGAGAAGGGGTCGGCGTGTAAGGGTTTTTGAGGGAGAGGAGAGTCACGTTAAAAATAACTCTTCACTTAATTCTTCCCTATTTATATTAAGTGGGTAATTCAGCCCAACTCAAATATAAATATAATTGTTCCCCTTTCCTTTCAGCACGGCCCTGTTGGGTTCACTTGGTTACTAGAGTTCACCTTAAGTCATAGAACCCAATAGGTCTCGGGTTCAATTCTCGCTTAAGCTGTTTTACGATTCTATTTATTTTTGCTACTTCTGCTATTCTAAAAATTTTGTAAAAAAATATCCTAAAATTTCAGAAAAATCATAGAATATTTCTAAAATAATTTCGAGAATTTTCGGGCGTTACAATCCCCCATACCTTATAAAAAGTTCATCCTCGAACTTAGAATAACTCTGGGTACTTCTGTCTCATACTAGCTTCTGTCTCCCAGGTTGCCTCTTCTGCTGTGTGATTTTGCCAAATGACTTTTACTAATGATACCTCCTTGTTCCGCAATTTCTTAACTGCTCGGTCTATTATCTGAATAGGCCGACTATAATAGCTGAGGTCTTCGCGGACTGGTACCGACTGGGGCTCAATCACCTGGGTGACATCTGGAATATGCTTCTTCAGCATAGAGACATGAAATACATTATGGATGGCTGACATCTCCTGTGGTAGCTCTAGCTCATATACTACTTTGCCAACTCTTCTAGTGATAAGGTATGGTCCCACATATCTGGGACTTAACTTACCCTTTTTCCTAAAACGCATTACCCCATTCATGGGAGCTACTCTGAGGAACACTGTATCCCCAACTGAAAACTCTAAGGGTCTACGCCGTGTATCAGCATAGCTTTTCTGGCGGCTCTGAGCTGTCTCTATCCTATGGCGGATCTGCTGTATAGCTGTTGTGGTATCTGCTACTAGATCTGTTTGAAGTTCTAGTTCTTTCTGTTCACCACTCTCACACCAGCAGATTGGAGATCTACACCTCCGCCCGTAGAGAGCCTCATAAGGTGCCATACCGATAGTGGCCTGATAGCTGTTGTTGTATGCAAATTCTGCTAAACTCAGATATTTGCACCAACTTCCTTTGAAGTCTAGGGCACATGCTCGGAGCATGTCTTCGAGTACCTGATTTACTCGCTCCGTCTGACCATCTGTCTGAGGATGGAAAGCTGTGCTGAACTTTAACTTAGTGCCCAATGCTATCTGTACACACTCCCAGAAGTGAAAGGTGAACCTATTATCTCTATCTGATATGATGGTCTGTGGGACTCCATGTAGTCTGACGATCTCCTTGAGATACAACTAAGCTAGCTGTTCCATGGAGTAGGATATCCTGATAGCTAAAAAGTGGGCTGATTTAGTTAACCTGTCGACTATTACCCAGATGGTATCAAAACCATTCGTGGTTCTGGGTAGTCCCACTATAAAATTCATAGAAATGTCTTCCCACTTCCATTCTGGGATCTGGATAGGCTGCAGAACTCCTCCTGGTCTCTGGTGTTCTGCGTTGACCCTCTGACAGGTCAGACAGGTGCTAACATATCTAGCGATGTCTCTTTTCATCACGGGCCACCAAAAATGTTTCTTCAAGTCCTGGTACATCTTGGTGGAACCTGGATGCATCGCATAAGGAGTCCTGTGAGCCTCATCTAAAATCTTCCTCTTTTGTTCCTCCTGATCTGGAACACAGAGTCTGTCACCGAAGTTTAACACCCCACTATCGGACACTCTGAATTCTCTACTTTCTGATTCTGCTAACCCTTGTTTGGTTTTCTGAATTTCAGGATCCTGTTCCTGAGCTGTCTGAATGTCACCAAGCAGGTTAGATGCTAATGTCATAGTAGAAAGCTGCCCCACTATAAGTTAGAGACCAAAATATGTAATCTCTTTCTGTAGGGGCGGTGACATGGCTGCTAGAAGGTAGCATCGGACTTTCTGCTAAGTGCATCTGCTACCTTATTGGCTTTTCCTGGGTGGTAGAGGATATCTATGTCATAATCATTGACCAGCTCTAGCCATCTACGCTGTCGCATATTCAGATCCTTCTGAGTGAAAAAGTACTTCAGACTCTGATGATCTGTATACACTCTGCACTGAGCTCCATACAAGTAATGTCTCCAAATTTTGAGAGCGAACACTACTGCTGCAAGCTCAAGGTCATGAGTAGGGTAATTCTTCTCATATTCCTTGGGTTGTCTGGAGGCATAGGCGATCACCTTACCTTCTTGCATCAGTACTGCTCCTAGTCCCAACTTAGAGGCGTCACTGTAAATGTCAAAGCTATCTGTGTTGGCTGGTAGAGTCAAAATGGGGGCACTGATCAATCTCCTCTTTAACTCGCTGAAGCTGTTCTCACAGTCCTCTGACCACTGAAATTTTCTGTTCTTTCTGGTAAGAGCTGTCAGTGGGGAGGCTATTCTGGAGAAGTCCTCTACAAACTTTCTGTAATAACCTGCTAGTCCCAAAAAGCTCCTGATCTCACTGGCGTTCTTGGGTCTTTTCCAGTTACTCACAACTTCTATCTTACTGGGGTCTACCATGATACCATCCTTTGAGATGATGTGACCCAGGAAGGACACCTGATCTAACCAAAATTCACATTTCGTAAACTTGGCGTGCAACTGGTTCTGCTGAAGGGTCTGCAATACTATTCTCAGGTGCTCTGCGTATTCTTCCTGAGTTCCTGAATAGATAAGAATGTCATCGATAAACACAATAACAAATCTATCTAGGTAGTCCCTGAATACTCTGTTCATGAGGTCCATGAAAGTAGCTGGAGCATTTGTCACGCCAAAGGGCATGACTACGAACTCGTAGTGTCCGTATCTAGTCCTGAATGCTGTCTTGGGTATATCCCCTTCTTTAACTTTCACCTGATGATAACCTAATCTGAGGTCTATCTTAGAGAACACTGCTGCTCCCTTTAGCTGATCGAACATGTCATCTATTCTGGGAAGAGGATACCTGTTCTTGATGGTGACTTGGTTCAGTGCCCGGTAGTCTATACACAGGCGCATGCTCCCGTCCTTCTTCTTCACGAACAATACAGGTGCTCCCCATGGTGAGTGACTAGGATGTATGAAGCCCTTGTCAAGCAGCTCCTGTAATTGCTCCTGAAGTTCTTTCAGTTCTGCTGGAGCCATGCGATAAGGTGCTTTGGAGATAGGATTTATACCGGGAATGAGTTCTATCTCAAATTCAATCTCCCTGTCTAGTGCTAGGCCTGGTAATTCCTCAGGGAAGACTGCTGGATAGTCACGTACGACTCGGACCTCTGCTAGCTGTTGGTCCATGTCCTGACTGGCATTGACTACATGCGCTAAAAATTCCGTGCATCCTGAATCTAACAATTTCTGTGCCTTCAGAGCTGAGAGAAATTTCTTGGTCTTTCTCTTTGGTTCTCCGATGTACTCGAATTGCACTCCTGCTTCAGGTTGGATTATGACTTTCTGTTTACGGCACTCGATAGAGGCACCGTATCTGATTAGGAAGTCCATTCCAAACATGGCATCGTAATCAGTTATATCTAGCACTATCAGATCACAAAAGAGTTCTCTGTCTGCTATAATGACTGGCACTGCTCTGAGCCAGTGCGTGGATGCCATAATTTCTCCTGAAGGTAGGGTCGTCAGAAACTGACTACTGAGTACC
Organism: Zingiber officinale; assembly: GCF_018446385.1. Lineage (NCBI taxonomy): Eukaryota > Viridiplantae > Streptophyta > Magnoliopsida > Zingiberales > Zingiberaceae > Zingiber > Zingiber officinale. The sequence goes on along the minus strand of NC_055996.1, from coordinate 47,463,024 downwards.
TCTAGGGGTATCGCTAACTTTTCAGCGAATGCCTGGATACTATGATGTAAAATACTAATCTGACCTGTAACAACTGTCGAGGCATTCGCTACGTCTTCTCTGGTTAAGGAGTAGATCCTTGCATTCGTCATAGCTGGAGGGGCTTCTAGTCTTCCCTGGCTGATGTGTGGACCATCTAACACGGCCTGCATCTGATGTAGCTGTGCTGGCTGTCCTCCATACTGTATCGGCTGTGGTTGAGGAAGACTTGTCTTGTTCGGGCATTGCTTAGCCATATGCCCTTCCTGTCCACATTCAAAGCATCCTCGTGTGCCCTTGCGACAAACTCCTGGGTGAAATTTCCCACAAGTAGCACATTTGTGATAACTAGGCTGTTTGCTGGCTGGTCCTCCCTTTGGGTAACTCCCTGGTTTGCGCTTGTTGCTGGAGTTCCTTTTCCAGTTAGAGCTGTGGCCCTGTTGTTTCTGAGTACCTGAGCCTCCTTGCCCTTTGAACTCTGAGAGGACTTGCTTCTGCTGCTTGATATTGTTCTGATTGTGCTCAGTGGTCAGAGCACTGCTGACTAGTTCTTCGGTGGTTTGCGGCCTATGCACGCCGCCAGCCACGTTCATCGCTATTTCCGGCCTCAGTATCTTGAGCATCAACCGGACTCGTTCTTTTTCTGTGCTGACTAGTTCAGGGCATAAACGAGCCAATCTATTGAATTTCTTCACGGCTTCCTCGACTGATAGGTTGCCCTGACGAAACTCAGTGAACTCGTCGTAGTGGCGGTTTGTGACCCGCATGTGAAAGAACTCTTCGAAGAATTCTTTCGCGAAGTCAGCCCATGTCATCTGGTTCACTGGGCGCTTCGCTCTAATTCTCTCCCACCACATACGTGCATCTCCTGTCAAGCAGAAGGAGCCGCACTTCACCTTTTCATGCTCTGGCCAGTCCAAAAGCTCCATCGTACTCTCCGGTGTTTTGAACCTGGCTTGAGCATCCCATGGTTCACTGGTGCCTGAGAAGTTCTCGGGCTTGACTCTCTGCCATTGGATCAGATAGGCTTCTCTCTTTGCCTCTGCTGCTGGGGCTACTGGTGCTGTAGGCTGGACTGGTGGAACCTCTATAACTACTTGGGTTGCTATGTTTGGTTCCGGGGTGACAGTGGGAGTATTCTGCTGATTAGCCTTTAAGGTGGCTATCTTCTGTCGCTGTTCTTCAAGCTGCTTCTGTAACTGAGCCACTACTGCTGTAAGGTCTTAGGGAGGCACTGAACTGCCTGCCTCATGCTGGGGCTCAGTAGCTGGTGCCCTTCTAGCTGGGCGTCCTCGTGCCATTTCTAAAGGAACAAAGGATGTACATAACTAAAGCATCATGTTTACATAGCTAATACTATCATGTTAGTTACTATCACCGATAAGCATACTCTAGTTATCTACAAACATGAAAGCAATAAACATAACAAAGTGAGAGGTATTCTTACTTGGAAGCTGCAGGTTCAATGCTGATGTGTGTGTAGGAAGTATGGAACTTTGCTCTGATACCACTCTGTAACGTCCCGCCTTCTACTAACTAGGTTGTGAGGCCGATCGTTATATTATGCTGTACTAACTCATGTGCGGAAAGCTGATCTGATGAAAATTTTGCTGAACTAATGAATATGCTTCTGTTAATCGCTATACAGTCTGAACTTAATGTTTAAACTACCCCTTGAATTGTTGTGGCTATGCTAGAAAGGGTGTTATAGGTCTTTGCTGTCATCTGGAGCTGAACTAAAGTGTTTTCAGCTAGTACTAGGCCTCTGATCGATCCATAGATCGATCCAGCATGCTACTGTGCACGAAAGCTAATTTGGATCGATCGGCTGATCGATCCCGGTAGGGAAATCGATCCAGTGATCGATTCAGGACCCTACTGTATGCGGGAACTAACGTCTGGATCGATCAGATGATCTATCCAATATGTCCAATTGATCCAGTGATCGATTCGACGATGCGCTGTACACGGGTTCAACTCGGATCGATCGGCTGATCGATCCACAAACCTTCTGTTCACGACGAAACTCGGCTGAATCGATCGACTGATCGATCCAGACGCATTCTGTTCTCGGGATAAGCTGCCTAATCGATCAGTTGATCGATCGAGAAGCCTCCAATCGATCGGCTGATCGATTGGGGTTTCTGATTTCATATCAGAACCTAATTTCAGCCCTGGTTCGAGCAGAAATCTCATATACCAACTCTGAACTAACTAAAATGCATTCTAACAACAATTATCTAGCATTCTAAACATGGCATGGTGAATATTTCACTAGTTCATGACTTTTAAGCAAACTGAAATATGAAACTAAAAGTAACAAGGTTCTAATAGTTAGACTTGCTAAATCCCTAAGATCTTCATTCCAAACTCCTTTTTCACACACACATCTTCATTGCATTGTCCTCTATACTCCGCTAGTCCATCTTTCCTTTACCTTTATCTGCAGTATAAGGAAAAGAGTATCTGTAAGCTTGAGAGCTTAGTAAGAAACCATCTACCTCACTAAAACATGCATACGATGCAATTTATGTTTTTAAAGCCTGCTATTTGAAATATATATACTGAACATGTAAAAGCATAGCATGACGTACAAACAAACTAGTCATGGCAACAAGCGCTAACATATGCTATCATATGGTATCAATAGAAAACTAAACTGATACAAACAAACTGTACTGAGCTAATTCTAAACTAATGCTAAAGCTGTACTGAATTCACATAACTATTTGTGAAGTTTTGAAAACTATTTCATAAATAGATTAAAATAATAATCATGTTGCTGATGGGCCCGACATCTGTACGTGCTATGCGCGCATCCCTAACTAGACCCGGGTTTGTAAGTCCAGAATTTAGTGAGGTTACTAGGTTATCTGAACCTAGGGACGACTATGGGAGCCCAACCCAATGGATATCTAATCCAGAACAGTGCCACTGCTAAAATAAAATACTGATTATAGCTGAGTTCTTCTTATATTGCTATTTCTAGGTTATCTGAACCTAGAGCTAGGTTATCTGAACTTAGAGGCGACTGTGGGAGCCCACCCATTGGACCGTAGTCCCATATAAGCTGTACTAAAGCTAAACATACTGAATGAATGCTTCTATCGCATTTTGCTAAGATAGTAAAATGCTTAAGTTGCATTTTAACCGTGCTAATAATTTAATCGAACACTTGGTATGCGCTAATTCGCATCCTTTGTGCCGAGAATCTACTGTTGGATCGAGACGCGCTAGAGGGGGGGTGAATAGCGCTCGTGGCTAAAATCGTTCTATTATCGGAATCGTAAAAACTATCGGAGAAGTAACGCAGCGGAAAGTAAACAAACACACAGAAAGACAAGAGAATTTACTTCGTTCGGAGCCTGTGACGACTCCTACTCGAAGGCCCGCGATCCTTGATCGCTTTCCGTGGGCAACAACTATAAGCTCGACAAGAGTACAAGTATTACAGTTAAGTATAATGAAAAAGTACAGTTATACCGACGACAATATCGTAATCTGAAGATTTCGGAGCTCCGGGTCGTCGGTGTCTCGTAGCAGCACTTCGGGATCGTCTCGTGAGCAGCTTGTAGCAGAAAGATTGCTTGGAAGTTGTTGTGGAGAGCTGCTGGTCGAAACCCCTTATAAAGGGTGTTCAAGGCGCCTTCTACTGTTCACCAAGGCGCCTTGAACAGCCGAGTCAGCCGGGGAGATGAGGAGCGAACTGGTCGAATCTTATCACAGACTCAAGGCGCCTTCCACTGTTCACAGGGCGCCTTCATCTGTTCAAGGCGCCTTCCACTGTTCATCGCAGCCAGCTCCAGCCTTGCATCCGAGGCGCCTCCAAGCTCCATGGAGGCGCCTTGGACACTGTTCATCCGAGGCTTTAAGTTGCTCCTTTGCACCTGCAAGATACGTTAGTCCCAAACACTACCCTACAGCACAAAGTTTAGCACATAATATAATAAATATTATAAATGAAGTATTTAACAATCTCCGGACTGTCCGAGTCTGACTTCAGGTTTCCAACCGGAAACCCTAGGTCGACCCGACGCCTATTGTTCCCTCTACGGGGAACGCGTCCTCACCTACTCCACTCAGGAGATTTACCTGTTGCCAGTGCGATCCTCCAGATCGACTGGACTTTTGCTCAGCACTCGACGCTTCCGGACTTTCTGCTGGACATCCGCTTCCTGGCTAGTCCAGACTTTCACCTAGTTCGCGACACCAGGACTTTCCACCTAGGGTTACCACCCCCTAGGATTTTTGCCTGAAGCCATCGACCTGCCAAGACTTTCCGCATAGGATTACCACCCCCTATGACCTAGGGTTACCACCCCCTAGGGTTTTCACCTGCCTAATCGCAGCTAGGACTTTTGCCTAAGTATCACTTAGGACTTTCCTGCAAGCTCCATGAACTTTGTTAGATAACACCACCACTTAACTTTGAGCCCTTTGCCATAATCAAAACTCAGGTTCGATCATCTGGTGCTCACTGCACCAACATCTACATACTACTAAACTGAATAATAAAATTCACACGGAAGCTATTTATACTGCAGGTGAGGGGTTTCTTACCTCTTGCTCTAGTTTTCTTATGAATCTAGTCGCTAATTTTCCGGTGGAGACGATCTTCTCGACGATTTTCTCGCGTCCACGCCTTCTTCTTGCGGAGAGAAACGTCCTCGTGTCGGAGTCGTTGCCGGAAGGTGCTCCTGGAACCCTTGAGACGGAACCCTAGCCCTTGGGGCTTGGTGCGCCGAGAGAAGAAGAGGAGAAGGGGTCGGCGTGTAAGGGTTTTTGAGGGAGAGGAGAGTTACGTTAAAAATAACTCTTCACTTAATTCTTCCCTATTTATATTAAGTGGGTAATTCATCCCAACTCAAATATAAATATAATTGTTCCCCTTTCCTTTCAGCACGGTCTTGCTGGGTTCACTTGGTTACTAGAGTTCACCTTAAGTCATAGAACCCAATAGGTCTCGGGTTCAATTCCCGCTTAAGCTGTTTTACGATTCTATTTATTTTTGCTACTTCTGCTATTCTAAAAATTTTGTAAAAAAATATCCTAAAATTTCAGAAAAATCATAGAATATTTCTAAAATAATTTCGAGAATTTTCGGGCGTTACATGCTATTTCCTCAGACACTTAGATATTGGATATTGGTTGTGCATCACATATATGACATACAGAGGTTAAGGAATAGCAGAAGATTCGTCAAGGGAGAAATAAGTCTGCGAGTTGAGAATGGAGCAAAATTTACTGCAATCGCCATCAGAACATACTTGTTAATGTTTTCTAGTGGACTTGTCTTAGAACTAGATAATTATTATTTTTTCCAGCATTAATAAAGAACATTGTTTTTATTTCTTCCTTAAATAAAAAAGGTTTCCATTTAACTTTTAGTAACAATTATTGTTATATAACCTTAAATGGTGTTCTTTATAGCACTAGAACTTTATGCAATGACATCTACGCGTTAGATATATCTAGTGGCGTACTCAATATCGAAAAGAGCAATAAACGTGCTTGAATCGATAATCAATTAACCTCTTACTCATGGTATTGTTGCCTTGGCCATATAAGCAAGAAATGTATATCCGAATTGCAAAAGATTGCAGTTCACGAATCATTTGAATTAGATACATTTAATACATGTGATTCATGTTTAAAAGGCAAGATGACAACTCATGCAGTAGGAGGTTATAGCTACTTCATTAGTTTCATTGATGATCACTCTCGTTATGGATATGTGTATCTAATGAAACACAAGTATAATAAAGCCTTTGAAAAGTTTAGAGAATTCAGAAGTGGAGTAGAGAAACAACTTGGTAAAAATATTAAGATATTTTGATTTAATCTAGGTGGTGAATATTTAAGCCAAGAGTTTCTAGATTATCTAAGCGATAATGGTATATTATCTCGATGGACTCTGCCTTATACGCCACAACATAATGGTGTATCGGAAAGGTGTAATCAAACCTTATTAGACATGGTTAGATCAATAATAGATCGTACAGATTTTCACAAGACCTTTTGGGATTATACACTCATGATAGCTGTTTACTTGCTAAACAGAGTCCCGACGAAGGCAATCTCAACTACTCCATATGAGGTATGGACCAGTAAGAAACCCCTCATATCTTATTTGAAGATATGGGGATGTCCTACTTATGTGGAGAGGACAATATCAGATATGTTTGATGCCAAGTCTGATAAGTGTTTATTTATTGGATACCCTAAGGAATCTAAGGGTTGTCAATTCTATCACCCCTTGGAATAAAAAGTATTTGTTTTAAGGCCTGCTTCCTTCCTAGAAAAATAATTTCTCTTACAGGAAGCAAGTGAGAGTATGGTTGAACTTGATGAAGTTAAAGAGACTCTAATAAACACTAATGAGATGCCTAGTCAAGAACTACAATCGATTATAACACAACCTCCTCGTAGATCAGGTAGGACATGCAATATTCCTGAGAGATATGAATCTCTTGTAAGAGAATCAAATGATGTGTTACTTATTGAGGATGAGGAACCTACTGATTACGAAGAGGCTCTGAATAGTTCAGAAAAGGACAAGTGACTTACAGCCATGAAGTCGGAAATGAATTCTATGTACGAAAACCAAGTTTGGAACTTAGTGGATCCACCTGAAGGCATTATGCCTATAGCGTGCAAATGGGTTTTCAAGAAGAAAACTAACATGGATGGTAATATTATTGCCTACAAGGCAAGGTTGGTAGCGAAAGGCTATCGTCAAAGGCAAGTCATGGACTATGTTGAAACTTTCTCACCTATGACCATACTTGAATCCATTCAGATACTCCTGACCATATCAGCTCATCATTATTATGAGATATGACAGATATATGTGAAAACAACTTTCTGTAATGGAAATCTGCTCGAAGATGTGTATATGACATAGCCCAAAGGCTTCACATCTATCAATAAGAATAAAGTATGCAAGATTCAATGGTTCATTTATGGACTAAAGCAAGCATCTAGGTGTTGGAATATCCATTTTGATCATGCGATCAAACAGTTTAATTTCTCACAAAATCCAGATGAACTTTGTGTGTATCAAAAGGTTAGTGGGAGTGTAGTCGTATTCCTAATATTATATGTTGATGACATATTGCTTATAGAAAATGATGTGCCAATTTTATAATCAGTTAAAGTTTGGTTATCCAATACGTTATCCATGAAAGATATGGGAGAAGCAACATACATCCTCGGGATAAAAATCTATAGAGATAAATCTATTGGGACTTTCGAGCCGTAAAACCCGCTTTTTGCATTGTGAAAACCTCGAAGTCTTGCCACGGATCCGTGCAAAAATAAATAAAATTCATGTACATGTTTGTTTATCCTAGATCTACCTTATATCTACATGATAAGAGTAGTTTTACCCTTGTAGCAATGCCCTTCGCTTCTCCTGCTCGTCCAAACGGTTGCCGGATCTCGTAGAGTGTCAAGTGTACACTCCTCTACACGTATCCACACGGACAAAAGGTGGAGAGAACCACTTAGAGTGTGCTAGCACCCTTGAGAGGTTTTGGCAATGGAGGAGAGGGAGAGAACAAGAGAAGAGAAGAGGAAGAAGAAGAAGTTACAACAAGCACAAATGCTTGCACTAATGTGGCCGACCACATAAAGGAGGGTTTTAAACCTCCATGTAATACCAAGAGTCATGGCTCTTGGTCTTCCTCATGAGGTGGCACACTATGATGTAGCCTTGATGATGTGGAACACCATCATTGGCCGGCCCCATGCCAAGTCACAATGAGGTGGCATTTGGTCAAGTCAAACTTGACCCTTCATCTCCCCTCTCAAGTCAAGTTAAACTTGACCTTTTTATTTCCCATGGTTGATTAAATCTAACCATTGATTCAAGTCAATTTAATTTAATAAATCTCTATTAATTGGTTTAAATTGACTCAATGAATCATAATCTAAATTAGACTAATTCTACACATGAATCATATTGAGTCCAACTCAATTAGTCTAATTTGGATTACCCTTAATCTAATTTGGTTCATCACATGAACCTAATCCTCTTGGTCCATCATATGAACCTAATCTCTATCTAATTGCCCTTTGTGTGTGACCCTATAGGTTCTTGTAATGTTGGCAATGCTACTAAACCCATTAAGAAATATAAGTAATGAGCGGTATCTAGCAACACATCATTACTACCCAAGTTACAAGAATGTTGAGATCCAACATCACCTTTGTGACTACTAATTGTGACTCTCACAATATGTGACAATGTCCTTCTATCCTTGACATCTAAATTGATCAATTGAGGCATAGATCGTGTCATCCTCTAATCAATTTATGTCTTGAACTCCAAGTAGACTCACTCTAATCAAATGAGCTCAATATCTCATATTGACTCATTTGGGCATGGCCATGCACTTAGTGGTCTCACTCTATCAAGAATCATGATGTCACTCCCGTCATATAGGAGGGATAGATCCCATATATATCACAAACATCCCTCCGCATAATTTGTTACATACCTAGTAGTCGCCTTTATAGTCCACCCATTTACGGGTAACGTTTGACGAAGCCAAAGTATACAACTCCTCATGTAGGGAACTATGGTGACTTCAGGTCCAAGGACTGATAGTCATACTAATAGTCACATGAGAAAGTATATGACACTCATATAACTGTTGGAGTGTATACTAAAAGCCTATCTTTTGTAAATATTTATTTTTGAAATAAAAGAATCACATTGGTCAATATCTGCATTTATTTGTTAAATGTAATTGTTCAATTAATTTATATAGTAGATAACATGGAGTGTGGTGTCACACTCAAAAGATCATGTTGTCGGTTCTCTATAAATTATAAACAGTTGCTCACGACTAAGATGGAAAGGAACAAACCATCAGAATAGTCGTAGTGTAATTAAGTATTAGTTTATCTTGATTAATAAATTACACTAATACACTTTAAGTGTATTGAGTAGGACCATTTAGGTAAGTTCTTTTTATACTGACTTAGTAAAAGAACTAGACCTTAGTTATTATGGAAGTGTGTGCTCTTAATCCCAATATAATAACAAGCACATATATTTAATATTTATTTCTTTGATTTATCAAAGGGTGAGGTTTAGCTCGATAAATCAATATGCACGATAAGTTGGGAAATGATATTACTTATAGTGTGTGTTGTTGATTATAGAAGGAATCTGTGTCCTAGTTATCTAGGTTGAGAATGCCCCCAAGAGGAGCTCATAAGGATTGCCATGTTAAACCCTGCAAGTGGACTTAGTCCGACATGACAATGAAGTTGAGTGGTACTACTCTTGGAGCTAGATATTAATTAAGTAAGTTGTCAGTAAATTACTTAATTAGTGGGCATTCATAATCTTAAACACAGGGAGACTAACACACTCATGATAAGATGGATCCCATAATGTAATTTGGGATTGGTGCGGTAGTGCGATAATAACTCTCTAGTGGAATGAGTTATTATCGATGAACTTGAGTTGTGTGTTCGGGGTGAACACGAGATACTCAAGCTCATCGGAAGGCCAAAACCAATTTCTCCTCTAGGTCCCTATCGTAGCCTCATTATAGCCTTAAGTCCATCCAAATATAAGGCTCTTCTTGGTGTCCAAGAAGTGGCCCGGTCCAATGCTTGGTGACCAAGCAAGGGCCGGCCACATCCTCTTATATAGGGGCCGGCCCTTTGCTTGGTGACCAAGCATGAAGGGGCCGGCCACAATATTCAAACATGGAGGGTTGTTTTTGAATTTTTTAAATCTTCTCTTTGTAGAAAAGTATAAGTTTTAAAAGAGAGATTTTAATTTTAAAAACTTTCCTTATTTGAATTTGGCCACATGTTTTAATAGAGAGTTTTAAAATTTTTTAAAACTTTCATTTTTTAACCATCCTCATGGTTTAAGAAAAAAAAGGAAGATAAGTTTTAAAATTAAAATTTTCTATCATCATGTTAAAAAAGGAAATTTTATAAGAGAAGTTTTAAATTTTAAAACATGGTTTTAATTTTTAGAACTTTTCTTTTTTAACTCCTACTTTAGGAAAGAGAGCTTGTAAATTTTATAAGAAGATTTCTTCTTGTAAAATTTTTAAAAAATATATTTCCTTTTCTCTTGATGAGGTGGCCGGCCTCCTTGCTTGGTGCCCAAGCAAGGGGCCGGCCATAATTAAAATAAATAAAATCATCATCAATCAAAATTGGTGATTAATTCAATTTGCCTTTGGCAAGTAAAGGAAAAATTAAAAGGGAAAAGGAAAAACTCTTGGATGATTTTATTTTTGTAAAAAGTTTTTCCTTATTTGCCTTGGGCAAGTAATATAAAAGAAGAGGTAAGGGGGCTTCATGAGACACAACTCTCATTCTTTTGCTTGGTGATCTCAAGTGGCCGGCCCCTCTCTCCCTTCTCTTTTCCCTTTTGCTCTCTTCTCCTTGGTGGTGTTGGTGGCCGGATTTTAGAAGAAGAGGAAGAAGCTTTTGGGTGGTGTTCATCTTGGAGGATCGTCGCCCACACGACGTCCAAGGTGAGACGAGGAATACGACAGAAGATCTTGAGGTCATTAGCTTACAAAGAGAAGGTATAACTAGTAGTTTTCTTCCGCATCATACTAGTTATTTTCTTTGTAAGAATTCTAAATACAAGAGGCAATTAGATCTAGTTTTTCGAATTTGTGTTTTCTTCTTTTTTGAATTTGTGATTCGATTGTTCTTTTTGGTTAACCTAGAGTTATTTAAGGAAATTAAATATTAGCTTTCCTTAAAAGGCTTTGCCTAGGCTGTGGTGGTTGCTCCCATATCCAAGAAGGCCATGTGCCTCGCCATGCAGTCCTGGAAGCCAATTTTGGAAATTAATATTTAATGGAATTAATAACTTAGGTAGATTTGTATCAATAGTGTTAAGTTCCGCTTGCGATTCAAATTTAAACCACTAAGAATAGATAAGTTAAATTTGGAATCAATGATGTTAAGTTCCGTCTGCGATTCCTAATTTAACTTCTAAAGAACACAATATGTTATTTAAGGAAAGGTTCGACACTTGTACAAAAAAATTTTGTACAGTGGAACCCGTATGTTTTCCTAGGACTAACCAACAATAACGATCCATGATACTTTCTCATGGCGGGTCATTCAATATACATTCTCCAATGCATACCCATGTGTCAACTTGATATCTCTATATCCATGACTTGTCACTACAACAAAAACCCTCATAGACATCGATTTTCCACCGATGTCTATTACATTTTCGACCGATGTCTATGAAGGCGATGTAAAAGGTCTGCCATTTTAGACATCGGGTTAAAACCGGTGTAGTATCACTTAACGACATCGGGTGTAAAACCGATGTAATATTATATGTTAATAACACCAGTTTTGGCAACGGTATACGGCCGATGTAATATTAGTTAATGACACCGATTTTGCAGCGGTGGAAAATTGATGTAATATCAGTATTGTTTAACGACACAAATTTGATTTCCGAAATAGTGAAAAACCAATATTATCACCAAGCAAATCATAAAATTAAGTTAATATTATTAATTCACTAAGAATATCACAAATAAAAATGCACCGATGTATCTAAACACACCAAGTCAATATCTATATAACCAACACATATATATTCTTCTTACAACATAAAAAGATAATAGATATTGTGCACATCAAGTCAGTATCCACAAATTACACATAACTATTCTTCCTGAGGGTGACAACTGATTGGTGATTCTTTGTAAAGGTGGCTTCCATCTTAAAGGAGCCACTGGAGGCTTTGGGAACTTTGCAACATCTTTCTTGGTTGTCCTCTCACCATTTAATTGATTCTCCAGTTCTCTTACCTGAATAAAATAAAACAAAATAATCTGTTATAAGGCATCTTAAAAGGTACCATGCCATTTGGTTAAACTCGCACCTTTGGTTCATCAGGAGGATCATATTGGCCAATCCAGTCCTATGGCCAATCAACAAGATGTGGCATTAAGATTAGACAATGCATGAATATAAAAGTAAAGTTTAACTTACCACAGCGGGAATATCAAGTCCATGAGCAGCAACATCAGTGCAGAGCAGTATATACCCTTTTCGGCTTTGCAGAACTCAAAGAATGTACTAGTTCGTTTCTGCTGCTTCTGCTTTCCATGGATATCGAGACAATTGACATGAATGTATCTGAGAAGCTCAAAATGGTACTTGACCGAATTGCATGAGGAGAAGAAGACCATTATCTTCTTCGAAAGGTTCCTCTTAAGAAAAGCATACAAGACCAGAAACCTTTTATTGCTAGGCACGACACAATAGCCCTGCTGCAACCCTTCGACAATCACCTGAGAAAGATGAATTCGTGTCAACCTTGCTATTGACGAAACAACAGAATAAAAACAATGATAAAATAAATCTGGAGATTACCTTCGACCTTCCATCATCAACACCTACATATACAAGCTTTTCCTTAAATGACAAGTTCGCAAAATCCTCAACCTGCAATTTTTTTTTATAAGTTAAAGAAAATGAAAACCAAAATGATTATGAATAGTAGTTAGAAAGAAATAGAAACCTGCTTAGTTTGGGTAGCTGTAAATAGAGCAGTTTGCCTTGTCTGCATATTAGGGAGTGAATGTGATAATTATAAAACATGATGCCGACTTTGCAACACTCCTGTAATAACTATAAACCGAAGGGAACTAAATAGCATACCTTTGGCAGCTGCTTAAATATTTGCTCCATGTCTTCCTCAAAGTTAGCCTCCAATATTCAGTCGGCTTCATCGATTATAAGAAACTACATTTGGTGCACCAACACCCAAAATTAGTATCTCAATGTCAAACAAAGGAACATATGAAAATAATTATTGATCTCGTGGTTAGGATTAAACATGTTAGCAAATAATCATTAGCATGGATATGCAATAAGATGAAACACGCAACTAGTTGGAGAACGTAAGTAGAGCTCATTAAAGCAAAAAAGAAAAGAAACAACAGATCATTTAGTAAAAGGAACTCAATGAGTACTAAGGGCATTCAATGGAAAGATATACAATTTCAGTATGCAACCACTTCAAACTACATCCAGTCACCTCCACTTTGCCATTCTAGTATCTTTCTCAATATGGCTAGCATGCTGTGCTGTGCTTAGTTACATTCAATTTCCAAAAACAAATTTCAATAGAACAATGATAAATGAGATTTTCAAAAAACTCTGCTGCCTAAAAATGCAATACTAGAGTTCTGTGTGCTAAAAGAAAGAACAATTCCTCAATCCAATAGTCAACGGTTAAGGTATTGTTTAAATCAGTTCCTCACTACTTTTTCTACTATCATTCCATATAATTGCATAATTTATCAAAACATAAATGACCAGGAACCAAAACACTGAAAACAAGAATAAGTCAATAATTTAGATACATGGGATCAAATGCTTTACAAAAATAAACCATTTACCATAATTTTACTTATTTGCTCAGCTTTTTTGATCTGCAAATTTGAAATAATCTGTTATACGGCAACTGATTTGAAAGAAGCTAAATATAGTGATGCATGGTGTATAGTAGATTATTATGATTTTTCTTGGAATATATAAAATAATTTATTCACACTATCTTCAAAAAGATTCTACTTATATTAACATAATAAATTTTCAAAAGAATAAAATGAAATATTCTTTCATCATTCTTAAACCTCAAATCTAAGCAGCATGGAGGAGGCATGATTATAATTAAACTTCCACATAATCAATAGATGTGAATTCACATTTTGTTATCCGAATACATTAACACTAATTTTTTGAAAGGTTCATTAAACATGAGATTGAAAAGGAACATGAATTCTTCCAAAAAAAAACAATGCTCTAGCTCAAAGGAGGTGCAAAATGTGGGCAAGAGAGCACCTAGAATGTTGGCCTGCATATTCCTTGACCTCTTAGATATAACTACAATCTTAGTAAAAATTAAACAGAATCAAAGCAAAAGGAATAATATTTATCCAACTCCAAGGCATCAAAAGAAAATCAGAATATCAATGGAAGAAGTAACAAATAACATTTGATCTTCATATACTTCAGAACAAATACTATGACAAATTGGCAAATAAAAACAAATGTCACATAATTGCACAAATAAAATTGAAAAAGAAAACCACCGTTTATACAGATAAGACATGTCAATTCCTCACCCAAGTAGAATCCTTTACCACACTTTACCCCAATATTAATAACCATTAAATTGATGGGATAAATGACCAAGATCCTGATACAGATAGTAAAGGGTAATAGCAAAGTGTATAAATACAACCTGATTTAGATTAGGAATACTGAGAGAATGACCAAAATATAGAGAAAATATCAGTGAAATTTGTAAGGTAATCAAGTATAGTATTTCAAGTTCTCTCTGCAATCTATCTAAAACTTACAAAAATTATATTAGTAATTTCTTGTTATCAAAGAGGTTGAGATGAGACATGCATAAGACTTACAGAAAACTAGGTGTTATGCAACTTGTATTAGAACAATCTGCCAGCAATGTGTCCTATTCTTCTACAAAATAAAATTGTTATTATCTTCTCAGAAAATGGGATAATATGAAAGAGTACCAAAGAATTAACAAGAGATTAATAGAAGTGAACTGATAAGAGTTAAGACTACTGATTTACGAAGGAAAACATACTTATACAGAGGATCCAAATGCAGAAAAATAGGAATAAGCATTACAATATAATTCTTACAAACACAGGAAAATAGGAACAATAATTAAAATTGAATTGTTAATCACATCAAAATGTCCAAACCAATTCAAGTTTATCCAGTACTGCATATAATACAAATAATCATTTAAGTAATCTTCATCGTGAAATCTTTGTAAACATGAATTGCTAAAATTCAATAACCACCTAAATAAAACCAATAGGGAGGAGCTTTAAAAAAAAGGCAAATCTACCAAAACAAAGGAAAATATCTTTGTTTATGTAAAGTAGATACTTTTAATTCCACATTTCTTGCATGTTTGGTTGCTTTCATCTACTGGAAATTGACAAAGCAGAATCAATCAAATGAGAAGGTAAGCAGAAAATATTTTGTAGCAAATAGTTGCTTACATGATCATGAAGTGGAGATATTGCACAAGCATTCACTGGATGTTCTATCACATACATCTGTAGAGACAATGAAGACAAGAGGGTGATTTTCAGTCCAGGGAGGTGAGAGTATTTATGTAATTAGCATAGCACACTACAAACAGACAAGACACTATGGTGTAATTTCTTATTTCACTTTCTCTTATGAAGTTATAGTCGAAACACATGAACTTATGTTCAATATCCTTAAAAGCATAGCAAAAATTCTACTCCTGGACAAAGAACCCTAATTGTCCCTCCAAAAAAAATGAAGCAGAAGCAAAACCAATCAAAGATTTCTACCTCTGACCTGAGAAGCGAAGTCAAAACAAAGAATAAAAGTAAATACTAAAAAATATTAATAGATCTACGCCATCGCCTTAATTTAACAAGCTTTAAACCCCTCAAAAGAAAGTCTAGCCATCAAAACAACCAGCGCGAAGAAATTCCATCAAGGAACTCAAAAATCCCAACAGATCTAGCCTAGAGCCAACCGATTTCCTCCAAGAAAACACTAAGAAACAAGCTAAGCATACAAGGATCAATGAGAGATCACCTCCACGTTTGATGAGAGCCGCCATGAGTGCAGACGATGAAGGAGCAGCCCCGAGAAGCCAAATCCGAGCACCAGCAGTGAAAACAGCAACGGAATCAAGATGATTTACGGGGAAAAGACCGCCGACGAATCAACGGAGAAACCAGAAAGCATGAGGAGAAGAAACCCTAAGAGATGGAGCAACCCGCGAGAGGGCAAAGACGGAAGGGAGAGGAGAAGAGAAGGGGAAAGAGGATATGGATGTGGTCGTTTGGGAAAGCGGGGCATTCCGCAGACCTCACAAGGGAGTTGTGTGTTGATCCTGATCGGGAGAGGAAGGGGCGTCGATCTAGGAAGGGGAAGGACGACGCGATCTAGGAAGAGGAAGGTTTAGGTTTGGAGGGAAGAGTGAAGTGTTGTAAATTTTGGCTAAGTATTGGTGGAAAAATTAAATTATTTTATTTATCATAGACACTGGGTTTTAAAAACCGCTGTTAAAATCGGTGTCTATTAATGAAAAAAAGCGCTCATAGACATCTGCTAAAAAACTGATATCTATGAGCGAAAATCTGCGATCACAGACATCGGTTTTTGGAAAAACTGGTGTAAAATACTTAAAGACATCGGTTTTTGCTTAAAATCGTTGTTGTTCCACCGATGTCTATGAGGGTTTTTCTTGTAGTGTGTGAGATCAAATCATCGAGTTGACCTACATGCTAGTCTCATCGTATTAACATTGTCCCTGAATGTTAATACTTGACTAGGAATAATTAAGAGTAGTATTCTCTATATCATCTCATTATCGATTCAACCAATCGATTGATATAGATAAGAACCTTCTACTCAAGGACGTTATTATACTTAGTTATTTGGCACCAATACAAGTAAGTATATTAACCAAAAAGAAATGCCTTTATAAATATATAGGAATATGATACATCGAGTCCATACAACAATCATCACATGATTGGCTCTAGGGCTCTCACTAAAAAGATCAAGAAGGTTGCTTGGTCTTTCACAGTCGACATATATAGACAGAGTGTTAAAATAGTTTAGCATGTCTGAATCTAAGAAAGGTTTCATACCTATGAGGCATGGAATTCAACTTTCGAAGTCTATGTGCCCACGCACAGAAGATGAGAGGATTTGCATGGATAAGATACCTTATGCGTTTGCAATAGGATCTATCAAGTATACTATGTTATGTACAAGACCCGATGTATCATATGCTCTAAGTGTTATGAGTAGATACTAGTCTAATCTAGGAATGGATCATTAGGTGGTTGTCAAGATGATCCTTAAGTACTTAAGAAGAACTATGGATATGTTCTTAGTTTATGGAGATAGTGATATGACCATACGCAGATATACAGATGCTAGTTTCTAGACGATCAAAGATGACTTCAAGTCCCAGTCTGGATTCATATTCATATTAAATGGAGGTGCAGTTAGTTGACAAAGTTCCAAGCAAGATACTATTGCAGATTCTACTTGTGAGGCAAAATACATTGCAGCTTCGGAAGCAGCAAAGGAAGCGGTTTAGATCAAAAAGTTCGTTATTGAACTTGGAGCGGTTCCATCTATTGTTGAAGCATTACCTGTTTACTATGATAACAATGGAGTCATTGCGCAAGCAAAGTAATTGAGGTCTCATCAGTGATTAAAACATGTGTTTCACCGTTATCATCTGATTAGGGAGATCGTTAGTAGGAAAGAAATACAACTTGAGAAAATTCCCACTGAAAGGAATCTAACGGATCCTTTGACAAATGCTTTACCATAAAGCAAGTTTGAGAGTCACATCTATGCTTACAGTTTAGGACACCGTGGTGATTAGCTTTAGGCCAAGTGGGAGTGTTACAATTTCAGGGATGTCCTAAGACAATCGCCTTTTGGTTTTTTTCTATTTATTTGATAAGTATAAATTCACTATTTGAATACATATTATATGTTTGATTGTCTTAAATGAATTTACTGAATATCTGTAATATAATTCAAACATGAGAGAATTTGTGATTGGATTGCAACTAGTGATTATATTACATGGGTAATTATAAATATATTGAAAATTTCCTAGTCGTCGAATTGATGCATTCGGAAATCATCAATTCTGTAAAACTAGCACGAGTTATACTCCTTGGTTCAACCAAGCAGGTATTTTCTCATTGGCTAGAGACATTGGGATGTCGAGAGTTAAATGTGGATGCTAGTTATGGTAACTAGTTCATTGGAGTGACTCGCTGTAAGACTTCATATGGTTCAATATATATATATATATATATATATATATATATATATATATATATATATATATATATATATATATATATGAAGTTTTTACTATAACACGAGTGCAAGTTTCCTTCAACTTGAGGTATACAAGTCATCTTGGTCATGGAAACTTATACTTTGACATCTTAAGTAAGCATCTCATTGATGTATGGACCCAGGTTGATTGGATATAAGTTGAAGTATCCAAAGGTGTTTGGATAGCCTACAAAGGATTCACCGCTCCTTGCGAGGAGACGTATAACCTATGGTCACTCGTTAGGATTATTACTCAAAGTCTTTGGCCAAAGCATCACATGTTAAGAGTGCAAGACTCTTATACACATGTATGAGTAATTTGAATCCATAGAACGAGGAAGTATTACTTGGGCTAGGTGTAACGTAGTTAGCCTAGTGGGTACAAGACACATAGACCATGTTCTGAACTAAGTGTCTATAAGACGAGTGAAAGGAACAAGACACGACTCACTGTTGTTGCTGAAGGGTTTAGAATTAATTCTAGAATCAACTATGATTTTTCATCTAATTGGGGATCATGATGTACTACTAGGTGTCACTCAGGATCGTTCTATAATTAAGTAGTTAATTATGGATAGCCAAGATAAACCAGGAACCTATTGGGTCACATGCACTAACGAGTCTCTAAAAGAAATAAAACAAGTTAAAGAATAGGATTCTTAGATCAAGAGATAAATATTTGGTTGGACGATACATAAGATAAATATGGAAATATTTGTCGCAATGGAAGCATGGATAGGCCACATCTCTTATGGAAGAGTTAGACTATATTTGGTTTAATCATGAATTAGTCATGAACCAACTTGTTTTAGTTATGAACCAAACCAAGGGGTTAATGGACTAATTTTTGGTTAAGGATAATGGGTTGAATTTGGTCTTTCTAATCCAACTCATTAATGAGGGCTATACATTAATTGGCTTGTAAGGTTTTTGGAAAACCTTAATCCAATTTCTCTTCTCCTCTCCCTCTCCCCTCTCTCATTGCCACCGCTAACAAGGGGAAGCCCTTCCCCTTGTTGCCATGACCACCACAAGAGAGACAACTCTCCTTGTGTGCTTCTCTTCCTCTTCCTCTTGATCCCTCTTCTTCGCTCGTGGCTAATAACTTCCGAATGAGAGGCGTGTACTCAAGGAGTTGTCTTGAGGAGCTCAGCGTGGATACAAATAGAGGTGAGATTTGACAACGTCACTACAGATGTTGCCCTTCTCGTTACAGGTCATCCATAAGGTACAAAAGGGCAGCCCGGTGCACGAAGCTCCCGCTATGCATGGTCCCAGGGAAATATTCATTGTACGCAGTCTTACCCTGCTTTTTGCAAGAGGATGTTTTCAGGATTCGAACCCGTGACCTTTTGGTCATACAGCAACAACTTTACCGTTGCACCAAAGCTCCCTTTCTCATCCGTTCCATAAAAAATTAATTTTACAATCTTGTTTGACATGTTGTATCCTTGTATGCGTGTGGTGTAATAATTTAGAAATTATTATTGTTTTATTTTCCGCTGCAGATGTTTACGAAACATGTTTTAGCACACACTGCATCGGGCATATCCCAACAAAATCTATACCATTACAACACAAATGTGCCCTTATAATATCAATATCTTTCTTTTTAGATTACCACATCTTGCCACTACAACAAAAACCCTCATAGACATCGGTTTTCCACCGGTGTCTATTACATTTTCGACCGATGTCAATGAAGCCGATGTAAAAGGTCTGCCATTTTAGACATCGGGTTAAAACCGATGTAGTATCACTTAACGACACCGGTGTTCGAATCAGTTATTAACCGGTGTAGTATCACTTAACGACACCGTTTTATCAACGGTGTAAAACCGATGTAATATTATATGTTAATAACACCAGTTTTGGCAGCGGTATACGACCGATGTAATATTAGTTAATAACATTGATTTTACAGCGGTGGAAAACCGATGTAATATGGGTATTTTTTAACAGCACAAATTTGATTTCCGAAACAATGAAAAACCGACAGTAACAAAAAAAATACACAAATATTCATAAATTATACAAATATTCTTCATTCAACAGTATCCATAAAATACGCAAATATTCACAAATTACATAATAATCTTCTTACAACAGTATCCATAAAATACCCAAACATTCTTTTTACATCAAAAGCTAATAGATATCAGAATCAAGGTAGAACATTCTTTTAACAACACATCAAGGTAGAACAGCACTTCAAATGTAATCTAGCATGCATTCAGCCCACTCGAACCGCACTTCATCAATTTCAACTCTGGAGTACTTGAGATTTGTAAACTGTAAAAACACATAAATAATATATTAGTAAAGATGCAATTTTGAAAGATGGAAATGGTAAAGATGCAATTTTGAAAGCTGGAAATGGTAAAGATGCAATTTTGATTTATTTATTTTTTTTTCAAATATCTGCTCTAGCTCTAACTAGGCCAGTCTAGTTTTTCTTATCTCTATCCTTCTAACACTTCAAATCAAGCATTTTGAAAGATTTTCAGTCTGATTTTACAATGAGAACTACCAATAAACTAAATTTGGAATGCAAAATATCTAAACCAAAGAAAGTCTCTTTCTAATTGATACTTGCAACAAAGATAATCTACAATACTTTATATAAAGTTAATTCATGATCAGGACCCAATAATCCATCATATGTCAAATAACTAAAACAAATGTGTACATGTATCAAATAAAATAGACTACTGAGTTTTTAAAGGCTGTTGTGGAAGACTATTGTTCATAATGCTTAATTCATTGAAGGATAATTGCGCGCATCCGCATACACACCGATGCACATATACATATGCAATTTAGCACAAAAAAATCATTGTAAAATCTAAAACTTTCATATATGACACTTAGTATATGCTGCTTAGAATATAACATAGATAATTTGCTCCTTCTAATTAAAGTGTAGAGATTGATAAGAACCGACAGCATCATACAACAAATTACTAGGCGTGATAATGGTTGAACAAAGAAATATGACTACACAACAAATCCAGTGAAGGAAGCATAGAAGAACAAAGAAAATGTTCATAGTTAACAAGAAAATGAAGAGATATACTATTTATTGTACTATCCTCTGATGCTATCTTCCAAATCTCATAAGCAAGAATGCAACTGTGCCCTTTGTATACACATGGCTAATAGACATAATACAATAAGGAGCAAAAGCTATAAAATTCACCATCACCACGCAATCAATGAAGCAGGCAAACACAAGGTGGGTTGATATGCAGTGAAAGTGTTAATTAAGTGGAACTGTAGCAAATTACCTGTTTCTATGTTGCATCATCAGTACAGTTAGCCATGTGCATGAATATGGAGGTCTAAATCTCTGTACAGGAGATTTGGATGGTTAAGTAGTTTCTATTACTGGCTTTTACTGTAACAGATCAACTGAAAAGTGTATATCTGGTTAATTTGCAAGTAATGAAGTATTCACAATCATGAAGATATTTAATGGTCTTCTTTCTTATCAAGAGCAAGGAATTTTCTTGATGCAAACTAGCCAATTACTGTAATCATAGGGCACTAGGTCACAAAACTCAAAAACATCGATTATGATAGGACGCTGAGATCCTAAGCAGCAATTTTACTTCAGAAAAACCTTGGAAACGATCCCAAATTCAAGAACATAAAGATCCTAACATGTCTCACTTACATCCGTCAACTTTGCCTTACAGCACAGCGGACAACAAGAGTGGTGCATGATCGCCAATTGCACTAGTGAAGGTTCTCCTCTCTTTTTCTCTCAAATTTGATTGGCTGACTATTTATCCTAAAAGCTAAGTTGTTAGGAAAGAGAGAAAGAGACTAATATATACATTGATATCCTTAATAATCTTCATCTCTTTCTCCAATTCTAATTCCCTCTTTTCGGCCACTCTAGTTACTTTTGAGGGTATTTTTACTAGACTTTGGTTGGCTATTACTGATCTTATTCTTCAGCCAAACCAGCTGATTAGATTGACAAATATTCATTTATGAATCTCTAGTAGCACAATCGAAATCTGATTAAAGACAACCTTAACAGATTGTCCACACTCCAGATTCTGCGAACCACCATATTGTCAATTGAAGCAAAAAAAGAAACATGATAGCATCTAATAAAGTAGGGTCATACTTGATGGTAGATGTACAAAAAAATATTGGTTCTCAAAATTCAGAAAATACACTTAAACAATAAAAAAAAACTTAGTTTCGAGTCACAAAATGAACCTTTTGCTATGAAATAGGAGCCCAACATTTAAACAATCAAATTAAGATTAGTATTGAGTCATGGCCTAGCCAAACTCTAAACAAACATGCTAAACAAATCTTTCCAAGAAACAACACTCTGCTATCTTTAATAAAGATGGTTCTTCTCATTAGTTGATACCAAAGAGGTTGCAGTGTTGAGTGAGCGAGAAAACAAGTGTGTTCGGTCAGTGGAAAACCATACCTCCTGACTTGGATGATGCTCTTCTCACAAGATGCACAAGTTAATCTGTAGTATGCAATCCCCCTTGTGCACGAGCTTCAACAATTTGATTCTGAATAAATTGCCAATTGCTTTCTTCTCCATATTCACGTAGTACCTTTCCCACTTCCGCAGCAGGCCAAGAATTCAATATCTCTTCAGCTGTCAAACTTGCCTGCATCAACACTCTTATTAAATGTTTCATTTTCATGACAGAGCACTAGAAGAAAGATACTTTCTTTGGAGAACAAAATGGCTTAAACTAGAGATGATTAATCACCTTTAATCGCTGATTTAGTTTTCCTACAGGCAAGTAGTAATTAGGCAAGTAACCTACTGAATAAATCACATTCATTCTACTTTATTGTAGGGGTGAAAAACTCACACTGCCTTATATCCTAATTCAATAATCAAAGTAAAATAGTTCATCTAAGAACTCCAACCTGAGGATTCATGCGCATATCCAAAGGTCCATCACCTTGCACACTAAATCCCCTTAGAGTCATCCACCTTTTAAATAGCTTACCAACTTATTAGATTCAAAGTAAGTTCTTTTCGACAATTCATCAAACATGAGAAGTGCAACTGAACAATAACCTGCATGGATGAGATTCCAAGGTCCATCAAGATGTCGTTCACCCCAACGTCAAGCAGGTTCTCATCGACGCCGCCAAGCACCGACTTGATGTACTTGAAGTTTCTGACATGAGTGTAAGCTTTCAACTTGCTGCCGCGCGAATCCACGGCCAAGAGCTTCTCTATCCGAGCCCGGGCCTGGTCATGGATTGAAGCATCCATATCCATTCCCACGAACAACTCCAACTCCGGATGGGCATCTACGATCTGCAGCAAAGAATGGCACGAAGCGAATCAGGGATGATGGGAGTGCTAAGGAAAAAGGTCAGAACTTGAGCGAAGAGCTTGGGATGGAGAAGGACGAACGGACAGCAATGGAGTGCCCGACGTTCAATTCGATGGAGGATCTCCAACTGCCGGAGCCACCGTCCAATGGCGGCGCGACCAAGCTGATTGATGTACTGGCCGCGCCTTTACCCGGTACCAAGCGGCAGTGTCGCCCTAGCGTGCGCCTTGGGGAGATTGGCGACCAGCCTGCTGCCATTCCCTCGGATCCCCTAATGCAGCGGCCTAAACAGTGGAAGCTTTCAGCTCCCGGATATCACGCCAAGCCCCATGTTTTCCACCATAGACTGCCTTCCAAGACTCGTCAAATTGCTGCCAAACTTGACTCTCGCGGTGATGACGGGCCGGGCACCCTCCCTCCTCTGCTTCCGACTCTGCCCAACGACGGAGTTCTCCTCTCTGTCAACGATAGCCTCGACTCGCTCGTGTCGGGAGTAATTAAGGTCCGGCATGATCCGAAGCCGTGGCGGGGTGCAAGGCGGGTTCGATCAAACTGGGTCTTGAAGGCGGATGAAGGCATGGAAGACGCAGATTTCAAAACTGGTGGCGGAGAGGATGCTGCAAATGATGGGTTTACGGAAGGGTCTGATAGCCCATCTCGCAGGAGGACCAGGGGAAGGGTTAGGGTTTCGGATAGTAGGGGCACTGGTCCTGTTGCGGAAGGGGAAGCCCCTTCAGATATGGATGGGGGTAGAATGGATTGACCCGAACGGGTTTTGCCATTCTGAAGAGGATGGCGGAGTGCGGTCATGGCTCAAGGAACTGAGACTGAGTAGGTATGCCCCTGTTTTTGAGATACATGAAGTGGATGACGAGGTGCTGCCATTGCTGACTCTGGACGATCTGAAAGATGAGATCCCCATCTATCATAACAGCGGCGGGCTCCTCGTGGATCCGTGTGGCTTCCCAGTAGGAGCGGCCAGGAAGTGAGGGCGAGAAGTGGAAGGACTGCCCCCATCCCCACTCATAGATGTCTGTGACGAGGTTGTAGAAGGTGTCGACGAAGGTAGGGACGTTATCGTCGTCGGACGCGGCGGGGGGCGATGCCCTCCTTGGAGCGGAGAAAGAAGGACCAATACTGCTTGTACTTGTCCTGCACCTTATCCCGCATGATCGATCTCATCTTAAGGTTCACTGTCCGCTTCCCTTTCACTTCCACCGAGCCCATCACCCACACGAACTAGTAGACCGCGACAACGCCGATGACTGCCGCCGTCCACATCGCCGTCGAGAGATCCATTGCTCGTCTTTCAAATGGTAACTCCTAAAAGGAGGGTGCGGAGGATTAGGGTTTCGATTTATGGTGGGCGAGCAGAAGCCCAAAAGAAAGCGCGCTAAGAAAGTCCGCCAGAATTTTGGTTCATAGACACCGGGTTTTAAATAACCGCGGTTAAAATCGGTGTCTATTAATGAACAAAAGGCGCTCATAGACATCGGCTAAAAAAACCGATGTCTATGAGCGAAAATTTGCGCTCATAGATACCTGTTTTTGGAAAAACCGGTATAAAATACTCAAAGACATCGGTTTTTGCTTAAAACTGTTGTTGTTCCACTAATGTCTATGAGGATTTTTGTTGTAGTGTACACATGGGAAAGGTATTGCATTCTGATCATTAGTGCTTTAAGTTGCAAAGTGCAAGAAAGACTCTACCCTAATCTCATATTCATGTGATAACCTATTCTTTGACATTCAATCTTTGTCCATATTTCGTACAACTAAACAACCAACAATGAGTCAAATCTTTCAAAATAGTTATAAAGATAGGATACATTAAATTAGTAGTACAACCAACAACACAAAATTATTCTAATCAATTATACTAGAATATATTTATCAATACGAGAAAAAACATAGTACCTCAAATGGGTCAATGTAACCGAGTATCTTAAAAATAATTTCAAATCATCCAAAATAAAGTTTCTTCATCTGAAATATGCTAATTTAACTCATAAAAAACTAACCCATGTAGCATTAAAGACACTAAAAAGAATGAAAAAGATATTTCAATTAATACTCCACTTAGATAACAAAGAGATGATTGCTTAAAGATAAAAGTATGAACTGAAAGCACCAGCAAGTCTTGGACGAATACCAAAAAGTTTTACTATAACCTTTACCAGCTAAAAATCCCCATACTATCATACAATTTTATAAATATCCCTTCATTAATAATTTGGTAATTCCTATCAATTCCTTGTCCACACTACATAAAAATTCTTTATTTACAGCATGTATTATGATTCACTAAATGGTATCTGCTGACTTACAGAATACAAACTATACTTTTGACCTACTGAAGTAATAAAGCACCGAGTGGCCACAATTGTTTTTCCAACCAAAGAAAAATAATCAACTAAGGGCCTGTTTGATATGGAGGATTAAAATAGGATTACAATTTAAATTCATATTTGACTGGTTTTTAAAAAAATCAATGATAACTACATAGCCTGATTAAAATACTGTAGTAGCTGGAAAATCAATCCCACTTCGAAGAAGGTATTAATAATCCCATATTGATCAGTAAACCTGATAACTAGTTAAAAGGATGTTTTTACCCTTGCTTTGGTGCTTTCCTTGCTCTAAAAATTATTAATACTAGGGATATTTTAGTCATATAATTAATAATCCGTAATTTTATCCTTACCATAAAAATCATACCAAACAAAAATAATTTTATCCTAGTTTACTAAATATCCTCATTAAAAGATTACTATCATGCAAATTTATAATCCCTCAGTAATCCTATCACACAACCAAACACTACCTAAAGAAAGAAAAAATGAAATCAAAAAGAGAAGATTAAGTGAACGCACGAACAGGGCTAAAACCACACTATATGCGTGTTAGGATTTTCGGGCCGCAAAAACTACTTTTTCACGTTGCGGAAACCCCGAATCTCCCATGCCACTGGATCCGTGCGAAGTTTATAAAACAAAATTTCATGTACGAGTTTACTAAAGCCTAGATCTACACTAGGAGAAGGAATTTTACCCTTGATGCAAAGCCCTTCGCAATCCCGCTAGTCCTCGGTTCGCCGGATCTCGAAAGTGTCAAAGTAGACACTTCTCTATATGTATCCACACAAGCAAGAGATGGAGAGGTCAAACAAAAGGTGTGCTTGCACCTATGAAGTGTTTGGCCAAGAGAGGAGAGGGAGAACAAAATTGAGAGCAAGAGGAAGAAGATGGAATAAATGTCTTGAATGAAAAAATCAATCTCATTCAACACTAAAAGTGGCCGGCCACTTCAAGGCTTGTAACCCCCATGGAATATCAAGAGTCAAGTCTCTTGATCTCCTCCATGAGGTGGCATTTGGTCAAGTCAAACTTGACCAAATGAAGAAGCCTTGATGATGTGGCATTGGTCAAGTCAAAGTCAAGTCAAAACTTGACTCTTCATCTTCCTACTTGAGTCAAGTCAAACTTGACCACTTCTCTCCCTTGGTTGATCTAATCTAACCATTGGTTCAAGTCAATTTTAATTTAATGAATCTCTATTCATTGAATTAAATTAATTAAATGAGTCTAAGTCCAAATTAGACTCACTTAACACATGAACCAAATTGAGTCCAACTCAATTAGCTCAATTTGGATTATTCTTAATCCAATTTGGTTCATCATATGAACCTAATCATTTAGGTTCATCAAATGAACCTAATCTCCATCTAATTACCCTTTGTGTGTGACCCTATAGGTTCTTGTAACGTTGGCAATGCTCCTAAACCTATTTAGAAGCATAAGTAATGAGCGGTATCTAGCAACACAACATTACTACCCAAGTTACAAGAATGTTGAGATCCAACATCACCTTGTGACTACTAATTGTGACTCCTCACAATATATGACAAGTGTCCTTCTATCCAAGACATCTAGATTGAGCAATGTGAGGCATAGACCGTGTAATCCTCTAATCAATCTAAATCTTGAACTCCAAGTAGACTCACTCAATCAAATAAGCTCAACATCTAATGTTGACTCATTTGGGCATGGCCATGCACTTAGTGGTCTCACTCTATCAAGAATACCGATGTCGCTCCCGTCATATGGGAGGGATAGATCCCATCTACATCACTCACATCCCTCTACATAATTCGTTATATACCTAGTAATCGCCTTTATAGTCCACCCAGTTACGGGTGACGTTTGACGAAACTAAAGTACATAACTCCTTATGTAGGGATCCATGGTGACTTCAGGTCTAAGGACTAATAGTCATACTAATAGCCACATGAGAAAGTATATGACACTCATATAACGATCCATGATACTTTCTCATGGCGGGTCATTCAGTATACATTCTCCAATGCATACCCATGTGTCAACTTGATATCTCTATATCCATGACTTGTGAGATCAAGTCATCGAGTTGACCTACATGCTAGTCTCGTCGCATTAACATTGTCCCTGAATGTTAATACTCGACTAGGAATGATTAAGAGTAGTGTTC
Organism: Zingiber officinale; assembly: GCF_018446385.1. Taxonomy (NCBI): domain Eukaryota; kingdom Viridiplantae; phylum Streptophyta; class Magnoliopsida; order Zingiberales; family Zingiberaceae; genus Zingiber; species Zingiber officinale. The sequence continues at coordinate 47,435,230 of NC_055996.1, read as the reverse complement.
CCTATATCATCTCACTATCGGTTCAACTAACCGATTGATATAGGCAAGAACCCTCTACTCAAGGACGCTATTATACTTAGTTTATTTGGCACCAATATAAGTAAGCATAATAACCAAAAACAACAAATGCCTTTTTATATAAGAATATGATACAATGAGTCCATACAACAATCATCAAATGATTGGCTCTAGGGCTCTAACTAACAATCTCCCACTAGCACTAGTGCCAATCAGTGTAGGCTTTAAGCCCCAATGACCTAGTGTGACCATCATGCTTCCTCTGTGTCAAAGCCTTGGTCAAGGGATCTACGATGTTAGCCTCTGTAGGTACTCTGCAAATCTTCACATCTCCTCTCTCGATAATCTCTCGAATGAGATGGAAGCGCCGTAGTATGCATTTGGTCCACTGGTATGAGCGAGGTTCCTTAGCCTGTGCTATAGCTCCATTGTTGTCACAATATAGCTCAATAGGGTCAGCGATACTAGGAGCCACCCCAAGTTCAGTGATGAACTTGTGGATCCAAACTGCCTCCTTTGCTATCTCTGATGCAGCAATGTACTCAGCCTCTGTCGTAGAATCTGCTACTGTGTCCTGCTTCGAACTCTTCCAACTCACAGCACCACCATTTATGCAAAACATGAACCCTGACTGCGATCGATAATCATCCTGGTCGGTCTGGAAGCTGGCATCACTGTAACCCTTTACAGCTAGCTCGTAATCGCCTCCATATATCAAGAAATATTCTTTAGTCCTTCTTAAGTACTTAAGAATATTCTTGACCGTTATCCAGTGACTTTCACTAGGATCTGACTGGTATCTGCTCATCATGCTCAAAGCATACGAGACATTAGGTCGAGTACATAGCATGGTGTACATGACAGATCCTATGGCTGAGGCATAAGGGATCTGATCCATGCGGTCTCTCTCCTCTCTAGAAGAGAGACCTTGAGTCTTCGAAAGACTCACACCATGTGACATCGGCAGAAATTCCTTCTTGGAGTTTTGCATGGAAAATCGAAGGAGTACCTTGTCAATATATGTACTCTGACTTAGGCTAAGTAATCTCTTAGATCTATCTCTATAGATCTGTATCCCTAGAATGTGGGATGCTTCACCTAAGTCTTTCATTGAGAAACATGTCCCTAGCCAAGTCTTGACAGACTGTAGCAAAGGGATGTCTTTCCCAATGAGTAGTATGTCATCCACATACAATATGAGGAAGACAACTATGTCCCCTACAACCTTCTTGTAGACACAAGGTTCATCTTCATTCTTGATAAACCAAACTATTTGATTGCATCATCGAATCGAAAATTCCAGCTCCGAGAAGCTTGCTTTAGTCCATAAATGGACCTATGCAGCTTGCATACTCTGCCAGTATGCTGTGAATCTACAAAACCCTCAGGTTGTGTCATGTACACATCCTCAAGTAGGTTTCCATTCAGAAACGCGGTTTTGACATCCATCTGCCATATCTCATAGTCATGGTATGCTGCAATAGCAAGCATGATCCGAATGGACTTAAACATCGCTACTGGAGAAAAGGTTTCATCATAGTCAATACCATGAATTTGCTTGAAACCTTTAGCTACCAAGCGACCCTTATAGATAAGTCCATCCATGTCAGTCTTTCTCTTAAAGACCCACTTACACCCTATGAGTTTTACCCCTTCAGGTGGATCAACCAAAGTCCATACTTGGTTAGTGTACATGGATTTCATCTCGGATCTCATGGCCTCTAGCCATTTCTCAGAATCTGGTCTCATCACAGCTTCCTGATAGGTGTTAGGCTCATCCTCTATGAGCACAACGTCATCATGGTCAGACAAGAGAAATGAGTATCTCTCAGGCTGATGACTTACCCTATCAGACCCGCGAAGAGGTATGTCTACTTGAACTGGTTGTTGTTCCTCAACTCTTCGTGGAACAACATCATCCACAACACTTTGTGGTTCCAGTTCAACTTCCATCGAGGCTTCAGTGCTATAGTCCACATCTTGAACTTCTTCAAGATCGAACGTACTCCCACTAGTCTTTCTAGAAACAAAGTCCCTTTCAAGAAAGACCCCAGTCTTTGCCACAACTACCTTGTGCTGACTGGGAATGTAGAAGTAATATCCCTTAGTTTCCGTGGAATATCCAATAAAGTAGCACTTGTCAGATTTGGGTCCTAATTTGTCTAAGACTTGACGTCGAACGTAAGCCTCACAACCCCAAATCCTCATAAAAGACACCTGGGCATCTCTCCCAGTCCATATTCTATATGGTGTCTTTATCACGACCTTGGATGGAACTCGGTTGAGTATAAAAGCTGCCGTGTCTAGAACATAGCCCCAAAGAAATATAGGAAGATATGTGTGACTCATCATAGACCATACCATATCTAATAGGGTACGATTCCTCCTTTCGGATACACCATTCCACTGTGGTGTTCCAGGAGGAGTGAGTTGGTATAGAATCCCACACTCAGCTAGATAGTCATGAAACTCATGGATAAGGTATTCTCCGCCTCGATCTGATCGAAGTATCTTAATACTTTTACCAAGCTGGTTCTGTACTTCATTCTTGAATTCTTTGAACTTTTCAAAGGATTCAGACTTATGTGTTATCAAGTACATATAACCATATCTACTGAAGTCATCAGTAAATGTGATGAAGTACCTATAACCACCTCTAGCAGTGACATTGAAAGGGCCACATACATCACTATTTAAAAGTCCTAACAAATCAGTTGCTCTTTCGTTGTGCCCACTAAAGGGAGTCTTGGTCATCTTGCCTAGTAGGCATGACTCGCACATCTCATAAGTTTCAAAATCAAATGAGTCCAGCAAACCATCCTTATGGAGCTGGGATAAGCGCTTGTCATTTATATGACCTAAGCGACAGTGCCAGAGATAGGTTTGGTTCATGTCAATTGACTTGAACCTCTTGGTATTTATGTTATAGATAGGACTTTCAACGTCTAGAATGTATAGTCCATTCATCAGAGGTGCACTACATTAGAACATATCTTTTAAATAAACTGAACAACATTTGTCCTTTATTATAAAAGAGAAACCTTTCTTGTCCAAACAAGAAACTGAAATTATGTTCTTAGTTAAAGCAGGCATATAACAACATTCATCTAATTCTAATACAAGCCTAGAGGGCAGAGATAGATGATAAGTTCCTACAGCAACAGCAGCAACCCTTGCTCCATTGCCTACTCGTAGGTCCACCTCGTCCTTCGCCAATGCCCTGCTATTTCTCAACGCCTGCACATTAGTACAAATGTGAGAAGCACATCCGGTATCTAATACCCATGATGAAGAAATAGATAGATTGACTTCTATAACATATATACCTGAAGTGGAAGTCTCACTTCGCTTCTTCTTAAGATCTTCCAGGTACACCTTGCAGTTCCTCTTCCAGTGCCCGGTCTGACCCAGTGGAAACAGGCAGCATCCTTGGTGACCCCTCCTTTAGGCTTCAGTGCCTTGCCTTTGCCCTTGGCTTGGGACTTTCCCTTGCCTTTGGGCTTTCCCTTGCCCTTGTGTTTCTGAACCATCAGAACAGAGTGGGGCTTAACCTTCTTAAGGTTTAGCTCAGCAGTTCTCAACATGCTAAGCAGCTCGGCAGTAGCTTGTCAATTTCGTTCATGTTGTAGTTTAGAACGAATTGACTATAGCTATCCGGCAAGGACTGCAAGATCAGGTCAGTGGCCAGCTCTTGGCCAAGTAGGAATCCCAACCTCTGTAGGTTTTCTATGTACCTAATCATTTTGAGTACATATGGGCCTACGGGAGCCCCATCTGACATCTTGCACTGAAATAGTGCCCTTGAGATCTCAAATCTCTCATGTCGCGCTTGTCCTTGATATAGTTGACGAAGATGTTCAACCATATCATAAGCGCCCATTAACTCGTGTTGCTTCTGAAGCTAGGAGTTCATGGTCGCGAGAATAAGACAGGGCACATCTAATGTGTCATCTTGATGCTTCTTGTAAGCATCTCGGTCAACTCGCGTGGAAGTGGCAGGAGGAGCCTTCGGAATGGGATGCTCCAGAACGTACAGTTTACGTTCTTGGGTGAGAATTATTCTCAGATTCCTGTACCAGTCCAGGAAATTTGCTCCGTTGAGCTTGTCCTTGTCAAGGACAGAACGCAGAGAGAAGGTGTTCGTGTTTGACGTCATGGTTATTTACAACAGAAAAATACAAAAAATAAATAAACATCATATTCTTTTAATCATTTAATTAGGTCTTTAACTAAATGATGCTCCCACTGAATTCTATAATTCAAGTGGGACAAGATCCACATCATACTATGCCTTGAGTTAGATTTGGCTAATACGCCCAAGATTTAGTATGATCGGTAGGTAACGATTTACCAATTACATTTTTATGCAACTCTTGTTTATAGGATCATTATCCGCAGTTATATTAAAACTTGAGTTAGCTTTCGCTAACACACCCAAGAATTAATATAAATGTGATTTATTACCTATCTTTCCAACCGTTGGAAGAATGCCTATAGTTAAACTCGATCTAATTGAGTTAACTAGTTACTCAATCTAATTGAGTTGTACTAACCCATGCGTTGATAGGCGGGACCAAGATTGTCCCTCCGTACCCTACCAAGATAATATGTGTTGCTCTGCTTTGGAAGATTCAATAACACATGTGATCGAGGTAGTGATAGGTATAACGACATGGTAGGCATTTTAGAGTTGACGCGATTGAGATCTAATCTAATCGTAGGGTGCATCTTGTACACGATTTAGATCTAATCTAATCGTTAAGGCGCTAATTAACTACTTTACTAGCATGCATCACACATACACACACAAGCAATTAATTAAATTATTTGTGATTAGTCATGGCCCTACTACGATCTTCTCAAGCCAATGAGAAGATCGGATGGTCAACAGCTTCTCAAGCTCCTCCCTTTGACCACCTTGTGTTGCTCGCACCCTCCTCGTAACGCCGTCTCGAGTGGACCTTCCACGGCTCTAATTTTGTACATTACAATTTTGAAACTCGAGTTACATTCGAGTTTAAACTAATTTACAACAAGAATAAATAGAGAAAAGCACGACGCACATGTCGCGTATCAAGTATACAGCACACAGAACACAAATGACGGCGCGCAGGCCATAATATGAATTACAACACAATTTTCAAATCCAATTAGGGTCTTTTGGGTCATGACTATCACAAAATAATACATAATTCTAAATTATGTATTTTCTATAATTTTTTGTAATTTTTACTACAATTTTTACGTGTAAAATTCCCGGCGGTCCCTTTTAGCGGGTTTTCGGGCGCAATCGAGGAACGAATCCCCTTGCGGGGCCAGGGGCAGTACCCCTACCCGCGATATAACCATCACGAGTGTTCCTTAGAGAACCTACAGTGCCTTAGCCCGCTGTCCCAAAACATTTTGGAGCGAAACCTTGCCGTTTCGAAAAAATCTTCTCGGTAGTCGAATCCTACAAGTGTCGAAACACTTGTGCTTCGCTTCTACGAGAAAAATTCCAATAAAAGCCATAAAAACCATAAAATCACAGAAAGTTACAGAACTGATATTTAGCTAAAAAATATAAATTAAACTCGTACAAGACTTCACACGTGGCTGTGATACCACTGTTGAGATTTTCGGGTCGCAAAAACCGCTTTTCGCGTTGCGGAAACCCCGAATCTCCCATGCCACCGGATCCGTGCGAAGTTTATAAAACAAAATTTCAAGTACGAGTTTACTAAAGCCTAGATCTACACTAGGAGAAGGAATTTTACCCTTGATGTGAAGCCCTTCGCAATCCCGCTAGTCCTTGGTTCGCCGGATCTCGAAAGTGTCAAAGTAGACACTTCTCTATATGTATCCACACAAGCAAGAGATGGAGAGGCCAAACAAAAAGTGTGCTAGCACCTATGAAGAGTTCAGCCAAGAGAGGAGAGGGAGAATTAAATTGAGAGCAAGAGAAAGAAGATGGAATGAATGCCTTGAATGAAAAAATCAATGTCATTCAACACTAAAAGTGGCCGACCACTTCAAGGCTTGTAACCCCCATGGAATATCAAGAGTCAAGTCTCTTGATCTCCTCCATGAGGAGGCATTTGGTCAAGTCAAACTTGACCAAATGAAGAAGCCTTGATGATGTGACATTGGTCAAGTCAAAGTCAAGTCAAAACTTGACTCTTCATCTTCCTACTTGAGTCAAGTCAAACATGACCACTTCTCTCCCTTGGTTGATCTAATCTAACTATTGGTTCAAGTCAATTTTAATTTAATGAATCTCTATTCATTGAATTAAATTAATTAAATGAGTCTAAGTCCAAATTAGACTCACTTAACACATGAACCAAATTGAGTCCAACTCAATTAGCTCAATTTGGATTATTCTTAATCCAATTTGGTTCATCATATGAACCTAATCATTTAGGTTCATCAAATGAACCTAATCTCCATCTAATTACCCTTTGTGTGTGACCCTATAGGTTCTTGTAACGTTGGCAATGCTCCTAAACTTATTTAGAAGCATAAGTAATGAGTGGTATCTAGCAACACATCATTACTACCCAAGTTACAAAAATGTTGAGATCTAACATCACCTTGTGACTACTAATTGTGACTCTTCACAATATATGACAAGTGTCCTTCTATCCTAGACATCTAGATTGATCAATGTGAGGCATAGACCGTGTCATCCTCTAATCAATCTAAATCTTGAACTTCAAGTAGACTCACTCGATCAAATGAGCTCAATATCTCATATTGACTCATTTGGGCATAGTCATGTACTTCGTGGTCTCACTATATCAAGAATATCGATGTCGCTCCCGTCATATTGGAGGGATTGATCTCATCTACATCCCTCGCATCCCTCTACATAATTCGTTACATACCCAGTAATCGCCTTTATAGTCCACCCAGTTACGGGTGACGTTTGACGAAGCCAAAGTACGTAACTCCTTATGTAGGGATCCATGGTGACTTCATGTCCAAGGACTAGTAGTTATACTAATAGCCACATGAGAAAGTATATGACACTCATATAACGATCCATGATACTTTCTCATGGCGGGTCATTCAGTATACATTCTCCAATGCATACCCATGTGTCAACGTGATATCTCTATATCCATGACTTGTGAGATCAAGTCATTGAGTTGACCTACATGCTAGTCTCGTCGCATTAACATTGTCCATGAATGTTAATACTCGACTAGGAATGATTAAGAGTAGTGTTCCCTATATCATCTCACTATCGGTTCAACTAACCGATTGATATAGGTAAGAACCCTCTACTCAAGGACGGTATTATACTTAGTTTATTTGGCACCAATACAAGTAAGCATAATAATAAAAAAAATAATAAATGTCTTTATATATAAGAATATGATACAATGAGTCCATATAATAATCATCAAATTATTAACTCTAGGGCTCTAACTAACAATGCGAAGATGCTAGGGATTGGACACAAGCTACCAAGGGCCTTAACTTTATGTTCCCAATGAAAATAACTCTTGGAGATAGCGAGAAGAATCTCAAAAATCGACCAGAAACCAGATCTCAAACTCATCTTAGAAGCATCACGCAGAAACAAGTAATGAACATCACATCTATACTCATGATTTTGGGTTTGATTTCTGTGATTCAACGCTTAAATGAAAGCTACAAGTCATGGGCTAGGTGAGGGGTGGCCGACCCATCCATTTCAAGCGGTGTAGAACGGCGACATCGTAGCTCAAACAGGAAGGGAGAAAGGGACAACGGGTTTTTGGGCTTTGGTTTTTTCTTTTATTCATTCTTTTCACAATCAAACCAGCGTAGCTCAAAGTGTATGTAAATTTGTTAATTTAATTAATTTTTAAAAAGAAATAAATAAATATAATGGTTTATTAAAATTATTATCTTTGACTATATAAAAAAATACAAAAATATAATGGTTTATTTATTATTTTTGGACAACAGCGTAGCTCAAAGTGTATGTAAATTTGTTAATTTAATTAATTTTTAAAAATAAATAAATAAATATAATGATTTATTAAAATTATTATCTTTGACTATATAAAAAAATACAAAAATATAATGGTTTAAAAAATTAATTGTCTTTGACCATATAAAACAATGCAAAGGGACAACAGTTTAAAATATTATTTTCTTTATCCAAAAATATGCATATCAACAATGGTTAACAAAACTGTTGTCATAGAAAAAAAATGACTCATAGACAACTATTTTTCACAAAGCTTTGTATTTAATTAAAAATATGCAAGACAACTATTACTGTTAAAATCGTTATAAAAATATAAAAAATAATAATTTTGGTATAAAATCTTTATCTTTCGAGTATTGTTAAATAAGAATTTTCTTATAGTAATTGTATTATAATTGTAATTCATGTAACAAGTGAGTGTCAACTTTTTATAATAGTCATGTCTTTGCATCTTTGTGCTAAAGTTCAAGTCATAATTAACTAACTAATTAATTAAAAAATCATGGAATACCTTTTATAAAGTTAATACTACAGTATTTATCAACTCCTTTCGAAAGCTTAATTAATTGCTGCTTTTAAATCTTTCTAAAGAAGACCAAAAGTTTGTTGCTCTCATTGAATAGGGCACATCCATCCCTTTGGAGTCTAATGTTCACTTTCAACTTTCACGATTAAGAAAGTGGAAATGCTTCTTTTACTTTTATCTAAACAAAAGGCTATGAGTTCCTTTACAGTCATAAGGGTGAAGGTAGAGTGAATCATCAATATTAGGGTGAAGGTAGAGTGAATCATCAATATTAGGGTGAAGGTAGAGTGAATCATCAATATTAGGGTGAAGGTAGAGTGAATCATCAATATTAGGCCATAGAAGCCACTACAACATAAAGCTGCCTTCCATATCTCTCAATTAATTTTAGTGGTGACAAAAGGTGAATACATTCGTCCTCAGTGTCCCCGTCAATTCATTCTAGGACTAATACGGAGGAGGTAAATCATGGACGACTATTAACTTTTGGAATAATGATTAACATATAAGGAAGCCTCAATTAACTCAAGTGATGTATATATGTATGGCTTGAACTATATAAGTTACCTGTTATGTCGAATAGATATTGATGGCATACACTATCACACATTCCCTTCCGACGTATCAAAAGTCATGTGATACCTTAGTTAGGCACCACTAGCAGTAACTTGTGTTGTCTCATCATCAAAAACCGAAGGGCACGTCAATTATCGAATATAAAACCTCTTAGATGAGTTCAAGATGCATGTGATCCCTTCCGACGTATCAAAACTTAAGGGGCATGCCAATTCAGATGCATGTAATTTGTCCCGCATCAAACTTATAAAGTAAATTTTTAAGGAAGGGAGCTTAACTGAAGAGGGAGTTTAAAAAGGTCAACAAGGGGAAATGAATTCCAAACCTAAATCTAAATTGTATAAATTAATTCATGATATCATTTTGCAACTATATGTGTCTAGGAGAATGATTAAACATTTAGAGGAAGAACTTAGGAAAGTTAAGACTATAAATAACTCAAAACCCATGCAAGGCAGGCATGAGAACTCTAGATTAATAATGTAGAATTAGGAAATCAAATTTTAAGCTCAAACTTTGATGGTATCAAAAAAAAAATAGATATATATGTTGGTGTAATCAACCTCAAGTCAAGGTTGACCGGATTGACCAAGTCCGGGTTAACTCGAGTTTAAATTTTGATATTTGATTAATATGTTAGTAAGAAGTTAAGTATGTCAAGGTGACCAGATACTTGACTACAAGAAAAAAAGTCTGAGTAGGTCAGGAGAATCAGACACTTGGTGATCGAATGTCCAAGAAATTGGCAAAAGAAAAGTCTAAGTGGGTCAGGAAAAACCAAACACTTGGTGATCGGAAGTCCAACAGGAAGTTAGTAAGAGAAAAGTCTAAGTGAGTTATGGAGGACCGGACACTTAGTGATCAAAAGTCCAACAGAAAGTTGGTAAGAGGTAAATCCATGTGGATCAATATCATGGAGGGTCAAACACTTAGTATGAGATGAAAAGTTCAGGTGGGTCGTAGAGGACCGAACACTTGGTATTGAAGAAAGTCTCGGCAGGTCATGATGGACCAAATATTGAGCAAAAGAAGTCCTGATAAGTTAAAGTCAATCAGATACTAGGCAAGAGATAGTCCTTACAAATGGTAAGGCTAGATGCAAGACAACAAAAGTCCAATAAAATCAATAACTAGATTCTTGGAGAGAGGTGAAAGCTCAAACCGATCGTTGGATCAGATGTAAGGGTGATAATGATCTAGAAGTAAATCAATTCAATTGGTTGGGAAAAATAGTTGAATCAATTTGATTCATAAGCAAATTGATTCAACTAATTGGGGCAATCAGTTAAATCGATTTGATCCAAAAGAAAATAGAAGCAAATTGACTCAACTGATCGGGAAAATAAGTCGAATCGATTTGATTAAGAAGCAAGCAGAAATAAATCAACTTGACTGATTTAGGAAATTAGTCAATTGATATGGCCAAATAGGTAAAAAAAAAAAAGTCATTCTCTAGATTTCAACAATCAAATTCATCATATTAGTTGACTGATTGGTAAAATCAATTGATTGATAGGAAAAATAAGCCTGAGGAGCAGCTTTTAAAAGGTGATTTTGAAGAGATTTGAAGGTGCCAATTCTTGGATGTTTGAGGGCGAAGTGATGTTGCATTTCCAGACCAACAAGAGACATTCCAAAGTTGTCAACAACGATCAAAGCGAAGTTTTCATCTTGTAAAGTTGTTTTTCTTTCTTTTGTAAGTTGTATTCACTTTCATTGTTGTATTGTTGTGAATTTGTTGTAAGAGGCTTCTCCGCCTCCATAAGATTTTTGAGAAGGAGGAAGTTCTTAATGAAAGTGAAGAGTTAGGAGTGGACTCTCATATTAGTCCCCTCAAGAAGGCGGATATCAAGTAAAATCCAAGTGTTGTGTATGTGGAGTAAATTTTTAAACAAAATTTTCATTGTGCATTCAAACGACATGCACAAGATTGAGATGGAATGATTGGAGCTATGCAACCCCCCACCCCCACCCCGCACGTCTGGCTCTCGTGGTCTTAATAAGTGGTATCAGAGTGAGGTTGCTTTACATCGGATGAACCACTGGAAGAAGCATGATCTAGAGGAAAGAAGAAGAAGGTATGATTTTGAGCTCTTTGATAGTAACAAGTTATTGGATTGACTACCGGAAGAAGCCAACACCAAAGGGAGCTTGGATTTTAGGATGGAACCTCGAGATGGATTCGAATATGACATCCGAGTACCTCCATCATTTGGATTGGGAGGATTCAAGCATTGGAAGTCAAGGATGAAATACTTCCTCATGAAGGATATAAGGCAATGGTTTACTTTAATAGAATGATTTAAAGCTCTGAGATATACAAAAGCAAAACTTGTTCGAAGGAGAAAATGGACTAAGGAGCAAGTTTAAAATTTCAAGGCAAATGAGAAGGTTACTAAATTATTATCAAATATTTACCTAATGATGTCTTGTGCGATATAGGTCAATATTGGGATGCAAAAGATCTATGGAACAAGATTGCAAAACTTTATGAAGATCCAACCTCAACGGAAAGTGAAGACGAGTCCAAGGAAGGAGACTCATTGACACTAGAGCAAGAGGACTCGGAGGTTGAGAGATGGTCAACATCTAAGATGGAAGATGAAGGAGCATCCACCTCAAGGATTGAGCGGGAGCATTGGTCATTGACATAGAACAAGAAGAACTCTCGACATCAAAAGCTAATGAGGATGATTGTGCCACCTTTACGAGTGGAGATAGTTCAACTCACGAAGGTATAACAATTCCTATTGTTAAAAATAGTTAAGATCATATCATTTCCTTCAAGTGTAGGGGAAAAGGATACTACAAGAGCAAGTGTCTTAAATTGATGAAGAAAAATACTAAGTTGGCATCTGATCCTGTCTGAAGGCTATGAGATGGTGCGCTAGCTCCGATGGGTGGTTGATTGACGAATAATAAACTTCTTGAGATCTGAATGAACTCCTCAACGATCCTGCGCACAATCAGATGAGCCAACAAAATATTAGTGACCTAAGATCGGGGTGAGAATCCCTGGCTAGACCCTCTGATTGTTGGTTGGTCCTAGGAAGATCGTACCGGCTCCACTGTAAAAAAATTTTGTACAAGTGTCGAACCTTTCCTAAACAATCTATTGTGTTCTTTAAAAATTAAATTAGGAATCACAAACGGAACTTAACATTATTGATTCCAAATTTAACTTATCTGTTCTTAATGGTTTAGATTTGGATCGCAAATGATGCTTAACATTATTGCTCCAAATCCACCTATGTTATAAATTTAATTAAATATTAATTTCCAAAATTGGCTTCCAGGACTGCATGGCGAGGCACTAGTCCTTCTTGGGTATGGGATCATCCACCACTGCCTAGACAAAGCCTTTTAAGGAAAGCTAATATTTAATTTCCTTATATAACTCTAGGTTTAACCAAAAAGAACAATCGAATCACAAATTTGAAAAAAAAAACACAAACTAGAATCACAAATTCGAAACTCTAGAATAATATGCCTCTTGTGTTTGGAATTCATACAAAGAAAAAAAACTAGCATGATGCGGAAAACAATTACTAATTATACCTTTTTTTGTATGCTAATAATCTCGAGATCTTCTGCCATATATTCCTCGCCTCCTCTTGGACATCCTGTGGGCGACGATCCTCCAAGATGAACACCACCCAAAAGCTTCTTCCTCCTTCTCTAAAATCCGGCCACCACCACCATAAAGAAATCAAAGAGAGCAAGAGGAAAGGCAAGAGGAGAGGGCCGACCACAAGAGGGAGCACAAGAAAGAGAATAAGAATTGATCTATCATGAGGCCACTCTTCCCCTTCTTTTATAATACTTGCCCAAGGCATACAAGGAAAGATTTTTTGTTGCTACTCGGAATACCATTCTAATTCCCCTGTACAAAAATTTGTACAAGTATAGAACTATCCTGGCTACCCATGTGCTCTACTGAAGTTAAATTTGGATTGCAAATGATGCTTAACATTATTAATCCAAATTATCCTTCAAAAGTTAAACTTGGATTTGAAACGATACTTAACATTTTTACTCCAAGTTTAATCGATGTGTTCTTCATAAGTTAAACCATATTACAGAAGTTAATTAAAATATCAATTTCAAAGATCAGCTTCCAGGTTAAACATGGTGAGGCACTAGGCCTTCTTGGGTATGAGATCATCCACCACTTCCTAGACAAAGCCTTTCAAAGAAATCAGATATTTAACTTCTTACAGTAAACTAGGTTTAACTACAGAGACCTCAATAGAAGCACAATAACGAAACATGAAATCAAAAAATAAAATCGATAATAAAACGATAACCTAAAATCGATAGCCTCTTGTGTTTGATTTTTCAAGATCCAACAAAAAAGATGAACTAGTTATGATACAGAAACAAATAAGTAGTTATACCTTTTTGTAGCTTATAGACCTCTTAATCTTCTGTTGTATTCCTCTCCTCATCTTGGACGTCGTGTGGGCGACGATCTACCAAGATGTAATCCTCCGAAGCTTCTTCCTTTGCTTCCAAGTTTCGGTCACCAACTAACCTCCAAGGGATGCTAGACAAGAGAGCTTCCTTCTCTTCTTCTTCTCCTTCAAGCAACCGGCCACCAAGAGAAAACCAAGCTTGATGCCGCTGGCCTCCAAGAAAGAAAACAAAAGGAGAAGAGAGAAGGAAGAGGGTCGACCACCAAGGGAATAGAAGAGAGGATTTCGGCCACAATAGAGAGGATGCAAGGCTTAGGTTGTTCTCAATGAGACACCCTCTCCCTCTCTTTTATAATCCTTGGTGAATTCAAAAAAAGGAAAGTTTTAAAACAAAAAATTAAAACTTCCTTTTATTCCTTTACATGGCTGGCCACATCATGTCCAAACAAGGAAAGATTTTAAACAAAAATTAAAATATCTCTTTTAAAATCCCTTTTGTGGTTAGCTATAAAAGACATGTTTTATAAAATTAAAATCTTCTCTTTTAAATCCTTTTGTGGATGTCTATAAAAGAAAAGATTAAAATAAAACTCCTTTTATATCATGGATACAAAAAAGGAATGTTTAAAATTAAAATCTTTCTTTTAAACATTATAAATAACTACAAATAAGGAAAGATTTCAAATCTCTCTTTCAATCCTTTGTAGAAAGCTATAAAAGGAAAAATTTTAAAATTTAAAACTCTCTTTTAAAACCATGTGGAAAGAATCATAAAAGGAAAGTTTTTAACTAAATAAAAACTCCCTTTTATTTCTTTTTGTGACCAATCTAAAAAAGGAAAGTTTTATAGTTAAAATCATCCTTTTAAATCCTTTAAATGGATCTCTATAAAAGGAAAGATTTTACAAAAAGATAAAACTTGGTTTTCTTTGTGTGGTTAGTTGGTCCCTTGCTTGGGCACCAAGCAAGGCTTCGCCGGCCCTAGCTTGGGCTCCAAGCTTGGCTTGGCTGACCCCTTGCTTGGGCTCCAAGCAAGGATGTGGTCGACCATTAAGCTTGGTTAAGAAGCTGGGCTTTGGGTAGATATAAGGTTTTATAAATAAGATGCTACAATAGGGATCGAGAGGAGGAATTGATTTTGGTCTCCCGATGAGCTTGAGCTTCCCGTTTCGCCCCTAACACCCAACTCAAGTTCATCAATAATAACTCATACCACTAAAGAGTTATTATTGAACTACCGTAGCAATCACATATTACAATATGGACTCCTTCTTATCATGAGTGCATTAGTCTCCCTGTGTTTAAGATATCGAATGTCCACTAATTAAATGAGTTACTGACAACTCACTTAATTAATATTTAGTACCAAGAGTAGTACCACTCAACCTTATTGTCATGTCATACTAAGTCCACCTGCAGGGTTTACATGACAATCATTATGAGCTCCCCAAGGGGACATCATCAACCTAGATCACTAGGACACATTTTCAGTCTATAATCAATAACACACCATATAAATAATATCATTTCCCAACTTATGGGGCCTATTGATTTAACAAATTAAATCTCACCCTTTGATAAATTAAAGAAATAAATATTAAGTATACGTGCTTGTTATTATATCATGATTAAGAGTACATACTTCCATAATAACAGAGATCCTGTTCTTTTTTACAGACAGTATAAAAAGAACAATCTCAAATAATTCTACTCAATACACTCAGAGTGTACTAGTGTAATTTTATAGTAAAGATAAACTAATACCAAATTACATTACAACCATTCCAATAGTTTTGTCCTATTCCATCTTGGTTGTGAGCAACTATTTATAATTTATAAGGAACTGATAACATGATCTTCTGTGTGATACCACACACAATGTTATCTTTAATATAAATTAAATGCACAATTATATTTCGTATATAAATATAGACATTTGTCTAATGTGATTCTTATTTCAAAATAAATGTTTATACAAAAAGCTAGACTTTTAGTATACATTGTAACAAATTCACCCCTCCCCTCTTGCCGACCTCCAAGGGACCAACAAGTGGTATCAGAGCAAGGACGCTTCATAAGGACTAACCTTCGACCGAAGCTAAGAAACCAATGGCTGGACCAAGTATCGTTCCACCAAAATTTGAGAGAGAATTCGCACACTAGAAATGCCTAATGGAGGTATTTCTAAAAACTGACTTTGAGATTCATTTAATAATCAAGTATGGTTTTGTAATTTCTATGAATCAAAATGGAGAGGAGAAGGAGGAGAGAGTCTTTGGAAGAAGAAAGAACAAAATGATTCCATGGCAAATAACAGAGCAGAATATCACTTGCTGAGTGTATTGCCACCTCAAAAAGTCAACCACATAGGGAGCTACTCGTCGGCTAAAGAATTTGGGAAAAATTCCTGGAACTCCACGAAGACACATCCGAAGCCAAGCTCACAAGATAAGACATACTTCGGAACAAACTGACAAGTATACGTCTGGAAAGAGGTGAGAAGGTAGTCGATCTACACGCGAAGGTCAAAGAATTAATCATCGAACTCGAAAACCTCGGTGAAACGGTAACCAACCGGGACTCGATATGCAACGCACTCAATGCCTTTCCCAAGACTCCAAAATGGACCTCGATAATTGATGCCTACTACATCTCAAAGGACCTGGAGGTAAGTACCCTAGAGGAATTCTTTTCTACTTTAGAATTACATGAAACTAGATGTGTAGGTACAAAAAAAGAGTCAAGCCAAATTATGGCACTAAATACAGCAAAGAATGATGAACCCGAGTGAGACTCAGAAGAAGAACAAGAAGCTTACATGGTAAGTAAATTCAAAAAATTCTTTAGATCTAACAAATTTAAAGAAATGTAGAACAGGAAAAACCAAGAAATAAAAGAAGGGTTCATTGCTACCAGTGTCAAAAGGAAGGACACATAAAAGAGGACGACCCAGAACTCAAAAAGGAAAAAAGGGAAGATCCCCAAACAAAACAAGTACAAGACTCTAAAGGCTACTTGGGATGACAGCTCATCATCTGAGTTAGAAATAGAAGAATATGTCGGACTAGCACTGATGCCGAGCCATGAAGAGAAAATCACCTCAGAAGCCAACATTGATGAAGGGGGAGCAACTTCAAATGAATGCATCGAAGCAAAGGGAGAGTCAGAGTTCAAGTATGATATGGTAAGCTCTATTTTGGTATTAAATCTATGGAAAAATCAATGTACAAGTTAAAAAGTAAAAATGATAAATTAAAAATTGAAAACTTAGAAATAAAAAGTTTTTTAGCAAAATCATGCCTAATAGAAGATTTTGAAAAAAGTAAAACTTGAAAATGCAAAATTAAAGGAAAAAATAGAAAACTTAAAAAATTCTTCATGTTCAAATGTTTCTGATTTAAAGATTAGAAACTATAAAGGATTGAACTGGTACTATAGATTTCACAAAGGTCAGATCAGAAAAGTAACAAAATCTTATATTCCTAGCAATACCTGATTAACCCGGTAGGAAGGAACCTATATTGGGTTCCAAAAATAATTAAAAGTGAAATTAGACTTAGGGCTTTCATATATAAGATTAAATATTTGATTTCATTAAAAGGTTTTGTCTAGAAGTGGTTGATGATCCAATAACCAAGAAGGCCTAGTGCCTCGCCACAATCTAGAAGTCAATTTCTGAATTTAATATTTAATTGGCAAACTGATAAGCATGAAATAGTTAATTAAATTAAATGTTTTCAATATTTGTCAATGGTTTAATAGTTTTTAAAATATTTTACTTGTAAACTTCGCTTAGAATTTTTTTTTTCAAATCTCACTTAGAAATATTTTATTTAGTACTCCTCTTTTTAATGTGATCAAAGGGGGAGAATTAGAAGTTAAGTTTAAGGGGGAGGTGTTGGTTGCTACTCTGAATACCGTTCTAGTTCCCCTATACAAAAATTTGTATAAGCAAAGAACTATCCTAGCTACCCATGTGCTCTACTGAAGTTAAATTTGGATTGCAAACGATGCTTAACATTATTAATCCAAATTGTCCTTCAGAAGTTAAACTTGGATTGGAAACGATACTTAACATTTTTACTCCAAGTTTAACCGATGTGTTCTTCATAAATTAAACCATATTACAGAAGTTAATTAAATATCTATTTCAAAAATCGGCTTCTAGGTTAAACATGGCGAGGCACTAGGCCTTCTTGGGAATGAGATCATCCACCACTTCCTAGACAAAGCCTTTCAAAGAAATTGGATATTTAACTTCTTACAATAAACTAGGTTTAACTACAAAGACCTCAATAGAAGCACAATATCAAAACATGAAATCAAAAAATAAAATCGATAACAAAACGATAACCTAAAAATGATAGCCTCTTGTGTTTGGTTTTTCAACATCTATACAAAAGGATGAACTAGTTATGATGTGGAAACAAATAACTAGTTATACTTTTTTGTAGCTTATAGACCTCTTGATCTTCTATTGTATTCCTCTCCTTCTCTTGGATGTCGTGTGGGCGACGATCTACCAAGATGAAATCCACCCAAGCCTTCTTCTTCCTTCCAAGCTTTCAGCCACCAAAGGATGTCACGACTAGAGAGCTTCCTTTCTCTTCTTCTTCACCTCCAAGTATCCGGCCACCAAAAGAGCTCCATGCTTGATCCCACCGGCCACAAGGAAGAAGAAGAGAAGAAGATGATGAAGGGGCCGGCCACCAAGGAAGAGAAGAGGAATAGAAGATGTGTTACACCATAAGGCACCACCTCCTCTTCTTTTATAATCCTTGGTGAATGCAAAAAAAGGAAAGTTTTAAAACAAAATTAAAACTTTCTTTAATTCCTTTATCATGGCCTGCCATAACCTTCTTCATCAAACAAGGAAAAATTTTAAACAAAAATTAAAATCTCTCTTTTAAAATCCCTTTTGTGAATAGCTATAAAAAGAATGTTTTATAAAATTAAAATCTCTCTTTAAAATCCTTTTGTGGATGTCTATAAAAGAAAAGATTTCAATAATTAAAATCTCTCTTTTAAATCCCTTTTATGGATCTCTATAAAAAAAAAGATTTAACAAGATAAAAACTCCTTTTATTTCCTTTTGTGACCAATCTAAAAAAGGAAAGTTTTATAATTAAAATAATCCTTTTAAATCCTTTTAATGGATCTCTATAAAAGGAAAGATTTTATAAAATAAAAAATCCTTTTATTTCCTTTTGTGACCTATCTAAAAAAGGAAAGTTTTATAATTAAAATAATCCTTTTAATGGATCTCTATAAAAGGAAGATTTTATAAAAAAATAAAACTGCCTTTTCCAAGTGTGTGGCCGGCCCCTTGCTTGGGCACCAAGCAAGGCTTGGCCGGCCCTAGCTTGGGATCCAAGCTTGGCTTGGCCGGCCCCTTGCTTGGACACCAAGCAATGCTTGGCTAGCCCTAGCTTAGGCTTTAAGAAGCTAGGCTTCGGGTGGATATAAGGCTCTATATGAGAGGCTACAATAGGGACCTAGAGGAGGAATTGACTTTGGTCTCCCGATGAGCTTGAGCTTCCTGTGTTCGCCCCGAACACCCAACTAAAGTTCATCAATAATAACTCATACCACTAAAGAGTTATTATTGCACTACCGCACCAATCCCATATTACAATATGGGTTCCTTCTTATCATGAGTGTGTTAGTCTCCCTGTGTTTAAGATATCGAATGTCCACTAATTAAATGAGTTACTGACAACTCACTTAATTAATATTTAGTTCCAAGAGTAGTACCACTCAACCTTATTAGCATGTCGGACTAAGTCCACCTGCAGGGTTTACATGACAATCCTTATGAGCTACTCAAGGGGGCATCACCATCCTAGATCACTAGGACACAGTTTTATTCTATAATCAACAACACACCATATAAATAATATCATTTCCTAACTTATTGGGCCTTTTGATTTAACAACTAAATCTCACCCTTTGATAAATTAAAGAAATAAATATTAAGTATACGTGCTTCTTATTATATCATGATTAAGAGTACACACTTCCATAATAACAGAGGTCCTGTTATGTTTTACAGTCAGTATAAAAAGAACAACATTAAATTCCTACTCAATACACTCAGAGTGTACTAGTGTAATTTTATAGTCAAGATAATCTAATACCAAATTACATTACAACCATTCCAATGGTTTGTCCCATTCCATCTTGGTTGCGAGCAACTATTTATAATTTATAAGGAACTGATAACATAATCTTCTGTGTGACACCACACACCATGTAATCTTCAATACAAACTAAATGAACAACTACATTTTGTTAGTTAGAGCCCTAGAGCCAATCATTTTGATGATTGTATGGACTCATGTATATCATATTCTTGTATATTAATAAAGGCATTTGTTTGGTTATTATACTTATTTATATTAGTGCCAAATAGACTAAGTATAATAGCGTCCTTGAGTAGAAGGTTCATACCTATATCAATCGATTAGTTGAATCGATAGTGAGATGATATAGGGAACACTACTCTAAATCATTCCTAGTCGAGTATTAACATTCAGGGACAATGTTAATGCAATAAGACTAGCATGTAGGTCAGTTCGATGACTTGATCTCACAAGTCATGGATATAGAGATATCAAGCTGACACATGGGTATACATTGGAGAATGTATACTGAATGACCCGCCATGAGAAAGTATCATGGATCGTTATATGAGTGTCATATACTTTCTCATGTGGCTATTAGTATGACTATTAGTCCTTGGACCTGAAGTCACCATGGATCCCTACATAAGGAGTTATGTACTTTGGTTTCGTCAAACATCACCCGTAACTGGGTGGACTATAAAGGCGATTACTGGGTATGTAACGAATTATGCAGAGGGATGTGAGTGATGTAGATGTGATCTATCCCTCCCATATGACGGGAGCGACATCGCTATTCTTGATAGAGTGAGACCACTAAGTGCATGGCCATGCCCAAATGAGTCAACATTAGATGTTGAGCTCATTTGATCGAGTGAGTCTACTTGGAGTTCAAGATTTAGATTGATTAGAGGATGACACGGTCTATGCCTCACATTGATAAATCTAGATGTCTAGGATAGAAGGACAATGTCATATATTTTGTGAGGAGTCACAATTGGTAGTCACAAGGTGATGTCGGATCTCGACATTCTTGTAACTTGGGTAGTAATGATGTGTTGCTAGATACCGCTCATTACTTATGCTCCTAAATGGGTTTAGGGCATTGCCAACATTACAAGAACCTATAGGGTAACACACTAAGGACAATTAGATGGAGATTTGGTTCATATGATGAACCAAGAGGATTAGATTCATTTGATGAATCATATTGGATTAAGAGTAATCCAAATTGGGCTAATTGAGTTGGACTCAAGTTGATTCATGTATTTAATGAGTCTAATTTAGATTATGACTCATTAAATCAACTTAATTTAATAAATTAGATTCATTATATTAAGTTGGCTTGAATCATATGGTTGGATTAGATCAACCATGAGAGAGATTTGATCAAGTTTGACTTGATTTGAGAGGAAGAGAAAAGTCATGTTTGACTTGACTTTTTGCCACATCACTAGTGAGTTGGCAAGATGTGGACCAATAGGATTGCTCCACATCATCAATGCGTGCCACCTCATGGAGGTTACAAGCCTCCATAGCATTTAATGTGGCCGGCCCACATTAAATGAGGAGGTTACACTTATTGCCATGTCATTTAGTGAGGTGACAAGATGTGGACCAATAGTGTTGATCCACATCATCCTAGAGTGCTACCTCATGGGGGTTACAACTCTTAATGGTCTCCACATTAATTGGAATTAATGTGGAGAGTTACATCTCCAAGATGTGGCCGGCCACTCTAGTGGGGAATGAAAATATTCATTTTTCATTCAAGTGTGATTAAGTCATCTTCTTCCTCTAGAGCTCTCTCTTCTCCCTCTCCTCCTCTCTTGGCCGAACAAGACAAGGTGCTAGCACACCTTTGTTTGGTCTTCTCCATCAAGGATTGTTCGTGTGGATACTTCTAGAGGACCGTACACTTGACGGTCTAGAGATCCGGCACCTTGGACGAGCGGGAACGCGAAGGGCTTCGCTACAAGGGTAATGATCTTAACTTTAGTGTAGATCTAAAGTTTTACAAACTCGTACAAGAAAAAGGTTTTTCGAAAAGTTTTGTTTACGAATCTTTGCACGAGATCCATGGCTTTGGGTGACTCGGGGTTTCCGCGACGCGAAAAAGCGGTTTTCGCGGCCCGATGAACCCAACAGTGGTATCAGAGCCACGTGCAAAGACTTGTACGAGTTCGTTTGTATTTTTATGAAAAATATACCTTCTGTGATTTTCTGTAAAAATTGAGTTTTTAGAGTTTTTATGAGTAATTTTTCCGTAGAAGCGAAGCACAAGTGTCTCGGCACTTGTAGGCTTCGGCTACCGGAAAGTTTTCTTTTAAACGGCTTCGTTTTGCCCCAAATTCGTTTGGGACAGCGGGGTCGGGTGCCATTAGATCACAAAGGAGCAACTCACGATGGTTAGATCGTGGGTAGGGGCATTGCCCCTAACCCCGCAAGGGAATTTGCTCCGCGATTGCACCCGAAATCGCTAAAAACGAACCCGCCGGGAAGATTTTTCCGAAACGGCAATGTCTCGACCCAAATCATTTTGGGACAGCGGGTTTAGGCACTGTTGGATCGCAAAGGAACCCTCGCGATGGTTAGATCGCGGGTAGGGGCGCTGCCCCTGGGCCCCGCAAGGGGATCCGTTCCGCGATTGCGCCCGACACCGCTAAACGGGACCGCTGGGAAATTTTACTTATAAAAATTGTAAAAAATTATTTTTAAAATTACAGAAAAATTATAAAAATATATAATTTTGAATTATATATTAATTTGTGATAGTCATGGCCCAAAATACCCAATAAGATTAGATTTGTGTTGTAATTCATAATACGGCCTGCGTGCCGTCATATGATTGTGTGTGCTGTATTTTTATTTTTTTTCCACGGCCTACGCGTCATGCCTTTCTCTTATTCTGGTTGTAAATTAGATTTACACTCTAATGTAACTCGAGTTTCAAATTGTAATGTACAAATTGGAGCGGTGGAGGGTCCACACGAGACGGAGTTCCGAGGCGGGCACGAGCAACACAAGGTGGTCAAAGGGAGGAGCTTGGAGAAGCTGTTGACCCTAGGTTGACCAATTGATCTTCTCATTGGCTTGAGAAGATCGTAGTAGGGCCATGACTAAATCACAAATAGATTAATTAATTAATTGTTATGTATCTGATGCATGTTTAATAATTAATTAATTAATTAGTGCCTTAACGATTAGATTAGATCTAAGTCGTGCACATGATGCACCCTTGCGATTAGATTAGATCTAAGTCGTGCACAAGATGCATCCTTCTCGATTAGATTAGATCTAGATCAAACCAACTCTAAATGCCTAACCGTGCCGTGATACCTATCACTACCTCGATCACATGTATTGTTGAATCTGCCAAAGCAGAGCAATACATATTATCTTGGTAGGGTACGGAGGGACAATCTTGGTCCCGCCTATCAACGCATGGGTGAATACAAACTCAATTAGATTGAGTATTCCTAGTTACTCGGTTGGATCGAGTCAACTATAGGCATTATTCCAACGGTTGGAAAAGATAGGCCAAAATCACATCTATATTAACTCTCGGGCGTATTAGCCAAAGCTAACTCGAGTTTTAATATAAATGCAGATATTGATTCTATAAACAAGAGTTGCATAGAGATGTAATTGGTAATCGTTACCTACCGATCATACTAAGCCTTGGGCGTATTAGCCAAAGCTAACTCAAGGGTTAGTATAATGTGGATCTTGTCCCACAAGAATTATAGAATTCAGTGGGAGCATCATTTAATTAAAGGCCTAATTAAATGATTTTTAAAAGAATATGATATTTATTTCTGCAAATTTTCTGTTGTAGATAACCATGACGTCGAATACGAACTCTTTCTCCCTGCGTTCTGTCCTTAAGAAGGACAAGCTCAACGGAGCAAATTTCCTGGACTGGTACAGGAACCTGAGAATAGTTCTCACTCAGGAACGTAAACTGTACATTCTGGAGCAGCCCATTCCGGAGGCTCCTCCTGCCACTGCCACGCGAGCTGACCGGGATGCTTACAAGAAGCATCAAGATGACGCATTAGATGTGTCCTGTCTTATGCTCGCAACCATGAACTCTGAGCTTCAGAAGAAACATGAGTTGATGAGCGCTTACGATATGGTTGAACATCTTTGTCACCTATATCAAGGACAAGCAAGGCACTGGAAGAGGAACTCCAAAGAATACCTGGAAGATCTTACGAAGAAGAGAAATAAGATTTCTACTTTAGGTATACATGTTATAGAAGTCAACCTCTCTATTTCTTCATCGTGGGTATTAGATACCGGATGTGCTTCGCACATTTGTACTAATGTACAAGCGCTGAGAAATAGTAGGGCATTGACTAAGGGTGAGATAGACCTACGAGTAGGCAATGGAGCACGAGTTGCTGCTATTGCTGTAGGAACTTATCATCTATCTCTTCCCTCAGGGCTTGTACTAGAATTAGATGATTGTTGTTATGTGCCTGCCTTGACTCAGAACATAATTTTAGTTTCTTGTTTGGACAAGAGAGGATACTCGTTTATAATAAAGAACAAATGTTGTTCCGTCTTTTTAAACGATATGTTCTATTGTAGTGCACCTCTGATAAACGGACTCTACATTCTAGACCTAGAGAGCCCTGTCTATAACATAAATACCAAGAGGATCAAGTCGAATGACTTGAACCAAACTTACCTCTGGCACTGTCGCTTAGGTCATATAAATGACAAGCGCTTATCCCAGCTCCATAAGGATGGTTTGCTGGACTCATTTGATTTAGAATCATATGAGATATGCGAGTCATGCCTACGAGGCAAGATGACCAAGACCCCCTTTAGTGGGCATAGCGAGAGAGCAACTGATTTGTTAGGACTCATACATAGTGATGTATGTGGCCCTTTCAATGTTGCTGCTAGAGGCGGTTATAGATACTTCATCACATTTACTGATGACTTCAGTAGATATGGTTATGTGTACTTGATGACACATAAGTCCGAATCCTTTGAAAAGTTCAAAGAATTCAAGAATGAAGTACAGAACCAGCTTGGCAAGAGTATTAAAATACTTCGATCAGATCGAGGTGGTGAATACTTAAGCCATGAGTTTCGTGACTACCTAGCTAAGTGTGGGATTCTATCCCAACTCACTCCTCCTGGAACACCACAGTGGAATGGTGTATCCGAAAGGAGGAATCGTACCCTATTAGATATGGTACGATCTATGATGAGTCACACAGATCTTCCGACATATCTATGGGGATATGCTCTAGACACGGCAGCTTTCATTCTCAACCGAGTTCCATCCAAGGCCATGATAAAGACACCATATAGGATATGGACTGGGAGAGATGCCCAGGTGTCTTTCATGAGGATTTGGGGTTGTGAGGCTTACGTACGACGTCAAGTCTCAGACAAATTAGGACCCAAATCCGACAAGTGCTATTTCATTGGATATCACAAGGAAACTAAGGGATATTACTTCTACATTCCCAGTCAGCACAAGATAGTTGTGGCAAAGACTGGGGTCTTTCTAGAAAGGGACTTTGTTTCTAGAAAGACTAGTGGGAGCGCGTTCGATCTTGAAGAAGTTCAAGATGCGAACAATAGCACTGATGCCTCGATGAAAATTGAACTGGAACCACAAAGTGTTGTGGATGATGTTGTTCCACAAGAAGTTGAGGAACAACAACCGGTTCAAGTAGACATACCTCTTCGCAGGTCTGATAGGGTACGTCGTCAGCCTGAGAGATACTCATTTCTCTTGTCTGACCATGATGACGTTGTACTCATAGAGGATGAGCCTACCACCTATCAGGAAGCTGTGACGAGACCAGATTCCGAGAAATGGCTAGAGGCCATGAGATCCGAGATGGAATCCATGTACACCAACCAAGTATGGACTTTGGTTGATCCACCTGAAGGGGTAAAACCCATAGGGTGTAAGTGGGTCTTTAAGAGAAAGACTGACATGGATGGACTTATCTATAAGGGTCGCTTGGTAGCTAAAGGTTTCAAGCAGATTCATGGTATTGACTATGATGAGACCTTTTCTCTAGTAGCGATGTTTAAGTCCATTCGGATTGTGCTTGCTATTGCAGCCTACCATGACTATGAGATATGGCAGATGGATGTCAAAACCGCGTTTCTGAATGGAAACCTACTCGAGGATGTGTACATGACACAACCTGAGGATTTTGTAGATCCACAGCATACTAGTAGAGTATGCAAGCTGCATAGGTCCATTTATGGACTAAAGCAAGCTTCTCGGAGCTGGAATCTTCGATTCGATGATGCAATCAAACAGTTTGGTTTCATCAAGAACGAAGATGAACCTTGTGTCTACAAGAAGGTTGTAGGGGATATAGTTGTCTTCCTCATATTGTATGTGGATGACATACTACTCATTGGGAAGGACATCCCTATGCTTCAGTCTGTCAAGACCTGTCTAGGGAGTTGCTTCTCAATGAAGGACTTAGGTGAGGCATCCCGCATTCTAGGGATATAGATCTATAGAGATAGATCTAAGAGATTGCTTGGCCTAAGTCAGAGTACATACATTGACAAGGTACTCCTTCGGTTTGCCATGCAGAACTCCAAGAAGGGATTTCTGCCGATGTCACATGGCGTGAGTCTTTCGAAGACTCAAAGTCCCTCTTCTAGAGAGGAGAGAGACCGCATGGATCAGATCCCTTATGCCTCAGCCATAGGATCGATCATGTACGCCATGCTATGTACTCGACCTGATGTCTCGTATGCTTTGAGCATGACGAGCAGATACCAGTCAGATCCAGGTGAAAGTCACTGGATAGCGGTCAAGAATATTCTTAAGTACTTAAGAAGGACTAAAGAATATTTCTTGATATATGGAGGCAATGATGAGCTAACTGTAAAGGGTTACAGTGATGCTAGCTTCCAGACCGATCAGGATGATTACCGATCGCAGTCAGGGTTCGTGTTTTGCTTAAATGGTGGTGCTGTGAGCTGGAAGAGTTCGAAGCAGGACACAGTAGCTGATTCTACAACAGAGGCCGAGTATATTGCTGCATCAGAGGCAGCAAAGGAGGCAGTTTGGATCCGCAAGTTCATCACTGAACTTGGGGTGGTTCCTAGCATCGCTGACCCAGTTGAGCTCTATTGTGACAACAATGGAGCTATAGCACAGGCAAAGGAACCTCGCTCACACCAGCGGACCAAGCACATACTACGGCGCTTCCATCTCATTCGAGAGATTATCGATAGAGGAGATGTGAAGATTTGTAGAGTACCTACAGAGGCTAACATCGTAGATCCCTTGACCAAGGCTTTGGCACAGAGGAAGCATGATGGTCACACTAGGTCTTTAGGCCTTAGAGCCTATACTGATTGGCACTAGTGCTAGTGGGAGATTGTTAGTTAGAGCCCTAGAGCCAATCATTTTGATGATTGTATGGACTCATGTATATCATATTCTTGTATATTAATAAAGACATTTGTTTGGTTATTATACTTATTTATATTAGTGTCAAATAGACTAAGTATAATAGCGTCCTTGGGTAGAAGGTTCATACCTATATCAATCGATTAGTTGAATCGATAGTGAGATGATATAGGGAACACTACTCTAACTCATTCCTAGTCGAGTATTAACATTCAGGGACAATGTTAATGCAATAAGACTAGCATGTCGGTCAGTTCGATGACTTGATCTCACAAGTCATGGATATAGAGATATCAAGTTGACACATGGGTATACATTGGAGAATGTATACTGAATGACCCGCCATGAGAAAGTATCATGGATCGTTATATGAGTGTCATATACTTTCTCATGTGGCTATTAGTATGACTATTAGTCCTTGGACCTGAAGTCACCATTGATCCCTACATAAGGAGTTATGTACTTTGGTTTCGTCAAACGTCACTCGTAACTGGGTGGACTATAAAGGTGATTACTGGGTATGTAACGAATTATGCAGAGGGATGTGAGTGATGTAGATGTGATCTATCCCTCCCATATGACGGGAGCGACATCGCTATTCTTGATAGAGTGAGACCACTAAGTGCATGGCCATGCCCAAATGAGTCAACATTAGATGTTGAGCTCATTTGATCGAGTGAGTCTACTTGGAGTTCAAGATTTAGATTGATTAGAGGATGACACGGTCTATGCCTCACATTGATCAATCTAGATGTCTAGGATAGAAGGACATTTGTCACATATTTTGTGAGGAGTCACAATTGGTAGTCACAAGGTGATGTCGGATCTCGACATTCTTGTAACTTGGGTAGTAATGATGTGTTGCTAGATACCGCTCATTACTTATGCTCCTAAATGGGTTTAGGGCATTGCCAACGTTACAAGAACCTATAGGGTCACACACTAAGGACAATTAGATGGAGATTTGGTTCATATGATGAACCAAGAGGATTAGATTCATTTGATGAATCATATTGGATTAAGAGTAATCCAAATTGGGCTAATTGAGTTGGACTCAAGTTGATTCATGTATTTAATGAGTCTAATTTAGATTATGACTCATTAAATCAACTTAATTTAATAAATTAGATTCATTATATTAAGTTGGCTTGAATCATATGGTTGGATTAGATCAACCATGAGAGAGATTTGATCAAGTTTGACTTGATTTGAGAGGAAGAGAAAAGTCATGTTTGACTTGACTTTTTACCACATCACTAGTGAGTTGGCAAGATGTGGACCAATAGGATTGCTCCACATCATCAATGTGTGCCACCTCATGGAGGTTACAAGCCTCCATAGCATTTAATGTGGCCGGCCCACATTAAATGAGGAGGTTACACTTGTTGCCATGTCATTTAGTGAGGTGGCAAGATGTGGACCAATAGTGTTGATCCACATCATCCTAGAGTGCCACCTCATGGGGGTTACAACTCTTAATGGTCTCCACATTAATTGGAATTAATGTGGAGAGTTACATCTCCAAGATGTGGCCGGCCACTCTAGTGGGGAATGAAAATATTCATTTTTCATTCAAGTGTGATTAAGTCATCTTCTTCCTCTAGAGCTCTCTCTTCTCCCTCTCCTCCTCTCTTGGCCGAACAAGACAAGGTGCTAGCACACCTTTGTTTGGTCTTCTCCATCAAGGATTGTTCGTGTGGATACTTCTAGAGGACCGTACACTTGACGGTCTAGAGATCCGGCACCTTGGACGAGCGGGAACGCGAAGGGCTTCGCTACAAGGGTAATGATCTTAACTTCAGTGTAGATCTAAATTTTTTACAAACTCGTACAAGAAAAAGGTTTTTCGAAAAGTTTTGTTTACGAATCTTTGCACGAGATCCATGGCTTTGGGTGACTCGGGGTTTCCGCGACGCGAAAAAGTGGTTTTCGCGGCCCGATGAACCCAACACATTTAGCATATAAATGTATACATTTGGCCAATGTGATTCTTATTTCAAAATAAATGTTTATACAAAAAGCTAGACTTTCAGTATACATTCTAACAGGAGGTATATTTGTCAATCTTCAATCTATTATATAATATTTCATTTCTTTAATTTCATATTTTTTTAACCTAACTTAACTTGGGTTGATTCACATCAAAAACGAGGATATTGTTGGACCCTGTGGTTGTTTTGATGTGATCAACCAAGTTAGGTTATGTCCTGTTTGATTTAATCCATGTGTCTAATTATACAGAAGCTTAGGAGTACAGGAAGTCGGATGGAAGACGCAGCTAGCGAGAAGACGTCATGGGAGAGAGCCGACGGGCTTAGTGGATCCGAGAGACGAGGTGCCATGAAAGATTACACCGGTGGATGAGAAGAATGTACGCGACATTCGAGGGACAAGAAGCTGGGGAGGAAGGCTGCTCAAGGAGAAGGTCGAAAATTGGGTTCGGGTGAACCTTATTCCGGATGGCCGAAATAACCAAAGCGAGTGGAGCCGGAGCGGAAGACCCGGACTGAGGCGATTAGAGGGCCTGGACCGAAAAAGTCAACATTGTTGCCTTTGGTGGTCCTGCAACACCCACGAAATGATAAGTTATACCTATGAGTATTTTTCCTTTAGAATAAAAGAAAAAGAGAAATGGAAATAGAAACCAAAATAAAATAAAAAGGAAGTGAGGTTAAGGTTTGAACCTTGAACCTCCCACAAATAATAGAGTTAAATTGGTGTATGGCAACCACTAGGGTAATGAATAATAGATGAATAGAAAAGAATGGAAATTGTAGTTAAAAGTAAGAAGATAGTTAAGTAAAGGAACAAGAGAAAACCAAGTAGCTTACCTCCTCTTCCTCTTGGTTAAGGAAAGAAGCAAGCAAAAGCCAAGTTGCTTTCCTTCCTTTCTTTTCCTCTAATTTCGTGGGAATTAAGAGAGGGTAGAGATAGAGGGGTTAAGGGGATGAATGAAGACATGTTTCATTTACATGAGAAATAAATAGGATTGAGAGAAGAAAAGAAAGTTGTTAATTCTTCCTCCTTCTTCTTCCTCCTCCTTCTTTCTCCTTCTTCCTTCTCCACCGAGACATAGAGCCCTCTCTCCCTCATTTCTAAAAACCAAGCTAAGGTTTTCTCTCCAAGGAAACTAATTCCTAAGAAGGAGTCTCAAGGTTTACTCCTTACAAGAAAGAGAAAACAAAAAGGGAGAACTAGGAAGAGAAGCTCCTTCTTCCTCCTCACAAGAGTACCACTCTCTTTAAGATCAACAAGCGAAAGGATGTAAGTATCCCCTCACCTGTGGTACAAGTTGTTTATGTTTTCCATAAGAGGAGAATGCTTAAAACCTAGGGTCACAAGGTTGAACTTTCGGCCAAGTGTAGATGAAGGACCTAGGAAAGCTTAAGACCTAAACTAACCATGTTCACTATGTCCTTATGATATGTATGCTATGATAAGAGATTAGTTTGGTGTTCTTAGGCTTGTATGTTGCTTAAAACTTAATTTCATGTTCCTATGGCGTTCGTCCAAGTCATGAATAAAAGGATTAGGGAAGTTCAAGACCTGAATAAGCATGTTCATTATGTCCTTATAATAAGTACCCTAGTATAAGAAGCTAGTTAATGTTCTTATGTTGTATGTTTACTTAAAACCTAGATCTATAATTGTGAACTTTCGGCCAAGTATAGATGAAGGACCTAGGAAAGCCTAAGACCTAAACTAATCATGTTCACTATGTCCTTATGATATGTATGCTATAAAAAAGAGATTGGTTTGGTGTCCTTATGCTTGTATGTTGCTTGAAACTTAATGCCATACTCATAAAGTGTTCGGCCAAGACTTGAAATAATGGATTATGAGAGGTTAAAAATTTAGGTTATCATGCTCATGATCTTCTTTATGAAATGGTATGAAAGATTCTAAGTGTTTGCATGCTTGTATGTGTTGGAACCTAGTGGTATTACACTATAGGGTTTCGGCCATGATGTGAATGAAAGACCTAGGAGAGCTTAAAACTTAGTCTAACATGTTCATGACTCTCCTTAGGACAAGATATAAAGCTAACTTAGGGTTATCATGTTTTGATGTCGCTTGAAATCTAGACACATGCTTCTTTATGGTTCGGCCATGGAGAATTTTAGTGCCTAAGGAAGCTTTAAACTAAATCTAGCATGCTCATGATTTCCTTTATGATATGATATGGAGTTAGCTTGATATTCATGCTTGTATGTTGTTTAGAGTTTATTTTCCTCTTCATGAAAGTTTCGGCCATGAACAAATTTTGGGTTTAAGGAAGCTTAAAATTAAATCTAGCATGCTCATGAATCTCCTTATGATATGATATGATATGAATTTAGCTAGGTAATTATGTTTGCATGTTGCTTAGAGCTTGGTTTCCTCTTCATGAAGGTTTCGGCCATTATCCAAGTTTAGGGTTCAAGGAAGCTAAAATTTTAACCTAGCATGCTCATGAATCTCCTTATGATATGATATGAATTTAGCTAGATAATTATGCTTGCATGTTGCTTAGAGCTTGGTTTCCTCTTCATGAAGGTTTCGGCCATTATCCAAATTTAGGGTTCAAGGAAGCTAAAATTTTAACCTAGCATGCTCATGAATCTCCTTATGATATGATATGAATTTAGCTAGATATTTATGCTTGCATGTTGCTTAGAGCTTGGTTTCCTCTTCATGAAGGTTTCGGCCATGAACAAATTTTAGGGTTCAAGGAAGCTAAAAATTTAACCTAGCATGCTCATGAATCTCCTTATGATATAATATGAAGTTAGCTTGATATTCATGCTTGTAAGTTATTTGGAATTTATTTTCCTTCTTCATGAACCTTCGGCCATGATAAGGATAAAAACCTAGGAAAGCTTAGAAATTTGATCAACTTGTTTATGACCTTCCTTGTGATATCATATGAAGTTAACATGAGATTCTTATGCTTGTATGTTGTTTAGAGTTTAAGTTCATACTCTTGAACTTTCGGCCATAATGGGTTTAGGAGCCTAGATGTGCCTCACATTCTACGTTATGAATTAAGAGATGTTATTTAGTGATTCCATGCATGATTATGTCTTTTCTATGATAGGTGATGTGTTCATTTATGTATACCTATGAACCATGCATGATAATGTCTCTTATGATGTGCTATGTGCTCAAGTATGCATGCTTTATGATATGACAAATAATATGCTCAGTTATGTATGCTTATGATCCATGCATAATAATGTCTCTTATGATGTGCTATGTGCCCTAATATGCATGCTTTATGATATGATAAGCAAAGGCCAAAGAGTTGCTTCCCTTCTTGTTGGGATTAAAAGCACTTTTTATGATATGATAAGTGAAGGCCTAAGAGTTGCTTCCCTTTGGGGACTAAGAGCACTCTTCATGATATGATAAGATATGATATGCTATGTTATAACATGAACCATGATATACTATTTTACTTTGTATGGCTTGTACCAAGGGTGGGCTCCATAAGCGCCCCTAGGCCGACGGACTATGAACGGGTCTAGTAAAGGGATGAGCTCCTTAGTACGCCCCTAGGTCGACGGTCGTAGTACGGACCTAGATCCCTACTAGGTTCAGGGCTAGCTACCCTGTCCTAAGGATTGTGCGCATTTTTGTATGTATGTGGTAAAAGCCGGACCCTCATGATGATATTATGTTCAAGTACTATATGATATGTTTTAAGACATCTTGCATATGACATGACACATGTTTTAAAAGACATCTTGCATGATATGATTTATGATATGATATAGCATGATGTTCTTTATGAGATGATATTATTTATGATATGACATTCTATGCCCTTATGATTTATATGACATGATGATTTATGATATGATATAGTATGATGTTCTTTATGAGATGATATGATTTATGATATGACATGATTTATGATATGACATGCTATGCCCTTATGATTTATATGACATGATGATTTATGATATGATATAGCATGATGTTCTTTATGAGATGATATGATTTATGATATGACATGATTTATGATATGACATGCTATGCCCTTATGATTTATATGACATGATGATTTATGATATGATATAGCATGATATTCTTTATGAGATGATATGATTTATGATATGACATGCTATGCCCTTATGATTTATATGACATGATGATTTATGAAATGATATAGCATGATGTTCTTTATGAGATAATATGTTATGATGCTATGTATTCACCATATGATGTTAAATGATCATATTTCCTTGGTTATATGCTTATGTGTTTATGCTTTGATATATGGTTTTTGTGAGTAGGAAAGGATCTTACTAAGCCTGTGTGCTTATAGCTTACTTTCCTTGTATCACAGATAAAGGCAAAGAATGGATGACCTAGGGGAGCTGCAGGAGAGGCAAGGAGATGTGTGTGGTGGTGGCTCGGCTAAGACAAATAAAAGACCTGCTTATGTTATTTTGTTATGTTGACATGAACTAAGTTATTATGTTATTATTCCGCATGACTTCATGAGAAAGAAATTTTAATATGCATGTATGTTCCGCAAATAGTAATGGTTAAGTAAAGTAATCCCGCCCTACTAGCAGGAGGGGCGGGCATCACAGGTTGGTATCAGAGCCAAGTTAGCCTTCCCGCTACACACACATCAAGCCTCCATCCTGCCGCTCCAAGTAAGACTTTATGTACTTACTCTATTTCTATTTATGTATGATAGGAAATGTTTTAGTATCCATGAACCTAAGTATGACTGATATGGATTTTCCTTTATGTATGATAAGCGATATTTAATGTGCATGAATATAAGTAGAGATGACTCTAGACTTATGCTAGCCTTATTGCTATTTATGAAAATAGATATGGCTAGAAGACACGGTAACAGGGCCGATGAGACAGTGACCCCACCGGATCTGACCCAGGTAGTCACAGATCTCCTGCGTCAGATCACGGAACAACAGCAAGTAATCACTGCTCTGATGAATCAGCAAGGAAACCCTGTCACCCCACCAGCAAATCAGAATGTAGTGCCCATCATACCAATAGTTGCACCAGTACCACCGGTAGCCCCTGCCCCAGTGGTCCGACAGGAGACCTACTTGATACAGTGGCTAAGGCTGAAGCCGGAGAACTTCTCGGGTACTTGTGAGCCATGGGATGCCCAAGCCTGGTTCAAGATAGTGGAAAGTATTGTGGAATTGCTAGACTGGCCTATATCGGAAAAGATCAAATGCGTGTCATTCTGTTTTTCCAGAGACGCAAGAATGTGGTGGGAAAGAGTTAAGGCTAAGAGACAAATTAATCTGATGAACTGGACGGACTTCGAGACAGAGTTCTTCGAGGAATTCTTCCATATGCAAGTAACGAACCGACTTTACGACGAGTCCACCGAGTTCCGGCAAGGTGACTTATCAGTGAACGAAGCAGTGAAGCGCTTCAACCGTCTTGCACGCCTCTGCCCAGAGTTAGTCAGCACGGAAAGAGAAAGGGTTAGACTGATGCTGAAAATGCTTCGACCCGAGAGAGCATTGAATGTGGCCGGCGGAATTAATAGACTGCAGACTACATAAGAACTGGTCAGCAGTGCCCTGATCACTGAACATTATCAGAAGGCGATGAACGAGAATAAGAATCAGGCACAGACGCAAGGACAGAAATCTCAGGGTACCAAAACTAGCTGGAAAGGAAACTCTAATGGAAAAAGGAAGCAATGGAATAACACTAAAGGAGGACCAGGAAATAAGCAACATAAGTACCCTCAGTGTACCATTTGTGGGAAGAAGCATTCCGGAGTATGCCACAAGGGTACGAGGAAGTGTTACAGCTGCGGACGGGAAGGACATATGGCCAGAGACTGCCCTACCCAGTCCCAGACACCATCCCAGCAGTATAACCAGAACAGGAGTGCGCCCTCACAGCTACACCTGATGCAGGTTGCCATTGAAGGAACTCCGATTAGCCAAGGGAGATTGGAAGCCCCGCCTGCTACGACGAACGCCAGGGTTTTTCTCTTACCAAAGATGATGTGACAAGTGCCTCTACTGTTGTTACAGGTCAGCTGCCTATTTTCAGTCAAAATTCTAATGTGTTATTTGATACTGGGGTGACGCACTCGTTCGTCTCTACACCTTTCATGGAGAAGTTAGAGATACCACCACAAGCCTTAAATGACAAATTCTTAACAACCCTACCTTCGGGAGAAGTAATGCCATCTACTCATATGCTGCGAGCCGCACCCATCAGAATTGCAGACAGAGAACTCTACTGTGATCTGATAGTGGTTGACATGCAAGATTATGATGGTATATTGGGCATGGATTTCCTGAGCAAGTACGACGCTTCAATCGAGTGCCGTCAAAGAAAAGTGGTCTTCCGACCTGAAGAAGAACCAATGTTCGAATTTGTTGGAGAACCAAGGAAAGAAATTGGGAGATTCTTATCAGCCATAAAAGCACAAAAGATGTTAAATAAGGGATGTACTGGGTTTCTAGCACAAGTGATTGATACAAGTCATGCTGAGGACCAGAAACTAGAAAATGTCAGAGTGGTGTGCAACTATCCAGAAGTGTTCCCTGATGAACTACCAGGGTTAGCCCCCGATAGAGACATAGAATTTGAGATCGAACTGATTCCTGGTACTAAACTGATCTCTAAAGCACCTTATCGTATGGCGCCGGCTGAGTTGAAGGAACTTCAGGAACAACTACTAGAGTTACTTGACAAGGGACTTATTCGCCCAAGTCACTCTCCATGGGGAGCTCCGGTACTGTTCGTGAAAAAGAACGATGGGTCAATGCGAATGTATATAGACTACCGAGCGCTGAATAATGTGACAATAAAAAATAGGTACCCTCTTCCACGGATCGACGACCTGTTCGACCAACTAAAGGGTGCAACCATTTTCTCAAAGATTGACCTAAGGTCTGGCTATCATTAAGTGAAAGTGAGCAGGATGATATACCAAAGACGACATTTCGAACGAGATTCAGACACTATGAGTTCATTGTTATGCCTTTCGGAGTGACAAATGCTCCGGTTGTATTTATGGATATGATGAATCGGGTGTTTACGGCATATCTCGACAAATTTGTCATCGTCTTCATTGACTATATTCTCATCTATTCGAGAACCCAGGAAGAGCATGTTGAACACCTGAATACCGTACTACAGATTCTTCGAGAGAGACAACTATATGCAAAGTTCTCCAAATGCAAGTTTTGGCTCGATCGAATATCATTCTTGGGTCATGTCATCTCCAAGGACGGAGTAATGGTAGATCCAAACAAGATCGAAGCTGTAAGTAACTGGAACAGGCCAAAGAATGTCAGTGAAATCAGAAGTTTTCTCGGGCTAGCAGGCTACTACCGGAAGTTCGTAGAGGACTTCTCTAAAATTGTAGCCCCTATGGAAGTTCTCACCAAGAAGAACAAAAAGTATGAATGGGCGGATGAATGCGAGAAGAGTTTCACGGAATTAAAAAGGAGACTGACCAGTGCTCCAATCCTTACTCTTCCGGAAAGTAACAAAGGCTTCGATATGTATAGCGACGCTTCCAAATTAGGACTTGGAGCTGTACTCATGCAAGACGGCAAGGTTATTGCATACGCCTCTAGACAACTCAAAGAGCACGAAAAGAACTACCCCACTCATAACCTAGAGCTAGCAGCCGTGGTCTTAGCTCTCAAAACATGGAGACATTATTTATATGGAGTCCGGTGTAAGATTTAAACCGACCACCAGAGTCTGAAATATTTCTTCACCCACAAGGATCTGAATATGAGACAACGCAGATGGCTTGAGTTAGTTAAAGACTATGACTATGAGATCTTTTATCATCCTGGAAAAGCGAACAAGGTGGCCGATGCACTCAGCAGGAAGATCTGTGCCACTTGATGTAGCTATTTTAAGTTCGAGGATGAACTTTCTATGAGGTATGGGGTACTGTAATACCCACGAAATGATAAGCTATACCTATGAGTATTTTTCCTTTAGAATAAAAGAAAAAGAGAAATGGAAATAGAAACCAAAATAAAATAAAAAGGAAGTGAGGTTAAGGTTTGAACCTTGAACCTCCCACAAATAATAGAGTTAAATTGGTGTATGACAACCACTAGGGTAATGAATAATAGATGAATAGAAAAGAATGGAAATTGCAGTTAAAAGTAAGAAGATAGTTAAGTAAAGGAACAAGAGAAAACCAAGTAGCTTACCTCCTCTTCCTCTTGGTTAAGGAAAGAAGCAAGCAAAAGCCAAGTTGCTTTCCTTCCTTTCTTTTCCTCTAATTTCGTGGGAATTAAGAGAGGGTAGAGATAGAGGGGTTAAGGGGATGAATGAAGACATGTTTCATTTACATGAGAAATAAATAGGATTGAGAGAAGAAAAGAAAGTTGTTAATTCTTCCTCCTTCTTCTTCCTCCTCCTTCTTTCTCCTTCTTCCTTCTCCACCGAGACATAGAGCCCTCTCTCCCTCATTTCTAAAAACCAAGCTAAGGTTTTCTCTCCAAGGAAACTAATTCCTAAGAAGGAGTCTCAAGGTTTACTCCTTACAAGAAAGAGAAAACAAAAAGGGAGAACTAGGAAGAGAAGCTCCTTCTTCCTCCTCACAAGAGTACCACTCTCTTTAGGATCAACAAGCGAAAGGATGTAAGTATCCCCTCACCTGTGGTACAAGTTGTTTATGTTGTCCATAAGATGAGAATGCTTAAAACCTAGGGTCACAAGGGTGAACTTTCGGCCAAGTGTAGATGAAGGACCTAGGAAAGCTTAAGACCTAAACTAACCATGTTCACTATGTCCTTATGATATGTATGCTATGATAAGAGATTAGTTTGGTGTTCTTAGGCTTGTATGTTGCTTAAAACTTAATTTCATGTTCCTATGGCGTTCGGCCAAGTCATGAATAAAAGGATTAGGGAAGTTCAAGACCTGAATAAGCATGTTCATTATGTCCTTATGATAAGTACCCTAGTATAAGAAGCTAGTTAATGTTCTTATGATGTATGTTTACTTAAAACCTAGATCTATAATTGTGAACTTTCGGCCAAGTATAGATGAAGGACCTAGGAAAGCCTAAGACCTAAACTAATCATGTTCACTATGTCCTTATGATATGTATGCTATAAAAAAGAGATTGGTTTGGTGTCCTTATGCTTGTATGTTGCTTGAAACTTAATGCCATACTCATAAAGTGTTCGGCCAAGACTTGAAATAATGGATTAGGAGAGGTTAAAAATTTAGGTTATCATGCTCATGATCTTCTTTATGAAATGGTATGAAAGATTCTAAGTGTTTGCATGCTTGTATGTGTTGGAACCTAGTGGTATTACACTATAGGGTTTCGGCCATGATGTGAATGAAAGACCTAGGAGAGCTTAAAACTTAGTCTAACATGTTCATGACTCTCCTTAGGATATGATATAAAGCAAACTTAGGGTTATCATGTTTTGATGTCGCTTGAAATCTAGACACATGCTTCTTTATGGTTCGACCATGGAGAATTATAGTGCCTAAGGAAGCTTTAAACTAAATCTAGCATGCTCATGATTTCCTTTATGATATGATATGGAGTTAGCTTGATATTCATGCTTGTATGTTGTTTAGAGTTTATTTTCCTCTTCATGAAAGTTTCGGCCATGAACAAATTTAGGGTTTAAGGAAGCTTAAAATTAAATCTAGCATGCTCATGAATCTCCTTATGATATGATATGATATGAATTTAGCTAGATAATTATGCTTGCATGTTGCTTAGAGCTTGGTTTCCTCTTCATGAAGGTTTCGGCCATTATCCAAGTTTAGGGTTCAAGGAAGCTAAAATTTTAACCTAGCATGCTCATGAATCTCCTTATGATATGATATGAATTTAGCTAGATAATTATGCTTGCATGTTGCTTAGAGCTTGGTTTCCTCTTCATGAAGGTTTCGGCCATTATCCAAATTTAGGGTTCAAGGAAGCTAAAATTTTAACCTAGCATGCTCATGAATCTCCTTATGATATGATATTAATTTAGCTAGATATTTATGCTTGCATGTTGCTTAGAGCTTGGTTTCCTCTTCATGAAGGTTTCGGCCATGAACAAATTTTAGGGTTCAAGGAAGCTAAAAATTTAACCTAGCATGCTCATGAATCTCCTTATGATATAATATGAAGTAAGCTTGATATTCATGCTTGTAAGTTATTTGGAATTTATTTTCCTTCTTCATGAAACTTCGGCCATGATAAGGATAAAAACCTAGGAAAGCTTTGAAATTTGATTAACATGTTTATGACCTTCCTTGTGATATCATATGAAGTTAACATGAGATTCTTATGCTTGTATGTTGTTTAGAGTTTAAGTTCAGACTCTTGAACTTTCGGCCATAATGGGTTTAGGAGCCTAGATGTGCCTCACATTCTACGTTATGAATTAAGAGATGTTATTTAATGATTCCATGCATGATTATGTCTTTTCTATGATAGGTGATGTGTTCATTTATGTATACCTATGAACCATGCATGATAATGTCTCTTATGATGTGTTATGTGCTCAAGTATGCATGCTTTATGATATGACAAATAATATGCTCAGTTATGTATGCTTATGATCCATGCATAATAATGTCTCTTATGATGTGCGATGTGCCCAAATATGCATGCTTTATGATATGATAAGCAAAGACCTAAGAGTTGCTTCCCTTCTTGTTGGAATTAAGAGCACTCTTTATGACATGATAAGTGAAGGCCTAAGAGTTGCTTCCCTTTGGGGAATAAGAGCACTCTTCATGATATGATAAGATATGATATGCTATGTTATGACATTAACCATGATATTTAATTTTACTTTGTATGGCTTGAACCAAGGGTGGGCTCCATAAGCGCCCCTAGGCCGACGGACTATGAACGGGTCTAGTAAAGGGATGGGCTCCTTAGTACGCCCCTAGGTCGACGGTTGTAGTACGGACCTAGATCCCTAGTAGGTTCAGGGCTAGCTACCCTGTCCTAGGGATTGCGCGTATTTATGTATGTATGTGGTACAAGCCGGGCCCTCATGATGATATTATGTTCAAGTACTATATGATATGTTTTAAGACATCTTGCATATGACATGACACATGTAAAATACGACACTAAATAATAATTATAAAATAAGGTTGTTGGAGAAATAGCTTTATAGAATTTTTCTGGAATTTTTAGAAATTTTCTGGGAATTTTTCGGAGGTCGTACGACGGATTTTGCGGGGACGAATTTATGGGTTCGGATAAAGCCTGTTTGGGATACCCCGTTTAAGTGAGGAAATGTTGGATTTATTTATATTTCCTTTTCTTTTTATTTTCCCAAACGCCGATCCCTAACCCTCTTTCCTTCCTCCTCCGACACCGATACTCTCTTCTTCCCCAAAAGTCACCGACGACCGGCGATTCTCCTCTCTTCCCCTCTCGGCGTCGCCGGCGCAGGGCATTCACCAGAGCAGCTGCCTGAGGAGGGAAGCTACAACCCATTTTCCTCTCTCTCTCGGCTTCTCTCACGCGAGCGACCCGACGCCGACGGAGGCGATCCTGCTCCGATTAACTCGGTCTCATCGCATCACTCGAGTGTCGTCGGACCGTCGTCGGATTCTTGAAGGTGTTGATGCTATCCAAGCCTTTTCCAGTGGAGAGATCTCTTGATTGGCCGATTCTTGCGTGCGTCCAAGGAGATCCGAACTAGGGCACGGTGAGAAGCTTGATTCGCGACCCCAGCTCCTCAATTTGTTCCTCCTCATCAACTTGTTAACCGGAGGGTGGTCTGTTGCTTCACAATTGGTGAACTGGAACATGCGACATCATTTGGAGGTGAATGATTCGAGGTAGGTTTCTTTTAGGACATCATGGATTAAAAAAAAATCTTCTTTGATTGATCTTCTTGGTGATGTTATTTCTGTTTTAGGCTAGGGCAAGTTTTGGATCAACCTAGTGATGGACCTTCCCTGAGCAAAGCTTCATCTTCTTCAGTTCTTACAACTGTTAAGGTTCCGGTGTAGAGGTGGAGGCCTATTTGAGGTAAGTAAGACTCTATATTTTGGGGTTTAGTAGACTAATTGCTCTACAGCTAGGTTGTAGATTGATTTTGGGAGGAATTGGTGTGGGGGCTTCTTGGGTAGCTGCCGGCAGAGGTCTTGTTGGGCTGTGAGATTGGATGCTGCTACATCTTAAGGTAAGTGATGTCTAGTAGGGTAATTTTTTTGGTTTTATTAGTATGTTGCTAAAATAAGTTTCTAAATGATGGTAGGGTTGTGCTTGATTAGATTTTTGAGTGGAGTGATGTAGATTGGATTGAATTGGATTAATTCATGAGGAGATTTGATTTTGTGATAGATTGTTGTGGGTTGACATCATTATATAGTGGATTGGTAATATTAAGGGATGAATATCATGATTTCATGTTTGGCATTGGGATCATTAGATTGATTATTAGATGTGGGGTGTTTAGTTTATGATTGGAAGGATTTATGATGAGTTGGATTAGTGTTTGATTGATGATGAATTATGTGAGTTGGATTTAAGATGTGTTGATTAATGAGTTTTGGATTGATTAATAGATTATGGATTATGTTGGGATCTAGAAGGAGTGTGATCAAGGATTATTTGGAGGATCAATCAGAGATCAGATTTGGTTGGAGTGATCCTGATCGGGTTAGGTCTTTTATTTAGCTATTTAATTCATGTGGACTTAGCTAAATAAAATATATTTATTGATTGATCGCAGGACCTTGATATGGGACGATTATCACGACGTGAGATTTATATTGGACACGATCTACATATAAAGGCGGGTATTTCTTCCTTGGCCTCTTTATAGTTTCATTGAAACTTAGTGCATGGTAATTATCGGATGAATTAGGTTGCTTTATCTTATATCATGATCGGTTGTGGTTTTCCCTGCTTGATACTTTGCTTGAGCTTAGAGATGATCTAGTTTTATCATATACAGTCTCAACTTTTGATATCTATTCTGCTGGGATTACGCGTGTAGAGTATGTATAGTAGGGATTGTCGAGTTGTTGGATTTATCATGCTGATTTATGCATATAATGTTGATTGTATATAGCTTGGTATGTATTTTAGGAGTCATCATATTGACCCTACATTTGCATGTTGTATGTACGCACGTGTTTGGTTATGTATTTTTGGAGGAGTTGTGTTGATTGTATGTTTATGATTTATACATGTGCCTGATGTGGTTATTATTGGAGGATACACGTTGATTGTACTTACGTTCGATGCATATGTGTCCAGTGGATTATTGGAGATTTTTGGTTGATTATACGCGTATAGTTGTGTACATATGTTTGGTGGGATGTATGGATTTATCATGACGATTATATTCATGTTGTGGAGTGCTTGTGTGGAGTTAGAGTTTGCATGGATGATATATAAATATTCCGGCCGCATGTGGCTGATGTATTTTGCTTGTATTGATGCTTCAGATTGTCACCGGTACAGGGGAGATTTTGCCGGATTTTTGTCTGGTAGAGACTCCTTTGGGGGCGTGACAATTTAGTGGTATCAGAGCAGGTTCGATGCCTGTTATTCGTGTTTTGAATTTCGTGATTCAGTTTTCTTAATGTGACTTTTCGGGTTTTGGGACCAGGCAGCAGCAGGACATCTCCAGGCTATAGGAGGTATGTTTGCATATTGTTATCATGCATTTCTGTTGGTGTATGTATTGTTGCCCATATAGTTATGATGTGCGTTAGTGTTCTCTTGTTAGTACTGCCTATTTGTTTGTACCATACATTTCATGTGTTGGGTCAATCACTGATCACGGTTGACTTACTGGAGATCAAGGATTTACAGTCTCAGGGGATTTCCTCATATCATACTACTAGTAGTCTTGGTGTCTGTTACTACTAGTTGGTTGAGAGTTAGAGTCCCATACTGGACTTGGTTACTATTAGTTGGATAGTGGATAGTATTTGTATACTCATGTTGACTCTGTTGGTAGAGTATCAGTTTACTCCTGTTTAGGATTGATTTACTTGGTCGACTTGTCTGGTTTCGATTTGACTTATCACCCTTGTTGACTTAGGTAGTTGTGTATCGATTTACCTCAGTTAGTTTCATCAGTGGATGATGGATTTACTTTTGCTGGATCAGATAGTAGTGGATCAATTCATTTTGTTGGTCCGACCAGTAGGACTGACTTACTCTATTTTAGAGATTCTGATCTTTGGGATTACTTGTGCTTGGTTAGATATTTGGGAGATACATTTGAGTACATGACTTGTACCATCGTGGAAAAGACTGAATTAGCCGTATACCATTGTCGGCTGGGTCAGCCTGTAGAGGATTATCGTATCTTATACCATGGGGACTTTGACCATGGACTGTCTGTACCTGGTAGGATGACTTAGAAGGTACATTCAGATAGGATACCGTACGGTGTGGAAAAGTGTAAAGCTACCTGCTTAACACTTATGAGATACATCCATTACTAGGGTGTATAAGTTGGAGAGTACATTTGGATATATGATTTGTACTAGCGTAGGAGAGTTGAAGTTAGCTGCTTAACCTTTACGTGACCCGGTACCACGTGAAGTAAG
Organism: Zingiber officinale; assembly: GCF_018446385.1. Taxonomy (NCBI): domain Eukaryota; kingdom Viridiplantae; phylum Streptophyta; class Magnoliopsida; order Zingiberales; family Zingiberaceae; genus Zingiber; species Zingiber officinale. The sequence continues at coordinate 47,391,663 of NC_055996.1, read as the reverse complement.
AAGTAGAGAATGTTTTTGGAGATCAGGTCATCACTTAGTGATTTCCTTGAGGTGTTTGGAGAGAGAGTAGTTCTCTACTTCTTCGTTAGCATGATGGTTTATAAGGCGATGATCAGTCGACTCGCCTAACGTTGTTCCAGGGGAGATCCTGACTCATGGAACTATTGGATATGATTAGATATCCTTGATGTACCTAGTGAACTACGACCTGTAATGATACGGAGGTAGTGGTATTAGTTGAGTAATACCTAGAAGTTCTGATCATAACTAGGTATAATTTCAGATGACGATCTTCGAGGGGTAGAGCGTCGATTGACAGATATTTTGATCAGTTGTTTAGTTGTAGCGTTCCGCTATCTTTGTGTTCATGGCTCGATAGTGAAGGTTGCTGAGCCTCAGGGTGGAGCATGTTGGTGCAACCTTAGGTCAAGGTTGACCTGGTTGACCCGACTCGAGTTGACCTGACTCGAGTTGTATTTTGATGTTTGACGAGAACATGATGGGAGATTGTTGGTGCAACCTTAGGTCAAGGTTGACCTGGTTGACCAGACTCGAGTTGACTTGACTCGAGTTGTATTTTGATGTTTGACGAGAACAAGCTTGGGAGATTGTGGGTGCAACCCGTGGTCAAGGTTGGCCTGGTTGACCGGAGGTGAGTTGACCTGACTCGGAAAAGTCCAAGCAGGGAGCTTGGCATGGGAAAAGTCCAAGCAGGGAGTTTGGCATGGTGAAAAGTCCAAGAAGGGAGCTTGCCACGGGAAAAGTCTAAGTATGGAGACTTGGCACGGAGAAGTCCAAGTATGGAAGCTTGGCACATGGGAAGTCGGAGAGGGCTCGGTAGCTCGTTCTCCGGACTGTGGTCAGAGAGGGCTCGGGAGCTCGTTCTCTGGACCGGATGGAAGTCGGAGAGGGCTCGGTAGCTCGTTCTCTGAACTGTGGTCAGAGAGGGCTCGGGAGCTCGTTCTCTGGACCGGATGGAAGTCGGAGAGGGCTCGGTAGCATGTTCTCCGAACTGTGGTCAGAGAGGGCTCGGTAGCTCGTTCTCTGGACCGGATGTGGAAAGTCCTGGTGAGTATAGCCAGGCAGACGTGAAAGTCCTGGTGAGTGAAGCCAGGCAGTTGGAAAGTCCTGGTAAGTGAAGCCAGGCAGTTGGAAAGTCCTGGTGAGTGAAGCCAGGCAGTTGGAAAGTCCTGGTGAGTGAAGCCGGGCAGATTGGAAATCCCGGTGAGTGAAGCCAGGTGAAAACCCTAGTGAGTGAAGCTAGGTGAAAGTCCTGGTGAGTGAAGCCGGGCAAGGGAAAATCCAGATGGATCAAGGGTGATCGGACATCTGGTGTTGAGAAGGTCAAGTAGGTCAAGGGAGTGACCGGATACTTGACACGAAGAGAAAAGTCCAAGTGGGTCAAAGGGATTGACCGGACACTTGGTGGGAAGTCTTAGCAGGTCAAGGGAGTGACCGGATGCTAAGCATGATGTACCAACAGGTCAAGGTTGACCGGATGTTGGTGTGGGAGACTTGGGAAAAACCAAGCTCTGGATCGATCTGGGGACCGATCCAGTGATACGGTTGATCGGTCTGGTGACCGATCAGTAATCAAACAGAATGCTTCTGTGGATTATCTGATCGGTCTGAAGACCGATCAGGAAGCAAACAGAAGAGAAGAAGGAGAAAGGCTGATCGGTCCAAAGGACCGATCAGACTCCTCCTGGACCGATCAAAGGCTGATCGGTCCCCAAGACCGATCAGGGACAGTGTGGACCGATCAGGTTGGAGCCTGATAGGTCCAGGACTAGCCGTTGTCACTCAACGGCTAGGTTATTTCGGGCTTCTGTGTTCTGTTCTTTTTGCTTGCAGGTTCGCAGGTTGGCTCAGGATATCAGAGGTTATAAGAAGAGATCGAGGGCTGCTGACTGGAACCCTTCTTCTTCCTCTCCGCTTCTTCTTGCTTCTTGCAAGTTCTTCCTGGTTCCTTCTGCGAGCTTTGCTGAGCTCTCACTGCCGAAGCTTCGGGTGAGCTTCCTGCTGGTTTTCTAGCTGAGCTTGGATCCGAGAAGTTGCTGCTTCATCAGGATTCCAGTCGACAACGAGAAGGCTTCGTCCACCTTACGGACACGCCGAGGAGTAGGAGTTTCATCTCCGAACCTCGTTGCATCGTCGAGTTCGAGTTTGAGGTTTGATCTTTCCTTTTTATGTTTCTATTTAGTTATTTCCGCTGCGCTAACCCTAATCGTAGGAAGAAACGGGAAGAATTTGGGTTGGCTATTCACACCCCCCTCTCTAGCCGCGATCATCGATCCTAACAAGTGGTATCAGAGCGAGGTCGCTCTTCGCCGGATTAACACCCGAGGGAGCACAAGCTAGAGATGGATCGTCTTGGGGAGGACATCACGATTCCACCCTTCTACGATCGCGACGACTTCGCGTTTTGGAAGGTAAGAATGAGGTATTTTCTTATGACTAAACTTGAAAATTGGAGTAGTGTTCAATTAGGGTTCAAGCCTCCGATGGACAAGAAAGGAGAAACCCTAGAGAAGAAGGAGTGGACCAAGGAACAACTCCACCAATCCCTCGTCAACGATGAGGTATTGAAAATTTTTGAATTTTCTTTACCTAATGATGTTTTGTGTAGGATAGGTGGATATAACAATGCCAAGGAGTTGTGGAACAACTTGGCTAAGTTCCATGAGGGGAACTCCACTTCAAGCCATGAAGAGGAGTCAAGTGAGCCAAGGAGTTCACTTCATGGAGGAATGGATTTAGAAGTTGAGGGCCACTCAACATCTAAAGAAGAAGAGGAGGAGAGTTCTTCTTCAAGTTCGGAGCAAGAAGAAGAAGCTTCTACCTCCGGAAGGGATGAAGGAGAGAGCGTTCATCCATCCTCAACCCTAGGTAACTCAAGCCATTTAATTTCAAACAAATTACACATAATGTGCTTTGAGTGTAGGGAATTTGGACATTACAAGAGTAAATGTCCAAAGAGGGTTAGGAAGACTCCACCGGCGCCAAAGATCAAGGAAGCCGGAGTCCCGATACGCAAGAGCAAGGAGCACGTGGTGTGCTTCCAATGCAAGCGAAGGGGACATTATCGGAGCCAATGTCCGAGGGGGAGGCAACCTCACAAGGACAAGAAGACGAGCACATCGATAGGGGGAGCTAAGGCAAACCCTAAGGTAATCTCTAAGGTTCATTTTTGCAATTCAAATAGAACACATGCTAGTAGCCTTATTGCTATTGTTAATAATGGTAAGCATGATAACATTAGAAATCGATACACATGCTTAGGTGCCAAACATGTGAGCCTAGATAAGGATAACACTAGGAAAGCCAACCCTAGAATTAACCCATCTAAGGCTAAGGAAAACCTAGGTAGGAATCCCAAAACAACTAGACACATGCCTAGGAATACCTCAAAGAAAAATGAAAAATTAAAAATTGAGGTATTAGAGAAGGAGAATCAAGTCTTGAGGTCAAGACTTGATACTTTGGAAAAGGCTCTTAAGAACTTGGAGAAGTCATCTCTAGGGTTTAAGGGTCAAAAACCAATGTCCAAGGACAAGAAAGGTTTGGGTCACAAACCTAAGTCCCAAGTGGTCAAGCCCACTTATCACAATGTTCCATTCGATTATGGAACAAAATCTAGGGCTAGGAAGACCATCACCAAGGTCACAAGGGGACTCACCCCTAGAGTTGATCTTGATGAGTCCCAAATGACCAAGGCTTCAAAGCCTAGGAGGGTCATTAGAAGGGTTGCTAGGGAAGTCATCCCTAGTGAATACTTAGTGAACCCAATGAGCTCCAATAGGTATTGGGTTCCTAAGAGCATGATTCCATCACGCTAGATGGATTAGAGTGTGCCAACCTTACTTGAATAGGTAGTTAACCTAATCATGGCAAAAGGTGGCACTTTGAGAATTTTCAAGGTGTAATCAAGCCTTGAAAATGAAATGGAAAATTATTCCTAAGGTGATTAGAATGTGTCAATCAAATTTGAGGAGTTGTCTAGAGTAAATCTAATTGGCACATAGTGATCTAAACATCTTTGGTATATGATTTGAGGTCTATCACACTTAGGAATATAGAATTTATGGCACAATGATCGAAATTATCAAAAATAGCAACTAAGGCTAGAATTAGGTATTTTCTATACCTTTATGTGCTATTTGCCATATATTGTTTGCCATATGCCATGTCATGACATCATATTTATTTTATGATAATTTAAAATGTCATGATAATGCTTAGGTTAGTTAAATGTCATGCTTTATTTAAGTTTCATACTTTATGCCATGACATCATGACATTGGCACATGTTTCCATTTATGATACAATTATATGCCATATCATCATCTTGTGCATTAATGATCAATTAACTTGATTTAAGGATAAGAAACACAATTTGATATGGAGATCAAATTGTTGTTTAGAAAAATGCATGAGAACTTAGAATAAGATAACCTAAACCCATATCTCACATCAAAATTGACTTGAATGTGTTTGATACACCTTAGATGTGTGTGAGATATTAGGATGATGAGTTAGGATCAAGGTGCATGGTTCTTGTACCTAGATGAACCTAATTCGAAATTGGGGATCATAAGGAAAGCTTATGTACAAGTCATGTACATCTAGCCCAAAGATTATGGTCCTAAATTGAATTGTTTTAAAATCATTTCAAAATTGATTTGAAAAACCTTGATGAAGCTTTTCTAGTGATAGCATTCATCATTAAGCAAAGTGATACAAAGATGAGTTAGCTTTGAGCTATTTCAAAGACTTTTGAACTTTGTATCAAGATTGAAAAATGGAAGTTATTTTCATAGAAAACTATTTTTCCTTGATAGTATATGTTATGAGGAATGTATCCTCAAAATTTCATAATTTTTGGAATTTTCTATAATTTTCTAGAGGTTTCTGAATTTCGGGAGAAGAAAAATTCAGAAATCAGAAATCAGAGTTGTGGACCGATCAGAGGGGATTTTGATCGGTCAAGGGGTGCCTGGATCGGTCACCGTGACCGATCCAGGGAATCCCTGATCGGTCTGGTGACCGATCAGGGCGTGCCAAGTTGCTGAATTTCGACTGTTTGTCTGAAATTACAGCTATGGAAGTGGTGTTTGAGAGTTCTAAAGGTTTGAAACTCTCCAAGACATTGTTGGTGCAATGGTCAAGGGGGAGTTGACCTTTAGGGGGAGTTTTACCTATTAGTCAAGGGGGAGTTGACTTTTAGGGGGAGTTTTTACTCCTAAAGACTTGAGTGATATGGGATTATCACTAAGTTAATTGTTGACCTTAGTATCAAGTGGGAAATTAAGAGTTTCAATGAAAGGTATGGGACTTTCATTAGAAAGAAACTCTTGACCTTGATTCACTCTTTTTGATGTGTGTCAAAAAGGGGGAGAGTGTAGGTTTGAGGAGAATAGAGAATGTTCAGGGAAGAACATTAGAAAACCTAAGTTAGGTTATTGGGTTAACCTAACTTGATTATGGGTTTGATTATGGGTTTTATCAAACATCAAAAAGGGGGAGATTGTTGGTGCAACCTTAGGTCAAGGTTGACCTGGTTGACCTGACTCGAGTTGACCTGACTCGAGTTGTATTTTGATGTTTGACGAGAACATGATGGGAGATTGTTGGTGCAACCTTAGGTCAAGGTTGACCTGGTTGACCAGACTCGAGTTGACTTGACTCGAGTTGTATTTTGATGTTTGACGAGAACAAGCTTGGGAGATTGTGGGTGCAACCCGTGGTCAAGGTTGACCTGGTTGACCCGAGGTGAGTTGACCTGACTCAGAAAAGTCCAAGCAGGGAGCTTGGCATGGGAAAAGTCCAAGCAGGGAGTTTAGCATGGTGAAAAGTCCAAGCAGGGAGCTTGACACGGGAAAAGTCTAAGTATGGAGACTTGGCACGGAGAAGTCCAAGTATGGAAGCTTGGCACATGGGAAGTCGGAGAGGGCTCGGTAGCTCGTTCTCCGGACTGTGGTCAGAGAGGGCTCGGGAGCTTGTTCTCTGGACCGGATGAAAGTCGGAGAGGGCTCGGTAGCTCGTTCTCCGAACTGTGGTCAGAGAGGGCTCGGGAGCTCGTTCTCTGGACCGGATGGAAGTCGGAGAGGGCTCGGTAGCTCGTTCTCCGAACTATGGTCAGAGAGGGTTCAGTAGCTCGTTCTCTGGACCGGATGTGGAAAGTCCTGGTGAGTGAAGCCAGGCAGACGTGAAAGTCCTGGTGAGTGAAGCCAGGCAGTTGGAAAGTCCTGGTGAGTGAAGCCAGGCAGTTGGAAAGTCCTGGTGAGTGAAGCCGGGCAGATTGGAAATCCTGGTGAGTGAAGCCAGGTGAAAACCCTAGTGAGTGAAGCTAGGTGAAAGTCCTGGTGAGTGAAGCCGGGCAAGGGAAAATCCAGATGGATCAAGGGTGATCGGACATCTGGTGTTGAGAAGGTCAAGTAGGTCAAGGGAGTGACCTGATACTTGACACGAAGAGAAAAGTCCAAGTGGGTCAAAGGGATTAACCGGACACTTGGTGGGGAGTTTAGTAGGTCAAGGGAGTGACCGGATGCTAAGCATGATGTACCAACAGGTCAAGGTTGACCGGATGTTGGTGTGGGAGACTTGGGAAAAACCAAGCTCTGGATCGATCTGGGGAACGATCCAGTGATACGGCTGATCGGTCTGGTGACCGATCAGTAATCAAACAGAATGCTTCTGTGGATTATCTGATCGGTCTGAAGACCGATCAGGAAGCAAAAAGAAGAGAAGAAGGAGAAAGGCTGATCGGTCCAAGGGACCGATCAGACTCCTCCTGGACCGATCAGGACATAGCCTAATCGGTCCAGGCTTAGCCTGATCGGTCCCCAAGACTGATCAAGGACAGTGTGGACCGATCAGGTTGGAGCCTGATCGGTCCAGGACTAGCCATTGTCACTCAACGGCTAGGTTATTTCGGGCTTCTGTGTTCTGTTTTTTTTGCTTGCAGGTTCGCAGGTTGGCTCAGGATATCAGAGGTTATAAGAAGAGATCGAGGGCTGCTGACTGGAACCCTTCTTCTTCCTCTCCGCTTCTTCTTGATTCTTGCAAGTTCTTCCTGGTTCCTTCTGCGAGCTTTGCTGAGCTCTCACTGCCGAAGCTTCGGGTGAGCTTCCTGCTGGTTTTCTAGCTGAGCTTGGATCCGAGAAGTTGCTGCTTCATCAGGATTCCAGTCGACAACGAGAAGGCTTCGTCCACCTTACAGACACGCCGAGGAGTAGGAGTTTCATCTCCGAACCTCGTTACATCGTCGAGTTCGAGTTTGAGGTTTAATCTTTCCTTTTTACGTTTCTATTTAGTTATTTCCGCTGCGCTAACCCTAATCGTAGGAAGAAACAGGAAGAATTTGGGTCGGCTATTCACACCCCCCTCTCTAGCCTTGATCATCGATCCTAATAGAGCAACCACAGTATAATGGGGTACAAGACAATGGTTAGACGACTCAGCTAACATTGTCTCTATCAGGTGGCTCAAGACCTTGACCACGTGATCATTTTACCAGATCTTGTAGTCTATATCTTAGATTAGAGGGTTTGACCTTTTATCGATATTTATCGAGGGACATATATGGGATGATTATGAGAGTTGTGGAGATACTTTCTAGATGGGTAGACTTTTAGTCAGAAGGTTGTGTGACCCTTTGATTTTGGATTGATCTTCTTTTACTATGGATATATGAGTATCTAAGAGGATGAGATGATGAGATTTGGCAGACCTTTTGGATACATTTAGTATGTTGGTAGTGGGTGTTGAAGGTTGGATGCTTTCCTTTTTCTCTATCTTTGTTTAGGGGGTTATCTGGTAGGATTGATTGATGTTGAGGATGATTTGGGATTAATAAATATTGGGAGATCAGGTGTGGTGATATGTTGTCTTTTGATGATTTATTGGTGGATGTTTAGTTTGATGATCTATTATTTGGCGTTTGATGTTGATTAGTGACATGGAGTGTGGTATGTCTGTGATATTTATGGATTTGACGATTTGTGGTTGGTGATTCGATCATAGGTTTGCTGTGGGAGATCTTACGATTGAGTGTACTTGTTGTACGGATATTATGAGTCTATGGTTTTATCGTTTAGGCTTATAGTACCCTAGACATCATATTTTCATGGACTCGATGTATTTGGAATTATTAGGGTGTTTAGATCAGTTTTCATTGTCTCCATTGATGATGTTGTGATCTATTTTCGATCCGAGTTGGATCACGTACATTAGCTTCGCATAGTGCTAGAGATGTTTCGACGGAAACATCTATATGTGAAGTTAGTAGTACGTATTGTGATTGTCTTTTACGAGTTTTTGGGACACGTTGTGTTTAGTAGAGGGATATTAGTGGATGTACATGAAATATAGGCTATTACCAGTTGAGAGTAGGCGTAGTCTATACCGGAGATTCGCTGTTCCTTTCGTGGTCTGGCTGGATATTATCGGAGATTAGTTGAGGGTTTATTCAGCATTATGTCGTTGACCGGACTGTTTAGTATGAGTATGGAATTTTCCTGGATAAATGTTTGTGAGATCAGTTTAGATAGTTACACCTGTCTTAGTTATGCTTTCTGGTGTAGACGGATTTGTACTCTACACAGATGTATCATACCCGAGGTTTGGTGTAGTTTCGATGTAGCATGGGCGGAGCAGTCTCATGCCAGTATACCGAATGAGCATGGAATGGGAATGAGATTCTTTGATTTCTGTGGAAGATTATGTGTGTTTTCGCGTCACTTCTTATCCGCGATGAGTTACTGCAGGAAACGCATTGATCTGGATTTGTGATACATTCGGTTGACACCTGATGTGTAGAGATTTGGAGCGTTCTTATTGGAGGATTGACATGAAGGGAGACATCGCGGATTTTTTAGCTTGATGTCTAGAATGTCAGCAAATGGAGGCTGAGCATCGTAGATCAGTAGGATTGTTTCATTAGACCCCTATTTTACAGTGGAGTGGGGATCATGTTATGATGGGTTTTGTTGCAGGATTACCCAAGACATGGAGAGGATATGATGGTTTGACAGTCATTGTTGGCGACGACTTGCTCCCTAGTTATCGATTTGTAGGGCAGATTCTTTTGGATTGAGTAGCAGGATTATACTCTAGAGGGATTTTCGGATTGGATGATGTATCTCTGAGTATAGTATTGGATGGAGATCAGTGATTTCACATCATGGTTTGACTGTGGTGATAGCAGACTTTGGATTAGGAGATTTGCTTTAGTATAGATTTTTACCCTCAGACTGATGGATATTTCGAGTGCCTTATACAGATGTTTGGGAATCTGGTGATAGTGGATTTTAGATTTTCGAGGTAGTTGATTTATCCCGCAGTTGGCTAGGTAGCAGTTTGGGAGTAGCAGATGTAGGGTGAGCTTATAACCCACATAGTCATTCTTTATGGTTGGAGATTTGTTCATTATACTTGGATGGAGTGGTATGTGAGTATGTTGATTAGTTGTTACCCTTGGATGAGGATCCTTGAGTTGACTAGTAAATTTGGGAACCAAATTTTTATTAGTGGGGGAGAATGTAAAATACGACACTAAATAATAATTATAAAATAAGGTTGTTGGAGAAATAGCTTTATAGAATTTTTCCAGAATTTTTAGAAATTTTCTGGGAATTTTTCGGAGCTCGTATGACGGGTATTGCGGGGACGAATTTATGGGTTCGGATAAAGCCTGTTTGGGATACCCCGTTTAAGTGAGGAAATGTTGGATTTATTTATATTTCCTTTTCTTTTTATTTTCCCAAACGCCGATCCCTAACCCTCTTTCCTTCCTCCTCCGACGCCGATACTCTCTTCTTCCCCAAAAGTCACCGATGACCGGCGATTCTCCTCTCTTCCCCTCTCGGCGTCGCCGGCACAGGGCATTCACCAGAGCAGCTGCTTGAGGAGGGAAGCTACAACCCCTTTTCCTCTCTCTCTCGGCTTCTCTCACGCGAGCGACCCGACGCCGACGGAGGCGATCCTGCTCCGATTAACTCGGTCTCATCGCATCACTCGAGTGTCGTCGGACCGTCGTCGGATTCTTGAAGGTGTTGATGCTATCCAAGCCTTTTCCAGTGGAGAGATGTCTTGATTGGCCGATTCTTGCGTGCGTCCAAGGAGATCCGAACTAGGGCACGGTGAGAAGCTTGATTCGCGACCCCAGCTCCTCAATTTGTTCCTCATCAACTTGTTAACTGGAGGGTGGTCTGTTGCTTCACAATTGGTGAACTGGAACATGCGACATCATTTGGAGGTGAATGATTCGAGGTAGGTTTCTTTTAGGACATCATGGATTCAAAAAAAAATCTTCTTTGATTGATCTTCTTGGTGATGTTATTTCTGTTTTAGGCTAGGGGAAGTTTCGGATCAACCTAGTGATGGACCTTCCCTGAGCAAAGCTTCATCTTCTTCAATTCTTGCAACTGTTAAGGTTCCGGTGTAGAGGTGGAGGCCTATTTGAGGTAAGTAAGACTCTGTATTTTGGGGTTTAGCAGACTAATTGCTCTACAGCTAGGTTGTGGATTGATTTTGGGAGGAATTGGTGTGGGGGCTTCTTGGGTAGCTGCCGGCAGAGGTCTTGTTGGGCTGTGATATTGGATGCTGCTACATCTTAAGGTAAGTGATGTCTAGTAGGGTAATTTTGTTGGTTTTATTAGTATGTTGCTAAAATAAGTTTCTAAATGATGGTAGGGTTGTGCTTGATTAGATTTTTGAGTGGAGTGATGTAGATTGGATTGAATTGGATTAATTCATGAGGAGATTTGATTTTGTGATAGATTGTTGTGGGTTGACATCATTATATAGTGGATTGGTAATATTAAGGGATGAATATCATGATTTCATGTTTGGCATTGGGATCATTAGATTGATTATTAGATGTGGGGTGTTTAGTTTATGATTGGAAGGATTTATGATGAGTTGGATTAGTGTTTGATTGATGATGAATTATGTGAGTTGGATTTAAGATGTGTTGATTAATGAGTTTTGGATTGATTAATAGATTATGGATTATGTTGGGATCTAGAAGGAGTGTGATCAAGGATTATTTGGAGGATCAATCAGAGATCAGATTTGGTTGGAGTGATCCTGATCGGGTTAGGGCTTTTATTTAGCTATTTAATTCATGTGGACTTAGCTAAATAAAATATATTTATTGATTGATCGCAGGACCTTGATATGGGACGATTATCACGACGTGAGATTTATATTGGACACGATCTACAGATAAAGGCGGATATTTCTTCCTTGGCCTCTTTATAGTTTCTTTGAAACTTAGTGCATGGTTATTATCGGATGAATTAGGTTGCTTTATCTTATATCATGATCGGTTGTGGTTTTCCCTGCTTGATACTTTGCTTGAGCTTAGAGATGATCTAGTTTTATCATATACAGTCTCAACTTTTGATATCTACTCTGCTGGGATTACGCGTGTAGAGTATGTATAGTAGGGATTGTCGAGTTGTTGGATTTATCATGCTGATTTATGCATATAATGTTGATTGTATGTAGCTTGGTATGTATTTTAGGAGTCATCATGTTGACCCTACATTTGTATGTTGTATGTACGCACGTGTTTGGTTATGTATTTTTGGAGGAGTTGTGTTGATTGTATGTTTATGATTTATACATGTGTCTGATGTGGTTATTATTGGAGGATACACGTTGATTGTACTTACGTTCGGTGCATATGTGTCCAGTGGATTATTGGAGATTTTTGGTTGATTATACGCGTATAGTTTTGTACATGTGTTTGGTGGGATGTATGGATTTATCATGACGATTATATTCATGTTGTGGAGTGCTTGTGTGGAGTTAGAGTTTGCATGGATGATGACGGTGTCTGTATCATGATTATATATATATATATATATATCATGTTCATCATTCATTGCATACTGACAACTATCGTCTCCTTTGTAGTTGAGAGAGTTGTCAGTCTTTTATAGTTGTCCACTCTACCACTGATGGAGGGTGGTAGCTGGGAGTGGAGCTATGTCCTGTCGCGTTCATTCAGCCGCTCGTTGTTCTGTCAGCCTCGACCACTATGGAGTAGTGGGTCTTGAGGGTACAGTAGTCAGAGGGTTTGAGTTATGAGTGGTCAGGGACCCTTAGCTATGTAGTTATATAACTACTTAGCTGACCGTCCGCTTCGGCCGCCTATAGCGGTGCATGTACTGGAGGCTAGTACGGTTTGTCACGGACCCAAGCCTCTCTGCCATACAGGGGTCGTGGTGTCTAGAGAGGTGGCGGGGGTGACCATGGAGCATGCATGCACATTTGCATTTGATGCGCGGTGCATCTTTGGAGATATATTTACATACATGCCTAGTAGATACTAGTTGCATGTGTTTGTGGTATGTTGCATTTGTTTGCGATATGATTGTTGCATATGGTTGTCATGCTGCATACATGTCATTTATTTTACATGTATTTGCAGTCGTATTTATATTGCATAGGTGTCACGAGTAGGTCTGTTGCAGATCTGGTGAGTATACTGACCATTATACCAGGTGTCGATTCCAGATTGGGTATGTGTTTATCATCTTAACAGTTGTGGTATGTGTAGTTTTGTATGTCAGTTTTGAGCATTATATCATGTGAGATAGACTGATATTGGTAGTTGTGTTTATTGGATATGGTAGTATGGTCATGTTCTTTATTTTCCTACTGAGACTATATACCTTTGATCTCTATGTTTATGTATAGATCATGCACTATCTTTTCTATTACCCGCTGAGTTACCTATACTCACCACCGCATGTATATCTTTATGTTTTCAGGTAGATGGTTGGAGTGTCGCTCGGAGTATCCTGTCTGCCAGGTCCTACGTCACATCCGAAGATCGTGTTTGTTTTCTTTTGTATATTCTTTTCTTATTTTTGGCATTGTATTTGTGTATAGCCATGTGGCTATCTTATGGTTTTGGTGTTGTATTTGTTGTATAAAGCCTAGCCGGCTAGCAGTGTGTTGATTGTGTTGTATTGGGCTTTCCGTTTTCGTTTTTTCCGCTGTGTTTGTTTTTAGTAAAGCCGTGTGGGCGGTTTTATATATAACTGCGTGGTTGTGATTGTTTCATTCCAGCCGTATAGGCTGTTATTATAACTGCGTGGTTGTGTATATAAATATTCTGGCCGCATGTGGCTGATGTATTTTGCTTATATTGCTGCTTCAGATTGTCACCGGTACAGGGGAGATGCTGCCGAATTTTTGTCTGGTAGAGACTCCTTTGGGGGCGTGACAACACATGTTTTAAAAGACATCTTGCATGATATGATTTATGATATGATATAGCATGATGTTCTTTATGAGATGATATTATTTATGATATGACATGCTATGCCCTTATGATTTATATGACATGATGATTTATGATATGATATAGCATGATGTTCTTTATGAGATGATATGATTTATGATATGACATGCTATGCCCTTATGATTTATATGACATAATGATTTATGATATGATATAGCATGATGTTCTTTATGAGATGATATGATTTATGATATGACATGCTATGCCCTTATGATTTATATGACATGATGATTTATGATATGATATAGCATGATGTTCTTTATGAGATAATATGTTATGATGCTATGTATTCACCATATGATGTTAATTGATCATATTTCCATGGTTATATGCTTATGTGTTTATGCTTTGATATATGGTTTTTGTGAGTAGGAAAGGATCTTACTAAGCCTGTGTGCATATAGCTTACTTTCCTTGTACCACATATAAAGGCAAAGAATGGATGACCTAAGGGAGCTGCAGGAGAGGCAAGGAGATGTGTGTGGTGGTGGCTCGGCTAAGACAAATAAAAGACCTGCTTATGTTATTTTGTTATGTTGACATGAACTAAGTTATTATGTTATTATTCCGCATCACTTCATGAGAAAGAAATTTTAATATGCATGTATGTTCCGCAAATAGTAATGGTTAAGTAAAGTAACCCCGCCCTACTAGCAGGAGGGGCGGGCGTTACAGTCCGGGCGCCCGGAACTCATCTTTTATCAAGTTCAACATGTACGTTGACCGATGTGTCGGGGATAGAATTCTATCCCACTCCAAGCGCCCGGAACCCTTCCAAGCGCCCGGTATAATGCTATTAATATAGCTATGATTTCAATAGTTCAAACAACAACTTGTAATTCCTTTCTTTCTGTTCTACTATTAGTTATGAGCTGTTAATGTTGTAAGAAGCTACTCCGTCTGAAGGAGATCTTTATAAAGTGTGCTTCATTTTCCTTGGATTAACAATGTTCTTATTGCAAACCAAGTAATTCTCCTTGTGTCTTTGTCTTTTTAACTTTTATTACAAGTGTTCTTAATTAAGCTATATGTCGAGAAAGAGTTGAGTTTATTTTTGTAGTGCAATTCACCCCTCCCCTCTTGCCAATCACCAAGGGACCAACACCATATAGCTATAGAATTAACCTAAGGTATAGGATTCAAGTCAAGGTTACAAGAGAAGTTATCCCTAGTATTGACTTTAAGGAAACTAGCATGACTAAGGCTACTTGAAAGAAACCTAGAAAAGTCATTAGGAATGTATCTATAGAAGTTATCCTTAGTGAGTATCCAGTGCACCCAAGGAGCTTCAATACGTATTAGGTTCCTAAGAGTGTAACCTCTTCACACTAGATAGATAAACGGTATGGCAACCCTAATTGGAAGGATAGTTAACTCAACCATAGTGAAGTTGACATTTTTGGATCATGTTCAAGGTATTGTGACATCTTAAAAATAAAAAGTTGATTTTTATCCTTGAAGATTTTATGATGTTCCAATAAAAAAACTGAGGTATTGAGATTAATCAAATTGGCACGAATATGATAGAATTCAAAAGTGTGTCGAGTTGAGGGTTTTAACACATTCGAGGGAGATAGGGTTGCCTATGTCAAATTGTGAATTTGGCAGTCATTAGTTGATGACACTTAGATGAAAATCTAGGTATTTTCTTATGAGTCATAACTACCATGCTTGTGTGCCCTATTACATGTCATGACATCATATTATACATTCATCTTGCCATAAAAAATAATACATGTCCTGTTATACATGCATCATTAAGTTTGTTAGATTTCCTTATGAAATTATACATTTGATTAATGTCATAATCATTTACATGCATAAGCTTTAATTTTTTGAAATTAAAGATAATGGCATTAGTTGACATCCTAGGTAGGATGATTAAGTTTAAAATGCTTAATTAGAGATGCATGACCCCTTAGTTTAGGGAAAACCTATTTTACATCTCACAAAGATAATATGATGACTTATGTGTGTGTTGAGACACATTAAACATAAGTGATTTATTATGATGATGAATTAAGTTCAAGATGCAATTTAATGTATAATATGGGCTTTAGTTTCATCAAATCCAAATGGATTTAATATTAATCAATCATAGAGAAAGCCAATGTGTAAGTCATATGCATTTAGCTCATAAGTCATGGTTGAAAATTGTGGTTGAAAACTATTTTAAAATTATTTTAGAAAACCTTGGTGATGTCTATTTATTGATAGGAATCACCAATGATTAATGATACAAAGTTAGAGTATAATATTAAAATTTTCAATGATTTTCAATTTTGTACCATTCTTAGAAAGTAAGACGTTTTTTCATAGAAAACTGACTTTCCTTGATAGTAATTGATATAAGTAGTGTTTATATGAAATTTCATGATTTTTTGAAAAACATAGATTTACTTATATATTTTTAAAATTCGATCTGAAAATTGAAATTGTAGTTTTCATATTATCAATCAATCATAAAAAATCGGGGGTGAATCATGTGATTTTGAAAATTAAGTTCATAGCGGAAATATAAAAAAAAGAAAGCAAGATAGAAATAAAACAATAGCTAACATAGGTTCAGTTTACTTGGTTCAGAGTCTTTGATGACTCCTATTCCAAGGTCAGTACTCGTTGAGTGTTTTTGTTTGGTTGTTACTATAAGCTCATAAAGATTACAAAAGTTAAGTGCAAATGCAAGAATAATAAAAGAGTATCAACAATAGAAGGAAAAAAACTTGATTGCTGGCTGTTGAAGTAGCTTTTTATTATCATAGAAGCCTTTATGGAGTAGAGCGCAAGAGCGAAAGTTGGAGTGAATGGTGTGTTGAAGCTTATAGCCAAAGGCCTTTAATTAGGTCATCTCCAAGAACCTAGACCACCCTTGGGTGCCTCCAACAGGGCTTAATATGTCGCTGACTTATCCTCTTTCGGGCACCCATACCACCCCCGGGGGATTGGGTTGCTAACGTGGTAGCTCCTTGGTGAAACTTCATCTCTAAAAATTTATCCTTCTCAAGGCACCCCTGAGTGACCGGTCCGGGTGCCTAGACTGTGACATGTGGCGGCCAATCTGCATGCACCACCTTAGCACACGCATCCTTGAATACGTTTCGTAAACATACACAGCGAAAAATAAAATAATAATTCCTAATTATTACATCACACATACCACACGCATACAAGGATACAACATGCCAAATATGTTCGCAAAATTAAAATTTTACAAAAAGTAATTTATACTAGGTATACCTTACGGATAACCTATAATGAGAAGGGCATCAACTGTAGCGATGTTGTCAAATCTCACCTCTATTCATATCCACGTCGAGCTCCTCGAGACAACTCCTTGAGTACAAGCCTCTCCTTCGGAAGTTACTAGCCACAAGTGAAGAAGAGGGATCAAGAAGAAGAAGAAGAGAAGCACACAAGAGAGAGTTTTTCTCCCTTGTGGTGGTCATGGCAACAAAAGGGAGCACCCTCTTGTTGGCGCCGGGAGAGAGAGGAGAGGGACAAGAGTATTGAGTTTTCAAAAGCCAATCAGACAAATAATGAAACTTATGTCTAATTCTTTCCTAATTATATCTATATATAAAATCTTCTTTAATGAGTTGGATTAGAAAGGTCAAATCCAACCCATTATCCCTTAACAAAAAATTAGCCCATTAACCCCTTAGTTTGGTTCATAATTAAATCAAGTTGGTTCTGTTGGAACCCCAAGGTGTTTTGATGTGATCAAACAAGTTTAGTTAGGTCCTGTTTGGATTCACCCTTCTGTCTAAGTGTGCAGGAGCTTAGGAGCACAAGAAGTCTAGCGGAATACGAGGCTAGCAAGAAGGATGACACGGGGAGAGAGCCGACGGGCTTGGTGCGTCCGAGGGACGAAGTGCCGTAAAAGAGTTCACCGGCGGATGAGAAGAACATACACGACGTTTGAGGGACGAGAAACCGAGGAGGAAGGCTGCTCGAGGAGAAGGCCGGAACTTAGGTTCGGGTGAGCCCTATTCCGGATGGTCGAGATCACCCAAGCTAATGGAGTCGGAGCGGAAGACCTGGACCAAGACGAGCTAAACCGGAGTAGAGGAACCGAAATGCAAAAAGTCAACTTGATTGACTTATGTGGTCTGGGCGCCCAGAACCATTCCAGGCGCCCAGAGTCTTTAATGTGGTCCGAGCGCCTGGAACCCTTCCGGGCTCCCAGAACCTAAATTATATCAGCGATGATGTGGATGCTGATTAAAGCATCGGGGATAAAGTTTTATCCCCTCCCTGGCGCCCGAAACCCTTCCAGGCGCCCGAAACAGTGCTATAAATATAGAAATGATTTCAACAGTTAGAGCAATTCACTTGTAATCCATTTCTCTGTGCTATACTTTTCTTTCATTCTGTTAATGTTGTAAGAGGCTACTACACCCGAAGGAGATCTTCAGATAGTGCGCTACATTCTCCTTGGATTAACAATCTTCGGATTGCAAATCAAGTAACTCCTTTGTGTCTGCTTTCTATTAATTTGTCTCTTTCTTTTTAATTACAAGTATTCTTTATTTAGTTGATAGTCCGAGAAAGGGTAGATTTATTTTTTCTCAGCGCAATCCACCCCTCCCCTCTTGTCGGCCTCCAAAGGGACCAACAAGTGGTATCAGAGCGAGGACGCTTCAGAAGGACTAACTACCAACTGAATCAAAGCAACCAATGGTCGGACCAAGCATCATTCCACCAAAATTTGAGGGCGACTTCGTACTCTGAAAAAGTCGTATGGAGGTATTTCTGAAAACCGATTTTGAACTTTGTTTAATAATAAAATATGGTTTTGTAGCTCCTACGAATCAAAATGGAGAAGAAAAAGAAGAGAGTCTTTGGATGAAGAAGGAGCAAAATGATTTCGTAGTGAATAACCAAGCAGAGTATCACTTGCTGAGCGTGCTACCGCCTAAAAAAGTCAACCGCATCGGAAGCTACTCATCGGCCAAAGAACTCTAGGAAAAATTCTTGGAACTTTACGATGGCACATCCGAAGCCAAACTCGCTAGAAGAGATATACTTCGGAATAAGCTGACAAATATCAGTCTTGAAAAAGGTGAGAAGGTAGCTGATCTATACGCAAAGGTAAAAGAACTAATTATTAGAGTATATACTAAAAGCCTAGCTTTTGTAAACATTTATTTTTGAAATAAAAGAATCAAATTGGTCAAATGTCTACATTTATTTGTTAAGTGTAGTTGTTCAATTAATTTATATTGTAGATAACATGGTGTGTGTTGTCACACACAGAAGATCATGTTATCAGTTCTTTATAAATTATAAAAAGTTGCTCATGACTAAGATGGAAAGGAACAAACCATTGGAATAGTCGTAGTGTAATTATGTATTAGTTTATTTTGACTAATAAATTACACTAGTACACTTTAAGTGTATTGAGTATGCCCATTATAGGTAAGTTCTTTTTATACTGACTTAATAAAAGAACTAGACCTTAGTTATTATGGAAGTGTGTGCTCTTAATCCTAATATAATAACAAGCATATATATTTAGTATTTATTTCTTTAACTTATCAAAGGGTGAGATTTAGCTCGATAAATCAATAGGCCCGATAAGTAGGGAAATGATATTACTTATAGTGTGTGTTGTTGATTATAGAAGGAAACTGTGTCCTAGTCATCTAGGTTGAGAATATCCCCAAGAGAAGCTCATAAGGATTGTCATGTTAAACCCTGTAGGTGGACTTAGTCTGACATGACAATGAGGTTGAGTGGTACTACTCTTGGACTAAGAAATTAATTAAAATGAGTTGTCAGTAACTCAATTAATTAGTGGGCATTCGATATCTTAAACACAGGGAGACTACCACACTCATGATGAGAAGGAGCCCATAATATAATTTGGGATTGGTGCGGTAGTGCGATAATAACTCTCTACTCGAATGAGTTATTGTTGATGAACTTGAGTTGTGTGTTCGGGGCGAACATGGGATACTCAAGCTCGTCGGAAGGCCAAAACTAATTTCTCCTCTAGGTCCCTGTCGTAGTATCATTAAAACCTCAAGTCCATCCAAATAAAAGCTCATCTTGGTGTCCAGGAAGGGGGCCGCCCCAAGGCTTGGTGACCACGCCAAGGGTCAGCCCTATGCTTGGTGCCCAAGCAATGGAGGGGTCGGCCACTATATTTCAAATTAGGAGAGTTGTTTTGAATTTTTAAAATCTTCTCTTTGTAAATAACTACAAGTTTAAAAGAGATATTTTAAAATTTAAAACTTTCCTTATTTGAATTAGGCCACATGGTTTAAAAGAGTGTTTTAAAAGTTTTAAAACTTTCCTTATTTAACCTTCCTCATGGTTCTTTTTTTAAAAAAGAAAGTTTTAAATTTAAAACTTCCCTTTTTTATAACCATGTTAAAAAAGGAAATTTTAGAAGAGAAGTTTTAAATTTTAAAACTTGGTTTTAATTTTTTAAAACATTCCTTTTTTAACATCCACATAAGGAAAGAGAGCTTGTAAAATTTTATAAGAGGATTTATTAATTATTTCTCTTGATGATGATGTGGCCGGCCACCCTTGCTTGGTGTCCAAGCAAGGAGCCGACCATTAAAAGCATCCAATCGTCCATGATTCAATCAATTGAATCAATCAAGAGGAAAGAAAAGGAAAAATAAAAGGGGAAAAGGAAAAACAAGAGGAATATTTTAATTTTTGTAAAAAGTCTTTCCTTATTTGCGTTGGACAAGTAATATAAAAGAAGGGGAGAGGAGGCCTCATGCTGTAACGCCCGCCCTTCCAGGTAGCACTAAGGCCACCCCGGAGGGACGGACGTCACTGAAACATAGACATCAATTTCTAATGCATATGGATTCATGGCAGCGGAAGACTTATTTAAATTTTTATTTCTTTTATCATATGCATTTAGTTTACTTATCATGGCATGTGAATCAAAGCATACTGAACATTTCATCATATCATCATCATTCTAACATGAGTAAAATATCATAAGTGTATGAAATACTAGCTGAAATCATCATCATAAGCATAGGGTCCAACTTAGTTCACATGCACAACTTAACTAATTATAAGTTCCAAAACTTAAGTAGATCTATCCACCGAGCACTTCCACACACATCCATCACCTTTCCTGCTACGCCCCTTAATTGATCCATTCCTTGCCTTTATCTGCAGTACAAGGAAAACGTGTAGCTATAAGCCAAAGGCTTAGTGAGGTCCTTGCCTACCCATAAATCAGAAAAAACACATAACATAACATGTAGAAATCATAGCATAGCATAGCATAGCATGGAGAATCATAACATAGAACATATATTATCATGTAAAAAAAAACCATAACATCTCATAACATAACATGAGAGAAAACAGAACATAATATATCATATCACATAAGGAGCATAACATATCAAAGTATATCATGTGAGTGTATATCATGATTCATATCACATTCTGTAAGCACATATCATGAAGTCTATCATATCATGTAAACATGTATCATAACTCATACCTGTTCATAAGGGTGCATAAACATAATTTCATAAATATGTGCATGTAGATGCAATATGTATATTTTTAAAACATGTATCATGGAATGCACATATGCATCATGCTTCTTTCAAAACATATAGTATACATACTTGAATATCATATCATCATCATGAGAAGGGCCCTGACTTGTACCACATGTAAACATAAATGCGCGCAATCCCTAGGACAGGGTAGCTAGCCCCGAACCTACTAGGGATCTAGGTCCGTTCATAGTCCGTCGACCTAGGGGCGTACTGAGGAGCCCATCCCTTAACGAGGTCCGTTCATAGTCCGTCGACCCCGGGGCGCTTATGGAGCCCACCCTTGGTACAAGCCATACAAAGTAAAATATCATGCATATCATATCTCATCATATCATACATGTCATAATTCTTGTCATATCATTAAGAGAGCTCTTGATCCCAACTTAAGGGAAGCATCTCTTTACCATAGCATGAAGAGTGCTCTTGATCCCAACTTAAGGGAAGCAACTCTTTTCCATAACATGAAGAGTGCTCTTGGTCCCAGTTTAAGGGAAGCAACTCTTTAGGCTTTTCTTCTTACATAAGCCATTCATACATGCATTATGAAACATAACATGTTCTTATCATAACATAAAGTATAACATGTCATTTTCATATCATCAAACATGGCATATCATCTCATGAACTTAGCATACATATCATGAACATGGCATATCATATCATGAGTCTAGCATATCATATCATTAACATGGCAT
This sequence comes from Zingiber officinale, assembly GCF_018446385.1. Taxonomy (NCBI): domain Eukaryota; kingdom Viridiplantae; phylum Streptophyta; class Magnoliopsida; order Zingiberales; family Zingiberaceae; genus Zingiber; species Zingiber officinale. Next base: position 47,370,097 of record NC_055996.1, on the reverse strand, counting down.
ATCATGTCATAAGTCTATGATATCATATCATGAACATGGCATATCATATCATAAGACATAGCAATGCAACATATCATACGACATATTTTCATCATATCATGAAGCATGAAAGCTTAACCTACTCATATATCAAAGGCTACATATCATGAGAATACATAACATGTTTAGTTAGGTTTAAACTCTTTCCTAACCCAATTAATCCATCTTGGCCGAACCACATCAGTAGGTTTCATCCTCATTTCATTCCATATTAAGCATTGAACTTACCCACATAACATGTAAACTTGATCTAAACACATACAAGGCATTATACTTCATGAATAAGCATGTTTGAGTTCAAAACTCTAACCTAAATCCATTTATCTCAATTTGGCCGAAACATATCAGTAGGGTTCTTATATCATTTGGTTCCATATGAAGCATAAAACTTATCCACATAATATGTAAACTTGACCTAAGCACATACAAGGCATTATACTTCATGAATAAGCATGTTTGAGTTCAAAACTCTAACTCTAACCCATTTATTTCAATTTGGCCGAAACATATCAGTAGGGTTCTTATATCATTTGGTTCCATATGAAGCATAAAACTTATCCACATAACATGTAAACTTGACCTAAGCACATACAAGGCATTATACTTCATGAATAAGCATGTTTGAGTTCAAAACTCTAACCCTAACCCATTTATTTCAATTTGGCCGAAACATATCAGTAGGGTTTCATATCATTTTATTCCATATGAAGCATAAAACTTAAACATATGACATGCAAATTGGATATAAGTATATACAAGGCACTATACAAGCATATACAAGGCACTATACTTCATGAATAAGCCTATTAGAGTTCAAAACTTTAACCTTAACCTATTTATCTCAATTTGGCCGAAACATATCAGTAGGGTTTCATATCATTTTATTCCATATGAAGCATACAACTTAAACATATAACATGCAAATTTGATCTAAGCATATACAAGGCACTATACAAGCATATACAAGGCATTATACTTCATGAATAAGCCTATTTGAGTTCAAAACTTTAACCCTAACCTATTTATCTCAACTTGGCCGAAACATATCAGTAGGGTTTCATATCATTTTATTCCATATGAAGCATAAAACTTAACCATATAACATGCAAACTTAATCTAAGTATATACAAGGCATTGTACAAGCACATACAAGTCACCATACTTCATGAATGAGACTATTTGAATTCAAAATTCTAACCCTAACTTATTTATCTAAATTTGGCCGAAACATATCAGTAGGGTTTCATGATTTTTCATTCCATATCAAGCATAAAAAATTAAGTTATCCACATATAAAATTTCCTACATCATAAAAGAGTACAACTACTATGGTTTCTATGCAAAATTCTTGACCTAAGGCCTATAAGTCATGTTGGCCGAAACATATGTATAGAAATCTCCTTGTTTTTGTCACAACATGAAGAATGAGAACTTAACTATCAACACATAAAATTCACATATCATATAAGTATGAAATCAAGCATGTTCTCACAAGAAAAAGAACCTAGCCTTAACCCTCTTTTGTCTCTTGGCCGAAATATTCATAGTGAGGGTTTAGATTTTTTTTTTTTTTTATAAAACATAAATTGAAACTTGTTGACCCTAAAAGATCATCCATCAAAACCCACAAGAAAATTTTATGGTTTTGAAAACTCTTGAAAAAACTTAACGATCGATTCGACAACAACTTGTACTGCAGTGAGGGGAATACTCACATCCTTCGCTAAATTCTCTAAGGAGGGAACCTTGCTTGTGAATCCTTCCTAGAGGAGAGCTTCCTTGCTCCTTGGTCTCGACAAGAGGATGAGAGGGAGAGAGAGAGGTCACGGTGAGGGAGAGTAGGAGGAGAATGAGAGCAAATGACAACTCATCTTTAATTTCCTCCTTTTATTCATTATGAGAGGAGGAAGGAAAATATATTTTTCTTCCTCCTTTCTTTTACTCTCTTCATAATTAAGAGAAAAGTCTAGATACATCCCTTCTTGGTGAGTAAGAAAGGAATATTCTAGAGCATCTCTTCATTAGAGAGGGAGAAGACAACTCTTACTTCTCCTTCTAAGAGAAGAGTCTTTTCTTCTTACATTTAATTATGGTTTCCCTCTCTTTTCTAATAATAATTTCTCTTGGTCTAGTGGTTATCTTATTCAGGCATCTAATGAGAGATCTAGAGTTGAAGTCCTAGATCTTATGTATTTTTATTTCTATTTTATTTGTTTAAGTGTTCGGCTAGGAGCAAAATTCAACTAAAGCATATATATTTTTCTTTATTCATGATAGAATATTCTAGAATTTTGCTAAGGACCCTATGGGTGTTACACATGCATTATCAATTCTTATTCTCAAGTTGGTGCTCCCTCTTATGGCCAGCCCTCTCCCTCTTCTTTCCCCCTTGCTCTCTTTTGTTCTCTTGTGATGGTGGCCGGATTTTAGAGAAGGAGAAAGAAGACTTTTGGGTGGTGTTCATCTTGGAGGATCGTCACTCACACGACGTCCAAGGCGAGGCGAGTAATACGGCAGAAGATCTCGAGGTTATTAGCATACATAGAAAAGGTATAACTAGTAATTGTTTTTATTTCTATTTTATTTGTTTAAGTGTTCGGCTAGGAGCAAAATTCAACTAAAGCATATATATTTTTCTTTATTCATGATAGAATATTCTAGAATTTTGCTAAGGACCCTATGGGTGTTACACATGCATTATCAATTCTTATTCTCAAGTTGGTGCTCCCTCTTGTGGCCAGCCCTCTCCCTCTTCTTTTCCCCTTGCTCTCTTTTGTTCTCTTGTGATGGTGGCCGGATTTTAGAGAAGGAGAAAGAAGGCTTTTGGGTGGTGTTCATCTTGGAGGATCGTCACCCACACGACGTCCAATGCGAGGCGAGTAATACGGCAGAAGATCTCGAGGTTATTAGCATACATAGAAAAGGTATAACTAGTAATTATTTTCCGCATCATGCTAGTTGTAACACCCCACCCTCCTCCCTACTAGTCTATGAGGGTGGAGCGCTACTGGACTACTAACTATACTTAACTAGAGTTGCTCACATGAAATTAAGATTACTTGAAACTCTCAGAACTCAAAGCATACAATATGTAACAGCGGAAAACATACTACTCAAGCATACGTTCACAACTAAAACTATACATAAATCTGAACATGCTAGAAACTATATATATAAATCTACACAAGTATGCAACAATGATACAACTCAGATAATAAACCAATGTGCATAGTAATTAAAAGAAAGAGTTCTAAACATAAAATATCCACTGAGCAATTCTAACAACATGAAAGAATAGTTTCAACATTCTGAATACAAAATCTTAATAAATTTTTAAGCTAAGTCCCAAGGCTTACATAGTTCAAACATCACACATCCATCCACACCTCCTTGTCGCCTTCCTTCGCTATAGCTTTTCCCACTACAACAAAAACCCTCATAGACATTGGTTTTCCACCGGTGTCTATTATATTTTCGACCGATGTCTATGAAGGCGATGTAAAAGGTCTGTCATTTTAGACATCGGGTTAAAACCGGTGTAGTATCACTTAACGACACCGGTGTTCGAATCGATTATTAACTGGTGTAGTATCACTTAACGACATCGTTTCCTCAACGGTGTAAAATCGATGTAATATTATATGTTAATAACACCAGTTTTGGTAGCGGTATACGACCAATGTAATAATAATTAATGACACCGGTTTTGTAGCTGTGGAAAATCGATGTAATATCAGTATTTTTTAACAGCACAAATTTGATTTTCGAAACAGTGAAAAACCGACAGTAACAAAAAAAATACACAAATATTCACAAATTACACAAATATTCTTCATTCAACAGTATCCATAAAATACACAAATATTCACAAATTATATAAATATTCTTCTTACAACAGTATCCATAAAATACAAAAAAATTCTTTTTACATCAAAAGCTAATAGATATCAGAATCAAGTTAGAACATTCTTTTAACAACACATCAAGGTAGAACATCATGAGTCAAAAATCAAGCTGAGGCTACATTAAATTATGAGAATCAGAATCTGTTCAACTTGCTATACTACTCCATTCTTCTTGCGCCTTTCATTTCCCTAATCTCACCGCTTTTCACCTTCAAATGCCTAGTTTTCTGAGTTAAAACATCCACTGTTCTAATCTGTCAAACAAAAGTATCATTTGGTCTACTTAACTACAACAAAGAACAAAAACAGAAGAATTATACATGCTGCAGAAGTCTTAGAATATCACCATTAGAAAGAAATTGACATGGGACAATATACGCAATTTACATTCCATGCAAATGCATGCATCATCCAAAGTTTTCAAAAATCAAATACATTTCCTACTCAAATGTAATCTAGCATGCATTCGGCCCACTCGAACCGTACTTCATCAATTTCAACTCTGGAGTACTTGAGATTTGTAAACTGTAAAAACACATAAATAATATATTAGTAAACCAAGACCAAAAATAATAGTTGAAAATGCAATAAGAGCACCAGGTAACAAGATGACTAATTGGAATGCTTAAAAAGATAAACATTCATCAATTATCTCAACCACATCATATAGTGATAGATCTATCATTCCTGGGAACTTAATATAATCCAAACAAGAAATTATTGCAACGAAGTTAATCATAACCTGGTTTCCTATTGCATTTTTAAATTTTTTTATAAGATAGTGGGCATGCTAAAAGATTAACCTGGTTTCCTATTGCACTTGTAATGCAATGAGAGCGGAAATGGTAAAGATTCAATTTTGATTTATTTATTTATTTTCAAATATCTGCTCTAGCTCTAACGAGGCCAGTCTAGTTTTTCTGATCTCTATCCTTCTAACACTTCAAATCAAGCATTTTGAAACCAATGAGAACGACCAACAAACTAAATTTGGAATGCAAAATATCTAAACCAAAGAAAGTCCCTTTCTAATTGATCCTTAAAAGGAGAGCAGTGTGATATACAAATTGAAATAATTTCTGGATGTCTAAAGCAATCTTTTAGAGCATGATTTGATAAATTTAGCTTTGCTCTCCTTCAGCTTAAAATGATCAGAAATGTCTTCGAACATTCACTATTTTATCTTATCTCTCTTGCTGGAAAAGGGTATTCACCTTATTGTTGTGTAAGCTATCATCAAACTAGTGATGATTGATCACGAGGCTAAAAGCCTATTTTCATCTATACTTCCAACCCAGGTTATAAGTAAATTGAGATATTTTCTTAGCATATAGGTAGGAAGATATTTACCTCTCCCTGCAAAATTATGTATCTGATGTGCTCAAGGAACTGAGATATTGGAAGTTAAGCCAATTGATATCCTTACAGATTCAAATGTCAAATTAATCTATAGACATAAGGAGCCATTGATTGATAGAAAGGTGCAAAAGACTTGCTGAAAATTGAACTACCTCACACTATACTCTTCAAGAGCAGGGACATCAATTCTTTAAGGCTTCAAGTCATGATGATTTGAAGGCAAAGAATTGTGTGTATCTAAAGAGTGCTCTAATAAAAAAAATCTTGTTTGGAAATCAATGTAACATTCAAATTATGGGCAGGTTCTCCTATAAATAGCAGGTTTACATCTCACCCATGCATCCTTTTGGGAGGCAATCTAATTTGATAAACGAGCAAAAAGAGATACTATAGTCAGATTGAATGTAAAGGCAAAGAACACTATTAATACATACTGCATGTAAGCTTCTCTAGGTTAAGCAGAAAGTGATCGAGTTCAGATGTGCTCCTAAAGGACCAACAAAGCTATATAATGTCAAAAGAGTTACCATAAACAACCTCCATCTCTTTTCTACAAGAGGAAAAATCATATAGAGATCAATTGTTGCTTAGTTAGAGTGAAAGCTATATATAATGGGTACTTTCCTAAGCGACAACTTGGTAACATGAAAAAAAAAAACAAGATGATGCATAGAGCAATCATACACAACTCTAAGTTGATGTGGACGAGTGACAATCAAATAATGATCTGTATTATAAATAGTCTAGTATTTATGAACACACTAAACATATTGAAGATCATAGCCACCACCCGTGCCACAATTATGTTCAAAAAGATCAGCTAGTCTAATTCCCAAATTTTAAATTAGTTAGTTTTTCTAGAATTTGTAATTACACATTTACATGGATTGTATTCTTATTTCATATAACAAACAAACAAAAAAAAATCCAGATTTTCACTTAGATGATGAAAAACTTGGTAATTTTTTTAGGTTATGTGAAAAAAATAGAATTCTCGAGTGGGAACTCTCTTTTACCGCTGTGCCAGTCACTAGTATGTAAAAGTCTATAGGCGCTTCATTCTGCAAGATCACATCTTCCCTGGGTGGATAATACTCGGTTTTCATCTCAGATACCTTCAAATATACAAAAGATGAGATACTGAGGTGAGAGCACTATGTTGTGATATTCTGTCTGGCAAAATCTGGAGTTAGAAAATTCTAATAATTACCAATTGGAATAGCAGGTCATTAGATACTCCATGGAACAAGTAGACACTTTGAACCAGTGAGTAAAATAGATAGTGAGTAATGCTGGATCTGATGGCTTTGGGAAGAGCATCCAGTGTCTCTTGCTGTTGGAGGCCTTCTGAGTCAGTCCTGAACTTCAAACTGAGATGTGAGATCATTTGTTCTTGTAAGCATTCTAGAAGCTGATTTCTTTGTGCAAACCCCGTGGCTGCTTGGATTGAATCCCTCTGCAATGATCAGTACATATCTTTAATGCTATAAAAGTAAAACAAGAGTAAATATTGGTTGCAAGTACAACTTGCTGCCATCTGAATGGATTGATCAAGTTTTGCATTACGAAACTTACATATCTTCTAGTTCTGCTAGTTCCATGAACTACCAAATTGGTCATATTTCCGATTAAATAGGCTATTAGACCAAGGTTAAAGAGCATGTAGAAAATGTCAAAAATCATCTCTCCTATATTTTCAGCATGCAAGTCTCTATAACCAACGGTTGTAAGGGTGGTGATTGACCAATACATCGAGGTCACATAGCGGATACACAAGCCTCGCTCGTGGAAATCTGGCATAGAAGCATCGATCCAAGTACTGCTTGGATTATGATACCTTGCAGAGAAGATAATAGAAGCACCCAGCACAGTGCACAGCAAATAGAGTCACCTATAAGATTGTTATGAAATGACAGTATCAGCCGAAGTATCAACTGCAAAAGGTAAGTGAATGCACGAATTGATGGTAAAGAATAAAGATCCTTACACAAATAAGTTTTGCACATCGAACCCAAAAGTAGTTGAAGTGCCTATCTTTCTCTAGTCTGGTAAATGAAAAATGAAGCGTGTGGAATTAGTTGGAAGGCAATAATATCTTCCCTCAGGGAACACAAAAAGCATTCACATAGTTATTTAAGATGCATACCTTGCAAATAGTGCACTAACTCTTCTGAGATGCCAGAGATGGAGCATGTTGAAGAATCCATAAGAGCGGAGCTTATGAGGCAACAATTTGTGTGCAAGTTTGGAAGGGAGTGGAAGCAACATCAAGAACAAACCAACTGGTCAAATATTTCCATGCTATTAGCTTAGGATCGTCAACGAGCAGATAAGTTGTTCTATCAAGGTAGGCCAAAAAGAAGGTTAAAATGATGTCAATGGCAAACAAGGCGTTGACGATATTGTCCACCAGGGCAAGAGTTCCCTTCGCATGCCCAAGGAATCCAAATTCGAATGGAGAAACCCAAGCAGAATAGACAACGAGAACAATCAAGAAAATCTCCCACGCCCTGTGACAGAAATTCAAACATCAGAAATGTCTGCAATACAAAAGTCTCCAATCAATTATCTCTTGGATGTAGTATTCATGAATAGGACGGCTGAGGTTTTCTTATTTCCAGACAAGGATAATAAATTGTCACGAAAGAAAGAAAAGTAAAAGCAAAATTACCCCAACAAAAGATTTAGACAACGTAAACCCTGATGCTTTTATATATGAAAAACAAAAAAAGCCTTTTAGAATCGAGAAAAAACATAGAGACGGGGATTAAAGAAGTTTATATGCAATGGAAGAGTAGAAAATCAATATTTACGCATCTGAAAAATTGCACCTTGAAGACTAGGATCCTTAGCTCGAAGTCCTAAATCTTTCTCACAATATCTTCACTAAATTATACAGATTAGGAGTTAGGAGAGAATACAACTCTTTTCAAAAAAATAATAATCATAATAATAATAAAGGGTAAAAAGTTATTCAAAGAGAATCCCACATCAAATCTGTCACCGAAGTTCCACAAGGAATATCGATCTAGAAGAAAGTTTGGATTTTTCAAGCGTTCATGACCAAAAAAAAAGGGTTTACATGCAAGAGGGAAAAAATCTGAACAAAAAGAAGGCAAAGAACAAGAGAAAAAACCCCACAAGCTTTCCATCCAGAGCAAATCCCACAGCTCACAATCTCCAACGGAAAAAAAGGAGTTCGCCCTAGTAACGGCAGAGGGAATAGAACACCAGACCTGTATCGCCAATCGTAAGGGGAAACGATGAACCTCCGGAGCTTGACCTTGCGGTTGCTCCTTGCCCCGAGGGAGGGGAGAATCCCGGTGGAGAGGCTGTAATGGCTGTCGTCCCGTGAGATCTCCTTCTCCGCCTCGATACCGCACATCATTGCCAATGACATGTTGAACACCTTCGCCGTATCCGCCATAGTCGCCAATTCACGTTATCTACACCCACACTCCCTCTCTCCAACCGCTCCCTTTCCGGATTCAAAGCATCATAGCTCACAAGAATCTCAATTGGTGATGGCGGCCGCCGAGGCGTGAGCAAGAGCGGAGAAAGTGGCAACAGCAAGACGGCCCGTTGTAAAAGGGAGGAGTTGGAGGAGATGCGGTGTTGTAAAAGGGAGGAGTTGGAGGAGATGTGGTGTGGTTGGACAGAGAAGCAAGGGCATCATGTCTTGATCCTAATCGGGAGAGGAAGGGGCGTCGATCTAGGAAGGAGAAGAGGGAGATGAGGTTGAGAGAGATGGTCGGAGGTTTAGGTTTAGGTTTAGGCTCGGAGGAAGGGGCGCGATATAAGTTTAGGTTTGAAGGGAACTTCACAGTTTTGTAAATTTTGGCTGGTGGAATATTAAAATATTTTATTTTGGTTTATTAACACCGAGTTTTAAAAATCGCTGTTAAAATCGGTGTCTATTAACAAAAAAAGTCGCTCATAGACATCGCCTAAAAAATCGATGTCTATGAGCGAAAATCTGCTCTCATAGACATCGATTTTTGGAAAAACCGGTGTAAAATACTCAAAGACAATGATTTTTGCTTAAAATCGTTGTTGTTCCACTGATGTCTATGAGGGTTTTTGTTGTAGTGTCCTTTCCTTTATCTGTAGTAAGAGGAAATGCAACTATAAGTAAAATTACTTAGTAAGCGCTATCTAACTCACAAAACTCGAATATGCATGTGAATATACTGAAATGCTAAACATGTAAAGATACTTATCTAATAGCAAATAACAGCAAGAAAATTCTAAATAACATGCTAGCCTAAAAGAAACTAAACTTGCTAAATTTTAAACTTATGTGAAGCTTATTTCACATGTTTAAAATTTATACTTTTATACTTCAAAATAATAATAAACTCTCTCTTGGGCCCAGGCTTAGTACCATTTGCGCACTCCATAATAGAAACTGAGATAGCGAGCCACCAGTCCTACAAGGGTAAAGACCTTGGTCTTACCAGGACCGAGACCTCAGAATCGGTCACCTGGATTTGTTTAATGACAACCTCGGAAGTCGGGTACTAGCCTCTTCAAGTAAAATACTTGTTCTTGTTAATACTACTAATAAAAGAATGCCTCATACAAAACTGAATCTGCAGTGCTGAAACAAATCTAAAACTACAATGCTTGAATAAAATCTAAAAAATGCAGCGCTTAACAAATTAATAAAAAACTAAAATGCTTGAATAAAACCCAAGACTGCAGTGCTCGGATAGAAGATCTAAAATTGCAAGGGAAAAACCTAGTAACCAAAAAGGTCTACTGATTAATCCCAAACTAAGGCCGTTCATGTCAAATGCATAGTACAAACAACACTGAAACCTGTTGAAGCTTAAAATCTATGTAAACTTGTTCAAGGCTTAACTTTTATAGAGCAACAGAAATCTTTAGGCATGCTACAACAGAAATGCAAAGGAGAAAGCTACTCCTAAACCTCTAACAAACCATTTCTGTACAGCATATTTTGAAAGCCAAAAAGGAAAAAACTAAATCCCTAGCAACCACAATTCTTTACAACATAATCCGAAAGCCAAAAGGAAGACTAAATCTCAGCAATCACAAATTCTGTACAGCACAAACCCATCACTGTACAACAAGGCTAAAGAAGGTTGTTCGTGCCCATTTCATGGCACCAAATCTAAACTACACCGTATCTCCAAAGGAGGCTATTCGTGCCCCTCTATGGCACCAATCCGATCTGCACTTGTTGAATTGGAGTTGTTCATGTTCAGAATTTACAAAGGAATCTGTAACTGAGATGCAATACTACGCAAACAATGGATTTAAAACTGCATGTATAAAAAACTAATAACAAAAGAAATCTATACCGAAATCTCTACAAGCTGAATGCTAAACTACATGCCCAATCTAACAATTTGTTCATTTTCCAAACCTAAACAAATTTGAAATTAAGATTCACGGAAGCAAGCCTCAAGAACAACGCTCCTACAGCATACTTCGGCTAAACAAGAAGGAAAACAGAATCCGATAGCTACTCTTACCGCAGGTGAGAAGCACATACAGTCGTTCTTAGACTCACAACCGAAATCAACCTCTAGGGTTTCGGATAGCTCGTATTTCCGACGACTCCTCGCGCCTACGCGTCCTCCTCGCCGAGATAATCGCGAGGATGTGAAGAAAACTTCGAATTGATCCTTGGCCGGCCGCTGGAGACGAAGCCTAGCTTCTTCTTTGTTTCCGCCCAAGCAGGGACGCCGCTCGAAAGAAATGAGAGAAAGGTTTTGGTCACGGGAAAAACCTAAGTTCTCTCTTTATAACTAGGGTATTCTGTTATCTAACTATTGCTTATATTATTTCCGCCCCTTCTTTGATCAGCACGGCCCGCTTGGGCACTTGGCTATCGCGCTTCGCTTAAGTCTTGGACCGGGTCGGAGGTCGCGGGTTCAAACCTCGGCCGAACCTCTTTATTTTTTTGAAACTTATTTCTTTTGGTAAAAATACCAAACGAACTCCGAAAATTGCATAAAATACTCTAAAAATTTCTAAAAATCTCTAGAATATTTCTAAAGCATTTCTAAATATTTTTAAGTACTATTAGAAGTCATAATGAGGAAATTTGGATTGTTACAATTCCCCATACCTTATAAAAAGTTCATCCTCGAACTTAGAATAATTCTGGATATTTCTGTCTCATACTGCCCTCACGCTCCCACGTAGTTTCCTCGTGTTTCTGATTTTGACAGATGACCTTCACTATTGGTACTTCTTTGTTCCTTAGTCTCTTAAATTCTCTGTCCACTATCTGTGTAGGTGTGCTCTCATAGCTAAGATCCTCCTGGATCTGCACTAACTGAGGCTGAATCACTTGGCTAGGGTTGTGAAGGCACTTCTTTAGCATAGAGACATGAAATACATTATGTATTGCTGACATGTCTTGTGGTAAGTCCAGCTTGTAAGCTACTTTCCCAATCCTTTATGTGATCAGGTATGACCCTACGTAGCGGGGACTTAACTTTCCCTTTTTGCCAAATCTCATCACTCCCTTCATAGGAGCAACTTTGAGAAAGACTGAATCCCCTACTTGGAATTCAAGTGGCCTATCGCGAGTGTCAGTATAACTTTTCTATTTGATCTGGGCAGTCTCAATCCTCCGTCTAATCTTCTGGATAGTCTGTGTGGTTTCTTCTATCATCTCAGTCTGCCTGCCCAATTCTGATTCCATCTCTTTTCTTTCTCTAGCCTCCAACAAGCATATAGGTGATCTACACTTTCGGCCATACAGTGCTTCGTATGGTGCCATCTTGATGGTGGCCTGGTAGCTATTGTTGTAGGCGAATTCAGCTAAATACAGATACTTGCACCAACTGCCTTTAAAATCTAATGCACAAGCCCTGAGCATGTCTTCTAAAATCTGATTTACTCGTTCTGTCTGTCCATCCGTCTGTGGGTGGAAGGCTATGCTAAACTTGAGTTTGGTGCCTAGTGCATTCTAGACACACTCCCAAAAACTGAGAGGTGAAGCGCCCATCCCTATCGGAAACAATCGACTTCGGGACTCCATGAAGTCTAATCACTTCCTTAACATATAGCTATGCCAACTGCTCTATAGAGTGAGACACCTTGATGGCTAGAAAATGGGCAGACTTGGTCAATCTGTCCACTATCACCCATATCGCATCATATCCATTAGTAGTTCTTGGAAGACCTGTTATAAAGTCCATGGATATTTCTTCCCACTTCCTCTCTGGTATTGGGAGAGGCTGTAGAACTCCTCCTGGTCTCTGGTGCTCTGCTTTGACCCTCTGACATGTTAGACAGGTACTGACATATTTTGCTACATCTCTCTTGAGTCCGGACCACCAGAATCTCTGCTTCAAATCTTGATACATCTTGGTGGAACTAGGATGCATGGAGTACGGTGTACTATGAGCTTCTTCTAAAATCTTCCTTCTCAATTCCTCATCATTGGGAACACAAAGGCGGCTCCCCTGATAAAGAATTCCACTATCTGATACCTAAAACTCTGAATTTTCTTCTTTTTGTATCCTTTGCCTGATCTTCTGGATATCTGGATCTTCACTTTGCTTTCTCTGTATATCCTCAAGCAAGGTTGAGTCTAAGGTCAATGCAGAGAGTTGCCCATAAACAATTTTGACTCCAAAATCTGACAATTCCTTCTGCAGTGGCAGTGCTAATGATAACAAGGACATCAGAGTTGCACTGGACTTTCGACTTAGTGCATCCGCCACTTTGGTAGCTTTACCCGGGTGGTAGAGGATTTCACAGTCATAATCTTTAACCAACTCTAGCCACCTGCGCTGTCTCATGTTTAAGTCTTTCTGAGTAATGAAATACTTCAAGCTCTGATGGTCGGTGAAGATTCTGCACTGGACTCCATACAAATAATGTTGCCAGAGTTTTAGTGCAAAGACCATAGCTGCCAGCTCAAGATCATGAGTGGGGTAGTTCTTCTCATAATCTTTGAGTTGTCTGGAAGCATAAGCTATAACCTTTTCTTCTTGCATGAGAACAGCTCCAAGGCCCATTTTGGAAGCATCACTGTAGATGTCAAAACTCTTGTCACTCTCTGGAACAGTCAGAATAGGAGCACTAGTCAATCTCTTCTTCAATGCTTGGAAACTTTACTCACATTTGTCTGACCATTCAAACTTCTTGTTCTTCCTAGTTAGGGTTGTTAGTGGAAGAGGCTATCCTAGAAAAGTCCTCCACGAATTTCCTATAGTACCCAGCTAAACCAAGAAAGCTTCTGATTTCCCTGGCATTCTTGGGTCTACACCAGTTGTTAACCGCTTCTATTTTGGTAGGATCCACTTTGATACCTTCTTTAGAAATGATGTGACCTAGAAACGCCACCTGCTCTAACCAGAACTCGCACTTCGAGAATTTAGCATAAAGCTGCTTTTGCTGAAGGAGCTGCAGTACTATTCTCAAGTGCGTGTCATGCTCCTCTAGGGTTCTTGAATAGATCAGAATGTCGTCGATGAACACGATGACAAACTTATCAAGGTATTCTCTGAACACTCTGTTCATTAACTCCATGAAGACCGCAGGTGCATTAGTCACTCTAAAAGGCATGACTATAAACTCGTAGTGTCCGTATATGGTCCTGAAAGATGTTCTGGGTATATCACTTTCTTTCACTTTCAACTGATGGTACACAGAGCACAGATCTATCTTAGAGAACACTGTTGCCCCATTTAACTGATCAAATAGATCATCTATTCTGGGAAGAGGGTACTTGTTCTTAATTGTCACTTTGTTCAGCGCTCTATAATCGATGCACATCGGCATAGATTCGTCTTTCTTCTTAACGAACAACACCAGAGCTCCCCATGGTGAATGACTAGGGCGAATGAAACCCTTGTCAAGCAGCTCCTGGAGTTGTTCTTGTAGCTCTTTCAGTTCTGCTGGAGACATTCGGTACGGAGCTTTTGAAATTAGACCAGTACCAGGAACTAATTCAATTTCAAACTCCACTTCTCTGTTAGGAGGTAGTCCAGGTAGCTCTTCTGGGAATACCTCTGGATACTCACAGACTACTCGAACATCTTCCTGCTTAGGTCTTTCTTGTTCTTCTGCATTCACAATGTACGCAAGAAAACTAGTACACCCTTTAGCTAACATCTGGTGAGCTGTGAGGGAAGAGAGGAATTTCTGGGTCTTCCTCTTCGGCACTCCCGTGAACTCAAAGGATGGTTCACCTTCTGGGCTGAAAATCACTTCCCTTCTACGGCAGTCCACCGAAGCACTGTACTTGCTGAGGAAATCCATACCCAGAATAACGTCGAAATCCTGCATCGTAAGGACTACTAAATTAACATATAGCTTTCGATCTGAAATTTTGACTGGTACAGCCCGAAGCCACTGGTTGGACTCCATGACTTCCCCAGAAGGTAGGGTTGTCAAGAACTTGGAGTTCATGCTCTCTGTTATGACCGTGGAGGCACTAGCAACTTCCTCTTTAGTGAGGGAGAATACTCTGGCACTGGTTGGAACTGGTGGGACTTTTAACCTTCCTTGACTGAGCTGAGGTCCATCCAGAGTTGCAGGCATGTAATGTAAGTGAGGCTTGTTCCCGTATTGTGCCGCCTGTTGCTGAGGTGCTTTGAGCTTGTTAGGACACGCCTTAGCCAGGTGTCCTTCTTGACCACACGAATAACATCCAGTCATACCCACGAGACAGGCTCCTGGATGTAGTCTCCCACATTTAGGGCAGGGAGGGAACTTGGCCTGCTTGTCTACTAGACCTCCCTTTTGGCTGCCTCCTGTATTCCATCGTTTCCTTTTTGTTATCTTTGCCCTTCCAGTTCTGCTTACTTGCTTGGGGCTTCTGACTCCCTGCTGTCTTGTCCTCTATCTTGACTGGCTTGAGTTGCGTTTGTTGTGCCTTGATGCTGTTCAGATAGTGCTCAGCGACTAATGCCCTGCTGACCAGCTCTTCACCAGTCTGTGGCCGGTGAGTTCCACTACTCACATTAAGTGCTATTTTTGGCCTTTCAGAGTAAAATATCTTAATTACTTCTTCTTTAAATGCCTTGGCATTTTAACAAACACCTTGTGTGCCAAAATCCCTAAAGTCTTAACTTTGGGATCTACTTAAGGCCTTGACCTTTTTTCTTTCTTTTCTTTATCTTTCTTATACTTTTCTTAAACTCAAAATATTGATAGGGTATTTTTCTATATGCATCTATAAGTGAAACTAACTAGGTAACATACAATCATGCATAGAACACAAAAGAAATCTGCACATACAATATTTCTACGACGAGAAATCAAAAGGAAAACATCTCTTACTACAGGTGAGCAGTACTTCTAAACATTTCTCTATACCGCACATAAATAATAAAGGAAAACATTTATAGAAACTATAAATACATTCTTACTTGAAGACGGCAAGGCTGATGCTGATGTGTGTGTGATGCTGGAGAATGGGAACTGCTCTGATACTAACTTGTAACACCCCATCCTCCTCACTACTAGTCTGTGAGGGTGGAGCGCTACTGGACTACTAACTATACTTAACTAAAGTTGTTCACATGAAAATATCTATACTTAAAACTCCCAAAACTCAAAGCAAACAATATGTAACAGCGGAAAACATAAATAACTCAATTTATGGAACTAATGTGACTAGCAATTAAAAGGAAGAGCTCTAAACATAAAATATCCAATGAGCAAATCTAACAACATGAAGGAATAGTTTCAACATTCTGAATACAAATTCTTAATAAATTTTTAAGCTAAGTCCCAAGGCTTCCATAATCCAAACATCACACATCCATCTGCACCTCCTTGTCGCCTTCCTTCGCTATATCTTTTCCTTTCCTTTATCTGCAGTAAGAGGAAATGCAACTATAAGCAAAATTGCTTAATAAGCGCTATCTAACTCACAAAACTCGAATATGCATGTGAATATACTGAAATGCTAAACATGTAAAGCTGCTCATCTAATAACAAATAATAGCAAGAAAATTCTAAATAACATGCTAGCCTAAAAGAAACTAAACTTGCTGAATTTTAAACTTATGTGAAGCTTATTTCACTTGTTTAAAATTTATACTTTTATACTTCAAAATAATAATAAACTCTCTCTTGGGCCCAGGCTTAGTACCATTTGCGCGCTCCCTAATAGAAACTGAGATAGCGAGCCACCAGTCCTACAAGGGTAAAGACCTTGGTCTTACCAGGGCCGAGACCTCGAAACCGGTCACCTGGATTTGTTTAACGACAACCTCGGAAGTCGGGTACTAGCCTCTTCAAGTAAAATACTTGTTCTTGTTAATACTACTAATAAAAGAATGCCTCGTACAAAACTGAATCTGCAATGCTGAAACAAATCTAAAACTGCAATACACGAATAAAATCTAAAACATGCAGCGCTTAACAAATTAATAAAAAACTAAAATGCTTGAATAAAACCAAAGACTGCAGTGCTCGGATAGAAGATCTAAAACTGCAAGGGAAAAACCTAGTAACCAAAAAGGTCTACTGATTACTCCCAAACTAAGGTCGTTCATGTCAAATGCATAGTACAAACAACACTGAAACCTTCTGAAGCTTAAAATCTATATAAACTTGTTCAAGGCTTACACTTTTATAGAGCAACAGAAATCTTTAGGCATGCTACAATAGAAATGCAAAGGAGAAAGCTAGCTACTCCTAAACCTCTAACAAACCAATTCTGTACAGCATATTTTGAAAGCCAAAAAGGAAAAACTAAATCCCTAGCAACCACAATTCTTTACAACATAATCCGAAAGCCAAAAGGAAGACTAAATCCTCAGCAATCATAAATTCTGTACAACACAAACCCATCACTGTACAGCAAGGCTAAAGAAGGCTGTTTGTGTAACGACACGGCCCTTGTAACACCCCACCCTCCTCACTACTGGTCTGTGAGGGTGGAGCGTTACAGGACTACTAATTTTTCTTAACTAACATTGCACACATGTAATTGTCAATACATAAACTCTCTAAACATGCAACTGATAGCAGCGGAAAATATAAACAACTTATCTCTACATTCTACTCCAGCATGTGAACACAACTAAAATTATACATCAATCTAATCATGCTGAAATATATTATTAATCTGATCATGCATGCAACCATTATACAACTCAGATAATAGGTCTAATGTGCAAAAAAATCTTAATAAATTGTTATGCTAAATCCCAAGGCTTCTATAGTCAAGGCATCACACATCCATCCGCACCTCCTTGTCGCCTTCCTTTGCTTTATCTGCAGTAAGAGGAAAAGCACATCTAACAGTCAAGGCATCACACATCCTTTCCTTTATCTGCAGTAAGAGGACAATGCAACTATAAGCAAAATTTACTTAGTAAGCGCTATCTAACTCACAAAACTCGAATATGCATTTGATGGAAGAAATCTAGAAACTGAATGCTCAAAAGAAGATACTACTCATGCTCATCTAACAGCAAAAGAAACATAGCATACTGAAATACTAAACATGTAAGCAAATCTAAACAACATGTTATCATACAAGAAAACTAAACTTGCTGAATTTTAAACTTATGTGAAGCTTATTTTACTTGTTTAAAAACTTATACTTTAATACTTCAAAATAATAATCAATCTCTTCTTGGGCCCAGGCTTAGTACCAAAGCGCGCTCCCTAATAGAAACTGAGGTAGCGAGCCACCAGTCCTACGAGGGTAAAGACCTCGGAATTAGTCACCTGGATTTGTTAAACGACAACCTCGGAAGTCGGGTACTAGCCTTTCAAAGTAAAATATCTTAATTACTTCATCTTTAAATGCCTTGGTATTTTAACAAGCACCTTGTGTGCCAAAATCCATAAAGTCTTGACTTTGGAATCTACTTAAGGCCTTGGCCTTTTTCTTTCTTTCCTTTATCTTTCTTATAAAACTCAAAATACTGATAGAGAACTCAAAATCTGGAACTGAAATGCTTAATGAAAAATCTGCATTGCAATGCATATTAAAAATCTGTAATGCATATTAAAAATCTTCACTAATGCTTAACAAAAATCTGCACTAATGCTTAACAGAAATCTGCACTAATGCTTAACAAAATCTGCACTAAAGCTTAAGCACTAAAATTCTGCACTAATGCTAAAGCACGAGTTACTTAAAGAAACTGCACTAAAATTCTGCACTACAAGGAGATCTATACTGCACTAAAATTCTGTACTACAAGGAGATCTAAACTGCACTAAAATTCTGCACTACAAGGAGATCTAAACTACATTAAAACTTCCAAATTGATTTCAATTATTTCAGTTTCCCCACTCATCTAGTATCAACAACTGCTTTCTAAACTTTCTGTTTCATCATCAACTTGATCCATTTATAATTAGAAGAATATTTATTCCAATTTATTAGTATGAATAAATACTAAAATCTCTTATTCCAATTGTTAGAAGAAAATTGTTAACTTCTCTTGAATACCTTAGTTATCCAAATCGTACATATATTTTAAACCGTTCAAAAAGTAATAGCGATAACTTCAATACTTACACTCCTAAAAGCTTCTGTAACCTAAATGTTATGAATAACTCTTTCCTCAATGTTATATTTTTGAAAGTGTTAATTAAATAATCTGAAAGTAAAGTTTCCATCCTTAATTTACGTCATCAACATTTTATCATCATCTTTTCTGAATCTAATATTCCCTTAAATTTATGCATTCTCTTCCCATAAATAAATCAATATGATATCTGTCTCAATTCATAGTTTCAAGGTTATTATAGAAATTACTATATGCTTAAAAACTTGTTATACTTACAACCTTTTTGACCAATTGAACAAACTTATTCAGTTCTAAATCTCTGTTATTTAAACAACTTTGAATATCTTTAAAAACACGTCCTCAGAACACAGCTTATGAACCATCACAACCGAAACTAACAGTAAGGCTGTTCGTGCCCACATCATAGCACAAGTAAACTATACAGCAGCTCCAAATCAACCGTAAGGGAGAAAGCATTAAGGTAACAACATGAAGGAAACGACATGCTAATCAACAAATCTATGCTTCCTCATGTTCAGCAAGATAGCCGAATTGCACAGCAACCCCAAGGGATCTACTCGTGCCCCTTTTCTTTGCATAAGAACAAGTTAAGCTTGCTGTAAAATTAAAACAAAACATATGTAAACAAATTCACAGCTTAAACTTTTGTAAAGCAACCAAAAATCTCTACAACCAAAATCTGAAAGCCAAAGAAGCAATTCCTCCTGGAACAGTGGTATGACAGGAAACTAAAAAGGAATGAAATGCTCCACACACTTAATCTTTTTCCATGTTCTTCCTTTCAACCTCACGGCAAAAACCTTTAAATTCATCTATCTTCACGGCATACTCAAAAAACAAACAAAGGAGACACCAAATCAAACTCGAAACTACCCTTACCGCAGGTGAGTAGCAACTTACCTTCGTGTTCTTGGACTACAACCGAACGAAAGGCAACTTGGGCTTCGGGAAAACTTAAGCTCTCGGCAACTTCTTCACACCCACTTGTTCTCCTCGACAAGGCGATTGCAGTGGTGGAGAAACCCCTCGGAGATCACCCTTCACCGGTCACCGGAGAGAAGCCCTAACTTCTCTTTGATTTTTGCCCAACAAAAACGCCGTTGCACGAAGAAGAGGAGAGGAGAAGAAGTTAGGTCACGGGAAAACACAACATCAACTTATCCCTCTTTATAACTTAGTATTTCTGTTATGGCTTAAGACCAATTCGCTATTAATTTGTTCACAAAACCTAGATTCATAAACTCTAGTACTTAAGCCTGGAGGTTTAGAGTTCGAATTCTGGGGGAGGCAAAAATCTACTGCCAGGGGTGGAAAGTCCTAGTGAGTAACAGCACGGCCAAGGGTCGTCGGTCGACGACATTAGAGGTGGCCAAATGGGCCGACGACATAAGGGCTGCCAGTGGTCAAAGGCGCCTTTTTATTGTAACGACCCGGCCCTTTGGCCTCTTGGGCGGCCCTTGCGGCGGCCCACTGGCGACCCTTATATCGTCGGCCCATTTGGCGACCTCTAATGTCGTCGACTGACGACCCTTGGCCGTGCCGTTACTCACTAGGACTTTCCACCCCTGGCAGTGGATTTTTGCCTCCCTCAGGATTCAAACTCTAAACCTCCAGGCTTAACAATTAGAGGATTTCTCTTCTAAGAAGAGCTTGTAAAATTTAAAATTTCCTCAGGATTTTTATAAAGCTCTCTTTTTACAAGCTTTCCTGAGTAAAATTTAAAATTTTAAATTTAAAATCCTGAGTAAAATTTAAAATTTTAACCGACGACCTTTGTAAAGCTCTCTTTTTACAAGCTTTCCTTTTTTTAGAAGAGCTTGTAAAATTTTATAAGAGGATTTCTTCTTTTATAAAATTTTATAAAAAATTATTTCTCTTAATGATGATGTGGTCGACCACCCTTGCTTGGTGTCCAAGCAAGGGGCTAGCCATTAAAAGCATCCAATCATCCATGATTCAATCATTTGAATCAATGATTGATGATTGAATTAATCAAGAGGAAAGAAAAGGAAAAATAAAAGGGGAAAAGGAAAAACAAGTGGAAGATTTTAATTTTTGTAAAAAGTGTTTCCTTATTTGCCTTGGGCAAGTAATATAAAAGAAGGAGAGATGAGGCCTCATGCATTATCAATTCTTATTCTCAAGTTGGTGCTCCCTCTTGTGGTCGTCCCTCTCCCTCTTCTTTTCCCCTTGCTCTCTTTTGTTCTCTTATGGTGGTGGCCGGATTTTAGAGAAGGAGAAAGAAGGCTTTTGGGTGGTGTTCATCTTGGAGGATCATCGCCCACACGACGTCCAAGGCGAGGTGAGGAATACGGCAGAAGATCTTGAGGTTATTAGCATACAAACAAAAAGTATAACTAGTAATTATTTTCCGCATTATGCTAGTTATTTTTATTTGTATGAATTCCAAACACAAGAGGCATAAGATTCTAGTTTTTCGAATTTGTAATTCGAGTTATGTTTTTTTTTTGTTTTTTGAATTTGTGATTCGATTGTTATTTTTGGTTAAACATAATGTTATTTTAGGAAATTAAATATTGAATTTCTATTAAAGGCTTTGTCGAGGCAGTGGTGGATGATCTCATACCCAAGAAGGCCTAATGCCTCGCCATGTTTGACCTGGGAGCCGATTTTAGAAATAAATATTTAATTAACTTTATAACATAGGTTGATTTGGATCAATAGTGTTAAGTTTCACTTACGATCCAAATCTAAACCATTAAGAATAGATAAGTTAAATTTGGAATCAATCATGTTAAGTTTCGCTTGTGATTCCAAATTTAACTTCTAAAGAACACAATAGGTTGTTTAGGAAAGGTTCGACACTTGTACAAAATTTTTTGTACAGTGGAACCGGTACGATCTTCCTAGGACCAACCAACACTAATTACCAGACTCGAGAACCTCGATGAAACGGTAACCAACCGAGACATGATACGCTACTCACTCAACGCTTTTCCCATAACTCCAGAATAGACCTCAATCATCGATGCCTACTATATCTCAAAGGACCTGGAGGTAAGTATCTTAGAGGAATTATTTTCTACTCTTGAATTACATGAAACCAGATGTGCAGGGACATCAAAAGACTCAAGCCATATTATGGCACTAAATGTAACGAAGAAGGATGAACCCGAGTTAGATTCAGAAGAAGATCAAGAAGCTTATAAGGTAAGAAATTTCAAAAAGTTCTTTAGATCTAATAAATTGAAAGAAATGTAGAATAAGGAAAACCCAAGAAATAGAAGAAGGTTTTGTTGCTACCAGTGTCAAAAGGAAGGACACTTAAAAAAAGATTTCCCAGAACTCAAGAAGGATAACGTCAAGTTACCCAAGAAGCACAAGAACCTAAAATTAACTTGGGACGACAGTTCATCATCTGAGTCTGAAATACAAGAATATGTCATACTGGCACTGATTGTGAGCTATGAAGGGCAAAGTACATCAGAAGCCAGCATCGATGAAGGGGGAGCGACTTCAGATGAAAGCAGCGAAGCAGGGGGAGAGTCACGCTTCAAGTCTGATATGCTAAGTGAGGTATGCCTCTTACCTCCTGATCAACTTTATTATGGTAATAAGTCTATGGCAAAATCCACGTACAAATTAAAAGTAAAAATAATAAATTAAAAATGAAAACTTATAAATAAAAATAATTTAACGAAAATCATGTTTGTTAGAAGATTTTGTTAGTTAGAGCCCTAGAGCCAATCATTTGATGATTGTATGGACTCATGTATATCATATTCTTGTTTATTAATAAAGGCATTTGTTTGGTTACTATACTTATTTATATTAGTGCCAAATAGACTAAGTATAATAGCGTCCTTGAGTAGAAGGTTCATACCTATATCAATCGATTAGTTGAATCGATAGTGAGATGATATAGGGAACACTACTCTAAATCATTCCTAGTCGAGTATTAGCATTCAGGGACAATGTTAATACAATAAGACTAGCATGTAGGTCAGCTCGATGACTTGATCTCACAAGTCATGGATATAGAGATATCAAGCTGACACATGGGTATGCATTAGAGAATGTATACTGAATGACCCGCCATGAGAAAGTATCATGGATCGTTATATGAGTGTCATATACTTTCTCATGTGGCTATTAGTATGACTATTAGTCCTTAGACCTGAAGTCACCATGGATCCCTACATAAGGAGTTATGTACTTTAGTTTCGTCAAACGTCACCCGTAACTGGGTGGACTATAAAGGCGATTACTAGGTATATAACGAATTATGTAGAGGGATGTGAGTGATGTAGATGGGATCTATCCCTCCCATATGACGGGAGCGACATCGGTATTCTTGATAGAGTGAGACCACTAAGTGCATGGCCATGCCCAAATGAGTCAACATTAGATGTTGAGCTTATTTGATCGAGTGAGTCTACTTGGAGTTCAAGATTTAGATTGATTAGAGGATGACATGGTCTATGCCTCACATTGATCAATCTAGATGTCTAGGATAGAAGGACACTTGTCATTATTTTGTGAGTAGTCACAATTGGTAGTCACGAGGTGATGTCGGATCTCGACATTCTTGTAACTTGGGTAGTAATGATGTGTTGCTAGATACCGCTCATTACTTATGCTCCTAAATGGGTTTAGGGCATTGCCAACGTTACAAGAACCTATAGGGTCACACACTTAAGACAATTAGGTGGAGATTAGGTTCATATGATGAACCAAGAGGATTAGATTCATTTGATGAATCAAATTGGATTAAGAGTAATCCTAATTGAGCTAACTTGAGTTCGACTCAAGTTGATTCATGTGTTAAATGAGTCTAATTTAGATTTTGACTCATTGAATCAATTTAATTTAATGAATTAGATTCATTATATTAAGTTGGCTCGAATCAAATGGTTGGATTAGATCCACCATGGTAGAGATTGAGTCAAGTTTGACTTGACTTGAGAAGGAAGACCAAAGGTCAATTTTGACTTGACCTTTTGCCACCTCATTGGTGAGTTGGCATTAGGTGGACCAATAATGATGTTCCACATCATCATGGGTGCCACCTCATGGAAGTGACAAAGCCACTCTCTTAATGGTTTCATATTAATTGCAATTAATGCAATTAATGTGATTTTATGGTTTCATATTAATTGTAATTAATGCAATTAATGTGAATTTTGAAATGTGGCCGGCCACTTTGTTTTGGGTGAAGAAATTCATTTTTCATTCACGTGTGTGCCTCTTCCTCCTTCTCCCTCTCAAGCTCTCCCTCTCCCTCTCCTCCCTTGGCCGAACCACATAGGTGCTAGCACACCTTGGTTTTGGTCATCTCCATCTAGTGTGTCCGTGTGGATACTTCTAGAGGACCGGCGCTTGACGGTCTTGAGATCCGGCATCATTTGGACGAGCGGGAACGCGAAGGGCATCGCATCAAAGGTATAAATGGTTTATCCTTATGTAGATCTACTGTAGATTAAAGTTTTCAAACTCGTACTCGTATTTTCGTTCGGTTTTACCTTGCACGAGATCCGTGGCTTGGGCGATTCGGGGTTTCCGCGACGCGAAAAGCGGTTTTCGCGGCCCGAAAAACCCAACAGTGGTATCAGAGCCACGTGCAAGGCTTGTACGAGTTTGTTTTTATTTTTATGAAAAATAAAACCTTCTGTGATTTTCTGTAAAAATTAGTTTTTTATGATTTTATGGGTATTTTTTCCGTAGAAGCGAAGCACAAGTGTCTCGGCACTTGTAGGCTTCGGCTACCGGAAAGATCTTTCAAAACCGGCTTCGTTTTGCCCCAAATCCTTTTGGGACAGCGAGCTTGGGTGCCATTAGATCGCAAAGGAGCAACTCACGATGGTTAGATCGTGGGTAGGGGAACTTCCCTTAACCCCGCAAGGGGATTTGCTCCGCGATCGCACCCGAAATCGCTAAAAATGAACCCGCCGGGAAGATTTTTCCGAAACGGCAATGTCTCGACCCAAATCGTTTTGGGATAGCGGGTTTAGGCGCTGTTGGATCGCAAAGGAACCCTCGCGATGGTTAGATCGTGGGTAGGGGCAATGCCCCTGGGCCCCGCAAGGGGATCCGTTCCGCGATTGCGCCCGAAACCGCTAAACGGGACCGCCGGGAAATTTTACTCGTAAAATTGTAAAAATTAATTTTAAAATTATAGAAAATTGTGAAAAATATATAATTTTGAATTATATATATTAATTTGTGATAGTCATGGCCCAAAGCCCAATATGATTGGTTGTGTTGTAATTCATAATACGGCCTGCGTGCCGTGATGTGTTTTCGCGTGTTGTATTTATTTTATTATTCGCGACCTGCGCGTCGTGCCTCGTCTTTTATTCTTGTTGTAAATTAGATTTAGACTCGAATGTAACTCGAGTTTCAAATTGTAATGTACAAATTGGAGCGGTGGAGGGTCCACATGAGACGGAGTTCCGAGGCGGGCACGAGCAACACAAGGTGGTCAAAGGGAGGCGCTTGGAGAAGCTGTTGACCCTAGGTTGACCAATCGATCTTCTCATTGGCTTGAGAATATCGTAGTAGGGCCATGACTAAATCACAAATAGATTAATTAATTAATTATTATGTATTTGATGCATGTTTAATAATTAATTAATTAATTAGTGACTTAACGATTAGATTAGATCTAAGTCGTGCACATGATGCACCCTTGCGATTAGATTAGATCTAAGTCGTGCACAAGATGCATTCTTCTCGATTAGATTAGATCTAGATCGAACCAACTCTAAAATGCCTAACCGTGCCGTGATACCTATCACTACCTCGATCACATGTATTGTTGAATCTGCCAAAGCAGAGCGATACATATTATCTTGGTAGGGTACGGAGGGACAATCTTGGTCCCGTCTATCAACGCATGGGTGAATACAAACTCAATTAGATTGAGTATTCCTAGTTACTCGATTGGATCGAGTCAACTATAGGCATTCTTCCAATAGTTGGAAAGATAGGTCAATATCACATCTATATTAACTCTCGGGCGTATTAGCCAAAGCTAACTCGAGTTTTAATATAAATGCGGATATTGATTCTATAAACAAGAGTTGCATAGAGATGTAATTGGTAATCGTTACCTACCGATCATACTAAGCCTTGGGCGTATTAGCCAAAGCTAACTCAAGGGTTAGTATGATGTGGATCTTGTCCCACAAGAATTATAGAATTCAGTGGGAGCATCGTTTAATTAAAGGCCTAATTAAATGATTTTTAAAGAATATGATATTTATTTCTGCAAATTTTCTGTTGTAGATAACCATGACGTCAAATACGAACATTTTCTCTCTGCGATCTGTCCTTAAGAAGGACAAGCTCAACGGAGCAAATTTCCTGGACTGGTACAGGAATCTGAGAATAGTTCTCACCCAAGAACGTAAACTGTACGTTCTGGAGCAGCCCATTCCGGAGGCCCTTCCTTCCAATGCCACGCGAGCAGACCGAGATGCTTACAAGAAGCATCGAGATGATGCATTAGATGTGTCTTGTCTTATGCTCGCAACCATGAACTTTGAGCTTCAGAAGCAACATGAGTTTATGAGCACTTACGATATGGTTGAACATCTTTGTCACCTATATCAAGGACAAGCAAGGCACTGGAAGAGGAACTCCAAAGAATACCCGGAAGATCTTAAGAAGAAGAGAAATAAGATTTCTACTTCAGGTATAAATGTTATAGAAGTCAACCTCTCTATTTCTTCATCGTGGGTATTAGATACCGGATGTGCTTCGCACATTTGTACTAATGTACAAGCGCTGAGGAATAGCAGAGCATTGACGAAGGGTGAGATAGACCTACGAGTAGGCAATGGAGCACGAGTTGCTGCTATTGCTGTAGAAACTTATCATCTATCTCTGCCCTCTGGGCTAGTACTAGAATTAGACGATTGTTGTTATGTGCCTGCCTTGACAAAGAACATAATATCAGTTTCTTGTTTGGACAAGAGAGGATACTCGTTTATAATAAAGAACAAATGTTGTTCCGTCTTTTTAAACGATATGTTCTATTGTAGTGCACCTCTGATAAACGGACTCTACATTCTAGACCTAGAGAGCCCTGTCTATAACATAAATACCAAGAGGATCAAGTCGAATGACTTGAACCAAACTTACCTCTGGCACTGTCGCTTAGGTCATATAAATGACAAGCGCTTATCCCAGCTCCATAAGGATGGTTTGCTGGACTCATTTGATTTAGAATCATATGAGATATGCGAGTCATGCCTACGAGGCAAGATGACCAAGACCCCCTTTAGTGGGCATAGCGAGAGAGCAACTGATTTGTTAGGACTCATACATAGTGATGTATGTGGCCCTTTCAATGTTGCTGCTAGAGGCGGTTATAGGTACTTCATCACATTTACTGATGATTTTAGTAGATACGGTTATGTGTACCTGATGACACATAAATCTGAATCCTTTGAAAAGTTCAAAGAATTCAAGAATGAAGTATAGAACCAGCTTGGCAAGAGTATTAAAATACTTCGATCCGATCGAGGTGGAGAATACTTAAGCCATGAGTTTCGTGACTATTTAGCTGAGTGTGAGATTCTATCCCAACTCACTCCTCCTGGAACACCACAGTGGAATGGTGTATCCGAAAAGAGGAATCGTACCCTATTAGATATGGTACGATCTATGATGAGTCACACAGATCTTCCGACATATCTATGGGGATATGCTCTAGACACGGCAGCTTTCATACTCAACCGAGTTCCATCAAAGGCCGTGATAAAGACACCATATAGGATATGGACTGGGAGAGATGCCCAGGTGTCTTTCATGAGGATTTGGGGTTGTGAGGCTTACGTTCGACGTCAAGTCTCAGACAAGTTAGGACCCAAATCCGACAAGTGCTATTTCATCGGATATCCCAAGGAAACTAAGGAATATTACTTCTACATTCCTAGTCAGCACAAGGTAGTTGTGGCAAAGACTGGGGTCTTTCCAGAAAGGGACTTTGTTTCTAGAAAGACTAGTGGGAGTACGTTCGATCTTGAAGAAGTTCAAGATGTGGACCATAGCACTGAAGCCTCGATGGAAATTGAACTGGAACAACAAAGTGTTGTGGATGATGTTGTTCCACAAGGAGTTGAGGAACAACAACTAGTTCAAGTAGACATACCTCTTCGCAGGTCTGATAGGGTACGTCGTCAGCCTGAGAGATACTCATTTCTCTTGTCTGACCATGATGACATTGTGCTCATAGAGGATGAGCCTACCACCTATCAAGAAGCTGTGATGAGACCAGATTTCGAGAAATGGCTAGAAGCCATGAGATCCGAGATAGAATCCATGTACACCAACCAAGTATGGACTTTGGTTGATCCACCTGAAGGGGTAAAACCCATTGGGTGCAAGTGGGTCTTTAAGAGAAAGACTGACATGGATGGACTTATTTATAAGGGTCGCTTGGAAGCTAAAGGTTTCAAGCAGATTCATGGTATTGACTATGATGAAACCTTTTCTCCAGTGGCGATGTTTAAGTCCATTCGGATCATGCTTGCTATTGCAGCCTACCATGACTATGAGATATGGCAGATGGATGTCAAAACCGCGTTTCTGAATGGAAACCTACTCGAGGATGTGTACATGACACAACCTGAGGATTTTGTAGATCCACAGCATACTAGCAGAGTATGCAAGCTGCATAGGTCCATTTATGGACTAAAGCAAGCTTCTCGGAGCTGGAATCTTCGATTTGATGATGCGATCAAACAGTTTGGTTTCATCAAGAACGAAGATGAGCCTTGTGTCTACAAGAAGGTTGTAGGGGACATAGTTATCTTCCTTATATTATATGTGGATGACATACTACTCATTGGGAAGGATATCCCTATGCTTAAGTCTGTCAAGACTTGGCTAGGGAGTTGCTTCTCAATGAAGGACTTAGGTGAGGCATCCCACATTCTAGGGATACAGATCTATAGAGATAGATCTAAGAGATTGCTTGGCCTAAGTCAGAGTGCATATATTGACAAGGTACTCCTTCGGTTTTCCATGCAGAACTCCAAGAAGGGATTTTTGCCTATGTCACATGGCGTGAGTCTTTCGAAGACTCAAGGTCCCTCTTCTAGAGAGGAGAGAGACCGCATGGATCAGATCCCTTATGCCTCAGCCATAGGATCGATCATGTACGCCATGCTGTGTACTCGACCTGATGTCTCGTATGCTTTGAGTATGACGAGCAGATACCAGTCAGATCCAGGTGAAAGTCACTGGATAGCGGTCAAGAATATTCTTAAGTACTTACGAAGGACTAAAGAATATTTCTTGATATATGGAGGTAATGATGAGCTAACTGTAAAGGGTTACAGTGATGCCAGCTTTCAGACCGATCAGGATGATTACCGATCGCAGTCAGGGTTCGTATTTTGCATTAATGGTGGTGCTGTCAGCTGGAAGAGTTCGAAGCAGGATACAGTAGCTGATTCTACAACAGAAGCCGAGTATATTGCTGCATCAGAGGCAGCAAAGGAGGCAGTTTGGATCCGCAAGTTCATCACTGAACTTGGGGTGGTTCCTAGCATCGCTGACCCAGTTGAGCTCTATTGTGACAACAATGGAGCTATAGCGCAGGCGAAGGAACCTCGCTCACACCAGCGGACCAAGCACATACTACGGCGCTTCCATCTCATTCGAGAGATTATCGAGAGAGGAGATGTGAAGATTTGCAGAGTACCTACAGAGGCTAACATCGCAGATCCCTTGACCAAGGCTTTGGCACAGAGGAAGCATGATGGTCACACTAGGTCTTTAGGCCTTAGAGCCTATACTGATTGGCACTAGTGCTAGTGGGAGATTGTTAGTTAGAGCCCTAGAGCCAATCATTTGATATTTGTATGGACTCATGTATATCATATTCTTGTTTATTAAAAAAGGCATTTGTTTGGTTATTATACTTATTTATATTAGTGCCAAATAGACTAAGTATAATAGCGTCCTTGAGTAGAAGGTTCATACCTATATCAATCGATTAGTTGAATCGATAGTGAGATGATATAGGGAACACTACTCTAAATCATTCCTAGTCGAGTATTAGCATTCAGGGACAATGTTAATACAATAAGACTAGCATGTAGGTCAGCTCAATGAATTGATCTCACAAGTCATAGATATAGAGATATCAAGCTGACACATGGGTATGCATTAGAGAATGTATACTGAATGACCCGCCATGAGAAAGTATCATGGATCGTTATATGAGTGTCATATACTTTCTCATGTGGCTATTAGTATGACTATTAGTCCTTAGACCTGAAGTCACCATGGATCCCTACATAAGGAGTTATGTACTTTAGTTTCGTCAAACGTCACCCGTAACTGGGTGGACTATAAAGGCGATTACTGGGTATATAACGAATTATGTAGAGGGATGTGAGTGATGTAGATGGGATCTATCCCTCCCATATGACGGGAGCGACATCGGTATTCTTGATAGAGTGAGACCACTAAGTGCATGACCATGCCCAAATGAGTCAACATTAGATGTTGAGCTCATTTGATCGAGTGAGTCTACTTGGAGTTCAAGATTTAGATTGATTAGAGGATGACACGGTCTATGCCTCACATTGATCAATCTAGATGTCTAGAATAGAAGGACACTTGTCATTATTTTGTGAGTAGTCACAATTGGTAGTCACGAGGTGATGTCGGATCTCGACATTCTTGTAACTTGGGTAGTAATGATGTGTTGCTAGATACCGCTCATTACTTATGCTCCTAAATAGGTTTAGGGCATTGCCAACGTTACAAGAACCTATAGGGTCACACACTTAGGACAATTTGGTGGAGATTAGGTTCATATGATGAACCAAGAGGATTAGATTCATTTGATGAATCAAATTGGATTAAGAGTAATCCTAATTGGGCTAACTTGAGTTCGACTCAAGTTGATTCATGTGTTAAATGAGTCTAATTTAGATTTTGACTCATTGAATCAATTTAATTTAATGAATTAGATTCATTATATTAAGTTGGCTCGAATCAAATGGTTGGATTAGATCCACCATGGTAGAGATTGAGTCAAGTTTGACTTGACTTGAGAAGGAAGACCAAAGGTCAATTTTGACTTGACCTTTTGCCACCTCATTGGTGAGTTGGCATTAGGTGGACCAATAATGATGTTCCACATCATCATGGGTGCCACCTCATGGAAGTGACAAAGCCACTCTCTTAATGGTTTCATATTAATTGCAATTAATGCAATTAATGTGATTTTATGATTTCATATTAATTGCAATTAATGCAAATAATGTGAATTTTGAAATGTGGCCGGCCACTTTGTTTTGGGTGAAGAAATTCATTTTTCATTCACGTGTGTGCCTCTTCCTCCTTCTCCCTCTCAAGCTCTCCCTCTCCCTCTCCTCCCTTGGTCGAACCACATAGGTGCTAGCACACCTTGGTTTTGGTCATCTCCATCTAGTGTGTCCGTGTGGATACTTCTAGAGTACCGGCGCTTGACGGTCTTGAGATCCGGCATCATTTGGACGAGCGGGAACGCGAAGGGCATCGCATCAAAGGTATAAATGGTTTATCCTTATGTAGATCTACTGTAGATTAAAGTTTTCAAACTCGTACTCGTATTTTCGTTCGGTTTTACCTTGCACGAGATCCGTGGCTTGGGCGATTCGGGGTTTCCGCGACGCGAAAAGTGGTTTTCGCGGCCCGAAAAACCCAACAGATTTTGATAAAGTAAGACTTGAAAATGAAAAATTAAAAAAAGAAATAGGAAACTTGAAAAATTCTAATTGTTCAATTATTTCTTCTTTTAGAAATTATAGAGGATTAAACTGGTACTATAGGTTTCACAAAAGTCATATCAAAAAAATATCAAGATCCTATATACCTAGAAAATATATGATTAACCATGTTGGAATGAACCTCTATTGGGTTCCAAAAACTTGTTTAATTTAAAAGTAAAATTAGACTTAGTACTTTTAGCGAGGAAATTAAACATTTAATTTTTTTATGAGGCTTTGTCTAGAAAGTGGTTGTTGCTCCAATAACCAAGAGGGTCTAGTGCCTAGCCACTGCTTGGAAGCCAAGTATTGAAATAAAAAGTTTAATTAACTAATTGAAAAAGCATTGAATTGAAATTACTTAATGCTTTTAAGGGTTATTCAATTTGTTTTAGAAAATTTTCAAAAATATTCATGTTTACAAAAACATAGAAAATTAAATATTTTTTGAGGTTATTTATTCCATTGCACACAAATTTTTAACTTAGTAAATTAATTTTTTTTTTAGAAATTTTCTTACTTAGAAATTTTTCTGCTTGAAAATTTTGTCACTTAGAATTTTTTACACTTAAAATATTCTAATTTATTACATTTAAAGTAAATCTTAGATGTGTTAAGAACCCCATATTTTTATATGATCAAAGGGGGAGAAGAATGTTAAGTCTAGGGGGAGGTATAATCAAACTTTTTTCATTGAAAAATCTTATTTGCACTTATTTTCAAAATTATTTGTCTTTACATTATGTTTGTTTTACCCTACCTTAACTTGGGTTGCTCTCATCAAAAAGGAGGAGATTGTTGGAACCCCAAGGTGTTTTGATGTGATCAAACAAGTTAAGTTAGGTCCTATTTGGTTTAACCTTGGTGTGTAAGTGTGCAGGAGCTTAGGAGCACAAGAAGTCGAGCGGAAGACGGGGCTAGCGAGAAGGACGACATGGGGAGGGAGCCCACAGGCTCGGTGCGTTTGAGGGACGAGGAGCCGCAGAAGAGTACACCGGTGGACGAGAAGAACGTACACGACGTTCAAGGGATGAGAAACCGAGGAGGAAGACTTCTCGAGGAGAAGGTCGGAACTTGGGTTCGGGTGAGCCCTATTCCGGATGGCCTAGATCACTCAAGCTAACGGAGCCGGAGTGGAAGACCCAGACCGAGATGAGCTAAACCGGAGCAGAGGAACCGGACCGTAAAAAGTCAACTTGATTGACTTATGTGGTCCGGGCGCCTGGAACCATTCCGAGCTCCCGGAGCCTTTAATTTGGTCCGGGCGCCCGAAACCATTCCGAGCTCCCGGAGCCTTTAATTTGGTCCAGGCACCTGGAACCTAAATTCTATCAGCAATAATGTGGACACTTACCGAAATGTCGGGGATAAAGTTTTATCCCCTCCCAGGCGCCCGGAACCCTTCCAGGCGCCCGAAATAGTGCTATAAATATAGCACTGATTTCAAATGTTAGCGCAATTCAATTGTAATCCATTTCTCTGTGGTATACTTTTCTTTTGTGCTGTTAACATTGTAAGAGGCTAATCTACTCGATGGAGATCTTCAGATAGTGCGCTACATTCTCCTTGGATTAGAAATCTTCTGATTGCAAACCAAGTAACTCCTTTGTGTCTACTTTCTTTTAATTAGTCTCTGTCTTTTTAATTACAAGTATTCTTTATTTATTTGATAGTCCGAGAAAGGGTATATTTATTTTTTTCCAAGGCAATCTACCCCTCCCCTCTTGTCGGCCTCCTAAGGGACCTACATGTGGTATCAGAGCGAGGACGCTTCAGAAGGACTAACCGCCGACCGAAGTAAAGCAGCCAATGGCCAGACCAAGCATCATTCCACCAAAATTCGAGGGAGACTTCACACACTGGAAACGTCATATGCAGGTATTTTTGAAAACTAATTTTGAACTTCGTTTAATAATAAAATATGGTTTTGTAGCTCCTATAAATCAAAATGGAGAAGAAAAAGAAGAGAGTCTTTGGATGAAGAAGGAGAAAATTGATTCCGTAGCGAATAACCAAGCAGAGTATCATTTGCTGAGCGTGCTGCCACCTCAAGAAATCAACATCATCAGAAGCTACTCGTCGGCCAAAGAACTCTGGGAAAAATTCTTGGAACTTCACGAAGTCACGTCCGAAGCCAAGCTCGCTAGAAGAGATATACTTTGGAACAAGCTGACAAATATCTATCTGGAAAAAGGTGAGAAGGTAGCCGATCTACACACAAAGGAAAAAGAACTAATTACCAGACTCAAGAACCTCAGTGAAACGAAAACCAACCTGGACATGATACGCTACGCACTCAACTCCTTTCCCAGAACTTCAGAATGGACCTCTATCATCGATGCCTACTACATCTCAAAGAACCTGGAGGTAAGTACCTTAAAGGAATTATTTTCTACCCTTGAATTACATGCAACCAGGTGTGTAGGGACATCAAAAGACTCAAGCCAGATTATGGCGCTAAATGCAATAAATATGGATGAACCTGAGTCAGATTCAAAAGAAGATCAAGAAGCATATATGGTAAGAAATTTCAAAAAGTTCTTTAGATCTAATAAATTTAAAGAAATGCAGAATAAGAAAAATCCAAGAAATAGAACAAGGGTTTGTTGCTACCAGTGTCAAAAGGAAAGACACTTAAAAAAAGATTTCCTAGAACTCAAGAAGGATAACGTCAAGTTACCCAAGAAGCACAAGAACCTAAAAGCAACTTGGGACGACAGTTCATCATCTGAGTCTGCAATACAAGAATATGTCATTCTAGCACTGATGGTGAGCTATGAAGGGCAAAGTACATCAGAAGCCAGCATTGATGAAGGGGGAACGACTTCATATGAAAGCAGCGAAGCAGGGGGAGAGTCAGGCTTCAAGTCTGATATGGTAAGTGAGGTATGCCTCTTACCTCCTGATCATCTTTATTATGGTATTAAGTCTATGGAAAAATCCATGTACAAATTAAAAAGTAAAAATAATAAATTAAAAAAAGAAAACTTAGAAATAAAAATAATTTTAGAAAAATCATGTTTGTTAGAAGATCTTGATAAAGTAAGATTTGAAAATGATATATTAAAAGAAGAAATAGAAAACTTGAAAATTTCTACTTGTTCAAATATTTGTTCTTTTAGAAATTATAGAGGATTAAACTAGTACTATAGGTTTCACAGAAGTCAGTTCAGAAAAATATCAAAAGCCTATATACATAGAAAATATCTGATTAACCCTGTAGAAAGGAACCTCTATTGGATTCCAAAGACTTGTTTAATTTAAAAGTAAAATTAGACTTAGCACTTTTAGTGAGGTAATTAAACATTCAATTTCTTTATGAGGCTTTGTCTAGAAAGTGGTTGTTGCTCCAATAACCATGAAGGCCTAGTGGGTCACCACTGCCTAGAAGCCAAGTATTGAAATAAAAGGTTTAATTGACTAACTGAAAAAGCATTGAATTGAAATTACTTAATGCTTTTAAGGGTTATTCAATTTGTTTTAGAAAATTTTCAAAAATATTCATGTTTACAAAAACTTAGAAAATTTGTTAAAATATTTTTTTAAGGTTATTTATTACATAGCACAAAAATTTTTAACTTAGAAAATTAAATTTTTTTTGAAATTGTTCTGCCTGAAAATTTTGTCACCTAGAATTTTTTACACTTAAAATATTCTAATTTATTACATTTAAAGTAAACCTTAGACGTGTTAAGAACCCCATATTTTTATGTGATCAAAGGGGGAGAAGAATGTTAAGTCTAGGGGGAGGTATAGTCAAAATTTTTGCATTGAAAAATCTTATTTGGACTTATTTTCAAAATTATTTATCTTTACATTATGTTTGTTTTATCCTAGCTTAATTTGGGTTGCTCACATCAAAAAGGGGAGATTGTTGGAACTCCAAGGTGTTTTGGTGTGATCAAACAAGTTAAGGTAGGTCTCGTTTGGTTTAACCCTTGTGTCTATGTGTGCAGGAGCTTAGGAGCACAAGAAGTTGAGCGAAAGATGTGGCTAGGGATGTGCGTAGATTTTATACACTTGTTTAGCATGTTTTGACACACATTCTTATGTTTTATACATGCTTTATCTATGCACTTTCATGTTCCTTGCTTTGCTTTTAGCATAAATATTTTTCTTTGTCCGGAGATCTGCTTTTGTGTGTTTTATGCTTTCAGGAGTCGAATTTGGAGAAGAATTGATGTCCGTGGCTGATTCTACAACCAAACGGAGGAAAAACAACTTTGGCAATGAGTGCCACATGACCTTGCAAAGGGGAATGTGTTGGGATTTTCGAGCCGCAAAAATCGCTTTTTGCGTTGCGGAAACCCCGAAATCCCATGCCACCGGATCCGTGCGAAGATAAAATTTTACATGTATAAGTTTTTCTACCCTAGATCTACATTGGATCTACATGGTTAAGAGATTACCCTTGTAGCGAAGCCCTTCGCGAATCCTGCTCGTCCAAAAGTTGTCGGATCTCGAGTGTGTTCAAGTGGACACACCTCTATACGTATCCACACGAACAATAGAGATGGAGAAAACACTTAGAGTGTGCTAGCACTCTAATGGTGTTCGGCCAAGGAGGAGGAGAGGGAGAGCAAGAAGAGAGGAGGAAGAAGATGAAGTTAAGGTTGCCTTGAATAAGCACACAAATGCACTAATTCCTCCTTTTAAGTGGCCGGCCACACAAGGAAGACCAAGAGTGATGGCTCTTGGTTTTCCCTCATGAGGTGGCACACACATGTGCTAACCTTGATGATGTGGAACATAATCATTGGCCCACTTAATGCCAACTCACAAATGAGGTGCCAATGGTCAAGTCAAACTTGACCTTTCATCTTCCCTCTCAAGTCAAGTCACACTTGACTTAAATTCTCCCATGGTTAATCAAATCCAACCTTTGGTTCAAGTCAATTTTAATTTAATGAATCTTATTCATCGAATTAAATTGACTCAATGAATCCAAGTCCAAATTAGACTCATTTAACACATGAACCAAATTGTGTCCAACTCAATTAGTTTAATTTATATTACTCTTAATCTAATTTGGTTCATCATATGAACCTAATCCTCTAGGTACATCAAATGAACTTAATCTCCATCTAATTGCCCTTTGTGTGTGACCCTATAGGTTCTTGTAATGTTGGCAATGCTCCTAAACTCATTTAGAAGCATAAGTAATGAGCAGTATCTAGCAACACATCATTACTACCCAAGTTACAAGAATGTTGAGATCCAACATCACCTTGTGACTACTAATTGTGACTCTTCATAATATATGACAAGTGTCCTTCTATCCTTGACACCTAGATTGATCAATGTGAGGCATAGACCGTGTCATCCTCTAATCAATCTAAATCTTGAACTCAAAGTAGACTCACTATAATCAAATGAGCTCAATATCTCATATTGACTCACTTGGGCATGACCATGCTCTTAGTGGTCTCACTCTATCAAGAATAATAATGTCACTCCCGTTATATAGGAAGGATAGATCCCATCTACATCACTCACATCCCTCCGCATAATTTGTTACATGCCTAGTAATCGCCTTTATAGTCCACCCAGTTACGAGTGACGTTTGACGAAGCCAAAGTATGCAACTCATTATGTAGGGAACCATGGTGACTTCAGGTCCAAGGACTAATAGTCATACTGATAGCCACATGAGAAAGTATATGGCACTCATATAACGATCCATGATACTTTCTCATAGCGGGTCATTCAGTATACATTCTCCAATGCATACCCATGTGTCAACTTGATATCTCTATATCCATGACTTGTGAGATCAAGTCATCGAGTTGACCTTCATGCTAGTCTCATCGCATTAACATTGTCCCTGAATGTTAATACTTGACTAGGAATGATTATGAGTAGTGTTCCCTATATCATCTCACTATCGATTCAATCAATCGATTGATATAAGTAAGAACCTTCTACTCAAGGACGCTATTATACTTAGTTATTTGGCACCAATACAAGTAAGTATAATAACCAAAAACAAATGCATTTATATATACATAGGAATATGATACAATGAGTCCATACAACAATCATCATATGATTGCCTCTAGGGCTCTAACTAACATAATGACCCTGGCCGTGTGGTCATGACAGAGTCGTGTAGCATCAACAGCAAGGTAGAATGCCTTAGTCGTATGAAGTTACACAGTCGTGCCACCTTCTTCAGCCAGCCAGTACACGACCGTGTATGGTTACACGGCCGTGTAGCCTTTCCAGTGACAGAGATTGCCCTAGCCATGTATGATTATACAGTCGTGTAGCCTTTCCAGAGTTGAAGAATGGCATGGTCGTGTATGCCACACGGCCGTGAAACCCTTCCAGAGACAAGAATTAACTAGGCCGTGTGGTTTCACACGATTGTGCAAGCAGGTAGGAATGGAACATGGCACGACCGTGTGAGGATCACACGGTCGTATGACCTTAGTCGAGAGGAGGAATGCCCTAGCCGTGTGGATCTGACACGGCCGTGTCCTGGGTCGTGTGGCGCCCAAATGTCCTCCTCTATATATAGAGCTTCTTCCTCTTTGAAAGGGGGAGGCTCTCCCTTTGGGGAGATCTGTTCTTGGGTGAATTTCCAACATTCAAAAGGAGATTTCTGTCCAAGATTCGACTCCAAGAGCAGAGGATTGGTTCCGAAGATCACTCATCGTATTGAGATAAGCATTCCTTTCTATTCTTCTTAATTTGGATCAGAATGTCCTGGATCTTCTTGTCTTTGATTCTTTCTTCATTCTCTGAGTAGATCCTACGTTCTAGGAAGGAGGGAGTATTTGTGATGTAATTTTATGTAAGATTCATGGATTTTTCATCTTCTTGATTCAAGGATATTGTTATGTTTTATATCAATCAATCTTGTATGGATTGTTGTGTTTTGTGCCTAATTGTCATTCTTGATTGGTTGTTTGTATTTCTTGTGGAATCTTGTTGACGAATTCGTTGAATTGTATGACTGAGGGGCATCGTGACAGGGTTACCCCGCTAATGGACTTTTTAGGGGATCACCTTTACGGGTAAAGCAAGAACATACAAAGAAGTAGGATGGATTGATATGCTTAATTTATATCTTAAGGTGAATTGATTAGTGATGCATTTCTATGTCGTATGACCGAGGGGCGTCGTGACAGGGCTGCCCCGCTAACGGACTTTATAGGGATCATAACTTTTTTATTACATAAGGTTTAGATTTGAGTCCTTGATCGGTGTTTTATGCAGAAGAAAACCGGTGACTTCTTACGAATACATTACAATTGAGGACAAGGTTTGGTAGATTGCATTACATTGATGAATATCATAAAGAAACCAAAACTCCTAGAACCTCTATAAAACTGAATTTCTGCATTTAACTCTTACTTCTAATCTTTAGTTGTAAATGATCTTTTAATCATTTGTTTAGCTAATTTTCTTTTGAGACACCTTTAGTGATTATAACTAGACCCTATGGAAAATATCTTTTACTATTACTGATGACGTAACCGTACACTTGTGGTTCGTAACAAGTTTTGATATTGTTGACGGGGAATACGCTTATAACATTAGGGATTATCAATTGAGTTAGACTAAACTTTTCTTTTCTTTTCTTACATCTGATTTGTAATTAGTTTTCTAATTCTATTTTATATTCCTCCATTTGCATTCGTTCTTTGTTTTCATTCATTCCATTCTTTCATTGATTCATTACATTGTTCTTTAATTCTTTTTGTAAACTACATTCTTTCTATTCTTGTATTCTTTTCCTTTCTTTGTATCAAATTCTTTGATCTTGTTCTTGTATGTGAAGATCTAACTTTACAGGAGAATTACTTCCTCTTGATCCCGAAATTGATAAAACATTCCATAGAAGGAAAATCTTGCAAAGACATCAAGAAGAACAAGAACAATCAACAATGGCTAATAGACCACATAAGAATTATGCAGCGCCTTATGCTAGAGGGTTTCGCTCAAGCATTACAAGACCCTCTGTTGAAGTAAATAACTTTGAGATCAAGCCTTCAATAATCAATATGGTGTAGCAAAATTAGTTTGGAGGTGGACCGCATGAAGATCCTAATAAGCATTTGGAGGTCTTCTATGAAATCGGCGGTACCATGAAAATGAACGGTGTTCCTTCAGTAGTAGTTAGACTATTATTGTTTGGGTTTTCTTTAAGGGATAAAGCTAAACAATGGTTGAATTCCTTACCCTCAAATAACATTTCCACTTGGGAATAATGTGAACAGTAATTCTTAGATAAATTCTATCCTCCTAGCAAGACAGCTCATATGAGAAATCTTATCGCAAGCTTCAGACAATCCGATTTAGAATCTTTATTTGAGCATGGGATAGATACAATAATATGCTCGGACAATGCCCACATCATGGTTTAGAGAAATGGTTAGTGTTGCACACTTTTTATAATGGCATTAACTATCATACTAAAGTTTTCCTAGATTTAGCAGTTGGAGGGGCACTTATGAACAAAAGTTTAGATGAAGCCGAAGAAATCATTGAGAGTGTAGCATAGAATCATCATCAATGGGAAACAGAGAAAAGTGGAGGCTATTCTTATTGAAATCCAACAAAAGTATCAGGAACTGCAAAGATGGATGCTCTTACAAAGAAACTAGAAAATATGGGGATTAGCACTAACACAGTAAATGCTATAGTTTGCTTTTGTGAAACTTGTGAAATTTCTGATCATTCTCAAGACTCATGTCCTTTGGGAGCTATCTCTACACAAATAAATCAATTAGAGCAATGTGACGCTAACATGGGTTTTAATCAAAGGAAGAACAATCCATATTCCAACACATACAACCCTGGGTGGAAGAATCATCCTAATTTCTCTTATAGAAACAATCAAGAACAAGGACCATCCATGGGAGGCAAACAAATTTTCCAGTCCGGGCAACAGAATTCTCAGCAACAACAACAATCTTCTCAAGGCTATCAATTTTCTAAAATTGAGAAGATGCTTGAGGAAATTATCTCCAATAAAAATGAAATAAAGCAAGACATTTTGAAGCTAACTCAGAGAATAGATAATTCTGAAAAGCATCAAAAGATTCAAGATAGCCAAATTGCCTAGCTAGCCTCATCAACTTCAAGAGCACCAGGGCAATTTCCTGGAAAACCTTATGTTAATCTAATAGAGCATTGCAATCGAATTGAGCTTAGGAGCGGACGAACCTTGG
This sequence comes from Zingiber officinale, assembly GCF_018446385.1. Lineage (NCBI taxonomy): Eukaryota > Viridiplantae > Streptophyta > Magnoliopsida > Zingiberales > Zingiberaceae > Zingiber > Zingiber officinale. Next base: position 47,329,385 of record NC_055996.1, on the reverse strand, counting down.
GGGATCCTCAAGTGACTGCTCCAAAAGGGATGAAAACTAAAGAAGAGCTCTCTCCTCCAGCACTTGAACCAAATCAGATTCAAGAAAATGAGGAGAGTACCATTAAGGTTGAAGAGACTCTTCCACTAAACCGACAGAGTCAAGTAATCCCTTTTCCTCATAGATTAGTAATGCTAAAGAAGGATGAAGAGTTTGGCAGATTTTTGGATAAAGTCAAAGAAATTTGTGTTGAAGTGCCTTTAATTGATGCAATCCTATAAATGCCAAAGTTTGCCAAATTTCTAAAGGCTATTATGTTGAATAAAAGAAGAAGGGGAGATATTGAGACCATTGCACTTACCGAGGAATGCAGCGCTTTATTTGAGAAGAACATGCCCCCAAAGCTTAAAGATCCATGAAGCTTTAACATTCCTTGCAACATAGGATCTGAATTCATAGAAAAATCTTTTTATGATTTGGGGGCAAGTGTTAGCCTCATTCCCTATTCAATCTGTAATAAGTTAGGTCTCAAAAACATGAAACTTAGTATCATGGCACTTCAATTAGCTGATCATTCTTGCAAATATCCTATGGGCATTATTGAAGAAGTGCTGGTAGAGGTTGGTGGGATTACAATTCCCACAGATTTTGTAGTTCTGGACATGGTAGAGGACCCGAAGATTCCAATCATATTAGGAAGACCTTTCCTTGCAACAGCTGGAGCAATAATTGATGTTAATGTTAGAGTGTATAATAAAAGTCTAGATTTTTTGTATAAATAATCTTTTTAAAATAAGATTCATATTGGTCAAATGTCTATATTTATGCTAAGTGTAGATGTCCATTTAATTTATATTGTAGATAACATGGTGTGAGGAGACACACAGAAGATCATGTTATCAGTCCCTTATAAATTATAAATAGTTGCTCACAACCAAGATGGAATGAGGCAAATCATTGGAATGGTTGTAGTGTAATTTGGTATGAGTTTATCTTGACTATAAATTACACTAGTACACTCTGAGTGTATTGAGCAGGACCATTTGAGGTTGTTCTTTTTATACTAACTGTTAAAAAGAATAAGACCTCTGTTATTATGGAAGTGTGTACTCTTAATCATGACATAATAACAAGCATGTATACTTAATATTTATTTCTTTAATTTATCAAAGGGTGCAATTTAGTTCGTTAAATCAATAGGCCCGATAAGTTGGGAAATGATATTATTTATATGGTGTGTTGTTGATTATAGAATGAAACTGTGTCCTAGTAATCTAGGTTGACGATGCCCCCTTGAGGAGCTCATAAGGATTGTCATGTAAACCCTGCTAGTGGACTTAGTCCGACATGACAATAAGGTTGAGTGGTACTACTCTTGGAGCTAAGATATTAATTAAGTGAGTTTTCAGTAACTCATTTAATTAGTGGACATTCGATATCTTAAACACAGAGAGACTAACACACTCATGATAAGAAGGAGCCCATATTGTAATATGGGATTGCTGCAGTAGTGCAATAATAACTCTTTAGTGAAATGAGATATTATTGATGAACTTGAGTTGGGTGTTCGGGGAGAACATGGGAAGCTCAAGCTCATCTGGAGACCAAAACCAATTCCTCCTCTCGGACCCTATTGTAGTCTCTTATTTACAAAGCCTTATATCCACTTAAAGTCAAGCCTCTTACCCATCTTATGGTGGTCGGCCAAGCCAAGCTTGGAGCCCAAGCTAGGGTCGACCAAGCCAAGAATTGGAGCCATGTTATATGGCCGGCCAAGCTTGGAACCCAAGCTAGGTGGTCGGCCACATCACACTAAAAGGGTATTTTAATTTTTAAAAGCTTTCCTTTTGTGGAAGCCATGGTTTTATAAGAGAGTTTTAATTTTTAAAATCTTTCCTTTTATAGTTTTCTACAAAGGATTAAGAGAAAGGTTTGATATCTTTCCTTATTTGTAGTTAAAAGAAAGATTTTAATTTTTTTATAAAACTTTCCTTTTTGGTAACCATCCACATGTTTTAAAAGAGAGATTTTAATTTATAAAATTTTTCTTTTATAATCAACAAGGGATTTAAAAGTGAAAATTTTCTATTAAAATTTCTTACTAGAAACAAATAAGGAAGTTTTAATTTTGTGTTTAAAACTTTCCTTGTTTGGAGTACAAGGAGGTGGCCGGCCATGACAAGAAGAAAAGGAAGTTTTAATTTTTTTCTTTTAAAACTTTCCTTTTTAGTCATTCTTAAGGAATATAATAAAGTTTTAATTATGTTTAAAACTTTCTTTTTTTGCCAAGACCAAGGATTATAAAAGAGATGGAGGGGTGCCTCATGAGATTAACACATCTTCTATTCCTCTCTTCAATCCTTGGTGGCCGGCCCTTGTCCTTCTCTCTTCTCCTTTTGCTTTCTCTCTTGGTGGCCGGCGGCATCTTGTGTGGAGATCTCTTGGTGGCCGATTGCTTGAAGGAGAAGAAGAAGAGAAGGAAGCTCTCTTGTCTAGCATCCCTTGGAGGTTTGTTAGTGGCCAGATCTTGGAAGCCTTGGAAGAAGCTTGAGTGGATTTCATCTTCGAAGATCGTCGCCCACATGACATCCAAGAGAAGGAGAGGAATACAATAGAAGATCAAGAGGTCTATAAGCTACAAAAGATATAACTAGTTATTAGTTTCCGAATCATGACTAGTTCATCTTTTGTATAGATCTTGAAAAACCAAACACAATAGGTTATTGGTTTTAAGTTATCATTTTTGTTATCGATTTTATTGTTCGATTTCATGTTTCAATATTGTGTTTCTATTGAGGTCTCTATAGTTAAACCTAGTTTACTGTAAGAAGTTAAATATCCAATTTCTTTAAAAGGCTTTGTCTAGGAAGTGGTGGATGATCCCATACCCAAGAAGGCATAGTGCCTCGCCATGTTTAACCTAGAAGTCGATCTTTGAAATAGATATTTGATAACTTTTGTAATATGGTTTAACTTAGGAAGATCACATCGGTTAAACTTGGAGTAAAAATATTAAGTATCATTTCCAATCCAAATTTTACTTCTGAAAACAATTTGGATTAATAATGTTAAGCATTGTTTGTAATCCAAATTTAACTTCAGTAGAGCACATGGGTAGCTAGGATAGTTCTATGCTGGTACAAATTTTTGTACAGGGGAACTAGGACGGTATTCCGAGTAGCAACCAACAGTTAAAAACCATAAGCTTTCATTGGTAATCGGTAAGGAAAGGTTGGAGTATGATTTGTCTAACTCTTCTAACCATGTCTCTTCTTTCTCATTAAGTGTTCGCAGAGGGGCAAACGCTTATCAACTTGAGGAGTGGAATTTCCATCCTCATGGGAGGCCACCGGATGAGGAACATGATCCGGCAAGTAATATTGGGAGGAGGCCTCCCAATAAAAATGAGAAATATGTCTGCCCTCCTAGGGCAAGAAAAAGATGAAAGGATCAAGGAGAACGATCGAGCTAAAGACCTTAAACAAGCGCTTCTTGGGAGGCAACCCAAGAGTTCCTTTAGTGTTTTTTCAGTTTTATTTTTTTTATTATTTCATTAGTAGTACTTTTAAATTTGTGTTACTTTTGTTTTCAAGTTGAAATTTTGCTTCCATGAGCTGGCCATGCCTACTTCATGGGCATGGAAGCATTGGAGAATCAGGGAAGGAGTAGAACTATCCTTTGGAGCAAAACAGAGTTCGATCATGTGTCAAACATGGTTGTGTATGACCTACAGAGAAGGAGGATGCATGGGCCATGTCTCTAAGACAAGGCCATGTAAGGACTCCCGAGAAGAAAAACTACTCAGTCGTGTCCCACACACGACCGTGTAAATATACCGAGAAGAAGATGGAAGTGGTCATGCCAATTGGCACGGTCATGCTGACCAACCCGACAAGGAGAGGGTCGGGGTCGTGTAGTTCTTCAAGACATTCATCTCTCCCAAACTCCTCTCTTCTTCAATCTTTCTCGTCAAATCCTCTCAGATCTAGATCTCAAACTCATTATTCTCCACAAATTTCTCAAGATCTGGATTCTAAGAACACTTCTCTCCTCTCCTATCTTCAAGATCCTTAACTCCTAGTCCCAAAGATCTTGTCTTTCAAGATCTATCCTCACAAGAACTTACTTCTCCAACAAAATAGCACCTTTCCTTACTCAAGCTTGACAACATGTCCAATATTTTGAAGAGACTTCACAAAGGAAGCGGTGGATCAAGCGGAGGAAGGGAGCCAACCAAAGAAAAAGGAAAGCAACCAGCAAAGGGCAAGGGAAAGAGGATAGCATGCAATGAAGGTAACGACAATGAATTCAATATTATTTTTAGAAATGAAGATCATAAGTCTAGATTTGAAATTCTTGTCAATAGAAAGATTGTGTGTACATGATATATGGACCCAACTATTTTGGACATGCAAGGAATAAGAGATGATGTAGATTGGATGATTGTGTCCCTTGATTGGAACGATATTATGTATACACATCTACCTACATATCCTCGTGTCATACTGGAGTTTTTGAGTTCACTAGATGTTCACTTTGCTAATGAAGATGATTTTCTTGGCAAAATAACTTTTAGACTTATGAACCAAGAGTTTCAGTGGACATTTAGTGATTTCAATAATTGTTTTGGATTATATACCGGTAACTCTCGTAGGTTTAACTCAAGATTTAATTGGAATCATTTCTGGAATTTGATTACTGGATTAGATCAACCTTATGAGCCCTCTAGAGCTAAAGCTTATCATATGCAAACCCCCATTTTTAGATACTTGCATCGTGTTATGAGTAAACTATTTTTGGTAGAGGGGAAAATGATGGAGTTATAAAGAAAGTAGAACTCTATGCTCTGTGGGCTATGTTACATAAGGTTGACTTTGATTCTGATTTTTATTTTTTACAAACCTTGGTGAGAGCCGGGAGGGCATCCTCGGGATCAATTGTTTTTTGTGGGTTGATTACTCAAATAGCTATAAATTTGGAACTTGATCTAGATGGGTTGGAAGTCATTCATGGCAATGACAAGATTGATATTGATGCATGTCTTGCTATGAAAATGATTTGTCAGGATGAGAATGGTTTTGCTTTCCCTAGGAAGAATGGTTTTCCTTTACCCCTTTCTTATCCTGAACGCACTTCTATCCGCAACCCTGCTAATTGGGTAATCACTGATAGAGATCCTGAGAATGTTCCTTCTATATCCGGAGACACAGAGCCCCAACTTGAGCCCTCATTGTCTGGACATCCGTAGCTTTCCGATCATTCAGAACCTGCTAGGCACTCTTTTTCCTATAGTATGGGTAGTTCCAGATTTGATTTCTCTGATTTTCATGCATCTCTAGACTCGCTTCATGAAAAGAAGGATGCCCAACGAGTAATGTTGGAGGGTCACTTTTCTTTATCAGATGACCAGTTTAGAGAAGTACGGAATCATTTTCAGTTCACGAGGAATTTTCAAGGTCAAGTGGCCGAATTTGTGCAGGACTATGATACTGATCAAGCTAGAATAAGAGAATTTATGCAGGGCATGAGTATTACTAGTCAACAAGTAGATGCCCTCCTTGAGTATCATAGGATCCTGAGTGAGACTCTAGGTTTTCCCAGCTTTCCTATTGGACGTCCACGTAGACCTCCTTTCCCTCATCCACCTCCACCACCATATTGATTTCATCGGGATGATGAAAAGTTTAAGTCTAGGGGGGTGGTTTGTAACCTGAAAATTTTTGCATCTTTTCTGCACTTTCAGTTCATTTTTGTTTTGCATTTGATTTTCTTTGTTTGGATTATTTTTTATAGTCATTTGACTATCTTTTGAAAAAATTGTGGCGTCCCCATTGAAGAAAACATCAATCCTCACTTTTATGCTTACTTGTTCAAAAGCAAAATTGTTAGCATGTTCTCTATCTTGATTCATGATATTGTAAATGATGCTAGTATGTTTAATGTACCTCTTTTCTCTATCTTGAGTAGCATAATGTGAGCTAAGTATCATATAGAAATAAGTTTATGTTTTGACTTAACCTTAAGGATCTTACCGTCACTTCACTTCACTTGAACTTGAATAGCTTATATCATTGAAATAGTCATGATTCATCCTATTTGTTTAGTACTTGGTTTCCATGTGATTTCTCAAACTTCATTTTCGTTACTGGATGAGGCTCGAATCTTGAAAGCTCATTTGGAAAAATCAAAATATCCCAACTTTTGTGCCTATGAACTTATGTGTTTAAGTGTTGCACAATGCAATCACTTAGTGAAAAAAAAAGGTGCATGATGATGAAAAAAAGAGAAAAAAAAGTGTTGAAAAAAAGGGGATATAAAAAATAGTTGTCATGAGTTGAAACTAGCAAGTCACCCCTTTGAGACCGAGTTAGGTTACTGGGGAAATGACTTCTATGGTTCTCCTGATATTGAGTACGCCTTTGAGACCCTAGGTTGATTGAGAAATATAAACCAAGTGTGTGGCAGGTAAGTGTCTATCACCGGAAATATTAGGAACTCAATGGGATGACGACATAACTAGGACAAAGATTGAAACTTGAAGGGGTTTGAGTTACTTATTTGCACCGTGCACAGGAAACTTATGCTTAAGCTATACTTGGGATCATGCTTATTAATGAAACTTTTAGATAGAGTTAGAAAAGTGCATTGAGGATTATGATGCATTATTGAATACATGAATCTTGATTGCAATATTTTTCTTGAGGACAAGCAAAAGTCTAAGTCTGGGGGTGTGATGTGCGTAGATTTTATATACTTGTTTACCATGTTTTGACGCACATTCTTATGTTTTATACATGCTTTATCTATGCACTTTCATGTTCCTTTCTTTGCTTTTAGCATAAATACTTTTCATTGTATGGAAATTTGCTTTTGTGCATTTTATACTTTCAAGAGTCCAATTTGGAGAAGAATTGATGTCTGTGGCTGATTCTACAACCAAACAGAGGAAAAATGACATTGGTAATGAGTGCCACACTGCCTTGCAAAGGGGAATGGCCATGGCTGTGTGGTCATGACAAAGTCGTGTAGCATCAACAGCAAGGGATAATGCCTTGGCCGTGTGAAGTTACACGGTCGTGCCACCTTCTTCAGCCAGCCAGTACACGACCGTGTATGGTTACACGGCCGTGTAGCCTTTCCAATGACAAAGATTGCCCTGGCCGTGTATGATTACATGGCCGTGTAGCCTTTCCAGAGCTGAAGAATGGCATGGTCATGTGTGTCATACGGCTGTGCAACCCTTCTAGAGATAAGAATTGACCAGGCCTTGTGGTTTCACACAGCCATGCAAGCAAGAAGGAATGGAACATGGCACGATCGTGTGAGGATCACATGGTCGTGTGACCTTGGCCGAGAGGAGGAACGCCCTGGCCATGTGGATCTCACACGGCCGTGTCCTGGGCCGTGTGGCGCCCAAATGTCCTCCTCTATATATAAAGCTTCTTCCTCTTTGAAAGGGGGAGGCTCTTCCTTTGGGGAGATCTATTCTTGGGTGAATTTCTAGCATTTGGAAGGAGATTTCTGTCCAAGATTCGACTCCAAGAGCAGAGAATTGGTTCCGAAGATCACTCATCGTATTGAGATAAGCATTCCTTTCTATTCTTCTTGATTTGGATCGGAATGTCCTAGATCTTCTTGTCTTTGATTCTTTCTTTATTCTCTATGGAGTAGATCCTTCATTCTAGGAAGGAGGGAGTATTTGTGATGTAATTTGATGTAAGATTTATGGATTTACTATCTTCTTGATTCAAGGATATTATTATGTTTTGTAACAATCAATCTTGTATGGATTGTTGTGTTTTGTACATAATTACCATTCTTGATTGGTTGTTTGTATTTCTTGTGGAATCTTGTTGAGGAATTCACTGAATTGTATGACTGAGGGGCATCGTGACAGGTCTGCCCCGCTAACGGACTTTTTAGGGGATCACCTTTAGGGGTAAAGCAAGAACATACAAAGAAGTAAGACGGATTGATATGCTTAATTCTATATCTTAAGTGTTTAGTGTATACTAAAAGCCTAGCTTTTGTAAACATTTATTTTGAAATAAAAGAATCACATTGGAAAATATCTACATTTATTTGTTAAATGTAATTGTTCAATTAATTTATATAGTAGATAACATGGTGTATGGTGTCACACACAGAAGATTATGTTATCAGTTCTTTATAAATTATAAACAGTTGCTTACGACTAAGATGGAAAGGAACAAACCATTGGAATAGTCGTAGTGTAATTAGGTATTAGTTTATCTTGACTAATAAATTACACTAGTACACTCTAAGTGTATTGAGTAGGACCATTTTAGGTAAGTTATTTTTATACTGACTTAATAAAACAAATAGACCTTAGTTATTATGGAAGTGTGTGCTCTTAATCTTAATATAATAACAAGCACATATATTTAGTATTTATATCTTTAACTTATCAAAGGGTGAGATTTAGCTTGATAAATCAATAGGCCCGATAAGTTGGAAAATGATATTACTTATAGTGTGTGTTGTTGATTATAGAAGGAAACTCAGTCCTAGTTATCTAGGTTGAGAATGTCCCCAAGAGGAGCTCATAAGGATTGTCATGTTAAACCCTACAGGTGGACTTAGTCCGACATGACAATGAAATTGAGTGGTTCTACTCTCGGAGATAGATATTAATTAAATGAGTTGTCAGTAACTTATTAAATTAATGGGCATTCGTTATCTTAAACACAGGGAGACTAACACACTCATGATAAGAAGGAGCCCATAATATAATTTGGGATTGGTGCGGTAGTGCAACAATAACTCTCTAGTGGAATGAGTTATTGTTGATGAACTTGAGTTGTGTGTTCGGGGCGAACACGGGATACTCAAGCTCATCGGAAGGCCAAAACCATTTCTCCTCTAGGTCCCTGTCGTAGCCTCATTAAAGCCTCAAGTCCATCCAAACAATAGCCCATCTTGGTGTCCAAGAAGGAGGCCGACCCAATGCTTGTTGACCAAGCTAGGGTCGGCCACATCCTCCTCTATGGGGGTCGGCCCTTTTTGCTTGGTGACCAAGCAAGTAGGGGTCGGCCATGTTTAATTCAAATAGGAGGGGTGTTTTGAATTTTTAAAATCTTCTCTTTGTAGAAATCTACAAGTTGTAAATGAGAAATTTTAAATTTATAAAACTTTCCTTATTTGAATTAGGCCACATGGTTTAAAAGAAAGTTTAAAAGTTTTAAAACTTTCCGTTTTTAACCATCCTCATGGTTTTAAGAAAAAAGGAAGAGAAGTTTTAAAATTTAAATTTTTAATTTTTGTAACCATGTTAAAAAAGGAAATTTTTAGAAGAGAAGTTTTAAATTTTAAAACATGGTTTTAATTTTTAAAACTTTCCTTTTTTAACTCCCACTTTAGGATATTGAAAGAGAACTTGTAAAATTTTATAAGAGCATTCCTTCTTTGCTTTTAAAGTTTTTACAAAAGATTTTATTCCTTTCCTATTAGGGTCGGCCACCCTTGCTTGGTACCCAAGCAAGGGGCTGACCAAATCAAACCAATCAAGGTTTGATGATTGATTCAATCAAGAGGAAAGAAAATAAAAAATAAAAGGGGAAAAGGAAAAACAAGATGAAGATTTTAATTTTTCTAAAAAGTCTTATCTTATTTGCCTTGGGCAAGTATTATAAAAGAAGGGGAGGAGAGGTCACATGAGATAACAATTCTTATTCGCTTGGTGGAGTTCCTCTTGGTGGTCGACCCTCTCTCCCTCTCTTTTCCCCTTGCTCTCTTTTGCTCCTTGGTGGTGGTGGTGGCCGAATTCTAGAGGAGGAGGAAGAAGGCTTTGGGTGGTGTTCATCTTGGAGGATCGTCGCCCACACGACGTCCAAGGCGAGGCGAGGAATATGGCAGAAGATCTCGAGGTTATTAGCATACAAAGAGAAGGTATAATTAGCAATTATTTTCCACATCATGCTAGTTATTTTTTCTTTGTAAGAATTCCAAACACAAGAGGCATTAGATTATAGTTTTTCGGATTTGTTTCAAATTTGTGTTTTCTTTGTTTTATTCTTTGAATTTGTGATTCGATTGTTCCTTTTGGTTAAACCTAGAGTTATATAAGGAAATTAAATATTAGCTTTCCTTAAAAGGCTTTGCCTAGGCGGTGGTGGATGCTCCCATACCTAAGAAGGCCATGTGCCTCGTCATGCAGTCCTAGAAGCCAATTTTGAAAATTAATATTTAATGAAATTTATAACATAGGTGGATTTGAATCAATAGTGTTAAGTTCCGCTTGCGATTCAAATCTAAACCATTAAGAACAGATAAGTTAAATTTGGAATCAATGATGTTAAGTTTCGTCTGTGATTCCTAATTTACTTCTAAAGAACACAATAGGTTATTTAGGAAAGGTTCGACATTTGTACAAAATTTTTATACAGTGGAACCGGTACTATCTTCCTAAGGCTAACCAACAATTGGTATCAGAGCTAGGGTTTGCCTCTGTGTGTTTTGGTTTTTAAATTAATTATGCACATGTCATACATAATTTAGGCAGGATAATAGTAGGATGTGCTAACTTTGTGGTTGCATGCTCCAACTATTATGGCATATAGATATTGTGTGTGATTGGACCCTTGGACATGTCAAGGGCATTATTTTGTGTGTGCATGATTATATGTATTAAATACAGCAAGAGCTGTATTAGTTTTAGAATTTTACTTTTTTGTTCGATCTAGAATATATGTACATTCCTTTATGGAATATAGGATCGATATATATGTAAAATTCTATTTTTGTCGCGGATCGTATCTTTGTGAGGCGTGGTGTTATTGGGGGACCAGAGGTGCAGCAGAATAAAAAGCAAGATAGATGCGACAACTCGACGGTGGGAGAGGGATTTTTAAATAAATTCCACGGTCTCCATTACTGGTTTGTAAGTGATGCAACAAGCTTGCGTGTTGACTTTAAGTGCCTCCCTCCACAACGGATGGGTTTGTTGCGGATCACTAGATCAAACTTCCTTTATGGATGGTTATAGGAAATTATTTAGGAGCGTGTGATCTTCTCCAACTGAAGGGGCACAATCCTATTTAATGGACTAAGTATCAAGTAATGGTATACACATAGATGCATTCAATAGTATCCTCCCCAACGGAGTCACTGCTATTGTTTTGCGTGACCAAAGTAAAACCAACTATTAATTTTATTTGTCATAAAGTTAGGATGACAAGATAATAAAATTATTGAGTTACACCCTCCTCTTACAAATGTTGAATTTGTATACATCCACACTAACGTGGCATGCAATATTCACGGTGATTTGAGGTGTCGGTTAATTTAAAATAGTTGTGTTTGAGGAATCAATATTATTCTAAATTTAGAGTCTTGACCAAAGTTTATTTTTTGTGATTCTTAGGATGACTTTCAACCCACTGGCCATTATTCTGAAAGAGAATAGACTTACTGGTCTTAACTATATAGATTGGAAAAGAAACCTAGATATTGTCTTAACTGCTGAAAGCTATAAGTTTGTACTGTCAGAGGTATGCCCAGATACACCTAATGGTGACTCTACCTCAGAGGAGATTGAGTATCATAAGAAATGGGTAAAAGTAGATGAGATGGCGCGGTGTTATATTTTGGCTTCAATGTCAAATGTATTGCAACATCAGCATTAAGATTTACCAACTGCTTATGATATAATGAACAATCTCAAAAAACTCTTTGGGCACCAGAGTCGGACTACTAGGCAAGAGGCAATGAGAAAGTTAATGACAACCACCATGTCTGAGGGGACACCCGTAAGGGATCATATCCTCAAAATGATCGCTTATCTGAACGAAATACAAGTCCTTGGAGGAGAAATTGATGGGGAAACCCAGGTCGATATAATTCTCCAAACGCTACCCAGAAGTTTTGAGCAGTTCCGCCTGAACTATAACATGAATAAAAGGGAGTATACGTTGGCGGAACTTCTTATAGAACTACAGGCAGCAGAAGGAATATTTCGTCACAGTTCTCAGATTCACTATGCTGAAAATGGTTCTACTTCTAAGTCGAAAGGCAAGAAGAAGAAGAAACAGGTCTTTTCAGTGAAGAAGGTGAATAAACCTTAGGGTACAGGACAAAAAGCTGGAATGAAGAAGCCGAAGGGCAAGTGCTTCATCTGTAAGTAGACAGGACATTGGAAGGCAGACTGTCCTCATAGGAATCAGAACAATAAAGGTATATCTCATGCTCTAGTAGTTGAAACATGTTTATAGGTGTTATCTACCAGCACCTGGTGTGTAGATACGGGAGCCACTGATCATGTCTGGAATTCTTTGCAGGGGTTCCAAGAAACCCGACGACTATTTGAAGGAGAGATAACCGTCTACATGGGCAATGCTACTAAGGTGGCGACTGTTGTAGTGGGAGACGTCTACTTATCTTTTGTTAGAAATAGAAGTTTGATTTTAAGAAATTGTCTTTATGTACCCAGTTTTAGAAAGAATCTAATTTCAGTTTCTAAATTGTATTTGGATGGATAGTCTATTTCTTTTAGTAACAATGTGGTTATAAAGAGAAATAGGGTTATTATCTGTTGTGGTGCATTGGTTGGCAATTTATATACTTTAAATCTAATTTCTTCCACAAAACAACAAATGGAAATTAATAACACATCTTCTAACTCTAATAAGACAAAAGAACCTTCGAAAATGAATCAAACGTATCTTTGGCATCTAAGGCTTGGTCATATTAACTTAAGTAGGATTCAAAGGCTCATAGCTGATGGACTCTTGGGTTCATTAAAGTTGGAAAATTTTTCAACCTGTGAATCTTGCTTGGAAGGTAAAATGACTAAGAGACCTTTTAAGGCCAAGGGGTATAGAGCCAAAGATGCGTTAGAACTGGTTCATTCTGATTTGTGTGGTCCTATGTCTATCCAGGCAAGAGGTGGTTATGAATATTCTGTCTCCTTTATAGACGATTATTCAAGATACGGATACATTTACTTGATGCGCCGTAAGTTTGAATGCTTTGATAAGTTCAAAGAATATAGGGCTGATGTGGAGAAACGTCTTGGTAAAAGTATCAAGACACTACGGTCTAATTGTGGTGGCGAATACCTCTTTAGAGAGTTTAGGAATTATTTATCAGAAGCCGGGATTCAATCCCAATTATCTACACTTAGTACACCCCAACAGAATGGTGTAGCAGAACGAAGGAATAGGACTCTTATGGAAATGGTTAGATCGATGATGAGTTATTCAGAATTACCAAATTCATTTTGGGGATATGCTTTAGAAACAGCAGTGTACATTCTGAATATGGTACCTTCTAAAACAGTTCCTTCTACTCCCATGGAATTATGGAATGGGCGTAAGCCTAGTCTGAATCATATCCGGATATGGGGTAGTTCAGCACATGTGCTAAAGGGAGATACTGACAAGTTGGAATCACGTACAGAAGTTTGTCTGTTTGTGGGATATCCTAAGGGAACGAAAGGTGGTTTATTTTATAATCCTAAAAATCAGAAGATCATTGTTAGGACCAATGCTCGATTTTTAGAAGATGATTATGTAATAAACCATAAGCCCATGAGTAAAATTATTCTAGAAGAAATAAGAGAGGACACGTCTACTTTAGTACCAACAGTACAAGATGAAGTACCACAAGAGACTGCAACACATGTCACACATGATACACAACCAGAGGCAGTGCCTCGTCGTAGTGGGAGAGTTGTAAGGCAACCTGAAAGATTCATGTTTTTGGGAGAGTCTTTAGACTTAATCCCGGGTAAACATGAACCTGATCTCCGGACATATGACGAAGCACTCCAAGATATAGGTGCAGCATCTTGGCAAAAATCAATGAATTTTGAAATAGAATCTATGTATTCTAATAAGGTCTGGGAGCTTGTAGAACCACCAGATGGTGTAAAAGTTGTTGTGTACGAGTGGATCTACAAAAGGAAAAGAGGGACAGATGGGAAAGCAGAAACCTTCAAAGCAAGGCTTATTGCGAAAGGGTAAACTTAGAAAGAGGGAATCGATTATGAGGAGACCTTTTCATCGGTAGCCATGCTTAAGTCTATCCGGATACTCTTATCCATTGCCACTCATATGAATTATGAGATTTGGCAAATGGATGTCAAGATAGCTTTCCTTAATGGAAGTCTTGAAGAAAACATCCATATGAAGCAACCAGAAGGGTTTATTGAAAAAGGCAAAGAGCATATTGTATGTAAGCTCAATCGGTCCATTTATGGATTGAAGCAAGCTTCAAGATCTTAGAACATCTGATTTAATGAATTAATCCAGTCATATGGATTTATTCAGTGTCCGGATGAGTCTTGTGTATACAAGAAGTGTAACGGAAACATGATGGTATTTCTTGTACTATACGTAGATGATATTTTGTTAATTGGCAAAAATGTCAAAGTATTGTCGGATGTAAGGGTATGGTTGTCCGAACAATTCGATATGAAGGACTTAGGAGAATGTGCATACATCCTTGGGATCAAAGTCATAAGGGATCGCAAGAAAAGGATGTTGTGCCTATCTCAAGCTTTATATATAGATACAATCCTTGCTCGTTTTAGCATGCAAAACCCCAAAAATGGTTTCTTACCTTTTAGGTATGGAGTATCCTTATCTAAAGAGATGTCTCCGAAGACATCAAAAGAGATAGAGGACATGAAGGCGGTTCCTTATGCTTCGGCTGTGGGAAGCCTAATGTATGCAATACTGTGTACGAGACTTGATATCTGTTTTGTCGTGGGCATGGTTAGAAGATATCAGTGTAACCCTGGACAACGACATTGGAGTACTATAAAGCATATATTGAAGTACCTAAGAAGGACTAGAGATTATATGCTAGTTTACCAAGCAGACGATTTGCTCCCTGCGGGTTACACGGATTCGGATTCCCAATCAGATAGGGACAACAGTAAGTCTACATCAGGCTATGTGTTTACTTTAGGAGGTGGAGCCATTGCATGGAGGAGTGTTAAGCAGAAATACGTTTCAGACTCAACTATGGAAACTAAGTATGTGGCAGCCTCTGAGGCAGCCAAAGAAGTTGTATGGCTCAGGAACTTTCTAATGGACTTAGATGTGATTCCTAGTTTGCCCTAAATCATCACAATTTATTGTGATAATAGCGGTACAGTTGCAAACTCGAAGGAACCACGAGCCCATAAGGCTAGTAAACATATAGAGCGCAAGTACCACCTGATACGAGACATTGTCAAGCGAGGAGAAGTTATCATTGCCAAGATTGCATTAGCGGATAACCTGGCAGATCCTTTCACTAAGGCCCTTCTGATGAAAGCTTTTGATCAGCATATGGAGGGGATGGGAATCAGATGTATGGTAATAGATATGGCAACTTAGCATTTTAGTATAAGTGGGAGATTGTTAGAGTGTATACTAAAGCCTAGCTTTTGTAAACGTTTATTTTAAAATAAAAGAATCACATTGGTCAATATCTACATTTATTTGTTAAATGTGTTGGTCCCTTTGGAGGCCGGCAAGAGGGGAGGGGTGAATTACCCTACAAAATAAAACCAAAAAACCTTCTCGGATATTCAACTAACTTAAAAGAACTTGTAATTAAAAAGGCAGAGAATAATTAAAACAGAAAATAGACACAGAGGAATTACTTGGTTAGCAATCAGAGGATTGCTAATCCAAGGCAAAGAAGGCGCACTAATTGATTCTCCTCTGGGCGGAGTAGCCTCTTACAACAATGAAAGCACAGAAAGAAATAACACAAATGAAAGCACTGGATTACAAGTAGTTGTTCTTGATTAATAATTGCTTCTGGACCAAGGCTATATTTATAGTCTTGGTCCGGGCGCTTGGAAGGGTTCCGGGCGCCCTAGGGGGGATAAATTTTATCCCCCAACGGTCGAATCGAGTCAAAACTCGATCCTGTTGAAAAGTCGATTCCGGGCGCCCCGGTCGGTTCCGAGCGCCCGGAGCCCTAAGGTCAACTTAAATTGACTTTTCGACTCCGGTTCAGCACGTCTCGATACTGCCATGTTTAGTGTCATGCATCATCTCTCATGATTACATGTTGTGCGATAGTCTACTCTATTATTGTCGAGCACATTGCCAGTTACATGTATCCGTACACACCACCACTCATGGGTTAGTGGTATATCAGACAGGTGTGTGGCAGTTCTGCTGTTTGGCTCCGTTGGTCCGGTGACTCAGCGTCGTAGCCGGCAGACGGTTCTGCTCTGTTTCGCTCCGCTGGTTTAGTGTAGCAGCGTGGTAGCCGGTAGGCGGTTGGACTCTGTTTGGCTCCGTTGGTCCGCTCATGGGTAGTGTGACGCAGCGTGGTAGCCAGCAGAGATTCCTCCCCGTCATCGTGTACAGGGAGATGAGAGCATTGAGCTCCCCCATTTATGATTTGGGGTAGGAGGATAGGTGTACTCCGACAGCATCTTGCCCACTCGGTCACTCATCAGGAGCAGTGATGGCAGAGTGCACGGTTGTCACAGCCCTACCCACTCGGTCTCACCATTGTGTGTGAGATGGCTGACTGGCGTCAGAGGTGACCATGACATTTGCATCATATGCATGATGCATTTATTGCTTGTGTTTGTTGCATTTACTTGCTACATTTATATGGATGCATATGATTGACATGCATACAGGATTTATGACACTTTCGGTCTGACGACCCTGTTGTACTCATACCCTGGTCCTGATTAGTACAATTTTCTCCTGCTTGTTTCAGTAGCATTTATCCTTCTTGTATCAAGAGACTGTACGCATGATTAGTACTGGTTGTTATTTTCTTTATTATGCATATCAGTTGTTACCCGCTGAGTGTTGGACTCATACCCTCCTCCGTTGCTATTTTTAGGTTGATGCTGTCCCGAGAGTTCCAGTCGCTAGTCCCCTGAAGATCCAAAGTTATTTAGTCTTTTGTTATGTTTCTTATTGCATTATCTGGACTTGTATTAGTTTACCTTATGAATATTGTCGATGAGTTTTATTTGGATTTGTTTTGCTACATGCCTGCCTGGATGGCAGAAGAGGTAAGTTCATTGTGATTTGTGTTTTATGAGTGTAGTTGAATAGGATATCGGTTTTATGGTTTATGAGTGTAGTTGAGTAGGGTTGATTTTTAGTCTTCTTATTACTATTCTAGTTTGTCAACTATTATACTGCGTGGATGACTCTGTGTTATATTTTTATTACTGTTATTGTTCCGGCCGTGTTAGCCGAGGTATATGTGGCCCAGAGGGCATTGTAGAAAAGTTTTAGATTGTCACTCGTACAGGGGAGGTGTTGCCGAAATTTCTTTGAACAGGGACTCCCCCGGGGTGTAACAATTTATTTGGTATCAGAGCCCAAGTTGGCGATACTTGTTTTGATTTTTGTGTTACGGATTTCTGAGATTTATCTGATACCAATTTATTGGTATCAGAGTGGGTTATGATACCTGCTTTTGGTGTTCTGAATATTTGGGTAGCCCAAGTTTGCGAGTCAAACTGGGAACTTATTTCAGATTAGCATGGATTTCCTTTATGTTTATGTTTCGGACTTCCGTTTCGGATTTATATGGATTTTCGGTTATTTTCTTGTACGGGAGTCTGATGAAAAAGGGGACTGGACAGCGACGGAACATCTCCAGATATCTGTTATATATAACTTAACAGATATGAGGTGATCTACACGTATTGCTGCGAGACGTGGTGCTAGACGGCCACGTACAAGAACCTTGGGATCTCTGGACTTGCTAGAGATGCCTACTGGGGTTGAGCCTGTCAGTCAGGGACAGACTCAGGATACTGCGGGCGCGTCGGGCTCTCAGATCCCGATGGCTCCTTTAGAGGTACCTACCTCGGATGTACTGACTGTACCCACGCCTACCATATTTACGGTACCACCAGGGGTACTACCGGCATACCCCGCACCTGCTCCGGCCCAGCTTACGGCGTACCCGGCACCACCGCCACCTGGACCTACCGGGTACCCGACACTAGTGGCACCTGTGCCCCCAGTACCTACTGTATACCCCGCAGCACCTGCACCAGCGATACTGGTTGCTCCACATCCGGTACCACTACCTACCGTACATCCATCCGCGACCACCTATGCTGACCTTGTAGTGCCACCGGCGGCATATGCTCCAGTTTATACAGCAGCACCGGGAGTACCCCCCCCCCCTCCGGTCTATTCAGCGGTATCACCTGTAACACCAGCTCTAGTGGTTCCGCCAGTTCAGGCAGCCGTTCCGACACATCTCACTAGCATTGTCGCGGCACGAGCTCGGATCCTACCATTATCAGAGTCGATGAAGAGTCGATTTACACTCTTCCGAGGAGACCTTGATCCGAGTGTGGCCCTGTCATGGATAGAGACTATGGAGCACACTTTCTTCTATATGGCTTGCTCCGAGTGGGAGAAAGCAGAGCTAGCTGCTTTTCACTTACGGGACAAGGCCGACACTTGGTGGGTTACTCAACGTTCCATCATCAGCGAGCAGAACATCACTTGGGCCAGATTCAGAGAGGCTTTTGAGAGCCGCTTCTTTCCACGAGCTTATCAGATGGCTCGCCGGCATGACTTCCTGAGTCTACAACAGAACAACTAATCGGTGACAGAGTATAATGCAGAGTTTGACAGATTGGCCAGATTTTGTCCAGAGCTAGTTGCTGAGGACAATTCACGTATGCAGCAGTTCATTCAGGGGCTGGATGGACATTTGCAAGTAAGGATTGCCGGTCTTGGTTGCGCATCTTATTTGGAGACATTAGACAGATCCCTCATGATTGAGTCAGCTCAGCAGAGAGCGTTTCCGAACAGAAAAAGGAAGCTGCCTGGTCAGACGTCTGGACAGATCCAGCAGCCACAGGCTACACAGCAGCAGAGCGGTCACAGTTGGCCAGGTCAGGGTACTTCTGGGTATTTCGTAGGCCTTAGAAGTTAGGGCAGCCTTCCTCAAGACGTTTCCGGTCTCCACAGTAGAACCAGAAGCAACCCACTAGCGACATTCGCTGTTTCATATGAGGGTCCAGAGATCACATCACCCCAGCCTGCTCTCTGGGACAATCAGTTTGCTTTCATTGCAAACTGCCTGGGCACCAGAGCCGAGATTGTCCGTAGAAGACTCAGCCTATGACTTAAGGAGGGTCTAGTCATGGAGGACAGTTCAGTCAGTCTGGAACTTATCGAGGAGGGCGAAGAGCCCAACCTTCGCATGGCTAGTAGCGGATTGCTCCCCTTGCAGTAGCTACATTTGGCATGCTCGAACAGGAGTACCCAGTACTCCCATAGTACCCCACAGCTCCATTTCGGGACCTCATTATCTGACTAAGGGGCAGTATCAGCTGCAGCCCTAGCCACAAGCTCAGTATCAGACGTAGTCTCAGCCATCGGTACAGTATCAGTCGCCGCCCTCTCAGACTTCTCTGGCACAGTATCCAGTACCGCCTCAGTGGCAGGCTCCTGCCCAGACGCAGCAGTCGCAGGCAGCATTACCACCTCTTCCTCCGCCAGAGACTGGGCGTATTCATGCGCTCACCAGAGAGGATGCGCAGCGAGCCAATGGATCCGTTTTCTGCGGTACGATTTCTATTTATGCATTATTTGCTGATATGTTGATAGATACTGGTAGCTCGCATTCATTTATATCCTGTACCTTTATGCGGGAGATTGGTAGATTACCCACTATTAGACTGCAGCGACTGACCGTCTCTCTACCGTCCGGTGATACATTGGATGTCACCCAGGAGGTCAGAGGTTGCCCGTTATATTTTGGCAACATGATACTTACGGTAGATCTCTTAGTATTGGAAATGGTCGATTTTGATATTATTCTTGGCATGGACTGTTTGTCAGCATGTCATGCCACTGTTGATTGCCAGACGAGGGTGGTCACATTCCGACCTCCGAACCAACCCTCGTGGGATTTCACTGGCATCAGAGATGACGGCATATCAATCATTTCAGCGATTCAGGATCAGAAGCTACTGTCGCATGGATGTCAGGGTTTTCTGCTATCTTTGATTAGTTCTGACGACAGCAGTAGTTCGCAGCTCTCCGATGTGTCAGTAGTCCGAGAGTACCCAGATATATTTCCAGAGGAGCTACCAAGTTTGCCTCCCAGAAGGCAAGTGGAGTTTGCTATTGAGCTGACTCTGGGGACCGCACTGGCATCGAAAGCTCCTTATCATATGGCACCAAAAGAGTTGAACGAGATGAAGGTTCAACTCCAGGAGCTTTTGGATAGGGGATTTATTCTCCCTAGTGTTTCTCCATGGGGTTCTTCAGTATTGTTTGTCAAGAAGAAGGATGGTACATTGAGATTATGCATTGACTATAGACAGTTGAATGCGGTGACCGTCAGAAATAAGTACCCCTTACCACAGATCGAGGATTTGTTTGATCAGCTCAGAGGTACATCAGTGTATTCTAAGATTGATCTGCGATCCGGGTATCATTAGCTAAGAGTCAGAAAATTTGATATTCAGAAGACAGCTTTCCGTTCCAGATACGGTCATTATGAGTTTTTGGTAATGCCATTTGGGCTTACCAATGCTCCAGCGGTATTTATGGATCTGATGAACCGCGTCTTTCTGGAGTATCTTGATCAATTTGTTATCATTTTCATCGATGACATATTAGTTTACTCGCGTTCCGAGGAGGAACATGCACAGCATCTTCGCACAATCTTGGAGACTCTTCGACGACATCAGCTGTACGCGAAGTTCAGCAAGTGTGCATTCTGGTTATCCTCAGTCGATTTTCTGGGACATGTGGTCTTGAGCAGAGGTATTTCAGTAGTCCCTCAGAAGATCGAGGCTATCACTAGTTGGGAACAACCGAAATCAGTATAGAAGATCCGTAGTTTTCTGGGACTAGCAGGATATTACAGACGGTTCGTCGAGGGTTTCTCCCGGATTTCTATGCCACTGACACGCCTTACCTGGAAAGGTGTGAAGTTTTCGTGGTCCGAGGATTGCGAGACCATCTTCCAGGAGCTGAAGCGGAGATTTGTGTCGGCTCCAGTTTTGGTTTTACCTTCTGGAGAGGATGGATTTGTACTCTACACTGACCCGTCTCTTCAGGGTTTGGGCGCTGTTCTGATGCAACATGGCAGGGTAGTCTCCTATGCTTCTCGACCGTTGAAGGAGAATGAGAAGAACTACCCAGTTCATGATTTGGAGTTAGCTGCCATCATCTTTGCTCTGAAACTTTGGCGGCATCATTTGTATGACATTACATTTGAGATTCTCACTGATCATAAGAGTCTCAAATATATTTTCACCCAGAAGGAGCTTAATCTCCAACAGAGGAGATGGATGGAGTTCCTGAAGGATTACGATTGTACCATTAGCTACCACCCGGGGAAAGCTAATGTGGTTGCCGATGCACTCAGCAGGAAGTCCAGAGGGACTTTGGCTTGCCACCGAGTTTCAGTTACAGACTTGGTTCAGGGTTTCTCCGAGTTAGACCTTGAGGAGCAGGGACAGACAGAGCAGGGTATTCTTGTTACCATGGTTGCTCAGTCATCGATCAGGACGAGGATCCGAGAGGCCCAGGCTAGTGATAAGCATTTGCAGCTCATTGGCAGTCAGATAGCTTCCGGGCAGTAGATCGATCTCACACGAGATAAGGAGGGTATTATATACTTCCGAGGTAGATTATGCGTACCTCAGTCTCATCCGGTCTTACAGGAGCTACTTCAGGAGGCTCATCACTCTCGATTTACGATCCACCCAGGTGGGACCCGCATGTATCGAGATTTGAGGCGTTCTTACTGGTGGAACGGTATGAAGAAAGACATCGCGGAATTTTTAGCTAGATGTCTTGTCTGTCAGCAGGTGTAGGCTGAGCATCAGAGACCTGCCGGTTTACTTCAGCGGATTCCTATTCCCGAGTGGAAATGGGAACATATTACCATGGACTTTGTGGTGGGTTTACCGAGGACACGACGAGGTCATGACGCGATTTGGGTAGTCGTTGATCGATTAACCAAATCCGTGTACTTTTTAGCGATCCAGAGGACAGATTCCCTGGATCGATTAGCAGATCTATATTGCCGAGAGATCGTCAGATTACATGGTGCCCCTTTGACTATTCTTTCGGACAGAGACCCCTGGTTCATGTCTCGTTTCTAACAGAGTCTGCAGCAGGCCTTGGGCACTCAGCTCCATTTCAGTACAGCTTTCCATCCGCAAACAGATGGACAGTCAGAGCGGACCATTCAGACTCTAGAGGACTCGCTGAGATCGTGTGTATTGGATTTCGGAGGCAGTTGGGAGGACCATCTGCCATTGGTAGAGTTCGCCTACAACAGCAGCTTTCATTCGGCTATCCAGATGGCACCGTTTGAAGCGTTGTATGGTAGGCCTTGCCGGACACCCACCCTCTAGATGAGGTTGGGGAGGCCCAGCTGTTGGGACCTCATAGAGCTCAGCAGGAGGCAGAGTTGGTCTGTACTATCAGACGGAGGATGTCAGAGGCGCAGGTTCGCCAGAAGAGTTATGCTGATCGGAGATGCAGACCTTTGGAGTTCTCTACAGGCGACCATGTATTTCTACAAGTTTCACCCACGAAAGGGGTGAAGAGATTTGGCCTCAGAGGTAAGCTAGCTCTGCGATACATTGGCCCTTTCCAGATCCTAGAGAGGATTGGAGCAGTAGCTTATCGGCTGGCACTACCACCGTCCCTGGCAGGCGTGCACGATGTATTCCACGTATCTATGCTGAGGAGATACGTACCCGACCCGACACATGTGCTGATAGATATCCCAGTTCCCGTTCAGCCTGACGTCACTTATGAGGAGATTCTGGTACGGATTCTAGACCGAAAAGAGCGTCAGTTGCGGAACAAGACTATCCGACTGGTTAAAGTCGGATGGCAGCATCATTTGGACGAGGAGGCTACTTGGGAGCTCGAGGATACTATCCGAGCTCGATATCCCCATCTTTTCACTTGAGGTATGTGAGTTATTTTCCATTCAGCATTTATACTTTCTATCTGTTGTTAGTACTTGCTGATGGTAGATATCGAAATTTGGGGACCAAAGTTTTATTAGTGGAGGAGAATGTAAAATATTGGAAAAAGGCGAATAGTAATAAGGGAATTTTTTGAAATTTTTCGGGAATTTCTCGGAGCTCGTATAGACGAGCTTACGGGGATAAAAACGAAGCCCGGGAAAGCCTGTTTAGGCTACCCCATTTAACGAGGAAATGTTTTATTATTTATATTTCCTCTTCTTTTTCTTTATTTCTTTTATTTTCTTTGTTTCCCTTTCTCTACCGAACCCGCTCGCCCGACACCATCTCCACCGTGCCCTAACCGACGCCGCTCGACGGTTTCTTCCCCACCAGTGTACAAAAACTCGAGCAACACTTCTTCTCCAATCCTTCTTCTTCTTCTTCCCTATTGCGCCGCCCCTCACTGTGCCCTAATTTCTGGTCTCACTATCTCCTCCACCCGAAGCCACTGCTGCTCATTCTCTTCCCCAAGCACCGACGACGATCTGCCACCGCCAACCCACTGTCGCCCACCCGCTGTAACACTTGAGCCACCTCCGGTCGAGCACTTCTCCCGATCCCTTAGTCCTCCACACGACGACGCCGCCCGTTTCCCCTCACTTCCTCGACCACCACCGCACGGAAGCATCCCGGAAAAGCCCCCTCACTAGTCTCTCTTGATCTGCCCTTTTTGTGCCCTAGTTCTTTACTGCTGAGCCTCTCCCTCTTCGTGAGTTGCTGCCGCACCATCAAAGGATCTCAGCCCTAGATCACCGGCGTCGAGTTGGGGCTCAGAGCAAAGAGGTAGGGTTGCTGCCCTAATTGGTGAATCGGGTACTTGATCCTTATGTGGTGTTGACCTCTTGCTTTCTTTGTGATTCGGTTGATTCCAGTGAAGTGAGATTCTGTGATGGTGAGGTGAGTCCATCAGAGAGGCTACTTTGCTGTTGGGTTTTCTTGGATCCGGCAGTCACTCTTTCCAGGACCAGCACGACTTTAAAGTGAGGTAAGGAGTAGGGTTACAGATTTTTGGCTGAGGCAATTCCTGTTGATTACTACACAAGTTCATAATAGGATAGGGGCGTTAATTCTGACAGGGGTTAGCGGCTGTATCGAGATCCTTCACCGAGTTGTTGTAGATCTCGATTAGGGTAAGATGTGTATAGAATTGGATTAGAATTGAATTTAATCCATTGCTTTGTTTTGTTACATGGGATCAATTCCATTTTAAGGAAGAATAAGATTATTAAATAGGTTTGGAGATTTTTATTTAGCTATATAGCTAAATACATTATCTGTTTGATATCACAGGATTTTGACGCGAGACGAGTATCTCGATTACTGGTTCGGACTTTTCTATTAGAGGCAGGTACTTTGACTTTATGTCATTTGATATGCATAGTAATGTCTTTAACAAATAGCAACGATTATGTTTTTTTATCTGCTTCGGTTGATCACTACATGATCTGTTACATGCTTGTTTGTTTATTTGTTATGCACATCATGTTAGTAATTATCTGATTATACATGCTTATAAGGGTAGTGACACTTTCATGTTATAAATTATGTTCAGGACCTAGGGTTTTTGGTACCTGATCTGTATACATTTGATTTGATTCATTATCCTATGGTACACATTTTATATTTACATATGGATATTGTTATGCTGTTCAGGATATTGCCATGTTTAGTGTCATGCATCATCTTGCATGATTGCATGCTGTGTGATAGTCTGCTCCATTATTGTTGAGCACATCGCCAGTTACATGTATGTGTACACACCACCACTCATGGATTAGTGGTATATCAGACAGGTGTGTGGCAGTTCTGCTGTTTGGCTCCGTTGGTCTGGTGACTCAACATGGTAGCCGACAGACGGTTCTGCTCTGTTTCGCTCCGCTGGTTTAGTGTAGCAGTGTGGTAGCCGGCAGGCGGTTGGACTCTGTTTGGCTCCGTTGGTCCGCTCATGGGTAGTGTGACGCAGCGTGGTAGCCGGCAGAGATTCCTCCCCATCATCGTGTACCGGGAGATGAGAGCATTGAGCTCCCCTATTTATGATTTGGGGTAGGAGGATAGGTGTACTCCAACAACATCCCATCCACTCAGTCACTCATCAGGAGTAGTGATGGCAGAGTGCACGGTTGTCACAACCCTACCCTCTCGGTCTCACCATTGTGTGTGAGATGGCTGACTGACATCAGGGGTGACCATGACATTTGCATCATATGCATGAAGCATTTATTACTTGTGTTTGTTGCATTTACTTGCTGCATTTATATGGATACATATGATTGACATGCATACTGGATTTATGACACTTTCGGTCTGACGACCCTATTGTACTCAGAACCTGGTCCTGGTTAGTACAGTTTTCTCCTGCTTGTTTCAATTGCATTTATCCTTCTTGTATCAGGAGACTGTACGCATGATTAGTGTTGGTTGTTATTTTCTTTATTATGCATATCAGTTGTTACCCGCTGAGTGTTGGACTCACACCCTCCTCCGTTGCTATTTTCAGGTTGATGCTGTCCAGAGAGTTCCAGTCGCTAGTCCCCTGAAGATCTAGAGTTATTTAGTCTTTTGTTATGTTTTATATTGCACTGTCTGGACTTGTATTAGTTTACCTTATGGATATTGTCGATGAGTTTTATTTGGATTTGTTTTGCTTCATGCCTGCCTGGATGGCAGCAGAGGTAAGTTCGTTGTGATTTATGTTTTATGAGTGTAGTTGAATAGGATATCGGTTTTGTGCTTTATGAGTGTAGTTGAGTAGGGTTGTTTTTGAGTCTTCTTATTACTATTCTAGTTTGTCAACTATTATACTGCTTGGATGAATTTGTGTTATATTTTTATTACTGTTATTGTTCCGGCCATGTTGACCGAGGTATATATGGCCCAGAGGGCATTGTAGAAAAGTTTTAGATTGTCACCCGTACAGGGGAGGTGCTGTCGAAATTTCTTCGGACAGGGACTCCCCCGGGGCGTGACAATGGCCCCTTGGCCCCTTGGGCGGCCCAACTGGCGGCCCAACCTTGATCCCTTGAACGGCCACAATGGTGGCCCAACTGGCGACCCCTTATGTCGTCAACCGACGACTCTTCGACCGTGTCGTTATTCACAAGGACTTCCCACCCCTGGACAGTGGATTTTTGTCTTCCCTATGATTCAAACTCTAGATCTCCATGTTAAATACTAGAATTTATGAATCCTGGTAGCCAAGTGAGTGGCGCTCACTTGGCTACCAGAATTCATAAACTCTAGTATTTAACCTGGAGATCTAGAGTTCGAATCCTGGGGAAGGCAAAAATCCCCTGGCCAGGGGTGGGAAGTCCTTGTGAGTAACGGTACGGCCGAAGGGTCGTCGGTTGACGACATAAGGGGTCGCCAGTTGGGCTACCATTGTGGCCGCCCAAGGGACCAAGGTTGGGCCGCCAGTTGGGCCGCCCAAGGGGCCGAGGGGCCGGGTCGTTACAACACTAGTACACTCTAAGTGTATTGAGTAGAACCAATTTAGGTAAGTTCTTTTTATACTGACTTAATAAAAAAACTAGACCTTAGTTATTATGGAAGTGTATGCTCTTAATCCTAATATAATAACAAGCATATATATTTAGTATTTATTTCTTTAACTTATCAAAGGGTGAGATTTAGTTTGATAAATCAATAGGCCCGATAAGTTAGGAAATGATATTACTTATAGTGTGTGTTGTTGATTATAGAAGGAAATTGTGTCCTAGTTATCTAGGTTGAGAATGTCCCCAAGAGGAGCTCATAACGATTGTCATGTTAAACCCTGCAGGTGGACTTAGTCCGACATGACAATGAAGTTGAGTGGTACTACTTTCGGAGATAGATATTAATTAAATGAGTTGTCAGTAATTCTTTAAATTAATGGGCATTCGTTATCTTAAACATAGGGAGACTAACACACTCATGATAAGAAGGAGCCCATAATGTAATTTGGGATTGGTGCGGTAGTGCAACAATAACTCTCTAGTGGAATGAGTTATTTTTGATGAACTTGAGTTGTGTGTTCGGGGCGAACACGGGATACTCAAGCTCATCGGAAGGTCAAAACCAATTTCTCCTCTAGGTCCTTGTCATAGCCTCATTAAAGCCTCAAGTCCATCCAAATAATAGCCTATCTTGGTGTCCAAGAAGGAGGCCGGCCCAATGCTTGATGACCAAGCAAGGGCCGGCCACATCCTCCTCTATGGGGGCCGGCCCTTTTTTCTTGGTGACCAAGCAAGTAGGGGTCGGCCATGATTAATTCAAATAGGAGGGGTGTTTTGAATTTTTAAAATCTTCTCTTTGTAGAAATCTACAAGTTGTAAAAGAGAGATTTTAAATTTATAAAACTTTCCTTATTTGAATTAGGTCACATGGTTTAAAAGAAAGTTTAAAAGTTTTAAAACTTTCCTTTTTTAACCATCCTCATGGTTTTAAGAAAAAAGGAAGAGAAGTTTTAAAATTTAAATTTTTAATTTTTGTAACCATGTTAAAAAAGGAAATTTTTAGAAGAGAAGTTTTAAATTTTAAAACATGGTTTTAATTTTTAAAACTTTCCTTTTTTAACTCCAACTTTAGGATATTGAAAGAGAGCTTGTAAAATTTTATAAGAGCATTCCTTCTTTGCTTTTAAAATTTTTACAAAAGATTTTATTCCTTTCCTATTAGGGTCGGCCACCCTTGTTTGGTCCCCAAGCAAGGGGCCAGCCAAATCAAACCAATCAAGGTTTGATGATTGATTCAATCAAGAGGAAAGAAAAGGAAAAATAAAAGGGGAAAAGGAAAAATAAGAGGAAGATTTTAATTTTTGTAAAATGTCTTTCCTTATTTGTCTTGGGCAAGTATTATAAAAGAAGGAGAGGAGAGGCTATATGAGACAACAATTCTTATTCTCTTGGTGGAGTTCATCTTGGTGGTCGACCCTCTCTCCCTCTCTTTTCCCCTTGCTCTCTTTTGCTCCTTGGTGGTGGTGGTGGCCGAATTCTAGAGGAGGAGGAAGAAGGCTTTGGGAGGTGTTCATCTTGGAGGATCATCGCCCACACGACGTCCAAGGCGAGGCGAGGAATACGGCAGAAGATCTCGAGGTTATTAGCATACAAAGAGAAGGTATAATTAGCAATTGTTTTCCGCATCATGCTAGTTATTTTTCTTTGTAAGAATTCCAAACACAAGAGGCATTAGATTATAGTTTTTCGAATTTGTTTTGAAGTTGTGTTTTCTTTGTTTTGTTTTTCAAATTTGTGATTCGATTGTTCCTTTTGGTTAAACCTAGAGTTATATAAGGAAATTAAATATTAGCTTTCCTTAAAAGGCTTTGCCTAGGCGGTGGTGGATGCTCCCATACCCAAGAAGGTCATGTGCCTCGCCATACAGTCCTGGAAACCAATTTTAGAAATTAATATTTAATGAAATTTATAACGTAGGTGAATTTGAATAAATAGTGTTAAGTTCCGCTTGTGATTCAAATCTAAACCATTAAGAACAGATAAGTTAAATTTGGAATCAATGATGTTAAGTTCCATCTGCGATTCCTAATTTAACTTCTAAAGAACACAATAGGTTATTTAGGAAAGGTTCGACACTTGTACAGAATTTTTGTACAGTGGAACCGGTACGATCTTCCTAGGACTAACCAACATTAAGGTGAATTGATTAGTAATGTGTTTCTATGTCGTATGACCGAGGGGTGTCGTGACAGGACTGCCCCGCTAATGGATTTCATAGGGATCATAACTCTTTGATGACTTAAGGTTTAGATTTGAGTCCTTGATCAGTGTTTTCTGTAGAAGATAACCGATGACTTCTTATGAATACATTATAATTGAGGACAAGGTTTGGTATATTGCATTACATTGATGAATATCACAAATAGACCAAAACTCCTAGAACCTTTATAAAACTGAATTTCTGCATTTAACTCTTACTTCTAATCTTTAGTTGTAAATGATCTTTTACTCGTTTATTTAGCTAATTCACTTTTGAGATATCTTTAGTGATTATAACCAGTCCCTGTGGATACAATATCTTTTATTATTACTGACGACGTAACCGTACACTTGCGGTTCATAACAGCTAGCGAGAAGGACGGCACGGGGAGAGAGCCAACGGGCTCAGTGCGTCTGAGGGACGAGGTGCCGCGGAAGAGTACACCGGTGGATGATAAGAACGTATGCGACATTCGAGGGACGAGAAACCGGGGAGGAAGGCTGCTCGAGGAGAAGGCCGAAACTTGGGTTCGAGTGAGACCTATTCCGGATGGCCGAGATCACCCAAGCTAACGGAGCCGGAGCGGAAGACCCGGACTGAGATGAGCTGAACCGGAGCAGAGGAACTGGACCGCAAAAAGTCAACTTAGTTTACTTATGTGGTTCGGGCACCCGGAACCATTCCAAACTCCCAGAGCCTTTAATGTGGTCTGAGCGCTCGGAACCTAAATTCTATCAGCAATGATGTGGACGCTGACCGAAGTATCGGGGATAAAGTTTTATCCCCTCCCAGGCGCCCGGAACCCTTCCAGGCCCCCGGAACAGTGCTATAAATATAGCACTGATTTCAACAGTTAGAGCAATTCACTTGTAATCCATTTCTCTGTGCTATACTTTTCTTCTGTGTTGTTAACGCTGTAAGAGGCTACTCCGCCCGAAGGAGATTTTTAGATAGTGCGCTACATTCTCCTTGGATTAGCAATCTTCTGATTGCAAATCAAGTAACTCCTTTGTGTCTGTTTTCTTCTAATTAGTCTGTCTTTTTAATTACAAGTATTCTTTATTTAGTTGATAGTCCAAGAAAGGGTAGATTTATTCATTTTCAGGGCAATTCACCCCTCCCCTCTTGTCGGCCTCCAAAGGGACCAACAGGTTCATGACTAATTCATGATTAAACTAAATATGGTTCACTTCTACCATAAGAGATGTAGTCCATCTGCACTTCTATCATGACAAATATTTCCATATTTGTCTTATGTATGATCCAACCAAACATTTATCTCTTGATCTAAGAATCCTTTTCATTAACTTATTTTACGTCTTTTAGAGACTCGTTAGTGTGTGTGACCCAAAAGGTTCCCTATTTATCTTGGTCATCCACAATTAACTACTTAATTCTTGAACAAAAATGAGTGACACCTAGTAGTACATCATGATCCACAATTAGCCAAAATATTATAGTTGATCTTAGAACTAATATGAATCCCTTAAGCAACTTTAGTGAGTCATGCCTTATTCCTTTCACTCATCTTATACCCACTTGGTTCAAGACATGGTCTGTCTCTGTCCCCACCAGACTGACTATGTCACACCTAGCCTAAGGAATACTTTCTCATTCTATAGATTCAAATTACTTGTACACTTAACATGTGATGCTTTGGCCAAAGACTTTGAGTAATAATCCTAACGAATGACCATAGGTATACGTCTCCTCACAAGGACAGGTGAATCCTTTATGGGCTATCCAAACATCTTCGGGCATTTCGACTTATACCCAATTATCTCGGGTCCACACCTCAATGAGGTGCCTGCTTAAGATGTCAAAGTATAAGTTTTCATGACCAAGATGACTTATATACCTCAAGTCAAAGGAAACTTGCACTCGAGCTATAGTAAGAGCTTCACAGACATATCCATATATATAGATAACCATATGAAGTCTTATAATTAGGCACTCCAATGAACCAGTTACCATAACTAGCATCCACGTTTAACTCTCGACATCCCAATGTCTCCATCCAGTAAGAAAATAGCTGCTTGGCGAACCAAGAGTATAACTTATGCTAGTCTTACAGAATTGATGATGTCTGAATGTATCAATTTGATGACTAGGGAAATTCTAATACGTTTATAATTGCATATGTAGAGATACTAGTTGTGATCCAATCACAATTTCTATCATGCTATGAATTGTATTGCAGACATTCAGTAAATGTGTTTAAGATAGTCAAACATATAATATGTACTCAAATAGTGAATCTATATTTAGTAAAAATGGTAAGGTGATTGTCTTAGGATATCCCTCAAAATCTAATAGACTTGTCATAGACTCCTCAAATCTGGTAACTTTGTCATCTATTGTAGGAGGGGTTGGAAGTGGAGATAACTCAAGAAGATCAGCAATGATATCAAGCATCTCTACCTCGTCTACTAGAGTTGGGTCAGGTTGAGGTAGGGTCATGCTAATGATGGGCCTCTCTACTCCAAGATAGGTCTCCATGATCATCTATATGAACACTAGCTAAGGATAGGTTCCTAGCACCTACTATGTGAAATTCATTTAGTGCTTAAACATCACTAGTGGCGACATCAAAACCTAATGATAATAAGTAGGAGGCTAAAATATGGTAATAAGGCATATGGACCCGTCAGCTAATGCTAATACTAGCTGAATAAATGATGGTATGAAAGATATGCAAATTAATGTCTATGTCTAACCTCTGGCATATTGCATAGAGAAGGAATGAGTGAAATGGGCACATCATGGTTACATCTTGGGTAGTCATCAGAATGCACATGACTAGGACTCTATAGAGGGCATAGTCCTGGTCCATAAGGGTGAAAGACCTAAACTGAGTCACAATAGGTATGCGATATCCCCCAAAAAAAATATAAATATATTGTATCTAGAGTGACATGCAAATAAAGATCACCAAATGGTAGATCCCTAAGGGGGTGGCACAAAAAAGGGCATGCAGAGGGTCGTAATCCTAAGAAGTCTCTAATGATCATAGGAGATAGTCTAATGTCAGTACCTGCAACCCTGGTAGTGTATGTAACATCATTGACTTTAACTAAATTGTTGTATAGTTCAACACACAAACCTATGTTTACTAAACTAGAAAAATATACTAAATTCTATAGTCTATAGTAGTCAATGACCTCTACACAGGGAATGTATGACCTCATAAAGAAACTCTTATCAAGATATCTAAAATGTAAAGGAATATAGGAAGTTGATGAAAACCTAATTCTAAGCTTCTCTGTAGGAAACCTAGGATTCGTACTAGGAGTTTGAGAAGGACCAACATCAGTATTTGACCTCTGCCTATTTTTTTTTAAAAAAAATCTAAGAATGAAATTCTAAATTAAACAAACAATAAATAAATAAAGTTTAAGTTTAAAATTTTACCGATGCATGTTGAATATTTATAAAAAGAATTGACAACCTCGGTTGCTTCTAAATACCCCGCACACTTGAAGGCTGGGAGTAAAAAAACTTAAATTGTGAAAATTTTAATTTTTTTTTTTAGACATTTGCTTTGTGCAAACACCAATGGATATGCACCTAGAGCTAAGCCTCAGGTGCCTTATATTGGCATGTCCGAGCGCCTATACACCATCTAGGTGCCTAGACAAGGAGGCGAGGTGGGGTGCCCAAACCAAATATGGGCACCCTGACCCTAATACCATAGGTGCCTATTGCAAACCCATGGGCTAGTTTTGTCGAAACGAGGGGGTGCCTAGACCTCGTCCAAGTGCCCTGGATTGGAAGTATAGGTTTGATTAAGTTTTTAATTAAGCATAATTGATAAAGATTGAATTTGGTGTGAAGTAAGATAAGTTTTAATTAAGTTTAAACTAGGTTTTAAATTAACTTTAATTAATTTTAAACGAGTTTAACTTAAGTGTTAAATGAAGTTTTAATTTTATTAAGTTTAACTTATGCTTTAGCTTAGGTTTTGATGAGGTTTAACTTAAGTTGTAAATTAAGTTTTTAATTAAGTGAAAATTTTGATTATCTTTAAAATTAAAAATTATAACTTTTAAATTTGTTTTGTTTTAATTAAGTTTTAATTAATTTAAATAAAAAAACTTTAAATCAAATTTTAAATTAAGTTTTAATTAAGTTAAATCTTAAGTTCAAAATTTAAATTAAGGTTTAACTTAAGTTTTAAATTTTAATTTAAATTAAGTTTAATTTAAATTTTAAATTTAATTTAAGTTTAGCTTAATTTTTAAATTTTAATTAAGTTAAATTTAAGTTCAAAAATTTAAATTTAGGTTAAACTTAAGTTTTAAATTCTATTAAGGTTTAACTTAAGTTTAAAAGTTTGATTAAGTTTAAAAGTTTGATTAAGTTGAATTTTAAGTTTTAAATTTTATTAAGATTTAACTTAAGTTTAAAAGTTTAATTGAGGTTTAACCTAAGTTTAAAAGCTTAATTAAGTTGAATTTAAATTTTATTAAGATTTAACTTAAATTTAAAATTTTAATTAAGATTAATTTAAGTTTTAAATTAATTTTAATTTATAATCCAAAAATATCTAGTATAAAAATAATCATCTAAGAATAATATCCTTAGCATATGTTTACCTTTTAGTTACTGACCAATTACCAAAAGATAGTAGTATTTACTTATTTAGTCAAGTCATGTACTTGTATCCAGTTAGTTATTTACTAAAGTGAGTGCTTAACTTGATCAATGTGTTTTAGTATTTTTTTACCCAGACTTATAGTGATAAACTGATATAAGTATCTGAAGTCTAGGTATTGCGCTATGCATCTCACATAATTCTATGTTTTTGAATACACAAGCAAGGTAAACCTAATGTGCTTGTGAGATGTTGGTTGCCTAAAACTATAGGTGCATGCTTTCTAGGGGAAAACCTGGGCTAAGTCCATAAAATTTGAAAGCATAAGTTAATAAGTTTTGTAAAAGATAAGTTTTGAAAGACATGAATTTTTAATAGAATAAGTCCTAATCTATCGTGCACATTCTAAATTATCTCCTTAAATTACTAAACTTGGATTCTAGTAGTCGTTTAGTGAAGATGTTAATTAGATTTGATTTAGACTCAACATAGTTAAGTTTAATGTCTCATTTAGCGACGTGATTTCTAATAAAGTAATATTTGATTTCAATATATTTAGTTCTTGAATGACGTACTAGATTCTTGGTTATGTTAATTGAGCTAATATTATCAATAAAGATTTTTACATTTTTATGTTCTAAGTTAATGTTTTTAATGTGTGCATCATCCATAACACTTGTGTCACACACTCGCCCATTGCTATGTACTCTACTTTAGTAGTAGATAAAGCAACACAATATTATTTTCCATTAAACCAGCTAACAAGTGATGGTCCAAGTAGTTTACATCCACCACTTGGACTTTTTTGATCTAGTTTACAGCTAGCATAATCTGACTCAGAGTAACCTATAAATTTAAAATTAGGTGTTTTAGGGTACCAAATTCCTACATTTGGTGTTCCTTTCAAGTATCTAAAGATTCTTTTTACATTAGTTAGGTGAGATTCCTTAGCATAGGTTTGGTATTTAGCACACATACTAACTACAAATAAAATATCAGGTTGACTTACAGTTAAGTATAAGAGGATGCCTATGGTACTCCTATAATATTTTAGATCTACTGATTTTCTATTTAGATCACTATCTAAAGTTGTGTTGGTTGCCATTGGTATTTTTATTTCTTTAGTATTTTCCATTCTAAACTTTTAAGTAATTCTTTTGTGTATTTTTATTGGTAAACATAATTTCCTTCATTTATTTGTTTAATTTGTAAACCTAATAAATAGGTTAGTTTTCCTACTAAGCTTATTTCAAATTCATGTTCCATTAAGTTGATAAATTTGATGTGAGCCCACAAGTATACAGGTGTCATCAATTAATAAAGGATTATCGATCCCATAAGGACTGGTAATAAGCACAAGCTGACAGCGAATTAGCTAAAAAATCGAGGGTTGAGAGTCACACACTAAGAGAAGAGAAATAAATTGAGAAAGAGAGAGAAAGAGAAAGAGTATCGAGGAACTTAGCTTGGGAAAATGTTCTTGGGGTTTGGTTTCATTGTGATGCTAATCAATGTATCATAGATCACCTATTGCATATTCTCTATTCTTATGCACTTGTAGGAAGTTATATTCATTAACATCTCTTCCCCACAGAGGTCAAGCCTGAATGCTATCTTAATCCATATCCTAGGTTATCAAATGGAAGTGATTTCTATGAAGTCCGGTAATGGGATACCCCTGTCGCTAGGGCCCTTCAAGCATAAATTACTAGAACACACTAACACTCAATAATAGAAATAGAAATAATAATTATGTCCAATTCCCTACTTCCTTGTGGAGGATTGCCTCTCCTTGCAATGTAATGCCCTAGATGTTCAAAAATAGGATACCCTTGTCACTAGGGCCCCTCGATCATATGATCTAGAGTATTCCCTCTATGGGATTAGCAAATCAACACAAACATTCGATTAAACATGGTAATTAAGCTCAAGCACAATATATACAAATAAGATCAAATAAATACAAGGCATAGTAATTTCATATAGATAGAAAATTGGCAAATCCATGAGTTCTTACATTAATCCATATCACAATTACTCCCTTAATCCTAGAATAATAGATCTACTCTATAACACAAAGGAAAGAATCCAAAGACATTGGAATTAAAAGCATCAAAACTCAAATTAAAAGAAGAAGGGAGAAGAGGCTTATCTGATGCGTTGAGTGATCTTCGGATTTAATCCTTTGCTTCTGAAGTCAAATGGATCTGGATCATTGAACAGAGTGTGGAGAGGGTGTAGATTGGAACCAAGCTGGATCTCCCAAAGGGGGGAACCCCCCCCCCCCCCCCCCCCCCTTGAAGAAGAGGAAGAAGTCACCTTAAATAGGGTAGGGCACGGGCTAAGCACATCCCGTGCCACGGCCGTGTGGAATCCACACGGCCAAGGTATACCTGGGCTCTAGTCTCGTGGCATGGCCATGTGGATTCACATGGACAAGGTCGGCTCTAGCTCTGGAAAATCTACATGGTCGTGTGGATCCACACAGTCGGGGTTTGTTCCTTCTCTAGAAAATTCACACAGTCGTGTGGAATCCGCATGGTCGAGGTATACTTTGCCTCTACTTTATGACACGAACATGTGGGTTCACATGGCTGGTGTCTTCTCCACCTCTAGAATATGACACGGCCGTGTGGATTCTACACAGTCGGGCCCTTATTCATTGTTTGTTCTTCGAGTCATCAGCCAGTAAGTTTTTGCTCCAAAAGTGCATCCTATCAATAGAAAAATACACAAAGAGTAGATCTCTGCTAAAGAAGAGTAATTATGCTAAAAATATGATACGAGGTGTAAAAATGCATAGATCAATCATAAATAAAGTACATGAGTGTGAGTCAAAATATGCATAAAAGTGTATATAATCTATGCACATCAAAATTCTTGTAAAAATTTTGAATTTTTTGAGCCAAAATTATGTCATCTATATACACTTAGGCTATAAAAATATCTTTCTTAAGAGTTTTTACAAAAAAAGATAGATCAATTCGACCTTGGTTGAATCCTTTTAAAAATAGATAGCAGGTTAACCTTTCATACCAGGCCCTAGGTGCTTGTTTAAGACCATACAATGCTTTCTTTAGTTCAAACACATGCTCAGGATGTTCTAAACTCTCAAACCCAGGTGGTTGACCTATAAACACTTCTTCTTTGATTAGCCCATTTAAGAAAGTGAATTTAACATCCATCTGATAAAGTTTAAATCCTTTATGGGTTGCATAGCTTAGTAGCATTTTAATAGACTCAAGTCTAGCTACTGGGGTATAGGTTTCATCATAGTCAAGTTTCTCTACTTAACTAAACGGTTTAGCTACTAATCTAGCTTTGTTTTTAATAATTTCCCCTTTTTCATTTAGTTTATTTCTAAACACCCATTTTGTTTCTATGACCTTTTTATGTTTGGGTAATGGTACTAAAACCTAAACTTCATTTTTTTCAAATTGCACCAGTTCTTTTTGCATGGCTATAATCTAATATGGGTCAAGTAGGGATTGTTTTACTATTTTGAGTTCAATCTTGAAATTAAAGTTATTTACTTAGATTTCTAAATAATGATCTAGTTTAAACCCTTAGGTTTGGGCCACTTATTATTTATTCAATTGGGTGGTTTGAGCTGACTCTTATTATTCTAGATTGAGTCTGTATTTGTTCATTTTCTTGTGATTGATTTTGTTCATCTTCGTATTCATCTATTTGATTTAGGTTTTCACTTGCTCCCCCTAGATCAGTGCTAGATCTAACAAAGTCAATTGGTTGAAATTGAGTTTGATTTGAGTTAGTTTCCTTAGATTTTTCATCAAATTTTACATTTGTTGTTTCTTCAATTCTTAGTGTACTTTTATTATAGACTATGTATCCTCTACTATTTAGTGAGTATCGTACAAAAAATCCATTTTCAATGTTTAAGGTGAACTTTTCTGAATGTTCTCTTGTATTTAACATATAAACTAAACATCCAAATATTTTAAAATATTTAATATTAGGTATTTTATTATAGTAAATTTTAAATGGTGTTTTATTATGTTTCTTATTTATCGTTGTTGTATTTTGTACATAGTAGGTTATACTGACATCTTCTATGTAAAAATATTTTGGTAGTTGGTATTTATTAAGTATTGTCCTATTAGCTTTTTTTAGTATTCTATTTTTTCTTCCAACTATTCTATTTTATTGAGGTATTTTAGGATATAAAAATTCATGGTGATAATCATTTTCTAAGTAGAATTTGTTAAAACTATAATTTTTAAATTTACCCCCATTATCACTTCTAATTCTTTTGATTTTTAGATCTTTTTCATTTTTAGTTTATTTTAAAAAATTACCAAAAACTTTAAATGTTTCATCTTTATTTCGTAAGAATTTACCCAGGTGAATTTTGAATGATCATCAATTATTACTAGATAATATAAGCTTCCATTAATGGATTTAATTCCATGTGAGTCAAATAAATATAAGTATAATAATTTAAGTATTGAATTGGTTTGAGTTTGATTAGTTGGTTTGTAAGTTGATTTGGTATGTTTTCCTTGTTGACAAGCATTACAAATTATTGAGTCTAAGTTAGGTAATTTTGATAATCCTCTAACTAAGTCATCTAGTTTAGTGAGATTTCTAAAGTGAGTTTGGGACAGTCTTCTATATCATAACTAGGTTTCCTCTTTTTGTGTCAAGTGATAGTTAAGTAAGGAGCTAGTTAGGTTAATTACATAGATATTGTTCCTTCTAAACCCTTTAAGTCTTATGTTAGGATTGACTGTGTTGGTGTAGTTGGCACTAATGATTAAACCTAAGTTTTGATGAATGATAAATGGATTAAAATTAGATGTATTGTGTGATCTAACCTTTCTACCAAATGTGTAGGACTTGACTGGTCTAACACTAGGCTGAAATCTAGCTAGGTCTGAAGGATCTAATAGTTGGTGTAGAAGTCCAGATAGGTCAAGGAGTGACCCAATATTTGGCAGGAAATTTAGCTAGGTCCATGGGACCTGACAATTGGCTAAAGTCCAGTTAGATTTGTAGACCTGACAACTAAAGGGAAGACCTGGTGGACCATAAGGGAGTTAAGAAATTCTATGTACTAAGTAAGGTAAGTCAATGGAGGAGAGTATTCCAGTTAGGATGAATCCCAATTAGGGTAAGGGAGTCAAGCGATTCTACATACTAAGTAAGGTAAGTCAATGGAGGAGAGTGTTCCAGTGAGGGTGAATCCCAATTAAGGACTTTAGGTGCAGGTCCAGTTTAGGTCCATTTTCGATCTCTAAATTGAGTTAGAAAGCAAATCCAACTTTGGTGAACAGTGCTCAAGGCACCTCCGGGTCGATTGAAGGCACCCTGGATAGTGGTTCAGAGGTACCTCGGATGCGTCAACTGCGGGTTCACGCTGAAAGGCACGAAGGTGCCTCCTATCTAATTGGAGGTGCCCTGGAGCAAGGAGTAGAGGCGCCTCAAACTGCTTGAAGGCACCCTCGAGTGAATAGAAATTGAAGCTCACAAAGCTTATCGAGACCATGGCTTTCGAGATGAGATTTCAAGCTGGAGGCACCTCCAATGAGCTTGGAGGCACCCTCAACACTCTTAAAAGTGGTGTTCAAGCAACACAAACTCAACAACTTGAATACAAACTTCAACGACTCTTTCAGTGCCTCGACTACACCCTTCTAGTGCACTGCTGCTCTGAGGGCATCTCACCATTGCCGGTAGACTGTCATAGACATATGAGTGCTCGCACTTCGACATCTTCGTGTTGGTAACTAGTATTTAAATCTGTGCTTACTTTACATATTTGCAAAAGAAAAGTGTATGTTTGTTACACTTTCCTATTTCGTGTCCCGTGGTTATTTTGATGTGATCAACCAAGTTAGTTTGGTCCTGCTTGTTATTTGATCCCTGTGTCTAAGTGTGCAGGAGCTTAGGAGCGCAGGAAGTCGAGCGGAAAACGCAGCTAGCGAGAAGGACGACACGGGAAGGGAGCCGATGGGCTCGGTGCGTCCAAAGGACGAGAGAGATACGGAAGAGTACACCGGTGGGCGAGAAGAACGTGTGCGACGTTCGAGGGGCGTAAAGCCAGGACGAAAGCCTGTTCGAGGAGAAGGCCGGAAATTGGATTCGAGTGAGCCCTATTTCGGTTAACCGGAATCACCCAAAAGAATGGAACTTCGGAAGTTGAAGAAAAGAAGCAAGTGTGCTGGAAACAATGCTCAAGGCGCCTTCATCATAGCTTGAAGGCGCCTTCACCTTGAAGGCACCTTCAAGACTTGATGAAGGCGCCTTCATCTGTTCAAAAGTGACTGTTTGAGTGCGGATAAAGTTTTATCCGCTGACTTGGTTAGAGGCGCCTTGAACCTTGTTGGAAGCGCCTTGTACCCTCGGGATAGACTTTCCAGGAGCTATTTAAAGGCTCCTGAAGCTATGAAATATTCATTAATTCAAGCAATCAACTCTGTAGTCATTCCTACCAATAGTTCTAAGCTTCCAAAGTGTAAAAGGCTTCTCCGCCTTTAGAGAAGGAGATCTTTCAGAGCTTTTCCTACTCCCTTGGATTAACAACCTTCTTGGTTGTAACCAAGTAAATTTTTGAGTTCTTTTTCTTTATTTCTGCTAATTTAGTTTATTACTATTGCACTATTTGAGTTGAAAGAATCGAGGAGGGTATACTTTTTTGCAGGCATTTCACCCCCCTCTTGCCGGCCCCGCTGCGCCAACAAGTGGTATCAGAGCCCGACAGCCTTAGAAGGACTAACCGGCAACTGAAGCACAAAGATCAAGACAATGGCCGACGCGAACATTCATCCCCCGAAGTTCGACGGAGACTTCGCTACTTGGAAGCGAAAAATGGAGGTATTTTTTAAAACTGAATTTGATATACTTTTAATAATGAAATATGGATATGAAGCACCAAAAGACAAAGAAGAATTCAACTGGACAAAGAAGGAGCAGGCCGATTTCGTGGCCAACGGAAAGGCGGAATTTCACCATCTCAGTGTTCTGCCGCCTCAGGAGGTAAGTCAGATCGGAAGCTACGACTCCGCGAAAGACCTCTGGGAAAAATTCCTGGAGCTTCACGAAGGTACCTCCGAAGCAAAGCTTGCAAGACGCAACATCCTCCGGACTCAACTTACGAACCTCCAGATGATCAATGGCGAGAAGGTAACACAACCCCAAGCAAGGATTAAGAAGCTAATAAATCAACTAAGCAACCTTGGAGAAGAAGTAACGAACTGGGACTCGATCCGGTACGCGCTCAACGCCTTCCCCAGAACTCCAGAATCAGCGTCCTTAGTAGATGCATACTACATCTCTAAGGACTTCTAGGTAAGTACTTTTGTAACGCCCAAAAATTTTCAAATAAATTATTCGAAATATCCTACTAATTTTCTTGAATTTTAGGATATTTTTATAGAATTTTTAGAGTAGCGGAAGTAGCAAAAACAAATAGAAACAAAAAATAGCCTAAGCGGGAATTGAACCCGAGACCTATAGGACTCTAAGTCTTGTAGATAACTCTAGTAACTAGGGGGCCCCAGCAGGGGTGTGCTGAAAGAAGAGGGAAACAATTATATTTATATTTAAGTTGGCCGAATTAACCACTTAAAATAAATAGGGAAATTAAGAGAAGAATTATTTTCATCGTAACTTTTCCTCTCCCTCAAACCCTCACGCCACCCTCTTCTCCTCCTCATCCTCTCGGCGCCCAAGTCCAAGAGACCTAGGGTTCCATCCCTAGGGTCGTAGGAACACCTCCCGGCAACAACTCCGGCATGAGGACGCTCTTCTCCATGAGAGGAACACGTAGACGCAAGGAGATCGTCGAAAAGATCTTCTTCACTGAAAAACTAGCGACTAGAATCGTAAGAAAACTAGCGCAGGAGGTAAGAAACCCCTCACCTGTAGTATAAGTAGCTATTCGTATGTTTTTATGCATTAGTTTAGTCGTATGCGGATTTTTAGTACGTAGGGTGTGTTCTAGTGCACACCAAGTGTTTGATAAAATGTTTAGCTCAGTAAAATGCTACAGTAGGTATTTTAATAGCTCAGTAAACGCTGTAGAAGCATTTAAAATAGCATATTTAGTCTTGCTTCAGCTTATATGGGACTACGGTCCAATGGGTGGGCTCCCATAGTCGCCTCTAGGTTCAGATAACCTAGCTCTAGGTTCAGATAACCTAGTAAGAGCAAGATAAATTAATTAGCTTATGATCCAGTATTTTACTTTTAACAGTGGCACTGTACTGGACTAGATGTCCTTGGGTTGGGCTCCCATTGTTGTCCCTAGGTTTAGATAACCTAGTAAACCCTACAAAATTCGGGTCTTGCAACCCCGGGTCTAGTTAGGGATGCGCGCATAGTAAGTACAGTTGTCGGGCCCATCAGCAGCATGATTAGTATTTTCATCTATTTATGATAAATAGCTTTCAAAAACTCACAATCAGTTATGTGAACATGATTTAAATTCAGTATTAGCTTAGTTCAGTTCAGCTCAGTTTATGTTCCAGTTTAGCTCTTTCTTAATGATATCCCATGATTAGTTTTGATGACATGTTTTAGTATTCATGTTAGTAATTTCAGTATGCCATGCTTTAACATGTTCAGCATATGTTTTAAATAGCATTCTTTAAAAAGCATGTTTTCCTCGTGTGCATGTTTTTGTGAGGTAGATGGTTTCTTACTAAGCTCCCAAGCTTACAGATACTTCCTTTCCTTATACTGCAGATAAAGGTAAAAGAAAGATAGATTAGCAGAGGCTGGAGGACAATGCGATGAAGATGTGTGTGACAGGAACTTGGAATAAAGATGCTTGGGAACTAGCAAACCTGAAATTTAGCATTTCTGATTTTGGTTATTTTCTATACTTTAGAATGTTTAAGTAGTATGAAAGGTGATGTATGTACTATGTTTGATATTAGATAGCAAACTATGAGTAGTGATATGC
Organism: Zingiber officinale; assembly: GCF_018446385.1. Taxonomy (NCBI): domain Eukaryota; kingdom Viridiplantae; phylum Streptophyta; class Magnoliopsida; order Zingiberales; family Zingiberaceae; genus Zingiber; species Zingiber officinale. The sequence continues at coordinate 47,287,214 of NC_055996.1, read as the reverse complement.
CTAGTAGTTTTGCTTTATGCTTATAGAGTTGATATATGTGATTTGTGCACGAAACAGTGTTGAAATCAGAGCTCAGCTGGGAAATCAGAAACCCCAATCGATCAGCCGATCGATTGGAGGGCCCTCAATCGATCAGCTGATCGATTGGAGAGCTCGTTTCCATGAACAGTAAGCTTCTAGATCGATCAGCCGATCGATCCGGTAGCGTTCTATCACAAATAGAGAGTTAATGGATCGATCAACCGATCGATCGGGGAATTAGCTCTCGCGAACAGAGAGCTTCGGAATCGATCATGTAACACCCCACCCTCCTCACTACTGGACTGTGAGGGCGGAGCGCTACTGGACTACTAACTTTACTTAATTAGAGTTGTTCACATGTAAAGATCAATACATAAACTCTAAAAAAAACTCAAAACATACAATTAACTAGTAGCGGAAGTCTAAATGACTCATCTAATACATTCTACTCAACTCTTTGTTAATAAATGTCAATCTTAATAAATTCTTATGCTAGGTCCCTAGGCTTCTATAGTCCAGGCATCACACATCCATCCGCACCTCCTTGTCGCCTTCCTTTGCTATAACTTTTCCTTTCCTTTATCTGCAGTAAGAGGAAATGCAACTATAAGCAAAATTGCTTAGTAAGCGCTATCTAACTCACAAAACTCGAGTATGCATGTAAGCTGAAAGAAATCTAGAAACTGAATGCTCATCTAATAGCAAAAGAAACATAGCATACTGAAATACTAAACATGTATGCAAATCTAAACAACATGTCAGTATATAAGAAAACTAAACTTGCTGAATTTTAAACTTATGTGAAGCTTATTTCTTTTGTTTTAAAACTTATACTTTAATACTTCAAAATAATAATCAACTTTCTTCTTGGGCCCGGCAACTGTACTTGCTATGCTGTAACGACCCGACCCATTTGGCGGCCCATTTGGCGACCGTCGACCGTCGACCGTCGGCCGTGCCGTTACTACTAGGTTATCTAAACCTAGGGACGACTATGGGAGCCCAACCCAAGGACAACTGAGAGTCCAGTACAGTGCCACTGATAAAAGTAAGATACTTGTTATCTTTTAATACTTCTAATATATAATGCCTCGGCATTTTAATAAGCACCTTGTGTGCCAAAATCCCTAAAGTCTTGACTTTGGGATCTACTTAAGGCCTTGGCCTTTTTCTTTCTTTCTTTTCTTTATCTTTCTTATACTTGTTAATACCTCTAATAAAAGAATGCTTCTTTAAAAACTGAAATGTTTAAACAAATTCTAACTTTGAAATGCATAAACAAAAATCTGCATACTATGCTAATCAAAATTCTGCATACTATTCTAATCAAGATTCTGCATTCTATGTACACTATTTCTGCATACTATGCAAACATAAATTCTGCACTATAATACTTAACCAAACTGCACTATAATCTTTTTCTTTAAAAACTGCATTATAAGTTCCACCAAAAATATGCACTACAAGTTCCACCAAAAATCTGCATTATAAATTCCACCAAAAATCTGCACTACAAGTTCCACCAAAAATCTGCACTATAAGCTTTAAATAAATCTGCTCTAAAGAAATCTACATTTTAAGCTCTAAGAAATCTGCACTACAAGCTTAATTAAAATCTGCACTATAAGCTTACATAAAAATCTGCACTATAAGCTTGATTGAAATCTGCACTATAGACTTAATTAAAATCTGCACCTATAAACTTAATTAAAATCTGCACTATAAGCTTAATTAAAAATCTGTACTATAAGCTTAATTAAAATCTGCACTATAGGCTTAATTAAAATCTGCACTATAAGCTTACATAAAAATCTGCATTATAAGCTTAATTAAAATCTGTACTATAGGCTTAATTAAAAATCTGCACTATAAACGCTTAATTAAAATCTGCAATATAAGCTCTACTAAAAAATCTGCATTATAAGCTTAATTAAAATCTGCACTATAGGCTTAATTAAAAATCTGCACTATAAGCGCTTCTTATGCTTCGAATTCAAGAAGAACAAAGGTCCGAAACTACTCCTACTGCAGGTGAGAAGCACTTACCTTGCTTCTTGGACTCACAACCGAACAAAAAGGGCTTCTAGGACCTTGGCCGACCGTCGGAGACGATTCCCTAACTCCCTTTCATTTTCTGCCCGAGCTCCGCCATCGTACGCAGAAGAGAAGGAGAGAATGGTTTAAGTCACGGGAAACAGAGCATCAACTTATCTCTTTTTATAACTTAATATTTCTGTTAACTCCTTAAATAAATTCGCTACCTTTTCTAAACAAACAAATCCAATCATCAACTTATCCCTTTTATAATCCAATATTTTGTTAACTATCTTAAATAAATTCGCTATCTTTTTTAAATAGATAAATCCACTGGAACAGTTGGTCAGCCAGGTTTTGACCAAATCAAAGGTCTGGGTTTCGAATCCCTCAGCCGCGCACCTTTTTTCCAATTTATTTTAAATGTTCCAACTTCTGCTTAAATGGAATTTTTCTCCCTTTTTAATAAGAATCGATCACTGGATCAGTTGGTTTGTTGCCTTCTGCTTAAGATGTGGCTCGAGGGTTTGAAACTCGGTTGCAACTATTTTCTGCCTATTAATTCTTGTTATTAACTTCTACACATTAAATAAAATTCTCCCTTTATTTAATTATGTAACAACTACTAGCCCAGTTGGTTAGTTGGGTTGTGCTCGGGTCAGGGGTTGCCGGTTCGAGCCTCGGCTTGGATATTTTTTTGTCTAAACTTTCTTCTTTTGGTAAAAATACCAAACGACCTCCAAAAATTACATAAAAATACTCTATAAATTCCTAAAAAACTCTAGAATTTTTCTAAAACACTTCTAGATTTTAATAAGATCTTTTAGGACTCCAAATAGTAAAATTTGGGATGTTACAGATCACTGGATCGATTGGCAAGTGTGGATCGATCAGCCGATCAATCCAGAATTTACCCCGTGCACAGTAGCAAGCTGAATCGATCAGTGGATCGATCAGACCACTCCAATCGATCCACCGATCGATTGAGAGGCCTGATAACAGCTGGAAACCCCTCATTTCAGCCCTTGATCATATGTGAAGCCTAGATTACCTCCTTTAGCATAGGAACAGCATTCAAGATGTAGTTTAAACATGAATTTCAGATCTAATAGCAATTACTAGAAGAAATTGTATTCGTTAGCAAAATTTCTAATTAACTCAGTTTTCTGCACATTAAGATTAGTTAGCAACAGTATAATGTAACCCCCGGCCTTATAGCTTAGTTAGTAGGAGGTGGGTCGTTACAGAGTGGTATCAAAGCAAGTTCCATACTTCCACACACACATCAACATTGAACCTGCAACTTCCAAGTAAGAACATCTCTCATTTTATTTATGTTTTGTTTGCTTTCATGTGTATAGATGACTAGAGCTTGTTTATATAGGATAACATCTAACATGATAATAGTAGTTATGTACTTATGATTGTATTAGTTATGTATGTCCTTCATTTCCTTAGAAAATGGTACGAGGACGCCCAGCTAAAAAGACACTAGCTACTAAGCCCCAGCATGAGGCAGGCAGTTCAGTGCCTCCCCCAAACCTTGCAGAAGTAGTGGCTCAGTTACAGAAGCAACTAGCTGAACAGCAACAGGAGATAGCCACCTTAAGGGCTAACTAGCAGAACACTCCTACTGTCACTCCAGAACCTAACCTAGCAACCCCAGTAGTGATAGAGGTTCCACCAGTTCAACCTGCAGCACCAGTAGCCCCAGCAGCAGGGGCAAAGAGGGAAGCTTATCTGATCCAGTAGCAGAAGATCAAGCCAGAGAATTTCTCAGGACCAGTGAACCATGGGATGCTCAAGCCTGGTTCAAAACACTGAAGAGTACGATGGAGCTTCTGGACTGGCCAGAGTATGAAAAGGTGAAGTGCGCCTCCTTCTGCCTGACAGGAGATGCACGTATGTGGTGGGAGAGAATTAAAGCGAAGCGCCCAATGAACCAGATGACATGGGTCGACTTCGAGAGAGAATTCTTTGAAGAGTTCTTTCACATACGGGTCATAAACCGCCACTACGACGAGTTCACTGAATTTCATCAGGGCAACCTTTCAGTTGAGGAGGCCGTGAAGAAATTCAATAGATTGGCTCGTCTATGCCCTGAATTAGTCCGCACTGAAAGAGAACGAGTCCGGTTGATGCTCAAGATGTTAAGGCCGGAAATAGCAATGAATGTGGCCAGCGGCATTCATAGACCGCAAACTACAGAAGAACTAGTAAGCAGTGCTCTGACCACCGAGCATTACCAGAATAGCTTCAAACAGCAGAAGCAAGCCTTCTCAGAGTCTAAAGGCCAAGGAGGCTCAGGTACTCAGAAACACCAGGGCCACAACTCTAACTGGAAAGGGAACTCCAGCCACAAACGAAAGCCAGGGAGTTACCCAAAAGGAGGACCAGTTAGCAAACAGCCTAGTTACCCCAAGTGCGCTACTTGTGGGAAATTCCACCCCGGAGTTTGTCGCAAGGTCACACGAGGATGCTTCCAATGTGTCCAGGAAGGGCATATGGCTAAGCAATGTCCGAACAAGACCAGTGTTCCTACCCCACAACCGATCCAGTATGGAGGTAACCCAGCACAGTTACACCAGATGCAGGCTGCTATAGATGGTCCACACATCAGTCAGGGTAGACTAGAAGCCCCCTCAGCCACAACGAATGCGAGGATCTACTCACTAACCAGAGAAGACATAGCGAATGCCTCGACAGTTGTTACAGGTCAGATTAGTATTTTACAGCAAAGTGCAACTGTCTTATTCGATACTGGGGCAACCCATTCTTATATATCCAGGACATTCGCCGAAAAGCTAACAATATCTCCAGAGGTACTCAGTGGTCAGTTTTTGACAACACTACCTTCAGGAGAAATTATAGCATCCACGCACTGGATCCGAGCAGTGCCAGTCATTATAGCAGACAGAGAGCTTTTTGGTGATCTGATAGTGCTAGATATGACTGACTACGACATCATCTTGGGAATGGACTTTCTGATCAAGTATGGTGCCTCCATAGAGTGCCATAAACAGAGAGTTGTATTCCAACCTGAAACAGGAATGCAGTTTGGGTACATCGGAGAACCAAGGAGAAAAGCCAAGAAGTTTCTCTCAGCTCTGAAAGCACAGAAATTATTGGATTTAGGATGTACGGGGTTCCTAGCACATGTAGTCAATACTAGTCAGGACAAGGACCAAAAGCTAGAAGAGGTCCGAGTCGTATGTGACTACCCAGTAGTCTTCCCTGAGGAGTTACCAGGCCTAGCACCAGACAGGAAGATTGAATTTGAGATAGAACTCATCCCCGGCACAAATCCCATCTCCAAACCACCCTACCGCATGGCTCCAGCAGAACTGAAGGAACTTCAGGAGCTGCTTGACAAGGGCTTCATACGCTCTAGTCACTCACCATTGGGAGCGCCTGTATTGTTCGTGAAGAAGAAGGATGGGAGCATGCGCCTATGTATAGACTATCGAGCATTAAACCAGGTCACGATTAAGAACAGGTATCCTCTTCCCAGGATAGATGACCTGTTCGATCAGCTAAAGGGAGCAGCAGTGTTCTCTAAGATAGATCTCAGATCGGGATATCACCAGGTGAAAGTTAAAGAAAGTGATATACCCAAAATGGCTTTCAGGACCAAATACGGACATTATGAGTTCGTAGTCATGCCTTTTGGTGTGATAAATGCACCAGCTACTTTCATGGACCTCATGAACAGGGTATTTAGAAGTACCTAGATAAGTTTGTTATCGTGTTCATCGATGATATTCTTATCTATTCCAGAACTTAGGAAGAACACGCAGAACACTTGAAGATAGTACTGCAGACCCTTCAACAGAACCAGTTGTACGCCAAGTTCACGAAATGTGAATTCTGGCTCGATCAGGTATCCTTTCTGGATCACATCATCTCCAGAGATGACATCATGGTAGACCCCAGTAAGATAAAGACTGTGAGTAACTGGAAAAGACCTAAGAACGCCAGTGAAATCAGAAGTTTTCTGGGACTAGCAGGCTATTACAGAAAATTTGTAGAGGATTTCTCCAGGATAGCCTCCCCACTGAAAGCTCTCACCAGGAAGAATAGAAAATTTCAGTGGACAGAGGACTGTGAGAACAGCTTCATCGAACTAAAAAGAAGATTGACCAGTGCTCCCATTCTGACTCTGCCAGAAAACACAGACAGTTTTGATATTTACAGTGATGCCTCTAAATTGGGACTAGGAGCAGTACTGATGCAAGAAGGTAAGGTGATCGCCTATGCCTCCAGACAACTCAAGGACTATGAGAGGAACTACCCTACTCATGACCTTAAGCTTGCAGCAGTTGTGTTCGCCCTCAAAATTTGGAGACATTACTTGTATGGAGCTCAGTGTAGAGTGTATACAGATCATCAGAGTTTGAAGTACTTCTTCACTCAGAAGGATCTGAACATGCGACAGCGTAGATGGCTAGAGCTGGTCAAACACTATGACATAGACATCCTCTACCATCCAGGAAAAGCCAATAAGGTGGCAGACGCACTTAGCAGGAAGTCCAGCGCCACCTTACTATCCCTAGCAGCCATGTCACTGCCCCTATAGAAGGAGATCACAGATTTCCGTCTCGAACTTATAGTGGGACAGCTCTCTACTATGACGTTAGAATCCACCTTGCTTGGTGACATCCAGACAGCTCAGGGGCAGGATCCTGAAATTCAGAAAATCAAGCAAGGGCTAGCAAGATCAGAAAGTGAGGAGTTCAGAATATCTGATAGTGGGGCATTATATTTTGGTGACAGAATATGCGTTCCGAATCAGGAGGAATTAAAGAGAAAGATTTTAGACGAGGCTCACAGGACTCCCTATGCGATGCATCCGGGTTCCACCAAGATGTACCAAGACCTAAAGAGACATTTTTGGTGGCCTGGGATGAAAAGAGACATCGCTAGATATGTTAGTACCTGTCTGACTTGCCAGAGGGTCAAGGCAGAACACCAGAGACCAGGAGGAGTTCTGCAGCCTATTCAGATTCCAGAATGGAAGTGGGAAGATATTTCCATGGACTTCATAGTGGGACTACCCAGAACCACGAATGGTTTTGATGCCATCTGGGTAATAGTTGACAGATTGACTAAATCAGCCCACTTCTTAGCTATCAGGATATCCTACTCCATGGAGCAGCTAGCTCAGTTGTATCTCAAGGAGTTCGTTAGACTACATGGAGTCCCACGGACCATTGTATCAGACAAAGACAGTAGGTTCACATCACACTTCTAGGAGAGTGTACAGTCAACATTGGGCACTAAGTTAAGATTCAGCACAGTTTTCCATCCTCAGACAGATGGTCAGACGGAGCGAGTAAATCAGGTACTCAAAGATATGCTCCGAGCATGTGGCCTAGACTTCAAGGGAAGTTGGTGCAAATATCTGAGTTTAGCAGAATTTGCATACAACAATAGCTATCAGGCCACTATCAGTATGGCACCCTACAAGGCTCTCTACGGGCGGAGGTGTAGATCTCCAATTTGCTGGTATGAAAGTGATGAACAGAAAGAACTAGAACTTCAGACAGATCTAGTAACAGATACCACAGCAGCTATACAGCAGATCCGCCAGAGGATAGAGACAGCTCAGAGCCACTAGAAAAGCTATGCTGATACACGGCGCAGACCCTTAGAGTTTTCAGTTGGGGATACAGTATTTCTCCGAGTGGCTCCCATTAAGGGAGTAATGCATTTTGGGAAGAAGGGCAAATTAAGTCCCAGATATGTGGGACCATACCTTATTACCAGAAGAGTTGGCAAGGTAGCATATGAACTAGAACTACCCCAGGAGATGTCAGCTATCCATAACGTATTTCATGTCTCTATGCTGAAGAAGCATATCCCAGATGCCACCCAGGTGATTGAGCCACAGTCAGTACAAGTCCGCGAAGACCTCAACTATAACAGTCGGCCTATTCAGATAATAGACCGAGCAGTTAAGAAATTACGGAACAAGGAAGTACCATTAGTAAAAGTTATTTGACAAAATCACATAGCAGAAGAGGCAACTTGGGAGACAGAAGCCACTATGAGACAGAAGTACCCAGAGTTATTCTAAGTTTGAGGATGAACTTTTTAAAAGGTATGGGGGATTGTAACACCCGAAAATTTTTAAATAAATTATTAGAAATATCCTACTAATTTTCTGGAATTTTAGGATATTTTTATAGAATTTTTAGAGTAGCGGAAGTAGCAAAAACAAATAGAAACAAAAAATAGCCTAAGCGGGAATTGAACCCGAGACCTATAGGACTCTAAGTCTTGTAGATAACTCTAGTAACCAGGGGGCCCCAGCAGGGGTGTGCTGAAAGAAGAGGGAAATAATTATATTTATATTTAAGTTGGCCGAATTAACCACTTAAAATAAATAGGGAAATTAAGAGAAGAATTATTTTCTTTGTAACTTTTCCTCTCCCTCAAACCCTCACGCCGCCCTCTTCTCCTCCTCATCCTCTCGGCGCCCAAGTCCAAGAGACCTAGGGTTCCATCCCTAGGGTCGTAGGAACACCTCCCGGCAACAACTCCGACACGAGGACGCTCTTCTCCGCGAGAGGAACACGTAGACGCAAGGAGATCGTCGAAAATATCTTCTTCACCAGAAAACTAGTGACTAGAATCGTAAGAAAACTAGCGCGGGAGGTAAGAAACCCCTCACCTGCAGTATAAGTAGCTATTCATATGTTTTTATGCATTAGTTTAGTCGTATGCAAATTTTTAGTACGTAGGGTGTGTTCTAGTGCACACCAAGTGTTTGATAAAATGTTTAGCTCAATAAAATGCTACAGTAGGCATTTTAATAGTTCAGTAAACACAGTAGAAGCATTTAAAATAGTATATTTAGTCTTGCTTAAGCTTATATGGGACTACGGTCCAATGGGTGGGCTCCCATAGTCGCCTCTAGGTTCAGATAACCTAGCTCTAGGTTCAGATAACCAAGTAAGAGCAAGATAAATTAATTAGCTTATGATCCAGTATTTTACTTTTATCAGTGGCACTGTACTGGACTATATGTCCTTGGGTGGGGCCCCCATAGTCGTCCATAGGTTTAGATAACCTAGTAAACCCTACTAAATTCGGGTCTTGCAACCCCGGGTCTAGTTAGGGATGCGCGCATAGCAAGTACAGTTGTCGGGCCCATCAGTAGCATGATTAGTATTTTCATCTATTTATGATAAATAGCTTTCAAAAACTCACAATCAGTTATGTGAACATGATTTAAATTAAGTATTAGCTTAGTTCAGTTCAGCTCAGTTTATGTTCCAATTTAGCTCTTTCTTAATGATATCCCATGATTAGTTTTGATGACATGTTTTAGTATTCATGTTAGTAATTTCAATATGCCATGCTTTAACATGTTCAGCATATGTTTTAAATAGCATTCTTTAAAAAGCATGTTTTCCAAGTGTGCATGTTTTTGTGAGGTAGATGATTTCTTACTAAGCTCCCAAGCTTACAGATACTTCTTTTCCTTATACTACAGATACAGGTAAAGGAAAGATGGATTAGCGGAGGCTGGAGGACAATGCGATGAAGATGTGTATGACAGGAACTTGGAATAAAGATGCTTGAAAACTAGCAAACCTGAAATTTAGCATTTCTGATTTTGGTTATTTTCTTTACTTTAGAATGTTTAAGTAGTATGAAAAGTGAAGTATGTACTAAGTTTGATATTAGATAGCAAACTATGAGTAGTGATATGCCTAGTAGTTTCGCTTTATGCTTATAGAGTTGATATATGTGATTTGTGCACGAAACAGTGCTGAAATCAGAGCTCAGCTGCGAAATCAGAAACCTCAATCAATCAGTCTATCGATTGGAGGGCCCTCACTCATTTCCATGAACAGTAAGCTTCTAGATCGATCAGCCGATCGATCCGGTAGCGTTCTGTCGCGAACAGAGAGTTAATGGATCGATCAACCGATCGATCGGGGAATTAGCTCTCACGAACAGAGAGCTTCGGAATCGATCACTGGATCGATTGGCAAGTCTGGATCGATCAGCCGATCGATCCAGAATTTACCCCGTGCACAGTAGCAAGCTGAATCGATCAATGGTGTAACGACCCGCCTCCTACTTACTAGGCTGTGAGGTCGATCGTTACATTATGCTGTGCTAAATCACTATTGTAAAAATCTGGACTGATTAAAATTTTACTAAACTGATTACTGTAAAATCTGAACTTAACATTCTAGGTGTACCTAAGAGTTGTACACATGCTAGGGAAGATAATCTATGCCTCTCGGATGTCCTGCTAGCTGTAATCAGGCATTTCAATCGATCCATGAATCGATTGGGTTGTCAGATCGATCCAGCTTGATACTGGCACGGAAGAAGACTCTGGATCGGTCGGCTGACTGATCCAGGAGCACACCGATCGGTCGGTAGACTGATCCAGTGGCTCACTGATCGGTCGCCTGACCGATCAGTGAGCTTCTGTGCTCTCTGTTCGCATCTGGATCGGTCGGCTGACCGATCCATAACAGATGCCAACTCTCTGTTCGCGACGGGATCGATCAGCTGACCGATCCAGTGGCACATCCCAACTCTGATCGATCTGTAGATCGATCTGGGTTTTAATTTCGCACTGAAACTCTGATTTCAGCACTAGTTCATGCCAAAATCTCATATAAGAGTTCTAAAATCAATTGAAATAAGTTCTAACATCTATTAACTAGCATTCCAACATAATTACAAACAACTTAAACAAATCTTCCATGGTTAAAACATTCTAAGGTCTAAAAGTGCATAAAGGTACTCGAGAAAAGAAACTAAGTTCTTAATTTGCTAAACTCCCTAAGGATCTTCATTACAGGTTCCTGCCACACACACCATCACTGCATTGACCTTCACCTTCCTCTGCTAATCCATTTTCCCTTTACCTTTATCTGCAGTATAAGGAAAAAGTATCTGTAAGCTTTAGGCTTAGTAAGAAACCATCTACCTCACAAAAACATGCAACGATGCAATCATGTTTTTAAAGAATGCTATTTAAAAACATGCACTGGATTTGTTAAAGCATGGCATACTGAAGTTACATGGCATAAACACTGAAACATGGCATGCATAATAAAATCTAAGCATGGAGCTATCTCATGGTATCAACTAGGAGAACTAAACTGAAACTAAAACTGAGCTAAAACTATATTCACATAACTAGATTACTAGTTTGAAAGCTATTATCATAATAAGCGAAAATAATAATCATGCTGCTGTTTGGGCCCGACAACTGTACTTGCTGTGCGCGCATCCCTAGCTAGACCCGGGTTTGCAAGGCCCGCATTTAGTAGGGTTTACTAGGTTATCTAAACCTAGGGACGACTGTGGGAGCCCAACCCAATGGATATCTAATCCTGTACAGTGCCACTAAAAATAAAATACTGAATATAGCTACTAATTGTTTATTTTGCTGTTTCTAGGTTATCTGAACCTAGAGCTAGGTTATCTAAACCTAGAGGCGACTGTGGGAGCCCACCCATTGGACTGTAGTCCCATGTAAGCTGAAACTAGACTAATATACTGATTTAAATGCTACTAATGCATTTAACTGAGCTGTTAAAAATATCTGAGGTAGTATTTAGCTACACTAATCATTTTGTCGAACACTTGGTGTGCTCCAACTCTCTCCTCTAATAGGGAGGCCACCTCTAGGCACCCGACAACGTCTAGAGCCTCCAACTGAAGGAGAACAACGTGTCTGGCCCATCTAGAGGTGCTCAACTAGATCCCTAATCTGCGAGGAGGGTTTAAACACACCTTGGGTGCCGAAAAAATCTGCATATAGCTAAACTAAAGGCATGCAATCAAACGAAAGCTACTTATACTGCAGGTGAGGGGTTTCTTACCTCTTTGGATTTTCTTACGGATCTAAGCGCTAGGTTTCCGGAGGAGAGATCTCTTCGATGATCTTCTCGCGTCCACGCGTTCTTCTCGCGGAGAGGAGCGTCCTCGTATCCTTGATGTTGCCGGAAGATGCTCCTATGGCCCTAGGGATGGAACCCTAGGCTTGCTTGGCTTGGGCGCCGAGAGGTGAGGAAGGGAGAGGGTCCGGGTGAGGGTTTGAGGAGGAAAAGTCACGATCAAAAATAATCTCCTCACTTAATAATTTTCCTATTTATATTTAGGAATTAGTTCGCCCAACTTCAATATAAATTTAATTGAATCCCTTTCCTTTCAGCACGGCCCTCTGGGTTTATCTGGTTACTAAGGCTAACTAAAAGTTATCGGATCCGAGAGGTCTCGGGTTCAATTCTCGCTTAAGCTATTTTCGTTTTCTATTTATTTTTGCTACTTCTGCTACTCTAAAAATTCCGGAAAAATATCTAAAAATTCCAGAAAAATCATAGAATATTTCTAAAATAGTTTTGAGAATTTTCGGGCATTACAGGTTCGACTAGTTCAGCACCTCTGGTACTTCTCTCTCATGCTGGCTTCTGTCTCCCAAGTCGCCTCATCTCTTGTGTGACTTTGCCAAATAACTTTCACTAATGGTACTTCCTTGTTCTGCAATTTCTTAACCGCTCGGTCTATTATCTGAATAGGCCGACTGTCATAGCTGAGGTCTTCGCGGGGCTCAATCACCTGGGTGGCATCCGGGGTATGCTTCTTGACATAGAGACATGAAATACATTGTGGACGGCTGACATTTTCCGAGGTAGCTCTAGCTCATGCTACCTTGCCCACTCTTTTCTGATAAGGTATGGTCCCACATATCCGGGACTTAGCTTGCCCTTCTTTCCAAAACGCATTATTCCTTCATGGGAGCTACTCGAGGAACACGAATCCCCAGAAAACTCTAAGTGCATCAGGCTGTATCGGCATAGCTTTTGGCTGACTCGGTGTCTCTATCCTCTGGCGGATCTGCTGTATAGCTGCGGTGGTATCTGCCACTAGATCTGTCTGAAGTTCTAGTTCTTTCTGCTCACCACTCTCATACCAGCAGACTGGAGATCTACACCTCCGCCCATAGAGAGCCTCGTAAGGTGCTATGCCGATAGTGGCCTGATAGCTGTTGTTGTATGCAAATTCTGCTAGACTCAGATATTTGCACCAACTTCCTTTGAAATCTAGGGCACATGCTCGGAGCATATCTTCTAGTACCTGATTTACTCGCTCCGTCTGTCCATCTGTCTGAGGATGGAAGGCTGTGCTAAACTTTAACTTCGTGCCCAAAGTTGACTATACACACTCCCAGAAGTGTGATGTGAATCTACTGTCCCTGTCTGAAATAATGGTTCGTGGGACTCCATGCAATCTAACGATCTCCTTGAGATACAACTGAGCTAGCTGTTCCATGGAGTAGGATATCCTGATAGCTAAGAAGTGGGCTGATTTAGTCAATATGTCGACTATTACCCAGATGGTATCAAAACCATGCGTGGTTCTGGGTAATCCCACGATAAAATCCATAGAAATATCTTCCCACTTCCATTCTGGGATCTGAATGGGCTGCAAAACTCCTCCTGGTCTCTGATGTTCTGCCTTGACCCTCTGATAGATTAGGCAGGTGCTAACATATCGAGCGATGTCGCTCTTCATCCTGGGCCACCAAAAATGTTTCTTCATGTCCTGGTACATTTTGGTGGAGCCTGGATGCATCGCATAGGGAGTCTTGTGAGCCTCCTCTAGGATTTTCCTCTTTAGTTCCTCCTGATTCGGAACACATAGCCTGTCACCAAAATACAACACCCCGCTATCTGATATTCTGAACTTTCCACCTTCTGATTCTGCTAAACCTTGCTTGATTCTCTGAATTTCAGGATCCTGCTCCTAAGCTGTCTGGATGTCACCGGGCAAGGTAGACTCTAATGTCATAGTAGAGAGCTGTCCGACTATGAGCTCGAGACCGAAATCTAAGATCTCCTTCTGTAGGGGCGGTGACATGGCTGCTAGAGATAATAGGGTACTGGACTTCTGCTGAGGCATCGCTACCCTATTCGCTTTTCTGGTGGTAGAGGATATCTATGTCGTAGTCTTTGACCGGTTCTAGCCATCTGTGCATATTCGGATCCTTCGAGTGAAGAAGTACTTGGACTCTGATGATCTGTACACTCTGCACTGAGCTCCATACAAGTAATGTCTCCAAATCTTGAGAGCGAACACCACTGCTGCAAGCTCAAGGTCATGAGTAGGATAGTTCTTCTCATAATCCTTAAGTTGTCGAGGCATAGGCAATCACCTTGCCATTTTGCATCAGACCGCCTCCTGGTTCTAACTTCGAGGCATCACTATATATGTCAAAGCTATCTGCATTCTGGTAGAGTCGGAATAGGTGCTTGGTCAATCTCCTTTTCACTTTGGCTTTCTCGATCCTCATCCTTTGAAATTTTCTGTTCTTTCGGTAAGAGCTATCGGTGGGAGGCTATCTGGAGAAGTCCTCTACAAATTTCTGTAGCCTGCTAATCCGAGAAAGCTTCGATCTCATTGGCGTTCTTGGGTCTTTTCTAGTTGCTCACAGCTTCTATCTTACTGGGGTCTACCATAATACCTTCCTTTGAGATGATGTGACCCGGGAAGGACACCTGATCTAGCCAAAATTCACATTTGGTGAACTTGGCGTCTGGTGGTCTCATCAAGGTGCAATCTTTTCGGTGCTCTACGTGTTCTTCCTGAGTTCTTGAATAGATAAGAATGTCATCGATGAACACGATAACGAACTTATCTAAGTATTCTCTGAATACCCTGTTCATGAGGTCCATGAAAGTAGCTGGAGCATTTGTCACGCTAAAGGGCATGACTACGAACTCGTAATGTCCGTATCTAGTCTTGAATGCTGTCTTGGGTATGTCCCCTTCTTTAACCTTCACCTGATGATAACCTGATCTGAGGTCTATTTTAGAGAACACTGCTACTCCCTTTAGCTGATCAAACAGGTCATCTATTCTGGGAAGAGGATACTTGTTCTTGATTGTGACTTGGTTCAGTGCCCGGTAGTCTATACACAGGCGCATGCTCCCGTCCTTCTTCTTCACGAACAATACAGGCGCTCCCCATGGTAAGTGACTAGGACGGATGAAGCCCTTGTCAAGAAGCTCCTGTAGTTGCTCATAAAGTTCCTTCAGTTCTGCTGGAGCCATGCGGTAAGGCGCTTTGGAGATAGGATTTGTACCGGGAATGAGCTCTATCTCAAATTCGATCTCCCTGTCTGGTGCTAGGCCTGG
This sequence comes from Zingiber officinale, assembly GCF_018446385.1. NCBI lineage: Eukaryota > Viridiplantae > Streptophyta > Magnoliopsida > Zingiberales > Zingiberaceae > Zingiber > Zingiber officinale. The sequence continues at coordinate 47,271,984 of NC_055996.1, read as the reverse complement.
TAACTCTTCAGGGAAGACTGCTGGGTAGTCACATACGACTCGGACCTCTGCTAGCTGTTGGTCCTTGTCCTGACTGGTGCTGACTACGTGTGCTAAGAACCCCGTACATCCTGAATCCATCAACCTCTGTGGCTTCATAGCTGAGAGAAACTTCTTGGCCTTTCTCCTGGGTTCTCCGACGAATTCGAACTGTGCTTCTGCTTCAGGTTGGAATATGACTTTCTGTTTACGGCACTCGATGGAGGCACCGTATCTGATCAAGAAGTCCATTTCAAGGATGACATCGTAGTCAGTCATATTTAGCACTATCAGATCACAAAAGAGCTCTCTGTTTGCTATAATGACTGGCACTGCTCTGAGCCAGTGCGTGGAAGCCATAATTTCTCCTGAAGGTAAGGTCGTCAGAAACTGACTACTGAGTACCTCTGGAGGTCTCGCTAATTTCTTTGCAAATGCCCTGGATATATAAGAATGAGTTGCCCCAGTATCGAATAAGACAGTTGTACTTTGCTGTAAAATACTAATCTGACCTGTAACAACTATCGAGGCATTTGCTACGTCCTCTCTGGTCAGTGAATAGTTTTGGTCCCTTTGGAGGTCGGCAAGAGGGGAGGGGTGAATTGTCCTACAAAATAAAACCAAAAACCCTTCTCGGATATTCAACTAACTTAAAAGCACTTGTAATTAAAAAGGCAGAGACTAATTAAAACAGAAAATAGACTCAAAGGAATTACTTGGTTTGCAATCAGAGGATTGCTAATCCAAGGCAAAGAAGGCGCACTAATTGATTCTCCTCTAGGCGGAGTAGCCTCTTACAGCGTTGAAAGCACAGAAAGAAATAACACAAATGAAAGCACTGGATTACAAGTAGTTGTTCTTAATTCATAATTGCTTCTGGACAAAGGCTATATTTATAGTCTTGGTCCGGGCGCTTAGAAGGGTTCCGGGCGCCCTGGGGGGATAAATTTTATCCCCCAACGGTCGGATCGAGTCAAAACTCGATCCTGTTCAAAAGTCGATTCCGGGCGCCCGGAAGGGTTCCGGGCACCCCGGTCGGTTCCGGGCGCTCGGAATGGTTCCGGGCGCCCAGAGCCCTAAGGTCAACTTAAATTGACTTTTCGACTCCGGTTCAGCTCGTCTCGATCCAGCTCATCTCGGTCCGGGTCTGTTCTCTCCGGCTCCGTTTGCTTGGGTGATCTCGGCCTTCCTGAATAGGGCTCACCCTAACCCATGTTCCGGCCTTCTCCTCGAGCAGCCTTCCTTCCCGGTTTCTCGTCCCTCGAACGCCGCGCACGTTCTTCTCGTCCGCCGGTGTACTCTTCAGCGGTCACCTCGTCCCTCGGACGCACCGAGCCCGTCGGCTCTCTCCCCGTGCCGTCCTTCTCGTTAGCCGCGTCTTCCGCTCGACTTCCTGTGTTCCTAAGCTCATGCACACTTAGACACAAGGGTTAAACAACGCAGGACCTAGCTTAACTTGTTTGATCACATCAAAACACCTCGGGGTTCCAATAATCTCCCCCTTTTTGATGTGAGCAACCCAAGTTAAGCTAGGGTAAAATAGATGCAATAAAAACAATTTATTTGCAATTAAGTCCAAAGATATTTCATAAGAAAAATTTATATACCTCCCCCTAGACTTAACATTCTTCTCCCCCTTTGATCACATTAAAAATAGGGGTTCTTTAAACAAGTCTAAGGTAAACAAAATTTTAAGTGAATTTTCATAAAAAAATATCTAAGGCAATTAATATTAATTTGTAAGGCAATGTTTCAAAAGAGAATATCTAGTTTTTTAAAAAAATTCTAAGTCAATATTCAGAAAAAAATTTTAAGTTATTTTTTATAAAAGATTTCTAAGGCGATTTTAAAAAAAAATGTATAAGACAATATTCATAGAAAAATTTCTAAGTTAATTAAACAATATCTAAGTCAATAATTTTCAGAAATTTTCTAAAAAAAAAAATTTATTTTCCAAAAAAAAATTATTATATAAATTAATTTTAAGTATTTTCTAACACAAATTGAATAACTCTTTTAAAGCATTAAGTAATTTAAATTAATTCTTTTTCAGTTAGTCAATTAAACTCTTCATTTCAATACTTGGCTTCCAGGTCGTGGCGAGGCACTAGGCCTTCTTGGTTATTGGAGCAACAACCACTTCCTTAGACAAACTCTCATAAAGAAATTAGTTGTTTAATTTCCTTGCTGAAAATGCTAAGTCTGATTTTAATTTTAAATTAAATAGGTTTTTGGAACCCAGTAGAGGTTCCTACCTACAGGATTAACCAAGTATTTTCTTGGTATATAGATTTTTGATATATTTCTAATTTGACTTTGATGAAATCTATAATACCAATTTAAACCTCTATAATTTCTAAAAGTTGAAATATTTGAACCATTGGATTTTTTCAATCTTTCTATTTCTTCTTTTAGTTTTTCATTTTCAATTTTCAATTTTTCAAAATCCTCTATAAGACATGATTTTGCCAAAATTCTCTTTGTTTCTAAAATTTCATTTTCTAATTTGGCATTTTTATTTTCTAATTTATACATGGATTTAATCATAGCTTTGATATCAAAGTAAAGTTTATCAGGGGGTAAGAGGCATACCTCACTTACCATATCAGACGTGAAGCCTGAATCTCCCCCTGCTTCGCTACTTCCATCTGACGTCGCTCCCCCTTCATAGATGCTGGGTTCTGATGTGCTTTGTCCTTCGTGGCTTGCCATCAGTGCAATCCCCGCATATTCTTGAGCTTCTGATTCAGATGAAGAAGTGTCATCCCAAGTTACTTTTAGGTTGTGTTTCTTGGGTGTCTTCATTTTGACCTTCTTGAGTTCTGGGCACTCTTCCCTTAGGTGTCCCTCCTTCAGACACTGGTAGCACCGTACCTTTCTTCTACCTTTTTGATTCTTTTGATTCTGCATTTTAAATTTATTAGATCTAAAAAACTTTTTAAAATTTCTTACCATGTATGCTTCTTGATCGTCTTCGGAGTCTGACTCGAGTTCATCCTTCTGGGTTGCGTTCAGCGCCATAGTCTGGGTTGTATCCTTTGTCGTTCCTGCACACCTGGTTTCATGCAATTCAAGAGTAGAAAACAACTCTTCTAAAGTACTTACCTCCAGGTCTTTTGAGATGTAGTAGGCGTCGACGATTGATGTCCACTCCGGAGTTCTTGGAAACGCGTTGAGCGCGTAGCGTATAGTGTCCCGGTTTGTTATCGTTTCACCAAGGTTTTTGAGACAAGTAACTAGTTCTTTTACCTTCGCATGTAGACCAGCTACTTTCTCACCTTTCTCCAGACGGATGTTCATCAGTTTGTTGCGGAGGATGTCCCTTCTAGCGAACTTCGCTTCGGACGTGCCTTCATGGAGTTCCAAGAACTTCTCCCAAAGTTCTTTAGCAGATAAATAGTTTCCGATGTGGTTGACCTCTTGAGGCGGTAACACGCTCAGCAGGTGATGTTCTGCTACCGACTCATTCTGCTCCTTCTTTGTCCAATCGCTCTCTTCTTTTTCTTTTCCATCCTTATCTATTGGAGCTACAAAACCATATTTCATGATAAACCGAATTTCAAAATCTGTTTTTAGGAATACCTCCATACGACGCTTCCAGTCTGCGAAGTTCCCCTCGAATTTTGGTGGAACAATGCTTGGTCCGGCCATCTTTGTTGCTTCGATCGGCGGTTAGTCCTCCTGAAGCGTGCCTTGCTCTGATACCACTTGTTGGTCCCTTTGGAGGCCGGCAAGAGGGGAGGGGTGAATTGCCCTACAAAATAAAACCAAAAACCCTTCTCGGATATTCAACTAACTTAAAAGAACTTGTAATTAAAAAGGCAGAGACTAATTAAAACAGAAAATAGACACAAAGGAATTACTTAGTTTACAATCAGAGAATTGCTAATCCAAGGCAAAGAAGGCGCACTAATTGATTCTCCTCTGGGCGGAGTAGCCTCTTACAGCGTTGAAAGCACAGAAAGAAATAACACAAATGAAAGCACTGGATTACAAGTAGTTGTTCTTAATTCATAATTGCTTCTGGACCAAGGCTATATTTATAGTCTTGGTCCGGGCGCCTGGAAGGGTTCCGGGCGCCCTTGGGGGGATAAATTTTATCCCCCAACGGTTGGATCGAATCAAAACTCGATCCTGTTGAAAAGTCGATTCCGGGCGCCCGGAAGGGTTCCGGGTGCCCCGGTCGGTTCCGGGCGCCCGGAGCCCTAAGGTCAACTTAAATTGACTTTTCGACTCTGGTTCAGCTCGTCTCGATCCAGCTCATCTCGGTCCGGGTCTGTTCGCTCCGACTCCGTTTGCTTGGGTGATCTCGGCCTTCCGGAATAGGGCTCACCCGAACCCATGTTCCGGCCTTCTCCTCGAGCAGCCTTCCTTCCCGGTTTCTCGTCCCTCGAACGCCGCGCACGTTCTTCTCGTCCGCCGGTGTACTCTTCCGCGGTCACCTCGTCCCTCGGACGCATCGAGCCCGTCGGGTCTCTCCCCGTGCCGTCCTTCTCGTTAGCCGCGTCTTCCGCTCGACTTCCTGTGTTCCTAAGCTCCTGCACACTTAGACACAAGGGTTAAACAACGCAGGACCTAGCTTAACTTGTTTGATTACATCAAAACACCTCGGGGTTCCAACAAATAGATCCTCGCATTGGTCGTAGCTGGAGGGGCTTCTAACCTGCCCTGGCTGATATGTGGACCATCTAAAGCGGCCTGCATCTGATGTAACTGAGCTGGCTGGCCTCCATACTGAATCGGCTGTGGCTGAGGAAAACTGGTCTTGTTTGGATACTGCTTGGCCATATGCCCTTCCTGTCCGCATTCAAAGCATCCTCGTGTGCCCTTACCACAAACTCCAGGGTGGAATTTCCCACAATTAGCACACTTTGGATAACTGGGCTGCTTGCTGGCTGGTCCTCCTTTTGGGTAACTCCCTGGTTTGCTCTTGTTGCTGGAGTTCCCTTTCCAGTTAGAGCCATGGGAGCTGTGGCCCTGCTGTTTCTGAGTGCCTGAGCCTCCTTGACCTTTAGCTTCTGAGAGGACTTGCTTCTGCTGCTTGATGCTATTCTGGTAATGCTCAGTGATTAGAGCACTGCTCACTAATTCTTCTGTGGTTTGTGGCCTATGAACGCCACCAGCCACGTTCATTGCTATTTCCGGCCTCAGCATCTTGAGCATCAACCTGATTCGTTCCCTTTCTGTACTGACTAATTCAGGGCATAGACGAGCCAACCTGTTGAATTTCTTCACGGCTTCCTCAACTGATAGGTTGCCCTGACGAAACTCAATGAACTCGTCGTAGTGACGGTTGATGACCAGCACGTGAAAGAACTCCTCAAAGAATTCCTTCTCGAAGTCAGCCCATGTCATCTGGTTCACTGGGCGCTTCGCTCTGATTCTCTCCCACCACATGCGTGCATCTCCTGTCAGACAGAAGGAGGCGCACTTCACCTTCTCATGTTCTGGCCAGTCCAGAAGCTCCATCATACTTTCCAGTGTTTTGAACCATGCCTGAGCATCCCATGGTTCATTCTTTTGAGAAATTCTCGGCTTGACTCTCATCCTGGATCGATAGGCTTCTCTCTGCGTTCTGCTGCTGAGACTCTGGTGGAACCTCTAAGACTCTTGGCGTCGCTCGTTCGGTTCGGGGTGTGTGGGAGTTTTGATTAGCCTTTAAGGTGGCTATCTCATCCGCTGCTGTAACTGAGCCACTAATGCTGTCAGGTCTGGGGGAGGCACTGAACTGCCTGCCTCATGCTGGGGCTCAGTAGTTGGTGCCCTTCTAGCTAGACGTCCTCATGTCATTTCTAAAGACATAGAGGACATACATAACTAAGGCAATCATGTTTATATATCTACTGTCATTATCATGTTAGGTGTTATCATCAATCAACATGCTACAGTATCTATAAACATGAAAGAAAGAACATAATAAAGTGAGAGACGTTTCTTACTTGGAAGCTGCAGGTTCAATGCTGATGTGTGTGTAGGAAGTATGGAACACTGCTCTGATACCACTCTATAACGACCCGCCTCCTACTGACTAGGCTGTGAGGCCAATCGCTACATTATGCTGTGTTAAATCACTATTGCGGAAATCTGGATTGATTAAAATATTACTAAACTGATTACTGTAAAATCTGAACTTAACATTCTAGGTGTACCTAAGAGTTGTACACATGCTAGGGAAGATAATCTATGCCTCTTGGCTGTCCTGCTAGCTGTAATCAGGCATTTCAATCGATCCATGAATCGATTGGGCTGTCGGATCGATCCAGTGATCGATCCAGCTTGATACTGGCACGGAAGAAGACTCTGGATCGGTCGGCTGACCGATCCATATGCTCCCTCGCCTCTGTATGCGGCTGGATCGGTCTACCGACCGATCCAGGAGTACCCTGATCGGGTCGGCTTGACCGATCCAGTAGCTCACTGATCGGTCGGCTGACCGATCAGTGAGCGTCGGTGCTCTCTGTTCGTACAATGGATCGTCGGCTGACCGATCCATAACAGACGCCAACTCTCTGTTCGCGACTGGATCGGTCAGCTGACCGATCCAGTGGCACATCCCAACTCTGATAGATCTGTAGATCGATCTGGGTTTCTAATTTCGCACTGAAACTCTGATTTCAGTACTAGTTCGTGCCAAAATCTCATATAAGAGTTCTAAAATCAATTGAAATAAGTTCTAACATCTATTAACTAGCATTCCAACATAATTACAAACAACTTAAACAAATCTTCCATGGTTTAAACATTCTAAGGTCTAAAAGTGCATAAAGGTACTCGAGAAAAGAAACTAAGTTCTTGCTAAACTCCCTAAGGATCTTCATTCCAGGTTCCTGCCACACACACCATCACTGCATTGACCTTCACCTTCCTCTGCTAATCTATTTTCCCTTTACCTTTATCTGCAGTATAAGGAAAAAGTATCTGTAAGCTTTAAGCTTAGTAAGAAACCATCTACCTCACAAAAACATGCAACGATGCAATCATGTTTTTAAAGAATGCTATTTAAAAACATGCACTGGATTTGTTAAAGCATGGCATACTGAAGTTACATGGCATAAACACTGAAACATGGCATGCATAATAAAATCTAAGCATGGAGCTATCTCATGGTATCAACTAGGAGAACTAAACTGAAACTAAAACTAAAACTATATTCACATAACTAGATTACTAGTTTGAAAGCTATTATCATAATAAGTGAAAATAGTAATCATGCTGCTGTTTGGGCTCGGCAACTGTACTAGCTAGACCCGGGTTTGCAAGTCCCGCATTTAGTAGGGTTTACTAGTTTATCTAAACCTAGGGACGACTGTGGGAGCCCAACCCAATGGATATCTAATCCTATACAGTGCCACTAAAAATAAAATACTGAATATAGCTACTAATTGTTTATTTTGCTATTTCTAGGTTATCTAAACCTAGAGCTAGGTTATCTAAACCTAGAGGCGACTGTGGGAGCCCACTCATTGGACCGTAGTCCCATGTAAGCTGAAACTAGACTAATATACTGATTTAAATGCTACTAATGCATTTAACTGAGCTGTTAAAAATATCTGAGGTAGTATTTAGCTACACTAATCATTTTGTCGAACACTTGGTGTGCTCCAACTCTCCCCTCTAATAGGGAGGCCACCTCTAGGCACCCGACAACGTCTAGAGCCTCCAACTGAAGGAGAACAACGTGTCTGGCCCATCTAGAGGTGCTCAACTAGATCCCTAATCTGCGAGGAGGGTTTAAACACACCTTGGGTGCCGAAAAAATCTGCATATAGCTAAACTAAAGGCATGCAATCAAACGAAAGCTACTTATACTGCAGGTGAGGGGTTTCTTACCTCCTATTTGGATTTTCTTACAGATCTAAGCGCTAGGTTTCCTGGAGAAGAGATCTCTTCGATGATCTTCTCGCGTCTACGCGTTCTTCTCGCGGAGAGGAGCGTCCTCGTATCCTTGATGTTGCTGGAAGATGCTCCTATGGCCCTAGGGATGGAACCCTAGGCTTGCTTGGCTTGGGCGCCGAGAGGTGAGGAAGGGAGAGGGTCGGCGGGTGAGGGTTTGAGGAGGAAAAGTCACGATCAAAAAAATAATCTCCTCACTTAATAATTTTCCTATTTATATTTAGGAATTAGTTCGCCCAACTTCAATATAAATTTAATTGAATCCCTTTCCTTTCAGCACGGCCCTGCTGGGTTCATCTGCTTACTAAGGCTAACTAAAAGTTATCGGATCCGAGAGGTCCTGGGTTCGATTCCCGCCTAAGCTATTTTGCGGTTCTATTTATTTTTGCTACTTCCGCTATTCTAAAAATTCCGGAAAAATATCTAAAAATTCCAGAAAAATCATAGAATATTTCTAAAATAGTTTTGAGAATTTTCGGGCGTTACAAGTGGATCGATCAGACCACTCCAATCGATCCACCGATCGATTGTGGGGCCTGATGACAGCTGGAAACCCCTCATTTCAGCCCTTGATCATATGTGAAGCCTAGATTACTCCCTTTAGCATAGGAACAACATTCAAGATGTAGTTTAAACATGAATTTCAGATCTAATAGAAATTAGCAGAAGAAATTGTATTAGTTAGCAAAATTTTTAATTAACTCAGTTTTCCGCACATTAAGATTAGTTAGCAACAGTATAATGTAACCCCTGGCCTTACAGCTTATTTAGTAGGAGGCGGGTCGTTACAACTTTAGAAAATTTGTTTTCTACGTTTGAACTTCACGAATCTCGAGTTACAGAGCCTAAACAAGTAGAAAAGTCGAACCTCAACATTGCCCTACAAGCTGAAAAGGGCGATCCCGACTCCGAAGCGTCGATCGATGAAACTGAAGTGGCTCTTCTGGTAAGAAAGTTAAATAAGTTCGTTAAAACTAATAAGTTTAAATTGCAGTTGAGGAACCATCAACGGAACAGAAGGACAGTCTGATGCTACAACTGCAATGAGGAAGGGCACATCAAGGATGACTGCCCCAAGTTGAAGAAAAGGAACAAGGAGAAGCCTCAAAGACCGACGTCCTCTACACGCAAGAATCTGAAGGCCACTTGGGATGATTCTTCATCCTCCGAATCAGAAGCCGAAGCCTTCTCAGGATTAGCACAGATGGCCAACCATCTCTTCGAAGATGACTCAAGCTTAGAGATGAGCATAGATGAAGGGGGAGGAACATCAGAAGAAGAAGAAAGTTGCGACGAAGGGGGAGCATCACCAAGTACGGTAAGTAAGGTACGTGATCTCACTCCTAATCAGCCCTTTCAATTTATCAAATTACTTACGAAAGATCTAGCAAAATTAGAGAAAGAAAATGCTGAATTGAAATTGAACTTAGCAAAAACATGCCCACTAGAAATGTATGATAATTTAAATTTAGAAAATGAAAAATTAAAAATTAAAATTGAAAAATCATGCATGCTTAAATAACTTTCCAAAATCAAAACTAAGGATTTATGGAAAATTAAATTGGTACATTAAAAAACATCAGGGATAACTTAGGAAAGTTCCTAGAAACTATGTACCCCCTAAGTTTTTTAATAACTCGGTAGGAAGGAACCTTTACTGGGTTCCAAAATCATTTCTAGACTAAATTTTTCCTTAAGTTAGGGCTTACAGCGAGAAAATTAAACATTACAATTTCTTTACGAGGTTTTGTCTAAGGAAGTGGTTATTGCTCCAATAACCAAGAAGGCCTAATGCCTCGCCACGACCTGGAAACCAAAATATTGAAATAAAATGTTTAATTAACTTTCTGGTAAAGCATTAAATTTGAAATTAAATAATGCTTTAGAAAGTTTTTCTTTAACATCTTTTTAATTCAACAAAAATAATTCTTGCATAAAATTTTTTTTTACTTAGGAAAATTCTCTATAATATTTTTTTTGCCTAAGTTAAAAAATTTCTTTTGAAATTAGAACTAAATTAGAAATTATTTTTCTTGCCTAAAGTTTTAACATAGAAAATTCTTTCAAAATTCTTAGAAAGTTGTTGTACATGACCTAGGAATTTTTTTCCCTCGTTTTTGCTATGATCAATGGGGGAGAGTTTAGGTAGTAACAAGTTTAGGGGGAGTTAGTTTAGGGAGAGTTAGGAACTAATTTTTTTTATGCAAATTCTATTATTGCAACTTATGTGCTTAAAATGTTAGTTTAGTAATTTTCTTAAAATTACTATTTGTTTGTTTGACTCTAACTTGAACTTGGGTTGATGCACATCAAAAAGGGGGAGATTGTTGGACCCTGTGATTGTTTTCACGTGATCAACCAAGTTAGTTAGGTCCTGCTTGTTATTTAATCACTGTGTCTAAGTGTACAGGAGCTTAGGAGTACAGGAAGTCGAGCGGAAGACGCAGCTAGCGAGAAGGACGGCACGGGAAGGGAGCCGACGGGCTCTGTACGTCTGAAGGACGAGAGAGCTGTGGAAGAGTACACCGGTGGGCGAGAAGAATGTGTGCGATGTTCGAGGGACGTAAAGCCGGGACGGAAGCCTGCTCAAGGAGAAGGCCTGAAATTGGGTTCGGGTGAGCCTTATTTCGGTTGGCCGGAATCACCCAAAAGAACGGAACTTCGGAAGTTGAAGCAAAGAAGCAAGTGTGCTGGAAACACTGCTCAAGGCGCCTTCATCATAGCTTGAAGGCGCCTTCAAGACTTGATGAAGGTGCCTTCATCTAGTCAAAAGTGATCGTTTGAGGGTGGATAAAGTTTTATCCACTAACTTGGTTAGAGGCGCCTTGAACCTTATTGGAGGCACCTTGGACCCTCGGAATAGACTTTTCAGGAGCTATTTAAAGGCCCCTGGAGCTAGGAAATATTTATTAATTCAAGCAATCAACTCTGTAGTCATTCCTAGGAATAGTTCTAAGCCTCCAAAGTGTAAAAGGCTTCTCCACTTTCAGAGAAGGAGATCTTTCATAGTTTTTCTTACTGCCTTGGATTAACAACCTTCTTGATTGTAACCAAGTAAATTGTTGAGTTATTTTTCTTTATTTCGGTTAATTTACTTTATTACTATTGCACTGTTTGAGTTGAAAGAATCGAGGAGGGTATACTTTTTTGCAAGCAATTCACCCCCCTCTTGTCGGCCCCGCTGCGCCAACATTTCGTTCCTTTGTATTCGATCACTCTTCCGGCGGTTCCTGAAGAGGATTTAGTAGATTGTTCATTGATACAATCCAAGGAATCGTGGGTCTTGGAGTAGAAGTCACCGAAGGCTCCGAACCAAGTAACTCCTCGGATACTTGTGTCTTTCGATTTTCTGCTTTATTTTTTCACTGCCTACTCACTTTTTAAAAATAAAAAAAATAGTTATTTAAAAACCATGTAATTAACCCCCCCCTCTCATGTGCGTAACAATCCAACAGATAGTATCAGAGAAAGACCACTCTGAATTGGTGAAACTACCAATCGAGCAGGGGGATTCCTTTTTTGAGAAAAAATGTATATATATATATATATAATATTCTTATGCCTTTTTTCAATTTTATATTTTTATTTTTTTCACAATTAGTCATAATTGGTGCAATCACCTCTTCTGATAAATCTATCATTATTTTTTAAATTTATTATTTTATTATTTTTTCTCAAAATTGGTGTCACACCAATTGAGTCTCCTTAGCTCCCGCATTACTTACCCCAAGATATAGTCTTGGAATCTTTGTGAGCTTTTTTTAGTGTTGAAAAATGGTGAACAAATAAATGCTCGGATGAAATGTCAACGAATCACCACCATACGATCAAGAAGATTTCAATTACTGGAGATGAGGAATAGAGTGCTTCTTGGGAAGTAAAAATATTGATTATTCGTTGATATTGAAAAGGCTTCTCGAGACTCAGAATTAAACAAAAAGATAATTTAATTAATTTATACTAATTTACCTAATAATGTATTATGCAGATTAGAATACTTCAAGATTACATACGAGCTTGGACTCAGTTGATCTAGCTTCAGGAGGAGCCATTGAAACTAGAGAATCAAGTCAAAAGTGAATATAAACTTAAGTCAAACCCAACGAAGAAGCCTACTGAATTAGCAGTTACGCTTAAGGTTAGTATAATTTACTAAAATGCCCCTATTAGTAGTGATTTAAATAATTTACATGATAATTTAGATAATTACAAAATTACCCCTAATATGGTGCATGATAATCTAGATTTACATAATTAAAATTTAATCAAAAATTCAAAACAAAAAAATAATCTAGATTTGGTCAAGTCAATCAAGACCTTGATCAAATTGACATTAACATTGGCTTGGTCAAACAAAACATTGACCAAATTAATTCAAATAAATTAATTAAATTAAAAAAATTTAAATTAAATTAAAATTCAGAAATAATTAATAACTTAATCAACTCAAATATTAAGATAAATTTGAATTTAAAACTTAAAATGACAAAATAGATCTAGAAAAAAATTAATAAATACCTTAATAAAAAAATTTAAGAATCTAGATAATGTTAATCTTAAAGTTTTTATCCAAAAATAAGATAATTCAATTAATAAAGTTTTAAATCTTAAGTATAATAATATAGATAAAACTAATTTAATAAATTTCACTTATAATATGAACTTAAAAGATAAAAAATATGGATATAAGGATAAATTCAAACACTATGATAAAATCAAAACTAAATCTTATAAATTCAAAATTAAAAATTAATAAAAATTTAAACAGTAAAGATAAACTTTTAACCAAAAATAATTCAAACAATTTAGCAAATTCATAATTCAAAATTAATAAAAACTTAAATATTAAATATAATCTTTTAAACAAAGATAATTAAAACAATTTAATAAATTCAAAATTTAAAACTAATAAAAAGTTAAATATTAAAGATAATATTTTTTAAAAAATAATTTAAAAAATTCAAAATTAAAAGAAAATTTAAATCTTAAATACACTTTCTAAAAGAATGAGAATTTAACCAACTTAATTAAGTCAAAATTGAAAATTAAATTAAACTTAAACTACAATTAATTAAAAGATTAATTAAACCTTAATGAAAATTTGATTAAGATTAATTAAAACTTAATAAAATATAGTTTAATAATTTAAGGAGAGGTACCAAATTCATTGGCACCTCTAAAATATAGTTACCTATTTGGGTAAACTAGGTCAAGACTATAATGATAACTGGACTCTTATAAAACCATAGTCTCAGGGTGGAGCGAGATGATAGTATGTAAGAAAAACTTGGTTTAGGGAGTCAAGTAGGGTAAGGTGTGTAAGTATCTTGTGGTAGTTTTGATGTGGTTAATCAAATTAAGTTAGGTCCTATTGTGTATGATCCTTGTGTCAAAATGTGCAGGAACTAGGAGCATAAGAAGTTGAGCGAAAGAAATAGCTAGTGAGAAGGATGGCATGGGAAAGAGTCGACAGGCTCAGTGCATCAGAAGAACGAGGTGCTGCAGAAGAGTGCATTGGCGGAAGAGAAGGAAGAGCGTGACGTTTCCGAGGGATGAGAAGACGGAATAAAATATTCAAGGAGCTTATCTGCCTTGTGAAAGGGGCCTTCCATGGGCTGGAAGAGGCCTTTAATGCTTCATGGAAGGCGCCTTCCAGCCTATGTAAGGCGCCTTCTAGCCGTTAGCTGAAGATAAAGTTTTATCTTAGGTGGATAAAATCTATCCGATTAAAGGCGCCTTGTACCACTTTGAAGGAGCCATCAAGCTACGGATAATATTTTCTAGGAGTTATAAAAAGGCCCCTGGACCTAGGAAATAAACAATAACTTTTGTAATCAATTCCTAGCTTAATTCAAAGTGTTCAAAGAGTATAAGAGGCTTCTCCACCTTCAACGAAAGAGATTTTCTAGTGCTTATGGAGGTATACTTCAAAATAGATTTTGATATTTTTCTAATTTTGAAAAATGGTTTTGTAGTACCTATCGATAGCAATGGTGATCTAAAGAAAGAGGAAAACTGGACAAAGAATGAACAAGCTGAATTTGTGACCAATAGAAAAGCAAAATTCCATCTGCTGAGTGCTCCCGCCATAAGAGGACAACAAGATCGGAGTTTATAAGTCTATAAAAGATCTATGGAAAAATTTCTTAGAGCTTCACAAAGGATCCTCCGAAGCCAAGCTTGTAAGAAGAGATCTACTTCAGAAGTAACTGACGAATCTTTAACTGAAGGAAGGTGAAATAATCCCATAACTGTATGCCAAGTGAAAGGAACTAATCACTGGACTCACGAATCTTAGAGAAAAGGTAACCAACCGAGATTCACTAAGATATATGCTTAAGGATTTTCCAAGAATACCAAAATCGTCAACCTTAGTAGATGCATACTACATCTCTAGGAACTTAGAGGTAAGTAATTTAGAAAACTTATTTTCTACCTTTGAAATTCATGAATCTAGATATGCAGAACTAAAGAAGGAGCCAAATCAAAACATTGCCTTAAAGGCAAAAATGGACGAACTAGATTCTAAAACTTTGATCAATGAAAATGAAGCAGCACTAATGGTAAGAAACTTTAGTAAATTTCTTAAAACTAATAAGTTTCACAAGTCACTGGCAAAGAAACACCTTCGAAGTAAAAGGAAGGTTCGATGTTGTAACTACCAAGAAGAAGGGCACATCAAGGTGTTAGAATGTATACTAAAAACCTAGCTTTTTGTATAAACATTTATTTTGAAATGAGAATCACATTGGTCAAATGTCTGTATTTAGTTAAATGCAGTTGTCCATTTAATTTATATTATAGATAACATGGTGTGTGGTGGCACATAGAAGATCATGTTATCAGTTCCTTATAAATTTTAAATAGAAGCTCACAACTAAGATGGATTGGGACAAACCATTGGAATGGTTGTAGTGTAATTTGGTACTAATTTATCTTGACTATAAAATTACACTAGTACACTATGTGTGTATAGAGCAGGACCACGTGAAGTTGTTCCTTTTATACTGACTACATAAAAGAACAGAACCTCTTTTATTATTAATGTGCGAACTCTTAATCCTGATATAATAATAAGCACATGTACTTAGTATTTATTTCTTTAATTTATCAAAGGGTGAGATTTATTCGTTAAATCAATAGGCCCGATAAGTTGAGAAATAATATTATTTATATGGTGTGTTGTTGATTATAGAAGGAAATTGTGTCCTATTTATTAGGATGATGATATCCCCTTGAGGAGCTCATAAGGATTGTCATGTAAACCCTGTAGGTGGACTTAGTTTCGACATGACAATGAAGTTGAGTGGTACTACTCTTGGAGCTAGATGTTAATTAAGTGAGATGTCAGTAACTCATTTAATTAATGGGCATTAGATATCTTAAACATAGGGAGATTAACGCACTCATGATAAAAAGGAGCCCATAATATAATATGGGATTGGTGTGGTAGTTCAATAATAAATCTTTAGTGGTATGAGTTATTATTGATGAACTTGAGTTGGGTGTTCGGGTGGAACACAAGAAGCTCAAGATCATCAGGAGGCCAAAATCAATTCCTCCTCTAGGTCCTTGTCGTAGTCTCTATGTATAAAGTCTCGCATCCACCCAAGTCATCCTTATAGCCGGCCACATCCTTGCTTGGTGTCCAAGCAAGGGGCCGACCAAGATGGGTTTAAAAGTGGGTTTTTAATTTTTTAGATCTTTCTTTTTGTAGCCATCTACAATGTTTTAAAAGAGATATTTTAAATTTTAAAAACTTTCCTTTTTTGAAGTCATCCACATGGTTTTAAAAGAGAGTTTTAAATTTAAAAAAATCTTTCCTTTTGTAGCCATCTGCAATGGTTTAAAAGAGAGATTTTATTTTTGTTAAAACTTTCCTTTTTTGTAACCATGATTTAAAAGAGATGTTTTAATTTTAAAAATCTTTCCTTTTTATAGCCATCTACAATGTTTAAAAGAGGGATTTTTAATTTTAAAACTTTCCTTTTATAGTCATCCACAATTGGAAATTTAAAAGAGAGATTTTAATTGTTGTTAAACTCTTTCCTTTTTAGCCATTACCAAGGATTATAAAAGAGGATAGATGGTGCCTTAGAGGTAATAATCATCTACACAATTTCTATTCCTCTTCTATTCTCCTTGTGGTCGACCCCCTCATATTCTTATTCTCCCTTTGTTTTCTCACCTAAGGCTAGCAGCATCAAGAGGCTTCAACCATCTTGTGGCCGGCGGGTTGCAAGGAAGAAAGAAGAACAAGAGGTGGTGTTCCTAGCTTTGATCCCTTGATGGCTGAAAGTCTAAGAAGAAAGAAGGACTTGGGTTGTTTTTACGTCTTGGTAGATCGTCACCCACACGACGTCCAAGAGGAGGAGAGAAATACAGCAGAAGATCAAGAAGTCTTTAAGCTACAAAGAAAGGTATAACTAGTTAATTGTTCCCGCTGTGTATTAGTTTATTTTTCCTTTGTATGGATCTTGAAGTACCAACATAAGAGGCTAGTGATCTTATTCTTTGATTGAGGTCTCTGTAGTTTAACCTAGGGTTTATTGTAAGAAGTTTAAATATTCAATTTCTTTAAAAGGCTTTGACTAGGAAGTGGTGGATGATCTCATACCTAAGAAGGCCGAGTGCCTCGCCAACGACCTGGAAGCCTGTAACTCCCCACCCTCCTCAGTACTAGACTGTGAGGGTGGAGTGCTACTAGACTGCTAACTTTACTTAACTAATATTGCACACATGTAATTATCAATACATAAAATCTCTAAACATGCAACTGATAGCAGCTGAAAACATAAACAACTTATCTCTACATTCTACTCCAGCATATGAACACAACTAAAACTATACATCAATCTAATCATGCTGAAATAAATGTATTAATCTGAACATACATGCAACCATTATACAACTCAATTAATAGGTCTAATATGCATAACAATTTAAATGGAAGAATTCTAAATACATGAAATCACTCTGATAATAAAATCATCAACATGAATAAATTGCTATCTTAATAAATTTCTAAACTAGGTCCCAAGGCTTCTATAGTCCAGGTATCACACATCCATCCGCACCTCCTTGTCGCCTTCCTTCGCTATAGCTTTTCCTTTCCTTTATTTGCAGTAAGAGGAAATGCAACTATAAGCAAAATTGCTTAGTAAGCGCTATTTAACTCACAAAACTCGAATATGCATGTGATTGGAAGAAATCTAGAAAATGAATGCTCAAAAGAAGATACTACTCATGCTCATCTAATAGCAAAAGAAACATAGCATACTGAAATACTAAACATGTAAGTTGCTCATGCTCATCTAACAACAGTATGAAAATCTAAACAACATGCTAGCATATCGGAAACTAAACTTGCTGAACTTTAAACTTATGTGAAGCTTATTTCACTTGTTTAAAATTTATACTTTAATACTTCAAAATAATAATAACTTCTTTCTTGGGCCCAAGCGTAGTACCATTGCGTGCTCCCTAGTAAAACTGAGGTAGCGAGCCATCAGTCCTACGAGGGTAAAGACCTCGGTCTTACCAGGGTCGAGACCTCGAAAACGGTCACCTGGATTTGTTTAAGGACAACCTCGGAAGTCAGGTACTAGCCTCTTAAAAATAAAATACTTGTTATCTTTTATTACTTCTAATATATAATGCCTCGGCATTTTAACAAACACCTTGTGTGCCAAAATCCCTAAAGTCTTGACTTTGAGATCTACTTAAGGCCTTGGCCTTTTTCTTTCTTTTCTTTATCTTTCTTATACTTTTCTTAAACTCAAAATACTGTAATACTTAACAAGATCTGCACTATGATACTTAACAAATACTACAATGCTAATCATAATAGAGTTCAAGCTTGGTACGGTAACAAAAGAAATCACACCGCATGCTAGAATAAAGAGACTTAAATCTGTAATGATGAACAATCATAAATCTGCAAATCTAATTAAGCTACTAGAGATCTAATTGGATTTTCCAATGCTAAACCATCAAAACTGCAATGCTAAACAAATTCAAAATCTGCAATGCTAAACAAATCAAAATCTGTACTATAAACTCTAAAATTGGTATAGAATTAATTGACTGTTCTTGTTCATTGTATAGCACAACCGAAACTAACAGTAAGGCTGTTCGTGCCCACTTCCTAGCACAAGTAAACTATACAGCAGCTCCAAATCAACAGTAAGGGAGAAAGCATTAAGGTAACAACATGAAGGAAACTACATGCTAATCAACAAGTCTATGCTTTCTCATGTTCAGCCAAAATAGCCGAATTGCACAGCAACCCCAAGGAAGCTACTCGTGCACCTTTTCTTTGCATAAGATCAAGTTAAACTTGCTGTAAAATTAAAACAAAACCTATGTAAACAAATTCACATCTTAAACTTTTGTAAAGCAACCAAAAATCTCTACAACCAAAATCCGAAAGACAAAGAAGCAATTCCTCCTGGAACTGTGGCATGGCAGGAAACCAAAAAGGAGCGAAATGCTCCACACACTTAATCTTTTTCCATGTTCTTCCTTTCAACCTCACGGCAGAAACCTTTAAATTCATCTATCTTCACGACATACTCAAAAAAAACAAAGGAAACACCAAATCAAACTCGAAACTACCCTTACCGTAACTGAGTAGCAACTTACCTTGCTTCTTGGACTCACAATCCGAACAAAAGACCTCTAGGGTTTCTGAGATGTGCAACTTCCGGCCCCTTGTTCATGCCGACAGCTTCTCCTCGACGAGAGGATCTCAACCGTGTAAAGAACCCATGGATTTATCCCCTCGCCGGCCGCCGGAGACGATGCCCTAAACATGGCTTCGTATTCGCCCGAACAGAGGTGCCGCACGCGAGAGATAAGAGGAGAGGAGAAAGGTTAGGTCACGTAAGAAATCAAGCCCTAAGTTCCTCTCTTTATAACTCCAATATTTTGTTAACTATTACTTCTTAAATAAATTTCGCTCCTTCATTAATCAGCACAGCCCTGCTGGGTTCTTGGTCATCACGCTTCGCTTAAGACTTGGACCGGGTCGGAGGTCGCGGGTTCGAACCTCGGCCGAACCTCTTTATTTTTTTAAACTTCTTTCTTTTGGTAAAAATAACAAACGAACTCCAAAAATTGCATAAAAATACTCTAAAAATTTCTAAAAATCTCTAGAATATTTCTAAAGCATTTATAAATATTTTTAATTACTATTAGGACTCGAAATGAGGAAATTTGGGTTGTTACAAAGTCAATCCTTGAAATAGATATTTAATCAACTTCTGTAATATGGTTTAACTTCTGATGAACACATGGGTTGAACTTGGATTAATAATGTTAAGTTTTATTTATAATCCAAGTTTAACTTCTGAAAAGTACATGGGTTGCTAGGAAAAGTTCTGTGCTTGTACAAATTTTTGTACAGGGGAAACAGAACGGAATTCTGAATGGCGCCAACAATTGGCATCAAAGCTAGTTTTCTGCCTCTGTGTTTTTGGTTTTCAGTTAAATTATGCACTTTTCATACATAAATTTAGGCAAGATAATAGTAGGATGTGTAAATAGATTAACTCTGTGGTTGCAGGCATCCTAGTTCCAACTATTATGGCCCTATTGTGTTTGTGTGTGATTTGGACCCTCGGGCATGTCGAGGCCATTTTATGTGTGTGCATGATTGTAATTATTAAATACAGCTGGAGTTGTATTAGTTTTAGGATTTTACATTCTGTTCGATCTAGATTACATGTATATTCCCTTGTGGAATATAGGATCGATAAATGTAAAATTTTATTTTTGTCGCGGATCGTATCCTTGCAAGGCATGGTGCTATTTGAGGACCAGAGGCGCAGCAGAAAAGGAAGCCAGATAGATGCAACGACATGACCCGTTGGTGGTGGCTAGGGTTGGTGGCACATGAAGGACAACTATGGATGAGGCCATAATAGTTGAAAAATTATTTGTCATATTTATTGCCTTTTATGCTGTTTATATGTGTTGTGTGTGTGTGCATGTTAAAATTCCTTATTTTAAATAACTAAGTGGGAGAGAAATTATTTAAATTCCACGGTTTCCATTACTAGTTTGTAAGTGATGCATTCAAACTTGCATGTTGGCTTTGAGTGCCTTCCTCCACATCGGATGAGTTTGTTTTTGGATCACTGGATCAAACTCCCTTTATGGATGATTATAGGAAATTATTTAGGTTTGTGTGATTTTCTCCATCTGAAGGGGTACAATCCTATTTAATGGACTAAGTATCAAGTAATGGTATACACTTAAGCGCATTTAATAGCATCCTCTCCATCAGAGTCACTGCTACTATTTGTGTGACCGAAGAAAAATCAACTATTAATTTTATTTGTCATAAAGTTAGGTTGACAAGATAATAAAATTAATGGGTAAACCCCCCCCTCTTACAAATGTTTGAATTTGTATACGTCCACACTATTGTGACATACAAAATTTATGGTGTTTTGAGGTGTTGGTGAATTTAAATGATATTATTTGAGGAATCAATATTATTTTAAAATTCTAAGGTTTTGACCAAATATTTTGTGATTCTTAGGATTTCAAATGGCTTTCAATCCTCTTGCTGTTATATTGAAAGAAAACAAACTTGCTGGTCTTAATTACATTGATTGGAAATGAAACTTGGGCATTGTCTTAACTGTTGAAGGTTACAAGTTTGTACATTTTGAGATTTGTCCAAGCCTGCCTAATAGCGATTCTAGTGAAGAGGAGATTAAGTATCATAAGAAATAGGTCAGGGCAGATGAGATGGCGCGGTGTTACATTTTGGCTTCTATGTCAAATGTGTTGCAACATCAACATCAGGCCATGCCTAACGCTTATGACATGATGCGCAATCTCAAGGAACTCTTTGAACACCAGAATCGGGTTGCTAGGTAGGAGGCTATGAGAAACTTGATGACGATCACCATGATTGAGGGGACACCCATAAGGGATCATATCCTCAAAATAATGGCTCTTTTGAATGAGATGGAAGTCCTTGGAGTAGAAATCGATGGGGAACCCCAGGTCGATATCATTCTCCAAATGCTGCCTAAAAGTTTTGAGCAATTCCGCCTGAACTACAACATGAACAAAAGGGTTTATTCGTTGGTGGAACTTCTGATAGAACTTCAAGCAGAAGGCCTATGTCGTTAAAGTTCTTAAATTCACATTGCTGAAAATGTTTCTGCTTCTAAGCTGAAAGGCAAAAAGAAGAAAAAGAAACAAGTTGGTTCAGCAAAGAAAGTGAATCGATCTCTAGGGACTGGGCCGCATGCAGGTGTGAAGAAGCTGAAGGGCAAGTGCTTCACATGCAAGCAGTCTGGACATTAGAAAGTGAGCTGTTATCATAGAAAGGAGAACAATAAAGGTATATCTTATTCTCTTGTGGTTGAAACATGTTTAGTGGTGTTATCTACCGGTACCTGGTGTGTAGATACGGGAGCCACTGATCATGTCTGCAATTCATTACAAGGGTTCCAGGAAACTCGATGACTATATGAAGGGGAGATCACCGTCTACATGGAAAATGCTACAAAAGTGGCGTCTGTTGTAGTGGGAGATGTTTATTTATCTTTTTATAGAAATAAAACATTGATTTTGAGAAATTGTCTTTATGTACCATGTTTTAGAAAGAACTTGATTTCAGTTTCTAAACTTTTTATGGATGGATATTCTATTTCTTTTGATGACAAAGTAGTTGTCAAGAAAAATAGGGTAGTTATCTATTCTGGTAAGTTGGTTGGCAATTTATATACTCTAAATCCAATAACTCCCACGATACAACAAATGGAAATTAATAACACATCTTCTAATTATAATAAGAGAAAGCAACCTTCAGAAATAAACCAAACATATCTTTGGCATCTAAGCCTTGGTCATATTAACTTGAGTAGGATTCAAAAGCTAATAGACGATGGACCTTTGGGTTCATTAGTGGTGGAAAATTTTCCAACTTGCAAATCTTGCTTGGAAGGAAAAATGACGAAGTGACCTTTAAAGGCCAAGGGGTATAGAGCCAAAGATATGTTGGAAATGGTTTATTCTGATTTGTGTGGACCTATGACTATCCAGGCAAGAGGTGGTTTCAAATATTTTGTCTCTTTTATAGAAGACTATTCGAGACACGGGTACATTTACTTGATGTGCCACAAGTCTGAGTGCTTTGATAAGTTCAAAGAATACAAGGCTGATGTGGAGAAATGTCATGGTAAAGGTATCAAGACACTACGGTCTGATCATGGTGATGAGTACCTCTTAGGAGAGTTTGGGAGTTACTTATTAAAGGCCGGAATTCAATCCTAACTGTCTGCACCTGGTACACCCCAACAGAATGGTGTGGCAGAACGAAGGAATATGACTCTTATGGAAATGATTAGATTAATGATGAGTTATTCAAAATTACCAAATTCATTTTGGGGATATGCTCTGGAAATGGCAGTGTACATTCTAAACTTGGTACCTTCTAAGTCAATAACCTCTACTCCCACAGAATTGTGGAATGGGCGTAAGCCTAGTTTGAAACATATTCGAATTTGGGGTAGTCCAGCACATGTGTTGAAGAGAGACACTGATAAGTTGGAATCACGTACAGAAGTTCGCTTGTTTGTGGGTTATCATAAAGGAACGAAAGGCCGTTTATTTTATAGTCCTAAAGATCAGAAGGTCATTGTTAGCATCAATGCACGATTTTTAGAAGAGGACTATGTAATGAACCACAAGCCCATGAGTAAAATTATTCTTGAGAAAATAAGAGAAGACACGTCTACTTTAGTACCAATGGTACAAGATGAGATACTACAAGAAACTGTAACACGTGTCACAAATGATGCACAATTACAAGTAGTGCCTCGTCGTAGTGAGGAGGGTTGTTAGGCAACCTGATATATTCATGTTATTGGGAGAATCTTCAGACTTAATCCCTGGTGAACATGAACCTGATCCCTGGACATATGATGAAGCACTCCAAGATAAAGATGCAGCATCTTGGCAAAGTGCAATGAACTCTGAAATAGAATCTATGTACTCTAATCAGGTCTGGGAGCTTGTAGAACCACCAAATGGTGTAAAATTCATTGGATGTAAATGGGTCTGCAAAAGAAAAAGAGGGATAGACGGGAAGGTGGAAACCTTCAAAGCAAGGTTTGTTGCAAAAGGTTATACTCAGAAAGAGGGAATTAATTATGAGGAAACCTTTTCGTTGGTAGCCATGTTTAAGTCTATCCCAATTCTTTTATCTATTTTCGCTCATATAGATTATGAGATTTGGAAAATGGATGTCAAGACAGCTTTCCTTAATGGAAGTCTTGAAGAAAATATCCATATGAAGCAACCAGAAGGATTCATTGTGAAGGGCAAAGAGCATCTTGTATGTAAGTTCAATCGGTCTATCTATGGACTGAAGCAAGCTTCAAGATCTTGGAACATCCGGTATAATGAAGTGATCCAGTCTTATGGATTTATTCAGTGTCTGGATGATTCTTGTGTATACAAGAAGAGTGACGGAAACATGGTGGTATTTCTTGTACTATACGTATATGACATTTTACTCATTGACAATAATGTCAAAGTGTTGTCAGACGTAAGGGTATGATTGTCCAAGCAGTTTGATATGAAGAATTTGGGAGAATGTGGACATATTCTTGGGATCAAAGTAATAAGGGATCGCAAGAAAAGAATGTTGTGCTTATCCCAAGCTTCATACATCAATACTATTCTAGCTCATTTTAGCATGCAAAACTCCAAGAAAGGTTTTCTACCTTTTAGGCATGGAGTACCTTTATCTAAAGAGATGTCTTCTAAAACATCAAAGGAAATAGAGGACATGAAAGTAATTCCTTATGCTTCGATTGTAGGAAGCCTAATGTATGTGATGCTATGTACAAGACCGGATATCTGTTTTGTCGTGGGCATGGTTAGTAGATATCAAAGTAACCCAGGACAAGGACATTAGACTGTCGTAAAGCATATATTGAAGTACCTGAAAAGGACTAGAGATTATATGCTAGTTTACCAAGCAAATGATTTGCTCCCTATGGGTTACACGGATTCGGACCTCCAATCAGATAGGGGCAATAGTAAGTCGACCTCAGGGTATGTGTTTACTTTGGGAGGTGGAGCCATAGCATGGAGGAGTGTTAAGCAGAAATGTGTTTCGGACTCCACCATGGAAGCTGAGTATATGGCAATCTCTGAGGCAGCCAAAGAAGTTGTATGGCTCAGAAACTTCTTAATGGACATAGATGTGATTCCTGATTTGTCCAAAATTATCATAATTTATTGTGATAATAGTGTTGCAGTAGCAAACTCGAAGGAACCACGAGCCCATAAGGCAAATAAACACATTGAGCGCAATTTCCACCGGATACGAGACATCGTAAAGCGAGGAGAAGTTGTTGTCATCAAGATTGCATCAGCAGATAACCTAGCAGATCCCTTCACTAAGGCCCTTCCGGCGAGAGCTTTTGATGGCCATGTTGAGGGGATGGGGATCAGATGTATGGCAGCATAGTCTTTTAGTATAAGTGGGAGATTGTTAGAATGTATACTAAAATCCTAGCTTTTTGTATAAACATTTATTTTGAAATAGAATCACATTGGTAAAATGTCTGCATTTAGTTAAATGCAATTGTCCATTTAATTTATATTGTAGATAACATGGTGTGTGGTGTCACACAAAAGATCATGTTATCAGTTCATTATAAATTATAAATAGAAGCTCACCACCAAGATGAATTAGGACAAACCATTGGAATGATTGTAGTGTAATTTGGTACTAATTTATCTTGACTATAAAATTACACTAGTACACTATGTGCGTATAGAGCAGGACTATTTAAGGTTGTTCCTTTTATACTGACTGCATAAAAGACCAGACTCTCTGTTATTATGGATGTGCGTACTCTTAATCCCGATATAATAACAAGCACAAGTACTTAGTATTTATTTCTTTAATTTATCAAAGGGTGAGATTTATTCGTTAAATCAATAGGCCTGATAAGTTGGGAAATAATATTATTTATATGGTGTGTTGTTGATTATAGAAGGAAACTGTGTCCTATTTATTAGGATGATGATGTCCCCTTGAGGAGCTAATAAGGATTGTCATGTAAACCCTGCAAGTGGACTTAGTTTCGACATGACAATGAAGTTGAGTGGTACTACTCTTGGAGCTAGATGTTAATTAAGTGAGTTGTTAGTAACTCATTTAATTAATGGACATTCAATATCTTAAATACAAGGAGATTAACGCACTCATGATAAGGAGCCCACAATATAATATGGGATTGGTGCGGTAGTTTAATAATAACTCTTTAGTGGTATGAGTTATTATTGATGAACTTGAGTTGGGTGTTCGGGTCGAACACAGGAAGCTCAAGCTCATCGGGAGGCCAAAACCAATTCCTCCTCTAGGTCCCTGTTGTAGCCTCTATGTATAAAGTCTCGCATCCACCCAAGTCATCCTTATGGCCGGCCACATCGTTGCTTGGTGCCCAAGCAAGGGGTCGGCCACCCCTTGCTTGGTGCCCAAGCAAGGGGCCGCCCAAGATGGGTTTAAAAGTGAGTTTTTAATTTTCTAAATCTTTCTTTTTGTAGCCATCTACAATATTTTAAAAGAGAGATTTTAAATTTTATAAACTTTCCTTTTTTGAAGTCATCCACATGGTTTTAAAAGAGAGTTTTAAATTTAAAAAAATCTTTCATTTTGTAGCCAACTACAATGGTTTAAAAGAGAGATTTTATTTTTGTTAAAACTTTCTTTCTTTGTAACCATGATTTAAAAGAGAGGTTTTAATTTTAAAAATCTTTCCTTTTTGTAGCCATCTATAATGTTTAAAAGAGAGATTTTTAATTTTAAAACTTTTCTTTTGTAACCATCCACAATAGGAAATTTAGAAGAGAGATTTTAATTGTTGTTAAAATCTTTCCTTTTTAGCTATTAACAAGGATTATAAAAGAGGATAGATGGTGCCTTAGAGGTAATAATCATCTACACAATTTCTATTCCTCTTCTTTTCTCCTTGTGGCCGGCCCCCTCATATTCTTATTCTACCCTTGCTTTCTCACCTAAGGCCAGCGGCATCAAGAGGCTTCAACCATCTTGTGGTCGGCGGGTTGCAAGGAAGAAAGAAGAACAAGAGGTGGTGTTCCTAGCTTTGATCCCTTGGTGGCCGAAAGTCTTGGAAGAAAGAAGGACTTGGGTGGTTTTTTCGTCTTGGTAGATTGTCGCTCACACGACATCCAAGAGGAGGAGAGGAATACAGCAGAAGATCAAGATGTCTTTAAGCTACAAAGAAAGGTATAACTAGTTAATTGTTTCCGCTGTGTACTAGTTTATTTTTCCTTTGTATGGATCCTGAAGTACCAACACAAGAGGCTAGCGATCTTGTGCTTTGATTGAGGTCTCTGTAGTTTAACCTAGGGTTTACTGTAAGGAGTTTAAATATTCAATTTTTTTGAAAGGCTTTAACTAGGAAGTGGTGGATGATCTCATACCCAAGAAGGTCGAGTGACTCGCCAACGACCTAGAAGCCAATCCTTAAAATAGATATATAATCAACTTCTGTAATATGGTTTAACTTCTGATGAACACATGGGTTGAACTTGGATTAATAATGTTAAGTTTCGTTTGCAATCCAAGTTTAAATTCTGAAAAGCACATGGGTTGCTAGGAAAAGTTCTGTGCTTGTATAAATTTTTGTACAGGGGAAACAGAACGGAATTTCAAGTAGCGTCAACACAAGGATAACTGCTCTAAACTAAAGAGAAAGGATAAAAGAAAAAGACAAAAGACCAAGACGAATGAATGAAACAAAAGAACTTAAAAGCTACGTGGGATGAATCATCATCCTCCGAGTCTAAGATTGAGGCCTATATCGGACTGCTACTAGTGGCGAACCATTAGAGAAATTTAGAAAGTATATCAGAGATGAGCATCGATGAAGGGGGAGCGTCATCAAAAGAAAGCATCGACGAAGGGGGAGCATCATCAGAAGAAAGCATTGATGAAGAAGGAGCATCAGAGCTTGAGATAAGTGAGGTACGTGCTTTATCATCTGAACAATCATTTCAGTTTATTAAAGTGCTTACTAGAAATATGGTCAAATTAGAAAAATAAAATGAAAATTAAAGTTAACATTAGCAAATACATATAGACTGGAAGATTTTGATAATTTAAAAATTGAAAATAAAAAGTTAAAAGAACAATTAGAAAAATTAAACAAGGATGTTGCATGCTCGCATGTTCAACAAGTTAGAAATTATCAAGGATTAAATTGGTATTTTAGATATCATAAAGGTCAAATTAAAAAATTATCACTGAAATACGTTCCAAAATTTTTTTAATTAATCCAGAAGGAAAGAACCTATATTGGGTTCAAAAATCATGGTTAGATTAAACACATTATGCATGTTTTAATTTCCTTTAATATTTTTTTCATGTTTAAACGTGTCAATTTTTTTCAAATATATTGTTTTGTATGCATTGTATTTGAAATCAATTCTTAATTTTTTTTCCTGTGGAAAAATTTTTTAATATCTATCTGTAAGAAAAAATTTTAAAATATTTTGACCGATATATTACTTTTTATAAATTTTTTAACAAAATTCATATCTTTAAATTTAAAATTATTTCACAAATTTATTTTTGAAAATTTTATTTTTTGTGAAAAAATATCATGTTCTCTTTCAAAAGAAATGTTTTTTAAAAAATCTTTACTGTTATATAATTTTCTATGAATTTTTTTATCAAAATAATAATTTTAATAATTAAAAATTCTCAAACATTCAAATTTTGAAAATTTATTTTTTTATAGATATACTTTTTATTTTACATACTTAAAAAATTTTACAAAATTTTTCAAGCTTAATATCTATTATTTAAAATATTTTTTAACAAATTATATCTCTCTGAATAGAATAATTAATTACTGTTTATTTCAATTTTGTTTATTTTTGAAATTTTATCACTATTTTCGATAAGTATTTTTAACTGTTACAAAAATTTTCAAAATTTTTCAACGATTAAAAATAATTTTAAACTTATTTCTTCTAAACCTGGTTTATAAATAGAAAAAAAAACTTATTTTCAAAATATAAGTTTGAAAATTTTTCTAAGTGTTAGTCATGATTTGTGTTTCCCTTAGAATTTTTACACCTATTGTTAATGTGATTAAAGATGGAGAATATTATATTAAGTCCAAGGGGGAGGTATAATTTTTTTGCATATTAATTGTTTTAATATTGAATACTTATTAATTGCAAAGCATGATCATTAATTGCAATTATTTTACTATTTTTTTGTTTATTTTACCCTAACTTAACTTGGATTGCTCACATTAAAATGGTAGAGATTGTAAGTACCTCCATAGTAGTTTTGATATGGTCAACCAAGTTAAGTTAGGTACTGTTGTGTTTGATCCTTGTGTCTAAGTGTACAGGAACTTAGGAGCATAAGAAGTCGAGTGCAAGGCACAGCTAGCTTGAAGGATGGAACGGAAAAGAGTCGACAGGCTTGGTTTATCTGAGGGACAAGGTGCTATGGAAGAGTATGCTTGTAGACGAGAAGGAAACGTGCGATATTTTCAAGGAACGAGAAGCCAGAGCATAAGATTTCTTGAAGAGTTTATTTGCCTTATGGAAGGCACCTTCCATAAGCTAGAAGGTGCCTTCAATGCTTCATGGAAGGCGTCTTCACTAGCCGTTAGCCAAAGATAAAGTTTTATCTTCAATGGATAAAACCAATCTGATTGAAGGTTTCTTGGACCACTTTGAATGCGCCTTCAAGCTGCAGATAACATTTTCTCGGAGGTATAAAAAGGCCCATAGACCTAGGAAATATACAACAACTTCTATAATCAATTCCTAGCTTATTTCTGAGCGCTCAAAGAGTGTAAGAGGCATCTCCACTTTCAACAAAGGAGATTTTCTAGTGCTTTCATCTGTCTTGGATTAATAACCACCTATGTTGTAACCAAGTAAAATCTCTGTCTCTTTTATTTTAAGTTATTCATGTATTTTATGTTATTTATCTAATATTTGTGTCCTTGCTAAGTTCCAAATAAGAGAAATTTCTAACTCTTTTTGTAGGTCGATTCACCCCTTCTTTCCAGCCTTACCAGGACCTACAAGGTGTACCCTACTTGGTTTACTTAGTTAAGTGGAACTAACCGAAACTATCTTGCAACATCGTAGACTAGTTGGACAAAGTTTTATCAATAGGAAAAATTAAATGTCTAATTTCTTAAAAAGACTTTGTCTAGAAGTGATGGTTTCTCTGATACCCAAGAAGGCCCCTTTGTCTAGCCATAATCTGGAAGTCAATTTTTGAAAGGTACATTTAATTAACTAATGGTTAAACCTGAACCTAGCATAAAGTCAAATTATTTTCAAACTAATACTTCAACATAACTCATTTCACAAAACAATAGGAATACCTTGGTTGATAAATTAAACTGGGCGCAATGATTAAGGATCCAAATTTAATTAAAAATATTAATTAAACATTTTTTATTAATTAACCTTTTAAAATTTAATTAAGGATAAAATATTAACTTAATCAAATTATAAATAATAATTGAATTAAAATTCAAATTTAACTTAATTAAGTCTTAAATTTTAATTAAAACCTTAAAATAGCACTTAATTTCTTAATTAAAATTCAATAGATTAATCAAATTATAGGCAAATTAAACTAAATCAAATGTTCAAATTAAAGTTAACTAAACTTTAAAACTAAAATCAAATTAATCTTAAATTATAAAATAATTAAAATTAAATATAATTTAAATTAAACTTAATTAACTTAATCAAACTTAAACTCCGAACTATTTTTAAAAAATCTATTTAAAATTCATTTAAAAATTAATTTAAATATTATATTAAAATTACTTGAAAATCCTTTAAAAAAAATATTTTAAAAATCCATTTATAAACTATTTTAAAGACCTTTCAAAAATTATTTTCAAAAATCCTTATAAAATTTATTTTTAAATACTTTTAAAAATCCTTATAAAAATAAAACATTTTAAAAATTATTTTCAAAATACTTTATAATTATTTTTTAAACAAAATATTTTAAAAATTATATTAAATTTTTTTTTATAAATTATTTTCAAAATCTTTTCAAAAATTAATTTAAAAATCCTTTTAAAAATTATTTTTAAAATATTTTTTAAAATTATTTTTAAAAAAAATTAAAATTATATTTTAAACCTTTTAAAAATGATTTTAAAATCCATTTAAAATTTGTTTTTAAAAAAAAACGTTTAAAAATTATTTGAAAAATCAATTCAAAAATATCTTTAAAAATATTTTAAAAAATATTTTAAAAATAATTTAAAAGTTTATTTAAAAATTATTTTCAAAATCTTTTCAAAAAATAATTTATAAAATTATTTTAAAAATCTTATAAAATTTATTTTTAAAACTTTTTAAAAAATATTTTAAACCCCATTTAAAAACGTTTTAAAAATAATTTAAAATTTTTTTGAAAATTGTTTTTAAAATTAAAATATTTTTAAATTTTTTTTCAAAAAACTTTTAAAAATTATTTCAAAAGTACTTTTAAGTCTTTTATTAAATTTCTATCTTAAAAACTTGGTTAAAATTTAAACACTTAGCTAAAACTTAAAAACTTAATTAAAACTTATATTTATATTGAAATATTAATAAAATCTAATTTAAAATAAAACCTAAAATCAATTAATTATGAATTATTCATCCTAAAATAAATAATAATAATATTAAAATTAAAAAAAAACTTAAACCTTTTACTAAATCAAAAATTAGTCAAAAATACTTAATTAAAACCTAATTTTAAACCTCTATTAAATCT
This sequence comes from Zingiber officinale, assembly GCF_018446385.1. Taxonomy (NCBI): domain Eukaryota; kingdom Viridiplantae; phylum Streptophyta; class Magnoliopsida; order Zingiberales; family Zingiberaceae; genus Zingiber; species Zingiber officinale. The sequence continues at coordinate 47,241,245 of NC_055996.1, read as the reverse complement.
ATAAAAGAAAAAAATAAAAACTTTAATGAAATTAATTTAAACTTAGAGTTTATTTAAATAAATTAATTTAGAACTAAATCTTAATTAAACAAATAATTAAATTAATTAAAATTTAATTAGCCTAAACTTAAAACTGAATTTAATAAATCAAATTACTAATCAATCATCTAAAATCTCAATTAATAACTACGTATTATTAATCCAAAATAAATAATTAACTATACTAAAAATTAATTAATCAATATTACAATGTAATCCTTAATTTAACCTAATTAAAACTAATCAAACTAATTTAATTCAATCAAATTATAAATAATACTTAATCAATATTAATAATAAACAATTAATTTAAAATAAATAATTAATTAAACATAAATTATTAATTACAATTAATTTGTATGTCTTAATTTAACCCAAATTAAAATCTAATTAAACTTGAATTAATACAATTAAAACTCAAATAAAAATAAATATTGATAATAAACAATCCAATTTAGTTTCAAGTAAACAATCAATCCAAAAATAAACTTAATAAATATACTTAATTCGAACTTAAGAATTCGAACTTAACTTATCTTTAACTTGATTAATAAAATATTAGTAAACAATTGATTTATTTAGTCAAAAATTTAATTTGATTAACTTAAATCCAAGACTAATCTTCCAGGAATACTTAATTAATGATTAATTTAAACAATCTCAAATTAAATAAATTTAACTTATATAGTTTTCAGAGTTACATATTTTTCTAAAAATCAGTCCCTTAAACAATTAGATAGAGCTCTTTGGTAACCATGAGTGTCATGTTAAGGGGAAGTGTCAATTTAAGGGGGGGATTTGTTTGAAAAACTTAAAAATATTTTAAAATTTGCTTTGAAAACCCCTTTTTAAACTTTGTTTGAAAAATATTCTGAAAATATTTACAAAACTTTTTTACTTAATATTTTTGAAAAATGTTTGCAAAAACTTGCTTTCAAAACTTGCTTTTCAAAAGTTGCCTTAAAAATTAAACTTTAAAAATCACTTTGCGTCACTACTTTGAAACTTGCTTTCAAAGTGTTTTGAAATTTGCCTTGGAAAACTTCTCTGAAAACACTTTGAGAAATGGTTTACAAAATTCTTGCAAAATTTTAATTTTCAAAATTTTGAAAACCATTTTGAAAATTCCTATAAGAAATACTTTGAAAATTTTCTTGAAATCATTAACTCCTCCCTTAAATAGACCTACAAGTTTTTATGAAAAACTTACTTGCTCTATTTACCTGCTTTATACTTAATAAGTTATATTTTTTTTAAGAATTCCAAAGGGGGAGGGTAAGGATTAAGTAAGAAAAACTAAAGACAAATCTGAAAATTTAAAAATCTTAACCCCAAATGATCCAGAGAATAAAATTGAAATTGAACTTAGTTTTCTCCTCTTGAATCATTTTTTTTTTTGCTATTTTTATTTGTATCTTTTTTTATAACTTTAACCCAGGTTGACATTGCATCAAAAAAGGAGAAATTGTTGGTGCAGTTGGCACTAATGATCAAACCTAAGTTTTGATGAATGATAAATGGATTAAAGTAGATGTGTTGTGTGATCTAACCTTTCTACCAAGTGTGTAGGACTTGACTAGTCTGACACCAGGCTAAACTCCAGGTAGATCTAGAGAACCTAATAGCTGGTGTAGAAGTCTAAATAGGTCAAGAAGTGACTCAATATCTGGCAAGACGTCTGACTAGATCCATGGGACCTGACAGCTGGTCAAAGTCCAGTTAGGTCTATGAACTTGACAACTAGCGGAAACACCTAGTGGGCAGTAAGGGAGTCATGCAATTCTACATGGTAAGGTAAGTCATTGGAGGAAAGTGTTCTAGTGAGGATGAGTCTCCATTAGGAGCTTTAGGAGTAGGTCCAGTGTTTGTCCATTTTAGATCTCTAAAATGAGACATTGAATAGATCCTGGTCTTTAATAGACAGGGTCTACTTAATACTGCTTATTTTCTTATTGTGCTATCTCCATTTTGTAGGTTACAGTTTGCTTTTGGACTAACATATTTTTATAGAATTTAAAAAGGAAATTCAGCTTTGGTGAACAATACTCAAGGCACCTCCTATCGATTAGAGGTGCCCTGGATAGTGGCACGGAGGAACCCCGAATGCTTCAGTTGTGGGTTCAAGTAGAAAGGCGTAAAGGCACCTCCTGTTCGATTGGAGACACCCTGGAGTAAGGCGTGAAGGCACCTCGAATTACTTGAAGGCACCCTTAAATGGATAGAAATTAAAGTTCACAGAGCTTATCAAGACTGTGACTTTCAAGATGAGATTTGGGGTTGCAGGCGCCTCCAATAAGCTTGGAGGTGCCCTCAACACTCTTTAAAAGTGGTGCTCGAGCAGCATAAACTCAACAACTTGAATATGAACTTCAAAGACTCTTTCACTACCTCAACTACACTCTGCTAGTGCATTGCTACTTTGAGGACATCTGAGTGTTGCTGGCAGACCATCACCGACACATGAGTGTTCTCACTTTGACATCTTTGTGTTGGTAACTAGTATTTAAATCTGTGATTACTTTACATATTTGCATAAGTAAAGTGTAGGTTTGATACACTTTTCTATTTCATTCCTTTGTATTTGATCACTCTTCTAAGGGTTTTGGAAGAGGATTTAATGGATTTCTCGTTGATATGGTCTGTGGGATCATGGAGTCTTGGAGTAGGAGTCATAGAAGACTCTAAACCAAGTAACTCCTCACGTACTTGTATTTTTTGGGTTTCTACTTTATTTTTCCGCTGCTTACTCACTTAAAAAAACAAAAAAGATAGTTATTTAAAAACCACGTGATTCACTCCCCCCTCCCCTCTTACGTGTGTAATGATCCTACAATCTGTGTGCTTAATCAAACATTCAGAGAATAAAAACTTAACCTTATAACCAGAATCATACAATTGACTAATACTAAGTAAATTAAATTTAAAATTATCAACAAGTAATACTTTTCTAATAATAAAATTAGATTCAAGTTCAATATTACCTATCCTAATTATCTTAAGTTTGACGTTGTTTTCAAATGCAACAGTTCCTAAGCTCTTGTAATTTTAATTTAGTCAACTTGATGTGATCCCCAGTTATATGTCTGGAGCAACCACTATCCAATATTCACTTGGATTCCTACAAAAAGTAGGAGTCTCTATTAATTTGAATCATTATTAAGCTTAAGTCAAGTCTAATTAAAGTTTGTTAAATTTATTCTAATTTAAGTTATTAGTTTAATTTAATTTTAGCTTAAGTTATTTATTTTTAGTTTCTTTTAAATTTAATTTAATTTTACTTTTCTTAATCATCTCACTCGGTCTAATTGTTCAACCAAGGTATCCTATAGTTTTGTGAGATGAGTTGGTTATGTTTTGAAGATGATTTAACTTTGTGTTAGATTTAGGTTTGACCATTAGTTAATTAAATGTATATTTCAGTAATTGGTTTCTAGACTATGGTGAGGCACAAGGGCTTTCTTGGGTATCAGAGCATTGACCACTTCTAGACAAAGCTTTTTTAAGAAATTAGACATTTAATTGACTTTTTGAGAAAACCCTAGTCTAACTGGTCTAGGATATGGTGAGGTAGCTTCGATTAGTTCCACTTAGCTAAGTAGACCAAGAAGGGTATGCCTTACCCCACTTAACTCCCTAGACTAAGTTTTCCTAACGTACTACCATCTCTCTCTACCCTGGAACTATAGTTGGATAAGAGTAAAATTATCTTTATAGTCTAAACCTAGTTACTTAACTAGGTAGACTATTATTTTAGAGGTGCTAACAAATTTGGTGCCTCCCCTTGAATTGTTGAACTAGGGTTTTATTTTAGATTTATATCAATTTGTTTTGTAATTGTAGTAGACTTGATTATAGTTTAAGTTTGGTTTAGATTTAAATTTTTAGCTTAAGTTAGGATTTGATTTACTGTTTAAGTTATAATTGGGTTAATAGTTTATTTTTGGACTAGGTTTATCTTGTTTCATTTTTAGGTAGTGGATTTCATTTTGGGGTATATAATATTGGTTTAGTCCTACTTATTTTGTTAAATAAGCTTATAGAACCCAAGCTTTTATTTTTTTTTATTTTGACCAATTAATGAAATAAATAATTTATTTGTTAAACTACCAAATCCAGACTTATTATATATAGCTTTTGTGATCCAAGGATTAAGTCTAAATTCTTTAATCTTGTTGTGAAGGTTTCTAATAATTCTTTAAGTTTATCGACTTCACTTTTTAAAATAGAATTTTTCTCCTTAAGTTTTGCAACTTAATTTGGGTTTCAATTTTCTGTTTAAGAATTAATTTGTTCCTTGAGGTGTTGTTTTCCTCAAGGAGTGTTTCATTTTCTTGTTTAGATTTTATTAATTTTTTATTAAACATGCAATAATTTAAAAAAAAATTGCAGTTAAAATAGATTATACCTCGATAGAACCTTCAGAAATAAGTACAAACTCATGCCTTGATTCATATTCAAACTCTTCTTCTTGATCTGAGTTGCTTTTCGAATCGAGTTTGGTTGCCATGAGCGTGAGGCAGCTTGTTTGCTTTCGATCTTTAGTGTGTGATTCTTCTGAGAGGATTCACCCTAGGTGTGGAGTGTCTTCTTCCTTTTCGTCTTCTTGGATTTGCCCTCTTTTTGATTCGGACATCCATGCTTGAAATGGCTCTTCTTGTTGCATCTGAAGCACGTCATCTTAGCCTTTGCGTCCTTGGATGTAGATTTGATCACTTATTGTAAGTCCTTCTTTGTGAAGTTGTTCTTTCTTCTAATGAATATTTTTCTTACCATGTTCACTAGTTGTTCTTTTTTGTCTATTCTTGAGTCAGATTCATTTTCTGACTTAGGCTTGACGCGAGCTCTAGTCTTTATTTCCTTTGATGAACCTGCAAGAAAAACCACAAGTTTCTCGACCTGTTTTGAGTTAGTCTATTCATGGAGCTCAAGTTCATAAAATAATTCATCTAATTTTAATTTGTTTAAATTCCTTGTGTCACGCCCCAGAGGAGTCCCTGCCAGACAAAAATCCGGCAGCATCTCCCTTGTACGGGTGACAATCTGAAACATTACTATATACAAAATATACACAGCCACATACGGCTGGAACACAATAAATGCAGTGGAAAACACAAAATAATACGAACGTTAGACCAACAACGGCGCTAACAAAATACTTGCAACCACCATACTAGACTCCAAAAATCCACAGTGACTTGTTCAAAAGCAAAATACGCAAAATTAATATACCTCCCAAACAGTGACAAAACCCGAAAATAAAACGATCCTCGAGTGTGACGAGGGACCGACAGCCGAGACTCTCCAAGCATCCCTGACTCATCTATCTGTTACCTGGCGAAAGGAAACAAATTTGCGAGGTGGTGAGTATTTGAACTCAGCGGGTATAGAAAAGATAGTGCATGAACATAGTCAACAAATAGAGAATACCCAAAAGAAATACAGTCTCATAAGAAAAGTAGCATATACAAAATGAAACCATAATCAATGCTCATACTTGGAAAAATATCCTAGGCTAGATATAGAAGGTCAAGAATGGTACTAATCTGCTACAATACTGCTCGTAACTACAGAGGTAATGTGTAAGACATATAGACATTTCCAATAAATAAACCAAGGTTTAACCGCCTACAACGAGAGCATATCTCAACATAAGACAGCATACCAGCATAAGTGAACAACCGCAAGAAACAACGGCAGCATAGATATACCACATCAGCATAAGTAAGCAATAATAACATAGGTAAACAGCAGCAGCCAAAGCAGGCTTAATAACAGCGTATGCACGGATGGTCACCCCGCCCACCTCTCTGCACCATGACCCCTGTATGGTCGAGAGACCGGATCAATGACAACTGTACCACCCAAAGGCCGCCACTCCTGCGAGTGACCGGATGGACAGGTGCTGAGTAGCTAACTAGCTACACAGCGAAGGGGGGTCCCTACAGCTCGTACTCCAGCTACCACTCACACGAGTGGCCGAGTGCGACACGACAGGACAAGCGGCATCAACTCCAGCTACCACTCTCTCGAGTGGTCGAGGATGCGGCATGCATGGAATGACATGATGCGAATAATGCAACAGTTATCATATATCTATAAGCAGAAACAGGTATGCTACATGAAGCCAGCATGCTCAATATCGTACATAAATAAGCAACAGTCAAAGCATACAAACATGGTATCTAGTATCTGCTACCGATCATGGACAACAAAAGAGACTGTATAGATATGGAAACGAATTTCTCAAAGATTGCGTGGAAGTATCAAGCGCAGGAAAAATAAGAGTGGAGTCAAGGTAAAAGCAGTTTCTATCCAAAAATAGCTCATGCACTAAGTTCAAAGAACTAAAGAGACAAAGTAAGAAGTACCCGCCTTTAAATGTAGTCCGAATCAAATATCAACTTCATCACGACACCAGCCTCGATTAAAGTCCTGCGTTAACATACCAAGTTTTACCAAATCCGTAAGAATTTATATAGCTATACCAATATACGAAACAAGTAACTAATCTGAGCTCATTTATTACCCTCTACTAATCCCCATTATTGTTCTACTCAAACAAATCCAAACCCCCGGCTTTACACTACAAGAATTAGGGTTACCCAAACATGAATTTCTTCCCTAAATACAAAATAACACCGATACAGATTCAATTAACACTAAGTATTCATAACCCAACGCATTACCCTACAATATTCTCACCTCGGTTGACCCACTGCCAGGCAGTGCTACTGTCGACACAAGCACAGTGGTGCTGCCCTCTGCCATATATCCACAACTGGAGTTTCTACAAAGCTAGAAGCAAGTGCAATCACTCTAATCAGAACACAATCCAAACTGAATCCCACGCCCAGATCATCAGACCAAACGCCTGAAGTTGTAGAAGCCATACCTACCGATTCACGACCAGAAAACAACTGCTGAGGCTTCCTGCCGGTGATACCTGCTGCTGGAAATTTGCAGCCGAACCTTTACCGTGAGGCACTTGATGACCGAACCACCTCACGCGGCTCAGATCAAGCGAAGAAGGGAATTTTTGTAGGTGAACTCGATCCCAAGCTAAATCTCTACCCATTGAAGGAAAGGTAGGCCGGCAGTGAAGACCAACCTAGAGCAGAGGAGACGACGCTAGGGCACGGAAGAGGGAGGCAGGGTGGCTTCGACTTCCGGCGGGTGCTTGGCATCCGCGATGAGAAGAGGCGGCGGCTCTGCGGCTTCAATGTTAGGGCACAAGGACGGCGGCCTGTGGTGCCTGCGTTAGGAGGAGAACCGGCGGTGTGGCACGAGGGAGAAGAGGTTGTCGGTTGTGGGGTGCTTGGGCGAGGAGGTGGAGATCGCCGGCTGCGTGCGGGAACTTGAGAGGAGGAAGAGGGCTCGGGGGAAGATGGAATTCGGCGCCGCATGAGGGGTTTAGGGCACGGGAAGGTTTAAGAAAAAGGAAAAATAAAATATATAATATAAACTTAGGCTTAGCCTAATTAAATCCTAAGTTCTCTTCTTAATCAACTCCGACTTTTGGATATTCCAAACCGACTTTTCCTACAACCCAATAATTGATCCCCTCAAAATACATCAAACGGGCTCCGAAAAATTCCCAAAAAATTCCTAAAATTTCCTAAAAATTCCGTTAAGGTTTTTCGTCTATTAAACCTTATTATTTAATTATTATTTGTTGTTGTATTTTACACCTTGAAACTTTGTAGACATCTACTATAGATGCCCACAGTACATTTCAAGGAAAAGAGTTCAAGGCGTACCTTATTACATCCCTGTGCCCCAGTTGGTAGTCGATTAACTAGAGCCCATTTAGAATGTCCTTGATTCTCGCATATAGCAAGTTGCTATTTTTCTATCCTACATTTTAATATTAAAAAAATTATTTAATAGTAAATCACACTTTGTTACCTTTGCATCGCTTGTGCCTTCATGTAGCTTAATCAGTTTTTCCCATAGTTCCTTAGCGTTCTTGAATGGCCCGAACCGGTTAAGTTCTTCCTTGGTCAGTCCGCATTGAAGAGTGTTTATAGCTTTGATCTCAATTTGCGCCTTCTTCTTCATCTCTAGGTTCCAATTTTCTAGGTCGAGAGGTACTTTTGTTTCTTTGTCCATTGGCACCTTGTATCCTCGTTGAATGGTGAATAATTGACCGATATCTATCTTCAAGTATATCTCCATTCTTCTCTTCCGGTAGGGGAAATCATCCAGCTGAAGACAGGAGGGCAAGAAGTTTTGTAACCTTCATTTTGGGCCATTAAAGAAAGAGTCTTGCACACACAAAAAGTAAACTGACAAAGAGATTCCAAGACTAGGTCTTGGATTAGTGGTGTGGAAAATGATAAAAAATAAAATACTTGATTGGTGTTGTACCAATTTAGAGTGTTTTGCAATGACAAAACTTTGTCCAAAAGAGGTGATTGCACCAATTTGAACTAGATAGAAAAACTTAAAACCAAATGAGGCTTAAAGAAAAAGAAAATTAGAGAACCCCCTGCTCGATTGGTGGTTGCACCGATTTAGAGCATACCTCGCTCTGATACCACTTGTTGGATCATGAGCATGTGAGAGGGAGGGTGAATCATGTGATTTTGAAAACATTTCTTTTATTTTAAAAATTAAATTTACAGCAGAAATATAAGAAAATAAAGCGAGACAAAAATAAAACAATCGCTAACACATGTTCGGTTTACTTAGTTTGGAGCCTTTGACGACTTCTACTCCAAGGCCCGCACTCGTCGAGTACTTTTGTTGGGTAATTACTATAAGCTCGTAATGATTCCAAAAGTTAAGTACAAATGCAGGAATAATAAAAGAGTGTCGACAATAAAAGGAAAAGAAAATTTGATTATTGGTTGTTGGAGTAGCTTTTCGTTGTCGTAGATGCCTTTTAGGAGCTGAGCGCAAGAGAGAAATTTGGAGTGAATGGTGTGTTGAAGCTTCTGGCTGAAGCCCTTTTTTATAGGTCATCTCAAGGCACCCGAACCACCTCTAGGCACCTCCAACAGGGCCTAATATGTTGCTAACTTATCCTCCTCTGGACGCCTGGGCCACCCCCGAGCGCCTGGGTTGCTAATGTGGTGGACCCTCGACGAAACATCATCATTGAAAACTTATCCTTCTTCGGGCATCCAGACTAGTCCGAGAGTCTAAACTGTGACATGTGGCAGCCAATCCACATGTGCCACCTCAGCCCGCATAGGTCCCTAGATTTGCCCTAGTCTGGGCACCTGGACTATGTCCAGGCAGTGGACGTCTAGGCGGCTAGACCTAGTCTGGGTATCTAGATGCTCATTTTTCAACCAACTTATAATTTCAATCACCTACACTACAAAGTTAGAGATAGAAAATAATATGTAAAAAAAGGTAATATTTGACTGTCTTCGGACTATCTAGTTCTAACTTTGAATTTCGCTGAAACACTAGGTCGGACCGATGCCTACTGTTCCCTCAACCAGGAACGCGTCCTCACTGGATCTCTCCTCCAATTGCTTACCTCCACATACCAATCGCAGACTTCCTTGATGTCAGGTCTCTTGACCCACCAGGACTTTTTGCCAGATCTCAACCAATCTGGACTTCAGCAGTTGTCAACCCAACTGGACTTCCTTTTGCCAGATCTCAACCAATTTGGACTTCGTGCCAGCTATCAATCTAGCTGGACTTCAACCTGGTGTTTTGATCCTCTAGACCCATCAAGTTCATATCCTACACAATTGGTAGACAAATATAATATCTAACTTTAATTCATCTATCATTCATCAAAACTTGAGTTTGATCATTGGAGCTAATTACACCAACAGGAGCATGCTTTGAGGGGAGGTTCTCCTTAACGACATGATTTCAATAAAAAGGGGGAGATTTGAAAGATTAAGGATAGTGTAAGAATTTAAGGATGAGTAAACGAATAAAGGATGATAGGTGTGTGCTCAAGATTGAGTGTAAAATATAGCAAATTAATAATAAATGTTATTTGAGAAATAACCTTATATAATTTTCTAGAAATTTTTAGAAATTTTTTAAGATTTAAACGGAGTCCATATGATATATTTAAGGGTATTAATCAATTAGGCTTAGAGAAAACTTGTTTGAAATATCTGTTAAATAGGAGTTGATTGTTTTTATTAACCTAGGTTAAACTCATTAACCTAAGTTACATATATTAAAACCCAATCCTATTCACTCACTCGATTCTTTTTCTTATCCTGATTCGATTCAACACCGTCGATTCCCTCTCTTCCCCTCTAGTGATCTTGATCCGCCGTCGATTGCCTGATGTCGCCTCTCTCTCGACCCTCTCCACCTCTATCCATCGAGTGAGGCTTACGCGATGATGTTGTCATCACCGTCATAAGACACTACCGCCTCTCCCTTAAGCATCTTCTTTGCTCGACATCACACCACCATACGTTGAGCACCCATCGCCGCCGGCCCTTCTCCAGCCACAAGTGAGGCCGCTGATCTCCCTGTCCACCATCACCCTATCTGTTGTGTCGAGTTTAGTCAATCATTTCATCTCCACCGTAGCCATGGTCGTGCCCTAAGACTTGATCTGCCATCACCATAGGCACGAGTTGACACTGTCAGCTTCTCTACTACCATGAGCAACAACTCATTGGCTCTCGACTCGGCAAGGCTATCACCTTTACCCTCTTCGTCTATGTAGGGGCCAGCCAACGATCGTTGCTGTCCTAGAGGTTGTTGTTGTCCTGAGGGTAGTAGCTGCTCAGTCTCCCATTTTCGATCAGGAATAGCCTCTGTGAGTAGTCCCAATTTTGTCAACCACCACGGTTGTTTCTAGCTCTGATCACCAACCACTACATCTAGGTTATGTGCAACTGCTAATCGGGTGAGCCATCGTTGGGAGAGTTAATTGCTGTCAAATTGGGGTAACAAATTAATCTCACCAGTTTAGTAGGATGATTAATCTTAGATTTATTTGTATCTTGTATCATATTTGAATTCATTTTAGTACTAGATTGATTAACTAGGTGATGATGGGGAGTTGTGGTTAGAATTGGAAGTTTATTGAATTGTATCCATTTTTCCTGTATTGATTTGGTTAATTAGTTGTGAATGGAGATTGGTTGATTTGGGTAAAGGATATTGGATTAACAGAGGGGTGAATTCTAGAATTGGTTAATGCATAATTGATTAAGGGTAAAATGCATGATGGATTCATTTATGAAATGAATCCATCATGCATTTTACCCTTAATCAATTATGCATTAACCAATTCTAGATATTAATTGATTATGTAAACAGTTAGTTGTAACCTAATTATATTTACAAATTATTTGTATAATGAGATTGGAAATTAAGAATAAGAAAATGATTACTTAATGATTGTTTGATTAGTGTTTTCTCTAATTAGTTTGGGTTTTGGATTTAACTAGTTGTTACTTATGTAATTAGCTAAAATGTACATCATGTAATTTGTAGGACATTGATTCGAGATGAGCATCTTGACGTGGGATTATTTAGCACGATTGCCAGATAAAGGCGAATACTTCTTCCTAGACCTCTTTACTTCATTGAACTTAGTGCATAGTTGTTTTGATTGATGGATTAGGTTATTTTATCTTAAATCTAAGTTGTTATCCTATTTAATACTTATCTGCTGACCTTAGAGATGATTTTGTTATTTCATATACAGTATTATCTTTGAATATCTATACTCTGTGATGTATACACATGTAGAGTATGTGCTGTAAGGGATATCTTGTTGACTGAGTTAACATGTTGATTATGTATATGATATTAAGTGTACACATGTTTGGTATGCACTATAGGAGCTACCATGTTGATTGTCCATTTGTATGTTGGGTGAGCACACGTGTCTAGTGTGATTATTGGAGGTTTTTATGTTGACTATACCTATGTTATGGTGTACATGCATGTCTGATGAGGCTATTAGAAGTATCATGTCAATTAAACCTATATTGGGTGCGTACACGGGTTTGGTGTGTACTTTTGGAGGGTTGATTAAACTTATGATGTCGCATAACCACTTGTGTGGGGTGTATGATAGGTGTTACGTGTTAGTATTAACCCTAGTACTAATTATGAGATGATTGTAAATGACTCAATTTGTATCATATGTCATTATTAATAAAAGGCAAAGTTGATTATTATATTTATTTCAGTTCAGTGCCAATTGAATAAGTATAATAATGTCCTTGGGTAGTAGGTTCTTATCTATAGTATATCAATTGGTTGAATTGATAGTGTTCCTAGTCGAGCATTAATATACAAGGAGAATATTAATGCGTTGAGACTAGTATGTAGGTCAATGGATGACTTGATCTCACAAGTCATGGATATGAGATATCAGGTTTACACATGGGTATATATTAGAGAATATATACTAAATGCCCCTCCATGAGAATGTTTCATGGATCGTTATATGAGTGTCATAAATATTCTCATGTGACTATTGGTATGAATAGTCCTTTGACCTGAAGTCACTATGGTTCCCTACATAAGAAGTTGTGTACTTTGGTATCGGCAAACGTCACCTGTAACAAGGTGGATAATAAAGTTGATCACTGGGTATGTAATGAATTATGTGGAGGGATGTGAGTGATGTAGATGAGATCTATCCCTTCCATATGACGGAAGTGATATCTGTGGACCCCTTGATTAGTAGAACACAAGAAAGCATGACCATGCGCAAATGAGTCAATATGAGATATTGAACTTATTTGATTGAGTGTGTCTACTTAGAGATCAAGAAACATAAAGGTTGATAAAAGGATGACACGGTCTATGCCTCATTAATTAATCTAGATATCAAGGATAGAGGGATCAAGTCATACAAGATAATAGTCACGGACAGGTTAGGTCGGCTCTTGACCTTCTCGTCACTTGGGTAGCAATGATGCCTTGCTAGATGCTACTCATTGCTTATGTATCTAAATGTTAATTTGGGTACATTGCCAATGTTACGAGAATCTATTGGGTCATACTCAAAGAACAAGTAGATTTGGAGATGTATTCATATGATGAATATTTTGATTAAGTCTAATCTGAATTGGACTTATTGAGTTAGACTCAATTGGATCTAATTATTGGATTAAGTCCAATTCAAACTAGACTAGAGAAAGTCAATTCAAATTAATGAAATAGTGATTCATTGAATTTGAATTGTATGAGAATTAATTGAGTAAGACTCGATTGAATTAACTTGAGTTAGACTCGAGTGAGTTAGACTTGAGTTTAGACTTGAGTTAAACTCAAGTGAGACCTAATGATGATATTTATTGAATCTTGAATTCAATGATAAATGGTAACATTCATTGAATTTTGAATTCAATGAATCATTGGATTCAATTTTTCGAAATTGAATATGAAAGATGAGGAGTTTCAAAATAGCTCTTAATGAAGAGTGAATACTCATTAAGACTCATTAATGGAGTTAATGAGCATTAAGTATTTTCATTAGATGAAAATACTGTTAGCTAGAGCCCTAGAGCCAATCATTTGATGATTGTATTTTTGGACTTTTGTATCATATTCTATATAAATAAAGGCATTTGGATTTTGGTTATTATACTTACTTGTATTGGTGCCAAATAAACTAAGTATAATAATGTCCTTGAGTAGATGGTTCTCACCTATATCAATCGGTTAGTTGAACCGATAGTGAGATGATATAGGGAACACTACTCTTAATCATTCCTAGTCGAGTATTAACATTCAGGGACAATGTTAATGCAATAAGACTAGCATGTAGGTCAACTCGATGACTTGATCTCACAAGTCATGGATATAGAGATATCAAGTTGACACATGGGTATACATTAGAGAATGTATACTGAATGACCCGCCATGAGAAAGTATCATGGATCGTTATATGAGTGTCATATACTTTCTAATGTGGCTATTAGTATGACTACTAGTCCTTAGACCTGAAGTCACCATAGATCCCTACATAAGGAGTTATGTACTTTGGGTTCGTCAAACATCACCCGTAACTGGGTGGACTATAAAGGCGATTACTGGGTATATATCAAATTATGCAGAGGGATGTGAGTGATGTAGATGTGATCTATCCCTCCTATATGACGGGAGAGACATCGGTATTCTTGATAGAGTGAGACCACGAAGTGCATGGCCATGCCCAAATGAGTCAATATAGGATATTGAGCTCATTTGATTTAGTGAGTCTACTTAGAGTTCAAGATTTAGATTGGTCAGAGGATGACACGGTCTATGCCTCACATTGATCAATCTAGATATCTAGGATAGAAGGACACTTGTCATATTTTGTGAGGAGTCACAATTAGTAGTCACAAGGTGATGTCGGATCTCGACATTCTTGTAACTTGGGTAATAATGATGTGTTGCTAGATACCGCTCATTACTTATGCTCCTAAATGGGTTTAGGGCATTGCCAACGTTACAAGAACCTATAGGGTCACACACTAAGGACAATTAGATGGAGATTAGGTTCATATGATGAACCAAGAGGATTAGATTCATTTGATGAATCAAATTGGATTAAGAGTAATCCTAATTGGGCTAACTTGAGTTGGAATCAAGTTGATTCATGTGTTCAATGAGTCTAATTTAGATTATGACTCATTGAATCAATTTAATTTAATGAATTAGATTCATTATATATTAAATTGGCTTGAATCAAATGGTTAGATTAGATCAACCATGGAAGAGATTTGGCCAAGTTTGACTTGACTTGAGAGGAAGATTAAAAGTCACGTTTGACTTGACTTTATGCCACCTCATTGGTGAGTTGGCATTGATGTGGACTAATGATGTTACTCCACATCATCATGGTTGCCACCTCATGGGAGTTACTAGTGAGTGCCACCTCATGGAGGTTACATTCTCTCCTTGATGACAACTTAATGCATTAATGAGGGGAGTTACACATGAGAAAGGTGGCCGGCCACATTTTGAATGGGGTGTGAATTGATTTTCATTATTCATTTTTCAAGTGTGGAATTTTGCATCTTCTTCCTCTCAAGCTCTCCCTCTCCTCCTTCCTTGGCCGAACCACATAGGTGCTAGCACACATTGGTTTTTGGTCACCTCCACCTAGTGCGTTCGTGTGGATACGTGTAGAGAGTTGTCTACATTGACAACTTCTAGATCCGGTGTACCGAGGATGAGCGGGATACGCAAAAGGGCACGCAACAAGGGTAAAGATCTTCATCATGTAGATCTAGAAGTATTGTAACTCGTACTCGTATGTTTTTGAAATTTTCTTCGCACGAGATCCGTTGGCTAGGGTGATTCGGGGTTTCTGCGACGCGAAAAAGTGATTTTCGCGGCCCGAAAAACCCAATAGTGGTATCAGAGCCACGTGCGAAGCTTGTACGAGTTTAATTTTATTTTTATGAAAAATTAAAGCTTCTGTACATTTCTGTAAATTTATGGTTTTTATAGTTTTAAGAGTAATTTTTCTTGTAGAAGCGAAGCACAAGTGTTTATACACTTTTAGGCTTCGACTACCGAGAAGTTTTTCCCGAAACGGCATCGTTTCGACCCAAATCTTTTTGGGACAGCGGGATAAGGCGCTCTTGGATCGCTTAGGAGCAACTCGTGATGGTTAGATCGCGGGTAGGGGTACTGCCCCTAACCCCGCAAGGGAATTTGCTCTGCGATTGCGCTCGAAATCGCTAATCGGGACCGCCGGGAAAAATTTACTCATAAAATCTGTAAAATTATGAAAAATTACAGAAAAATTACAGAAATATATAATTTTGAATTATATATTAATTTTGTGATATTCATGGCCCAAACGACCCAAATTAGATTTGGAAATGTTTTGTAATTCATAATACGGCCTGCGTGCCGTTATGTGATGTGCGTGTTGTATTTTATTTTATTTTTGGTTTATTTTTCGCGACCTGCGCGTCGTGCCTTTCTTTTATTCTAGTTATAAATTAGATTTAGACTCGAATGTAACTCGAGTTTCAAAATTGTAATGTACAAAATTGGAGCTGTGGAAGGTCCACTCGAGACGGAGTTACGAGGAAGGCGCGAGCAACACAAGGTGGTCAAAAGGAAGGCGCTTGAGAAGTTGACCTTAGTTGACCATCCGATCTTCTCATTGGCTTGAGAAGATCGTAGTAGGGCCATGACTAATCACAAAACTTAGTTAATTACTTGTGTATATGATGCATGTTTAATTAAGTAATTAATTAGTGCCTAGCAATTAAGATTAGATCTAAATCGTGCACAAGATGCACCCTTACTATTAGATTAGATCTACATCATGTACAAGATGCACTCTATCGATTAGATTAGATCTATTTCGTGTATATGATACAACATCATTTAGATTAGATCTAAATCACGACAACTCAAAATGTCTACCATGCCGTGATACCTACCACTACCTCGATCACATGTAGTTGTTGAATCTGCCAAAGCAGAGCAACACATAATATCTTGGTAGGGTATGGAGGGACAATCTTGGTCCTGCCTATCAACGCATGGGTGAGTACAACTCAATTAGATTGAGTATTTCTAGTTAACTCGGTTGGATCGAGTATAACTATAGGCATTCTTCCAACGGTTGGAAAGTTAGGTCAAAATCACATATATATTAACTCTCGGGCGTATTAGCCAAAGCTAACTCGAGTTTTAATATAAATGCGGATTTTATCCTATAAACAAGAGTTGCATAGAGATGTAATTGGTAATCGTTACCTACCGATCATACTAAGTCTTGGGCGTATTAGCCAAAGCTAACTCAAGGGTTACTATGATGTAGATCTTGTCCCACATGAATTATAGAATTCAGTGGGAGCATCATTTAGTTAAAGGCCTAATTAAATGATTAAGAATATGATACTTATTTCTGCATTTATTTCTGTTGTAGAATTGCCATGACGTCGAACACGAACATCTTCTCTCTGCGTTCTGTCCTTAAGAAGGGCAAGCTCAACGGAGCAAATTTCCTGGACTGGTACAGGAATCTGAGAATAGTTCTCACTCAGGAACGTAAACTGTACATTCTGGAGCAGCGCATTCCGGAGGCTCCTCCTGCCACTACCACGCGAGTAGACCGTGATGCTTACAAGAAGCATCAAGATGACGCATTAGATGTGTCCTGTCTTATGCTCGCGACCATGAACTCTGAGCTTCAGAAGCAACATGAGTTGATGGGCGCTTACGATATGGTTGAACATCTTTATCACCTATATCAAGGACAAGCAAGGCACTGGAAGAGGAATTCCAAAGAATACCTGGAAGATCTTAAGAAGAAGAGAAATAAGATTTCTACTTCAGGTATACATGTTATAGAAGTCAACCTCTCTATTTCTTCATCATGGGTATTAGATACCGGATGTGCTTCGCACATTTCTACTAATGTACAAGCACTGAGGAATAGCAGGGCATTGACGAAGGGTGAGATAGACCTACGAGTAGGCAATGGAGCACGGGTTGCTGCTATTGCTGTAGAAACTTATCATCTATCTCTTCCCTCTAGGCTTGTACTAGAATTAGATGATTGTTGTTATGTGTCTGCCTTGACTAAGAACATAATTTCAATTTCTTGTTTGGACAAGAAAGGATTTTCATTTACAATAAAGAACAAATGTTGTTCCGTCTATTTAAACGATATGTTCTATTGTAGTGCACCTCTGATAAACGGACTCTATATTCTAGACCTTGAGAGTCCTATCTATAACGTAAATACCAAGAGGTTCAAGTCAAATGACATGAACCAAACCTACCTCTGGCACTATCACTTAAGTCATATAAATGACAAGCACTTATCCCAACTCCATAAGGATGGTTTGTTGGACTCATTTGATTTTGAATCATATGAGATATGCGAGTCATGCCTACGAGGCAAGATGACCAAGACTCCCTTTAGTGGGCACAGCGAAAGAGCGACTGATTTATTAGGACTCATACATAGTGATGTATGTAGCCCTTTCAATGTCGTTGCTAGAGGCGGTTATAGGTACTTCATCACATTTACTGATGACTTCAGTAGATATGGTTATGTGTACTTGATGACACATAAGTCTGAATCCTTTGAAAAGTTCAAAGAATTCAAGAATGAAGTACAGAATCAGCTTGGCAAGAGTATTAAGATACTTCGATCAGATCGAGGTGGAGAATACCTTAGCCATGAGTTTCGTGACTACCTAGCTGAGTGTGGGATTCTATCCCAACTCACTCCTCCTGGAACACCACAGTGGAATGGTGTGTCCGAAAGGAGGAATCGTACCTTATTAGATATGGTACGATCTATGATGAGTCACACAGATCTTCCGGCATACCTTTGGGGCTATGCTCTAGACACGGCAGCTTTTATACTCAACCGAGTTCCATCAAAGGCCGTTATAAAGAAACCATATAGGATATGGACTGGGAGAGATGCCCAGGTGTCTTTCATGAGGATTTGGGGTTGTGAGGCTTACGTACGACGTCAAGTCTCAGACAAATTAGGACCCAAATCCGACAAGTGCTATTTCATTGGATATCCCAAGGAAACTAAGGGATATTACTTCTACATTTCCAGTCAGCACAAGGTAGTTGTGGCAAAGACTGGGGTCTTTCTAGAAAGGGACTTTGTTTCTAGAAAGACTAGTGGGAGCGCGTTCGATCTTGAAGAAGTTCAAGATGCGAACAATAGCACTGATGCCTCGATGGAAGTTGAACTGGAACCACAAAGTGTTGTGGATGATGTTGTTCCACAAGGAGTTGAGGAACAATAACCAGTTCATGTAGACATACCTCTTCGCAGATCTGATAGGGTACGTCATCAGCCTAAGAGATACTCATTTCTCTTGTCTGACCATGATGACATTGTGCTCATAGAGGATGAGCCTACCACCTATCAGGAAGCTGTGATGAGACCAGATTCCGAGAAATGGCTAGAGGCCATGAGATCCGAGATGGAATCCATGTACACCAACCAAGTATGGACTTTAGTTGATCCACCTGAAGGGGTAAAACCCATTGGGTGTAAGTGGGTCTTTAAGAGAAAGACTGACATGGATGGACTTATCTATAAGGGTCGCTTGGTAGCTAAAGGTTTTAAGCAGATTCATGGTATTGACTATGATGAAACCGTTTCTCCAGTAGCGATGTTTAAGTCCATTCGGATCATGCTTGCTATTGCAGCCTACCATGACTATGAGATATGGCTGATGGATGTCAAAACCGCATTTCTGAATGGAAACCTACTCGAGGATGTGTACATGACACAACTTGAGGGTTTTGTAGATCCACAGCATACTAGCAGAGTATGCAAGCTGCATAGGTCCATTTATGGACTAAAGCAAGCTTCTCGGAGCTGGAATCTTCGATTCGATGATGCAATCAAACAGTTTGGTTTCATCAAGAATGAAGATGAGCCTTGTGTCTACAAGAAGGTTGTAGGGGATATAGTTGTCTTCCTTATATTGTATGTGGATGACATACTACTCATTGGGAAGGACATCCCTATGCTTCAGTCTGTCAAGACTTGGCTAGGGAGTTACAGTCAAGAATATTCTTAAGTACTTAAGAAAGACTAAAGAATATTTCTTGATATATGGAGGCAATGATGAGCTAGCTGTAAAGGGTTACAGTGATGCTAGCTTCCAGACCGATCAGGATGACTATAGATCGCGGTTGGGGTTCGTATTTTACATTAATGGTGGTGCTGTGAGCTGGAAGAGTTCGAAGCAGGACACAGTAGCTGATTCTACGACAGAGGCCGAGTATACTGCTGTATCGGAGGCAGTAAAGGAGGCAGTTTGGATTCGCAAGTTCATCACTGAACTTGGGGTGGTTCCTAGCATTGCTGACCCTATTGAGCTCTATTGTGACAACAATGGAGGAGCTATAGCACAGGCGAAGGAATCTCACTCACACCAACGGACCAAACACATACTACGGCGCTTCCATCTCATTCGAGAGATCATAGAGAGAGGAGATGTGAAGATTTGCAGAGTACCTACAGAGGCTAACATCGCAGATCCCTTGACCAAGGCTTTGGCACAGAGGAAGCATGATGGTCACACTAAGTCATTTGGGCTTAGAGCCTACACTGATTGGCACTAGTGCTAGTGGGAGATCGTTAGCTAGAGCCCTAGAGCCAATCATTTGATGATTGTATTTTTAGACTTATTGTATCATATTCTATATAAATAAAGGCATTTGGATTTTGGTTATTATACTTACTTGTATTGGTGTCAAATAAACTAAGTATAATAATGTCCTTCAGTAGATGGTTCTCACCTATATCAATCGGTTAGTTGAACCGATAGTGAGATGATATAGGGAACACTACTCTTAATCATTCCTAGTCGAGTATTAACATTCAGGGACAATGTTAATGCAATAAGACTAGCATGTAGGTCAACTCGATGACTTGATCTCACAAGTCATGGATATAGAGATATCAAGTTGACACATGGGTATACATTAGAGAATGTATACTGAATGACCCGCCATGAGAAAGTATCATGGATCGTTATATGAGTGTCATATACTTTCTCATGTGGCTATTAGTATGACTACTAGTCCTTAGACCTGAAGTCACCATAGATCCCTACATAAGGAGTTATGTACTTTGGGTTCGTCAAACGTCACCCGTAACTGGGTGGACTATAAAGGCGATTACTGGGTATATATCAAATTATGCAGAGGGATGTGAGTGATGTAGATGTGATCTATCCCTCCTATATGACGGGAGAGACATCGGTATTCTTGATAGAGTGAGACCACGAAGTGCATGGCCATGCCCAAATGAGTCAATATAGGATATTGAGCTCATTTGATTTAGTGAGTCTACTTGGAGTTCAAGATTTAGATTGGTCAGAGGATGACAAGGTCTATGCCTCACATTGATCAATCTAGATGTCTAGGATAGAAGGACACTTGTCATATTTTGTGAGGAGTCACAATTAGTAGTCACAAGGTGATGTCGGATCTCGACATTCTTGTAACTTGGGTAGTAATGATGTGTTGCTAGATATCGCTCATTACTTATGCTCCTAAATCAGTTTAGGGCATTGCCAACGTTACAAGAACCTATAGGGTCACACACTAAGGACAATTAGATGGAGATTAGGTTCATATGATGAACCAAGAGGATTAGATTCATTTGATGAATCAAATTGGATTAAGAGTAATCCTAATTGGGCTAACATGAGTTGGACTCAAGTTGATTCATGTATTCAATGAGTCTAATTTAGATTATGACTCATTGAATCAATTTAATTTAATGAATTAGATTCATTATATATTAAATTGGCTTGAATCAAATGGTTAGATTAGATCAACCATGGAAGAGATTTGGTCAAGTTTGACTTGACTTGAGAGGAAGATTAAAAGTCACGTTTGACTTGACTTTATGTCACCTCATTGTTGAGTTGGCATTGATGTGGACTAATGATGTTACTCCACATCATCATGGTTGCCACCTCATGGGAGTTACTAGTGAGTGCCACCTCATGGAGGTTACATTCTCTCCTTGATGACAACTTAATGCATTAATGAGGGGAGTTACACATGAGAAAGGTGGCCGGCCACATTTTGAATGGGGTGTGAATTGATTTTCATTATTCATTTTTCAAGTGTGGAATTTTGCATCTTCTTCCTCTCAAGCTCTCCCTCTCCTCCTTCCTTGGCCGAACCACATAGGTGCTAGCATACCTCGGTTTTTGGTCACCTCCACCTAGTGCGTTCGTGTGGATACATGTAGAGAGTTGTCTACATTGACAACTTCGAGATCCGGCGTACCGAGGATGAGCGAGATACGCAAAAGGGCACGCAACAAGGGTAAAGATCTTCATCATGTAGATCTAGAAGTTTTGTAACTCGTACTCGTATGTTTTTGAATTTTTCTTCGCACGAGATCCGTTGGCTAGGGTGATTCGGGGTTTCCGCGACGCGAAAAAGCGATTTTCGCGGGCCCGAAAAACCCAACAAATACTTAAGCCAATTTTACTCTCATTTTTCTCACTTCTTCATCATCTCCTCCCTCTCTTCTCCTCTTGGTCGAATCCTCCTTCATAGGTTGCTAGCACAACCTTAGGTGGTAGGCATCTCCACTTAGTGAGTTTGTTGTGAGACAAAAAAACCCTTGTTCGTGTGGATACCATAGAGGCGCGAGCGTGTATTTGTGTTGAGATCCGAGCTGTCGAGAGTCCGTGAGCATGCAACAAAGGTATACTCTATCATGTTCTTAGATATAAACTTAGTATATAATTTTGTTTCCCTTCGCATGGATCTTCTAGAGGAAATATGTTTTTCTGCTACACGTTTGCGTGTTTAGCAACATATTTCCTTACATTACGTTGTGTCTTATGTGTTGATTAGTAGACACCTGTTAGATTTATTCATACTTATACACTTAGGTGATTGATGGATCATGTACTGGAGGTATTTATAATGATTGGGTTGCTATATTGATGATGACTGTGTCCATATCATGATTATTTACTTCATTTTCATCATTGTACTATATGCATACTAACGACCATTGCTCTCTTGTGGTAGAGCTAATCGATAGTCATATATATGCATGATAACGACCATTGCTCCCTTGCAATATGAGCTAGTCCTCAATCATGTTAACTGTCCATTCGGCCATTGAGGGAGAGTGATAGCTTGTAGTGGAGCTAATCTTGTCGTGCCACCTGCTACTCAAGGGTAGTGATATCCGGCGTTGTGAGCAGTCAGGGACCCCATTGTTATGTAATTAGATAACTATTTAGCAAACTGTTTACCTCAATTACTCTATAGTAGTATCTAGAGGGTAGTACAATTGTCACAGATCTGGCCTCTCAGCTACATAGGGCTCATAGTGTCTTAAGAGGTGGTCGGGATTGACCATGATGCATGCATGGATATCCATATGATGTGCGGTACATCTTTTAGAGATATATTTTACTTGTGATTGTTACATTTACTTGAGATATGATTGTTGTATATGATTGTCATGCTTCATACATGTTCATTTATCATACATGTATATGCTGTTAGTTATATTGCTCAGGTGTTACGAGTAGATATATTGTTGATCCCTATTGAGTTTACTGATCACTATATCTAATGTGTTAGATCCAGATTGGGTGTGTGCATTTATTATATCAGTTATGATTATGTGTAGTTATTATGTCAGTTATGAGTACGTGCAATCATTATGTCAGTTATGATTATGTGCATTTATTATGTCATATATGATCATATTCTTATTTCCTTACTAAGACTATATACTTTGATCTCCATATTTTATATTAATCATTCATTGTCTATGTCTATTACATGCTGAGTCACTTGGACTCATCGCCCTATTTTATATTATTTTTTTCTCATGTAGCAGGTAGAAGATTGTGGAGTCACTTGGAGTATCCTGTATATCGATCTCATGTCACATCTGAGGACGGTCTTTACTTCACTTTTGTTTTCTTGCATGCTTTTCTTATGGTTTTGGCACTGTATTGATTAGATTTGGACTTGGTATTTATCCTTGTGGCTACTTTACCATTTTTTATATTTGTTGTGTTTAAGTCGTGCTGGCACGCAGTGTATCATTTTAGATTGTGTGGCTTTCTTATGTCTTTCATTGTGTTTTCTATTCTAGCCATGTCGGTTGTGTATATAATTGTGTGGTTATTAAATCAATCGTATGAGCTACATATTAAACTGTGCGGTTGTATTTTATTTCCAGTCGTGTAAGCTATAAGTTATTATACTTGTACAGCCAGGTGACTATATATCGAGGTTTCATCTATCAAAGTTACAGGGGAAATGTTGCCCATTTATGGGGCTAGAACTCCTTTGGGGCGTGACATTGAGCATTGAAGACAATGGAAGGTAGGAACCTTCATAGTGATGTTGGAAGTTTAAGATAAATAAATCTTGAGAAAAGATTTTTGATGTGTGTCAAAGGGGGAGAATATGGAATTTAAGTTAAGAAACTCTTATTCATGCTTTGGCATGAGAAGAATGATGAAGGAAAGTTGGGCTAATGATTTAGTTTAACCTAAACATATTGTCAAATATAAAAAAAAGGAGAGATTATTGGTGCAATCGACCTCATGTCAAGGTTGACTAAGTTCGGTTTGACTCGAGTTTAGGTTTCAATGTTTGATCAATATGTTAATAAGAAGTCAAGTAGGTCAAGATTATTGGATATTTGACCACAAGAGAAAAGTCCAAGTGGGTCACAGAGAACTTAACACTTGGTAATCGGAAGCCCAACAGGAGTTGGCAAGGGAAAAGTCCAAGCAGGTCACGAAGGACCGGACATTTGGTGATCGAAATATTGGGAGATTGTTGGTGCAATATTCCCCAGGTCAAGGTTGACCTAGTTTGACTGAACTTGAATTGGGTCAAGCTCGATTCTTAATGTTTATGTTTTGATGGTTTGACAATACATGTTGACAACACATGTTTGACAATACATGTAGAGAACACATGGAGATTGCAGGTGCAATTGTTCATGTGTGGAGATTGTGATGGAGAGTCAAGTAGGTCAAGGTTGACCGGATACTTGACTGGAAAATCCTGGTGAGTGAAGCCAAGTGAAAGTCCTAACTTGGAGGTTAGGCAAAGGAAGTCCTGGTGAGTGAAGCCAGGCAGGAGGAAAATCCTGGTGAGTGAAGCCAGGTGAAAATCCTAACTTGGAGGTTAGGTAAAGGAAGTCTTGGTGAGTGAAGCCAGGCAGAAGAAAATCCTGGTAAGTGAAGCCAGGTGAAAGACCAAGTGAGTGAAGCTAGGCAGAAGGGAAGTCCTGGTGAGTGAAGCCAAGCAGAAGAGAAGTCCTAGTGAGTGAAGCTAGGCAGAAGGGAAGTCCTGGTGAGTGAAGCTAGGCACGGGGAAATTCAGATGGGTCAAGGTTGACCAGACATCTGGTGAAAGTCCAAGTAGGTCAAAGGAATTGACCGGATACTTGGCACGAGGGAGAAAAGTCCAAGTAGGTCAAAGGGATTGACCGGATACTTGGAAAGAGGAGAAAAGTTCAAGTGGGTCAAAGGGATTGACCGGATACTTGGCAAGAGGAGAAAAGTCCAAGTGGGTCAAAGGGATTGACTAGACACTTAGTGAGAGAATCCTAGCTGGTCAAGGGTGACCGGATGCTAGGTTTTATGTACCAACAAGTCATGGTTGACTGGATGCTGGTTTAGGGGGCTTTGGACTTGGTTTTGGGCAAAAATCAAGATCTGGATCGATCAGCCGATCGATTGGATCATGCCCAATCGATCGGCCGATCGATCGGGTGAGTCCCCACGACAGGCATTATCCTAATCGATTAGTGGATCGATTGGGGAGAAGTGTCGTGCGAATAGAGCCCCTTTGGATCGATCGGGTGATCGATCCAGAGCTCCCAATCGATCAGTCAATCGATTGGGAGGCGCGATTTCGCGCAATAAGCCCTGGATCGATCGACCGATCGATCCAGGCTATTCCAGAGAGCACAGAGGTGCTCTGGATCGATCGGTCGATCGATCCAAAGCCTCCCCGATCGATTGGGAGCGTTCCAATCGATCGGGATCCGACCGTTGGCGTCGTATTTACCTGCAGGCATTCGATTCCTTCGGTAGAACTTCACGCATACAGCTCCGATCTTCATAGGCGACTCCACAGCTTCTCCACACCAGATCTTGAAGATTCTTGGAAGTTTTATCCAAGTCAAGAGGCGAAGAAGAGAAGTTAGGGTTAGGGCTTTTATTGCACTTCTTGTAAACTTTTGCTTGTTCTTTACTACCTTTTTCTTTCTTCTTGTATTGAGAGTCTTGTAGGGCTTCTCCGCCTTCGGTAGTTACCGTAAAGGAGTGTTTTATTAGTGGAGGGTGCGTGCGTGTGTGGATCCTTGGATTAGTCACCTCTTGTGAGGTGAATACCAAGTAAATCCTTAAGTGCTAGCATTGTATGTTTTTGTTTCTTGTATTTCCGCTGCACACCATCAAAGAAACAAGCAACGAAGAACACGAAGCGCGCGACGAGCTATTCACCCCCCCCCCCCCCAGCTACATTTCGGTCCCAACACGAAAGTCCAATGGGAAGTTGGCAAAAGAAAAATCCAAGTAGGTCACGGAGGATTGCACACTTAGTAATCGAAAGTTCAATGGAAAGTTGGCAAAAGTAAAGTCTAAATGGGTCATGGAAGACCAAACACTTGACATGAGATGGAAAGTCTAAGTGGGATCATGGAGGACCGAACACTTGGTGACGACAGAAGTCTTAGTAGGTCACGATGGACCAGATGTTGAGTGCGCAAAGGAAGTCTTGGTAAGTTGAAGTCAATCAAATACTAGGAAAGAGAAAGTCCTTGCAAGTCGTAAGGTTGGATACATGGCAAGGAAAGTCCAAGCATGTTGAGGACTAGATTCTTGATGAGAGATGGAAGCCCAAACCAGTCGTTGGATCGGATGCAAGGATGGTAATAATCCAGAAGCAAATTGATTCAACTAATTAGAAAAATCAATTGAATTGATTTAATCCAGAAGTAAACAAAAGTAAATCGATTCAATTTATTGGGAAAAATCAATCGAATCAATTTAATTCAGAAGCAAGCAAAAGCAAATCAATTCAACTAATTAGAAAAATCAATCTAATCGATTTGATCTAAAAGAAAATCAATGCGATTTATTTTAGAAATCAGTTGACTGATATGGTCAAACTGGTAAAAAAAAGCTGTTTTGTAGGTTTCAACTATCAAATTCATCATATCAGTTGACTGATTGGTAAAATCAATTGACTAATAAGCATAAATCCGCCTGAGTAGTAGCCTTTAAAAGGTTATTTCGAAGAGGTTCGAAGGTACTGGTTCTTGAAGGTTTGAGGGTGAAATGTTGTTGTCTTTCAAGACCAACAAGAGGCATTTTGAAGCTATCAACAATGGTCAAAGTGAAGTTCTCATCTTGTAAATTTGTTTTCTTTCATTTGTAAGTTGTATTCACTTTCGTTGTTGTATTGTCATAAATTTGTTGTAAGAGACTTCTCCACCTCTAGAGATTTTTGAGAAGGAGGAACTTCTTAGTGAAAGTGAAAAGCTAGAAGTGGACCCTTGTATTAATCACCTGGAAGATACCAAGTAAAATTAAAGTGTTGTGGATGTGGAGTTAGTTTTGAATCAAAATTTTGTTGCGCATTCAAATAACGAGCATAAGATCGAGATGAAGCCGCTAGCTCTCACGGTCCTAACAACTTAAATATGGTAGCAAAAGGTGGAATCTACCACCCCAGCGGCCCCACACGGTCGACCTCATGACCATCCGTAAGGACGAGGTAAATCGGGAAGTTGTAATTGGGCAATGCGGGGAGGACTTTTTCCTTGGGTTTGTCAAGATTCAAATTCTTATCCTATGATTACAACTCTGTCCCACATTAACTAACTCAATCCTATACCTGGGGTTCTATCAACCTAAACATGATTATTAGAGAGGCAAGACCTAATCATGACAAGGATTGAATTGGGTTGTAAACTGATTGAACCGTCATCTTATTAATTATAAGGTTCCATTTAATTACAATGCTAGATCATTTGAATCCTCTAGGTATAGGAATGCTAGCCAGGAAATAGACTTACGATGATAACTAGGAGGTTATTTCTAATGAATATTAAGTAAATCCAATTAAAACCAATAACTATTGGATACTAAAGAATGAAATTTCATCTTATTATAAAAGAGGTTGGTACCATCAACTATTGTCAAATTTTAGCAAAGAACTTATCGGTATGGACCATGCAAAGAGGAAGTGCCTTTACTATGGTGTGAAGAGGCTCCTAGCCTTGGTCCATGAGGTGCTACACATCATGCATTCCCTTATCAGCGATAATGTGATCATTGGACTTGGTCAACGTGACACATCCTATGTGCCCGACGTGAGAAAGAGGATCCTCTGTCCATTTTTTTATGGATAATGAGATTATCAACTAAATAATCTAACTGTGGTAGGATTATAATCATGATTCAATGTAATCGTAATCGTAATTAGTTATGATTTTTTTTTTTATTCATCTTTCCATTTAGATTGTAGTTTGGATCAGGATAGACGGCTGAATGCCACCTAGATGCCACTGGTGGTGGGCGGGTGGCCAAACATCGAGCAGGAGACGACCTTCGGACGACCTCTGAGTCTACCCTCACCCAAATTATAATTTAGATGGAAAGATGAACTCAGCAAAGGATCGTAATCAATTGCGACTGAATCACAATCACGATCTAACTATAATTGTATTGTGAATCATCCCCTGAACCACAAAAAGTGGACTAGAAGATTTAATCTTATGACGTGATCACTAGACTCAATCTGTGAAGCAGAGCTGATACGCCCTCACCAATAATTAAGGCGGTAAATGAGCCTATGTTCATAGGTAATCATGGTATTTAACTTGATAAAAATGTATTTATGTTTCTTCACTACACGTAATATTAATTAAATCTACCCGTTTGAATAACTTAGAAAAAATTTAAATATGTTTAGCATATGAATGTTTATGAATAATTATTATAAAATGGATTTGTTACAATCTATCTGGAATGTAATCATCTTTGCTACAATAAATAAGTATTATGAAATATTTATGAATAATATTTACGAATAAATTTTATGAATAATATTTATCAATAAAATTTATATCAATACGATAAATAAATAATTTTTTTTAAAAAATAAACGAATAAACTTGTATTATCAAACTTAATAATTAATCAAATAAATTTAAAATTATAAATTTTTTAAATAATCAAACAAACTTAAACTGAAAGCTCGATAATATCTAAATGAACCAAACCTAAACTAAATTTAAATTAACCAAGCTCAAACTCATAAAACAGAAATAAAGTCAAACTTGAAAAATTATTTTAATGATTTAATTTAATTTATATTAAACTCAACTTCACTTGACTAGATTATTTTATTAAATAAATTTAAACATCATAAAAATTTAATTTGGCTGGACATTTATAATTCTATCAATTATAATAACAACAATAGTAATAATGATAATATCTACTAACATTAATATAAATGACAAGTCATAAAAAAAATATGTTCGAATATATTAAGTTTCAACTTCAAAATCAGATATGGTAATATTCCATATTTTAACCTATGCACCACCCCAAAAACATATCCACTAAAAACATGGTCTTTGCTGCCATGATATATCGCTATAACAGGTCCACGCGACACGTGGCAATGTGACTAGGTTCGCATAATATCTCAAAGTGTATTCTCGTTGCATCGCATGCACCCATCATGCAAAGGAACGATAAAGTCTTTTGATGCTCCACCATTGCATTTGGTCTAGTTGATATAGTCTTTTGGTCATTTCGACTAAGACCACTTGATCATAGAAGCCCTTTTTGAAGTTGCGACAGTCTCTCACTTAAGTGGCTTACCGCTAACTCAATCCATCGACTCATATATTTTTTAGTTATCTTTTATGTCATTTTTGATGATGCAAGCTAATTTAATATTCAAATCATCTTACACTATAAAATTATAAGTTTATCTTCACTTCAGTTTCCATACACCAAGTTGAACATTTCAAGTGTTAAGTGTTCAAATAGATAAGGACAAGTTAATTTATTTTATATTTTAATTTTTAGAAATTCCAAGTTGTGCATATCAAGTTATATATATAGCTTTAAATCTTATCGGAAAATGATTTAGCTTATGGTATCTTCTAATAATAAAAAGTTAGCAGTGGAACATCTTTGTAAACAAAAAAAAATATGGATGCGCCCCTCAAATGGAATAACATATGACATCTTCTACAAACTATGTATCATATCTTCAGTATACTTAGAAAATATTAAAATCTAAATAGATATTTCAATATAAGTATGCTTTTAGCACTCATCTTTACTGGAAAACAGACCTTTCAAGTTACTATTCAATTGCAAAGGTTGAGAGTAGAATCTTGATATAATATAAGCAATAGGATGAAGAAGCAGAAAAGAAATATCATATGCTTTCTGTGAACACTTTTCAACTAAAGAATGATGAAGAGTGAACAAACAAAGTGTAAGAAAGCAAGTGGAGGACATGGCAATGTGACCTTTCCAACCAAATCAGTTCCAACTTTTGGTAATGGAAGACTTTTAAAAGAAAGGAAGAGCAGAAATGCCCAGGAAAAGCATAAAAGCAAAAGCAAAGATGCACCTTTTGGAATTATTTAGTGGAAAGAAAGTAAATGATTAAAGCAGTGAGGGAGCTTTTAATTTGTTTAACTATATTTTTTTGTTTTCTTTTTTCACCTCTAATTATGCAAGTAACTCAATCTCATGCACTGATGAGTCAACTTAACCTTGATATTTATTCAGAAATATGAAAGACAATCTTGATATTTAATATTATTAGATATTGAGCTCAACATGTCAGTTGTTTTTTTAAATAAATATGTTTGAATATGTCATTCTTGGCATTTATGTTTGTCTGCTCCTCCCATGAAACACAAGAAGTTGGGGAAAACAGAGTTTAAGCTTTTGACAGAGAAATCCAATGCTGCTGGTAACGGCAACTTTTTTCCAACTTTCTTTTCTTTTCTTTTTTTTTTTCTTGCAAAAAGAAGATTCTGACAACCTTTTCTAGTCCTATGAACTTGGCAAACAGCTTCAGAATCATATTTGCAATTTATGTCCTTGCATAACCTTCACTAGCTTCGCAATTATGACATAAAAATAATAACTCAAAAATCAAAAGGTGTCTTTATTATCATTTTCGTCAAAAATATATCCATATTTTAAAAAATATATATCAAAACAATACTATAATATATTTCTCATCCTAAAGTATATCTTTATTTTAGTATTATTATAACAATTATAATGTAAATTTTGATCAAATTAAAATAATTTTAATTAAATTGATAAATAAATATTTTAAATTATTTCATGTATAATAATTTTGATTAAGTTAGAGTAATTTTTTTTAATAATTCAGATATTCGGACATACTAATCTTAGTGGAAGTTGAACAATTTTACTATATATAACAAATATAATTTTAACTTTTGTTAATATTTTTTACTTTATTATTTTTTATGTCTATATATCTATTTTAATATTTTTTTTATCTTTCTGAGATTACGATACTAGTTTAATATTTTCTTTTGACACAAAGGCCCTTTCAATTTTTTTTGGTCAAAATAATATTAATTGTCTATTGGACCTTCCAAGCATATATTGTTGGATGAGTTTGCAAACCATTTTTTTTTATTGGTCAAAAACCAATGTGACATTTTTTTTATTGGAATTGTTAAAAGGGTGCCAATTTTTTTTTTTTCAAAAATCAATATGACATTTTTTTTATTGGCCTCTCGGAATGACATTATTACCCTTAAGTTTGTTCTTTTAAGAAAAATCAAATTGGACCGTCAACTTAGGTCATTTCTAAAGCTCAAGATGATTCGAATTCTGTCCAACTCACTTGCTCACCTGTCTTCTTCGCTAGTCAAATACAACATTTATCTTCATAAGCTTCCTCTCTGTCAACTTATTTGGATTTGATCAACTTAGAATTTCCTCGTGTTGTACAGATTAACTTATTTAGGTTTAGGATTGAAAAAATCCCTCCTAAACAGTATATTATTGTTATATTGATTTTCAACAAGTGAACTTGTCATCTTTCAAGCTTTTTTGTCTAAAATCATCAAACATATAAGAAAAAATATCTTATTCTTCCCGTTCATCTAAATGTGTTCTCATATATGTGCTATTCTTCTCCTATTTATGTTTTAAGTTTCTTCCTTGTCTTATTATTTAGAGTTTAGGCTTTGGAATTTGTTCAGGGTTCAATTATCCTTTGAGTGTCTGAACATTTTATAATCCTCTCTCTTTATTTTTTAATGTTCCTACATATGATTGAAGCACTTGAGTGCATTGTAGGCATCCAAATGTCATTGTTTAGTAGATATGATTTTGTAACAGTGAAACAACATTGTAATAATTTTGGAACCATACTCTCAAGACTAGGACTAAGCTAGTAGTTAAATTATTTGTTATCCTTAAATACTTTTATTTTATTTCTTTTCCTTACCTCACTTTATTTGTTTTCATAGATTCACTAGTTTCTACTGATATTCTCTCTTATATTGAGAGTCTCAGCAACAATTAGTGTCTTTCCCACATTAGTTCTTATGTAACATAAACCGCATGAATTCTAGACAACCGAAATAAGAATTCGAATAGAAAAAATAAGAACAAGAAGATTTAGTTTCAACATAAAACATGACATAATAAAGTAAAACAAAAGCATGAAAAAAAACCTTATTAAAGAGCCATTCTTTGTCTTTTAGCGTCGTCTAGAAAATCCTAAAGAAAGAGCAGAAGCAAACAAAGAGGATCTTCCAAGGGGTTTAGGGGATGACGCGTTGAAAAATTTATTATCAAAGGGGAACAGGAAATTAGGTCAAGATAATTCCCTAAACCTTTGTGAACCTCCACTTTATATAGGAATGCAATCTGTTATCAGCCTATAGATAATAATGGATTGGGCTAAAGATTTTTTTACACATTAAACTCATATCCAATAACCTAAAATCTAATAACCTTAAGTTAGATCACTTAACAGGTTTTAGTATCGCAAGTTTCTTAAATCACATGTGAGTCCATCTTAAGGGATATTAAATCCAATAATCTCTCACTTTAGATATATCTGATTATACACAACACGCTAATGTAACTTTAGTTGATATCATACTTTATGGGTATAAGATATCCCTATAAATAATCTAGTCCATTAACTTAATTCATTGGTATATGAATAAAAATGTCATAGCTGTAAGTACCCCATGTTGATTTTGATATGATCAACTAAGTTGAGTTAGGTCTTGTTTATTTTTGATCCTTGTGTCTAAGTATGTAGGAGCTTAGGAACACAAGAAGTCTAGCGGAAGACATAGCTAGTGAGAAGGATGACACGAGAAAAGAGCAAATGGGCTTGGTGCATCTGAGGGGCGTGGTGTTGCGGAAGAGTGCACTAGTGATGAGAAGGATGTGTATGACGTTTGAGGGACGAGAAGGCGGGGAGGATGTCTGCTCAAGGAGAAGGTCAAAGTTAGGTTTGGGTAAGCTCAACTCCGATTAGCTGGAGCATCACCCAAGTGAAGAAAGATCAGCTAAGGGGCTGATCTGTCTCTTGGAAGGCACCTTCCATGCTATAGAAGGTGCCTTCGATGAATAGTACCAAAGGTGTCTTCTCAGCTATTGAAGGGTCTTCCCTAGTCGTTAGTCAAAGATAAAGTTTTATCTTCAATGATAAAACTTAATTAATTGAGCGCGCCATGAACCCTCATGAAGGCGCCTTCCACCCTCAAATAAGAGTTTCTAGGAGATATAAAAAGGTCTCTGGAGCTAGGAAATATTTAATAACTTATGTATTAATCTTCTAGCAACTTTCTAAGCTTTTCAAAGAGTGTAAGAGGCTTCTCCACCTTCATCAAAGGAAATAATTTTAGTGAAACTTTGCAACTGCCTTGGATTAATAGTCACCTAGGTTGTAACTAAGTAAAAAATCCTAGTCTCTTATCTATTTATTTTTAAGTTGTTATTTATATTAATGTTGTATTTGGTTAACTAATATTGTGTCCCTACTAAAACTAGCTCAAGATTATTCTAACTTATTTTTAGGAAAATTCACCCCCCCCTTGTCGGCCGCACCAGGGCCAATAAGTGGTATTAGAGTCCAACTGCTTTAGAAGTACTAACCACTGACTAAAGTACAAAAATGATGGTTGGTCCCAACATCTACCCACCTAAGTTCAAGGGGGGGGGGGGGAGTTTGCAATATAGAGGAAACGCATTGAGGTTTTTTTTTTAAATTTATTTTGAATTACTTTTAATAATTAAATATAGTTTTATAGCCCCCAAGGACCAACAAGGAGTTGAAAAAGAAGAATACCAATGAACAAAAAAAGAACAAGCTGACTTCATAGAAAATGGATGAGTCGAATTCCACCTGCTGAGTGTACTTCCACCCTAGGAAATCAGTCAAATCAGAGCTTATGAATCAGCAAAAGATCTTTGGGAGAAGTTCCTGGAGCTACATGAAGGAATGTCCGAAGCAAAGCTCACGAGATAGGACCTGCTCCGGAACCAAATCAACAACCTCTGGATGGAAGAAGGCGAATCAGTTGCCCATCTACACAGAAGAATCAAGGAACTAATCACTGGATTAAAGAATCTCGGAGAAATGGCAACTAATCGGGACTTGAAAAGGTATGCTTTAAATGTATTCCCGAGAACACCGGAATGAACATCTATAGTAGACTCCTATATTCTCCAAAGACCTCGAGGTAAGTATGCTAGAATTTTTTTTTACTTTTGAATTACACGAGTCTCGGTGTGCAAGACAAAGAAAGGGACCAAATCAGAACATAGCATTGCAAGCCCAGAAAAGAGAACTAGATTCAGACTCATCGATTGACGAAGACGAAACAGCCTTCATGGTAAGAAAATTCTCTTTGTATTTTAAATCTAGCAAATTTAACAAGTCATAGGCCAAGAAGTTTGTTCTGGGAAAACAGAAAGTAAGATGCTATAACTGCCAAGAACAAGGGCATATCAAGGATAATTGCCCAAAAAAAAGGAAAAAAATAAAGGGTCAAGGAAACCAAAGTATAAAGATTTGAAGGTAGCGTGGGATGAGTCATCTTCGGAGTCGGAACTGAAGGAGTATGTCGGACTAGAACCCATGGTGAGTCACCAAGAGGAGAGCATCGATGAAGGAGAAGCTACATCCGAGGGAAGCAACAACGAAGGGGGAGCATCCAACTTTGAACATGATATGGTAAGTGAGGTATGTCTTCTACCTCCTGATCAACTTTATTCTGGAATAATATTAATGTCTAAATCCTTATATAAGCTAAAGTTTAAGAATAATAAATTAAAAAAGAAAAATGTTAATTTGAAAAGAAATTAGTCAATGCATGTCCACTAGAATTGTTTGATAAAATCAAAAATAAAAATAAAAAATTAAAAGAAAAAGTAGAATCACTCAAATAAAATTTTGCATACTCAAATACCTCTCAATATTCAAAAGTTAGATATAATAGTAGACTTAACTGGTATTTACAATTTTACAAGAGCCAAATTACAAAAATAACTTAAAATTATATTTTTAAAAATTATTTGATAAATCCAGTAGGTAAAAATTTATATTGGATTCTCAAATCATGCTTATTATAATTTAAATTAATTGTATGTATGCCTACAAATTTAATGTGTTTTATTTTCCACATTCTTTAAAAATTAATTATTTAGCATGCCTACTCTTTGTATTTCAAGTTGGAAAATTTTATCATGTTATTTGATGATTAGATCTACTAACTGAAAATTATTTAAAAATATCTTACTTTTATATTATTTGTTTTGAATTTTTTAATAAAATTTGTATTGTTGAAATTAAAAATTGTTTCGAAGATCAATTTTTGGAAAAATGTATTTCTATGATAAAACATGATGTTCCTTATCACAACAAATTTTTTCAAGATATTTTGATAATTATCTAAATTATTTTTAATTTTTTTACTAAAAATACTATTTTCTTATTAAAAATTATTAATTCTTTATTTTTGCAAAATTTAATTTGTATGAACATAACCATCAGATTTTATATGCTTAGAAAAAGTAGCAAGCTTTTTCAATGTATAAAACTATTTTTCATTATTATATTTTCAAAAAATGTATGTCTGTCTTAAAATATTAATCTTGAAAATTAAACAAAATTAGATGCTCATGAAAATTTTTGTACTAATTCAAAACCTTATCTTTGATATTGATAAAATTTTTCATAATTTTTCAACAAGTTAAGTACTATTTAAAATTTTATTTAAAAAATCTGAAATGTAATTCTTAAAAATTCATTTCTTAGTAAAATAATTTCAATGAAAATACAAATTTCATGGAATATTATTTTCAAACCCCTAGCAAAATTTTTGACTTATTTCCACTCTTTTGTTATTTTCCCTAGTTATTTTTTTTATGTGATCAAAGGGAGAGAATATATAAATGTTAAGTTTAAGGGGAGGTTTTATTGCTTTTAATTTTAAATTACATAAATTTTAATACATTTCA
Source organism: Zingiber officinale (assembly GCF_018446385.1). Taxonomy (NCBI): domain Eukaryota; kingdom Viridiplantae; phylum Streptophyta; class Magnoliopsida; order Zingiberales; family Zingiberaceae; genus Zingiber; species Zingiber officinale. Next base: position 47,205,201 of record NC_055996.1, on the reverse strand, counting down.
TATTTACAATAATATGATATCTGTTGCACTTTTTATTGTTATACTTTAATTCATGTTAGTTTAACCTAACTTAACTCGGGTTGATGCACATCAAGAAAGGGGAGATTGTAATTATTCCAGGTTGGTTTTGATGTAATCAACCAAGTTGAGTTAGGTCCTATTTTGTGTTAAATCCTTGTGTCTAAGTGTGTAGGAGCTTAGAAATATAAGAAGTCGAGCGGAAGATATAGCTAGTGAGAAAGATGACACGGGAAACGAGCCGATGGGCTCGGTGTATCTAAGAGACGAGGTGTTGCAGAAGAATACACCGGTGGACGAAAAGGATGTGCATGATGTTCGAGGGATGAGAAGCTGGGGAGAAAGCCTGCTCGAGGAGAAGGTTAGAATTGGGTTCAGGTGAGCTCAACTCTAGTTAGCCTGAGCATCACCCAAGCGAAGAAAGATCAGCTAAGGAGATGATCTGCCTCTTGGAAGGCGTCTTCCATAGCTTGTAAGATTCCTTTGATGAATAGTACTGAAGGCGTCTTCCAAGCTGTTGAAGGCGCTTTCCCTAGCCGTTAGCCGAAGATAAATTTTTATCTTTAGCAATAAAACTTAACCAATTGAAGGTGCCCTCTCAAAGGCGTCTTCCACCCTCGGATAAGATTTTCTAGGAGTTATAAAAATACCTCTGAAACTAGGAAATATTCAATAACTTCTGTATTAATCTCCTAACAACTTTCTGAGTTTTTTAAAGCGTGTAAGAGACTTCTTTGCCTTCATCAATGGAGATATTTTTAGTGGAGCTTTGCAACCACTTTAGATTAACAATCACCTAGGTTGTAACCAAGTAAAAAATTTTAGTCTCTTATCTATTTATTTTTAAGTTGTTATATGTGAATGTTGTATTTCGTTAACTAATATTGTGTCCCTACTAAAACTAGCTCAAGATTATTCTAACTTATTTTTAGGACAATTCATCCCCCCCCCCCTCCTGACAGCCGCATTAGGACAAACAATAGCTACTATATATGATCGAAACAAACACCAACAGTAATCACAACACCAATGTCATTAATGACATAGATCAAGATGTGGATGTGTAGAGTGGAAATTACATCAAATGTGATCAATACATGTTAATTTTCAACTGGTCCTAAGTGACCCAAAAGGATCTGATCATATTTACAAATACTTTATGCTAAACTACAATAGCAAATAATAATCAAAACCTTATTATTCCTAAATAGAATCTATATCATTTTTATAAACACCAAATGCTAAAAAAAAGTAATAAATCATGATATTATATTTCATAGTGTCTAACAAACAAATAAAATCCTATGAATATTTTGAACTTCAAGTACTTATAACAATCAAAATAAAATGTTTGTCTTTATTATCAAATATAGAGCAATGAAATAAATACAAACTCTCACTAGATAAGTTCTTCTTCGATAAGGACTCTCATATCCACAACATGCACATGAAACACTTTAGGCACCAAGCCTTTGGTGAGTGGATCAACCAACATGGAATTTATGCTGATGTGCTCTACCATGATATAACAGCTCTAAACTCTTTCTTTAACCGCTGGAAACTTGATGTTGATGTGCTTATACTTCGACAAACTGCAGTTATTCTTAGCATAAAGTTCTACAACTTTATTATCACAGTAGATCCTTAGTGACCTGTTAATGCCATCAATAATTTGCAATACTGTGATGAAGTTCTGTAACCAAATCCCATGATTGAATGCTTCATAGCATGCTACCAACTTTGCCTCCATAATAGAAGTGGCTACTAGCATCTACTTGATGCTTTTCCATGATATAGCCCCTCCAACAAGCATAAAAATATAACCTGAAGTGGACCTCCTGCTATCCAAGTATCCAGTAAAATCAAAGTCTAAATATCTAATCACCTCCAAGTGATCTGACCTCCGATACATGAATATATGTCCTTTAGTTTTCTACAAATACCGCATCACTCTCGTTTTAGCTCTCTAGTGTGATGGTCCTGGGTTACTAACATATTTACTAATATCCCCACTATAAATGCTATATCTGGCCGACTACAAACTTGTGCATATATTATACTTCCCACTGTTGACACATATGGAAATTGTTCCATCTCCTTTATTTCAAGTTCAAGCCATGAACAATGTTGCAAGCTGAATTTGTCACCTCTTGACACAGGTATGTCACCAGGTGTATAGTTCTGTATGACATACCTCATAAGCATCTTTTCAATATAGGCCTATTGTGAAAGTCCAAGAATGCCTCTTGAATGGTTATGACTAATCTATATACCTAAGACAAATGATGCTTCACCAAGATCTTTCATTTCAAAATTACCGGATAGAAATAACTTGGTTTAATGCAGTAGACCCTTATTATTGCTCGTAGGCAATATATTATCCCCATACAGAATAAGTGTAATAAATTTGTTCCCATTGAACTTGACATATATGCACTGATTAACAGGGTTCTCTTTAAATTCAAATGAGATAACCACTTGATCAAATTTTTTATACCACTAATGGGATACCTATTTTAAACCATAAATGAACTTCTTTAATCTACATACTAGGTACTTTGAATTCTTAGACTCAAAGTTCTCTAGTTATATCATATATATATATATATATATATATATATATATATATATATATATATATATATATATATATATATATATATATATATATATATAATCCTCTATGTCTCCATTAAGGAGTGTAGTTTTTATGTCGATTTGATATAGCTCTAAATCATAATGAGCTACAAGTGCCTTGATTACTCTAAGGAAGTCTTTTGTCGATACATGTAAGAATGTCTCCTTGTAATCAATGTCTTCTTTCTGAGTGAATCCCCTAGCAATAAGGCTCATTTCACCATTACCCCTTGAATCCTGCTTGGTTTTAAATATTCATTTACAACCTTCTTACCTTCAGGTAATTCGACAATTTCTCAAACGTCATTGTCTGCCATAAACTTCAACTCTTCTTGCATGGAGTTAACCTACCTTTCAAGGTTAAAACATTGTTTGACTGCTTGGAAAGATGTAGGATCACTTTCTAACCCTATGTCAAAATTATGCTTTGGAGATAAACATAATCACGAGAATTTGTGCTTCTCCATTCCTTTGTGGATTGCCTTAAAAGCACTGTTTGAGGTGGTTGAGCTACTTGCTTATCAATATGAGACAATACCTCAATTTCAATGGTAATCTCCTCCAATTGCATTGGAGAAGTCATGAGAATATCTTAGTTCACTATGCTCACTGGATGTATGAGACTCATAATGTGTTGTAAGGTAACCACACCGCTACTGATCGCACTAGTAGTGACCACAAGAGAATTACCAATGTATTTTTCAAAAGATACTTCCCTAACCTTATCACTCTCATTGTCCTCAATGAACTTGACATTTCCTATTTCGAAGAAGGACTAGTAAAGGGATCATAAAATTTATGTTGGATCGTAAAGTCGCTAGAGGGGGGTGAATAGCGATCGTCAAAAATCTCGATTAAAAATAAGTTATGCAACGGAATAAAGAATATGGAGAAATAAAAGCCAAGTGCTAACACAAGTAGTATTTTACTTGGTTCAAAGCCTTTGTCGACTCCTACTCCAAGGTTCGCACTCATCGAGTGATTTCATTGGGTAATCCACTAATAGTTCGAATTATTACAAAATTTAAGTACAAGAACTATAAGAAAATATTTATGACAATAGAGAAAATAAATAGATCTTGATCGCCGGTTGTTGGAGGAGCTTTATAGTGTCGTAGGAGATTTTCTGGAGCACCGCACAAGAATGAAAGTTGTAGCAGATGATTGTCTGTAGCTATTGGTTGAAGGCCCTTGTATAGACCCATTATGGGCATCTAGAACCCCTCCGGGCACCTGGACCTAGGGGTGAGCATTCGGTTTATTCGGTTAATTCGGTTAATTTGATATTAATTTTGTATAAATTCTTGTTATTGTTATTTTAAATAAATTTAGTTAATTCGGTGTTAATCGAAATAACCGATTCGGTTAATTCAGTTTTAGTAAAACTTTGATTTGATTCGGTTAATCAACACTAAATTGGTTTTCGGTTAATTCGGTTAATTTATGAACCGAATTAATCGAATGCTCACCCCTATCTAGACCATTGCTAACATGGCGATCTCTCATTGAAACTTCATCCATGAAGTTTATCCACTTTCGGGCACCCGGGCCCCCTCCGGGCTCCTGGACCGTTGACGTGGGTTTGGTCAGTCATTGCGCTCTAATTCAGCTTCGAGATGAAATTTGTGATTCATGTGCCTAGACCATCTCTGGGCGCCCGGACTGCCCGGGTACCTACAACACCCGCTCGAGCGACAATGATCCGGGCTCCCGGATCCCTTCCAGGCATGCAGACTCCCTTTTTTCATCCTTTGAATTCCTACAAAAAGGAGTTAGTCCAGGCAAATAAAAATATATTTATCTCGTAAAATAGAGTTAGCACAACATTAATAAAATAGGAGTAGTAATTAGATCCTATCTCCCCAAGACCAGGATCTAGCCAAGATCTCAACTTAAGTTTTCCAAATGGACCTAAGTTGGACTGACACATATAATTTCCTCAACTGGGAACACGCCTTCACTAATTCTCTTCTCCAGTTGCTTACCTTCACTTACCACTTGTAGTTGCTTGATTTGTCTTTTACCCACTAGGTCTTCTAGCCAGTTGTCAGGTCCTATGGACCCAAATCGATTTTAGGTGGTTGTCAAGTCCCGAGGACCCAAGTAGACTTCCTGCTAGATATCAGTTCCCACGGACCTATCTAAACTTCCCACTAGCTATCAGGTCCCACAGACCTAGTTGGATTTCAACCAAGTGTCAAGTCTTTCAAACCCGTCAACTCCTACACACTTGGTAAAGTAATTAGCCAATAAAATACTGTAACTTTAATCTACTTGTCATTCATCAAAATCTAAGTTAGATCATTAGAGCAAATTGCACCAACATATTATACCCTCTTGACTTCTTAAAGTAACCTATAAAATTACAGCTAACTATTCTTGAGTCTAGTTTTCCTTTACTAGCTCTGTAAGGCCTAGCTTCATCTGGATAACCCCAGATGTATAAATACCTAATGCTATGCTTCCTACCTGTCCACATCTAGAATGAGATTTTAGTTACTACCTTACTAGGTGTAAGAACTTTCGAGCCGTAAAAACCGCTTTTTGAGTTGCGGAAACCCCGAAGTTCTTAGCCACTGGATCCGTGCGAAGACAAAAATTTCATGTACATAGTTTTCTACTCTAGATCTACTTTAGATCTACATGATAAGGAGTATACCTTTGAAGCGAAGCCCTTCGCAAATCCCGCTCACCCAAGGTCCTTCGGATCTCAAGTGTGTTCAAGCATACACACCTCTAGTAGTATCCACACAAACAAGAAGTGATTCTCAAACCACTCTAGATGGAGAAAAGAGCACCATAAGTGTGCTAGCACTCACAAGGGCTCTCGGATGGGATTGGAAGAAGAAAAGAGAAAAGAAGAAGAGAGAATAAATCTCATACACTTCTCTAAAGCCCTCTATGTGACTATCACTTACCCTTCTTCTTTGAATTAAACTCACTCACCTTCACCTTTCTTGCTTGGAACTCTCGGCCAAGAGAAGATGGGAACAAGAAAGAGCTAAGGAGGAGGAAGACATTCATCACACCCAAATCAATGCCAATGAATCTCTTATTCATTTTGGCCGACCACACATGGAATGCCAAGGGTCTTTGGCTCTTGGCATTCCATGCCTCTTGCTCTCCCTTGATGATGTGGAGATGATGTGGCAAGGATGTATTGGTTAGTCATGCCATGTAGAATGAGTCAACCTTCATCAATTGGCATTTGGTCAAGTCAAACTTGATGTTTCAACTTCCTATTTGGTCAAGTCAAAATTGACCACTTCTCTTCCTTGTTAAGTTAAATCCAACATTTGATTCAAGTCAATTTCAATTTAATGAATCTTAATTCATTAATATAAATTGACTCAATGAATTAACTTTAAATTAGACTCATTCAACAATTGAATCTAATTGAGTCTAACTCAATAAGTCTAATTTGAATTAATCCTAATCCAATCTTTGGTGCATCACATGAACGTAATCCAATTGGTTCATCATATGAACCTAATCTCCATCCACTTGTTCTTTGTGTGTGACCCAATAGGTTCTTGCAACGTTGGTAATGTTTCTAATCCTATTTAGAAACATAAGAAATGAGCGGTATCTAGCAATGCATCATTGCTACCCAAGTTACAAGAATGTTGAGATCCAACATAACCTTTGTGACTACTAATTGTGACTCACAATATATGACAATGTCCTTCTATCCTTGACATCTAGATCGATCAATTGAGGCATAGACCGTGTCATCCTCTAATCAATCTATATCTTGAACTCCAAATAGACTCACTCCAATCAAATGAGCTCAATATCTCATATTGACTCATTTGGGCATGGTCATGCACTTAGTGGTCTAACTCTATCAAGAATCATGATGTCACTCCTGTCATATAAGAGGGATAGATCACATCTACATCACTCGCATCCCTCCGCATAATTTGTTAAATACCCAGTAATCGCCTTTATAGTCCACCCAGTTACGGGTGACGTTTGACGAAGCCAAAGCATGCAACTCCTTATGTAGGGAACCATGGTAACTTCAGGTCCAAGGACTGAAAGTCATACTAATAGTCACATGAGAAAGTATATGACACTCATATAACGATCCATGTTACTTTCTCATGGTGGGTCATTCAGTATACATTCTCCAATGCATACTTATGTGTCAACTTGATATTTCTATATCCATGACTTGTGAAATCAAGTCATCGAGTTGACCTACATGCTAGTCTCATCGCATTAACATTGTCCCTGAATGTTAATACTTGACTAGGAATGATTAAGAGTAGTGTTCTCTATATCATCTCACTATCGATTCAACCAATCGATTGATATAGATAAGAACCTTCTACTCAAAGACGTTATTATACTTAGTTATTTAGCACCAATACAAGTACGTATAATAATCATAAAGAAATGCCTTTATAAACATATAAGAATATGATACATCGAGTCCATACATCAATCATCACATGATTGGCTCTAGGGCTCTCACTAACAATCTCCCACTCGCACTAGTGTCAATCAGTGTAGACTCTAAGGCCTAATGACCTAGTGTAACCATCATGCTTTCTCTGTGCCAAAGCCTTGATCAAGGGATCAGCGATGTTAGCCTCTGTAGATACTCTGCAAATCTTCACATCTCCTCTATCGATGATCTCTCGAATGAGATGGAAGCATCGTAGTATGTGTTTGGTCCGCTGGTGTGAGCGAGGTTCCTTAGCCTATGCAATTGCTCCATTGTTATCACAATAGAGTTCTATAGGATCGGCTATGCTAGGAACTACCCCAATCTCAGTAATGAACTTGCGGATCCAAACTGCCTCCTTTGTTGCTTCTGATGCAACAATATACTCGGCCTCTATTGTAGAATCAGTAACTGTGTCCTGCTTCGAACTCTTCCAGCTCACAGCACTACCATTCAAGCAAAACACGAACCCAGACTGCGATCTATAATCATCCTGGTCAGTTTGGAAACTGGCATCACTGTAACCCTTTACAACTAGCTCGCCATCACCTCCAAATATCAAGAAATATTCTTTAGTCCTTCTTAAGTACTTAAGAATATTCTTGACAGCTTTCCAGTGACACTCACCTAGATCTGACTGGTATCTGCTCGTCATGCTCAAAGCATACGAAACATCAGGACGAGTACATATCATGGCGTACAAGATAGATCCTATGGCTGAAGCATAAGGGATCTTATCCATGAGGTCTCTCTCCTCTCTAGAAGAGGGACTTTGAGTCTTCGAAAGACTCACACCATGTGACATCGACAGAAATCCATTCTTGGAATTCTGCATGGCAAACAGTAGTAATACCGTGTTAATATATGTACTTTGACTTAGACCAAGCAATCTCTTAGATCTATCTCTATAGATCTTTATGCCTAGAATACAGGCTTCTTCACCTAAGTCCTTCATTGAGAAACAATTCCCTAGCCAAGTCTTTACAGACTGCAGCAAAGGGATGTCATTTTCAATGAGTAGTATGTCATCCACATACAATACAAGGAAGACAACCGTGTCCCCAACAACCTTCTTATAGACACAGGATTCATCTTCATTCTTGATGAAACCAAACTGTTTGATCGCATCATCGAATCGAAGATTCCAGCTCCGAGAAGCTTGCTTTAGTCCATAAATGGACTTATACAGCTTGCATACTCTGCTAGTATGCTGTGGATCTACAAAACTCTCAGGTTGTGTCATGTACACATCCTTGAGCAAGTTTCCTTTCAGAAACGTAGTTTTGACATCCATCTGCCAGATCTCATAATCGTGGTATGTTGCAATAGCAAGCATGATCCGAATGGACTTAAACATCGCTACTGGAGAAAAAGTTTCATCATAGTCAATACCATGAATTTTCTTGAAACCTTTAGCTACCAAGCGACCCTTATAGGTAATAAGTCCATCCATGTCAGTCTTTCTCTTAAAGACCCACTTACACCCAATGAGTTTGACGCCTTTAGGAGGATCAACCAAAGTCCATACTTGGTTGGTGTACATGGACTCCATCTCGGATCTCATGACCTCTAGCCATTTCTCAGAATCTGGTCTCATCACAGCTTCCTGATAGGAGGTAGGCTCATTCTCAATGAGCATAACGTCATCATGGTCAGACAAGATAAATGAGTATGTATCAGGCTAACGACGTACCCTATCAGACCTGAGAAAAGGTAGGTCTACTTGAACTAGTTGTTGTTCCTCAACTCCTTGTGGAACAACCTCATCATTCACAACATTTTGTGGTTCCAGTTCAACTTCCATCAAGGCTTTAGTGATATGGTCCATATCTTGAACTTCTTCAAGATCGAACGTACTCCCACTAGTTTTTCTAGAAACAAAGTCCCTTTCTAGAAATACCCCAGTTTTAGCCACAAACACTTTGTGTTAACTGGGAATGTAGAAGTAATATCCCTTCCTTTCCTTGGGATATCGAATAAAATAGCACTTATCAGATTTGGGTTCCAATTTATCCGAGACTTGACATCGAACGTAAGCCTCACAACCCCAAATCCTCATAAAAGATATCTGGGCATCTCTCCCAGTCCATATCCTATATGGTGTCTTTATCACAGCCTTTGATGGAACACGGTTAAGTGTGAAGGCTGTTGTGTCTAGAGCATGTCCCCAAAAAGACATAGGAAGATCTGTGTGATTCATCATAGATCGTACCATATCTAATAAGGTACGATTCTCCTTTCAGATACACCATTCCACTGTGGTGTTCCAGGAGGAGTGAGTTGGGATAGAATCTCACACTCAGCAAGATAGTCACGAAACTCATGGCTAAGGTATTCACCAACTCGATCTGATCGAAGTATCTTAATACTCTTGCCTAGCTGGTTTTGTACTTCATTCTTGAATTCTTTGAACTTTTCAAAGGATTGTGACTTATGTGTCATCAGATACACATAACCATATTTATTGAAGTCATCAATAAATGTAATGAAGTACCTATAACCATATCTAGCAGTGACATTGAAAGGGCCACATACATCACTATGTATAAGTCCTAACAAGTCAGTCGCTCTTTCGCTGTGTCCACTAAAGGGAGTCTTGGTCATCTTGCCTAGTAGGCATGACTCGCATGTCTCATATGATTCGAAATCAAATGAGTCCAGCAAACCATCTTTATAGAGCTGGGATAAGCGATTCTCATTTATATGACCTAAGCGACAATGCTAGATGATCCTGTCCCAAAGCTGAATCAACGGACGCTGGGCACGTGGCGCTCCCCGAGTCACTGACGTGGATCTCCGACCGGCCGTACGGTCCTCCGACGAACCTGCTGTTAGCTAGAGCCCTAGAGCCAATCATTTGATGATTGTATTTTGGACTTGTTGTATCATATTCTATATAAATAAAGGCATTTGGTTTTTGGTTATTATACTTACTTGTATTAGTGCCAAATAAACTAAGTATAATAACGTCCTTGAGTAGACGGTTCTCACCTATATCAATCGGTTAGTTGAACCGATAGTGAGATGATATAGGGAACACTACTCTTAATCATTCCTAGTCGAGTATTAACATTCAGGGACAATGTTAATGCAATAAGACTAGCATGTAGGTCAACTCGATGACTTGATCTCACAAGTCATGGATATAGAGATATCAAGTTGACACATGGGTATGCATTGGAAAATGTATACTGAATGACCCGCCATGAGAAAGTATCATGGATCGTTATATGAGTGTCATATACTTTCTCATGTGGCTATTAGTATGACTACTAGTCCTTAGACCTGAAGTCACCATGGTTCCCTACATAAGGAGTTATGTACTTTGGTTTCGTCAAACGTCACCCGTAACTGGGTGGACTATAAAGGCGATTACTGGGCATGTAACAAATTATGCGGTGGGATGTGAGTGATGTAGATGGGATCTATCCCTCCTATATGACGGGAGAGACATCAGTATTCTTGATAGAGTGAGACCACGAAGTGCATGGCCATGCCCAAATGAGTCAATATGAGATATTGAGCTCATTTGATTGAGTGAGTCTACTTGGAGTTCAAGATTTAGATTGATTAGAGGATGACACGGTCTATGCCTCACATTGATCAATATAAATGTCTAGGATAGAAGGGCACTTGTCATATATTGTGAGGAGTCACAATTAGTAGTCACAAGGTGATGTTGGATCTCAACATTCTTGTAACTTGGGTAGTAATGATGTATTGCTAGATACCGCTCATTACTTATGTTTCTAAATGAGTTTAGGGGCATTGCCAACGTTACAAGAACCTATTGGGTCACACACAAAGAACAAGTGGATGGAGATTAGGTTCATATGATGAACCAAGAGGATTGGATTCATTTGTTGAATCAAATTAGATTAAGAGTAATCCTAATTGGGCTAATTGAGTTGGACTCAAGTTGATTCATGTGTTCAATGAGTCTAATTTAGATTATGACTCATTGAATCAATTTAATTAAATGAATTAGATTCATTATATTAAATTGCCTTGAATTAAATGGTTGGATTAGATCAACCATGAGAGAGATTAAGTCAAGTTTGACTTGACTTGAGAGGAAGATGAAGAGTCAAGTTTGACTTGACTTGAGAGGAAGATGAAGAGTCAAGTTTGACTTGACTTTATGCCACCTCATTGGTGATTTGGCATTAAGTGGACCAATGATGATGCTCCACATCATCATGGTTACTTAAGTGAAGTGCTACCTCATGGGAGTTACCAAGAGTTGTGACTCTTGGTATCCCATGGAGGTTACAAACCACTTAATTAGATGAAAAGAGTTTCATTTTGCAAGTGTAACTCTCATTCAAGTGATCTTCCTCCTCCTAAGCTCTCTTCTTGCTCCTTCTCTTCTCTTGGTCGTGGGTTTCAAGCAAGGGAGAAGAAAGGAGAGTGAATCTAATCCAAGAACAAAGGTTAGTGAAAGTCACATAGAGATTTTAGAGGAGTGTGTTCTCTTTTTTTCCTTTCTTCTTCTTCCAATCCTACCCGAGAGCCCTAGAGAGTGCTAGCACACTTGTGGTGCTCTCTTCTCCATCCTTGTGTGTTAGAGAACACATCTTGTTCGTGTGGATATCACTAGAGATTTGTCTACGTTGACAACTTCGAGATTCGGCGTACCGTTGGACGAGCGAGATTTGCGAGGGCACGCTTCAAAGGTATAAAATGTTTTTCCTTTGTAGATCTACTGTAGATCATAGTTTGAAACTCGTACTCATATTTTCGAAAGTTTTCTTCGCACGGATCCAATGGCTAGAGGGTTTCGGGGTTTCCGCGACGCGAAAAAGCGGTTTTCGCGGCCCGAAAAACCCAACACCTGCACAGAAGTCGGGCCGGGAAGGGGTTCCCGGCGGTGACCCTCCGACGATCGGCATCGTTCTCCGAGGCGGGAGAATCGCCGAATGTCTAGAGAACGGTCCCGACCGTCCGCGCGGGAGGAAGAAAATAGAAGTAATACTTCCCGAGGCGAGATCAACATTATTGCTGGCGGGCCGACCGGAGGCGACTCTAACCGAGCAAGGAAGGCGAGCGTCCGACAGCTCCAGATCCATGCGGTCGGCTGCAGCCAGGAAAGGGCGAGCGGACCTGAGATAAGCTTCAGGCCCAGAGATTTGGAAGGAGTCGAAGTGCCGCATGAAGACACTCTCCTCATCAAAGCGGTAATAGCCAATTATACTATTCTCCGCGTTTTTATTGACACAGGAAGCTCGGTCAATATCATATTCAAAAAGGCATTCGATCAACTGCAAATTGATCGAGCCGAGCTGCTGCCCATGACAACCCCTCTTTACGGGTTTACGGGCAATGAAGTTCAACCGGTCGGATAGATCCGGCTGGCCATATCACTGGGAGAGGAGCCGCTCAGGAAATGGCCGTGTTTTTTCGAGTGGTGGCCAAGGTTATTTTTGTGTTGAGCGACTTGACTTGTCGCTCGGACTCGGCCAAGGCATGGGCCTGATCGGCCGTCTTTTTCTGCTCGACCGCCAATAAATCTTGAGCTCTCTTCAGCTCCTTTTGCAGCTCAGAATAGGAGGGGCCTTTAGAGCCGGACGGACTGCCGACCGCCTTCAGTTGCCTTAGTTCTTCATCTACCAAGGCCGACGGTTGGAGACAGCAATCTCCTCCACCCATCTCTGACAAAAGAAATAAGAAGTTGTTATTAGCCGATCGGAAGGAATGCATACAAAACACAAAAAAGAGAAAATAAACTTACCCCCGTGGCCTGCTGCATATGGCTATTGGCCAAATTTCGGAGGGGGATTAGCGCGACGCGTGCCCGAGCGTCGACCCACATCTCAGCTTGTGGACCCTTCAAAGTGATGGTATGCTCGGGCGCTGTTGGTTTGTCAGCCTTTGGCAGCAGTTCTTTTTGGGAAGATGAAGACTGACTCGTATTGTATGGCCATGACCTTGGGTCGTCCGACCGGCTTCCGGAAGAGGATCAGAGGCCGGCGCCGAAAATTGAGAGTGGATGGTTGAACGCCCGACTGGTTGAGGGGGCGGAAGGGTGCTGACCGGAATAGCCTCAATAGGGGCCTCCGGCTCGTCCCACTCCGAAGGAGTCCGATCGGACGAAATGGCTTCAATCTCTGGAGCCTTTCCGTGAGCACTTGCAGTGGCTCGGGCGGAGGGTTGAACAGCAGATGTGGCTGAGCGGACTGGAGTCTCCACTCTGCGCCTTTTCGGATGAGGCTGCTCTTCTTCTGGAGCTGAGCCATCACCCCGAGCGGAGGGCTCCTGGCTGAGGGTTGCCCCAGCCGCTGGCTCTGGGAGAGAAGCCTGAGCGGCCGACTCCCCAGCATGTGTCCCGCTCTCTTCTTCGTGCGAGTCGACCGGCTGGATGCCGAGCGCCTCCATTTCCTTTGTTGCTGCGGCTTCGAGCGCCGCCGCTTTTCTCTTCAAAATGCCGGCCATTACCGACTCCATGACGATGTCCACTGCATAGGAAAGAAGAGAAATCAGTTAGCAATCAAAATATATGCCCAAGTTAAATTCTTACCGAAGCTGCTCGGAAGGGGAGTCCGCATGAGACTCAGACCAAAGATGTACATCACTCCTTCGTGAAGAAGCTTATTGATGTCGAGCCGTAGACCGGCTAGCATATTTGCAGCATGGAGGTAGTCCGGTCGGGTCTTGAATTTCTTCAGCTCAGGAGTGGGGGGTAGGTCGACCTGGCACATGGTCCGGAAAGTGGCCTGCTCGGGCATACGGATATAGAAAATATACTCCTTCCAATGTTTATTGGAAGAAGGCAGTTTGTTAAAGAAGACTAGGCCGGGCCGAGCTTGGAATATGAAGGTGCCCGGCTCAGATTGCTTGGGGTAATAGAAATAATAAAAAACCTCCGGTCGGAGGGGGATGTTGTGGATTTTGAACAAAACAACAACACCACAGAGAAGGCGAAAGGTGTTGGGTACTAGACTGCCGAGCGGAACACCAAAAAAGTTTCAAACATCTATGATGAAGGGATGTACAGGGAAACGCAGACCGGCAGTAAACTGATCGCGGAAGACACAGAAAGCTCCGCGCGGCGGCCTGTGTGGCCGAGCGGAGGGACCGGCTAAAAGAAGTTCAAAATCACCAGGGATGTCAAAATTGTCTGTCAGAACATCAAAATCACGCTGGTCGAATCGGGACTGCATGGTGGTGTACCATGGGCCGAGGGACCGGTCTTCAGGGTGAGAAGAACTAGCCATTGGCCGAGCGGATGAAACCAGGAAAGATGACAAAAAGACAAAAACAAGAAGAGGGCACCGGAACAGTACCCCGGGAGCAAAAACTGGAGAAAGAAATGTGAGGAAAGCACCGGAAACAAGAAAGGAAAGAGGAGAACCTTACGAAAAAGAAGGAAGATCGAAGGGAGACACCGAGGATCGCCGGAAACAGGAGAACACGATCGTCGGAGCTCTAGAACGCGAGGGATAACCGGGGCACGCGAGAGAAGAAGTGAAGCGACAGAGGAGAAAGCGAAGATTTTATAGGGCGGAGGCCGGACGGCCTCCACCGTTGGATCCAGGTCACGGGGATCAAAGCACACATCTGGCCGTTCATTTCAAACCGCCTCGATCTCGTCGCTCGACCACGCCGCCGCCGTACGATGAGGACAGTGCGCCACGTGGCATTCGGTCATTCGATGCATTTACTAAGCGCGTGCTCAGCCTTAATGTCGAAGATTGGCGCGAGTTACGAGAAGATCCGAGGAATGTTGCTGTTGACTAACCTTACAGCCATCCCTGCGAAAGCCGAGCGGAGGATAATTGCACGAAGGAGCTGCCCGGCCAAACTCTCAGTCCAGTCAGTCGGACTAATTGCCTCCTTCGACTAGACTTGAAGGGGAGGCAAGTGATCCGGCGGTTAGAACAGGGGACCCCCATTTTGAGGGGTCAGCGCCACGTGGAAGTCAAAGGGCCAGGTGGTCGACCGGAGAAGGGCGGACCGGCCGGCCGACCGGAGAAGGATGGGCCGACCTCCCGGCCGGCCGACCGATGAATGACCGATGGCAAAAGGCGCACCGACAGGGGTCGGGGTTCCGGTGCTCGATTGAACAGGATCGCAGGGCCGAGCGGATGTCAGACTCGGCCAAAGATATAAAGTAGCATACTGCTAACAGTCTCCACAGAGCCCGTTATCAAGAATCTCCCAAGTAGACCTCTATATATGACCGGCCGGACGTAAGACCAATGCTGGCCGGTCGGACGCCCGATAGGGAGTAAGGTGAAAAGGACAAGGAACATCTTCTAACAGCTGTCATGCTCTAGGACTAGGCCGTACTCCAAACCTTATGACAGGGGGTTCCGCTGTCCCATTGGAGACGTGCTTGGACTGTAGCAGTATGGGGTCAGGTAAGCTCACTGACAGGCCTTTACTTGGGTATGGCCTGAGGGCACGTGTACACCTCGGTATACGTGCACCCGCTTCTCCACAGCCCTATATAAAGGCTCCCGTCCTTCGACGGAGGTACGCATTCTACGATTCTTGGAGCCACTTTCTTGTTGAGCTGTGCCTGACTTGAGCGTCGGAGGGTCGCCGCCGGGAACCCCTTCCTGGCCCGACTTCTGTGCAGGTTCACCGGAGGACCGTACGACCGGTCGGAGATCCACGTCAGTGACTCGGGGAGCGCCACGTGCCCAGCGTCCGTTGATTCATCTTTCGGACAGGATCACTAGAGATAGATTTGGTTCATATCATTTGACTTGAACCTTTTGATACTTATATTATAGATGGGGTTCTCTAAGTCTAGAATATAGAGTCCGTTCATCAGAGGTGCACTACAATAGAACATATCATTTAAGTAAATAGACCAACATTTGTTCTTTATTACAAAAGAAAAGCCTTTCTTGTCCAAACAAGAGGCTGAAATGATGTTCTTTGTAAGAGCAGACACATAACAACATTCATCTAATTCTAGTACAAGCCTAGAGGGAAAAGATAGATAGTAAGTTCCTACAACAACAGCAGCAACCCGTGCTCCATTGCCTACTCGTAGGTCCACCTCGCCCTTCATCAATGCCCTGCTATTTCTCAACACCTGCATATTGGTACAAATGTGAGAAGCACATCCGGTATCTAATACCCATGATGCAGAAATAGATAGATTGACTTCTATAACATATATACATGAAGTAGAAGTCTCACTTCTCTTCTTCTTAAGATCTTCCAGATATACTTTGCAGTTCCTCTTCCAGTGCCCAGTCTGACCGCAGTGGAAGCAGGTAGCATCCTTGGCAACCCCTCCTTTAGGTTTCATTTTCTTGCCTTTTCCCTTGGCTTGGGACTTTCCCTTACCTTTATGCTTGTCCATGCCTTTATGCTTTTGCACCATCAAAATGGAGTTGGGCTTTACCTTCTTAAGGTTGAGCTCAGCAGTTCGCAACATGCTAAGCAGCTCAGGCAGTGACTTGTCAATTTCTTTCATGTTGTAATTCATGACAAATTGACTGTAGCTCTCTGGAAAGGATTGCAAGATCAAGTATAGGGCCAGCTCTTGGCCAAGTGGGAATCCCAACCTCTGTAGGTTTTCTATGTACCCAATTATCTTGAGCACATATGGACCTACGGGAGTCCCATCTTGCATCTTGCATTGAAACAGTGCCTTGGAGATCTCGAATCTCTCGTGCCTCGCTTGTCCTTGATATAGTTAACAAAGATGTTCAACCATATTATAAGCAGTCATCAACTCATGTTGCTTCTGAAGCTCAGAGTTCATGGTTGCGAGCATGAGGCATGACACATCTAATGTGTCATCTTGATGCTTCTTATAAGCATCTCGGTCAGCTCGCGTGGAAGTGGCAGGAGGTGCCTCGGGAATGGGCTGCTCCAGGACGTACAGTTTTCTTTCTTGAGTGAGAACGATTCTCAGATTCCTGTACCAGTCCAAGAAATTAGCTCCATTGAGCTTGTCCTTGTCAAGGACAGAACGCAGGGAGAAGGTGTTCGTGTTTGTCGACATGACAATCTACAACAGAAATAATGTAGAAAGTAAATATCATATTCCATTTATCATTTAATTAGGCCTTTAACTAAATGATGCTCCCACTGAATTATAGAGCTTTTGTAGAATCAAGTCATGGATGTGGTCAAACCACACTACTAGATTCATACCAATTCGCTATAATTTTCGTGGGACAAGATCCACATCATACTATGACTTGAGTTAGCTTTGGCTAAATCGCCCAAGACATAGTATGATCGGTAGATAACGAATTTATCAATTACATCTCTATGCAAATCTTGTTTATAGGATAAAAAATCTCATTTATATTAAAACTTGAGTTGGCTTTGGCTAAATCGCCCAAGATTTAGTATAAATGTGATTTTTATCCTATCGTCCAACCGTTGGAAAATGCTTATAGTTTTACTCGATCTAATTGAGTTAACTAGTTATGCTCAATCTAATTGAATTTGTACTCACCCAAGCTTTGATAGGTGGGACCAAGGTTGTCCCTCCGCACCCTACCAAGGTAATATGCGTTGCTGCTTTGGTAGATTCAACAACAACAAATGATCGAGGTAGTGATGGGTATCAAAACTTGGTAGGCATTTCGGGTTGACTTGATTAAGATCTAATCTAATCGTGAATGTGTATCATATACGCATCAAGGCACTAATTACCCTACATTATCATGCTTCACATACACAAGCAATGATAGATAATTAATTATTTTGTGATGAGGTCATGACCCTACTACGATCTTTTCAAGCCAATGAAAATATCGGGCGGTCAACCTGGGGTCAACGACTTCTTCAAGTGCCTCCCTTTGACCGCCATGTGTTGAATCACCCTCCTCGTAACTCCTTCTTGAGTGGACCTTCCACCGCTTCATTTTGTACATTACAAATATGAAACTCGAGTTACATTCGATTCTAAAATCTATTTACAATAAGAATATAAAAGAGAGGCACGACGCGCAAGTCGCATATAACATATACAACACGCACAACACAAAAATGGCGCACATGCCATATTATTAATTACAACACATTTTAACCAATCATATTGGGATTTTTGGGCCATGACCATCACAAAATCACACATAATTATAAATTATGTATTTTATATAAAATTTTATAATTTTACTACTATTTTTATGAATTTTATGAGTCACAACTTCCCGGCAGTCCCGTTTAGCGATTTTTCGAGCGCGATCGTGGGACAATGCTCCTTGCGGGGTTAGGGGCAGCGCCCCTTCTCATGAAATGAATATCACGAGTGTCCCATCTTGATCTAACAGTGTCTTAAGTCACTGTCCCAAAATAATTTGGGCGAGACCTTGCCGTTTCGGAAGGTTTTTCTCGGTAGTCGAAGCCTACAAGTGTCCAAGCACTTGTTGCTTCGCTTCTACGAGAAAAATACTTACAAAATCTATAAAAATAGAAAACTTACAGAAACTTACAGATCTGAAATATTTTCATAAAATTAAAATACAAACTTGTACATGCTTCGCACGTGGCTCTAATACCACTGTAAGAACTTTCGAGCCGTAAAAACCGCTTTTTGCGTTGTGGAAACCCCGAGGTTCTTAGCCACTGGATCCGTGCGAAGACAAAAATTTCATGTACATAGTTTTCTACTCTAGATCTGCTTTAGATCTACATGATAAGGAGTATACCTTTGAAGCGAAGCCCTTCATAAATCCCGCTCACCCAAGGTCCTTCGGATCTCAAGTGTGTTCAAGCGTACACACCTCTAGTAGTATCCACACGAACAAGAAGTGATTCTCAAACCACTCTAGATGGAGAAAAGAGCACCATAAGTGTGCTAGCACTCCCAAGGGCTCTCGGATGGGATTGGAAGAAGAAAGGAGAAAAGAAGAAGAGAGAATAAATCTCATACACTTCTCTAAAGCCCTCTATGTGACTTTCACTTACCCTTTCTTCTTTAAATTAAACTCACTCACCTTCACCTTTCTTGCTTGGAACTCTCGGCCAAGAGAAGAAGGGAACAAGAAAGAGCTAAGGAGGAAGAAGACATTCATCACACCCAAATCAATGCCAATGAATCTCTTATTCATTTTGGCCGGCCGCACATGGAATGCCAAGGGTCTTTGGCTCTTGGCATTCCATGCCTCTTGCTCTCCCTTGATGATGTGGAGATGATGTGGTAAGGATGTATTGGTTAGTCATGCCATGTAGAATGAGTCAACCTTCATCAAGTGGCATTTGGTCAAGTCAAACTTGATGTTTCAACTTCCTATTTGGTCAAGTCAAAATTGACCACTTCTCTTCCTTGTTGAGTTAAATCCAACCTTTGATTCAAGTCAATTTCAATTTAATGAATCTTAATTCATTAATATAAATCGACTCAATGAATCAACTTTAAATTAGACTCATTCAACAATTGAATCTAATTGAGTCTAACTCAATAAGTCTAATTTGAATTAATCCTAATCCAATCTTTGGTGCATCACATGAACCTAATCCAATTGGTTCATCATATGAACCTAATCTCCATCCACTTGTTCTTTGTGTATGACCCAATAGGTTCTTATAACGTTGGCAATGTTTCTAATCCTATTTAGAAATATAAGCAATGAGCGACATCTAGTAATACATCATTGCTGCCCAAGTTACAAGAATGTTGAGATCCAACATAACCTTTGTGACTACTAATTGTGACTCTCACAATATGTGACAATGTCCTTCTATCCTTGACATCTAGATCGATCAATTGAGGCATAGACCGTGTCATCCTCTAATCAATCTATTTCTTGAACTCCAAGTAGACTCACTCTAATCAAATGAGCTCAATATCTCATATTGACTCATTTGGGCATGGTCATGCACTTAGTGGTCTAACTCTATCAAGAATCATGATGTCACTCCCGTCATATAAGAGGGACAGATCCCATCTACATCACTCACATCCCTCCGCATAATTTGTTACATACCCAGTAATCACCTTTATAGTCCACCTAGTTACGGGTGACGTTTGACAAAGCCAAAGTATGCAACTCCTTATATAGGGAACCATGGTGACTTCAGGTCCAAGGACTAATAGTCATACTAATAGTCACATGAGAAAGTATATAACACTCATATAACGATCCATGATATTTTCTCATGGCGGATCATTCAGTATACATTCTCCAATGCATACCCATGTGTCAACTTGATATCTCTATATCAATGACTTGTGAGATCAAGTCATCGAGTTGATCTACATGCTAATCTCATCGCATTAACATTGTCCCTGAATGTTAATACTTGACTAGGAATGATTAAGAGTAGTGTTCTCTATATCATCTCACTATCGATTTAACCAATCGATTGATATAGATAAGAACCTTCTACTCAAGGACGCTATTATGCTTAGTTATTTGACACCAATACAAGAAAGTATAATAACCATAAAGAAATACCTTTATAAATATATAGGAATATGATACATCGAGTCCATACAACAATCATCACATGATTGGCTCTAGGGCTCTCACTAACACTAGGTACTCTATTGAGTAGGTAAACTACTTCACCCCACAAATACTCTGGTAGAGAAGTCAATGTCATCATACTTCTTACCATGTCTTTTAGGGTACGATTGCAACATTCGGCTATACTCTTCTGACTAAGAGTACCAAGCATAGTATACTGAGGCACAATCTCACACTCATCAAGATAATTTTCAAAAGGTCCTGGACATTGTTCACCTGATCCATCATATTGAACCTAATATTCACCTCCATTGTCGGATCAAACAACTTTAATTTTCTTAACTAGTTAAAGTTCAACTTCGTCTTTGAAAATTTTAAACATTATCTAAATATTGCGACTTCTCATTAATAAGGTATAGATAGCCAAATCTAGAATAGTCATCAATGAAGCTAATAAAATATGTGTGTCCATTCCAAGATGCCTTAGGAAATATCCATAAATGTTCCTATGTATTAGCTCTAAAATGTCACTATAATCGCTAGCCCCCTTGTTCCTTTTGTTAGTGGTCTTCCCCTTAACACATTCTATGTAGACATCAAAGTCTAACATGTCAAGGGAATCAAGAATTCCATGTGATATTTACCTCTCTAGGCGTTGTTTGGATATATGTCCTAAACACCTATGTCACAGCATAAAAGAATTCTTATTAGTTAATTTGCATTTCATACCAATACTATGCATTATTATGTTGCAACTGTAGGAGTAAAGGTGTTCAATTTATAAAGCTTGTCAACCAAGGAACCATTGCCCGCCAACACTAAATTAAAGAAAATATGAAAAAATTTATTTCTTAATTAACAAAAATAACCTGATTTGTCTAAACAAGAAATTGAAATTGAAATCTATTGAAAAATGGTACAATAAATATTTTTTCTATATCCATAAAAATATTGGTTCCTAAACAAAGCCTTAAAACACTAGTTGCCTCAACTTTAGCCTTCTTTCTATTCCTTGTATAGACGTATCTTTCACCATTAAGAAGAAGTCGGCTCCTGAGACAACCTTGTATAGTGACACTTATGTGAGTAGTAGCACCAATATTTATCCACCAAGTGTCAGTGGGTACAATAGCTAAATTGACTTCTGAACTAATAAAGTTGAAAAGTTTATCCTTCTTTACATGATAGTTGGCATACTTAAAACAATCTTTCTTCATATGAGCTTTCTTATTGCAAAAGAAATAAGTGGATTCTTTATCCTACTTCTTATGTTCCTTAAGGCAATTGCCTCCAGAATCTATAGTTTGTTTTCCTTTACTTTTGTTATTTATCCTCTTTCACTTCTTGCACATACTTTGAGAATCAGATGCTAAGTGAGCACTCTCAGATGTCTCAATCTTTAGTCTCCCCTCCTCTTG
Organism: Zingiber officinale; assembly: GCF_018446385.1. NCBI lineage: Eukaryota > Viridiplantae > Streptophyta > Magnoliopsida > Zingiberales > Zingiberaceae > Zingiber > Zingiber officinale. The sequence goes on along the minus strand of NC_055996.1, from coordinate 47,183,287 downwards.
CACACATTGAGCAATGAACTCATTCAATGTCAACTTTTTCATTTGAGTATTATATGATATCTTAAAAAGAATGAATCATACAGGCAGAGACATCAAGATGAAATGCACTAACAGACCTTCAGACATATCGAGTTTTAGTGCTTTTGGATTTATCATTATATTGGATATCTCTATAATATACTCCCTTATGTTTCCTTTACCACTGTACTACTATATGGTTACCAACTTTGTAAGAAGCATGGTAGTCTTGACCTTTTCATTTAAGATGAATCAATCTGCCAATTAGTCTAGGAAACTCCTAGCATCTCCTCCCTCTATTATTGAGCCCTTTATTGGTGATGATATGGAAAGTCTCATGATACTCAGACACATGCAATTTGATTTCTTCCGTAACTGAAATTCAACCCTCTGCTCTATATTGCTAGCACTTGTTAGAGGTGCGGGGCGATTCTTCTTTAATACTTAGTCTAAATCTATGCAGCCTAAGACTACGATCACATATTATTTCATTCATTAAAATTTAAACCAGTTAATGTTGAGATGTTATTAATACTGGCAGTTATATATTGCACTGAAATTAAAGAGAGTAATTTATTTAAGCTCATGATTTAATTAAAACTAATAACATTTATAATTAGTCTTATTAATCAATTGATACCTTATAGTAATCAGTTGGTATGATCCAATCGATCCAAAAGTCTACTATATGCGACTACATGATTATACATAGAACTCTTACTTAAGAAGTTAAAATTCCTTTAAGTTCTATAATTAAATAGTATTATTAATGCTATTTAATCCCTTAATCATTGCATTAAAATGTATTTAATGCTTTTTTTTTTCTTTCACGATTTCTAAAATGGTGTTTTTTAATGCATTCTCATGGATGAATTGATTAAAGGTATTTTAATCGATTAAAACAAAACTTGATCAATTAAAATTATCTGTATTGATTAAAATTGACCTAGTTGCGAGTTTAGAGACTAGTAATCAATTTATCATCAATCTTAATTGATTAAATTCATCAACCGATTGGTTGATCAATTCCAATCAAGTCTATCACAATTTCAACCTGTTAATCAATTAGGAAAAATTCTAAATCGATTAACAACAATATTTTATCACAATTCAAAGCTTTCAATCTATTGGAAAAATTCCTAATCGATCAAAAAAGCTTTAATTGATTGACTGATCTATTTTGGATTATTCTATTCACAATTTTAGGGTTAGTAATCGATTGGCCAACCAAGCCAATCGATTAAGCCATCACGATTTGACCTAAAAATTAGGTTAAACGTGGCAATTCTTCCACCATTCTTCATGTTCTTCATAGAAATACAAAAAACTCAGAAAACAAGTCTATTCTAGATCTTTCTTGCTTGCTTTTCGGTGATCAAAAATTGTGTTATATTAGAAAAACTTGATCTAGCATACAAAAATAAAGATCAACGCAAAACTCAACCTTTACTACCATGAAAATGATGAAATAGAGCCTTGGATCTGATACAATATGTTAGTTCTTGTGTAACCTAAACTATATGAATTTTAGACAACCGAAATAAAAATTTGAATAGGAAAAATAAAAACAAGAAGATCTAGTTTAACATAAAACATGATATAATAAAGTAATACAAAATTATGACAAAGAACTTGATTGAAGAGTCATTCTTTATCCTTTAGCATTGTCTAGAAGATCCTGAGGAAGAAAAAGTGGAAGCAAAACAAAGAGGATCTTCCAAGGGGCTTAGGGGATGACGGTGCCAAAATATTTCTTATCAATGGGGAATAAGAAACTAGGCCAAGATAATTCCCTAAACCCTTAGGGACCTCCCCTTTATATAAAATTCCAATCCGTTATCAGCCCATAGATAATAACTAATTGGGCTAAAGGATTCTTCTACACATTAAACTCACATCTAGTAACATGAAATCCAATAACCTTAAGTTAGATCATTTAACGGGTTTCGGTATCGTAAGTTTCTTAAATCACATGTGAACCCACCTTAAGGGATATTAAATCCAACATCTCATTCACTAGGAAACACATAAACTAAAGATATCATTGTAAGTCAAATGGATAAAATGTAAATGAGGTTGCATTATATCCCAATACACCACAATTTGACCTTAATAATCCAACACAAGATGAAGAGGAAGATGAATTATCATATCAACTAGTTGAGGAAGCATGTAATTTAGAAGCAAATGAGGATTTTTTTTTTAAACTTTGCATCCCTAGAAGATGAAATATTTGAACCTTTTGAAAATGATTATTCAAGCATCATTGATTTCTATGTATCTGGTATTGAGAATGAAAGCTTTATTTTGAATGACTCAAATCGGATTGTGATGTCAACCCACCCTAGTCTAGCCAAGGACACTTTCACAATGGATGTGATTGTAAAAAAGGAGGAGACCAATGGAAAATCATCAAGAGTTGGCCAAGTGTTCTATGATGGGAAAAGTTCTAGAGGACTATGTAATATTTAAAGGCTTTGAGATTAGACACATGGAGATAAGAAGTAAGAAAATATAGTCTATTTGCAAGGTTCATCCTTGTCTTGGAGAATTGTTGGTAGATGACTTAGAAAATTTTGAATCCCTGTGTTTGATAAATTGTACACATGCTTATTGTCTATGAGAAAAGGTCGAGACCACAAAAACTATAATAGTTGTTGTTGACCTTCGCAAGTGTACGAAAATATCGCAAGTAATATAAAAGATTATCGTATCCACAGGGACTGTTGATTAAGCACTAGTTAACTTCGCACCGCGAATTATTTAGACAATCGAAAAGTGGTTTACAAATGTTAGGATAAGAAATAGAAGAGAAAAGAAAGAGAGTAAAGAGAGAGAGAATGAGCGTAGTGAATGGAGGGGAATAGATACTAGGATTTCGGTTTCTTTATGATGTTATTCAATGTAAATGATCTACCAAATCATATTTCTCAATTGTCCATCATTTATAGAAGGTTGCCGGTTCTCTCTTGCAATAGACAACCGGCTTAGGACTGAAATATATACCTAAATACGATCAATTAGATATGAGCCTATGTTGTCCTTACACGGGCATGTTCCTGTCACGAAGATCCCTCGAAAAATCAACATAGAGATCATTACCTCTCAATCCATAAGATATAAAGATTAATGCATAAATATATCCTACCCTCTTGAATTATCCTATTTCCCCCCTAAAGTTTATCCCTCAAACGTCCTTACACGGGCTTGCACCTTACGCGTGCTTCCCTCAGAAAATCGAGTGAGGGATAATCTCTACAAGATCCACAAGACATTCAAACAATCAATCAAGAATGTGAATTAGGTCCAAATCACAACAATACATCCAAGATTTAATTGATACAAATAGGGAAAAATCATAGAAATAGGGAATTGGTAAATCCACAAGAGTTTGCATACAATCACATTACATCAAACAAGAACAATGCATCAACAATGCATCAACAAGTCATTGAATAGAATCATGGTAAAAATCTACATAGTTTTACATCATTCATCACATCACAAATACTCCCTACATCCTAGATCTAGAGATCTACTCCATTGCAAAGGAAGAATAGCCCCAAAACATAAAGAAAAACATACTTACAATCCTAGATTTGAGAAGAAGGGGAAGAAGAGATGCTTGCCGATGATTCTGATATCTTGGGGATGCTTCCTCACTCCGGAGATGGATGGATCGCCAAGGGATGGAGGAGAATAGAGCTCTAGGGTTTCCCCCTAAGGGGAGAACCCGTCCCCCAAGGAGAGGTATGAAGTCCCAGATCCAAAATCTCCCAAGATGAGTCAAAGAATGGGGATCTTGACCCTTTTATACCTCCTCCAAGCTGCCCAAGAAAACCAGGAAAACAGGGGTCCGGTAAACCGGATTTTTCACCCACTAAACCAGGTTTTCTCATGATTCTCCCTGAACCAAAGTTGTATCCCTTGAAAATTATTTTCAATCTGATACTTGGATCAATCCCTGGCTCCAACCGAGCCGAAAGTTATGTCAGTTCAAAGTTTGGTCTGCAGTCTGGACGGAGGTCCAGTTAAACCAGGCACGGCCGTGCCATTTAGCATGGCCAGATAAGACTCCCTCTCTATTGGACCTAAAGCAAAGTTGTAGAACTTGAAGTCAGCTACGTTTCGGTATAAAGAACATCCTGAAAATCCAACGAAGCACAAAGTTATGGCCGTTGTACGAACGGTCTATAATCTGCCAAAATTCAGCACAGCTCTGTTTTTGGCGTGGCACGGCCCGTGTTCTTCGTCACACGGCCATGTGAGATCCACACGACCTCACACGGCTTCTTCTCTGGTTAAGTCACACGGCCGTGTGGCACACACGGCCGTGGCATTCTTCTTCTCTGCCGAGGCCACACGGTCATGGCCTTCCTTACCTCTGAAAACATGGCACGGCGCGTCGTGCCATTTGGCACGACCGTGTGTTGCTTGGCCACAGGAAGCTTAGCACGGCCGTGTGGGACACGCGGCCATGACCTTCTTTACATCTGGTGCTGGAGCACGACCGTGCCATTTGGCATGGCCAAGGCATGATATGGCCACACGGTCGTGTGGCATACACGACCCAAGCATGAATTCTTCCGGAGTTGCTCTTGTGTGCGTTTTAGCTTCATTTTCACTCCAAATAGTGTCCTATCAATCAAAACAAGCAAAGAGCATATCTTCAAACAAAATATAATGGAAGTATGACATTACAATGAAATAGGGTGTAATAAGCATAGATTATGCCAATGAAATACAAGTAGATGTGCGTCAAAGCATGCATAAAAGTGTATATAATCTACGCACATCAGCTATTGAGTTGCTGGTGAGATTCAAGAAGAAGTGATGGCTAGTGAGAAGTGCATTGCAAAGATGATTGCAACAAATATTTAGACAAGATTTGGAGTGGCAATATCATAACAGAAAACATTGAGAGCCAAACTCCAAGGACCGATTAATATGCATGAGGATTATGTTGAATCGTACAATGATCTTTATGTTGGGATGTATACTAAAAGCCTAGTTTTTTGTATGAACATAAGAATCATATTGGTTAAATGTCTACATTTATGTTAAATGTAGTTGTCCATTTAATTTATATTGTAGATAGCATGGTGTATGGTACCACACAGAAGATCATGTTATCAGTTCCTTATAAATTATAAACAGTAGCTCACAACGAAAATGGATTGGGACAAACCATTCGAATGGTTGTAGTATAATTTGGTATTAGTTTATCTTGACTATAAAATTACACTAGTACACTATGTGTGTATTGAGTAGGACCATTTGAGGTTGTTTCTTTTTATACTGACTACATCAAAGAACAAAACCTCTATTATTATAGATGTGCGTACTCTTAATCCCGATATAATAATAAGCACGTATACTTAGTATTTATTTCTTTAATTTATCAATGGGTGAGATTTAGTTTGTTAAATCAATAGGCCTGATAAGTTGGGAAATGATATTATTTATATGGTGTGTTATTGATTATAGAAGGAAACTGTGTCCTAGTAATCTAGGTTGATGATGTCCCCTTGAGGAGCTCATAAGGATTGTCATGTAAACCCTGCAGGTGGACTTAGTCTGGCATGAAAATGAAGTTGAGTGGTACTACTCTTGGAGCTAGATATTAATTAAGTGAGTTGTCAGTAACTCATTTAATTAATGAACATTCGATATCTTAAACACAGGGAGACTAATGCACTCATGATAAAAAGGAGCCCATAATATAATTTGGGATTGGTGCGGTAGTTCAATAATAACTCTTTAGTGGTATGAGTTATTATTGATGAACTTGAGTCGGGTGTTCGGGGCGAACATAGGAAACTCAAGCTCATCGGGAGACTAAAACCAATTCCTCCTCTCGGTCCCTGTTGTAGCCTCTATAAAGTCTTGTATCCACCCTAAGCCCATCTTCTAGTCCATGTTGTGGTCGGCCAAGCACATCTTGGTGTCCAAGATGTGGCCGACCAAGTCCTTTAGGGAGCCCAAGTAGGGGTCGGCCAAGCTATGCTTGGTGACCAAGATGGGGTCGACCAAAGTAAAAGGAAAAGGAAGTTTTTTTATTAAAAAGAAAATTTTGTTAAAATATTTCCTTATTTGTAGTTATCTACAATGGTTAAAAGAGAGATTTTATTTTTGTTAAAATCTTTCCTTATTTGTAGTTATCTACATGTTAGTTAGAGCCCTAGAAACAATCATTTGATGAGTGTTGTATGGATTCATTGTATCATATTCTTATATATATATAAAAGGCATTTGTTTATGGTTATTATGCTTACTCGTATTGATATCAAATAACTAATTATAATAGCGTCCTTGAGTAGAAGGTTCTTACCTATATCAATCGGTTAGTTGAATCGATAGTGAGATAATATAGGGAACACTACTCTTAATCATTCCTAGTCAAGTATTAGCATTCAAGGATAATGTTAATGCGACAAGACTAGCATGTAGGTCAACTCGATGACTTGATCTCACAAGTCATGGATATGGAGATATCAAGTTGACACATGGGTATGCATTGAAGAATGTATACTGAATGACCCGCCATGAGAAAATATCATGGATCGTTATATGAGTGTCATATACTTTCTCATGTGGCTATTAGTATGACTATTAGTCCTTGGACCTGAAGTCACCATGGTTCCCGACATAAGGAGTTGCATACTTTGGCTTCGTCAAACGTCACCCGTAACTGGGTGGACTATAAAGGCGATTACTGGGTATGTAATAAATTATGCGGAGGGATGTGAGTGATGTAGATGGGATATATCCCTCCTATATGACAGGAGTGACATTAATATTCTTGACAGAGTGAGAACACTAAGTGCATGGCCATGCCCAAATGAGTCAATATGAGATGTTGAGCTCATTTGATTGAGTGAGTCTACTTGGGATTCAAGATTTATATTGATTAGAGGATGACACGGTCTATGCCTCACATTGATCAATCTAGATGTCAATGATAGAAGGACACTTGTCATATATTGTGAAGAGTCACAATTAGTAGTCACAAGGTGATGTTGGATCTCAACATTCTTGTAACTTGGGTAGTAATGATGTGTTGCTAGATACCGCTCATTACTTATGCTTCTAAATGGGTTTAGGAGCATTGCCAATGTTACAAGAACCTATAGGGTCACACACAAAGGGCAATTAGATGGAGATTAGGTTCATTTGATGAACCTAAAGGATTAGGTCCATGTGATGAACCAAATTGGATTAAGAGTAATCCAAATTAGGCTAATTGAGTTGGACTCAATTTAGTTCATGTGTTTGATGAGTCTAATTTAGACTTTGACTCATTGAGTCAATTTAATTTAATTAATAGAGATTCATTAAATTAAAATTGACTTGAACCAATGGTTAGATTTGATCAACCATGGGAGAGAAGTGGTCAAGTTTGACTTGACTTGAGAGGAAGATGAAGAGTCAAGTTTGACTTAACCATTTGCCACCTCATTGGTGAGTTGGCATTAAGTGGCTAATGGTGATGTGCCACATCATCAAGGCTAGCACATGTGTGTGACACCTCATGAGGGAGGTCAAGAGCCTTGACTCTTGATATTCCATGGGGTTTAAAAGCCTTTCATGAAAGTGGCCGGCCACTTAATCATCTTGGGAGTTTTTCATTTTGTTTTGAAACCTCCATCTTCCTCCTCAAGCTCTTTCTTCTCTCCCTCTCCTCCACCTTGGCCAAACCATTCAAAGGTGCTAGCACACCTTTTTGTTTGGTTTCTCCATCTCTTGCTTGTGTGGATACACGTAGAGGAGTATCTACTTTGATACTCTCGAGATCCGGCGAACCTTGGACGAGCGGGATTAAGCGAAGGGCTTCGCATCAAGGGTAAATTCTTATCTTGTAGATCTAAAGTAGATCTAGGCTTAGAAAACTTGTACGTGAAAGTTTTTACGAAATTTTATTTCTTCGCACGGATCCGTGGCATGGGAATTTCGGGTTTTCCGCAACGCAAAAAGCGTTTTTTACGGCCCGAAAAACCCAACAGTGGTATCAGAGCCACGTGCGAAGCGCGTACGAGTTTTAATTTGTATTTTTATGAAAATTACAGATCTGTGAATTTTTGTAAATTTACTATTTTTAAAGATTTTATGGGTATTTTTCTCTTAGAAGCGAAGCACAAGAGTTTAGACACTTGTAGGCTTCGACTACCGAGAAAATTTTTCTGAAATTGCAAGGTTTCGCCCCAAATCGTTTTAGGACAGCGGGCTAAGGTGTTGTAGGATCGCTAAGGATCCGTGGCATGGGAATTTCGGGGTTTCCGCAACGCAAAAAGCGTTTTTTACGGCCCGAAAAAGCCAACAGTGGTATCAGAGCCACGTGCGAAGCGCGTACGAGTTTTAATTTGTATTTTTATGAAAATTACAGATCTGTGAATTTTTGTAAATTTACTATTTTTAAAGATTTTATGGGTATTTTTCTCTTAGAAGCGAAGCACAAGAGTTTAGACACTTGTAGGCTTCGACTACCGAGAAAAATTTTCTGAAATGGCAAGGTTTTGCCCCAAATCGTTTTAGGACAGTGGCTAAGGTGCTGTAGGATCGCTAAGGAACACTCGCGATGGTTATATCGCTGGTAGGGGTGCTGCCCCTGACCCTGCAAGGGGCTTCGTTCCGCGATTGCGCCCTAAAATCGCTAAACGGGACCGCCGAGAATTTTTACTCATAAAAATTATAAAAATTGTAAGAAAAATTACAGAAATTTATAGAAATTACATAATTTAGAATTATGTATTATTTTTTAATGGTCATAGTCCAAAAGACCCAATTTGATTGGATATTGTGTGTTGTAATTCATAATACGGCTTGCATGCCGTCATGTGATTGTGCGTGTTGTATATTTGATACGCGACCTGCGCGTCGTGCCTTTCTATTTATTTATTCCTATTGTAAATAGTTTAGACTCGAATGTAACTCGAGTTTCACTTTTGTAATGTACAAAATGGAGCGATGGAAGGTCCACTCAAGACGGAGTTACGAGGAGGGCGCGAGCAACACAAGGTGGTCAAAGGAAGGGGCTTGAGAAGTTGTTGACCTTAGGTTGACCATCCGATATTCTCATTGGCTTGAGAAGATCATAGTAGGGCCATGACTAATCATAAAATATTTAATTAATTGCTTGTGTGTGTATATGTGATGCATGCTAGAATAGTAATTAATTAGCGCCTTAACGATTAGATTATATCTAAATCGCGTACATGATGCACCCTAACGATTAGATTAGATCTAAATCGCGTATATGACACACCTCATTGATTATATTAGATCTCAATCGCGTCAACTCAAAATGCCTACCATGTCGTGATACCTATCACTACCTCGATCACATGTTGTTGTTGAATCTGCCAAAGCAGAGCAACACATATTATCTTGGTAGGGTACGGAGGGACAATCTTGGTCCCACCTATCAACGCATGGGTGAGCACAACTTAATTAGATTGAGTAACTAGTTAACTCAATTAGATCGAGTTTAACTATAAGCATTTTCCAATTGTTGGTAGATAGGTCAAAATCACATTTATATTAACTCTTGGGCGTATTAGTCAAAGCTAACTCGAGTTTTAATATAAATGCGGATCTTGATCCTATAAACAAGAGTTGCATAGAGATGTAATTGGTAATTAGTTACCTACCAATCATACTAAGTCTTTGGGTGATTTAGTCAAAGCTAACTCAGGGCATAGTATGATGTGGATCTTGTCCCACATGAATTCTATAATTCAGTGGGAGCATCATTTAATTAAAGGCCTAATTAGATGATTAATAGAATATGATATTTATTTTTCTGCATTTTTTTTCTGTTGTAGATAACCATGGCGTCAAATACGAACTCTTTCTCCCTACGTTCCGTCCTTGAGAAGGACAAGCTCAACGGAGCTAATTTCCTGGACTGGTACAGGAATCTAAGAATTGTTCTCACACAAGAACGTAAACTGTACGTTCTAGAGCAGCCCATTCCGGAGGCACCTCCTGCCACTGCCATGCGAGCTGACCGTGATGCTTACAAGAAGCATTAAGATGACGCATTAGATGTGTCATGTCTTATGCTCGCGACCATGAACTCTGAGCTTCAGAAGCAACACGAGTTGATGGGTGCTTATGATATGGTTGAACATCTGCGTCAACTATATCAAGGACAAGCGAGGAACGAGAGATTCGAGATCTCTAAGGCACTGTTTCAGTGCAAGATGCAAGATGGGATTCCTGTAGGCCCATATGTACTCAAGATGATTGGGTACATAGAAAACCTACAGAGGTTGGTATTTCCCCTTGGCCAAGAGCTGGCCACTGACTTGATCTTGCTGTCCTTGCCAGAGAGCTACAGTAAGTTTGTCATGAACTACAACATGAACGAAATTGACAAGCCACTGCCCAAGCTGCTTAGCATGTTAAGAACTGCTGAGCTCAACCTTAAGAAGGTTAAGCCCAACTCTATTCTGATGGTTCAAAAACATAAGGGCAAGGGCAAGCCCAAAGGCAAGGGAAAGTCCCAAGCCAAGGTCAAAGGCAAGACACTGAAACCCAAAGGAGGGGTCACCAAGGATGCTACCTGCTTCCACTGCGGTCAGACCGGGCATTGGAAGAGGAACTGCAAAGTTTACCTGGAAGATCTTAAGAAGAAGAGAAGTGAGACTTCCACTTCAGGTATCTATGTTATAGAAGTCAATCTATCTATTTCTTCATCATGGGTATTAGATACCGGATGTGCTTCTCACATTTGTACTAATGTGCAAGCACTGAGAAATAGCAGGGCATTGACAAAGGGCGAGGTGGACCTACAAGTAGGCAATGGAGCACGGATTGTTGCTGTTGCTGTAGGAACTTATCATCTATCTGGGCTTGTATTAGAATTAGATGAATGTTGTTATGTGCATGCTTTAACTAAGAACATCATATCAATTTCTTGTTTGGATAAGAAAGGTTTTTCATTTATAATAAAGAACAAATGTTGTTCAGTTTATTTAAATGATATGTTCTATTGTAGTGCACCTCTGATGAATGGACTCTATATTCTAGACATTGAGAACCCTATTTATAACATAAGTACCAAGAGGTTCATGTCAAATGACATGAACCAAACCTATCTCTGGCACTGTCGCTTAGGTCATATAAATGACAAATGCTTATCCTAGCTCCATAAAGATGGTTTGCTGGACTCATTTGATTTTGAATCATATGAGACATGCGAGTCATGCCTTCTAGGCAAGATGACCAAGACTCCCTTTAGTGGTCACAGTGAGAGAGCGACTGACTTATTAGGTCTTATACATAGTGATGTATGTGGCCCTTTCAATGTCACTGCTAGAGGTGGTTATAGGTACTTCATTACATTTACTGATGACTTCAGTAGATATGGTTATGTGTACCTGATGACATATAAGTCAGAATCCTTTAAAAAGTTTAAAGAATTCAAGAATGAAGTACAAAACTAGCTTGGCAAGAGCATTAAGATACTTCGATTAGATCGAGGTGGAGAATACCTTAGGCATGAGTTTCGTGACTATCTAGCTGAGTGTGGGATCCTATCCCAACTCACTCCTCCTGGAACACCACAGTGGAATGGTGTATCCGAAAGGAGGAATCGTACCTTATTAGATATGGTACGATCTATGATGATTCACACAGATCTTCCCATGTATCTTTGGGGCTATGCTCTAGACACAGCAGCCTTCATTCTCAATCGAGTTCCATCTAAGGCTGTAATAAAGACACCATATAGGATATGGACTGGGAGAGATGCCCAGGTATCTTTTATGAGGATTTGGGGTTGTGAGGCTTACATTCGACGTCAAGTCTCGGACAAACTTGGGCCCAAATCCGACAAGTGCTATTTCATTAGATATCCCAAGAAAACGAAGGGATATTACTTCTACATTCCCAGTCAACACAAGGTAGTTGTGGCTAAGACTGGGGTATTTCTAGAAAGGGACTTTATTTCTAGAAAGACTAGTGGGAGTACGTTCGATCTTGAAGAAGTTCAAGATATGGACCATAACACTGAAGCCTTGATGGAAGTTGAATTGGAACCACAAAGTGTTGTGGATGATATTGTTCCACAAAGAGTTGAGGAACCACAACCAGTTCAAGTAGACCTACCTCTTCGCAGATCTGATAGGGTACGTCGTCAGCCTGAGAGATACTCATTTCTCTTGTCTGACCATAATGACGTTGTGCTCATTGAGGATAAGCCTACCTCTTATCCGGAAGCTGTGATGAGACCAGATTCCAAGAAATGGCTAGAGGCCATGAGATCCGAGATGAAATCCATGTACACTAACCAAGTATGGACTTTGGTTGATCCACCTGAAGGGGTCAAACCCATTGGGAGTAAGTGGGTCTTTAAGAGAAAGACTGACATGGATGGACTTATTTATAAGGGTCGCTTGGTAGCTAAAGGTTTCAAGCAAATTCATGGTATTGACTATGATGAAACCTTTTCTCCAGTAGCGATGTTTAAGTCCATTCGGATCATGCTTTCTATTGAAGCGTACCATGATTATGAGATCTGACAGATGGATGTCAAAACTGTGTTTCTGAATGGAAACCTGCTCAAGGATGTGTACATGACACAACCTGAGGGTTTTGTAGATCCACAGCATACTGGCAGAGTATGCAAGCTGCATAGGTCCATTTATATACTAAAGCAAGCTTCTCGGAGCTGGAATCTTCGATTCGATGATGCAATCAAATAGTTTGGTTTCATCAAGAATGAAGATGAACCTTGTGTCTACAAGAAGGTTGTTGGGAGCACAGTTGTCTTCCTTATATTGTATGTGGATGACATACTATTCATTGGAAAAGACATCCCTTTGCTGCAGTCTGTCAAGACTTGGCTAGGGACTTATTTCTCAATGAAGGACTTAGGTGAAGTATCCCGCATTCTTGGCATACAGATCTATAGAGATAGATCTAAGAGATTGCTTGGCCTAAGTCAGAGTACATACATTGACATGGTATTACTTCGGTTTGCCATGCAGAACTCCAAGAAGGGATTTCTGCCGATGTTACATGGTGTGAGTCTTTCGAAGACTCAAAGTCCCTCTTCTAGAGAGGAGAGAGACCGCATGGATCAGATCCCTTATGCTTCAGCCATAGGATCTATCATGTACGCCATGCTATGTACTCGTCCTGATGTCTCGTATGCTTTGAGCATGACGAGCAGATACCAGTCAGATCCAGGTGAAAGTCACTGGATAGCGGTCAAGAATATTCTTAAGTACTTGAGAAGGACTAAAGAATATTTCTTGATATATGGAGGCGATGATGAGCTAGCTGTAAAGGGTTAAAGTGATGCCATCTTCCAGACTGACCAGGATGATTATCGATCGCAGTCAGGGTTCGTGTTTTGCATAAATGGTGGTGCTGTCAGCTGGAAGAGTTCGAAGCAGGACACAGTTGCTGATTCTACAACAGAGGCCGAGTATATTGTTGCATCAGAAGCAGCAAAGGAGGCAGTTTGGATCCGCAAGTTCATCACTGAACTTGGGGTGGTTCCTAGCATCGCTGACACTATAGAGCTCTATTGTGACAACAATAGAGCAATAGCACAGGCTAAGGAACTTCGCTCACACCAGCGGACCAAATACATACTACGGCGCTTCCATCTCATTCGAGAGATCATCGATAGAGGAGATGTGAAGATTTGTAGAGTACCCAGTGAGGCTAACATCGCAGATCCCTTGACCAAGGCTTTGGCACAGAGAAAGCATGATGGTCACACTAGGTCATTAGGCCTTAGAGCCTATACTGATTGGCACTAGTACTAGTGGGAGATTGTTAGTTAGAGCCATAGAGCCAATCATTTGATGATTATTGTATGGACTCATTGTATCATATTCTTATATATATATAAAAGGCATTTGTTTATGGTTATTATGCTTACTTGTATTGGTGCCAAATAACTAAGTATAATAGCGTCCTTGAGTAGAAGGTTCTTACCTATATCAATCGGTTAGTTGAATCGATAGTGAGATAATATAGGGAACACTACTCTTAATCATTCCTAGTCAAGTATTAGCATTCAAGGACAATGTTAATGCGACGAGACTAGCATGTAGGTCAACTCGATGACTTGATCTCACAAGTCATGAATATGGAGATATCAAGTTGACACATGGGTATGCATCGGAGAATGTATACTGAATGACCCGCTATGAGAAATTATCATGGATCGTTATATGAGTGTCATATACTTTCTCATGTGGCTATTAGTATGACTATTAGTCCTTGGACCTGAAGTCACCATGGTTCCCTATATAAGGAGTTACATACTTTGGCTTCGTCAAACATTACCCGTAACTGGGTGGACTATAAAGGCGATTACTGGGTATGTAACAAATTATGTAGAGGGATGTGAGTGATGTAGATGGGATCTATCCCTCCTATATGACGGGAGTTACATCGATATTCTTGACATAGTGAGAACACTAAGTGCATGGCCATGCCCAAATGAGTCAATATGAGATGTTGAGCTCATTTGATTGAGTGAGTCTACTTGGGATTCAAGATTTAGATTGATTAGAGGATGACACGGTCTATGCCTCACATTGATCAATCTAGATGTCAATGATAGAAGGACACTTGTCATATATTGTGAAGAGTCACAATTAGTAGTCACAATGTGATGTTGGATCTCAACATTCTTGTAACTTCGGTAGTAATGATGTGTTGCTAGATACCGCTCATTACTTATGCTTCTAAATGGGTTTAGGAGCATTGCCAACGTTACAAGAACCTATAGGGTCACACACAAAGGGCAATTAGATGGAGATTAGGTTCATTTGATGAACCTAAAGGATTAGGTCCATGTGATGAACCAAATTGGATTAAGAGTAATCCAAATTAGGCTAATTGAGTTGGACTCAATTTAGTTCATGTGTTAGATGAGTCTAATTTGGACTTAGACTCATTGAGTCAATTTAATTCAATGAATAGAGATTCATTAAATTAAAATTAACTTGAATCAATGGTTAGATTTGATCAACCATGGGAGAGAAGTGGTCAAGTTTGACTTGACTTGAGAGGAAGATGAAGAGTCAAGTTTGACTTGACCATTTGCCACCTCATTGGTGAGTTGACATTAAGTGGCTAATGGTGATGTGCCACATCATCAAGGCTAGCATATGTGTATGCCACCTCATGAGGGAGATCAAGAGCCTTGACTCTTGATATTCCATGGGGTTTAAAAGCCTTTCATGAAAGTGGCCGGCCACTTAATCATCTTGGGAGTTTTTCATTTTGTTTTGAAACCTCCATCTTCCTCCTCAAGATCTTTCTGCTCTCCCTCTCCTCCACCTTGGCCAAAGCATTCAAAGGTGCTAGCACACCTTTTTGTTTGGTTTCTCCATCTCTTGCTTGTGTGGATACACGTAGAGGAGTATCTACTTTGATACTCTCGAGATCCGGCGAACTTTGGACAAGCGGGATTAAGCGAAGGGCTTCGCATCAAGGGTAAATTCTTATCTTGTAGATCTAAAATAGATCTAGGCTTAGAAAACTCGTACGTGAAAGTTTTTACGAAATTTTATTTCTTCGCACGGATCCGTGGCATGGGAATTTCGGGGTTTCCGTAACGCAAAAAGCAGTTTTTATGGCCCGAAAAACCCAACACTACAATGGTTAAAAGAGAGATTTTATTTTTGTTAAAATCTTTCCTTTTTTGTAGTTATCTACAATGGTTAAAAGAAAGATTTTAATTTTGTTTAAAACTTTTCCTTTTATAGTCATCTACTATGGGAATTTAAAAGAGATTTAATCTTTCCTTTTATAGTCATCCACATGGTTTTAAAAGAGAGTTTTAAATGTTAAAATATTTCTTTAAAAGAGAGATTTTAATTTTTGATATTACTTTCCTTTTTTGTAATCATGATTTAAAAGAGAAGTTTTAATTTTAATCTTTCCTTTTTTGTAGATGTCTATATGATTTAAAAGAGAGAAATTAATTTTAAAACTTTCCTTTATTGCCATGTACAATAGGAAATTTAGAAAAGTTAGATTTTAATTGTTGTTAAAATTTCCTTTTTTAAAGGGAGGCCACAAATAAGGAAGTTTTAATTATGTTTTAAACTTTCCTTTTTTGCCATGACCAAGGATTATAAAAGACAAGGAGAGGGTGCCTCATTAGCACACATAATCTTAAGCCTTCTCTCTTTTCCTTGGTGTGGCCGACCCCTTCCCTTCTTCCTTTCTCTTAGGCCAGTGCCCCACTTATCTCCTCTTTTTCTTCCTTAGGGTCGATGGTATCAAGGATTGAAAAGTCCTTGTGGCTGGTTGCTTGGAGACGAGGAAGAAGAAGAAGAAGAGAAGCACTTGGTGGTCGGTTGCTTGGAGGAGAAGAAGAGGAAGAAAGTTTCCTATTTTGGCATCCCTTGGTGGCTCGAGAGTCTCAGAGAAGAAGAAGTGATTCGGGTGGATTCCATCTTGGTAGATCGTTGCCCACATAACGTCTAAGAGGAGGAGAGAAATACAACAAAAGATCAAGAGGTCTTTAGCTACAAAGAAAGGTATAACTAATTAATGGTTTCCACTTCAAATTAATTAGTTAGTTTTCTTTGCATGGATTCTGAAACACCAACACAAGAGGCTAGCGATCTTATGTTTTGATTTCATGCTATCGATTTTGTATTTCGATTTTGCGTTTCGATCTTGTGTCTCTATTGTGGTCTCTGTAGTTAAACCTAGGGTTACTGTAAAAAGTTAAATATCCAATTTCTTTGAAAGGCTTTGTCTAGGAAGTGGTGGATGATCTCATAACCAAGAAGGCCTAGTGCCTCTCCATGTTAACCTGCAAGCCAATCTTTGAAATAGATATTTAATCAACTTTTGTAATATGGTTTAACTTAGGAAGATCACATCGGTTAAACTTGGAGTAAAAATGTTAAGTATCTTTCCAATCCAAGTTTAACTTCTGAAGAGAAACTTGGATTAATAATGTTAAGCATTGTTTGCAAACCAAGTTTAACTTCAATAGAGCACATGAGTAGCTAGGTTAAGTCTGTGCTTGTACAAATTTTTGTACAGGGGAAACGGAATGGAATCCAGGTGTAGCAACCATCAATTGGTATCAAAGCTAGGTTTTTGCCTCTATGTTTGGTTTTCAGTTAATTATGCACTTTTCATACATAAGCTTAGGTAGGATAATAGTAGGATGTGAAAATAGATTAACTCTGTGGTTGCAGGCTCAAACTATTATGACTTATTGTGATTGTGTATGATTGGACCCTCGGACATGTCGAGGGCATTTTATATGTGTGCATGATTGTAATTATTAAATATAGCAAGAGCTGTATTAGTTTTAGAATTTACATTTTGTTCGATCTAGATTACATGTACATTCCTTCATGGAATATAAGATCGATAAATGTAAAATTTTATTTTTTGTCGTGGATCCTATCCTTGCTAGGCGTGGTGCTATTTGAGGACCAGAGGGGCAGTGGAAAAAAGGTAGCATGATCGACGTGACAATGTAAACCCTTTGGCGATGGCTAAGGTTGGTGGCATACGGATGACAGCATTGGATGAGGCCATAATAGTTGGAAAATTATTTTTCTTATTTATTGCCTTTTATGATGTGTGTGCTTGTGTTTGTGTGCTTGTGTGCATGTTAAAATTCCTCGTCTCTAAATAACTAAGTGGGAGAGGAATTTTATTTAAATTCTGCGGTCTCCATTACTGGTTTATAAGTGATGCATTCAAACTTGCGTATTGGCTCTGAGTGCCTTCCTCCACAACGAATGAGTTTGTTTGCGGATCACTAGACAAACTTCCTTATTGGATGGTTATAGAAAATTATTTAGGAGCGTGTGATCTTCTCCAACTGAAGGGGCACAATCCTATTTAATGGACTAAGTATCAAGTAATGGTATACACTTAGACACATTTAATAATATCCTCCCCATCGGAGTCACTACTATTATTTGTGTCACCGAAGAAAAATCAATTATTAATTTGTCATAAAGTTAAGTTGACAAGATAATAAAATTAATGGGTAAACCCCCCTCTTACAAATGTTTGAATTTGTATATATCCACACTAACGTGGCATACAAAATTCACGGTGTTTGAGGTAATTTTATTTGTCATAAAGTTAGGATGATAAGATAATTAATGGGTAAAACCCTCCTCTTACAAATGTTTAATTTTGTATACGTTCACACTAACATGGCATACAAAATTCATGATGTTTGAGGTGTTGGTGAATCTAAATTATATTATTTGAGGAATCAATATTATTTTAAATTCTAAAGTCTTGACCAAATGTTTTATGATTCTTAGGATGACCTTCAATCCCCTTGTTGTTATATTGAAAGAAAACAAACTTACTGGTCCCAGTCACATTGATTGTAAACGAAACCTGGACATTGTCTTAACTGCTGAAGGCTATAAGTTCGTACTTTTTGATATCTATCCAAGAAGCTTGCCTAATAGTGATTCTAGTGAAGAGGAGATGAGTCAGGGTAGATGAGATGGCACGATGTTACATTTTGGCTTCTATGTCAAATGTGCCGCGACATCAGCATCAGGCCATGCCTACTGCTTATGACATGATGCGCAATCTCAAGGAACTCTTCGGACACCAGAATCAGGCTGCTAGGCAGGAAGCTATGAGAAACTTGATGATGACCACCATGACTGAGGGGACACCCGTGAGGGATCATATCCTCAAAATGATGGCTCTTTTGAATGAGATAGAAGTCCTTGGAGCAGAAATCGATGGGGAAACCTAGGTTGATATCATTCTCCAGACGCTGCCAAAAAGTTTTGAGCAGTTCCGCCTGAACTATAACATGAACAAAAGGGTTTATTCGTTGGCGAAACTTCTGACAGAACTTCAAGCAGCAGAAGGGCCATTTCATCAAAGTTCTCAAATTCATATTACTGAGAACGTTTCTCCTTCTAAACCGAAAGGCATGAAGAATAAGAAACAAGCAAAGAAAGTGAATCGATCTCTAGGGACTGGACTGAAAGCATGTGTGAAGAAGCCGAAGGGTAAGTACTTCACATGCAAGTAGTCTGGACATTGGAAGGTAGACTGTCCTCTTAGAAAGAAGAACAATAAAGGTATATTTTATTCTCTAGTAGTTAAAACATGTTTAGTGGTGTTATCTACCGGTACCTGGTGTGTAGATACAGGAGCCACTAATCATGTTTGCAATTCATTGCAGGGGTTCCAGGAAACTCAACGACTACATGAAGATGAGATTACCGTCTACATGGGCAATGCTACGAAAATGGTGGCTATTGCAGTGGGAGATGTTTATCTATCTTTAGATAGGAATAAAATATTGATTTTGAGAAATTATCTTTATGTACCAAGTTTTAGAAAGAATTTGAATTCAGTTTCTAAAAATTATGGATAGATATTCTGTTTCTTTTGGTAAAGAAAATAGAGCAGTTATCTATTCTAGTACGTTGGCTGATAATTTGTATACTCTAAATCCAATAACTCCCATGATACAACAAAATTTGTTTTAGGGATATGCTTTAGAAACGACAATGTACATTCTGAACTTGGTATCTTCTAAGTCAGTACCCTTTACTCCCACAGAATTATGGAATGGGCGTAAGCCTAGTCTGAAACATATTCGGATCTAGGGTAGTCCAGCACATGTGCTGAAGGGAGACACTGATAAGTTGGAATTACGTACAGAAGTTTTCCTGTTTGTGGGTTATCCTAAAGGAACGAAAGAAGGATTATTTTATAGTCCTAAAAAAAATCAGAAGGTCATTGTTAGCACCAATGCCTGATTTTTAGAAGAGGACTATGTAATAAACCACAAGCCCATGAGTAAAATTACTCTTGATGAAATTAGAGAAGACACGTCTACTTTAGTACCAATGGTATAAGATGAGATACCACAAGAAACTTCAACACGTGTCACAAATGATGCACAATTACAAGTAATGTCTCATTGTAGTGGGAGGGTTATTTTTGGGAGAGTCTTTGGACTTGATCCCTGGTGAACATGAACCTGATCCCTGGATATATAATGAAGCAAGAGATCTTAGAACATCCGATTTAATAAAGTGATCCAATCTTATGGATTTATTCAGTAACCGGATGGGTCTTGTGTATACAACACAAGAGGAATATGAATAATCATATCAGCTAATTGAGGTAACATATGATTTAAAAGCATATGAAGATTATTTTAACTTTACATCAAGTGCTTGTATTCATAGCTACTATAATGTTATAGAAGCTACAGTTTCATAGTTGTTACAATGAGTAGATAGTGTAAACTAATCAAGTCCTTATTATAGAAGCTATAAAACTATAGCTTATACAATGAGTATGTAATGTGAATTGGTCAAGTCCTCATTGTAGTAACTATGAATTATATTTGCTATAATGTTGTAGCAGCTATAGTTTCATAGATGCTACAATATGTATATAGTGTAAATTGCAATAGCTTTAATTTTATAGTTGATATAACGTGTATGTAATGTTATTTATAGCAGCTATGAGAAACCTTAGTTGCTATAATTTGAGTGAAATTGTCTCAGGCTTTGTAACTGAGTGTCTAAATCTCAATTTCAAAAATAGTCAAATATTCAAACTATAAAGCATATTTGACAATCATTGAAATTGTGAATATTTAAAGTTTTCTAAAACTATAAAATGAATGTCTAAAACTCTAAAACAGTGAATACATGAAATTCTCTATAATTGTATAAGTAATTTGTCATGACTTTAAAACTACACCTATTTGAAACTTCCTAAAATTGTAAAATAAATCTCTGAAATTGTAAATATTCAAACGATCAAACATCATGAAACTATACATCATGAGATTGTAAAATAAATCATATATGTGAAGGGAGCACTAGATAATCAAACTTGAGTTTTGATATTAACAAAGGTTAAAAGTTAAATATTATTAGAATCTAACAAGGTAAATCAAGTGTACAGGTAGCTTAACCTATAAAGTCCTAGTAGGTTAAGTTGACTAGAAAGCTCCTAGAATGGAGTGGTTCATCCAAAAAGAAGAATAGGTAAGGACGTGTCATCTTTGTGAGGACAACCTTAAGCATCGATCCGACTAAGGGATTCACTCTAATTTCCAAGTCGAGATCAGAAAATCAAGTGACAGTCAAACTCATTTATGCTTAAATTATATATTACTCTACTAACTCTTATTTTGCAAGATTGATAGACTGATAGGCTCAATTGGTAGAATGAAAGGGTTCGGTAGACCAATCAACTGGATCCCTAGATTGAATGCTGATGTGTGAGCCAAGTCCATCAATGTGTTGATGTGACATCTAACATAGATTGGTTAAGTTTCAAATTGCTAATGTGGCACATGATATGGACAACCTAGATGATGTTGCAAAGGGATAAGGTTTGACTTGTTGATGTGGCAGAAGGACCAGTCAAGGATAAGGATTGACTTGCTAACATGGTTGAAAAGCCTCATTGACAAGCTAATGTGGCATAACATAAGTGGCCAAGGCCGAATTGGTAGACCAATCTCGAGGATCAATAGACTGATCGACCAAATCTTGATCCAATTTATATGTTGATTGGTATACCAATCAAGCTAATCGGTAAATCGATCCTAGCCTGTAAAAGAAGGTCTTGTGCTAAGGCTCAAACATTAATTCTTCCAAGTGTTCCAAGTCTGTCACACTCTGAAATGTCATCACCACACAAGATTACTGCTCTGACAACCACAATAAGTTCTAGATCATTGTATTCGATATAATTTTTATTCGTGCTTTTTCATGATTTATTTGTCAAGGACAGTAAAGTTGCTACCAATCCTATTTCTTTGTAAAAAGTACATTCTCTTTCTCTTTCAAGAAATAGATCAATAGTGAATTACCCATCAAAAGTGGTCAAGGACCATGAGCCTTGGACTAGCAGCGCAAGCTATGAACTAAGTAAAAAAAAGTATTCTTTGTATTATTTTCTATTTCTGTTGCCAACTCTAAACGTTAAAACAAGTTTTCAAAAGTGCTATTCACCTACTCCCTCTAGCGCTTTTTTAGTCCTACAATTTGTATCAAACTGGGGGTGCTCTGAATTGGTGCAGCAACCATTTGAGCAATTTTTTATCACTTTATTTTTTCATTTATTCTCTCTCTCAAGCACTACTAATTCATGATCAAGTCTTGGTACATTCTTCTTATTTTTTCATGCAAGATTTTTACTAAATGACCCATAAAAAAGGGTAAAGTATGACCCAACCGCATCTCTTCTCTAGCAAAGATTTGGCTATTAGAAGGGTTGGATGGAGTACCACTTAAAGACTTAGGTGGAGATGTAGATAGTCATCCAAACAAGATTCACTCTCCCCATCAACAATGAAAGAGTACCATTCGAATGTGAAAAATGGGACAACGCCAAGAATAAGAAGATTGAAGCTAATGCTAAAACTAATCAGACCCTCTAGTGCAATTTGACCAAGGAAGAACTTAACCAAGTTGGACCATTCATCAGTGTGAAGGACCTATGGAACAAATTAATTGAACTACACGAAGGGATTTCCAACACCAAAATAAGTAAACATGATTTATTTTTGAACAAATTATATAATATTAAAACACTACAACAAAAACTGCAAACGACAACACCCCTACGACAACGGTTTTAAGATAAAGCGTTGCGTATTTGTTCAAAGACAACGGTTTTTGTCAAAATCGTTGTCTTTGAACTCCCAATTAAATATAAAAGACAACGGTTTTAGCAAAACTGTTGTCATTGAGTGACTTTTTTTTAAAACGACAACACTTTTTACAACGGTTTTATAAACCGTTGTCTTTATCCGCGTTTTTAGCGGCTACGACAACAGTTTTGAAAAAACCGTTGTAATTGAATTTGGTCATTTCTCCCCTTCGCTATTTTCCTTTCCCTCGTTGTTTTCTTTTAGGCGCTGTGTTTTCGTGTTCCCAAATCTAAGTCATTTATCTTTCCTTCTCCTCATACGACGTTGTGCTCCTTCTCGTTTCCTGGTGAGCGGCGGCGTTCTCCAATGGGCTGCCGAAGATCCAGACGCACGGGAGGATGAAATCGGAGAACGGGATCTGCCATGACGACAGCGCGCCGCCGGTGAAGGCGAAGACCATCGATGAACTGCACTCCCTGCAGAAGAAGAGGTCGGCGCCGACCACCCCCATCAAGGACGGTGCGCAGCAGGGCAACGCTGCCTTTGCCACCATCTCAGAGGAGGAGCGCCAGAAGCTCCTGCTCCAATCCATCAGGTCAATATTTAATCTCCAAACAAACATCTCTTTCTCAATAATAAAAAAAGGGGGAAACATCCAGATTCCTTGCCGGATACTGGTGGGCCACCGGCGGATCGATTTTTCTAAACCTAAAAGGAAATAATTCTTGAGAACAAGAAGGTGGAATCCAATCTTTCTCTCGCGTTTCTTGTAATGAAATCGTGCTGTGCGCAGTGATTCATTGGCGTCGCTGACGAGGGAGACAGGGCCGAAGGTGGTGAGGGGCGATCCGGCCAGGAAGGCGGAGGCGACCAAGGTCGCAGCCGAGCACCACCACTACTTGACGCCGACCATCAGCGTCAGCGACAGCACCCTCAAGTTTACCCATGTCCTCTACAACCTCTCCCCGCCCGGTATCTGCTCTCATCTCCTCTTCATCACTCAAATCATCACATTTCATTCTCATTGAAAGAATCACGAATTCCTTGTAGAACTCTACGAGCAAGCCATAAAACATGAACATGGATCATTCATAAC
Organism: Zingiber officinale; assembly: GCF_018446385.1. Lineage (NCBI taxonomy): Eukaryota > Viridiplantae > Streptophyta > Magnoliopsida > Zingiberales > Zingiberaceae > Zingiber > Zingiber officinale. The sequence goes on along the minus strand of NC_055996.1, from coordinate 47,159,549 downwards.
ATCGACCGAAGCCTTGGCTACCTTGTCCAGCATGAAGACTGGCCGTTCGCCGAGGGACAAGCGCGTCGTCAAGGATGAAACCACTGCCAATGAGCTTTGGTGGGGAAAGTAAGTCCACACAACTAATTCATGATCCTTCCATTGATGGTTCCTTCTCAAAATGTATGTGCACTATTCATGCAAAGGCTCACCGAACATAGAGATGGATGAGCACACCTTCCTAGTGAACAGGGAGAGGGTTGTCAATTACCTCAACTCTTTGGATAAGGTACACATGCACATCAAGTGTTTGATGTAATTCCTCATAGATCCTAATATGTCATCTGAATGATACAAGGTATTTGTGAATGACCAATTTGTTCTGTTGATCTCTAGTAGTGAATCATAGTTGTGTTAGTAGCAGGCTGGATCATACATATGCATATATTAGTGTTAGTGAGCTAACTAGCTCCTCTTTCTCTCCTTAATGCCAAGGGAAAACATGTAAACTAGAAGAATAAAAACTCTCTTTTGCATGAAATAATTGGAAGGATTGCAGGTGCATCCGTCCTACGCCTGAAGAACTGGAGGATTTCAGTACTCCGGACTTCACAATTTACAATGCTGGCCAGTTTCCATGTAATCGATACACACACTACATGACTACCTCCACCAGCATTGATCTTAATCTTGATAGGAAAGAAATGGTCATCCTTGGCACACAGTATGCCGGGGAGATGAAGAAGGGTTTGTTCAGTGTGATGAACTATCTAATGCCTAAAAGAAACATTCTCTCCCTGCACTCTAGCAACAATATGGGCAAAGATGGTGATGTTGCCCTCTTCTTTGGACTATCAGGTAAGTGTTGGTCGGACGAGATTCTGGTGCATCACCTGACCATTGCATGGTTACTATACTGCCCTTTGCAACTTAACTAGAAGCATTCCATGTGTAAATGTGTAGAATTATGTTACACTGCAGTGTTTTTGCCATATGGCTTCTTTGTTCTTATGACTTTTGCTTTGTTGTTTTAGGCACAGGGAAAACTACTCTGTCTACATACCACAACAGGCTTCTTATTGGCGATGATGAGCATTGCTGGAGTGAAAATGGTATTTCAAACATTGAAGGAGGTTGCTATGCAAAATGTATCGACCTATCAAAGAAGAAGGAACCTGACATTTGGAATGCCGTCAAATTTGGAACCGGCAAGTGCCCTATCAAACTCGACATGCACTTTGAACTGGAACCATTTATATTTTTTTGTCCTAATGTTTGCAAATTTCTTGCAGTGTTGGAAAACGTCGTTTTCGATGAACACACTAGGGAAGTAGACTACTCTGATAACTCTATTACAGGTGATTAACAATATGAAACAAACTTCTTGAGTGAATTGGTATTGTGTGAAAGGGAATTTGGTTCAATGGAATTGTTGATGTTGCAGAGAACACTCAAGCTTCATATCCAATTGAGTATATTCCTAATGCGAAGATACCGTGTGTTGGTCCGCACCCTAAGAATGTCATCCTCTTGGCATGTGATGCTTTTGGCGTGCTTCCACCAGTTAGCAAACTTACTTTACCGCAAACAATGTATCACTTCATCAGCGGTTACACTGCTCTGGTGCATAGTCCATTGCATCAAGCACATCGTTATGTCTTGGAAAATGATGTTGACGTTGATCCTTATATTGAGTAATTCTCTTACTTATTAATATTTATTGCACTGTTCTTACGTTTTACTAATTAACTTATTAGTATTCTATTAGTTAACTTATCCCTAATCTGTTCATTAGGGATAAGTTCAGATTTTTGGATCCACAAACGCTTCCAGTAATGCCATATGTATCCAAACTTGACAAAAATGAAAAGATTGAATACTTGAATAGCTAGGCAAGTGTTTTGGCTGATAGGCTGAGTGGTGCAACAAAAAATCAGCTAGTTTTGGCATCTCATAATGTTGGGTAAATAAATATTACAATTTCATTTTTAATAGATTTATTTCAACAATTCTGTTGAATTTATGCATTGACTCTGTTTTGTGCATAGTTGTCATTGGATTTTGACTGTCATCGACCCTTATGTGGAGATGGTTTATTTGTTCGATTCATTTAATCATCACAATCGTTATGAGGACTGGAAATATGTAGTGGATATGTGAGTACATATTTATTTTTTAATTAAGCATTTAATTTAATTTATTAATCATACATCAACTCTTGTTGTACAAAGGAGCTTGAAATTGTTCAATTCACACAAGCAAAGGAAAGGGAAAAAGAAGCCTATGTGGAAAGTCGTAAAGGTTTGTATATTATATATACACACATATGTTTACTTGTGATTAATTTAAAAATATTTAACTGTGCATTATTCGTTGATAATTTTTTGTTAACATAGGGTCCTTGACAACCTGATGCTAAATAATGTGGGTTTTATGTGATGAAATTTATGAGAGAAATTATTGAAGGAAATTCTACCGGTGAGAAGGATTCACTTAGCTTAATGGTAATATTTGACATATTCTCAATTTTCTCAAATAATTTCTTTTATTTGACTTTGCTTCTTCATTACTGATTTTTTTACTAATATAATCTGGGTTTGTTAACAGTTCATGAAAACAATTTACTCTAACGAAGAAATTGACGAAGTGCGATCCGAATGGGCGGATTGCGTACTAGACTATATTCATTACTAGGTATAAATGTAACGCCCCGCCTCCTACTGACTAGGCTGCGAGGCCGGTCGCTACAGTTTTGCTGTGCTGGACTATTAATGCGGAATGAAAACTGGCTAATTTAAAATTTTACTGAACTAAATGCTGTAAAGTTTAACTTAGTGTTCTAGGTGTACCTAGGAGTTGTACACATGTTAGGGAAGATAATCTATGCCCCTCGGATGGCCTGCTAGCTGTAATCAGGCACTTCAATCGATCCATAGATCGATTGGGCTGTCGGATCGATCCCGTGATCGATCCAGCTTGTTACTGGCACGGAAAAACTCTATGGATCGGTCGACAGACCGATCCATATGCTCCCTCGCCTCTATATGCGGCTGGATCGGTCTACCGACCGATCCAGGAGTACCCTGATCGGTCGGCTTGACCGATCCAGTAGCACACTGATCGGTCGGCTGACCGATCAGTGAGCGTCAGTGCTCTCTGTTCGCAAATTGGATCGGTCGGCTGACCGATCCATAACAGAGGCCAACTCTCTGTTCGCGCATGGATCGGTCAGCTGACCGATCCAGCGGCACAACCCACTCCCTGATCGGTCTGTAGACCGATCAGAGTTCTGATTTTAGCCTGAAACTCTGATTTCAGCCTGAAACTCTGATTTCAGCACTTAGGCGTGCCAAAATCTCACATATGAGTTATACACTACATGAGAAACATTCTAATAACATAAAACTAGTATTCTAAACTTAACATGACACATAGTTCACTGATTCATAGCATTACACAACTAAACGTGCATGAAAGTAAAACACTAAAGAGTTCTACGGTTTAAACTTGCTAAGTCCCCTAAGAATCTTTTATTCCAGTTCCTACCACACACACCATCTTTGCATTGGCCTCTAGCTTCCTCTGCTAGTCCATTTTCCTTTTACCTGTATCTGCAGTATAAGGAAAATAGTATCTGTAAGCTAAAAAGCTTAGTAAGAAACCATCTACCTCACTAAAACATGCATACGATGCAAATATGATTTTAAATCATGCTGTTTGAAAGGATATGCTAAGTATACTGAATAAACTAAACATGGCATGGCATATAAGCATACAATCATGACATATCTAAAGCTGAACATGATATCAATCACATGGTATCAATAAAGAACTAAGCTGATACTAAAAACTGAGCTACAGCTAGGACTGTACTGAATTCGCAAACTACTTTGTGAAAGGTTGAAAACCATATACATATAGTAAGTGAAAATACTAAACATGCTGCTGATGGGCCCTGGCAACTGTACTTGCTGTGCGCGCATCCCTAACTAGACCCGGGTTTGCAAGTCCCGAATTTAGTAGGGTTAACTAGGCTATCTAAACCTAGGGACGACTGTGGGAGTCCAACCCAATGGATATCTGATCCAGTACAGTGCCACTGAAAGTAAAATACTGAATATAACTAACTGTTTTAACTTGCTGTTTCTAGGTTATCTGAACCTAGAGCTAGGTTGTCTGAACCTAGAGGCGACTGTGGGAGCCCACCCATTGGACCGTAGTCCCATATAAGCTAAAATAAACTGATTTACTGATTTAAATGCTTCTAATGCATTTAACTGAGCTATTAAAATGTCTAATTTGCATTTTAACTTAACTAGCTATTTTATCGAACACCTAGTGTGCCCCAACTCTCCCCTCTATTAGGGAGACCACTTATAGGCACCCGACAACATCTAGGAACCCCCACTGAAGAGGGAATACGTGTCCAGCCCATCTAGAAGTACTCACTAAATCCCTAAATCTGCGAGGAGGGTCAAATTCACCCTATGCGTCAATAAAAACAGCATATAGCTAAACTAGTGCGTATAAAACCAAACGGAGCTACTTATACTGCAGGTGAGGGGTTTCTTACCTTGTGTGCTAGATTTTTTACAAATCTAATCGCTAGAAATTTCGGTGGAGACGACTTCTCGACGATCCGCTCGCGTCCACGTGCTCTACTCGTGGAGGGGAACGTCTTCGTGCTGAAATCGTCGCCGGAAAGTGACCTTGGGGCCCTAGGGAGAGAACCCTAGGTTGTTTGGGTGTTGGCGCCGAGAGAAGGAGAGGAAGGAGGGGTTGACGTCGGTGAGGGTTTGGAGAAAAGAATTGGCGTGAGGTTTTGTGAGGAGAGGGATGCCGAACCAAATTAAACCAAACCCACACTTAAGTTTTTTTTTTCCTATTTATACTAAGCGGATAACTAAGCCCAACTTAAATATAAATATATTTGATTCTCCTTTTCTTTCAGCACGGCCCTGCTGGGTTCACCGGTTACTAAGGCTAACTAAAGGTTTAGCGGACCCGAGAGATCCCGGGTTCGATTCCCGCTTAAACCATTTTACTTTTCTATTAGTTTTGCAACTTCCGCTACTCGGAAAATTCCGGAAAAATATCTAAAACATCCAGAAAAATCACAGAATAATTCTAATGCAAGTTTGAGAATTTTTGGGCGTTACAATCCTCCATACCTTATAAAAAGTTTGTCCTCGAACTTAGAACAATTCTGGGTACTTCTGTCTCATGCTGGCTTCTGTCTCCCAAGTTGCCTCTTCTGCTGTGTGACTGTGCCAAATGACTTTGACTAATGGTACTTCCTTGTTCCGTAATTTCTTAACTGCTCGGTCTATTATCTGAATAGGCTGACTATTATAGCTGAGGTCCTCGCGGATCTGTACCAACTGGGGCGCAATCACCTGGGTGGCATCTGGGGTATGCTTCTTCAGCATAGAGACATGAAATACGTTGTGGACAGCTGACATTTCCTGGGGTAGCTCTAGCTCATATGCTACCTTGCCCACTCTTCTACTGATAAGGTATGGTCCCACATATCTGGGACTTAGCTTGCCCTTTTTCCCAAAACGCATTACTCCCTTCATGGGAGCCATTCTGAGGAACATTGAATCCCCAACTGAGAACTCTAAGGGTCTGCGCCGTGTATCTGTCTCTATCCTCTGACAGATCTGCTGTATAGCTGCTGTGGTATCTGCTACTAGATCTGTCTGAAGTTTTAGTTCTTTCTGTTCACCACCCTCATACCAGCAGATTGGAGATCTACACCTCCGCCCGTAGAGAGCCTCGTAGGGTGTCATGCCGATAGTGGCCTGATTGCTGTTGTTGTATGCAAATTCTGCTAAGCCCAGATATCTGCACCAACTTCCCTTGAAGTCTAGGGCACACGCTCGGAGCATATCTTCGAGTACCTGGTTTACTCGCTCCGTCTGACCATCTGTCTGAGGATGGAATGCTGTGCTGAACTTTAACTTAGTGCCCAACGCTGACTGTACACACTCCCAGAAGTGTGATGTGAATCTACTGTCTCTGTCTGAAATGATGGTTCGTGGGACTCCATGTAGTCTGACGATCTCCTGGAGATACAACTGAGCTAGCTTCTCCATGGAGTAGGATATCTTGATAGCTAAGAAGTGGGCTGATTTAGTCAACCTGTCGACTATTACCCAGATGGCGTCAAAACCATTCGTGGTTCTGGGCAGTCCCACTATGAAATCCATGGAGATATCCTCCCACTTCCATTCTGGAATCTGTATAGGCTGCAGAACTCCTCCTGGTCGCTGATGTTCTGCCTTGACCCTCTGACAGGTGAGGCAGATGCTAACATATCTGGCGATGTCTCGCTTCATCCCGGGCCACCAAAAATGGTTCTTGATACATTTTGGTGGAACCTGGATGCATCGCATAGGGAGTCTTGTGAGCCTCATCTAAAATCTGTCTCCGTAGCTCCTCCTGATCTGGAACACAGAGTCTGTCACCAAAATACAACACCCCGCTATCGGACACTCTGAATTCTCTACTTTCTGATTCTGCTAGCCCTTGCTTGATTTTCTGAATTTCAGGGTCTCTGACTGAATATCACCAAGCAAGGTAGACTCTAAGGTCATAGTAGAGAGTTGTCCAACGATGAGTTCTAGACCGAAATCTACGATCTCCTTCTGGAGGGGCGGTGACATGGCTGTAAGAGATAATAAGGTAGCACTGGATTTTCGGCTAAGTGCGTCAGCTACCTTATTGGCTTTCCCTGGATGGTAGAGGATATCTATATCGTAGTCTTTGACCAGCTCAAGCCATCTGCGCTGTCGCATGTTCAGATCCTTCTGAGTGAAGAAGTACTTCAGACTCTGATGATCTGTATACACTCTGCACTGAGCTCCATATAAGTAATGTCTCCAAATTTTGAGAGCGAACACTACTGCTGCAAGCTCCAGGTCATGAGTAGGGTAATTATTCTCATAATCCTTGAGTTGTCTGGAGGCATAGGCGATCACCTTGCCGTTTTGCATCAATACTGCTCCTAGTCCCAACTTAGAGGCATCACTATAGATGTCAAAGCTGCTGGTGTTGTCTGGTAGAGCCAAAATGGGAGCACTGGTCAATCTTCTTTTTAGCTCGCTAAAGCTGTTCCCATAGTCCTCTGTCCACTGAAATTTCCTGTTCTTCCTGGTGAGAGCTGTCAGTGGGGAGGCTATCCTGTAGAAGTCCTCTACAAACTTTCTATAATAACTTGCTAATCCCAGAAAGCTTCTGATCTCACTGGCGTTCTTCGGTCTCTTCCAGTTACTTACTGCTTCTATTTTGCTGGGGTCTACCATGACACCATCCTTTGAGATGATGTGACCTAGGAAAGACACCTGATCAAGCCAGAATTCACATTTCGTGAACTTGGCATATAGCTGATTCTGCTGAAGTGTCTGTAGTACTGTCTTCAGGTGCTCTGCATGTTCTTCCTGAGTTCCTGAGTAGATAAGAATGTCATCGATAAACACAATAACAAACTTATCTAAATACTCCCTGAATACTCTATTCATGAGATCCATGAATGTAGCTGGAGCATTGGTCACGCCAAAGGGCATGACTACGAACTCGTAATGTCCGTATCTGGTTCTAAATGCTGTCTTCGGTATATCACCCTCCTTGACTCTGACTTGGTGATATCTTGAACTGAGGTCAATCTTAGAGAACACTGCTGCTCCCTTTAACTGGTCGAACAGGTCATCTATTCTGGGAAGAGGATACCTGTTCTTGATCGTGACCTGATTCAGTGCCCTGTAGTCTATGCATAGCCGCATGCTTCCATCCTTCTTCTTCACGAACAGTACAGGCGCTCCCCATGGTGAGTGACTAGGGCATATGAAGCCCTTGTCAAGCAACTCCTGTAGTTGCTCCTGAAGTTCCTTCAATTCTGCTGGAGCCATGCGATATGGCGCTTTGGAAATAGGATTGGTGCCGGGGAAGAGCTCTATCTCAAATTCAATCTCCCTGACATAGGCCTGGTAACTCTTCAGGGAAGACTGCTGGGTAGTCACATACAACTCGGACCCCTGCTAGCTGTTGGTCCTTGTCCTGGCTGGTATTGACTACATGTGCTAAGTACCCCGTACATCCCGAATCCATCAACTTCTGTGCCTTCATAGCTGAGAGAAATTTTCTGGTTTTTCTCTTTGGTTCTCCGATGTACTCGAACTATGCTTCTGCTTCGGGTTGGAATACGACTTTCTATTTACGGCACTCTATGGAAGCACCGTATCTGATCAGGAAGTCCATTCCAAGGATGACGTCGTAGTCAGTCATCTCCAGCAGGATCAGATCACAAAAGAGTTCCCTGTCTGCTATAATGACCGGCACTGCTCTGAGCCAGTGCGTGGATGCCATGATATCTCCTGAAGGTAGTGCCGTCAAAAACTGACCACTGAGTACCTCGGAGGGTATTTCTAATTTTTCGGAGAACAGCCTGGCTATATATGAATGGGTTGCCCCAGTATCAAATAGAACAGTAGCACTATACTGAAAAATGCTAATCTGACCTGTGACAACTGTCGAGGCATTGGCTACGTCCTCTCTGGTGAGTGAGTAGATCCTCGCATTCGCCATAGCTGGAGGGGCTTCTAATCTGCCCTGGACCTTCTAGAGCGGCCTGCATCTGATATAACTGAGCTGGCTGGCCTGCATACTGAATCTGCTGTGGCTGAGGAAGACCGGTCTTGTTCGGGCACTGCTTGGCTATGTGCCCTTCTTGTCCACATTCAAAGCATCCTCGTGTGCCCTTGCGACAAACCCCTGGGTGGAATTTCCCACAAGTAGCACACTTTGGATAACTGGGTCGCTTGCTAGATGGTCCTCCTTTTGGGTCACTCCCTGATTTGCGCTTGCTGTTGGAGTTCCCTTTCCAGGTAGAGCTGTGACCTTGCTGTTTTTGAGTGTGAGAGTTTCCTTGGCCTTTGGACTCTGAGGAGACTTGCTTCTGCTGCTTTATGCTGTTCTGGTAATGCTCTGTGGTCAAGGCACTGCTCACTAACTCCTCTGTCGTTTGTGGCCTATGTATGCCACCAGCCATGTTCACTGCTATCTCTGGCCTCAGCATCTTGAGCATCAACCGGATTCGTTCCTTCTCTGTGCTGACTAGCTCTGGGCAAAGACGAGCCAACCTGTTGAATTTCTTCACGGCTTCCTCAATTGAAAGGTTGCCTTGACGAAACTCAGTGAACTCATCGTAGTGGCGGTTTGTAACCCGTATATGAAAGAACTCCTCGAAGAACTCCTTCTCGAAGTCAGCCCATGACATCTGGTTCACTGGGCGCTTCGTTCTGATTCTCCTGTCAGGCAGAAGGAGGCACACTTCACCTTCTCGTGTTCTGGCCAGTCCAGAAGCTCCATCGTGCTCTCCAGTGTTTTGAACCAGGCTTGTGCATCCCATGGTTCACTAGTGCCTGAGAAGTTCTCTGGCTTGACCCGCTGCCACTGGATCAGGTAGGCTTCCTTTCTTGGCTCAGCTGCTGGTGCTGGTGCTGGTGCTGGTGCTGGTGTTGTAGGCTGAGCTGGTGGAACCTCTAAGACTACCGGAGTCGTCAAATTCGGTTTCGGGGTGACTGTGGGGGTACTCTGTTGATTAGCCTTTAAGGTGGCTATTTCCTGTTGCTGTTCAGCTAGCTGCTACTGTAACTGAGCCACTAATGCTGTAAGGTCTGGAGGAGGCACTGAACTGCCAGCCTCTTGCTGGGGCTCAGTAGCTAGTGCCCTTCTAGCTGGGCGTCCTCGTGCCATTTCTAAAGACATAGAGAACATAACATAACTAATGTACTGTAATACCCCGGTTCTGAGATTCTAGTTAAGTATGGCTAAAAAGGGTTAGATGGTACTATCCATATCACCAAGGTGCACCTTCTTTTTCGGAAGCCCAAACTTAAGAACTCCAAAGTTAAGCGTGCTTGGCTTGGAGAAATCTGAGGATGGGTGACCTCCTGGGAAGTTTTCCAGGGTGCGTGCGAGTGAGGACAAAGCACGCTGAAAGGACCTCCGGTGGTCTGTGGAGCTAGTCGTCAACCCGATGGACAATTCTGGTAGCGTGCCCGGTTCGGTTCGGGTGGGGCCCACCAGGCCGGGGCGTTACAGATGGTATCAGAGCGACCTTGCAACCGTGAGTGCGCCTGTGGCAGGAGCACCCAGGGCACCACCTAGCGAGGGAGATTCTGGGATTTGTCTGTGGTGTGATTTGTGATTACACAACGAGGACGTTGTGTCTTTAAGTGGAGGTGATTGTAATACCCCGGTTCTGAGATTCTAGTTAAGTATGGCTAAAAAGGGTTAGATGGTACTATCCATATCACCAAGGTGCACCTTCCTTTTCAGAAGCCCAAACTTAAGAACTCCAAAGTTAAGCGTGCTTGGCTTGGAGAAATCTGAGGATGGGTTACCTCTTGGGAAGTTTTCCAGGGTGCGTGCGAGTGAGGACAAAGCACGCTGAAAGGACCTCCGGTGGTCTGTGGAGCTAGTCGTCAACCCGATGGACAATTCTCGTAGCGTGCCCGGTTCGGTTCGGGTGGGGCCCACCCAGGCCGGGGCGTTACATGTACTCACAGTTATATAACTACTGATATCATGTTTAAAAACTATCACATACTAACAAGCAGTAGGCATATAAACATGAACTGTAATAACAAAACAAGGAGCATAAATTAAGTAGAGGTATTCTTACTTGAAAGCTACAGGTTCAATGCTGATGTGTGTGTAAGAAGTATGGAACTTTGCTCTGATACCACTCTGTAACGCCCCGCCTCCTACTGACTAGGCTTCGAGGCCGGTCGCTACAGTTATGCTGTGCTGGACTATTAATGCGGAATGAAAACTGGCTAATTTAAAATTTTACTGAACTAAATGCTGTAAAGTTTAACTTAGTGTTCTGGGTGTACCTAGGAGTTATACACATGTTAGGGAAGATAATCTATGCCCCTCGGATGGCCTGCTAGCTGTAATCAGGCACTTCAATCGATCCATAGATCGATTGGGCTGTCGGATCGATCCCGTGATCGATCCAGCTTGTTACTGGCACGGAAAAACTCTCTAGATCGGTCGGCAGACCGATCCATATGCTCCCTCGCCTCTGTATGCGGCTGGATCGGTCTACCGACCGATCCAGGAGTACCCTGATCGGTCGGCTTGACCGATCCAGTAGCTCACTGATCGGTCAGCTGACCGATCAGTGAGCGTCAGTGCTCTCTGTTCGCACATTGGATCGGTCGGTTGACCGATCCATAACAGAGGCCAACTCTCTGTTCGCGCATGGATCGGTCAGCTGACCGATCCAGCGGCACAACCCACTCCCTGATCGGTCTGTAGACCGATCAGAGTTCTGATTTCAACCTGAAACTCTGATTTCAGCCTGAAACTCTGATTTCAGCACTTGGGCGTGCCAAAATCTCACATATGAGTTATACACTACATGAGAAACATTCTAATAACATAAAACTAGTATTCTAAACTTAACATGATACATAGTTCACTGATTCATAGCATTACACAACTAAACGTGCATGAAAGTAAAACACTAAAGAGTTCTACGGTTTAAACTTGCTAAGTCCCCTAAGAATCTTTTATTCCAGTTCCTACCACACACACCATCTCTGCATTGGCCTCCAGCTTCCTCTGCTAGTCCATTTTCCTTTTACCTGTATCTGCAGTATAAGGAAAATAGTATCTGTAAGCTAAAAAGCTTAGTAAGAAACCATCTACCTCACTAAAACATGCATACGATGCAAATATGATTTTAAATCATGCTGTTTGAAAGGATATGCTAAGTATACTGAATAAACTAAACATGACATGGCATATAAGCATACAATCATGACATATCTAAAGCTGAACCTGATATCAATCACATGGTATCAATGAAGAACTAAGCTGATACTAAAAACTGAGCTACTGCTAGGACTGTACTGAATTCGCAAACTACTTTGTGAAAGGTTGAAAACCATATACATATAGTAAGTGAAAATACTAAACATGCTGCTGATGGGCCCTGGCAACTGTACTTGCTGTGCGCGCATCCCTAACTAGACCCGGGTTTGCAAGTCCCGAATTTAGTAGGGTTAACTAGGCTATCTAAACCTAGGGACGACTGTGGGAGTCCAACCCAATGGATATCTGATCCAGTACAGTGCCACTGAAAGTAAAATACTGAATATAACTAACTGTTTTAACTTGCTATTTCTAGGTTATCTGAACCTAGAGCTAGGTTGTCTGAACCTAGGGCGACTGTGGGAGCCCACCCATTGGACCGTAGTCCCATATAAGATAAAATAAACTGATTTACTGATTTAAATGCTTCTAATGCATTTAACTGAGCTATTAAAATGCCTAATTTGTATTTTAACTTAACTAGTTATTTTATCGAACACCTAGTGTGCCCCAACTATCCCCTCTATTAGGGAGACCACTTCTAGGCACCCGACAACGTCTAGGAACCCCCACTGAAGAGGGAATACGTGTCCGGCCCATCTAGAAGTACTCACTAAATCCCTAAATCTGCGAGGAGGGTCAAATTCACCCTATGCGTCGATAAAAATAGCATATAGCTAAACTAGTGCGTATAAAACCAAACGGAGCTACTTATATTGCAGGTGAGGGGTTTCTTACCTTGTGTACTAGATTTCTTACAAATCTAATTGCTAGAAATTCCGGTGGAGACGACTTCTCGACGATCCGCTCGCGTCCACGTGCTCTACTCGCGGAGGGGAACGTCTTCGTGCTGAAATCGTCGCCGGAAAGTGACCTTGGGGCCCTAGGGAGAGAACCCTAGGTTGTTTGGGTGTTGGCGCCGAGAGAAGGAGAGGAAGGAGGGGTTGGCGTCGGTGAGGGTTTGGAGAAAAGAATTGGCGTGAGGTTTTGTGAGGAGAGGGCTGCCGAACCAAATTAAACCAAACCCACACTTAAGTTTTTTTTTCCTATTTATACTAAGCGGATAACTAAGCCCAACTTAAATATAAATATATTTGATTCTCCTTTCCTTTCAGCACGGCCCTGCTGGGTTCACCAGTTACTAAGGCTAACTAAAGGTTTAGCGGACCCGAGAGGTCCCGGGTTCGATTCCCGCTTAAACCATTTTACTTTTCTATTAGTTTTGCTACTTCCGCTACTCGGAAAATTCCAGAAAAATATCTAAAAATTCCAGAAAAATCACAGAATAATTCTAATGCAAGTTTGAGAATTTTCGGGCGTTACAATAAATTACTAGACTTCAAAAGATGGTTGAACACTTTGTTTGTGACTCCATGACTTATTGATTTTGATTCCTTAGTGCTAATCATTTGTTTGTTCACAACTAGATATCTCCTTTGCTCAATACTTCATTCTTGCATTTCTACCATGAGCAGAATTAGCTGACATTTCCCTTATTTATTGCCTCTCTTTGTGGTCCAAAATTAATAATGGCTGGGTTGTGTGAGTAGCTGACATCTATATACTGCAGTTTGATTTCTTAATAGTTTGCTCTATATACTTTTGCTTGGATGAGCAGTGTAAATTACCCGTGAATTGCACGCGCATTGCAGCTAAATTTGTTAGATTTTCTCTTTGTATTGATGAAATGGGAATGAAAAATCTATTTTTCCAGCTGGAATGTAGTGAATGTTATACCTCTTAATCTACACTTATTTAATTGACACTTTGGTTCTTTTAGGTATCCTATGTAATTATTAAAGTTGTGCGTATGTGATTTCTATTTTGAGGAATTTGTGGAATTGTTTTAGCTCTACAAACAATTCACCCTACCATAACTCATCATGATGATCCAATTCTTTTGGTTCAAGTTTTAATTGGAAGATTTTGAACCCATGTTTTTTACTTTCACTTATGCTTTTGTGATGGGTCTATTTATTTCAGATCAATTTGCAGCTCCTGGAAACTTGTTACTTGCAAAATGGAAAAGCATATTGTGCCTACCAGGTCTCAAAGGTAATGCAGTCTGGAAAATGGCATAGAAAATTGCATGAATATTTTGTTTCAAGATGTTAATGAATGTAATGCGCTTTGCATGGATTCTATTGATCTTGGATGATAGTTCACTTAAATAATGTTAGCTGCATGCAGTGCTAATTATTTAATAAACTATGCTAAGCTAGGTATCACTGCTCCTAGTAGATTCCATGTACTATTATTCTCTAATAAACACCTCTTTTTGTTTCCTTCATTTGGTTTGTTTTTGCCTTCTATGCACTACAGATTGGTTAATTACATTCTCCTTTTGGAAATCTGGAATTTGATAAGTTTTGTTAAATTTTCTCTTGCAGGTCGGGCAATTCGTGAGGCTTGAGTTTTTTTTATGCAAGAAGTGAGCTTTGTTAGGATGTAGTTTGCCTTGCTAATTTGTAAATTAAAAGCCATATGGAGAATAGCAAATGGAAAACATGTGATTTAATGTATATGGAGAGTAATGGAAAACATGTGTATTTTGATGAGTAATTGTAACGCCCGAAAATTCTCAAACTTGCATTAGAATTATTCTATGAGTTTTCTGGAATTTTTAGATATTTTTTCGGAATTTTCCGAGTAGAGGAAGTAGCAAAAATAATTAAAAGAATAAAATAGCTTAGGCGAGAATCGAACCCGAGACCTATGGTGTAAGGGATAATGCTAGTAACCGGTGAACCTAGCAGGGCCGTGCTGAAAGAATGAGGAACCAATTATATTTATATTGGAGTTGGGTTCAATAATCCACCTAATATAAATAGGAAACTTAAAGAGGGTTTGGTTTATTTTATTTTGGTTCGGCACATCCTTCTCCACCGAAACCCTCTCACGCCACCTCTCCCGTTTCCTCCTCCTTCTTTCGGCGCCACACCAAGAAGACCTAGGGTTCTTTCTCTAGGGCCCCAAGGGCACTTTCCGGCGACGATTTCAACACGAAAGAGGTTCTTCTCCGCGAGAGGAATGCAAAGACGTGAGTGGATCGTCGAGAAGGTCATCTCCACCGGAATTCGAGCGAATAGAATCGTAAGAAATTACGAACAAGAGGTAAGAAACTCCTCACCTGAAGTATAATTGCTCTCGCTTGTTAGTTTTGGCGTTAGTTCAGTAGTTCTACAGTTTTCAGTTTAAGGGTGTGCTTTTAGTGCACACCAAGCATTCGGTAGAATGCCCAGTTCAGAAGGATGCACCAGTAGGCGTCCTAACAGCATGTAAAATGTATTAGAAACATTTTATTCAGCTTATTATCAGTTATTACAGCTATATGGATCAAATATCCATTGGGTGGGCTCCCACAGTAGCCTCTAGGTTCAGATAACCTAGCTCTAGGTTCAGATAACCTAGAATAGCAAAGTAAAATAAAACAGTATTCAGTATTTTATTCAGTTGGCACTGCACTTGGATCAGATATCCATGGGCTGGACTCCACAATCGTCCCTAGGTTCGAGATAACCTAGTAACCTGCTGGATTGAAACTTGCAATCCGGGTCTCGTAGGGATCTGCGCGATGAAATCTGATTGCGGGGCCAATGACATGTTTAGTGTTTTCATCTATTATTATATATATAGTTTTCCAAATATGTAATCAGTGATGGAAACACTAACTTAGTTTCAGTTTCAGTTAATTATCTCAGTTAAGTTTCATGATTTGAGTTCATGACCAGTTAGATGTATATGCATGAACAGTTCAGTATTTATGCTTAGTTCAGATACAGTATGCTATGCTCAACTTGTTTGTATGCCATGATCAGTTCAGTACATGTTGTATGCCATGCCATGTTGCCATGCTCAGTTCAGTTTTCAAACAGCATGATTTAAAACCATAATCGCATCGTTGCATGTTTTTGTGAGGTAGATGGTTTCTTACTAAGCTTCTTAGCTTACAGATGCTATTTTTCTTATACTGCAGATACCGGTAAAAGAAAAGTGGACTAGCGGAGGCTGGGGGCGATGCTACGATGATGTGTGTGTGCAAGGGGTCTGGAATAAAGATCCTTGGGATCTATACGCTTTTATTTCAGTTCTAGTACTTAACATGTCTAGTTTTATGACTTAGTCTTGTTACTAGGTGTTATAGTTTAGTAAACTATGTCTTGTTTAGTTTATCATGTTTAGAACGTTAGTATTTACATGCTAGAGTGTTTTTCATGTATATAGAGCTTGTGTATGTGATTTTTGGCACGAATCAGTGCTGGAAATCAGAAATTCTGATTTCGTTTCAGACTATCAGAACCTGGATCGGTCAGCAGACCGATCCAGTGCCATTCCTTCTCCTGGATCGGTCAGCCGACCGATCCAGATGGATACAGTAGCCTATTGTATCTCCCTGGATCGGTCAGCCGACCGACCCAGCATCGAACAGAAGGCATCCCAGCTTCTCCAGGTGCCTGGATCGGTCTGCAGACCGATCCAGACACACCTGGATCGGTCTTGCCGACCGATCCAGCCTCTACTGGATCGGTCCGCAGACCGATCCAGCAGGGCACAGAATCGCGGCAAGTTTGGTCGAGCCGTGGATCGAACAGCAGCTAGCTGGGAAGTTAGCTTTGAGTTCTAGCTCAGACGGGAGGTCAAGTATCCTCCTTAGCACATATACCCCAACCGGAAAGGTCTTGAACCCTTCCTTATAACAGCATGGGTGTACCAGTTGTCAGTTTAACAGAGTCAGTTAGTGAAACTTTATTTTACCCAGTTTAGGGCACAGTACAGCACAGTAGCTTCAGTAGTTAATGTAGCGATCCGGCTCACAGCTTAGTACCCAGGAGTTGGGGCGTTACAGAGTGGTATCAGAGCAAGTTCCTTACTTCCTACACACACATCAGCATTGTGCCTACAGCTTCCAAGTAAGAACATCTCTCACTCAGTTTTGTTTTCAGCTTTCATATCAGTTATATGTGCTTTCATGTTTGCTCTCATGTTGGTAGTTAATTAATTCATGTTTACAGTGATAGTATTTAACATGTTACCAGTAGTTAACTATAACATGATAGCCTAGTTATATATATGTGTTCTCTGCTATTTAGAAAATGGTACGAGGACGTCCAGCTAAGAAAGCATCAGCGGCTGAGCCCCAGCATGAGGCAGGCAGTTCAGTGCCTCCCCCAGACCTTACAGCACTAGTGGCTCAGCTACAGCAGCAGTTAGCTGAACAGCAACAGGAGATAGCCTCCTTAAAGGCTAACCAGCAGACTACTCCCCCAGTCACTCCAGTACCGAACCTCACGACTCCAGTAATCACAGAGGTTGTACCAGCTCAGCCTGCAGTACCAGTCCCAGTAGCCCCAGTAGCAGGGGCTAAGAGAGAAGCTTACCTTATCCAGTGGCAGAGAATTAAGCCCGAGAACTTCTCAGGCACCAAGGAACCATGGGATGCTCAGGCATGGTTTAAAACACTGGAAAGCACGATGGAGCTTCTAGACTGGCCAGAGCACGAAAAGGTGAAGTGTACCTCCTTCTGTTTAACAGGAGACGCACGCATGTGGTGGGAGCGGATTAAATCGAAGTGGTCAGTAAACCAGATGACATGGGCCAACTTCGAGAAAGAATTTTTCGAGGAATTCTTTCACATGCAAGTCATGAACTGATACTATGACGAGTTTACAAAATTTCGTCAGGGCAACCTATCAGTTCAGGAAGCCGTGAAGAAATTCAACAGGTTGGCCCGTCTGTGTCCGGAACTAGTCAGCACAGAGAAGGAACGAGTACGGTTGATGCTGAAGATGCTCAGACCAGAGATCGCAATGAATGTGGCTGGTGGCGTTCATAGGCCACAAACCACAGAGGAGCTAGTGAGTAGTGCTCTGATCACCGAGCACTATCGGCCTGACATCACCAGTGACGGGTTTCCACAGGCCCAAGGGACAAGGTGGCTCGGTACTCGTGAAACAACAGGGGACATAGCTCCAAGAAGGAAGAAGCAAGCAAAGGAGCGGTGACCCAAAAGGAGGACCGGTGGAAAACATTCCGGACATCCCAATTGTGCTACTTGTGGGAAACATCATCCGGAGTTTACCGCAAGGGCAATGCGAGGTTGTTTTGAATGTGGACGGGAAGGGCACATGGCTAGCGATGCCGAACAAAACGATCTTCCTCGGCCTCGACCGATACAATATGGAGCTCGGCCGGTAGCTACATCAGATGTATGTCTGCCTTAGATGGTCCACAGATCGGTCGGGCGATTAGCCACGACAAATGCACGAATTTTCTCACTGACCGGAGAGGGCGTAGCAAATGCCTCGGCGGTTGTCACAGTCGGATCGATATTTCTGACATAATGCAGTTGTCTTATTCGACATCGGGCAACCCACTCTTATGTATCGGGGCATTTGCCGAGAAATTAGCAACACTTCGGAGGTACTCAATAGTCGGTTTGACAACACTACCCTCGGAGACATTTTGGCATCTACGCGGCTCGAGGCGGTGCCGGTCATTATAGCGAGAGAACTTTTGGTGATCTGATAGTGCTAGAAATGACTGACTACGATGTCATCCTTGGAATGGATTTTCTGATCAGATACGGTGCTTCTATAGAGTGCCATAAACAGAAGGTCATATTCCAACCTGAAGCAGGAGTACAGTTTGAGTACATGGGAAAACCAAAGAGAAAAGCCAGGAAGTTTCTCTCAGCATTGAAAGCACAGCAGCTATTGGATTCAGGATGCATGGGATTTTTAGCAAATGTACTCAACACCAGCCAGGACAAGAACCAACAGCCATCAGAGGTTCGAGTCGTTTGTGACTACCCAGCAGTCTTCCCTGAAGAGCTACCAGGCTTAGCACCAGACAGGGAGATTGAATTTGAGATAGAGCTCATTCCCGGCACAAATCCAATTTCCAAGGCACCGTACCGCATGGCTCCAGCAGAACTGAAGGAACTTCAGGAGCTTCTTGACAAGGGTTTCATACGCCCTAGTCACTCACCATGGGGAGCACCTGTGTTGTTCGTGAAGAAGAAGGATGGAAGCATGCGTCTATACATAGACTACCCGTGCCTTGAACCAGGTCACAATTAAAAATAGGTACCCTCTCCCCAGGATAGATGACCTGTTTGACCAGCTAAAGGGAGCCACAGTGTTCTCTAAAATTGACCTCAGATCAGGATATCACCAGGTTAGAGTCAAGAAAAGTGATATACCTAAAACAGCTTTCAGGACCAGATACGGACATTATGAGTTCGTAGTCATGCCTTTCGGCGTGACAAATGCTCCAGCTACTTTCATGGACCTCATGAACAGAGTATTCAGAGAATACTTAGACAAGTTTGTCATCATGTTCATCGATGACATTCTTATCTATTCAGGCACTCAGGAGGACCATGCAGAGCATCTGAAGACAGTTTTGCAGATCCTTCAGCAGAACCAGCTGTACGCCAAATTCACGAAATGTGAATTTTGGCTAGACCAGGTAGCCTTTCTAGGTCACATCATCTCCAAGGATGGTGTTATGGTAGATCGACAAGATAGAAGCGATGAAATCGGAAGAGACCCGAACGCTAGTGAAATCGAAGCTTTACGGGATTAGCAGGCTACTACAGAAATTCGTGAGGACTTCTCAGATAGCCTCCCCAGCGGCTCTCACCAGAAGAACAAGAAATTTCGGTGGACGGAGGACTACGAGCGACTTGTGAACTAAAGCGGAGACCCGGTGCTCTATTTTAGCTATACCGAAAACACGAGGCGACCGACATCTACAGTGACGCCTCTAAATTGGGATTAGGAGCAGTACTGATGCAGCAGGGCAAGGTGATCGCCTATGCCTCCAGACAACTCAAGGATTATGAGAGGAACTATCCTACTCACGACCTTGAGCTTGCAGCAGTGGTGTTCGCTCTCAAGATTTGGAGACATTATTTGTACGGAGCTCAGTGCAGAGTGTATACAGATCATCAAAGTCTGAAGTATTTCTTTACTCAGAAGGATCTGAATATGTGACAGCGCAGATGGTTAGAGCTGGTCAAGGATTATGACATAGATATCCTCTACCATCCAGGGAAAGCTAATAAGGTAGCAGACGCACTCAGCAGGAAGTCCAGTGCTACCTTATTATCTTTAGCAGCTATGTCACCACCCCTAAGGAAGGATATTACAACTTTTAGTCTCGAGCTTATAGTCGGGCAACTTTCCACTATGTCCTTAGCATCTACCTTACTTGATGATATCCAGACACTCAGGGCGGGATCCCGAAATCCAGAAAATCAAGCAAGGGTTAGCGTAATCGAAAGTGGAGAGTTGAGTGTCACGATGGGGTAGTGTCTTGTGGTGCAGACTTTGTGTTCCGGATCGGGAGGAACTACAGCAGATTCTAGACGAGGCTCACAGGACTCCCTATGCGATGCATCCTGGTTCCACCAAAATGTATCGGGATCTAAAGAAACGATTTTGGTGGCACAGGATGAGCGAGATATCGCCAGAATCGTCCGATTCTGTCTAACTGTCGAGGGTTAAGGCGGAACATCGGGACCGGGAGGAGTTACTGAGTCCAATTCCAGAATGGAAGTGGGAGGATATCTCTATGGACTTCATAGTGGGATTACCCAGAACCACGAATGGTTTTGATGCCATCTGGGTAATAGTCGACAGGTTGACTAAATCAGCCCACTTCTTAGCTATCAGAATATCCTATTCCATGGAGCAGCTAGCTCAATTGTATCTCAAGGAGATTGTCAGGCTGCATGGAGTCCCACGAACCATTATATCAGACAGAGACAGCAGATTTACATCACACTTCTGGAAGTGTGTACAGTCAGCTATGGGCACCCAGTTAAAATTCAGCACAGCCTTCCATCCTCAGACAGATGGTCAGACGGAGCGAGTAAATCAGGTACTCGAGGCTTGTGCCTTAGATTTCAAGGGAAGTTGGTGCAAATATCTGAGTCTAGCAGAATTTGCATACAACAACAGTTATCAGGCCACTATCGGCATGGCACCTTATGAGGCACTCTATGGGCGGAGGTGCAGATCACCAATCTGCTAGTATGAGAGTGGTGAACAGAAGGAACTAGAGCTTCAGACAGATCTAGTAGCAGATACCATAGCAGCCATACAGCAGATTCGCCAGAGGATAGAGACAGCACAGAGCCGTCAGAAGAGCTATGCTGATACACGACGCAGACTCCTAGAGTTTTCAGTTGGGGATACAGTTTTCCTTAGAGTAACTCCCATGAAGGGAGTCATGCATTTTGGGAAGAAGGGCAAGCTAGCTCCCAGATATGTGGGACCATACCTTATCACGAAGAGAGTGGGCAAGGTAGCATATGAGCTAGAGCTACCTCAGGAGATGTCAGCTGTCCACAACGTATTTCATGTCTCCATGCTGAAGAAACATATTCCAGACGACACCCAGGTGATTGAGCCCCAGTTGGTACAGGTCCGTGATGATCTCAGCTATGACAGTCGGCCTATTCAGATAATAGACCGAGCAGTAAAGAAATTACGGAACAAGTAAATACCATTAGTCAAAGTCAGCTGGCAAAATCACACAGCAGTAGAGGCGACTTGGGAGACAGAGGCCAGCATGAGACAGAAGTACCCAGAATTGGTTTAAGTTCGGGGATGAACTTTTTATAAGGTATGGGAGATTGTAACGCCCGAAAATTCTCAAACTTGCATTAGAATTATTCTATGAATTTTCTGGAATTTTTAGATATTTTTCCGAAATTTTCCGAGTAGCGGAAGTAGCAAATATAATTAAAAGAATAAAATAGCTTAAGTGAGAATCGAACCCGAGACCTATAGTGTAAGGGATAATGCTAGTAACCGGTGAACCAAGCAGGGCCGTGCTGAAAGAATGAGGAACCAATTATATTTATATTGGAGTTGGGTTCAATAATCCACTTAATATAAATAGGAAACTTAAAGAGGGTTTGGTTTATTTTATTTTGGTTCGGCACATCCTTCTCCACCGAAACCCTCTCACGCCACCTCTCCCATTTCCTCCTCATTCTTTCGGCGCCACACCAAGGAAGACCTAGGGTTCTTTCTCTAGGGCCCCAAGGACACTTTCCGGCGACGATTTCAACACGAAAGTGGTTCTTCTCCACGAGAGGAACGCAAAGACGTGAGCGGATCGTCGAGAAGGTCATCTCCACCGGAATTCGAGCGAATAGAATCGTAAGAAATTACGAACAGGAGGTAAGAAACCCCTCACCTACAGTATAATTGCTCTCGCTTGTTAGTTTTGGCGTTAGTTCAGTAGTTCTACAGTTTTCAGTTTTAGGGTGTGCTTTTAGTGCACACCAAGCATTCGGTAGAATGCCCAGTTCAGAAGGATGCACCAGTAGGCGTCCTAACAGCATGTAAAATGTATTAGAAACATTTTATTCAGCTTATTATCAGTTATTACAGCTATATGGATCAGATATCCATTGGGTGGGCTCTCACAGTAGCCTCTAGGTTCAGATAACCTAGCTCTAGGTTCAGATAACCTAGAATAGCAAAGTAAAATAAAACAGATTCAATATTTTACTTTTATTCGATTGCATACTTGGATCGATATCCATGGTATTGGACTCCCACGATCGTCCCTAGGTTCGAATAACCTAGTAACCTCTTTGGATTCGAACTTGCAATCCCGGTCTCGTGGGATTGATAAGATTGCAGAAAGATGTTTAGTATTTTCATCTATTATTATATATAGTTTTCCAAATATGTAATCGGTGATGGAAACACTAACTTAGTTTCAGTTTTAGTTAATTATCTCGATTAAGTTTCATGATTTGAGTTCATGACCAGTTAGATGTATATGCATGATCGATTCAGTATTTATGCTTAGTTCAGATACAGTATGCTATGCTCAGCTTGTTTGTATGCCATGATCGATTCAAGACATGTTGTATGCCATGCCATGTTGCCATGCTCCGTTCGGTTTTCAAACAGCATGATTTAAAACCATGATCGCATCGTTGCATGTTTTGTGAGGTAGATGGTTTCTTACTAAGCTTCTTAGCTTACAGATGCTATTTTTCTTATACTGCAGATACCGGTAAAAGAAAAGTGGACTAGCGGAGGAGGGCGATGCTACGATGATGTGTGTGTGCAAGGGGTCTGGAATAAAGATCCTTGGGATCTATACGCTTTTATTTCAGTTCTAGTACTTAACATGTCTAGTTTTATGACTTAGTCTTGTTACTAGGTGTTATAGCTCAGTAAACTATGTCTTGTTTAGTTTATCATGTTTAGAACGTTAGTATTTACATGCTAGAGTGTTTTTCATGTATATAGAGCTTGTGTATGTGATTTTTGGCACGAATCAGTGCTGGAAATCAGAAATTCTGATTTGTTTCAGACTATCAGAATTGGATCGGACGACAAACCGATTCATGCTGGATCGGTCGACCGATCCGATGGATCGATCAATCGACCAGAGTCGTGTAAAACCTGATCTCGAAATCAATAGATCCAGATCAAGCTGGACTTGGATATCAATGCCCGACACACCTGGATCGGTCTTGCCGACCGATCCAGCCTCTACTGGATCGGTCCGCAGACCGATCCAGCAGGGCACAGAATCGCAGCAAGTTTGGTCGAGCCGTGGATCGAACAGTAGCTAGCTGGGAAGTTAGCTTTGAGTTCCAACTCAGACGGGAGGTCAAGTATCCTCCTTAGCACATATACCCCAACCGGAAAGGTCTTGAACCCTTCCTTATAACAGCATGGGTATACCAGTTGTCAGTTTAACAGAGTCAGTTAGTGAAACTTTATTTTACTCAGTTTAGGGCACAGTACATCACAGTAGCTTCAGTAGTTAATGTAGCGATCCGGCTCACAGCTTAGTACCCAGGAGTTGGGGCGTTACAGTAATAACTCATTTTGTATATTTTTGTATATGTGGCTACAAGATGAATTATATATGGATGTTTATTTTGGATTTAATGTAGTAAATATTTAGTTTTGTATTGGTGGTTTGCTTATAGTAAAATAAGATTGGTTGTTTGGTATTAATGAACATTAAAAACAACAGTTAAAAATGTTGTAAAAACTAGGTAAACCATAATGAATTTTTTTTGTAAAAAGTGATAAAAGACAACGGTTTTATCCGTTGTAAAATATATTAAAACTGTTGTAAAAAAAATAAAACGTGTCAAATATTATCTACCACAACAGTTTATATCTGTTGTAAAAAATGTCTACAACAACGGTTTATTTCTGTTGTTGAATTATCTACCACAATGGTTTTAAAACGTTGTCGTATCCTTCGTAGCCAAATTTTGGGCATATAAACAACAACGGATAAAAACTGTTGTCAAATGTCTACAAAGACAACAGATTCAAAACCGTTGTCATAGGGCAATACATTTTACAACACCCTCAGTTACAACGGTTTTTTGACCCTACGACAACGGATAATATCCGTTGTCATTTGCAGTTTTTGTTGTAGTGAAATGTAGGAAGGATAGTCGGCATGTCAACTGCACACCTAGATTCAAGATCTTCTCAACGGACTCTACTCGATCAGACAATAAGTGGAGAACCAAGATATAATAAGGTATGCCTTCAAAGTTTTTCTCAAAATAACTTATTGGCATCTATAGTAGATGCATACAAGGTTTCTAAGAATCTTTTAAATATTAGATTAGATGAATTATTTTTCAAATTCGAGTTACACCAACAGACTAATATGAGTCAAACCAAGAGAGGTATTGCCTTAATTGTAAGGAAAATGAAGAAGAACAAGGAGCCAAAGCCCAAGTTCTAACCTAAACTAAAATCCAAAGATGAATCAAATTTAGAAGATGATGAAGAAATTTGCTCCAAACTAGTCAACCAAGTTCGAAAAATTCTCAAGAAAAAGAAAGGGTTCACCAAGAACGAAAGCAAGAAGGTGATCTAATCAAAAGGAAAGTAATTAGATCTGAATTAAACCACAAAGTTCAAGTCAAAAGTAACCTGCAATAAGTGCAATTAGAAAGGATACTACAAGCTAGAGTGTTCAAACATAAAGGAAACAAAAAAGCAAAGAAGAAAAAAGATCCAGAAAGCAATGTGGTCCAAGTCTTCAGAAGAATCAGACGAAAAAAAAAGCAAGCTTCTTGGCACTAATGACAAAAGAGCAAGTAGTTGAGTTTGATTCCTACTTTGATCCTGAATATGAATCCAAGTTTGAATCAAGTCATCATTCCATATCCATTTTAGATAAACCAAATAACAAGGTAGACTCTCTCTTAGTCAGTAAGTTATATTCCATAATTTACAGTTTGATTCAACAATTAGCTAAATAAAATATCTGAGTCAAATCCCTCTAAAATAAAGTAGAAGTCCTTAAGGAGAAGACTAACCTAAGCTCTTCAATTGAATAAGTCCAAAATGGAACTTTAACTCAAGTCCAACAACTTGATAAAGAAAATTCCACTTTGAAAGTTCACGTTAAAGACCTTAAAGGATTATTGGAATAGTTCACTTCAGGCTCCAAGTACCTTGATATGATACGTGGAACTTAAAGGGCCATATATAATCAATTCAGAGTTAGATACAAGGCTAAGACTCTATTCAAATTGTACTTATCATTATTTAATCGAACTACTAGAAACTAAGTCCAAACATGGGTCCCTAAATCAATTTTGAGTAATCAAGTTGGACAAAATTAATATTGAATCTCCAAGAATCAGATTCACTACCTAGATAGATTTTATCGAGGTTATAATTCAAGAGGAGCCAATAGATAAAAAATTTCCTGTTAGATAAAATTGCATACTTGTCTAATTTACTTCTTTCACTTTGTAGGTCTAGTTTATTTTCTAGTTAAGTTAGAATAGCTAGATAAGAAAATAGTTGATTTGATATTTGACAATTTAGAATCAAGATGTGGTATGATGATAGTATGTTAGGGGCGCTCTATCTAAGTGTATCCAAGTTGGGTAAGGAGTACACTATTGAGTGCAATCAGTTGAGAGGAACTAACTGAAACTACCTCACCATATCTTAAATATAAAACTTATTAAAAAGGCTTTGTTTAAATAATTTGTCATTGCTCCTATATCAAAGGAGGTCACTGTACATTACCATAACTTGAAAGTCAATTTTTAAAATATATATTTAACTGACTGACGACTAAACTTAAATCTAATACAAGGTCAAATTACCTTTAAAAATTCAAACTAATTCTAAACAATTAAAATTGAAACTAATCTCAGGATAAGATAATAATAATCTAGAAAATCAAACTTGAATAATTCAAAATCAATTAATCCAAAATTAATAAATAATCAAAATAGATCTGACATGGATAACTCAAATTTAATTAATCTAGGTTAACTAATTCAAAGCCTATTGAATTTAATTAATCGGGATCAAGTTAATCAAAACCCTAATAGAATCTTTGATATATTTATTCAAGATTAAATTAATTTGAATAAATATGATTTAATTAATCTGAAATTAATTATGAATCAAAATAAATATCAAGACAACTCTATACTTGAACATTACACTTAGATATATGTGATTCACAAAAAGAGCTAAAACTAAGTAGACTTGATAATGTGCAATTATAATAAATGATTTTTCAAGATTTTTTTACAAAATATTTAAATAATCTAGTAAGTTGTGAAATTTAGTAAGAAAAAGAAAAAAAATTAAGGGAAAATAGAAATGACTAAGATTAAATTAGACTTGAATAAAATATGAAAAGAAAGAATAATGTAAATATGCATGGAAAACTTATGGTTGATTATGCATACTTAGACAATAAGGACCTAGTTTACTTGCTTAAAGCATTACTAGCCTAAACTGAATTATTACAAGCTTTAACATTCTTGAATTCATTCTTCTTAAATGACAAGTATTGCTCAAATCTATATTATTCCAAGTTTTTTTTTAAATCTTGTTAATCGCTTTAATTTATTTCAAAGATTTGTGAAAATTTATGAAAATTTATTTCCTGTTTAAAAAAGCTTGCTTCTAAACTTAAAATATTTTTTGCAAATCATTCTGTAAAATATTTTTGAAAATCCTTTTTGAAAACTTATGTTTTTTACTTTGAAATATTTTTGAAAACTCTTTTTGAAAGTTCGATTTCCAGCTTCCAAATATTTATGATTTTTTTTACTTAAGAATGGTTGAAAAACTTATTTTCTAAATAGTTTGAAAATTAGCATTTTTGAGTACTTAGAAAAAAAATTATGTACAAATCTTTCGAGTACTTCAAAATTTTTGAAAAATAGCATTTTTGAGTACTTAACAAAATTCTTTTTAAAATATCCTTTGAGTACTTAAAAATCATTCTATGCTATTTGGACTCAAAATTTGTTTTGAAGTGTACCTTTTAATGTTCTCATAAAGATTATTTCCATATACTTATGTAATTATCTTTTGGAAATATTTTTTTACAAATTGCTTTGGTTTTGGGGGTGTCCCTATTGATTTTTGATGTATGTCAAAGGGAGAGACGATATGTTAAAGTTAAAGATTAAAAGTATTTCAAAACCTCAAGTATATTAAATTCAGAGGGAGAATTTAGGTTGAGAGGAAGCTTTTTAAAAAATTAAATTTATTCTTTTCTTAACTTTGAACCAAGTTATCATAATTAAAAGGGGAGAGATTGTTGGTACAGGAAACACTAGATAATCTAACCAAAGTATTGATATTATCAAATATTCAAAGTTAAGTATTATTGTGATATAAAAAAATTGATCAAGTGTGTAGGTAGCTTGACCTGGAAAGACCTAGTAGGTTAAGTTGATTGGATACTAGGCAAGAGAAAAATCTATAGGTCGGTTAGACTGTATACTAGGCAAAAGTCTTAGCAGATGAAGCACATCAGGTGGAAAGTCTAGATGAGTTAGTTGAGCTAATATCAAGAAGGAAGGGTTTGATGGGTCAAGGTCTTAGGGAGGACTGGAGATCAAGTCAGGAAGTTCTAAGGATCAAGTGATAAGATGTTGAGCAAAGAAATCCCAAATAGATTTGGAAGACCAAGGTTTAGCCAACGGTAAGTTAAGGTAAGCTCCTGGAGTAGAGTGGTTCTTCCAAAAGAAAGAATAGGTATGGACACGATCTTTTTGTGAGGACAATCTTAGGTGTCGATTTGACTAAGGGATTCACTCCAAGTTCGAAGTCAAGATTGGACAATCAAGTGACTATCAAACTCATTTATGCTTAAATTATATATTACTGTGGTAACACTTGTTTTGCAAGATCGATTGACCGATTGGATGGAATATCGATAGACTGATTAGCTCGATCAGTAGACCGAATGTTGATGTGTTAGACAGGTCTTTTGGTGTGTTGATGTAGCATTTGATTTGGACTAGCTGAGTCTTAAATTGATGATGTGTCACAAGATAAGGACAACCTCACTAACGTGGAGAAGGGATAAGGTTTGACTTATTGACGTGGCAGAGGGACTGGTCAAGGATAAGGACGTAGCTACTAATGTGGTAGAAAAGCTTCATTAATAAACTAACGTGGCAAAATGGGAGTGGCCAAAGTTAGATAGATAGATCAATTTTGGGGATCGGTAGACCGATCAACTAGATCTAGATTTGGTTTCTATGTCAATCAGTATACCGATTACGTTATCAGTAGACCGATCCAAGCCTATAAAAAGAAGACCTCATGTTGAGGCTCAAACATCAATTCTTCCAAGTGCTACAAGTTTGTCACACTTTGAAACTCCATCACCATGCAAGATCAGTTCTCCAACAACCACACTAAGTTCCAAATCATTGTGTTTGGCAAAATTTTTATTTGTGCTTTTATGTGCTTTATTTGTTAAGGATAGTAAAGTTGTTATCGATCCTTTTTTTATAAAAAAAAAACACAATCTATATTTATCTTTTGAGAAAGAGATCAATAACGGATTGCCCATCAAAAGCATTCAAAGACTACGGGCATTAGACTAACAACACAGACTGTAAACCAAGTAAAAAAAACTTTATTCACCCTCTCCCCCCCCCCGGTGCTATTTTCGTTCCTACATTTATAATTCTGAAAGTGTAAAAAAAAATTCAAAACTGTAAATCATCAAACTGCCAAACTAATTATAAAATTATATTGTGAAACAACAATAATGAATTTTTCAACTCAAATATGATACAACTAAAACTGAAACACAAATATTGTTACATGCAACATGAGAAAAGTTCATAACAACATCAAACTTTTGTTAGGGTCGATTTGTAGCTAGAGGAGGGGTGAATAGCTCGTCGCACTTGTTGTTTTGCTTCCTGATGATGATATGTAGTGGAATAAACACGAAACAAGACTCACAATACTAACAGAAATATTTACTTGGTATCCAACTCAAGAAAAGGTAACTAATCTAAGGATCCATCCCTCATTCACTCATCCACTATAAAAACACTCCTTCTTGGTAACTACCGAAGGCAGAGAAGCCTCATACAAACTCTCACACAGACAATACAAGAAGAAAAAAATACAAGCTAATACACTATCAAATCTTACAAGATTTATAATGAAGAAACTCTAGCTTGCTTCTCCTTCTTGTTTAGAATGCCTCTTGACCTTGGAAGTGCAGCAGCACTTGACTCTAAGACACCTTCAAGAACTGGTGTAAACTTGTGAAAGATGATCGCAAGGAGTGGAGAGAAGAGCTACCGAATCGTTGCAAGGAAGAACGCTTTTGTGCGCTTCCTTTCCAATGGTCATATCCCAATCGATTGGTCAATCGATTGGGGAGGCTTGAAGCAATCAGCTGATTGATTCAGAGCGCCTCTGTGCTTTGCTGGAAAAGGCCTAAATTGATCAACCGATCGATTCAGGCTTCCTCACATGCGCACGAGAAAACCAGCCCCCAATCGATGGCCCGATAAATTGGTGGTGCCCAATCAATCAGCCGATCGATTGGGGACCATTATGTGCTTGCGGCTTCACTTCCCAATCAATCAGCTGATTGATTAGCAAACTTTCACTCGCAGCACACCTCCAATCGATCAGTTGATCGATTGACCTCCTTTTGACTTGCTTAACTTAAGTTCAAGGTTCCCAAACCCAACATCTGGTCAACCATGACCTGTTGGGACTTTTTCACCAAGTGTCCGATCAATCCTTTGACCCACTTGGACTTTTCTCCTTGTGCCAAGTGTTTGGTCAACCTTGACCCACTTGGACTTATCGTCTCGTGCCAAGTGGCTGGTCCTCCATAACCCACTTAGACTTCCTTCCACTAAATGTTCGGTCATCCTTGGCCCATCTGGATTTCCTTATGCCAAGTATCCAGTCACACCTTTAACATACTTGGACTTCCTAACACCAGGTGTCTGATAAACCTTGACCCACCTTGATTTTCACATGCCTGGCTTCACTCATCAGGACTTTTCATCTGCCTAGCTTCACTCACTGGAACTTTCCATCTGCCTAGCTTCACTCACCAGGACTTTCACCTAACTTGACTCACTAGTTCTTTCACCTGGCTTCACTCACTAGGATTTCCCAACTACCAAGCTTCACTCACTAGGTCCTTCACCTAACTTCACTCACCAGGATTTCCCAACTGTCTAACTTCACTCACTAGGTCTTTCACCTGGTTTCACTCACCAAGATTTTCCAACTACCTAGCTTCACTCTTCAGGACTTTCACTTGCCTAACCTCTAGTTAGGACTTTCCGAGTCAAGTATCCGGTCAACTTTGACCTACTTGACTCTTCTTCACATCAAACTGATCATCCCTTAACCAGAAGGGAATTGCATCAATAATATCTCCAATTAGATGATTGCATCTGCAATCTTCATATATTATCAAATATCGAAACCCAAACAATAAGACTCAAGCTTGAGTCAACTCAAGCTTAGTCAACCTGGTCAACCTAACCCAGGGGCTATTGCACCAACAATCTCCTCCTTTTTTATGTTTGACAATACCTTTAAGTTAGGCTAATCCCATAGCCTCAACTTCTCTTCATGCCAAAGTATGAATGAGGGTTTCCTTTATTCTCACCCTTTCCTAGAGGGCAAACTCCCTCTTTAGGTAATTAAGGCCTAATTTAAACCCTACATTCTCCCCCTTTGACACACATCAAAAATTCTCCGCCTGAAGAGTTACACATACGTTGTCCACAACATGTCAATGAAGGTCTCATACCCTTCATTGTATCTAATGCTCACCCTTGAGCATTAAACTACTTCATAATGCTCATCCAAAAGAATTCATCATTCTAACAATGAAGGTCTCATACCCTTCAGTCTATCCAATGCTCACCCTTGAGCATTGATCCACTTCATAATGCTCATCCTAGAGCATCCATAACTTAACAATGAAGATAGCCACTCTCTATTATTTTTCAATGCTCAACCTTAAGCATTAATTCTAACGAAGGTTAACCACCTTTCATGGTGTTTGAAAAATTAATTTTCATGTCCTTAAAGAGTAACTCTCCTTAAATACATGGTCCAAACTTCTGTCATTGCACCAATAATGACTTGGAATCCCTAAACCTTTAGGAAACCCAAAACATAAAGTTTTGAGGTTTAAAAGATTGAATATTGAAACCAACCTCATCCTAAACTTTAATATAGTGGTCATTAACCATTTCTCCTTATTTTCATTATGAAAACTACTCGTATATGTATATAAATATATTACAAGGGGGTAGGAGTGGTTAAAGAGACTAAAAATGACTTAAAATGCTGAAATCAGACTTTTCCAGTCAAAATTAGCATTCTCAATCGATTGGGTTGGGACTCAATCGATTGCCACTTGTTCAATCGATCCACTGATCGATTCTGTGAACTTTTGTTTGTAAAAAATTCCTTTGAATCGATCCATTGATCGATCCAGACATGAATGAATTGATCGGCTGATCGATTGGGGCCCTTCAATCGATCGGCTGATCGATTGGGGCCCTTCAATCGATCGGCTGATCGATTGAAGCTCTGATTTCTTGAAACTAAATTTCAACCCAAATTTAGAAATACCCTAAAAATTCTACAAAATTTGAAAAATCATGAAATTTCTTGTAGATATTATTTAAGGTATATACTATCATGGAAAAATAGTTTTCTAAGAAAATATATCTTATTTTCAAAGATTGACACAAACTTGAAAACTTCAATGTTTTCTTCTAGTTTGTGTCTAACTTTTCAATGATGTTTACTATCAAAAGATAGCTTTCACCAAGGTTTTATAAAGTATATTTAAAATAATTTTCAAAAATAATTTCCAACCATGTTCTTTAGGCTCAATGCACATGACTTCTACATTAGCTTTCCCAATGATTGGAGTACACATAACTATGTATTTTGATAAAATCAAAACTCAAATAGATACACTGAACCAACATCTTGAGTCTTGTTCATCATTCTAATATCTCACTTGTATCTACTGTATACTAAACACATACAAGTCACCTTATAGTCCTTGTGAGATGTAGATTTTGGTTTTGCCCTAACATAGGGAACATGCATATCTATCTAGGCATTTTAATTCATGTACATTCAGCTAGGATATCACTTGTTAGTAAATGTCATTATCCTTAATTATACGGAATTTAAAATGATGCATGATGAGTTTTGGCATACATAAAAAAGAAATTATTTTTAAAATAAAATATACTTTTGCTACATGATGTATGTATAACATGATATGGTATTTTTGTTTATTTTTCATAATAAGCATGAATGCAAAATGTGATGTCATGTCATATGATTAACAAACAATCATGACAATTAGCATAAATAAAATATACCTAGATAATCAATCTAAGCATCTTAAATCCTTAGCTAAACTAAAATTGATCTTAGATTAACCCCATTTTCTCAAGAAAATGTCAAAACCCAACTTGGCATTTCTTTTTCTCTTTCCAACTTGTGCCAATTAAAATTAAGTCCACTTTCTCAAAGTTTAACACATTTTACTCTTCCAAAGAGTAATCAATTAATCCTTTTTCATTTTCAAAGGTTAATGAAAGCCTTGAAAATGCCTCCAAATGTCAACTTTTCTAAGGTTGGGTTAACCACCCTTACCTATTTAGAGTTGACACTCTCTAACTCATCTAGGGTGTAGAAAATATATTCCTAGCAACTTAAAATCTATTGGTGCTCTTTGGATGCTCTAGGTACTCACTAGGGATAACTTCCCTAGCTACCTTCCTAGTGACCTTTCTAGGCTTCTTAGAAGTCTTGGTCGCTTTCTCTAGGTCAACTTTAGGGATAGCCTCCCTTGTGACCTTCTTGGTGACTTTCGTTTACTTCTTAGAAGTCTTAGTTACGTTGGTCTTGACAAAAATACTTCTAGGGATAGCTTCCCTTGTATCTTTGACTTGACCCCTAGACCTAGAGTTGGTTCCATAACTATATGAAACTCTATGATAAAAAGGTGCATCCTTCTTAGCTTTGGATTTGTATCCCAAACCTCTATGGTCATAAGATGAATCTTGTTTATCTAAACTTAAGTTTTGCTCATTTTGACCCTTAAGAACATTTTTCATTTTCTTTAGGGTTTTTTCTAATTTATCAAGCCTTGACCTCAAGGCTTGGCTTTCCAACCTTAAATCCTTAGATTTTTATTTCCCTTGATTCCTATGAGCATTTCTATTTT
Organism: Zingiber officinale; assembly: GCF_018446385.1. Classification (NCBI taxonomy): domain Eukaryota; kingdom Viridiplantae; phylum Streptophyta; class Magnoliopsida; order Zingiberales; family Zingiberaceae; genus Zingiber; species Zingiber officinale. The sequence continues at coordinate 47,126,129 of NC_055996.1, read as the reverse complement.
TAGGCCTATATCTAAAATTCTTAGAGTTATTACCTAACTTGTTATCCATTTTTCTAGCCTTAGATTGAGTGGTTTTAGCATGATAAGCTACATAATTTTTCTTAATTCTATCATACTTCATATTTTCATGATAAATAGTATTTAAATAATATAAACTATTTCTAACATGCCTTTTATCATTACTTAAAGGAATTGACTCAATAAATGATATCTTGAGTTTTCTCTTGAGAGCTCCCCCTTGATTTGAGTTTCCTCCTTTGACTTTAGTTGGTTTCTTCCCCTTTGGGCATTGGCTCCGATAATGCCCTTTTTGATGGAACAAGAAATACACAATGTGTCCCTTGCTCTTGTTTGTCACGGAGCCGGTCTCCTTGGACTTCTCTTTGCCCTTAGGTGCCACTTGGCCTTTCTTCTTGGCCAATTTAGGACACTTACTCTTGTAGTGCCCTTTTTCCTTACACTCAAAGCATATAATGTGACTTTTATTATTTAATATTGAAATAGTTATACCTTCTTTCCTTGTAGGGGTGGTACATGATCCTCTATTTAATTTTCTTAATTTGTGGAGGTGGCACCATCTTCTTCTTCTTCTTCATTTGACCCGGAGGTGGAAGCCTCTTCTTGTTTCGGTGTCAGTGAATGATGTGTTGGAACCCCAAGGTTATTTTTAGGTCTTGTTATGTTCTGATCCCTGTGTCTAAGTGTGTAGGAGCTTAGGAGCACACGAAGTCGAGCGGAAGACGCAGTTAGCGAGAATGACGCCACAGGAGAGAGCTGAAAGGCTCGGTGCGTCTGAGGGACGAGGTGTTGTGGAAGAGTACACCGGTGGATGAGAAGGACACGCGGCGGTCCGAGGAAAGAGAAACCAGGGAGGAAGGTTGCTCAAGGAGAAGGCCGAAATTGGGTTCGGGTGGACCTTATTTCGGTTGGCCGAAATCGCCCAAGAGGAAGACCGAGAGGAAGAGAAAAATAAGCTGAAGCCTTCTTCGGGAAGGCGCCTTCACCGTGCATGGAAGGCGCCTTCAAGCCTTCATGGAAGGCGCCTTCCTTACACATGGAAGGCACCTTCAACTCATCATGGAAGGTGCCTTCCATGGCTATGGAAGGTGCCTTCCATGGCTATGGAAGGTGCCTTCGACCAAGCTGGTTCGAGCCATTGCAGTGAATAAAACTTTATCCACCGGTGCCTCGCTGGAGGCGTCTTCAGCCTGCGGATAAGTTTTTCCAGGGGCTATAAAAAGACCCCTGGACCTAGGAAAGATATATCAACTTGAGTATTCATTTCCTAGCAATAGTCTGAACTGTTAGTGTGTGTAAGAGACTTCTTCGCCTTCACCAAAGGAGATTCTTAGTGAGCTTTCATTTGCCTTGGATTAACAACTACCCCAGTTGTAACCAAGTAAATTCTAAGTCTCTTTCTTTTAGTTTTGTATTATTTATTTTTATGCTATTGCTACTAATCTAAGTTGAAAGTCAAGAAAGGTGTTTTGTTTTAGTGTTTCAGGCAACTCAACCCTCTCCAACTAGCCTACCCGGTCCTGCATGATGCTCCCCCTCAATCCTAGAGGTGGAAACCCCTTCATCTTCATCCTCTTGTCCATTAAACAAAGAGTATGCTCTCTCTTTACCCTTTCCATTGTACTTCCTTGAGGATGAAGCTTCTTGGACTTCCTCTTCTTGAGTTGAGCACCTCTCAACTTTGGAGTCCTCTTCCTCTTGGTCTTGTTCCAATGAGTCGCCCTCTTTGGATTTCCCTTGGTTTGGTGCAGTGGAGGGGGCCTCATGAATTTTAGCCAATTTGCTCCATAGCTCCTTGGTATCTTCATATTCTCCCACTTGCTTCAAGTTGTTGCTAGGCAATAGATTGACCAATAGCTTTGTCACTTTACCATTGGCCTCACATCTTTGGATTTATTCTTGCTGAGAATTTTGCCTTTGCCATTTGTTAGAGTTTCAAATCCTTCCATAAGAGCAAACCACTCTATCTCTATTAAAAGAAGTTTTCGATTCTTGATTTCCAATAATCAAAGCTTGTCGATGTGTATGGTGCAGGCACCCTTGTGTCATATCCAAATCCATCTTAAAATTCCATTTGAAGTAGAGCTCCTTTGAAGCCTTAGACTTTATTGAACTTGCTTCAACTTCTTCTAGTAATGTTATAAAGGTTGACGAATATATGAACTCTAGCAACAAAGTAACAATATATATATCATAAATTCTAAATCATAGACAACTTTGAACCTCATCTAGTATCGTAAACCATAAAGTAATGTAAAACACTAAGAGCTTGTCAATGTTATAGTCTAGAGTCTTAAACCCTTTGACAAACATCAAACTCTAAACCTGTCCTAAATTACAAACATACCTTTGACACACAAATAGATAAGACGATAACCCTCGTCCCCAGAGCCCCGTCAGCGGATCCTACGGTCAACACGAAGGAGGTAAATCACAGTAACTGTTGAGGCAAGTGGATGGCGGGGCCGAATATTTCCACCATATGATATAAGAGTATTATTTCTCGCCAGCCTTATGAATCGAATCCACGACCTGGTGTTGGTACTGTCAACCCACTTATCACAACAGCTGAATCCGTGGAGGCAACACACAAATGGATAAGGAGACGACAAGTGGCGGAGTTGATCGGCAAAGACGACCTAGCAAGCAAAAGTGGAGTCCTAAACCTTAACGAACACCAAACTGTAAACCCATCCTAAAATGCAAATATACTTTCGACGAGCAAGTAGCTAGGAAGAGGGTAGGTGGAGGAGTTGATCGGCGAAGATGGGGAGTGAGGGGAAAGGGATAGAATTTGAAGCAACGGATAATTCGGAATGGTAGGTCTAGTTTTGCCTAAACTAAATAGTCGATTCTAACTCACCATGTCGATTTAAGATTAATACTTTAAATTGAATTGCCAAAACTTAAATCGGCTTGATAAAGAATAACATTATTATTTCACAAGGGGTTGATGGGGAGGGGAGGCGGCAAAGGATAGCATTTTTGCACTCTTTGTTTTTTTAAACTCATCACGGGTCTTGTTTGACGAAATTCCTTACGGATCAATGTGTTGAGTCATCATTGGCTTTCCAACAAATGGGCCATCATGATTTGTACTTTGGCACAGTAGATTACATTGGAAGACCGTTTCCTCCAATTGCCTGCGTCTCGTAACCCCATTCTCTTTTCTTTTCCCCCACTCTGCCACCACTCAGCATACTTTTCCCCTTCAACAAGTGCACATCAAAAGCTCACCTCTGCGATTTTACATAAAGAAAAAAAAATAAATTTAAAAAAGAAGGGAATAAGTTTTACATATTAGAAAAAGGAAAAAGTGCATGGTCTTTCAAGTTTCTTGAGAGAAAAAGGGAGAGCAGCTCATTTGCTTGCCCTATTAATAACCCCTCTCTTCCTTCTCCGTTTCAATACCCCTGCTCTCACCTCTGTTCATGTGGATATCCATGGTGATGATGGATGCGGACCAAGTAACGAGTATTAAGCTGTTCGGAGCAGTGATCTTGAAGCAACCCAACGAGGAGAAAGAGGAGGAGGCAGCGGCGCCGCCGCCCAGGGATGTGCAGGACGAAATGGCGGCGGCAAGGGAGGCCGCGGCGGCCGTGGCTCTTCCCTGCCCGCGGTGCAAGAGCAAGGAGACCAAGTTCTGCTACTTCAACAACTATAACGTCAACCAGCCGCGGCACTTTTGCAAGGCGTGCCACCGCTACTGGACCGCCGGCGGCACGCTGCGCAACGTACCGGTCGGCGCCGGCCGCCGGAGGGGGAGGCGCGCGCCGGACCACCCCGCCTCCTCGGCGTGTGTATTGCAGTACCCGGCACCGCCGTACGTGGTGTCTAGGTGGCTGCTGCGGCCGGAGTCGCCGGCGAGGGAGGGGTGCGGCGGACCTTTCAACGGTGGTGGCCTTTGTTGACTCACGTGCGTACGGTGGCGGCAGGCTTGCTGTGTTTATCAATTAGATGCCGCTTTTAATATATATATATATATATATATATTTTTTTTTTTTCCTTTTGTAATTTTGGTAATTTTACCGTGGTGTTCAGATTTCAGTGATATAAACCGTGGTTGGTTGCTTTTTTTTTTATTTCAAAAACAAATAATGCTAAAATTGAAAATTTCTTTTAGTGTCATATTTTATATATTTATTTATTTTAGTTTCACACGGTTTTAAAAGAAAAAAGATTTAAAACGAATGATTAATCAGATCTTAGGTGATCCATCAGTTCTATAAAAAGTTTTTTTTTTTTATCGATCCTCTGTATAAATCAAGGAAGTATATACAGAGGTTTATCTTGATAACTAGTATTCTCAGATTAATTATCTATTAAGAAATTTTTTTTTAATAATACATCATAACTGAAAGAATTAAAATGAATACAGTCTATTTCAATGGATTAATTAAAAAATCTTAATAACGACGAATGAGTAGGTTAATATTAATGTGCATGACTAATTTAGTTACTTACCCGGAGATAATATAGAAGTGTCATATGAATAAAGGACCCTGGAGCATCCTTGGCGCCCCATCTTTTTAGCACCCTCAACTCCTTGGCATCCCATCTCCATGGCGTCTCGACTCCGAGGTGCTCTTGTCTTCAAGGTGTCCTCATTTCCTTGACACCCTCGACTCCATGTCGCCCCGTCTCCTTGGCGCCCTCGACTTACACTCCGAATAGGAGGTGCCCTCGTCTCCTTGTCACCCTGATTCCAAGGTGCCCTGAAACGTCCACTACAAAAAATATCATTATTACCGACTGAATTTTCCGTCGGTATTCCGTCGGTATATGACATTACCGACGGAATACCGACGGAATTTATGATATCTGAAGTATTTTGGTCGGCATTCACTTTACCGACGGAAAAGTAAATCCGTCGGTCGTTACCGACGGAATTATCTATTCAGTCGGTATATTACCGACTGACTTTCTTGCCCGTCGGTAAAAAGTCAAACGGCGCTAAACGGAACTTACCGACGGAATCTTTTATTCCGTCGGGGATTACCGACGGAATTATAGTTTCCGTCGGCAAATTCCCGACGGAATTACGGATTCCGTCGGCAAACACCGACGGAATAAAAGCTTCCGTCGGTAAACCCCGACGGAATACTTGTTTCCGTCGGTGTTTTCCGACGGAATTACGGATTCCGTCGGGGTGTACCGACGGAATTATAGTTTCCGTCGGTAATATATCGAAAAAACCACTGTACTTTTCGATAATATACCGACGGAATTTTAGTTTCCGTCGGTAAAAACCTGGAAAAATTTTGAAATCCTGCCCCTGTTTTGCTAGTTTCCCATATACAAATTTAATACAAATACAAACCATCACAGGCGATGGTATCACAAACACAATCCACACAATATATTCACAACATACAACAACAAGATCACAATATAAATCAATCCACAATCTCCAAAATACAACACACAACAAATATATAAACATAACTGAACGACAAATAGAAAATCTCCAAACTATAATAAAATCTAAGTATCAAGTTCTCACAATCAAAAATATCTAAAAATATACAAGTGAACAACAAATACAAAATATCCAAAATACATACCATGATACATCACTTATATATATATCCGAATATAATCCTGTAAAAGTCAAATACAATAGATTATGATTAGAATAAATCGATGCAAATATAATATAACTCAAACATTGTTATATATAACTAATTTTACTTGTAAAAAAAAATACCTGGATTATATTTTGGATAACCAATATTAGTGGTGATGGTGAATGTATCAGTATGAACTCCTGAAAAATGTAAAACACTTTAAGATAAACCTCTAATAATATCTCGATACAATAAATATATTTGACTTAATGAATTTCTAAAAAAATCTAAAAAAAATCAAGTTATAGTTAAACATACCTCAACAAAATCTAATCATCAACAGGGCCTGGGTCTGATGGGTCTGGGGTCTCCTCTGACTGGGGTTGCTGTGATGGGTCCCATCGTGCAATGATTGCTTGCATCTGGGCCAATGCCTGCTCCTGTGCAGCCCACTTCTTCTCCCACTTCTGATCCATGGTAGTCATCTGAGTCTTCAAGTCTTGGTTTTCTTTTCTTAATGACTCCACCTCAGAAGAAGAAGAAGAGGAACTCGCACGGCCCCTAGGAGTCCTCAAGCGATCAAATACCACCTTGGCCTGGGAACCAAGGCCGTAGAGGGAGGAGTTCTTTGTCCTTCCACCCACAACATCATAATAAATTTCATTTATTTCCTGGGTGGATAGATCCTGTGACTCCCCTCCCTCTACTGGTGGCTGAGATGCCTGAGCAACCCTGCTTGTCATTTCATCCTGTGTAGAAAAAATATACAATTTATATATTATACACAATTATTAAAGCTAATTAATCATTATTAAAGATTAAATATAAATTGCAAGTTAATAATTCAAACCCCAATGTTCTTTGATCGATCATCAATATATGTGCCATCCTTTCTCTGGTGAGTTTTGAGAAAGATCTCCAAGCAAGTGGGTTGTCTTTCTAAAGAACGCTCCTGCATGTACAAATAAATTTGACTAAAATTATACAAGTTCATTAATAAATAAAAATTTAATTTATATAACTTTAAATTAAAATTACCAGATCCATAGCGTGCTCAACAATGGATCGAGATCCTGATGTATGCCGAGCATATCCGGTACTCGGGCCACCTGGCTCTGTATTCCTATTCGCTCGAGCTTTTAGAGCCTTTGTTTGCCATCTTTCTGCAGACCAAGTGGCCGTCCATGCACTCCAAATCTCGTCGGATACATAAGCAGGTCGTGTGCCATCCTTTCTCACATAGTATAATAGGTCTTTGTACAACTTGGCACAATAAATATTCCAAGTTTTTGCAAATTCTACCTCGTGCCCCTCCTCCCATGTATATTTTTTCTGCAATTTAAAAATAAAATTTTAGAATATTAAAGGATAAATATAATGTACACATTCAATTTACTTACCACAAATTCTTGATAATAGAAATCCTTAGTTCTAGCTTCTACGTGTCTCGATGTATTCCCGGATATGCAGACTCTTTCCTTAAATTTCCGTGTGATATATGTGGATACTGATGGTCATCGGAGTAAACCTACATATAAGCGATATTAAGACATAAGATATATGTTATAAATAAAGAACTTGAATTACTAATAAAAAAAATACTTACGACTCTCCAACAACCCTAAGTACGGTGGATCCACGGAGTGGTGCTGGAAGATCTGCCATGATACCTTATATCTACAAAAACATATTACAACACATCATAATAAGTCTTTAATAACATGATATATAAGCAACAAAACATGATTAAAGCATAACTTACTAGATGAATAATAATGCTAAAATTTAATCAATCCTAGACTCTGGAAGCATTTCTACTCAACATTAACAGTTTGTAAGTCATCGTCGCTAGATTCTGTTAGTTCAACAAAATCCTCACTGCTGGATTTCTCTCCATCATCTATCTCCTCGTCAGTGGCATTACCATCTACAAGTAATTGTGATGTAGATTGGATTTGTGAATCAACCGAAGTCTCTCTACTTCGTCATTCTGAAATGCATCATGGTTTTGAGCAGCAATAGTGTTCGACATTTCTATGGTAAAACGAGACTTCAATCGACAAACAGACAACCATTCACTAGCTCTTCTTCTCTTCGTAGGATATTCAAGATAAACCACCTGACCCGCTTGTATTGCAAAAATGAAAGGTTCAAACTTATTGAACCTTCTGTTTGCATTAACCTCTACTAAATTATAATTTGGATGTATTCTGGTACCTGTTCTTGGGGTTGGATCATACCATGAACATTTGAACAACACACACCTTTTTATCGGTAATGTAGGATACTCAACCTCTATAATTTCCTCAAGTCTACCATAGTAATCAAACTCAGTGTTATTGGTGTCGATAGATCCTTTAACGCAGACACCAGAATTAAAAGTTAATCTCTGCGAATCTCGTTGTCTCACATGGAATTTGAGACCATTAACATAGTAACCTGAATAGTCCATTATTTGGCGGATGGGTCCTGATGCAAGATTCAATATTCTATCGTCTTGTACATTAGATATTCTTCTGTCTTTCACCTATCAAAATAGTAATAAGAAAAATTAGGACCGAATTTATTTTAATAAAGAATTATGAAAATTTCTCTAACTCACATATATTTGAAACCATAATGCAAATTCGGTCTCTAACTTTTCAGCAACCTCACTTGCAGTCATTGATGGATTTTGAAGATGTAATTGTTGCTCATACAAGCTTTGAAAAAAGGTAATTATAAGAAAATTAGGATATCAAGCAATTAACTACAACGAAATAAAAGCTTGATTAGAGAAGTTAACTTACTTTATGTATGGTTTGACCTCATCACAGTTTAAGAGTATGTATGTTCTTGCAGCATGGTATTCTTGTTGAGTTAACCATCTAGAAACAGATGCACCCATTGGTTTACCAGAAAATTTGAAAATAGAAAGCATCGATGGATCTATATTCTGAGTATCATCAGAATTTCTAGGACATTTGCGGTGTCTGGTTTTAACATTATCAGCAAAATAATAAGAGCAGAAAGAAGATGCTTCCTCCACCAGATAAGCATTACATATTGACCCTTCAACTCTTGCTTTATTACGAACATTATTTTTTAATTTTCTAAAACCTTTCAAATGGGTACATCCATCCATATTGCAGAGGACCAGCTATTCGTGCCTCATATGGTAAATGTACCGGTAGAGATGTTGAATCAAAAAACTAGGTGGAAATATGCGCTCCAACTTACAAAGTATAAGAGGAATGTCAGTCTCTAGTGGAATCATATCGACCGTTATAATACACCTCGTTGTCAAATCTCTGAAAAAAAGACTCAACTCTGTAAGTGCTTGCCAAACATTATTGGGAAGTAAATCATGAAAAGCTATTGGAATAAGTCTTTGCATGAACACATGACAGTCATGACTCTTCATTCCAAACATCTTTAATTTGTTCATGTCAACGCATCGAGCCATATTCGAAGCATATCCATCTGGAAATTTGATTTCTTTTAACCAACTACATAAAGCTTGTTTACCATCTTTGTCCAATGTATAACAAGCTTTTGGAAACTTATTGGTTGTTTCATTCTGATGCAACTCTGGTCTGTTGACTAGTTCTTTTAATTCTTCACGTGATTTTGCAGTGTCCTTAGTTCTTCCAGGTACATTCATCACAGTGTTGAAGATATTATCAAAGAAATTTTTCTCAACATGCATCACATCTATATTGTGTCGAATGAGTAGATACTTCCAATAAGGCAACTCCCAGAATATGCTCCTTTTCTTCCAACCACACTTGCACATCCTCACAAGATACTTATTTATCTCATCAGAATTAGGCTGAGATAGTGGGAGGAATCTATAACTATCTATTTGTTCAATGATTTCTTCACCTGAAGTATGGACTGCTGGGGGAGGTTTTCTTACTACAACATTCTTTAGAAAATTTTTCTTATTTCGCCTAAAAGGGTGATCCAGTGGTAGAAATTTACGATGATTATCAAACCAAGATACCTTCCCACTGCAAGGCAATGAAAATGCATCGGACTCTGTCATGCAATGTGGGCATGCTAATTTACCAGCCGTGCTCCATCCCGACAACATTGAGTATGCTGGAAAATCACTGATCGTCCATAATAAGGCCGCATGCAATGTAAAATTAGTTTTACTTGCAATATCATAAGTAACCGACCCTTCATTCCATAATTCATTAAGCTCGGCAATTAGAGGTTGCAAGAAAACATCTATCTTATCTTTTGGATTGGTTGGACCAGGAATAAGCACGGTAAGAAACATAAATTCATCTTTCATGCACATCCATGGTGGTAAATTGTACGGTGTTAATATAACTGGCCAAGATGAATATTGTTGTCCCGACTGACCAAATGGTTGAAATCCATCTGCAGAAAGTCCCAATCTCACATTTCGTGGTTCCATTGCAAAGGAGGGAAAGACAGTATCAAGATGTTTCCATGCAGGAGAATCACAAGGATGACACATTATACCTCCTTCATGCTCATGCTCATGCTCATGATGCCACAACATGTGGTTAGCTGTAGCTGCAGATGCATACAAGCGTTGAAGTCTAGCAGTTAACGGAAAATAATACATCACTTTCCAAGCAATATTTTTCTTCTTCTTCCCTGGTATGCGATTACGATGCTTAAAACGAGGGTGAGTACAGATTTTACATTCATTCAAATCACTGTCTTCATTCCAAAATATCATGCAGTTGTTTATACAACAATCAATTTTCTCTACAGGCAAACCTAAACCTCTGATCAATTTCTTTGTTTCATAGAAGCTATCAGTCATTATGTTATCAGTAGGGAGCAACTCTGACATCAATTGACAAATGTCATCGTAACATCTTTCTGAGAAATGATGTTCTGCTTTCATATTCAATAACCTTGCTGTAGCTGATAGTTGTGAATGACCAGAAGGAATGCCTTCCCACACTTCTCTTTCACTAGCCTTTAACATTTCATATAGTTGCTGATATTCAGGGGTTGGTATTTCATCTATATTCGAATAATCAACTGCATTCATCGCATCTTGAACCATTGATTGCATTGAAATATCAATATTATTTGATGCTTCAGGAGCTGTAACAGTAGTCCCAGAATACGAACCACCAGATGACCCAATTGGTTCATATATATAAGGTTCTCCGTGGCAATACCAATTGTAGTAATTTGGCACAAATCCATTTCTACATATGTGCATTTTTACGGTATCTTCATCACGAAATGCTCTATTTTGACATTTTTTATGATTGCATGGACACCGTAACTCAGAACCATTCATACATTCTGGATGACTTTTAGCAAAAATCACAAACTGTTCAACTTCAGCAATAAAATCATCTCTGATAAAACCATTGTCTAATCGATTGTACATCCAAGCTTTGTTCATATACATTGGTATAACCTAAAGAGAATATAAATTTAAACATTATTAAACTTGTTGTATCACTTGAAATAAGTTTAAATAAAGAATTATGTGCACAATTTCATCTCACGATCATCATATCATATTACCATAAATCACCTCTACACTAGAACAATTAAATGAAACTATTATAAACATGTTGTTCCTTATAACATTATCAAATGAAATAATCATACATATATGAGAAGCATCGATCAAACTATATTTTATGCCAGTACAATAGCGAAATTGATCAAAATATGTCACGACACTTAAATTTTCTAGGGTTTACATTGTGCTCAGCTACGAACAGTAACAAAGCATCGCTACAATTGCAAGCAGGCTGCTGGCCGCGAGCAGCGAGTCGTGAGCAGGCCGCCAGCCGCGAGCATTGAGGCGCGAGCAGCCCGCTGGCCGCCGGCCGCGAGCAGGCCGCTGGCCGCCGGCCGCGAGCAGGCCGCTGGCCGCCGGCCTCGAGCAGCACACTGGCCGCCGGCCTCGAGCAGCCCAGGAACCCCCGAGCAGGCCGGCGGCCGCGAGCAGCCCGCCGGCCGCAAGGACCCTGCCGGCCTCGAGCAGGCCGCCGGCCGCAAGCACTTTGCCAGCCGTGAACAGGCCGCCGGCAGCGATCCGCGAGCAGGGCGCGGCTGCCGGCCGTGTGAAAACGCAAACGAGAGAGGAGAATAGAAGAGCATACCTGAGAGATCGCCGGAACGGTGTGAACGGGAGGAAAGGGCGCCGAGATCGCTGGAGAGAGCCGCCGGAAATCGCCGCCGCTGAGGAAAGAAAGAGGTCGCGCGAAGAGGAAAGGGGCAATCTGTGCCCTAAAACGTGATTTACCGACGGAAATATAGTTCCGTCGGTAATCACCGACGGAATAATACTTCAGTCGGTAATCACCGACGGAATGGTTAATTCCGTCGGTGATTTCGGCTAGTTATCGGGTAAGGTTTAGCGAATGCAAAGAAAACGGGTACGGGGCAGAAACTTACCGACGGAATATGATTTCCGTCGGTATAATAAAACCCTAAACCCGATAATTACCGACTGAATATAATTCCGTCGGTAATGTTTACGCCCGCACCCGCCTATTTACCGACGGAATAAGAAGTCCGTCGGGAATACACAAAATCCTAACGGCGATATTATGGACTCCCCGACGGAATAGTATTCCGTCGGTAATTACTGACGGAAATATTAATTCCGTCGGTAATTACCGACGGGAATATTAATTCCGTCGGTAATTACCGACGGAAGTTTAATTCCGTCGGTAATTACCGACCAATATAAATCCCGTCGGTACGTACCGACAGAGGTATTTTCAGTCGGTATACGCCGACGGAGTTAAGATTCCGTCGGTACTCCCGTCGTTAAACTCATGCATTTTTGTAGTGGCCCCTCGGACGTCCCGAATTACAATTGCACATAACATACTCTTGATTTAACTAAGATACATAAATAGTTTTTAAAATGAGCAACATTAGGTACTGGACATATAGTTCTAGAATTTATTCCTCAAGGGAAACATTTAACTAATGCAAAAACTAAACTAAAAGGTCTTCGAGTTGTACTACCATTGTCTTGAGCTTGCTCACTTGTCAATGTCTCTTGCCTCATTCGTCTCATTATCTGAAACAGTTAAAATATGTGAGTCGAGAGACTTAGTACATTCAAATCATATTATGCATTAATTAATTCCTATATCCATGTATCCTAATGGGAAACATACCTAACTAAATCTTTATTCATATTAAAGTACTTTCCTTGCATAGGCATACTAAAGCATGAATGTAAATGCACTGCATGCAAAGACATACACATGAGCATGAACATAAGAGTATAGACATGAGCATAAACATATATAGGCATAAACATAAACATACATGAATATAAATATGAATGTGAGCATAAGAGCATAGACATGAGCATGAACATACATAACATAAACATACATGAACATAAACGTGAACGTGGGCATAAGAGCATATGCTGTTGGTATCCCAATGTTATTTTGATGTGATCAAATAAATTAAGTTATGTGTTGTATTTAACCTTATGTCTAAGTGTACAGGGACTTAGGAGCATAGGGCGCTGAGCAAAAGGCGCAACTAGCAAGAAGGACGACACGGGAGAGAGCCGACGGGCTCGGTGCATCGGAGGGACGAGGAGCTGCAGAAGAGTACGCGGGCGGACGAGGAGACGCACGGCGTTTCCAAGGGACGAGAAGCCAAGAGCGGAAGCTTGCTCGAGAAGACCAGAAATTGGATTCGGGTGAGCCATATTCTGGATGGTCGAGATCACCCAAGCAAGAGGAACCGGAGCGGAAGACCCGAATCGAGGCGAGCGAAATTGGAGCGGAAGGCTCGGACTGAAAAAGTCAACATGGTTGACTTTCCAAGTTCGGGCACCTAGAACCGAAGTTTATCCAGATCACGTTTGACCGTGATCCATTGCGAAGAGGATAAAATTTTATCTCCCTCTAGGCGACTGGAACCCTTCCAAGCTCCCTGAGCAAGGCTATATAAGCAGCCTTGCTCCTAAAGCTTTTCAACAACAAGAAATTGTGAAACAACACTTATACACATCCACTGTTCTGTTTTACCTTCCTATTTCTGTGCTTTCATTGTTGTAAAGAGGCTTCTCCACCTGAAGAAAATTCTTAGTGCGCTTTAACTTCATTGGATTAACAATTTCCCCAGTTATAACTAAGTAAAACTTCGGTGCCTCTGTCTTTTAGTTTCCTTATTCTTTTTTATGCAAGTATTTATTTTATTTTAAGTTATAATCCGAGAAAGGTTTTTTGTTTTGATTTATGCAGGGGCTATTCACCCCCTTCTAGCCGGCTACCAAGGGTCCTAACAAGTGGTATTAAAGCCAAGACACTTCAGGAGGACTAACCATTGATCAAAGCACGGAATCAATGGCCGGACCGAGCATATACCCACCGAAGTTCGAGGGGGAGTTTGCGAGTTAGAAAAAGACAATGCAGGTATTCTTTAAAACCAATTTTGAATTGTTTTTAATAATAAAGTTCGATTTTATAGCACCCGAAGGTAAGGAAGAATACTAGTGGACGAAGAAGGAGCAGACCGACTATGTGGCAAACGATAAAGTAGAGTTCCATCTGCTGAGCGCCCTACCGCCACAAGAAGTTAACCGGATCGACCCCTACAACTCAGCAAAGGAGCTTTAAGAGAAGTTTCTTGAGCTACACGAAGGGACATCCAAAGCCAAGCTCGTGAGATGGGACTTACTTCGCAACCATCTCACCAACCTTCGATTTGAAGAAGATGAAACCATTACACACCTTCACTCGAGGATTAAGGAGCTCATCGCCTGACTTTCGAATCTTGGAGAAAAGGTAAGCAACTGAGATTCGCTAAGGTACGCTCTTAATGCATTCCTTAGAAATACGAAATGAGCATCATTAGTAGATGCCTACTATATCTCTAAGGATTTAAAATCTGTTACCTTAGAAGAGTTATTTTCAACTTTTGAAGTTCATAAATCACGATGTGCAGGTTCAAAGAAGCCGAAGCACAACATTGCCCTCAAGGCAAAGATGGATGAAATAGATTCAGAATCATCTTTCGACGATGAGAAAACGACGATGATGGTAAATCAATTTAAAAAGTTATTTAAATCTAGAAAAACTAATCATTTGTAGGGTAGAAAAAGAAGAAAAATCATATGCTACCACTACAATGAAGAAGGGCACGTTAAAGACAACTATCCTAAATTGAAGAACAAGGACAAAGGCAAGAACAAGAAGCTCATTCAAATGAACAAACACAAAAACCTGAAGGTGACTTGGGACGAAATGTCGTCCGAATCAGAGATTGAGACTTTCTCTGGACTCGCGTCAAGATGACGAAAATGAAGCAAGCTCGTCCGAAATGAATATTGAGAGCATTGACGAAGGGGAGCGACATTGGAAGAAAGCATCACTTCAGGGGGAGCCACGAATAACGGGATCGACAAGGTAAGTCAGGTGTGATCTCTTCCTCCTGATAAGTCTTTTAAGTTTATAACAAAGAATTGTTGTGAGCTAGAAAAAGAAATTAAAAAAATTAAAATTAATTCTAGCAAAATCTTATCCATTAGAAGAATTTGATAAAATAAAATTGGGAAATAATAATTTACAAAATGAAATAAAGAACTTGAAAAATCTTGTATGCTTGAATATTAGAACCTAAAATTATAATAGACTAAGCTGACATCTTAGATTTCATAAGGGACAAATTAAGAAAATTTCTCAAGAAAATATTCCTAAGAGATTTTTAATTAACCCAATTGGTTGGAACCTATATTAGGTTTCAAAGTCTTGTCTAAATTAAACTTTAATTAGACTTAACGCTTTCAGTGAGAAAATTAAATGTTTGAAAGTGGTTGTTGCTCCAATAATCAAGAAGGCATAGTGTCTCGCCACAGCATGTAAGCCAATTAATTAAATAAAATGTTTAATTGACTAACTAATAAAGTATTTAATTGTAATTAAATAATACTTTAAATAGTCATTCAAATTTTTTTGGTCTTTTTAACTTAGAATTTTTTTTAAAAAAGGGACTTAAAGTTTTTTTAAAATTATTTCTACAAAATTAGTTTTTACAAACTTAGGAAATTATTGATATTTTTTATATCAATTTTTTTTTACTTAGAAAATTTTTCTAAAATTATTTTAAATTTTATCAAAATAATTTTCAAAAGTTTCAGAGTTTTTCAAAAAACTTGATAAGTTTTTCAAAATATTAAAAATCAGTTTTTTTTTAAGTAAAAACTTTCTTATTTTTTTGAAAAATTTAACCATTAGATATTTTTTGGTACCTCATTTTTTATGTGATCAAAGGGAGAGAAGGGAAGATTAAGTCTAGGGGGAGGTAGTTTAACCTTTTTAAATTTTTATACTTTAATTACAAATTTATTGCTTTGACTTTATATTAGTTTACCCTAACTTAACTTGAGTTGCTCACATCAAAAAGGGGGAGACTGCATTGATATTTTTTATATCAATTTTTTTTTACTTAGAAAATTTTTCTAAAATTATTTTAAATGTTATCAAAATAATTTTCAAAAGTTTCAGAGTTTTTCAAAAAACTTGATAAGTTTTTCAAAATGTTGAAAATCAGTTTTTTTTTAAGTAAAAACTTTCTTATTTTTTTGAAAAATTTAACCCTTAGATTTTTTTTGGTACCCCATTTTTTATGTGATCAAAGGGAGAGAAGGGAAGATTAAGTCTAGGGGGAGGTAGTTTAACCTTTTTAAATTTTTATACTTTAATTGTAAATTTATTGCTTTTACTTTATATTAGTTTACCTTAACTTAACTTGAGTTGCTCACATCAAAAAGGGGGAGATTGTTGGTACCCCAAGGTTATTTTAATGTGATCAAACAATTTTTTTGTCAAAAATTGATTCAGATTCGGATACTACGGATGTTGATCAAGGAGATGAATTTGTTTCATTGTTAGAGGATATCGTAGATATAGAAGTAGATGTTAGTTCAGGTATATGCGTAGGGGATTGCTTAGGAGAAGCATTACCCCTAGAATCGCCCAGAGAAGAAGAATTATGTGTAGGGGATTGCTTAGGAGAAGCTCTACCCCTAGGATCGCTCTCTGTTGACCAGACACAGGATGAGTTGAAGCCGTTACCTCAATATTTGAAGTATGCCTATTTAGGAGAAATCAACAGCTACCTGTCATTATAGCTCATAATTTGAAACCATATCAGGAGGAAAGATTGTTAAAGATTCTAAGACAGCATAGGAAAGCCATTGGATAGACTCTGGCAGATATTCCTGGGATCAGTCCTTCTATTTGCATGTACAAGATTTATTTGGAGGAGGATGTGAAGCTAGTGAGATAGCCACAAAGATGACTGAACCCTTTGATCTTGGATGTGATAAAGAAGGAGATGACTAGACTATTACAGGCAGGCATTATTTATCCGATTTCTGACAGTAAATGGGTAAGTCCTATCCATGTGGTTCCGAAGAAGTCAGGGGTGACAGTGGTAGCTAATGAGGAGAATGAATTGGTGCCCACGAGAGTGAAGAATTCTTGGAGAGTATGTGTGGACTACAGGAAGCTAAACCAAGCAAGTCGGAAGGACCATTATCCTTTGTCTTTCATTGATTAGATGTTAGAGCGGCTAGCAAGCAAGTCACATTATTGCTTCCTCGACGGTTACACTGGTTATTTTCAGATTTGTATCGACCCAGAGGACCAGGAGAAGACTACCTTCACTTGCCCTTTTGGTACATTCGCATATCGTCAGATGCCATTCGGACTATGCAACGCTCCAGGTACTTTTCAGCGATGCATGGTGAGTATTTTTGGGGATTGATTAGAGCATTGCATGGAAGTATTCATGGATGATTTTTCTATTTATGGCTCATCTTTTGATGCATGTTTGGAAAATTTATCTCGAGTTTTGAGTAGATGCATTGACACGGATTTGGTTATAAATTTTGGAAAGTGTCACTTTCCAGTAGAGCATGGCATTGTTTTAGGTCATATAGTCTCTAGGAAGGACATTGAAGTAGATCCTGCTAAAGTTAGTGCTATATCTTCTTTATCTTACCTCGCATGCGTGCGGGATGTTCAAGCTTTTCTTGGCCATGCAGGATTCTACAGGAGATTTATTAGGGACTTCAGTAAGATTGCTCTGCCCTTATCTCAGTTGCTTCAGAAGGATGTTACATTTCATTTTGATCAGAGGTGTAGAGAGGCTTTTGACAGATTGAAGGAGGCTCTTACTTCAACACCTATTATTAGACCCCCAGACTGGTCCTTACCTTTTGAGTTGATGTGAGATGCTTCAGATTATGCAGTGGGAGCTGTACTTGCACAGAGAGTGGATGGAGCTCCACATGTTATTTGCTACGCTTCCAAGACCTTAGATTCAGCTCAAGCAAACTACACCACGAAAGAAAAAGAGCTTCTTTCTATTGTTTTTTCTTTAGATAAGTTCAGACCATATTTACTTTGTTCTCATGTGGTTGTGTTTTCTGATCATGCAGCTTTGAAATATCTCCTCAAGAAGCTTGATGGAAAGCCTAGGTTAATCAGATGGATGCTTCTATTTCAAGAATTCGACATAGAGATACGTGATAGGAGCGGGAAGGAGAATTTGGTTGCAGATCACTTTAGCAGGATTGAAGGAGACTTGGATCATTCAGTTATTGATGATGATTTCATAGATGAGTAGCTTTTACAACTGCATGGTGAGTCACCATGGTATGCGGATCTAGTTAATTTCTTGGTAGCACATGTTTATCCCAAACAATTTTCAAAAGCTCAAAAAGATAAATTAAAAAGCGATTCAAAATTTTATGTTTGGGATGATCCTTATCTATGGAAATTTTGTAGTGGTCAGATCATTAGGAGATGCATATTTAATTATGAGTTTCAGTCTGTACTTACTTTTTGTCATTCTTTTATGTGTGGGGGACATTTTGGACCGCAAAGAACTGCTAGAAAAGTTTTAGAATATGTTTTGTACTGGCCTACCCTTTTTCGTGATGCTTATGCTTTTTATAGATCATGTGATAGGTGTCAACGAACTGGGAACATAGGACTTAGAAATGAAATTACCTCAACAATTCATTTTATTTTGTGAGGTTTTTGATGTTTGGGGTATTGACTTTATGGGTTCATTTCCTGCCTCTTTTGGATTTGCATATATCTTATTGGCAGTTGATTATGTTTCCAAATGGGTGGAGGTCATTCCCACTCGGGTTGATGACTCTTCTGTTGTTGTTAGCTTTGTCAGGTCTCACATATTTTACAGGTTTGTAATACCCAATGCGATCATAAGTGATCAAGGGTCTCATTTTTGTAACAGACATATAAAAGCTTTTCTACATAAGTATGGGGTTACCCACAAAGTTTCTACATCCTATCACCCTTAAACAAATGGGCAAGCAGAGGTGTCTAATAGGGAAGTGAAGGTAATTCTTGAAAAGACTATGGGACTAGATAGGAAGGACTAAAGCAAAAGACTTGAAGATGCACTGTGGGCTTATAGGACTGCTTTCAAGCCCCCTATAGGAATGTCTCCAAACAAGATTGTGTATGGAAAAGTTTATCATCTACCCCGTGGAGATTGAGTATAGGGCGTATTGGGCAGTCAAAGCATGTAATTTTGATAGCAACATGGTTGGAGAAGAGAGGAAATTGCAACTCAAGAACTCGAGGAAATTAGGTTGGAAGCCTATGAGAACTCACGGATTTATAATGAAAAGACCAAGAAATTTCATGATAAACAAATTGAGGTGAAAGAATTTGAAATTGGTGACAAAGTACTTTTATATTGATCTCATCTCAAATTGATTAAAGGTAAGTTGAGATCTAGATGGGAAGGACCTTTTTGTGTTACTAATGTTTTCTCTTATGGAGTGGCTGAGATTCAGGATATGTCTACTGGCCGGATTCTTAAAGTGAATGGGCATAGGCTTAAGAAGTTCCATGAAGGAGTTAATGGTTTGGTGGTGGAGGAAATGGACCATTTTGATGTTATCTACCCGGGCTAAAGGGGAGTTTCACTCTATCTCTTTTCATTTGAAGATGAATAAATTTTAGGATCTTAGTAGTCTTCTTATTTCTTTAGATAGAGCTTTTGGTTTGGTTTTGAGTTCTCTTTTTGCATTAATAAATCCTTAGTCTCCTTAATAGTTTTTATGTTTACATCATTATTATTTCAGACTTTTGGATTTATGTTCATTGCAATTACCTTTTCTTTAAGTTTGGTAGTCTTTATTTTAGGAATAAATGGTACTTCATCCTTTTTAACAATTTTTTGTATCATTTTTGGAGGTTTTGAAAGGAACGTTAAATTTGATTATTGAGTTGAGGAACTTTATGGCATGAATGAACTCTAGGATTGCATGAGGTGAACACTAAGTGATGGATTCTTGATTGATGGAATGGTATGATAACTTTTATTTACCTAGTGAGGTTTGGGCATATTTGAGTGATGCTCTTGTGGCTTATTCCACTCTAGAACCTGCTTTAAATCTATTTAGTACCACTAAGAAGATTTAAGTCCCCTTTATGAAATTTACTCCATTAGCATATTGCCCACATTTATCTTCGCTATTTTTCTTGTCATGAATCATCATATCTTTATTCTTTTCTCATGTCTTATTTCTTTGGATGTGGTTACCTTGGGACATACAAAGAATTATGTGTGGGGGAAGGGTTAGCCTTTGATTGAGTTTCATAGTGGAAGTTGTTGGCTGTGTGTCATTGTTCCAATAATTGATACATTTGGTTGTGAAAAGGAGTATTGTGAACAGCTTGGAATTCCGGGAACTGATACTATGGTGTTTTCTTTTTGAAAATTTTGTATCAAGATTTGGAATGCAATATCCAGTTGAAATTTAAGAAGATGCTTGAACAAATGGTATGCTACCTTTCATGGCATCTGTAAAATAAGAAAGGATGCCTTGAGAATTCATTCTAGACAAATAAATGCCAGAACAGTGGGTTTTTGTAGCTACTGGAATGTGATTTAAATGGACCAGAATTCGGAACTCAATTGGTGGGTAATTATTTCATCAACTGAGCACTTGAATGGAGTATCATTTACTTTAAACAGTGAGGTAAAAATGCTAGAAACAGAATTCAGAAACAAATGAAAACAAGAGTGTGTAACTCTTTCATTATCAGCCCTTGAAACCTTTGGAAATGAATTGAAATTCTTGTATTTCCTAGGCAATTGTTATTTATTTTCTTTCCAAATTTTACAAACCTGCTAGACAGGATTTTGACAGTATCAAGTTGCTGAAATTCTGAATTGCAGTGAACTTTCTAATTGATGTCACTTGCTGAAACATGATGAGAATTCAAGCTATTATTTTACTAAATGATTATAAAGTTCTATGGGAATAAATTGTTAAGCTTGAAGTTAGAAGCAGGAACATCATATGTGAATAATGAGTTACCAATCTGGAATTCAGAACCCTGTGAGATTAATGCAGAATTGAGCAATTCTGATAAAGTTGGAAAGCTGTGCAGTTTGGAATGAATGGGTATCAAAAATTTAGAAATGACATCAAGGAAAGGAGAAGCTTAGATGAAATTTTGTAACGTGAAGTAACAAATGGAATGTGGGCATCAATAGCTTCTACCAAGATTCATTTCAACTACTGCAGAGATGGAATAGAAATGACACTTAATAGCAATTGAGGGTTGAATTTGGTTGAATGAGAAGAATAAATAAAATAGTGACGGTTGTTGGGTTGTGAAGTGATCCTCGATTCAAAAAATGGAATTTCATATCTGAAATGGAACAATGAAAACAAAAGAGGATGATTGCTGAAATGACAGAAATGAATATAATACAGAAATTCAAGAAGTGCAGAGTTTGTAGAAAAATGTGGCAATTTTGTGCCAAATTGGGAAGTGGATGGTAACCATTTAGAGTTGTTGAAACCTGTAAACTTCTCAGTTATGCATTGTGTAGGGTCTTAAGAGATAAGATGAAGAAGAATTGAAGTCTTCTGGGAATAAACAGTTATAAATTGATACAAAGTCCAGAATTGAAGAAGAAAATGAAATCTATTTCTTTATGCATAAATGGAGTTCAAAGTTATTCGTCTCTGAACAATTTGAAATCTAGTTGTGATTACAGTGGTGATAACTGGATATCTTTCTTCTCTAGAGTTTACAAGATTTTAGACAAGAAATTTGACACTTAACAGGGAAACAAGCTGGAAACTGAAGGCTGAACTGAATTTGCAGTTTTGGTATTGGACTGAAATTTCAGCAGAGGGAAGTTAAACTGCAAGCTGAATTTTTGTGCCAATGCAGGGTAAGAGGTTAAGACTTACTGTCGGTCATATGTAGAAGAGGATGTTAAGAGGAAAGAAGTGAACATCTGCAAAAGAAACTGAATTCTGATTTAAATACAGATAAGTTTTGTGTCATAGGTAATGTGTTGATTTGTGCCAAACTGTCTGGTTAGTCGAATCTGAAATAAGGGGAATTTAAGTCATCTTGATTCATTATTAAATGGGCTATCTTCCTAGGCTTATTTGCTAGGCAAATTTGGATGGAAGCTGTTGAAATAAAATCAGCAAACTAAAAGACAGATTCATGTTTTTACAGTGCCAAAGCTAATAAGTATCAGAATTTCAATGTGTTGATGAGGAATGGATGTAATTCAGAGCAATGTGATGAACCAAACCAAAGAATTTCAGATTTGATTTAGGATTTTGAAGAATTTGCAGCTAAGGATTTGCAGAAACAGAATTTAGTGCCAACTGGAACAAGAGAAAGATGTGAAGAAAGAAAAAAAAATGTATGGCTGTAAATGAAGTGGGAATAAAAGGATGAGTGCAGATTGGTGTGTTTTTCAGATCATATCAGTATTTAGATGCAGTGAAGGAGAAATGTAGAATTTTGTGTCATGGCCGGAAGTTAACATCACATAGCATTCTAGTTCCATGTCTTCTACTTCAAGTTGAACTTGTCTTCTTCTTTGCTTGATCATAATTGATTCTTTCATTTACATATGAATTTTGTCTCCTTTCCAATGGTTGTAAATTTTCATGACTGTGCATCTTAATATCTGTGATGGAGGTAAAAATTAGATGAAAAGCAAGCTTATGGTAGTGGATTTGCTATGAGAAGCTTGAGTGATCTCCACCTTTGCAAGAATTGAGATTAGGATGAGAGCCACTTCAAATTACCTTGTGAGAATTAGAAATGTTATCATTCTTATTTCATTCATGATGGATGAAATTATTAAGTGTTGAACCAAGGTAAGAGTAGAGTGCAGGAATGTTTGAGTTTATGAAACTTAATAATTTCAGGTAACTTCCTTTTACTATCTTTTAAACATGATCTAGAATAGTTAGAAGGAGGTACGATCTTAGTTGTTACTTTAGTTAGCTCACTTGCACGAGGCGTGCAAGAATAAGTGTGAGAGATTTGATAAGCTATGAATTGATACATTACTTTTGGGTCAATTTGTGGTGATCTTTATATATTTGCACACTTTAATTTCCAATTTTAATCATATTCCTCAAACAAGGTTTTTATGAGCTTTATGACGTTTTTCTTTCTAATACATGATTTATTCCTCATTATGTGAATTTGGTCTTGTAGGGTACTAATGGATTCAAGATTCAAGTGGGGGTTTGGTTCACTCAACCAAATGGAGTCCAAAACCCTAACTGACCTCAATTGAGCCTGGACTCATATCAGACCCTAGCTGAACCTAACCCTAGGTATAAAAGCTGAAATTTGGCACGATGAACAGTGAGCTTGCGCTACTGTTCATCGTGTCGTTTCCTTAATGCGCGACCGCAGCTCCTCCCTGCATCCATATCTGCGAGCAGCTTGTCCTCATTGGCGGTGAGGTTTTCAACTTCAGGCGACCAGTTTCCGATCACTGTTAGTCTTCAGCAAGTGAATTTGGCGAACGGAACACAGTAGCTGTGGATCGCAACTTTCTCCTCAGTCCAGCGGCATTCCTCCGGTTTGAGTTTCCATTCCACTCCAGAACCATCGGCGGTGCTCCTCCGGTGCTTCTGATCCATTTCTGACAACACTCCATTCTTCGTGGCTCTTCGTCCAGCTCACAATTCCAGCGCCAGTGAATCCTGTGCGCGACAATGAACAACTTCAAATCTTGAACTCGCTGAAGATTTGTGAACTAATTCAGGTGAATTTGAGTTCATATTGAAGCTCGTGGGCACCATCCTGATTTTCATTTGAGAGTTCTCTACTGATTCTTTGTGCGACGGCAAAGAGAAGACAAACTAATTTAAGAGTTGGATTGTAGGGATGTTAGGTTTTCTTTGCAATTTGCTTTCTAGTGTAGATCTTTCTTATTTCTGCTCTTTTGTTTCTGAATTGATTAGTTCATAGCTTAGATTCATTTGTCGTTTCATTTTCTGCATGAATCTGTTCTTTTAGTTCTGCTCTTTTGTGTTCTGGTTTCAATTCTGTTTGGTTTCATAATTTCTGCTGCAACTTTGTTTGAATTATTCATGAGCTGATAGATTAGTTAGTTTAATTGAGTATTTAATCTCTAGTGTGCCTAGTTTGATGTCTTGAAGTTCTGTTTTGTAATGCACCGAGATGAAATTCTTCATTCGTGTTGGACGTAGGTAAATTCAATTAGTTTAGTAGCTTTAGTTCTACATTAATTCCAGGTAGCTTTAGATTAGAACTCTAGTTTGCTTCAGTTATATTGGGTATTTTTAAGGTTGATTTTCGTATAGGGTTGAGCATTATTCTGTGCAAACATGGATTGAGGTATTTGATTTCTAGGTTTTACTTTCGCAGTAGGTAGCTGAAGTGTTGCAAATTATTTCTGGTTTATATTTCATTTCAATACCAAATCCAATTTTATAACTTGAAACCCCAAAAAGAGTGTTCTAAATCCAAGACAAGCATGTTTCTAGCATAATCCTCGGAAAATTTGACTCGGGCCTTATACTAAAACATTTCCTTGTGTAGTTTGGGTTTTCGATTATAACATTAATTTGGGAGTGTATTCGTGACATACATTTGGAAAGCATACCAATCCCCCGGTTATCCAATCTAGTAGCAAGTTTAACATAAAGACAAATCTCTTACATCTAAATGAATTTTCCTCACACATATTTTGTCAAACACATACAAGGCACAATATACAATAGAATATTATATAAACACTTCATAGCATAGGAAAATGTCCAAATACATAGTTCATACATCACAACACATCACAACTACTTCCTACATCCTTGATCTGAAGATTTACTCCATTACAAGGGAATTACAACTAAAGACAATAAGTAAAGCAATCTACAACTCAATACATAGAGATAGAGAGAAGAGAATGCTTATCTTTGAGGCGTAGCATCCTTGGAAGCACTACCTTGCTCCGGAGGAGGACGAATCGGTGAAGATGGAAGATCTAGGGCCTCCCCAAAGGGGAGAACCCTTCCCCAAGCAATGGGGAAGAGCCCCAAGCCAAAGATCCATGAAAATGGGAGAAAACCCCCTTTAATAGCACTTGGCACAACCCTTACACGGGTCGTGACACGGCCATGTGAATCCACACAGACATGTACTGCCTTAGCTCTGGTCTGATTGTACGATCGTGTGGTCCACACGACCAAAGTCTTCTTCTTCTCTGGAACTTCCACACGACCTGTGTTGATTGACACAGCCTAACTCTGCTTCTTCTCTGGAAATGTGACACAACTGTGTAGTCCACACGGCCAAAGGCTTCTTCTTCTCTGGGAATGTGACATGGTCGTGTGGTCCACACATCCAAAGGCTTCTTCTTCTCTGGGAATATGATACGATCGTGTGGTCCACACGGTCATGACTTGACCCTTGCATGACCCCTAACATGGCTCTGCATAGTTATGTCTCATTGAAATGACTTTTAGACTATCAAAATGGGGGGTTCTCTTGTTTAAGTCTTCAAACAATTTGTAGATCTTGAATTTATCTACATTTTGATATAAAGAACAGCTCATAACTCCAACCTATCACAAAATTATGGTCATTTTAGTTTCAGTCTGCAGTGCTGAAAATTTCACACGGCCTTCATACGACTGTGTGGATTCCACACGACCTCCACACGACCCCCACACGGCCTCCACATGGCTGTGTGGATTCCACATGGCCAAAACATGGAAAAACTTGATTTTCGCATGCCCATGTGAGTTCCACATGGCCCATGCACTTTGGAAGCTCTAGAATCCTTTAAAGCATCATTTTTGCTCCAAATCACGTCCTATCAATCAAAACAAGCAAGGAGTAGATGTCCGAACAAAAGGAGTAGAAATATGACATTATAATAAAATAGGGTGCAATAAACATAGATTATGCTAATGAAATATAAGTAGATGTGTGTTAAAATATGCATAAAAATGTATATAATCTACGCACATCAACCCACTTAATGGATAGACTCTCAGCCAAGAGGTTAAGTGACCTTTTAGACTTTGTTGTCAGATTAGGTAGGACACAGAGAGGACATGATGCGATTTGGGCAATTGATGACCGATTAATCAAATCTACTCACTTTCTACCGATTCAGAGGACATATTCTTTGGATTGATTAGTAGAGTTCATAATATACTTTTGAGTACCATATCGGATAGAGATCTATGATTTACATCATAGTTGTAGTGGAGTTTATAGCATGCCATGAGTTTAGAACTTTGTTTTAGTATAACTTTCCACCCTTAGACAAATGAACAGTTTGAGAGTACTATACAGACATTAAAGCATTTGCTGATAGTGTGTGTTATGGATTTCAGAGGTAGTTGATTTGCCCACAATTGGTTAGGAATCAATGTGGGAGTAGCGGAAGCATGGTGAGCTCATAACCCACAAAGTCATCACTATCTATTTGGAAATAAATCATCTTGTAGTTCTGTAGGGGAACCTTAATCCTTTACGGTTAGAGGTTTATTTATTATACTAGGATGGAGTAGTATATGGGTATGCTGGTCAGTTGTTACCCTTATATGAGGATCCCTAAGTTTGAGTAGTAAATTTGGGGATCAAATTTTTATTAGTGGGGGAGAATGTAAGATAAAGTGATTAAATAATAAGTATTATTGGGAAAAAAAACAACTTTATGGGATTTCCTAGGATTTTTAGGAAATTTTCATGATTTAAACGGAGTCCGTATGACAGGTTAAGGGGATGAATCATTTGGGCTCGAAGAAAGTTTGTTTAGAATAACTATTTAGGTGGGAGTTGATTGAGGAATTAACTTAGGATTTAATTAGTCTAAACCTAAGTTGGGATTATAAAACCCATTATTTTTCCTTTTCTATCACTTTCCATCATTTTTCCCCGATTTCCCCCTCTCCTCCTCGCCAATTCACTGCTCCACTTGATCCATCGCCATCGTCGCTTGGGTGCCACTTGATCTCCCCTCTCCTAGTCACAGACACCAAATGCTCACCAGAAGATGAGCATCCAAGTCCTCTATTCTTCCGTGCCCTAGATTGCTGGATCACCGATCCACCGTCACCGGCACTTGCGCACCGCCCCGATTGCCACCACCATTGCTTGGTGACACCGTTTGCTTGAGGGTAAGGAGCCAACGCAAGGGGGCAAGGTTGCCATTCGTGTAGTGTAGTCACCACCCCTTTCCTCCTCTCTCTCACAGGATGTCGTAACCCTCACCGCCGACACCGCCAACCACCTAGCATTGGTTGTGGCATAATTGTCGATCTCCACTCTCCCTTCAATTTGAAGGTATGAGGTACTCTTTATATCTTTGTTCTTCCTTTTTTCCGACTACCCCCATACAATTGTTACTTGATCGACATGATTGGTTGCATATCCAAAGCTATAGCGACTACACCCTTGCTGAATCTAGACCACCATAGTTGGCCTGCTGATTTTAGAGGTGGCAAGTGGTGATTTGGGATATCTGATATAGAGGCCAGCAACTTCACCTAGCTTCAGCCGCAATATCTAACAGTAATCTCGGACCCAGGACCATCGTTGTCGCTTGGCTGTCGGGATTTGGTATCTATCGAGAGTAATCTGTCGACACATTTGGGGTAAGATTGTTGAACTGAACTTAAAGTGGATTACAAGGTTAATTGATAGATTCATTGATTGAAATTATTAGTTTAGCAGGAGAAGGAAGGGGGGTGGTAGCAGTAGACTATCTTCCGACCGCGAAACTCTTCCGATTGTGAGCCACCATTAGCCACCACGGATTTGGTGAGTATATGGAAAGATTAGGTTAATTCAATTAGGGTTTCCTAACCCTAATTGGGATTATGTTTGGTTAATCAAATTATGGTAGATTGGTATGATTTGTATTCTATATTGTAGAGTTTTGATTTGGGTTGAAGCAGCAGACTCCTGGACTTGAAGAATGTTTTGCGTGACTTACAATTAAAGGCAGGTACTTCTTTTTTGGCTTCTATAGTTATTTGAACTTAGTGCATGGATTATCTTATGGATTAGGTTACTTTATCTTAACTCCACTCGTATTTTATCTGTGTTTGATACTTATATGCTTGATCTTTGTGATCATCTTTGGTTATTCTTATTCTGTAGTGTACACACATGTATGGTGTGTACTATAGGAGTTATCATACTGATTATGCATTATTAGTGGGCACACGTGTATAGGTGTTGCTTTGTATTGTAGATGTTGTTGGTAGATACATGTTAGATCTTTTCATGCATTTAGGTGTATGTGATTGATGGATCTTGATTTTGGATCTATCGTGTGTGTGTATGCATACATGTCAGGTGAGTAGTATTGGAGGTGTCCTGTCAATTATACCTATGTTATGGTGTGTGTACACATGTTTAGTGTATACTATTAGAGGTATCTAGTTGATTATACCTATGTTGAGTGTCCACACATGTCGGATGTGTATTGTGGGAGATATTATATTGATTATACCCATGTGGTGTGTGCACACATGTTTGGTGTGTAATTTTAGAGGATCATGTTGATTATTGTAACGACCACCCTCCTTACTACTACTCTGAGGGTGACCGCTACTGATTCTGCTAACTACACATAACTGGTACTACTTACTCTAATACTAGAGATACTTCAAAATATCGGGAACATATCAAAACATGCCTCTAAGTAGTAGCATATAGTTTCTTGATACATTTTTTTTTTTATCTTAATCAAACATGTAATTAAGTGAAGCAACAAGTAAGCATAACATACGAACAGATGAAGCTTAAATACTTCTACTGCTTGCTACATCTTTTGTTAACTTGCATTCATTAAAGGAATATAGTTATTCATTCTACAAATTAAAACTACTGTTCATCAGTTTCCAACAACCGAACATCACATGCAATGCTTCCATAAGACAAAAACTCATATAATAATAATAGCATGCAAAACAGTTACCAAGAAAAGTTCCCAAAATCAGCAAGACCTTTATCATGCTGCATTCATCACCACAGGTATCTCATGCATGTTACAATTTTCATAATGGCATTCAGAACTTGTGTTCATATATATAAATCTTTGCATAATTCGGTCATGACTACTCCTACTGGAGACGCATTGCAAAGAAATTCATTACTAGCCAAACCTTTAAACATTAACAAGGAAACATTAACTAAACAGCAGTGAAACCTTAACTGAACTCATGTAGAAATTATCCTCTACCACTAACAAGGTGCGGTGAAACAAAATAACAGCAGTAAACTGCACACTAGCATTTTTCCATACGAACTGTACTACCTTAGCTGATTCTTTCCCAGCATCAAATAAACACCACAACACAGTAACATAAGTAACCAATTCCCAGCAGAATTAAAAGGTAACTAATCCAGCAAAACCAAAAAGAAACCAATCCTAGCAATACAAAATAATTCCACGCTAGCAGTAACAAAGAAACTAGCATGTACATTTCTAAATTCTTCTAATTATTTAAGAAAGAAACCAATTAAATTAACTCGTAGAAATTTCTTAGCAAGGTCCCAAGCTTCCAGATCAGCCACCACACACACACCATCAGCGTCTCCTTGTCACCTTCCTCTATAACACTTTTGCTTTTCCTTTACTCTTATCCGTATCTGCAGTAGGAGGAAAGTAGTATCTATAAGCTAAAAGCTTAGTAAGTGCTATTTACTCACAAAAACTCGATAAAGAATGCATGTGCATAAAGGAAAGCAGGAAATACATGCTCCACATGAAAATAGCAACTAAGACTAAATCATGCATCTCTAAAAGGAACAACAGATTCAACTTGCTGAAATTTACAACTTGGATAAAAGAACTTGTTCCATTTGTTCCCCAACTTATACTTTTATACTTTAAAATAATATTCAACTTTTCTTGGGCCCGACATGTACCACTTTGCGTGCATTCTTAATGAGAATCGAGGTAGTTAATCCCGAAACCACTAAGATACTTCTAGACCTTGTGCCTAGGGGCATCTTGGAGCCCATCCCTTGGACCTTGTGTCCGGTACATGCCCTTTAAAAGTAAAATACTTTTTTTTTTTAATCTTTAAATACTTCTTATAATAAAATGCCTTGGCATTTATTTAAGCACTTAGTGTGCTTTGATTCTAAATTCTGGAATTCAGGATCAACTTGTGACTTTAGTCTTGCTTTACTTGTACTTCTCTCATATATACATTATATAAGAGATTCTAAAACCATATGCCACTGATATAAACCAGTACATATGCAAAACTAAACTCCACAGTAATTAAAAAAACTATACCACTGGTATGTATCAGTATATGCTCAAAACAGAATTCAACAGCCAATAAAAGAAACACATGGTCATAGGAAATAACTTTAGTCAGGCTCACGGCAGTTACAATTTCCACATAACAAGCATGTAAAAACTAACATATTTTTGAATCTTAACAATCCTTTAATCATGCTATAACTTGAAGGAAATTTAACTACTTAAACATGCTTGAAATGTAAGGTAAATACATCTAAATAAGCATGCTGTGACAATCAAGGAAAAACCATCAAGATTCTGTCCGTGCACTAAAACAACAAAGGATTGAAACCAAAGCTTAAACCAAATTGCTAGAGCAAAGGTCAAAATCCAAAACCGTATGCTAGAATGAACGCTGCTATTGTTCATTTCACAACAAAAATGCAAAACAAAACCCCGAGAGCTACTCCTACCGTAGGTGAGAAGCACTTACATCGGGTTCTTGGACTTACAACCGAAGGGAAATGCTTTAGGGTTTCGGTGGAGCTTCGATTCTACCGGTTCCTTGTATTTCCCGAGTTCTCCTTGTCGGAATGGTCACCCACGGGTGAAAACCAGCCGGAAAAACCCTTCGCCGATGCCGGAGGAAGGAAACCCTAGCCTTGGCTGCGGTTTCGCCCGAGAGAGTCGGCGCCGTCGCGAGAGAGGAGAGGAGAAATTTCGAGAGAAAATTTTTAGGTTTTCCTCTCTTAACTTAACCTCTTTTTATAACCTAGTTTGAATTCGATTCCACTATGCTTTAATTTATTTCTCCCCCATACTTAGTTAACAAAGCCCATATAGCTCAGCTGGTTGAGTCGTGTCCGGTTGGGTTAGTCCGACCCGAGGTCGTGGGTTCGAATCTCACCTTGAACGTTATTTTTTTAAAACTTCTTTCTTTTTGTAACCCTACTAAACGACCTCCAAAAATTGCATAAAAATACTCTAAAAATTTCTAAAAATTTCTAAAAATCTCTAGAATATTTTAAAAGTATTTTCAAATATTTTTATAGACCTTTAGAACTTGAAATAGGGAAAATTGTGTCGTTACAATTATATTGTACCTATGTTGAGGGAGTTGTTGCATTGATGATCATTGTATCGGTATCATGGTTATTTACATCATGTTCATCATTTCACTATATGCATGCTGACGACAATTGCTCCTTAGTGGTATGAGCTAGTTTGACGACCATTGCTCCCTTTCGGTATGAGCTAGCTTGACGGCCATTGCTCCCATGTGGTATGAGCTAGTTTGACTATCATTGCTCCCTTGTGGTATAAGCTAGTTTGATGATCATTGCTCCCTTGCGGTGTGAGCTAGTTTGACGGCCATTGCTTCCATGTGGTATGAACTAGTTTGACAATCATTGCTCCCTTATAGTTGAAGCCAATTGACAGTGATTGTTATACATCTAGATCTGCATGTCTCCTATCGACCAGGGCCCCCTCCTGTTATAGATTGAGGTCAGAGCCAGTCGACGGTGAGTGTTGTATCCTGGGCTGCCCACAGTGATCTGTGATAGAGTGATCTCATACATCCCATAGCAAGATAGCTACTTCCTGTCACTACAACAAAAATTGTAAATGACAACGGATATTATCCATTATCATAGGGTCAAAAAACCGTTGTAATTGGTAGCATTGTAAAATGTATTTCCCTATGACAATAGTTTTGAATCCGTTGTCTTTGTAGACATTCAACAACGGTTTTTATCCGTTGTTGTTTATATGCTCAAAAATTTTTTACCCGATATGACAACGCTTTAAAACCGTTGTGGTAGATAATTTCAACAATAGATATAAACCGTTGTGGTATACTCTTTTTACAATAGATGTAAACCATTGTGGTAGATAATTTAAAATTTTTTAGTTTTAAATTTTACAACAGCTATAAACTATTATGGTATATAATTTTAATATGTTTTATAATGGATAAAATCATTGTCTTTTATCACTTTTCACAAAAAAATTTCGTTGTGATTACATACGTTTTACAACGTTTCTAACCGTTGTATTTAATGTTCATATTGTAACATGATAATAACAAACAACCAATCTTTTTTTAATATAAGCAAACCACCAATACAAAACTAAATATTTACTACATTCAATCCAAAATATGCCAACTAAAATATACAAAATGAGTTGTACTCATCAAACTTAGTAGTATCAAATCATAAATTACATGTTTTCCATTACTGTTCTCCATATGACTTTTACACATTAGCAAGGCAATCTCGAACCTAACAAAGCTCACTCCTTGCATTAAAAATCTCAAGCCTCACAAATTGCCCGAGTTACGTACATGCAAGAGCAAAATTAAACAAAACTTATCAAAGAAAAATATAAAATATAAGAAAAAAGAGAATTGTAGTAAGTACTGCATGAACTGTAACCAGAGAATAAATATTTTGCATAGCTCTAATATCTAGACATGAGAGAAGAATTTCCAGAATTCCAAGACAATACTCAATGTCTGCAAAACGGAAGAGAAAAAACTTATTCAATACAAACTTATGCAATACAAACTTATAGTCTAAGAAATAAAACTTATGCAATACAAACTTATGCAATACAAGCAATTTAACCAACTTAGAGTTATCTTGGTAACTTCCATTGGAAAACTTATCACGTAGCTTTAAATTTGCAGAATACGTTTATATTCAATCAATGAATTT
Source organism: Zingiber officinale (assembly GCF_018446385.1). NCBI lineage: Eukaryota > Viridiplantae > Streptophyta > Magnoliopsida > Zingiberales > Zingiberaceae > Zingiber > Zingiber officinale. The sequence goes on along the minus strand of NC_055996.1, from coordinate 47,093,278 downwards.
CATTGACCTTGCCATTGAGTTTATAAATAATTAGTCAAGAACATTCTTAAAGGATACTCATGGAAGCAATAAGAAATCATTGAAACCTGCGAAAAATGCATCTAAACATACGAATAATGCACCTAAACCTGCGAAAAATGCATCTAAACCTGGAGCCTGCAGGAGGTCATAACAAATCAGCTATTCAAATATCGATTAATTTCAGCCGTCCGATCCAGGTCGCCGATATCGAGGTCGTCATCTAGCCGCTCATTTCAAACGGCGGCTGTCCCATCGGAAGTGACGCCACCGCCATACGCTGACAAACGCACGATCGCCACGTGTCAGTAGGATACTGGCCGCATTCAATGAGCTCCCCTTACCGTGCGAAGCGCACGTGATGGGTAGTAGGGGAAAGCATCGGACATGGATTCCAAGAGAACGAAGGCATGGACAAGATACCGTCGAACGGATGAGTATCCCTATACCTGGCTGAGCGGCCTAATGCAGTGATCATTGCTCAGTCAGATCGGCAGTCCAGTCAGTCGGACTTCGCCTCCTTCGACTAGACTCAAGGGGAAGGCAAGTGATTCGGTGGTAAGAGCCCAGGACCCCCTAACGAGGGGTCAACGCCCCGTGGAGGTCAAAGGACCAAGTGGTCCGTCGAAGAAGGGTGAGCCGACCGGACTCATGAGAAAAGGGCAGGCCGATCGGTCTGCCAGTAAACATCTGATAGTAAAAGGCGCCCTGACAGGGATCGGGGTTCCGACGCTCAATGAAACAGTAAATAATGACCGAGGGGAAGGCCTAAGAGAAGGCAGGACGTAATAGGTGTGCCGCCCGGGCGGCGCAGGGAATTAGGGCCGTCCGGACGACGCTCTTCGTCTAGCCGACCGGACGGACGTCTTGACCGGCGGTGGGTAAATAGGGACAGGAACATCTGCTGACAGCCGTCAAGTTGTATGGCTAGGCCATACTCCTAGTCTGACAACGGGGTGTCCTGTTGTCCTATCGAAGGCGTGATGGGACTGTTGCAGTATGGCGTCAGGTAAGCTTTCTGACAAACACATACCGAGGTATGGGCTGCGGACACGTACGTGCCTCGGTGGGCGTGTAGAAGCTCTTTCACCGCTTTATATAAAGGGCCGCAAACTTCGCCGGAGGTACGCGTTCTACAAGATTTGGAGCTACTTTTTCCACCACTTGCTTACCTGACTTGAGCGTCGGAGGGTCGCCGCCGGGAACCCCCTTCCCGGCCCGACTTCTGTGCAGGTTCGCTGGAGTTTCGTGAGACTAGCCGGAGATCTACATCAGCAACCCGGAGAGCGCCACGTGCCCAACGTCCGTTGATTCAGCATTCGGACAGGATCACTGCTCATGATAGAAATGCAAGAATGAGATATTGGAAAAGGAGTTAGCTAGCAATGAACAAACAAATTATTGGCACTAAAGAATCAAAATCAATAAGTCATGGAGTCACAAACAAACTGTTTCAAATTGATACACATTTCGCCACACAATGATACTTGGACTATTTCTTCGTGCCTTTTTTTTAAAAAAAAAAACACTTGGATCCCAACTAAAACCTGTCATCCCTATTAATCACCTTTAAACCTTTTATAGAAAGTGACATAAGAAACTACCATATGCAGCTGCATTTATACTTCAACAGTGAGGGAGTTAGGCTTAATGGTCTAAAAATAGGAACTAATGTAATAAAAACTAGCAGTAGATACAGGAACTAAAGAAAAGCATAATTCAAAGCTGATTTTAAAATGAGAGAGGGATAAAAAGAAAACCATTAACCATAGAATTTACAAAATGATTCAGAATGATCCCAAATGAAGTTCAACCATCTTTTGAAGTGTTATTTAAAGGTAGAGGAAATTTATTTGCATTTAAATAGAATGGGAACACTCAACATAAACTTATGCAATAAAACTTATAGTCTAATAAGTTCACAAGAAGGTAAATAAAATATGCAGGAACATAGATATCAAATCTTTAGTTAATTCAATTTGTCAAATTGTATAATACTTTTCCTTACCAATGGTATAATTTCCGACACCAAACTTAATTGCTTGAACTATCAAACATTATCTATAATATTGTTTGCATTTGATTAAGGAACACACAATAGTTAAAACACTAATATTAAATACTATATTCAAGGATATTTTGGTATTGCTTACATTAACTTTCATATGTATGTTTTTAGTGATAATAAACTGAAATCCTTAAATTCATATCCTTGTATCATAAATCAAAATTAAAACTAGTTGATTATTCAAACTACCCCTCACTAAAAAAGTACACAAAATCAAATTACACAGCTATTATAAACTCATCAGGAGATCAACAACATATTGATGCCAAAAGAAATGCACTATTATATGTATGAAAAAACTTGTTTTGAAAGAATAATAAACATATATGTTTTTACAACAGTTACCCTATGTATGTCTTTGTTATTCTTTCAGAGTCATGAATGGTTTCACAGTTTAAAATGTATACATAAATATGAGATTTTATTTTTGAATATGCAAAAATCTGATAATTTAGGTTTTACCTTTATGTTCTGCATCAATTGTTGACCTTGTGTAGGGCAACACCGAAACAACTTCCAAGTAAGTTGCAAGTGCTAACAATGCACAAGTCACAATCTACAATTATAGAAATAAAAAAAAGTTGTCAAATCTTGTAAAAACAATCATATAAATTAAAGAAATATTTATATTGACAAAAATACTACATCATTATTCTATTGATTGACAACAATTCAAGGGGAAATCTAATATGTAAGTATAGTTATATAAAGAAGTTATTGTAAAACTTACTTGAGTCAAATTGCTAACTTGGATATTGAACCTTTGAATGACTGCAATAATGTCCCTCTTTGGCACTGTAGTTTTTTCAATAAGGCTACTTGTTATATATGTATTTAAATACACACTTTAAAATTTAAACAATGTTAAATAAGGTCCAATGCATTATAAACCAAAAATTATAACAAGTATGAGGTCAAAAAAAATTGAACAACACACCATAAATCTTAAATGAGTTTCATATGCTAAATAAACTCCATCAAGAAGCTACTACTTGATTAAAGGATAAAATTTCTAGTCTTATTGAAAGTGCAGGCTCAACTTGCAACCTTAATCAATTGATTCAAGCAATAGCAGATACAACTTAATCAAGGGCTTCATGTAATTCCCACTAGTGGGTGATTCTTAATCAACAATTATTATCTCAAAGGAGGGATCAAGGGCTTCTCGGATACATTTGTTGTAGCATTGCGGAAACCAAGCTCTGATAGGTCTTGTTTTGCCATCAAGTTTATGGAAACAAAATAAAGCCATTAGTGTGTTTAAGAAAACAAAGATTTCTAATCTACTCATCTGTCAATCACCAAGAGGTATAAGCTTCATCAAGACTAATAATCTATGAATAAAGTCAATAGGAGATGAAGGACTAAGATTAAGGGCACTTTCATAGAGGAACAATTATAACGACAAGCAAAGGGAAAAATATAGAATTAACTATTCAAATTATATAATAGCCCAGCACAAGTGACACAATAGACTTCTTCCAAGATAACTAAGATATTAACAGACTTATTTTGCACTTATTTCTATCTCAAAAATGTTCCATTAAGAGGGAAAAAGCTAAACTAGATGCAAACTAACCTTTCCATTCGGCATTGCAAGTATTTTTTCGATAGGTGCCTATATTTTTCTGATTGGTAACCAAAAGATTTTAGACAGGCGATGTACTCTTTTTCGCCTATGTAAAAAATATTGGATTCTTGTATAATAAATATACTTGAGAATCTGCATGAGTAATCAAATAAATATGAACATATTTGCATAATGAACATACTTGCAATATTCACACGGAAAAGAAGTTAGAGTAGTAATATTCAAGAGAATAAACAAGCATTTTGGGCATGAAACTATGCTTTAAGAAAACACAATAAACAAATAAAAGAAAGTAAATATTTCATAATAGCATGTAACATTTTGTACCATTTGAACCTTGTTGAGGTAATACCTTTACTTAAAATAATACAGTTATCTAAAGGTATTGATTTTCACTGACAATTTATGCCATATAGGATATTGCTAAGGAACTAGGATCTCAGTTTCATTAACATTTACTTACATAAATTTCATTAATGTCATATCTAGCTCTCAAGTTTAGTAGCACGTCTGGTTCATATAAATAAGCAAGTTTGGTCATGTCATCCAATCCACTAGGTGATGCTTTAGGATCCTTAGGGTGGACATCAGAGATCTTAGCAGTCACCTACATTACAATGAGTGGTCATATTAAAGAAAGACACATAAATTAATACTATGGGTTCACTATCCCATGGTAGATAGTAGGAAGATCTCTAAATCACTGAACACACAAAAGATGTCATCCAACCATTTAAGATTCAGAAGCATCTTCCATATGAAACTATCAGAGACAAATCAAACACCAGAATAGCTTACAAAGACTTGCACTTGCTAACTTCCATGGCATACATGCCAAAATCAAAATGCAGTTTAACAGTGAATGAAGTGCTCACCGCTCTCCCAGTGCTACAGCTGATCTTAATCTCACTACCCTTGACCTCCAAGACTTCTCCATCTATCCAAGCGACATCAGGATCCTCAACCCAGACTTGTGAACCTACTGCTACACTGACTTTTCTTTCCTGTGAGGGAAATTTATCAACATTGGGACTAAAATAAATGGCCTTAGTTCAATGCATGCATAGAAATGACCCAACAAAGCTAGAACGACAGGAACTGATCAGTAGAATTAAAAATATTTTTTATGTTACAAAAAAAATCAGAATATTTGCGTATCCACTATTTTTGGCTAATTATAGATTAAGAGCAACTTAAAGTTTCGGCTAAAAAAATTATTTCATTAAAATCTGTTGGAACAAATCTAGTTTGATAGACGCTTCTTCTGGTTTGAAAAACATTCCTCACAGGAAAACAAAAAGAAATCAAACTAGCGCTAGCCATCATGATTAGATTCCTCACCATTGTCGTTGCGACGACACCAAAGCTAAGAGGTACTCCCTGATGCTTCCTCCTACAAGCTTCAAGGTACACTAGCATGTATCAAATATGCAGGAAGTTTACAATTTCAGGATGAAAAACAAATTTCCCTCAAGCTCCATTGCCTGACCCTGCCCGTGCTCCCCTCAACGACACACTTAGAAGTGAGATAGATCTTGCTCGTCCCTGTCTGATGTCTCCATATCGCTTCAAAGGGAAGAGCGAAGAGGAGACAATGACCAGAATGGAATCCCTGATCAATGCCCTAAGCCCTTCGCATCCTCTTCCTCGTTCACTTATAAAAAAAATTATAACAACAAAATAAGCACAGATTCATTCCACCTTCCTTGTTGGGTTTTTTGGACCGCAAAAACCGCTTTTTACGTTGCGGAAACCCCGAATCCCATGCCACCGGATCCGTACGAAGTTATAAAACAAATTTTCTACGTGTACGAGTTTCTCTAACCTAGATCTATGCTAGATCTACAAAGAAAATATTTTACCCTTGATGCGATGCCCTTCACAAATCCCGCTCGTCCAAGGTTCGCCGGATCTCAAGGTTGTCAAGTGTACAACCCTCTATGTGTATCCACATGAACAAATCGATGGAGAGAATCTCTAAAGATGTGCTAGCAATCTTAGAGGATCAGCAATGGTGGAGGAGAGCGAGAGAAGAAAGGTAGAGAGGAAGAATAAGGAGGTTTGAATGAAAAATCAATTCACTCTTGTAACCCCCACCAAAGTGGTCGGCCACTTTATGCTTCTAAACCCCCATGGAATATCAAGAGTCAAGTCTCTTGATCTCCTCCATGAGGTGGCATTTGGTCAAGTCAAACTTGACCAAATGAAGAAGCCTTGATGATGTGGCATTGGTTAAGTCAAAGTCAAGTTAAAACTTGACTCTTTATCTTCCTACTTAAGTCAAGTCAAACTTGATCTTTTTCTCTCCCATGGTTGATCAAATCTAACCATTGGTTCAAGTCAAATTTTAATTTAATGAATCTCTATTCATTGAATTAAATTGACTCAATGAGTCTAAGTCTAAATTAGACTCATTTAACACATGAACCAAATTGAGTCCAACTCAATTAGTTTACTTTGGATTACTCTTAATCCAATTTGGTTCATCACATGAAACTAATCCTCTTGGTTCATCACATGAACCTAATCCTCTTGGTTCATCATATGAACCTAATCACCATCAAATTGTCCTTTGTGTATGATCCTATAGGTTCTTGTAACGTTGGCAATGCTCCTAAACCCATTTAGAAGCATAAGTAATGAGCGGTATCTAGCAACACATCATTACTACACATGTTACAAGAATGTTGAGATCCAACATCACCTTGTGACTACTAATTGTAACCCCTCACAATATATGACAAGTGTCCTTCTATCCTTGGCATCTAGATTGATCAATATGAGGCATAGACCGTGTCATCCTCTAATCAATCTAAATCTTGAATCCCAAGTAGACTTACTCAATCAAATGAGCTCAACATCTCATATTGACTCATTTAGACATGGTCATGCACTTAGTAGTCTCACTCTATCAAGAATAATGATGTCACTCCCATCATATAGGAGGGATAGATCCATCTACATCACTCACATCCCTCCGCATAATTTGTTACATACCCAGTAATCGCCTTTATAGTCCACCCAGTTACGGGTGACGTTTGATGAAGCCAAAGTATGTAACTCCTTATGTAGGGAACCATGGTGACTTCAGGTCCAAGGACTAATAGTCATACTAATAGCCACATGAGAAAGTATATAACACTCATATAACGATCCATGATACTTTCTCATGGCGGGTCATTTAGTATACATTCTCCAATGTATACCCATGTGTCAACTTGATATCTCCATATCCATGACTTGTGAGATCAAGTCATCGAGTTGACCTACATGCTAGTCTCGTCGCATTAACATTGTCCCTGAATGTTAATACTTGACTAGGAATGATTAAGAGTAGTTCCCTATATCATCTCAATATCGATTCAACCAATCGATTGATATAGGTAAGAACCTTCTACTCAAGGACGCTATTATACTTAGTTATTTGGCACCAATACAAGAAAGCAAAATAACCATAAACAAATTCCTTTATATACATAACAATATGATACAAAGAGTCCATACAACAATCATCAAATGATTGGCTCTAGGGCTCTAACTAACATTCCTCTTACAAGATGAAGAAGAGCTCATCAGGGAAGTCGGGGGGGGGGGGGGGATTCTGGCGATAACAAGGTGGCGACAGAGGGGGGATGCTTAGTGATCGAGAAGAGATCAAGAAAGAAAAATGTAAAGTAGGTGAAGAGATCATAGGTTGGACAGAAATGCTTAGGGATCAAGAAGGTAAAGGGGCAGAATGTGGCGGTAAAAAATTTCGGGGAGAGGGAAAGAAAAAATGCCGCGGCAAAAAATGGTGAAGGGGAAAAAGCAACGAAAGAATAAAAAATAATAGTATTCAACAACACTTAATAGACAGCAGTTTTCAAAAACTGTTGTCGTAATCCCAAAAAAATGCACATAGACAACAGTTTTCAAAAACTGTTGTTGTAGCCTTTAAAAACCATTGTAGTAGCCCCAAAAAGGCATAAATAGACAATAGTTTTTAATAACTATTATCGTAAGCCAAAAAAATTACTAAAAGACAATGGTTTTTGTTAAAACTATTGTTAAAAGACAAAATAATAATGATTTAGTATAAAACCGTTGCTATTTGAGTGGTGTTGAATGAGGATTTTCTTGTAGTGTGTCCACCCATAGTGATTTGTGGTAGAGTGATCTCGCACAGATATGGACCTTGACATTTTGGGTTGTCCGCAGTGATCTGTGGTAGATTAATCTGTTAGTATTAGCCCTAGTACCAATTATGAGATAATTGACAAGGGCACCTTTTGTATCATATTTCACTTGTTAGTAAAAGGAAAAGTTGATTATTGTATTTACTTCAATTTAGTACCGAATGAATAAGTATAATAATGTCCTAGAGTAGGAGGTTCTAATCTATAATATATCAATTGGTTGAATTGATAGTGAGATATTATAGACATATATAGAGAACACTACTCTTAACTATTCCTAGTCAAGCATTAATATACAAGGACAATATTAATGTGTTAAGACTAGCATGTAGGTCAACGGATGACTTAATCTCACAAGTCATGAATATGATATACCAGGTTGACACATAGGTATATATTAGAGAATATATACTAAATGACCTAGCATGATAATGTTTCATGGATCATTATATGAGTGTCATAAACATTCTCATGTGACTATTGGTATGAATAGTCCTTAGACCTGAAGTCACTACAGTTCCATACATAAAGAGTTGTGTACTTTGGTATTGACAAACGTCGCCTGTAATAAGGTGGACTATAAAGTCAATCACTGGGTATGCAATAAGTTATGTGGAGGGATGTGAGTGATGTAGATGAGATATATTCCTTCCATATGATGGAAGCGATATTTGTGAGCCCCTTGATTAGTAGGATAGAAAAATGCATAACCATGATCAAATGAGTCAATATAAGCTATTGAGCTTATTTGTTTTGAGTGTGTCTACTTAGAAATTAAGAAACATAAAGATTGATAAGAGGATGACACAGTCGATGCCTCATTAATAAGAGGATTATTTTACCTTACTTATAAAATTTTTAAATTTTTTAACACCTTTTCAAAATTATTTTACCTTAACAAATTTTTAAAATTTCACTTCTCAAAATTATTAACGAACAAATGTTCATATTTTTTAAGTTTTTGACTTTAGAACTTTTTAGACTTCCTTTTAACTTTTTCTTCAAAATACTTTCAAAATGTATCTTTATAAGCTTTTAAAGGTCTACTTTTCTTAGATACTTGCTTAGATTTATTATCCAAACCATGTTTTAATCTCTTAGGTTGTGTTTTCCCTATTTTTAATGTGTGTCAAAGGGAGAGAGATAATAAATTCAGGGGGAGTTGTAAACTCAAGGGGAGAGTTAAGTAAAAAAAGTTCTTATTTACTTACCTTTATATATGTTATTAACTTAACTGTGAAACTTGGTTGCCAAATATCAAAAAGGGGGAGATTATTGGTGCAAGATGCACTAGAATCAAACCTGAGTTTTGATATTGTCAAAGGTTTAAGTTAAGTCTTATTGTGATATAACAAGTTGACTGAGTGTGCAAGTTGTTTACTCAATAGGGAAAGTCCTAGTCACGACTAGGCAGGAAAGACTTAGCAGATTGTGGAAGCCAGGCGGAAAGACCAAGTGGGTCGAGAGGACCCGACACTTGGCAGGAAAGCTTGATAGGTTTGGAGGACCGAAGATCGAGGGAAAGTCTTGGTGGGCTGATCAGATGCTAAGCGATAAAGTCCAAATAGGTCTGGAGGACCAAAATTTAGTAGGTAGGTTGAGGTAAGCAACTAGAGGAGCGATATTGAGGTTGTGTTCCAGGAAGGAACAAATCCTAGGTCGCTGGTCCAACTGAAGAAACTGGGAAGGTTTCTAAGTTGAGATCAAGACATTCTTACTGTCTAGTCATGCATCTTACTATATTACTATGCTAACATTTGTTTTGCAGGGATATATTGTCTAACTCTATTTTACAAAAAATGACTTGATCGGTTGACCGAACCCAAGGATCAGTCGACCGAACAAGGCTAACTCAGACTAGAGACTAGTTAAGACTAAAGCAGTGTAGAGTCCAATCGAAGCTTGATCGATCGACTGAACCTCGATGATGTGTCACAGAGCAAAGAAGGAAACTTGGCAGATCGGTCGATCAAACCAGAGGATTGGTCGACCGAAAGATCATCTCATTAAAGCAGCATTAAGTGTGAATCTCGGTGAAAAGGGAAATTCACTATTCGATTGACCAAACCATTAAAGATCATAAATACTTAAAAATCGAATCTCAGTAAAGAAGGAAGGGAGTGTGTTCAGTTGACCTAACTTAAGGATTGGTCGACTGAACGATGACGATGCTTATAAAAAGACAGCCCGAGGTCCGAGGCAGGCAATCAGTTTCCAGTTCACCTCTGTGTTAAATCCTTGTTGGTGCAATTGCTCTACAACACTTCTTCAAGCAAGCTACTACTCCAATCAAGTGTCGACGATCTGCAACGCTTCTTAATTGTTCAATATATTTTATTAGCTTACATTGTACTTATTTACTAGTAAGATAGTAGGTTGTTACTATCTTACATCTTTCATTATTGAATTGCTTCTTTTTAGAGATTTTAAAAAGAAGAATGTTGGTGTGGGAAGCATCTGGAGACTGAACCTGAATTTTGATAATGGAAAAGGATTCAAACTTAAGATTATTTGTGATCTAATGTGTTGAATGAGTTTACAGGAAAAGTCCTAAGGTATGTTAGGCAAAAGTCCTAGCTACGGTTAGGTAGGCAGGAAACCCCTGGGGGGTGGTAACCCTAGGTCCTAGGGGGTGGTAAACCTAGGCGGAAAGCCTTGGCAGGTTGAGGTCTTTGGGCAAAAGTCCTAGAGTGGATACTCTAGGTGAAAATCCCGGTGTCGCAGATCGGGTGGAAAGTCTGGGCGTGTAACACCCACGAATTCTTAAGCTAAGTATGTGAAGATTTTCTCTTAGAATAAAAGGAAAAGATAGAGCTAAAAATATATATAAAAGAAAAAGAATTGGTCAAGGATTGAACCTTGAACCTATTTAAGCTAAGGATTATGGATTGACCACTAGGCCATCATAAATTATTGTTGAATAGAGAATGGAAATTGTAGATAAAGGTAAAAAAATATGATTAAGAGAAGGAAGCAAGAAAACATCAAGTGCTTTCTTCCTCCTTCTCATGATTAAGAAGAAAGCTAGCAAAAGACAAGTTGTCTTTCCCCTCTTCCTTCTCTTCCATTTTCGTGGAGATGCATGAGGAATGAGATGAAAGGAATTAAGGGAATGAATGGGGACATACTTCATCATTAATAAAATAAGAAATGAGTTAATAAGGAAGGGAAAGCAAAACTTATCTTTGTTTCTTCCTCCCACTTAGCATAAGAGAGAAAAAGAGAAAGGAATTTTATTTTCTTCTTCCTTTCCTCACCATTGCCGAACCTAGAGCCTTCCCTCTCCCAAATTTTCGAGATCCAATCTTAGTTTTCTCCCTAAGGAAAACTAAACCTCAAGAAGAAAGCCTCAAGACCTACTTCTTACAAGCAAGAGAAGCGAAGGAAATACTAGAAGGAGGAGCACTCTTCTTTTTCTTCTCAAGGGTATTTTTATCTTAAGAAAAGACCAAGCAAGAGGAGGTAAGTATCCCCTCGCCTGTGGTACAAGTTGTTATGTGGTTTTTCTTCAAGTATAGATGGCTTAAAAACCTAGGGTTTCCCTTGAAACTTTCGGCCATGATGAATTGTAAGACTTATGAAAGCTTAAAACCAAAACCAACATGCTTAGGGTTTCTCTCATGATATGGTATGAATAATTCCTTGATGTTTCATGATTGTTTGTTGCTTAGAACTAAGTGAATCCTCACCTTAGGGTTCGGCCATGAAGAGATTAAAAACCCTAGGAAAGCTCAACTTCAAAACTAGCATGCTTATGATTTTTCTCATGATATGTTATGAATGTTTCTTTGATGTTTTATGCTTGTATGGTGTTTAGAACTAGGTGAACCTTACTTAAGAGTTTCGGCCATGAAAGGAATAAGAACCCTAGAGAAGCTTAAAACTCAAACTAACATGCTTATAATCTTTCTCATGATATGTTATGAATGTTTTCTTGATGATTGCATGCTTGTATGTTGTTTGGAACTAGGTGAACCTTACCTTAGGGTTTCGGCCATGAAAGGATTAAAAACCCTAATGAGGCTCAAACTCAATTCTAAGTTTCTTATGATCTTCCTCATGATATAGTATGAAGATAACTTGATGTACTTAAGATTTCATGTTGTTTAGAACTAGGTTTCCACCTTGGAAACTTTCGGCCAAGCTAGAATTTAAGGCTTAGGCAAGCTCAAACTCAACTCTAACATGCTTATGTCTTTCCCCTTGATATGATATGAAATTAACATGATGTTCTTATGCTTGTGTTTGGTTGAGAACCTAGCTTCACATTTAGGACATTCGGCCACTTATGGTTTGTAGACCTAGGAAACTTGAAACCTAAATTCAATATGCTCATGTTGTTGCTTAGAATAAATGTTATGAAAATTGTTTAGGGTTCACATGTGATTATGCTATTTGTAACCTAAACCTAGGCCTTGCATGTTTCGGCCACATTATGAAGTTTAGACCTAGGAAGCTTAGAACCAAAAATTTAATATGCTTATGATGTTCCTTAGGATAAATGCTATGAAATGGATTTAGGGTTTGTATGCTATTATGATTGCTTGCAACCTAGGTGGACCCTTACATGTTTCAGCCACCTTTAGTAGGTTGATATTGAGACCCAATTTTTGACTCTCTATGTGCTTCACTTTGCCATGATATGAATTAGGGATGCTACCTTATGTTCCATGCATTCTTATGTTTTCCATGTTATGTTCAATGCTCATTTATGTATGCTTATGAATCATGCATGAAAATGTCTTCTATGATATGTAAAATGTTCAAGTATGTATGCTTTATGAAATGAAAAGAAAAGAAAAGGCCTAAGAGATGCTTCCCTATTGTTGGGACTAAGAGCACTCTTTATGACAAGCTAAGTGAAAGGCCTAAGAATTGCTTCTCTATCAAGTGGGACTAATAGCACTCTCCATGTTATGAAAAGTTATGAATGACATGTACATGATATGTATGAATGACATGAATATGATATGCTATGAATGACATGTACATGATATGTATGAATGACATGAATATGATATGTTATGAATGACATGTATATGATATGCTATGAATGACATGAATATGATATGCTATGATATGATATGTATATGATATAATATTTTACTTTGTATGGCTTGTACCAAAAGGGTGGGCTCCTTATGCGCCCCTAGGTCGATGGACTAAGAAACTGGCCTAGTAAAGGGTGGGCTCCTTACGTGCCCCTAGGTCGAGCTACGGGCCTAGTTTCCTAGTAGGTTCAAGACTAGCTACCTTGGGTCTACTTAGGATGCGTGCATTTATGTATGTATGTGGTACTAAACCGGGTCCCCTCATGTTGAGATTATTTTTAAGTACTATATGATATTGTTTTTTAAGACATTGGCACATGACATGAAGCATGTTTTTGAAAAGCATCTTGCACATGACATCATCCATGATTTAAAGGACATCTTGCATTTATGTTTATGATATGGAACGATATGATATGTTGCTTACTCACATGCTATGATAGGATGTTCTTCATACGATGATAAGATATGTCATGATACTTATTCTTTTTACGATATGACATGATATGTTATGATGCTTACTTTACATTATGATATGAATGTCATTTATGCCATGATAAGTTTAGGTCATGATATGATGTTTACTTTATGCTCGATATGATAAATTTATGCCAAGATATGATGCTTACCTTATGCCATGATATGATTGTTATTTATGCCATGCTATGATTTCCATTTATGCCATGATATGAGTTTCATTCATGCTATGATACTGATAGGATTACCTTTACATTATATGTACGATTTTTGTGAGTAGGAAAGGATCTTACTGAGCCTTGTGTGCTCATAGCTTACTTTCCTTGTACCACAGATAAAGGTAAAGGATGGATAAACTAAAGGAGCAGCAGGAGGGGCAAAAGATGTGTGTGGTGGTGGCTTGGCTAAAAGGAATAAATGTCCTGCTTATGCTTATTTTATGTTGATGACTTGAATGACTATTTTTACTTACGCTTATGTTAGAAATGGATGATTATGATTCCTTAAGTTTATAACCATGCTGAGCATATTGGTATGATTAGTTATGATTTAAATACTTCCGCTGTTTTGAAAAGAAAAATGAAAAGAAAACTATTTGTACGTACGCTATATAAAGTAGTTAAGAAAGTAACCCCGTCCTCACTAGGCAGGAGTGGAGGGCGGGCGTTACAGGGCGGGTCATGGAGCGGGCGTCCAACAGAAAGACTTGAAGACTCGGGCGCTGAGCAAAAGCTCAGTCGATCTGGATGATCAAACTGGCAATAGGTATACTCTCCTGAGTGGAGTAGGTGAGGGTGTGTTCCCTGCTAAGGGAACAGTAGGCGTCGGTTCGACCTAGGATTTCCGGTAGGAAATCTGAAATCAGCACTCGACAGTCTAGAGACTGTCAAACACTTCTAGTATTATGTTATTATTATGTGCTAACTTTGTTTTGCAGGATATATTGTTGTTTTGTGGACTAACGTAGCTTGCAGGACGAAGAAAGAGCTCAAATCCCTGGATAAACAGTGTCCAGGGCGCCTCCATGGAACTTGGAGGCGCCTCGGATGCTTTGGAAGAAGCAGCACGCGAAGCCAAGCTGGAGGCACCCTCAAGTAGTGCTGAGGCATCTCGGATGAGCTTGAAGTCACCCTCCATGGCATTTGAGGTACCTTCAAGAGGATGAGCGGTGGCTTCTTCAGCCCTTATCTTCACTGCGGAATCGGTGGAGTTAAGGGTGCCCTCAAGGAGGTTGAAGGCACCCTCAACGAGCTTTACATACCTGTCTCGACCAGTAGTTTAGATATCAAGTTCTAAGCAATCTTTCTTCAGCACACTGCTAATGAGATGATCCGACTAAGCTACAATAAGACCCCGATGACCCAAAGCTGCGAAATTCAATTCTTTGTTGTCGGTATAGCTTTTTCAATACTGTCATTGTAATAATTCTTGTAATATTTGCACGATTATAGTTGTTGCCCAAAGTAAACGCTTAACAAGCATTGGCCTTGGAGTATGAGTCGCCCAAGGCTTCGAACCAAGTAAAACTTGGTATCTTTCTATGTTCCTTTATTTATTATTCTGCTGCATTATCCAATAAGTTTTTCGAATACGAAAAGTGAAATCCACGAGCGCTATTCACCCCCCCCCCCTCTAGCGCATCTCGATCCAACAATTGGTATCAGAGTGGGGTCGCTTCGATTTGGTGCAACCGCCAATCAAACATTTTTTCGTGGTGATTTTTAGTTTTTCAGAGTCGATCGGAATCGGTATTATTGCCGCCTTCTAATCTATTTCTTTTTCGTAATCAAATTTTTCTCGAAGTTGGTGCAACACCACTCAAGATCGCGTGCTAGTTTTCTTTTAACCCGCACTACTAATCCAGGATCAAGTCCTGGGACATGTTTCTTTTTGTGGTTTTCCTTGTGCAAGTTTCTATGGCTCTTCAAGAAGGCTACAGTACAACCCGACCTATGCTCTTCATTGGAGAAGACTTCGGCTACTGGAAGGGCCGAATGGAGTCGTACCTTCAAACACATTTCGAAATCTAGATGATCATCAAAACTGGTCTTGAACTCCCAACTGACAACAATGGCAAACTGATATCATGTGAGAACTGGGATGCAACTCTGATAAAGAAGGTAGAAGCAAACGCCAAAGCAACTTGTACACTTCAGTGTGGCCTAACCAAGAAGGAGCTGAACCGCATCAGCCCATTCTCGAGCGCCAAAGAATTATGGCAAAAGTTGATCGAGTTGCACGAGGGCACGTCCGACACAAAGGTAAGTATGTGTGACTTACTACTTAATAAATTATATAATATTAAAATGTAGGAAGGTGAGATGGCTAGCCAGCTCCATGCCCGTATACAAGATCTGCTCAACGGACTCCATGCAATCGGACTGAAAGTGGAGAACTGTGACATCCTAAGGTACGCCCTAAATGCCTTTCCGAGAAATACGTTGTGGGCATCCATGGTAGATGCTTACAAGATATCTAAGGATCTATCTTTAATTAAACTAGAAGAATTGTTTGCTGATTCTGAATTGCATGAACAAATTAATGCTCGATCGACCGAGAAGGGTATAACTTTGCTTGCAGGTACAAGAAGAGCACGCGAACCAAAAGCAAGACGCAGAACCAAACCGAAGTTAGAAGAAGAACCAGACTCGGATGATGATGACGACAAGATCACCGCCGAACTCGTCAATCTGGTAAGAAAGCTCTATAAAACAAAGAAGGGATTCAACAAGAAGGATATCAAGAAGGTAGTCCAATCAAAGGAGGTCCAACTAAGTTTGAAGTTCAAGTTCGAAGTAACCTACTATGGCTGCAACCAAAAGGGGCATATCAAAGCCAACTGTCTGAATCAAAAAGATGCTAAGAAGCAAAGAAAGAAGAAAGCCCTGAATGCAACTTGGGATGAGTCTTCATCAAAAGAGTCTGATGAAGAGCTCAAATAGACGAGCTTCCTTACACTGACGGCCTAGGACCAAATTAATGAATCCGGAAGCGAGAGTGAATCAGAAGCAGAATCAGAAAGAAGGCATGGATCTGTATCCATTTCCGAAGGGTCGAACCCCACTGTAAGTACTTCTCGGTTGTATAATCTAGTTAATTATCTTATGTGCAAATTAGCTAAATCCAACGTTCAGATCAAATCACTTCTAAAGGAGGTAACAACCCTTAAAGAAGTGACTAACTCCGAATCCTTGACTGACCCTATGCAGACTGAAACCTCAACTCAAGTCCAAAAGCTTGAGGAAGAGAATTCCAGCTTGAAAACTCAAGTCAAGGATTTGAAGATCACGTTGGAATGGTTTACACTGGGTTCCAAGAATATTGATTTGTTTCTTGGAAAACAGAATGTCGTATACAATCGATCCGGATTAGGATTTAAGACAAAAAGGAAATATCATTTATATCTATCACTTGTTAATAGACCAAATAGCTAGAAAGGTAGTCCAAACATGGGTACCCAAGTCTAACTTGATTAATCAAGTTAGACTTGGATATTATTGGGTCCCCAGGGATCAGATACATTACCTTGATAGACTATATCGAGGCTATGATTTAGGGGAAACCAATAGAAAAACTATCTTTATAAATAAATAGAATTGTTTGATGATTGTTATTTTCTTTTCTTTATAATATGCATACTTAGATTAGGATAGATTAAGGATCTAGGCATAATTTACACTTGATTGGTTAGTCCTAGGAGTTTCAAAAAGAAAATTAAATATATAATTTCTTTGAAAGGCTTTGTCTAGAAGTGGTGGATGGTCTCATACCCAAGAAGGCCTAGTGCCTCACCACAGCCTGGTAGTCAATCCTTGAAATGTGTATTTAATTGACTAATTGAAAAACCTAAGTCTAACTCAAATGCAAATTAATCCTTTAATATAATCTAAATTAAAAGATAACCATCTCACAAAACTACATAAGGTTTCCTGACTGATAACTTAGAAATTTGTGAGATGGACCTAGAATGAACTTAGTCGAATTTAGTTAAACCTAATTCATTTAACAACTTATCAAATTAATTAACTTAACTATTTAATTAACTTAATCAACTTAGCCTAATTAATTAACTATTTAACTAACTTAATCAAACTAACTGAATCAAATTAATTAACTTAACCTTTTAATTAACTTAATCAAATTAACCTAATTAATCAACGAAATAAATTAATTAATTTAACTATTTAATTAACTTAATCAACTTAACGTAATTAATTAACTATTTAACTAACTTAATCAAATTAATTAACTTAACCTTTTAATTAACTTAATCAAATTAACCTAATTAATCAACTTAATAAATTAATTAATTAACTATTTAATTAACTTAATCAACTTAACCTAATTAATTAACTATTTAACTAACTTAATCAAATTAATTAACTTAACCTTTTAATTAACTTAATCAAAGTAACCTAATTAATCAACTTAATAAATTAATTAACTTAACTATTTAATTAACTTAATTAACTTAATCAACTTAACCTAATTAATTAACTATTTAACTAACTTAATCAAATTAATTAACTTAACCATTTAATTAACTTAATCAAATAAACTAACCTAACCTAATTAATTTAACCAAATCTAATTCATAACTTAAACCTGAATAACTTAATAAACCATCCCATAATCACTCATAGTAATACCATGTTTAATCATCTAGACTGGGTGAGAGGGAACATTAAGGAGTTGATTTCAATCAAACTATCTCTTGAATCCATTAAATTGACCCAAATCAAATACTTTATGTGTAGGAACATAAAGATTTGAATCAATGGATGCTAGATAGTGGATGCTCCAGGCACATGACTGGAGATAGATTGAAATTCACTAAGCTGAAACTCAAGAACCTAGGGTCAGTTGCATTCGGCAATGACGGAACCCTTAAAGTAATCAGAACAGGTAATATCCAATTAAGTTTCGATTTCTATATCCGAAAGGTTCTACTAGTTGATCAATTCAATTTTAATTTACTTAGTATTAGTTAGTTGTGTGACTCAGGATACTTAGTCACATTTTCAAAATCTGAGTGCTTAATTAAAAACATTGAAAATCTTGAAATCACACTTAAGGGAATTAGGAAAAAAAATATTTATACAATTGCCCTACCATCCTCTTCACTAAAGTGCATATTGACACAACAAGAGGAAACCAAGTTGTGGCACAAAAGACTAGGTCACACTCATACTAGACTCATTTCAAAATTGAGTCAAAATGGTTTGGTTAGAGGTCTGCCCAAACTAAAATTTATAGAAAGTTCAATTTGTCATTCTTATCAACAGGGTAAACAAACCAAGTCAACCCACAAGTTAACCAATTTAAATAGAACTAATTCAATACTTGAGCTCCTACACTTAGACATGTTTGATTCACATGGAGCCAAGTCACTAAGCAAACACCAATATTGCTTAGTGATAATCGATGACTACTCAAGATTTACTTGGGTAAAATTTCTAAAAACTAAAGATGAATCCTACGAAGTCTTTAAAATCTTTTGTAAATTAATAGAAAATAAAAAAGATAGTCAAATAAAAAGAATTAGAAGTGACCATGGGGAAGAATTTGAAAATCACAAATTTATTGAATTTTGTGAAATAAACGGATATAAACACGAATATTCATGCCCTAGAACCCCCCCCCCCCCCCCAACAAAATGGTCTAGTAGAACATAAAAACAGAACCCTACAAGAAGCTGCTAGAACCATGTTGAATGAATATAATCTATCTAATCAATTATGGGTTGAAGCAATTAATACAACTTGTTATATACAAAATAGAATTTTAATTAATAAAATTTAAAATAAAACACCATATGAAATATATTATAATAAAATTCCCAATTTAAATTCTTTAAAGGTGTTTGGATGTAAAGTGCTCATTCTAAACACCAAAGACTACTTACGGAATTTACATCAAAATCAACCTCAAGAATCTTTTTAGGGTACTCTACAACCAGTAGAGTATATATAGAGTTTATAACAAAAGCACTCTAAAAGTTGAAGAAACAATAAATGTAATTTTTGATGAAGAGAATAATCTTTCCAATGTAATAAATGAAAATATTAACCAAAGAAACATAGAAGATGATGAAGAAATTCAACTTAAACTTAGTAAATTACAAGACTAATTATTGATCCAAATATAAGACCAACAAAAATAAGTACCAATCACCCATCCGGCCAAATTTTAGGTGACCCAACTCTAGGAGTCAGAACTAGATCATCTTATAGAAACCTAAGTCAAATAGCCCTTATTTCCAAAATTGAACCCAAAACTATAGACGAAGCCCTACCAGACCTAGACTGGATATTAGCAATGCAAGAGGAGTTAGCTCAATTTGAAAGAAACTAGGTCTGAGAATTAGTACCTAAACCCATTAACAAAATCATAATTGACACTAAATGGGTATTTAGAAATAAATTGGATGATAAAGGTGAGATAGTAAGGAACAAAGCCAGGTTAGTAGCAAAAGGGTTCAGCCAAGTAGAAGGGTTAGACTATGATGAAACCTAT
Source organism: Zingiber officinale (assembly GCF_018446385.1). Lineage (NCBI taxonomy): Eukaryota > Viridiplantae > Streptophyta > Magnoliopsida > Zingiberales > Zingiberaceae > Zingiber > Zingiber officinale. Next base: position 47,073,382 of record NC_055996.1, on the reverse strand, counting down.
GCACCTGTAACCAGACTTGAATCTATTAGGATGTTGCTGGCCTATGTAGCATACAAAGGATTCAAGTTATACCAAATGGATGTGAAATCCGCATTCTTAAATGGGTTCATCAAGGAAGAGGTCTATGTAAGTCAACCCCTAGGATTTGAGGATTTGAACCACCCAAACCATGTCTTTAGATTAAAGAAAGCCTTATATGAACTAAAATAAGCATCTAGGGCTTGGTATGAACGACTATCAAATTATCTGATATCTAAAGGGTTTAACCAAGGTCAAATAGATCCAACCCTATTTGTAAAAATCATAGAAAAAGACATTTTTATAGCCTAAATTTATGTAGACAATATAATTTTTTGTTCAACCAACACTAAATTTATAAAATAATTTACCAAGTTAATGGAAAATGAATTTGAAATAAGCCTAGTAGGAGAACTCAATTTTTTCATAAGCCTACAAATTAAACAAACCAAAGATGGTATTTATATTTTCCAAACAAAATATGCTAAGGAATTAATTAGGAAATTTGGAATGGAAAATTCAAAAAATATAAATACTCCAATGGCTACTAACATTAAAATTGACTCTGACTTAGAAGGAAAACTAGTAGACTTAAAGTACTATTGAAGTGTGATAGGGAGTCTACTGTACCTAACTGTAAGTCGACCTGACATCCTTTTTGCAGTAGGTATGTATGTAAGATACCAATCTTATGCAAAAGAGTCACACTTAACAAACATTAAAAGAATACTTAGATATATTAAGGGAACCCTAAATGTAGGACTCTGGTATCCTAGGACTTACACCTTTGATCTAATTGGCTATTCTGACTTAGACTATGCCAGGTGCAAACTAGATAGAAAAAGCACAAGTGGTAGCTGTCAATTTCTAGGTCAGTGCCTAGTAAGTTGGTCAAGCAGAAAGCAACATTGTGTTGCACTATCCACCACTGAAGCTGAATACATAGCCCTAGGAGAATGTACATCTCAATTATTATGGATGATGCATACCCTAAAAGACTATCAACTAGAATATCAAAATACAAAAATTTCAATTGATAACATAAGTTCAATTAATCTAACTAAGAACCCAATTCACCACTCAAGCACTAAACATATAGAAGTAAAACACCACTTTGTAAGGGATCATGTCGCTAAAAGTGACATTGTACTCAACTATATTGAATCCAAGTCAAACCTGATAGGACCTTTACTATTAGCTAGAGGGGGGGTGAATAGCCTTTCTTCGATTTTGCCTACAATCTTGTTAGCGGAAGCAAATAGAAATAAAGAAAATATAAGAAAACAAGAGAACAATGCTAACTCCTTGGTTTACTTGGTCTCCACCTCCTTGAGGTGACTAATCCAAGGCACACACCCACACAATCAAGCTCCATTATAAACTTCTCCTTCTCGAATCACAATCGAAGGTGGAGAAACCCTTGCACAATTTCCTCTTCCTCTTTACAAAAATGAAGATTAGAATCAGAAGGAAGAGAGTGAATATCTGTAGACTTGAAGATCACTTGATGAGCACTTTTTCCAGTTTTTGAACAGTGGTCTTTCTTCAAGCTCTGATAGTAGCTTTTATAGTTTTCCCGACATCAGTCGACTGGTATACATATCAGTCGACTGATGGGCTTTAACGGCACTAAAGATTTGATGAGATTTTGAGCCGCCACTTCATAATGGTCGTCTACTAGTCGACTGGTGCTTGACTCCAATCTGTCTGCCAACCTTCTGTCCATTCTGTATCTTGGTATCAGTCGACTGGTACCTTATATCTTTGAAATTTACAGCAAACGTCCAATTTAAGATATACATTATTTTACACACTTGAAATACTTCCTTAGCTTAGTCTTCATGCCTCCAAGCACCTTCCCTCAGCCTTGCGCTTGCCTTCAAGGGCTACCTTTAGCTTTGTCATGCTACGTCTCTATCTTGCCAATAGATCGTACTTCCGGAACTTTCCTTGCCAAGTCTTCATACTTGGTCTTCTCTTCATATCTGCTCACTCAATACTTATGTTAGATCACAATTAATGCCCAACTTAAATTAATTTAATCAAACATCAACAATGAGTAATGTCTTGAGCAAGATTGCTTCAACAATCTCCTTTTTTTTTATGTTTGGCAAAAATTTGTTTAAGTTAGGCCTTCAAATATACCATAACTATAAGGCATGATAATATCCACGAAGCATATAACATGAAGCATGAATGAAGCATAAGCATACAAGGTATCTACATATAACATAAGGCATGAATGAAACATAAGCATACAAAATATCTAACTTAAACCATCCAAGTCTCCCCCTTTTTGACACATAACAAAAACATGATAAAGAAGTATGCTAACAGCTCCCCCTGAATCCAGGATATCGTCTAAGAGCAAGAGATAGATGGGGACACATGATAAAGAATAAAAGAAGACACAGCCGGACATAGAGGAACTCACAAAACAACAATAGAGAAATAGAGAAGCATCAGCAAATAATAAGTGCTAGTCACAAAATGTCATAACAGCATACACCCATCATAGTCAGAAAACCAAGTGTTCGAGATAAATAAAAGATATCACTATCAAAACCAAAACATATCTCGACACAAACTAAACACCCAGAAGCAGCATCCTAGTGATCATCACCGAAAGGAGGAGGGGGAGGAGCCTGGTATGTCAGATCCCAGCACTGCAGCATCGCATACACCTCTGTCTGACGCTGCTGAGAAGCAGTCCAATCCTGCCGGAACCCACGAAACTCCTGAAACCCCTGGCGTACTGTCTCCTCCAGCTGAGTCAATCGAGCCTCGATAGTCATAGGAGCTGGATCCGGTGCCAGTGCAGGAGCAGGTACATCCGCCTCCTCCTCATCGTCAGAATCATCCACCGCTTGAGCACGCCATACCATCACCCCCTGGCGTCTCTCAATCCCTGCAAGAGATAGCTGGCGGGCCCCGACCTGATCATAGTCCTTAGATAATTGATACTGTTGACCCCTCATGACATCTATATGTCGTGATGCAAAGAAAGAAGTCAGGAGGTGGCAGTAAGGCATGTACAACTTCTCATGGATAGGACTAGAGAAGTGCAAGATGGACTCAAAGACCTGAAGGGAAATGTCGATGTCGAGTCGGTGCTCCAAAGCATACATCATGACCAGATGGGGTAGCCAAATCTTGGCTTGCCCCCTAGTGACTATGGGTAAAATACAGCCAATAACAATCTTATAAAGAATGTAACTGCGGGCAGACATGAGTGTGGCATCGAAGATACGCCGCAGAGGAGCTCGAGGGGGCATTGAAGTAATACTGATGTATCACTTCAATCGACAAATGAGAAAATGAATCAGTGAAGGGCTCAACAACCGTAGGAAAACAAGTAAAGGAGCTATCAGAAGCCCGACACTCTAAGAAAGATCAGAGAATGCTGGGAGAGAACTCAATGTCGACACCACCTACACGAGACACCCATGCACGACCTCCGCTAGCACTAGGATGCAGATTTGTGTAGAATTCCTTACACAAATCCAGATTTACCATATGCATGCAATGCACTAACTTATCCAACCCAAAGTATAGAATAGTATCCATGATATCTGGCACAATCTCAGTAAAATAGGTCTGATTCAAATACCGACAGGGCATCATAGCAAAATGAGTATTCGCAAACCGTTGTCGTGCGGCTTCAGAGTGAAATCGATCCACTGAGGGAACGGGAGCGGACTGCCTGGAGGTCCCCTCACCAGCCCTGCATTTTTGCCTAACCCTAAATGTAGAAATGCAATGCACATGATCCAAATGTAGCCCCAAATGAAAAGAAGACAAGAACACAGCAGGAACAGACATAGAACAACAAAATATTAGGTTTAGATCACAACTAAACTTGAGGAAAATGTGTAAAAGGGATTACCTTCGTTCCATAGCTGAGAAGCAATCGTGGTGAGCAAAGGGGAAGAAGACTGGCGTTGAGAGACAGCAGGAGAAACAAACCGAGCAAAGAGGGAAGATAAGGGTAGATCGAGGAAGAAGATGAGGTTTAGGAGGCCGGAGAGGATAGGAGACGTCGACGAGCCGCTCTGGAACGCAGGCGACAGCAGGCGGCGGAAGGAACTAGGGTTTCCATCGGGCCGCCTGCCACACGAAAAGTTATAAAGATTCGAGGATCAGTCGACTGATGTGCATATCAATCGACTGGTACCTAAAACAGAAACATACAGAACCATTCTGTTTAAAAAATTTACTGTTATCAGTCGACTGGTATCTGCACCAGTCGACTGATACCAATATTTGTCCAATTCTGACCCGAATTTCAGAAACTCGCTGATAATTCTACAAACCTAAAAAAAACTCAAATTTTATGGAGAGGTCTATTTGAATCATGTCTACTTGGGAAAAATATACATAAAAATATGTCTATCACAGATCCCAAGATTGACACAAACTTCAAAATTAGTTGGATTATGTAGTATATCCTTGAGTGAAAGTTCCAATTAGGACTTTCCTATAGTTGTTGTACCTATGTTAGAGCAAGGTTCCCTTCTTGCATGTGGTTATATGGTATTTTGCCATGTCAACGTGAATTGCATACAATAGGGTATGATACTTGTATCTTTTAAGGAAATATCCAATCATGTTCAAAGGACTATGTACACATTAATTTTGCACAAGTCTTCCCAATGATTGGTCCAATTAAGGATCAATGTGACTAGATGTCATATTGGCTCAACATCATGCATCATAACTAACATGATGAACCAAATGCATCTTCCTAATATCTCACATGATGTCTAAATACAAGCAAGTCATCCTAGGTCTTTTTGAGATACATTCAAGTATGTATTTAGCTTTTAAATTTATGGGATCATGAAAAGCTAAATCTATTATTATTCTACAAGGCACAGACCAAGCTCTCTTCTGATAGAGATAAATTCCGCTTCGGGTAAAGGTTTGGTAAAAATATCGGCAAGATTAGATTTGGATTCAACATAAAGTAGTTCAATGTCGCCTCTTGCCGCATGATCTCTAATGAAGTGGTGTTTTACCTCAATGTGCTTTGTCCTAGAGTGATGTACGGGATTTTTGGTTAAATTAATGGTGCTCACATTATCACATAAGACCTTGACCTTGGAATAATGTAGCTCATAATCCTCCAAGGTATGCATCATCCAAAGCAATTAGACTACACAGCCACCCATTGCCATATACTCGTCCTCGGTTGTGGGCAATGCCACACAAGGTTATTTTCGACTACAACTAACAAGAGAAGGTCCAAGAAAATTGACATCCACCGCTAGTACTCTTTCTGTCCAATTTGCAACCCGCATAATCGGAATCGGTATACCCAATTAAGTCAAAATTTCTAGTTCTAGGGTACCAAAGCCCCACATTAAGAGTGCTCTTGATGTATCTCAAAATTATTTTTACCGCTACTAAATGTGACTCTTTAGCACATGATTGGTATCTTGCACATATTCCTACCGCGAATAATATATCCGGTCTACTAGCGGTTAGGTATAGCAAACTACCAATCATGCTCCTATATTGCTTTGGGTCCACTAATTTTCCCTCTTGATCACTATCTATCTTGGTGTTTGTCCCCATAAGGGTAGTTGCTCCTTTAGCATTTTCCAACCCAAATTTCTTGATGAGTTCTTTAGTGAATTTGGATTGGTAAACATAGGTTCCCTCATTAGTTTGTTTTACTTGTAATCCCAAAAAGAAACTCAATTCTCCAACTAGACTCATTTCAAACTCACTTTCCATGTGTTTAATAAAATCATGAAGAAGGTCATTATTTGTTGAGCCAAAAATGATGTCATCAACATAGACTTGGGCAACGAAAATGTCTCCATCTTTAGACTTTAAAAACAATGTTGGATCAATTGTTCCTCTTCTAAAGCCCTTGGAAATTAGAAAGGATGAAAGTCTTTCATACCAAGCTCGGGGTGCTTGTTTTAACCCATATAATGCTTTCTTAAGCTTATAAACATGGTTTGGGCAATCTATACTTTCAAATCCGGGTGGTTGCTCTACATAAACTTCTTCCTTAATGAACCCATTTAAGAAAGCCGATTTCACATCCATTTGATGAAGTTTAAAACTCATGTAAGCGGCATATCCTAATAATATTTGGATGGACTCTAATCGGGCTACTGGAGCATATGTTTCATCATAATCAAGTCCTTCTACTTGATTGAAGCCCCTAGCTACCAACCTAGCCTTATTTCTAGTGACTCTCCCTTGATCATCCAACTTGTTTCTAAAAATCCATTTTGTTGTGACGATTGTACTATCATTAGGTCTTGGAACCAACTCCCACACATCTAGAGCCGTCAATTTGGGTTGAGCCCGTCGGGTTGGCCCACCCCGCCAATCAATTTAAGCGGGTTGGGTTGGAATTTTATCAACCCAAGTCCGCAGTGGGCCGACCCGCCTAGGCCCGCGACCCGCGCGGGTTGGCCCGCTCGGGCTTGGGTTGGCCCGCGGGTTGAAAAACACATATAAGCTAAGTTTTAGGCCAATTTATTATCTTTCTTTGTTATAATTTTGAAATAAAAATAGTACTTTTCATCCAACATAAGTACTCGTTTGTGTTCATTTATATTTAAAATACATGTTTATGTATACATTTAATTGTAGAAAACTTTTTCAAAATAAAATGTTGAAGATATGAAATATTTTTTAATTTTTTTAAAATTTTTTGATGGGCCCGCGGGTTGGCCCGCCAAACCCGCAACCCGCCTTAGAATGGGTTGGGTTGGAAATTTCCCAACCCGCCAAGTTGGCGGGTTGGCCCGCCCCGCCCCGCCAAATGGTTAGCCCGCCACGGGCCGACCCGCCCCGCCACGGGTTGGCCCGTTTGACAACTCTACACACATCACACCTTTCAAATTGGTTCAACTCTTCTTGCATTGCTAAAATCCAATCTGTATCAAGTAAAGCATCATCAATTATTTTTGGTTCAAGTTGTGATATGAGAGCAATTTGACTAGTATGATCCCTAAAGTAGGATATAGTCCTTACCCCTTGTGCCACATCTCCAACTACTTGATTAATAGGATGATCTTGATAGTGCCTTAAGGTCCTTGAGATAATCAAATCATCATCTTTGGAAGGGTCATTGTTTACATTGTTTCTTTTATCATCCGAACCATCTCTTCCTCCCCCTTGATCAATACCCCCTAACTGTAGATTTTTCATTTCTTGAGTAATGGTTTGGTTATGTTCAATTATATCCTTGTCAATAGAGAACTTCCTAGGGTAAGTCTTAGTGGACTCATCAAACTCAACATTGGATGATTCCTCAACGGTTTGAGTTCTTTTGTTGTATACTCTATATCCTCTACTAGTAGATGAGTATCCAACTAGAATTCCCTCATTGGACTTGGCCTCAAACTTTCCTAAGTCATCTTTGGTATTGAGAATATAAACCTCGCAACCAAAGACTTTAAAATAGTGAATTGTAGGGATTTTGCCATTCCATAATTCAAAAGGTGTTTTCCCTAAAAACTTGTGAATCAAGACACGGTTTTGAATGTAACAAGCGGTATTAACTGCTTCGGCCCACAAATAGCTTGGTAAGGAGTATGCATTGAGCATGGTTCTAGCCGCCTCTTGTAAGGCTCGATTTTTTCTCTCCACTACACCATTTTGTTGAGGTGTTCTTGGACAAGAGAATTCATGCTTGTAGCCATTTTCTAGACAAAACTTAGAAAAGTTCAAATTCTCAAACTCTCCACCATGATCACTCCTAATTCTATCAATTTTGAGGTTCTTTTCATTTTCTACCCTCTTGGCAAATCCCATAATTGTTTCTAAAGTTTCTCCCTTATGTTTCAAGAAATAAACCCAAGAATATCTAGAGTAATCATCTACTATCACCAAACAATATTTGTTACCTACCAAAGAAGGTGTTCTATGACAATCAAAAAGATCCAAATGCAATAATTCTAACGGTAATGAAGTGCTAGTTAAGGTTTTACCTTTGTGTGATGACCTTGATTGCTTACCCTCTTGGCATGCATCGCACAATTTGTCCTTGATGTACTTGATCTTTGGTAGTCCCTTTACTAGATCCATCTTGGCTATCTTGGCTATGTTTCTAATGTTGATATGTCCAAGTCTTCTATGCCATAACCATCCTTCCTCTTCTTTTGATATCAAACACTTAATAGGAGGATTAGAAGCATATGAAAGATCAATATAATAAAGATTTGCTTTTCTAAATCCTTTTAGCATAACATTCTCAAGATTTTTGTGCTTAACTAAACATTTATCGGGATGAAACTCCACATTATATCCGGCATCACATAATTGACTAACACTAAGCAAATTAAACCCCATACTTTTAACCAATAGGACTTTATGAATGGTAATTTTAGATGATACCTCAATTGTACCTTTACCTATAATCTTGAGCTTTCCACTATTCCCAAATGATACCGTTCCCTTCTTTATATAATTTATTGTAGAGAATTTACTCACATCACCGGTCATATGTCTTGAGCAACCGCTATCCACAATCCACATACTTACATCCTTCTTCTCCTCTACCTAAGAAACATAAAACACACAACTCTTTGGTACCCATGCACTAGATTCGGAAATATCATTCAAATATTTCTTAGGCACCCAAGCTTGTTTTACCTTCCCTTTAAGATTTTTCATAACTTTGTTTCTAAGTGCATCATTTCTAGTACCATTGATTAGGGACATATATGCAACTTCCTTTTCCTTAGGTCTATACCCTATTCCGGCTTTGTTGTACACGACTCTTTGATCTCTAATGATCATATCTAGATACTTGGATCCATTTGTAAATTTTTCTAAACATGCTCTTAATTCAATCACATCATTCTTCAATTTCTCATTTTCTTCCTTGAGCACATTTGACTCACTAGACATGCATGTATCAACTTTAATGGTCCTAAGTTTTCCCTTCAAGGTTTTTACCTTAGATTGTGATTTGACATAAGCATTTTTGAGGTGAGCAATAGTTTTATAGAGAAATTCTACTTTGGGAGATTCTTTTACCTCATCATCATCACTTGACGATGATTCCTCACTTGATAACTCTTCATTTGATGAGTCTTCTTCACTTGACACTTCTTCTTGACTTGACTCTTCTTTGTCATCTTCAAAAGCCATAAATGTCATATGTCGAGTAATATGGCATAGCTCATCTTCATCCGATGAGTCAATGCTTGGTGTATCCCATCTAGCTTAGGCCACCATGGCTTCCTTCTTCTTTTTCTCCTTCTTCTTCTCCTTTTCTTCTTTCTTCTTTAATTCCAGGCAATTTGGCTTGATATGCCCTTTCTTATTACATCCATAACAAATGACATTAGGGTTAAAACTTGAACTTTGATTACTTTTACCTTTTGAGGGTTGGAACATTCTCTTCACATCCTTCCTTGTGAATTTCCTTGATCTTCCCATCATCTTTTTAACATAATGTGCCACTTCACTTGCCGACATTTCATCATCACTATCCGATGATTCTTGCTCGGATTCAGATGATGAGGATTCCACCTTCTTTTCTTTCTTCTTTTTCTTTTCCTTCTTTTCTACAACAAGAGTCATACCTTTCTCTTTTGAAACCACATTAGCTTGTTCATGTAGTTCAAACTCACAAAACAATTCATCAAGCTTAACTAAAGAAAGATCTCTAGAAACCTTATATGCATCAACCATTGATGCCCATAAGGTGGTTCTAGGAAAGGATTGGAGAACATACCTTACTAAGTCTCGATTGTCAATTTTCTCACCTATTACATGAAGTCCATTCACTATCTCCTTGAATCTACCGTGCATTTGACTCACGGTCTCATTGGACTTCATAGTTAAAGTTTGAAGTTGCCCCAACAAGAGATCTCTCTTGGCTCTCCTTGATTCACTTGATCCTTCATTTAACTCAATGAGTTTTTCCCAAAGCTCTTTGGTGGAGTTGAATGGTCCTACTTTGCTTAGTTGCTCCTTTGAGAGTCCACATTGTAGGGTTGTTGTAGCCTTTGCATTTGCTTGAGCCTTCTTTGCCATCTCTTTTGTCCAATCCTTGGTTGAAAGAGGAGCTCCCGACCCATCCTTTGGCATCTCGAATCCATCTACAATACTAAATCAATTTTCAATGTCATTCATTAAATAATACTCCATCCTACCTTTCCAATATGCAAAGTCGTTCCCATCGAAGAAGGGTGGCCTTGCGGTGCTATATCCCTCTTGAAATGCCATTTTGATGCTTCGGTTGACGGTGAGGTCTTCCGATGCGAACCTTGATCTGATACCAATTGATAGGATCTTTACTATTGGCTAGAGGGGGGTGAATAGTCTTTCTTCGATTTTGCCTACAATCTTATTAGCGGAAGCAAATAGAAATAAAGAAAATACAAGAGAACAATGCTAACTCCTTGGTTTACTTGGTCTCCACCTCCTTGAGGTGACTAATCCAAGGTACACACCCACACAATCAAGCTCCACTATAAACTTCTCCTTCTCGAATCACAATCGAAGGTGGAGAAACCCTTGCACAATTTCCTCTTCCTCTTTACAAAAATGAAGATTAGAATCAGAAGGAAGAGAGTGAATATCTGTAGACTTGAAGATCACTTGATGAGCACTTTTTCCAGTTTTTGAACAGTGATCTTTCTTCAAGCTCTGACAGTAGCTTTTATAGTTTTCCCGACATCAGTCGACTGGTATACATATCAGTCGACTGATGGGCTTCAACGACACTAAAGATTTGATGAGATTTTGAGCCGTCACTTCATAACAGTCGTCTACCAGTCGACTGGTACTAGCATCAGTCGACTAGTGCTTGACTCCAATCTGTCTGTCGACCTTCTGTCCATTCTGTATCTTGGTATCAGTCGACTGGTGTGGGTACCAGTCGACTGGTACCTTATATCTTTGAAATTTACAGCAAACGTCCAGTTTAAGATATACATTATTTTACACACTTGAAATACTTCCTTAGCTTAGACTTCATGCCTCCAAGCACCTTCCCTCAGCCTTGCACCCTTAGGATGCTTCCGTCTCCATGACTCCTCATCCTTGCGCTTGCCTTCAAGGGCTACCTTTGGCTTTGCCATGCTAAGTCTCTATCTTGCCAATAGATCTCACTTTTGGAACTTTCCTTGCCAAGTCTTCATACTTGGTCTTCTCTTCATATCTGCTCACTCAATACTTATGTTAGATCACAATTAATGCCCAACTTAAATTAATTTAATCAAACATCAACAATGAGTAATGTCTTGAGCAAGATTGCTCCAACAAAACCTAGCTGACATTTTCACAAAACCTTTACCTAAACTTGAGTTCAGTGCACTTAGAAGACAAATAGGGATGTGCTTAGTAGAATAGAACTTACTTTTAAAAAATTATTCCCACTTATTTTTTTTACTATGTTTTTAACTCAATTTGTTTTTTTTTTTAAAAAATAAAATCCTAGGAAAAATATTTCTTCAAAATTCCAATTTTTGTTAGTCTTCAAAAATTTGGACTTAGCCTAGGAATTTATCCCCGAGAAATTATGTACCCCTAGTCTCAGCCAGAGCATCTCACAAGCACCCTAGGTTTAACTTGCTTGTGTATGAAAACACTTAGAATGGTGTGAGATGCATAGGGAACTGCCTGGACTTAAAAATGCTTATGTCTGTGCATCGACATAAGTCTAGGTAATAAATACCAATTTACATTAATCATGTTAAGTTATCCTATCTTAGTCAAATCTAACTGGATCACTGACTTAACTTGTCTAACCAAGTGAAAGTTGTTGCCCTCTAGGAAAACAGCTAGTAGATAATGGTTAGACATTTGGCTAAGGAAATTAAGTATTTAGTTTAATTTTTTTAATTACTCATGCTTGGACTTTAGGACTTTTGGAAAAGAGAACTAACTTTTTCTTTAAAATTGACTTACTCTTTATGGTTCTAAGTGAAAGTGGCCTTTGCTAAAGTTTTACAAGTTATTACTATTTAAGCTAAGTGTTTCTTTTTTCAAATTTAACTAAGTAAAATTAATTTTTGAATTTCTAAAATTTTTTCTTTAAAGTTTTATCAAATATTTTTGTTCACTCTTTTTAAACTAAATTTATTTCCAAACTTAGTTTCTGAAATTTTTTAAGGAAAAGGTTTTTTTTAATCTAAGTACTTTCTCAAAAATCAGATTATTTTTTAAAGAACTAAGCTCCCTACTTAACTATTGATAAAGGTTTTTTCTATTCATTCGCTTAGCTAAAAAGTCTACAAGAAAATGTATTCTAAAAGCTAAGTATTTATCAAAATGTTTTAAATATTTGTTCAACCTTCTATTAAATTTTTTTAAAGTTAATTTTAGCTAAAAGTTTTTGTGTATTCTAAAAGTTAAGTTTGTCTAAGGTTAAATTGTTAAAACTAAGTTTATGAAAGCTAATTTTTTTTCAAAACCTTTTGAAAAACTAAGTTTTAAAAGCTAAAATATTTCTCAAAACTAGTTATTAGCTATGTATTTTTAAAGATAAATTCTTAAACTAAGGCTTATGATCAACTTCTCAACTTGTCTATTTTTATACCTTCTTTTTGCGGTTTTTTTTATATATGGCAAAGGGGGAGAGTATATGAAAATTCAAATGTATATGGAAATTCAAATATAAATCTAAAAGTCAAGTATAAGTCAAGTATAAAATGAGGAGCTTTAATTAAAGGGGGAGTTTTTCACTTAAGCTTTTATTAAGGGGGAGTTTTGCATTTAAATTTTTTCTTGTACTATCATTCAGTTATGCTTGCGTTGTTCTGAAATTCTTTACAACATTATTTATTTATTCTTTATGTTTTTTACTTAACTTTGAATTTTTGTTGTCATAATAAAAAAGGGGGAGATTGTTGGTGCGGGAAGCATCCAACGATCAAACTTGAATTTTGATAATGGCAAAGGATTCAAAGTTAAGATTATTTGTGATCTAATGTGTTGAATGAGTTTGCAGAAAAAAGTCCTAAGGTATCTTAGACAAAAGTCCTAGCTACGGTTAGGCAGGTAGAAAACCCTAGGGGTTGGTAACCCTAGGTCCTAAGGGGTGGTAACCTTAGATGGAAAGCCTTGGCGGGTCGGGGTCTTCGGGCAAAAGTCCTAGAGTCGGATACTCTAGGTGAAAATCTCGGTGTCGTGGATTGGGTGGAAAGTCTGGGCGGATCGTGGAGCAGACGTCTAGCAGAAAGACCTGAAGACTCGGGCACTGATCAAAAGCTTAGTCGATCTGGGTGATCAAACTGGCAACAGGTATACTCTCCTGAGTGGAGTAGGTGAGGGTGTGTTCCTCATTGAGGGAACAGTAGGTGTTGGTTCGACCTAGAGTTTCCGGTCGGAAATCCAAAGTCAGAACCGGACAGTCTGGAGATTGTCAAACACTTCTGGTATTATGTGTTAACTTTATTTTGCAGGATATGTTGTTGTTTTATGGACTAACGTAGCTTGCAGGACGAAGAAAGAGCTCAAATCCCCGGATGAACAGTGTCCGGGGCGCCTCCATGGAGCTAGGAGGCGCCTCGAATGCTTTGGAAGAAGCAGCATGTGAAGTCAAGCTGGATGCGCCCTCAAGGAGTGTTGAAGCGCCTCAGATGGGCTTGAAGGCACCCTCCATGGTATTGGAGGCACCTTCAAGAGAATGAGCGGCGACTTCTTCAACCCTTATCTTCGCTGCGGAATCGGCGGAGTTGAGGCCACTCTCAAGGAGGTTGAAGGCGCCCTCAACGGGCTTTATATACCTGTCTTGACCAGTAGTTTGGATAATCAAGTTCTAAGCAATATTTCTTCAGCGCACTACTAACGAGACGATCCGGCTAAACTATAACAAGACCCCGATGACCCGAAGCTACGAAATTTCAATTCTTTGTTATCGGTATAGCTTTTTCAATACTGTCATTGTAATAATTCTTGTAATATTTGTGTGATTATAGTTGTTGCCCAAAGTAAACTTTCAACGAGCGTGGGCTTTGGAGTAGGAGTCGCCCAAGGCTCTGAACCAAGTAAACCTTGGTGTCTTTCTGTGTTCCTTTATTTATTATTCCGCTGCGTTATCGGATAAGTTTTTCGAATACAAAAAGTGAAAGCCACGAGTACTATTTACCCCCCCCCCCTCTCTAGCGCGTCTCGATCCAACAAAGAATTATAGTGGATTTCCCAATGGTGCGTTCAATAGATCACGAGTCTTGGAGTAGGAGTTGACCTAGGCTCTGAACCAAGTAACCAAAATGAGTCATTTATTTTCCACTGCACTGCTCTCATTTTTATGTTACAAAAAGAAAAATTTTTAACATGCGATATTCACCCCCCTCTTCACATCTTTCGATCCTTCAATTGATATTAGAGCTTGGTAGCTCTAAAAATACTTAATCATTTTTTGAGTAATTTTAAAAAAAATTCTTTTCTTCTTAAAAATATTTCTTCTTTCTTTCTTAATTCCTTATCCCGCACTACTAATCCCAAGACGAGAGTCTTGGAAATCTTCTTCTCCTTTTTTCTTTGATAGCAAAGATTTTATACTCCTACCAAGAAGGGTACAACACCACTCGCCCTCCTTTATTTAATGGAGAGAACTTCAGCTACTAGAAGAACAGAATGGAGTGCTACCTCAAGTTTGACATCGAGCTCTAGTTCACCATACTCAAAGGATAGACTCCCCTGATGGTAGATGGAAAGTCAGTAGAACCAGATGACTGGACCCCTCTGATAATCAAGAAGGTGTAACCAAACTACAAAGCAATCAACACCATTCTGTGTGACCTTACGATGGAAGAACTGAATTGAGTTGGGCCTTATGAAAATGCAAAAGAACTCTGGGACCATTTGCTAAACTTGCACAAAGGAACCGACGAATATAAGGTAAACAAAAGAGATTTCTTATTAAATAATTTGTTTAATATTAAAATACTTTCCAGAGAGACGACCACACAACTACACGCTCGACTGTAAGACATTCTCAACGACCTACATCTAATCGGACACAACCTGGAGAATCACGACATAATAAGGTACAGACTAAATGTCTTCCTGAGAAATTCTTTGTGGGCATCATAGTAGAGGCATACAAAGTTTCAAGGGATCTTTCCATTTTTAAGTTAGATGAACTTTTTTGTGAATTAGAATGACACGAACAGTCTAACTTGAGTCAAGTCTAGAATGATATTGCTTTGTATGCAGGATCAAGCAAAGAATCCAAGACTAGAGCCAAAAAGGAATCATAAAGTGAGCCTAACTTAGACTCAACCAATGAAGAGGAGCTGGTTAACATGGTTCGAAAACTACTAACAAGGACAAAGTTCAAAAGGAGCACCAAGAAGACACTAATCAACCAGATGTAAAACAAATCAGAAATGATTTGTTATAGATGTAACAAGAAGGGGCATCTCAAAAAGGAATGCCCTAACCAGAGGGAGGAAAATTCAAAATAAACAAGAAGAAAGAAAGTGCTCAAGGTGACATGGGATGAGTCATCTTCTGAGGAGTCCGATGTGAAAGAACTGAAGCATTCGAACCATCTTGCCCTTATGACAAGAAACAAAGATTCTGAGACCAAGGAAGAGCATGAGTCTGAGACCAATAATGAGTTTGAGATCGACACTGAGTCTAAGAGAAGCCACGGATCCATATCCATTTCCCAAGGTCTCGATATGGTAACCTTTTATTCCAAGTCAAATTTACTTAAAGTAGTTAAATGTTTGTTTAAAAAATTAACAAAAACTGAAAAATAAAATAACTTACTACTTAAGGAAATTGACCACCTTAAGGAGTAAGTTAACTTGAGTAACTCGACTAACCAAGTTCAGTTGGAACTTCAACTTAAGTTGCAAAACAAGAGGAAGAAAATTCCAACTTGAAAGATCAAGTCGAGTGACTTAATAAAATGTTGGAAAACTTGAGCTGGGATCCAAGTGTCTAAATATGGTACTTGGGTCGCAACGAGCTGTGTACAACAAATCGGGACTTAACTATGACCCAAACAAAACCAACAAATCGTATCTATCTCTAATCAATCAAAATATTAAAAATCAAGTCCAAGCATGGGTCCCTAAAAAATATTTAGATAAACCAATCAAATCAAACCAATATTTGATCCCTAAGAGTCAAATTTATTACTTAGATAAATCATATCTAAGCCATGACTCAAGGGGAGCAAATAAAAAATTGGTTCAACTAATTTGATTAGTATTAAGTTTTTTGGGCAGCAATATTTTGGAAAGTATTCAAGAAGTGGTCCACCGTTGATACACAAGAAGATCATATGCCTCACCACTGAACTCAAAAACTTATCCTTAGGAATCTTGCTTGATTAACCCAAAGCTAAGTTTGCATCTAACATGAGTTGAACAACCTTTTTAATACGTTTTAATAAAACTTAATTGAATCAACTATAGCTTAACCTAATATTAATTCTAAGCTAATCAAATTAATTAACATTTACAAATTATAAGACCTTAATTAAAACTTTAATTCAAATTTAATTAAGATCAAAACTTTAAATTAATTAAATTCAACATAAAACTTAATTTAAAATAACTTAATTAAATCTTAAATTTTTTAGTGTGTCTACTTAGCGATCAAGAAATACAAATATTGATAAAATGATGACACGGTCTATACCTCATTGATTAATCTAGTTATCAAGGATAGAAGGATTGAGTCATACAAGATACTAGACATGAAAAGGTTAAGTCAGATCTCGACATTCTTGTCACTTGGGTAGCAATGATGTTTTGCTAGATGTCACTCATTGTTTATGTGTCTAAAATAGTTTTAGAGATATTGCCAATATTGCAAGAACATATTATGTCACACATAAAGAATAAATTGATTTGGAGATGAGTTCATATGATGGATCATTGGAATAAGTCTAATTCAAATTGGACTCATTAAGTTAGACTCAATTGGATCCAACTTTTGGATTGAGTCCAATTCGAATTAGACTCATTGAGTGAATTCGGATTGATGATTAATGAGTTAAACTCATTGAGTGATTTAATGAATTTAAATTTATGAAGGAAGAGGAGTGTTCAATTTAGAATTGATCATACATTGGACGAAGCATAGTCAATTTTGAATTGCTCATGTATTGGATGCATTAGATGCATTGGATGAAGACAAATGTTAATGTCAATTAAGGCAATTGACATTAAGGCAATTTCATGAATGAGTACAAAAGGGCTTTTAATTCATTTTCATGATGAGACTTTGGTGTTCTTGCTCTTCTTCTTCCTCTCTTCCCTCTCTTGGCTGAAACCTCCTAGTGTGGTTGCTAGCACAACCTTAGGTGGTTTTTCTTCTCCAATTCTTATGTTCGTGAGATGGACGGAAGACTTGTTTGTGTGTATACCAAAAGAGGTGCGAACACTTGATCATGCTGAGATCCAAGCTATCAAGAGTACGTGTTTACGCAACAAAGGTAACTCCCTTTAACAAATACTTAGTATATGGTTTTCCTTTGCATGGACTTCTGGAAAGGAACTTGTTTTTCCGCTGTATTTTCTACGTGTTTAGCACTATAGTTCCTTACATGATCTCGCACAACCCCTAGCTAGATAGCTAGATGTCTTGGTCACTTGTATTTTATTGTGGTGGAGCGTCGCTCCCATATATGATGGTTTGCTTATGGTTTTATCCTCAGGTTATTATACCCTGGGTTGCCGACAATGATTTGTGGTAGAGTGATCTCGCGTAGCCTGTAGCTAGATAGCTACTTCTTGTCTTCCCATAGTGATCAGTGGTAGAGTGATCTCGCGTAGATAGGGACCTTGACATTTCGGACTACCCATAGTGATCTATGGTAGAGTGATCTCACGTAGTCCTTAGCTAGATAGCTAGATGTCTTGGTCACTTGTGGATTGTTTGTGATGGAGCATTACTCACACATACTTGTGAATTGTTTGTGGTGGAGTGTTGCTCTCACATATTGTGGATTATTTATGGTGGAGAATTATTCCCACATACTGTGGATTGCTTGTTCATATGATGGATTGCTTATGGTGGAGCGTTGCTCCCACATATGATGTATTCTTGTGATAGAGCGATGCTCTCATATTTGATGATCTATTACTATTTCTCATACATGGTTATATTATCATTTATATTATCTAGGTGTTATCAGTAAGTCTGTTGCTGATCCCTAGTGAGTTAATGATTATTATACTATTTGTGTTAGACCGGTATGGGTCTATATGTTTATCATGTCATATATGATCATGCTCTTATTTCCTTGCTGAGACTATATATTTTTGATCACCTTACACTTTTATCCATGCACTACCATATTCTTATTACCCGCTGAGTGATCCGCACTCACCACCCCTTGTACTAGTTTTTTTTTAGCCAGGTAACAGGTAGATGATGGAGGAGTTGCTTGGAGGATCCTAGCTGACAGTCCCACGTCACATCTAAGATCAGTTTTCTATGCTATTTCGTATTAGGCTATTGGTACTTTGTATTTGGATTTGGTATTGTGGTATGTGTTTTTGTATATGATTTTGAGTCTTGTGGCCACTTTTATTCAGTTTGGGTTTTATTGTGGTGTTAATCATGTCGGCATGCAGTCAGTCTATTATGTTATGTTATTTTTATGTTCTACTTATGTTTTCCATTATGTTTTGTTCAGCCGTGTGAGCTGTTTATTAACTGTGTGGTTATATTTACTTCCAGCAGTATGGGCTGCTTATGAACTGTGTGGTTGCATTTACATCCAACTATGTGGGTTGTTGATAGCTTGTGAGTAGCCTTATGGCATTGTATATATGTTTCATTTGTCACTGCTATAGGGGAGGTGATGTCCAATTTTCGTCGGACAACCTTACCCTTGAGGCGTGACATAATATATTAAAACTAAATTACAATTTAATTAAAAAAATAAAATTTAATTTAAAATTAATAATTTTTTAATAATTTAAACAATTTAAACCTAATTAAAATTAATTATAACTTAATTAAAACTTAAATTAAAATTAAATATAAATTTAATTAAAAACTTAACTAAAATTAAAAACATAATTAAAAATTAAACTTAAATAATTTAAAACTTAAAAATGTACACTTAAACTTAAATTAAAGTAATATAAAGGTAAAATAAATCAAATTAAAATTAAAATTAAAATAGTTATTAATTATTAATCGATTAATCTAATTAAACTAAATCAATTAATAAACTAATTAATCAACTATATTAATCAACATAATGAATCTAATATCAATAATTAATCTAAAATTAACAATTAATCAATCTCAATATACAAGGACCTGGGTAGTAGGTTCTTATCTATAGTATATCAATTGGTTGAATTGATAGTGAGATATTATAGAGAAGACTACTCTTAACTATTCATATTTGAGCATTAATATACAAGGACAATATTAATACGTTGAGACTAGTATGTAGGTCAATGGATGACTTGATCTCACAAGTCATGGATATGAGATATTAGATTGACACATGGGTATATATTAGAGAATATATACTAAATGACCCGCCATGAGAATGTTTCATGGATCGTCGTATGAGTGTCATAAACATTCTCATGTGACTATTGGTATGAATAGTCCTTAGACCTGAAGTCACTACGGTTCCCTACATAAGAAGTTGTATACTTTGGTATCGTCAAACGTCACCCGTAATAGGGTGGACTATAAAGTCGATCACTGAATATACAATAAATTATGCGGAGGGGTGTGAGTAATGTAGATGGGATCTATCCCTTCCATATGACGGAAGCGATATCTGTGGGTCCCTTGATTAGTAGGACACAAGAAAGCATGGTCATGCGTAAATGAGTCAATATGAGATATTAAGCTCATTTGTTTGAGTGTATCTACTTGGAGATCAAGAAACACAAAGATTGATAAGAGGATGACACGGTCTATGCCTCATTGATCGATCTAGATATCAAGAATAGAGGGACCAAGTCATACAAGATAATAGCCACGGAAAGGTTAGGTCGGATCTCGACTTTCTTGTCACTTGGGTAGCAATGATGCATTGCTAGATGTCACTCATTGTTATGTATCACAAATATTGATTTGGGTACATTGCCAATATTACGAAAACCTATAGGGTCACACACAAAGAACAAGTTGATATGGAGATGGATTCATGTAATGAATCAGTGGATTAAGTGTAATCTGAATTTGACTCATTGAGTTAGACTCAAATGGATCCAATTGTTGGATTGAGTCAAGTTTCTTGAGAATCAATGGGTTGGACTCATTGGGTGAACTCGAGTTCACCAAGGAAGTTGAATGGTCAAAATTGAACCATTAGATTGGATGGTTAATTTTGAGCCATTGGATTAGAAGATGAAAGGGTGGAGACTCTTGGTATACCATAGGATGGATATAAATATCATTTTGGATGATAGTTTTCATATGATTTTCATTAGATGAGAATGTGAAGAGCCTCTTTGATTCTTCTTCTTCCTCCTTGCCTCTCTTGGCCGAAACTCCTAGTTGAGGTTGCTAGCACAACCTTATGTGTTTTGATCTCCATCTTGCTTTGTTTGTGAGACAATTAAAGACAAGGCTTGTTCGTGTAGATACCATAGAGGCGTGGACGCGTGATCGTGCTGAGATCCAAGCTATCGGGAGATCGTGTGCACGCATCAAGGGTATAATCCTATCATCTAACTTAGTATAGATTGTTTGTATGTAATGTTTCTTCCCTTCGCATGGATCTGATAGATAGAGGATCTAGTTAATTTTCACTACATTTTCACGTGTTTAGCGTACTAGATCCCAACAGTGGTATCAGAGCCACTTACGAAGGGCTATGCTAAGTTAGCAGAATTTTTATATATGATATAGAAATTGCATGATAGGGTTTACTGTGATTTACAAAACTTATGAGTTTCGGGCACACAAGACTCTTGGCCAGATTATGGATCTCGGTCAGACTGTGAGTCTTGGCCAGATTCTAAGTCCCGGCCAAATCCTGAGTCTTGACCGATATGGGTGTTTTGTTGGGAACAAAACGGAGTTGGTGTGTGACCAACAAGGTCTCGGTCAGAGATGTTTTGTTTAGAACAAAACGTAGTTGGTATTGTGGGTAGTAGGGTCTCGGGTAAAGCAGCAACTCATAAAATGAGTATGCAAAATAAATTTTGCTTCAGGGGCGCTGCCCCCTAAAACCCCCCTCAAGGGGCATTGCCCCTTGACCCCGCCCGCTAATCGGCTAGCGGGGCCGCCATGGCGTTGCGATTCATAATTTATTTGTTGAAATCATAGTAAATTTATGTCATAAAATATTATGAATAGATATGACATGGTGCATGGTTATGACTCTTCAACCCCAATGTGATTGGATGTGTGTAATATTGTAATTCATAATACGGCCTGCGTGTCGTGCCTTCATCCCTTTTATTCTTGTTGTAATTAGATTATACTTGAATGTAACTCGAGTTTCTTTAGATTTTATAATGTACAAAATTAGAAAGAGTTAGCCTTCTGGAAGATAGGTGAAAAGGAAGGAAGGACAACAACACACGACAACCAAGGAAGCGCTTGGAGAAGCGGCTTAGACCTAGGTTGACTTATTGCTCTTCTCATTAGCTTGAGAAGATCGTAGTTTATAGGGGCCATAACCATGTCACATTTAAATTAGCATATATATTGATGTATGCCATGATATGTCATGAATGTATGTGATGCATGTGTAGCTATTGTAATTAAGTCCTTTACATATGCCTACCAAAGTTTGGTACTCACTACTACCTCGATCATTTGTAGTCAGGTTTGCCAAAGCAAAGTGACTCGTTTTATCTTGGTAGAGTGCGACTGGACAATTGTGATATCCGACTATTGGACTTTGGGTGTGACTTAACTAAGTTGAGAACTTAGAATCATATCCCATAAGATGTAAATCATATTATACTAGTCTTGGGCGATTAGCCAAAGCTAACTCAAGATGAGTAATAGTATGGATTTCATAAGATGGGAAAATGAACAAATAGTTTTGTTCACCTATAGATACAAGAGTTACATAGGATGTAATTGGTAAACGTTGTCTACCTAAGTTGTACTAAGTCTTGGGTGATTAGCCAAAGCTAACTCAAGATAAGGTATAATGTGGATCTTGTCCAATTGGTACACATTGCCTACATAATTTATACAAGTCTTGGGTGATTAGCCAAAGCTAACTCAAGATGAGGTATAATATGGATCTTGTCCCACTTGAATGTCTTTACTTTTGGGCTTAGAGCTAGTAGTGACTTGCTCCTATCAAACTTTAGAATTCAGTGGGAGAATCATTTAATTAAAGACCTAATTAAATGATCGATATATGATACTAAGTTCTGCATTATTCTGTTGTAGATTACCATGTCGTCAAGTACATCGAATACCCTTTCTCTGCGATCTGTCCTTGATAAGGACAAGCTCAATGGAGTTAATTTCCTAGATTGGTATAGAAACTTAAGAATAGTTCTCAAGTAAGAATGGAAACTATACGTCCTAGAGCAGCCTATTCCTGAAGCACCCCTCGCTACTGCCACTAGAGCTGAAAGGGATACTTACAAGAAGCATCAAGATGATGCATTAGATGTGTCATGCCTAATGCTCGCCACCATGAACTCTGAGCTTCAGAAGCAACATGAGAACATAGATGCTTATGATATGGTTGAACATCTTAGACAACTATATCAAGGACAAGCAAGGCATGAGAGATTTGAGATCTCTAAAGCATTGTTTCAATGCAGAATGCAAGAAGGAAGTCTCGTAGGACCTTATGTGCTCAAAATGATCGGGTATGTGGAGAATCTACAAAGGTTGGGATTCCCACCAGGCCAAGAATTGGCCACTGACCTTATTCTGCAGTCGTTGCCCGATAGTTATAGTCAATTCATCATGAACTACAACATGAATGAAATTGACAAACCACTGCTTGAGATGTTGAGCATGTTGAGAACTGCTGAAATCAACCTTAAGAAGGCAAAGCCTAGTTCCATTTTGATGGTATCTAAAGGCAAAGGCAAGTGAAAGCCTAAAGGTAAGGGTAAGACCCAAGCCAAAGGTAAGGGCAAGACTCATGCACTACAACCCAAAGGTGGGGTTGCTAAGGAAGAAACCTGCTTCTGTTGGTTGCTACACCTGGATTCCGTTTGTTCCCCTATATAAAAATTTGTACAAGCACAGAACTTAACCTAGCTACCCATATGCTCTACTGAAGTTAAACTTAGATTGCAAACGATACTTAACATTATTAATCCAAGTTGCTCTTCAGAAGTTAAACTTGGATTGGAAACGATACTTAACATTTTTACTCCAAGTTTAACCTATGTGTTCTTTAGAAGTTAAATCATATTACAGAAGTTAATTAAATATCTATTTCAAAGATTGGCTTCCAGGTTAAACATGGCGAGGCACTAGGCCTTCTTGATTATGGGATCATCCACCACTTCCTAGACAAAGCCTTTCAAAGAAATTGGATATTTAACTTCTTACAGTAACCCTAGGTTTAAATAAAGAGACCTCAATAGAAGCACAAGATTGAAACGTAAAATCGAAACACTAAATCAATAGCACAAAATCTAAAGATGAAATCGCTAGCCTCTTGTGTTGGTATTTCAGGATCCATACAAAGAACACAAACTAATTAATTTGAAGCAGAAACAATTAATTAGTTATACCTTTCTTTGTAGCTAAAGACCTCTTGATCTTCTGTTGTATTCCTCTCCTCCTCTTGGACGTTGTGTGGGCAACGATCTACCAAGATGGAATCCACCCGAACCACTTCTTCTCCTCCAAGACTCTCGAGCCACCAAGGGATGCTAAAATAGGAACTTTCTTCCTCTTCTTCTCCTCCAAGCAACCGGCCACCAAGTGCTTCTCCTCTTCTTCTTCTTCCTCTCCAAGCAACCGGCCACAAGGACTTTTCAATCCTTGATACCACCGGGCCTAAGGAAGCAAAAGAGGAGATAAGTGGGGCACCGACCTAAGAGAAAGGGAGAAGGGAAGGGGCCGACCACACCAAGGAAAAGAGAGAAGGCTTAAGGTTGTGTTGTCTCATGAGGAACCTTCTCCTTCTCTTTTATAATCCTTGGTCATGACAAAAAAAGAAAAGTTTTAAACATAATTAAAACTTCCTTATTTGTGGCCTCCCGTTAAAAAAAAAAAAATTAACAACAATTAAAATCTCTCTTTTCTAAATTTCCTATCGTACATCGCAATAAAGGAAAGTTTTAAAATTAATCTCTCTCTTTTAAAACATGTAGACAACTACAAAAAGGAAAGATTAATTAAAACTTCTCTTTTTAAATCATGGTTACAAAAAAGGAAAGTTTTATAAAAAATTAAAATCTCTCTTTTAAACATTAAAAGGAAAGAAGAGTGTAGATTTTAACAAAATTAAAATCTCTCTTTAATCTTGTGTAGATGCTATAAAAGGAAAGATTTTAAAATTTTAAAACTCTCTTTTAAAACCATGAGGATGACTATAAAAGGAAAGTTTTTAACAAAATTAAAATCTTTCTTTTAACCATTGTAGATAACTACAAAAAGGAAATATTTTAATAAAATAAAATCTCTCTTTTAACCATTGTAAATAACTACAAATAAGGAAAGATTTTAACAAAATTTTATTTTAAAAACAAAACTTCCTTTTCCTTTTCTAGTGGTCGGCCCCTAGCTTGGGCACCAAGCTTGCCCAGCCACCTCTTGGCTTCCAAGCCCATGCTTGGCCGACCCCCTTGCACTAAGCAAGGATGTGGACGACCCATTACTTGGGTAAGAAGTGGACTTTATGGATACAAGGATTTATTGAGGCTACAACAGGGACCGAGAGGAGAAATTGGTTTTGGTCTCCCGATGAGCTTAAGCTTCCTGTGTTCGCCTCGAACACCCAACTCAAGTTCATCAATAATAACTCATACCACTAAAGAGTTATTATTGAACTACCGCACCAATCCCAAATTACATTATGGGATCCTTCTTATCATGAGTGCATTAATCTCCCTGTGTTTAAGATATTGAATGCTCATTAATTAAATAAGTTACTAACAACTCACTTAATTAATATTTAGCTCCAAGAGTAGTACCACTCAACTTCATTATCATGTTGGACTAAGTCCACCTGCAGGGTTTACATGACAATCCTTATGAGCTCCTCAAGGGGACATCATCAACCTAGATTACTAGGACACAGTTTTCTTCTATTATCAACAACACACCATATAAATAATATTATTTTCCAACTTATCTGACCTATTGATTTAACGAACTAAATCTCACCCATTGATAAATTAAAGAAATACATACTAAGTATATGTGCTTGTTATTATATCGGGATTAAGAGTACACACATCCATGATAATAGAGGTTTTCTTCTTTTATATAGTCAGTATAAAAAAAACTACCTCAAATGGTCTTGCTCAATACGCATATAGTGTACTAGTGTAATTTTATAGTCAAGATAAACTAATACCAAATTACACTACAACTACTCCAATGGTTTGTCCCATTCCATATTGGTTGTGAGCTACTATTTATAATTTATAAGGAATTGATAACATGATCTTCTGTGTGGCACCACACACCATGTTATCTACAATATAAATTAAATGGACAACTGCATTTAACATAAATGCATACATTTGACCAATGTGATTCTTATGTTCATATAAAAAGCTAGGCTTTTAGTATACATCCCAACAGCTTCCACTGCGGTGAGACCGGACACTGGAAGAGGAACTGCAAGGGGTACCTAGAGGAACTGAAACGGAAGAGAAGTGAGACTTCTGCCTCAGGTATATATGTTATAGAAGTCAATCTATCTATTTCTTCTTTATGGGTATTAGATACCGGATGTGCGTCTCACATTTATACTAATGTGCAGGGGCTGAGAAATAGTAGAGTGTTGACAAAGGGCGAAGTGGACCTACGAGTAGGCAATGGTGCAAGAGTTGCTGCCGTCGCTGTAGTGGCCTATTCCTTATCTTTGCCCACTAGGCTTGTTTTAGAACTAGAAGAGTGTTGTTATGTGCTTACTTTAACCAAAAACATAATCTCTGTTTCTTGTTTAGACAAGAAGGGGTTCTCATTTATAATAATGGAGAAATGTTGTTCCATTTATTTAAATGATATGTTTTATTGTAGAGCATCTCTGATAAATGGACTCTATGTTCTAGACTTTGAAAACTCAATCTATAATATAAATGCCAAGCAGTTCAAGTCTAATGATCTGAACCAAACATATCTCTGGCATTGTCGCTTAGGTCACATAAATGAGAGTCGCATATCCCAACTCCATAAGGATGGACTTTTGGACTCATTTGATTTTGAATCATATGAGGCATGTGAATCTTGTCTTCAAGACAAGATCACAAAGACTCCATTTAGTGGGCACAGCGAAAGGGCTAATGATCTGTTAGAACTCATACATACTGATGTATGTGGCCCTTTCAGAGTAGTAGCTAGAGGAGGCTATTATTACTTTATTACCTTCACTGATGATTTCAGTAGATATGGATATGTGTATCTGATGAGACACAAGTCAAAATCCGTTGAAAAGTTTAAAGAATTCAAGAATGATGTACAAAACCAACTTGGTAAGAGTATTAAGATGCTTCAATCAGATCGAGGTAGGGAATATCTTAACCAAGAGTTTCATGACCATCTCGTTGAGTGTGGGATCATATCTCATCTCACTCCACCTGGAACACCACAATGGAATGGTGTATCAGAAAGGATAAATCGTACTTTATTAGATATGGTACAATTGATGATGAGTCATACAAATCTTCCTACTTCCTTCTGGGGACATGCTCTAGAGACAGCCGCTTTCACACTTAACCGAGTTCCATCCAAGGCCGTCATAAAGACAGCATATACGATATGGACAGGGAAGAGTCCTAATATGTCTTTTATGAAGATTTGGGATTGTGAGGCTTATGTTTGATGGCAAGTCTCTGATAAACTAGGACCCAAATCAGATAAGTGCTACTTTGTTGGATATCCCAAGGAAACAAAGGGATATTACTTCTATAATCCCACACAAGGTAAGGTGTTTGTTGCCAGGACTGGTGTGTTTCTAGAAAGGAAATTTATTTCTAGAAAAACTAGTGGGAGTGAAGTCAATCTTGAAGAAGTTCAAAATACTAGCACTGACACTGTGATGGAAATTGAACAGGTACCACAAGATGTTGTGGATCAGGATTTTGTTACACCACAAGAAGTTGTGGAACAACAACCTGTTCAAGTAGCACAAGCTCTACGCAGATCTGATAGAACCTGTCGTCAACCTGAGAGATATTCTTTTCTCTTGTCTGATAATGGTGATGTAGTGCCAGTTGATCTCAACGAGCTTACATCTTATCAGGAAGCTGTATAGGGCCCAGATTCTGAGAAATGGCTAAAGGCCATGAGATCTGAAATGGAATCCATGTACATTAACCAAGTATGGACTTTGGTTGATCCACCTGAAGCGATCAAACCCATTGGGTGTAAGTGGGTATTCAAGGTGAAGACTGGCATGGATGGTCGTATGCATACCTATAAAGGTAGATTGGTGGCTAAAGGATTCAAGCAGATTCATGGTATAGACTATGATGAAACCTTTTCACCAGTTGCGATGCTCAAGTCCATTCGGATCATGCTTACTATTGCTGCTTACTATGATTATGAGATATGGAAGATGGATGTTAAAATCGTATTTCTTAACGGAAATCTACTCGAGGATGTGTACATGACACAACCTGAGGGTTTTGTAGATCCAGAGCATACTGGAAAGGTTTGTAAGTTGCAAAGATCCATTTATGGATTGAAGCAAGCTTCTAGAAGCTGGAATCTTCGATTTGATGATGCGATCAAAACGTTTGGTTTCATTAAGAATGAAGATGAACCTTGTGTCTACAAGAAGGTCAGTGGGAACACAACCATTTTTCTCATATTATATGTAGATGGCATACTACTCATTTGAAATGATATCCCTACTCTTCAGTCAGTGAAGACTTGGCTTGTGAATTATTTTTTAATGAAAGACTTAGGTGAGACACCCTATATTTTAGGCCTTAAGATCTATAGAGACAGATCTAAAAGATTATTTGGCCTAAGCCAGAGTACATACATTGACAAGGTGCTTAAACGTTTTGCTATGGAGAATTCCAAAAAGGGATTCCTACCTATGTCACATGGTGTGAGTCTTTCAAAAACTCAATGCCCCTCTTCTAAGGTAGAAAGGAACCGCATGGATTAGATTTCTTATGCATCTGCTATAGGGTCTATCATATACGTTATGCTTTATACTCGCCCAGATGTCTCGTATGCGTTGAGCATGACGAGCAGATACCAGTCAGATCCAGGTGAAGGTCATTGGACAGTAGTCAAGAATATTCTTAAGTACTTGAGAAGGACTCAAGATTATTTCTTGATATTTAGAGGCGATGAGGAGCTTGTTGTAAAGGGTTACACCGATGCTAGCTTCCAAACTGACAAGGATAATTACAGATCGCAGTCAGGGTATGTATTTTGCTTAAATGGTGGTGTTGTGAGCTGGAAGAGTTCAAAGCAGGACACAGTCGCTGATTCTACAACAGAAGCCGAGTATATTGCTGCTTCAGCTGCAGCAAAGGAGGCTGTTTGGATCAGGAAGTTCATTACAGAGCTTGGTATTGTTCCTAGTGTAGCGAACCCAATAGACCTCTATTGTGATAACAATGGGGCTATTGCACATGCTAAAGAACCTTACTCTCATCAGAGATCCAAACACATACTCCGGCGATTCCATCTTATTCGAGAGATCATCGATAGAGGAGATGTGAGAATATGCAGAGTACCGACCGATGCTAACATTGTGGATCCCTTGACCAAGGCTTTGGCACAGGGAAAGCATGATGGTCACACTAGGTGAATGGGTATTCGATACCTCAGTGATTTGCGCTAGTGCTAGTGGGAGATTGTTAGTATTAGCCCTAGTACCAATTATGAGATGATTGTAAAGGGCTCATTTTGTATCATATATCATTACTAATAAAAGACAAAGTTTGTTATTATATTTATTTCAGTTCAGTGCCATTTGAATAAGTATAATAATGTCCTTGGGTAGTAGGTTCTTATCTATAGTATATCAATTGGTTGAATTGATAGTGAGATATTATAGAGAACACTACTCTTAACTATTCATAGTCGAGCATTAATATACTAGGACAATCTTAATGCGTTGAGACTAGCATGTAGGTCAATGGATGACTTGATCTCACAAGTCATGGATATGAGATATTAGGTTGACACACGGGTATATATTAGAGAATATATACAGAATGACCCGCCATGAGAATGTTTCATGGATCGTCGTATGAGTGTCATAAACATTCTCATGTGACTATTGGTATGAATAGTCCTTAGACCTGAAGTCACTACGATTCCCTACATAAGGAGTTATATACTTTGGTATCGTCAAACGTCACCCATAATAGGGTGGACTACAAAGTCGATCACTGGATATGCAATAAATTATGCAGAGGGATATGAATGATGTAGATGGGATCTATCCCTTCCATATGACGGAAGAGATATCTGTGGGCCCCTTGATTAGTAAGACACAAGAAAGCATGGTTATGTGTAAATGAGTCAATATGAGATATTGAGCTCATTTGTTTGAGTGTGTCTACTTGGAGATCAAGAAACACAAAGATTGATAAGAGGATAACACGGTCTATGTGTAATGCCCGCCCTTCCCCTACTGATGGTTAGGGCGGCGCTACGCGAACATACATACATGCATATGAAATCATTGTAGCAAAAGAATTCATTTTATTCTTAAAAACTTAATCATATAACCAAAACATGTGAGCATGCTAGCATTCAGGCATATAAAATTTTGAATGTTTTCTATCTATTACTTAAAACATGATACATGCTTATTTAACTAGATCATAAAGCTTACTAACTAAGGGGAAAACTAAACAGGTATATTATTCTCTAGAATTCATGATAACTAAAAATTTTCTAATTAAACAAGTACTTAACATTTCAAGGTTTCATGGAACATAAGAGAATATAAGTTCACATTAAGCATTCAACTATCCAATAAGTTCAAATAATATCAAGTAGCAACCATCAAAAGTATCTAATAGGAAAATAAGTTAACATGCAAAACTTAGAATATGCATAAGTCCTAAAACACAAGAATAGATCTCTTCCACCATGCTACCGCCACACACATTTTTGCCCTTCCTGCTGCTCCATTTAGTTTAACCATGCTTTACCCTTTTCTGCAGTACAAGGAAAATAAAACTATAAGCACATAGACTTAGTAAGATCCTTTCCTACTCACAAAAGCCATGAATCATGAATTTAAACATAGAGTAGTGATATATTCATTTAACCAACATCTAGATTTAACATTTCATGTTAGCATAAGGTAGTGTCATATTCATTTAGGCAAAACATAACATAGTATAAGAGGGCAGAAGCATAATGTAGTAGCATGTTCTTCTAAGTATCATAGACATATCTCAAGAGAGCACCTTCCTTAAAGCATAATATTCACATAACATGAAATCACATATATATGAAAGATGTTCTTTTGAAAATATGTATCAAAATCATATAGCATGAAACAAGTATATGCAAGATGTTCTTTTGAAAGCTTATATCATATAGGTACTTAAACATAAATCTCAACATGAGGGCCCGACATTGTACCACATACATGAATTTTTGCGCGCATTCTAAATAAATCCGAGGTAGATAATTTCGAACTTATTAGGAACTAGGCCCGTTTCCTTGACCATCGACCTAGGGGCAACTTAGGAGCCTATCCCGTACTAGGCCCGTTTCATTGACCATTGACCTAGGGGCAACTTAGGAGCCCATCCCGTGGACCATGCTTAGGGTCCGGTACAAGCCATACAAAAGAAAAATAGCATACATGTTCCTTGTCATATCATAGCATATCATGTTTCTTGTCATATCGTGAAGAGTGCTCTTAATCCCAACTTATAGGGAAACATCTCTTAGGCTTTTCATCATACATAAGCCTTGCATAAGCATAACATGATGGCATAAAGTGCACATAACATATAGCATATCATAGGGAGTCATAACACGATGGCATGAGTGCACATAACATATAGCATATCATAGGGAACCATAATATGATGGCATAAGTGCACATAACATATAGCATATCATAGGGAATCATAACATGATGGCATAAGTGTACACAACATATAGCATATCATAAAAATCATTTTCATGCTTAGATGGGGTTTTGAACTTTCTACAAACCCTAAATCATGACTTGGCCGAAACATATAATCATACTCATGGGTTTTCAAGCAACATAAAAACATGGAATCATTAACCTAATATCTCATTACACTTAGCATAACATGTGAGACATTTAGAAGTCCTAGGTAGTTCCTTAACCTAATTTCCTTGTCTTGGCCGAAATATATAATCACACTCATGGGCTTTCAAGCAACATAAAAACATGGAATCATTAACCTAATATCTCATGACACTTAGCATAACATGTGAGACATTTAGAAGCCCTAGGTAGCTCCTTAACCTAATTTCCTTGTCTTGGCCGAAACATATAATCATACTCCTGGGCTTTCAAGCAACATAAAAACATGGAATCATTAACCTAATATCTCATGACATTTAGCATAACCTGTGAGACATTTAGAAGCCCTAGGTAGCTCCTTAACCTAATTTCCTTGTCTTGGCCTAAACATATAAGCATACACATGGGTTTTCAAGCAACATAAAAACATGGAATCATTAACCTCATATCTCATGACACTTAGCATAACATGTGAGACATTTAGAAGCCCTAGTTAGCTCCTTAACCTAATTTCCTTGTCTTGGCCGAAACATGTAATCATACTCATGGGCTTTCAAGCAACATAAAAACATGGAATCATTAACCTAATATCTCCTTACACTTAGCATAACATGTGAGACATTTAGAAGCCCTAGGTAGCTCCTTAACCTAATTTACTTGTCTTGGCCGAAACATGTAATCATACTCATGGGCTTTCAAAAAACATAAAAACATGGAATCATTAACCTAATATCTCATGACACTTAGCATAACATGTGAGACATTTAGAAGCCCTAGTTAGCTCCTTAACCTAATTTCCTTGTCTTGGCTGAAACATGTAAGCATACTCATGGGTTTTCAAGCAACATAAAAACATGGAATCATTAACCTAATATCTCATGACACTTAGCATAACATGTGAGACATTTAGAAGCCCTAGTTAGCTCCTTAACCTAATTTTCTTGTCTTGGCCGAAACATGTAAGCATGTTCATATCATTTTAAGCAACATAAGACATGAAAAACTTTAAACTAACATCCTACAGTGGGTTACACATCATAAGGAATTATAAGCAAGCATAGTTGAGTTTCTAAACTTCCTCTAATTCGTTTATTCCTTCTTGGATGAAACCTTAAAGGAGCATGATTCTAGTTTCTTTTATACCATTTTAAGCATGAAACTTTTAAGCCAATACCATACCATACATGTCATAGCAAGTGAGTAAGCACAAATGAGTTTCCAACCCTAATGCTCAAGCCTTGGCCGAAACCTATAAGCATGTTTCTAGTTTTCTTTTAACAATTTAAAACATGACACTTCATCACATAATAGTTACACATAATAGGGGGTCATAGGCAAACATGGTTAAACACATTTGAATCTTATTTCATGTCTTGGCCGAACATGTAAGGCTTATTCCTAAGTTGTAAGCAACATTAGAACATGGAAAACACTCAAAGCTACTTGTAATGTAGGTGAGGGGAATACTTACATCCTCTTGCTTGGGTTTACTAAGAGAATACCCTTGGTGAAGAAGAAGGAAGAAACCCTTTTCACTTCTAGAATTCCCTTTTTCCTTATTTTCTTTTCTTGTAATGAGAATTATGCTTCAAGAGCTTCCTTTTGTGAATTTTTCTTAGGGAGAAAGCCCTTAACTTGGATTCGGCAATGAGAGAAACAAGGGGCTTGGATTTTTGGTGAGGGAAGGAGAAGGAGGAAGAAGGAAA
This sequence comes from Zingiber officinale, assembly GCF_018446385.1. NCBI lineage: Eukaryota > Viridiplantae > Streptophyta > Magnoliopsida > Zingiberales > Zingiberaceae > Zingiber > Zingiber officinale. The sequence goes on along the minus strand of NC_055996.1, from coordinate 47,040,397 downwards.
AGAATAATTTTTCTTTCCCTTTCTTCTATTTATTCTCCATGAAAGAGAGAAGGGAAAATACCTTTTTATTCTGCCTTTCATTTATTCTAAATGAAGGGAGAAGGGAAAATGAACTCTTCATGCTAAATGAAAGGGGAGAAAGAAAAGATAAACTTTTCTTCTAAGTGAAGGAAGAAATGTGTCCCTTCACCATCCCTACTCTTAACTACAATTCTCTTTTCCTTCCTACCAATGCTTTCACTTGGCCTATTGGTTATCCCATATTACTTAAAACTTTGCCACTTGTTAAGAGGTTCAAGGTTCAAGCCTTGACCACTCTTCTTTTTTTTTTCTATTTTCTTTTTAGTTCCATTTTCTCTTATTCTTAAAAGAATTTCATATGAAATTGCTGGGTGTTACAATCCCCATACCTTCTAAAAAGTTCGTCCTCGAACTTAGAATAGCTCTGGGTATCTTTGTTTCATATCATCCTCACATTCCTAGGTGGCTTCTTCGGATCGTTGATTTTGCCACAGAACCTTTACTAAGAGCACTTCTTTGTTCCTTAGTCTTTTGACCTCTCGATCTAGTATCTGAACAGGACGACTTTCATAACTTAGGTCCCCTTGAACTTGCACTGCTTGCGGCTTGATCACTTGGTCTATACTGGGAATGCATTTCTTGAGCATTGAAACATGGAACACGTTGTGAATAGCTGACATCTCCTGAGGCTGCTCTAGTTCGTAAGCTACCTTGCCAACTCTTTTCAGGATCGGATATGGTCCCACATAGCGCGGGCTTAGTTTTCCCTTCTTTTCGAATCTCATCACTCCTTTCATAGGAGCTACTTTGAGAAACACTGAATCCCCGACGTCGAATTCCAATGGCCTACGCCGCTTATCCACATAGTTCTTTTACCGGCTCTGAGCAGTTTCTATTCTTTGGCGGATGTTCTGTATAGCACGGGTGGTGTCGTCAATGAAATCTGTTCGGAGTCCCATCTCTTTCTTTTCGCCACCTTCGTACCAGCATATAGGAGACCTACATCTCCTCCCGTACAGAGCCTCATATGGTGTCATTCCAATAGTAGCTTGGTAGCTATTATTGTAGGCGAATTCTGCTAAGCATAGATATCGGCACCATCTTCCCTTAAAATCTAAGGCGCAGGCGCGTAACATATCTTCCAGCACTTGGTTCACCCTTTCTGTTTGTCCGTCGGTCTGAGGATGGATTATCGTACTGAATAATAGTTTCGTGCCAAGGGCCTTTTGAACACATTCCCAGAAATGTGAAATAAAGCGCCCATCTCTATCAGAAATAATGTTCTTAGGAATCTCATGTAATCTAATAATTTCCTTAACATATAATTGAGCCAGTTGCTCAGTCGAGTAAGTCATCTTGATTGCTAAGAAGTGGGCAGACATTGTAAATCTGTCCACGATTACCCATATAGCATCATATCCATTCGTCGTTTTGGGTAATCCTGAGATGAAGTCCATAGAAATATCTTCCCATTTCCATTCTAGAATTTGAATTGGCTACAGTACTCCTCCAGGTCTCTGGTGTTCTACTTTAACCCTTTGGCAGGTCAAGCAGGTACTGACATACCGAGCCACATTTCTTTTCAAACCGAACCACCAAAATTTCCTTTCAGGTCTTGGTACATCTTGGTGGATCCAGGATGCATCGCATAAGGTGTTCCGTGAGCCTCCTCCAATAACTTCTTTCGCAACTCTGGATCGTCGGGAATACATAAGCAATCTCTGAGGTATAGTATTCCGCTGTCAGCGATACGAAATCCCTCGTTCATTCCTTCCTGGACCTCTTGCTTGATCCTTTGGATGCTGGGGTCGCCTGTTTGTTTTTCTAGTATATCATCGAACAACATCGATGTTATTGTCAGGGTAGAGAGTTGTCCGGTCATGCTTTCGATCCCGTAACCCGTAATTCCCCTTTGTTTTCCAATAAATTCAAACATCAGTTCTGCCTCTGGTCGGAAGACCACTTTTCTTTTATGACACTCGATTGAAGCACCGTACTTACTCAGGAAATCCATGCCCAAAATAGTGTCATATGTTGGTGCGGGAAGCATCCGACGATCGAACTCGTGTTTTGATAATGGCAAAGGATTCAAAGTTAAGGTGTTTTGTGATCTAACAAGTCTGCTTGAGTGTTTCAGGAAAGTCCTAGCTGCAGTTAGGCAAAGGGAAACCCCTAGGGGATGGTAACCCTAGGTAATAGGGGGTGATAACCCTATGCGGAAAGTCTTGGTAGGTCGAAGGCTTCAGGAAAAAGTCCTAGGGGGTGGTAACCCTAGGTGGAAATTCCTGGTGTCGCGAACCAGGTGAAAGACTGGACTAGCCGGGAAGCGGATGCCGAGCAGAAAGTCCGGAAGCTTAGAGTGCTGAGCAAAAGTCCAGTCAATCTGGAGGATCGCACTGGAAGCAGGTAAATCTCCTGAGTGGAGTAGGTGAGGACGCGCTCCCCGTAGAGGAAACAGTAGGCGTCGGGTCGACCTAGGGTTTCCGGTTGGAAACTCGAAATCAGACTTGGACAATCCGAAGACTGTCAAACTTTCATATTCATACTATCTTTATGTGTTAACTTTGTGCTGCAAGATATTTTTGGGATTAACATATCTTGCAGGGACCAAAGTGCAAAATTAGCCTCGGATGAACAGTACCGAGGCGCCTCCATGGAGCTTGGAGGCGCCTCGGGTGCAAAACCTGAACTGGCTGCGAAGCAAGCTTGGAGGCGCCTTGAAGGAAGCCAAGGCACCTTAGACAGCTTGATGAAGGCGCCTTGGAGAGGCTGAAGGCGCCTTGAACCTGATAAGGTTCGACCAGTTCAGCCCTTATCCCCGCGGCTGACTCGGGTCATTCAAGGCGCCTTGGTGAACAGTGGAAGGCGCCTTGAACACCCTTTATAAGGGAACTGGACCAGCAGCTCAAAAACAACAATTTACAATCTTTCCTTCTGCTGTGTGCTGCTCAAGAGTCGATTCTAAAGTGCTGTTGTAGTCGCCGACGACCCGAAGCTTCATTCATTATTATTCTGTTGTCGGTATTATTTCAATTCCAGTTGTACTTATTTCTACTTGTACTTATTCACGATATTTTAGTTGTTGCCCATGGAAAGCGATCAAGGATCGCGGGCCTTCGAGTAGGAGTCAATCTAGGCTCCGAACAAAGTAAACGACCGTGTTCTTGTGTGTTTGTTTCTTTCCGCTGCGTTAATTACTCAACGAACGTTTTACGATTCTGATAATCAAACGAAATAGCCACGAGCGCTATTCACCCCCCCTCTAGCGCTTCTCGATCCAACAATTGATATCAGAGCGGGGTAGCGTTGATCTGGTGCAACCACCAATCACGCAATTTTTCGTAGTGTTTTAAATTTTTCGGAGTCAACTGAAATTAGTATTCTTACTATATTCCAGTTTTTTTTCGTTCGTATCGATCTCGCTCGAAGTTGGTGCAACACCACTCGAGTTAGTTTTTTTTTATTCTTTACTCCCGCACTACTAATCCAAGACATAGTCTTGGGACATATTTTTTTCCTTATTCCTTTTTGCATATTCTCTCAATGGCCCAACAAGAAGGGTTCAACACCGTTCGCCCCCCACTTTTCTCCGGAGAAGACTTCGGATATTGGAAGGGGCGAATGGAAACCTTCCTGAAGACACAATTCGATACATGGATGATAATCAAGACCGGACTACAACTCCCATCTAACGAAGACGACAAGGCGACACCCTGCGAAAAATGGGAATCTACCACAATCAAGAAGGTGGAAGCTGATGCCAAAGCGACCTGCATCCTCCAGTGTGGGCTGACCAAGGAGGAGCTCAACAGAGCTGGTCCATTCTCAACGGCAAAGGAACTATGGGAGAAATTAATCGAACTCCACGAGGGCACCTCGGAAACCAAGGTAAGTAAGTGTGACTTATTATTTAATAAACTGTACAATCTAAAAATGCAGGAAGGAGAGACGGCGAGTTCACTCCACGCACGGATTCAAGAAATCCTCAACTCTCTTCATGCGATCGGGCAGAAAGTCGAGAATCGGGACGTCATAAGGTACGCTCTAAACTCATTTCCGAGGAGTACATTGTGGGCATCAATGGTAGATGCCTACAAAGTCTCCAAGGACTTGTCTTGTTTAAAATTAGATGAGTTATTTTCTGAGTTTGAACTTCACGAGCAGATTAATGCACAGCCAACTGAGAAGGGGGTTGCTTTGGTTGTAGGTACAAGTCGAACACAGGAAGCGAGATTATGGCGAAAAACTTAACTGGAATCAGAAGACGAACCCGACTCAGAAGATGAAGAAGATGAACTGACCAGTGAACTTGTGAACCTCGTGAAGAAGCTCTACAAGAAGAAGAAGGGCTTCAACAAGAAAGACCTGAAGAAGGCGGTACAATCCAAGGAGGCCCAACCGAGTTCTAAGGTAAAATTTGAAGTAATCTGCTACGGATGCAACCAGAAGGGGCACATCAAAGCCAACTTCCCCAACCAAAAGGAAGCAAAAAAGGAAAGAAGGAAGAAGGCCCTGAAGGCGACGTGGGATGAATCTTCTTCGGAGGATGGCCCGGGACCAGATCGACGAATCCGAGAGCGAGAGCGAGTCAGAGGCCGAGTCCGTGCGAAGCCACGGATCCGCATCCATTTCCGAAGGGCCAGACTCCGCTGTAAGTATTCCTAGACTTAATAATTTAGTCAATTATTTATTACGCAAGCTAGCTAAGTCAAACCTTAAGATTAAGTCACTTCTAAAGGAAGTAGCTGTCTGATGTGCGTAGATTATATACTCTTTTATGCATGTTTTTACGCACATTTACATACTTTGAGCATGCTTGATCTATGCATTTTTATACTTCCAGCTTTCCTTTTAGCATATTTACTATTTTGGTTCGGAGATCTGCTTTTTGTGCATTTTCTGTACATAGGAGTCGAAATTGGTGAAGATTATGCGTCCTCGGACAAGCTTGGAAGGAATTGAAGGGAGAGAGCATCAGGCCGTGTACCACACACGGCCGTGCAGTTTTAACAGGAAGGGAAGAGGACATGGCCGTGTGAATCTCACACAGCCGTGTCTTGATTTGAAGAAATTAGAGCAGATGCCTTACATGGCCGTGTAGATCTACACGGTCGTGTGAGGTTTCCAGAGGCCAAGCAGGTGGTGGCCGTGTAGCATTTCCAGAGAACAGAAGGGTCCTGGCCGTGTGAGTCACACGGCCGTGCAGCTTTGGCAGAGAAGGAAGAGGATATGGACGTGTGAATCTCACACGGTCGTGTCACGGGGTCGTGTGGCGCCCGATTTCCTCCTCTATTTAAACCCTCCTTCATGAATTGAAAGGGGATCTCTTCCCCTTGGGGAGAAGGCAAGATTTGGTGGTATCCTCCCATTCTTGGGAGGATTTCTGGGCGATTCGAGGGGAGTTCTTGATGATTTCGACTCCGGAGCGAGGATTGGATCCGAAGACGAGGCTTCTTCGTAGATAAGTTTTCTCTTTCCCCCTTTTCTTGGTTTCTTGGATTGGGGATTTAAGAAATGCTTGTAATCTTTATTTCTTCGGGTATTCTTCCTCGATTCATGGAGTAGATCTTGTATTCTAGGATTAAGGGAGTATTTGTATGATGGATTGATGTAATCTCTTATGGATTTTCCAATTTCTTGGTTCAATGACATTGTCTTGCTTGTATCAATTAGATCTTGAATGATTAATGGTGATTTGTGCTTAATTCTCATTCTTGATTGATTGTTTGGATTTCTTGTGGACTTAGTAAAGATAAACTCTCACTCGATCATCCGAGGGATCCACGTGACAGGTGCAAGCCTGTGTAAGGACGTTTGAGAGATAATCTTGAAGAGGAAATAGGAATATTCAAGAGAGTAGGATGGATCTTGTGATTAGTTTCTTGTATCTTGATAGATTAATAAGTTGTGGGCTTCTATGTTGATATCCGAGGAAAGCATAGTAATAGGTGCGCTTCTGTGTAAGGACAACGTAGGTTCACGTCTAATTGATCATATTTAGATACATTTCTCAGTCCTTAGCCGGTTATCTATTGCAAGAGAGAACCGGCAACTTTCTACAAGTGTTTGGCAATTGAGGGATAAGAATTGGTGAACCATTTACATTCAAGAAATCTTACAAAGAAACCGAAACTCCTAGAATCTCCCCTTATCATAACCCAAAACACTAAACTCTTGTTTGTTGATCTTTAATATTAGATTTGTTTACCTTCACTTTGCATTTGAAACAATTGGATAGTTGTTTAGCTAATTCGCATTGAGGCATTTCTAGTACTTATTCCAGTCCCTGTGGATACGATAATCTTTTATATTACTTGCGAAATTTCCGTACACTTGCGGAGCGTAACAAGTTTTTGGGGACTGCGCTATAACATTAGGAATTATCAATTGAGTTAGACTAAACATAACATTTGTTTTCCTTTCATATTGCATAGTTGTAACTAATCATTAGATTTCTGTTTTTACTTTCTTGTATAACTTTTACTTCTTGTTAATTCTTTTTGTACAAATTCAATTCTGCATTTTTTATTCTTTTATTTTTTTTTCTTTTTCTGTTGAATTGTCATTTGCTATCTTGTTCTTGTGTATGCGAAGATCTAACTTTGCAGGGGAATTCTTTCCTTTTGACCCTGAGATTGACAGAACTTTCCATAAAAGAAGAATTCTGCAAAGGCAAATTGAAGAACAGGAACATTTGAACATGGCAAATAGACCACTCAAGGATTATGCATCACCTTATGCAAGAGGTTTTCGATCTAGTATTTCAAGACCTTCAGTGGAAGCTAATAACTTTTAGATCAAACTCGCAATTATATCTATGGTGCAGCAGAACCAATTTGGTGGAGGACCTCATGAAGACCCCAATCAACACTTAGAGGTCTTTTATGAAATATGTGGTACCATGAAAATGAATGGAGTTCCTTCAGAAGCAGTTAGATTATTATTATTTGGGTTTTCTTTAAGAGATAGGGCAAAGCAATGGCTGAATTCTTTGGCCCCTAATAGCATCACCACTTGGGAGCAGTGTGAGCAACAGTTTCTTGATAAATTCTATCCACCAAGTAAAACAGCTCATATGAGGAATTTAATTGCAAGCTTAAAGCAAACTGACTCAGAATCTCTTTTTGAAGCATGGGATAGATATAATAGTATGCTCAGACAATGCCCACATCATGGGTTGGAAAGATGGTTAGTGTTGCACACTTTTTATAATGGTATCAACTATCATACCAAAGTGTCCCTTGATTCAGCTACTGGAGGGGCACTTATGAATAAAAGTTTAAATGAAGCTGAAGAAATTATTGACAGTGTAGCACAAAATCATCATCAATGGGAAAATGAAAGAAGTGGTGGCTATTCTTCTGTAAACCCAACAATTAAAGCATCAGGGAAGTTTGATGTAGATGCAGTCACTCTTTTGTCTGCAAAATTGGATGCTCTTACAAAGAAATTTGAGAATATGGGGACTAGTGCTAATATGGTCAATGCTATTAGTACATCTTGTGAAGTATGTGGGAGTTCAGAGCACTCAAATGACTCATGTCCATTGGGAGCTATCACTGCACAAATCAATCAACTGGAACAATGTGATGCAATCATGAGTTACAATCAAAGGCAGAACAACCCATACTCAAATACTTATAACCCTGGATGGAAGAGCCATCCCAATTTTTCTTACAGAAATAATCAAGATCAAGGACCATCTATGGGGGCAAGACCAAATTTTCAAGATGGGCAACAAAATTTTCAACATCTATCTTCTCAAGGCTTACCAAAGTCAAATATTGAAAAGATGCTTGAAGAAATTATCTCAAGTCAGAATGAAATGAAGCAAGATTTAGCAAAGCTCATTCAGAGAATGGATAATTCTGAAAAGCATCAAAAGATCCAGGATAGTCAAATTGCCCAACTAGCTTCCTCATCATCCAGAGCACCAGGACAACTTCCAGGAAAACCTGATGTGAATCCTATGGAGCATTGCAATAGAATTGAGCTTAGGAGCGGACGGACCTTGGGAGACTCCCAAGTAACTGCTCCAAAAGGGATACAAAAAGAAGAAGAGCTCTCTCCTCTTATACCAAATCAGATTCAAGCTAATGAGGAGAGTACCATTGAGGTTGAAGAGACTCTTCCACTGAACCATCAGAGCAAAGCTGTGCCTTTTCCTCAGAGACTTACAATGCTCAAGAAAGATGAAGAATTTGGCAAGTTTTTAGAAAAAGTTAAGGAAATTTGTGTAGAGGTACCTCTTATTGATGCTATTCTTCAAATGCCTAGATTTGCCAAATTCCTGAAGGATCTCATGTCAAACAAGAGAAGAAGAGGAGAGGTTGAGACAATTGCGCTTAGTGAGGAATGTAGTGCTATTTTGGAGAAGAACACTTCCCCAAAACTAAAGGACCCAGGGAGCTTCTATATTCCTTGCAACATAGGAAAAGATTTTTTTGAAAAAGCTTTTTGTGATTTGGGGGCAAGTGTTAGCCTCATTCCCTATTCAATTTGTAATAAATTAGGTCTCAAAAATATTAAACTTACTACTATGGCACTTCAACTTGCCGATCAGTCCTGCAGGTACCCTTTGAGTATTATAGAAGATGTGCCAGTAGAGGTGGATGGGAATGTTATTCCCACAGATTTTGTCGTGTTGGACATGGAAGAGGACCCCAGGATTCCTATCATATTAGGAAGACCTTTCCTTGCTACAGCTGGAGCTATAATTGATGTCAAAAATCATAAGCTTTCTTTGGTAATTGGTAAGGAAAGGTTGGAATATGATTTATCTAATATCTCTAACCATGTCTCGTCTCTTTTAAATGCTTGTAGCAGGACAAGCATTTATAAACTTGAGAATGGAATTTCCATCCTCATGGAAGGCCACCAAACGAAGGAGACAATGTGGTGGAAGATGTTGGGAGAAGATCTCCCAACAAAAATGAAAAGTATATCTGTCCTCCAAGGGCGAGGAAAAGAAGTGAATGATCAAGTTTGGTCGAGCTAAAGACCTTAAACAAGCGCTTCTTGGGAGGCAACCCAAGGGTTCTTTTAGTTAGTTTTGATTTGTATTTTAATTTCTTTTAGTTTGATGCATTCTTTTGATTTTGTTTTCAGGTTAGGTGCAAAACAGAGCCCGGCCGTGTGCTATACACGGCCAGGCAAAGGTTGCAGAGAAGGGAAGTGCTTGGGTCGTGTCATCCAGACACGGCCGTGTAGGATCTCCCAAGGAGAAAAAGGACTAGGTCGTGTCCCAAACACGGTCGTGCAAAGAATTCCGAGAAGAAAGATGGAGAGGCCGTGTCCCAGACACGGCCGTGCAAAGAATCCAGAGAAGGAAGAGGGGTAGGCCGTGTGGATCTGCACGGCCCGTGTTGGAGAGTTATTTAAGTCTTCTTTCTACCTTACACGGCCAGATCTTGGCCGTGTTCCGCACACCCCCAACTCTCCAAAACATCTCTTTCTCTCCCAATCTCTTAAAAACTCCTCTCTAATCTCTCAAGATCTCTTAGATCCGGATTCTCCTCCTCTCTAAGACTTGGACTTTTTATTCTCCTAACCTAAGATCTTTGCTCTTTGAAGTTTTGTTCTTTGAGTTCCATTTTTCCAACCCTAGATAATTCTTCCCCTATCTAAACTCATCAAGATGTCCAACATTTTGAAGAAACTTCGCAAAGGAGGTGGTGGATCCAGTGGAGACAAAGAGAAGGAGCCATCAAAGGACAAAGGAAAACAACCAGTGAAGGGCAAAGGCAAAAGGACTTCACGCAACGAAGGTAATGACAATGAATTCAATATTGTGTTTAGAAATGATGATCAAGTAACTAGATTTGCAATTCTTGTCAATAGAAAGATAGTGTGTACTAGATATATGGACCCAACTGTTCTTGATATGCTTGGAATTAGGGAAGATGTAGATTTGATGATTGGGTTTTTGGATTGGAGTGATATTATGTACACACATTTGCCTACATATCCTCGTCTTGTTTTGGAATTTTTAAGTTCATTGGATGTCCATTTTACTAATGAATATGATTATTTTGGAAAAATCTCATTTAGGCTAATGAATCAAGAATTTCTATGGGCATTTAGTGACTTTAATTCTTGTTTTGGATTAACCACCGGTAGCCCTCGTAGGTTTGATCCAAGGTTTAATTGGAATCATTTTTGGAATGCAATAACTGGTTTAGATCAACCTTATGAGCCTTCAAGAGCTAAGGCCTCCCATATGCAAAACCCCATCTTTAGGTATCTACATAGAGTTATGAGTAAAACTATTTTTGGTAGGGGAGAGAGTGATGGGGTGGTTAAAAAGATAGAGCTTTATGCTTTATGGGCTATGCTTTATAAGGTTGAATTTGATTCTAGTTTTCATTTTGTTCAAACCTTATTAAGATCTGCTAGGGCATCATCGGGATCAATTGTTTTTGGTGGTTTGATTACCCGAATAGCTTATAATTTAAATCTTGATGTTGATGGGTTGGAAATAATTCATGGTAATGACATGATTGACATTGATGCATGTCTTGCTATGAAAATGATCGTTTGGGATGAGAATGGTTTCGCGTTTCCTAGGAGGAGTGGTTCTCCTTTACCCCTTCCTTTTCCTGAACGAACTACTATTCGTAACCCGGCTAATTGGGTAATTTCTGAGTTAGATTTTGAGGATAACCCTTCTATACCTGGAGACACTGAGCCACATCATGAGCCCTCGTCATCTGGACACCCGCAGCCTTCTAGTTTTATGGAGCCTGCTAGGCATTCTTTTGCATATGGCACGGGATCTTCTAGGTTTGATTTTTCAGATTTTCGTACGTCTCTAGAATCACTTCATGAGAAGCAAGATTCCCAACGAAAAATGTAGGAGGGGCGCTTCTCTTTATCTGATGATCAGTTTAGGGAGGTACAAAATCATTTTCAATTTACGAGGAATTTTCAAGGTCAAGTGACTGAGTTTGTGCAGGATTATGATACTGATCAGGCTAGGATGAGAGATTTTATGCAGAGCATGACGCTTACTAGCCAACAAGTAGATGCTTTATATGAGTATCATAGATCCTTGGGTGAGATTCTAGGTTTCCCTAGTTTTCCTATTGGCCAACCACGTCGTAGACCTCCTTTCCCTCGTCCACCTCCTCCACCATATTGATTTCATCGGGACGATGAAAAGTTTAAGTCTGGGGGGGTGTCATGTACTGTTTAGTTTGGTTTTCAGTTTTTAGTTTTTGTTAGTTTTTCATGTTGGTTCATATTTTCATTGCTTGTTGCTTTATTTTGCTTGTTTTTGAAATAATCATGGCAAAAAAAAAAAAAAAAATTTGAGAACATCAAATCTTCACTTATATGCTTTCTTGGATTCAAGTGAAATGTTAGCACGATTATTGTCTTGATTCATGATGTTCGAATGATGCTAGTAGTAAACTTTGTGTAGTTCTTTTTTCTATCTTGGGAAGCATTAATAAGCTAAGAATCTTATGGTGATGAGTTTTAGTTTTGGTTCAACCTTAAGGATTTTATCTTCACTACACTTGTGCTTGATGCTTGAATAGTTGATGTCATTGAAATAGTCATGATTCATCTTGTTTGCTTAGTACTTGGTTTCCATGGTGATTTCTCAACTTTCATTTTGGTTACTGGATGAGGCTCAAATCACTAAAGCTCATTTGGAAAAATCAAAATATCCCAACATGTGTGCTAAAAGTACATTTGTGAATAAGTTTTGCACAATGCAAACACTTATAAAATAAATAAATAAATAAATAAATAAGGGATATAAAAAACAGTTGTCATGAGTGGAATCTAGCAAGTCACTCCTTTGAGACCGAGTTAGGTTACTGGGGAAATGACTGCCTAGCTTCCCTTGAGATTGAGCACACCTTTGAGACCTTGGGTTAGTTGAGAAATATGAACCAAGTGAATGGTGAGTAAGTGTCTATCACTGGTTACTTATCTTTCACTGGAAACATTAGAAATTCAAATTTGATGACGACTTGACTAGGACATGGATTGAGACTTGAAGGGTGTTGAGTTACTTTTACACTGTGCACAAGATTCTTATGCTTGAACCATACTTTACTTGTTTCCATGATCACGCTTGTTAATGAAACTTTTTGATAGAGTTAGGAAAGTGCACTAGGTTTTATGAATGTGTTATAGAACATATGAATTTAGACTGCAGCATTTTGCTTGAGGACAAGCAAAGGTTTAAGTCTGGGGGTGTGATGTGCGTAGATTATATACTCTTTTATGCATGTTTTTACGCACATTTACATACTTTGAGCATGCTTGATCTATGCATTTTTATACTTCCAGCTTTCCTTTTAGCATATTTACTCTTTTGGTTCGGAGATATGCTTTTTGTGCATTTTCTGTACAAAGGAGTCGAAATTGGTGAAGATTATGCATCCTCGGACAAGCTTGGAAGGAATTGAAGGGAGAGAGCATCAGGCCGTGTACCACACACGGCCGTGTAGTTTTAACAGGAAGGGAAGAGGACATGGCCGTGTGAATCTCACACGGCCGTGTCTTGATTTGAAGAAATTAGTGTTTATGGCTTCGGCGGCCGCCGAGATCTACACGGCCGTGTGAGGTTTCCAGAGGCCAAGCAGGTGGTGGCCGTGTGCACCACACGGCCGTGTAGCATTTCCAGAGAACAGAAGGGTCCTGGCCGTGTGAGTCACACGGTCGTGCAGCTTTGGCAGAGAAGGAAGAGGACATGGACGTGTGAATCTCACACGGTCGTGTCACGGGGCCGTGTGGCGCCCGATTTCCTCCTCTATTTAAACCCTCCTTCATGAATTGAAAGGGGATCTCTTCCCCTTGGGGAGAAGGCAAGATTTGGTGGTATCCTCCCATTCTTGGGAGGATTTCTGGGCGATTCGAGGGGAGTTCTTGACGATTTCGACTCCGGAGCGAGGATTGGATCCGAAGACGAGGCTTCTTCGTAGATAAGTTTTCTCTTTCCCCCTTTTCTTGGTTTCTTGGATTGGGGATTTAAGAAATGCTTGTAATCTTTATTTCTTCGGGTATTCTTCCTCGATTCATGGAGTAGATGTGAGATCTCGAAAATTTAAATAATAGGGTTATTTGAGAAATAGCCTTATAGAATTTTTTCGGAATTTTTAGAAATTTTCTGGGAATTTTTCGGAGTTCGTACGACGAGTTTTGAGGGGATCAATTTCGAGTTCGGATAAAGCCTGTTTGGGATACCCGTTTAAGTGAGGAAATGTTTTAATTATATATTCCTTTTCTTTTATTCCTTCTCCCCCAAAACGCCGAACCCGATTCTATTTCCTCTCCTCCCCTCTCTGCCCCGATGCTATCCCGATCTCCCCTCACTTCCTTCTCTGTTCCCTCTCTCGCGGATCAATCGACGCCGAGGCCAGAGGAGACTCGTCACCGGAGCTCGACGGAAAACCAGTGGAGTCACCGGAGCTCGACGGTGCCGAGGAAGACAAGCCAGATCTGGTTGAGGGGTTCTGCTTCGGCAGATATTGTGGTCGATCGCCTCTCCTCTCTGCTCGGCGGTCTCTTGTCCGACACCGGCGCCACCAGGGGAGCGGATCGTTGGCGGCTGTGCACCTTCTTCCACTGCCGTTCACCAGATCTTGGAGGGGATTGGGTGTATTCGATGCCACTGGACCGATTTGGCTCCAACTAGATCGCCGGTGTGAAGGGGGCAATTAGGGTTTCGAAGGTGAGCGACTAATTCCTTCTTTTCTCTCTCTGGTTGTTGCCGATCTTGGAGGTTAGGGCTCTATTTCGGAGTTGATCTTCCTTGTTGGATTCGTGATCGTCTTCCAGTTCTGGGCTAGGAGAAACATCGGATTCCTATGGATTGTCCTTGTGGCCGATCATTGCTTTCTCCTTTGTGATATGATTGAATCCATTGAGGTGAGGCTCTGATCTAGGTTCTGGTGGTTTTCTTTCAGTCTTGAACTAGGAGGGAGAGAGGTCGGATCTAATTACTTGCTGTAATTCCTGGATCAGTGCTGGGACGTCTCCTTCTAGCTGTGATTGAGGTATCAGTTGAAGTGGGGAAGAATTCCAGCTGGGCTAGCTGTGATTCCTCTGATCCAGCAAGGAAAATTCCTCTCACTGTGCTCTGTGGTGTTCTTGATCAAGCAACTCACCTTTGTTCAACAGGACCTCCTTCCAGCAGTTGAGAATCAAGGTAAGGAGTAATTGTTTCATGTGTTGATGAATTAGTCTATGTATTGAATAGGGTTAGGTTTGAATTGAATTTTGGTTGGAACATGTTGTAGATCATGTTTCGAATTTGGATATTTGTTAGATGATCATGTGTTAGATGATTAGGTATGATCTTGATACCTATTGATAATTTATTCATCATTAGGTTGTGTAGATTAATTAGGTTATATGGATTTAAGTTTGAATTGCTAATCTAATGGTTGATTAGGGATTAGGGAACTATCCCTAATTAACCATTAGAAAGGTTGAAGGATATGGTTTAGGGTTTGTCCTTAAATTTCTATTTAGGATTTATTTAGCTATGTGTTTGTATTCTAGCTAAATAACAGTAAATGTATTTATTTACACAGGACTTTGATTCGAGACAGACGTCTCGACATTGGATTAGGACTGGATTGTACCTTCTATTTGAGGCGGGTACCCTTTGACTTATCTTTTGATACTGTCTTATGATATGTATAGTTTATATATAGTTACTAGTGATAGGTGGTAGATTTATTTCTTCCCTGGTCTTAGCTAGTTGATACCTATCACATGCTTCATCTGTTAGTTGCTTTACTTCAGGATTGGATATTTACCTCTTGCCATGTATATATATGTTCATAGAGATGCATATCTATAGTGTTCTACTCTACTGGATTAGTTGCTTTACATGTGTGATACATGCTCTTGGATTCATGATACTTACATCATTGTTATATGTGATGTCTTTGGGTTTATGCTGTTTATATCATGATTATGTATATGCGTTTACCTTTTGGGCACACACATATATGGAGGAGGCTATGTTCAGGTATGAAATACTGTAGCATCATGCACCATCCTGCATGATTGCATGTTGGGCGATTGACGACTCCATTATTGTTGAGCTCGTCGGCCGGCTACATGGGCCTGCACACAACGTGACCACTGCATGGGTAGTGGCACAGCACCCAGGGTGTGTATGGCAGTTGCTCTGTAGTGCTCCGCTGGTCCGCTCATGGGTAGTGTGACTGCAGCGTGGTAGCGGACAGGGATCCCTCCCCGTCATTGCGTACCGGGAGTTGAGAGTGTTACGCTCCCTCACTATGTTTGAGGTAGGAGGATAGGTGTACTCCGACAGCATCCCGTCCACTCGGTCCCTCATCAGGGGTAGTAACGACAGAGTGCACGGTGTCACAGCCCTACCTACTCGGTCTCGCCATCGCGTGTGAGACGGCTGACTAGCGTCAGGGGTGACCATGTCATATCGCATCATATGCACAGATTGCATTTATTGTGATTGTTGCATATTGGATGATGCACTTGGGTGACTGCATATGATTGACATGCATACAGGATACATGCGTATTTGTTCTGACTATCTTTATCTGTGTATGTCCACAGTCATTCGCCCAAGCCTCGCAAGTGAGTACAGTTTATTTCAGTTATGCACTTCTTATATTCTTGCAGTAGATTGTATTTCATGCTTATTATTGGTTACTGCAGTTTATTTAGTTATGCATACCTGTTATACTTAGCAGACTGTACTATATATGTATACTGTTAGGATGCTGTACCGTAGGATTGTTGCTGGTAGTTATATGTTGTTGTACATATTTATTGGATTACCTGCTGAGTTCTTTGAACTCACCCCGTTGTTACTATTTTTCAGGTTGAGGCCGGCAGGAGAGATTCCAGTCGCTAGCCCCTTTATCGTGAGGATTTTCTTTGTCGGATTATATTTTGCTTTTGCATCTTATATACTTGTATTGTGGGTTTGTATTGTGGACTTTACATTGAACATTCGGGTTTGCTACTTTTGTTTTCCGCTGCGGTTGTATTTTCATTACTTCGTGGATTTGTTTTCTTCGTTGTAGTGGAGTAGGCTGTTTACATATATCCTCGAGGTTCTATATCGTCTTTCCTTATTAAACTGCGTGGATTGATCATATATTATATCTGTGTGGAATGTTGATATAAACTGCGTGGGTTGTTTCTTAATTGTATTGTATTATTCCGGCCGTGTGTGGCCGAGGTATAGAGATATATGTATACTGAGCTTCATATTGTCCGTCGTACAGGGGAGATGCTGCCGAAATTTCTTCGGACAGGGACTACCTGGGGGCGTGACAATTTATTTGGTATCAGAGCAAAGTTTTGCGATACCTACTTGTCGGGTTTCAGATTTAAGATGCTTACTTTCGTGAGCCTTTCTTGGTATTTTCGGATTGTACGGATTTCCGTCGATTTTCTTGTTTCGGAATTCCGATGCATTTTGACGAGGTCTTATTGGTTCTATTTGGGGCTAAGCAGCGACAGGATATCTCCAGACGGCCAATAGGTAATTTAGGTAATTTTTCAGTTCTTATACCTGTAGTGATATCTGGGTAACATTTTCTTTACAGATATGCCACCTACACGTGTACCGACACCGAGACGTGGGCGGCCACGTAAGAGGCCGTTAGATTCTCCTGAGACAGAGTCTTCAGGGAGGTCTATCAGGGTTGAGCCTGTCCATCAGGGGCAGACTCCTCAGGTCATTGTGGGTACGGGTGCTTATCAGACCCCGATAGCTCCGACTTCCGAGGTACCTACCTCGACTGTACCACCAGTGGTACCACCGTCGGCATATTCAGCACCTCCCCCAGCAGTAGTACTCGCAGTATACCCGGCACCCGCACCAGCAGTACCGGTTACTCCTTATCCGGTACCGCCCACCGTACCTCCAGTCGCCCCTACTTATGCCTACTCAGCAGTTCCACCAGCAGTACCCATCCCAGGTTATACGACAACACCAGTGGTACCTCTTCCGGCCTATCCCTCAGCACCACCCATAGGATCAGCTCCAGTGGCTCTCCCTAGTTCCGCAGCGATCCCTACTGGTATAGTTGCGGCACGAGCACGGATCCTAGCCTTAGCCGAGTCGATGAAGAGTCGATTCACATTATTCTGCGGGGAGACTGATCCGAGCATAGCTCAGTCCTGGATTGAGACTATGGAGTGGACATTCTTTTACATGGCCTGCTCCGAGTGGGAGAAGGCCGAGCTAGCTGCTTACCACCTGCGAGATGGGGCAGAGATCTGGTGGGACACACAGCGCTCCATCATAGGCGATCAGCATATTACCTGGACGAGATTTAGGGAGGCATTCGAGAGTCAGTATTTTCCCCGAGCATATCAGATGACTCTTCGGCAGGATTTTCTTAGTCTGCGGCAGAATAACCGCTCAGTGATGGAGTATAATGCTGAATTTAATCGGTTGGCCAGATTCTGTCCTGAGTTAGTTGCCGATGACAGATCTCGTATGCTTCAGTTTGTCCAGGGACTGGACGGGCATCTTCAGCTGAAGATTTCTAGTTTTAGTACTTCATCATATACCGAGACACTGGATAGAGCTCTCATGATGGAGTCTACTCATCGGAGAGTAAATGCAGATAAGAAGAGGAAGCAGACTGATCGGACTGCGGGACAGATCCAGCAGCCACAGACTACTAGACAGCAGATCGCTTTTCGAGGCGGGTCGGGTACTTGGGTCATCCGGCCGATCCAATCGGAAAGTCTTCCTCAGAGGCGTTCCGGTCTTCTCAGAACCGAAATAGTCCTTGATGACTCGCGCACCGTTGTGGATCCGAGATCACATCACCTCTGCATGTACTGGGACGATCGGTTTGCTATTATTGAAACCGCACATCACCGAGGTTGTTCACAAGGCCCACATGTAACCGGAGTTTCGTGGCCGGAGGACCACTTGGTCGATCAGGACTCGGAGAAGGGCAAGCCCAATCTTGGCATCGGCAGAGGGCCCCACCGCAGCTGCTTATGGTATTCGGTCGAGGCGTTCGGCATCCTTATGGAGTCGAGTTCTTTGGGACCTCGATGTCGACTCGGGGCGATGTCGATTGCACCTCGGCCATTGGCGCAGATGTCGATTCTGACCACCGATTGACATATTGCGGCCTATAGTTCCATCTCGACTCAAGATCGATCAAGACTGGTGGCGGGCTCGGACTTGACGCACCTTTGGCGGTGCTACGCCTCTACCACCGTCCGATGCTGGACGAGTACACGCGATCACCAGAGAGGACGCACAGTGGGCCGACGGATCCGTTTTCCGTGGTATGCATTTTCTGCTGATATGCTAATTGATACAGATAGTTCACATTCTTTTATATCTTGTGCATTTATGAGAGAGATTGGTAGACTACCTTCTCATAGACCGCGGCGACTGACCGTCTCCTTACCATCTGGTGATACCTTGGATGTCACTCAGGAGGTCAGAGGTTGTCCGTTAGATTTTGGTAGCATTATACTCACGGTAGATTTGTTAGTACTGGAGATGGTCGAGTTCGATATTATCCTGGGTATGGATTGGCTGTCTGCTTATCATGCCACAGTTGATTGCCAGAAGAGGGTGGTTACGTTTCGACCTCCGAACCAACCCTCTTGGGATTTCACTGGCATCAGAGACGATGGGATATCGACCATTTCTGCGATACAGGCGCAGAAACTGCTATCACATGGATGTCAGGGATTTCTATTATCGTTGATTACTACTGATGACATCAGTAGCCCTCAGCTCTCAGACGTTCCAGTGGTCCGAGAGTATCCAGACGTTTTTCCAGACGAGTTACCAGGTTTGCCTCCCCGAAGGCAAGTGGAGTTTGCTATTGAGCTGATTCCAGGGACTGCACCAACATCGAAAGCTCCTTATCGTATGGCACCGAAAGAGTTGGACGAACTAAAGGTCCAACTCCAGGAGTTACTGGATAGGGGATTTATTCGCCCTAGTGTATCTCCGTGGGGGTCTCCAGTACTATTTGTCAAGAAGAAAGATGGTACTCTGAGGTTGTGCATCGATTATAGGCAGCTGAATGCAGTGACTATCAGAAATAAGTACCCCTTGCCACGGATTGAGGATTTATTTGATCAGCTCAGAGATACATCAGTGTATTCTAAGATTGATCTGCGGTCTGGATATCATCAGCTGAGAGTTAGAGATTCTGATATTCAGAAGACAGCTTTCCGCACCAGATACGGACATTACGAGTTTTTGGTAATGTCATTTGGGCTTACCAATGCTCCTGCAGTATTTATGGATCTGATGAACCGTATCTTTCTGGAGTACTTAGATCAGTTTGTTATTGTGTTTATCGATGATATATTGATTTATTCGCGTTCCGAGGAGGAACATGCGCAGCACCTTCGCATAGTCTTGGAGACTCTTCGACGACATCATCTGTATGCGAAGTTCAGCAAGTGTGCATTTTGACTATCCTCAGTTGGTTTTCTGGGACATGTGGTGTAACGTCCACCCTTCTTACTACTACTACACTCTAAGGATGACCGTTACTTGACTACTAACTCTACTTAACCGGTATGATTAAAAATCACATGGAAACCCTACCGAAAAATTTCGACAAAGTCTCCCCTGTACCGGTGACCATTTCCCATAATACAAGCATAATATACTCAGCCACAGGCGGCTGGAACATATATCTTCACAACCACGCAGTATAATATCACAAATAATAGAAAGAAACTACCCTATCAATAGCAAACATCAATATCCCTCCATCAATAGAACCCAACTACAATCGCGGAATAAACTTAAATACAATATTGACTCATAATAGCATTGAAAGAAAACTAAAGAACTCTAAACAGAAATGTCTTAATAATTGCTTAGCAAACTCTTGATCTCCCCATAGTCCAGCCACCACACACCTTCATCACCACCACCTTGTCGCCTTCCTTGCTAAATCTTTTCCTATCCTTTATCTGCAGTAGGAGGAAAATAGTATCTATAAGCTAAAAGCTTAGTGAGCGCTATCCTACTCACAAAAACTCGATATGCATGTATATAAATAAAAACATGCTAAAACTGAATGCTAACATGTAAAGCTACTCATGCTCATAAACCAATAAAGGAATCATACTAACTGAAATACTAAACATGTATAGCTAATCATGCTCATAAATAGCAAAGGAATCATACTAAAAAGCTAACATGTAAAGCTAATCATAGAACTATCATGTGTATCAATAAGAAACTGAATTGATACCTAAGCTAAACTAATTAATGCTAAACTGAGTCTAACTTATATTCACATAACTAATTTGTGAAGTTTTTGAAAACTATTTACATAATAGATTAAAATAATAATCATGCTGCTGGTGGGCCCGGCAACTGTACTTGCTGTGCGCGCATCCCTAACTAAACCCGAGATTGCAAGTTCCGAGTCTAGTAGGGTTTACTAGGTTATCTAAACCTAGGGACGACTGTGGGAGCCCAACCCAATGGATATCTAATCCAGTACAGTGCGTTTGCTGAAAATAAAATACTGATTTCATAGCTAATTTTCTTACCTTGCTTTAACTAGGTTATCTGAACCTAGAACTAGGTTATCTGAACCTAGAGGCGACTATGGGAGCCCACCCATTGGACATCTAGTCCATAAAAGCTGTAGCAAGACTATATAAGCTGAATTAAATGCTTCTTACTGCATTCACTGTGCTATTTAGATGCTTACTGTAGCAACCTACTGAATTAAATGCTATTCCATTAGAAATGGGGTACATCTTGCAGTCTTCTCTTTTGAAACCTTAATTCCTACCATGCGTGATAAATCATCCTTTAATTGTACTAAATTGTTATAAAACAACTTTGATTCCTTATAATCTTCCCTAGAAACTATAAGACTTTCACTATTGTCATCTGAACCTTAGAGTAAAACATTTGAAAATCTTCTCTTTTCAGACTTTAAACTTTCTGGATTCTTTAAACTTACTAAAACATGTTTAACAACTTTGAATCCTTCTTGTAACTAGAAGTAAAGTGTAAAATTCCTTGAATAAATCCTGTTTGTATTCTTAAATAAGGATGGCCCTTCTGTAATCTTTTACCAACACGTTTTCCTGTGTAGACTTCATTAATAAAATTTATAGTTTCATTCTTTACAGAAACTGATAAGGATTTACACATTCTAATAAGGTCAACTAGTAGACATATTTTCTTCAAGGATTCTGAGTTTGTGACCATTTACTTGCACCTCCGAAAGCAAAGAAGGATACTAAAGCCCTAGGAACCATCTTGTACAACATGTTCCAAAATCAAACAGGAAATCTAAATCCCTACAATACTTCAACTTAGCCTTTCTTAGAGCACAACTACTTAAACAATCGTGACTTTCCAACATGAACAATACAACTCAAATCCTCAAATCGCAGTTTAATAAAACTCATCAACCCCATAACATTCCAACTAACAATCCTCTTTTATCGCTTAACCTCACTATCCGAAACTCATACTCAAGTAACTGGAATGTAATTGCAATGCTAATTACAAGGGCTTCATCTATTCCATTTAGTTATTTTCTTTTATTTTTCTTTGTGGTTCACGGCAACTAAATCTGTTCGTGATTGCTAGACATGTAAATCTGTTCGTGCCTGCTGTAAACATGAAAACAAATTAAAATCTGTTCATGCTAGTGATTCTTTACCCACTCGTGTCCACACATAATAATCAGATGGATCAATACATGACACTTTGTAAGGCAAAACTCAAGTTCAATACAGCAGCAAACAGAGGAACCCAAACCTAAATTCTACAGGTTCCGAAATCATGGAAGAGAGGCTAAATCCCTAACCATAATTTCTGTGCAACAAAATCTGAGATTTACCGTGCTCTGTGTAAACCGAACATGCTTATTAAAATAACAAACAGAAAGGATTTAAACTGAAATCTGCTAAACCTTGAAACCTATATGAAACTTGTTCAAAGCTTGTATGCTACACAAAAATTCCCAAACTAAAAACCATATAGCACCACCTGGCACCAGAACAACCTCACGGCAGCAACACAAAATCAAAAGCTTCGGAATTTACAGCATGCTTCAAATTCAAGAACACAAAAATCTGAAATGAAAAACCACAAACTAAACAATCTGTTAACTTCCGAATCTAACAATTCCACATGCTTGGACTGAACTAATCCTTCCCTTCCTTTCTTTAGGGTTCACGGCAGTAAGCATCAAAACAAAACCCCTCAAACTTGCTTTGAAATCCAAAAGAAAACAAGAATCCGAAAGCCATGAAAACGAATCAAAGCTCGAACAACTCCTACTGCAGGTGAGAAGCAACTCACCCCGTTGTTCTTGGACTTACAACCGAGAAGAAGGAGGCTTCTAGGGCTTCGGATATATGCTTCCTCGATGATCTCTTGGTATCTTCTTGCTCTCCTCGACGAGAGGATCACAAAGGTATGAAGAACTCACGGAGAAGGGTGCTCGCCGGCCGCCGGAGACGAAGCCCTAGCTTCGTCTCTGTTTTTGCCCGAGAGGAGAAGCGCCGTCGCGAGAGGAGGAGAGGAGAAGATTTTGTCACGGGGAAAACCTAAGTTCTCTTCTTATAACTTTAATATTCTGTTAACTAACTATTGCTTAAATACAACTTGATTCGGGTTTTATTAACAAACCCGCGGCTGGTCTGTTGGTGGGCTGCGTTCTGCTTAAGGCATAGCGCATGGGTTCGAAACTTGGCTGCAACCATTTTTCCTTCCTATTTATTTCCTATTCATTAACTACTTCTTAAATAGAATATTTCTCCTTTCTTAATAAGAAACGATCGCTAGCACACTTGGTCAGCCCGGCTTTAACCAAATCCCAGGTCGCACTTCGATTCCTCATCCGCGCACTTTTATTTTCAATTTATTTAAACATTCCTAAATACTGCTTATATATATTTCGCTCCATATAAGGTTAACAAAAATCGTGTAGCTCAGCTGGTTGGCTACATCCGATTAAAAACCTGGTTCGGGTCCGAGGTCTTGGGTTCAAAACCCAGCTAACACTTTTATATATATATATATTTTTTAAACTTCTTTCTCTTGGTAAAAATACCAAACAAACTCTAAAAATTACGTAAAAATACTTCAAAAATTTCTAAAAATCTCTAGAATTTTTCTATAGCATTTCTAGATTTTAATAAGGTCTTTTAGAACTCTAAATCATGAAATTTGGGGTGTTACATGTGGTGTCTAGCCGAGGTATTTCTGTAGATCCACAGAAGACCGAGGCTATCACTAGCTGGGAGCAGCCAAAGTTAGTCCAGGAGATTCGCAGTTTCTTGGGACTGGCTGGATATTACAGACGATTCGTTGAGGGTTTCTCCAGTATTGCTATGCCATTGACACGTCTGATTAGGAAAGGCGTGAAGTTCACGTGGTCAGAGGCTTGCGAGACCAGCTTCCAGGAGCTGAAGCGGAGATTAGTATCAGCACCAGTTCTGGTTTTACCTTCTGGTGATGACGGATTTATACTTTACACAGACGCATCTCTTCAGGGCTTGGGCGCTGTTTTGGTGCAGCACGGTAGGGTAGTCTCCTATGCTTCTCGTCAGTTGAAGAAGCATGAAAAGAACTACCCAGTACATGATTTAGAGCTAGCCGCTATTATCTTTGCTTTGAAGCTTTGGCGACATCATCTTTATGGTATTACTTTTGAGATTCTTACTGATCATAAGAGTCTCAAATATATTTTCACCCAGAAGGAACTCAATCTCCGACAGAGGAGATGGATGGAGTTCCTGAAGGATTATGATTGTACTATTGGCTACCATCCGGGTAAAGCTAATGTGGTTGCTGATGCACTGAGCAGGAAGTCCAGAGGGACTTTAGCTTGTTACCGAGTTACAGTCACGGACTTGATTCAGGGATTCTCCGAGTTGGGCCTTGAGGAGCAGGGACGGACAGAGCAGGGTATTCTTGTTACCATGATTGCTCAGTCGTCGATCAAGATGAGGATTCGAGAGGCCCAGGCCGGAGATCAGCATTTACAGTTCATTGGTAGCCAGATAACTTCCGGACAGCAGACCGAGTTACACCAGATGATGAGGGTATTGTTTATTTCCGAGGCAGATTATGTGTACCTCAGTCTCACCCGGTCAAGGAGGAGTTACTTCAGGAGGCTCATCGTTCTAGATTTGCTATCCACCCAGGTGGGACTCGTATGTATCGCGATTTGAGACGTTCCTATTGGTGGAACGGCATGAAGAAAGACATCGCAGATTTTGTAGCTAGATGTCTTGTCTGTCAGCAGGTGAAAGCTGAGCACCAGAGACCTGCTGGTTTATTTCAGAGGATCCCTATTCCAGAGTGGAAGTGGGAGCATATTACTATGGATTTTGTGGTAGGATTGCCTAGGACTCGACGAGGCCATGATGCGATTTGGGTAATCGTTGACCGATTAACCAAATCCGCACATTTTATAGCGATCCGGAAGACTGATTCTCTGGATCGATTAGCAGAGTTATACTGTCGAGAGATTATCAGATTGCATGGAGTTCCGTTGAGTATTATATCAGATAAAGACCCACGATTCACGTCCCGATTCTGGCAGAGTCTGCAGCAAGCCTTGGGCACACAGCTCTGTTTCAGTACGACATTCCATCCGCAGACAGAGGGGCAGTCAGAGCGGACTATTCAAACTTTGGAGGATTTGTTGAGGTCTTGTGTTATGGACTTCGGAGGCAGCTGGGAGGACCACCTGCCATTAGTGGAGTTCGCCTACAACAACAGTTATCATTCGGCTATCCAGATGGAACCGTTTGAGGCGTTGTATGGTAGACCTTGTCGGACACCCACCCTCTGGGAGGAGGTTGGGGAGGCTCAGCTGCTAGGACCTCAGAGCTCAGCAGGAGGCAGAGTTGGTTCGCACTATCAGACGGAGGATGTCAGAGGCTCAGGACCGTCAGAAGAGTTATGCTTATCAGAGACGGAGACCCCTGGAGTTCTCTATTGGTGATCATGTATTTTTGAGAGTTTCACCCACGAAAGGGGTGAAGAGATTTGGTCTTCGAGATAAGCTAGCTCCACGATATATTGGACCATTCCAGATCTTGGAGAGGATTGGAGTAGTAGCTTACCGTCTGGCGCTACCACAATCTCTAGCTGACATTCACGATGTATTCCATGTATCTATGCTGAGGAGATACGTATCCGATCCGGCACATGTTCTATCAGATATATCTGTTCCTATTTAGCCTGATGTTACTTACGAGGAGGTTCCTGTACGGCTTCTGGATCATAGAGAGCGTCAGTTGCGGAACAAGACGGTCCGACTAGTTAAAGTCGGATGGCAGTATCATTCTGACGAGGAGGCTACTTGGGAGGCGGAGGATACGATCCGAGCTCGATACCCTCATCTTTTTACATGAGGTATGAGGGTTAGAGTTTCTTTCAGCACTGATACTATTTGGTTATATTCTAGTGTTTGCTGCTAGTTATAGCGAAATTTGGGGACCAAATTTTTATTAGTAGGGGAGGATGTGAGATCTCGAAAATTTAAATAATAGGGTTATTTGAGAAATAGCCATATAGAATTTTTTCGGAATTTTTAGAAATTTTCTGGGAATTTTTCGGAGCTCGTACGATGAGTTTTGAGGGGATCAATTTTGGGTTCGGATAAAGCCTGTTTGGGATACCCGTTTAAGTGAGGAAATGTTTTAATTATATATTCCTTTTCTTTTATTCCTTCTCCCCCAAAACGCCGAACCCGATTCTATTTCCTCTCCTCCCCTCTCTGCCCCGATGCGATCCCGATCTCCCCTCACTTCCTTCTCTGTTCCCTCTCTCGCGGATCAATCGACGCCGAGGCCAGAGGAGACTCGTCACCGGAGCTCGACGGAAAACCAATGGAGTCACCGGAGCTCGACGGTGCCGAGGAAGACAAGCCAGATCTGGTTGAGGGGTTCTGCTTCGGCAGATATTGTGGTCGATCGCCTCTCCTCTCTGCTCGGCGGTCTCTTTTCCGACACCGGCGCCACCAGGGGAGCGGATCGTTGGCGGCTGTGCACCTTCTTCCACTGCCGTTCACCAGATCTTGGAGGGGATTGGGTGTATTCGATGCCACTGGACCGATTTGGCTCCAACTAGATCACCGGTGTGAAGGGGGCAATTAGGGTTTCGAAGGTGAGCGACTAATTCCTTCTTTTCTCTCTCTGGTTGTTGCCGATCTTGGAGGTTAGGGCTCTATTTCGGTGTTGATCTTCCTTGTTGGATTCGTGATCGTCTTCTAGTTCTGGGCTAGGAGAAACATCGGATTCCTATGGATTGTCCTTGTGGCCGATCATTGCTTTCTCCTTTGTGATCTGATTGAATCCATTGAGGTGAGGCTCTGATCTAGGTTCTGGTGGTTTTCTTTCGGTCTTGAACTAGGAGGGAGAGAGGTCGGATCTAATTACTTGCTGTAATTCCTGGATCAGTGCTGGGACGTCTCCTTCTAGCTGTGATTGAGGTATCAGTTGAAGTGGGGAAGAATTCCAGCAGGGCTAGCTGTGATTCCTCTGATCCAGCAAGGAAAATTCCTCTCACTGTGCTCTGTGGTGTTCTTGATCAAGCAACTCACCTTTGTTCAACAGGACCTCCTTCCAGCAGTTGAGAATCAAGGTAAGGAGTAATTGTTTCATGTGTTGATGAATTAGTCTATGTATTGAATAGGGTTAGGTTTGAATTGAATTTTGGTTGGAACATGTTGTAGATCATGTTTCGAATTTGGATATTTGTTAGATGATCATGTGTTAGATGATTAGGTATGATCTTGATACCTATTGATAATTTATTCATCATTAGGTTGTGTAGATTAATTAGGTTATATGGATTTAAGTTTGAATTGCTAATCTAATGGTTGATTAGGGATTAGGGAACTATCCCTAATTAACCATTAGAAAGGTTGAAGGATATGGTTTAGGGTTTGTCCTTAAATTTCTATTTAGGATTTATTTAGCTATGTGTTTGTATTCTAGCTAAATAACAGTAAATGTATTTATTTACACAGGACTTTGATTCGAGACAGACGTCTCGACATTTGATTAGGACTGGATTGTACCTTCTATTTGAGGCAGGTACCCTTTGACTTATCTTTTGATACTATTTTATGATATGTATAGTT
This sequence comes from Zingiber officinale, assembly GCF_018446385.1. Classification (NCBI taxonomy): domain Eukaryota; kingdom Viridiplantae; phylum Streptophyta; class Magnoliopsida; order Zingiberales; family Zingiberaceae; genus Zingiber; species Zingiber officinale. The sequence goes on along the minus strand of NC_055996.1, from coordinate 47,013,269 downwards.
TATATATAGTTACTGGTGATAGGTGGTAGATTTATTTCTTCCCTGGTCTTAGCTAGTTGATACCTATCACATGCTTCATCTGTTAGTTGCTTTACTTCAGGATTGGATATTTACCTCTTGCCATGTATATATATGTTCATAGAGATGCATATCTATAGTGTTCTACTCTACTGGATTAGTTGCTTTACATGTGTGATACATGCTCTTGGATTCATGAAACTTACATCATTGTTATATGTGATGTCTTTGGGTTTATGCTGTTTATATCATGATTATGTATATGCGTTTACCTTTTGGGCACACACATATATGGAGGAGGCTATGTTCAGGTATGACATACTGTAGCATCATGCACCATCCTGCATGATTGCATGCTGGGCGATTGACGACTCCATTATTGTTGAGCTCGTCGGCCGGCTACATGGGCCTGCACACAACGTAACCACTGCATGGGTAGTGGCACAGCACCCAGGGTGTGTATGGCAGTTGCTCTGTAGTGCTCCGCTGGTCCGCTCATGGGTAGTGTGACTGCAGCGTGGTAGCGGACAGGGATCCCTCCCCGTCATTGCGTACCGGGAGTTGAGAGCGTTACGCTCCCTCACTATGTTTGAGGTAGGAGGATAGGTGTACTCCGACAGCATCCCGTCCACTCGGTCCCTCATCAGGGGTAGTGACGACAGAGTGCACGGTGTCACAGCCCTACCTACTCGGTCTCGCCATCGCGTGTGAGACGGCTGACTAGCGTCAGGGGTGACCATGTCATATCGCATCATATGCACAGATTGCATTTATTGTGATTGTTGCATATTGGATGATGCACTTGGGTGACTGCATATGATTGACATGCATACAGGATACATGCGTATTTGTTCTGACTATCTTTATCTGTGTATGTCCACAGTCATTCGCCCAAGCCTCGCAGGTGAGTACAGTTTATTTCAGTTATGCATTTTCTTATTATTCTTGCTGTAAACTGTATTACATGCTTCTGGTTACTCATTACAGTTTATTCAGCTATGCATACCTGTTATATTGTTAGGAGACTGTACTGTAGGTCCTATGGTTTAGGAGACTGTACCCTAGGATATTACTGGTAGTTATATGTTGCTGTACATATCTATTGGATTACCTGCTGAGTTCTTTGAACTCACCCCGTTGTTACTATTTTTCAGGTTGAGGCCGTCAGGAGAGATTCCAGTCGCTAGCCCCATTATCGCGAGGATTTTCTTTGTCGGATTATATTTTACTTTTGCATCTTATATACTTGTATTGTGGGTTTGTATTGTGGACTTTACATTGAACATTCGGGTTTGCTACTTTTGTTTTCCGCTGCGGTTGTATTTTCATTACTTCGTGGATTTGTTTTCTTCGTTGTAGTGGAGTAGGCTGTTTACATATATCTTTGAGGTTCTATATCGTCTTTCCTTATTAAACTGCGTGGATTGATCATATATTATATCTGTGTGGAATGTTGATATAAACTGCGTGGGTTGTTTCTTAATTGTATTGTATTATTCCGGCCGTGTGTGGCCGAGGTATAGAGATATATGTATACTGAGCTTCATATTGTCCGTCGTACAGGGGAGATGCTGCCGAAATTTCTTCGGACAGGGACTACCTGGGGGCGTGACAGTAGATCTTGTATTCTAGGATTAAGGGAGTATTTGTATGATGGATTGATGTAATCTCTTATGGATTTGTCAATTTCTTGGTTCAATGACATTGTCTTGCTTGTATCAATTAGATCTTGAATGATTAATGGTGATTTGTGCTTAATTCTCATTCTTGATTGATTGTTTGGATTTCTTGTGAACTTAGTAAAGATAAACTCTCACTCGATCATCCGAGGGATCCACGTGACAGGTGCAAGCCCGTGTAAGGACGTTTGAGAGATAATCTTGAAGAGGAAATATGAATATTCAAGACAGTAGGATGGATCTTGTGATTAGTTTCTTGTATCTTGATAGATTAATAAGTTGTGGGCTTCTATGTTGATATCCGAGGAAGGCATAGTAATAGGTGCGCTTCTGTGTAAGGACAACGTAGGTTCACGTCTAATTGATCATATTTAGATACATTTCTCAGTCCTTAGCCGGTTATCTATTGCAAGAGAGAACCGGCAACTTTCTACAAGTGTTTGGCAATTGAGGGATAAGAATTGGTGAACCATTTACATTCAAGAAATCTTACAAAGAAACCGAAACTCCTAGAATCTCTCCTTATCATAACCCAAAACACTAAACTCTTATTTGTTGATCTTTAATATTAGATTTGTTTACCTTCACTTTGCATTTGAAACAATTGGATAGTTGTTTAGCTAATTCGCATTGAGGCATTTCTAGTGCTTATTCCAGTCCCTGTGGATACGATAATCTTTTATATTACTTGCGACATTTCCGTACACTTGCGGAGCGTAACACTGTCCTTAAAGAAGTGACTAACTCTAAATCCTTACCTGATCAAGTTCAGACTGGAAATTCAACTCAAGTTCAAAAACTTGTGGAAGAAAATTCTAGTTTGAAAAATTAGGTCAAGGATTTAAAAAATACCTTAGAACGATTTTCTTTAGGCTCCAAGAATCTTGACCTAATTCTTGGGACACAAAGAGTCGTTTACAATATAACTGGGCTAGGATATAAAACTGAAAAGAAATGTAAATCTTATTTATCCTTAATAAACAAACCAAATAGAAAGGTAATCCAAGCATGGGTCCCCAAGTCCAAATTGGTCAATCAAGTTGGACTTGGCCAATACTGGGTCCCGAAAGATCAAATACACTACCTCGATAGACCATATCGAGGCTATGATCTAGGGGGAGTAAACACGAAAACAATTCAAATTATAAATCAAAATTCAAAATTAAATTAAAATTCAAAATTTTAAAATTCAAATTACAAATTCAAAATTCAAATTACAAATTTAAAATTTGAAATTAAATTAAAATTCAAAATTTTAAAATTCAAATTACAAATTCAAAATTCAAAATTAAATTAAAATTCAAAAATTCAAAATTCAAATTACAAATTCAAAATACGAAATTAAAACTCAATCCAAAACTTAAATAAAATTAGAAGGAGGATGCAGAATAACTGACACTTCCAACTAAAATACCCGACTGGGTAACTGAACTTAATCCACCCAAGATGGGTAAACAAGAGTAGACTACCCGGCAGGGTAATTAAGGTTAGAAAAAAAAAGGCTAGGTTTAACTTGACCCACGGTACTGGTGAAGTTTTTGGATGATAGTACGTTAGGGAAACTTGGGCATCGCATGTCTAGGAAGATATTGCTTCGACCTGGTGCATTTGGCCAAGTGGAACTGACCGAAGCTACCCTTAAATGGATCCTAACCAGTTAGACCAAGGGTTAGTATTAAGTTCAATGGGTAGGACTATTTGGAAAACCTCGAAGGCATGGTTACTTTAATGAGTTCCTTGTGACTCACCATAGCCCAGAAGTTTATCCAAAGAATGCTTACTTGTTGAACCCAAAGCTAACCTGAATCTAACACAAAGTTAAACAAAACCCTAAAATTAAAATCATCTCACAAAACTATAGGGTTCTCTGATTGAAAATTTAGATCGGGTGAGATGACTAAAAAATTAAAACTAAAATTGACTTGAACTTAAATCAAGTTCATTCAACTAAATTAAAATTAAACTAATTCAATTGAAATTAATTAAACAAACTTAATTAACTAAATTAATTAAACTTTTCAAATTGATTAAACTTTTTCAAATTAATCAAACTTAATTTAAACTTAAAACTATTTTCAAAATTAATTAACCTTAAAATTATTTTCAAAATCAATTAACTTTAAAATTTAATTAACTTAAAATTATTTTCAAAATTAATTAACTTTAAAATTATTTTCAAAATCAATTAACTTTAAAATTATTTTCAAAATTAATTAACTTAAAATTATTTTCAAAATTAATTAACTTTAAAATCATTTTCAACTTTAAAATCATTTTCAAAATTAATTAACTTTAAAATTACTTTCAAAGTTAATTAACTTTAAAATTATTTTCAAAATTAATTAACTTTAAAATTATCTTCTAAATTAATTCTCAAAATTAATTAACACAAAATGTTCAAAATTAATTTAACTTAAATTATTTTCAAAATTAATCAATCATCTCACAATCACCCATAGGGTTAATTGATTGCTAACTTAAATCGGATGAGATGGAAAACTAGGGAGCCTACTTCAATTAAGCTATCTTTAAATCCATTAAAAGAAACCAATTCAACTACTTCATGTGTAGGAATTTGATCAATGGATGTTGGATAGTGGATGCTCCAGACACATGACTGGAGATAAGTTGAAGTTTACTAAACTCAAATACAAGAATTTAGGATCGGTTGCATTCGGCAACGATGGTAAACTGAAAGTAATCGGAAAAGGTAATATTGAACTTAGTTCTGACTTCATTATTCGAAATGTTTTATTGGTTGAAAATTTTAACTTTAATTTACTAAGTATAAGTCAATTGTGTGATAGTGGATACTTAGTCAATTTTGACAAATCTGGGTGTTTAGTTAAAAACATCGAAAATCCTGAAATCAGACTTAAGGGACTTAGAAAAAATAACATCTACACAATTGACCTATCAATATCCTCAATAAAGTGTCTTATGACACAACAAGAGGAAGTCCAACTGTGGCACAGAAGACTGGGTCACACTCACATTAGACTCATTTCTAAAATGAGTCAAAATGGTCTAGTTAGAGGTTTGCCAAAATTAAAATTCATTGAAAACTCAATCTGTAATGCTTGTCAACAAGGAAAACAAACCAAATCAACACACAAGTCAACGAATCTAGAAAGAACTAACTCTGTGCTTGAGCTCCTTCACCTTGACCTATTTGATTCACATGGAGCCAAGTCACTAAGCAAGAACCAGTATTGCTTAGTTATAATTGATGACTACTCTAGATTCACATAGGTAAAATTTCTAAAAACAAAAGATGAAACCTTTGAAATATTTAGTAATTTCTGCAAATTAACAGAAAATGAAAAAAATACTAAAATTAAACGTATCAGAAGTGATCACTGGGGGGAATTTGAAAATCATAGATTTACCCAATTCTGTAAAATAAATGGATACCAACATGAATTCTCATGTCCTAGAACCCCCCAACAAAATGGTCTAGTGGAACATAAAAATAGAACACTACAAGAAGCAGCTAGAACCATGCTAAATGAGTATAACTTAAATCATCAATTTTGGGCCGAAGCCATAAATACAGCAAATTATATTCAAAACAGAATTCTAATTAACAAATCTCACAATAAAACACCTTATGAACTTTATTACCATAAAATTCCCAACCTAAATTATTTAAAAGTATTTGGTTGTAAAGTTCACATTTTAAATACTAAAGATTACTTAGGAAAATTTACACCCAAATCTAACCAAGGAATATTTTTAGGATACTCCTCAACCAGTAGGGCCTTTAGAGTATATAATCAAAATACCTTAAAAGTGGAAGAAACAACTAATGTAATCTTTGATGAAGAAAACAACCTACCTAATATAAATGAACATATTGACATCAATCCGAGAACTATAGAAGATGATGAAATCCAACCTAACCTTAATAAACCAGAAGAACAAGTTTCTGACCCACACATAAGACCAACTAGAGTAAGTACCACTCACCCACCTGACCAAATTTTGGGTGACCCAAACCTAGGAGTCTGTAACGCCCGCCCTCCCTGCTAACCCTATGGGACGGGGCTACGATACTCTACGTACATACTACAGTGGAAGACTTAAAATTATTTTTTCTTAACTTAATTAAAACCGAACTACACTAACATGGTTCCATAACATGATAACAAAATCAATAAAAACTTAACATCAAGTCACCAATAGTGTATTACATTTCACAAAACCAAAGCATAGTTCTTAAAGGTTTTAAAGCAGGTTCTTAATTAGTTGCCTAGCCACCGCCACACACATCTTCGTTGCCCCTCCTGCTGCTCCTTTAGCTCATCCAGCTTTTTCCTTTATCTGTGGTACAAGAAAAGTAAGCTGTGAGCACTCATGGCTCAGTAAGTTCCTTTCCTACTCACTAAAGCCAAAAATCAACATATAATCAAAGAATGTATCAACAAGTCATAATCTCAACTAATCATGGCATAACCTAGCATTCTATTCAAGCATATCATGCATCATAATATAATCACCACTAGTCATGGCATATCAAACATCATCATGGTCGAAACATATACCTAGTGCATTGCATAAAACATAGCTAGACATGGCATAACAACCAAGTATCATGGTATATCAAAGCATGGCCGAAACATGTATATCAAAGCATCATAACTATGGCCGAACATGTACATCAAGGCATCATCATATCCATAGCCGAAATCTATATATCAAGCATCAACATATCCATGGCCGAAACATGTCTATAAGGTATAGCATGAACATAACATAATCATACCTTATCATGGCATATCATAATCAAGAGCATAGCATGAAACATAGCATAATCATAAGGTGTATGCAATATGATTTTGGAAAACATGTATCCGAAAAACATGTGTATGTCTCATGATCTTTAAAACCATTTTCTTTTACATATATATACTTGAAAGTAATCTCAACATAAGGGGGATCCCGGCTATGTACCACTTACATATTGCGCGCAACCTTGTAGGTCCAAGGTAGCAAGTCTTGAACCCTACGAGGCAAACATACTAGGCCCTTAGTCCTAGGGGCACTTAGGAGCCCATCCCTAACGAGGTCCTTAGTCCCCGGGGCGCTTATGGAGCCCACCCTTGGTACAAGCCACTCACACATAAAGTAAAGTACATGTCATACATATCATGTATCATAAAAGCATGCATCACTTAGGCACACATCATATCATAAAGGTATGCATCACTTAGGCATACATCATGTCATAAAAGTATGCATCACTTAGGCATACATCATATCATAAGGTATGCATCACTTAGGCATACATCATGTCATAAAGGTATGCATCACTTAGGCATACATCACATCATAAAGGCATGCATCACTTAGGCATACATCATGTCATAACAATATGCATCACTTAGGCATAGATCATAAAAACATGCATATCTTAAGCATAAAGCATATCATCAAGCATGCATGATTTAACCACATAGCATATCATGAAAGCATGCATATTTTAAGCACTAAACATAGCATTAAAGCATGCATAATTTAACCACATATCATAACATAAGCATGCATATTTTTAGCACAAAGCATATCATATCATAAAAGCATGCATATCATATCATAAGTCATAAATCACAAGCATACATATTAAGCATAAGGGTGTATCTTGTGATTATCCTATCATAGGAAACATGGTATCATATTCATCTTGGTTCTAAGCTTCCTAAACCCTTGTGGCCGAAACCCCTTTAGAGCTTAATTTAGGTTAAACACAACATCCAAGCATATGGCACCTAAATTATCATCATAACATTTTCATAGGAAGCATTATAAACATGATTAACTTAGTTTCTAAGTTCTTCAAGTCCCTAATTTCATATGGCCGAAACCTTAAAGTGTGGAACAAGGTTCCATATGACATAAAAGTATGGACAACTTTAAATCATATTTATAACATTTTTACCAAGGAACAAGGTAAACACATTTGACACATTTGAATTAGTTCCTAAGTTCTTTAAGCCCTTAACATATGTCATGGCCGAAATTTAACAAGTTCTCATTAGGGCTACAAACAAGCATACAAGCATGTGAACTTGGACTAATATTATGTATAAATTCATACAAGGCATCATCCAATAGTTATGGCCGAAACATACCCTAGCATCATTTTAGGTCATAAAACAACATATAGCAATTGAACCTTGGCTTTCTACTTATCATATTTCATGTAGAGTGGCATGAGCATATTTAATTTAAGTCCTAGGGTTTCTAGGGCATCTATTCCTTCATGACCGAAACATTCAAGGGTTCATTTAGGTCATGGAAAAATTATACAAGCATGTGAAACAATCAACACATTATCCTATTTTCATAAGAAGTACTTTTAACACATTTGGTTTCATTTCTAAGGCCTCTAGGTCTTTTAAACCCTACTTGGCCGAAACTCACAGAATATAAATTTGCTTCAAATAGCCTAAAAGCATGAGAATTTATACAAGTTTCATAGCATGTATAAGGACAAGCATAATGAGTATACATATGAATTGTGTCTTAGGCTTTCTAGGTTTTTTTTTTTTTTTTTTCTCATGGCCGAAACCTACCATTCCTTAGCTAGGTTTTTAAGTGGCCTAAAGCATGAAAAACCTATGTAAGTTTCATGGCAAAAGTTACTAAGAAACATATATACAAATTGGTTCATGAATAAGCTAGGACCCCTTGTGGTCATACATATTATATGTCATGCAACTAATTTTTCTACACCCTAATTAAGCATGAGGGCATTAAACAACTTTCATATCTAAATAGCACAGAGGTCTTGAGCATATTAAAATTTTGTTTAGGCTTTTCTAAGCTATCCATCTCATCATGGCCGAAAAACCCTAAGAAGGAGTTCATGAAATTCTAGCAATATTCAAGCATACAAATCCTTTAAGATCTTTGTATTCTATCACATGAGCATGGTTATTTAAATTTAAAGGTCTTCCTAACCCTAAACCCTTTCTTGACCGAATCATATGAGTGGGTTTTCTTTTAGTTTCAAATATCTTCTAAGGAAGAAAAACTAATACATGATCCTTAATATTTCATAGGGAGAACCTTGTACTAGTTGGGTAAAACAATAAATTTCCCTAACCTCTTAAGAATATTTTTGGCCGAAATTCTAGGGTTCAGTACTCCTCTGATCAAGCATCATATAGGTATAAAAGCATGAAGAAGAACCCCTTTACATAGCATAGAAAAATCTATCATGTAGTGAAGACTAGTTTAAACACCATTAGATTTTGAAAGCTCTTCTTGGCCGAATTTTCTCAAACTCGTTTCTAGGTTTTAAAATCTTCATAAAATCCGAAAATCACATAAAAGCCTTGTACCACAGGTGAGGGGAAGCTTACATCCTTTTCTCTTGTGGATCTAAGGTATGGTGAAGAAGAAGTAGTCTCTTCTTCTAGTTCCTTTCCCTTGATTCCTTTGCTAAGTCCTCCTTGTATCTTAGGTTTTCTTAGGAGAAAACCTTGGCTTGGGGCCGAAGATGGAGGAGAGGGGGAACTGAGGTTTCGGTGAGGGAGAGGAGAGAATGAGAAAAATGAGAGAAAATAGAATTTTCCCTTTACATATTCTCTTTTATGTTAAGGGGGAAGAGGTAGCAAACTTAGTTTTTGCTTTCCTTCTCCCTTAGCCTTTTTTTCTATTTTATTTTTATTTTTATTTATTTATTTATCCTCATCATTCATGGTGAAATAAGGGGGAATGAATCCCCTTAATCCCTCTTTAAATTTTCGGCAAAACCAAAGAGGAAGAAGGAGAGAAAGGGAGGAAGACAAGTTGCCTTTCTCTTGCTCCTTTCTTGTTTTCTTTTGGCTAGCTTTTACTCTTACCTTTATCATGAGTTTCCCTCCTTTGTTATCAACATATTATTCCTATCCCAACTGGTTATTACCCATTAATTCTATGAAATATAATATAAGAGGTTCAAGGTTCAATCCTTGACCTCTCCCTATTTTTATTTCATTTTATTTCTTTTTGCTTCAACTCACTTCCTATTATTTTTCTAAGGAAAAATCCTACATTCATATATTTATCTTACAAGCCTAGTGGGTATTACACTCAGACAGCATACTCCAAGTTCACACCAACTTTAAAAGCTACCTGAAAACATAAATGTATACATGCGGTGGTGATAAAGAACTCAGCGGGTAATCTTTAACTAACTCGAGCCATCGGCGTTGCCTCATATTCAGGTCTTTTTGTGTGAAGAAATATTTCAGACTCTGATGGTCGGTATAAATCTTACACTGAGCTCCATATAAATAATGTCTCCATATTTTTAGAGCGAAGACCACGGCTGCTAGTTCTAAGTCGTGAATGGGATAATTCTTCTCATGTTCTTTAAGTTGTCTAGAAGCGTAAGCAATGACTTTACCATCTTGCATGAGTACAGCTCCAAGTCCTGTGATGGAAGCATCGCTGTACATATCGAAGCCTTTGTTGGTTTCCGGAAGAGTAAGAATCGGAGCACTGGTCAATCTCCTTTTTAATTCCGCGAAACTCTTCTCACAAGCTTCTGTCCATTCATACTTGGTATTTTTCTTGGTGAGGGTTGTCATAGGAGCTGCGATTTTGGAGAAATTCTCTACGAATTTCCTGTAATAACCTGCTAGTCCGAGAAAACTCCTGACTTCGCTGGCATTCTTTGGTCGGTTCCATTTATTTACAGCTTCGATTTTACTTGGATCCACCATAACTCCATCTTTGGAGATGACATGACCTAGAAAAATTACCCGGTCAAGCCAAAACTCGCATTTGGAGAATTTTGCATATAGTTGTTTCTCTTGAAGGATCTGTAGTACAGTATTCAGGTGTTCAGCATGTTCTTCTGGGGTTCTTGAGTAGATAAGTATATCATCAATGAAGACGATTACAAATTTATCAAGATATGCCGTAAATACTCGATTCATCAAGTCCATAAATACTACAGGAGCGTTGGTTACTCCGAAAGGCATAACTATGAACTCATAGTGTCCATACCGAGTTCGGAATGCTGTTTTCGGTATATCATCTGGTTTCACCTTCACTTGATGATAACCGGATCGTAGATCTATTTTTGAGAAAACGGTCGCACCCTTCAGTTGATCGAACATATCATCGATCCGTGGAAGTGGGTACCGATTCTTGATCGTCACATTATTCAGCGCTCGGTAGTCTATACACATTCGCATAGACCCATCCTTCTTCTTTACGAATAGCACTGGAGCTCCCCATGGAGAGTGACTAGGACGAATAAGTCCCTTGCCGAGTAATTCGGATAACTATTCCTGAAGTTCCTTTAATTCAGCCGGAGCCATACGATAAGGTGCTTTTGAAATCGGCTGAGTACCAGGAATCAATTCGATTCCGAATTCTATCTCTCTATCAGGGGCCAACCCTGGTAGTTCATCTGGAAATACTTTTGGATAGTTGCATACTACTCTGACATCTTCTAACTTTGGATCTTTGATTTTATTGGTATCAACCACTTGTGCTAGAAACCCCATACATCCTTTATCTAACATCTTTTGTGCTTTAATAGATGACAATAACTTCTCCGTTCCTTTTGATTCTCCGTGAAATTCAAACTCTGGTTCATTTTCGGGTCGGAAAATCACTTTTCTTTTGCGGCACTCGATTGATGCGCCGTACTTACTAAGGAAATCCATGCCCAAAATTATGTCATAATCCTGCATATCAAGTACTATCAGATTGTAGTAGAGTTCTCTGTTTGCGATCCGAATAAGTACTGCTTGCAGCATATAGTCCGATGGCATAATCTCCTCGGATGGTAAGGTTGTTAAGAACGTGTCCTCTAGAGTTCGAAGTGGTATATCTAGCTTCTTCATAAAAGGCGTTGAGACGAACGAGTGTGTTGCCCCGGTATCAAATAATACTACAGCATACTGATTGTAAATAAGTAGCTGACCTGTGACAACAGTAGAAGCATTCGCCACGTCTTCCTTGGTAAGAGAGTAGACTCTGGCATTGGTCATAGTGGGAGGGGCCTCCAATCTTCCTTGGCTGATTGAAGTCCCTTCTATGGCAGCTTGCATCTGGTGAAGCTGTGCGGGGGCACTCCTGTTCTGGAAGTTCTGCGAAGGTGGTGTTTGAAGCTGAGTAGGGCAATCTCTTATCAAATGACCTTCCTTTCCGCAATTGTAGCACTTTCTGGTGCTCAGACGACATACTCCCGAATGCATCTTCCCACATGTGGCACACTGAGGGTACTTGGTCTGCTTATTGGCTGGACCACCTTTTGTTTTATTCCACTGTTTCCTCTTTCCACTTGAGTTTCCTTTCCATCGATTCTGGTATTGTGGAATTTTTGTGCTCCGGTCAGTGCTTGGTCCTTGCCCTTGTTCATTGCTCTGCCGACTAGCTCCTCTGCAGTCTGCGGTCTATTAACTCCGCCGGCTACGTTCGAGCTATCTCGGGTCGGAGCATTTTAACATTAACCGGACCCTTTCTTTTTCGGTTCGGACCAGTTCTGGGCACAGTCGGGCTAGGCGGTTGAACCTCTTGACGGCTTCATTAACCGACGGATCACCTTGTCGGAACTCGGTGAACTCGTCATAGTGCTTGTTGGTCACTTGCATATGGAAGAATTCTTCTAAGAACTCTGTCTCAAAATCCGTCCACTGCATTTGGTTTATTTGCCTTTTCGCCTCTATCCCACCACATCCGGGCATCTCCGGTAAGACAGAACGATGCGCATTTGACCTTCTCATGTTCGTGCCAATCCAATAGTTCCATTATGTTCTCCACGGTTTTGAGCCAGGCTTATGCATCCCATGGTTTCCCGAGAATGCTTCCGGCTTAAGCCTTTGCCACCGAATTAGATAGGCCTCTTGTCGGACCATCGGAGTAGGGGCTGCCGGGGGCACTGGTGGATTCACCGGTGGGGTAACTGGGTTGCCTTGCTGACCCATTAAGGTAGTGATCAGCTGTTGTTGTTCTGCGATCTGATGCTGGAGGTTTGCGACTACCTGCGTCAGATCTGGTGGAGTCACTGTCCCTCCGGTTCGGGCATTGCGTGTCCTAACCATGTTTATCTAAAAGAAATAGACTAGTGTAAGTGGTTATCAATTTTTTTGTTTTTTTTTGCCAATCTAACGTACTGGTTTGTTTCTTTCTATTTGTTATGGTATTATTCCTAACCTACCCATATGTAATCCTAATCTAATTTATAACTAAAAGCATAGAATAAAGTATCAAACATAAGCAAGTAAAACATGAAATAAAGCATAAACAACATAAGGAAAAATAAGGAATATAATGACAAACAATGTAACATAAGGAAATAAAGCATAAGCAATGTAGTAAAGAAAATAAAGCACAAGCATATGACAAGAAAATCAAACATAAACATATAACAAATAAATTTAACATAAACATTCTTACTTGGAGCGGCAGGTAGGAGGCTTGATGTGTGTGTAGTGAGCTGGCAATAACTTTGGCTCTGATACCAACCTGTAACGTCCGCCCTCCCTGCTAACCCTAAGGGACGGGGCTACGATACTCTACGTACATACTACAGCGGAAGACTTAAAATTATTTTTTCTTAACTTAATTAAAACCGAACTACACTAACATGGTTCCATAACATGATAACAAAATCAATAAAAACTTAACATCAAGTCACCAATAGTGTATTACATTTCACAAAACCAAAGCATAGTTCTTAAAGGTTTTAAAGCAGGTTCTTAATTAGTTGCCTAGCCACCACCACACACATCTTCATTGCCCCTCCTGCTGCTCCTTTAGCTCATCCAGCTTTTTCCTTTATCTGTGGTACAAGGAAAGTAAGCTGTGAGCACTCATGGCTCAGTAAGTTCCTTTCCTACTCACTAAAGCCAAAAATCAATATATAATCAAAGAATGTATCAACAAGTCATAATCTTAACTAATCATGGCATAACCTAGCATTCTATTCAAGCATATCATGCATCATAATATAATCACCACTAGTCATGGCATATCAAACATCATCATGGCCGAAACATATACCTAGTGCATTGCATAAAACATAGCTAGACATGGCATAACAACCAAGTATCATGGTATATCAAAGCATGGCCGAAACATGTATATCAAAGCATCATAACTCTGGCCGAACATGTACATCAAGGCATCATCATATCCATAGCCGAAATCTATATATCAAGCATCAACATATCCATGGCCGAAACATGTCTATAAGGTATAGCATGAACATAACATAATCATACCTTATCATGGCATATCATAATCAAGAGCATAGCATGAAACATAGCATAATTATAAGGTGTATGCAATATGATTTTGGAAAACATGTATCCGAAAAACATGTATATGTCTCATGATCTTTAAAACCATTTTCTTTTACATATATATACTTGAAAGTAATCTCAACATAAGGGGGATCCCGGCTATGTACCACTTACATATTGCGCGCAACCTTGTAGGTCCAAGGTAGCAAGTCTTGAACCCTACGAGGCAAACATACTAGGCCCTTAGTCCTAGGGGCACTTAGGAGCCCATCCCTAACGAGGTCCTTAGTCCCCGGGGCGCTTATGGAGCCCACCCTTAGTACAAGCCACTCACACATAAAGTAAAGTACATGTCATACATATCATGTATCATAAAAGCATGCATCACTTAGGCACACATCATATCATAAAGGTATGCATCACTTAGGCATACATCATGTCATAAAAGTATGCATCACTTAGGCATACATCATATCATAAGGTATGCATCACTTAGGCATACATCATGTCATAAAGGTATGTATCACTTAGGCATACATCACATCATAAAGGCATGCATCACTTAGGCATACATCATGTCATAACAATATGCATCACTTAGGCATAGATCATAAAAACATGCATATCTTAAGCATAAAGCATATCATCAAGCATGCATGATTTAACCACATAGCATATCATGAAAGCATGCATATTTTAAGCACTAAACAGAGCATTAAAGCATGCATAATTTAACCACATATCATAACATAAGCATGCATATTTTTAGCACAAAGCATATCATATCATAAAAGCATGCATATCATATCATAAGTCATAAATCACAAGCATACATATTAAGCATAAGGGTGTATCTTGTGATTATCCTATCATAGGAAACATGGTATCATATTCATCTTGGTTCTAAGCTTCCTAAACCCTTGTGGCCGAAACCCCTTTAGAGCTTAATTTAGGTTAAACACAACATCCAAGCATATGGCACCTAAATTATCATCATAACATTTTCATAGGAAGCATTATAAACATGATTAACTTAGTTTCTAAGTTCTTCAAGTCCCTAATTTCATATAGCCGAAACCTTAAAGTGTGGAACAAGGTTCCATATGACATAAAAGTATGGACAACTTTAAATCATATTTATAACATTTTTACCAAGGAACAAGATAAACACATTTGACACATTTGAATTAGTTCCTAAGTTCTTTAAGCCCTTAACATATGTCATGGCCGAAATTTAACAAGTTCTCATTAGGGCTACAAACAAGCATACAAGCATGTGAACTTGGACTAACATTATGTATAAATTCATACAAGGCATCATCCAATAGTTATGGCCGAAACATACCCTAGCATCATTTTAGGTCATAAAACAACATATAGCAATTGAACCTTGGCTTTCTACTTATCATATTTCATGTAGAGTGGCATGAGCATATTTAATTTAAGTCCTAGGGTTTCTAGGGCATCTATTCCTTCATGACCGAAACATTCAAGGGTTCATTTAGGTCATGGAAAAATTATACAAGCATGTGAAACAATCAACACATTATCCTATTTTCATAAGAAGTACTTTTAACACATTTGGTTTCATTTCTAAGGCCTCTAGGTCTTTTAAACCCTACTTGGCCGAAACTCACAGAATATAAATTTACTTCAAATAGCCTAAAAGCATGAGAATTTATACAAGTTTCATAGCATGTATAAGGACAAGCATAATGAGTATACATATGAATTGTGTCTTAGGCTTTCTAGGTTTCTTTTTCTCTTTTTCTTTTATTTTTTTTCTCATGGCCGAAACCTACCATTCCTTAGCTAGGTTTTTAAGTGGTCTAAAGCATGAAAACCCTATGTAAGTTTCATGGCAAAAGTTACTAAGAAACATATATACAAATTGGTTCATGAATAAGCTAGGACCCCTTGTGGTCATACATATTATATGTCATGCAACTAATTTTTCTACACCCTAATTAAGCATGAGGGCATTAAACAACTTTCATATCTAAATAGCACAGAGGTCTTGAGCTTATTAAAATTTTGTTTAAGCTTTTCTAAGCTATCCATCTCATCATGGCCGAAAAACCCTAAGAAGGAGTTCATGAAATTCTAGCAATATTCAAGCATACAAATCCTTTAAGATCTTTGTATTCTATCACATGAGCATGGTTATTTAAATTTAAAGGTCTTCCTAACCCTAAACCCTTTCTTGACCGAATCATATGAGTGGGTTTTCTTTTAGTTTCAAATATCTTCTAAGGAAGAAAAACTAATACATGATCCTTAATATTTCATAGGGAGAACCTTGTACTAGTTGGGTAAAACAATAAATTTCCCTAGCCTCTTAAGAATATTTTTGGCCGAAATTCTAGGATTCAGTACTCCTCTGATCAAGCATCATATAGGTATAAAATCATGAAGAAGAACCCCTTTACATAGCATAGAAAAATCTATCATGTAGTGAAGACTAGTTTAAACACCATTAGATTTTGAAAGCTCTTCTTGGCCGAATTTTCTCAAACTCATTTCTAGGTTTTAAAATCTTCATAAAATCTGAAAAGCACATAAAAGCCTTGTACCACAGGTGAGGGGAAGCTTACATCCTTTTCGATTGTCGATCTAAGGTATGGTGAAGAAGAAGTAGTCTCTTCTTCTAGTTCCTTTCCCTTGATTCCTTTGCTAAGTCCTCCTTGTATCTTAGGTTTTCTTAGGAGAAAACCTTGGCTTGGGGCCGAAGATGGAGGAGAGGGGGAACTGAGGTTTCGGTGAGGGAGAGGAGAGAATGAGAAAAATGAGAGAAAATAGAATTTTCCCTTTACATATTCTCTTTTATGTTAAGGGGGAAGAGGTAGCAAACTTAGTTTTTGCTTTCCTTCTCCCTTAGCCTTTTTTTCTATTTTATTTTTATTTTTATTTATTTATTTATCCTCATCATTCATGGTGAAATAAGGGGGAATGAATCCCCTTAATCCCTCTTTAAATTTTCGGCAAAACCAAAGAGGAAGAAGGAGAGAAAGGGAGGAAGACAAGTTGCCTTTCTCTTGCTCCTTTCTTGTTTTCTTTTGGCTAGCTTTTACTCTTACCTTTATCATGAGTTTCCCTCCTTTGTTATCAACATATTATTCCTATCCCAACTGGTTATTACCCATTAATTCTATGAAATATAATATAAGAGGTTCAAAGTTCAATCCTTGACCTCTCCCTATTTTTATTTCATTTTATTTCTTTTTGCTTCAACTCACTTCCTATTATTTTTCTAAGGAAAAATCCCACATTCATATATTTATCTTACAAGCCTAGTGGGTATTACAGAGTCATAACTAGATCCTCCTATAGAAACCTGAGTAAGATTACCCTTATTTCTAAAATTGAACCTAAAACTATAGAAGAAGTCCTACCTGACCCAGACTGGGTTATTGCTATGCAAGAAGAATTAGCCTAATTTGAGAGAAAACAAGTCTGGGACCTTGTACCTAAACCCATAGATAAATCAATAATAGACACGAAATGGGTTTTTAGAAACAAGTTGGATGATCAGGGTGAAATAATAAGAAACAAAGCTAGACTAGTAGCCAAAGGGTTTAGTCCAGTAGAAGGCTTAGACTATGATGAAACCTATGCACCAGTAGCTAGACTCGAATCCATTAGGATGTTATTAGCATATATAGCACATAAAGGGTTTAGGTTATACCAAATGGATGTTAAGTCAGCCTTTTTAAATGGGTTTATCAAGGAAGAGGTCTATGTAAGCCAACCCCCAGGATTTGAAGACTTAGACTACCCAAACCATGTATTTAAACTAAAAAAGGCTTTATATGGACTAAAATAAGCCCCTAGGGCATGGTATGAAAGATTATCTAATTACTTAATATCCAAAGACTTTAACCAAGGACAAATAGATCCAACCCTATTTGTAAAAACTATAGAAAAAGATATCTTTATAGCCCAAATCTATGTTGACGATATAATTTTTGGCTCAACCAACTCTAAGTTTTTAAAAGAATTCGTTAGATTAATGGAAAATGAATTTGAAATGAGTATGGTTGGGGAACTCAACTTTTTCTTAGGCTTACAAATAAAACAAACCAAAGATGGAATCTACATTTATCAAACTAAATATGCTAAGGAGTTAATTAAAAAATTCTGCATGGAAAATTCAAAAATAATAAATACTCCAATGGCAACCAACATCAACATTGACTCTGACCCAGAAGGAAAATCAGTAGATTCAAAGTACTATAGGAGTGTCATAGGTAGCTTACTTTACCTAACTGCAAGCCGACCTGATATATTGTTTGCAGTAGGTATGTGCGCAAGATACCAATCCTGTGCAAAAGAGTCACACCTAACATATGTTAAAAGAATACTTAGGTACATTAAAGGTACTCTAAATGTAGGACTTTGGTACCCTAGAACTTGCACCTTTGACCTTTTTGGCTATTCTGATTCAGACTATGCCGGGTGAAAATTAGACAGAAAAAGTACAAGTGGTAGCTGTCAAATTCTAGGTCAATGCCTAGTAAGTTGGTCAAGCAGAAAGCAACATTGTGCTGCTTTATCTACTACAGAAGCTGAATACATAGCCTTAGGAGAATGTGCATCTCAACTGTTGTGGATGATGCATACATTAAAAGACTATCAACTAGAATATAAAAATATAAAAAAATTTATTGATAATATCAACTCAATTAATCTGATCAAAAATCCTATTCACCATTCTAGGACTAAACACATAGAGGTAAAACACCATTTTGTAAGGGATCACGTAGCTAAGGGTGAAATTGCACTCAACCATGTTGAGTCCAAATCAAACCTAGCTGACATTTTTATAAAACCCTTACCTGAACTTGAGTTCAGTGTACTTAGAAGGTAAATAGGAATGTGCTGGGTAGAATAGGTACTTCTTTTTACTTAATCATCTTGCTTTTACGTGTGTTTTTTTCAAATTCTAGGAAAAATAGTTTTCAAAATTCTAATTTATTAGATTTTTCAAAAGTTGGACTTGGACTTAGCCTAGGCTTTCCCCTTAGATATCCTGTTCCCCTAGACTTAAGCCAGAGCATCTCACAAACACCTAGGTATACCTTGATTGTGCTTATAAAACATAGAATGACGTGAGAAACATAGGGTACAGCCTGGACTCAAGAATGCTTATATCTGTGCATCAATATTAGTATGGGCATTAAACACGTAATATACATCAATCAAGTCAAGTTTTCCAGCTCTAGTCAAATCTATCTTGACCAAATTAACTTAACTTGACTAACCAAGTGAAAGTTGTTGCCCTCTAGGCAATCAGCAAGTAGCTAAAGGTTAAACAGTTGGTAAAGGATACTCAGTTTTCAGATTAAGCATGTTTGATCTTTAGGGCGCTGATACCTCTTAAACTGGATAATTTGAAATCTATTGAACTTGACTCATGCTTGGACTTAAGGACCAACTGACTTTGAATAAATAACCTAAACCAAATTTTTAGCTATTCCACTCCCTCCTTGTCCTAAAATTTACTAAGTATTGTTTAAAATTTAGCTAAGTTTTTTTTAACCTAAGCTATAGTTTTCAAAATCCAATACTTGCAAAGAGCTTAGCTAAGTTTCAAGTTTTATTTTCAAAATTTTAAATCTTAACCCACTTTGAAATCTAACCTTGTAAATTCTTGCTTCCCCAAGTAAAGTATACTTTTGCAAAATTTAACTCATTGCTCTCAAAAATTTCTACTAAGTAAAAAGCAACTTCAAAAATGTTTTCTCAAAAATCATTTTGGCTCTAAATATTTCTCTAACAAATTTTCAAAATCTAAACAATTATTTCTCTACGTATAATTTTACTAGCGTTTCAACCTAGTTAAAGCTGTCAAAAGGTTCCACCTTCTATTGGTTTTATAATTTTAACTAAGTTTCCAAAGGTCTAACATCATCCTTTAAAATCAACCCTTATTAACTTTTAGATCTTTATTTCACTATAAATCAAACCCTTATTAACTTTTAGATCTTTATTTCACTATAAATCAACCCTTATTAACTTTTAGATCTTTATTTCACTATAAATCAAACCCTTATTAGATCTTTATTTCACTTAGCTAAAAGGTAAGAAAAGAAAATGATAAAATGTTAAGTGTTATCAAAGTCTTGTTATCCCTCTTTAAAAATCAAATGACTATTTTGATTATTTTTTATATATGGCAAAGGGGGAGAGTAGCAAATTCAAATACTCAAATAATTCAAATACTCAATAATTATCAAATTCAAATTCAAAAAGGAGAGTAGAAAATTCAAATTTAAATGTATTAAAGGGGGAGTAACAGTTAAGGGGGAGCCTAAACTTAATGCTATGCCTTAAATTCATGGAGTTTACTTTAGCAAAAATATTCATTGATGCTATGCTTGCTTTAAATGTTTTTTGCATCTATTCTTTATTTGATATCTGTGTACTTAACTTTGAATTTGAGTTGTCATAATCAAAAAGGGGGAGATTGTTGGTGCGGGAAGCATCCGACGATCAAACTCGTGTTTTGATAATGGCAAAGGATTCAAAGTTAAGGTGTTTTATGATCTAATAAGTCTGCTTGAGTGTTTCAGGAAAGTCCTAGCTGCGGTTAGGCAAAGGGAAAACCCTAGGGGGTGGTAACCCTAGGTCATAGGGGGTGGTAACCCTATGTGGAAAGTCTTGACAGGTCGAAGGCTTCAGGCAAAAGTCCTAGGGGGTGGTAACCCTAGGTGGAAAGTCCTGGTGTCGCGAACCAGGTGAAAGACTGGACTAGCCAGGAAGAGGATGTCCAGCAGAAAGTCTGGAAAAATAGAGTGCTGAGCAAAAGTCCAGTCGATCTGGAGGATCGCACTGGAAGCAGGTAAATCTCCTGAGTGGAGTAGGTGAGGACGCGTTCCCCGTAGAGGGAACAGTAGGCGTCGGGTCAACCTAGGGTTTCCGGTTGAAAACCCGAAGTCAGACTCGGACAGTCCGGAGACTGTCAAACTTTCATATTCATACTATCTTTATGTGCTAACTTTGTGCTGCAGGATATTTTTGGGATTAATATATCTTGCAGGGACCAAAGTACAAAATTGGCCTCAGATGAACAGTACCGAGGCGCCTCCATGGAGCTTGGAGGCACCTCGGGTGCAAAACATGAACTGACTGTGAAGCAAGCTTGGAGGCACCTTGAAGGAAGCCAAGGCGCCTTGGACAGCTTGATGAAGGCGCCTTGGAGAGGCTGAAGGCGCCTTGAACCTGATAAGGTTCGACCAGTTCAGCCCTTATCTCCGCGGCTGACTTAGCTCATTCAAGGCACCTTGGTGAACAGTGGAAGGCGCCTTGAACACCCTTTATAAGGGAACTCGACCAGCAGCTCATAAACAACAATTTACAAACTTTCCTTCTGCTGTGTGCTGCTCAAGAGTCGATTCTAAAGTGATGTTGCAGTCGCCGACGACCCGAAGCTTCATTCATTATTATTCTGTTGTCGGTATTATTTCAATTCCAGTTATACTTATTTCTACTTGTACTTATTCATGATATTTTAGTTGTTGCCCACGGAAAGTGATCAAGGATCGCATGCCTTCGAGTAGGAGTCGATCTAGGCTTCGAACGAATAAACGACTGTGTTCTTGTGTGTTTGTTTCTTTTTATTCCGCTCTTTAATTACTCGACGAACGTTTTACGATTCCGATAATCGAACGAAATAGCCACGAGCGCTATTCAATCCAACATCATAATCTTGTATGTCGAGTACTATCAGATCACAATAGAGTTTTCTATCTGCGATTCTGATAGGAGCGGCTCGCAGCATATGGGTAGATGGCATCACTTCTCCCGAGGGTAGGGTTGTTAAGAACTTGCAATCTAAAACTTGTGGTGGTATGCCTATCATTTTTGTGAAAGGAGTAGAGACGAACGAGTGTGTTGCCCCAGTATCAAATAATACAGTAGCATGCTGACTGAAAATAAATATCTGACCTATGACAATCGTAGAAGCATTCACCACGTCATCTTTGGTAAGGGAGAAAATCCTGGCATTTGTCGTAACTGGCGGGGCTTCCAATCTCCCTTGGCTTATTTGAGTACCTTCTATCGCAGCTTACATCTGGTGTAGCTGTGAGGGAGCACCCCTGTTCTGAATATACTGCTGAGGAGGTGTCAGAACCTGGGTAGGGCAGTCTTTGGCTCTATGCCCTTCCAGTCCATAGTTGAAATACCTATTTGTGCCCTTACGGCATATTCCTGGATGCTTCTTTCCACATGTGGTACACTGAGGGTACATGAGTTGTTTGTTTGCTGGACCGTCCTTAGGATTGTTCCATTGCTTTCTCTTATCATTGGGGTTTCCTTTCCAGCTGGCTTTGGTACTTTGAGATTTCTGTCCTCCCGACTGGGCTTGACCCTTGCCTTCGTTCAGCGGCTTTAGATAGTGTTCGGTGATTAGGGCACTGCTGATCAGCTCTTCGGCGGTCTGCGGTCTATTAACTCCACCGGCCACATTCAGAGCTATCTCGGGCCTAAGCATCTTCAGCATGAGTTGGACTCTTTATCTTTCTGTGCTGACCAACTCTGGGCATAGGCGTGCTAGTCGATTGAATCTTTTCACCGCTTCATTAACTGATATGTCACCTTGCCGAAACTCGGTGAACTCGTCGTAGTGCTTGTTCGTAACACGCATATGGAAGAATTCTTCGAAAAATTTAGCTTCAAAGTTTGTCCATCTCATCTGGTTCACTTGCCTCTTTTCTTTAACTCTGTCCCATCACATTCTGGCATCTCCAGAAAGGAAGAATGATGCACACTTGACCTTTTTCATGTTCACGCCAGTCCAGTAGCTCTACTATACTTTCTATAGTCTTAAACCAGGCTTGAGAGTCCCATGGTTCACAAGTGCTAGAGAAATTTTCCGGCTTCAACCTCTGCTACTGAATTAGATACGCCTCTTGTCGAACCACCGGGGCTGGGCCTATCTGTGGTACTGGTGCAGCTGTAGGCATGACGAGCATCTGATTCTGATTCACTGGTGGGGTGGTAGGGTTTCCTTGCTGATTCATCAGAGCATTAATTATTTGCTGCTGCTCTGTAACCTGACGCTGAAGCTCAGTAACTACATGCATCAGATCAGGTGGGGGTACTATCTCATCAACTCGGTTATTGCGTCTTCTAGCCATGCTTATCTTCATGTATGAAAATAAAGCTAGCATAAGTTATCATTATTCCTAACCAGGCTAGCATAAGATTATTATCACTGCTACTTACATTCATGCATGCTTAGACTAACAACATTTCTTTATCATACATAAAAGAAATAAAGTAGACATAGAGTTCTTACTTGGAGCGGCAGGATGGAGGCTTGATGTGTGTGTGTAGTGGGAAGGTAGACTTGTTCTGATACCAAACTGTAACGCCCGCCATTCCCCTATTGATGGTCAGGGCGGCGCTACGCGAACATACATACATGCATATGAAATCATTGCAGTAGAAGAATTCTTTTTATTCTTAAAAACTTAATCATATAACCAAAACATGTGACATGCTAGCATTCAGGCATATAAAATTTTGATTCTTTTCTATCTATTACTTAAAATATGATACATGCTTATTTAACTAGATCATAAAGCTTACTAACAAAGGGGAAAACTAAACATGTATATTATTCTCTAGAATTCATGAAACTAACAATTTTCTAATTAAACAAGTACTTAACATTTCAAGGTTTCATGGAACATAAGAGAATATAAGTTCACATTAAGCATTCAACTATCCAACAAGTTCAAGATAATATCAAGTAGAAACCATCAAAAGTATCTAATAGGAAAATAAGTTAACATGCAAAACTTAGAATATGCATAAGTCCTGAAACACAAGAACAGATCTCTTCCACCATGTCACTGACACACACATCTTTGCCCTTCCTGCTACTCCATTTAGTTTAACCATGCTTTACCCTTTTCTACAGTACACGAGAAATAAAACTATAAGCACATAGGCTTAGTAAGATCCTTTCCTACTCACAAAAGCCATGAATCATGAATTTAAACATAGAGTAGTGATATATTCATTTAACCAACATCTAGATTTAACATTTCATGTTAGCATAAGGTAGTGTCATATTCATTTAGGCAAAACATAACATAGTATAAGAGGGCAGAAGCATAATGTAGTAGCATGTTCTTCTAGGTATCATAGACATATCTCAAGAGAGCACCTTCCTTAAAGCATAATATTTACATAACATGAAATCACATATATATGCAAGATGTTCTTTTGAAAACATGTATCAAAATCATATAGCATGAAACAAGTATATGCAAGATGTTCTTTTGAAAGCTTATATCATATAGGTACTTAAACATAAATCTCAACATGAGGGTCCGACATTGTACCACATTCATGAATTTTTGCGCGCATACTAAATAAATCCGAGGTAGCTAATCTCAAACTTATTAGGAACTAGGCCCGTTTCCTTGACCATCGACCTAGGGGCAACTTAGGAGCCCATCCCATGGACCATGCTTAGGGTCCGGTACAAGCCATACAAAAGTAAAATAGCATACATGTTCCTTGTCATATCATACCATATCATGTTTCTTGTCATATCGTGAAGAGTGCTCTTAATTCCAACTTATAGGGAAGCATCTCTTAGGCTTTTCATCATACATAAGTCTTGCATAAGCATAACATGATGGCATAAAGTGCACATAACATATAGCATATCATAGGGAGTCATAACACGATGGCATGAGTGCACATAACATATAGCATATCATAGGGAACCATAACATGATGGCATGAGTGCACATAACATATAGCATATCATAGGGAATCATAACATGATGGCATAAGTGCACACAACATATAGCATATCATAAAAATCATTTTCATGCTTAGATGGGGTTTTGAACTTTCTACAAACCCTAAATCATGACTTGGCCGAAACATAAAAGCATATTCATGGGTTTTCAAGAAACATAAAAACATGGAATCATTAACCTAAGATCTCCTGACACTTAGCATAACATGTGAGACATTTAGAAGCCCTAGGTAGCTCCATAACCTAATTTCCTTGTCTTGGCCGAAACATATAATCATACTCATGGGCTTTCAAGTAACATAAAAACATGGAATCATTAACCTAATATCTCATGACACTTAGCATAACATGTGAGACATTTAGAAGCCCTAGGTAGCTCCTTAACCTAATTTCCTTGTCTTGGCCAAAATATATAAGCATACTCATGGGTTTTCAAGCAACATAAAAACATGGAATCATTAACCTAATATCTCATGACACTTAGCATAACATGTGAGACATTTAGAAGCCCTAGGTAGCTCCATAACCTAATTTCCTTGTCTTGGCCGAAACATATAAGCATACACATGGGTTTTCAAGCAACATAAAAACATGGAATCATTAACCTAATATCTCATGGCACTTAGCATAACATGTGAGACATTTAGAAGCCCTAGTTAGCTCCTTAACCTAATTTCCTTGTCTTGGGCGAAACATGTAATCATACTCGTGGGCTTTCAAGCAACATAAAAACATGGAATCATTAACCTAATATCTCCTGACACTTAGCATAACATGTGAGACATTTAGAAGCCCTAGGTAGCTCCTTAACCTAATTTACTTGTCTTGGCCGAAACATGTAATCATACTCATTGGCTTTCAAGCAACATAAAAACATGGAATCATTAACCTAATATCTCATGACACTTAGCATAACATGTGAGACATTTAGAAGCCCTAGTTATCTCCTTAACCTAATTTCCTTGTCTTGGCTGAAACATATAAGCATACTCATGGGTTTTCAAGTAACATAAAAACATGGAATCATTAACCTAATATCTCATGACACTTAGCATAACATGTGAGACATTTAGAAGCCCTAGTTAGCTCCTTAACCTAATTTCATTGTCTTGGTCGAAACATGTAAGCATGTTCATATCATTTTAAGCAACATAAGACATGAAAAACTTTAAACTAACATCCTACAGTGGGTTACACATCATAAGGAATTATAAGCAAGCATAGTTGGGTTTCTAAACTTCCTCTAATTCATTTATTCCTTCTTGGCCGAAACCTTAAAGGAGCATGATTCTAGTTTCTTTTAAACCATTTTAAGCATGAAACTTTTAAGCTAATACCATACCATACATGTCATAGCAAGTGAGTAAGCACAAATGAGTTTCCAACCCTAATGCTCAAGCCTTGGCCGAAACCTATAAGCATGTTTCTAGTTTTCTTTTAACAATTTAAAACATGACACTTCATCACATAATAGTTACACATCATAGGGGGTCATAGGCAAGCATGGTTAAACACATTTGAATCTTATTTCATGTCTTGGCCGAACATGTAAGGCTTATTCCTAAGTTGTAAGCAACATTAGAACATGGAAAACACTCAAAGCTACTTGTACTGCAGGTGAGGGGAATACTTACATCCTCTTGCTTGGGTTTACTAAGAGAATACCCTTGGTGAAGAAGAAGGAAGAAACCCTTTTCGCTTCTAGAATTCCCTTTTTCCTTATTTTCTTTTCTTGTAATGAGAAGTATGCTTCAAGAGCTTCCTTTTGTGAAGTTTTCTTAGGGAGAAAGCCCTTAACTTGGATTCACCAATGAGAGAAACAAGGGGCTTGGATTTTCGGTGAGGGAAGGAGAAGGAGGAAGAAGGAAAAGAATAATTTTTCTTTCCCTTTCTTCTATTTATTCTACATGAAAGAGAGAAGGGAACATACCTTTTTATTCTTCCTTTCTTTTATTCTAAATGAAGGGAGAAGGGAAAATGAACTCTTCATGCTAAATGAAAGGGGAGAAAGAAAAGATAAACTTTTCTTCTAAGTGAAGGAAGAAAGGTGTCCCTTCACCATCCCTACTCTTAACTATAATTCCCTTTTCCTTCCTACCAATGCTTTCTCTTGGCCTATTGGTTATCCCATATTATTTAAAACTTTGCCACTTGTTAAGAGGTTCAAGGTTCAAGCCTTGACCACTCTTATTTTTTTTTATATTTTCTTTTTGGTTCCATTTTCTCTTATTCTTAAAAGAATTTCATATGAAATTGCTGGGTGTTACACTATGCCTCATTGATCAATCTAGATATCAAGGATAGAGGGACCAAGTCATACAAGATAATAGCCACGGACAAGTTAGGTTGGATCTCGACTTTTTCGTCACTTGGGTAGCAATGATGCCTTCCTAGATGTCACTCATTGTTTATGTATCGCAAATATTGATTTAGGTACATTGCTAACGTTACAAGAACCTATAGGATCACACACAAAGAACAAGTTGATATGGAGATGAATTCATGTAATGAATCAATGGATTAAGTGTAATCCGAATTTGACTCATTGAGTTAGACTCAAATGGATCCAATTGTTGGATTGAGTCAAGTTGCTTGAGAATGAATGGGTTGGACTCATTGGGTGAACTCGAGTTCACCAAGGAAGTTGATTGGTCAAAATTGAACCATTGGATTGGATGGTTAATTTTGAGCCATTGGATTAGAAGATGAAAGGTGGAGACTCTTGGTATATCATGGGATGGATATAAATATCATTTTGGATGATATTTTTCATATGATTTTCATTAGATGAGAATGTGAAGAGCCTCTTTGATTCTTCTTCTTCCTCATTGCCTCTCTTGGCTGAAACTCCTAGTTGAGGTTGCTAGCACAACCTTAGGTGTTTGATCTCCATCTTGCTTTGTTTGTGAGACAATCAAAGATAAGGCTTGTTCGTGTGGATACCATAGAGGCGCGGACATGTGATCGTGCTAAGATCCGAGCTATCGGGAGATCATGTGCACGCATCAAGGGTATAATCCTATCATCTAATTTAGTATAGATTGTTTGTATGCAATGTTTCTTCCCTTCGCATGGATCTACTGGATAGAGGATCTAGTTAATTTCTGCTACGTTTTCGCGTATTTAGCGGGCTAGATCCCAACACTTTTAACCCCTAAAACTTATCCTACAACTTCAGCTTCTTATCATTGTTGAACTCTTCTGCATTATCTGACTAAAGGCACCTTCCAAGCTCCCAAAGGTGCCTTCCATGAATAGTACTCAAGGCGCCTTCCGTCGCATGGAAGACACCTCGGGTATTGTCCACCCGAGGCAACATGTGTTCCTTCTACCCTGAAAGTTCATGCTAGCTCAAAATAAATAATAACATGCAAAATAGAGTTATCAAAATATAAATAGTATTAATTCGTAATTAGATCTTGTCTCCCTAAGATCAGGATCATATATATTCACCGTCTCAGTCACTTCGAACCACCTTAATCTTTCTATTAATTTTGTTTTCAACCTCATTTTTATAGAGAGCAAATTTCTCTATAGCTTCATCCTTACTTTTGAGAAGATACACATAACAGTATTTTGTATTATCATCTATAAAAGTGATGAAGTATTTTTTATCACCACGTGTTGATGTACCTTTTTGGTCGCACACATCAGTGTGGATTAGGTCAAGTGGTTCGTTACTTTTTTCAATATGTTGAAAGGATGACCTTGTCATTTTCGCTTCAACACAAATCTCACACTTGTGTTTTGCGTTAAGGCGGAATGTAGGTATGATTTGCATATTTATTAATCTATGCAACACATCGTAGTTAACATGTCCTAGTCTACCATGCCACAAACACGAAGACTCAAGCATATAAGTGGAAGAGCTTTCATTTTTATTTATCTTGGGCCTAATGGTCATTACATTAAGTTTGAATAGCCTATCAAATACATAGCCCCTTCCTACAAATATTTCATTCTTAGACAATATAACTTTGTCCGACTCAAAAATAATAGGAAAATCATACTTGCTTAACAGTGATCCGGACACTAGATTCTTCTGAATCTCCAGAACATACAACACATTGTTTAGAGTAAGGTCCTTGCCCGAGGTCATCTTCAGCACCACCTTTCCTTGGTCTATGATGTCCGAGGTTGTTGAGTTCCCTATGATCAGTTTGTCTCCAATGACTTCTTCGAAGTTGTGGAGAAGCTTCTTGTTGTAGCACACATGTCTGGTGGCTCCAATATCTATCTACCATTACCACGGGTTTAAATCGACCAGGTTCAGTTCTAAGACCACTACGCAAAGGTCGTCCATTTCTAGTCACTCGTCCAGGTTGGCCTCCTGCTTCTTCTTCAGCTTCCGGTACTCCGAAGATTTGTGACCCACTCTGTCACAGTTGAAGCACTTCCCAGAAGACTTCTTCTTGTTGATGCCTCCTCTGGGTCTCATCTTGGAAGACTTGGGGTTCTTTTGTTTCGAGCTTTGACCGTACTCGACTATGTTGGCTTTGATAGTAGCCTAAGAGAATAGCTTTCTCTCTGAACTCTTGTTCTTCTTCGATGCAAAGTCGAACAATGAGTTCCTCCACATTCATCTCCTTTCACTTGTGTTTCAGGTAGTTCTTGAAGTTCTTCCAACCGGGGGGTAGCTTCTCAATAATAGCAACTACCTGGAAGATTTCACTCAGAACTATCCCTTCTGAGTGGATCTCATGCAAGATCACCTGAAGCTCCTGGACTTGACTTATCACTATCCTAGAGTCAACCATCTTGTAGTCCAGGAATCAGCCCACTATGAACTTCTTGGCCCCTGCATCCTCCGTCTTGTATTTCTTGTCCAGAAACTTAGAATGAGTCCATGCCTCCACTGCACTGATGGTTTTCACATCAGCATCCTCAGCATGTTTGGGAGGGTCCTCGGTCAAGAACCGAGCCAGGTTGAGTCTGGTCAAGTAGAAGAGCATCTTTTTCTGCCACCTTTTGAAGTTTAGTCTACTGAACTTCTCTGGCTTTTCCTTGTGATTGATTGACATAGTTCCAATCGGGGCGGAAGGGGCCTGCATGTGTTGAGTCTATTGCACCTCAACATTTTGTTTTGTGGCCATCTCAACGGAATCGAGTCTGTTTCAAGATTGTTGGAAGAAACAATCTATTGTTGGAGATTTACAGGGTATTAGCTAAATTTAAATCACATTGAATTAAATTCAACTTACAGTCGAAATGACCTGAGCGGATAATCTCAGGCTGCCAATAGGGGTTTGTTTCTGCTACGTGCTAAAGAGAAGCAGAGAGGACTAAGTCGCTGATCAAGCAGATCACCCGAGTAGCAGCTTTAGGAGATGACCGAGCGAGTGGCTGGCCGAGCAGACCGACAGGGTAGTGCAGTCGATTGGGCATATCAGCTCGAGCAGGCGTAGCGGTAGAGAGAATAGCATGAGTCACCGACAGATCACAAAGTATGCTCGGGCAGAGCAGTCATCTGATCAGATAGGCCGACCAAGCAGTAAGATCGAGCAAGTTTGACCAGACAGTGAGCCGACCGGGCTAGAGGTTGGCCCAGGCGAGTAGGCAGACTGAGCTAAGCCGGTCGGGTTAACAGACAGGCAGGTCGAGATGGTGCCGGTCGGGTGAACAGTGCAAACCGAGCAAAGATGCTGAGCAAAGAGGCTGATCGGGCAAGTGGCTGGTCGGGCTTTAAGCAGTGGACCGAGGCCTGCGATTGATGCAGTTTCCTTGAAATAGATTCGCCCACCTCTAGCTGTGCTTCGAGACTTACTAGGGTCGTATGTTTCCCAAGATACAATGGTTGACTATGATTCCCACCAAGCACTGGTGGTTACGACAAATTGAGTGACACCCGTTTTCTATCACGGGCATGTTAGTTAGAGCCCTAGAGCCAATCATTTGATGATTGTATGGACTCATGTATATCATATTCTTGTATATTAATAAAGGCATTTGTTTGGTTATTATACTTATTTGTATTAGTGCCAAATAGACTAAGTATAATAGCGTCCTTGAGTAGAAGGTTCATACCTATATCAATCGATTAGTTGAATCGATAGTGAGATGATATAGGGAACACTACTCTAAATCATTTCTAGTCGAGTATTAACATTCAGGGACAATGTTAATACAATAAGACTAGCATGTAGGTCAGCTCGATGACTTGATCTCACAAGTCATGGATATAGAGATATCAAGCTGACACATGGGTATGCATTAGAGAATGTATACTGAATGACCCGCCATGAGAAAGTATCATGGATCGTTATATGAGTGTCATATACTTTCTCATGTGGCTATTAGTATGACTATTAGTCCTTAGACCTGAAGTCACCATGGATCCCTACATAAGGAGTTATGTACTTTAGTTTCGTCAAACGTCACCCGTAACTGGGTGGACTATAAAGGTGATTACTGGGTATATAACAAATTATGTAGAGGGATGTGAGTGATGTAGATGGGATCTATCCCTCCTATATGACGGGAGAGACATCGATATTCTTGATAGAGTGAGACCACGAAGTGTATGGCCATACCCAAATGAGTCAATATGAAATATTGAGCTCATTTGATTGAGTGAGTCTACTCGGAG
This sequence comes from Zingiber officinale, assembly GCF_018446385.1. Lineage (NCBI taxonomy): Eukaryota > Viridiplantae > Streptophyta > Magnoliopsida > Zingiberales > Zingiberaceae > Zingiber > Zingiber officinale. The sequence continues at coordinate 46,981,952 of NC_055996.1, read as the reverse complement.
TTCAAGATTTAGATTGGTCAGAGGATGACATGGTCTATGCCTCACATTGATCAATCTAGATGTCTAGGATAGAAGGACACTTGTCACATATTGTGAGGAGTCACAATTAGTAGTCACAAGGTGATGTTGGATCTCAACATTTCTTGTAACTTGGGTAGCAATGCTGTATTGCTAGATGTCGCTCATTGCTTATGTTTTTAAAGGAGTTTATAACATTGCCAACGTTACAAGAACCTATTGGGTCACACACAAAGAACATGTGCATGGAGATTAGGTTCATATGATGAACCAATAGGATTAGATTCATATGATGAATCAAAGATTGGATTCAAATTAGACTTATTGAGTTAGACTCAATTAGATTCAATTGTTGAATGAGTCTAATTTAAATTTGATTCATGAGTCAATTTATATTAATGAATTGAGATTCATTAAATTAAAATTGACTTGAATCAAAGTTTGGATTTAACTCAACAAGGAAGAGCATTAGTCAAGTTTGACTTGACCAAATAGAGGTTGACACATCAAGTTTTGACTTGATGAATTGACACATCATGAGGATGACTCATCCTACATGGCATGCCACATCATCCCCTTATATAATGGTGAGCCACCTCATGGAGGTTACACACCATTAATCCTCTTAATGTGGTCGGCCACATTAATGTGGGGGTTACACATGTGGTGGTCGGCCACACTAAGTGAGGAGAGGGTTTCATTTGGTGGCAATTGAATGGTGTTCAATGCTTCTTCTTCCTTGGGTGCTTCTCCCTCTCTCTAGCTTGCTGATGGTCGTGGCTTCATGGTGGAGAAGAAGTGAGAGTTGATTCCAAGCAACTAGGTGGTGTGAAGGTCACAAAAGGAGAGTACCTAGAGGAGTGTGTGAGTTCCTTTTTCCCTTCTCTCCTTTCTCACCTTTTAGATCCAATCTGAGAGCCCTAGAAAGTGCTAGCACACTTGTGGGTTCTCCTCTCCATCTTTGAGTGGTAGAAGACCACTCCTTGTTCGTGTGGATACCGCTAGAGGACCGTTCGCTTGACGGTCTCGAGATCCGGCTACCTTTTGGACGTTGCGGGATTACGAAGGGCACGCATCAAGGGTAAATGTTTTTCCCTCGTAGATCTAAGAGTCGATCGTGTTTTAAACTCGTACTCGTATTTTTCGAAAGTTTTACCTTGCACAAGATCCGTGGCTTGGGTGATTCAGGGTTTCCGCGACGCGAAAAGCGGTTGGTATCAGAGCCACGTGCAAGGCTTGTACGAGTTTGTTTTTATTTTTATGAAAAATAAAACCCTTCTGTGATTTTCTGTAAAAATTAGTTTTTTTATGATTTTATGGGTAATTTTTCCGTAGAAGCGAAGCACAAGTTTCTCGGCACTTGTAGGCTTCGGCTACCGGAAAGATCTTTCAAAACCGGCTTCGTTTCGCCCCAAATCCGTTTGGGACAGCGGGGTTGGGTGCCATTAGATCACAAAGGAGCAACTCACGATGGTTAGATTGTGGGTAGGGGTACTGCCCCTAACCCCGCAAGGGAATTTGCTCCGCGATCGCACCTGAAATCGCTTAAAACGAACCCGCCGGGAAGATTTTTCCGAAACGGCAATGTCTCGGCCCAAATCATTTTGGGACAGCGGGTTTAGGCGCTGTTGGATCACAAACGAACCCTCGCGATGGTTAGATCGCGGGTAGGGGCGCTGCCCCTGGGCCCCGCAAGGGGATCCGTTCCTCGATTGCGCCCGAAACCACTAAACGGGACCGTCGGGAAATTTTACTCGTAAAATTGTAAAAATTATTTTAAAAATTATAGAAAATTATGAAAATATATAATTTTGAATTATATATTAATTTTGTGATAGTCATGGCCCAAAAACCCAATATGATTGGATTGTGTTGTAATTCATAATACGGCCTGCGTGCCGTTATGTGTTTGCGCGTGTTGTATGTTTTTATTTTTCCGCGACCTGCACGTCGTGCCTTTCTCTTATATTCTTGTTGTAAATTAGATTTAGACTCGAATGTAACTCGAGTTTCAAATTGTAATGTACAAATTGGAGCAGTGGAGGGTCCACACGAGATGGAGTTCCGAGGCTGGCACGAGCAACACAAGGTGGTCAAAGGGAGGAGCTTGGAGAAGCTGTTGACCCTAGGTTGACCAATCGATCTTCTCATTGGCTTGAGAAGATCGTAGTAGGGCCATGACTAAATCACAAATAAATTAATTAATTGCTTGTGTATGTGATGCATGTTTAATAAGTAATTAATTAATTAGTGCCTTACGATTAGATTAGATCTAAGTCGTGCACATGATGCACCCTTGCGATTAGATTAGATCTAAGTGTGCACAAGATGCATCCTTTTCGATTAGATTAGATCTCGATCGAACCAACTCTAAATGCCTAACCGTGCCGTGATACCTATCACTACCTCGATCACATGTATTGTTGAATCTGCCAAAGCAGAGCAATACATATTATCTTGGTAGGGTACGGAGGGACAATCTTGGTCCCGCCTATCAACGCATGGGTGAATACAAGCTCAATTAGATTGAGTATTCCTAGTTACTCGGTTGGATCGAGTCAACTATAGGCATTATTCCAACGGTTGGAAAAGATAGATCAAAATCACATCTATATTAACTCTCGGGCGTATTAGCCAAAGCTAACTCGAGTTTTAATATAAATGCGGATATTGATTTTATAAACAAGAGTTGCATAGAGATGTAATTGGTAATCGTTACCTACCGATCATACTAAGCCTTGGGCGTATTAGCCAAAGCTAACTCAAGGGTTAGTATGATGTGGATCTTGTCCCACAAGAATTATAGAATTCAGTGGGAGCATCATTTAATTGATGGCCTAATTAAATGATTTTAAAAGAATATGATATTTATTTCTGCAAATTTTCTGTTGTAGATAACCATGACGTCAAATACGAACATTTTCTCTCTGCGATCTGTCCTTAAGAAGGACAAGCTCAACGGAGCAAATTTCCTGGACTGGTACAGGAACCTGAGAATAGTTCTCACCCAAGAACGTAAACTGTACATTCTGGAGCAGCCCATTCCGGAGGCTCCTCCTGCCACTGTCACGCGAGCAGACTGAGATGCTTACAAGAAGCATCAGGATGACGCATTAGATGTGTCCTGTCTTATGCTCGCAACCATGAACTCAGAGCTTCATAAGCAACATGAGTTGATGAGCGCTTACGATATGGTTGAACATCTTTGTCACCTATATCAAGGACAAGCAAGGCACTGGAAGAGGAACTCCAAAGAATACCTGGAAGATCTTAAGAAGAAGAGAAATAAGATTTCTACTTCAGGTATACATGTTATAGAAGTCAACCTCTCTATTTCTTCATCGTGGGTATTAGATACCGGATATGCTTCGCACATTTGTACTAATGTACAAGCGCTGAGAAATAGCAGGGCATTGACGAAGGGTGAGATAGACCTACGAGTAGGCAATGGAGCACGGGTTGCTTCTATTGTTGTAGGAACTTACCATCTATCTCTGCCCTCTAGGCTTGTACTAGAATTAGATGATTGTTATTATGTGTCTGCCTTGACTAAGAACATAATTTCAGTTTCTTGTTTGGACAAGAAAGGATTTTCGTTTACAATAAAGAACAAATGTTGTTCTATCTATTTAAACGATATGTTCTATTGTAGTGCACCTCTGATGAACGGACTCTATATTCTAGATCTAGAGAGCCCTATCTATAACGTAAATACCAAGAGGTTCAAGTCAAATGACATGAACCAAACATACCTCTAGTCGCTTAGGTCATATAAATAACAAGCGCTTATCCTAACTCCATAAGGATGGTTTGCTGGACTCATTTGATTTTGAATCATATGAGATATGCGAGTCATGCCTACGAGGCAAGATGACCAAGACTCCCTTTAGTGGGCACAGCGAGAGAGCAACTGATTTGTTAGGACTCATACATAGTGATGTATGTGGCCCTTTCAATGTTGCTGCTAGAGGCGGTTATAGATACTTCATCACATTTACTGATGACTTCAGTAGATATGGTTATGTGTACTTGATGACACATAAGTCGGAATCCTTTGAAAAGTTCAAAGAATTCAAGAATGAAGTACAGAACCAGCTTGGCAAGAGTATTAAGATACTTCGATCCGATCGAGGTGGTGAATACTTAAGCCATGAGTTTCGTGACTATTTAGCTGAGTGTGGGATTCTATCCCAACTCACTCCTCTTGGAACACCACAGTGGAATGGTGTGTCCGAAAAGAGGAATCGTACCTTATTAGATATGGTACGGTCTATGATGAGTCACACAGATCTTCCGACATATCTATGGGGATATGCTCTAGACACGGCAGCTTTCATTCTCAACCGAGTTCCATCTAAGGCCGTGATAAAGACACCATATAGGATATGGACTGGGAGAGATGCCCAGGTGTCTTTCATGAGGATTTGGGGTCGTGAGGCTTACGTACGACGTCAAGTCTCAGACAAATTAGGACCCAAATCCGACAAGTGCTATTTCATCGGATATCCCAAGGAAACTAAGGGATATTACTTCTACATTCCCAGTCAGCACAAGGTAGTTGTGGCAAAGACTGGGGTCTTTCTAGAGAGGGACTTTGTTTCTAGAAAGACTAGTGGGAGCGCGTTCGATCTTGAAGAAGTTCAAGATGCGAACAATAGCACTGATGCCTCGATGGAAGTTGAACTGGAACCACAAAGTGTTGTGGATGATGTTGTTTCACAAAGAGTTGAGGAACAACAACCAGTTCAAGTAGACATACCTCTTCGCAGGTCTGATAGGGTACGTCGTCAGCCTGAGAGATACTCATTTCTCTTGTCTGACCATGATGACATTGTGCTCATAGAGGATGAGCCTACCACCTATCAGGAAGCTGTGATGAGACCAGATTCCGAGAAATGGCTAGAAGCCATGAGATCCGAGATGGAATCCATGTACACCAACCAAGTATGGACTTTGGTTGATCCACCTGAAGGGGTAAAACCCATTGGGTGTAAGTGGGTCTTTAAGAGAAAGACTGACATGGATGGACTTATCTATAAGGGTCGCTTAGTAGCTAAAATTTTCAAGCAGATTCATGGTATTGACTATGATGAAACCTTTTCTCCAGTAGCGATGTTTAAGTCCATTCGGATCATGCTTGCTATTGCAGCCTACCATGACTATGAGATATGGCAGATGGATGTCAAAACCGCGTTTCTGAATGGAAACCTACTCGAGGATGTGTACATGACACAACCTGAGGGTTTTGTAGATCCACAGCATACTAGTAGAGTATGCAAGCTGCATAGGTCCATTTATGGACTAAAGCAAGCTTCTCGGAACTGGAATCTTCGATTCGATGATGCGATCAAACAGTTTGGTTTCATCAAGAATGAAGATGAGCCTTGTGTCTATAAGAAGGTTGTAGGGGACATAGTTGTCTTCCTCATATTGTATGTGGATGACATACTACTCATTGGGAAGGACATCCCTATGCTTCAGTCTATCAAGACCTGGCTAGGGAGTTGCTTCTCAATGAAGGACTTAGGTGAGGCATCCCGCATTCTAGGGATACAGATCTATAGAGATAGATCTAAGAGATTGCTTGGCCTAAGTCAGAGTACATACATTGACAAGGTACTCCTACGGTTTGCCATGCAGAACTCCAAGAAGGGATTTTTGCCGATGTCACATGGCGTGAGTCTTTCGAAGACTCAAGGTCCCTCTTCTAGAGAGGAGAGAGACCGCATGGATCAGATCCCTTATGCCTCAGCCATAGGATCGATCATGTACGCCATGCTATGTACTCGACCTGATGTCTCGTATGCTTTGAGCATGACGAGCAGATACCAGTCAGATCCAGGTGAAAGTCACTGGATAGTGGTCAAGAATATTCTTAAGTACTTAAGAAGGACTAAAGAATATTTCTTGATATATGGAGGCAATGATGAGCTAGCTGTAAAGGGTTACAGTGATGCTAGCTTCCAGACCGACCAGGATGACTATAGATCGCAGTCGGGGTTCGTATTTTGCATTAATGGTGGTGTCATTTGGAAGAGTTGAGCGGGATACGATGGTGATTCTACAACAAGCCGAGTACATTGCTGCATCAGAGGCAGCAAAGGAGGCAGTTTGGATCCGCAAGTTCATCACTGAACTTGGGGTGGTTCCTAGCATCGCTGACCTAGTTGAGCTCTATTGTGACAACAATGGAGCTATAGCACAGGCGAAGGAACCTCGCTCACACCAGCGGACCAAGCACATACTACGGCGCTTCCATCTCATTCGAGAGATTATCGATAGAGGAGATGTGAAGATTTGCAGAGTACCTACAGAGGCTAACATCGCAGATCCCTTGACCAAGGCTTTGGCACAGAGGAAGCATGATGGTCACACTAGGTCATTAGGCCTTAGAGCATATACTGATTGGCACTAGTGTTAGTGGGAGATTGTTAGTTAGAGCCCTAGAGCCAATCATTTGATGATTGTATGGACTCATGTATATCATATTCTTGTATATTAATAAAGGCATTTGTTTGGTTATTATACTTATTTGTATTAGTGCCAAATAGACTAAGTATAATAGCGTCCTTGAGTAGAAGGTTCATACCTATATCAATCGATTAGTTGAATCGATAGTGAGATGATATAGGGAACACTACTCTAAATCATTCCTAGTCGAGTATTAATATTCAGGGACAATGTTAATACAATAAGATTAGCATGTAGGTCAGCTCGATGACTTGATCTCACAAGTCATGGATATAGAGATATCAAGCTGACACATGGGTATGCATTAGAGAATGTATACTGAATGACCCGCCATGAGAAAGTATCATGGATCGTTATATGAGTGTCATATACTTTCTCATGTGGCTATTAGTATGACTATTAGTCCTTAGACCTGAAGTCACCATGGATCCCTACATAAGGAGTTATGTACTTTAGTTTCGTCAAACGTCACCCGTAACTGGGTGGACTATAAAGGCGATTACTGGGTATATAACAAATTATGCAGAGGGATGTGAGTGATGTAGATGGGATCTATCCCTCCTATATGACGGGAGAGACATCGATATTCTTGATAGAGTGCGACCACGAAGTGTATGGCCATACCCAAATGAGTCAATATGAAATATTGAGCTCATTTGATTGAGTGAGTCTACTCGGAGTTCAAGATTTAGATTGGTCAGAGGATGACACGGTCTATGCCTCACATTGATCAATCTAGATGTCTATGATAGAAGGACACTTGTCACATATTGTGAGGAGTCACAATTAGTAGTCACAAGGTGATGTTGGATCTCAACATTTCTTGTAACTTGGGTAGCAATGATGTATTGCTAGATGCCGCTCATTGCTTATGTTTTTAAAGGAGTTTATAACATTGCCAACGTTACAAGAACCTATTGGGTCACACACAAAGAACATGTGCATGGAGATTAGGTTCATATGATGAACCAATAGGATTAGATTCATATGATGAATCAAAGATTGGATTCAAATTAGACTTATTGAGTTAGAATCAATTAGATTTAATTGTTGAATGAGTCTAATTTAAATTTGATTCATGAGTCAATTTATATTAATGAATTGAGATTCATTAAATTAAAATTGACTTGAATCAAAGTTTGGATTTAACTCAACAAGGAAGAGCATTGGTCAAGTTTGACTTGACCAAATAGAGGTTGACACATCAAGTTTTGACTTGATGAATTGACACATCATGAGGATGACTCATCCTACATGGCATGCCACATCATCCCCTTATATAATGGTGAGCCACCTCATGGAGGTTACACACCATTAATCCTCTTAATGTGGCCGGCCACATTAATGTGGGGGTTACACATGTGGTGGCCGGCCACACTAAGTGAGGAGAGGGTTTCATTTGGTGGCAATTGAATGGTGTTCAATGCTTCTTCTTCCTTGGGTGCTTCTCCCTCTCTCTAGCTTGCTGATGGTCGTGGCTTCATGGTGGAGAAGAAGTGAGAGTTGATTCCAAGCAACTAGGTGGTGTGAAGGTCACAAAAGGAGAGTACCTAGAGGAGTGTGTGAGTTCCTTTTTCCCTTCTCTCCTTTCTCACCTTTTAGATCCAATCCGAGAGCCCTAGAAAGTGCTAGCACACTTGTGGGTTCTCCTCTCCATCTTTGAGTGGTAGAAGACCACTCCTTGTTCGTGTGGATACCGCTAGAGGACCGTTCGCTTGACGGTCTCGAGATCCGGCTACCTTTTGGACGTTGCGGGATTACGAAGGGCACGCATCAAGGGTAAATATTTTTCCCTCGTAGATCTAAGAGTCGATCGTGTTTTAAACTCGTACTCGTATTTTTCGAAAGTTTTACCTTGGACAAGATCCGTGGCTTGGGCGATTCGGGGTTTCCGCGACGCGAAAAGCGGTTTTCGCGGCCCGAAAAACCCAACAGGGCAATCTGCTGAGCGACCGATCTAGCATTCGGCCCGTGTAGGTCGTGCACCCCCCTATGCACCCACGCGTGAGAGAGAGTCTCTCTCCGTGCATTTGTTCACATCCTCAATGCATGTGAATTAATATAAACCAACCAACATGCCATAAAACTCCCAATGTGGGACTAAAGTCTCATTCACAATGGAGCCTCTTTCCTCTTTCACCTCTTCTCTATTCACATCACTTATATCCAACAAGAAGTTCATGTAAGATTTTTCATTTTTCGCCGTGTCCTTTATTTCTTTTCTTGGTCCATATGTTTGATTTTTTTAATATTGGTGCAAATATCTTATATTCATGTTATTTATTTCAAATTTTAGTTTCAATTTGCAGGATCAATTAAAAATTAATATTACAATCAATCTCACTATGATGGAGTAAGAAGTGAATGAAGCGAATTCATCTACTTGTATGTGAGTGCCTAAGGGTCGTACGTGTAGATTGTGATATAAATTTTTGGGTTATATTTAGAAATTTGTGGATATACTTTTGAGTGTAGTTTGTCAAACATATTAGTTGTTTGAGTGCAGTTAGCCAAACATGTCTTTTATGAATGCACTTTTGGATTGTCATAGATATTCATACCATATTATTCTACTTTGGTAGTGAAAAATATTTTTTTTAATTATAATTATGTTACAATAAAATATGATTAATTATTTCTACATTACAAATAAATGGTGAAATAATATAATACAAATGATGATCTTGTCCAAATGCGAGTAGACGGACGTTAGGAAGATGGCGCTCACGTTGACTGGATGTCGACTGAAGGCGATGCGGACCTCCGACGAGCTAAACCTGCAACCATAGAGACATTAGTGTCGAGCCAGGGAGGGGTTCCCCGGTGATGGCCCTCTGATGCTCAAGTCAGTCACCGGCAGGCGAACGAAGAATGAAGTAGAAAGGAGCAGCGTAATTGTAGCTATAGTAATCCCAAAAACATACCTCCGACGAAGTCTGGGAGTCCTTATATAGGGCTCCTTAGAGGTGTGTGCATGCTTCTCAAAGCATACCTTGAAAGGATGTGTCAGAAAATCATATCTGACGTCATACCTTAATAGCCTGGGCATATCCCTAACGCGACAGTGGAAGCTTCCACCGTACGATTCTCTATCTAACCCTGCCACGCGACCACTCCACCTATCAATGACACTAATCCCCATGAAGATATTACCAATTGCTCCCTTTGTTTGTTATTGGGCCGAGCGGGAGAGCCGCTCGGCCAGTCTGTCGTCCGGACGATGCAACGGCGGGGCCGAGCGGACTCCCGCTCGGCCAATCGGCAGTCCAGACGATGCAACGGCAGGGCCAAGCGTCCGCTCGGCCGATGAGCTACTATTGGCTACACCCCGTCAGGAGAAGGAGCCCTGCCTGTCGCGTCCAGGCTGTATCCATTATTTGGCCGAGTGGGATGGCTGCTCGGCCTTCGTGCCTCCCTAGTTGAGTTTCATGAGCGGCGGAAGCTCGGTGTCTGACCGAGCTGTCGAAGTGTCGAACCGGCTACTCTTCCTGCTGCCCTTGGAGGTAATTCGCCCGACCAGACGCCCGCCTAATGTTGACCACTTTGACCTTCTGCCGACCAGGCCCTATCTTACCGCCGGATCACGTGCCTTCCCCTCAAGTCTAGTCGAAGGAGGCTGCAAGTCCGACTGACTGGACAAGTAGTCTAGTGACCGATCAGCCAATGGGTTGGTCAGTGCTCTTGGAGGGGCTGCTCTTTCTCTGCTAATCGGCGCTTTGAGCCTTTGTACTTGGATTTTTTTTTCCCCATCGCTCTTGGAGGGGTACGAGCTGGGCGGTCAATGCTGACGCCGCCCAAATCTCCTAGGAACACGCACAAATCATCCCCATTAAGGCCGAGCACGCACCCACGTCCATTAAATGCTGCCCTGTGGAAGGACGCCACGTGTCATCGGCGCAGCCGCCACACATCCGAGGTGGCAGCTGTTGATGTGACATTTGGCAGTTCAAATTCAATGGCTAGATGTGCGCTCTGATTCTCGTGCCCTAGATCAGACGGCTCCGGTCAGCCGCACCCATCTTTATAAAGCCTTAGCGTCTCCATTTCTTCCTCTGCGCTTTCTCCGTGCTTTCCGACGATTCTGCTCCGGCGGCTCTTTTGTGTCCAGTGCTCCGACGATCCTCAGCTTTCTACTGTGGTGATTCCTTGCTCTCCGCAGTGGTCCTTTCCCTCTCGTAAGCTTCCCCTCTCCATTGCTGCTTTCCCGCTACTTCTTTTCTGCCACTGTGTTTTCCAGCTTTTTGTGTGTTCCGGCCATCTTTCCCTTCATACTTTCCTATCTTTTCGTTTCCCGGTAATGGTGAGCTCCTCGTAGCCGTCCGACCCCATTTCCGATCTATGGTACGCCACCATGGAGACTCGGTTCGATGCGAGCGACGCCGCGCATTTGATAAATGCTTTCGGCCTCCCGCCGGACCATGAGATAATTTTAGCCTCCCCATCCGACCGGCCCAACAACCCGCCAAACGACACGGTTTGCTTCTTCCGAGACCAATTTGTGGTCGGTCTTCGGTTTCCCATTCACCCCTTCATAATCGAGGTCTATAACTACTTTCGCGTCCCACTCGCTCAGCTCGTCCCTAACTCTTTCCGTCTGTTGTGCGGCATGGTAGTGTTGTTTCGAGTACACAACATTCCACTGACCCCTCAGGTCTTCCACTACTTCTACTATCCCAAGTAGTCCGAGCTGGGCATGTACCTTTTCCAATCTCGGATCAGCCTAGTCTTCTTTGACAAAATGTCTACCTCCAACAAGCACTAGAAGGAGTACTTCTTCTTCCTGAGACTCCCCGAGCGGCCCTTCTTCCGGACCAAGTGGCAGGTCGGACTCCCTATTCAACCTAATCTGAAGAGATACAAGACCCGGCCGAATTACCTCCACGCTGCTAATATGCTGGTCGGCCTGAAGTTCGACATTCACAAGTTGTTGCCAGAGGGTGTGATGTACGCGTTTGGGCTAAGTCTGATTTTAACGAAGCTCCCGAGCAGCCTAGGTATGGAATTTCTCAACCTGCTTCCTTTGGGTCTAACTGATTATGTTTTTCTTTTGCAGCCGACATGATGATGTGCACCTGAGTAGCCGACATTATGAAGGCCAAGCAGGCTGAGATTGAAGCAGCCGCGGCCAAGGAGATAGAACGGCTTGACCTGGCCCCTGTCGCCTCACAGGAGGGCATAGCTTTGGAAACAACAACTGCGGGCGATGGGACCGCCGAGCAGATGCCCAGCGTCGGAGGGGTGGCCGACCCAGGATCGGTCCGAGAAGCGCCACCCGTCATCCCTGTTGAGGGTTCGGGGTCCTCGGGCGATGAAGTACCGCTCTCCTGCAAGAGATGCCGAATGGACGTGCGCCTTCCCGTTCTGCCACCTCGGCCGTCCAAGCCTCTGCAGGGGGCACCCTGTCTCCAGCTGCTCTTGCAACAGTGGAGGCTACCTCTTCCGATCGGACTCCGTCTATGGCTGAGTTACTAGAGCCGCTCGCCGTGTAGCCAATCGCTTCCTTGCCACCAGTTAGGCGGAAGATAACACGATTCGCTGTCCTTCCAGTCACCGCTACTCTTATTCAGGACCGCTCGCATCTGGGAGGAAGTGAGGGCACGAACGACCATGAAACCCCCAGGCGCGCTCGCTGATAGCCATCTAGAGATGTCCACCGGAGTTAGTATTTTCAACAATCAATTCATAAGTTACCTCCGCTCGGCACTAATATTTGCTTGCAGTACTGGGTGGAGAATATTGCCATGTGCCAGCAGCTGGCACAAGTGGAGGATGAGCTGAAGAAGCTCAAGATTCTGGAGAAGCCTCCTCCTCCCAGTCGCCCGTCTGCGTGCCGACTTGAAGAAGGCCCAACAACTCCTCACGGAGGAGCAGCAGAAGTCGGCCGAATAGACCTGTAGGATGGGACAGATCGAGGCGCAATTGAAGACCTACAATCATAAACTCGAGCTGGCTTCCAAAAGGAAACAATGAGCCATTTTCGACCTAGAGTAAAAAAACCACGATGCTCGGCAGCTGGCCGAGAAGCTAAAGAACACGGAGGGCCTGCTAACTACCAAGCGAGAGAGCCGCTCGGCTAAAGAGGCTGAACTTAAAGACCAAGTGAAGCCCCTCGAAGAGGAGTTGGAGGCCTCCCATGCCGCTCTGACTACCTATCAAGAGGCCGAGCCGGGTCGCTTCACGGCGCTGAAGCACCAATACCTCCGCTCGGACCAATTCTTGGAGAAGGCAACCGATCGGATCGCCTGATCGTTTGAGCTGGCAATCGATGCGACGCTCAGCCAACTGAAGGCGAATGGTCATGTCTCCAAGGCCCTGTCTGATAAAGACATGAACCGCGTCTAGCTCCTTCAAAAATATCGAGTGAGCGAGGGGTTGGTAGAGAATGTTTTTTGTAAAGTTTTGAATGTACTCCTGTCGTTCGGTAGTGACCAATTACCAATGAAATCCTTTTGGGCTCTTTCTTCATATGACATCTGTTTGCTAAGTATTCGGTTGTATAATTCTGATCGGTTGTTATGACCGTACTTTCATTATTGAAATATTCACTAGGCTTGTACCTCCGGGGTTTATAATCACCGCTCGACTCTGGGTTTTAACGTCTCCGCTAGACGATCTTCTAAGGCAGGAGTTTAAGGTCGTCGCTCGACCATCGATGGAGACATGGGTTTAACATCGCCGCTCGACGATTTGGTGAAGACCGGGGTTTAAGGTCGTCACTCGACCGTCAATGGAGACATGGATTTAACGTCGTCGCTCGAAGATTTGGTGAAGACCGGGGTTTAAGGTCGGCGCTCGATCGTCAATGGAGACATGGGTTTAACGTCGCCGCTCGACAATTTGGTGAAGACCGGGGTTTAAGGTCCCCTCTCGACCGTCAATGGAGACATGGATTTAACGTCACCGTTCGACGATTTGGTGAAAATCGGGGTTTAAGGTCACCGCTCGGCCGTTGATGGAGACATGGGTTTAACGTCGCCGCTCGACGATTTGGTGAAGACCGGTGTTTAAGGTCGCCGCTCGACCGTCAATGGAGACATGAGTTTAACGTCGCCGTTTGACGATTTGGTGAAGATCGAGGTTTAAGGTCACCGCTCGACCGTCGATGGAGATATGGGTTTAACATCGCCACTCGACGATTTGGTGAAGACCGGGGTTTAAGGTCGTCGCTCGACCGTCGATGGAGACATGGGTTTAACGTCGCCACTCGACGATTTGGTGAAGACTGGGGTTTAAGGTCACCGCTCGACCGTCGATGGAGATATGGGTTTAATGTCGTCGCTCGACGATTTGGAGAAGACCGGGATTTAAGATCACTGCTCGACCGTCGATGGAGGCATGGGTTTAATGTCGTCGCTCGATGATTTAGTGAAAATCGGGGTTTAAGGTCGCCGCTCAACCATCGATGGAGACATGAATTTAATGTCGCCGCTTGACGATTTGGTGAATACCAGGGTTTAAGGTCGCCGCTCGACCGTCGATGGAGACATGGGTTTAACGTCGCCGCTCGACGATTTGGTGAAGACCAGGGTTTAAGGTCGCTGCTCGACCGTCGATGGAGACATGAGTTTAACGTCACTGCTCGACGAATATTTAGGTAACCTTTCATTTTTCATTTCAATCCTACAATAAGAGGGCGCAGGAAAAATGGAAGGTACACTTCAATTACATTAGCGCACCTTTCATCCAGCTCGGTACGGCTGGAGGTGGTTCGCGCTCCAAGGACGTTCTAGTTGTCATCCGTCTTCATCTTCTAGGTAATAGGAGCCCGAGTGAAGCTTCTCCACGACTTTGAATGGTCCGACCCACGAAGCTTCTAGTTTAGTGACATCGCCGACCGGCTTCACCTTCTTCCATATGAGGTCACCGACTTGGAATGACCTCGGGATCACTCGTCGATTGTAGTTCTGCCTCATCCTCTACGTATAAGCCATCAGCCGAACGGCTGCTTTGTCACGCGTCTCATCCATGAAGTCCAGCTCCAGAAGCCTCCGCCGGGCGTTGTCTTCGCCATAGTGTTGTATTCTATTGGACTCGACTCCCACCTCGACCGGGATGACCACCTCACCGCCATATACGAGGTGGAACGGGATTACACCTGTGCCTTCTTTAGGGGTCATTCGGATTTCCCATAACACGCCGGGGGTCCACCCAGCTTCCTCTGCTGTGGTCGAGCCGAACTCGCAAAATTCGCAAGATCTCCCAATTGGCGACTTCAGCTTGCCCATTACTCTGAGGGTACGCTACGGAGGTGAAGGCCTTCTGGATGCCATACTCCTCACACCACTCTCTGAGTTTCCGTCTGGCGAACTGTCTACCATTGTCTGAGACGAGTCGACGCGGAATGCCGAATCGACAGATGATATGCTGCTAGATGAACTTTTGGACCATCTACTCAGTTATTTTGACCAGCGGCTCAGCTTCGACCCACTTGGAGAAATAGTCCACTGCGACGAGTAAGAAGTTTGGCTGCCCGATCGCCATGGGGAAAGGTCCCACAATATCTATGCCCCATTGGTCGAACGGGCACAACACAGTGGAGGCCTTCATCTCTTCGGTCGGTCGGTGGGAAAGGTGGTGATACTTTTGGCAAGATAGGCAGTTGACTACTGTCCGAGCGACATCTTCCTGTAGAGTCGGCCAGAAATACCCGGCCAGCAGGATCTTCCTTACTAGCGACCGACCGCCCGGATGCCCTACACAGGAGCCTTAGTGTACTTCTTGCAGTATATAGTCGGCATCCTCTGATCCGACGCATTTAAGTAATGGCCTGGAGAAGGCATTCTTTTAGAGCTGGTCCCCGACTAAGGTGAAGCGACCGACCCTTCTTCTCAATAAGCGAGCTTCCAGTAGTTTCTCCGTAAGTGTACGGAAATATCACAAGTAATATAAAAGATTATTGTATCCACAGGGACTGGAATAAGCACTAAGAATATCTCAAAACGAATTAGCTAGACAACAAATCAATGGATTAACAAAGTCTAGGTGTAACTATGAAAAGTAAACAAAAGAATGAAAGAATAGGCAATAAGAATAAAGGCAATGATAAGGGATATTTTAGGAGTTTTGGTTTCTTTGTAAGGTTCTTAAATGTAAATGATCTACCAAATCATTTTTCTCAATTGTCCATCATTTGTAGAAGGTTGTCAGTTCTCTCTTGCAATAGAGAACCGACCTAGGACTGAAATCCATACCTAGATTGATCAATTAGGAATGAATCTATATTGTCCTTACACGGGTCTGCCTGTCATGAGCGTCCCTCGGAAAATCAACATAAGAATCCATCACTCATCAACCCATCAAGATATAAAGATTAATGCATAAATCTATCCTACCCTCTTGGAATACCTAATTTCCCCTTCAAGATAATCCCTCAAATGTCCTTACACGGCCATGTTCCTGCCACAAAGGTCCCTCGGAAAATCGAATGAAGAATTACCTCTACAAGATCCACAAGATATCCAAACATTCAATCAAGCATGGTAATTAGGCACAATCACAACATTCCACATGAGATCAAATAGATGCAAAACAGGACAAAATCATATAAATGGGAAATTGGCATATCCACAAGAGTTTTACATCAAGAATTCTTTACAAATACTCCCTCCATCCTAGAATAAGATATCTACTCCATAAATCGAAGAAAGAATCCGAAAGAAACAAAGATTACAAGCATTTCTAAACCCTCAAATCCAAGAAAGGAGAGAAAGAAAACTTATCTATGGAGAAGAATGGTCTTCGGATCCAATCCTTCGATCTTGGAGTCGAATTGGTGAAGATCTTCCCTTAGATCGCCCAGAAATCCACCCAAGAATGGAAGGAATTCGCCCAAATCTTCCTTTCTCCCAAAGGGGAGAAGATCCCCTTTCAAATCTTGAAGGAGGCCTTATATAGAAGAGGGGTTTGGGTGCCACACGGCCCCGAGGCACGGTCGTGTGAGGTTCACACGGCTTGCTCCACTCTCTTCTCTGCTAATCTCACACGGCCGTGACTTGCCTCTATCAATGCTCCCCTTGCACGGCCATGTAGATCCACACGGCCTGCACTGCCTTCACCTCTGGAAACCTGGCACGGTCGTGTGGTGCACACGGCCAACACTCTCCTGCTCTCTGGAAACCTCACACGGCCGTGTAGCGCACACGGCCGAGGCTTCTCTAGTCTCTGGAAAATTGACATAGTCGTGTGGTGTACACGGCCCAGGCTTCCTTGGGCTTTAAAACTTGGCACAGCCGTGTGAGGTTCACACGGCCATGCCAACATCCTTCTCTGGTGCAGCTACACGGCCTCTCATCCTTACACGGCCTGGGCAAACCCCCATGGCAAGGCCGTGTAGGGTTCAAGTGTCATGGCTTCCTCCATCGCTTTGCTTGAAGATTTGGCCTCGAACACACATCTTTCACCAGATTCGACTCCTGTGTACAAAAAATGCACAAAAGCAGATCTTCGAACAAAGAGAGTAAATATGCTAAAAAGGAAAGCTGAAAGTACGCAAATGCATAGATCAAGCATGCTTAAAGTATGTGAATGTGCGTCAAAACATGCTAATAAGTGTATGCAATCTACGCACATCACACCCTCAGACTTAAACCTTTGCTTGTCCTCAAGCAAAATGCTGCAATCCAGATCCATATGCTCTACAATGCTCTCATATCCCTAATGCATTCTCCTAACTCTATCAAAAGGTTTCATTAGTAAGCATAATCATGAAAACAAGTTAAGCATGGCTCAAGCATAAGTACCCTGTGCATAGCGCAAAGACAACTCAAAACTCTTCAAGTTTCAATCTATGTCCTAGTCAAGTCGTCATCAAATTTGAATTCCTAATGTTTCCAGTGATTGACAAGTAACCAGTGATAGGCACTTACTTGTAACACCCATAAAATGATAAGCTATACCTATGAGTATTCTTCCTTTAGAATAAAAGAAAAAAAAGAGAAATGGAAATAGAAACAAAAATAAAATAAAAAGGAAATGAGGTTAAGGTTTGAACCTTGAACCTCCCACAAATAATAGAGTTAAATTGGTGTATGGTACCACTAGGATAATGAATGATAAATGAATAGAAAAGAATGGAAATTGTAGTTAAGAGTAAGAAGATAGTTAAGTAAAGGAACAAGAGAAAACCAAGTAGCTTACCTCCTTTTCCTCTTAGTTAAGGAAAGAAGCAAGCAAAAGCCAAGTTGCTTTCCTTCCTTTCTTTCCTCTAATTTCATGGGAATTAAGAGGGGGTAGAGATAGAGGGGTCAAGGGGATGAATGAAGACATGTTTCATTTACATGAGAAATAAATAGGATTGAGAGAAGAAAAGAAAGTTGTTAATCCTTCCTTCTTCTTCTTCCTCCTCCTTCTTTCTCCTTCTTCCTTCTCCACCGAGACATAGAGCCCTCTCTCCCTCATTTCTAAAAACCAAGCTAAGGTTTTCTCTCCAAGAAAACTAATTTCTAAGAAGGAGTCTCAAGGTTTACTCCTTACAAGAAAGAGAAAACAAAAGGAAGAACTAGGAAGAGAAGCTCCTTCTTCCTCCTCAAGGGTACCACTTTCTTTAGGATCAACAAGCGAAAGGAAGTAAGTATCCCCTCACCTGTGGTACAAGTTGTTTATGTTTTCCATAAGATTAGAATGCTTAAAACCTAGGATCACAAAGTGGAACTTTCGGCCAAGTGTAGATGAATGACCTAGGAAAGCTTAAGACCTAAACTAACCATGTTCACTATGTCCTTATGATATGTAGGCCATGATAAGAGATTGGTTTGGTTTTCTTGTGCTTGTATGTTGCTTTAAACTTAATCTCATGCACCTAAGGTGTTCGGCCAAGTCATGAATAAAAAGGATTAGCTAAGTTAAAAATTTAGGTTATCATGCTCATGATCTTCTCTATGAAATAGTATGAAAGATTCTAAGTGTTTGCATGCTTGTATGTTGTTTAGAGTTTATCTTCCTCTTCATGAAACTTTCGGCCACTATCCAAATTTAGGGTTAAAGGAAGCTAAAAATTTAACCTAGCATGCTCATGTATCTCTTTATGATATGATATGGATTTAGCTAGATATCTATGCTTGCATGTTGCTTAGAGCTTGGTTTCCTCTTCATGAATGTTTCGGCCATGAACAGATTTTAGGGTTCAAGGAAGATAAAAATTTAACCTAGCATGCTCATGTATCTCCTTATGATATGATATGAATTTAGCTAGATATTTATGCTTACATGTTGCTTAGAGCTTGGTTTCCTCTTCATGAATGTTTCGGCCAAGGACAAATTTTAGGGTTCAAGGAAGCTAATAATTTAACCTAGCATGCTCATGTATCTCCTTATGATATGATATGAATTTAGCTAGATATTTATGCTTGCATGTTGCTTAGAGCTTGGTTTCCTCTTCATGAATGTTTCGGCCAAGGACAAATTTTAGGGTTCAAGGAAGCTAAGAATTTAACCTAGCATGCTCATGTATCTCCATATGATATGATATGAATTTAGCTAGATATTTATGCTTGCATGTTGCTTAGAGCTTGGTTCCCTCTTCATGAATGTTTCGGCCATGAACAGATTTTAGGGTTCAAGGAAGCTAAAAATTTAACCTAGCATGCTCATGTATCTCCTTATGATATGATATGAATTTAGCTAGATATTTATGCTTACATGTTGCTTAGAGCTTGGTTTCCTCTTCATGAATGTTTCGGCCAAGGACAAATTTTAGGGTTCAAGGAAGCTAAAAATTTAACCTAGCATGCTCATGTATCTCCTTATGATATGATATGAATTTAGCTAGATATTTATGCTTGCATGTTGCTTAGAGCTTGGTTTCCTCTTCATGAATGTTTCGACCAAGGATAAATTTTAGGGTTCAAGGAAGCTAAGAATTTAACCTAGCATGCTCATGTATCTCCTTATGATATGATATGAATTTAGCTAGATATTTATGCTTGCATGTTGCTTAGGGCTTGGTTTCCTCTTCATGAATGTTTCGGCCAAGGACAAATTTTAGGGTTCAAGGAAGCTAAGAATTTAACCTAGCATGCTCATGTATCTCCTTATGATATGATATGAATTTAGCTAGATATTTATGCTTGCATGTTGCTTAGAGCTTGGTTTCCTCTTCATGAATGTTTCGGCCATGAACAGATTTTAGGGTTCAAGGAAGCTAAAAATTTAACCTAGCATGCTCATGTATCTCCTTATGATATGATATGAATTTAGCTAGATATTTATGCTTGCATGTTGCTTAGAGCTTGGTTTCCTCTTCATGAATGTTTCGGCCAAGGACAAATTTTAGGTTTCAAGGAAGCTAAAAATTTAACCTAGCATGCTCATGTATCTCCTTATGATATGATATGAATTTAGCTAGATATTTATGCTTGCATGTTGCTTAGAGCTTGGTTTCCTCTTCATGAATGTATCGACCAAGGACAAATTTTAGGGTTCAAGGAAGCTAAGAATTTAACCTAGCATGCTCATGTATCTCCTTATGATATGATATGAATTTAGCTATATATTTATGCTTGCATGTTACTTAGAGCTTTGTTTCCTCTTCATGAATGTTCGGCCATGAACAGATTTTAGGGTTCAAGGAAGCTAAAAATTTAACCTAGCATGCTCATGTATCTCTTTATGATATGATATGAATTTAGTTAGATATTTATGCTTGCATGTTGCTTAGAGCTTGGTTTCCTCTTCATGAATGTTTCGGCCAAGGACAAATTTTAGGGTTCAAGGAAGCTAAAAAATTTAACCTAGCATGCTCATGTATCTCCTTTTGATATGATATGAATTTAGCTAGATATTTATGCTTACATGTTGCTTAGAGCTTGGTTTCCTCTTCATGAATGTTCGGCCATGAACAGATTTTAGGGTTCAAGGAAGCTAAAAATTTAACCTAGCATGCTCATGTATCTCTTTATGATATGATATGAATTTAGCTAGATATTTATGCTTGCATGTTGCTTAGAGCTTGGTTTCCTCTTCATGAATGTTTCGGCCAAGGACAAATTTTAGGGTTCAAGGAAGCTAAAAAATTTAACCTAGCATGCTCATGTATCTCCTTTTGATATGATATGAATTTAGCTAGATATTTATGCTTGCATGTTGCTTAGAGCTTGGTTTCCTCTTCATGAATGTTCGGCCATGAACAGATTTTAGGGTTCAAGGAAGCTAAAAATTTAACCTTTCATGCTCATGTATCTCTTTAGGATATGATATGAATTTAGCTAGATATTTATGTTTGCATGTTGCTTAGAGCTTGGTTTCCTCTTCATGAATGTTTCGGCCAAGGACAAATTTTAGGGTTCAAGGAAGCTAAAAAATTTAACCTAGCATGCTCATGTATCTCCTTTTGATATGATATGAATTTAGCTAGATATTTATACTTGCATGTTGCTTAGAGCTTGGTTTCCTCTTCATGAATGTTTCGGCCATGAAGGAAGCTAAAAATTTAACCTAGCATGCTCATGTATCTCCTTATGATATGATATGAATTTAGCTTGATATTCAAGCTTGTATGTTATTTGGAATTTATTGTCCTTCTTCATGAACCTTCGGCCATGATAAGGATCAAAACCTAGGAAAGCTTAGAAATGTGATTAACATGCTTATGACCTTCCTTGTGATATGATATGAAGTTAACATGAGATTCTTATGCTTGTATGTGGTTTTGAGTTTAAGTTCATACTCTTGAACTTTCGGCCATTATGGGTTTAGAAGCCTAGATATGCCTCACATGTTACGTTATGAATTAAGAGATGTTATTTAATGATTCCATGCATGATCATGCCTTTTCTATGATAGGTGTTGTGTTCATTTACGTATACTTATGAACCATGCATGATTATGTCTCTTATGATGTGCTATGTGCCCAAATATGCATGCTTTATGATATGACAAATAACATGCTCATTTATGTATGCTTATGACCCATGCATAATAATGTCTCCTATGATGTGCTATGTGCCCAAATATGCATGCTTTATGATATGATAAGCAAAGGCCTAAGAGTTGCTTCCCTTCTTGTTGGGATTAAGAGCACTCTTTATGACATGATAAGTGAAGGCCTAAGAGTTGCTTCCCTTTGGGGATTAAGAACACTCTTCATGATATGAGAAGATAAGATATGCTATGCTATGACATGAACCATGATATGCTATTTTACTTTGTATGGCTTGTACCAAGGGTGGACTCCATAAGCGCCCCTAGGCCGACGGACTATGAACGGGTCTAGTAAAGGGATTGACTCCTTAGTACGCCCCTAGGTCGATGGTAGTAGTACGGACCTAGATCCCTAGTAGGTTCGGGGCTAGCTACCCTGTCCTAGGGATTGCGCGCATTTATGTATGTATGTGGTACAAGCCGGGCCCTCATGATGATATTATGTTCAAGTACTATATGATATATTTTAAGACATCTTGCATATGGCATGACACATGTTTTAAAAGACATCTTGCATGATATGATTGATGATTTATGTTATGATATAGCATGATGTTCTTGATGGTTTATGATATGACATGCTATGCTCTTATGATTTATATGACATGATGATTTATGATATGATATAGCATGATGTTCTTTATGGTTTATGATATGACATGCTATGCTCTTATGATTTATATGACATTATGATTTATGATATGATATAGCATGATGTTCTTTATGATTTATGATATGACATGCTATGCTCTTATGATTTATATGACATGATGATTTATGATGTGATATAGCATGATGTTCTTTATGAGATAATAGGTTATGATGCTATGTATTCACCATATGATGTTAGATGATTATATTCCATGATTATATACTTATGTGTTTATGCTTGATATATGGATTTTGTGAGTAAGAAAGGATTTTACTAAGCCTGTGTGCTTATAGCTTACTTTCCTTGTACCACAGATAAAGGCAAAGAATGGATGACCTAAGGGAGTAGCAGGAGAGGCAAGGAGATGTGTGTGGTAGTGGCTCGGCTAAGATAATTAAAAGACCTGCTTATGTTATTTTGTTATGATGACATGAACTAAGTGTGTTATGTTATTGTCCGCATGACTTCAGGATATTTCTAATGTTTTACTTTCGAAAGAAATTTTAATATGCATGTATGTTTCCGCAATAGTAATGTTTAAGTAAAGTAACCCCGCACCCACTAGCAGGAGGGGTGGGCGTTACAGGTTGGTATCAGAGCGAGGTTTAGCCCTTCCGCTACACACACATTAAGCCTCCATCCTGCCGCTCCAAGTAAGACTTTCTGTACTTAATTTATTTTATTTATGTATGATAGGAAATGTTTTAGTATCCATGAACCTAAGTATGACTGATATGGATTTCTTTCGTGTATGATAAGCAATATTTAATGTGCATGAATATAAGTAGGGATGACTCTAGACTTATGCTAGCCTCATTGTTATTTATGAAAATAGATATGGCTAGAAGACGCGGTAACAGGGCTGATGAGACAGTGACCCCACCAGATCTGACCCAGGTAGTCACAGATCTCCAGCGTCAGATCATGGAACAACAATAAGTAATCACTGCTCTGATGAATCAGCAAGGAAACCCTGTCACCCCACCAACAAATCAGAATGCAGTGCCCGTCATACCAATAGCTGCACCAGTACCACCGGTAGCCCCTACCCCAGTGGTCCGACAGGAGACCTACTTGATACAGTGGCTAAGGCAGAAGTCGGAGAACTTCTCGGGTACTTGTGAGCCATGGGACGCCCAAGCCTGGTTCACGACAGTCGGAAAAGATCAAATGCGTGTCATTCTGTTTTTCCGGAGATGCAAGAATGTGGTGGGAAAGAGTTAAGGCTAAGAGACAAATTAATCTGATGAACTGGACGGATTTCGAGACAGAGTTCTTCGAGGAATTCTTCCATATGCAAGTAACGAACCGGCATTACGACGAGTTCACCGAGTTCCGGCAAGGTGACTTATCAGTGAACGAGGCAGTGAAGCGCTTCAAACGTCTTGCACGCCTCTGCCCAGAGTTAGTCCGCACGGAAAGGGAAAGGGTTAGGCTGATGCTGAAAATGCTTCGACCCGAGATAGCATTGAATGTGGCCGGCAGAATTAATAGACCGCAGACTACAGAAGAACTGGTCAGCAGTGCCCTGATCACTGAACATTATCAGAAGGCGATGAACGAGAATAAGAATCAGGCACAGACACAAGGACAGAAATCTCAGGGTACCAAACCCAGCTGGAAAGGAAACTCAAATGGAAAAAGGAAACAATGGAACAACATCAAAGGAGGACCAGCAAATAAGCAACCTAAGTACCCTCAGTGTACCATTTGTGGGAAGCAACATTCCGGAGTATGCCACAAGGGTACGAGGAAGTGTTACAGCTGTGGACGGGAAGGACATATGGCCAGAGACTGCCCTACCCAGTCCCAGACACCATCCCAGCAGTATAATCAAAATAAGAGTGCGCCCTCACAGCTACACCTGATGCAGGTTGCCATTGAAGAAACTCCAATTAACCAAGGGAGATTGGAAGCCCCGCCAGCTACGATGAACGCCAGGGTTTTCTCTCTTACCAAAGATGATGTGGCAAGCGCCTCTACTATTGTCACAGGTCATCTACCTATTTTCAGTCAATATGCTAATGTGTTATTTGATACTGGGGCGACGCACTCGTTCGTCTCTACACCTTTCATAAAGAAGCTAGAGATACCACCACAAGCCTTAAATAGTAAATTCTTAACAACCCTGCCTTCGGGAGAAGTAATGTCATCTACTCATATGCTGCGAGCCGCACCCAGAATCGCAGACAGAGAACTCTACTATGATTTGATAGTGCTTGACATGCAAGATTATGACAGTATACTGGGCATGGATTTCCTGAGCAAGTACGGTGCCTCAATCGAGTGCCGTCAAAGAAAAGTGATTTTTCGACCTGAAGATGAGCCGATATTTGAATTTGTTGGAGAACCAAGGAAAGAAACCGGGAGATTCTTATCAGCCATGAAAGCATAAAAGATGTTAAATAAGGGATGTACTGGGTTTCTAGCACAAGTGATCGATACAAGTCATGCTGAGGACCAGAAACTAGAAAATGTCAGGGTGGTATGCAACTATCCAGAAGTGTTCCCCGATGAACTACTAGGATTAGCCCCCGATAGGGACATAGAATTTGAGATCGAACTGATTCCTGGTACTAAACCGATCTCTAAAGCACCTTATCGTATGGCGCCGGCTGAGTTGAAGGAACTACAGGGACAACTACTAAAGTTACTTGACAAGGGACTTATTCGCCCGATTCACTCTCCATGGGGAGCTCTAGTACTGTTTGTGAAAAAGAAGGATGGGTCTATGCGGATGTGTATAGACTACCGAGCGCTGAACATTGTGACAATCAAGAACCGGTATCCTCTTCCACAGATCAACGACCTGTTCGACCAATTAAGGGGAGCGACCGTCTTCTTTAAGATTGACCTAAGGTCCGGCTATCATCAAGTGAAAGTGAAACAGGATGATATACCGAAGACGGCATTTCGAACAAGATACGGACACTATGAGTTTATAGTTATGCCCTTCGGAGTAACAAATGCTCCTGCTGTATTTATGGACCTGATGAATCGGGTGTTCACGGCATATCTTGACAAATTCGTGATCGTCTTCATTGACGATATTCTCATCTATTCAAGAACCCCGGAAGAGCATGCTGAACACCTGAACACCATACTACAGATTCTTCGAGAGAAACAACTATATGCAAAGTTCTCCAAATGCGAGTTTTGGCTCGATCGAATATCATTCTTGGGTCATGTCATCTCCAAGGACGGAGTAATGGTAGATCCAAACAAGATCGAGGCTGTAAGTAACTGGAACAGGCCAAAGAACGTCAGTGAAATCAGAAGTTTTCTCGGGCTAGCAAGCTATTACCGGAAGTTCGTGGAGGACTTCTCTAAAATTGCAGCCCCTATGACAGTTCTCACCAAGAAGAATAAAAAGTATGAATGGACGGATGAATGCGAGAAGAGTTTCACGGAATTAAAAATGAGACTGACCAGTGCTCCAATCCTCACTCTTCCAGAAAGTAATAAAGGTTTCGATATGTACAGCGACGCTTCCAAATTAGGACTCTGAGTTGTACTCATGCAAGACGGCAAGGTTATTGCATACACCTCTAGACAACTCAAAGAGCACGAAAAGAACTACCCCACTCATGACCTAGAGCTAGCAGTCGTGGTCTTTGCTCTCAAAACATGGAGACATTATTTATATGGAGTCCGATGTAAGATTTATACTGACCACCAGAGTCTGAAATATTTCTTCACCCAGAAGGATCTAAATATGAGGCAACACAAATGACTTGAGTTAGTTAAGGACTATGACTGCGAGATCTTTTATCATCCTGGAAAAGCGAACAAGGTGGCTGATGCACTCAGCAGGAAGACCTATGCCACCTGATGTAGCTATTTTAAGTTCGAGGACGAACTTTCTATAAGGTATGGGGTACTATAACACCCACGAAATGATAAGCTATACCTATGAGTATTCTTCCTTTGGAATAAAAGAAAAAAAAAAGAGAAATGGAAATAGAAACCAAAATAAAATAAAAAGGAAATGAGGTTAAGGTTTGAACCTTGAACCTCCCACAAATAATAGAGTTAAATTGGTGTATGGTAACCACTAGGATAATGAATGATAGATGAATAGAAAAGAATGGAAATTGTAGTTAAGAGTAAGAAGATAGTTAAGTAAAGGAATAAGAGAAAACCAAGTAGCTTACCTCCTTTTCCTCTTGGTTAAGGAAAGAAGCAAGCAAAAGCTAAGTTGCTTTCCTTCCTTTCTTTCCTCTAATTTCGTGGGAATTAAGAGGAGGTAGAGATAGAGGGGTTAAGGGGATGAATGTTACATGAGAAATAAATAGGATTGAGAGAAGAAAAGAAAGTTGTTAACCCTTCCTTCTTCTTCTTCCTCCTCCTTCTTTCTCCTTCTTCCTTCTCCACCGAGACATAGAGCCCTCTCTCCCTCATTTCTAAAAACCAAGCTAAGGCTTTCTCTCCAAGAAAACTAATTTCTAAGAAGGAGTCTCAAGGTTTACTCCTTACAAGAAAGAGAAAACAAAAGGAAGAACTAGGAAGAGAAGCTCCTTCTTCTTCCTCAAGGGTACCACTTTCTTTATGATCAACAAGCGAAAGGAAGTAAGTATCCCCTCACCTGTGGTACAAGTTGTTTATGTTTTCCATAAGATTAGAATGCTTAAAACCTAAGATCACAAAGTGGAACTTTCGGCCAAGTGTAGATGAATGACCTAGGAAAGCTTAAGACCTAAACTAACCATGTTCACTATGTCCTTATGATATGTAGGCCATGATAAGAGATTGGTTTGGTTTTCTTGTGCTTGTATGTTGCTTTAAACTTAATCTCATGCTCCTAAGGTGTTTGGCCAAGTCATGAATAAAAAGGATTAGCTAAGTTAAAAATTTAGGTTGTCATGCTCATGATCTTCTCTATGAAATAGTATGAAAGATTCTAAGTGTTTGCATGCTTGTATGTTGTTTAGAGTTTATCTTCCTCTTCATGAAACTTTCAGCCACTATCCAAATTTAGGGTTAAAGGAAGCAAAAAATTTAACCTAGCATGCTCATGTATCTCCTTATGATATGATATGAATTTAGCTAGATATTTATGCTTGCATGTTGCTTAGAGCTTGGTTTCCTCTTCATGAATGTTTCGGCCATGAACAGATTTTAGGGTTCAAGGAAGCTAAAAATTTAACCTAGCATGCTCATGTATCTCCTTATGATATGATATGAATTTAGCTAGATATTTATGCTTGCATGTTGCTTAGAGCTTGGTTTCCTCTTCATGAATGTTTCGGCCAAGGACAAATTTTAGGTTTCAAGGAAGCTAAAAATTTAACCTAGCATGCTCATGTATCTCCTTATGATATGATATGAATTTAGCTAGATATTTATGCTTGCATGTTGCTTAGAGCTTGGTTTCCTCTTCATGAATGTTTCGACCAAGGACAAATTTTAGGGTTCAAGGAAGCTAAGAATTTAACCTAGCATGCTCATGTATCTCCTTATGATATGATATGAATTTAGCTAGATATTTATGCTTGCATGTTGCTTAGAGCTTGGTTTCCTCTTCATGAATGTTTCGACCAAGGACAAATTTTAGGGTTCAAGGAAGCTAAGAATTTAACCTAGCATGCTCATGTATCTCCTTATGATATGATATGAATTTAGCTAGATATTTATGCTTGCATGTTGCTTAGAGCTTGGTTTCCTCTTCATGAATGTTTCAGCCATGAATAGATTTTAGGGTTCAAGGAAGCTAAAAATTTAACCTAGCATGCTCATGTATCTCTTTATGATATGATATGAATTTAGCTAGATATTTATGCTTGCATGTTGCTTAGAGCTTGGTTTCCTCTTCATGAATGTTTCGGCCAAGGACAAATTTTAGGGTTCAAGGAAGCTAAGAATTTAACCTAGCATGCTCATGTATCTCCTTATGATATGATATGAATTTAGCTAGATATTTATGCTTGCATGTTGCTTAGAGCTTGGTTTCCTCTTCATGAATGTTTCGTCCATGAACAGATTTTAGGGTTCAAGGAAGCTAAAAATTTAATCTAGCATGCTCATGTATCTCCTTATGATATGATATGAATTTAGCTTGATATTCATGCTTGTATGTTATTTGGAATTTATTTTCCTTCTTTATGAACCTTCGGCCATGATAAGGATCAAAACTTAGGAAAGCTTAGAAATGTGATTAACATGCTTATGACCTTCCTTGTGATATGATATGAAGTTAACACAAGATTCTTATGCTTGTATGTGGTTTAGAGTTTAAGTTCATACTCTTGAACTTTCGGCCATTATGGGTTTAGAAGCCTAGATATGCCTCACATGTTACGTTATGAATTAAGAGATGTTATTTAATGATTCCATGCATGATCATGGCTTTTCTATGATAGGTGTTGTGTTCATTTACGTATACTTATGAACCATGCATGATTATGTCTCTTATGATGTGCTATGTGCCCAAATATGCATGATTTATGATATGACAAATAACATGCTCATTTATGTATGCTTATGACCCATGCATAATAATGTTTCCTATGATGTGCTATGTGCCCAAATATGCATGCTTTATGATATGATAAGCAAAGGCCTAAGAGTTGCTTCCCTTCTTGTTGGGATTAAGAGCACTCTTTATGACATGATAAGTGAAGGCCTAAGAGTTGCTTCCCTTTGGGGATTAAGAACACTCTTCATGATATGAGAAGATAAGATATGTTATGCTATGACATGAACCATGATATGCTATTTTACTTTGTATGACTTGTACCAAGGGTGGGCTCCATAAGCGCCCCTAGGCCGACGGACTATGAATGGGTCTAGTAAAGGGATGGGCTCCTTAGTACGCCCCTAGGTCGACGGTCGTAGTACGGACCTAGATCCCTAGTAGGTTCGGGGCTAGCTACCCTGTCCTAGGGATTGCGCTCATTTATGTATATATGTGGTACAATCCGGGCCCTCATGATGATATTATGTTCAAGTACTATATGATATATTTTAAGACATCTTGCATATGACATGACACATGTTTTAAAAGACATCTTGCATGATATGATTGATGATTTATGTTATGATATAGCATGATGTTCTTGATGGTTTATGATATGACATGCTATGCTCTTATGATTTATATGACATGATGATTTATGATATGATATAGCATGATGTTCTTTATGGTTTATGATATGACATGCTATGCTCTTATGATTTATATGACATGATGATTTATGATATGATATAGCATGATGTTCTTTATGATTTATGATATGACATGATATGCTCTTATGATTTATATGACATGATGATTTTTGATGTGATATAGCATGATGTTCTTTATGAGATAATAGGTTATGATGCTATGTATTCACCATATGATGTTAGATGATTATATTCCATGATTATATGCTTATGTGTTTATGCTTGATGTATGGATTTTGTGAGTAGGAAAGGATCTTACTAAGCCTGTGTGCTTATAGCTTACTTTCCTTGTACCACAGATAAAGGCAAAGAATGGATGACCTAAGGGAGTAGTAGGAGAGGCAAGGAGATGTGTGTGGTGGTGGCTCGGCTAAGATAAATAAAAGACCTGCTTATGTTATTTTGTTATGATGACATGAACTAAGTGTTTTATGTTATTGTCCGCATGACTTTAGGATATTTCTAATGTTTTACTTTCGAAAGAAATTTTAATATGCATGTATGTTTCCGCAATAGTAATGGTTAAGTAAAGTAACCCCGCACCCACTAGCAGGAGGGGCGGGCGTTACAGGTTGATCTCACTTGATTATCAGGATTCATAAACTCTAATACTTAAGCCTGGAGGTTTAGAGTTCGAATCCTGGGGGAGGCAAAAATCCACTGCCAGGGGTGGAAAGTTCTAGAGAGTAACGACACGGCCGACGGTCGACGACCCGAGGGTCGCCAAATGGGCTGTCAAATGGGTCGGGTCGTTACTTTAATTGTCAAACACTTGGTTCATATTTCTCAATCAACCCAAGGTCTCAAAGGCGTACTCAATCTCAAGAGAAGCTAACAGTCATTTCCCCAGTAACCCAACTCGGTCTCAAAGGGGTGACTTGCTAGATTTCACTCACGACAACTGTTTCTTATATCCCTTATTCACTCTTTTTTTCTTTGCTTTTTTTTCACATTTTTTTCATAAGCATTTGCATTGTGCAAATCTTATTTCACAAGTGTACTTTTAGCACAAATGTTGGGATATTTTGATTTTTCCAAATGAGCTTGCATGAGTTGAGTCTCATCCAGTAACCAAAATGAGATTTGAAAAATCACCATGGAAACCAAGTACTAAACAAACAAGATGAATCATGACTATTTCAATGATATCAACCATTCAAGTATCAAGTTAAAGTGTAGTGAAAATAAGATCCTTAAGGTAAAGCCAAGACTAAAACTTATCTCCAAATGATACTTAGCTTATATCATGCTATCCAAGATAGAGAAAAGAGGTGCATTAAGCATACTACTAGCATCATTTGAACAACATGAACCTAGATAATGAACGTGCTAATATTTAATCTTGAAGACAAGAAAGCATATAAGTGAAGTTTAATGTTCTCAAGATGTATGCCATAAGATTTCAAAAGATAGTCAAGTGACTATCAAAACAAGCAATCAAGCAAGATAATCGAAATAGAATGCAAAACAAAAACTAAACATGCAGAAAACAAGAAAACAAGCAAAAACTGAAAACTATAATGCAAAAAGAAATCAGGTTTGACACCCCCCCCCCCAGACTCAAACTTTTCATCGTCCCGATAAAATCAATATGGTGGAGGTGGAGGTAGATCAGGAAATTCAAGAAGAATAAAAGGGAAGTAATCAATAAACCACCTTACTTCATTTCTAACAAACATATGATACTCGAACAGTTTATCAACATCATCTTGGAAAACCTCATATAGCCTCGAAAATCTTCATTAAACTCAATATGGCCCCTATAAGAATTCATAAATCGAGAAATCTTTTCACACAATTCCCTCTCACTTTTGAAACAATCTTGCAGTTTTTTAAATCGTTCCTCTTCCATAGGTTTATTATTAGAAAGAAAATTTTCAGTCACATCTAAATCATTATGAATATTATCCAGAGCAGAGTGAAGTTCTTGGAAATTAAAGCTATGAACATCACGATTAACCAGAGGAACTCTTTTTGAAGTTGAATTTAACAATGTTTTCGAATGTTGAATTGCTAATTTCAAACACCAATTTTCCCTAACATGAATGGTAGTGAGGTCATGATTGGGCAGTCTTAAAGGGAAATTGTTCTTAATAAGAAGACTATATCCATGTTCTTCACGTCTTATCATTTTTATTGCTAAATATGAATTCAAGTCTAATCTACAAGAATTATCAATCATTTCCAATTCATTTAAATCACACCCTAACACCAAAGCAATCTTAGTTAACAATCCACCCAAAATAATAGGTGTGGTAGAGTCAGATTTCCCAAGTTTCACTAAATGTTTAAGGAAGAAATAACCAGAATTAATATCAACATTCTCAACCATTGCCCATAAACAGTATAAGTCTACAAGTCTTACTAAACCCTCTTTGTCTTCTCTCCCAAATATGGTATTCTTCATGACTAGATAAGCATATCTAAAAATGGGGTTAATAATGTGAAGAGCTCTAGAACTATGAGGGTTAAAATGTGATTGTTCAGAAATGTGTTGCTAAAAACGTGAATTTTTGAACTGAGGTAAAATTGTACACAAATCATTCTTGGGCAACTCATAATAAGTATTAAAATCACTCAACATCCATTCATAATCCTCATTAAACAGTCGAAAATTTAGTTTACCCCCACCCTGAACATTATCAATCGTTATGGAACTTAAAAATTCAAAAACAATTCTAGGATAGGTAGGATATCTCATTGTCATTAAACCACTCCAACCTATTCTTTCAAACAACCAATTTAAATCACCTTTAAACCCTAATGTTACCAAAGTTTCATCATCCATAAATTTAGTACTTACAAGGGGGCATTTACATAAAGAAGAATACCTAAAACGTTGTTCCTCACTAGAGAAGACAATACCAAAATCATTAGAAATACCTTTAAAACAAGAATTTCTCTCCTTTGTTGCAACCATCTTCTCCTTCCCTTTCCTTGTAGAAGAGGATCCCTCTATCACATTTTCCATGGTGGAAGAGATTTGAGCCTTCAAAAAGGAGAATGAGAGGAAGAAATTAGAAGTGGTGGTTGAAATCCTAAAGATAAGAAAATGAGAGAGAAGGAAGAAGAGGGAAGGGGGTGTGCGGCCGTGTGTTGCCCACACCCCGTGCCCTAACCCCTTTTAAGTGTGTGGACTGAGTCGTGTATCATTGCATAGCCTAGTTCCTCTTTCTCTGCATGGTCGTGTCTGAGACACGGCCATACTCATCTCCTTCTCGGGACATTATATACAGCCGTGCCAATTAGCACGACCAAATCCTTCTTCTTCTCGGCTTTCCTTGCACGGTCGTGTCTAGGACACGACCCCTACAGCCTCCTCTTCTGGAATCAGCACACGGTCGTGTCAGATGGCATGGCCAGTGCAGGCTTTTGCACTGGTTCCTTCACACAGCCATGTGTGAGACACAGCCAAGAAGCCTTCCTCCTCTGGATTCTTCACACGGCTATGTCTTGGACACGGCTAAAAAATTCTCCTCCACTGGAGAATCCACACGGTCGTGTCATGTAGACACGGCCCAAGCATCTCCCTTCTCTGCACCATAAGCCTGGTCGTGTACAGCACATGACCATGCTCTATTTTGTTCCAATTGACACTTCTCCTCCTTTCTACCTCTTCCAACACTTCCATGCCCATGAAGAAGTCATGGCCAGCTCATGGAAGTAAAATTTCAACCTGAAAACAAAACAAAAACCAAGTAAAAATACTACTAATGAAAATTTGAAACATAGAACAGAACTAACTAAGAAGTCAATCCGGAGGACGAGGTTCAGAAAAATACAACCTTTGTTTCTCCTCCAATTTCATACCGTGCACATATTTCTTCAACCGTTGTCCATTTACCTTAATCAATCCAAGATCTTTATTCCAAATATCTACCGCTCCAAAAGGATAAACCTTTTTAACCTCTAACGGACCTGTCCACCTTGATTTAAGCTTTCCTGGAAAAAGTTTTAGCCTTGAATTAAATAATAAAACTAAATCTCCTTCCTTGAAACTTTTGCGGAGAATGTGTTGATCATGTCATTTCTTTGCCCTTTCCTTATAAGATCTAGCATGTTCATAAGCATCCAATCTCAATTCATCAAGCTCATTCAACTGAAGCTTCCTTTTCTCCCCTGCTTCCTTGAGATTTATGTTTAGATTTGTAATTGCCCAATAAGCCTTATGTTCTAATTCTACTGGAAGATGACAAGGTTTTCCATAAACTAGCCGAAATGGAGTCATCCCAATAGGAGTCTTGTAGGCAGTACGATATGCCCATAAGGCATCATCTAGCTTCAATGACCAGTCCTTACGTGAAGTAGATACTGTTTTCTCTAGTATGACTTTAATTTCACGGTTGGAGATTTCAGCTTGCCCATTAGTTTGTGGATGATATGGCATTACTACTTTGTGGCTCACTCCATAATTTCTAAGTAAATTCTCAAACTATCTCTCTATAAAGTGTGATCCACCATCACTAATGATTGCCTTAGGCATACCAAACCTTAGAAAAATTATGCTTTTAAACAATTTGATGACTGTTTTCGCATCACTTGTAGGAGAGGCTATAGCTTTTACCCATTTGGATACATAATCCACTGCTACAAGGATAAACCTATTCCCATATGAAAGGGGAAATGCCCCCATGAAGTCTATTCCCCATACATCAAATAATTCTACTTCAAGTATGTAATTCAATGGTGTTTCATTCCTCCTAGTAATATTTCCTGTCCTTTGACATTGATCACATGATTGTACAAATCTCTTGGCATCTTTGAATAGAGTTGGCCAATAAAAGCCTGCTTGAAGAATTTTTGCTACTGTCTTAGAACTCCCCAAATGTCCTCCATAAGAAGAAGAATGACAATGAAATAAGATATCCTTGACTTCTTCCTCAGGTATACATCTTCGATAAATCACATCATTGCATTTCCTATAAAGGAGGGGTTCATCCTAAATATAATTCTTCACATTTGAAAAAAAACTTTTTCTTTTGCTGATTGGAGAAATTTGGGGGTAGGACTACGCTCGCCAGGAAATTTACAAAATCTGCATGCCATGGTATTTTAACACTCGATAAGGCTAGAAGGTGCTCATCAGGAAAAATATCATCAATAGGTAAGTCAAAATCCGCATCCTTTTCCTTATTTTGCCATACTCTGGATAAATGATCAGCCACTACGTTCTCCGCCCCCTTCTTATCTCTAATCTCGAGGTTAAACTCTTGAAGCAATAATATCCATCTGATAAGCCGAGGTTTAGCATCTTTCTTGCTTAGTAAATATCGGATAGCTGCATGATCAATATAAACTATTACCTTTGAACCCACCAGATATGATCTAAACTTATCAAATGTAAATACTACGGCTAGGAGTTCTTTTTCGGTAGTGGAATAATTCACTTGAGCTGCATCAAGTGTTTTACTTGCATAATGTATAACATGTAGAATCTTATTTTTTCTTTGTCCTAGCACTGCCCCTACTGTGAAGTCACTTGCATCACACATTATCTCAAATGAAAGATTCCAATCAGGGGCTTGAATTACCGGGGCTGAAGTAAGGGTACTTTTAATTTTACTAAAAGCCTCCATGCAGTCTTTGTCAAAACAGAATTCAACATCCTTGATTAGCAAATTTGTTAAAGGCTTAGCAATTTTTGAAAAATCCTTGATAAAATGCCTATAGAATCCGGCATGTCCTAGGAAACTTCTCACTCCTTTTACATTAATTGGTGGGGATAGTTTTTCTATCACTTCTACTTTTGCTTGATCCACTTCAATCCCACGTTCTGATATTTTATGCCCCAGAACAATTCCTTCTCTAACCATGAAATGACATTTCTCCCAGTTTAACACTAAATTCGCCTTTTCACATCTTTGAAGAACTGTAGAGAGATTAGATAAATAAGTGTCAAAGTCATTCCCGTATACTGAGAAATCATCCATGAATACCTCCATAATTTTCTTTATTAAATCTGAAAAAAATTGTCATCATACATCTCTGGAAAGTGGCTGGAGCATTACAAAGCCCAAATGACATACGAAGATAAGCAAAAGTGCCATAGGGGCATGTGAAAATAGTCTTCTCTTGATCTTGAGAATGAATTGGAATTTGAAAAAATCCTGAATATCCATCCAAATAGCAAAAATACGAGTGTTTAGCCAATCTCTCAAGCATTTCATCAATAAAAGGTAAGGGAAAATGATCCTTTCTCGTTTCCTTGTTTAACTTCTGATAATCAATACACATTCGCCACCCCGTTACTGTTCGTGTTGGAATCAATTTATTATCCTCATTTTTTATGACAGTCATTCCCCCTTTCTTTGGGACTATGTGTACTGGACTCATCCATTCACTATCTGAAATTGGATAAATGATCCCGACATCAAGAAGTTTGAGCACCTCCTTCTTTACTACCTCTTTCAAATTTGGGTTCAACCTCCTCTGGTGCTCAATTGAATTTTTATAACCCTCCTCAAGTAAAATCCTATGCATGCAAAGGGAAGGACTAATCCCTTTTTATATCATCAATAGTGTATCCAATTGCTTTTCTGTGCAGCTTTAACTCTTCAACCAACCTTTGTGTTTCAGACTCAGTTAGACTAGCATTGATTATAACTGGAAAAGTGGAATTTGGTCCGAGGAATTCATATTTTAGAGTTGATGGCAATGGCTTAAGCTCAGGTTGAGGTGATACTATCTCTGGCACAGTTAGCTCTTGCTCTATCAACTTAATCTCTTCTTCTTGGGACCCTTTCTCCAAATCTTCTTCATCTTCTAGAAAAATATTGTCCCCTTTCTTTTCCTCCATTGAAACTGCCTCTTCATTGAATATTTTTAAAAGAGACTCATAACACCAAGGCAATAATACTTGAAGATCATTCTGATTCAGAGTAATTCCTTTCTCCCTATTTTCCTTTTCTTCCACTGTATTAGCCATTAGAATTGCGTCGTTTTGTCCTGACCAATCATTAAAATTTGATGCAATCTTGCAGATTATCCCATTGGCTTCCTCTAAATTTTTCTTAAAGAAAGATCCTCCAGAGGCAATATCTAGTTGACTCTTATTTGAGAGAGAAAGCCCCTCATAGAATAAGTGCATAATCAGCCATCCCTCAATACCGTGATGTGGACATAATCGTAGAAGAGATGAATATCTTTCCCAGGCTTGATGTAGCTCTTCCCCAGCAAGTTGCTTAAAATTCAGAATTGGACTTCTCAAATAAGTAGTCTTCTAGGGGGGAAAATACCTGCCCAAGATTCTCTGCTCTAACTCATCTCAGGTTTTGATACTTTGAGATTTCAGGGAATTATACCATCTCTTTGTAGCACCTTTCAGACTAAAAGGAAAAAACTAATAGCTGTATAATATCAAATGGAACATCCTCATATTTCAAAGTATAACAGTATCTATAAAATTCCATGAGATGTGAGTAAGGGTCCTCAATCTCTAGGCCCCTAAACTGGACTTTCTGAACCATTGAAATGAAGGAAGGTTTAACCATAAAATTTCTTGCTTGAATTTCAGGGTAAACAACTGGTCTTAGTCCCTTGGCAGACCTTGGGGCTCCATAATCTCCTAATGACTTGAAAACCATTTTTGGTGTGCAAAAAAAAGAGGAACAAGAGATACAAGTTACAGTTATCGAGTTTAGAGAGAAAGAAAGAGACTAAATCAAAAGAAAATATAGAAAAGATTAGACAAGATGTTAATGTCAAAAATGCAGAATTAGAATTACAACAGAAAGAAATTGACAAGAATGTTATACAAGAAATGAAAAACTTATAAAAACATAATTCTAACAATTAGTTACAACTATGCAAATGAAAAGAAAAGTTATGTTTAGTATAACTCAATTGATAATTCCTAATATTATAGCGCAGTCCCCAGCAACGGCGCCAAAAACTTGTAGTCTCTCCGCAAGTGTACGGAAATATTGCAAGTAATATAAAAGATTATTGTATCCACAGGGACTGGAATAAGCATTAAGAATATCTCAAAACGAATTAGCTAGACAACAAATCAATGGATTAACAAAGTCTAGGTGTAACTATGAAAAGTAAACAAAAGAATTAAAGAATAGGCAACAAGAATAAAGGCAATGATAAGGGATATTCTAGGAGTTTTGGTTTCTTTGTAAGGTTCTTAAATGTAAATGATCTACCAAATCCTTTTTTCTCAATTGTCCATCATTTATAGAAGGTTGTCGGTTCTCTCTTGCAATAGAGAACTGACCTAGGACTGAAATCCATACCTAGATTGATCAATTAGGAATGAATCTATGTTATCCTTACACGAGCTTGCCTATCACGAACGTCCCTCGGAAAATTAACATAAGAATCCATCACTCATCAACCCATCAAGATATAAAGATTAATGCATAAATCTATCCTACCCTCTTAGAATACCTAATTTCCCCTTCAAGATAATCTCTCAAACGTCCTTACACGAGCATGTTCCTGTCACGAAGGTCCCTTGGAAAATCGAATGAAGAATTACCTCTACAAGATCCACAAGATATCCAAACATTCAATCAAGCATGGTAATTAGGCACAATCACAGCATTCCACACAAGATCAAATAGATGCAAAATAGGACAAAATCATATAAATGAGAAATTGGCAAATCCACAAGAGTTTTACATTAAGAATTCCTTACAAATACTCCCTCCATCCTAGAACAAGATATCTACTCCATAAATCGAAGAAAGAATCCGAAAGAAACAAAGATTACAAGCATTTCTAAACCCTCAAATCCAAGAAAGGAGAGAAAGAAAACTTATCTACGGAGAAGAATGGTGTTCGGATCCAATCCTTCGATCTTGGAGTCGAATCGATGAAGATCTTCCCTTAGATCGCCCGGAAATCCACCCAAAAATGGAAGGAATTCGCCCAAATCTTCCTTTCTCCCAAAGGGGAGAAGATCCCCTTTCAAATATTGAAGGAGGCCTTATATAGAAGAGGGGTTTGGGCGCCACACGGCCTCGAGGCACGGCCATGTGAGGTTCACACGGCCTGCTCCACTCTCTTCTCTGCTAATCTCATACGACCATGTGAGGTACACGGCCGTGGCTTGCCTTTATCAACGCTCCCCTTGCACAGCCGTGTAGATCCACACGGTCTGCACTGCCTTCACCTTTGGAAACCTGGCACGGCCGTGTGGTGCACAAGACCAACACTCTCCTGCTCTCTGGAAACCTCACACGGCCGTGTAGCGCACACGACCGAGGCTTCTCCAGTCTCTAAAAAGTGACATGGTCGTGTGGTGTACACGACCCAGGCTTCCTTGGGCTTTAAAACTTGGCACGACCGTATGAGGTTCACACGGCCATGCCAACTTCCTTCTCTGGTGCAGCTACACGGCCTCTCATCCTTACACGGCCTGGGCAACCTCCCAAGGCAGGGTCGTGTAGGGTTCAAGTGTCATGGCTTCCTCCATCGCTTTGCTTGCAGATTTGGCCTCGAACACGCATCTTTCACTAGATTCGACTCCTGCGTATAAAAGATGCTCAAAAAGTATATCTCCGAATAAAGGGAGTAAATATGCTAAAAAGGAAAGTTGAAAGTACGAAAATGTATAGATCAACCATGCTCAAAGTATGTGAATGTGCGTTAAAACATGCTAATAAGTGTATACAATCTACGCACGTCACTTCCTCCCGATCGGAAGGCGTAGCTCCCGATCGTAGAAACTCTATTATGGTCGTTCTTCAATCGTTGGGGAAAGTGAGCCCCTCCATCCGATCGACGTTGGCCACCAAGGATACTTGCTCGATCGGTTGAGTAATGACGATCGGCGAGAGTGAGCTAACTAATTTAGCCAGCTCGTCCGTTGCTTGGTTCTCCGCTCAGGGGATCTTCTGGATTATTACCTCCTGAAAGCTTGCCTTCAGCTTTTCGAAGGCTTCAGCGTACAACTTGAGCCACGTGTTACTGATCTCAAATGCTCTAACCAGCTGCTGAGCGGCTAATTGAGAATCAGAGTGGATAAGAACTCTGCCCGTGCCGACGTGCCGAGCGACTTGTAAGCCGGTTATAAGAGCCTTATACTCGGCTTCATTGTTGTTGCCCGGTACTCTAACAGAATGGATAACTGCACCCGCTCTTCCTGTGGGGAGATAAGCAGTATGTCGATCCCACTACCTTGCCGGGTGGACGACCGATCCACATATATTTTCCATATTGAGGCGGGCTCAGGGTTTTACACCTCTGTGACAAAGTCGGCTAAGGCCTGCGCTTTGATGGCCGTTCGGGGATGATATTGGATATCAAACTCGCTGAGTTCCATTGTCCATTTGATCAGCCGGCCGGACGCCTCTGGGTTAAGCAGGGCTCTTCCCAGAGGGATGTTGGTCATCACCACGATAGTGTGAGCGAGGAAATAAGGGCGAAGCCTCCGAGAGCCTCCGAGCGGCGAGCACTAAGGCAAATGCAAGCTTCTCAAGACTGGTGTAGTGAGATTCAACATCCTTTAATATATGACTCAAGAAGTACACTGGCTGTTCTTCGCCGTTCTGCCGAACCAGAGCCGAGCCGATAGCGTGCTGGGTCGAAGACAGATAAATTCGAAGCAGTTCACCGGTAGTAGGCTTAGCTAATACAGGTAGTGAGTTCAGATATACTTTGAGTTCCTCGAAGGCCTGGTTACATTCTTTGTCCCATTGGAACTTGGTGGCTCGTCGTAGAATCTTGAAGAAAGGTAGGCTCCGGTTGGACGACTTGGAGATGAACCACGATAATCCTGTTATCCGACCAATGAGGCGTTGAGCTTCCTTCAAGTTTCTTGGCGGCGACATGTCCTGGAGTGCCTTCACCTTGCTGAGATTTACCTCAATGCCTCGCTCGGTGACTATATATCCCAGGAAGCACCCACTCTTCACGCCGAACAGATACTTCTGAGGATTTAACTCGATTCCGTATGTCTGGAGGGTCTGGTAGGTCTCCTTAATATCGGTGCAGAGATAGGCATCTCGGAGGGATTTAATTAATATGTCATCAACATATGCCTCCATGTTACGGCCGATCTATTGCCGGAAAACTTTGTTCATCATCCTCTGGTAGGTGGCTCCCGCGTTCTTCAGGTCGAACGACATTACGTTGTAGCAGTATGTACCGTCGACGGTGATAAAACTGACTTTCTCTTGGTCTTCTCGGGCGAGCGGCACTTGATGATACCCCGGATATGCATCCAGCATGCATATCAGCTCGCACCCCGCCGTGGAGTCTACCATCTAATCGATCCTGGGCAAGGGATAGAAGTCCTTCGGGCATGGCTTGTTAAGATTCCGAAAGTCGATACAGACCCTCCACTTGTTGCTCGGCTTGGAGACTAGCACCACATTGGTGAGCCGGCTCAGAAACTGAACCTCGCGTATATGGTCGGCCTCCAGCAGTTTCTCAATCTCCGCCCGGATGATCAGATTCTATTCAGCGCTGAAGTCTCTCTTTCTCTGCTTCATCGGCCGAGTGTCTGGTCGAATGTGAAGCTCATGCTGCGCGATGCTCGGAGAAATGCCGAGTAGCTCATGCGTTGACCACGCAAAGACATCATGATTCTGCTGAAGGCATCTAATTAGCTCGGCCTTTTGTTCAACCTCCAAGTCAGATGCTACAAAAGTCATCGCCTCTGCTCGGCTCGGATGTATCTGTACTTCCTCTTTTTCTTCATAAATTAAAGTAGGGGGCTTCTCGATTATGGTGTTTACCTCGATCCGGGGTGTCTTCCGAGAGGTCTTGGCCTCGGTCTTGACCATCTCGACATCGCATCTCCGAGCAGCCAGCTGATCCCCCTTTACTTCTTCAACTCGATCTTCTACTCGGAACTTAATCTTCTGGCAAAAGGTTGAAACGACTGCTCGGAATTCATTGAGGGTCGGACGACACAAAATGACATTGTAGGCTGAGGGAGCATCTACTACGATGAAGTTGGTGGCCCTTGTCCTCCGGAGTGGTTCCTCCCTGAGCGAGATGACCATCTTGATCTGGCTGATCGGCAAGACTTCATTGCCGGTGAACTCGTATAGAGGGGTCGTCATTGGCAACAGTTCGCCTCTATCCATTTGGAGCTGGTCGAACGCCTTCTTGAAAATGATGTTGACCGAGCTGCCTGTGTCAACGAATATACGATGAATAGTGTAATTGGCGATTATCGTTCGAATAATGAGTACGTCATCGTGCGACACTTCCACTCCCTCGAGATCGCGGGGACCGGAGCTGATCTCGGGTCGGCTGGCCTGCTCCCGACTACAACCCACCGCATGGATTTCTAACCGCTGGGCATGTGACTTCCAGGCCCGGTTGGAATCCCCGCCGATCGGGGCGCCAGCTATGATGTTGATCTCGCCTCGAGCAGCATTGCTCCAATTTTCCTCCTCCCGAGCGGACGGCCTGCTTCGCTCGCACCTAGCTCTTGTTGGCTCTGCGCTTCTCCGATGAGGCCGCCTTGGTGATCGCCTTGCTTCTTCTCATCGATCGGGCCGATGATGCTCGTGTCGCCGGTCAAGAGAAGGGGATCGGCGCCAATAACTCTTAGGCGCCGGTTGGGCGACCGGATCGAACCCGTGACAGTCGCGAGTGTTGTGAGATGCAAACTGATGGAATGAGCAGAACAAAAGGGTCCATACCTTCCCCTTGGGCTTCGGCTGTTCTGCGGCAACATGCTGGACGACATGTGGTCTTGTTTCCTGGTGTGGGCATACTCCCTCGGCTCAAGGCCCTCTTGGAGGTTGATGGCTGGACGATGACCGTCGTTCAGTCGGCGCCGATGGTTCGGATGGAACCTCCTTCCTTTGGGCCGCCTGGGCTTCTTCTACATTTATGTACTCATTGGCCTTTTTCAGCATATGGTCATAGTTGCGAGGCGGCTTCCTAACGAGTGATCGGAAGAAGTCCTCGTCCACGAGCCCTTGCATGAACGCGTTCATCATGGTCTCGGACGAGACCGAGGGGATATCCATCGCCACCTGGTTGAAGCGCTGGATGTAGGCTCGTAGAGTTTCCCTTTGGCCCTGCTTCATGGAAAACAGGCTGACGCTCATTTTCTGATAGCGTCTGCTGCTCGCGAAGTGGTGAAGGAAAGTCATTCGGAAGTCTTTGAAGCTTCGGATAGACCCGTCCAGCAGCCTTCTAAACCACCGTTGGGCCGAGCTGGAGAGCGTAGTGAGGAAGACTCGACACTTGACTCCATCTATGTACTGATGAAGGGTAGCGGCGTTATCGAACTTACCCAGATGGTCATCAGGGTCGGTCGACCCGTTATACTCTCCGATCGCCAGGGGAGCGTAGTGTTTCGGCAACGGATCCTGCAGAATGACCTCTGAGAATTGTCGATTGATCCGCTTGGGTGATGAATCAACTCGGGGTGCTTTGCCTTTTCTTTCGTCCCGGGCGGGGGCCTCATCCGAGGAACCTCTATCCTAGTTGACCTGAGCAATCTCTGAGGGCGTCTGAAATAACGCCCGGTGAAATGGGATGGGCGCTGGCGGAACCTCTCCCGGAGTGCCGGTCGGCATCTTGTTCTGTCCCCATATAGAGTGTTGCTCCGGCCGGTTTTCATGCGTCGCTCGGCCCCCCGAGGTCGATGTTGCTTGCTGTGCCAGTCGGTCAGCTAGTGCCTTTTGTTGCTGCCGCTTGACTATCTTTGCTGCTCGTACTTGAATGAGCGCATTGAGCTCCTCTGGAGTGAGAGTCACGGTGTGGAGACGTCCAACTTCTTCCATATCCTCAGCTCGGATTCAGGTGTGCTCCCATAGACGATGCCAAATTTGATCCTGTCTTAGTGCGAGTAGACGGACGGTGGGAAGATGACGCTCACGTTGACTGGATGTCGACTGAAGGCGATGCTGACCTCCGACGAGCTAAACCTGCAACCACAGAGTCGTTAGTTCCGAGCCAGGGAGGGGTTCCCCGGCGATGGCCCTCCGACGCTCAAGTCAGTCACCGGTAGACGAACGAAGAATAAAGTAGAAAGGTGCAGCGTAACTGTAGCTACAGTAATCCCAAAAACATATCTCCGCCGAAGTCTGGGGGTCCTTATATAGGGCTCCTGAGAGGCGCGTACACGCTTCCTGAGGCATGCACACTTCTCAAAGCATACCTAGAAAGGATGTGTCAGAAAAG
This sequence comes from Zingiber officinale, assembly GCF_018446385.1. NCBI lineage: Eukaryota > Viridiplantae > Streptophyta > Magnoliopsida > Zingiberales > Zingiberaceae > Zingiber > Zingiber officinale. Next base: position 46,938,628 of record NC_055996.1, on the reverse strand, counting down.
CGTGTCTGACGTCATACCTTAACAGCCCGGGCATATCCCTGACGCGATAGTGGAAGCTTCCACCGTACGATTCTCTATTTGACCCTGCCGCTAACCACGCCGCCTGTCAATGACACTGATCCTAGGAAGATATTACCAGCTGCTTCCTTTGTCTGTTATTGGGCCGAGCGGAAGAGCCGCTCGGCCAGTCGCCCGTCCGGACTATACAACAGTCAGGCCGAGTGTCCGCTTGGCCGATGAGCTACTGCCGATTACACCCCGTCGGGCAAAGGAGCTCTGCCTGTCAGGTCCAGGCTGCATCACTGTTTTGTTAATTTTAAATATATAATTTTTTATTTTGATCCATATTTTTATATTTTTTAAAATTTTTACAAATAATAACTCCTAAAATTTATAACTAAAAATAAATAAAAGATTATAAACATCTAAAAAAAATTATTCAAAAAAATAAAACTCATAAAAAATTGATTAAAAATGATTAAAAAAATAAAATCAATAAAAAACAAAACTTAAAAAAATAATAAATTGAAAAAAATACAAGTATTATGAAAACAATAATAAATAAAATTAATTAAAAAATAAAGTTAAATACAATTTATATAAAATTAAAAAATAAAGTATTGATAAAAAATAATAAACAAAATTAATTAAAAAATAAAAATAAATTAAATTTATATAAAATTATAAAAATAAAGTATTGATTAAAAAATAATAAACAAAATTGATTAAAAAATAAAATTAAATAAAATTGGAAAAAATAATAAATTGAATTAATTAAAAAATAAAATTAAATAAAATTGAAAAAATAATAAATTGAATTAATTAAAAAATAAATTAAATAAAAATTAAATAAAATTTTAAATATATAAATATGGGAGTTATTTTTAAATAAAATTAATTAAAAAAATAAAATTAAATTAAAAATAAATAAAATTTTAAAGAAGAAGAGGGTAAAGGAGTCATTTGAAACAGAGAGAGGGGAGGGATGCTGTTAGGGGGAGCAGCTCTCCAAAAAGATTTCCTGTCCGAGTCCCGAGTCCCGAGTCCGAGCCATGGACTCAGCTCCCGGCGGACTCTACGAGCTGATCCAGCGCCTACGCCTCTACAAGCCCCCGCCTCCGCCGGACGACGAGGACGACATGGACGAGAAGGGGAAGGTTTTCTCCTCGATGGGGATCTCCGAGGCCCAGGCTTCACTGCCGAAGCCGTTCCAGCCGAAGAGGGCAGCTGTCCTGATTTGCCTCTTCGTGGGCGAACGCGGCGAGCTCCGTGTGATCCTCACTAAGCGATCGCGCAACCTTTCCACACACTCCGGTACGTTGATTTAGAAGGTTCGAGAGAGATCGGATTGCGGATGTGGATTTTGGGGATCTTGCCTTCGACTAAGCACCCGTGGCTACTGCAGGTGAAGTGTCATTGCCCGGCGGTAAAATGGAGGAAGGCGACAAAGACGACGCCGATACTGCGACGCGTGAGGCAAAGGAAGAAATAGGATTGGACCCGTCGATTGTCACTGTTGTTGCTCTTCTGGAGCCGTTCTTGTCCCGGGTAACTCGATTTCAAGGATCGTATCTTGGTTTCTCTTGTCTTCTAGTCACAAGAAAGCATTTTTTTGGTTCGAATTGTTTATCACTGTTAATACTTGTTATCATTATTCATGACATAACTCTTAAGAAATGTCTGCCGTGATGATTGAGGCATGGAAACTCAGCCCATGACGAATAAACTCTGCCACGACCAGTCCCAAACTTGGATAAAGTAGGAGAGTTATATTAGATTGTTTGCCAATGTTAAAACATGGACAAATATTATGCATGGATTCATCAAACTATTATGTTAATGCTTAGTTATTCCAGAGGAACGTTGTAGGGATTGTAACATCTTAGCAAGGATCATTATATCTCTATGAGAACTTGTAGTGTTAAATATGTATGAATTCTCACACCCTAGGTTGGATACGAATAGACATTATAGAAATACTAATTATCTTAGATTTGGAATATGGAACCTAGGAACACTCACCGATAAAATAATGGAGATAGTAGATACGATAATTAAAAAAAGAATTAATATTTTGTATTTATAAAAGATAAATGAGCTGTGAATTTAGAGTACTTGACTCACATATTGAAGAATTTAAACAGGTCTTTCTTTGCATGTCTGGTTGCAACAACGATACCAAGGAGAGTCATCTGATAGACATTCACCAAATAATTCGTTTGTCCATAAAAATATGCTTATTGCTATAGTGGGTCCATCATTAATCTATCTAACTTGTACCATATCGTGTTGTTGAACAATGTGTAAAAGCAACTCTCAGATGATATATCAATTAGCCCCAAGACTAGAAAGCACTATAATATCTCTGTTACTTCCACTTCATTAATCTTCTTCTTTGGTGTTGCGACACTGTTAAAATCTCTCACCACTATCCATGGGTGGTCAAATCCATCCTATCCTTGAGATTATCCCATAGGGGTCTCTTGGTAATTACAATATGATATCCATATACAATATACAAAGCTGACTAGAAATGAAATGGATGTTACCTTGCAACTAACTTTGTAGTAAATTACTTATGGAGATATTTTGAAGGCCTTTAAAGTTACTATATCCGGATTCTACAAAACTAGCATCTTCCCTTGATTGGCTTCCACGTCACAAACTTTTTCTCTATGTCATCAGTTTTCTTATAGTAAGTTTCATCTCCAAAACTTCCATCAAGTCTATCTTGTGAGTCCTAATGAGGTGACACATCCCATTTTGTTTAAGGGGTAAATTAAAGCCCATTATATTCCATTTGACTAATTTCATTAAGTTATAAAGAGGGCTTGAGGCTTCCTTGCTCTTTCGTCGAGGTTCAATTTGCTAATAATTACTTTCCCTTTGGCCTACTTATTACTTGTTGTTTCCCCACTATGATATGGTTGACCAACATCCTGTATGAGCCCGTTTGATTATTTTCCTCAGCCTCCATACTGCTCTCGCATCTCTGCCTCCCTTCTATTATTCTGCTGCTCCCACTGTTGGGTGCTGCATCCGCACCCACCCCCAGTAATCTCACTGAAACTGAGTGGTTATCAGCTTGTTGTGCCTGACATGTATGCTCCAATGTACTGTGAATAGGAATTGGCTACTGTATTCTTGAGTCCAAAACATTCACAGCAACTGGCTTGCTTGTCTGTTCATATTTGTTCTCATGTGTTGTTTGCTGCACCTTTGCCCTAGAGGCCCTCTTACTTAATGTGTTTGCCATACCATTTGTTTGTCATTTCAAATTTCAACAGTTGGATGTTTTGTGCCCCAACATTTTGCAATGCAAACAAAATTATGGCTTATGTTCAAAGACAACTCTTTGCTCGTATCCCCAATAGGTAATTTAACTTCTTGAACGCATCTACTTCAACCAGCACTCGAGCATAGGATATGTGCTTCTTGATACGGGCAATCATGTCCGTATATAATGATTTACCCAGCTTCAATACAATTCGGCTCAAATAGGTTGCATTCTAACATTCTAAGGTCAAGCATGGTAAGTTGATCCAATTCGGTACACGAGTGATCTCATGGTCATCAAATTTAAACAATCTCGGCATGATTTTCAATATGTTTTGGCATAGATGAAATACGGTCCCCGCTTAGCACTTCATCTCTATCCTCTTCCTTCCCGAGTTTAAAGTTCAGTCACCCATTACCATGAACCGAATATGAACATGGGACCTCCATGATTTGTAAAGTTGAAAGATTGATGGGAAATCTAGTTGGGAAATATCTCATAAGACAAACCCTCAAGCCTTCTTGACTTTGCCTAGATCACTTGGCAGCAGTTGCACCTCATCTTCCTCCTGCATTTCCATAAGGACGATGTCACTCATTTGCCTCTTATTCTCCTTGAACACATTTGCCCTTGTGCCCTTGCTTGCCTTCCCAACCTGCTGTTCATACATTTTGTCAAACACTTGCTGTGCTTGTGCCATAGTGGTAACTCTCCTTCTACATCCTTGCTGGATTGTTTTCTTCCATGCTGATATCATCCTCTCCAAGGAACTCTGATGTATCTGGTGTCTTTGCTCCCTCATGGTCTCTAAACTCAAATCCTAGTGGCTGTTTCCCAATATCTTCTGTTCCTTTTGTCTTGGAAGATTCAGCTCACGCCATTGTAGCAGCTTCTAAGCACCAACACATTGAGGTTATTCCACTCAGGCTGTATGTCATCCTCCACATGAGTTGCTATTGCTAGTCTAGCTTCTTTATTCTTCCTCCCCATTGTTACAGAGTTCTACAGTTCCAATCAGAATATGTAACAAAACTACAATTAACTGACCTAAAATGATCCTTGATCCTTACTAATCATCTAAGCATTGGTTGGATCCTACAAGAAGCCTTGCAACTCCAACTTCAATTCACTAGCTTGTCTGTTCATTAGGTCCTTCCCAGATCAAATCCACAGTCATAAAACCCCCAACACCCCCGAGAGTCCTTGTCCTCAGTGGATCCCAGCAAGGCTGGTAGGGAAGGCGCTGGCGTGCCCTATCCCGTCACTTCAGCAAGCAACGCCATTTGAGAATCCAAATTCTCCTTGAATGCTCTGCAATAGAGAAACTTCCCAAGTGGAGCTCAAGTGTTTCTTGAATGCTCTGCAAGGGAAAGAAGGTCTTCCTTATATAGAAGGCCAGTAGAGACATTGGGTGCTCATTGGGCCCCATCATCACGTGCTCTTACTGCTTTGAGATAAGACAGCATCTTCTTTTGAGTCATTTGGATTGCTTTACAGCTTGCAATCCATTATTGATGTACTAGACAGGGAACATAAACTAGTGGGTTTGGTACAAGATTCTTTACGAGTCCACCATTTCCGCAAAGTCTTTACAGGTGGAAGGAGTCTATTCTTCTGGTCATGTCTTGTACTAGTCGTATAGCTGTATCCAGTTGTTCGTCCATTTGCTTGATGGTTGGATACCGGTCACCCCACCAGTTATCAGACGTACTCCTTCGCTGGTATTCTTGTCTTTTCATGGAGTGTAGCAGCTGAAGCTACTGGAGTGCTTTGTGTGCTTCTGTCGCTGCTTGCTGTTGTAGTTCATGTAGTTGCTCCCCGATCCTTTGGTCATCATCAATGTTGATGGGGAACTGCCTTCTTGATTGGAGTAATTGTTGATACTGCCATACGAGGCAGCCAAACTGTTGAGAACCTGGATCATCATCACTTGGGCCTCCGGACTGGGTTTTTCCTTTAACTCCAAGAGGGCCGGTGCAACGAGCTCCAGTTTGCTGAGGGTTTCGCCCGGCCATTCTGAAATAATAAGGGAATTTATTAGTCGAGATAACGCATCAGCTAACTGATTATCCTTCCCATCAATGTGTTCGAACTGGATGTCAATTCCGATCCCGGTGATATAATCTGTGAAAGCTAGCCATCTGACTCGGGATGGCTTGTTATTTGCAGATTTACCGGAAAAACTTATAATTGCTTGGCAATCTGTTCTGATGATAAGACTTTCTTTGTCCAAATAATAAATCTTCAGTGATTCCAGGGAATTCATAACAACTGTTATTTCCGCATCAATGGTGGATTTAGGAAGGTTAAACTTTCCGCTAGCATAAGCACAAACTCATTTAGTAGATCTTGGATCAAATTTGCTTTGCTTCCATTTGCATATACCGCTCCATCCATCCATGCATCCATCAACTTCTAGGATGATGAAACATTTTTCTGAAGGTATTTCTAAATCTGGTAGACATTGAATCAGACCCTTGATTTGTTTAATAAGGGCCCAATCTTGGTTATTTAGACATTTATCCCCATTTGCGCTAGTTTTCGCATATAATGGGCTTAAAAGCTTGCCCAAGTTGGGAATGTAATTTCGGGCGTAGTTGAGGAGCCCGAGCCATGACCTCATCCCTTTGGTTGATTTTAGCTCTTCATCCTTTAAGTCTGTAATTTTGGAGATAATATGCGGTTGTAATTTAATTTTACTATTTCCCATAATAGCCCCTAGGAATTCAATTTCCGAAACAGCTATCTTCATTTTTGTTGGGCTGAGGATCAGTTCATTCTTCCTGCAGATCTCTAGCATAGCCCTTAAATGCTTTGCATGATCTTTCTCAGTCCGTTAGAATACTAGAATATCATCTATATAAACTGCTATGAAATCTTCAATACCTTGGAAGCAATTATCCATTTTTCTTTAGAAGATGGCGGGGGCATTTTTCAATCCGAATGACATAACCAAACAGTTCTTCTGGTACCCAAAAAGTTGTCCATTCAATGGAATCAGGGTGCATAGCGACTTGGTGGAAACCACTTTTAAGGCCAAATTTTGAGTATATTTTGCTATTACTGACCTTTTTCATGATTGTATTGATTCCAGGAAGGCTGTATTGGTCTTTATTTGTTAAATCATTCAGTTGCATGTAGTTAAAGACCATACGTTCTTTACCCTTGATCTCTCGGACAGTTTTTGGATCTATAGTGGTACCTGAGTTGACAATTATAGCTGTAGTTATGTGTCTACTTTTGCTAGGCCTGATAACTCCAATTTCGAGTAAAGCCTTTATGTGTTTTGAGAAAGCTTCCTTTTGTTGAGGAGTTAGGTGCTTTAGAGGCCTGTCTTCTATGATAAAGCAGACAATTTGATTTTTTGCCCAATGTCTTAGGGGATCTTCACCAATGTAACCTTGATCTCTAACTTCTTTCAATAAAGGGCCAAATTGCTCGTTAAAATGTTGCTGTGATTGTCCAGTTGAATAATTCACCATTTCTTGTATCTGAATATATTCTTCCTCTTCTAATTCTAATTCTTGAATGGTTGCAATAGAGATGGATGGTAAAGTGTTAATGGTGGTAAGGTTTTTATAGAATGTTACCACGTTGCCTTCTATCCTTACTCCACCATGCATTGCTCTGATGAAGTTGTAACCAATTATCATTTGGATGATATCCCCTAGCGTCATGGGAAAACTATAAGTGTAGGGGATCCTGAATGTATTTTCGCCAATGTGTATCCTCCCTGGGCGCATCTTCATGTTTGTTGTCTGCTGGGAGTTTATGCCACTGAAATTAACTACGAACGAGTTTTCTTCTAGGGTTTCCTTTGGAACTGATCCTTGATCTACGCAGCAGGTGGTTGCTCCTGTATGTAGTATTGCTTTAAGGGGGAATTTAGGAATACCTGGTATGTCAACTTCTATGGTTAGGTTGTACAGTATGTTTTTAATAAGACGAGGGCCTCTTGCTTCTTGTGCTGCAACCTTATAGGTTGATTCTTCCAGTAACATATTAGCAGCTTCCTCGGCTTCATCCTCCTCGTTATCAAGCTGCCTCGGGTCTTCTCCTAGGCCCCTTTCCAATTGTAGTTCATCATATAAAGATTTATAGTATAGTACCTCCTTTTGTAGCCGCTCGATTTCTCCTTCGCACCATGAAATATAATATTGTTGCTCCTGAATTAATTTCTTTGGAAAAAATAGGGCAGGAGCTAATGGAGCGACAGGTACTTGCTTGTTAAGATAATAAGGTCCGCATAAGTTGTAGACCGTCATCTGGCAATTGGGGTAGTGTATCCTTGCTCTCCGTAGCGTTGCCCTTTTACAAAATGTGCAATTAGTGGGTTGAGGTGGTGTGATAACCTCATTGAGATGCCACTCATGTAGGCAAATTAACTGTTCCTCGGTTATTTTGATTTGCGGGCGATATCCTTCGTCTACTTGGCCAAGCATAAAGATAGAGTTTGTTAAATGTAGGGTCTGGATTAACCTTTGAAGTTCCTCGTTATCTTCTTCTCCTTCAGAGATGCTAAAGATAGCATCACTTTGTTCTTCCCCTTCCTAGACTGATAGTATCTCACAGTCTTCAGGGCTGTGTTGTTAGAGGGCCGAGGCACACCGAGGCGCAAAGGACTCCTAGAGCTCGAGGCATGAGGCGCGTGCCTCTTGAACATGAGGTTGATGACTACTAAACTATTGACACACTCATATAATATGCCAAATATGATAACTATTAATATTCCACACACATCAATATCAAATATGACAAGCAAAACAACACCATGATAAAATTAATAAAGTTTCAAACTTTCAAGTTTCAACTTTCTAATTTAAACTAACAAAATTCATCAAAACAAGCGTAATAAGTCAAATTAATCATCAAGCTCAAGATCATCCTCATTATATTCTTCTTCTTCTTTATCTTCATCTTCTTCAAATTCAATTTCTTCTTCTTCTTCTTCTTCATCTCTAAGTCTTAGAGATGAGTGTCTCATAGAGGAAGATGTATTTCCCTTCTCGACTTGTTTAGGCCTAGCATGTGAACTAGAGGTCATGGATGCAATATTTTCTCCTCTAGTACAATATTCAAGCTCTTCAGCTCCACTAGCCCTAGCAACGATATCCCATGTCAAGTCATCACCTTCAAAAACTAACTCATCTTCTTCACTATCACTTTCTCCATCCATTCTACTCATCAACCATTCATTACTATCATCAATATCTGTCAAAGAGATGGAGTCAATCTTATCACGTGCGTCATATCGAAATTTTAAGGCACGATTGTATTTCACAAATACCAAATCATTTAAGCGCTGTGAGCTAGCCTATTCTTTTTTTTGTTGTGAATTTACAAAATGTCAAAAATCACAATAAGTATAATAAAATAGCAAAGAATATTTTCTACTTATAAAAGTAACATACTAATAGTATTAAACATTTATATTTATTATATACCTGCTCAAATACACTCCAATTGCGCTTACAACTAGAAGCACTACAAGTGAGGCTAAGCACTTTAATAACAAACTTTTGCAATTCTGGGGTATTTGCTCCGTAGTATTCCCACCATTCTGCTAGAAATAATGCTCTTCTATGTCTAATTGCCACATTCCTCCCAAATAACCCTTCTGCCTTTCGATATATAGAGAGCTGGGCAGTGATTTTATCTTACTCAGCAGCGTTTGAAACCAATCTCTCCATAGTTTCAAACAAACCATTCACCACTTCTCCATAGATATTTGAATCTGTGTATGAATAAAAATATTCTGGATTCAAATAATGTCATGCAGAGGCCGATGAAGTTGGCATTCCCATCTCTTATCAATGATCTCAAATACTTCTTTATATTTCTCTTCTTTCTCCTTAAAGACCTTTATAATTGTTTCTTTTTCCCTATCTATAGCCTCATAAATATAGCCCATTGCAGGTTTTCTTTCGCTATCAACCAGTCTCAGAACACGGACTAAAGGGCCATATATCTTTAAAATATGTGCAATACTGCTCCAAAATCTAAGTGTCATGATGATTTTAGTTTTCTTCTTCCCCGCCGCTTCTTTTGCCCATTTACTCTCTGTCCAATCCTTTGAAATGAACATTTTTATTAAATTTTGCTTCTGTAGGTGCATCCTTTCAAGAGTGAGAAAAGCAGTAGCAAATCTTGTGACACCCGCCCGACAAAGCTCTTTTTGTATTGTGAATTGCCTCAACATATTTACCATGTCGGGGCGAACATAAATGTAAGCATTCACACTCATTGCCTTCTTCAATGTTGTTTTAAAATCAGACAATTTTTCAATATCTTCTAAGATCAAGTCGACGCAGTGAACAACACAAGGAGTCCAATACAAGTGTGACCTTTTTGCTTCTAATAATTTTCCTATAAAAGAAGTTAGAAAACTAGATAATTTTAACATATATAAATAAGAAAAAGCATAATGATAAGAAAAAATTAAATAAATTCTTACCAGCAAGCACATTGTTCTTACACTATCCGTAACAACTTGAATAACATTTACTTCTCCTACACGCTCCACAAATCGATCAAGCAACTGAAATATTATCAGCCCTAACAACACAACCCTGAAGACTGTGAGAAACTATCAGTCCAGGAAGGGGAAGAACAAAGTGATGCTATCTTTAGCATCTCTAAAGGAGAAGAAGATAACGAGGAACTTTAAAGGTCAATCTAGACCCTACATTTAACAAACTCTATCTTTATGCTTGGCCAAGTAGACGGAGGATATCACCCGCAAATCAAAATAACTGAGGAACAGTTAATTTGCCTACATGAGTGGCATCTCAATGAGGTTATCACACCACCTCAACCCACTAACTGCACATTTTGTAAAAGGGCAACGCTACGGAGAGCAAGGATACCCCAATTGCCATATGACGGTCTGCAACTTATGAGGACCTTATTATCTTAACAAGCAAGTACCTGTCGCTCCATCAGCTCCTGCCCTATTTTTTCCAAAGAAATTAATTCAGGAGCAACAATATTATATTTCATAGTGCGAAGGAGAAATCGAGCGGTTACAAAAGGAGGTACTATACTATAAATCTTTATATGATGAACTATAATTTGAAAGGGACCTAGGAGAAGACCTGAGGCAGCTTGATAACGAGGAGGAGGATGAAGCCGAGGAAGCTGCTAATATGTTACTGTCAGAATCAACCTATAAGGTTGCAGCACAAGAAGCAAGAGGCCCTCTTCTTGTTAAAAACATGCTGTACAATCTAACCATAGAGGTTGACATACTAGGTATTCCTAAATTCCCCCTTAAAGCAATACTAGATACAGGAGCATCCACTTGCTGCGTAGATCAAGGATTAGTTCCAAAGGAAGTCGTGAAAGAAAACCCGTTCGTAGTTAATTTCAGTGGCATAAACTCCCAGCAGACAACAAACATGAAGATGCACCCAGGGAGGATGCACATTGGCGAAAATACATTCAGGATCCCCTACACTTATAGTTTCCCACGAAGCTAGGGGATAACATCCAAATGATAATTGGTTGCAACTTCATCAGAGCAATGCATGGTGGAGTAAGGATAGAAGGCAACGTGGTAACATTCTATAAAAACCTTAACACTTTACCATCCATCTCTATTGCAGCCATTCAAGAATTAGAATTAGAAGAGGAAGAATATTCAGATATAAGAAATGGTGAATTATTCAGTTGGACAATCACAGTAGCAGTTTAAGGAGCAATTTGCCCCTTTATTGAAAGAACTTAGATCAAGGTTACATTGTTGAAGATCCCCTAAGACATTGGGCAAAAAATCAAATTGTCTGCCAATTAGATATAAAAAATCCAGACTTTATCATAGAAGACAACCCTCTAAAGCACCTAACTCAACAAAAGGAAGCCTTCTCAAAACACATTAAGGCTTTACTTGAAATTGGAGTTATCAGGCCTAGCAAAAGTAGACACAGAACTACAACTATAATTGTCAACTCAGGTACCACTATAGATCCAAAATTTGGTCGAGAGATCAAGGGTAAAGAACGTATGGTCTTTAACGGCAGGCGGTTGAATGATTTAACAAATAAAGACCAATACAACCTTCCTGGAATTAATACAATCTTGAAAAAGGTTAGTACTAGCAAAATATACTCAAAATTTGACCTTAAAAGTGGTTTCCACCAGGTCGCTATGCACCCAGACTCTATTGAATGGACGACTTTTTGGTACCAGAAGGACTGTATGAATGGTTGGTTATGCCATTCGGATTGAAAATGCCCTCGCCATCTTCCAAAGAAAAATGGATAATTGCTTCCAAGGCACTGAAGATTTCATAGCAATTTATATAGATGATATTCTAGTATTCTCACAGACTGAGAAAGATCATGCAAAGCATTTAAGGACTATGCTAGAGATCTGCAGGAAGAATGGGTTGATCTTAAGCCCAACCAAAATGAAATTGGCGGTTCCTAAAATTGAATTTCTGGGAGCAATTTTGGGGAACAGAAAAATCAAATTACAACCCCACATTATTTCAAAAATTTCTGACTTCAAGGAGGCCGATCTGATGACAAAACAAGGACTCCGTTCCTGGTTTGACCTTCTTAATTATGCCAGGGCTTATATCCCTAATCTTGGAAAATTATTAAGTCCTTTTATATGCTAAGACCAGCCTCACCGGTGATAAACGTATGAATTCACAAGACTAGTCTTTGGTCAAGAAAATCAAGGAGACAATTCAACAGTTGCCAGATCTTGAAATCCCTCTAGAGAAATGCTTTATTATCCTTGAGGTCGACGGATGTATGGAAGGATGGGGCGGGATTTGCAAATAGAAAAATAACAAATACGACCCCAAGTCCATTGAAAAAATCTGTGCCTATGCCAGTGGCAAGTTTTCTCCAATTAAGTCAACCATAGACGCCGAAATACATGCGGTCATGAACTCTCTAACAGCCTTTAAAATTTATAATTTGGACAAAGAAGAGTTGATCATCAGAACTGACTGCCAAGCTATAATGAGCTTTTTCGGTAAATCTGCAAATAACAAGCCATCCCGAGTCAGATGGCTAGCTTTCACAGATTATATCACCGGGATCGGAATTGACATTCAATTCGAACACATTGATGGGAAGGATAATCAGTTAGCTGATGCGTTATCTCGACTAATAAATTCCCTTATTATTTCAGAATGATCGGGCGAAACCCTCAGCAAACTGGAGCTCGTTGCACCGGCCCTCCTGGAGTTAAAGGAAAAACCCAGTCCGGAGGCCCAAGTGATGATGATCCAGGTTCTCAACAGTTTGGCTGCCTCGTATGGCAGTATCAACAATTACTCCAATCAAGAAGGCAGTTCCCCATCAATATTGACGATGACCAAAGGATCGGGGAGCAACTACATGAACTACAACAGCAAGCCGCGGCAGAAGCACACAAAGCACTCCAGCAGCTTCAGCTGTTACACTCCATGAAGAGACAAGAATGCCAGTGAAGGAGTACGTCTGATAACTGGTGGGGTGACTGGTATCCAGCCACCAAGCAAATGGTCGAACAGCTGGTTACAGCTGTACGACTAGTACAAGACGTGACTAGAAGAATGGACTCCTTCCACCTGTAAAGACTTTGCGGAAAGTACATCAATAATAGATTGCAAACTGTAAAGCAATCCAAATGACTCAAAAGAAGATGCTTTCTTATCTCAAAGCAGTAAGAGCACGTGATGATGGGGCCAATGAGCACCCAGCGTCTCTACTGGCCTTCTATATAAGGAAAACCTGCTTTCTCTTGCAGAGCATTCAAGAAACACTTGAGCTCCACTTGGGAAGTTTCTGTACTGAAGCAATCTTGCAACTTAAGTTTCTCTACTTGAGCTCATTGGTCACCCAGATAACTCTGATGGTGATGTTGAGGAACCAAGCAAGAGGCTGATAAGGTTTGTGCCCTAGGTCTCCTATCCAAAACATTTTTTTATTCGTAAGTTGGGATGCCAAAAAATATAGAAACATTCAGAACTTTCAATCTAAAAAATTCTTTTGATAATTGCTTGGCATATACAACCACATAAGCTTTCATAATTAATTTATTATTCTTGTCAAAATATTCAAAATTATATATTTATATTTGTACTAGTAAATATACATGTGACTTGGTGGTTACGGGATTGAGTCGCTCGTAGAAACAACCTCTTGCAATATAGAATAAGGTTGCGTACACTAGACCCTTCCCTGTACCCCGCATTGGTGGGAACTTCATGCATTTGACTAGCTTTGTTATTGTTGGGTTTTTCGGGCCGCGAAAACCGCTTTTCGCATCGCGGAAACCCCGAATCGCCCAAGCCACGGATCTCGTGCAAGGTAAAACTTTCGAAAAATACGAGTACGAGTTTAAATCTACGAGGAAAAAAAACATTTACCCTTGATGCGTGCCCTTCGTAATCCCGCAACGTCCAAAAAGGTAGCCGGATCTCGAGACCGTCAAGCGAACGGTCCTCTAGCGGTATCCACACGAACAAGGAGTGGTCTTCTACCACTCAAAGATGGAGAGGAGAACCCACAAGTGTGCTAGCACTTTCTAGGGCTCTCGGATTAGATCTAAAAGGTGAGAAAGGAGAGAAGGGAAAAAGGAACTCACACACTCCTCTAGGTACTCTCCTTTTGTGACCTTCACACCACCTAGTTGCTTGGAATCAACTCTCACTTCTTCTCCACCATGAAGCCACGACCATCAGCAAGCTGTAGAGAGGGAGAAGCACCCAAGGAAGAAGAAGCATTGAACACCATTCAATTGCCACCAAACGAAACCCTCTCCTCACTTAGTGTGGCCGGCCACCACATGTGTAACCCCCACATTAATGTGGCCGGCCAAATTAATGGAGGTGACACACCATTATATAAGGGGATGATGTGGCATGCCACGTAGGATGAGTCATCCTCACGATGTGTCAATTCATCAAGTCAAAACTTGATGTGTCAACCTCTATTTGGTCAAGTCAAACCAACGCCTCCTTGTTGAGTTAAATCCAAGTTGATTCAAGTCAATTTTAATTTAATGAATCTCAATTCATTAATATAAATCGACTCACGAATCAAATTTAAATTAGACTCATTCAACAATTGAATCTAATCGAGTCTAACTCGATAAGTCTAATTTGAATCCAATCTTTGATTCATCATATGAATCTAATCCTATTGGTTCATCATACGAACCTAATCTCCATGCACGTGTTCTTCCCATAGGTTCTTGTAACGTTGGCAATGTTATAAACTCCTTTAAAACATAAGCAATGAGCGGCATCTAGATCATCATACTCAAGTTACAAGAAATGTTGAGATCCAACATCACCTTGTGACTACTAATCGTGACTCACTATATGACAAGTGTCCTTCTATCCTGACATCTAGATTGATCAACGTGAGGCATAGACCATGTCATCCTGACCAATCTAAATCTTGAACCCCAGTAGACTCACTCAATCAAACGAGCTCAATATTTCATATTCTCATTTGGGTATGCCATACACTTCTGGTCTCACTCTATCAAGAATATCGATGTCTGTCATATAGGAGGGATAGATCTCATCTACATCACTCACATCCCTCTGCGTAATTTGTTATATACCCGAGTCGCTTTATAGTCCACCCGCCATTCGGTGACGCTTGACTAAACAAAGTACATAACTCCTTACGTAGGGATCCATGGTGACTTCAGGTCAAGGACTAATAGTCATACTAATAGCCACACGAGAAAGTATATAACACTCATATAACGATCCACGATACTTTCTCACTATGGTCGCTCAAGATACATTCTCTAACGATACCCACGTATCACGATATCTCATATCCACGACTGAGATCAGTCATCGAGTGACCTACATGCTAGTCTTATCACATTATCCTGAATGTTAATACTCGACTAGGAATGATTTAGAGTAGTGTTCCTATATCATCTCACCATCGATTCAACTAATCGATTGATATAGGTATGAACCTTCTACCAAGGACGCTATTATACTTAGTCTATTCGCACTAATACAAATAAGTATAATAACCAAATAAATGCCTTTATTAATATACAAGAATATGATACACGAGTCAATCATCTCATGATTGGTAATGGGGCTATTACTAACAATCTTCCACTAGACTAGTGCCAATCAAGATATCGAATGGCCAATGACCTAGTGTGACCATCACGCTCTCTCCGTGCCAAAGCCTTGGTCGAGGGATCTGCCTGTAGGTACTCTGAAATCTTCACATCTCCTCATCGATAATCTCTCGAACGAGATGGCCGTAGTACGTGCTTGGTCCGCTGGTGTGATCCTTCGTCTTATAGCTCCATTGTTGTCCAATAGAGCTCAACTGGGTCGGCGATGCTAGAACCACCCTAAGTTCGATGATGAACTCAGGATCCAGCGCCTCCTTCACGCCTCTGACGCAACAACGACTTGTAGAATCACCATCGTGATCCCGCTCAACTCTTCCAACCGACAGACCACCATTAATGCAAAATACGAACCCCGATTGCGATCTATAGTCATCCCGGTCGGTCTGGAAGCTAGATAACCCTTTACAGCTAGCTCATCATCGCTTCCATATATCAAGAAATATTCTTTAGTCCTTCTTAAGTACTTAAGAATATTCTTGACCGCTATCCAGTGGCTCGTTATGCTCAAAGCATACGAGACATCGGTCGAGTACATAAGACGGCGTATACGATCGATCCTATGGCCGTGAGGCATAAGGGATCCGATCCACGCGGTCTCTCTCCTCTGTAAGAGGGACCTTGAGTCTCGAAGACTCACGCCACGCGACATCGCGAAATCCCTTCGGAGTTCCGTACGGCAAACCGTAGAGTACCTTGTCAATGTACTCGACTTAGCCAAACAATCTCTTAGATCATCTCTATAGATCAGATCCTAGAATGCGGGTTGCCTCACCTAAGTCCTTCATCGAGAAGCAACTCCCTAGCCATGTCTTGATAGATCAAGCATGGATGTCCTTCCCAATGAGTAGTACGTCATCCACATACAATACGAGGAAGACAACTATGTCCCCTACAACCTTCTTGTAGACAAGGCTCATCTTCGTTCTCGATGAAACCAAACTGTTTGATCGTATCATCGAATCGAAGATTCCAGCTCGAGAAGCTTGCTTAGTCCATAAATGGACCTACGCAGCTCAGTATGATGTGGATCTACAAAACCCTCAGTCATGTACGCATCCTCGAGTAGGTTTCCATTCAAACGCGGTTTTGACATCCGCCATATCTCATAGTCATGGTAGGTCGTAATAGCAAGCACGATCCGAATGGACTTAAACATCGCTTGGAGAAAAGGTTTCATCATAGTCAATACCATGAATCTGAAACCTTTAGCTACCTAGCGACCCTTATAGATAAGTCCATCCATGCCTTTCTCTTAAAGACCCACTTACACCCAATGGGTTTTACCCTTCAGTGGATCAACCAAAGTCCATACTGGTTGGTGTACGTGGATTCCATCTCGATCTCGTGGCTTCTAGCTCGAATCTGTACATGAGTTGCACACATGAGTGGTAGGCTCATCCTCTATGAGCACAATGTCATCGTGGTCGACAAGAGAAATGAGTATCTCGATCGACGACGCACCCTATCGACTGCCAAGAGGTATCTATTGAATCGGCGGTTGTTGTTCCTCAACTCTTCTGGAACAACATCATCCACAACACTTTGTGGTTCCAGTTCAACTTCCATCGAGGCATCGATGCTATTGTTCGCATCTCGAACTTCTTCAAGATCGAACGCTCACTAGTCTTCTGAAACAAAGTCCCTCTCTGAAAGACCCGGTCTTCGCCACTACCTCAACGTCGAATGTAAATAATATCCCTTAGTTTCCTTGGGATATCGATGAAATAGCACTTGTCGGATTTATTGAGACTTGACGTCCAACGTAAGCCTAAAAACCCCAAATCCTCAAAAAAGACTCTCTCCCATCCATATCCTATACGGTGTCTTTATCACGGCCTTAGAAGGCTGCTGTGTCTAGAGCGTATCCCCATAGATACGTCGGAAGATCCGTGTGACTCATCATAAACCGTACCATATCTAATAAGGTACGATTTCTTTTCGGACACACCATTCCACTGTGGTGTTCGGAGGAGTGAGTTGGGATAGAATCCCACACTCGCCTAAATAGTCACGAAACTCACGGCTTAAGTATTCACCACCGCGATCGAAGTATCTTAATACTCTTGCCAAGGTGGTTCCGTACTTCATTCTTGAATTCTTTGAACTTTCAAAGGATTCGACTTACGTGTCATCAAGTACACATAACCATATCTCCTGAAGTCATCAGTAAATGTGATGAAGTATCTATAACCGCCTCTAGCAAAGACATTGAAAGGGCCACATACATCACTATGTATGAGTCCCAACAAATCAGTCGCTCTCTCGCTGTGTCCACTAAAGCGTTGGCATGACTCGCATATCTCATATGATTGAAAATCAAATGAGTCCAAAGAAACCATCCTTATGGAGTGGGATAAGCGCATTTATATGACCTAGCGGCGGTGCGGTATGTTTGGTTCGTGTCATTCGACTTGAACCTCTTAGTATTTACGTTATAGATAGGGCTCTCTAGATCTAGAATATAGAGTCTTATCGAGGTGCACTACAATAGAACATATCGTTTAAATAGGCTGAACAACATTTGTTCTTTATTATAACGAAAATCCTTTCTTGTCCAAACAAGAAACGGAAATTATGTTCTTAGTCAAGGCACATAACAACAATCATCTAATTCTAGTACAAGCCTGAGGGAAGAGATAGATGATAAGTTCCTACGATAGCGAACTCGTGCTCCATTGCTACTCGTAGGTCTATCTCACCTTCGTCGATGCCTGCTATTCCTCAACAGACATTAGTACAAATGTGCGGCACATCCAGATCTAATACCCACGATGAAGAATAGAGGGTTGACTTCTATAACATTTATACCAGTTAAATCTTATTTCTCTTCTTCTTAAGATCTTCCGGTATTCTTTGAGTTCCTCTTACGCCTTGCTTGTCCTTGATATAGTGACAAGATGTTCAACCATATCGTAAGCGCTCATCAACTCGTGTTTATTTCGAGTTCATGGTTGCGAGCGTAAGACAAGACACATCTAACGTCGTCTCGATGCTTCTTGTAAGTATCTCGATGCCTTTCGCTGGCGGTGGCGGAGGAGCCTCGAGATGGGCCGCCGAACGCGTCGATTACGCTTCGGGTGAGAACTATTCTCGTGTTCTGTGCATCCCAGAAATTTGCTCCGTTGAGCTTGTCCTTCTTAAGGATGGATCGCAGAGAGAAAATGTTCATATATGGTTATCTACAACAGAAAAATGTTGAAATAAATATCATATTCTTTAAAATCATTTAATTAGTCGTGATTAAGCGATGCTCCCATTGAATTCTATAATTCTTGTGGGACAAGATCCACATCATACTAACCCTTGAGTTAGCTTTGCTAATCGCCCAAAGCTTAGTATGATCGGTAGGTAACGATTACCAATTACATCTCTACGAACTCTTGTTTATAAAATCAATATCCGCATTTATATTAAAACTCGAGTTAGCTTTGGCTAACACGCCCGAGAGTTAATATAGATGTGATTTTGATCTATCTTTCCAACCGTTGGAATAATGCCTATAGTTGACTCGATCCAACCGAGTAACTAGGAATACTCAATCTAATTGAGCTCATATTCACCCACGTGCGTTGATAAGGGGACAAGATTGTCCCTCCGCACTTACTAAGATAATATGTATTGCTCGCTTTGGCGATTCAACAATACACGTGTGATCGAGGTAGTGATAGGTATCACGCACGGTTAGGCATTTAGAGTTGGTTCGATCGAGATCTAATCTAATCGAAAGGATGCATCTTGCACACTTAGATCTAATCTAATCGCAAGGGTGCGTCAACGCGACTTAGATCTAATCTAATCGTAGGCACTAATTAATTAATTACTTATTAAACATGCATCACATACACAAGTAATTAATTAATTTATTTGTGTCATGGCCCTACTACGATCTTCTCAAGCCAATGAGAAGATCGAATGGTCAACCTAGGGTCAACAGCTTCTCCAAGCTCCTCCCTTTGACCACCTTGTGTTGCTCGTGCCCGCCTCGGAACTCCGTCTCGTATGGACCCTCCACCGCTCCAATTTGTACATTACAATTTGAAACTCGAGTTACATTCGAGTCTAAATCTAATTTACAACAAGAATATAAGAGAAAGGCACGACGTGTAGGTCGCGGAAAAATAAAAACATACAACACGCGCAAACACATAACGGCACGCAGGCCGTATTATGAATTACAACACAATCCAATCATATTGGGTTTTTGGGCCATGACTATCACAAAATTAATATATAATTCAAAATGATATATTTTCATAATTTTCTATAATTTTAAAAATAATTTTTACAATTTTTACGAGTAAAATTTCCCGGCTGTCCCGTTTAGCGGTTTCGGGCGCAATCGCGGAACGGATCCCCTTGCGGGGCCAGGGGCAGCGCCCCTACCCGCGATCTAACCATCGCGAGGGTTCGTTTGCCATCCAACAGCGCCTAAACTCGCTGTCCCAAAACGATTTGGGCCAAGACATTGCCGTTTCGGAAAAATCTTCCCGGCGGGTTCGTTTTTAGCGATTTTGGGTGCAATCGCGGAGCAAATCCCCTTGCGGGGTTAGGGGCAGTACCCCTACCCACGATCTAACCATCATGAGTTGCTCCTTTGCGATCTAATGGCACCCAAGCCCGCTGTCCCAAACGGATTTGGGGCAAAACGAAGCCGTTTTGGAAAAATCTTTCCGGTAGACGAAGAGACACTTGTGCTGCGCTTCTACGGAAAAATTACCCATAAAATCATAAAAACTAATTTTACAGAAAATCACAGAAGGGTTTTATTTTCATAAAAATAAAACAAACTCGAAACCTTGACGTGGCTCGATACCATCGTTGGGTTTTTGGTCATGAAACCGCTGTCATCGAAACCGAATCGCCCAAGCCACGGATCTCGTGCATGGTAAAACTTAAAAAATACGAGTACGAGTTTAAAACACGATCGACTCTTAGATCTACGAGGAAAAAACATTTACCCTTGATCGTGCCCTTCGTAATCCCGGCAGCAAGGTGGCGGATCTCGAGACCGTCAAGCGAACGGTCCTCTAGCGATATCCACACGAACAAGGAGTGGTCTTCTACCACTCAAAGATGGAGAGGAGAACCCACAAGTGTGCTAGCACTTTCTAGGGCTCTCGGATTGGATCTAAAAGGTGAGAAAGGAGAGAAGGGAAAAAGGAACTCACACACTCCTCTAGGTACTCTCCTTTTGTGACCTTCACACCACCTAGTTGCTTGGAATCAACTCTCACTTCTTCTCCACCATGAAGCCACGACCATCAGCAAGCTAGAGAGAGGGAGAAGCACCCAAGGAAGAAGAAGCATTGAACACCATTCAATTGCCACCAAATGAAACCCTCTCCTCACTTAGTGTGGCCGGCCACCACATGTGTAGCATTAATGTGGCCGGCCACATTAAGAGGATTAATGGTGTGTAACCTCCATGAGGTGGCACACCATTATATAAGGGGATGATGTGGCATGCCATGTAGGATGAGTCATCCTCATGATGTGTCAATTCATCAAGTCAAAACTTGATGTGTCAACCTCTATTTGGTCAAGTCAAACTTGACCAATGCTCTTCCTTGTTGAGTTAAATCCAAGCTTTGATTCAAGTCAATTTTAATTTAATGAATCTCAATTCATTAATATAAATTGACTCATGAATCAAATTTAAATTAGACTCATTCAACAATTGAATCTAATTGAGTCTAACTCAATAAGTCTAATTTGAATCCAATCTTTGATTCAGCGTATGAAGCGAAACCTATTGTTTCATCATATGAACCTAATCTCCATGCACATGGTCGTGTTGGGTGACCCAATAGGTGCTTGTAACGTTGGCGATGTTATAAACTCCTTTAAAACATACGCAATGAGCGGCATCTCGAACTCAATCCTTGCTACCAAAGTTAGACGCACTGTTGAGATCCAACCTAACCTTGTGACTACTAATTGTGACTCCTCCAAATATGTGCCACGTGTCCTTCTATCCTGACATCTAGATTGATCAATAGACCGTGTCATCCTCTGACCAATCTAAATCTTGAACCCGAGTAGACTCACTCGATCAAATGAGCTCAATATTTCATATTGACTCATTTGGGCCATACACTTGTGGTCTCACTCTATCAAGAATATCGATGTCTCTCCCGACATGGAGGGATAGATCTCATCTACATCACTCACATCCCTCTCGTAATTTGTTATATACCCGAATCGCTTTATAGTCCACCCGATTCGGGTGACGCGTTTAAACTAAAGTACATAACTCCTTATGTAGGGATCCATGGTGACTTCGGTCTAAGGACTAATAGTCATACTAATAGCCACATGAGAAAGTATATGACACTCATATAACGATCCATGATACTTTCTCATGGCGGGTCATTCAGTATACATTCTCTAATGCATACCCATGTGTCAGCTTGATATCTCTATATCCATGACTTGTGAGATCAAGTCATCGAGCTGACCTACATGCTAGTCTTATTGTATTAACATTGTCCCTGAATGTTAATACTCGACTAGGAATGATTTAGAGTAGTGTTCCCTATATCATCTCACTATCGATTCAACTAATCGATTGATATAGGTATGAACCTTCTACTCAAGGACGCTATTATACTTAGTCTATTTGGCACTAATATAAATAAGTATAATAACCAAACAAATGCCTTTATTAATATACAAGAATATGATATACATGAGTCTATACAATCATCAAATGATTGGCTCTAGGGCTCTTACTAACAGTTATTTGTATATGTAAACGACAATGGAAGAAAAACATAAAAACATTTAATCCAAAATCCATCAAGAGAGAAAAAAACAGGAAAATTGCAAGTTCTCAACAAGTGCTCTAATACCACACTGTATATATGTTTGTGAATATGCAAATTTAGTCTTACATTTGCACAAGCTTTAATATCTAAATTTTGAATAAAATGATTTTCACACTATGAAACTTATGTAAATATATCTAATAACTACTTAAGAAAATGATAGCACCCCTCAAGAAAATTATATTCCCCCCTCTTGATCTATATTCTCAATTGTGCTTTTTGGTGGAGAAAAAATCTATTTATTAGGTAGAGGGATATCAACTTTTCAACCTTACAGTTCACATTCCATCAAAGTGTGCAAATTAATTGTCTCTTTATTTTCAATTAAATCTTTCATTATCATATTACACATTCCATGAAGTTCATCCTTATATTACACATTTAATGAATTTGGGTGTTGTCTCTTCATTAACCAATATTAATAAAGTAATGAATATAATAATGTGGTCATTTAATAAAAAAAATCATTAAAGTTTAACAATGTGTGCCATTTAATAAAAAATAATTCATAATAAAGTTAAATAATATGGTCTATTTAATATGAAAATTGAATTAAATTAAATTATTTCCAACGAAAGAATAGTTTCTATGTGAAAGTAATCTCTTTCCAATTTACACTAGTTATATCTCTATGGGAGAAGCTTTATATACGTTGGTCATATTTGTTAGTAATTATTTCCATTGATCCTTAGCATTAATATTCTTTTCAGATTATGTTCAGTAGATTTAAATATTGTATTATCTAAATGCTGCAATGCTGAGACTAAATGAACAAACAAAAACACTGAACCTTGCCTTCTAAAATTCTCATTAATTGATACAAAAAAATCCAATAGGTATGTTGCTATTCTCATTGTTTGGCAGTGTTTTAATCATATTAGAATGACTAGAACCATAGGTAATCTCTCAGGGAAACTTTACCAGAAAGATTTGACATCCAACAGCTCAAGTTTACATTTGAAAGCACTACACACCTTATAGAACGTTACATCTCATGTTTACACTTGAAAGTGCCAGAATATTTATATAACGTTAAGGTTCCACTTAACGTCTCATGTTTGCCAATGAGAGATGTCAGCATGATGCCAGGAATCAGGGAGGCTTTGATACAGATAATATGCTTGCTTACATTAGGTCAGATAATTTATTACCTAAATGATTTTGCAGCATCTACTCAGAGTAGTCCCTGTGATCGGTATACTTTCTGATAAGCAGTCATTCAAGTCAAAACCTAATGCTTCGGAAGTGGAAACAGTTTTTGATGCACCCTTAGAAATGTTCCTCAAGGTTCATGTTACTATAGTCATTATACTAAATTGTTTATCTATTTATTTTCTCATACTAGATATCTTTATTGAATAGGATGAAAACCGGAGATCTGAAGAACGAGAGTGGATGGGGGAGAAATATCTTATCCATTATTTCAACTTTGAAACAGAGAACAAACAGTTTGTTATATGGGGTTTAACTGCAGGCATCTTGATTCATGCTGCATCGGTTGTCTACGATAGGACACCTTCTTTTCTCGAGCAAAGGCCTAGGTATCGTTTCCCACGCTGCATCAAGGGGAACTGCACAATGCCATGAAATTCATATTATTTCTACAGAAAGCTCATATGTGCTTCTGTTTCCTTGTGTAAGGTAATAACGAGACAAGATAAGCCACCTCTCTAGTATCAAAATATTGCTTCTTTAGTTTTGAAAATAATGCTGATTTTTAAATGTAGATATTTTGATAATTTAGGAAAGATCAAAGGCATCAGAAACCTTATACCACCTGAAAAACATCAGAAACCTTATAATGGCTATATCAACAATAATGTATTGCACTATCAAAAATTATATCAATTTGCATGACAATTCACCTTATCCAACTCATTCGATCAAAAATTTCCTGTCGACCTAGGCAATACCCATAGATTGTGCTTCTTGTTTATCTCCCCATAAAATCTAAGTAAATGAATAGTAGTCATTGTTTGGGTTTTTATGTGTTAGGGTTTGATTTAACATTCATAATCCTTATGGGGCCATAAGACGGGTTGTGTTGTGGTCCCTCGCTGCATAACTCTGGCTTCCTAAGTTGTTTATGCATGTGCCTTCAAAGCAACATGAAAGAAGTAAACAGAAGATTCAACGTCAAACGAAGAGCAACCCTTTATGTACCAGAATGGCCACATAAAAATGTTACAGTATTTTTTTGCTTGACCAAGTTGTAAATTATAAAAAGGAGTGGATTTATTTGTAAAAAATCCAACTAATAACCTAACTCACTCCTTACCCATGTTTTTTTTTTCTTTATCTTGCTATTTTAACCTAGCAACCATCGCTCAAAGTCCACTGTTGATGCAATATAACATAAGGACAAAGATACGATGTTCATCCAAAGGAAGTGACTGATTCTAACGTAGAGAAAAGGAAATTAAAAATTATATTAACTCAAAAACTTGTCCATTATATGTGATTTTAAGTTTTAACTCTTTTTTTATAATTTGATAAGATCACTTATTTTTATAAAATAAAATATTTTCTCTAATCAAATTTGATTATCCTAATAAAACTTGAT
Organism: Zingiber officinale; assembly: GCF_018446385.1. Classification (NCBI taxonomy): domain Eukaryota; kingdom Viridiplantae; phylum Streptophyta; class Magnoliopsida; order Zingiberales; family Zingiberaceae; genus Zingiber; species Zingiber officinale. Next base: position 46,913,841 of record NC_055996.1, on the reverse strand, counting down.
TGACTTTTTATTTTTTTTAAAAAAAACTTTTGATAAATTATAAAACTAATGACCCAGACAACTTTAAATAATGCTAAGTGAAATTAAAATTTTGACTATAATAACTTGACTTTGTCAAGTGGGAAGTTGAATAGTCAAGTGAAAAGGTAATGCAGTCATGAACACCTTTTCAACCAAATCATATAGTTGTTGATTTATTTTTCAATTATTGTTTTTTGATACTAATATATTTCTTTATTTGCATTAATTGTGTTGTTATCACTTGTCGATAGTTGCACAATAGACTCCACCTTCCTCTCGTGAACCTTTTTCTTCCTTCTCACACAACTTTCCCATTTGTTGCTGACGGCATATATCAAACCTTAATTAACATTATAGATTTAAATATGTTGTAATACCTGTAACTTCCTTATTAATATTATGACGGTAAATATATTGTAATTAGTAGAATAACTATAACTTCATGTAATTACTAGAAATCAGACTGGATCTATGGCTGGAAATCTCTAATATGTTCCATATAATGAGAAAAACTCTCATTGTGAGGGTATTCAATCCAATTGACATGGTATCAAAGCTTTAATTCAGAATTTTAGTGTCTTAGTATGAAGTCTAGATTTTGGCTCTGGTAATATTTATATTCTTGTTAGTGTTATTTCAATTCAATCTTTTGGACTCTTGGATCTGTTGATTTTCATCACTTGTTGCATTTGTTGGTTTACATTTTTTTTGAGTACTGGGTATCATGTTAACTAGCAACTTGGATATTTTTGGTGTGTGTTTCACAGGCAAGAATTATTCTACCTGGGAATTTCAGTTTCGTTTAATTGTCGTGGGAAAAGAATTATGGGGTTATATTGATGGTAGTGATTCAGCACCTACTATGCATTCTAAATTGGCTCACTGGGAAGTCAAGGATGTTAGAGTCATGACATGGATTTTAGGATCAGTTGATGAGTTGCTTGTTCCCAATCTGAGGCCCTATAAGATAGCTAAAGGCATGTGAGAATATTTAAAAAAGGTTTACAATCAAGACAATACAACCAAACATTTTCAATTAAAGTACGAGATTGCTAGTTACTCTCAGGGCGATCCCTCCGTTCAAGATTACTTTTCTAATTTTCAGAACTTATGAACTGAATATGTTGATGACATAATTTATGCCAAACTACAAGCAGGCTCTCTTTTTGTGGTTTAAGAGGTGCATGAACAGTGCAAGAGAGATCAATTTTTGATGAAACTACGTCCTGGATATGGGCAGCCCACTCTAATTTGATGAATCATGCTCCTCCTCTTTGAATGGTTTTTGGAGAATTGCTGTGTGAAGAGCAGTGTCTTGTAACACGAACAATTATCCTGCAAAGAAAAATGTATAATAATGCAATTGCTTATGCAGCTCAAGGGAAGTTTAATGCTATAGTTGTAAGGAATACAAACATTGTTGTTCACTATTCAAAATTTTTTACAACCATCGTAAGAAGTGTGGGCATAATATCAAAGAATGTCCTACTCGTCCTCATAATCATTAAGTTAATCAGGCTATTGTTACTCCTGAAATGGTTCAATAGATAACAAATGATTACTACAACTTTAGGACTTCAAGGTACATGTACTACACCATCTTTATCTTGGCTTGTGGACTCTTAGTGCATCCAATCATATGACTAGTTATCTTGAGACTCTTAGTAATGTTGAACAAATATCATGAAAATATTCATATGGTTAATGTTAGTACATTACCTATTCATGTTATTGGGGATATTAACTCTTCAATCAAAGATGTTTTGGTATCTCATAAGCTTTCTACTAGTCTCATTTCGGTAGGACAATTGGTTGATAATAACTGTAATGTCGTAACGATCGTGTTATGCAGGATCGGGTATCGGGGAAGATACTAGGGAAGGGGCCTAAAGTTGTACATTTTTGTCCTTATACGTCTTAGTAAAATGATGTTGCTGAACGAAAGAATCAACATTTGTTAGATGTTGATTGAACTTTATTGCTTCAATATTTTGTTCCATCTAAATTCTGGGTTGAGGTTTTTATGTACAATAATTTATTTAATTAATCGCTTCCCTTCACGTGTCTTGGAATTTGAATCTCCATATTTTCGTCGTTTTCCTAAACATCCTAATTATCTTACCATGCATACTTTTGTCTGTTCATTTGCCACCCTTATGAACGTCATAAACTTTTTTTTCTCAATATGTTAAATGTGCTTTTATGAGGTATAATATTTCACACAAGGGTTATGTTTGCTATGATCCTTGTTTTATCAGGTTTTGTATTTCTTATCATGTTGTTTTCATTGAAAATCAAAATTTCTTTTCTACTCATTTTGAGTCTTCGCCAGAGTCATCTGGCCTTCTTATTTTTGATGAGGTACCTACTACTTTTTACCGATTCAAGCCAATCTAACTTTGTGTATCAACGATTACAATGTCCAATTTTACAACTTTCTAAGACAATTCAGCTGTTCAACCAGCTTTTGCCATAGACAATTAACTCTCCAATGTCATTCCAAGTTGCTTTTCTAACGTGCATATTTTATATAAGGTTTTTGATATGTTTTGACGCACCTTTTGACCTACTTTGCATGCATATGTTTCACGATATTATATCATTATACTTCACTTCAATAAATTTATATTTCGGAGAATTGCTCTTGTGTGTTTTCCTTTGTTAGGATGCGAAATGGAGCGAAAATAGTGATTGAAGATCAATCATTTGAAGCCCCGAGCTTGCTATGGGTGCTCGTGCCAGTCGGTACGCGTTGTGTCCCATTCGACAAAGTACCTCTACAGTCACTGAATCGACCATGGGCGCTCGTGCCCACTAGCACGACCAGTGGCCAACACCCCTTTATTATCACTGAACCTAACACGGGCACCCGTGCTCGCCAGCATGGGCCATGCACCATTCGGCCAGAGACCCCTTGCAGCCGTTGAATGCGACATAGGCGCCCATGCTTGCCAGCATGGCTCGTGTCACACCAATCGCCCATTGCAAAGGCTAATTTTGACTCATTTAAAAGGATCCCCGATCTGGAGCCTCCCTAGGGCTCTAAGGCGACCTGAGAAGCTAATCTGAAGAGGATTCGATGCCATGTGGGCATGGAAGGAGGATTGGGAGCATCTGAAGATGAAATTTTGCATCGGGCCTAAACTCTTCTTCTCTATATCTGAATTTTTTATTTTTGCAGTTATGATTTCTAAACTGTATCTGAATTTGTGGCCGCCTAAACATAATTTGTTGTTGTAACTTCATTTGTATGGAGTAGACTCTTAATTCTAGGACTAGGGACTAACCTTTTGTTATGTAGATGTTTTTGATTTGATCTATGAAAGTATTTTTATTCTTATTCAATGATATGTTGATTTGTGGTCTGGATCTAATGTGTAAACATGATCTCGCTGTCAAAAGTATGAGATTTGTATCCGGGATGAATCGAAAAGAGAGCCCAATCCTTTGACCCGTAGAAAATTGAGACGCAGAGAATCAGCTACGAAAGTAAATCAGTATACCGTGAGGAGCAATGGACTATCATTGATCTTAATAGATTAATCCAATTCAGCGTCACGAAAGTAGGAGAAGGGTTAATTGGGGTTTGTGAGATCTTGTGACAGTGTCTCCTAGGAAAGTGATCCCTAATTTCAATCGCTCTGAAAGCATACGATGAATTGAGATCAAGTTCTAAAAGTTTATATCGGATATATAGCATAGTCTACCTACATAACCTAACATTGAGGATAAGAAATTAATCATAGATCAAGTGTTTGCTAATATTGTGATGAAATTGAAATCCTAGAATCACCTTCACCTATTGAATATTTTGTTATCTCTCTGCCTCTCACTTTGATTACTCTGCTTTCTTTCTGTGATCTCTCTACCTTCTCACTTTGATTACTCTACCTTCTATTTTATGATCTTACTGTCTTTTTTCTATGATCTCTCTGCTTTCTCACTTTGATTACTCTGTGTTCTTTTTGTGATCTCTATGCCTTCTTACTTTGATCACTTTGCCTTCTTTTTGTGATCTTACTTCTCATTTTGATCACTCTACCTTCTATCTATGATCTTATTGTATTCTTTCTATGATCACTCTACCTTCTCTCTGATTTCTCTCTTTCTAATTGATCAAATTTATTCTCTCATTTTATTTTTACCTTCCATTGAATTTTCTAGTTCTTGACATCCAAAATCCAAGATTAGTCTAGATAGTTAAATTTGCTAAGTAAGTTAGTACTCAACTATTAGTTTTTGTGGTTCGATATTTTTATTATTGGACGACACTTTCGACACTTGAGGATCTACACACATCTTTCATAATCACACGTCCACCTAATTGGTACGGATTTTCTCATACGTCTCTTCATACTACATTGCCCGTTGTTTCTATTCCTTCATGTTATTCAGAGGCTACTAAACATGATTGTTGGTGTATGACAATGGAAGAAGATCTTCAAGCTCTTGTGGACAATCACACTTGGGATATTATTCCTCATCAAACAAATGTTAAAAGTCATTTGTCGTAAATGGGTCTACTCCATCAAGCTCCGTTCGGATGGTACTCTAGATCGCTATAAGACACGGTTGCTTACCCGGGGTAACAAACAAGAGTATAACATCAATTATGATGAGACTTTTGCTCTGATTACCAAGATGACAGTCGTTCGAATGGTCATTTCACTTGATGCTTCACAAGGTTGGATATTGTTGGTGCGGGAAGCATCCGACGATCGAACTCGTGTTTTGATAATGGCAAAGGATTCAAAGTTAAGGTGTTTTGTAATCTAACAAGTCTGCTTGAGGATTTCAGGAAAGTCCTAGCTGCGGTTAGGCAAAGGGAAAACCCTAGGGGGTGGTAACCCTAGGTCATAGGGGGTGGTAACCCTATGCGGAAAGTCTTAGCAGGTCGATGACTTCAGGCAAAAGTCCTAGGGGGTGGTAACCCTAGGTGGAAAGTCCTGGTGTCGCGAACCAGGTGAAAGACTGGATCAGCCGGGAAGCGGAAGTCCAGCAGAAAGTCCGGGAGCCTCGAGTGCTGAGCAAAAGTCCAGTCGATCTGGAGGATCAAACTGGCAACAGGTAAATATCCTGAGTGGAGTAGGTGATGACGCGTTCCCCATAGAAGGAATAGTAGGCGTCGGGTCGACCTAGGGTTTCCGGACGGAAATCCGAAGTCAGACCCGGACAGTCCAGAGACTGTCATAACATTCTTTATTATTCATACCGTTATTTTGTGCTAACTTTGTGTTGCAGGATATTGTTTGGGACTAACATATCTTGCAGGTACAAAATAACAAAGTTTTTCCTCGGATAAACAGTGTCCGAGGCGCCTCCATGGAGCTTGGAGGCGCCTCGGGTGCAAAAGCTGACCTGGATGCGAAGCTTCAATGGAGGCGCCTTCATGGGAGTATAAGGCACCTTGGAAGGCACCTTGAGCAGAGTATAAGGCGCCTTAAATGGATGAAGTTCGACCAGATTAAGTTTGATCCACGAGGAAGACTCGGCGGCATGGAGGCGCCTTGAACAGCCTTCAAGGCGCCTTGAACACCCTTTATAAGGGGGTTTCGACCAGCACTTCAAAGTATCAAGTTCCAGGCTTTCTTTCTTCAACGTGCTGCTAACAAAGTCATTCCGAAGTGCTGCTGCAACATTCCGACGACCCGGAGCTCCATTTTCTTCTTCCTTAAGTTGTCGGTACAAAGTTATTTTAATACTTTCATTGTAATTTGTAATTTTTATCGAGCTTATAGTTGTTGCCCTCCGGAAGCGATCAAGGATCGCGGGCCTTCGAGTAGGAGTCGCCTTAGGCTCCGAACGAAGTAAATCCTTCGTGTTCTTCTGTGTGTGTTTCCCTATTTTCATTTCCGCTGCATTAATTTCTGAACGAGGTTTTAATTATTCCGATAGTTTTATTATTCCGATAAACGAACGATTTAGCCACGAGCGCTATTCACCCCCCCTCTAGTGCGATCTCGATCCAACAATTGGTATCAGAGCGGGGTTGTTTTGAATTGGTGCAACCACCATTCAAAACAGTTTTTTTTCGTGGTATTTTGTTTATTTTCTTTCGGAGTCAATTAGAAACTAGCTAAGTAGCTAAAATTCTAATTCTTTTCAAATCGGTGTTGCTCAAAGTTGGTCAATACCACTTGAGCTCGTTATTTTTTCTTCTTCTTCCCGCACTACTAATCCAAGACTCAGTCTTGGAATAGATCTTCTTGTTTGTGTTTTTTTTTTCAGATCTAAATGGCACAACAAGAAGGATATAGCACTGTTCGTCCCCCACTATTTTCCGGAGAAGACTTCGGATATTGGAAGGGGCGAATGGAGATATATCTGAAGATCCAGTTCGACACCTGGATGATAGTCAAGACAGGACTGCAACTACCAACTGATACAGACGGAAAGCCTACATCCTGTGAGAACTGGGAGCCAGCCTTTATAAAAAAGGTGGAAGCTGACATCAAAGCCACCTGCACCATCCAGTGCGGTCTTACCAAAGAAGAGCTCAACAGAGTTGGTCCGTTCTCTTCCGCAAAGGAGCTGTGAGAGAAACTGATCGAACTTCATGAAGGCACCTCGGAAACCAAGGTAAGTAAGCGTGATTTATTACTTAATAAACTATACAATTTAAAAATGCAGGAAGGTGAGACGGCAAGTTCGTTACACGCTCGAATTCAAGATATTCTGAACTCCCTTCATGGAATCGGGCAGAAGGTAGAAAACAGAGACATTATAAGGTATGCTCTTAACTCATTTCCTAGGAGTACATTGTGGGCATCGATGGTAGATGCCTACAAAGTCTCTAAGGATTTGTCTTCCTTAAAATTAGATGAATTATTTAGTGAATTTGAACTTCATGAACAAACTAATGCACAGTCATCCAAGAAAGGTATAACTTTGCTTGCAGGTACTAGTCGAACACGCGAACCAAGATCCCGACAAAAAATTGAACCGGAATCAGAAGATGAACCCGACTCAGAAGATTCAGAAGATGAACTGACCAGCGAACTAGTGAATCTCGTAAAGAAGCTCTACAAGAAGAAGAAGGGCTTCAACAAGAAAGATCTTAAGAAGGCAGTTCAATCCAAGGAGGCTCAACCGAACTCAAAGACAAAGTTTGAAGTCATCTGCTACGGGTGTAACCAGAAGGGGCACATCAAAGCCAATTGCCCCAATCAAAAGGAAGCCAAGAAGCAAAGAAGAAAGAAGGCCCTGAAGGCAACCTGGGACGAATCTTCTTCGGAGGACGATGACGACGAACTCGATCAAACGAGTCTACTCGCACTGATGGCCCGGGACCAGATCGTCGAGAGCGAGAGCGAGTCAGAGGCCGAGTCCGAGCAAAGCCACGGATCCGCATCCATTTCAGAAGGGCCAGACTCCACTGTAAGTATCCCAAGGCTCAATAATTTAGTCAATTACTTATTACGCAAGTTAGCTAAGTCAAACATTAGGATTAAATCACTTCTAAAGGAAGTAGCTGTCCTTAAAGAAGTGACTAACTCAAAATCCTTACCTGATCAAGTTCAGACTAAAGATTCAACTCAAGTTCAAAAATTTGAGGAAGAAAACTCTAGTTTGAAAAATCAGGTAAAAGATTTAAAAAATACCTTAGAACGGTTTTCTTTGGGCTCCAAGAATCTGGACCTAATTCTTGTGACACAAAGAGCCGTCTACAACAGAACTGGGCTAGGATATAAAAGTAAAAAGAAACATAAATCTTATTTATCCTTAATTAACAAACAAAGTAGTAAATTAGTCCAAGTATGGGTCCCCAAGTTCAAATTGATCAATCAAGTTGGACTTGGCCAATACTGGGTTCCGAAGGATCAAATACACTACCTTGATAGACCATATCGATGCCATGATCCAGGAGGAGCAAAAAGGAAAACGGTCCTATCAAATTGAAATTAAAATATAAATTCAAAATTCAAAATTCAAAATAAAATTAAAAAATTCGAAATTAAAATATAAATTCAAAATTCAAAATAAAAATTTAAAAATTTGAAATTAAATTATAAATTCAAAATTAAATTATAAATTCAAAATTAAAAATAAAATTAAAAATTAAAAATTAAATTATAAATTCAAAATTCAAAATCAAATTTAAAAATTAGAAATTAAACTATGAAAATTTTTAAAAACTTATAAATTCAAAATTCAAAATTCAAAATCAAAATTAAAAATTCGAAATTAAAATATAAATTCAAAATTCAAAAATAGATGGAGGATCCAAACTAGCTGGCACCTCCAACTGAACTACCCGACAGGGTAACTGAACCTAATCTACCCGGGATGGGTAAAACAAGAGTAGATTACTCGGCAGGGTAATTAAGGTTAGATTAAAACGGGCTAAGTTTAACTTGAACCACAGTCCTGGTGAAGTTTTTGGATGATAGTACGTTAGGGAAGCTTGGGCATCGCATGTCTAGGAAGATATGACTTCGACCTGGTGCATTTGGCCAAGTGGAACTGACCAAAGCTACCCTTAAATGGATCCTAACTAGTTAGACCAAGGATTAGTATTAAGTTCAATGGGTAGGACTATTTGGGAAACCTCGAAGGCATGGTTACTTTAATGAGCTCCTTGTGACTCACCATAGCCCAGAAGTTTATTCAAAGAACGCTTACTTGTTGAACCCAAAGCTAAACCTGAATCTAACACAAAGTTAAACCAGTCCCTTAAATTCAACAATAATTCATCTCACAACAATTATAGGGTTCCCTGATTGACTATTTAGATCGGGTGAGATGACTAAGAAATTAAACTATGAAAATTATTTTAAAAACTCAAATTTCAAAATTATTTTTAAAACATCAATTTCAAAATTATTTTAAAAACTTAAATTTCAAAATTATTTTTAAAACTCAAATTTCAAAATTATTTTTAAAACATCAATTTCAAAATTATTTTAAAAACTTCAATTTCAAAATTATTTTAAAACATCAATTTCAAAATTATTTTTAAAAAAAACTTAATTTCAAAATTATTTTAAAAACTTAATTTCAAAATTATTTTAAAACTCAAATTTCAAAATTATTTTAAAACTCAAATTTCAAAATAAAAAACTTAATTTCAAAATTATTTTAAAAACTCAAATTTCAAAATTATTTTAAACTTAATTTCAATATTATTTTAAAACTTAAATTTCAAAATTATTTTAAAAAACTTAATTTCAAAATTATTTTAAAAACTTAATTTCAAAATTATTTTAACTTAAATTTCAAAATTATTTTAAAACTCAAATTTCAAAATTAAATTAAAAACTAAATTTCAAAATTAAAAACTTAATTTCAAAATTATTTTAAAAACTCAAATTTCAAAATTATTTTAAAACTCAAATTTCAAAATTATTTTAAAAACTTAATTTCAAAATTATTTTAAAAACTTAATTTCAAAATTATTTTAAAAAACTTAAATTTCAAAATTATTTTAAAACTCAAAGTTCAAAATTATTTTAAAAACTTAAATTTCAAAATTATTTTAAAAACTTAAATTTCAAAATTATTTAAAAAAAAACTTAAATTTCAAAATTATTAACTTTAAAATTATTTTTTTTAAAAAAAAATTATTAACTATAAAATCTTTTCAAAACGTTAATTAAAAATAACCATAGGATTAAGTGTTTGTTAAATTACTTCGAATGCAATTAAGTAAGATAGAAAGTCTAAGAAGTCTACTTCAATTAAGCTATCTTTAAATCCATTAAAAACCAATTAAAACTACTTCATGTGTAGGAATTGGATCAATGGATGTTGAATAGTGGATGCTCCAGACATATGACTGGAGATAAGTTGAAGTTTACTAAACTCAAGTACAAGAAGTTAGGATCAGTTGCATTCGGCAACGACGGTAAACTTAAAGTAATCGGAAAAGGTAATATTGAACTTAGTTCTGATTTCATTATTCGAAATGTCTTATTGGTTGAAAATTTTAACTTTAATTTACTAAGTATAAGTCAATTATGTGACAGCGGATATCTAGTCAATTTTGATAAACCCTAATCTGGATGTCTAGTTAAAAACATCGAAAACCCTGAAATTAGGCTTAAGGGACTTAGAAAGAATAACATCTACACAATTGATCTATCAATATCCTCAATAAAGTGTCTCCTGACACAACAAGAGGAAACCCAACTGTGGCACAGAAGACTGGGTCACACGCACACTAGACTCATTTAAAAAATGAGTCAAAATGGTCTAGTTAGAGGTTTGCCCAAATTAAAATTTATTGAAAACTCAATCTGTGATGCGTGTCAAAAAGGAAAACAAACCAAGTCAACCCATAAGTCAACCAACCTAGAAAGAACTAACACCGTACTTGAGCTCCTTCACCTTGACCTATTTGATTCACATGGAGCCAAATCACTAAGCAAGAACCAATATTACTTAGTAATAATTGATGACTACTCTAGGTACACATGGGTAAAATTCCTAAAAATAAAAGATGAAACCTATGAAATATTTAGTAATTTTTGCAAATTAACGGAAAATGAAAAAGATACTAAAATCAAAAGAATAAGAAGTGATTACGGGGGGAATTTGAAAATCATAGGTTTACCCAGTTTTGTAAAATAAATGGATACCAACATGAATTTTCATGTCCTAGAACCTCCCAACAAAATGATCTAGTAGAACGTAAAAATAGAACACTACAAGAAGCCGCTAGGACTATGCTAAACGAATATAATTTAAGTCATCAATTTTGGACTGAAGTAATAAATACTGCAAATTATATTCAAAACATAATTTTAATTAACAAACTTCACAATAAAACATCTTATGAACTTTACTACCATAAAATTCCCAATCTAAACTATCTGATCCTGTCCGAATCACCGAACCAAAGGACGCTGGGCACGTGGCGCTTTCCTAGTCGATGGCGCAGGCCTCCGAAGCTCCGGCGATCCTGCACAAAAGTCGAGCCGGGAAGGGGTTCCCGGCGGCGACCCTCCGACGCTCAAGTCAGGGAAAGCTCAATAGAGAGAAAGGGGCTCCAAAACTCGTAGCGTGCGTACCTCCGGCGAAGTAAGAGGTTCTTTATATAGAGCGGTGAAAGAACTAATGCACGTCCACCGAGGTGCATACGTGTCTGCAGCCCATACCCCGGTATGCACCTGTCAGAGAGCTTACCTGACTCCATACTGCAACAGTCCCATTGCGCCTTCGATGGGACAACAGGACACCCCGTGGTCAGACTAGGAGTATGGCTTAGTCATATGGCTTGACGGCTGTCAGAAGATGTTCCCCCTTCTTTACTGCTCATAATCCGGGGCGTTCGACCGGCTGGACAGGGAATCCGTCCAGCCGGCCCCTCCTCCTTTTACGCGCTGGCCGGACAGCACTCACCTCGCGTCCGGCCTGCCGTTGACATTGGTGTGCTGGGGAAATTTCCAGTAGGCGCTATGTAGAGACTGTTAGCAGTGTCATTTTCTCCTGGTTCTTCCGCTCGGCTCTTAACTACTGTTTCGACAGAGCGTCGGAACCCCTACCCGGTCGGGGCGCCTTTTATTACCGAATGTCCCTTGGTCGGCCGATCGGTCTTATCCATTTCTTCCAAGTCCGGTCGGCTCACCCTTCTCCGGCGGGCTACTTGGGCATTTGACCTCCACGTGGCGTTGACCCCTCGTTAGGGGGTCCCGACCTCTTACCACCGGATCACTTGCCTTTCCCTCGAGTCTAGTCGAAGGAGGCAAAATCCGACTGACTGGACTGCCTATCTGACTGAGCAATGATCGCTGCATTGGGCCGCTCGGCCAGGCAGAAGGATGCTAGTCCGTTCGGCGGCATCTTGTCCGTGCCTTGTGTTTTCTTGGAATCCATGTCCGATGCTCTCCCCTACTATCTATCACGTGCGCTGCGCACGGTAAGGGGAGCTCATTAAATGCGTCCAATATCCCGCTGACACGTGGCGATCGTGCGTTTGTCAGCGTATGGCGGTGGCGTCACTTCCGATGGGACAGCCGCCGTTTGAAATGAACGGCTGGATGACGACCTTGATATCGGTGACCTGCATCGGACGGTGGAAATTGATGGCGACCGCCCATATAAAGCTCCCGACCCCTGCTCTTCGCCGCACTTCGACCTCCTCGTTTCCAGACATCCCGCTGCTCCTCCTTTCGCCGGCGACCCTGCGTTTCGGCTTTTCGGCGACCCTACAGCGTCTTCAGACCGTCTTCCTTGCTCGTAAGACCTTTTTTCTCGCTCCCAACGTTTTCTTCTTTCTGTTAATCGTCTCCTTCAGTCGGTTTCCATCCATTCCTCGCTCGAACCTTCCCCTTTTGTCCCGCATTCTTGTCTTTTGATCATGACCAGTACTTCGCAATCGACCGGCGGTGCTCCGGGTCTTTGGTATTCGGCCATGGAAAGCCGGTTCGACGAGGAGGACGCCTTGCACCTTACTCGAACCTATGACCTGCCGACCGACCACCAAATAGTGTTAGCCACATCGGCCGATCGGCCTCATGAACCGCCGTCCGACACAGTTCTTTTCTTCCGAGACCAATTTCTGGCCGGACTGCGTTTTCCACCCCACCAATTTTTCATACAAGTTTGCAATTACTTTCGCATTCCGCTCGGCCAGGTAGTTCCCAACTCTATTAGGCTCCTGAGCGGAGTGATAGTTTTGTTCAAACTGAACGGCATCCCCTTAGACCCAAAAATTTTCCACTACTTTTTTTATTCCAAGCAAGCCGAGTGGGGCACCTTTGTTTTCCAGTCTAGGATAGGCTTCGTCCTTTTTGATAATATGCCGAGTTCCAACAAACATTGGAAGGAGTATTTCTTCTATATACGTTTTCCCGAGCGGCCAACTTTTCGTACCAAGTAGCAGACGGTGATGCCGGCGCAACCGGAGCTCGGCAAATTTAGAGTTGACGCGGCCTACCTTCAGGCAGCCGAACGGCTGGTCGGCCAACGATATCATATCGACAAGCTACTTCTCCCGGGAGTAATGTACATATTTGGCTTGTCTTCTACCCCGGCCGATCTGCCCTGCAGCATGAGTAAGTTCCCTTATCCTCCCATTTGTTTTGTTCTAACTGATTTATTTTTTGCTTCTGCAGCTGAAGTCATGTGGCGCGCCAAGGCAACCGAAAAGCTCAAATTGAAAGCCGCTCAGATCGAGGCGGTGAAGAACAAAGAGGTCGCCGAGCGGGGCTTGGCTCCAGCTGATCCGGCCGGCGAAGAAGGTGAGGGGACTCCAACTGTCCCCGAAGCCTTAGACGCCCCTGCCTCTCACGATGAGGCCGTGGGCGACATAGAACCTTCTACCGAAGCCGAGGTGGAGGGCCGTTCGGCCGATGATGTGCCGCTACGCACTCGGAAACGCCGACGACCGGAATCCGCATCTGTCTCAACTCCATTTGATGAACCACAGCCCGAGCGGGGCGCGGATGCTCCGGTGTTGTCCGGGACGGTTTCCCTAGAGAGTACCCCGACCCCACATGGCTCTCCGAGGGCAAGCTCCGAGGTGCCGCCGTCCAGTCCTACAAGAACTCTGCGCCGTATCAGGCGCTTGGGCGAGCTTCCCTCCTCGTCCACCAGTGGGCCACCCCGAGCGGCCAGAATTTAATTAAAACCGTTCTGCGCCTTCCTTCGGAGGCGTACATGGCTGCTGCTGATCGGCCAATGGTCCCTGAGCAGCAAATCACCTTGATGGGCCCTCTTGCCCAAGCTTCGGTGGACGCTCGGCGTCGAATAGCCAAGATGACTCCCGGGCAGCTCGGCGACAGCAACCTACAACAGGCCACCGGGGTATGCTCTGTTTCTTTGTTTGCGTATTTGAATTATGTTTTTAACCTGTCCACATTTGCTAGCAGAACTGGGTGGAGCAGATCGCCATTAGCGATCGATTGGCCGAACTGGAGGACGAGTTGAAAAAACAAAAAGCTACGGGGGGTACCGGGCAGTCGACGGCCGCTCTGGAGAAGGCAAAAAAACTACTGGATGCCAAACGGAAAAGGGCTTCCGATCTAGCGAGCAAGGTCGTTCGGCTTGAGGCGATGATCAAGCAACGGGATAAGGAGATCAAGACGGCGACCACCCAGAAGCTCCAGGCCATCGATGATATGGACCGAATGAAGGTGGAGATCCGAGGGCTGGAGCAACGCATCAAGGATCTGGATGCTGTGCTGGCTACCGAGAAGGAGAGCCGCTCGGCCGATCTCCAAAGATTTGATGGAGACTTGAAGGATCTCCAAGCCGCCAGCGACATTGCCCACGCCGCGCTCAAAGAATATCAAGAGGGGGAGTCGGCCCGTTCGGACGAAGTGAGGAAGGCGTATCTCCGCTCGGAAGATTTCAGAGAGAAGTTTACTGACAAGATATCCCTCACTTTCGAAGAAGCGATCAAGGCGGCGGTAGATTACCTGAAGACCAAGGGCCACCTGCCCGCCGAGCTGGCCATCCCCCCCGAGGACCTCGCGACCGTGAAAGGCGCCATCCCAGACACTCTTTTTGACTTTGACGCGTGATAAGCGTTTTTTGAACTTTTTTGTATTCCAGCCGTTTGGCTCAACTTATTTTTGTAGTAACTTTTTTGGTTCACCCAGTGCATAATAGATAATCTTTTCTGTTCCTCCAACTTATGTTTTGACAAGAAATTTTTCTTTCGTCACATTTTAAGTGTTCTTTATAACTCCTCCGCTCGGCTTTACGCTATAACGTGGACTCAAGCCGCTTGCCTTCAATAACATCTTTCGCCATGCAACTAGGTAGCCGCTCGGTGCTCGAACGTCATTCGTTCACTTGCTCACATTTTTAATTCTAATTAACCATCTCTAGCTTTGCGCCTTATCTCAAAGGGGTTGGCACTAGATTCTTGCAATGCGAGCCGCTCGGACGTTTATAGACGCCGGCTCGTCTCTCGATATTTAACGTCGGATCTCGACAGTCTTCGGGTCGGACGTTTATAGACGCCGGCTCGTCTCTCGATATTTAACGTCGGAGCTCGACGGTCTTCGGCTCGGACGTTTATAGACGCCAGCTCGTCTCTCGATATTTAACGTCGGAGCTCGACGGTCTTCCGCGCGGAGGGTTTATAGACGCCGGCTCGTCTCTCGATATTTAACGTCGGAGCTCGACGGTCTTCCGCTCGGACGTTTATAGACGCCAGCTCGTCTCTCGATATTTAACGTCGGAGCTCGACGGTCTTCCGCTCGGACGTTTATAGACGCCGGCTCGTCTCTCGATATTTAACGTCAGAGCTCGACGGCTAACTTTTAACTGATTATATACGCCCTGCCGAGGGGCGAGGGGTCTTCTCTATCGAGCGTGCGGCTCGTACAATATACCTCTGGCCTAACGGCCCGGGGCCTTCGATATTGAGCCTTTGGCTCGGGTACAATTCCCCCTGCCGAACGGCGCGGGGTCTTCACCTTCGAGCATTTGGCTTATATATTTATACGCCCCAGCCGATCGGCACGGGGTCCTCACGCAGTAAGCCGTTCGGCGGATAATGCTCAATGCGTTTTCATCTTTTTGCTTCCTGCATTACAAGGACGCAGGCGACTAGTATATACACAAAAATGAATTACATTCATGCACCTTTCATCCAGCTCGATAAGGCTGGAGATGATTTGCACTCCACGGTCGATCCAGCTGCCGCCCGGCTTCATCCTCCAAATAATATGCGCCCGAGCGGAGCTTTTCAATAACTTTGAACGGGCCCGCCCACGGTGCCTCCAATTTGCCGACGTCGCCGACCGGCTTGACTTTCTTCCAAACAAGATCGCCAACCTGGAATGATCTGGGGATTACGCGGCGATTGTAATTTTTCTTCATCCGTTGTCGGTACGCCATCAGCCGGACGGACGCCTTGGCTCTTTCCTCTTCGACCAGATCCAGCTCTATGTTCCTCCGCTCGGCGTTGCCCTCATCATAGCTTTGGATCCTAGCGGATTCGACTCCGACTTCAACAGGAATGACTGCTTCGCCGCCATACACCAAGTGGAAAGGCGTGACGCTCGTCCCTTCCTTTGGAGCCGTTCGGATGGCCCATAAGACGCCCGGCACTTCATCTGGCCAACTTCCTCCCAAATGGTCGAGCCGAGCGCGCAAAATACGAAGAATTTCTCGATTGGCCACTTCGGCTTGACCGTTGCTTTGGGGATAAGCCACGGACGTGAAGTGTTGCTCGATGCCGTAGCTTTTGCACCAATCCTCTAGCATCTTCCCTGTGAATTGCCGCCCATTGTCTGAGACCAATCGGCGAGGGATGCCGAACCGACAGATGATGTGTTGCCAGATAAATTTTTTGACCATCTGTTCGGTGATCTTGGCTAGCGGCTCGGCCTCCACCCACTTGGAGAAATAATCAACCGCCACTAGCAAAAATTTCCGCTGCCCGGTCGCCATCGGGAATGGACCAACAATATCCATTCCCCATTGATCGAACGGACAGGAAACTGTTGATGCCTTCATTTCTTCCGCCGGTCGGTGGTTGAAGTTATGGTACTTTTGGCATGAAAGGCACGTCGACACTGTCCGAACGACATCTGCTTGTAAAGTCGGCCAAAAGTATCCAGCTAGCAGGATCTTCTTAGCTAGTGCTCGTCCGCCCGGATGTCCTCCGCACGATCCTTGATGTACTTCTTGGAGGATGTAAGCTGAGTCCTCCGAGCTCACGCATTTCAACAACGGGCGTGAGAAAGTCTTTTTATAAAGCTGATCGCCGATGAGTGTGAACCGACCGGCTCTCCTCCTTAACAGCTGGGCTTCATACTCATCGGATGGTGTGGCGCCCGAGCGGAGGAACTCTATGATGGGCGTCCGCCAGTCGCTTGGAAATGTGAGGCCTTCCATCCGGTCGACGTGCGCTACCAACAGTACTTTTTCAATTGGCTGCTGAATGGCGACCGACGTTATTGAGCTCGCGAGTTTGGCTAACTCATCAGCTGCTTGATTTTCTGCTCTGGGTATCTTCTGGACAATAACTTCTCTAAAATCGGTTTTCAGCTTCTCGAAGGCTTCAGCGTAGAGCTTGAGCCGAGCACTATTGATTTCGAAGGTACCGGAGAGCTGCTGAGCGGCCAACTGCGAATCCGACTGGAGCGTTACCCGACCGGCTCCCACATGCCGGGCAGCCTGCAAGCCAGCTATGAGGGCTTCATACTCTGCTTCATTGTTGCTAGCCTTATAATCCAGCCGAACAGATAAGTGCATCTTTTCTTCTTGAGGGGAGATCAACAATATTCCAATCCCGCTTCCGAGCCGAGTGGACGACCCATCCACATATATTCTCCACATAGCTTCCGGCTTCGGCCTTTGCACCTCAGTCACAAAATCGGCTAAGGATTGCGCTTTGATCGCCGAGCGGGGCTGGTATTGGATGTCAAATTCACTTAACTCCGTCGTCCATTTGATGAGCCGCCCGGATGCTTCTGGATTCAGTAACACACGTCCGAGCGGGCTATTGGTCTTGAAGTATGGACGGAGGCGCCGAGCGGCGAGGATCAGAGCAAAAGCCAGCTTCTCGAGCCCAGTGTAGCGAGATTCAGCATCTTTTAAAATATGACTAAGGAAATACACGGGCTCTTCTTCGCTCGTCCTCACTAAAGCCGAGCCGATTGCATGCTCAGTTGAAGATAAGTACATATAAAGTGGCTCACCAGCAGTCGGCTTGGCTAATACTGGGAGAGAGTTCAGATAGGCCTTCAAATCTTCGAACGCCCGATCGCATTCTTCATCCCAGTGAAACTTAGTGGCCTTGCGCAATATTTTGAAGAAAGGGAGGCTCCGGTCGGCAGTTTTGGAGATGAACCTGGAGAGAGCCGTTATCCGACCGGTCAAACGCTGCACTTCCCTCGTGCTTCTCGGTGGCGGCATGTCTTGCAGGGCTTTCACCTTGCTGGGATTTGCTTCAATACCCCGCTCGGTCACGATGTAACCCAAGAAACGTCCTCCTTTCGCTCTGAACAGACACTTCTGGGGATTTAGTTTGACGCCATACCTCCTCAGTGTTCGGAAAGTCTCCTCCATGTCCTCCAGGAGATCGGCCGCTCGGACGGATTTGATGAGAATGTCGTCCACATATACCTCTAGATTCCGCCCGATCTGTTCTCTGAACACTTTGTTCATCAAGCGCTGATAAGTGGCTCCTGCATTCTTCAGTCCGAACGGCATCACATTATAGCAATAAGTGTCGTCGGTCGTCACAAAGCTGACTTTTTCTTGATCTTCACGGGCGAGCGGCACTTGATGATAGCCTTGGTAAGCGTCAAGCATACATATTAATTCGCAGCCGGCCGTAGAGTCTACCAGCTGATCTATCCGGGGCAGGGGATAAAAGTCTTTCGGGCAAGCTTTGTTGAGATCCCTGAAATCTATGCATTCTCTCCATTTGTTGCCCGGCTTGGAGACTAATACTACGTTCGCCAGCCAGCTCGGGAACTGCACCTCGCGTATATGGCCGGCTTCCAGGAGCTTCTCTACCTCCGCTCGGATGATGACATTCTGCTCGGCGCTGAAATCTCTTTTTCTCTGCTTTACCGGCCGGGCGTCCGGTGGGACATGTAACTCGTGCTGCGCTACGCTCGGCGAAATTCCGGGCAGCTCATGTGTCGACCAGACGAAGACATCATGATTTCTTCGGAGGCATTGGATCAACTCCTCTTTCTGCTTCTCCTCCAGATCGGACGCAATAAAAGTCGTGGCCTCCGATCGGGTTGGGTGAATCTGTACCTCCTCTTTTTCTTCATAAATTAAAGAAGGTGGCTTCTCAGTGATGGCGTTTACTTCGATTCGGGGCGTCTTCCGAGCAGAATTGGCTTCTGCTCGGACCATCTCGATGTAGCATCGCCGAGCTGCTAGCTGATCTCCCCGTACTTCTTCCACTTTGTCCTCCACGGGGAACTTGATCTTCTGATGGAAGGTTGAGATGACCGCTCGGAATTCGCTGAGCGCCGGTCGTCCCAAAATGACTTTGTAGGACGAGGGAGAGTCGACCACCACAAAGTTTGTTGTCCTTGTCCTCCTTAGCGGCTCTTCTCCCAGCGAGGTAGCCAGCCGGATCTGTCCGACCGGCTGAACTTCGTTACCCGTAAACCCGTAGAGCGGAGTTGTCATAGGTAACAGCTCGGCTCGATCAATTTGCAGCTGATCGAACGCCTTCTTGAATAAGATGTTGACTGAGCTCCCTGTGTCAACAAATACGCGGTGAATAGTGTAATTGGCTATTACTGCTTTGATGAGCAGAGCATCGTCGTGGGGTACTTCAACTCCTTCCAAGTCCCCTGGCCCGAAACTGACTTCCGGTCCGTTCGCCCGCTCTTGGCTGCAGCCGACCTCATGAATTTGGAGCTGACGGACGCTTGCCTTTCTAGCTCGATTGGAGTCTCCTCTGGTCGGCCCGCCAGCAATAACGTTGATCTCGCCTCGGGAAGTATTGCTTCTATTTTCCTCTTCCCGAGCGGACGGTCGGGACCGTTCTCTAGACGCTCGGCGATTCTCCTGCCTTGGAGAACGATGCCGATCAGGGGCCTGTTGCCGAGGCCTGTCAACTCGCGTCCGATCTGCCTCATGAGTTCTCTGTCGCCTGTCGACTGAGGGAGACCGTCGTCCGGCGTTCCGAGGAACAGGATGAGCCACGAAGGGAAAACTTCGACAATCCCTTGTATTATGCGTATCCGTCCGGTGGAAGGAGCAGAACATCGGGGTCCATTTCTTCTTTGGCTTTGGCCGAGCGGCAGCTACCTCTTGCACGTGGGATCGGACATGGGGGGCTCGGATTGCTTCGGCCCTCGGTCCTCTGGGCGGCTGATGAGCGGCATGTTGTTTCCGCTCGGACGGAGGGGGCCGCTCGGCTGGAGTTTCTTTTTTCCTGGACGCTTGCGCTTCTTCCACGTTGATGTACTCGTTAGCCCGGTGCAGCATGTGATCATAATCCCGGGACGGCTTTCGGATGAGCGATCGGAAGAAATCTCCATCCACTAGGCCTTGTGTGAAGACATTCATCATAGTTTCCGAGGTGGCCGTTGGAATGTCCATCGCCACTTGGTTGAACCGCTGGATGTAACCTCAAAGTGATTCACGGGCTTCTTGCTTGATGGTGAACAGGCTCACGCTTGTTTTCTGGTAGCGTCGGCTGCTCGCAAAATGGTGGAGGAAGGCCGTTCGGAAATCCTTGAAGCTCGTGATGGATCCGTCCGGCAGCCTCCGAAACCACCGTTGAGCCGACCCGGAGAGGGTGGTGAGGAAAACCCGACACTTCACCCCATCTGTGTATTGATGTAGGGTTGCCGTGTTGTCAAACTTACCCAAATGATCATCTGGGTCGGTTGTCCCATTATACTCGCCGGTCGTCGGAGGCACGTAATGCTTGGGCAGGGGGTCTCGTAGAATAGCCTCTGAAAATTGGCGATTGATCCGCTCGGGCGATGCGTCCGCTCGGGGGGCTTTCCCCTTTCTGTCATCTCATCTAGGCATTTCATCCGAAGAAGATCCCCTATCTCTGTGAGCTGGTACGACTTCAGGGGTGCGGAACAGGGCTCGATGAAATGCAACGGTGGCTGGTGGCGCTTCCGCTCGACCACCAGACGCTGATGTTGCTTGCTGCTCCGGCCGCTCGGCTGTGGCTTTCTGTTTTTGCTCCACGAGCTTGGCGGCCCTTATCTCGATCAGAGTGTCGAGTTCCTCGTTCGAAAGCGTCACCGTGTGTTGTCGTCCAGCCTCGTCCATTGTTTCCGATCGGATGCAGGAGCATTCCCACAGACGGCGCCAAATTGATCCTGTCCGAATCGCCGAACCAAAGGACGCTGGGCACGTGGCGCTTTCCTAGTCGATGGCGCAGGCCTCCGAAGCTCCGGCGATCCTGCACAAAAGTCGGGCCGGGAAGGGGTTCCCGGCGGCGACCCTCCGACGCTCAAGTCAGGGAAAGCTCAATAGAGAGAAAGGGGCTCCAAAACTCGTAGCGTGCGTACCTCCGGCGAAGTAAGAGGTTCTTTATATAGAGTGGTGAAAGAACTAATGCACGTCCACCGAGGTGCATACGTGTCTGCAGCCCCGGTATGCACCTGTCAGAGAGCTTTCCTGACGCCATACTGCAACAGTCCCATTGCGCCTTCGATGGGACAACAGGACACCCCGTGGTCAGACTAGGAGTATGGCTTAGCCATATGACTTGACGGCTGTCAGAAGATGTTCCCCCTTCTTTACTGCTCATAATCCGGGGCGTCCGACCGGCTGGACAGGGAATCCGTCCGGCCGGCCCCTCCTCCTTTTACGCGCTGGACGGACGGCACTCACCTCGCGTCCGGCCTGCCGTTGACATTGGTGTGCTGGGGAAATTTCCAGTAGGCGCTATGTAGAGACTGTTAGCAGTGTCATTTTCTCCTGGTTCTTCCGCTCGGCTCTTAACTACTGTTTCGACATAGCGTCGGAACCCCTACCCGGTCGGGGCGCCTTTTATTACCGAATGTCCCTTGGTCGGCCGATCGGTCTTATCCATTTCTTCCAAGTCCGGTCGGCTCACCCTTCTCCGGCGGGCTACTTGGGCATTTGACCTCCACGTGGCGTTGACCCCTCGTTAGGGGGTCCCGGCTTCTTACCACCGGATCACTATCTAAAAGTATTTGGGTGTAAAGTTCACATTTTAAACACTAAAGATTACTTAGGAAAATTTACATCCAAGTCTAACCAAGGAATATTCTTAGGATACTCCTCTATAAGTAGGGCCTTTAGAGTATATAATCAAAATACCTTGAAAGTTGAAGAAACAACTAATGTGATATTTGATGAAGAAAACAACCTATCCAATATAAATGAAAATATTGACATCGCCCCAAGAGCTATAAAAGATGATGAAATTCAACCTAACCTTAATGAGTCAGAAGAACCAGTTTCTGACCCACAGACGAGACCAACTAGAGTAAGTACCTCTCACCCACCTGAGCAAATTTTGGGTGACCCAAACCTAGGAGTCAGAACTAGATCATCCTATAGAAGCCTAATTCAGATTGCCCTTATTTTTAAAATTGAACCTAAGACTATAGAAGAAGCCCTACCTGACCCAGATTGGATCATTGCAATGCAGGAAGAATTAGCACAATTCGAGAGAAATCAAGTCTGGGATCTTGTACCTAAACCCTTAGATAAATATATAATAGACACCAAATGGGTTTTTAGGAACAAGTTGGATGATCACGGTGATATAATAAGAAACAAAGCTAGGCTAGTAGCCAAAGGGTTTAGTCAAGTCGAAGGCTTAGACTATGATGAAACCTATGCTCCAGTAGCTAGACTCGAATCCATTAGGATGTTATTAGCCTATGCAGCAAATAAAGTGTTTAAGTTGTACCAAATGGACGTTAAGTCAGCCTTCTTAAATGGGTTTATCAAGGAAGAGGTCTACGTAAGCCAACCTCCAGGGTTTGAAGACTTAGACTACCCAAACCATGTATTCAAAATAAAAAAGACATTATATGGACTAAAACAAGCCCCTAGGGCATGGTATGAAAGATTATCTAATTACTTAATATCCAAAGGCTTTAATCAAGGACAAATAGATCCAACCTTATTTGTAAAAACTATAGAAAAAGACATCTTTATAGCCCAAATCTATGTTGACGACATAATTTTTGGCTCAACTAACTCAAAGTTTTTAAAAGAATTTGTTAAATTAATGGAAAATGAATTCGAAATGAGTATGGTTGGGGAACTCAACTTTTTCTTAGGCTTGCAAATAAAACAAACCAAAGATGGAATCTACATTTATCAAACTAAATATGCTAAGGAGTTAATTAAAAAATTCTGCATGAAAAATTCAAAAATTATAAATACTCCAATGGCAACCAATATTAACATTGATTCTGACCTTGAAGGAAAACCAGTAGACCCAAAATACTATAGAAGTGTCATAGGTAGCTTACTTTACCTAACTGCAAGCCGACCCGACATATTGTTTGTAGTATGTATGTGCGCAAGATACCAATCCTGTGCAAAAGAGTCACACCTAACATATGTTAAAAGAATACTTAGGTATATTAAAGGAACTCTAAATGTAGGACTTTGGTACCCAAGAACTTGCACCTTTGACCTTTACGGCTATTCTGATTCGGATTATGCCGGGTGCAAATTAGATAAAAAAGCACAAGTGATAGCTGCCAGATACTATGTCAGTGCCTAGTAAATTGGTCAAGCAGAAAGCAACTGATGTGCGTAGATTATATACTCTTTTATGCATGTTTTTACGCACATTTACATACTTTGAGCATGCTTGATCTATGCATTTTTATACTTCCAGCTTTCCTTTTAGCATATTTACTCTTTTGGTTCGGAGATCTGTTTTTTGTGCATTTTCTGTACACAGGAGTCGAAATTTGTGAAGATTATGCGTCCTCGGGCAAGCTTGGAAGTAATTGAAGGGAGAGAGCATCAGGCCGTGTACTACACATGGCCGTGTAGTCTTAACAGGAAGGAAAGAGGACATGGCCGTGCGAATCTCACACGGCCGTGTCTTAATTTGAAGAAATCAGAACAGATGCCTTACATGGCCGTGTGGATCTACACGGCCGTGTGAGGTTTCCAGAGGCCAAGCAGGTGACGGCCGTGTGCATCACACGGCAGTGTGAAGTTTCCAGAGACCAAGCAGGTGGTGGCCGTGTGCACCACACGACCGTGTAACATTTCCAGAGAGCAGGAGGGTCTTGGCCGTGTGCACCACACGGCCGTGCAGTTTTGGCAGAGAAGGAAGAGGACATGGCCGTGTGAATCTCACACGGCCGTGTCACGGGGCCGTGTGGTGCCCGATTTCCTCCTCTATTTAAACCCTCCTTCATGAATTGAAAGGGGATCTCTCCCCCTTTGGGAGAAGGCAAGATTTGGTGGTTCCTCCCATTCTTGGGAGGATTTCTGGGCGATTCTAAGGGAGTTCTTGACGATTTCGACTCCGGAGCGAGGATTGGATCCGAAGACGAGGCTTCTTCGTAGATAAGTTTTCTCTTTCCCCCTTTTCTTGGTTTCTTGGATTGGGGATTTAAGAAGTGCTTGTAATCTTCATTTCTTCGGATATTCTTCCTCGATTCATGGAGTAGATCTTGTATTCTAGGATTAAGGGAGTATTTGTATGATGGATTGATGTAATCTCTTATGGATTTGCCATTTTCTTGTTTCAATGACATTGTCTTGCTTGTATCAATTAGATCTTGAATGATTAATGGTGGTTTGTGCTTAATTCTCATTCTTGATTGATTGTTTGGATTTCTTGTGGACTTTGTAAAGATAAACTCTCACTCGATCATCCGAGGGATCCACGTGACAGGTGCAAGCCCGTGTAAGGACGTTTGAGAGATAATCTTGAAGAGGAAATAGGAATTTTCAAGAGAGTAGAATGGATCTTGTGATTAGTTTCTTGTATCTTGATAGATTAATAAGTTGTGGGCTTCTATGTTGATATCCGAGGAAGGCATTGTAATAGGTGCGCTTCTGTGTAAGGACAACGTAGGTTCACGTCTAATTGATCATATTTAGATACATTTCTCAGTCCTTAGCCGGTTATCTATTGCAAGAGAGAACCGGCAACTTTCTACAAGTGTTAGGCAATTGAGGGATAAGAAGTGGTGAACCATTTACATTCAAGAAATCTTACAAAGAAACCGGAACTCCTAGAATCTCCCTTTATCATAACCCAAAACACTAAATTCTTGTTTGTTGATCTATAACATTAGATTTGTTTACCTTCACTTTGCATTTGAAACGATTAGATAGTTGTTTAGCTAATTCGCATTGAGACATTCCTAGTGCTTATTCCAGTCCCTGTGGATACAATAATCTTTTATATTACTTGCGACATTTCTGTACACTTGCGGAGCGTAACAGCAACATTGTGTTGCTCTATCCACTACAGAAGCTGAATACATAGCTCTAGGAGAATGTGCATCTCAACTTTTGTGGATGATGCATACGTTAAAAGATTATCAACTAGAATATAAAAATACAAAAATATTTATTGATAATATCAGCTAAATTAATCTGACCAAAAATCTAATTCACCATTTTAGGACTAAACACATAGAGGTAAAACACCACTGTGTAAGAGATCACGTAGCTAAAGGTGAAATTGCACTCAACCATGTTGAGTCCAAATCAAACCTAGCTGACATCTTTACAAAACCCTTACCTGAACTTGAGTTCAGTGCACTTAGAAGGCAAATAGGGATGTGTTGGGTAGAGTAGGTGTCATATTTTATTATCTCGTTTTCTTTCAACTTCTAGGAAAAATTAATTTTCAAAATTCTATTTTGTTTAGACTTTTCAAAAAACTGGACTTAGCCTAAGTTTACCCCCTAGAAATCATGTTCCCCTAGAATTAAGCCAGAGCATCTCACAAACACCTAGGTATACCTTGATTGTGATTGAAAAACATAGAATAGCGTGAGATGCATAGGGTACAGCCTGGACTCAAGAATGCTTATATCTGTGCATCGATATGAGTCTGGGCGTTAAATACGCAATATACATCAATCAAGTTAAGTCTTCCAGCTCTAGTCAAATCTATCTGGATCAAAGTGACTTGACTAACCATGTGAAAGCTGTTGCCCTGTAGGCAATCAGCAAGTAGCTAAAGGTTAGACAGTTGGTAAAGGATACTCAATTTTCTAGTTAAGCATGTTTGATCTTTAGGGCTCTGATACCTAGTAAGTTAATCTATTGAACATGACTCATGCTTGGACTTAAGGACCGACTGACTTTGAATGAATAACCTACACTAAACTTTTAGCCACATTACTCCCTCTTTGTCCTAAAATTCAAATATTTAAGCAAAGTTTACTGTTAACCTAAACTATAGCTTTCAAAATTCAATACTTGTAAAGAGCTAAGCTAAGTTCCAATCTTAATTTTCAAACTTTGTTAAACTTAGCTAACTTTGAAATCCAACTTTGTAAATTCCTGCACAGCTTTTCAAAACTTAACTCAGTACCTTCAAAGATTAAATAGCAACTTTTCTCCTAAGTAAGAAGAAACTTCATCTTCTTAGCTAAAAATAATAAATGTTAACTAAGAGCTAACTTTTCACTTAGCTAAAAATAAGAAATGATTGTTAAGTGATCTCAAAATCTAGTTATTCGAATGACTATTCTTGCTTATTTTTGATATATGGCAAAGGGGGAGAGTAGCAAAAGTAGCAAAATAAAATGTAAAATTCAAATTTAAAATAATATAAAAGGGGGAACAACAGTTAAAATAATACAAAAAGAGGAGCAACGGTTAAGGGGGAGCATATAGTTGGCGCTAAAACTTTAAAACTTTAAATTCGTGGGGTTTACTTAAGCAGATTTTCTTTGTCAAGTGTGTTCATCTATTTTAGCAAATTTGCCTGTGTTAAAAGTGTTCATCTATTCGTTTGTTTACTTAACTTTGAATTTGAGTTGCCATAATCAATAAGGGGGAGATTGTTGGTGCGGGAAGCATCCGACGATCGAACTCGTGTTTTGATAATGGCAAAGGATTCAAAGTTAAGGTGTTTTGTAATCTAACAAGTCTGCTTGAGGATTTCAGGAAAGTCCTAGCTGCGGTTAGGAAAAGGGAAAACCCTAGGGCGTGGTAACCCTAGGTCATAGGGGGTGGTAACCCTATGCGGAAAGTCTTAGCAGGTCGATGACTTCAGGCAAAAGTCCTAGGGGGTGGTAACCCTAGGTGGAAAGTCCTGGTGTCGCGAATCAGGTGAAAGACTGGATCAGCCGGGAAGCGGAAGTCCAGCAGAAAGTCCGGGAGCCTCGAGTGCTGAGCAAAAGTCCAGTCGATCTGGAGATTCGAACTGGCAACAAGTAAATCTCCTGAGTGGAGTAGGTGAGGACGCGTTCCCCGTAGAGGGAACAGTAAGCGTCGGGTCGACCTAGGGTTTCCGGACGGAAATCCGAAGTCAGACCCGGACAGTCCAGAGACTATCATAACATTCTTTATTATTCATACTGTTATTTTGTGCTAACTTTGTGTTGCAGGATATTGTTTGGGGCTAACATGTCTTGCAGGTACAAAATAACAAAGTTTTTCCTCGGATAAACAGTGTCCGAGCTTGGAGGTGCTTCGGGTGCAAAAGCTGACCTGACTGCGAAGCTTCAATGGAGGTGCCTTCATGGGAGTATAAGGCGCCTTGGAAGGCGCCTTGAGCAGAGTATAAGGCGCCTTAAAGGGATGAAGTTCGACTAGATCAAGTTTGATCCACGCGGAAGACTCGGCAGCATGGAGGCGCCTTGAACAGCCTTCAAGGCGCCTTGAACACCCTTTATAAGGGGGTTTCGACCAGCAAGCTTTCTTTCTTCAACGTGCTGCTAACAAAGTCATTCCGAAGTGCTGCTGCAACATTCCGACGACCCGGAGCTCCATTTTCTTCTTCCTTAAGTTGTCGGTACAAAGTTATTTTAATACTTTCATTGTAATTTGTAATTTTTATTGAGCTTATAGTTGTTGCCCACCGGAAGCGATCAAGGATCGCGGGCCTTCGAGTAGGAGTCGCCTTAGGCTCCGAACGAAGTAAATCCTCCGTGTTCTTCTGTGTGTGTTTCCCTATTTTCATTTCTGCTGCATTAATTTCTGAACGAGGTTTTAATTACTCTGATATTTTTATTATTCCGATAAACGAATGATTTAGCCACGAGCGCTATTCACCCCACCCTCTAGCGTGATCTCGATCCAACATATATTTCATCAAATGAATGTTAAAAATGCATTTCTTCATGATGATCTCAAAGAAGAGATATATGTAGGATCAGTGCGTGCTAGAGGGAGGGTGAAGGTGAATAGCACTTGTGGCTTTTTGTTTCGTTTAAAAATAATCTCGGAGTAAGACACAGCGGAATAAAGAAAGAAAACAAAAAGCAAGTGCTAACACTGTTTATTTTTACTTGGTTCAAAGTATGTGACGACTCCTACTCCAAAGTCCACACTCATTGAGTGTTTACTTTGGCTAATTCACTATTAGTTTGTAAATCACAATTACAAAGATGATTTCAGTAACATATACTTTAAATGCTGTAAAAACTATACCAACAACTTGGAATTCAGAGAGTCATGCTTTTGGTCGTCGTAGTTGTTGGGGTTGCAAGGTTGCAAATGTCTCACATTGAAAACACATGGGAAAGATCATGAGTTTATAAGAGAAAGATATCTCCATTGGTATAATGTCCTTTGGGTAGAGCCTAAGAGCAAAATCATGAGGGCTTAGGTCCAAAGTGGACAATATCATATCATTATAGAGGTATCTAAATACTTTTCGATCCTATAATTGGTATTAGAGCGATACCACTTTTCACCGGACTAACCACCAGCAAAAGCATGAGCCAGAGCCATGATCCAAGATCAAACCATGTGGGTAAAACCTTGAACGAAGTAGGGGTGGCCCTGAGCAGGTCAAGAGTGATATGATACTCAAGGGGAGGTCCTGAGCAGGTCAAGAGTGACTCGATGCTCGAGGGGAGGTCCTGAGTATGTCAAGAGTGACCCGATGCTTGAGGGGGGACCCTGTGGTCCTTTGTTTGAGGGGGGATTATTGGGGTTGCAAGGTTGTAAACATGGTCCCACTTTGTAAATACATGGGAAAGATCATGGGTTTATAAGAGAAAGATATCTTTATTGGTATGGAACCTTTTGGGTAAAGCACAAAAGTAAAATCATTAGGGCTTAGGCCTAAAGTGGATAATATCATATCATTGTGGAGATATCTAAATACTTTTCGATCCTACAGTAGTCACGTCGTAGAGTCGCAGGGTCGTCCTTGAAACAACGCACAAGAGAAGAATCGTAAGAATGAGTTGTATTTGATGCACTACTTGAAGAAGACATATATATGTTGTTGAAGGAGCCTTCAACCTCCTTGAAGGCGCCTCTAGCTCGGATGTTTATCCCCACAGTGTCGGAGATGATAACTTCTGCAATTTGCAAAAGTTATCCCTTTGAAGGCGCCTTCAAGTGCATGGAAGGCGCCTTCCATCCGGTATCCAAGGCAACTTCAAGCGCTTCGAAGGTGCCTCCATGCCTCTTCCGCGCCGGCCTTCGGCCAAAGCATCTAAGGCTCCTCTAACAGTCCTAGAGGCACCTCAGACACTATTCATCCAAGCATTATGCATTTCCCTTCTTGCAAGAAATATTAGTCTACAAACAAAATATACCCTGCAAAACAAAGTTAGCATAATAAAATATGAATAATAAATTATTTGACAGCCTTCGGACTGTTCAGTTCTGACTTTCGGATTTCTCAGAAATCCTAGGTCGAATTGACGCATACTGTTCCTTCAACGGGGAACACGTCCTCACCTACTCCTCTCAAGAGAAATTACCTTTTATCCAGATTGGTCCTCCAGACTGTCTGAACTTTTGCTTAGCGTCCGATACTTCAGGACTTCATGCGGAACATCCTCTCCACGACCCGTCCAAACTTTCACATGGTCCATGACCACCAGGATTTTCACCTAGAGTCTTCGACTCTAGGATTTCGCCTAAAGTGCTCCACCCGCCAATGTTGGTGCGGAAAACATCCGACGATCGAACCCAAGTTTTGATAATGACAAAGGATTCAAAGTTAAGATTATGTGTTATCTGATGTGCTTGAATGAGTTTGCAGGAAAGTCCTAACTGCGGTTAGGCATGTGGAAAATCCTAAGGGGCGCTAACCTTAGGTCCTAGGGGGTGGCAGCCCTAGGTGGTGAAAAACTCTAAGGGGCGGTAACCTTAGGTCCTAGAGGGTGGTAACCATAGGTGGAGGAAATCTTAAGGATGGGTAACCTTAGGTCCTAGGGGGAGGTAACCCTAAGTGGCGAAAAACCCTAGGGGGTGGTAACCCTAGGTCCTAGGGGGTGGTAACCTTCAACGAAAAGTTCAGTCGGTCTGGAGGACCGAAATGACATCAGGTATGCTCTCTTGACTGGAGTAGTTGAGGACGCATTCCCCGGAAGAGGGAACAGTAGGCGTCGGTTCGACCTAGGGTTTCCGGTCGGAAATCCGAAGTCAGAACCTGACAGTCCAGAGATTGTCAAAACATTTCTGTTACTATGTTTATTATGTGCTAACTTTGTTTTGCAGGATATGTTGGTATTTTGTGAACTAACATATTTTACAAGGGCGAAAAAGTAAAGTATGCCTCGGATGAACAGTACCCGAGACACCCTCATGGAGTTTGGAGGCGCCTTGGGTGCAAATGAGAAGATGTGCACACAGCAAGGCTGAAGGCGCTCTCATGGAAGGTTGAGGCGCCTCAGACAGGCTTGAAGGCGCCTTCAAGGGGTATGGAGGCGCCTTCAAGTGGATCAACGACGACAACTTCAGCGCTCATCCGCACGGTTGACTTGACACTTTGAGGCGCCTCCAACAACCTTTTTATGGGGTATTCGACCAGCAGCTCAGATCATCAATTCTAAAGTGATTCATCCTTCGTGTGCTACTCAAGTAACGACCCAGCTAAGCTACAACAAGTCCCCGATGACCGGGAGCTTCGAGATTTCGATTTTGTTGTCGGTATAGCATTGATTGCACTTATTGTAATATTCTATTGTACTCTTTTGTGCTATATTAGTTGTTGTCCAAAGTAAACACTCAAGGAGCGTGAGCCTTAGAGTAGGAGTCGCCCAATGCTCCGAACCAAGTAAATCTTGGTGTCCATGTGTCTTGCTTTTATTTCCTATTCCGTTTCTTTACTCTTGTCGATTTTCAAATCCGAAATGCGTGAAAGCCACGAGCACTATTCACCCCCCTCTAGTGCTTCTCTATTCAACAATTGGTATCAGAGCGAGGACGCTTTGACTTGGTGCAACCACAAGTCAAGCACTTTTTCGTGGTGTTTTCAATTTTTCGGAGTCGCTTAGGATCGGTATTCTTGCTGTCTTCCCATCTAGTTTTCTTTCATAATCAGATTTGTCTCGAAGTTGGTGCAACACCATTCGAGATTGTAATTTATTTTTATATCGCACTGCTAATCCAGGATCAAGTCCTGGGACTCGTTTTCTGTTCATTTTTTTATTCAAGATTTTTACATGGCTCTTCAAGAATGTTATAGCACCGCTCGTCCACCGCTCTTCACTGGAGATGACTTCGGTTACTGGAAGGGCCAGATGGAGGCGTATCTCCAGTCTCATTTTGAAGTCTGGATGTTCGTCAAAACTAGGCTGGAATTACCAGCTAACAGCGTCGGCAAGCCGCTCCCTTGCAAGAACTGGGATGCAACTCTAATTAAGAAGGTAGAAGCTAATGTCAAAGCAACCTGCATCCTTCAGTGTGGCCTGACAAAGGAGGAACTCAACAGAGTAGGGCCTTTCTCAGGTGTAAAGGAGCTGTGGCAAAAGCTGATCGAACTACATAAGGGTACATCAGACACAAAGGTAAGCAAGAGAGACCTTATTTTAAATAAACTCTATAACATTAAATTGCAGGAAAATGAAACGGCAAGCCAACTACATGCTCGCATACAAGACCTATTGAACGAACTCCACGCAATCGGCTAAAGGGTATAGAACAGGGATATTATAAGGTATGCACTCAACACCTTTCCTAGAAATACCCTGTGGGCATCCATGGTAGATGCTTACAAGGTATCTAAGGATCTCAAATCAATAAAGTTAGATGAACTTTTTTCTGAGTTTGAATTGCATGAGTAGACTAATGCACGCCCAACCGAGAAGGGTGTAGCTTTCGTTGCAGGTACAAGCAGAAGGCGCAGAACCGAGCCGGAGTCAAAAGAAGAACCGGATTCAGATGACGATAATGACGAGCTCACGACCGAACTTGTCAACCTGGTGAGGAAGCTCTACAGAAAGAAGAAGGGCTTCAAAAAGAAAGATGTTAGAAAGGTGATCCGATCCAAGGAGGCCCAACCAAAGGTGAAGTTCGAGGTGATATGCTACGGATGCAACCAAAAGGGGCACATCAAGGCCAACTGTCTGAACCAGAAAGACACGAAGAAACCCAGAAGGAAGAAGGCCCTGAAAGCGACTTGGGACGAGTCTTCTTCGGAAGAGTCCGACGGTGAAGAACTCGAACAGACGAGTTTCCTCGCAATGATGGTCCGGGACCAAATCAATGAATCTGGAAGCGAGGACGAATCGGAAGCCGAGTCCGAGAGAAGCCACGGATCCGTATTCATTTCCGAAGGGTCGAGCCCCTCTGTAAGTACATTTCGTTTATATAATTTAATAAATTATTTAATGTGTAAACTAACTAAGTCTAATGTTTAGATCAAGTCACTTCTAAAGGAAGTAACATCCCTTAAAGAAGTGACTAACTTCGAATCCTTGATTGACCCAGTTCAGACTGGAACCTCAACTCAAGTCCAAAAGCTTGAGGAAGAGAATTCCAGCTTGAAAAGTCAAGTTAAAGATTTGAAATTAACATTGGAACGGTTTACACTGGGTTCCAAGAATCTCGACTTGATTCTTGGAAATCAGAAAGCCGTATACAATCGATCCGGACTAGGATTTAGAACTAAAAAGAAATATCGTTCTTATTTATCGCTTGTTAACAGACCGAATAGAAAGATAGTCCAAGCATGGGTACCTAAGTCCAACTTGGTCAATCAAGTTGGACTTGGTCAATATTGGGTCCCCAAGGATCATGTACATTATCTTGATAGACCATATCGAGGCTATGATCCAGGAGGAGGCAATAGAAAAACTATCTTAATAAATAGATAAAATTCTTTGATGCTTGTTTATTTTTTTTCTGGTAATAAGCATGTTTACACTAGGATAGACTAAGGATCTAGGTGTAATTTACACTTATTTAGTTAAACCTAGGGGTTTCAAAAGGGAAATTAAATATATATGTTTGTTGAAAGGCTCTGTCAAAAAGTGGTGGATGATCCCATACCCAAAAAGGCCTAGTGTCTCGCCACAGCCTGGGAGCCAATCTTCGAAATGTATATTTAATGAACCAATTGGAAAACCTAAGTTTAACTTAAATGTAAATTAATCCTTAGAAATAATCTAAATCAAAGATAACCATCTCACAAAACTACTTAAGGTTCCTTGATTGATAACTTAGAATCGAGTGAGATGGATCTAGGTTGAACTTAGTCCAATTTAACTAAATCTAATTTAAAGTAGATTAATTTAATTTAACCAATTAATTTAATAATTTAATAAAAAAAATTCTTTTAAAATAATTTTTAAAAACCAAACCTTAGGCGCCTCTGGGAGGCGCCCTCGAGAAAGGCGGGAAAACTCCCGCCTACCAATTTTAGGGCGCCTCGGATCATCTCCAAGGTGCCTCAAACAACACCTCCAAGGCGCCTTCAAGACGTTGAAGGCGCCTTCAATTGAAAAATTTACAGCGAACAGAAGAGTTTATGTTCGTCTTCTCTTCGCCATTCCTTCACCGATTTCTCACCAAATCAATCCTCTAAAGCCGCCGTCAACCCAAGTTTCCTTCATCTAAGACTAACAATGCCTCCTAGGTATACCCTAATCTATTTTAAATCATCTTATATATGTTTGTTGTGCTTGTTTTACTATTTTATGCTTATATGGGTAAAATTAGGAAACACCGCAATATTACGTCCACATCGGGCACTGCCCCTTCTGCCAATGCTAGATTCCCCACTGAGCAGCATAGGCTTAGTTTCATTGAGCATTCATACTCTGTAATTAAATGTAGGTATTTAAGTAGGTCATTTTTCACTAGTTATTGTCAGCCCGTCATTCAAATGATAGAGCACTATCAGCTCGATAGATTGGTTTATTGTAATAATGCAGTAAACCAAGATTTATGTGCCCAGTTTTACAACAACTTCGAGTGGATTGATGATCTGTCCTATTCCACCAGAGTTTGTGGACATGATTTTCTGTTTACCTCTACCATGATACGCACCAGTTTAGGTCTTAGAGAGTCAGCATGCCCCTTTTTATGCTATCCCAGGGATCTGTCTTTTGATGAGCCCTACTCCCATATCACATTAGATAAACTTTATGTGTATTTATTTATTTATTTATTTATTTTTTTTGGGGGGGGGGGGGTGGAGACCACTTGGAGTCTCTGACTTTAGGTCGATCTCTCTTAGGGTCCAGGACTACATCATGTATCGAGTCTTAACTACATGCATTCTGCCCATCACATCTCTAGATATCCCGAAGATGCGTCCATCTCACTTTTTCTTCTTATATGCATTATGTCATCATCTAGACATAGACATTGCATTGCATATGTTTTATAACACTATTCATGCGACTAGTCTCGTCACGTCTCGAGTAGTCCACATGCCCTATTGTCATATGCTGACTTACATATTCTCGACCATAGAGGGCATAGATGTGACTCGGGGGATGACTATTCCCCTTACACCTTATGATGAGTTTGACCAGCGTCATCTTAGATTAGCTCATATAGATGTCACTGCTCAGGGGGTCCTAGCTTGGAGAGGTGAACCGCCGCCAGCTGATCCAGTTGAGGATGAGCCAGTTGCTCCAGCTTGTACTATAGGAATTTTTGAATGTTTTTTTTTTCTGAGAATGGCCTTAGCTAAAATTATTTCAAGTGGCCTTAGCTAAATTTAAATCAACTTTTTAATCCTAAAAGAGTTATTTTCTAGAAGTTTATTTTAACATTTTACACTATTTTTACAAACCTTTTAGATAAGTTACTTTTCAAATCAAAACTCTCCCTTAGCTAAGTCTATTTCTAAAATTAAGTTTTGAGATTTTGAGTTCAAAGCTTTTCAAATTTAACTAAGTGTTTTTCAAAATTTTTTAAAAATTTTGCTAAGTATCTCAAATTTAGCTAAATATTGTTTTTTTTCAAAAGCCTTTCAAATTTATGTAAGTTCTTTTCAAAAAGGCTTATCAAATTTTAAATTAAAGAGAAATAGTTTTTTTAATAAACCTATTTCACTTAGCTAATAGTATTACAAGAAAAGCTATTCTAAAAAACTAAGTGTTTACAAACTATTTCTAATTCTTTATTCAAACATAATAAAATAAGTTATTCTTAGCTAAGGCCTTTGATCACTTTGTTTACTGTCTTGCTTATTTTGATATATGCCAAAGGGAGAGAGTAATTCAAAATTCAAATTAAAATTTTAAGCTTTTATTAAGGAGGAGTTTTCGTAAGCAGCTATTAAGGGGGAGCTTTGTACTAAATTTATGCTTGCGCTATTATTTCAGTTAAACCTCGCACTGTTAT
Source organism: Zingiber officinale (assembly GCF_018446385.1). NCBI lineage: Eukaryota > Viridiplantae > Streptophyta > Magnoliopsida > Zingiberales > Zingiberaceae > Zingiber > Zingiber officinale. The sequence continues at coordinate 46,878,735 of NC_055996.1, read as the reverse complement.
CTTTACAACACTTCTTTATTGTGTCTTTTTGCTTAACTTTGAATTTTAGTTGTCATAATCAAAAAGGGGGAGATTGTTGGTGCGGGAAGCAACTGACAATCGAACCGAAGTTTTGATAATGACAAAGGATTCAAAGTTAAGATTATGTGTTATCTGATGTGCTTGAATGAGTTTACAGGAAAGTCCTAACTGCGGTTAGGCGGGTGGAAAATCCTAAGGGGCGGTAACCTTAGGTCCTAGGGGGTGGTAACCTTAGGTGGTGGAAAACGCTAAGGGGCGGTAACTTTAGGTCCTAGGAGGTGGTAACCCTAGGTGGAGGAAATCCTAAGGGGAGGGGGGGGGGGGTAACCTTAGGTCCTAGGGGGAGGTAACCCTAGGTGGCGAAAAACCCTAGGGGGTGATAACCCTAGGTCTTAGGGGATGGTAATCCTAGGCGAAAAATAAAGTCGGTCTGGAGGACCGGACTGACATTAGGTATGCTCTTTTGAGTGGAGTAGGTGAGGACGCGTTCCCCGGAAGAGGGAACAATAGGCGTCGGTTCGACCTAGGGTTTCCGGTCGGAAATTCAAAGTCAGAACCAGATAGTCCGGAGGCTGTCAAAACATTTTTGTTACTATGTTTATTATATGCTAACTTTGTTTTGCAGGATATGTTGGTATTTTGTGAACTAACATGTTTTGCAAGGACGAAAAAATAAAGTATGTCTCGGATGAACAGTACCTGAGGCGCCCTCATGGAGCTTGGAGCCGCCTCAGGTGCAAAGGAGAAGATGTGCGCGCAGCAAGGCTGGAGGCGCCCTCAAGGAAGCTTGAGGCGCCTCAGCAAGTACGACGCTTCAATCAAGTACCGTCAAAGAAAAGTAGTTTTCCGACTTGAAGTTGAATCGATATTCGAGTTCATTAGGGAACCCAGGGAAAATCCGTGCTACGGGGCTGAAGATGTGACCGGACAACTCTCTACCCTGACTATAGCCCCGACGCTGTTTGATGATGTATTGGAAAAGCAGACTCGTGACTTGAGCATCCTGCGGATAAAGCAAGAAATGTTAGAGGGAAAGAATGACGGATTCCGTATCGCTGACAGTGGGATATTATATCTCAAGGATCGCTTATGTATTCCCGATGACCCAGAGTTGCAGAAAAAGATACTAGGAGAAGCCCACGCAACACCCTATGCAATGCATCCGGGATCCACCAAAATGTACCAAGATTTGAAAAAGAAATTCTGGTGGTCCGGTATGAAAAGAGATGTGGCTCAGTACGTTAGTTCCTGCTTGACCTGTCAGAGGGTTAAAGCAGAACACCAGAGGCCTGGAGGATTACTGCAGCCTGTCCAAATTCTAGAATGGAAATGAGAAGATATCTCTATAGACTTTATTTCAGGATTACCTAAGACAACAAACAGCTATGACGCTATATGGGTAATTGTGGATAGATTAACCAAATCCACCCATTTTCTAGCAATCAAGATGACTTATTCAATTGAGCAACTGGCTCAATTATATGTCAAGGAAATTATTAGATTACATGGAATTCCTAAAACCATCATTTCTGACAAAGATGGTCGCTTTCTGTCACATTTTTGGGAATGTGTTCAGAAGGCTCTTGGCACAAAGCTATTATTCAGTACAGCCTTCCACCCTCAGACCGATGGACAAACAGAAAGGGTGAACCAAGTACTAGAAGACATGTTATGGGCTTGCGCCTTAGACTTCAAAGGAAGCTGGTGCCGATATCTATGCTTAGCGGAATTCGCCTACAACAATAGTTACCAGGCTACTATTGGAATGACGCCCTACGAGGCTCTGTATGGGAGGAAATGTAGATCCCCTATATGTTGGTACGAAGGTGGTGAAAAGAAAGAGATGGGATTCCAAACAGAATTTATCGATAACACCACCCGTGCTATACAGAACATCCGCCAAAGAATAGAAACTGCTCAGAGCCGACAAAAGAATTATGCCGATAAACGACGAAGGCCATTAGATTTCAGTGTCGGAGATTCGGTATTCCTCAAAGTAGCTCCTATGAAAGGAGTGATGAGATTCGGAAAGAAGGGAAAATTAAGCCCGCGTTATGTGGGACCATATCAGGTTCTGAAAAGAGTTGGCAAGCAGGCTTACGAAATAGAGCTGCCTCAAGAGATGTCAGCCATCCACAACGTGTTCCACGTTTCGATGCTAAAGAAATGTATTCCGAGCACAGATCAAGTAATCGAGCCACGGACAGTACAAGTGCAAGAAGACCTAACTTATGAGAACCGACCAGTTCAGATATTAGATCGAGATGTCAAAAGACTGAGGAACAAAGAAGTACCCTTAGTAAAGGTCCTGTGGCAAAATCAACGGTTCGAAGAAGCCACTTGGGAACGAGAAGACGATATGAAACGGAAATATCCGGAGCTATTTTAAGTTCGAGGACGAACTTTCTATGAGGTATGGGGTACTGTAACACTCACAAAATGATAAGCTATACCTATGAGTACTTTTTCTTTTAGAATAAAAGAAAAAGAGAAATGGAAATATAAACCAAAAAAATGGAAAGAAAGGGTGAGGTCAAGGATTGAACCTTGAACCTTCCACAAATGATAAAATTAAGTTGGTGTATGGTAACCACTAGAGTAATGAATAATATGTGAATAGAAAAGAATGGAAATGTTAGTTAAGAGTGAGAAGATAGTTAAGTAAAGGAACAAGAGAAAACCAAGTAACTTACCTCCTCTTCTCTTGATTAAGAAAAGAATAAGAAAAAGACAAGTTGTCTTCTCCTTGTGTTCTTTTCTTTTCTTTTCTTTCTTTCTTCTATTTTCGTGGGAGCTAATGAGGAGAGGGATTTGAGAAATTAAGGGGGATGTATAGGGACATTTTCCCTTTATTTTATCATTAAGGATAAATAAGAAAGGAGAGTACCATTTTTATTCCTTTCTTCTTCCTCCTTCCTCACCATTGCCGAAACTTAGAGCCTCCCCTCTCCCAAATTCCAAAATCCAACTAAGTTTTCTCCCTAAGAAAACTAAACCACAAGAAGAAGTCCTCAAGATCTACTTCTTACAAGCAAGAAGAGCAAAAAGGAATACTCGAAGGAGGAGCTCTCTTCTTCTTCTCCACAAGGGTACCTTCTCTTAAGAAAAGACCAAGCAAAAGGAAGTGAGTATCGCCTCACCTGTGGTACAAGTGGTTTATGGTTTTTCTATAAACTTGAATGGTTAGAAAAAAAACCTTAGGGATGTCCTGGTAGGATTCGGCTATGAGAAGTTTTAAAGCATAGGAAAGCTTAAACTCAAAACTAACTTGCTTATGAATTTTCTTATGATACGATATGCATATTTCCTTGGTGTTTCATACTTGTATGTTGCTTGGAATTAGATAAACCCCACCTTAGGGTTTCGGCCATCACAAGTTTAAAGGTATAGGAAAGTTTAAACTCAAAATTAACATGTTTATGATTTTTCTTATGATATGATATGAATATTTCCTTAGAGTTCATGCTTGTATGTTGCTTGGAATTAGATAAACTCCATCTTAGGGTTTTGGCCAAGATAGGTTTGAAGGCCTAGGCAAGCTTAAACTCAACTCTAGCATGCTCATGTTCTTCCTTATGATATGATAAGAAGATAACTTGATATACTTATGATTTCATGTTGTTTAGAACTAGGTTTTCATGTTTGAACTTTCGGCCAAGATAGGTTTGAAGGCCTAGGCAAGCTTAAACTCAACTCTAACATGCTCATGTTCTTCCTTATGATATGATAAGAAGATAACTTGATGTACTTATGATTTCATGTTGTTTAGAACTAGGTTTTCATGTTTGAACTTTCGGCCAAGATAGGTTTGAAGGCCTAGGCAAGCTTAAACTCAACTCTAACATGCTCATGTTCTTCCTTATGATATGATAAGAAGATAACTTGATGTACTTATGATTTCATGTTGTTTAGAACTAGGTTTTCATGTTTGAACTTTCGGCCAAGATAGGTTTGAAGGCCTAGGCAAGCTTAAACTCAACTCTAACATGCTCATGTTCTTCCTTATGATATGATAAGAAGATAACTTGATGTACTTATGATTTCATGTTGTTTAGAACTAGGTTTTCATGTTTGAACTTTCGGCCAAGATAGGTTTGAAGGCCTAGGCAAGCTTAAACTCAACTCTAACATGCTCATGTTCTTCCTTATGATATGATAAGAAGATAACTTGATGTACTTATGATTTCATGTTGTTTAGAACTAGGTTTTCATGTTTGAACTTTCGGCCAAGATAGGTTTGAAGGCCTAGGCAAGCTTAAACTCAACTCTAACATGCTCATGTTCTTCCTTATGATATGATAAGAAGATAACTTGATGTACTTATGATTTCATGTTGTTTAGAACTAGGTTTTCATGTTTGAACTTTCGGCCAAGATAGGTTTGAAGGCCTAGGCAAGCTTAAACTCAACTCTAACATGCTCATGTTCTTCCTTATGATATGATAAGAAGATAACTTGATGTACTTATGATTTCATGTTGTTTAGAACTAGGTTTTCATGTTTGAACTTTCGGCCCAGATATGTTTGAAGGCCTAGGCAAGCTTAAACTCAACTCTAACATGCTCATGTTCTTCCCTATGATATGATATGAAGTTACCATGATCTTCTTATGCTTGTGGTTGGTTTAGAATTTAATTCCACTCTTCATGACTTTCGGCCACATCATGAGTTTAGACTTAGGAAACTTAGTACCTAAATTAAATATGCTTATGATGTTCCTTATGATAAATGTTATGAAATTGGTTTAGGGTTCATATGTTTATATGATTGCTTGTAACCTAGGTTTAGACCTTTGCATGTTTCGGCCACATCATAAATTGTGGACCTAGGAAGCTTAGAACCTAAACTAAATATGCTTATGATGTTCCTTATGATAAATGTTATGAAATTGGTTTAGGGTTCATATGTTTATATGATTGCTTGCAACTTAGGTGATCCTTTGCATGTTTCGGCCACCAATGAGGGATTGATGATTGAGACCCAATTATGACCCTTTATGTGCTTCACATGCCATGATATGATTTAGGAGATGTTAACTTATGTGTCATGCATGATTATGTTCCCATGATATGATATATGCTCATTTATGTATGCTTATGAATCATGCATTTAAAAGATCTCCTATGATGTGCTATATGCTCAAGTATGTACGCTTATGAAATGACAATGTAAAGGCCTAAGAGTTGCTTCCCTATCAAGTGGGACTAAGAGCACTCTTTATGATATGCTAAGTGAAAGGCCTAATAGTTACTTCCCTATCAAGTGGGACTAAGAGCACTCTTCATGCTAAGTTAAGTTATGAATGACATGAACATGATGAATTATGAATGACTTGAACATGATATGCTATGGATGACATGTACATGATATGCTATGAATGACATGAACATGATATGCTATGATTATATGACATGTTATTTTACTTTGTATGGCTTGTACCAAAAGGGTGGGCTCCTTATGCGCCCCTAGGTCGAAGTACGGGCCTAGTAAAGGGTGAGCTCCTTACGTGCCCCTAGGTCGAGCTACGGGCCTAGTTTCCTAGTAGGTTCAAGACTAGCTACCTTGGGTCTACTTAGGATGCGCGCATTTATGTATGTATGTGGTACTAAGCCGGGCCCCCTCATGTTGAGATTATTTTCAAGTACTATATTATATTATTTTTAAGACGTCTTGCACCATGACATGAAGCATGTTTTTGAAAAGCATCTTGCACATGACATTACCATGTTTTAAAGGACATCTTGCATGTATGGTTATAAAATGATATGATATGATGCTTACATTTATGCTATGATATGATGTTCTTTATGCTATGATAGGATATGTCATGATGCTTATTTCCTTTTATGATATGATATGATATGACCTGATGCTTTCATATGTCTTGCTATGATGCTCCTTTATGCTATGATATGATTTTTCATTTATGCCATGTTATGATTTCCATTTATGCTATGGTATGAGTTCCATTTACATTCGTGCTATGATATGATGTTCATGTATGCTATGATATGTGATATGATTACTCTTACAAAATATGTGGTTTAGATGTTCTGTATGTCCATGCTATCTATATTATGTTGAATGATTATGTTATGACATATGGTTTTTGTGAGTAGGAAAGGATCTCACTAAGCCTTGTGTGCTTATAGTTACTTTCCTTGTATCATAGATAAAGGTAAAGAATCGATAAACTAAAGGAGCAGCAGGAGGGGCAGGAGATGTGTGTGGTGGTGGCTTGGCTAAGAAAGAAAGACTGCTTATGTTGATTTAGGATTGATATGAACTATGCTTATTTTATGTTGATGACTTGCATGATCACTTTACTTATGCTTATGTTAAGATATGGATATTATGACTCTTTAAGTTTGTAACTATGCTGAGCATGCTAGTATGATTAGTTGTGAAAAAAAAATGAACGATTACATCCGCTGTTTAGAAATTCATGTACGTACGTTATGTATGTAGAAAGTAACACCGCCTCCACTAGCAGGAGGGGGCGGGTTGTTACAAAGAATGTTCGAACGGTAGTTATACTGATTCAGAGGGCCCCACTCTGATACCTATTGTAGGATCGTTGCACTAGAGGGGGTGAATAGTGCTCATGTCTTTCACGTTCGTTTAAAACTTCCAAGAGATAAGCAGTAGCGGAATAAACACAGAAAGAAAAAACAAGCAATTGCTAACACTTTGATTTACTTGGTTCGGAGTCTTTGGTGACTCTTACTCCAAGACCTGAGATTGTTGATCATTTTTATTGGGCAATCCACTATCAGTTTGAATATTACAAGAATATTTGAATTACAATATAGATGCAAAATATTAAAAGTTGCTGATAACTATAGATTTGAAGATTCTTGACTTTGATTGTGAGAGCAACGCTTGGGGCTCGTCAAATCATTTTCGGAGTAGCGCGCAAGAGCAAAAGTCATTCAGATTGTTGTTGTTGAGATGCTGGTTGAATCTTCCTTTTATAACCCACTCCAGACACCTGGAACATCCCTGGGTGGCCCTACAGGGCTGACATGGGGTACTCTCATCAATACTTGAATCGATAGGAGTTAACCACCTCCGGGCACCCGGACCACCCCCGGGCACCCGGACCATGATGTAGGTCCGCCAGTCATTACGCTCCAGCTCGCTGTGAAAATCGATTTTCGACTGTCAAGGCGCCTGGAGCAACTCTGGGTGCCTGGACCGCAAGGGCACCTGGCCAGGCACCCTGTTGCTCGGTGAAGGCATCCCAGGCGCCTAGAGTAGCTCTGAGCGCCCAAACTCCTGGCACCCGGACCACCATTTTTTGCCAACTTCTTTTTTACAAAATAAAGTTAGACCAGGCAAATAATATTTAAAGAATAGTAAGTTTTGACAGCCTTTAGAAAGTCCAGTCCTGACTTTAAGTTTTGCTGAAACTCTAGGTCAGATTGATGCCTACTATTTCCTCTTCAGGGAACATGTCCTCACCTACTCCTCTCAGGAGAGTTTACCTTTTGTCAGATTAATCCTCTATAAGCATCCGAGACTTCAGGACTTCATGTTGAACGCCTGATTCAAGACTCGTTCAGTCTTCCACCTGGTGTCTACGACCCTCAGGATTTCACCTAGAGTCCTCGACTCTAGGATTTCATCCAAAGTCCATGACCTGCCTAGACTTTGCCCAATCTCCCTGACTAGGACTTCATTGTCTAACCGCAGCTAGGACATTCCACCTGCCTAGCCTCAACTTAGACTTTTCCTTTGCCTAAGATCATTTAGGACTTTCCTGCAAACTCAATCACATTTATTAAATTATAAAATAGCTTAACTTTGAACCCCTTTGTCTTAATCAAAACATAGGTTCGATCATCTAGTGCTCCCTGCATCAACAAATCCTAGTGTGCTTGTGAGATGCTCTGGCTGAAACCTATGGATACATGCTTTCTAGGGGAAAAAACCTAGGCTAAGTCCAATATTTGAAAGCACTAGTAAAAGTGGGAGTTTAAAAAACATAATAATTTATCTTAGAATTTTAAAACCAATTTGATCTTTAATACAAAGATTTTAAAGAAAAGTAGATAATATAATTTTAAAAAATCATAATTTTTGAAAGGCAAGAAAAAACATAATTTTAAAAGGATTAGATTCTATTCTACTAAGCACATTCCTAATTATCTTCTATGTGTACTGAACTCAGGTTTAGGTAAGAGTTTTGTGAAAATGTCTACTAGGTTTGACTTGGACTCAACATATTCAAGTACAATATCACCTCTAGCTACATGATCCCTTACAAAATGGTGTTTAACTTCTATATGTTTAGTCCTTGAATGGTGTAATAGATTTTTCATTAAATTGATTAAACTTATGTTATCAATTGCAATTTTTGTATTTTTATATTCTAATTGATAATCTTTTAACATATGCATCTTCCATAAGAGTTTAGATACACATTCTCCTATAGCTAGGTACTCTGCTTCAGTAGTCATAAGGCAACAAAATGTTACTTTCTACTGGACCAACTTACTAGGCACTACCTAGAAGTTGGCAAATTCTACTTGTACTTTTTCTATCTAATTTACACCCAACATAGACTGATCCAGAGTATCCAACTAAGTCAAATGTACTAGTCATAGGGTACCAAAGACCCACACTTAGTGTTCCCTTAATGTATATAAGTATTCTTTTTTTATTTGTTAGGTGTGATCCTTTTGTACATGATTGATACCTAGCACACATACCAATTGTAAATAAAATATCAAGTCAACTTATAGTTAATTATAGTAGACTTTCTATTGCACTTCTATAATATTTCAAGTGAAGTGGAGTCTTAGCGCAATGGTAAAGTTGTTGTCATGTGACCAAAAGATTATGAGTTCGAATCCTGGAAATAGCCTCTTGCATAAAGTAGGGTAAGGCTGCGTACAATGGATCCTTCCCCGGGACCCCGCATGGCGGGAGCTTCATGCACCGGGCTGCCCTTTTCTATAATATTTTATGTCTACTGGTTTGCCTTCTAAGTCAGAGTCAATTTTTAGATTGGTTACCATTGGGGTATTAATGTTTTTAAAATTTTCTATTCTAAATTTTTTGATTAACTCTTTAGCATATTTTGTTTAGTAAAATTCAGTAAACCTATGATTTTCAAATCCTCTCCCCCCCCCCCCTTGGCCGATCACTTCTAATTTTTTAAATTTTGTTATCTTTTTCATTTTCTATTAATTTGTAAAAATTATTAAAGATCTCAAGGGTTTCATCTTTAGTTTTAAAAATTTTACCCAAGTGATCGAATTTTTAGTAGTCATCAATTTATTACTAAGCAGTATTGATTTCTGCTTAGTAACTTAGCTCTATAAGAATCAAATAGGTCTAAATATAGGAGCTTAAGTATTGAGTTGGCTCGATTTAGGTTTGTTAATTTGTGGGTTGATTTCGTTTGTTTACATTATTGACAAGTATTACAAATTATACTTTCTAAATTTTTTTAATTTTAGTAAAGCTCTAACTAAACAATTTTGATTCATTTTTTAAATGAGTCTTATGTGAGTGTGACCCAGTTTTCTATTTCACAATTTGGTTTCCTCTTGTTGCGTTAGGTTGCCAGCCAGCGTCAAACTATGGCAAATATTCAATGAATGAATTCATTAAACTATTGTGCTAATGCTAGGTTGTTCTCCGGAAGAAACGCGTTGCAAGGTCCAACTGTAACGTCTCGGCAAGGACCGCTACATATCCAGAACTCGGGTGTTGTGATAAATATGCAAGAGTTTGCGTTACAGGGTCCGACTGTAACGTCTCAGCAAGGACCGCTACATCTCCATGAAAACTTGGGTGTAGTGTTAAATAGGCAAAAGTTCTCACACCATAGGTTAGATAAGAACAAATATGATAGGAAAACTAATAATCTAAGATTTAGAACATGGAATATAGGAACTCTCATTGGTAAATCAATGGAGGTAGTAGATATGATGATTAGGAGAAAAATTAGTATTTTGTGTGTACAAGAGACAAAATGGATAGGCGAGAAGGCAAAGATGATAGAGAACTCAGGTTTTAAGTTATGGTACACTGGAAAGAGTAAAGCAAGAAATGGAGTGGGTATCATTGTAGATAATTTGTTAAAAGATGAAGTTGTAGGAGTAGTTAGAAAAGGGGATATAATTATAGCCCTTAAGATAATAGTGGCGAAAGAAACTATGAACATAATTAGCGTATATGCACCACAAGTAGGATTAGATGAAGCTACCAAATCAAGGTTTTGGGAGGACTTAGATGAAATATTACAAAATATTCCACCAAATGAAATGATTTTAATAGGAGGTGATCTAAATGGGCATGTCGGAGTGAAAAATGAGGAATATGAGAGAGTGCATGGGAGTTATGGGTTTGGAACGAGGAATGAGGAAGGGAAAACTATATTAGATTTTGTGATAGCATATGACCTTATATTAGCTAATACGTTTTTTAAGAAAAGAGAATAACACTTAGTCACATTCAAAAGTGGGAATAATAAATCGTAAATTGACTTTTTTTATGGTTAGGAAGAAGGATAGAAAGATTTGTAAAGATTGCAAAGTCATCCCATGAGAAAACTTAACTACCCAACATAGGGTAGTAGTGTTGGATATACGCCTCAAACATAGTATCAATAGAAAGAAAATATATACAATTCCTAGAATTAAGTGGTGGAAGTTAAAGGATGGGAAACAAAATATATTTAAGGAGAAGGTAGAAGTATAAGCATTAGGTGAAATATACGATGACTCTAATACAACATGGGATAAGATGGTATCAAAGTTGAAAATAGTAGCTAAGAGTGTACTTGGTGAGTCAAAGGGACATGCACCACTAAGTAAAGAATCTTGGTGGTGGAATGAGAAAGTACAAGAGAAAGTGAAGGAAAAACGAATAGCTTATAAGGAATTATATATTTGTAAGAATGAGAAAAACTTAAAAAAAATATACAATAGCCAAGAAAGAAGCTAAGAAAGTAGTGAGTGAAGCAAAAAATGAAACTTTTGAACGGTTATATCAAAAATTGGATACAAAAGAAGGGGAAAGAGATATTTATAGAATAGCTAAAGTGAGAGAAAAGAAAACAAGAGATCTTAGCCAAATAAAATGTATTAAAGATGAATGTAATAGGGTATTAGTAAATGATGGAGAAATAAAAGAGCGGTGGAAGAGGTATTTTCATCAACTTTTTAATGAAGGTTTAGATGACCAACTTAACTTAGGTAATTTAATTAGGTCAAATGAGCATAGAAATTTTAATTTTTATCATAGAATTCAAACTTCAGAAGTAAAACAAAATTTAAATGAGATGCACAATGAAAAAGTCGTTAGACCAGATGATATTCTGATAGAGGTATGGAAGTGCTTAGGGAAACAAGGTATTGAATGGCTTACAAAATTATTTAACATGATATTGAAAACGAAAAGAATGCCTGATCAATGGAGGATAAATACTCTAGTTCCCTTATATAAGAACAAGGGAGACATACAAAATTGTGCAAACTATAGGGGTATTAAACTAATGAGTCATACTATGAAACTTTGGGAAAAAGTAATAGAAAAAAGATTAAGGAAGAAGACCACAGTGACAGAAAGTCAATTTGGGTTCATGCCTGGAAGGTCGACAATAGAAGCTATACATCTCCTTAGACAATTAATTGAAAAATATCGGGAGCAAAAACAAGATCTACACATGGTATTCATTGACTTAGAAAAAGCTTATGATAGAGTCCCAAGAGAAATTATATGGAGAATTTTAGAAAAGAGAGGTGTTAGCGTAACATATATTGAACTAATTAAGGATATGTATGAGGATGTAATGACCAGAGTAAAGACTTCAGGCGAAGTAATTGAAGCATTTCCAATAAAGATAGGGTTACATCAGGGAGCAGCCCTAAGTCCCTATCTTTTTACACTAATTATGGACGAACTCACTGCGCACATTCAAGACACAGTACCGTGGTGCATGTTGTTTGCAGATGATATTATTTTGGTAGATGAGACACGTGAAGGAGTAAATGCTAAGCTAGAATCTTGGAGGGAAACACTAGAAGGGAAAGGTTTTAAGCTTAGTAGATTAAAGGCAGAATATATGGAATTTAAATTTAGCAATATTAGAAGTAATGAAACAATTGTTAAGATAGGAGAGGACGAGTTGCCCGGAACCGAGAGATTTAAATATTTAGGATCATTTTTACAAAATGATGGAGGGATTGAGAGAGACGTCTTATATAGAATACAAGCAGGATGGGTGAAATGGAGGGGAGCGTCGAGTGTTTTATGTGACCGTAAAGTACCTCTTAAACTTAAGGGTAAGTTCTATAAAACCGCTGTTAGACTTGCTATGTTATATGGAGCTGAATGTTGGGCTATGACTCGAGCACATTAGCATAAGATGAGAGTTACAGAAATGAGGATGTTAAGGTGGATGTGTGGACATACGAAGATGGACAAAATAAGGAATGAGAGCATTAGAGAGAAAGTCGGAGTTGCATCTATTGAGGACAAACTCTGAGAGACACGTTTAAGATGGTACGGACATGTACTTAGACGACCAATAAATACTCCAGTTAGGCGATGTGAAACTATGATAAACATGCATATCAAACGAGGAAGAGGAAGACCAAAAAAGACTTAGTTAGCAACAATAAAACAAGATAAAATTTATTTAAATATAGATGATGATATAATAGGAGATAAAGCTCAATGGCGTAAAAGGATTCATACAGCCGAGCCCATCTAGTGGGAAAAGGCTTGGTTATTGTTGTTGTTGTTGTTGTGTTGTTGTGTCAATAGACACTTGAGTGAGAAGGTTGGTAAGTTAATAGTGTAAATGTTATTTTTCCTAATTTCTTTAAGTATAATTTCAGAGTTTTCAATATTCTTAATTACACATTTAGAGTTCGAGAAAATTACTAAGTAGCAAGAGTCACACAATTAACTTATGCTAAGTTAAATTTAAATTTATCAACTAATAAAACTTTTTGAATAATGAAATCGGAACTTAGTTCAATATTACATATTCCAATTACCTTAAGTTTTTTGTCATTGTTGAACACAAGTGATCCTAGGTTCTTGAGTTATAAGTTGGTGAACTTCAATCTGTCTCCATTCATGTGTCTAGAGCATCCACTATCCAACATCCATTGGTCTAAATTATTATGTTCCAACACATAAAGTATTTCATTTGGATTGAATTTAAATAGATTATAAGATAGATTGATTGAATTCAACTCCTTATGTTCCATCCCACCCAATCTAGATTGTCAATCATGTTGTTCTTATGGATATTTGTGAAATGGTTATTAATTTTAACTTAGGTTTGTTAGTTTTAATTTGAGTTTGATTTAGTTTAATTTTTGTAAAGTTTTAATTAGGTCTAAGTTTAGTTTGATTAGGTTTAATTTTAGTTTGATTAGGTTTGAGTTTTATTTTGATTAGGTTTAAGTTTTAGTTAGGTTTGATCAGGTTTAAGTTTTAGTTATGTTTTCTTAGGTTTAAGTTTAGTTAAGTTTGATTAGGTTTAAGTTTTAATTAAGTTTGATTAGGTTTAAATTTTGTTAAGTTTGATTAGGTTTAAGTTTAGTTAAGTTTGATTAGGTTTAAGTTTTAATTAAGTTTGATTAGGTTTAAGTTTAGTTAAGTTTGATTAGGTTTAAGTTTTAGTTAAGTTTGATTAGGTTTAAATTTTGTTAAGTTTGATTAGGTTTAAGTTTAGTTAAGTTTGATTAGGTTTATGTTTTAGTTAAGTTTAATTAGATTTAAGTTTACTTAAGTTTGATTAGGTATAATTTTAGTTAAGTTTGATTAACTAATTTTTATTTTAAATCTAAATCCATCTCACCCTTTTCTAGATTGGCAATCAGTGAATCTTATAAGTTTTATGAGATGGTTATTTTTATCTTCAATTTAGATTTAAATCTAAGGATTGATTTACATCTGAGTTAGACTAAACTTTAACAGTTGGTCAATTAAACATTTATTTCGATAATTAGCTTTCAGGTTGTGACAAGATACAAGGTCTTCTTAGGTATTGGAGCAACAACCACTTCTAGACAAAGTATTTTAAAGAAATTAAATATTTAATTTTCTTCTGAGAATCCTTGGTTTAACTAATCAAGTGTCGATCAATCCTAAGTCCTTATATATCCATCCTAATATAAGCATGGATAATAAAAGCAGTAAATAAAGCATCACACAAGTTTATTTAATAAAAATAGTCTTTTTATTAGCTCCCTTGGATCATAACATCAATAAGGTCTATCAAGGTTGTTGGGATTTTCGGGCCGCGAAATCGCTTTTTCGCGTCGCGGAACCCCGAAACTCCCTAGCCAACAGATCCGTGCAAAGAAATTTTTTTTGAAAAACTACGAGTACGAGTTTACCTCGATCTACACTTAGATCTACAAGGCAAAAAGGTTTTACCTTTGAAGCGAAGCCCTTCGCGTTCCCGCTCGTCCAAATGGTGCCGGATCTCGAAGTTGTCAACGTAGACAACTCTCTATACGTATCCACACGAACAACTCAATGGAGAGAGAGCCTTAGAGTGTGCTAGCACTCCAAAGGGTCTCGACAATGGTAGAGGAAGAGAGGGAGAGGGAGAGCTTGAGGAAGAGGATGAAGTGAATTGCCTTGAATGAGAAAATGAATTCTCATTCACAACAAAAGTGGCCGGCCACTTTCCCAAAGTGTAACCCCCATTTTTGCATTAAGTGTGACCATTAAGAGATTTGTAATCTCCATGAGGTGGCACACACATGTGCTAAACATGATGATGTGGCACCTCATCATTGGCCACTTAATGCCAACTCACCCATGAGGTGGCATAAAGTCAAGTCAAACTTGACTCTTCATCTTCCTCTCAAGTCAAGTCAAACTTGACTTAATCTCTCTCATGGTTGATTTAATCCAACCATTTAATTCAAGCCAATTTAATATAATGAATCTAATTCATTTAATTAAATTGATTCAATTAGTCATAATCTAAATTAGACTCATTGAACACATGAATCAACTTGAGTCCAACTCAATTAGCCCAATTAGGATTACTCTTAATCCAATTTGATTCATCAAATAAATCTAATCCTCTTGGTTCATCATATAAACCTAATCTCCATCTAATTGTCCTTAGTGTGTGACCCTATAGGTTCTTGTAACGTTGGCAATGCCCCTAAACCCATTTAGGAGCATAAGTAATGAGCGATATCTAGCAACACATCATTACTACCCAAGTTAAAAGAATGTTGAGATCCAACATCACCTTGTGACTACTAATTATGACTCCTCACAATATATGACAAGTGTCCTTCTATCCTAGACATCTAGATTGATCAATACGAGGCATAGACCGTGTCATCCTCTAATCAATCTAAATCTTGAACTCCAAGTAGACTCACTAAATCAAATGAGCTCAATATCCTATATTGACTCATTTGGGCATGGCCATGCACTTCGTGGTTTCACTCTATCAAGAATATCGATGTCTCTCCCGTTATATAGGAGGGATAGATCCCATCTACATCACTCACATCCCTCCGCATAATTTGTTACATACCCAGTAATCGCCTTTATAGTCCACCTAGTTACGGGTGACGTTTGACGAAACCAAAGTACATAACTCCTTATGTAGGGAACCATGGTGACTTCAGGTCTAAGAACTAGTAGTCATACTAATAGCCACATGAGAAAGTATATGACACTCATATAACGATCCATGATACTTTCTCATGGCGGGTCATTCAGTATACATTCTCCAATGCATACCCATGTGTCAACTTGATATCTCTATATCCATGACTTGTGAGATCAAGTCATCGAGTTGACCTACATGCTAGTCTTATTGCATTAACATTGTCCCTGAATGTTAATACTCGACTAGGAATGATTAAGAGTAGTGTTCGATATATCATCTCACTATCGATTCAACCTATTGATTGATATAGGTAAGAACCTTCTACTCAAGAACGTTATTATACTTAGTTTATTTGGCACCAATACAAGTAAGTATAATAACCAAAACCAAATGCCTTTATTTATATTGAATATGATACAACAAGTCCAAAATACAATCATCAAATGATTGGCTCTAGGGCTCTAGCTAACAATCTCCCACTAGCACTAGTGCCAATCAGTGTAGGCTCTAAGCCCCAATGACCTAGTGTGACCATCATGCTTCCTCTGTGCCAAAGCCTAAGTCAAGGGATCTGCGATGTTAGCCTCTGTAGGTACTCTGCAAATCTTCACATCTCCTCTCTCGATAATCTCTCGAATGAGATGGAAGTGTCGCAGTATGTGTTTGGTCCGCTGGTGTGAGCGAGGTTCCTTCGCCTGTGCTATAGCTCCATTGTTGTCACAATAGAGCTCAATAGGGTCAGCAATGCTAGGAACCACCCCAAGTTCAGTGATGAACTTGTGAATCCAAACTGCCTCCTTTGCTGCCTCTGATGCAGCATTATACTCGGCCTTTGTCGTAGAATCAGCTACTGTGTCCTGCTTCAAACTCTTCCAGCTCACAGCACCACCATTAATTTAAAACACTAACCCCGACTGTGATCTATAGTCATCCTGGTCGGTCTGGAAGCTAGCATCACTGTAACCCTTTACAGCTAGCTCATCATTGCCTCCATATATCAAGAAATATTCTTTAGTCCTTCTCAAGTACTTAAGAATATTCTTGACCGCTATCCAGTGACTTTCACCTCGATCTAACTGGTATCTGCTCGTCATGCTCAAAGCATACGAGACATCAGGACGAGTACATAGCATGGCGTACATGATAGATCCTATGGCAGAGGCATAAGGGATCTGATCCATGCGGTCTCTCTCCTTTCTAGAAGAGGGAACTTGAGTCTTCGAAAGACTCACGCCATGTGACATCGGCAGAAATCCCTTCTTGGAGTTCTGCATGGCAAATCGAAAGAGTACCTTGTCAATATATGTACTCTAACTTAGGCCAAGCAATCTCTTAGATCTATCTCTATAGATCTGTATCTCTAGAATGCGGGATGCTTCACCTAAGTCCTTCATTGAGAAACAAGTCCCTAGCCAAGTCTTGACAGACTGTAGCAAAGGGATGTCTTTCCCAATGAGTAGTATGCCATCCACATATAATATGAGGAAGACAACTATGTTCCCTACAACCTTCTTGTAGACACAAGGTTCATCTTCATTCTTAATGAAACCAAACTGTTTGATTGCATCATCGAATCGAATATTCCAGCTCCGAGAAGCTTGCTTTAGTCCATAAATGGACCTATGCAGCTTGCATACTCTGCTAGTATGCTGTGGATCTACAAAACCCTCAGGTTGTGTTATGTACACATTCTTGAGTAGGTTTCCATTCAGAAATGCGGTTTTGACGTCCATCTGCCAGATCTCGTAATCGTGGCAAGCTGCAATAGCAAGCATGATCCGAATGAACTTAAACATCGCTACTGGAGGAAAGGTTTCATCATAGTCAATACCATGAATCTGCTTGAAACCTTTAGCTACCAAGTGACCCTTATAGATAAGTCCATCCATGTCAGTCTTTCTCTTAAAGACCCACTTACACCCAATGGGTTTTACCCCTTCAGGTGGATCAACCAAAGTCCATACTTGGTTGGTGTACATGGATTCCATCTTGGATCTCATGGCCTCTAGTCATTTCTCATAATCTGGTCTCATCACAGCTTCCTGATAGGTGGTAGGCTCATCCTCGATGAGCACAACGTCATCGTGGTCAGATAAGAGAAATGAGTATCTCTCAGGCTGACGACGTACCCTATCAGACCTGCGAAGAGGTATGCTTACTTGAACTGGTTGTTGTTCCTCAACTCTTTGTGGAACAACATCATCCACAACACTTTGTGGTTCCAGTTCAACTTCCATCGAGGCTTCAGTGCTAGGATCCGCATCTTGAACTTCTTCAAGATCGAATGTACTCCCACTAGTCTTTCTAGAAACAAAGTCCCTTTCTATAAAGACTCCAATCTTTGCCACAACTATCTTGTGCTGACTGGGAATTTAGAAGTAATATCCCTTAGTTTCCTTGGGATATCCTATAAAGTAGCACTTGTCGGATTTGGGTCCTAATTTATCTGAGACTTGCGTCTAACGTAGGTCTCACATCCCCAAATCCTCATGAAAGACACTTGGGCATCTCTCCCAGTCTATATCATATATGGTGTCTTTATCACGGCCTTGGATGGAACTCGGTTGAGTATAAAAGCTGTCGTGTCTAGAGCATAACCCCAAAGGTATGTCGGAAGATCTGTGTGACTCATCATAGATTGTACCATATCTAATAGGGTACGATTTCTCCTTTCGGATACACCATTCCACTGTGGTGTTCCAGGAGGAGTGAGTTGGGATAGAATCCCACACTCAGCTAGATAGTCACGAAACTCATGGCTAAGGTATTCTCCACCTCGATCTGATCGAAGTATCTTAATACTCTTGCCAAGCTGGTTCTGTACTTCATTCTTGAATTCTTTGAACTTTTCAAAGGATTCAAATTTATGTGTCATCAAGTACACATAACCATATCTACTGAAGTCATCAGTAAATGTGATGAAGTACCTATAACCGCCTCTAGCAGCGACATTGAAAGGGCCACATACATCACTATGTATGAGTCCTAACAAATCAGTCGCTCTCTCACTGTGCCCATTAAAGGGAGTCTTGGTCATCTTGCCTAGTAGGCATGACTCGCATGTCTCATAAGATTCAAAATCAAATGAGTCCAGCAAACCATCCTTATGGAGCTGGGATAAACGCTTGTCATTTATATGACCTAAGCGACAGTGCCAGAGATAGGTTTGGCTCAGGTCATTTGACTTGAACCTCTTGGTATTTATGTTATAGAAAGGGCTTTCAAGATCTAGAATGTAGAGTCCGTTCATCAGAGGTGCATTATAATAGAACATATCTTTTAAATAAACAGAACAACATTTGTCCTTTATAATAAAAGAGAAACCTTTCTTGTCCAAACAAGAAACTGATATAATGTTCTTAGTTAATGCAGGCACATAACAACAATCGACTAACTCTAGTACAAGCCCAGAGGGCAGAGATAGAAAGTAAGTCCCTACAGCAACAGCAGCAACCTGTGCTCCATTGCCTACTCGTAGGTCCACCTCGCCCTTTGTCAATGCCCTGCTATTTCTCAACGCCTGCACATCAGTACAAATGTGAGAAGCACATCCAGTATCTAATACCCATGATGTAGAAATAGATAGATTGACTTCTATGACATATATACCTGAAGTGGAAGTCTCACTTCGCTTCTTCTTAAGATCCTTCAAGTATACCTTGTAGTTCCTCTTCCAGTGCCCGGTCTGACCGTAGTGGAAGCAGGTAGCATCCTTGCCGACCCCTCCTTTAAGCTTCAGTGCCTTGCCTTTGCCCTTGGTTTGGGACTTTCCCTTGCCTTTGGGCTTGCCCTTGCCCTTATGTTTCTGAACCATCAGAACAGTTAGCTCAGCAGTTCTCAACATGCTAAGCAGCTCAGGCAGTGGCTTGTCAATCTCATTCATGTTGTAGTTTAGAATGAACTGACTATAGCTATCCGGCAAGGATTGCAAGATCAGGTCAGTGGCCAGCTCTTGGCCAAGTGGGAACCCCAACCTTTGTAGGTTCTCTATGTACCCAATTATTTTGAGTACATATGGGCCTACAGGAACCCCGTCTGACATCTTGCACTAAAACAGTGCCCTTGAGATCTCAAATCTCTCATGCCTCGCTTGACCTTGATACAGTTGACGAAGATGTTCAACCATATCATAAGCGTCCATCAACTCATGTTGCTTCTGAAGCTCAGAGTTCATGATCGCGAGCATTAGACAAGACACATCTAATGCATCATCTTGATGCTTCTTGAAAGCATCTCGGTCAGCTCGTGGGGCATTGGCAGGAGGAGCCTCCGGAATGGGCTGCTCCAGAACGTACAGTTTACGTTCCTGGGTGAGAACTATTCTCAAGTTCTTGTACCAGTCCAGGAAATTTACTCCGTTGAGCTTGTCCTTCTCAAGAACAGATCGCAGGGAGAAGGTGTTCGTATTCGACGTCATGGTTTATCTACAATAGAAAAATGCAAAAAATAAATATCATATTCTTTAAATCATTTAATTAGGTCTTTAACTAAATGATGCTCCCACTGAATTCTATAATTCATGTGGGACAAGATCCACATCATACTAACCCTTGAGTTAGCTTTGGCTAATACGCCCAAGTTTTAGTATGATCGGTAGGTAACGATTACCAATTACATCTCTATGCAACTCTTGTTTATAGGATCAAGATCTGCATTGATATTAAAACTCAAGTTAGTTTTGGCTAATACGCACGAGAATTAATATAAACGTGATTTTGCCCTACCTTTCCAACCGTTGGAAGAATGCCTATAGTTGTACTCGATCCAACCGAGTAAACTAGAAATACTCAATCTAATTGAGTTTGTACTCGCCCATGCGTTGATAAGCGGGACCAAGATTGTCCCTCCGTACCCTACCAAGATAATATGTGTTGCTCTGCTTTGGCAGATTCAACAACACATGTGATCGAGGTAGTGATAGGTATCACGGCACGGTAGGCATTAGAGTCGACGTGATTTAGATCTAATCTAATCGATGATGCGTATCATATACTTGATTTAGATCTAATCTAATCATGGGGTGCATCATGTGCACGATTTAGATCTAATCTTAATCGTTAGGCACTAATTAATTACTTAATTAAATATGCATCACATACACAAGTAATTAACTAAATTTTGTGATTATGTCATGGCCCTACTACGATCTTCTCAAGCCAATGAGAAGATCGGATGGTCAACCTAAGGTCAACAGCTTCTCAAGCTCCTTCCTTTGACCACCTCGTGTTGCTCGCACCCTCCTCGTAACTCCGTCTCGAGTGGACCTTCCACCGCTTCAAAATTTACATTACAATTTTGAAACTTGAGTTACATTCGAGTCTAAATCTAATTTACAACCAGAATATAAATAGGGAGGCACGACGCGCAGGTCGCGTATCAAATACAGCACACACAAACACATGACGACACGCAGGCCGTATTATAAATTACAGCACAAATCCAATCATATTGGGTCCTTTTGGGCCATGACTATCACAAAAAATAATATATAATTCTAAATTATATATTTTCATAATTTTCTGTAATTTTTCATAATTTTTACAAATTTTTATGAGTAAATTTTTCCCGGCGGTCCCAATTAGCGATTTTGGGCGTAATCGCGGAATGCATCCCCTTGCGGGGCCAGGGGCAGCGCCCCTACCCGCGATCTAACCATTGCGAGGGTTCCTTTGCGATCCAACAGCGCCTTTGCCCGCTGTCCCAAAAAACTTTGGGGCGAAACTATGCCGTTTTGGAAAATTCTTCTCGGTAGTCGAAGCCTACAAGTGTCGAAACACTTGTGCTTCGCTTCTACGAGAAAAATACTCATAAAAACCATTAAAAACTTAAAATTACAGAAATTCACAGAATGTTTATTTTTCATAAAAACCAAAATAAACTCGTATTCATCTTCGCACGTGGCTCTGATACCACTGGGGGTTTTTCGGGCCTCGAAAATTGTTTTTTCGCGTCGCGGAAACCCTGAAACTCCCTAGCCAACGGATCCGTGCAAAGAAAATTTTTTCGAAAAACTACGAGTACGAGTTTACATAAAGCTACACTTAGATCTACAAGGGAAAAAGGTTATACCTTTGAAGCGAAGCCCTTCGCGTTCCCACTCGTCCAAATGGTGTCGAATCTCGAAGTTGTCAACGTAGACAACTCTCTATACGTATCCACACAAACAACTCAATGGGGAGAGAGCCTTAGAGTGTGCTAGCACTCCAAAGGGTCTCGGCAATGGTAGAGGAAGAGAGGGAGAGGGAGAGCTTGAGGAAGAGGATGAAGTGAATTGCCTTGAATGAGAAAATGAATTCTCATTCACAACAAAAGTGGCCGGCCACTTTCCCAAAGTGTAACCCCCATTTTTGCATTAAGTGTGGTCATTAAGAGATTTGTAACCTCCATGAGGTGGCACACACATGTGCTAAACATGATGATGTGACACCTCATCATTGGCCACTTAATGCCAACTCACCAATGAGGTGGCATAAAGTCAAGTCAAAATTGACTCTTCATCTTCCTCTCAAGTCAAGTCAAACTTGACTTAATCTCTCTCATGGTTGATCTAATCCAACCATTTAATTCAAGTAAATTTAATATAATGAATCTAATTCATTTAATTAAAATGATTCAATGAGTCATAATCGAAATTAGACTCATTGAACACATGAATCAACTTGAGTCCAACTCAATTAGCCCAATTAGGATTACTCTTAATCCAATTTGATTCATCAAATAAATCTAATCCTCTTGGTTCAACATATGAACCTAATCTCCATCTAATTATCCTTAGTGAGTGACCCTATAGGTTCTTGTAACGTTGGCAATGCCCCTAAACCCATTTAGGAGCATAAGTAATGAGCGGTATCTAGCAACACATCATTACTACCCAAGTTACAAGAATGTTGAGATCCAACATCACCTTGTGACTACTAATTGTGACTCCTCACAATATATGACAAGTGTCCTTCTATCCTAGACATCTAGATTGATCAATACGAGGCATAGACCGTGTCATCCTCTAATCAATCTAAATCTTGAACTTCAAGTAGACTCACAAAATCAAATGAGCTCAATATCCTATATTGACTCATTTGGGCATGGCCATGCACTTCGTGGTCTCACTCTATCAAGAATATCGATGTCTCTCCCGTCATATAGGAGGGATAGATCTCATCTACATCACTCACATCCCTTCGCATAATTTGTTACATACCCAGTAATCGCTTTTATAGTCCACCCAGTTACGGGTGACGTTTGACGAAACCAAAGTACATAACTCCTTATGTAGGGAACCATGGTGACTTCAGGTCTAAGGACTAGTAGTCATACTAATAGCCACATGAGAAAGTATATGACACTCATATAATGATCTATGATACTTTCTCATGGCGGGTCATTCAGTATACATTCTCCAATGCATACCCATGTGTCAACTTGATATCTCTATATCCATGACTTGTGAGATCAAGTCATCGAGTTGACCTACATGCTAGTCTTATTGCATTAACATTGTCCCTGAATGTTAATACTCGACTATGAATGATTAAGAGTAGTGTTCCCTATATCATCTCACTATCGATTCAACCAATCGACTGATATAGGTAAGAACCTTCTACGCAAGGACGTTATTATACTTAGTTTATTTGACACCAATACAAGTAAGTATAATTGTTGGGATCTTAGATGGCTAGAGGGGGGGTGAATAGCCTCTTTGAAAAATACTAAACACAAATTTCTTCAAGAACTTTGTTAGCACAGCGGAATTAGAAGACTAAAACAAAAAGAGAACACAGCACACTAACTCAGAGATTTACGAGGTTCGGGGATAACTTGCCCTTACTCCTCGGTGTGTCCGTAAGGTGGACGATCCCTTGATCTTCCGGTAGATCACACCCCGGAAGCTATCCGGCTAAAGGATTCTCCTTCTCGGTGGAGTAACCTCTCCACAAAGTCTTTAACAGCAGTAAGAAATTAAGCACAAGACTTACAATAGTGGCTCAAGTGAAATGATCAAAGGAAGCTCACAGCCACAATCAGCGAAGAATAAGCACAAGCAGGAACACAAGAATACAGCCTCTCTTCAAGCACAAAGCACAGCATAGCTTGTTTCACACAATCAACCGAGAGCTCTATTCCTTGCTTCCTCGTCTCTTTTCTTATGCCTCTGCTCTTTCGCTACAGAAACTCTGCGTCAAATCTCTGCTGTAAACACAAGCATCGCCAATCACTCTTCCTCCTCAGCTAGTTCTCTGAACTCACAACAATACCATCCTTGGTCTTGCTGGTCTCTTCTGAGCTCCAACCAACCCACAGGAGTCAAGCTGATCGCGAACAGAGATTGCAGTCTGTTAGCATCAGTATCCGTTGATGCTCAATCTTCCCTCATCGCAGTGATACACAGAAGAAAGTAAGCTCTGTCTTATTCCTTTGATGAGGCTTAATTTGAAATTAAGTACTGGAATGGAACCTGCAACCTGCACCACATAAAGCTCACAGCAGAAGTTGATTAGTTCAAATGAATCAGAAACCAGCAGAACCTGACAGTGTGTGCAGACAGTGTGGTGGATCGGTCAGCGGACCGATCCACACCTTTGAATTGATGTCTGATCGGTCGTGAAGACCGATCAGGGTATGGCCTGATCAGCGCTTAATGAGTGCGGTTCCTCGCACTCCTAAGATCGCCACCGATCGGTCCCAAGACCGATCAGATATGGCTCATCGGTCCTACAGACCGATCGAGTGCATATGGATCGGTCCACGGACCGACCCCGCCTTTTCCTTCTCGCGACATCATCTCCCGATCGGTCTACAGATTACACGATGAGGCTATCGGTCTACAGACCGATCAGATTACACTCAGTGTGCTACTGAGTGTTTCCTGATCGGTCACCAGACCGATCAGCAAACCTAGTTTCATCAGATCGGTCTGTGCACCGATCAGGCAATCAAAATCTCACTAGATCGGTCTGTTGACCGATCCAACGCCTATGTGATACTAGGATTGATCCTGAGAATGAGCTACCGAGCCCTCTCTGACTTCGTCCGGTCCAGAGAACAAGCTACCGAGCCCTCTCTGACCTAGTCCTGAGAACGAGCTACCGAGCCCTCTCCGACTTCTTCCGGTCCAGAGAACGAGCTACCGAGCCCTCTCTGACCATTCCGTGCCAAGTCACCATACTTGGACTTTTCCCGTGCCAAGCTCCCTGCTTGGACTTTTCACCAGATGTCTGGTCAACCTTGACCCATCTGGATTTCCCTTGCCTGGTTTCACTCACCAGGACTTTCCCTCCCAACTGATCAACCTCGATCAGTAGTCATTCTGAGTTTAATTAATATCTGATACAAACTTAAATCAGTGTCAACATCAAAACAACAGCCAACAATCTCCCCCTTTTTGTTGTTTGACAACACGATTTAAGTTTAGATCAAAATTGTTCAAATTTTCATAATTTTAGGGGAATCAAGATCCTCCCCCTAAGACGGATACAACACTATGTGAGGGTCTTCTAAAATCAAATTTGCTCCCCCTAAGACGGATACAACACTATGTGAGGGTCTTCTAAAATCAAATTTGCATTCATCTAAACTTAGTTATCTTCTCCCCCTTTGTCAAACACCGAAAAGGTGCGAAAAAGGTAAGATAACTTAAAGAACTCCCCCTTAACCCTTACTGTCTGTTTCTTAAAGCACTTTGAATTCCCTCTAAGTGTATTATAAGACAGTAATAAGGAAATAAAGGACAAATAAGACATGCAAGTGAACAGCATATTAATAGCCGATAGAAAATGAAGCATAATAAAGAGCAAGCAAATATAAAACTGAGTAGCATAAATACATGAGTAGCATCAGAAGTGCAAATATCCAGGTCAGACATAAAAACTAACAAATAGCATCCAAAATACATAGACAGTCAAAATGAATGTATCAATCAATGTCCTCAACATGAGGAACATCATCATCATCTGCGGGAGGCACGTAATCCTGAGGCGGCATGCTGGAGCTCGAAGATGGATGGCCCGAGAATCGCTGCGGAGGTGGGTAGTTGGCCATCCAGCCCAGAAGTAGCTCATCGTGTCGATCAAAGCGACTCTCCAGCTCGGCGATCTGCCAGCGCAGATCAGGATCGTCCTCTCCATCGTCAACAGCAGGAGGAGCAGCAACAGGAGCAACCTGTCGTGGAGGTCCCCGTGGTAACTCACCTAATTCTCTCTCATCCTTCCACCGAACATCCCCATTTTGCCCTATGATGCCAGACTTGGAAAATGCCCGTTTCCCAAGTCGGCAATCCTGCCTGACCATTTTGACTATTCTACCCTTAGAGACATCAACCTGAAGGGTCTCGAGCCAATCAGTAATTATATGCCCATAAGGCATATAAATAGTGGAGCTGCTAGGCTTAGAATATGATATGATCGAGGAGTAGATGCTCGACATGATTTCAAAATCGAGACGCCGACGCAAACCATAAAGCATAAGACAATGATATGATCGGATCTCAGATAATGGTTTAGATGTGATAGGTAGAAGGCAGTTCGTGATAATCTTAAAAAGAATGTAGTCTTGAGGAGATAATCTCAAGGCTGCAAAAGTAGGGAAGTCAACATCTAGCTCATCTAGCCCTTGTCTAGGCTGTCTAAAGAAGTACTCATAAATATCGTCAGGTGAGATATCAAAAGGTGGAAGTAAAGGATCTGGTAAGTCAGGAAATATCGAAGAGACATTACTGGTACTCCTCCGACAATCGAGATACTCAAAGAAGGATGAGACACTGAAATCAAGAGTCCGCTTAGCAACTCTTGTTTTATAACCTAGATCATTAGTCTGATGAAGGTTATTATAGAACTCAGAGACCAAGTCATAGTCGATATCCCGTTCCAAGTAGACTAGTGAATCGAGTTTGTAGTAGGCTATGACTTCTGACACTTGTGGGCAAAATTCGTCCATGAATTTTCGATCCACGGACCTACAAGGGAGTAATTTGAATGTTCTTTGGTTGAAGGCATCCTCATAATGTTGGTTTGGAAATCTACTGGAACTAGCTGGTTGGGGTCGAGAGGGAGCAGGAGCTTTGGATTTGGATTTCTTGGTCGGTTCCTTAGAGGTTCCCTCACCACGAGTGGGTTTCTTTCTAACAATTAGGACAATGGGAACAAGGAAAGAGCACCGGCCATGGGCAAACCACCGAGCACAAACCACAGTGACAGTAAGAACATGATAACATGACCTGCCAAAGACAATAAGCAGTAGAGATCGAGAGATTACCTCGGTGCCATTGTGACCTTCGGCTTTTAGAAGACGATGGGTCGAGAAGACGGGAGGAAGAGAGGGGCGTCGGCTAGGTTATGAGTCGGTCGGCTAGGGTTTTGAGAAAGAAGAAGATCGGGAAGAGAGGAGGTCGGGAGGATTTAATGAGGGGATAGTGCACAGTGTGATCTGATCGGACGGTTGTCCGATCAGGATCGATTTTAATGCACAAAGGGGTCTGATCGGTCCCCCGGACCGATCAGGAAACCCTCTGATCGGTGCTCGGACCGATCAGGGGGCCTTCCTGCGAACCATAGAGAGCTGATCGGTCCTTGGACCGATCAGTTAGTGAACAGAGAGTTATGGATTCGTTCTGGATCTGTCGACAGACCGATCCAGTATCGCCTGATCGGTCCCCGGACTGATCAGAGGTCGAACAGAGAGGTTGAAGCGTGCTAGAACCTCTGATCGGTCTGCAGACCGATCAGATGTCGAATGGAGAGGTTGAAACTCTCCTGATCGGTCGTAGAGACCGATCAGAGAACATCCTGATCGGTCCCTGGACCGATCAGTTACTGAGATCCAGTGATTTCAATCTCTGTAATTCGTATCAAAGACTAGGAAACTTTGTTCAACAACTTCTAAGGTCAGAACCTAGGATTTGGAGAGCCCACAGACTATATTCAGTGATACCAATGAATATTTTTTAAGGATTTGTTCTCCTGGTTTGGAATCATCCAGGGCTCGAAAATTTCAGATACTTAAACTTCTTCTTGAATCTGAAAGTCTCAAAACCAGAGAACTTTCAAGACCTGAGAAGTTTGTGTTATTTATTTGCTGAAACTATAATCTATAGTGAACCAAGGTACCAAAACTAACTTAGGTTATCTATAACCTGGTTCAAAATTCGTCCTTTCTATGATTAGTTTCAAGTTTATCAAAATATGTCTAAATTGCTGATATTTCTTCACCAACTTGTCCTATTTTCAATCAAGGTCACGAAATGTATCAAGCAAAGGTATCAATCAACCACATCAACCATGTTAGATGTTTTTTTTTTTATTAGGCAAATGTCCAACCAAGATTCCTTGGTTGGAATATATGAGTAAGATCTAGGAACCAAATACACATAAATTATGTAATGGTCTTCCCCATACTCAATTTATATCTCGTCAACCTCATTATTCAAGGGATGCATGATACATTTTGAACAATTTGGTTGATCCTAGCATCTCACCCCATTTCTAGCAGGCAAAAATATTTTGTTCAACCTTATAGTTTGTGTGAGATGTTCCCAAGTTGCCCAAAATTATTCCCAATTTCTCTTGTCATTTTAATTGTCCTTATTGATCATGATGAAGTCCTAAGGACCTAAGGAGCCAAACACATTCCCAACTCCTCCTTAAATGACTAAATTCATTCTCCGGAAGGGGTTTGGTGAAAATATCAGCTAGGTTTGACTTTGACTCAACATATGTGAGTGCAATGTCTCCCCTAGCTACGTGATCTCTTATGAAGTGATGACGCACTTCAATGTGTTTGGTCCTCGAATGATGGACTGGATTTTTAGTTAGGTTGATCGTGCTAATGTTGTCACATAGCACTTGTACACCCTTATAAGAAAGTCCATAATCCTCTAGGGTGTGTATCATCCACAACAACTGTGATACACTCTCTCCCATGGCAATATATTCGGCCTCGATCGTGGAGAGAGCAACACAATGTTGCTTCCGACTTGACCAACTAACTAAAGATGAACCTAAAAATTGGCAGCCCCCACTAGTACTTTTCCGATCCAATTTGCACCCAGCATAATCGGAGTCGGTATAACCTATCAAGTCAAAAGACTCAGTACGTGGGTACCAAAGACCTACTCTAACTGCAATTGTGCTCAGTACGTGGATCCCATTCTTGACAATTGTGCCTTTAAGGTATCTCAGAATTCTCTTAACTGCAATTAAGTGAGATTCCTTGGCACAGACTTGATACCTAGCGCACATGCCCACAACAAAGAGTATGTCCGGTCGACTAGCTGTGAGATATAGAAGACTACCAATCATGCTTCTATATTGCGTTAGATCAATTGGTTTTCCACTCTCATCATTGTCAAGGCGAGTGTTTGTTGCCATTGGAGTGGACACTTCCTTAGAGTCACTCATATTGAATTTTCTAAGCATCTCTTGAGTGTATTTTATTTGATGGACATAAATTCCATCTCGAGTTTGTTTGATTTCAAGTCCGAGGAAGAATGTCAACTCTCCTACTAGACTCATCTCAAACTCACTTTCCATGTGAGAAATGAATTCATTCAAATAGCCCTTGTTATTTGAGCCACAAATTATGTCATCGACATATACTTGGGCTACAAAAATGTTTTCACCATCTCTACGTAGAAATAGTGTTGGGTCTATTTGACCTCTTACAAATCCCTTCTCTAGTAAATAAGTTGACAGCCTTTCGTACCAAGCTCGAGGTGCTTGTTTAAGCCCATAAAGAGCTTTCTTGAGCTTGTATACGTGGTTTGGAGCTTCGGTACTCACAAACCCCGGTGGTTGCTCAACATAGACCTCTTCTTTGATGAGACCGTTCAAGAAAGCCGATTTAACGTCCATTTGATAGAGCTTGAAACCTCTATGTGCAGCAAAAGCTAGCATCAGGCGAATGGACTTTAATCGGGCCACGGGAGCATATGTCTCATCATAATCAAGACCTTCGACTTGGCTATAGTCTTTGGCTACAAGTCTTGTCTTGTTTCTTACAACTTCACCCTTTTGATTTAATTTATTTTTGAAGACCCATTTGGTTCCAATAATGGTGGTCTTCCTAGGTCTAGGAACTAAATCCCATACTTGGCTCCTTTTAAATTGACCTAATTCATCTTGCATAGCTATGATCCAATCAGGATCGTGCAATGCTTCATCAACTAGTCTTGGTTCAATTTCTGAGATTAAGGCAACCTCATTGGACTCATTTCTAAAGAATGATCTAGTCCTCACCCCTTGTTGGATGTCTCCCACAATCTGGTCTTGGGGATGACTAGAGGCTAACCTAGACTGCCTTGGTGTTGGTGGTGCCTCATGAATGGTCTCACTATGCACAGGCAGAGTGGCAAAGGATCAGATTGAGTTCTTTGTTGCCTTTGCTCATCAACATCAGAGTCAACTTCGACTCGTTCTTCATTTTGATCATTCAAACTTAGATTCCTAAGTTCAAATTGAATTTCTTCTACATTCCTTGATTGATTATCAGGGATTTCTTCGAAAGCTACATCCGAGGACTCTTCAATCAATTTAGTCCTCTCATTTTAGACTCGATAGGCTTTGCTGGTAAGAGAGTAACCGACCAGTATCCCTTGATCAGCCTTAGCCGTGAACTTCCCAAGATGATCCTTGGTGTTCAAGATAAACACCTTACAACCAAACACCCTAAGATGTTTAATTGTAGGCGGTTTCCCAAACCAAAGTTCATGGGGAGTCTTTCCTAAAAATCTATGTATTAAAACTCGATTTTGCACATAGCAAGCTGTATTCACAGCTTCAGCCCATAAGTAGCTCGGTAGTGAGTACTCATTGAGCATGCTTCGTGCAGCCTCTTGTAGGACTCGGTTCTTTCTCTCCACAACCCCATTTTGCTGTGGGGTCCTTGGAGTAGAGAACTCATGCCTATATCCATTTTCTTGACAAAACTCTAAAAACCTATGATTTTGAAATTCCCCACCATGATCACTTCTAATGGTTTTAATTGTTGT
Organism: Zingiber officinale; assembly: GCF_018446385.1. Classification (NCBI taxonomy): domain Eukaryota; kingdom Viridiplantae; phylum Streptophyta; class Magnoliopsida; order Zingiberales; family Zingiberaceae; genus Zingiber; species Zingiber officinale. The sequence continues at coordinate 46,848,119 of NC_055996.1, read as the reverse complement.
CGATTTTTCATTTTCAGTTCTTCTACAAAAAGAAATAAAAATATCTATAGTTTGGTCCTTATGTTTCAAGAAGAAAGTCCATGTGTATCTAGTAAAATCATCAACGATTACCAAGCAATATCTACTTCCATTCAATGATATTACACTGCTGCAATCAAATAGGTCCATGTGCAATAAATCTAAAGCAGTAGATGTACTTACAATGCTTTTACCTTTATGAACAACTTTTGTTTGCTTACCCTTTTGACATGCATCACATAGTTTGGTCTTGTGGTACTTGATGCTGGGTAAGTCTCGCACTAATCCTTGGTTGGCCAACTTCCGGATGTTCTTTGTGTTTACATGTGCCAACCTTCTATGCCATAGCCAAGACTCTTCTTCTTTTGACATGAAACACTTAATCAAAGCATTAGTAGCACTTTTAAACGATACTTGATAAATATTATCAACCCTTGTGCCTACTAGTACCGTGTCAAGTGTGTCAATGTGTTTAACCAAACATTGACTTGAATGAAATTCAATTGTGTAACCCGTATCACACAATTGACTAACACTTAGGAGATTAAAAGTCATCCCCTTGACTAGAAGGACATTCTTGATATGGAGACATTCGGATATATGAATGTCTCCAACTCCTACAACCTTAAGGCTATCATTATTACCAAAAGACACATTACCTCTACTTTTGTTTTGAATGGTTGTAAATAGTGATTTGTCCCCGGTCATGTGCTTGGAGCATCCACTATCAACAAACCAAGTTGATAGATGCTCCCCCTCGACCAATGCCTACAAGACACGGAAGATAGAGGTTTTAGGTACCCAAATCTTGGGACCTAATGCTTCTACAACGAAAGACCTAGGAACCCATGCCTTGGTCATACCTTTCCTAGTTCCATGAGCCCTAGAAATATGTGATCTATTATTTTGAGTTCTAGACATTAGAGAAATGAAACTCGACTCCTTGGGTTGATACCCTAGCCCGGCCTTGTTGTAGACTGCCCTTTGGGCATTTAGAATCATGTCTAGAGTCTTAGAGCTAGTTGAGAACTTCTCAAGCATTTTCTTGAGTTTCTCAACCTCACCCTTTAAAGCCTTGTTCTCATCCTCAAGGACTTCTAGATGTAGGTCATCGACCTCATCTTCCCTAAGGGTCCTTAAGGTTTTTACTTCTTCTTTTAACAATTTATTTTCTATTTTTGACTTTTTAAGCAATGTAGATAAGTGAGTGATAGTCTTATAACACTTTTCTATATGAGAAGAGGTTACCTCTTCATCATCCGACGATGATGAAGCCGCGGTTGAAGCGTCGCTCAAATCTCCTTCACTTCCGGAGTCCGAAACCTCCCTTGCCATGAGTGCTAATTGTCGTGTGCTCTTTTCCATCTTCTCTTCTTCCTCCGATGAGCTTGATGAGGACTCATCCCAAGTGGCCTTGAGAGCCTTCTTCTTCTTGACTCTTTCCTCCTTCTTTTTGGCTCGTTCCTCCTTCCTCTTTAATTTCGGACACTCGCTCCGAATGTGTCCTTTCTTGCTACACTCATAACATATAACATTAGATTTATCAAAATTTTGATCATTAGTTTTACCTTTTCCTTTGTATCTTCGGCTTCTTCTCATAATCCTTCTTACGAAGTTCGCCATCTCACTTGATGATGATCCACTTTCATCATCGGATTCGGAGGAAGAGGTGGATGAGGAAATCTCCTTTTCCTTCTTCCTTCTTCCATCCTTGCTCTTTGGTCCTGCAAATAAAGCAATACCCTTCTCTTTTTGACCTTTGTTAGCAAGCTCATGAAGTTCCATCTCACAGAAAAATTCATCTAGTTTAACAATGGAAAGATCCTTGGATACCTTGTAGGCATCTACCATAGATGACCACAAGGCATTCTTAGGAAAAGATTTAAGAGCGTACCTTACTAGATCGCGATTCTCCACTCGTTCGTCCACAGAGTGTAGACCGTTGATGATCTCCTTGAATCTCCCATGAAGTTCACTTACCGTTTCATTGTCCTTCATGGTTAGATTTTGGAGCTGATTCAAGAATAGGTCCCTCTTGGCAATCCGAGAATCTCGAGTTCCCTCTTGGAGCTCGATGAGTTTGTTCCATAGGTCTCTTGCACTCGAGAACGAACCTACCTTGACGAGTTGGTCCTTGGCGATTCCACATTGCAAGGTGACCATAGCCTTGGCATCGGCTTGTGCTTTGCGGAGTTGTTCGGTAGACCACCTTGACGAATCGAGTTCCTTACCTTCTTCATCCTTTGGTGGTGTGAAACCTTCCTTGACTGAGAACCACATGGCAATGTTGGTCTTGAGGTAATACTCCATGCGGCCCTTCCAATATTGAAAATCTACTCCTTCGAAGTAGGATGGTCGATTTGTGCTAAAGCCTTCCTTCATAGCCATCCTTGTTTGCTCTTTTGGGTGTTAATCCGAATCAAAGAGCCCCTTGCTCTGATACCACTTGTTGGGATCTTAGATGGCTAGAGGGGGGGGGATGAATAGCCTCTTTGAAAAATACTAAACACAAATTTCTTCAAGAACTTTGTTAGCACAGCGGAATTAGAAGACTAAAACAAAAAGAGAACACAGCACACTAACTCAGAGATTTACGAGGTTCGGGGATAACTTGCCCCTACTCCTCGGCGTGTCCGTAAGGTGGACGATCCCTTGATCTTCCGGTAGATCACACCCCGGAAGCTATCCGGCTAAAGGATTCTCCTTCTCGGTGGAGTAACCTCTCCACAAAGTCTTTAACAGCAGTAAGAAATTAAGCACAAGACTTACAGTAGTGGCTCAAGTGAAATGATCAAAGGAAGCTCACAGCCACAATCAGCGAAGAATAAGCACAAGCAGGAACACATGAATACAACCTCTCTTCAAGCACAAAGCACAGCACAGCTTGTTTCACACAATCAACCGAGAGCTCTATTCCTTGCTTCCTCGTCTCTCTTCTTATGCCTATGCTCTTTCGCTGCAGAAACTCTGCGTCGAATCTCTGCTGTAAACACAAGCATCGCCAATCACTCTTCCTCCTCAGCTAGTTCTCTGAACTCACACCAATACCATCCTTGGTCTTGCTGGTGTCTTCTGAGCTCCAACCAACCCACAGGAGTCAAGCTGATCGCGAACAGAGATTGCAGTCTATTAGCATCAGTATCCGTTGATGCTCAATCTTCCCTCATCGCAGTGATACACAGAAGAAAGTAAGCTCTGTCTTATTCCTTTGATGAGGCTTAATTTGAAATTAAGCACTGGAATGGAACCTGCAACCTGCACCACATAAAGCTCACAGCAGAAGTTGATTAGTTCAAATGAATCAGAAACCAGCAGAACCTGACAGTGTGTGCAGACAGTGTGGTGGATCGGTCAGCGGACCGATCCACACCTTTGAATTGATGTCTGATCGGTCGTGAAGACCGATCAGGGTATGGCCTGATCGGTCTGCAGACCGATCAGGGCTTAATGAGTGCGGTTCCTCGCACTCCTAAGATCGTCACCTGATCGGTCCCAAGACCGATCAGGATATGGCCTGATCGGTCCTACAGACCGATCAGAGTGCATATGGATCGGTCCACAGACCGATCCCCTGCCTTTTTCCTTCTCGCGACATCATCTCCTGATCGGTCTACAGACCGATCAGATTACACTCAGTAGGCTACTGAGTGTTTCCTGATCGGTCTACAGACCGATCAGATTACACTCAGTGTGCTACTGAGTGTTTCCTGATCGGTCACCAGACCGATCAGCAAACCTAGTTTCATCAGAACGGTCTGTGCACCGATCAGGCAATCAAAATCTCACTGGATCGGTCTGTTGACCGATCCAACGCCTATGTGATACTAGGATTGATCCTGAGAATGAGCTACCGAGCCCTCTCTGACTTCGTCCGGTCCAGAGAACGAGTTACCGAGCCCTCTCTGACCTAGTCCAGAGAACGAGCTACCGAGCCCTCTCTGACCATTCCGTGCCAAGTCACCATACTTGGACTTTTCCCGTGCCAAGCTCCCTGCTTGGACTTTTCACCAGATGTCTGGTCAACCTTGACCCATCTGGATTTCCCTTGCCTGGCTTCACTCACCAGGACTTTCCCTCCCAACTGATCAACCTCGATCAGTAGTCATTCTGAGTTTAATTAATATCTGATACAAACTTAAATCAGTGTCAACATCAAAACAACAGCCAGGTCAGACTGTATCAACAATAATAACCAAAAACCAAATGCCTTTATTTATATTGAATATGATACAACAAGTCCAAAATACAATCATCAAATGATTGGCTCTAGGGCTCTAGCTAACAAAGGTAAGGAATTTGATCCTTGGAGATCCAATATTAATTAAGTTGAACTTGATTAATCAAGTTAGACTTAGGGACTCATGTTTGGACCAATTTTCTATTGGTTCAATTAACTAAGGACAAGTAAGATTTAAATTTGTGTTTGGCCTTATATCCGAGTCTGAATCGATTGTGTATGACTCTTTGTTTTTCAAGGATCAAGTCAAGATTCTTGGAACCCAAAGTGAACTATTCCAATGAGTTCCTAAGTTCCTTGACTTGACTTTTCAAGTTAGAATTTTCTTCCTTGCCTTGACTTTTCAAGTTAGAATCCAGATGTTAGATTTTTCTAGTTTTCTAGATAAGTAAGAAATTAAGTTCTGTAATCTAATTATTGACGAACTTATAGTGGAATAGTCTTTTAAGCCGGATTCATATTCATTGCTTTGCTCAGCTTCGTACTCGGACTCGGTTTCGGCAACTTGTTCTTAGGTCATCGGCATGAGGTAGCTAGTTTGCTTGCATTCTTCATTAGAGTCTTCTGATGAAGATTCGCCCCACATTTCTTGTAGCGCCTTCTTCCTCCATTGCTTCTTTTCTTCCTCCAGGTTTAGATAATTCACCTTAATGTGTCTCTTATTATTACACCCATAGCAGGTGACTTCAGACTTGGCCTTCGAATTCGAGTTTGGACTCGACTGTTTCATCTTCGATTGAATCACCTTCTTGATCTCCCATTTCATGAAGCCCTTCTTTTTCTTGTATAGTTTTTGTACTAGGTTCATGAGCTCGACTATGATTTCATCATCCTCTTCTGAGTCTGATTCGCCTTCAAACTCGGGTTCGGTTCAATAATTGGTTTTTGGTTCCCTCATTCTGCTTGCACCTGTGACCAAAGTAATACTTTTCTCGACTGGTAGTGCATTAATCTATTCATGAAGTTCAAATTCAGAAAATAATTCATCTAATTTAATTATCAAAACATCCTCAGACACTTTGTAAGCATCTACCATGAATGCCCACAAAGTGTTTCTCGAAAAGACATTTAGCGTGTACCTTATTACATTGCAGTTCTCCACTTTCTATCTAATCGCATAGAGACTGTTGAGCAGATCTTGGATCCGAGCATGTAGTTGATTCGCCGATTCACCATTCTGTATTTTAATGTTATATAATTTATTAATAATTAAATCTCTCTTACTAACCTTTGTCTCGGAGGTCCCCTCGTGTAGTTCGATTAGTTTTCCCCAGAGTTCCTTGGCACTTGAGAACAGATCGACTCAGTTTAACTCTTCTTTGGTCGGTCACATTGGAGAGTTTGAGTGGCTTTGGCATCAGCCTTGACTTTCTTTATAATGTGCGGATCCCAGTTGTCATATAATACTAGTTTTCTCGTTCTGTCGAGTGGTAGTGCAAAGCTAGTTCAGATGATTATCCACATTTCAACTTATGTCTTCAAATGGTACTCTATCTAGCTTTTTCAGTATCCAAAGTCCTCACCAGAGAAAAAAAGTGGGCGGGCGGTACTGTAGCCATCTTGGTGGGCCATCAAGAGAAAACCTCGCACACACAAAGAATAGCGAATGTTCTAAGACTGGGTCTTGGATTAGTAGTGTGTGATGTCAAGTGGTAGTGCAAAGCCAGTTTAGATGATTATCCACATTTCAACTTGTCTTCAAATGCACTACCACTCGTTCTATCGAGTGGTAGTGCAAACCCAGTTTGGATGATTATCCACATTTTGACTTGTGTCTTCAAATGGTACTCCATCTGGCTTTTCCAGTATCCAAAGTCATCACCAGAGAAAAGAGGTGGGCGTGCGGTACTATAGCCTTCTTGGTGGGTCATCGAGAGAAAACCTCACACACGTAAAGAATAGCGAATGTTCCAAGACTGGGTCTTGGATTAGTAGTGTGTGATAAAAAGAAAACTAAGAACTCAAGTGGTATTGCACTAACTTCGAAAAACATAAAACTTGATTGTAAAAATTGATTGGAAGGGGTGATAACACTGATGTCGATCGACTCCAAATATTTTTTTAAAAAATACCATGGAAAAAGTTCTTGAATGGTAGTTTTATCGATTCAAAGCGGCTCTAATCTGATGCCAATTGTAGGATTCAAAGCTCTAGAGGGGGTGAATAGCGCTCATGGGTTTCACATTCGTTTAAAACTTGGAGAGACAAGAGGAAGTGGAAGATTTACTTAGTTCGGAGTGTGTGACGACTCCTACTCCAAGGTCCATACGTGAGAGTGCTTTCATTGGGCAATCACTAGTTAATCGAAAAGTTACAAAAGTGAATTTACAATTTAAATACAAGTAACTTTGAAATTAAACAATACCGATGACATAGAAGCGGATCTTGAACGTAGTCGTGGAGCAGCTTTCAAGCATCATAGAGACCTTTTCGGAGCAGCACGCAGAAGCAAAAGATGTTTTAAAATTGATGTTCGGAGCAGTTGGTCGAACCCTCTTTTTATAGCCGAGTTGAACCTGATACGATCCACTAATCTCGGGATCACTGTTTAACTAGACATTGATCGCTCGACCGATCCTCCCTGATCGGTCAACTGATCCTTTTGAATCTGCCCATCTTTCCATCCAGATACTTCCACTTCAGATAAAACTCTTCCTTCGGTTGACTAATCTAGTCAACCGAACTTTCGACACTCCTCAGTTTATCTGGTCCGATCAATCCGGTCCGATTAGCCCACTATTTATCTATCGTTCGATCGACTAAACTCAAAGTTTGATAAACTGATCCTTTGGTCGAAACTTCATTATCAGCTAATCTGATCTCTGAGGTTCAGTCGATTAATCTAAACGTTCGATCGATCAAATAAGGAAAAAAAACTTAACCTGTAAAATGTTGTCTACCTGCAAAACAAAGTTTGAATAATAGACAAACAATGTATTTTGATAGTCTCCAAATTGTCCGGTCCTGAATTTAAGTTTCACTAAAACTCTAGATGGGACTGACACCTACTGTTCCCTCTTTAGGAAACGCGTCCTCACCTACTCCTCTCATGAGAGATTACCTTTTGCTAGATCGGTCTTTTAGACCGTTTGAACTTTTGCTTAGCATCCAAGAGTTCAGGAATTTCCGCTAGACATCCAATTCCTTACCCATCTAGTCTTCCTCTTGGTGTCCGTGACCCCTAAGACTTCCACCTAGAATCCATGACCCTAGGATTTCGCCTGATGTCCTCGACTTGCCAAGACTTTTCCAGCCCCCCGGACCAAGACTTTGTCTCCTAATTGCAGCTAGGACTTTCCACCTGCCTAGCCTCAACTAGGACTTTTCTTTTGCTTAAGATCACTTAGTACTTTCCTTCATACTTAGTTCAACTTGTTAGAACAATAATAACCTTTAACCTAGAACCCTTTTCCATTATCAAAACTCAAGTTCGATCATCTGATGCTCCCTGCACCAACATGATGATCTTTCCCAACTCTTGTTCTAATCATCAACAATTATGTGTGGTGTGACCATATTCTTGATGGAATTCACAAAAAGCATTAGAAGGTTGTCTTTGGGATCCTTGTTATGCTCTCACATGCCGCCTCAAAACTTGGTTTTCATCACAAATCTGCATGGCCCTTTTTGTAGAGTGACGTAAAGGAAAAGCATAGGGATGATACATTGGGGGATCTTGTAACATTGGCCCAAGATGGGCCCAATGTTTAAGCGGCCACTCATTAACACTTTCTAGATGAGCCACCCTCTATTCTTGCCTGGCTCGTTGAGCTTCTTCGACATTAATATATTTTTCTGCTCATACCAGGAGTGCATCAAAATTTGATGGAGGCTTTTTTGAAAAAGAGTGGAAGAAATCTCCTTCCTGGAGCACTTGTGTTAAAACTCCCATAAAGATCTCCAAAACCGTCGATGAGATTTCATGTGTCATACAAGTATATTATTGGATATACTATCTCAACATTTCTTGAGGTCTTTGCTTGAGATTAAATAAGCTAAGGGGAGTGGACACATATCTCTTAGAATTGGAAAAATGTCACAAAAATAAAAGCGAAGTCATAAAAAGAGGAAATAGTTCCTGATTTTAGAGTATTAAACCATTGTTGTGTCGGTCCTACTAGAGTGGATAAAAAGACACGACACTTGACCCCTTAAGTATACAATGAAGTACCGCTGTATTTTAAAATGACATAAATGATCCTCTAGATCTAAAGAACCATTATATTCTGAAACATGGGATGTACGAAAATGATGTGGTAAATATTCTCTTAATATCTTTTCAAAAAAAGGAAATTTGTCGAGCAATCATCCTTTTAGAAGGAGAAATCAGAACAAGATCCCCCTCCCAAAAAAAAAAAAAATATTATCTGATTGAGACATCATTGGTGATGGGACAACAAGTGTATCAACGATAGGGTGTTTATCAAGCCGATATTTCAAAGTAATTCCTCTACAACTATGTGAAATAGGAGTAATTACAGTTAGCTTTTATGTAGGTAGCACTTCATTTCCTTCGAAAGGACAAGGATCTCCTTTAGGTCATCGAGCTTCTTCTAGGATAGTTGCTACCAAATGTGATTTTTTTTTTTGTAAACTTGAATCTTTACTACCTTCATTGGGGTTTGGCAATGAAGATTGAGAAGATCCAACCGAATACTCTGGCTGATCTTCAATTGCTGCTTTTCTAGATCGAGTCTTAGTAGCTTTTTGTAGGATTTTTCCACAGACGACATCAATTTAATGGCCTCTTTTTCAACTTGCTCGGGCTCATCCTCTCTAGAAAGCTTGAATCGTCCTTTCAACTCACGAGATTTGGAGCCCTGAGAGATGTAACACCAATTAGAGCTTGGGTCGGTTTACCGGTACAACCCCTCTGATGCACAAGTCAATCTCCGAGAAGAAGGAAGAAGATGAAGTAAAGAAAGAGGAGAGAAGCTTGATGGAGAAGAGATGCCTTCTCCTACGAGAAGAAAAAGATCAACGTACCTAGAACCTACCATCTATGGTGCTTATATAATTGTTAGAAGGGAATCTCCATGTCACTTGCTTTCGCACCTTTCTACTTCTTCCCTCTTGAGCTAGTGAAGACGAGATTATTGATGATCCGTTATTGTTCTTCTAATCCTTGATTGTCATGTAAGATAAGAAAGTCTCAAGGGAACCACCTCTGACATTCATTACTTATATCTCCATCATTCATTGCTACGTGCTACGAAGAAGGCTTCAAGGGAACTATCTTTGATACTTATTACTCATCTCTCCATTCATTGATTGCCACAAATTAAACTATGAAAAAGGAGTCAAGGGAAATACTTCTGGCATACATTACTCACCTCTCCATTCATTGATTGACATGTACTATAAAGAAGGAATCAAGGGAATCGTTTTTGACATCCATTACTTACCTCTTCATTCGTTGATTGCCACCTGTTAAAAGTCAGAAGCTTCTCCACACTTGATATATGGTAAAAGATTTATTTTACTAAGTGAAGAAATCTTTAATGCTTAGAAGAACTTAATAATATTACTATGTAGAGCTTTGATGATATTGCCTTACGAAACTTTGGTCATATTGCTTTGTGGGACTCAATAATGTTGGTCAACTGACTTTAATGTTATTACTCAGTGTCTCTCAATGATATTACTCGAATTTAGTGTTATTGTTCGACAGATCTCAATAATGTTACTCTACGGAACGTAGTGTATTACATTACTTTGCGGGACTTAGTGTTATTTATTGGCAGACAATTAGTATTATTACCCTGCAATGTTTACCTAACTCACGGGAAGGAACCTAATTATATTGCTTAGAAGAACTTTGCCATATTATGCAAGGACAGACTCATCTACCATAAGATGTCACCCCTTTAAATTAGACTAAAAAATAAAATCGAATGAAATTTGATTACGTGTATTAAAATGTGTGTTCAAAAATAATATTATTCAGAGAAAAAACTTTACTACGATCAATAATAAATATAGTTTAGTTTTATTTTTATTTTTTTTAACTGTCAACAATTTTTTTACTTCAATGTAATATCATTTATTTTATAAGGCAAATTAAAATGACATGGTTAAACCACGTATTATTTGTTTTGACAAATACACTTTCATATTGTGATTAAAATGAACTTTAACGTAACTATATATCTTAATTAGATGACATAAATAATACTTAAAATTACTAAATTTTTAAAAGACATAAAATTTTTAAATTTTCCAAAGGAAATTACTTCCTATTTTATTTATCTCATGCATCATTAATTATTGATAATTTTATCCAGACTGATCATGTGAAACTATTGGGGTGACGGATTCCATCTTTACTATCATTGTCGTCCCTATTGTGATGCTCGATTTTAACAAATAGCATCATTATAGTATTGTATTTTGCATATCAATACTATAATAGTAATGCTTCATAAAATTTAAATGTTATTTTTTGAATGCAATATGATCATTATTTACGAGAGGAGTATAATGAAAAATAAATACATAATTAATATATATATATATATATATATATATATATATATATAAAGTTAAATATATCTTTTAGGGATTTTATAATTTTAAATGCATTTGTTTTTGGTCAATTGCTACATAAAATACTATCATGCTAAAACCAAAAACATGCACTGGTTCAATGAAAAACAAAACCAAAGAGAACAGATTAAGGACAAAAAAAAATTGCATATGAGGTCACTAGCTCACCAAATCCAATGTACAATTAAATTGAGAAATCAACCCAACATTGTCATCCCCTAACAAACCCAATATCAAAATAGATTAATTAACTTCGACCAAATAAAAAAAGATTACTTAGTACTATTCCGACTTCAGCATTTAGCATCAATCGTATCCGCACAAGCGAGCCACTCCCTTTCCACAACGCTATGCCTCTCATTCCTCCATCTATCGCTCTCTTCTCGTTGTTCTTCCCCATCTCCGCCACCATCGCCGGAGGCCAGGGTTCCACCGAGGTGGAATATCTGCCGCCGCAGACAGCCAAGGTCTCCTTCGGCCCCAGCGTCGTCATCGCCACCGCCGTCTTCTCTTCCATAATGTCCCTCACCATCCTACTCGCATACCTCAAGCGCCGTCGCGACCGTCGCTTCGCCCTGCAAGCTGCCGACGCCGTAGGTCATCCCTCCTCGGGCGGCATCAACAAGGCTGTCGTCGAGTCCCTCCCCTGCTTCCGCTTCTCCTCCCTCCGCGGCGCTCGCGACGGCCTCGAGTGCGCCGTCTGCCTCGCCAATTTCGCAGGGGAAGAGGTGCTGCGCCTGCTCCCCCAGTGTAAGCACGCGTTCCACGTCGCTTGCATCGACCGCTGGCTCGAGGCTAACGCCAGCTGCCCGCTCTGCCGCTGCGAAGTCAACGCCCAGGACGCCGCCCTTTTCGCCTCCTACTCCTTCAACTCCCGCTTCTTGTTCGCTCCCGAGGGAGGTGCGCGCGATCTCGAGCTCTTCGTTGAGCGAGAACTAGCAAGCCAAGAAGCACCAGGTCTCCGCCATTCACCGACGACACCGTCAAATCTCTTACATCTTCAAAAGGTCAAGCACAGGATCGTCGTGTCCGACCTCGTGTTCAAGGGGCGATGGAGCGCGCTGAACTCCGACGTGCTAAATTCTTTGGCGGAAGAAATCAAGAGCGTGGAAGAGATGGAGGAGAAGAATACTCTGCTCGAAATAAAAGTAGACTGTCCAAAAATTGACCGATCGATGTCAGAGATCACGAACGTATCGAGATCGACGAAAGAAATCAGAAATCCAAGAGAAGAAGAATATGAGAAATTGAGGAAGGTTTGGCTGCCGATTGCGAGACGAACGGTGGAGTGCTTCGCCGGAGGTAGAGACGGGAAGGCTCTGTACAGTAGCAATGAGCGGAGAGGTTTAACATAGGGTTATATCTTTCGGTCAAATTCGCTTAACTCCCAACTTTTACTAATTTTTCAAAATGCTCCTTTGGTTTCGCCGTTATCATTTTTTCACTCGCATTAAGCGATTTCACTTGCTTAGATCTTGTTGATTCACCCTGGTCGTTAATCGCATTTAATTTTAAAAAACAAAATCTAAATAGTTTGTCAAATTAATTTTAGAATCATTCAATTAATTTAAATTTTAAAAAAAAAAAAAAATTTGTACCAACATCCTACTCAAAGTTTGACAAAGTGAGACCATCTCCATCTTTATCAATAGGTCACATGAAAATCCAAAATATGAGATTCAAATTATAAGCATAAACATTTTGTTTAATTTTAAAAAAGTAATATTTTTATGTACTCATATTGAAATAAAATTGCCTTCAAAGTTATAAGGGTTGAAATATATGTTTTTTCTTTAAACTTTCAGAAGCAACGTGAGGATTTCTCGTTGGTTCACAATTTTTATTCAATGTTATTATTCTGCATGTGCGATTCAGTTGAGATCAACAATTTTGTTAACCTGTTCATAAATCAGATGAGCCACAAACAATAATTAACGAAAATGTTTGGTCCAAACTGTAATAAAAACCAAGACCTCTAACCACCAACAAGTTTAAATTAAATTGTAACAAACCTAAAATAAATAAATAAATGATGACCAGGTAATACTAAATCCGGAACGACTGGCTCAATCTTATAGAAATTTTTTATTGATCGTTAAGGTAAATTGGGAAGTACTCATGGTAAGTGGCCTAGAAGTCCAGCATCTATAGTTTCACAACCCATTTGGAGAAAAAAAAAACCCTACAAATGTGTAGTAACTCGGGATCGAATCTTGGATATCTAGATAACAATTTGACGTCCTTCCGTTGTACCATAGCCCGAGGCGTAACAAAGCCTTTAATCGTAACCATGATGATGAATGATACCTTAGTTTAAAATTATTACTTTATTTTATAGTATTTAGTACAACTTGTTTGTAATCAAAATGGACCCAAGTTTTTTTTATCCCCACGAGATGCCTAATTAGTCAAAGGACAATAGTTTTGCTACAATAAGATAAGGGATCAATTTCCACCGAGTGCAAACCATTGGAAAAAAAAAAGATTCCTTCCATCCTTTAGCCACTTGGTGGCCAGTTATAAGCTAATCTCGTAATGTAACACCCTTAAGGTTCCTAGCAATTTCATATATTTTTACCATGGTTAAAAATATAGGCCTTATGTGAATATTAGCAAAAATAAAATAAAATGGAATTAAAAAGAGGCTTGAACCTCTGGTTAGAAGCATGAATAGTGTAACTAATAGACCAAGAAGAGATATTATTAGAAAGGGAAGAGACAATATAATTAAGAGTAAGAAAAGGTTCTCTTCCACTTAGAAGGAGAAGTTGGAATTGCCTTCTTCCCCTCAAATTAAGAGATGATTCTTGCTTCTCTTTTCATTAATAGATGAGTAGAAGAAAGGAGGAAGAAAAACTCATTTTCCCTTCTTCCTTTCATTAGGAATAAAAGAGGAAAGAATGAAAATTTTCATTTGGTTGCTCTCTTTCTCCTTCCTCCTTCTCTCCACCGAAACCCCTCTCCTCTCCCTCACCATTGCCGAACCAAGCAAGAAGGGAACTCTCTAGGAAAAGCTTCACAACCATGGATTTCGTCTTTTAGAGAATTAAGCGAGAGGATGTGAGTATCCCCTTGATAACCATGATTTTGCTATATTGTTTTAATTCATAATGCATATTTTTCATGATCTTTCATAGCTTAATATCATATTTTATAGCATATTTCATAATTGCATTTGAATTTGGACCTAATTGCAAATTAGCCTAATTTCGTGGTATTTGATGCTGATATTTGTTTATTATTTTGTAGGCATCAAAAGGGTCATGAACCCGATCAAGTCAGACCGCATTTGGGCTTAAATCAAGGGCTTAATGAGGCGATTACACCTTGGAGCTATTTGGACCGTTCATCTACAATCAAGCAGATCTGAGCCATCTGTCAACCATCTGGTTCATCTGACCTAATGAGGAGCAGATCAAGTCCATTGATGAAGATCCGGAAGTTGTGATTCAGATCCGAGATGATCCAACCGTTGATCAAGCCCAAAGCAATATGGACCGTCCGATCAGATGAGGATAGGTTTAAAACGTTCGAGAAGCTACAGTGCTTCTTTGGGCTCGGCTTCGCGATTTTGGCACTATTTCTCTTCTTCTTCGCGCGACGGTCGCAGCTCCCGTTCACCATTCCAGATCTGAGAGTGAGTTTTCTTCATCGGCGGCGATTCCCTGAGCTCCGGCGATCATCGTCCGAGGGCACAGCAGTGGCAGGGGCGTTCTCCAGTCCACGCAGTTGGTTTCTGTCCATTTAATAGTCTGGATGCAGGGGCGTTCTCCGATCCACGATTTCCATCATCACCGGAGCTGTATGGGCATTCTCTGAGGCTCCGACGACACTCCCGTTTCCTCATTCCATCAGCAACTCCAGAATCGATCTGATCAATCGATTGGTGTCGCAAATTCCAGAACTCAGCGTTGTTTTGTTGTGCGATGTGGATTCCATTCGGGTGTGAGCTAGAAGGGCGTTCTCTGAGGCGATGAACATCCGGCTGGATTAGTTGGAAGCTCAGGATTCAACACCGATTACCAAAAGGGCGTTCTCTGCGGTGGTTCTGTAGTGACAGCAGGGTGAAGAAGCTTGCGGCGAGGTTTTGGTTTGTGGAATGCCATAGATTAGGTTTTCTTTATCTTGTCCTTGAATTGTTCATCACTTTGCTCAGATCTATGATCTGATTCTTTTCTTTGCAATTTCCGTTTGAATTCTTGGCTTTGCTATCAAATTTCCTTTTGATTTCTGTAATCCAAACCCCTATTCAGCTACTTGGTGTTTTGTTTGAAATTCATTTCTGATTTCTTCATGTTAACTCTGATTTGTTTCGTTAGATTGCTGCAATTGTTAGATACTAACTATTATTTAGATACTAACTAGTGTTTAGATGCTAATTAGTGTTTAACTAATGTCTAGTTTTGAATATTCATGTTACTAACTTGGTTTTGCTTATTTAGTTTTAATTCTTAAATGTGTGAACAAACTCTTGCTTAAGATATCAGAGTTTATTGATTGGGATTAAGTTTGAATGTTGGATAATTCACTTGAGTTTTTAATTGTTTACCTCCATAATATGTTGTTGTTGTTGGTTAGTGAGAATTGTGTTGGTGCAACCTTAGGTCAAGGTTGACCTGGTTGACCCGACTTGAGGTGACTTGACTCGAGTTGTATTTTGATGTTTGACTTGGGAAGATTGTCGGTGCAACCTTAGGTCAAGGTTGACCTAGTTGAGTTGCAAGTTGATGTTTGACACTCGTGAGAGAGTTCTATTCTTGATGTTTGACAAGAATAGGTGTTTGGGAGATTGTAGGTGCAACCTTAGGTCGAGGTTGACCTGGTTGACCTGATTCGGGAAAAGTCCAAGCAGGGAGCTTGGCACGCGAAAAGTCCAAGTATGGAGACTTGGCACTGGAAAAGTCCAAGTATGGAGACTTGGCACGGAGAAGTCCAAGCAGGGAGCTTGGCACGAGGGAAAGACCTAACTGGGATGTTAGGCAGGTAGAAAGTCCTGGTGAGTGAAACCAGGCAGTGGGAAAGTCCTAACTGGGATGTTAGGCAGTGTGGAAAAGTCCTGGTGAGTGAAGCCAGGCAGTGGGAAAGTCCTAACTGGGATGTTAGGCAGTTGGAAAGTCCTGGTGAGTGAAGCCAGGCAGTGAGAAAGTCCTAACTGGGATGTTAGGCAGTGTGGAAATCCTGGTGAGTGAAGCCAGGTGGAAAGTCCTGGTGAGTGAAGCCGGGCAAGGGAAAAATCCAGATAGATCAAGGATGATCGGACATCTGGTGTTGAGTAAAGTCCAAGTAGGCCAAATGGATTGACCGGACAATTGGCGAGGAATTCTAGCAGGTCAAGGGAGTGACCAGATGCTAGGGATGAAGTACCAATAGGTCAAGGTTGCCCGGATATTGGTTTGGAAGGTTTGGGACTTGGTTTGGGCAAAATTAGCTCGGATCGGTCTGCACCGATCCGATTGATCGTTGTGTATCGATCCGCAGTGACCTATCTAACAGAGAGGTGGGATCGGTCCGGGGACCGATCAGACTGGAGCCTGATCGGTCCCCAGGACCGATCAGAGGTTCCCTGGACCGAGCAGGCTTCAGCCTGATCGGTCTGGATCTAGCCGTTGTGAGTAACAACGGCTAGGTTCTGCGTCTTCTTTCTTCGTTGCAGGTTCTTCACAGTACAGGTAATATAAAGAGGTCGAGGGCTACAGGGCTGAACGACGCTTCTTCCTCTTCTCTTCTGCTACAGAGCTGCTGTTCTGGTGCTTGAGTTTTGTTGAGCTATTCTTCGCTTGCTTCGCGTGAGCTTCTTCCTTCGGCTGGGACTTTGACTGAGCTGCTGCTGTGGTTGGCGTCTGAGAAGTTGTTGCTTCTTCAACAGTCGACAAGAAGGCAAGGGTTGTTTACATTTGCTGTGTATTTACTTCTTGCTTCTCTTGTATTTGTACTCCTTATCTTGCTGTTGCAAGAAGTAGTTGTGGCGAGGTTTCTCCACCCATAAGGAGCTCATATTTAGCCGGTTCTCCGTGGACTCATCCACCGACGGATTGGTAGGCTTCGTCCACCTTACGGACACGCCGAGGAGTAGGAGTTCATCTCCGAACCTCGTTACATCGGTTTATTTTTCTTCTCCTTAGTTTCTTCCTTGTATTTCCGCTGCGACTAACCCTAACTGTAGGAAGAACGCGAGAATTTGGGGCGGCTATTCACACCCCCCCTCTCTAGCCGAGTACGAACGGTCCTAACAAGTGGTATCAGAGCGAGGTTTGCTCTTCATCGGATTAACACCCGGGGAGCACGAGCTAGAGGATGGATCTACTCGGAGAAGATGTCACCATTCCACCCTTCTACGAATGCGGTGACTTCGCGTATTGGAAGGTAAGGATGAAGTACTTTCTTATGACTAACATAATGAATTGGTTTTGTGTACAAGAAGGTTTTATTCCTCCGGTGGATAAGGAAGGAAAACCACTTGAGAAGAAGGAGTGGACAAGAGAACAAATTCACAAATCCGAAATCAACGAAGAGGTAACGAGAATAATTGAATTTTCATTGCCTACTAACATCTTGTGTAAGATAGGTTACAACAATGCCAAGGAATTATGGGATAACTTGGCCAAGTACCATGAGGAGAGCTCCACTTCAAGCCATGAAGAGGAGCCTAGTGAGCCAAGTAGCTCACATCATGGAGGGAGCGAATTGGGAGTTGAGGGCTACTCAACATCCAAGGAAGAAGAGGAGGAGAGTTCCTCTTGTTCAAGATCGGAGCAAGAAGAAGATTCTACCTCCGGAAGGGATGAAGAAGAAAGCTCATCTCCATCCACAAACCTAGGTAACTCAAACACTTTAATTTCTAGAAAATTACACATAATGTGCTTCGAGTGTAGGGAGTTTGGGCACTACAAGAGCAAGTGTCCAAAGAGGGTTAGAAAGACTCCACCGGCACCAAAGGTCAAGGAAGCCGGCGTCCCAACACGCAAAGGCAAGAAGCACGTGGTGTGCTTTCAATGCAAGCAACGGGGACACTATAGGAGCCAATGTCCGAAGGGGAGGAAACCTCACAAGGACAAGGGATGCACATCGATAGGGGGAGCTAAGGCAAACCCTAAGGTATCTTTTAAGGCTCATTCGTGCATTTCTAGTAGGATACATGCTAGTAATTTTATTGCATTAGTCAATAATGATAAGCATGTTAACACTAGAAATCAATACATGTGCTTAGGTGCTAAACATGTCAACCTAGATAGGGATACTACTAGGAATGCTAACCCTAGGATTAACACTTCTAAGGTTAAGGAAAACCTAGGTAGAAACCCTAAATCAACTAGACACATGCCTAGGAACACCTCAAGAAAGAATGACAAATCAAAACTTGAGGTATTAGAAAAGGAGAATCAAGTCTTGAGATCAAGGCTTGATACCCTAGAAAAGGCCCTTAAAAATTTAGAGAAGTCAACTCTAGGGCCTAAGGGTCAAAAGTCCCAGGACAAGAAAGGTTTGGGTCACAAATCTAAGTCCCAAGTGGTCAAGCTCACTTACCACAATGTTCCATTCGATTATGGAACAAAACCTAGGGCTAGGAAGACCATTACCAAGGTTACAAGGGAAGTCACCCCTAGAGTTGATCTTGATGAGTCCCAAATGACCAAGGCTTCAAAGCCTAGGAGGGTTGCTAGGGAAGTCATCCCTAGTGAATATTTAGTGAACCCAATGAGCTCACATAGATATTGGGTTCCTAGGAGCATCTTCTCTATCCCATAGATGGGTTAGAGAGTGTCAACTCCAATTAGAAGGGTAGTTAACTCAACTTTGAGGAAATTGACACTCAAGGAGCATTTTCAAGGTTTTGATAACCTTTGAAAATGAAAAAGAATTATTATTTACTCCTTGAAGAGTAAATTGTGCCATATTTGAAAAATATCGATTTTAATCTTATTTGACACAATTTAAGAAAACCTAGAGAAATACCATAATTGGGATTTTGATTTTCTCTTAGGGATATATGGGCAATCTAGGGTTAGATTTTAAGTTAGCTAAGGCTAAGGATACTTAGATAGGGAATTTAGGTATTTTATTTGTACTAACTTGCCATGATTGGTTGCCATATGCCATGCCATGACATCATATTTATTTTATTATCATTTGAAATGTCATGATAATGCTTAGGCTAGTTTATATGTCATGCTTTATTTAAGTTTTCAAACTTTATGCCATGACATCATGACATTGGCACATGTTTTTACTTATGATATCATTATATGTCATGTCATCATCTCTTGCATTATAATCAATGAAATTGATTTGAGGACAAACATATAATTTGATATTGAGATCAAATTGGTGTTTAGAAAATGCATGAGAACTTAGCCTAAGTTGACCTTAACCCATATCTCACATCGAATTGACTTGAATGTGGTTTGATACACCTTAGATGTGTGTGAGATATTAGGATCATGAGTTAGGATCAAGGTGCATTGTCCTTGTACCTAGATGACCCTAATTCAAGAAATTAAGGATCATAGGGAAAGCTTGTGTACAAGTCATGTACATCTAGCCAGATTATGGTCCTAAATTCAAATGGTTTTAAAAGCATTTTAAAATTGATTTGAAAAACCTTGATGAAGCTTTCCTAGTGATAGCATTCATCATTGAACATTGTGATACAAAGTTGAGTTAAACTTGAACTATTTCAAAGTTTTTGAACTTTGTATCAAGATTTGAAAATGGAAGTTATTTTCAAAGAAAACTATTTTTCCTTGATAGTGTATGATATGAGGAATGTATCCTCAAAATTTTACAATTTTTGAAATTTTCTGTGATTTTCTAGAGGTTTCTGAATTTCGGGAGAAGAAATCAGAAATCTGATATCAGACTTGTGGACCGATCAGAAGGTTGCCTGATCGGTCCAGGGGATGCTGGATCGGTCACTGTGACCGATCCAGGGAATCCCTGATCGGTCTGGTGACCGATCAGGGCGTGCCAAATGCTGATTTTTCGACTGTTTTGTCTGAAATTTCAGCTGGGAGTTGGTGTTTTGGATTTCTAAAGGGTTGAAACTCACCAAGACATTGTTGGTGCAATGGTCAAGGGGGAGTTAACCTTTAGGGGGAGTTTTACCTATTAGTCAAGGGGTAGTTGACTTTTAGGGGGAGTTTTTACTCCTTAAGACTTTTGAGGATTAGTGATATGGGACTATCACTAAGTTGATTGTTGAGTGTCAAGGGGGAAATTAAGAGTTTCAATGAAAGGTATGAGACTTTCATTAGGAAGAAACTCTTGACCTTGATACCCTCCTTTTTCTTTTTGATGTGTGTCAAAAAGGGGAGAGTGTTCATTGGAGAATAATTGGAGAACCCAAGCTAGGGAAAGAATGTCAAGGAATGCTTGAGGAAGAACATTAGAATTCTTTTTGATGTGTGTCAAAAAGGGGGAGAATTATTGGAGAACCCAAGTTAGGTTATCAGGTTAACCTAAGAGGAGAATGTCCAGAGAATGTTCAAGAAAACCTAAGTTAGGTTATCAGGTTAACCTAACTTGATTATGAGTTTTGTCAAACATCAAAAAGGGGGAGATTGTTGGTGCAACCTTAGGTCAAGGTTGACCTGGTTGACCCGACTTGAGGTGACTTGACTCGAGTTGTATTTTGATGTTTGACTTGGGAAGATTGTCGGTGCAACCTTAGGTCAAGGTTGACCTAGTTGAGTTGCATGTTGATGTTTGACACTCGTGAGAGAGTTCTATTCTTGATGTTTGACAAGAATAGGTATTTGGGAGATTGTAGGTGCAACCTTAGGTCAAGGTTGACCTGGTTGACCTGATTCGGGAAAAGTCCAAGCAGGGAGCTTGGCACGAGGGAAAGACCTAACTGGGATGTTAGGCAGGTAGAAAGTCCTGGTGAGTGAAACCAGGCAGTGGGAAAGTCCTAATTGGGATGTTAGGCAGTGTGGAAAAGTCCTGGTGAGTGAAGTCAGGCAGTGGGAAAGTCCTAACTGGGATGTTAGGCAGTTGGAAAGTCCTGGTGAGTGAAGCCAGGCAGTGAGAAAGTCCTAACTAGGATGTTAGGCAGTGTGGAAATCCTGGTGAGTGAAGCCAGGTGGAAAGTCCTGGTGAGTGAAGCCGGGCAAGGGAAAAATCCAGATAGATCAAGGATGATCGGACATCTGGTGTTGAGGAAAGTCCAAGTAGGTCAAAGGGATTGACCGGACAATTGGCGAGGAATTCTAGCAGGTCAAGGGAGTGACCAGATGCTAGGGATGAAGTACCAATAGGTCAAGGTTGACCGGATATTGGTTTGGAAGGTTTGGGACTTGGTTTGGGCAAAAACCAAGCTCTGGATCGGTCTGCAGACCGATCCAGTGATACGTTTGTGTATCTGATCGGTCTGGTGACCTATCAGATAACAAACAGAAGGCTGTGGGCTTACTGATCGGTCTGGGGACCGATCAGCATGGAGCCTGATCGGTCCCCGGGACTACTGATCGGTCCGGAGACCGATCAGGCAAGCCCCAGACCGATCAGGCTGAAGCCTGATCGGTCCAGGTTCTAGCCGTTGCGTAGCAACGGCTAGTTTCTGCTGTGTCTTCTTCGCAGGTATAAAGGGGTCGAGGGCTGCTGCTGCGATTAAACTTCTTCCTCTTCTCTTCTGCTACAGAGCTGCTGTTCTAGTGCTTGAGCTTTGTTGAGCTCTTCTTTGCAAGCTTCGCGTGAGCTTCTTCCTTCGGCTGGGACTCCGACTGAGCTGCTGCTGTGGTTGGCGTGTGAGAAGCTGTTGCTTCTTCAACAGTCGACAAGAAGGCAAGGGTTGTTTACATGTGCTGTGTATTTACTTCTTGTTTCTCTTGTATTTGTACTCCTTATCTTGCTGTTGCAAGAAGTAGTTGTGGCGAGGTTTCTCCACCCATAAGGAGCTCATATTTAGCCGGTTCTCCGGGGACTCATCCACCGACGGATTGGTAGGCTTCGTCCACCTTACGGACACGCCGAGGAGTAGGAGTTCATCTCCGAACCTCGTTACATCGGTTTGTTTTTCTTCTCCTTAGTTTCTTCCTTGTATTTCCGCTGCGACTAACCCTAACTGTAGGAAGAACGCGAGAATTTGGGGCGGCTATTCACACCCCCCCTCTCTAGCCGAGTACGAACGGTCCTAACAAATTGAAGACTTAGTGAGTGGATTAAGTGTTGAATTTAATTGTGATATAGATTGAAATATAATTTCTGAATTTAGCAAGTGAATTAAGCTCATGAGTTCAAAGGGTATTGTGATTTTAGTTGAAGAATTAGATTCAAGGAAGCATTAGAATCCGAATGTGATTGTTGATCAATTTGTAATGAGAATTAAATGGGAAGGGTAATCGATCTTGTTGATGGAGAAATCAATTTGAATCAATTCTAGAATTTGCACACATTCACTAGTATACCTTGGAAAAAAATACGACTTGGGACTCCATACTACATCTCTCATCTTAAGTATTGAAACGTTCCAATTTTAATTAATTTGATGAACCACGTGACATGTAATATGGTCGACACCAAATTTTGGCGTCGTTGCTGGGGAACAACTAACTAGTAGTGTGTGTTTATTTTAGATTGATGCATTGATTGGTTTATTTTGTTAGCATGTTGATTGATTTGATTGCTTTATTCTTTTTGTATTTTCATGTTGGTTTGTTCTTGAATTTGTAAGTGCTTTTACTGTTTATACTTTCATGTGTTTGAAACTTTATGCTCTAGAGTCTTCTAACATTGATTTCTAGTGTTGAAGTGAAGAACAGGAGATTTCTTTAGCATGGATCCATATTTTCAGAATTATGGAGGTGGAATGGAGAGTTATCAGTGTTTTCAACCTGAGTATCAGTTTTACCCAAACATGGATCAACAAAATAGGTATGAGTCATGTTCTAATGGTTTTAATGCTAATTGGGTGGATAATTCATGTTTCAGGTATGAAAATGCACAAGGACAATTTATTGAGCCATATCCAGCTTACCAGAGTTCATATGAGTTTCAAGAAGTTTCAACAAATTTTATGCCACAACCCTTTCAGCAAAATGACCCTCATATGGATGAGTCAACATGGAAACTCAAGGAGATCATGCAACAAATGAGTGAACATCAAGAGGAGCAATTTTCAAGGATACATAACTTACAGTTACAGTTAGATCAAATTGCATCATCCATCAATCAGCTGCAAGCACAAAACTCTAGTGGAGAGATGGAAAGTAGTGATTCTGTCAGGCCTGACCCTACTCCCATTACTTCACATAATTTTTCTAATATTTTTTGTGATGATTATGTAATTATGCAAATTTCTGATCCTAATGATTTTGTTGTTGAAGATGTTGTTAGTGATTCAGGTTCTGAACATGTTTTTGAAGATGATCTAAGTGTAGGGGAATGTTTACTGGAAGCATTACCTCAAGAATCACCAAGAATTGAAGATGTAAGTGTAGGGACTTGTGCTATGAAGCCAAGCACCCAAGAATCACTATATGAGGATGAACATTCACATGAACAAGAGCTTGAGCCATATCATGATGAAAAGGGGGTAACAATCACCACTCCAGGTACCTATGAACATGACAAGGTGAGTATTTTTTGTGATTCATCAGAAACTTCAATAGAGGTACCATTTGTTGACTTTATCAGTTGTGATTTATTTCTTGATACATTTTATACCCACACTAATAATCTCCTATTTTCTTTTTACCCCACATGCGTGTGGGAGTTATTTTCTTATATTGATGTTGTAGGAGAATACAAGCACCCGGAGTGGATGCTTGAACTGAACCGCCTAAGACATCCGGAAAGAATTTGCGATGGAAAAATGAAGAATAAAAAGAATTTTTGTAGAACCACAATTACACCTCTACCGGTGTGGATTTTGTTGCTAAATCTTCTTCGACCACCGGAATTAAAGGGGAGTTGGTTCCAATTTCGTATTCTTTTACATTTTAATTCATGCTTTATTAATAAATTCTTTTTATACATTTCTTTAGTTTCATTTTCCTATATTTGCATTCTACTTCCACACTTTGCTTCCATATTTTGCATTTTGTTTAGTATATAGCATTTCATTTTGAATAAATTCTTCATGGGATTTTTCTAGTAATATTTTTAAGATGGTAAAAGTTGTTTTAAATTTGATCATCAATTTTAGGTCATTTGACATGATTGGATGCTTTACTTACATGATATCGGTTAATATGGTGGAAGATTCTATTTTGATCAATTGAGCTTGATTGCAATAAAATATCTAGAGAGGACCACCTTAAGCCTAATCACTATTATAATTTTTGTGTGGCATGCACTTACAACAATTGAACTCTAGAACTTGTTTAATTTCTTTTCAAAGTCATAATAGAATATGTATGCATGGAAATGAAGGATATTTATCATTCTTGCTTTCTCATAATTTCTAATTTCTTTCTCCATAACTTTCTTGGAACATTCGCATCTAGCATTCTAAGTCTTGATCATACTTGTTTGTCATTCTTCTTTTTATTTAGAGTTTTGGTTGAATACTTGATGAGTTAGAATACTAAGATGGAAAATATTTTAAGTGTGGGGGAGAATTGTATATGCTTGAGAATCATGGAGGTTTCCTATTTCGAATTGTTCAATCTTAGAGGTATTTCAAATCGTTTGGAAATTCTGAAATTGTGAACTTAGCATCAAAGCATAGCTGCTGGATGGAAAATTTCAGAAAAGCCATTTCAGTTTGATTTCATTGATGGAGGTTTAATGATTTTCGAGCATTTTATGAAAGTGGCAAAAGTTTATCATTTGTATCAAGTTCTTAAATTGCTTAAGAAGCTAAGCAAGGTTCATTGGTTACTCATTGATGGCTTCAAGATGTGGTTGGAAAGTCCAAGAAAATCAGGAATGTGAGATTAGAAAACTTAAATGCAGAAGTTTAGAATGGGTTTGCTATTTTCATTGGAGAACAAAACAATTGGTTTCTTAACTATACAAACTTTGGAAGACATCTTTGATCTGATCAGGAAACAAGTGCTAAAGGCAAAGAAAGAAATAAGTCTTAGGAGCTATCGTTGGGAATTATACTCAAGCTTAATCCAATTCCAATTATTAGCAGCAACAGATTTTAAAACTGTAAATGATGTATCAACTTTGACATGTGGCATGCCAAGTTTTTGTGGCAAGTTTCTGATAAGTGGAAAGCTTACTCAAGGATAAGTGGCAATTCATTCTTCTCAAGTTTCATGCGATTAAATCTGATTTTTAGAATTTGAAAACCTAATTCCTTGCTGTCCCTAGATTCAAATTCCAGAAGCTGTTTGAAATGTTCAAGAGAAGAAAAGGGGTTAGTTTCTTAAACTGGGAATCAGTACTATTATCAGCTTTTGATTGAAATGTTCAAGAGATAAGTGAGTTGTACTTTATTTTCAAGCTTCTTGTGACTATAATCTAGAATATAGATTCTGAAAAACTGTTATGTAGAGCTGAGTCAGTAACATAAATGTGAGTATGCATTGATAAACCAAATTTCAGCAATCAAATTCTGATTCTGAAACTGAAAAATTCAGATATTAGCTCCACTTATAGAGCTCTTTGCAATGAATGCTTATTTTATTTTTTTTTTTGAGTTCAACAATTGTAGATTGCAAGGTTTTGAACAAAGGATCTGAACAAAGATTCAGTGACAATAGGTGCTATTCCTTTCGCTGTCTTCCACAATTGCAGATTCGGATCTGTAAGTTACAGAAAACAGAATGGACAATGATGCTGCCATTGAGATTTGAATGGATTCAATCAACTCGGAAGACTGATTTGTGCCAACTTTTCAATCTGTTTTCTGATCAGGAGCAAAAATTTACAAATGTTGTGTGCCAACCATTTCTGAAATTCTTTGTATGAAGACTTCCATGGCTCAGGTGAGCAGGTAGCTGATGAACAAGAACTTCATAAGTTAGTAGTGCATTTGTGCAAGGTTTTGAATTCTGATTTCAGGGTACACTTTGGTTATTTTAAAGCTGAATTCATTAAACGAATCATCAATTCTGAAACTGAGTATCAGAATTAGAATGTTGTTCTGTTTTGTAATTCAAACCTGAATTCTGGAAATCACTACTGATGAGGTGTAGAATGCTGAAATCAGTGTGTTAGATTAAGTGTTAAGTGAGTTTGATTAAAATCATTCAATGAAATGTGGAAAAATGTGCATCAACAGAAAGTGTTGTGTGCCAATTGTATTCTATGGTGTGTTTAATTGATATGAAGAAGAATTCTTTTCTTTGTTTAAGTAGCGAGTTTCAATTATGTATTTGCAGTGAGTTTGGAATTCTGGAATTAAATCCTGACTAGATGGACACTGTAATTTCTGCAACATTGATTCTACTTCTGCAGATATGGAACTCACGTGCCAACAAGTGCATGTTTAGTGTTAAATTCAGTTTCTTTTCTGTTTGGGCAAGAATTCAACTTCTGATAGCTATTCTGAAGCAGGAACAACTGAAATTCATTTAAAACCTTGCTGTACTTGAATGCTATTATATGCTGAAATTTCAAATGTGAATTCTGGAGGTTCAAATTATAAAGAGGGAAATAGAAGAACAAGAAAAGGAAGTGAAACTGAAGTGTTGGTACCAAAAACTTATTAGCAGTACTCAAATCAGTGAACGACCAACAGAGGACATTTGTGCAGTAAAGGGAATGAAGAAAAATAGTGTGTGCCATTTGATTAATCAGTAATACAAAGTGTAGCAATTCTTCAAGATGCCAAGACACAAATGATATTTGCAAATCATCAGAAACTTCAGATCTTGTATCATGATGTAGAGCATGTAATTCCAATGGTGTAGATTCTGGAATTATTCAGTTGCACTTCAGTTTTTGTATCAGTTTTAAATCAGTGAATTGGAATGTTTAGAAAGGACTTTTAAGAATGATCTTTCTACCTAGTGCTAATTCTGAATTTGTTTCAGATTTCGGATATTAAAGAATTTGACTCCACCTTGAAGACGGTTAGTAATCCAGAACTGTGGCATTATGGTGATCATTCTACAAGTTATGTAATTCATGAAGGAAACAAGAAAAACATTGAGTAGAGATGCATCAAATAACTAATGGCACAATATATTTCATTGTCCGAGACGGCCAAGATTTTAAGTGTGGGGGAAGGGAATTATTCTTCATGATTTGGGATTCTTTTTGAGCTTCCAAATGCTGGAAATTGAAGTGTAAAATACAGCAAGAAGAAAAAGAAAATTGAAAAAAAAAATGGCACATCAAAAGAGAGTATCAAAGTTGGAGTTAGAGTATCAAGATTCTATGTTTGCATTCAAATTGAAGGGGAGGTTAGCTTGATACTTTGAATTGGTTAAAACAAATGGTATTCATCTCTTTACACATCAAAAGGGTCAACTCATCAAGTATATTCCTCTCATACTCTCATTCTCTCATTTTCTTCATTTAAGCCTTTTCTTTTGCCATTTCATTCACTTTTATTGTTCTTCTTGCTTTCATTTCAATTCTTGTTGATAAATCCTTTTGATTCATGTATGCTATGTTTATAGTGGTGGAGAATTAGAAAATAAGCAAGCTTATGGTAGTGAAATGTTGTGAGTGACATTGAGAGAGCTCCACTGATATGCATTTTTGAGTGTGTGGGCTAGAATAGGTGAATACCTTGTGAGATTGTAATTTGCTTAATTTTTCAATTGGATTGAAACCACCATACCTACTAATTATTGTTTGAATTGTATTCATGAATGTTTGTGATCTTTAAGATGACCTTAGTTAAATTCTTTTTACTATATTTTAGGTATTGCTAGGGGAATTTGTGTGGAGGTGATTTTTAGTTTTTTTTCTTGACTTGAACGGGACGTCCAAGATTAAGTGTGGGGGATTTGATAACCATGATTTTGCTATATTTTTTTAATTCATAATGCATATTTTTCATGATTTTTCATAGCTTAATATCATATTTTACAGCATATTTCATAATTACATTTGAATTTGGACCTAATTGCAAATTAGCCTAATTTCATGGTATTTGATGCTGATATTTGTTTATTATTTTGTAGGCATCAAAAGGGTCATGGACCCGATCAAGTCAGACCGCATTTGGGCTTAAATCAAGGGCTTAATGAGGCGATTACACCTTGGAGCTATTTGGACCGTTCATCTACAATCAAGCAGATCTGAGCCATCTGTCAACCATCTGGTCCATCTGACCTAATGAGGAGCAGATCTAGTCCATTGATGAAGATCCGGAAGTTGTGATTCAGATCCGAGATGATCCAACCGTTGATCAAGCCCAAAGCAATATGGACTGTCCGATCAGATGAGGATAGGTTTAAAACGTTTGAGAAGCTACAGTGCTTCTTTGGGCTCGGCTTCGCGATTTTGGCACTGTTTCTCTTCTTCTTCGCGCGACGGTCGCAGCTCCCGTTCACCATTCCAGATCTGAGAGTGAGTTTTCTTCATCGGCGGTGATTCCCTGAGCTCCGGCGATCATCGTCCGAGGGCACAGCAGTGGCAGGGGCGTTCTCCAGTCCACGCAGTTGGTTTCTGTCCATTTCATAGTCTGGATGCAGGGGCGTTCTCCGATCCACGATTTCCATCATCACCGGAGCTGTATGGGCGTTCTCTGAGGTTCCGACGACACTCCCGTTTCCTCATTCCATCAGCAACTCCAGAATCGATCTGATCAATCGATTGGTGTCGCAAATTCCAGAACTTAGCGTTGTTTTCTTGTGCGATGTGGATTCCATTCGGGTGTGAGCTAGAAGGGCGTTCTCTGAGGCGATGAACATTCGGATGGATTAGTTGGAAGCTCAGGATTCAACACCGATTACCAAAAGGGCATTCTCTGCGGTGGTTCTGTAGTGACAGCAGGGTGAAGAAGCTTGCGGCGAGGTTTTGGTTTGTGGAATGCCATAGATTAGGTTTTCTTTATCTTGTCCTTGAATTGTTCATCACTTTGCTCAGATCTATGATCTGATTCTTTTCTTTGCAACTTCCGTTTGAATTCTTGGCTTTGCTATCAAATTTCCTTTTGATTTCTGTAATCCAAACCCCTATTCAGCTACTTGGTGTTTTGTTTGAAATTCATTTCTGATTTCTTCATGTTAACTCTGATTTGTTTCGTTAGATTGCTGCAATTGTTAGATACTAACTATTATTTAGATACTAACTAGTGTTTAGATGCTAATTAGTGTTTAACTAATGTCTAGTTTTGAATATTCATGTTACTAACTTGGTTTTGCTTATTTAGTTTTAATTCTTAAATGTGTGAACAAACTCTTGCTTAAGATATCAGAGTTTATTGATTGGGATTAAGTTTGAATGTTGGATAATTCACTTGAGTTTTTAATTGTTTACCTCCATAATATGTTGTTGTTGTTGGTTAGTGAGAATTGAAGACTTGGTGAGTGGATTAAGTGTTGAATTTAATTGTGATAGAGATTGAAATATAATTTCTGAATTTAGCAAGTGAATTAAGCTCATGAGTTCAAAGGGTATTGTGATTTTAGTTGAAGAGTTAGATTCAAGGAAGCATTAGAATCCGAATGTGATTGTTGATCAATTTGTAATGAGAATTAAATGGGAAGGGTAATCGATCTTGTTGATGGAGAAATCAATTTGAATCAATTCTAGAATTTGCACACATTCACTAGTATACCTTGGAAAAAAATATGACTTGGAACTCCATACTACATCTCTCATCTTAAGTATTGAAACGTTCCAATTTTAATTAATTTGATGCACCACGTGACATGTAATATGGTCGACACCACCCCTCACTGCAGTACAAGTAGTTATCGATTTTTGTATGTAAATGTTATTGAAACCGTAAAAACTTTCTTGCATGTTTCGGCCAAGATAAAGACTTATGGTCACTTAGGGTTAGCAAGTTTATGAGTTATGCTTGATGTTGTAACCAAAAAGTCTAGAATCTCACCTTGGAAGTTTCGGCCAAGATAGAAAATGGGGTCTAGGGCAAAGTTTTCAAATGATAACATGCTTGTTTATGCTCCTTCATGATATATGATCTCTCATGTGTTGATAGCCTAGGTTTCCATGCTTTATGTTGAAAAAAAATATATAAGAACACTAGTCTAAAGTTTCGGCCAAGATGAGATGTGAAGCTTAGGGTAAGAAGAAAAATTTAAAACCTAATCATACTTGTTTGTGCTTATTCATGAGGTATGATATCTTGTATGTAGTTAGGTTAAGTCTTTATGCTACATGTTGCATTAGAGGGAGTGGAACCCTACTTGTAGGTTTCGGCCAACATAGAATGTAAAGCCTAGAGTAAAGTTTTTTTAAAACTAATTATGCTTAGTTATGTCTTTACATGATGTATGATCTTTTGGTATATTGTTAGATAAGTTATCTTGCTACATGTTGTACAAATGAACCTTAGAACTTCACCCTAGGGTTCGGCCAAGCAAGTATATGAGGCTTAGAGCAACTAATTATGCTTAGTTATGTCTTTATATGATGTATGATCTTTTGGTAATTGTTAGATAAGTTATCATGCTACATGTTGTACAAATGAACCTTAGAACTTCACCTTAGGGTTCGGTCAAGCAAGTATATGAGGCTTAGAGCAAGGTCTTGAAATCTAACCATACTTGTTTATGCTTCTTTGTGATGTATGAGTATTTATCTAGGGCTAGCTTAAGATTCATGCTCCTTATAGTGGTCAAAGTGGGAAAAAATCCTACTATAGAGATTCGGCCAAGATTGAATGAATAGGTTTAGGGAAAAATTTTGAACCTAACTATGCATGCTTAGGTTCTCCCATGATGTATGATTCTTGATATATGGTTAGTTAAGTCCCTATGCTTTATGATATGATATATGCTATGTTTCATGATATGATATGCTATGCTTCATGATATAATATATGCTATGTTTCATGATATGATATGTTATGCTTCATGATATAATATATGCTATGTTTCATGATATGATATGCTATGCTTCAAGAATTGATATACTATGCTTCATGATATGATATGCTATGCTTCATGATAAGATATGCCATACTTCATGATATGATACATGTCATGCTTGATGATATGATAATAACATGTTATGCTCTATGCTATGATAAGAACATGTTATGCTTCATGATATATGTTTATGAAAGGCTTATGCAAGAGGAAAAGCCTAAGAGATGCTTCCCTTGAGATGAGATCAAGAGCACTCTTCATGATATGACAAGAACATGATATGTATGATGATATGATAGGAAACATGTTATGTATGACATGCTATTTTACTTTGTATGGCTTGTACCAAGGGTGGACTCCATAAGCGCCCCTAGGCCGACGGACTATGAACGGGTCTAGTAAAGGGATGGGCTCCTCAGTACGCCCCTAGGTCGACGGTCGTAGTACGGACCTAGTTCCCTAGTAGGTTCGGGGCTAGCTACCCTGTCCTAGGGATTTGCGCGCATTCATGTTATGTGGTACATAGCCGGACCCTCATGTTGAGATTATATTTAAGTATGTATACGATATGTTTTTAAAAAAAAAAAAAGAAAAAAAAAAGACATTACATATGTTCATTTCATTATGCATGTTTTCAAAGAAACATCCTGCATCTACATGTTTATACCATATG
This sequence comes from Zingiber officinale, assembly GCF_018446385.1. Classification (NCBI taxonomy): domain Eukaryota; kingdom Viridiplantae; phylum Streptophyta; class Magnoliopsida; order Zingiberales; family Zingiberaceae; genus Zingiber; species Zingiber officinale. The sequence goes on along the minus strand of NC_055996.1, from coordinate 46,816,738 downwards.
TTTTCCTTTACACTTATTAAAGATGCCCTTGAGAATATCGTTATGATCATGTTATATGTTATGTTATGTTCTCACATGATATGATACGTTTATGTTATGCTCTCACATGCTATGATATGTTGTATGTTATGTTCTCACATGTTATGACCTGTTTTATGTGTATGTATGATTCATGGTTTTATGAGTAGGAAAGGAACTCACTAAGCATATGGGCTTATAGATTACTTTTCCTTGTACTGCAGAAAAAGGAAAGGAATGGATGAACTAAGGGGAGCAACAGGAAGGGCAAGATTGTGTGTGGAAGTGGCATGGTGGATAGATCTAATTTTATTTATAAAACTTATTATTGGTTAAGTTATGCATGTGAACTAAGTTTGGATTTTATACTTGTGATGATAACTTGAACTAGTATGTGGTACACTTATGTTATCTTATTCATGTTAGTATATTCATGACATTATGAATCATGTTCAAGTAGCTGATATAAATCAAGTATGTTGTTCACATGCCATGTTAAAGGTAAGATGCATATGACAAAAAAAGAAGAAGTAAAATTAATAAATTATAAATATGTCTTCCGCTGCCATGAGTCCATATGCATGTATATGTCAAGTAAGTCTAAGTAACCCCCGTCCCTTTAGGGTAGTCGGGGCGGGCGTTACACGTAATTTATCTTCCTTCACATAATCTGGAGATGGACTCTGAGAGATACCTGGGGTGACCTTAATCATCATTTTGTTACAAAAGTATACCCAAATTCAAATTATATTAGTTAGGTTAGAGTGAACCAAATTAATTAATTTGAGCTAGTGTGGATAAGTTAGGGATTCCAAGGCCAATTAGAAGAGTTCAAATATAATTTTGATTCACTTGATTTAAAGTTTTCAAGGCCAAATTAGAAGACTTTAGTTCAATTATATTTTTGATCCTCAAGGTTTACCCTAAACCCTAAATCCTAAGAAGCAAAAGGACCTTAGATAAGCCTCAAGTAACTGCGAAGAACAAGGGGATTGAACATGTTCCAGTTGGAGAGTCTACTCCTATCACCTCACAAAACAATCATATCCAAGAAAAAGTGGATAATGATGAACTGGTTGAAGATCCTCCAGTAAGGAGATATATACCACCAATTCACTTTCCTCAAAGAATAGCCAAGACTAAGAAAGATAAAGAGTTCGACAAGTTTCTGGAAAAGGTCAAAAAAAACATTGTATTGAGATTCCTCTCATAGATGATTTGCAACAAATGCCTAAATTTATCAAGTTCATAAGAGAAATCATCTCCAACCGACGCAAGAAGGATGGATACGAGACCATTACTCTGAGGAGTGTAATGCCTTGATTCTAAACATGTTACCTCCAAAGCCTAAAGTTCGAGAGAGTTTTTTCTATCCCTTGCAAATTTAGCACAACCTTAATAGGTAAGATTTTGTAATCTTGGAGCTAGTGTAAGTCTCATTTCTCATTCTATTTCAAAGAAACTTGAATTGAATGACCTAAATTGACCACTATGATATTACAATTAGCATATCATACCCGTAGATACCCTATGGATATTATGGAGGATATTGTAGGACCGTTGGGCCGGCTAGGAGGGGGTTGTTGGATATCCTGCTAACACAAAAAAGAAAACAAACCCTCCTCGAACTCTTTAGGCTAACACTTGCATAATTAAGTCTTTAAGCAGATAAATTAAAAGCATAAAAAAAATGAGGCACAAAAGATTTACTTGGTTACAACCGATGTGGTTATTAATCCAAGGAAGATTAAGCTCAATAAAACTCCTTCGGGCGGAGAAGCCTCGTACAACGTTGAAGTGTAGAAAACAGAAGCTTAGACTAAAAGAGAGTGTGCAAGCACTGGATTTACAATCAGTGAGTTCTATTTAAGCTTCTGGACCAAGGCTATATTTATAGTCTTGGTCCGGGCGCCTGGAAGGGTTCCAGGCGCCCTGGGAGGGATAAATTTTATCCCCCAACGGTCGGATCGAGTCAAAACTCGATCCTGTTGAAAAGTCGATTCCGGGCGCCCCGGTCGGTTCCGGGCGCCCGGAGCCCTAAGGTCAACATAAGTTGACTTTTCGACTCCGGTTCAACTCATCTCAGTTCGGCTCATCTTGGTCCGGGTCTGTTCGCTCCGGCTCCGCTAGCTTGGGTGATCTCGGCCTTCCGGAATAGGGCTCACCCGAACCCATCTTCCGGTCTTCTCGAGCGTGCTTCCCTCCGGCTTCTCGTCCCTCGGAATTGCCGCGTGTTCCTTCTCATCCACCAGGGTACTCATCCGCAGACTTCGTCCCTCGGTCGCACCCCGTGCCGACCTTCGCGCTAGCTGCGTCTCTTGCTCCCCGAGCAATCTTCCGCTCTGGCTTTCGTACCTCGGAACCACCGCGCGCACTTCCTTCTCGTCCGCCGGTGTACTCTTCCGCAGCACCTCGTCCCTCGGATGCACAGCGTGTCGCCCTTCTCGCTAGCTGCGTCTTCCGCTCGAGTACCTGTGCTCCTAAGCTCCTGCACACTTAGACACAAGGTTAGAAACAACGCAGGACCTAACTTAACTTGTTGATTACACCAAAACAACCTTGGGGTTCCAACAGATATGCTAGTGGAAGTTGGGAACTTTATAGTCCCTATAGATTTTTATAATTTTAGAAGTGGAAGAAAATCTAAAAATTTCCATTATTTTGGGATGACCTTTCCTTGCCACAGTCGGGGTTGTGATAGATGTTAACAATCACAAGCTCTCATTGGTAATAGGCGAGGACAAAATAATATTTGATTTATCAAATACCTTTGATTCATTTTTTACTGTTAAAAGTTTGAGTTGTAGGTTGGAAGGACTCCAGCCAGAGAACAAAAAGCATCACCCAGATGATCGATCATCAGATGTAACACCAAGTCCAGCGGATTAAGAAAAGAAGCCTAAAATGAAGAAAGACAAATACATCATCCCGGATTAAGAAAAGAAGCCTAAAATGAAGAAAGACAAATACATCATCCCAGCAAGGGCTCAGAAGAAGGGCTAGAGATTCTACTTTGCCATGGTGGAGGGGAATGTAACCCCTTCAAGGCAAAGACTCCTAGTTGAGCCTAGATAGGGATTGAGCTTGCAACCTTAAATGAGCGCTTCTTGGGAAGCAACCCAAGGATTTAATTACTTTCTTATTTTAGTTTTATTTTTAATTTCTTCCTTTTGATTTTTATTTGATTCTTCTTTTTGCATGTCTTCAGGGCTACAAACCTATAAGAACTGGTCATGGTACTTACCACGAGCGTGGAAGTAATTTGGAGAATACTTGAAGGCAAGCCATGCCCAAAAGGCATGGATGTGCCCATAGTTTGTAGAATCACTTTCCTACGCATAATCGATTTAGGGTCAGGATCGGATCGGTCAGGATCGGATCGTAAAATCGTACGATCCTACCAAAAACCCTTAAAATCTTATCATACATGATTAATAATTAGAAAGATACCTAAAAACTCATTTACATATAAATAAATAATTAATTAATTTTGTATATATATGCAATCATTTACACTCAACACCTCAAATTACATTACTACATATACAAATTTAAATTAACTTGTAATTTAACTATCATTCTTGCATAGTAATAATATTTATATTTTCATATCATAAAATGAAAGAATATAAAATTTCTATTAACAAAATAATAATAACACATTTCAAAAATATTTCCTTGGTTTATAAGATAATTCAATTTAAAGGCCAACAAAGCACCTAACGTATATAACAAAAGCTATTGAATTCTTTGATTCAAATATGAACACCGAAAATAATCTTCTAAAGATTGGTTGATGCTACACAATACTAGACAATATACATCCAAAAACTCATTATTTTGGAGAAAAGAAATGACAGAATATTATTGATAAAAAACTAACTCAAAATAATTAAACATATGTTTAAATAATTTAAAACCCTAATAAGATGAAAAAAAATATTCTAGACATCCGAAAAAGATTTAAATGATATTTTTTAGGTTTGAAATATGATGGTTAAGGATAAAACTTTGAAATTTATTAAAGATCTCTGAACAAGCTTTGATTTGATATATTATAGGCCCTGTGGTTCAATCCGAGTCAAAAGTTATGACCTCTCAAAGCTTCCACTGATCCTGCTCCGATTCTGCTCCGATCCTGTTCCGATCCTACCGATTCTATTCTGATCCTACCAATCATGCTGTGATCCTACTGTAAAATGTGATTCTGCATGATCCTGGATCGATTTTGGGTTTCCAGATCGTAGGATCATACGATACTACGATCGGAATCGCGATTTTGCAAACTATGGATGTGCCTCATCAGCATTAGGGGTAGAATCTGTTGGAACCTCAAGGTGTTTTGATGTGATCAAACAAGCTAAGTTAGGTCATGCGTTTTCTAACCCTTGAGTCTAAGTGTGTAGAAGCTTAGGAACACAGGAAGTCGAGCGGAAGACGCGGCTAGCGAGAAGGACGACACGGGAGAGAGCCGACGGGCTCGGTGCGTCCGAGGGACGAGGTGACCGTGGAAGAGTGCACCGGTGGACGAGAAGAACGTGTGCGGTGTTCGAGGGACAAGAAAGGTTGCTCGAGGAGAAGGCCGGAACTCGGGTTCGGGTGAGCCCTATTCCGGATGGCCGAGATCACCCAAGTGAGCGGATCTGGAGGAGAAGAACCGGACCGAGGCGAGACTGAACCAGAGAAGAGGTCCCGGACGAAAAAGTCAGCTTTTGTTGACTTTGGGCTCCGGGACGCCCAGAGCAGTCCGGGGCGCCCGGAGCAGTCCGGGGCGCCTGGACCCGGATTTTGACCAGGATTGCGTCAAACGTGATATGATAGTTGGGGGATAAAATTTTATCCCCCCAGGGCGCCCGGAACCCCTTCGGGGTGCCTCAATCAGTGCTATAAATATAGCACTGATCTACACAGTTAAATCAACTCACTTGTAATCAGTTTTCTTTGTGCTTTCATTTTTGTTTCTTTTATTTGTGCTGTCAACGCTGTAAAGAGGCTACTCCGTCCGAAGGAGATAATCAGATAGTGCGCTTACTTTCCTTGGATTAGCAATCCCTTGATTGCAAACCAAGTAAATCTCTTGTGTCTTCTCTTTTCTTTTAGTCTCTTAGTTTTATTATTTCAAGTGTCTTTTAAATTAGTTGAATATCCGAGAAGGGTTTGTGGTATAATTTTTATAGGGCAATTCACCCCTCCCCTCTTGTCGGCCTCCAAAGGGACCAACAGAATCTTCCATGACAAAGTCATGTCTTTTGACATGGTCATGCCTTGCACACAGAAGGTTTCACGGCACTCTTTGAAGGAATTTGGCCCAGGCACAAAAAGTATCATGGCATGGTATGTCAAAAGACACAGTCATGCCAATCCTGGAGCAAGACACTGAAGGCAACCATGGCACGCCGCATTCTTTTTGACATGGTTGTGTCATTGATAAAGAAAAAAAAGAGAGTCAACTGTGTCATTGATAATAAAAAGAAAATAGTTGGTTGTATCGTTGAAAAGAAAAAAAAAGGGGTGAACTTAGCCTTGTCATTTTTGGCATGGTCGTGTGCCAGGTTATGCAGGTTTTTGACATGGTCAGTGAATTTAGGGATTATGATGCACCATTTCAACACATGAATTTCAATTATAGGTTTTTACTTGAGGACAAGCAAGGATTTAAGTTTGGAGGTGTGATGTGTGTAGATTATGCAGGTTTCTAGGCGTTATTTGTCACACATTTACTTGCATTTAATGAGCATGATCTATATTATCACACCCTATTTCATTATGATATTAGCACTTTTACTCTTTTGATTCGAAGGTATACTATTTTCATATTTTGAATGATAGGATGTATTTTAGAGCAAAACGGAGCATATTTGACATTGGAGAGAGCTTAGAGAGAAAGAAGCTATGACATGGGCGTGTCTCGAAGGCACGACCATGTCTTATTCAGCTAGGATATGGTCGTACCTCGCAGGCACGGTCATGTCTCTCAAGGAGTCCATCTTGTACTATGGTTTGTCCATGCCTTACTCCCAGCCAGCATTATGGTTCGACCATGCCTATAATGCACGACCATACTTTTCTCACAATCAATGCCATGGTCCGGTAGTGCCTCCTCCTAGAGTAGAATTCCATACTTCAATGGTTCGGCCATACCCTTAAGGCACGATCATGCTTCATAGGCATGTTGTGTGGCATTAACAAGGACATGTGGAAGTCTTATAAAAGGGATGGAAGATCCCTTTTTGAAGAAAGGAGGGTTTTCCCTTCACGGGAACCCACAAGGTCCATATTTGAGATAGTTTCAATGATTCGTCCACCATCCAAGATAGATTTCATCGATTTGTCCATCATCAGAGCAAGAATTTCATCCGGAGACATTGATAACATCTCACTAAGTTTTCTCTTCTCCTTTCTCCCAGATTTGAGTTGTACATTGCTTCCTTCTATGTCTTGTGATTGTATTTCCCTTGTTATGGAATAGATTCTTCGGATTTTAGGATGTAGAGAATAATTATGATATGATATTGATGTATGAACTATGAACTTGCTCATTTTCTTATTCTATGATATGCTTATGTCTTGTTCTTTTTTTGATTAAATGTTTGTGTGGTGAATGATTATATGTATGTGATGTTTGATTGAATGGATGTGAAGGATTGATCACCATGTAGAAGAGATGTTTTAGATTGTATGATCAGAGGGTCCCTCAGTGATAGAGGGTGTCCCTTTAACCAGACTTTCTAGAGCATCACCATGAAATATGGGTCAATTCTCTATAAGGGATTAGCTAATTAGCATTTAATAGATTTTTCTTAATTTAATATTAGAAAGTGGCTTGTGTAATCTAACTTGTATAACTAGGGAAGGCCCTTATGTGACAGGAGTATCCCTTTAATTGAAATTTTTATGTTACCTTTTTACTTAATAGTATTGAAATTCAATGGGGTAAATACTCTGGTGTTACCTTCTTGGGTCTATACCAATAATTTGGTTAGAATCCCAACAAGAGCGTAAATATAGAGGTAAGGAGATGAACAATACATAGAACATCAATTAACATCACAATGAAATCAAAATCCTAGAATAGTTTTCCAAAACCAATTTCTCTCTCACAAATCATTTGCTCTCTCTCTCTCTCTCTTGTGTACATACTTACTTTCATACAACCTTCAACAACCGAACTAGGGGCGCTCTAGTTATGACGTTGTTACCCATTGATTGAGGTGTCAGGTTCGAGCCCCCACCTGTGCATGCTCTTATCAATTTAAGTCCCTATTTTGGACACTGTTGACTGAGGTGCCACGTTCGAGCCCTTTTATCAACTCTTTATCTGTCAGATACGTGGACTGAGGCTCCTCAAAAAATTCCTTCGGGGGTTTCTAGGGTATGGGGCCCCGGAGCGGTGGGTCCAGTCACGTTAAAAAGTTTACCCTACCTTAGTTTTTGTCCCCAGGGTCATGGTGCCATGGTAGGACATCCAGGTTGTCTCCCAGGCACCCGCGGTTCGAACCCCAGCTACTGCGTATTTGCAGGAATTTTTCCTCCAAATGGGGAGAGTAATCAAAGGATGTTGGCCTTCTAGGTTGGTCGCCGCGTGCGCTTCCCGATTTACCCTGGTGGCCGGTGGGAAACTTCCGTGGGACCGGGCCGGTCACCCCAGAGATAGTCAATGAGGCTAACTAAGATTATTATTTTTTTTTTACTTTCATACAACCTTCGATTGTCTAGATAACTTACTTTATGAACTTGACTAATGATTAATCAGTAGTCCTTAAGAATCATTATTTTTATTACTTGAAGACATAATCGTGCACTTATAGTTAGACAACAAATGGTCAGCTTAGGGATAGTATGCATCTACATGTAGTTGCTCAAGTCCGTCGGCATCAGTGCTGGCACCAATGCCTATGGCAATGATACACATATTTTATATAGGTTTTTTCATGTATTGATGCATATCATGTCCCATTTTTATATGCATATATTTTACATTTGCATCTTTTTATACTTTATTTTGATATTTTCTTAGTTCAGAGAACTACTCTCATGTTTTATTTTCATAGGGTGTGAAAAGGAACAAAAAAGGTATAAAAGAAAACTTTCAAGACTTCCCAGGATGAACCAGAGATCGAGGCATGGATGACAGTGCCAGTTGGCATGGCATGTGCTAGAAGTTCAGAGAAATTCATAGAGATCGACACAAGCGCACATGCCCTCCGACACTGTAGGATCAATGCATTAGAGGGGGGTGAATAGCGCTCATGACTTTCACATTTTTTGAAAATCAATCGATCAAGTAAAATGTAGAAGAATTGAAAGAACAATACAAACACTGCTGATTTTACTTGGTTCAGAGCCTGTGTCGACTTCTACTCCAAGGCATGCGATCGACGATCATTTTCGATAGGTAATCCACTAATAGTTCAAATTGTTACAAAAAGTAATTACAATTTAAGTACAAGTAACTTTAAAATTTAAACAATAACGATAGTAATAGAATTCATTGTAGAGCATAGTTATCGGAGTAGCGTTGTAGTCGGAAGTCAGGGTAATGCAACGAGTATTTGAGCGTAGATTGTTTTTCTTGAAGTTGTTGTACTATTCTGTGCTCGGACAATTCTTTTATAAGTTATTGAATGTGGCTCCAGCTGCATCAAAAGCACCTCCAGCTATAGAAATTATATTGTTCACCTTGGTCGGGATAAACATTGCGTTCTACTAAGTTTATCCCACTGAAGGCAGCTTCAAGGCACTCTAAGGCTCCTTTCATGCACTCTAGGGCGCCTTCCAGGCACTTCAAGGTGCTTCCCCATGGTGAAAACCTTAATCCCAAGGTTTAACAATGCAAGGGTGCCTTTGCTCCATCTAGGGTGCCTTCAAGAAGGTCCGATGCGCCTCCAAGAAGGTCTGAGGTGCCTCCAACCAGCTCCAAGGTGCCTTTAGCACTATTCACCTGAGATCAACTTTTGTGTTTCAACTTCTGCAAAACACATTAGTCCATATACACAAAGATACCCTGCAAAATAGAGTTAGTACAACAAATACTAGGTCAGATTTCTAGTGAAATACTAGGTCAAACCAATGCCTACTATTCCCTCAACGGGAAACGCACCCTCACCTACTCCTCTTAGGAGAGTTTACCTTTTGCCAAATCGGTCCTCCAGACCGTTTGGACTTTTGTTCAGTGTTCGAGATATCAGGACTTTCTGTTGGACATCCGATCCTCGACCCGTCCAGTCTTCCGCCTAGTGTCCTCAACCCCTAAGACTTTAACCTAGTGTCCTCCATCCTAGAATTTCACCTAATGTCCTCAACCCGCCAAGACTCTGCCTAGTCTCCCAGACTAGGACTTTATTGCCTAACCGTAGCTATTGTTGGTTGCTACTCGGAAAACCTAGAGGTTCCACTGTACAAAAATTTTATACAAAGGTCTGAACCTTTTCCTAGCTACCATGTGTTCTTTTAAATTAAATTTTGGATCGCCTGCAGAACTTAACACGTTTGATCCAAAACTTAATCTATTCGTTCTTTTAGGTTTTGACTTGGGTCTCCTGCGGAACTTAACACGTTTGATCCAAAACTTAATCTATTCGTTCTTTTAGGTTTTGACTTGGGTCTCCTGCGGAACTTAACACGTTCGACCCAAATCACCTTAAGTTATTAATTTCATTAAATATTAATTTCCATAATTGGTTCCCAGTACTGACGTGGCGAGGCACATGGCCTTCTTGGATATGGGAGCAACCACCACCGACTAGACAAAACCTTTTATGGAAAGCTAATATTTAATTTCCTAAAATAACTTTAGGTTAACCGAAAAGAACAATCAAATCACAAGGGAAAGAAAAACAAAAGAACACTATATCGAAAACAAATTCGAAACTCTAGAATCGTATGCCTCTTGTATTTAGTATTATTTCAAAAAATAACTAGTATGATGCGGAAACAAAAATTACTAGTTATACCTTTTAGAAAGACCTCTTGATCTTATACCGTATTCCTCTTCTAACCTCGGATGTTGTGTGGGCAACGATCTTCTGAGATGAGAACCACCAAGCACCTTCTTCTTCCTTACAAGTTTCGGCCATCAAAACTTTTCCTAGGATGAAGAGGTTCGGCCACCACCACCATGCTCCAAGGGATGCTAGAAAAGAGGCTTCTTTTCTCTCCTTCTTCTCCTTCTTAGATCCGGCCACTAAAGCTATCTCCACCATGAGAAGGTTTCGGCCACACAAAGGAGAGGAGAGGAAAGAAAGGGCCGGCCACACCCAAGGAGAAAAGAGAGGAAACATAGAATAGAGTCGTTAGCCTTGAAGCCTTCTCTACCCCCTCTTTTATAATCCTTGGTATTGGCAAATAAGGAAAATTTAATAAAAACTTCCTTAATTCTTTTGCCATTGAAAAGGAAAATTTATTTAATTAAAATAATTTTCACTTTTCAAATTATAATGGCCGGCCACTCTTCTCCCCAAAACAAGGAGAGTTTTAATTAAAACAAAAATTAAAACTTCCTAATTTGTTTCTAGAAATTTATAAAAATTTCTCCAATAATTTTAATCCCTTCATGATTGGTTAATAAAAAGAAATTTTATAAATTAAAATCTTTCTTTTAAACATGTGGATAATTTCCAAAAAGGAAAGTTATCTCTAAAAATTAAAATCTCCTTTCAATCTACAAATAAGGAAAGATATTAAATCTTTTCTTAATCTTTTGTAGAAACTAATAAAAGAGAATTTTTAATTTTTAAACTTTCTTTTAAATCATGAATATAATTAAAAGGAAATTTTTTACCAAAATTAAAATCAACCTTTTAATCTACAAATAAGGAAAGAGATTTTAACTCTTCTCTTAATCTTTTGTAGAATCTTATAAAAGGAAGGATTTAAATTTTTAAACTCTCTTTTAAATTATATTATCCACATAAGAAAAATTTTAAAATTAAAATTCCTTTTTATTTTAATAGGGATGACCACATGAATTCACCCATGAACATACCCATGGCCGGCCCTAGCTTGGTCTCCAAGCTAGCTTGGCCGGCCCCTATAGGATGGGTAAGAAAGTGGGTATAGGTGGGTATAGTACTCTATAATTAAGAGGCTACGATAGGGACCGAGAGGAGGAATTGGTTTTGGTCTCCCGATAAAATTAAGCATCCCATGTTCGCCCCGAACACACAACTTAATTTCATCAATAATAATTCATTCCACTAGAGAATTATTATTGAACTACCGCGCCAATCCCAAATTACATTTTTGGGCTCCTTCTTATTATGAGTGTGTTAGTCTCCCTGTGTTTAAGATATCGAATGTCCACTAATTAAGTGAGTTACTGACAACTCATTTAATTAATATCTAAATCCAAGGGTAGTACCACTCAACCTTATTATCATGTCGGACTAAGTCCACCTGCAGGGTTTAACATGATAATCCTTATGAGCTCCTCTTGAGGACATTATCAACCTAGTATCTCTAGGACACAGTTTCCTTCTATAATCAACAACACACACTATAAGTGATACCATTTCCCAACTTATCGGGCTTATTGATTCATCGAACTAAATCTCACCCATTGATAAATTAAAGAAATAAATATCAAATATATGTGCTTGTTATTATATTAGGATTAAGAGCACACACTTCCATAATAACCAAGGTCTTTGTTCCTTTATAAAGTCAGTATAAAAGAAACGACCTCAAATGGTCCTACTCAATACACTCTGAGTGTATTAGTGTAATTATATAGTCAAGATAAACTAATACCTAATTACACTACGACCTTCTAATGGTTTGTTCATTTCCATTTTGGTCGTGAGCTACTGTTTATAATTTATAAGGAACTGATAACATCATCTTCTGCATGTGACACCACATACTATGTTATCTACAATATAAATTAAATGAACAACTACAAACAAATGTAGACAATTTGACCAAATGTGATTCTTTATTCATAATAAATATTTATACCAAAAGCTAGGCTTTTAGTATATACTCTAACAATCTCCCACTTATACTAAAAGACTAAGCTGCCATATCTGCTGCCATACATCTGATTCCCATGCCTTTCAAAAAGCTCTTGCCTTAAGGACCTTAGGTTATCATCTGATGCAATCTAGGCGGCAACAACTTCTCCTCGTTATACAATTTCTCGTATTGGATAGTACTTGTGCTCTATTGTGTTTACTTGCCTTATAGACTCATGGTTTCTTCGAGTTTGTTACTGCACCATTATTATTTGTAATAATCTTTGGACAAACTAGAAATCATATCTAAGTCTATTTTGAGGTAATTAAGTCATTCAGCTTTTATGGCTACCTCAGAGGCTTGCCATATACTCAGCTTCTATGGTGGAGTCCAGAAAAACACCTATGCTTATTACCCTTCCATAGTTATGGCTTTTCCTCCTAAAGTAAACACAAAACCCCGAGGTCGACTTATTATTGTCCCTATCCGATTGGAAGTCAAAATCCGTGTAACCCACAGGGACCAAATTAACTGCCTTGTAAGCTAGCATATAGTCTCTAGCGCCTCTAAGGTACTTTAATATATGCTTTACTGCAGTCCAATGTCCTTGTCTAGGGTTACTTTGATATCTGCTAACTATGCCCTTGGCAAAACAGATTTCTGATCTCGTGCATAGCATACATTAGGTTGTCTAGAAGCATAAAGAACTGCCTACATGTTCTCAATCTCCTTTGATGTCATCGGAGACATCTCTTTAGATAAAGACACTCCATGCTTAAAAGGTAAGAAACCTTTTGAGGAGTTTTGCATGCTTAAAACGAGCAAGGATTTTCTGATGTATCAAGCTTGGGATAAGTAAAATATATTTTTTCTTTCGATCCCTTATTACTTTGATCTCAAAAATATATATATTCTCCCAAGTCCTTTATATCGAATTATTTGGACAACCATACCCTTACTTCTGACAACATTTTGATATTATTTCCAACTACCAAAAATGTTATCTACGTATAGTACAAGAAATACCACCACGTTTCCATCACACCTTTTGTATACACAAGACTTATCCGTTTACTCAATAAATCCATAGGTCTGGATTACTTTGATAAACCGGATGTTCCAAGACCTTGAAGCTTTGTCTCAGTCCATAGACTGATTGAGCTTGCACACAAGATGCTCTTAGCCCTTTGCAATGAACCATTCTGGTTGCTTTATATGGATGCTTTCATCAAGACTTCCATTAAGGAATGCTGTCTTGACATCCACTTGCCAAATAGATAAAAGAATCCAGATAGACTTAAGCATGGCTACCAGTGAAAAAGTTTCCTTTTTCATCAAGCCTTGCTTTGAAAGTTACTACCTTCCTTTCTATCCCTCTTTTCCTATTATAGACCTTTTTACACCCAAAGGCTTTTACACCATTTGGTGGTTCTACAAGCTTCCAGATTTTATTAGAATACATATATTCTAATTCTGATATTCATTACTCTTTGCCAAGATGTTGCATCTTTATCTTGGAGTGTTTCGTCATATGTCCGGAGATCAGGTTCATGTCCTCCAGGGATCGAGTCCAAAAACTCTCCCAAAACATGAATCTATTTAGGTTGCCTAACAACCCTCCCACTACGACAAGACACTTTTTGCAATTGTGTATCATTTGTGATACGTGTTGCAGTTTCCTTGTGGTATCGCATCTTGTACAGTTGGTACTAGATTAGATATGTCTTTTATTATTTCCTTAAGAACAAATTTTCTTATGGGCACATGGTTTATTACATAGTCCTTTTCTAAAAATCGGTCATTGATACTAACAATGATCTTCTGATTTTTAAGATTATAAATCTACTTTCATTTTACTAGGATAACCCACAAACAAGTGAATTCCTGTTCAACTTATCATTGTCTCTCTTTTGCATATGTGCTGGACTTCTCGAATCCGAATATGCTTCGAAATAGGCTTACACCTATTCAGCAATTCTATATGAGTAGAGAGTTCTGACTTTAGAAGGTACTATATTCACTCCTGTTTCCAGAGTATATCCTTAAAATGATTTTGATAATATTCTTAATAACTCATCAATCTACTTATTTCCATAAGAGTCCTATACCTTCCTTTTCCTACACCATTCTGTTGGGGTGTACCAGGTGCAGTTAGTTTGGATTGAATCCCTACTTCTGATAAATGACTCCTAAATTCTCCCAAGAGGTACTTGCCACTACGATCTTACCGTAGTGTCTTGATACTTTTACTTTGTCGTTTCTCCACATCAGCCTCGTACTCTTTGAACTAATCAAAGCACTTAGACTTGCGGCACATAAATATATCTGTAACTCAAATAGTTGTCTATAAAATAGATGAAATATTTGAAACAACCTCTTGCCTGGATGCTCATAGGATCACACAAATCAGAATGATCCAATTCCAATATATCTTTGACTCCATACCCCTTAGACTTAAAAGCTTCTTGGTTATTTTTCCTTCCAAGTAAGACTCATAGGTTGGATAGATTTCCACTGCTAATGAACCCAAAAGTTCATCAGCTACCAATGAATCCTACTTAAGTTAATATAACCTAGCTTTAGATGCCAAAGATATAATTGGTTCATTTCCGAAGGTTGCTTTCTCTTAAAGTTAGAAGATGTGTTACTAATTTCTATTTGTTGCATCGTGGGAGTTATTGGATTATAAATTTTCATCCAACATACCAGAATAGATAACTTCCCTATTTTTCTTGATAACAACTTTGTTATCAAAATAGACACAATATCTATTCTATAATAGTTTAGAAACTGAAATCAGGTTCTTTCTAAACTTAGTATGTAAAGACAATTTCTAATAATCCATATTTTATTCCTATTAGAGAATAAACCTCTCCCACTGCAACAGCTGCTATTTTTGCAGTAATGCCCATGTGGATGGTGTTTTAATTTTCATTTAGTTGTCGGGGTTCCTGGAACCCTGCAATGAATTGCAGACATGATTAATGGCATCTGTATCTACACTCCAGGTTTTGGTAGATAACACCACTAGACATGTTTCAACTAATGAATTAAATACACCTAAATTGTTCTTAGTTCTAAGAGGACAGTCTACCTTAATGTCCAAATCCTATTTCCAATCAATTATTATTAGGACCACTAAGTCTATCCTAAAGTATATCATCTAGGGATTGACCATCATCCTAAAAATCACAAAAATATTTGGTTAAGACCAACTCCTTAAAAATCCCCATGAATTTTGTATACCACGTTAGTGTGGACGTATACAAATTCAAAGAGGAAATTTTATCATTTAATTTTATTATCTCGTCAACCTTACTTTATGACGAATAAAATTAATAGTTGGTCTATCTTTAATCAAATATTTGGTCAAGACTCTAAATTTAAATAATATTGATTCCTCTAACAATACTATTTAAATTTACCAACACCTCAAAACACCGTGAATTTTGCATGCCACATTAGTGTGGACGTATACAAAATCAACATTTGTAAGAGGAGGGTTTTACCCATTAACTATCTTGTCAACGTAACTTTATGACAAATAAAATTATCTCAAACACCGTTAATTTTGTATGCCACGTTAGTGTGGACGTATACAAAATCAATCATTTGTAAGAGGGGTTTTAACCCTTTAATTTTATTATCTTGTCAATCTAGTTTTATGACAAATTAATGGTTGGTTTCATTTGGTCACACAAATAATAGCAGTGACTCCGATGGGGAGGATACTATTAGATGTGTCTAAGTGTATACCATTACTTGACACTAAGTCCATTAATAAGATTATGCCCCTTCCGTTGGGGAAGATCACACGCTCTTAATTAACTTCCTATAGTCATCCAGAAATGGAAGTCTGTTCTAGTGATCCACAAACAAGCTCATCCGTTATGGAGGAAGGCACTCAGAGCCAACGCGCAAGCTTGTTTGCATCACTTACAAACCAGTAATGGAGACCATGAGATTTACTTAAAAATCCCTCTCCCACTTAGTTATTTATAAATGAGGAATTTTAACTATGCTAGCCTACTAAACTTGTAAACTAACATGCACACACAACACAATATAAAAGCAATAAATAGAAAAATCTAATTTTCAACTATTATGGCTTTTATCTCTGGTTGTCCTCCGTGTGTTGTCATCCAAAGCTGCTGCCATATTTGGCCAACGCCACCGGGTCTAGCTGTCGCATCCATCTTGCTCCTAGTTCCGCTGCGCCTCTGGTCCTTAGAAGGTTCCACACTTTGCAAGATTCGATCCGCGACATAAATAGAATTTTACATTTTTGATCCTATATTCCATAAAAGGAATGTACATGTATCTAGATCAAAAATAAAATCCTAATAAAACTAAATACAGCTCCTGCTGTATTTTATTACAATCATGCACACACAGATAAATGCCCTTGACATGTCCAAGGGTCCAATCATACACATAATAACTAAAAGCCATAATAGTTGGATCCTGCATCCACAAAGTTAGCACATCCTACTATTAACCTGCCTAAATTATGTATGACATGTGCATAATTATCCTAATACCAAATACACAGAGGCAAAACCCTAGCTCTGATACCAATTGTTGGTTGCTACTCGGAAAACCTAGAGGTTCCTCTGTACAAAATTTTGTACAAAGGTCTGAACATTTTCCTAGCTACCATGTGTTCTTTTAAATTAAATTTTGGATCGCCTGCGGAACTTAACACGTTTGATCCAAAACTTAATCTATTCGTTCTTTTAGGTTTTGACTTGGGTCTCCTGCGGAACTTAACACGTTCGACCCAAATCACCTTAAGTTATTAATTCCATTAAATATTAATTTCCATAATTGGTTCCCAGTACTGACGTGGCGAGGCACATGGCCTTCTTGGATATGGGAGCAACCACCACCGACTAGACAAAACCTTTTATGGAAAGCTAATATTTAATTTCCTAAAATAACTTTAGGTTAACCGAAAAGAACAATCAAATCACAAGGGAAAGAAAAACAAAAGAACACTATATCGAAAACAAATTCGAAACTCTAGAATTGTATGCCTCTTGTATTTAGTATTATTTCCAAAAATAACTAGTATGATGCGGAAACAAAAATTACTAGTTATACCTTTTAGAAAGACCTCTTGATCTTCTACCGTATTCCTCTTCTAACCTCGGACGTTGTGTGGGCAACGATCTTCCGAGATGAGAACCACCAAGCACCTTCTTCTTCCTTACAAGTTTTGGCCATCAAAACTTCTCCTAGGATGAAGAGGTTCGGCCACCACCACCATGCTCCAAGGGATGCTAGAAAAGAGGCTTCTTTTCTCTCCTTCTTCTCCTTCTTAGATCCGGCCACTAAAGCTATCTCCACCATGAGAAGGTTTCGGCCACACAAAGGAGAGGAGAGGAAAGAAAGGGCCGGCCACACCCAAGGAGAAAAGAGAGGAAAAATAGAATAGAGTCGTTAGCCTTGAAGCCTTCTCTACCCCCTCTTTTATAATCCTTGGTCTTGGCAAATAAGGAACATTTAATAAAAACTTCCTTAATTCTTTTGCCATTGAAAAGGAAAATTCATTTAATTAAAATAATTTTCTCTTTTCAAATTATAATGGCCGGCCACTCTTCTCCCCAAAACAATGAGAGTTTTAATTAAAACAAAAATTAAAACTTCCTAATTTGTTTCTAGAAATTTATAAAAATTTCTCCAATAATTTTAATCCGTTCATGATTGGTTAATAAAAAGAAATTTTATAAATTAAAATCTTTCTTTTAAACATGTGGATAATTTCCAAAAAGGAAAGTTATCTCTAAAAATTAAAATCTCCTTTCAATCTACAAATAAGGAAAGATATTAAATCTTTTCTTAATCTTTTGTAGAAACTAATAAAAGAGAATTTTTAATTTTTAAACTTTCTTTTAAATCATGAATATAATTAAAAGGAAATTTTTTACCAAAATTAAAATCAACCTTTTAATCTACAAATAAGGAAAGAGATTTTAACTCTTCTCTTAATCTTTTGTAGAATCTTATAAAAGGAAGGATTTAAATTTTTAAACTCTCTTTTAAATTATATTATCCACATAAGAAAAATTTTAAAATTAAAATTCCTTTTATTTTAATAGGGACCACATGAATTCACCCATGAACATACCCATGGCCGGCCCTAGCTTGGTCTCCAAGCTAGCTTGGCCGGCCCCTATAGGATGGGTAAGAAAGTGGGTATAGGTGGGTATAGTACTCTATAATTAAGAGGCTACGATAGGGACCGAGAGGAGGAATTGGTTTTGGTCTCCCGATAAAATTAAGCATCCCATGTTCGCCCCGAACACACAACTTATTTTTATCAATAATAATTCATTCCACTAGAGAATTATTATTGAACTACCGCACCAATCCCAAATTACATTTTTGGGCTCCTTCTTATTATGAGTGTGTTAGTCTCCCTGTGTTTAAGATATCGAATGTCCACTAAGTAAGTGAGTTACTGACAACTCATTTAATTAATATCTAAATCCAAGAGTAGTACCACTCAACCTTATTATCATGTCGGACTAAGTCCACCTGCAGGGTTTAACATGATAATCCTTATGAGCTCCTCTTGAGGACATTATCAACCTAGTATCTCTAGGACACAGTTTCCTTCTATAATCAACAACACACACTATAAGTGATACCATTTCCCAACTTATCGGGCTTATTGATTCATCGAACTAAATCTCACCCATTGATAAATTAAAGAAATAAATATCAAATATATGTGCTTGTTATTATATTAGGATTAAGAGCACACACTTCCATAATAACCGAGGTCTTTGTTCCTTTATAAAGTCAGTATAAAAGAAACGACCTCAAATGGTCCTATTCAATACACTCTGAGTGTATTAGTGTAATTATATAGTCAAGATAAACTAATACCTAATTACACTACGACCTTCTTGTTGGTGCAACATCCCTCAGGTCAAGGTTGACCTGGTTAACCAAGCTGAGTCTTGGTTTGGGTTTAGATGTTTGACAATAAGATATTGATTGAAGAAGAGTCAAGTAGGTCAAGGTTGACTGGATACTTGACTGGGAAGTCCTAACTGGCAAGCTAGGCAGAAGGAAATCCTGGTGAGTGAAGCCAGGTGAAAGTCCTAGTGAGTGAAGCTAGGCAGAAGGAAATCCTGGTGAGTGAAGCCAGGTGAAAGTCCTAGTGAGTGAAGCTAGGCAGAAGGAAATCCTGGTGAGTGAAGCCAGGTGAAAGTCCTAGTGAGTGAAGCTAGGCAGATGGAAAACCCTAGTGAGTGAAGCTAGGTGAAAGTCCTGGTGAGTGAAGCCAGGCAAGGAAGGAAATCCAGATGGATCAAGGATGATCGGACATCTGGTGTTGGGAAGTCCAAGTAGGTCAAAGGATTGATGGATACTTGGCAAGGAAGGAAGTCCAGATGGGTCAAGGTTGGCGGACATCTGGGAAGTCCAAGTAGGTCAATGGAGTGACCGGATGCTTGCACGACGAGAAAAGTCAAGTGGGTCAAAGGGATTGACCGACACTTGGTGGGGAGTCTGGCAGGTCAAGGGTGACCAGGATGCGAGGCATGATGTACCAACAGGTCAAGGTTGACCGGATGTTGGTTAGAGGTTTAGGACTTGGTTTTGGGCAAAACCCAGCTTGGATCGATCCGTGGATCGATTCAGATGTGGATCGATCGGTGGATCCATTCTTCGATTGAAAGCTCGGATCGATCCGTGGATCGATCCGAACGTTCAGTCGATCGATTGGGATGCGGCTGCTTCGCGCGATAAGCGCCGGATCGATCCGTGGATCGATCGGAGCTTTCGGGGGCGCTCAATCGATCCGTGGATCGATCCAGCCATCGATTCGGAACATTTGAATCGATCGAGATCCGATTGCGTCGTGTTTAAAGCCGCAGCGAGCGTGGTCTTCGGCATCCTTTCACGAGCTCTTCTCGATTCATTCTCCTCCACACCTCTCTACAAGCACGTGATCGCCAGTTC
This sequence comes from Zingiber officinale, assembly GCF_018446385.1. NCBI lineage: Eukaryota > Viridiplantae > Streptophyta > Magnoliopsida > Zingiberales > Zingiberaceae > Zingiber > Zingiber officinale. The sequence continues at coordinate 46,796,794 of NC_055996.1, read as the reverse complement.
TTGAAGGTTCTTGGAGGCTTTCCAAGTCAAGAGGCGGATCTATTGCAAGAGGAAGAAGTTAGGGTTAGGGTTTTTACTGCACATCTTGTAAGCTTTTGCTTAACTTGTATTTCCCTTTCTTCTTCTTGTATTGAGAGTGTTGTAGGGCTTCTCCGCCTTTGGTAGTTACCATAAAGGAGTGTTATTCATAGTGGAGGGTGTGTGCGTTGGTGTGGATCCTTGGATTAGTCACCTCTTGTGAGGTGGATACCAAGTAAAATCCTAGCGTTAGCGTTTTGTGTTTGTTTCTGTATTTTCCGCTGCACATCCAAGAAGAAACAAGCAACGCCAAGCAACCAAGCGCACCGAGAGAACGCGGCGAGCTATTCACCCCCCCTCTAGCTACTTTTGGTCCTAACAAGTGGTATCAGAGCAAGGCCGCTCTTCACCGGAATCATCGCCGGAAGGGTCAAGCATATCAAGAAAAGCTAGAGGGTGAAGAAGTTGGAGCAAATTCTTCAAGTTCAAGACTTCATCAAGCTCAACTTCAAGATGCAATTCCAAGATGGACTTGGATTTGACACAAGGGTGGCTCCACCATACACTTCTACAAGTTTTGATTCTTGGAGATCAAGAATCGAAAACTTTCTTATGATGGAGATAGAGCAATGGTTTGCTCTAATGGAAGGCTTCAAAGCTCCAACGAACTCCAAGGGCAAGCTTCTAAAGAAAAGCAGATGGAGCTCGGAGCAAATTCAAAGGGGCGAGGCAAATGACAAAGTGACCAAGCTTTTGGTCAACTTATTGCCTAGCCACATCTTGGCTCAAGTTGGAGAATTCGAAGATGCCAAGGAGCTTTGGAGTAAATTGGCCAAGCTTCATGAAGAGATCCCCTCCACTGTACAAGATCAAGAAGAATCCAGAGAGGGTGACTCTTTGGAGCAAGACCAAGAGGAGGATTCCGAGGTTGAAAAATGCTCAACCTCCGAAGAAGAAGAAATCCAAGAAGCTTCATCCTCAAGGGAATGCAACGAAGGGAACAAGGAGAAAGCATACTCCTTGTTTAATATTCAAGATGATGAAGCCTCCACCTCTAGGATTGAGGGGGAGCAATCCTTGGTGACGCCGGATCAAGAAGAAGGAGAAGCTTCTACATCCGGGTCAAGAGATGAAGAGGAGGAAGAAGATTCTACCTCCACAAGTCAAGAAAAATCATATGGAGGAGTATCAAGGTCCGATCAAGAGGAAGCCTCTACCTCCGGATCCAAAGAAAAAGATGCCACCCCTACAAGCAAAGGTATAAATATTTCAATTAATAATAAAAATCATATTATATGCTTTGAATGTAGGGAACATGGGCACTACAAGAGCAAGTGCCCTAAATTAGCCAAGAAGAAGGGCCAAGTGGCACAAAAGGGCAAGGTGAAGCCCAAGGAGACCATCCCCAACACGAAGAAGAGCAAGGAGCATATTATATGCTTCTCTTGCAATCAAAAGGGGCATTATCGTAGTCAATGCCCCAAGGGGAAGAAGAAGGTCAAGGCTCAAGGAGGCACTAGTCAAGGGGGAGCCTCCAAGGTAAAGAAGAAGGTAACATTTATTGAGCCTACTCCTTTACATTATGGTAAAAAGCATGATAGGTCTAACTTTTATCATTTTAATGCAATTTACCATAAGAATAGAAAGCATGAGGGCTTTAAGGAAAAGCATGTGGCCCTACATGCTAAGACTATCACTCCTAGGGTTAGGAATGTAGGTAATAGTCTAGGCAATAACTCTAAGGATTTTAGATACAAGCCTAGAAACCAAAATGCTCATGGACTTACTGAAAAACCAAATTCTAAGGATTTAATGATAGAAAATCAAGTCTTGAGATCAAGACTTGATAAAATGGAAAAGACCCTAAAAAGGATGGAAAACATCCTAAAAGGGCAAAATGAGCAAAACCTAGGGCTAGGAAAGTCAAAGCCATCAAATAGCCATAGAGGTTTGGGATACAAACCAAAGGCTAAGAAGGATGTGCCTAGTTATCATAGGGTTCCATATAGTTATGGAACAAACCCTAGGTTTAGTGGTCAAGTCAAGAATACTAGGGAAGTCATCCCTAAGAGTATTTTTGCAACCAAAGTGACTAAGACTTCTAAGAAGTCTAAGAAAGTCACTAACAAGGTCACAAGGGAGGCTATCCCTAGGGTTGACCTAGAAAATGTGACCAAGGCTTCTAAGAAGCCCAACAAGGTCACTAGGAAGGTATCTAGGGAAGTTATCCCTAGTGAGTACCTAGAGCATCCAAGGAGCACCAATAGGTGTTGGGTTCCTAGGAGCATCTTCTCTACCCCATAAATGGGTTAGAGAGTGTCAACTCCAATTAGAATGGTAGTTAACCCAACTTTGAGGAAATTGACACTCAAGGAGCATTTTCAAGGTTTTTGTTAACCTTTGAAAATGAAATGGAACTATTATTTACTCCTTGAAAGAGTAAAATGTGCCTAGTGGTGAAAATTTGATTTTAATCTTAAAAGGCACATATTGGGAAATTCATAAGAGCTACCAAGTTGGGATTTTGGTATGTTCTTAGGAAATTTAAGGCAATCCGGGCCTTAACTTTAAAGTGTTACTCTTGTGGAAAAATGAAATATGCCAACACTTGAGGAATATGCTTAATTTCATTTGGCATAAATTAATCAAGGGAATTAGAAATGCCAATTTAGGTTTTGGCGTTTTCTTGACGCACTTAAGGGCAATCTAGATTTAAGTTGTAAGTTTAGCTAAGGTTTTAAGGATACTTAGATAGCTAATCTAGGTATATTTTATTTATGCTAAATCTTGCCATGATTGTTTGCCCATCATATGCCATGACATCATGTCTACTTTTGCATTCATGACTTATTATGAAAAATACAAAAATACCATGTCATGACATTCATACATCATGTAGTTATAGGATATTTTCTTTTGAAAATTATTTCCTTTTGATGTATGCCATAACATTATCATGCATTAGTTTAATTTCTTGTAATTAAGGATAAATGGCATTTAACAACACTTATTAACAAGTGACATCCTAGGTGGATGTCTAATATCTTTGAAATGCCTAGATAGATATGCATGATCCCTAGAATAGGGCAAAACCAAAATCTTACATCTCACAAGGACTATAAGATGACTTGTATGTGTTTTAGTGCACATTAGATACAAGTGAGATGTTAGGAAGATGAACAAAACTCAAGATGTTGATTTAGTGCATTCTTTTGAGTTTTAGGTTCATCAAAACACATAGTTATGTGTTTTTCCATCATTGGGAAAGCTAATGTACAAGTCATGTGCATTATGCCCAAGGAACATGATGGGATATTGGTTTTGAAAATGTTTTTAAAATGTTTTTGGAAAACCTTGGTGAAGGCTATCTTTTGATAGTAATCACCATTGAATAGTTAGACACAAACTTGAAGAAAACACTAAAGTTTTTGCAAGTTTTCAAGTTTGTGTCAATCTTTGAAAATATGATGTATTTTCATAGAAAACTATTTTTTCTTGATAATATATGCCCTAAACAATGTCTACACGAAATTTCATAATTTTTGGATTTTTGTAGAATTTTCTAGGGGTTTCTGAAGTTGACTGAAATGGAATTTCAGCAACTGTCAGAGCTCCGATCGATCCATGGATCGATTGGAGTTCCTGAATCGATCCATGGATCGATTCAAACGGCAATTCGAAGCTCTCTGGATCGATCAGCCGATCGATCCAGGGTGTCTGAATCGATCAGTGGATCGATTCAGAGAGGTTCAATCGATTGGAACCCAACTCCAATCGATCCAAGTTGCTGATTTTGGCTGGGAAAGCCTGATTTCAGCACTTTGAACCTATTTTAGTCTAGGTAACCATTCTAAACCCTTAAAATACATTTGTATACATAAAAAGGGTGTTTTCGTGTTGAAAACAAGGATGGAATGGTAAAGGAAGGCTAAGTTGAAGTTTAGGTTGAGGTTTGTTTCAAATTTTGAACATTTGAACCTCAAAACTTCTAAATCTGGGTTTCCTAAAGGTTTAAGGATTCCAAGTCATTGTTGGTGCAATGACAGAAGTTACCACCATGTCTTTAGGGGGAGGTACTCTGTAAAGACATGAAAATTATTTTTCATGAACCCTTGGAAGGTGGTTAACCTTCTGCTGTGAACTTGCTCAAGGATGAGCATTTAAACTTGAAATGGGGATAAATGGGGAGTGGATATCCTCATCATTTCAAGTGGCAACTCAAGTGGTTGAAAATGCTCAAGGTTGGGTATTTATCAACGTTGAGGGAGAAGTTAAGGATAATGAAGGGTATGAGACCTTCAATACTGATTTGATCACATGAGTGAAATTGTGATCACGATGAGCAACTCTTCAGGGGGAGAGTCTTCAACAAATGGAGTTGTTGAAGTGTGCCCAAAATTGGAGCACGGGTTGATGTTTTTTTGTAGGGGGTTGATGTGTGCCAATAGGGGGAGAATGAAAGGAAGTAAGTTAGGTTTTCATTACCTAGAGGGAGTTTGCCCTCTTAGGGGGAGAATGAAAAGCTTAATTTATGGGTTCATTACCTAGTGGCATGAAGAAGGAGGCTATAGGATTAGCCTAACTTACATGTGGGATTGTAAGTGTTATTGTGGTATTGTCAAACATCAAAAAGGGGGAGATTGTTGGTGCAACATCCCTCAGGTCAAGGTTGACCTGGTTAACCAAGCTGAGTCTTGGTTTGGGTTTAGATGTTTGACAATAAGATATTGATTGAAGAAGAGTCAAGTAGGTCAAGGTTGACTGGATACTTGACTGGGAAGTCCTAACTGGGATGTTAGGCAAAATGAAAGTCCTGGTGAGTGAAGCCAGGCAGAAGAAAAGTCCTGGTGAGTGAAGCCAGGCAGAAGGAAAATCCTGGTGAGTGAAGCCAGGTGAAAGTCCTAGTGAGTGAAGCTAGGCTAAGGAAATCCCTGGTGAGTGAAGCCAGGTGAAAGTCCTAGTGAGTGAAGCTAGGCAGATGGAAAACCCTAGTGAGTGAAGCTAGGTGAAAGTCCTGGTGAGTGAAGCCAGGCAAGGGAAAATCCAGATGGATCAAGGATGATCGGACATCTGGTGCTGGGAAGTCCAAGTAGGTCAAAGGATTGACTGGATACTTGGCAAGGAAGGAAGTCCAGATGGGTCAAGGTTGGCCAGACATCTGGGGGAAGTCCAAGTAGGTCAATGGAGTGACCGGATACTTGGCACGACGAGTAAAAGTCCAAGTGGGTCAAAGGGATTGACCGGACACTTGGTGGGGAGTCCTGGCAGGTCAAGGGAGTGACCAGATGCGAGGCATGATGTACCAACAGTCAAGGTTGACCGGATGTTGGTTAGGAGGTTTAGGACTTGGTTTTGGGCAAAAATCTTTGATCGATCCGTGGATCGATTCAGATGTGGATCGATCGCGATCGATCCGCATTCTTCCACGAAGCTCGGATCGATCCGTGGATCGATTCAGGTCCCGATCGATCACCGATCGATCGGGACGATCGCCGCGATAGCGCCGGATCGATCCGTGGATCGATCCAGCGCTTCTCGCGCGAAGGCGCTGGATCGATCCGTGGATCGATCCAAAGCCTCCCGATCGATTCGAACATTTGAATCGATCGGATCCGACCGCTGGCGTGTTTAAAGCGGCGAGCGTGGTCTTCGGCATCCTTTCACGAGCTCTTCTCAGATTCATTCCAGCTCCTTCACAGCTCTCTACAAGCACGTGATCGCCAGTTCTTGAAGGTTCTTGGAGGCTTTCCAAGTCAAGAGGCGGATCTATTGCAAGAGGAAGAAGTTAGGGTTAGGGTTTTTACTGCACATCTTGTAAGCTTTTGCTTAACTTGTATTTCCCTTTCTTCTTCTTGTATTGAGAGTGTTGTAGGGCTTCTCCGCCTTTGGTAGTTACCATAAAGGAGTGTTATTCATAGTGGAGGGTGTGTGCGTTGGTGTGGATCCTTGGATTAGTCACCTCTTGTGAGGTGGATACCAAGTAAAATCCTAGCGTTAGCGTTTTGTGTTTGTTTCTGTATTTTCCGCTGCACATCCAAGAAGAAACAAGCAACGCCAAGCAACCAAGCGCACCGAGAGAACGCGGCGAGCTATTCACCCCCCCCCCCCCTCTAGCTACTTTTGGTCCTAACACTTCTAATGGTTTGTTCCTTTCCATTTTGGTCGTGAGCTACTGTTTATAATTTATAAGGAACTGATAACATCATCTTCTGCATGTGACACCACATACTATGTTATCTACAATATAAATTAAATGAACAACTACAAACAAATGTAGACAATTTGACCAAATGTGATTCTTTATTCATAATAAATATTTATACCAAAAGCTAGGCTTTTAGTATACACTCTAACAGCTATGACTTTCCACCTTTTGCCTAGCCTCAATTAGGAGTTTTACCTTACCTAAGATCACTTAGGACTTTCCCGCACACTTAGTTCAACTCGTTAGATCACAATAATGCTTAACTTAGAATATTTTGTCATTATCAAAACTCAGGTTCAATCATCTAGTGCTCTCTGCACCAACAATCTCTCCTTTTTTTATTATGGTAATACAGTTCAAGGTTAAGTAAATAGATAATAAGAATTTTTACAAGAATTAAAAAAAACTTTTTCAAAAGATTAGTTTCTAAGTGTTGAAATAGAACTAAGAAATCATTAAGTTAAGAGTTTAAAACTTCCCCTAAAATATAGCACTTTCTTAGCTTCAAAAATTTAGCCAAATTATTAGTTTTAAAAACTTAGCTTTTTCATTTAAAATTTAGCTAAATTCTTTCTTTCTGTATCGAATTTTGAGTATGTTCACATGTACATGCATATATACCCGCATTATCATTTTGTGACTTGATGTTGTTATATTACATTAGTATTTTTATATTGTCTTGAATTGGTTTGATATCATATTTCCTATATTGTCACTAGGGGGTACCGTCCAATTTAGAGGACAAGTATACCCTCGGGGCGTGACAGTTTAACCCATGTTAGATTCAAACTTAGCTTTGGGTTAATTAAGCAAGCTTCCTAAGGATAAGTTTTTAGTCAGTGGCAAGGCATATGACCTTCTTATATATCAATGGTGGACCACTTTCTGAATATTTTCCAAAATAGTCCTGCTTAAAAAACTTAATACTAGATTTTGGTCTAACTAGCTCATGTTTGACTGAGGTAGATTCGGTCATATCCACTAACTCTAGTGCACCAAGTAGAATATATAAGATTCAGCCTACACATGCCTTCGACAAAGCTTCCTTGACGTACTATCATCATAATCCATTCTGATGTTATGTTATTAGGGTTTGGTAAACCTCTTTAACTAACCATTCTAAACTAAGTAGAAAAGTAAATCTAATCCTATGCATGCATAGTTTATGAATAAAGTTGGTTGAATAGTTTTTCTATTTGGTCCCTTTGAATCATAGCTTAGATATGGTCTATCTAAGTAGTGAATTTGACTCTTAGGAATCAAATATTGGTTGAGTTTGATTATTTTGGTTAAGCATTTTTTAGGAACCCATGTTTGGACTTGATTTCTAATATTTTGACTAATTAAAGACATATATGGTTTGTTGGTTTTGTTTGGGTTATAGTCAAGTCTCAATTTATTGTACATGTCTCATTGCGACCCAAGTACCATATTTAGACACTTGGATCCTAGTTCAAACTTTTTCAATATTTTCTTAAGTCGCTCAACTTGACCTTTCAAGTTAGAATTTTCTTCTTCAAGTTTTACAACTTGAGTTGAAGTTTCGACTTGAATTTGGTTAGTCAAGTTACTCAAGTTAACTTGCTCCTTAAGGTGGTCTATTTCCTTAAGTAGTAAGTTATTTTGTTTTTCAGATTTTGTTAATTTTTTAAACAAACATTTTACTACTTTAAGTAAGTTTGACTTGGAATAAAAAGTTATCATATTGAGACCTTCATAAATGGATACAGATTCGTGGTTTCTCTCAGACTCAGTGTCAGCCTCGGACTCATATTCTTCCTTGGATTCAGAATCTTCATTTCTTGCCATAAGGGCAAGATGGCTAGAGTGCTTTGGTTCTTCCACATTGGACTCCTCAGAAGATTGCTCGTCCCACGTCACTTAAAGGGTCTTCTTCCTTTTTGCTGATTTTGGTTTTTTTCTTCTTCTGATTAGGGCATTCATTTTTGAAATACCCCTTCTTGTTGTATCCATAACAAATCATTTCTGATTTGTTTTATGTCTGGTTTATTGGTGCCTTCTTGGTGGTCCTTTTGAACTTCTTTTTTGTTAGTAGTTTTTGGACCATGTTGACCAGCTTTTCTTCATTGGTTGACTCTGAATCATACTCACTTTCTAGTTCATTCTTAATTCTGATCTTGGTTTCTTTGCTTGATCCTGCATACAAAGCAATCTCTTTCTAGACTTGACTCAAGTTAGATTGTTCGTGTAACTCATTCATAAAAAAGTTCATCTAATTTAAGAATTGAAAGATCCCTTAAAACTTTGTATGCATCTACTATTGATGCCCACAAGACGTTTCTCGGGAAGGAGTTTAGTGCATACTTTATTGTGTCGCAATTCTCTATGTTGTATCCGATCAGATATAGGCCATTGAGAATATCCTTTAGTCGAGTGTGTAGTTGTGTGGCCATTTTTTTAGGAAGCATTTTAATATTAAATAAATTATTTAACAGTAAGTCTCTCTTATTTACCTTAGATTCATCGGTTCCTTCATATAGCTTTACCAGATTGTCCCACAGTTCTTTTTTGTTTTCATACGACCCGACTCAGTTCAGTTCTTCCATGGTTAGCCACATTGAATGGTGTTGATTGCCTTGTAATTTAGTTGCGCCTTCTTGATCATCGAGAGAGTCCAATCTTCTGGTTCTATCGGCTTTCCATCAACCATCGGAGGAGTGTAACCTTTGAGTATAGTGAACCAAACTTCGATGTTAGACTTGAGGTAGCATTCTATTCTATTCTTCCAATAGCTAAAGTTCTTCCCTTTGAATAGTGGAGAGTGAATGGTGTTGTACCCTTCTTGGTAGAAGTTCGATATTCTTACAATCAAAGAACTAAAAGAAAATTTCTAAGACTCTCGTCTTGGAATTAGTAGTGCGGGATAAATAAATAAGGGAAGAAAAAAAATCTCTTTAAGAAAAAGAAAAGATGTTTTAAAATTTACTCGAAAAATGGTTAAGTAATTTCAAAGCTGCCAAGCTCTGATACCAATTGAAGGATCGAAAGATGCGATAGAGGGGGGGGGATATCACACGTTAAAATACTTTTCCTTTTCTTATAAAAACAAGAGTAGTGCAGTGGAAAGTAAAGAACACGTTTCAATTACTTGGTTCAGAGCCTAGGTCAACTCGAGGACAGATCCTCTGGTCCACAAGTTGTGGATCAGAGGATGGTCCATTATTGTAGACCCTTGATTTGGATGGACCCTACCAACTTAAAGATGGGCACCATCCAAATCAATGGTCCTCATACAGTGGACCATCCCTTGGTCCACAAATTGTGGACCAGAGGATCCCTACAGAAGTCAACTCCTACTCCATGACCAATGGATCCCTACTGAGGTCAACTCCTACTCCATGACCAGTGATCCTTGATTGCACCATTGGATAATCCACTAAAACTCTTCTTTCTGAAATCTTCAGAAAGAAGCAATGCGTACAATACAAAGAATGTAAGATAGTAACACACTACTATCTTTTGGAAATTAAAACAATATAAGATTAAACAAAATTTATACCGACACTAGGTAGAAGATGAAGCTCGGTCGACACTTCAAGATGGAGCAGCTTGCTTGTGAAGTGAAGCGCAAAGTATCAAAATGAACAAGAGATTTGCACGATGTTCGATCGACTGATAAAATGTTCGGTTGACTAATTAGTTCGGTCAACCGAACACTCTATCGGTTGACTGAACCCACGTCCTTTCTTCTTTGTTGAGATCCAATATTCACACATTTATGACCATTAATGGTTTGGTTGACCGATCTCCTTGTTCGATCGACCGAACAGTGAACTTTTCTTGTTCACTATGATTCACACTTAATGTTCATTTATGAGATGATCGTTCGATCGACCGATCCCCAGGTTTGGTCGACCGATTATCCTGGCTTCCTTCTTTACTTTGGCTTGATCTGATCTGCGCTTAGTGCGATATCATCAAGGTCAGTTGATCGATCTGCTGATTCGGTCGACCGATCAGGCTTTGATCAGACTTTGATCTGCTCTGGTATTATATTTGGTCTGAGTCGATTTGGTTTAGTCGACCAATCCCTTAGTTTAGTCGATCAATTAGGTCGGTTCCTGCAAAACAAAGTTCAACAATATATATCCCTACAAAACAAAGATTAGCACAGTTATATGATGCATGAGTAGTATTTGACAGTAATACTATCTTGATCTCAACTTGGAGACCTTCCTGATTTTTTCAGTTAGATCAGCGACCTAGGATTTGTTCCTTTCAAAAACATGACCTCACTGTTGCTCCTCTCTAGTTGCTTACCTCAACCTATCATAAATATTGGTCCTCCAGACCTGTTTGGACTTTACCGCTTAGCATTAGATCGACTCACCAGGACTTTTCCTCGATCTTTGGTCCTCTAGACCTATCGAGCTTTCCTACCAAGTATCGGGTTCTCTCGACCCACTTGGGCTTCCTGACTAGCTTCCTTGATCTGCTAAGACTTTTCCATTTGAGTAAATAACATGCACACTCAGTTAACTTATTAGATCACAACAAGACTTAACTTGAACCTCTAACAATATCAAAACTCAGGTTTGATTCTGGTGCACCCTACACCAATAGATAATTGATATTGGCTAGTTAAAGTTAATGAGATACTCATTTGAGCCTAATTGGCTCCAATTGTGTAATTGGGTCAAGTTTTATTTGTACTTAAAATGAACACAATGCTTAGTAAAAAAAAAAGGCAACCTAGCTTCTTGGTAAGATAGCGTAGGAAAGTTAGATCAATAGGTCCCTTTATAGTGCAGCCGACAAGAGCGGTGAATTGCTTGAAAATACAAATAGACCTTTCTTGAACTTTTGAATTAAATTAGACAAACACTTGTATTAAAAAAATAATAAGCTAATTGATGAAAGAAAGAGACACAGAATTTACTTGGTTTGCAATCAGAGAATTGCTAATCAAAGACTATGAAAAACTCAGTAGAATTCTCCTTCGGATGGAATAGACTCTTACAGTGTTGACAACTCACAATCAAAGTAGTAGAACATAAGAGAAAATGAATTCATGTACAAGTGATGATCTCAACTACTGAGACCAGGGCTCTATTTATAGCTTGTTGATCCAATCTGACTGTTTACTGACGTGGTAGCTCCGTGTGCCCGAAATGGCTCCGGGAGCCTGAACGTGGATAAAACTTTATCTACATCACAACGATTCGCAAAGGATAGACTTTTCTAGTCCGAGCACCCGTATCGGTCTGGGCTTCCGGACAACCTTGCTCAGCCTCGCATTCGAGGAGGTGCCCCTGGGGGTACCCAAGGGGCCCGAGCACCCGAATTGTTTGGGCGCCCAAATTGTTCGGGCGACCAGACTTGGTCCAGGTGCCTGGACAGTCAACAGTAAAGTAACTATCTGGATTCTTCTCCGTTCTGTCTTCGTTCGCTAGGGTGATTTTGGTCATCTAGAATAGGGCTTACCTAAACACATTTTCCGACCTTCTCCTCGAGCAAGCTTCCGCTCTTGTAACGCCCGAAAAATTCTCAAAACTATTTTAGAAATATTCTGTTATTTTTCTGGAACTTTTAGATATTTTTCCGGAATTTTCCAAGTAACGGAAGTAGCAAAAATAATTAGAACCGCAAAATAGCTTAGGCGGGAATCGAACCCGAGACCTATGGCTAGGATAATGTTAGTTAGCCTTAGAACCAGGCTGAAAGGAAAGGGAACCAATAAAATTTATATTGGAGTTGGGCGAATTAAGTCTTTAGTATAAATAGGAAGGTTAAGTGGGAGTTGGGTTATTTTTGTTTTGGTTCGGCACATTCTTTTTCACTGTGACCTATCCCTCTTCCAAAAACCTCACCGCCGCCCACACCTCTTCCTCCTCCTCTCTCGGCGCCCAAACCCAAGGACTCTCGGCTCATCTTCCGGCGACGACTCCAACACGAAAGAGGTTCTTCTCCGCGAGAGGAACGCGAAGACGTGAGCGGGTCGTCGAGAAGGTCATCTCCACCGGAATTCTAGCGAATAGAATTGTAAGGAATTTAGCGTACGAGGTAAGAAACCCCTCACCTACGGTATAATAGCTCCGTTTGGTTTCCTACGCATTAGTTTTAGCTATATGCAGGTTTTTCGACACATAGGGTGTGTTTAAACCCTCCTCGAGGATTAGGGATCTAGATGAGCACCTTTAGACGGGTCGGACACGTTGTTCTCCTTTAGTTGGAGATGCTAGACGTTGTCGGGTGCCTAGAGGTGATCTCCCTATTAGAGGAGAGAGTTGGAGCACACCAAGTGTTCGGTAAAATGTTAGTGTAGCTAAATACCACCTCAGTTATGTTTAATAGCTCAGTTAAATGCATTAGACGCATTGAAAGCAGCACATTAGTTTAGTTCAGTTTTATGGGACTACGGTCCAATGGGTGGGCTCCCACAGTCGCCTCTAGGTTCAGATAACCTAGCTCTAGGTTCAGATAACCTAGAAACAGCAAGACAAGCAATGATTAGTTATTTTCAATCTTGGATCAGATATCCATTGGGTTGGACTCCCACAGTCGTCCCTAGGTTTAGATAACCTAGTTAACCCTACTAAATTCGGGACTTGCAAACCCGGGTCTAGTTAGGGATGCGCGCACAGCAAGTACAGTTGCCGGGCCCAAACAGCATGATTATGTATTTTCACTTACTATGTATTAGTTTTCAAAACTCATAAAAATCAGATATGTTAGTTGAGTTTGAATTCAGTACCAGTTTAGCTTCAGTTTAGCCCTTCCTTGCTTATACATTATGATAGCTCATGTTCAGTTCTTGATTGCTATGCTTGTATGATCATATGCCATGTTTATATGTTTAGCCTAGTCAGTTTATTTCAAATGGCATGCTTTAAAAATCATATTGCATCGTCGCATGTTTTTGTGAGGTAGATGGTTTCTTACTAAGCTTGTTAGCTTACAGATACTACTTTTCTTATACTGCAGATAAAGGTAAAGGAAAAGTGGACTAGCAGTGGAGGCTGGAGGTCAATGCAAATGAGGATGTGTGTGGCAGGAACTGGAATGAAAGACCCTCTGAGGATTTAGCATTTACTTTAGCACTTTACAGTTTATTAGTTTAGTTTTCATGTTTTGGGCACTTTTGAACCTTAGCAAGTTTAAGCAGTTAGAACTTTTGGAAATTCATACCTTCATGCACTTTAAGTTGTCAAAATGCCATGAACCAGTAAACCTTGCTTTGGTTTAAGTTTAGAATTGTTACTACGTGTTATTAGAATAGTTTATCATGCATTAGATAGTTGTTATGGGGTGTTTTGGCACACCAGAGTGCTGGAAATCAGAGTTCCCCGGGTGAAATCAGACTCTGATCGGTCTCCCGACCGATCAGGGCCTGGCTGTGTCACTGGATCGGTCAGCCGACCGATCCAGCCAGATACAGTATGCTACTGTATCCTCCTGGATCGGTCAGCCGACCGGTCCAGCATCGAACAGAAGGCATCCAGCGTGTCCAGGTGCCTGGATCGGTCTGCAGACCGATCCAGACCCACCTGGATCGGTCCGCAGACCGATCCAGCAGGGTACAGAATCGCGACAGGTTTGATCGATCCGTGGATCGATCAGCAGCTAGCTGGGAAGTTAGTTCTGAGTTCCTAGCTCAGATAGGAGGTCAAGTATCCTCCTTAGCACATGTACACCAACCAGAAAGGGTCTTGAATCCTTCCTTATAACAGCATGGGTGTATCAGTTGTCGGATTAACCGAGTCAGTTAGTGAAATTTTTATTCTACCCAGTTTCCGCACAGTAGCTTCAGTAGTTAATGTAGCGATCCGGCTCACAGTTTAGTACCCAGGAGTCGGGTCGTTACAGAGTGGTATCAGAGCAGTGTTCCATACTTCCTACACACACATCAGCATTGTACCTGCAGCTTCCAAGTAAGAATACCTCCCCTCTCTTTATTGTTCTTGCTTTCTAGTTACAGTTCATGTTTATATGCCTACTTCCTGTTAGTATGAGATAGTCTTTGAACATGATATCAGTAATTATATAACTGTGATAGTATTAGTTATACATATGTTCTCTATGTCTTTAGAAATGGCACGAGGACGCCCAGCTAGAAGGGCACTAGCTACTGAGCCCCAGCAAGAGGCAGGCAGTTCAGTGCCTCCTCCAGACCTTACAGCATTAGTGGCTCAGTTACAGCAGCAGCTAGCTGAACAGCAACAGGAAATAGCCACCTTAAAGGCTAATCAGCAGAGTACCCCCACAGTCACCCCGGAACCGAATCTGACGACTCCAGAAGTCTTAGAGGTTCCACCCGCTCAGCCTACAGCGCCAACCCCAGCACCAGTACCAGCACCAGCAGTCCCAGCAGCTGAGCCAAGAAAGGAAGCCTATCTGATCCAGTGGCAGCGAGTCAAGCCAGAGAACTTCTCAGGCACTAGTGAACCATGGGATGCACAAGCATGGTTCAAAACACTGGAGAGCACGATGGAGCTTCTGGACTGGCCGGAGCACGAGAAGGTGAAGTGTGCCTCCTTCTGCCTGACAGGAGATGCACGCATGTGGTGGGAAAGAATCAGAACGAAGCGCCCAGTGAACCAGATGACATGGGCTGACTTTGAGAAGGAATTCTTTGAGGAGTTCTTTCATATGCGGGTTACCAACCGCCACTATGACGAGTTCACTGAGTTTCGCCAGGGCAACCTATCAGTTGAGGAAGCCGTGAAGAAATTCAACAGGTTGGCTCGTCTATGCCCAGAGCTAGTCAGCACAGAAAAGGAATGAGTCCGGTTGATGCTCAAGATGCTGAGGCCAGAGATAGCAGTGAACGTGGCTGGTGGCATACATAGGCCACAAACCACAGAGGAGTTAGTGAGCAGTGCCTTGACCACAGAGCATTACCAGAACAGCATGAAGCAGCAGAGGCAAGTCTCCTCAGAGTCCAAGGGCCAAGGAAACTCTCACACTCAAAAACAGCAAGGCCACAGCTCCAACTGGAAAGGGAACTCCAACAGCAAGCGCAAATCAGGGAGTGACTCCAAAGGAGGACCATCTAGCAAGCGACCTAGTTATCCAAAGTGTGCCACTTGTGAGAAATTCCACCCAGGGGTTTGTCGCAAGGGCACACGAGGATGCTTTGAATGTGGACAAGAAGGGCACATGGCCAAGCAGTGCCCGAACAAGACCGGTCTTCCTCAGCCACAGCAGATTCAGTATGCAGGCCAGCCAGCTCAGTTACATCAGATGCAGGCCGCTCTAGAAGGTCCACTTATCAGCCAGGGCAGATTAGAAGCCCCTCCAGCTATGGCAAATGCGAGGATCTACTCACTCACCAGAGAGGACGTAGCAAATGCCTCGACAGTCGTCACAGGTCAGATTAGCATTTTTCAGTATAGTGCTACTGTTCTATTTGATACTGGGGCAACCCATTCATATATAGCCAGGATGTTCTCCGAGAAATTAGAAATACCCCCAGAGGTACTCAGTGGTCAGTTTCTGACGGCACTACCTTCAGGAGAGGTCATGGCATCAACGCACTGGCTCAGAGCAGTGCCAGTCATTATAGCAGACCGGGAACTCTTTTGTGATCTGATCCTGCTGGAAATGACTGACTACGACGTCATCCTTGGAATGGACTTTCTGATCAGATACGGTGCTTCCATAGAGTGCCGTAAACAGAAAGTCGTATTCCAACCCGAAGCAGAAGCACAGTTCGAGTACATCGGAGAACCAAAGAGAAAAGCCAGAAAATTTCTCTCAGCTATGAAGGCACAGAAGTTGATGGATTCGGGATGTACGGGGTACCTAGCACAAGTAGTCAATACCAGCCAGGACAAGGACCAACAGCTAGCAGAGGTCCGAGTTGTATGTGACTACCCAGCAGTCTTCCCTGAAGAGTTACCAAGCCTAGCACCAGTCAGGGAGATTGAATTTGAGATAGAGCTCTTCCCCGGCACAAATCCTATTTCCAAAGCGCCTTACCGCATAGCTCCAGCAGAACTGAAGGAACTTCATGAGCAACTACAGGAGCTGCTTGACAAGGGCTTCATACGCCCTAGTCACTCACCCTGGGGAGCGCTGTTCGTGAAGAAGAAGGATGGAAGCATGCGGCTATGCATAGACTACGAGCATTGAATCAGGTCACGATCAAGAACAGGTATCCTCTTCCCAGAATAGATGACCTGTTCGACCAGTTAAAGGGAGCAGCAGTGTTCTCTAAGATTGACCTCAGATCAGGATATCACCAAGTCAGAGTCAAGGAGGGTGATATACCGAAAACATCATTCAGGACCAGATACGGACATTACGAGTTCGTAGTCATGCCTTTTGGCGTGACAAATGCTCCAGCTACATTCATGGATCTCATGAACAGAGTATTCAGGGAGTATTTAGATCAGTTTGTTATTGTGTTTATCGATGACATTCTTATCTACTCAGGAACTCAGGAAGAACACTCAGAGCACCTGAAACTAGTATTGCAGACCCTTCAGCAGAACCAGCTATACGCCAAATTCATGAAATGTGAATTTTGGCTAAATCAGGTGTCCTTCCTGGGTCACGTCATCTCAAAGGATGGTATTATGGTAGATCCCAGCAAGATAGAAGCAGTAAGTAACTGGAAGAGACCCAAGAACGCTAGCGAGATCAGGAGCTTTCTGGGATTAGCAGGATATTACAGGAAGTTTGTAGAGGACTTCTCCAGGATAGCCTCAACAGAAAATTTCAGTGGACAGAGGACTGTGAGAACAGCTTCAGCGAGCTAAAAAGGATATTGACCAGTGCTCCCATTTTGGCTCTACCAGACGACACCAGCAGCTTTGATATCTATAGTGATGCCTCTAAGTTGGGATTAGGAGCAGTACTGATGCAAAATGGCAAGGTGATCGCCTATGCCTCCAAACAACTCAAGGATTATGAGAAGAATTACCCTACTCATGACCTTGAACTTGCAGCAGTAGTGTTCTCCCTCAAAATTTGGAGACATTACTTATATGGAGCTCAGTGCAGAGTGTATACAGATCATCAGAGTCTGAAGTACTTCTTCACTCAGAAGGATCTAAATATGCGACAACGCAGATGGCTTGAGCTGGTCAAGGACTATGATGTAGACATCCTCTACCACCCAGGGAAAGCTAATAAGGTAGCCGACGCACTTAGCAGAAAATCCAGTACTACCTTATTATCTCTTACAGCCATGTCACCGCCCCTATAGAAAGAGATCATAGATTTCGGTCTTGAACTCATCGTTGGACAGCTCTCTACTATGACCTTAGAGTCCACCTTGCTTGGTGATATTCAGTCAGCTGAGGACCCCGAAATTCGGAAAATCAAGCAAGGGCTAGCGTAATCGAAGTGGAGAATTCAGGTGTCCGATAGCGAGGTGTTGTATTTTGGTGATAGACTGTGTTCCAGATCGGGAGGAGCTACGAGCATTTTAGATGAGGCTCACGGACTCCTATGCGATGCATCCGAGTTCCACCAAAATGTATCAAGACCAAGAACCATTTTGGTGGCCCGGATGAAGCGAGACATCGCCAGATATGTTAGCATTTGCCTCACCTGTCGGAGGGTCAAGGCAACATCACGACCAGGAGGAGTTCGCCCATTCTGATTCCAGAATGGAAGTGGGAGGATATCTCTATGGACTTCATAGTGGGACTACCCAACCATGAATGGTTTTGATGCCATCTGGGTAATAGTCGGCAGTTGACTAAGTCACCCACTTTTAGCTATCAAGATATCCTACTCCATGGAGAAGCTAGCTTAGTTGTATCTCCGTGAGATCGTCCGACTTCATGGAGTCCCACGTACCATTATTTCTGGGAGTGTGTACATCAGCATTGGGCACTAAGTTAAAGTTCAACACAATATTTCACCCTCAGACAGATGGTCGACGGAGCGAGTAAATCAGGTACTCGAAGACATGTCACGTGCCCTAGACTTCAAGGAAGTTGGTGCAAATATCCGAGCTTAGCGAATTTGCATACAACAACAGCTATCGAGCCACTATCGGCATGGCACCCACGAGGCTCTCTATGGGCGGAGGTGTAGATCTCCAATCTGTTGGTGGTGAACAGAAAGAACTAGAGCTTCAGACAGATCTAGTTGTAGATACCACAGCAGCTATACAGCAGATCCGCCAGAGGATAGAGACCCAGAAGAGTTATGCTGATACACGGCGCAGACCCTTAGAGTTTTCAGTCGGGGATACAGTGTTCCTCAGAGTGGCTCCCATGAAGGGAGTGATGCGTTTTGGGAAGAAGGGCAAGCTTAGTCCCAGATATGTGGGACCATACCTTATCATCAGAAGAGTGGGCAAGGTAGCATATGAGCTAGAGCTACCCCAGGAAATGTCAGCTATCCACAATGTATTTCATGTCTCTATGCTGAAGAAGCATACCCCAGATGCCACTCAGGTGATTGAGCCCCAGTCGGTACAGATCCGCGAAGACCTCAGCTATGATAGTCGGCCTATTCAGATAATAGACCGAGCAGTTAAGAAATTGCGGAACAAGGAAGTACCATTAGTCAAAGTCATTTGGCACAGTCACACAGCAGAAGAGGCAACTTGGGAGACAGAAGTACCCAGAATTGTTCTAAGTTCGAGGACGAACTTTTTATAAGGTATGGGGGATTGTAATGCCCAAAAAATTCTCAAAACTATTTTAGAAATATTCTGTTATTTTTCTGGAATTTTTAGATATTTTTCCGGAATTTTCCAAGTAACGGAAGTAGCAAAAATAATTAGAACCGCAAAATAGCTTAGGCGGGAATCGAACCCGAGACCTATGGCTTAGGGATAATGTTGGGAACCAGTTGAACCCAGCAGGGCCGTGCTGAAAGGAAAGGGAACCAATAAAATTTATATTGGAGTTGGGCGAATTAAGTCTTTAGTATAAATAGGAAGGTTAAGTGGGAGTTGGGTTATTTTTGTTTTGGTTCGGCACATTCTTTTTCACAGTGACCAATCCCTCTTCCAAAAACCTCACCGCCACCCACACCTCTTCCTCCTCCTCTCTCGGCGCCCAAACCCAAGGACTCTCGGCTCATCTTCCGGCGACGACTCCAACACGAAAGACGTTCTTCTCCGCGAGAGGAACGCGAAGACGTGAGCGGGTCGTCGAGAAGGTCATCTCCACCGGAATTCTAGCGAATAGAATTGTAAGGAATTTAGCGTACGAGGTAAGAAACCTCTCACCTGCGGTATAATAGCTCCATTTGGTTTCCTACGCATTAGTTTTAGCTATATGCAGGTTTTTCGGCACATAGGGTGTGTTTAAACCTTCCTCGAGGATTAGGGATCTAGATGAGCACCTCTAGACGGGTCGGACACGTTGTTCTCCTTTAGTTGGAGATGCTAGACGTTGTCGGGTGCCTAGAGGTGATCTCCCTATTAGAGGAGAGAGTTGGAGCACACCAAGTGTTCGGTAAAATGTTAGTGTAGCTAAATACCACCTCAGTTATGTTTAATAGATCAGTTAAATGCATTAGAAGCATTTAAAACATCACATTAGTTTAGTTCAGTTTTATGGGACTACGGTCCAATGGGTGGGCTCCCACAGTCGCCTCTAGGTTCAGATAACCTAGCTCTAGGTTCAGATAACCTAGAAACAGCAAGTTAAAACAGTTAGCTATATTCAGTATTTTATTTTTAGTGGCACTGTACTGGATCAGATATCCATTGGGTTGGACTCCCACAGTCGTCCCTAGGTTTAGATAACCTAGTTAACCCTACTAAATTCGGGACTTGCAAACCCGGGTCTAGTTAGGGATGCGCGCACAGCAAGTACAGTTGCCGGGCCCAAACAGCATGATTATGTATTTTCACTTACTATGTATTAGTTTTCAAAACTCATAAAAATCAGATATGTTAGTTGAGTTTGAATTCAGTACCAGTTTAGCTTCAGTTTAGCCCTTCCTTGCTTATACATTATGATAGCTCATGTTCAGTTCTTGATTGCTATGCTTGTATGATCATATGCCATGTTTATATGTTTAGCCTAGTCAGTTTATTTCAAATGGCATGCTTTAAAAATCATATTGCATCGTCGCATGTTTTTGTGAGGTAGATGGTTTCTTACTAAGCTTGTTAGCTTACAGATACTACTTTTCTTATACTGCAGATAAAGGTAAAGGAAAAGTGGACTAGCAGTGGAGGCTGGAGGTCAATGCAAATGAGGATGTGTGTGGCAGGAACTGGAATGAAAGACCCTCTGAGGATTTAGCATTTACTTTAGCACTTTACAGTTTATTAGTTTAGTTTTCATGTTTTGGGCACTTTTGAACCTTAGCAAGTTTAAGCAGTTAGAACTTTTGGAAATTCATACCTTCATGCACTTTAAGTTGTCAAAATGCCATGAACCAGTAAACCTTGCTTTGGTTTAAGTTTAGAATTGTTACTACGTGTTATTAGAATAGTTTATCATGCATTAGATAGTTGTTATGGGGTGTTTTGGCACACCAGAGTGCTGGAAATCAGAGTTCCCCGGGTGAAATCAGACTCTGATCGGTCTCCCGACCGATCAGGGCCTGGCTGTGTCACTGACAGTATGCTACTGTATCCTCCTGGATCGGTCAGCCGACCGGTCCAGCATCGAACAGAAGGCATCCAGCGTGTCCAGGTGCCTGGATCGGTCTGCAGACCGATCCAGACCCACCTGGATCGGTCTGCCGACCGATCCAGCCTTTGCTGGATCGGTCCGCAGACCGATCCAGCAGGGTACAGAATCGCGACAGGTTTGATCGATCCGTGGATCGATCAGCTGCTAGCTGGGAAGTTAGTTCTGAGTTCCTAGCTCAGATGGGAGGTCAAGTATCCTCCTTAGCACATGTACACCAACCAGAAAGGGTCTTGAATCCTTCCTTATAACAGCATGGGTGTATCAGTTGTCGGATTAACCGAGTCAGTTAGCGAAATTTTTATTCTACCCAGTTTCCGCACAGTAGCTTCAGTAGTTAATGTAGCGATCTGACTCACAGTTTAGTACCCAGGAGTCGGGTCGTTACAGCTCTGGCTTCTCATCCCTCAGAAACGTCGAATGCTTCCTTCTTGTCTACTAGTGCATTCTTTCGCAACATCTCATCCCTCGGATGCACCAAGCCGGTCGACTATCTCCCGTGACATCCTTCTCGTTAGCATCGTCTTTTGCTCGACTTTCTGTACTCCTAAGTTCTTGCACACTTAGACACAAGGTATCAAATACACACAAGACCTAACTTAACTCGGTTGACCATATCCAAACTATATCGGGTCACCTACAATCTCCCCTTCTTTGATATGCATCAACTCAATTTAGAGTTAGGGTAAAAACAAAGAATTAATAAAATGACAATTAAAACTAAAATTTTACAAACAATAAAATTATAAATATAACATCTCCCTATATTTATGCTCTCTTCTCTCATCCCCCCCCCCCCCATCACATTAAAAAAATAAAGTCAAGGAAAAAGAAAGTTCGATAAAAATTTAAAACTTTTTCTAAGGTTTAAAGAAACAAATTCTAAATAAAATTCTAGAAATATGAATTTCCAACCTTTAATAATTATACTTGTAAATTTAATTTAACAATAGGTTTAACACTTCAAAAATTTTGAAATTTTTTTTAAGGTTCAATAGTAGTTTATGAATATTTAGAAAAAAATTTACAATGTTTTTAAAAATATTTTAGCATAAATAAATTATTTTACACAGAAACATAATTTTTGGAAGTTAAATTTTTAAAATCAATTTTTATTGAAACAAATCTCATATATTTTTTATTGTACTGAGAACAGAATGCACAATTAATGAAAAATTAATTTTTTAAAAAAATAAGTTTTAAAGACATTTTAGTTTTAAGAATAAAGTTTTTGGTAAATAATTTATACAAAATTCATTATTTATCAAAAAAATTATCAAAAAATATTTTCGAATAGAAATTCAATGTTCTATCACTATTAAAAATTTGGATAAGAATTTTGAATAGAAATATTATACAAAAAATATTTTAAACAGGCATAATTCTTTTCAAAAATGAATATTTAAAAATAATTTTATTAACCTAAAAATCAAGCTGATTTTTTCTATTTATTCAAAATATAATGATAATTTTCTAAAATTTGAGGTTTTTAAAAATACATATTTA
Source organism: Zingiber officinale (assembly GCF_018446385.1). NCBI lineage: Eukaryota > Viridiplantae > Streptophyta > Magnoliopsida > Zingiberales > Zingiberaceae > Zingiber > Zingiber officinale. Next base: position 46,774,486 of record NC_055996.1, on the reverse strand, counting down.
AAAAAATAAATTTTAAATTATAATTTTTCAATCAAAAATTCATAAATAATTTTTTAATGGACAAAAATTCTATAAAATTTAGTACTAAGAGATTATTCGTTCTAGCATTAGGAGAAAAAATTTTAGCAATAAATGTTAACAGCTAGCTTATGAACTTAATTTTGAAAATAAAATTAATATTCCTAAACATAAAACATGCATAATTATTTATTTATACTAAATAAGATTTTGGGACTCTAAATAAATTTTTACCTACGGGATTGATAAGAAATTTCTTTGGAACATTGCTTTATGATACTTTTTAAATTTGACCCTTATGATATTTCAGGTACTAATTTAGGTTTCTATAATTTCTTGAAGTATTAGAATTAACACATGCAGAATTTTTTTGTTTTTTAACTTTGTCCTTCAATTTTTTATTTTTATTTATTAGTTTATCATATATTTCTAGAGGATATGTATTCGCTAAGATTATTTTCAATTCTAAAATTTTATTTTTCAAATTATTATTTTTAGATTTAAACTTATATAATGATCTAGTCATAGATTTAATACCTGAATATAATTGATTAGGAGGTAGTAAACATATCTTACTTACCATATTCGTTCTGAAGTTTGTTTCTTCCTCCTCACTACAGGTTTCTTTTGAGGATCCTCCCCCTTCATCTATTCTCTCCTCCTGGTAACTTGCCATCAGTGCAAGTCTAGTGTACTTCTCCAGATCATATTCCAATGACAACTTGTCCTAAGTCGCCTTCAGGGTTTTATGCTTTGTTGTGTTTTTGTCCTTTCTTATTGTCTTTATTCTTCAGCTTTGGGCAGTCATCCTTGATGTGTCCCTCTTCATTATAGTTATAGCATCTTATCTACCTTGTTCTTCTCTTCTTGACCTGCACTTGATTAAATTTATTAGATCTAAACATTTTCTTAAATTTTCTTACTATAAATGTTGTTTCACCATCGTTGAGGGAAGTGCCAGCATCTGATTTATCCTTCTTAGCTTCTAGGGAAATGTTGTTTGATTTATCTATGTCTTGAGTATCTACACAATGAGACTCGTGAAGTTCAAAAGTAGAAAATAAACCTTCAAATATACTTGCCTCAAGATCCTTAGAGATGTTGTAAACATCTACTAAGGCTGACCACTCTTGAGTTCTCGGAAAGACATTAAGTACATACCTTAAAGAGTCACAATTTGTTACCTTTTCTCTTAGGTTGTTGAGCTGGGTGATCAGGTCTTTGATTCTCACATGGAGTTGGGCTACCTTTTCTCCTTTGTTCATCCGGAGGTTCATCAGTTGGCTTTGAAGGATGCCCCTCTTTGCTAATTTGGCTTTCAATGTACCCTTGTGAAATTTCATGAATTTTTCCCAGAGATCTTTGACGGAGTCATAGCTTCTGATTCGGTTAACCTCCTAGGGTAGAAGAACACTAAGCAGATGGAACTTTACTTTTCCATTAGTCACAAAGTATGCTTGTTCCTTCTTCGTCCATGTGTACTCTTCTTTATCGGCTCTATGTTGATCCTTAGGTGCTACAAAATCATATTTTATAATTAGTAAATTTTAAAATCAGTCTTGAAGAATACCTCTATTTTCTTTTTCCACTTTGAGAAGTCTCCCTCAAATTTTGAAGGGTAGATGCTAGATCTGGCTATTTCTTCTACTTTAGATAACAGTTAGTCCTTCTAAAGTGAGCCTGATACTGATACCACTTGTAGGCCCCTTTATGGTGCGGCTAACAAGAGAGGATAAATTGGCCTGAAAATACAAACAGGCTTTTCTCGAACTTTTAAATTAAGTTAGACAAACACTTGTGTAAAAAGAAATAATAAGCTAATTGATGAAAGAAAGAGGCACAGAATTTACTTAGTTTGTAATCAAATAATTGCTAATCTAAGACTATGAAAAGCTCACTAGAATTTTCCTTCGGGCAGAGTGGCCTCTTACGGCGTTGACAATTCATAATCAAAGAAGTAGAATAGAAGAGAAAATGAATTCACGTACAAGTGATGATCTCTACTACTGAGACTAGGGCTCTATTTATAGCATGTTAGTCAGATATGACTGTTTGCTGATGTGGTAGCTTCGGGCGCCTGGAATGGTTTCAGGCGCCTAGGCGTGAATAAAACTTTATCCACGTTGCAATGGTTCGCAAAGGATAGACTTTTTCTGCACTGGGCACCTGGACCAGTCGGGGTGCTCGGACACCTTTACTCAGCCTCATGTTCGAGGAGGCTCCTCTAGGGGTACCCAAGGGGTCCGGGCGCCCAGACAATCAATAGTAAGTTGACTATTTGGAATCTCCTCCATTTCGGTTTCGTTTGTTTGGGTGATTTCTGTTAGAATGTATACTAAAAGCTTAGATTTTTTGTATAAACATTTATTTTGAAATGAGAATCACATTGGTCAAATGTCTGCATTTAGTTAAATGCAGTTGCCCATTTAATTTATATTGTAGATAACATGGCGTGTGGTATCACACAAAATATCATGTTATCAGTTCCTTATAAATTATAAATAGAAGCTCACAACCAAGATGGATTGGGACAAATCATTGGAATAGTTGTAGTGTAATTTGTTACTAATTTATCTTAACTATAAAATTACACTAGTACACTATGTGTGTATAGAGCAGGACCATTTGAGGTTGTTCCTTTTATACTGAATGCATAAAAGAACAGAACTTCTGTTATTATGGATGTGCGTACTCTTAATCCCGATATAATAATAAGCACATGTACTTAGTATTTATTTATTTAATTTATCAAAGGGTGAGATTTATTCGTTAAATCAATAGGCCCAATAAGTTGAGAAATAATATTATTTATATGGTGTGTTATTGATTATAGAAGGAAACTGTGTCCTATTTATTAGGATGATGATGTCCCCTGTAGGAGCTCATAAGGATTGTCATGTAAACCCTGCAAGTGGACTTAGTTCCGACATGACAATGAAGTTGAGTGATACTACTCTTGGAGCTAGATGTTAATTAAGTGAGTTGTCAGTAACTCATTTAATTAATGGACATTCGATATCTTAAACACAGGGAGATTAACGCACTCATGATAAGGAGTCCATAATGTAATATGGGATTAGTGCGGTAGTTCAATAATAACTTTTTAGTGGTATGAGTTATTATTGATGAACTTGAGTTGGGTGTTTGGGTCGAACACAGGAAGCTCAAGCTCATCTGGAGGTCAAAACCAATTCTTCCTCTAGGTCCCTGTTGTAGCCTCTATGTATAAAGTCTCGCATCCACCCAAGTCATCCTTATGGTCGGCCACATCCTTGCTTGGTGCCCAAGCAAGGGGCCGACCAAGATGAGTTTAAAAGTGGACTTTTAATTTTTTAAATCTTTATTTTTGTAGCCATCTCTAATGTTTTAAAAGAAAGATTTTAAATTTTAAAAACTTTCCTTTTTTGAAGTCATCCATATGGTTTTAAAAGAGAGTTTTAAATTTAAAAAATCATTCCTTTTGTAGTCATCTACAATAGTTTAAAAGAGAGCTTTTATTTTTGTTAAAACTTTTCTTTTTTATAACCATGATTTAAAAGAGTGGTTTTAATTTTAAAAATCTTTCCTTTTTTAGCCATCTACAATGTTTAAAAGAAATATTTTTAATTTTAAAACTTTCCTTTTGTAGCCATCCACAATAGGAAATTTAAAAGAGAGATTTTAATTGTTGTTAAAATCTTTCATTTTTAGCCATTACCAAGAATTATAAAAGAGGATAGATGGTGCCTTAGAGGTAATAATCATCTACACAATTTCTATTTCTCTTCTATTCTACTTGTGGTTGGCCCCCTCATATTCTTATTCTCCCCTTGCTTTCTCACCTAAGGCCGGCGGCATCAAGAGGCTTCAACCATCTTGTGGTCGGCGGGTTGCAAGGAAGAAAGAAGAACAAGAGGTGGTGTTCCTAGCTTTTATCCCTTGGTGGCCAAAAGTCTTGGAAGAAAGAAGGACTTGGGTGGTTTTTGTGTCTTGGTAGATTATCGCCCACACGATGTCCAGGAGGAGGAGAGGAATACAGCAAAAGATCAAGAGGTCTTTAAACTACAAAGAAAGGTATAACTAGTTAATTGTTTCCGCAGTGTACTAGTTTATTTTCCCTTTGTATGGATCCTGAAGTACCAACACAAGATGTTAGCGATCTTGTCCTTTGATTGAGGTCTCTGTAGTTTAACCTAGGGTTTACTGTAAGGAGTTTAAATATTCAATTTCTTTGAAAGGCTTTGATTAGGAAGTGGTGGATAATCCCATACCCAAGAAGGTCGAGTGCCTCGCCAACGACCTGGAAGCCAATCCTTGAAATAGATATTTAATAAACTTATGTAATATGGTTTAAATTTTGATGAACACATGGGTTGAACTTGGATTAATAATGTTAAGTTTCGTTTGCAATCCAAATTTAACTTCTGAAAAGCACATGGGTTGTTAGGAAAAGTTCTGTGCTTGTACAAATTTGTGTACAGGGGAAACAGAACAAAATTCTAAGTAGCGCCAATAATTGGTATCTGAGCTAGTTTTCTGCCTCTGTGTGTTTGGTTTTTAGTTAAATTATGCACTTTTCATACATAAATCTAGGTAGGATAATAGTAGGTTGTGCAAATAGATTAACTTTGTGGTTGCATGCATCCTAGTTCCAACTATTATGGCCCTATTGTGTTTGTGTGTGATTTGGATCCTAGGGCATGTCGAGGGCATTTTATGTGTGTGCATGATTGTAATTATTAAATACAGCAGGAGCTGTATTAGTTTTAGGATTTTACATTTTGTTCGATCTATATTACATGTACATTCCCTTGTGGAATATAGGATCGATAAATATAAAATTTTATTTTTGTCGAGGATCGTATCCTTGCGAGGCGTGGTAATATTTGAGGACCAGAGATACAGCATAAAAGGAAGCAAGATAGACGCGACGACATGACCCGTTGGCGGCGGCTAGGGTTGGTGGAACACGGAGGGCAGCTATGGATGAGGCCATAATAGTTAGAAAATTATTTTTCATATTTAATGCCTTTTATGCTGTTTATATGTGTTGTGTGTGTGTGCATGTTAAAATTCCTCGTTTTAAATAACTAAGTGGGAGAGGAATTATTTAAATTCCATGGGGTCCATTACTGGTTTGTAAGTGATGCATTCAAACTTGCGCATTGGTTTTGAGTGTCTTCCTCCACATCGGATGAGTTTGTTTGCGGATCACTAGATCAAACTCCCTTTATGGATGATTATAGGAAATTATTTAGGTTTGTGTGATCTTCTCCATCTGAAAGGTCACAATCCTATTTAATGGACTAAGTATCAATTAATGGTATACACTTAGGCGCGTTTAATAGTATCCTCCCTATCGAAGTCACTGCTATTATTTGTGTGACCGAAGAAAAATCAATTATTAATTTTATTTATCATAAAGTTAGGTTGATAAAATAATAAAATTAATGGGTAAAATCCCCTCTTATAAATGTTTGAATTTGTATACGTCCACACTATTGTGGCATACAAAATTCACGGTGTTTTGAGGTGTTTGTGAATTTAAATGATATTTTTTGATAAATCAATATTATTTTAAATTCTAAAGTTTTGACCAAATATTTTGTGATTCTTAGGATTTCAAATGGATTTCAATCCTCTTGCTGTTATATTGAAAGAAAATAAACTTACTGGTCCCAATTACATTGATTAGAAATGAAACTTAGGCATTGTCTTAACTGCTGAAAGTTACAAGTTCGTACTTTTTTAGATCTGTCCAAGCCTGCCTAATAGCGATTCTAGTGAAGAGGAGATTGAGTTGTAGGGATTTTCGAGCCGCAAAAACTACTTTTTGCATTGCGGAAACCCCGAAATCTCATGCCACCGGATCCATGCGAATATTTAATGCTTCATGTACATGTTTTCTAAACCTAGATCTACTTTAGATCTACATGCTTAGGAGTTTATACCTTTGATGCGAAGCCCTTCGCTTATCTCGCTCGTCCAAGAAGATGCCGGATCTCAAGGGTGTCAAGTGAACACCCCTCTATGTGTATCCACACGAACAATTAGGTGGAGAGGAAACCTTAGAGTGTGCTAGCACTCTTTGAGGGTTTCGGCCAAGGAGGAGGAGAGGGAGAGAAGAAGAATCAAGGAGGAATAATAATGATCGATAATAATATAAGAGTAAAAAAATGGTTTAAGTATTTTCATCTAATGAAAATACTTAATGCTCATTAACACCATTAATGAGCCTCATTAATGAGCCTTAATGAATATTCAATTAATATTCATTCTTCATTAAATGACCATTTTGAAACTCATTCGAAATTTGAATCTAAAATTCAAATTGAATTCCATTTATCATTAAATTCAAAATTCAATGAATATCATCATTAAGCCTCACTTGAGTCTAACTCAAGTCTAGCCTCACTTGAGTCTAACTCAAGTCTAACTCAATCGAGTCTTACTCAATTAATTTAATTTGGATTACTCTTAATCCAATTTGGTTCATCACATGAACCTAATCCTCTTGGTTCATCATATGAACCGAATCTCCATCTAATTGCCCTTTGTGTGTGACCCTATAGGTTCTTGTAACGTTGGCAATGCTCCTAAACTCATTTAGAAGCATACGTAATGAGCGTTATCTAGCAACACATCATTACTACCCAAGTTACAAGAATGTTGAGATCCAACATCACCTTGTGACTACTAATTGTGACTCTTCACAATATATGACAATGTCCTTATATCCTTGACATCTAGATTGATCAATGTGAGGCATAGACCGTGTCATCCTCTAATCAATCTAAATCTTGAACTCCAAGTAGACTCACTCTAATCAAATGAGCTCAATATCTCATATTGACTCATTTGGGCATGGCCATGCACTTAGTGGTCTCACTCTATCAAGAATAATGATGTCACTCCTGTCATATAGGAGGGACAGATCCCATCTACATCACTCACATCCCTCCGCATAATTTGTTACATACCCAGTAATCGCCTTTATAGTCCACCCAGTTACGGGTGACGTTTGACGAAGCCAAAGTATGCAACTCCTTATGTAGGGAACCATGGTGACTTCAGGTCCAAGGACTAGTAGTCATACTAATAGCCACATGAGAAAGTATATGACACTCATATAATGATCCATGATACTTTCTCATGGCGGGTCATTCAGTATACATTCTCCAATGCATACCCATGTGCCAACTTGATATCTCTATATCCATGACTTGTGAGATCAAGTCATCGAGTTGACCTATATGCTAGTCTCATCGCATTAACATTGTCCCTGAATGTTAATACTTGACTAGGAATGATTAAGAGTAGCGTTCCCTATATCATCTCACTATCGATTCAACCAATCGATTGATATAGGTAAGAACCTTCTACTCAAGGACGCTATTATACTTAGTTATTTGGCACCAATACAAGTAAGTATAATAACCAAAACAAAAGCCTTTATATATATAAGAATATGATACAATGAGTCCATACAATAATCATCATATGATTGGCTCTAGGGCTCTAACTAACATGAGTATCATAAGAAATGGGTCAGGGCAGATGAGATGGCGCGGTGTTACATTTTGGCTTCTATGTCAAATGTGTTGCAACATCAACATCAGGCCATGCCTGCCGTTTATAACATGATGGGCAATCTCAATGAACTCTTCAGACACCAGGATCGGCCTGCTAGGCAGGAGGCTATGAGAAACTTGATGACGACCACCATGACTGAGGGGACACCTGTAAGGGATCATATCCTCAAAATGATGGCTCTTTTGAATGAGATGGAAGTCCTTGGAGCAGAAATTGATGGGGAAACCTAGGTCGATATCATTCTCCAAACGCTGCCTAAAAGTTTTGAGCAGTTCTGCCTAAACTACAACATGAACAAAAGGGTGTATTCGTTGGTGGAACTTCTGACAAAACTTCAAGCAGCAGAAGGACTATTTCGTCAAATTTCTTAGATTCACATTGCTGAAAATGTTTCTGCTTCTAAGCCGAAAGGTAGAAAGAAGAAAAAGAAACAAGTTAGTTCAGCTAAGAAAGTGAATCGATCTCTAGAAATTAGGCCGCATGCAGGTGTGAGGAAGTCGAAGGGCAAGTGCTTCACATGCAAGCAGCCTGGACATTGGAAAGTGGACTGTCCTCGCAGAAAGGAGAACAATAAAGGTATATCTTATTCTCTAATGGTTGAAACATGTTTAGTGGTGTTATCTACCGGTACCTGGTGTATAGATACGGGAGCCACTGATCATGTCTGCAATTCATTGTAGGGGTTCCAGGAAACTCGACGACTACATGAAGGGGAAATTACCGTCTACATGGGCAATGCTACAAAAGTGGCGGCTGTTGCAGTGGGAGATGTTTATTTATCTTTTGATAGAAATAAAACATTAATTTTGAGAAATTATATTTATGTACCATATTTTAGAAAAAAAACTTGATTTCAGTTTCTAAACTATTTATGGATAGTTATTCTGTTTCTTTTGATGACAAAGTAGTTGTCAAAAAAATAGGATAGTTATCTGTTCTGGTACGTTGGTTGGTAATTTGTATACTCTAAATTCAATCATTACCACGATACAACAAATGAAAATTAATAACACATCTTTTAATTTTAATAAGAGAAAGCAACCTACGGAAATAAACCAAACATATCTTTGGCATCTAAGGCTTGGTCATATTAACTTGAGTAGGATTCAAAGGCTAAAAGTCGATGGACCTTTGGGTTCATTAGTGGTTGAAAATTTTCCAATCTGCGAATCTTGCTTTGAAGGAAAAATGACCAAGAGACCTTTTAAGGCCAAGGGGTATAGTGTTAGAATGCATACTAAAAGCCTAGCTTTTTGTATAAACATTTATTTTTAAATGAGAATTACATTGGTCAAATGTCTGCATTTAGTTAAATGCAGTTGTCCATTTAATTTATATTGTAGATAACATGGCATGTGGTGTCACACAGAAGATCATGTTATCAGTTCTTTATAAATTTTAAATAGAAGCTCACAACCAAGATGGATTGGGACAAACCATTGGAATGGTTGTAGTGTAATTTAGTATTAATTTATCTGGACTATAAAATTACACTAGTACACTATGTGTGTATAGAGCAGGACCATTTGAGGTTGTTCCTTTTTTACTACTACATAAAAGAACAGAACCTCTGTTTTTATGGATGTGCGTACTCTTAATCCCGATATAATAATAAGCACATGTACTTAGTATTTATTTCTTTAATTTATTAAAAGGTGAGATTTATTCGTTAAATCAATATGTCCGATAAGTTGGGAAATAATATTATTTATATGGTGTGTTGTTGATTATAGACGGAAACTGTGTCCTATTTATTTGGATGATGATGTCTTCTTGAGGAGCTCATAAGCATTGTCATATAAACCCTGCAGGTGGACTTAGTTCCGACATGACAATGAAGTTAAGAGGTACTACTCTTGGAGCTAGATGTTAATTAAGTGAGTTGTCAGTAACTCATTTAATTAATAGGCATTTGATATCTTAAACACGGGGAGATTAACACACTCATGATAAAAAGAAGCCCATAAAGTAATATGGGATTGGTGCGGTAGTTCAATAATAACTCTTTAGTGGTATGAGTTATTATTGATGAACTTGAGTTGGGTGTTCGGGTCAAACACAGGAAGCTCAAGCTCATCGGAAGGTTAAAACCAATTCCTCCTTTAGGCCCATGTTGTAGCCTTTATATATAAAGTCTCACATCCACTCAAGTCATCCTTATGGTCAGCCACATCCTTGCTTGGTGCCCAAGCAAGGGGCCGACCAAGATGGGTTTAAAAGTGGGTTTTTAATTTTTTTAAATCTTTTTTTTTTGTAGCCATCTACAATATTTTAAAAGAAATATTTTTAAATTTTAAAAACTTTTCTTTTTTGAAGTCATCCACATGGTTTTAAAGAGAGTTTTAAATTAAAAAAAATCATTCCTTTTGTAGCCATCTACAATGGTTTAAAAGAGAGATTTTATTTTTGTTAAAACTTTCCTTTTTGTAACCATGATTTAAAAGAGAGGTTTTAATTTTAAAAATCTTTCCTTTTTGTAGCCATCTACAATATTTAAAAGAGGGATTTTTAATTTTAAAACTTTTCTTTTGTAGCCATCCACAATAGGAAATTTAAAAGAGATATTTTAATTGTTGTTAAAATCTTTCATTTTTAGCCATTACCAAGGATTATAAAAGAGCATAGATGGTGCCTTAGAGGTAATAATCATCTACATAATATTTAGTCCTCTTCTATTCTCCTTGTAGCCGGCCCCCTCATATTCTTATTCTCCCCTTGCTTTCTCACCTAAGGCCGGCGGCATCAAGAGGCTTCAACCATCTTGTGGTCGGCGGGTTACAAGGAAGAAAGAAGAACAAGAGGTGGTGATCCTAGCTTTGATCCCTTGGTTGCCGAAAGTCTTGGAAGAAAGAAGGACTTGGGTGGTTTTTGCATCTTGATAGATCATCGCCCATATGACATCCAAGAGGAGGAGAGGAATACAGCAGAAGATCAAGAGGTCTTTAAACTACAAAGAAAGGTATAACTAGTTAATTTTTTCAGCTGTGTACTAGTTTATTTTTCCTTTGTATGGATCCTGAAGTACCAACACAAGAGGCTAGCGATCTTGTGCTTTGATTGAGGTCTCTGTCGTTTAACCTAAGGTTTACTGTAAGGAGTTTAAATATTCAATTTCTTTGAAAGGCTTTGACTAGGAAGTGGTGGATGATCTCATACCCAAGAAGGCTGAATGCCTCGCCAACGACCTGGAAGCTAATCCTTGAAATAGATATTTAATCAACTTCTGTAATATAATTTAACTTCTGATGAATACATGGGTCGAACTTGGATTAATAATGTTAAGTTTTGATTGCAATCCAAGTTTAACTTCTGAAAAGCACATGGGTTGCTAGGAAAAGTTCTGTACTTGTACAAATTTTTGTACAGGGGAAACAGAACAGAATTCCGAGTAGCGCCAACAATTAGTATCAGAGCTAGTTTTCTGCCTCTGTGTGTTTGGTTTTCAATTAAATTATGCACTTTTTATACATAAATTTAAGCATGATAATAGTAGGATGTGCAAATAGATTAACTTTGTGTTTGCAGGCATCCTAGTTCCAACTATTATGGCCCTATTGTGTTTGTGTGTGATTTGGACCCTCAGGCATGTCGAGGGCATTAAATATAGTAGGAGTTGTATTAGTTTTAAGATTTTATATTCTGTTTGATCTAGATTACATGTACATTCCCTTGTGGAATATAGGATCGATAAATATAAAATTTTATTTTTAGCGCGGATCATATTCTTGCGAGGTGTGGTGCTATTTGAGGACCAGAGGCGCAGTAGAAAAGGAAGCAAGATAGACGCGACGACATGACCCGTTGGCAGCGGCTAGGGTTGGTGGCACACGGAGGACAGCTATTGATGAGGCCATAATAGTTGGAAAATTATTTTTCATATTTATTACTTTTTATGCTATTTATATGTGTTGTATGTGTGTGTTAGAATGTATACTAAAAGTCTAGTTTTTGTATAAACATTTATTTTGAAATAAGAATCACATTAGTCAAATGTCCACATTTATATGCTAAATGTAGTTGTTCATTTAATTTATATTGAAGATAACATGGTGTGTGGTGTCACATAGAAGATCATGTTATCAGTTCCTTATAAATTATAAATAGTTGTTCACAACCAAGATGGAATGGGGCAAATCATTGGAATGGTTGTAGTGTAATTTGGTATTAGTTTATCTTAATTATAAAATTACACTAGTACACTCTGAATGTATTGAGCAGGACCATTTGAGGTTGTTCTTTTTACACTGACTGTAAAAAAGAACAGGACCTCTATTATTATGGAAGTGCGTACTCTTAATCATGATATAATAACAAGCACGTATACTTAATATTTATTTCTATAATTTATCAAAGGGTGAGATTTAGTTCGTTAAATCAAAAAGCCCGATAAGTTGAGAAATAATATTATTTATATGGTGTGTTATTGATTATAGAATGAAATTATGTCCTAGTGATCTAGGTTGATGATGTCCCCTTGAGGAGCTCATAAGGATTTTCATGTAAACCCTGTAGGTGGATTTAGTCTGACATGATAATAAGGTTGAGTGATACTACTCTTGAAGCTAGATATTAATTAAGTGAGTTGTCAGTAACTCATTTAATTAATGGACATTCGATATCTTAAACACAGAGAGATTAGCACACTCATGATAAGAAGGAGCCCATATTGTAATATGGGATTGGTGCGGTAGTGCAATAATAACTCTTTAGTGGTATGAGTTATTATTGATGAACTTGAGTTGGGTGTTGGGGGCGAACATGGGAAGCTCAAGCTCATCGGGTGAAGAAGTTGCAGAAAATTTGTCAAAGTCAAAGAATTCAAGAAGACCAACTTCAAGATGGAATTCAGAGATGGATTCGGATTTGACACGAGGGTGCCTCCACCATATGTATCCACGAGTTTTGATTCTTGGAAATCAAGAATCAAAAATTTTCTTATGATGGAGATAGAGCAATGGTTTGCTCTCATGGAAGGCTTCAAAGCTCCAACAAGTTCAAAGGGCAAAATTCTCAAGAGGAGTAAGTGGAGCCTAGAAAAAATCCAAAGGTGCGAGGCGAATGACAAGGTAACCAAATTACTGGTTAATGTATTGCCAAACACAATTCTATACAAAATTGGAGAAATTGAAGATGCAAAGGAATTGTGGAGCAAGTTGGCCAAGTTTCATAAAGAACCCTCCATTGTACCAAATCAAGACAAATCCAAAGAGGGCAACTCATTGGAGCAAGACCAAGAGCAAGAGGACTCCGAAGTTGAGAGATGCTCAACTTCCGAAGAAGAGGTCCAAGAAGCTTCATCTTCAAAGGAATGCAATGAAAAGGGCAAAGAGGGAGCATACTCTTTGTTCCATATACAAGAGGAAGATGAAGAAGTCTCCACCTCTAGGATTGAGGGGGAGAGACCGTTGTTGACATCGGATCAAGAAGAAGGAGAAGCTTCTACATCCGGGTCAAATGGAGAAGAAGTCATCTCCACAAGCAAAGGTATATCAATTTCAATTGTTAATAATAAAGATCATATTATTTGCTTTGAGTGTAGGGAAAAAGGGCATTACAAGAGCAAGTGCCCTAAATTAGCCAAGAAGAAGGGCCAAGTGGCATTAAAGGGCAAGGAAAAACCCAAGGAGACCGCTCCCGAAACAAAGAAGAGCAAGGATCACATTGTGTGTTTTTCTTGCAATCAAAAGGGGCATTACCGGAGCAAATGTCCAAAGGGGAAGAAAGCGGTCAAGGCTCAAGGAGGAAGCACAATTCTCGGGGGAGCCTCCAAGGTAAAACGAAAGGTATCATTTATTGAGTCTACCCCGTTAAATAATGGTAAAAAAGCATGCTAATTCAAATTTATATCATTTTAATGCTATTTACCATAAGAATAGGAAGCATGATAACATTAAGGAAAAACATATGGCTCTCCATGCTAAGAATACCACACCTAGGGTTAGGAAGGTAGGTAAAAGTTTAGGCAATAACACTAAGGACCATAGTTATAAGCCTAGAAATAAAAATGCTCAAGGATTTAATGAAAAATCTAAGGTTGAGGAGTTATGGAGAGAAAATCAAGTCTTGAAGTTAAGACTTGATAAATTAGAGAGGACTCTTAGAAAAATCACAAATTATACACAAAGGTCAAAGGGTCAAAACCTAGGTCGAGGAGCACAAAAACCATCCAATGGCTATAGAGGTTTGGGATACAAACCTAAAACCAAAAAGGATGTGCCTTCTTACCATAGAGTTCCATATAATTATGGAACTAACCCTAGGCTTAGTGGTCAAGTCAAAAATACAAGGGAAGTTATCCCTAGAAGTATTTTTGCAACAACAAACGTGACTAAGACTTCTAAGAAGTCTAAGAAAGTTACAAAGAAGGTCACAAGGGAAGAAATCCCTAGAGTTGACCTAGAAAAGGTGACCAAGGCTTCTAAGAAGCCAAACAAGGTCACTAGGAAGGTGTCTAAAGAAGTTATCCCTAGTGAGTACCTAGAGCATCCAAGGAGCGCCAATAGATTTTGGGTTCCTAGGAGCATTTTCTCTACCCCTTAGATGGGTTAGAGAGTGTCAACTCAAATTGGGAGGGTAGTTAACCCAACTTTGATGAAGTTGACACTCGAAGAGCATTTTCAAGGTTATTATCAACCTTTGAAAATGAAGTGGAGTTTCATTTACTCTTTGGAAGAGTAAAATGTGCCATAATTTGAAAGTTCAATTTTAAATTAAATTGGCACAATTAGAAAATCATAAAGAACTACCAAGTTGAGATTTTGGTATGTTCTTAAGGAGTAAGGGCAAAAATTTAGAACTTGATCTCGATGATTACTCCTTGAAGGAGAAAATTGTGCCAAAATTTGAGGAAAATGCTTAATTTGAATTGGTACAAATTAAGAAAAGCAAAAGAAATGTCAAAATTAGACTTTGGCATTCTCTTGGGAAATAGTGGGCAATCTAGGGTTCAAATTTGTTAAAATTAGCTAAGGTTAAGGATACTTAGATAGGTAATCTAGGTATTGTATGTGTGCTAATTTGTCATGTCTTGTTTGTCCATCATATGTCATGACATCATATTTATTTATTTATTTTTGCATTCATGTTTTATTATGAAAATATAAAAATATCATGTCATGTCATACATACATCATGTAGTTATAGGAAATTTTCTTTTGAAAATTATTCATCTTTGATGTATGCCATAACATTTTCATGCATCAGTTTATTTCTTGCAATTAAGGACTAATGGCATTCACTAACAAGTAACATCCTGGGTGGATGTTCATAGTTTCAAAAATGCCTAGGTAGATATGCATGATCCCTAGTTTAGGGCAAAACCAAGATTTTACATCTCACCAAAGAACTATAAGGTGACTTGTATGTGGTTTCGTACACATTAAATACAAGTGAGATGTTAGGATGATGAACAAAACTCAAGATGTTGATTTAGTGCATTCTTTTGAGTTTTAAGTTCATCAAAACACATAGTTATGTGTTTTCCAATCATTGGGAAAGCTAATGTGCAAGTCATGTGTATTAAGCCCAAAGAACATGGTTAGATATTGGTTTTGAAAATTATTTTAAAATGCTTTTAGAAAACCTTGATGAAGACTATCATTTGATAGTAATTATCATTGAAATGTTAGACATAAACTAGAAGAAAACACTAAAGTTTTTACAAGTTTTCAAGTTTATATTAATCTTAGAAAATAGAAAGTATTTTCATAGAAAACTATTTTTCCTTGATAGTATATCCCTTAAGTAGTGTCTACATGAATTTTCATGATTTTTAGAATTTTGTAGAATTTTTGGGGAGTTTCTGAAGTTGACTGAAATGGAATTTCAGCAATTTCAGAGCTTCAATCGATCACCCGATCGATTGGAGTGCCTCAATCGATCAGGCGATCGATTGAGAAGGCATTTCTCGCAAGCAGAAGCTCGCTGGATCGATCCACACTAGATGAATCGATCAATGGATCAATTCAGGTAGGTTCAATCGATTGGGACTCAACTCCAATCGATTGGGGATGCTGATTTTGGCTGGGAAAGCTTGTTTTCAGCATTCTAAACCATTTTTAGTCTATAAAACCACTCCTAACCCCTCAAAACATATTTGTATACATTTAGGGGGTATTTTTATAATGAAAATAAGGATGGATTGGTTAAGGAAGACTAAGTAGAGGTTTAGGTTGAGGTTTGGTTTCAATATTGAATTTTTGAACCTCAAAACTTCTAAATTTGGATTTCCTATATGTTTAGGGATTCCAAGTCATTGTTGGTGCAATGACAGAAGTTACGTGCATGTCTTTAGGGGGAGTTACTCTTTAAGGACATGAAAATTTATTTTTCATACACCTTGGAAGGTGGTTAACCTTCTTTCGTAAAAGCTCAAGGTTTGGCATTTGAATACAATAGAGAGTGGATATCTTCATTATTCAAGTGGTATATGCTCAAGGATGAGCATTTGATGAAAATGAAGGGTATGGGACCTTTATTTGAATCGTGTGTGAACATACCAAGTGGTATATGCTCAAGGATGAGCATTAAGAATAATGAAGGGTATGGGACCTTCGTTATTGAGTTGTGAACAACGTTGGGTAACTCTTCAGGGAGAGAGTTTTTGAAGTATGCCAATAGGGGGAGAATGTGTGGTTAAGTTAGGCCTTCATTACCTAAAGAGGAAGTTTGTGCCCTCTAGGAAAGGGGAAGAATGAAGGGAACCCTCATTTATACATTGGCATGAGATTAGCCTAACTTAAAGGTATTGTCAAACATCAAAAAGGGGGAGATTGTTGGTGCAATATTCCCTAGGTCAAGGTTGACCTGGTTGACTAAGCTTGAGTTGGCTCAAGCTTAAGTCTTGATGTTTGGGTTTCGATGTTTGACAATACATTGAGACAATACATGGAGATTGACAGGTCGTGGAGATTACAGGTGCAATCGTCCGTGTGGGAAGTCCTGATGAGTGAAGCCAGGCAGATGAAAATTCTAGTGAGTGAAGCTAGGTGGAAGTCCCGGTGAGTGAAGCCAAGCAATTGAGAAATCCTAGTGAGTGAAGCTAGGTGAAAGTCCCGATGAGTAAAGTCAGGCAGTTGGGAAAGTCCTGGTGAGTGAAGTCAGGTAGGTAGTGTTAGCTAGAGCCCTAAAGTCAATCATTTGATGATTGTATTTTGGACTTGTTGTATCATATTCTATATATAAATAAAGGCATTTAGTTTTTGGTTATTATACTTACTTGTATTGGTGCCAAATAAACTAAGTATAATAACATCCTTGAGTAGACGGTTCTCACCTATATCAATCGGTTAGTTGAACCGATAGTGAGATGATATAGGAAACACTACTCTTAATCATTCCTAGTCGAGTATTAACATTCAGGGACAATGTTAATGCAATAAGACTAGCATGTAGGTCAACTCGATGACTTGATCTCACAAGTCATGGATACAGAGATATCAAGTTGACACATGGGTATGCATTGGAGAATGTATACTGAATGACCCGCCATGAGAAAGTATCATGGATCGTTATATGAGTGTCATATACTTTCTCATGTGATTATTAGTATAACTACTAGTCCTTAGACCTAAAGTCACCATGGTTCCCTACATAAGGAGTTATGTACTTTAGTTTCGTCAAACATCACCCGTAACTGGGTGGACTATAAAGGCGATTACTGGGTATGTAACAAATTATGCGGAGGGATATGAGTGATGTAGATGGGATCTATCCCTCCTATATGACGGGAGTGACATCGGTATTCTTGATAGAGTGAGACCACGAAGTGCATGACCATGCCCAAATGAGTCAATATAGGATATTGAGCTCATTAGTTTGTCTACTTGGAGTTCAAGATTTAGATTGATTAGAGGATAACACGGCCTATACCTCATATTGATCAATCTAGATGTCTAGGATAGAAGGACACTTGTCATATATTGTGAGGAGCCACAATTAGTAGTCACAAGGTGATGTTGGATCTCAACATTCTTGTAACTTGGGTAGTAATGATGGGTTGCTAGATACCGCTCATTACTTATGCTCCTAAATGGGTTTAGGGCATTGCCAACGTTACAAGAACCTATAGGGTCACACACTAAGGATAATTAGATGGAGATTAGGTTCATATGATGAACCAAGAGGATTAAATTCATTTGATGAATCAAATTGGATTAAGAGTAATCCTAATTGGGCTAACTTGAGTTGGACTCAAGTGGATTCATGTATTCAATGAGTCTAATTTAGATTATGACTCATTAAATAAACTTAATTTAATGAATTAGATTCATTATATTAAGTTGGCTTGAATCAAATGGTTAGATTAGATCAACCATGGAAGAGATTTGGTCAAGTTTGACTTGACTTGAGAGGAAGATAAAAGGTCAAGTTTGACTTGACTTTATGCCACCTCATTGGTGAGTTGGCATTGATGTGGACCAATGATGTTACTCCACATCATCATGAATGCCACCTCATGGAAGTTACAAAGCCATTTTCTTTAATAGCTTCACATTAATTGCACTTAATGCAATTTTTTGGGAGTTACACTTTGAAAGTGGCCGACCACTTTTGAATGGGAATGAAATTGATTTTCTTCATTCAAGTGCATTATTCCTTCTTCTTCCTCTTGGAGCTCTCTCCCTCTCCCTCTCCTCCTCAACTTGGCCGAACCACACATAGGTGCTAGCACACCTCTTTGTGTGTTTTTCTCCACCTACGAGTCCGGGTGGATACTTCTAGAGGAGTATCTATCTTGATACTCTTGAGATCCGGCATTTTGAACGAGCGGGATACGCAAATGGCACGCACCGAAGGTATAACTCTTTTCATGTAGATCTAGGAGTAGATCTAAGTAGAAACTCATACTCGTAATTTTTGTTTTGAAATCTTTTCTTCGCACGAGATCCGTTGGCTAGGGTGATTCGGGGTTTTCGCGGCCTGAAAAATCCAACAGGTAGAAGTCCTGGTAAGTGAAGCCAGGCAAGTGAAAGTCCTAGTGAGTGAAGCCAGGCAGGGGAAAGTCCCAGTGAGTGAAGCCGGGCAATGGAAAGACCTAGTGAGTGAAGCTAGGCACAAGGAAATCTATATGGGTCAAGGGTGACCAGACATCTGGTAGAAGGAAGTCCAAGTGGGTCATGGAGGACCGGACACTTGGCACGAGATGATAAGTCCAAGTGGGTCAAGGTTGACCGAACACTTGACACAAGGAGAAAGTATAGATGAGTCAAAAGTTGATTGAACTCTTAGCGGTCATAAGTCCAATAGGGAGTTGGCATGGAACTAGGAAGTTCGGACGTAGTGAGCTTCCGAAGGCCATAACTTTTGACTCGGATATCGGAATCAGGTGATCTCGGATGCAAAACGAAGCTAATTTCAAGATCTATCCAGTTTTCTACTTTCCAATCGATTGGACAATCGATTGGGGGGTTCAATTGATTGGTCAATCAATTGGGAGACGCGATTTTGTGCAGAAATGGGCTGAATCGATTGGGAATCGATTGAAACTTCCCCAATCGATCGGTCAATCGATTGGGAGAGTTTTTGAGCGAACAGTGAGCTTCTGAATTGATCAGTTGATCGATTGAAACCTCCAATCGATCGTCCGATCGATTGGAGCGCTAGAAATCGCTCGAGAAGCCTTGAATTGATCGGGTAATCGATTCAGGGCCATTCCAAGAGCACAGAGGCACTCTGGATCGATCAACCGATCGATTCAAAGCCTCCCCAATCGATTGGGAGCAATCCAATCGATTGGGATTCGACCGTTGGCGCGGATAAAGCCGTTGGCGAGCGTTTTTCTGCGCACTTCTTCATGTCTTCTCCACAGGCAATCACAGAAAACCTCCACAGCGATCTTTTCTTCCTCACCGCCAGTTCTTGAAGGTTCTTGGAGGCTCATCCAAGTCAAGAGGCGAGTTGCAACAAGAAGAAGAAGAAGCTAGGATTTTCATTCTAATCTTGTAAGATTCATTTGTATTTTAATTCTTTCTTTCTCATTGTTGTATTGTGAGGTTGTAAGGCTTCTCCGCCTTCGATAGTTACCAAGAAAGAGTGTTTTCATAGTGGAGGGTGCGTGAGTGTGTGGATCCTTGGATTAGTCACCTCTTGTTGAGGTGGATACCATGTAAAACCTAGAGTTAGCGTTGTGTGTTTGTTTCTTTGTATTTTCCGCTGCATATCTTTGAAGAAACAAGCAACGACGAGCACGAGATTGCGCCCAGCTATTCCCCCCCCCCCCCCCCCTCTAGCTCCATTTTTGGCCCCAACAGTAGCCTCTTATTTATAAAGCCTTATATCTACCCAAAGCCCGGCTTCTTAACCAAGCTTAAGGGCCAGCCACATCTTTGCTTGGAGCCCAAGCAAGGGGTCGGCCAAGCCAAGCTTGGAGCCCAAGCTAGGGCAGGCCAAGCCTTGCTTGGTGCCCAAGCAAGGGGTCAACCATCCACACATAGAAAATGAAATTTTGTTTTTTTGTAAAATCTTTCCTTTTATAGATATCCATTAAAAGGATTTAAAAGGATGATTTTAATTATAAAACTTTCCTTTTTTAGATCGATCACAAAAGGAAATAAAAGGGAGTTTTTATTTTGTTTAAAACTTTCCTTTTATGATGCTTTCCACATGGTTTTAAAAGAGAATTTTAAATTTTAAAATCTTTCCTTTTATAGCTTTTTACAAAGTATTAAAAGAGAGATTTGAAATCTTTCTTTATTTGGAGTTATCTATAATGTTTAAAAGAAATATTTTAATTTTAAACTTTCCCTTTTTGTAACCATGATATAATAGGAGTTTTATTTTAAATATTTTCTTTTATAAACTTCCATAAAAAGATTTAAAAGAGAATATTTTAATTTTATAAAGCATGCCTTTTATAGCTAATCACAAAATGGATTTTAAAAGAAAGATTTTAATTTTTTGTTTAAAATCTTTCCTTATTTGATGCACAAGTGGTGATTGGCCATGTAAAGGAATAAAAGGAAGTTTTAATTTTTTTGTTTTAAAACTTTCCTTTTTTGGATTCACCAAGGATTATAAAAAGAGAGGTAGAGGGTGTCTCATTGAGAACAACCTAAGCCTTGCATCCTCTCTATTGTGGTTGAAACTCCTCTCTTCCATTCCCTTGGTGGCTGGCCCTCTTCCTTCTCTCTTCTCCTTTTGTTTTCTTTCTTGGAGGCCAGCAGCATCAAGCTTGGTTTTCCCTTGGTGGCCGATTGCTTGAAGGAGAAGAAGAAGAGAAGGAAGCTCTCTTGTCTAGCATCCCTTGGAGGTTAGTTGGTGGTCGAAATTTAGAAGCAAAGGAAGAAGCTTGGGTGGATTTCATCTTGGTAGATCGTTGCCTACACGACGTCCAAGAGGAGGAGAGGAATATAACAAAAGATCAAGAGGTCTATAAGCTACTAAGAAAGGTATAACTAGTTATTTGTTTCCGCATCATAACTAGTTCATCTTCTTTGTATAGATCTTGAAAAACCAAACACAAGAGGCTATCGGTTTTAGGTTATCATTTTGTTATCAATTTTATTTTTCAATTTCATGTTTCGATATTGTGCTTCTATTGAGGTCTCTGTAGTTAAATCTAGTTTACTATAAAAAGTTAAATATCTGATTTCTTAGAAAGGCTTTGTCTAGGAAGTGGTGGATGATCCCATACCCAAGAAGGTCTAGTGTCTCGCCATGTTTAACCTGGAAGTTGATCTTTGAAATAGATATTTAATTAACTTCTATAATATGATTTAACTTAGAAAGATCACATCGGTCAAACTTGGAGTAAAAATGTTAAGTATCGTTTCCAATCCAAGTTTAACTTTTGAAGGACAATTTGGATTAATAATGTTAAGCATCATTTGCAATCCAAATTTAACTTCAGTAGAGCACATGGGTAGCTAGGATAGTTCTATACTTGTACAAATTTTTGTACAGGGGAACTAAAACGGTATTCGGAGTAGCAACCAACAATTGGTATCAGAGCTAGGTTTATGCCTCTGTGTGTTTGGTTTTTAGTTTAATTATGCACATGTCATACATATTTTAGGCATGAAAATAGTAGGATGTGCAAATAAATTAACTCTGTGGTTGCAGGTTCCAATTATTATGGCCTATTGTGATTATGTGTGATTGGACCCTCGGACATGTCGAGGGCATTTTATGTGTATGCATGATTGTATTTATTAAATACAGCAGGAGCCGTATTAATTTTAGGATTTTACATTGTGTTCGATCTAGACTTTATGTACATTCCTTTGTGGAATATAGGATCGATATATATAAAATTTTATTTTTGTCGTGGATCGTATCCTTACGAGGCGTGGTGCTATTTGAGGACCAGAGGCGCAGCGGAAAAGGAAGCTCGATGGATGCGACGACATGAACCCTAGGGCTGGCGGCTAGTTTGACGACTGCTAGGGCTGGCGGCACATGGAGGACAGTAATGGAAGAGGTCATAATAGTTGGAAAATTATTTTTCCATATTTATTGCTTTTATTTGTTGTGATGTGTGTGTGTGTGCATGTTAAAATCCTCATCTTAAATAACTAAGTGGGAGAGGGATTTCTACATAAATTCCACGGTCTCCATTACTGGTTTGTAAGTAATGCAAATAAACTTGTGCGTTGGCTTTGAGTGCCTTCCTCCACATCGGATGAGTTTATTTGCGGATCACTAGATCAAACTTCCTTTTTTGGATGATTATAGAAAATTATTTAGGAGGGTGTGATCTTCTTCATCTGAAAGGGCACAATCCTATTTAATGGACTAAGTATCAAGTAATGGTATACACTTAAGCGCATTTAATAGTATCCTCCCCATCGGAGTCACTGCTATTATTTGTGTGACCGAAGAAAAATCAATTATTAATTTTATTTGTCATAAAGTTAGGTTGATAAAATAATAAAATTAATGGGTAAAATCCCCTCTTACAAATGTTTGAATTTGTATACGTCCACACTATTGTGGCATATAAAATTCACGGTGTTTTGAGGTGTTGGTGAATTTAAATGATATTATTTGAGGAATCAATATTATTCTAAATTCTTAAGTTTTGACCAAAACTTATTTTGTGATTCTTAGGATTTCAAATGGCCCTCAACCCACTTGTTGTTATTCTAAAAGAGAACAAACTTACTGGTCCGAATTACATAGATTGGAAAAGAAACCTAGACATTGTCCTAACTGCAGAAGGCTATAAGTTTGTACTGTTAGAGGTCTACCCTGATGTGCCTAATAGTGATTCTAGTGAAGAGGAGATTGAGTATCATAAGAAATGGGTCAAGGCAGATGAGATAGCATGGTGTTACATTTTGGATTCTATGTCAAATGTGCTACAACATCAGCATCAAGCCATGCCTACTGCCTATAACATGATGTACAATCTCAAAGAACTCTTTGGACACCAGAATCGGGCTGCTAGGCAAGAGGCTATGAGAAACTTAATGACAACCATCATGTCAGAGGGGACACCCGTAAGGGATCATATCCTCAAAATAATAGCTTACTGGAACGAGATACAAATCCTTGGAGCTGAAATAGATGGGGAAACCCAGATCGATATTATTCTCCAATTGCTACCCAAAAGTTTTGAGCAATTCCGCCTGAACTACAATATGAATAAAAGGATTTATTCATTGGTGAAACTACTGACAGAACTTTAAGCAACAGAAGGGTTATTTCATCATAGTTCTCAAATCCACTTTACTGAAAATATTTCTACTTCTAAGTCGAAAGGCAAGAAGAAGAAAAAGAAACAAGCTGGCTCGACAAAGAAAGTGAATCGATCTCTAGGTACTAGACTAAAAGCAGGAGTGAAGAAGCCGAAGGACAAGTGCTTCATTTGCAAGCAGCCTGGACACTGGAAGGCGGACTGTCCTCATAGGAAAGAGAACAATAAAGGTATATCTTATTCTCTAGTAGTTGAAACATGTTTAGCGATGTTATCTACCAGTACCTGGTGTGTAGATACATGAGCCACTAATCATATTTGTAATTCATTGCAGGGGTTCTAGGAAATCCAATGACTATATGAAGGAGAGATAACCGTCTACATGGGCAATGCTACGAAAGTGGCGGCTGTTACAGTGGGAGATGTTTACTTATCATTTGATAGGAATAGAACTTTGATTTTGAGAAATTGTCTTTATGTACCAAGATTTAGAAAGAATTTAATTTCAGTTTCTAAATTATTTTTGGATGGATATTCTATTTCTTTTGATGACAAAGTGGTTATCAAGAAGAATAGGGTAGTTATCTGTTCTGCTACATTAGTTGGCAATTTGTATGCTCTAAATCCAATAACTCCCACAAAGCAACAAATGGAAATTAATAACACATCCTCTAATTCTAATAAGAGAAAGGAACCTTCGGAAATGAACCAAATACATCTTTGACACCTAAGGCTTGGTCATATTAACTTGAGTAGGATTCAAAGGCTAATAGCCGATGGACTTTTGGGTTCATTGGTGGTGGAAAACATTCCAACCTGCGAATCTTGCTTGGAAGGAAAAATGACCAAGAGACCTTTTAAGGCCAAGGGGTATAGAACAAAAGATGTGTTAGAATTGGTTCATTCTAATTTGTTTGGACCTATAACTATCCAGGCGAGAGGTGGATTCGAATATTTTGTCTCTTTTATAGATGACTATTCGAGATATGGATACATTTACTTGATGCGCCGCAAGTCTGAGTGTTTTGATAAGTTCAAAGACTATAAGGCTGATGTGGAGAAACATCATAGTAAAAGTATCAAGACACTACGGTCTGATCGTGGTGGCGAGTACCTCTCAGAAGAGTTTAGGAATTACTTATCAGAGGTTGGGATTCAATCTCAATTGTCTGCACCTGGTACACCCCAATATAATGGTGTGGCAGAACGAAGGAATATGACTTTTATGGAAATGGTTAGATAGATGATGAGTTATTCAGAATTACCAAATTCATTCTGGGGATATGCTCTAGAAACGACAGTGTACATTCTGAACTTGGTACCTTCTAAATCAGTACCCTCTATTCCCACAGAATTGTGGAATGGGCATAAGCCTAGTCTGAGACATGTTCAGATTTAGGGTAGTCCAGCACATGTCCTGAAGGGAGATGCTGATAAGTTGGAATCTCGTACAGAAGTTCGCTTGTTTATAGGTTATCCTAAAGGAACGAAAGGTGATTTGTTTTATAGTCTTAAAGATCAAAAGGTCATTGTTAGCATAATGCCCGATTTTTAGAAGAAGACTATGTAATGAACCACAAGCCCATTAGTGAAATTATTCTAGAAAAAATAAAAGAGGGCACGTCTACTTTAGTACCACAAGTGCAAGATGAAATATCACAAGAAATTGTAACACGTATCACAAATGATGCACAAATACAGATAGTGTCTCGTCGTAGTGGGAGGGTTGTTAGGCAACCTGAAAGATTCATAATTTTGGAAGAGTCTTCGGGCTTGATCCCAAGTAAACATGAACCTAATCCCCGAACATATGACGAAGCACTCTAAGATAAAGATGCAGCATCTTGGCAAAAAGCAATGAATTCAAAAATAGGATCTATGTATGCTAACAAAGTCTGGGAGCTTGTAGAACCATCAAATGGTGTAAAAGTCATTGGATATAAATGGGTCTACAAAAGAAAAAGAGGGGCAGACGAGAAGGTGGAAACCTTCAAAGCAAGCCTTGTTGCAAAAGGGTATACTCAGAAAGAGAGAACCGATTATGAGCAAACCTTTTCGCCGGTAGTCATGCTTAAGTCTATCCGGATTCTTTTATCTATTGTCGCTCATATGGATTATGAGATTTTGAAAATGGATGTCAAGACAGCTTTCCTTAATGGAAGTCTTGAAGAAAATATCCATATGAAGCAACCAAGGAGATTCATTGCGAAGGGCAAAGAGCATCTTGTATGTAAGCGCAATCGGTCTATCAATGGACTGAAGCAAGCTTCAAGATCTTGGAGCATCCGATTTAATGAAGTGATCCAGTCTTATGGATTTATTCAGTGTCCGGATGAGTCTTGTGTATACAAGAAGAGTGATGGAAACGTGGTGGTGTTTCTTGTACTATACATAGATGACATTTTACTCATTGGCAACAATGTCAAAGTGTTGTCAGACATAAGGGTATGGTTGTCCAAGCAGTTTAATATGAAGGATTTGGGAGAATGTGGACATATTCTTGGGATCAAAGTAATAAGGGATCATAAGAAAAGAATGTTGTGTTTATCCCAAGTTTCATACATCGATATTATTTTAGCTCGTTTTTGTATGCAAAACTCCAAGAAAGGTTTTCTACCTTTTCGGCATGGAGTACCTTTATCTAAAGAGATGTGTCCTAAAACATCAAAGAAAATAGAGGACATGAAGGCAGTTCCTTATGTTTCGACTGTAGGAAGCCTAATGTATGCGATGCTATGTACGAGACGGGATATCTATTTTACCGTAGGCATAGTTAGCAGATATCAAAGTAACCCAGGACAAGGACATTGGACTGTCGTAAAGCATATATTGAAGTACCTAAAAAAGGACTAGAGATTATATGCTAGTTTAGCAGGCAGATGATTTGCTCCCTGTGGGTTACACGGATTCGGACTTCCTATCAAATAGGGATAATAGTAAGTCGACCTCAGGGTATGTGTTTACTTTAGAAGGTGGAGCCATAGCATGGAGGAGTGTTAAGTAGAAATGCGTTTCGGACTCCACCATGGAAGTTGAATATATGACAGCCTCTGAGGCAGTCAAAGAAGTTGTATGACTAAGAAACTTCTTGATAGACTTAGATGTGATTCCTGGTTTGCCCAAAAGTATTACAATTTATTGTGATAATAGTGGTGCAGTAGCAAACTCGAAGAAACCATGAGCTCATAAGGCAAGTAAACACATTGAGCACAAGTACTGTTGGAACTTTGACGTCCGCTAGAGGGGGGGTGAATAGCGTCTCACCCAAATCGATGGCTTCCTACGTATTCGTTAGTTACACAGCGGAATAATATGAAACTAAATACGAATATGAAAGCTAAAGACAAAGAAAGGAAATGCAAACCAATGCACGTCAATGTAACGTGGTTCGGAGATAACTTGCTCCTACTCCACCGCTGTTCGTAAGGTGGATGATCCCGATCCTTCGGTGGATTAGCCCCCGGCAAACTCCGGCTACTCAAGCAACTCCTTGTGGGTGGAGAAACTGTTACGCTCCGCAAGTGTACGGAAATGTCGCAAGTAATATAAAAGATTATCATATCCACAGGGACTGGAATAAGCAGTAGAAATGTCTCAATGCGAATTACCTAAACAACTATCCAATTGTTTCAAATGCAAAGTGAAGGTAAACAAATCTA
This sequence comes from Zingiber officinale, assembly GCF_018446385.1. Classification (NCBI taxonomy): domain Eukaryota; kingdom Viridiplantae; phylum Streptophyta; class Magnoliopsida; order Zingiberales; family Zingiberaceae; genus Zingiber; species Zingiber officinale. Next base: position 46,747,600 of record NC_055996.1, on the reverse strand, counting down.
ATATTAAAGATCAACAAACAAGAGTTTAGTGTTTTGTGTTATGATAAAGGGAGATTCTAGGAGTTTCGGTTTCTTTGTAAGATTTTTTGAATGTAAATGGTTCACCAATTCTTATCCCACAATTGCCAAACACTTGTAGAAAGTTGTCGGTTCTCTCTTGCAATAGATAACCGGCTAAGGACTGAGAAATGTATCTAAATATGCCGGTCCCATGAAATCAATTCCCCAAACATCAAATAACTCAACCTCAAGAATGTAATTTAACATCGTTTCATTTCTTTTAGTTATATTCCCAGTTCTCTGATATTGATCACAAGACTGAACAAACAACTTAGCATCCCTGAATAAGGTTGGCCAATAAAATCCTGCTTGAAGAATTTTCGTAATCGTTTTTGAACTACCCAAATGCCCTCCATAGGACGAAGAATGGCAATGAAACAAGATATTTCTAACTTCTTCTTCAGGTATATATCTTCGATAAATCAAATCATTGCACTTCTTATACAAGAGAGGTTCATCCCAAACATAATTCTTAACTTCTGAAAAAAACTTTTTCCTTTGTTGATGAGAAAAATCCGGAGGTAACACTCCACTAGCAAGGAAATTCACAAAATCTGCGTACCAAGGAGTTTTCACACTTGATAAAGCTAATAAGTGTTCATCCGGGAATATGTCATCAATAGGTAAATCAAAATCCACCTCATTTTCTGACTTTTGAGATATTCTAGACAAATGATCCGCTACTACATTTTCAGCTCCTTTCTTATCCCTAATCTCAAGGTTGAACTCTTGCAAAAGTAAAATCCACCTGATTAACCTAGGTTTAGCGTCTTTCTTTCCAAGTAGATACCGAATAGCTGCATGATCAGTATATACTATTACTCTTGATCCTACTAGATAGGATCTAAATTTATCAATAGCAAATACCACTTTCAATAATTCTTTTTCTGTAGTAGAATAGTTTACTTGGGCTGCATCAAGTGTTTTACTTGCATAATGGATCGCATGTAAAATCTTATTTCTTCGTTGTCCCAAAACTGCTCCTACAGCAAAATCACTAGCATCACACATTATTTCAAAAGGAAGATCTCAATCAGGTGCTTGAATGACTGGAGCTGTTGTAAGAGCACTCCTGATTTTATTGAAGGCTTCAATACATTCGCTATCAAAACAAAACTCAACATCTTTAATCAACAGATTAGTTAATGGCTTGGAAATCTTTGAAAAGTCCTTAATAAAACGTCTATAGAAACCAGCATGTCCTAAAAAACTCCTAACTCCTTTGACATTGATGGGTGGGGGTAATTTGTCTATTACTTCCACTTTTGCTTGATCTACCTCAATACCATGCTCTGAAATTTTATGCCCCAAAACTATTCCTTCCTTAACCATAAAGTGACATTTTTCCCAGTTCAACACTAGGTTTGTATCTTCACACCTTTTTAGAACAGTAGAAAGATTTGACAAACAAGAATCAAAGTCATTTCCATAAACTGAGAAGTCATCCATGAAAACCTCCATAATTTTTTCTATTAAATATGAGAAAATTGCCATCATGCATCTCTGAAAAGTGGCTGGAGCATTACAAAGCCCAAATGGCATCCGACGATAAGCAAAGGTACCATAAGGACAAGTAAAAGTAGTCTTCTCCTGGTCTTGAGGATGAATTGGAATTTGAAAAAATCCAGAATATCCGTCCAAGTAACAAAAGTAGGAATGTTTAGCTAATCTTTCAAGCATTTCATCAATAAATGGTAAAGGGAAATGATCCTTCCTTGTTTCTTTATTCAACTTCCGATAATCAATGCACATTCGCCACCCCGTCACTGTTCGTGTTGAAATTAGCTTATCTTCTTCATTCTTGATAACAGTCATTCCTCCTTTCTTTGGAACCACGTGGACTGGACTCACCCATTCACTATCCGAAATTGGGTAAATAATCCCTGCATCAAGAAGTTTAATCACTTCCTTCTTTACTACCTCTTTTAAATTTGGATTTAGTCTCCTTTGATGCTCAATTGAGTTCTTGTACCCCTCTTCAAGTAAAATTCTATGCATACAGAGAGATGGACTAATCCCTTTTATATCATCAATTGTATATCCAATGGCCTTTCTATGCAACCTTAACTCATCCAACAGTCTCTTTGTTTCAAACTCATTTAACTGAGCATTAATTATAACTGGATAAGTAGAATTCGGCCCAAGAAATTCATACTTAAGATTTGGTGGTAATGGTTTAAGTTCAAGTTGAGGTGGTACTATTTCTGGTAAAACTGGCTCTTGTTCTATCAACATAGTCTCCTCCTTAGCCAAACTTTCTTCTAAAAACTCTTCATTATCTAAAGACAGATCATCCTCCTTATGATCACCAAGACATACCCCCTTTTCTGTTGAAAATGCTTTTTCACCAAACATTTTTTATAATGATTCACAGCACCAAGGAAATAATGTTTGGAAATCGTTTTGATTCAAGATAAGCCCTTTTTCAACATCATCCTTTTCTCTAATGATATCCATTGTTAAGAATGAGCTATCTTGCTCTGCCCAATCATTGGAATTTTGCGTAATTCTGCCAACTATCTCAAAAGTTTCTTCTAGACTTTTTTTCAAAAATGATCCTCCAGATGCTAAATCCAGTTGATTCTTATTTCAGAAAGAAAGCCCAACATAGAACAAATGCATAATTAACCATTTCTCAATTCCATGATGTGGACATAACTGCAGAAGAGAAGAATATCTTTCCCAGGCTTGGTATAATTTTTCTCCATCCAATTGCTTAAAATTTAAAATTTGGCTTCTCAAATAAGTAGTTTTCCTTGGAGGGAAATATTGGTCAAGGAATTTTTGCTCTAACTCATCCCATGTTTTGATACTTTGAGACTTTAGAGAATTATACCATCTTTTTGCAGCATCCTTCAGACTAAAAGGAAAAGCAAGCAGCTGAACAATATCAGATGAAACTTCTTCATATTTCAAAGTATAACAATATCTATAAAACTCCATCAAATGGGAATAAGGGTTCTCAATCTCCAATCCTCCAAACTGAGTTTTCTGAACCATGGAAACAAAAGATGGTTTGAGTATAAAATTTCTTGCTTGTATGTTAGGGTAAACAATTGCTCCCATTTGTTTTGCAGACTTCGGAGCTCCATAATCTCCTAGTGACTTGCACACCATGTTTAGATATTCTTGTTCTTCTATTTGCCTTTGCAGAATTCTTCTTTATGGAAAGTTCTGTCAATCTCAGGGTCAAAAGGAAAGAATTCCCCTGCAAAGTTAGATCTTCGCATACACAAGAACAAGATAGTAAATGACAATTCAACAGAAAAAAGAAAAATAAAAGAATAAAAAATGCAGAATTGAATTTATACAAAAAGAATTAACAAGAAGTAAAAGTTATACAAGAAAGTAAAAACAGAAATCTAATGATTAGTTACAACTATGCAATATGAAAGGAAAACAAATGTTATGTTTAGTCTAACTCAATTGATAATTCCTAATGTTATAGCGCAGTCCCTGGCAACGGCGCCAAAAACTTGTTACGCTCCGCAAGTGTACGGAAATGCCGCAAGTAATATAAAATATTATCGTATCCACAGGGACTGGAATAAGCACTAGAAATGTCTCAATGCGAATTAGCTAAACAACTATCCAATTGTTTCAAATGCAAAGTGAAGGTAAACAAATCTAATATTAAAGATCAACAAACAAGAGTTTAGTGTTTTGGGTTATGATAAAGGGAGATTCTAGGAGTTTCGGTTTCTTTGTAAGATTTCTTGAATGTAAATGGTTCACCAATTCTTATCCCTCAATTGTCAAACACTTGTAGAAAGTTGCTGGTTCTCTCTTGCAATAGATAACCGGCTAAGGACTGAGAAATGTATCTAAATATGATCAATTAGACGTGAACCTACGTTGTCCTTACACAGAAGCGCACCTATTACTATGCCTTCCTCAGATATCAAGATAGAAGCCCACAACTTATTAATCTATCAAGATACAAGAAACTAATCACAAGATCCATCCTACTCTCTTGAATATTCCTATTTCCTCTTCAAGATTATCTCTCAAACGTCCTTACACGGGCTTGCACCTGTCACGTGGATCCCTTGGATGATCGAGTGAGAGTTTATCTTTACAAAGTCCACAAGAAATCCAAACAATCAATCAAAAATGAGAATTAAGCACAAATCACCATTAATCATTCAAGATCTAATTGATACAAGCAAGACAATGTCATTGAAACAAGAAATTGGCAAATCCATAAGAGATTACATCAATCCATCATACAAATACTCCCTTAATCTTAGAATACAAGATCTACTCCATGAATCGAGGAAGAATACCCGAAGAAATAAAGATTACAAGCATTTCTTAAATCCCCAATCCAAGAAACCAAGAAAAGGGGGAAAGAGAAAACTTATCTACGAAGAAGCCTCGTCTTCAGATCCAATACTCGCTCCGGAGTCGAAATCGTCAAGAACTCCCCTCGAATCGCCCATAAATCCTCCCAAGAATGGGAGGATACCACCAAATATTGCCTTCTCCCAAAGGGGGAGAGATCCCCTTTCAATTCATGAAGGAGGGTTTAAATAGAGGAGGAAATCGGGTGCCACACAGCCCCATGACACGGCCGTGTGAGATTCACATGGCCATGTCCAGTTCCTTCTCTGCCAAAACTGCATGGCAGTGTGACTCACACGGCCAGGACCCTTCTGTTCTCTGGAAATGCTACACGGCCGTGTGGTGCACACGGCTACCACCTGCTTGGTCTCTGGAAATCTCACACGGCCGTGTAGATCTACACGGCCATGTAAGGCATCTGCTCTAATTTCTTCAAATCAAGACACGGCCGTGTGAGATTCACACGGCCATGTCCTCTTCCCTTCCTGTTAAAACTACACGGCCGTGTGTGGTACACGGCCTGATGCTCTCTCCCTTCAATTCCTTCCAAGCTTGCCCGAGGACGCATAATCTTCACCAATTTCGACTCCTGTGTACAGAAAATGCACATCTCCGAACCAAAAGAGTAAATATGCTAAAAGGAAAGCTGGAAGTATAAAAGTGCATAGATCAAGCATGCTCAAAGTATGTAAATGTGCGTAAAAACATGCATAAAAGAGTATATAATCTACGCACATCACACCCCCAGACTTAAACCTTTGCTTGTCCTCAAGCAAAATGCTACAGTCTAAATTCATATGTTCTACAACACATTCATAAAACCTAGTGCACTTTCTTAACTCTATCAAAAAGTTTCATTAACAAGCGTGATCATGGAAACAAGTAAAGTATGGTTCAAGCATAAGAATCTTGTGCACAGTGTAAAAGTAACTCAACACCCTTCAAGTTTCAATCCATGCCCTAGTCAAGTCGTCATCAAATTTGAATTCCTAGTGTTTCCAGTGAAAGACAAGTAACCAGTGATAGGCACTTACTCACCATTCACTTGGTTCATATTTCTCAACTAACCCAAGGTCTCAAAGGTGTGCTCAATCTCAAGGGAAGCTAAGCAGTCATTTCCCCAGTAACCTAACTCGGTCTCAAAGGGGTGACTTGCTAGATTCCACTCATGACAACTATTTTTTATATCCCTTATTTTTATTTTTTTTTATAAGTGTTTGCATTGTGCAAAACTTATTCACAAATGTACTTTTAGCACACATGTTGGGATATTTTGATTTTTCCAAATGAGCTTTAATGATTTGAGCCTCATCCAGTAACCAAAATGAAAGTTGAGAAATCACCATGAAAACCAAGTACTAAGCAAAAAAGATGAATCATGACTATTTCAATGAAATCAACTATTCAAGCATCAAGCACAAGTGTAGTGAAGATAAAATCCTTAAGGTTGAACCAAAACTAAAACTCATCACCATAAGATTTTTAGCTTATTAATGCTTCCCAAGATAGAAAAAAGAACTACAGAAAGTTTACTACTAGCATCATTCGAACATCATGAATCAAGACAATAATCGTGCTAACATTTCACTTGAATCCAAGAAAGCATATAAGTGAAGATTTGATGTTCTCAAAAAAAAAAAAAAAAATTTTGCCATGATTATTTCAAAAACAAGCACAATAAAGCAACAAGCAATGAAAATAAGAACCAACATGAAAAACTAACAAAAACTAAAAACTACATGACACCCCCTAGACTTAAACTTTTCATTGTCCCAATGAAATCAATATGGTGGAGGAGGTGGAGGTGGACGAGGGAAAGGAGGTCTACGACGTGGTTGGCCAATAGGAAAACTAGGAAAACTTGGAATCTCACCCAAGGATCTATGATACTCATATAAAGCATCTACTTGTTGGCTAGTAAGCATCATGCTCTGCATAAAATCTCTCATCCTAGCCTGATCAGTATCATAATCCTGCACAAACTCAGCCACTTGACCTTGAAAATTCCTCGTAAACTGAAAATGATTTTGTACCTCCCTAAACTGATCATCAGATAAAGAGAAGCTCCCCTCCAACATTTTTCGTTGGGCATCTTACTTCTCATGAAGTGATTCTAGAGACGTACGAAAATCTGAAAAATCAAACCTAGAAGATCCCGTGCCATATGCAAAATAATGCCTAGCAGGCTCCATAAAACTAGAAGGTTGCGGGTGTCCAGATGACGAGGGCTCATGATGTGGCTCAGTGTCTCCAGGTATAGAAGGGTTATCCTCAAAATCTAACTCAGAAATTACCCAATTAGCCGGGTTACGAATAGTAGTTCGTTCAGGAAAAGGAATGGGTAAAGGAGAACCACTCCTCCTAGGAAACACGAAACCATTCTCATCCCGAACGATCATTTTCATAGCAAGACATGCATCAATGTCAATCATGTCATTACCATGAATTATTTCCAACCCATCAACATCAAGATTTAAATTATAAGCTATTCGGGTAATCAAACCACCAAAAACAATTGATCCCGATGATGCCCTAGCAGATCTTAATAAGGTTTAAACAAAATGAAAACCAGAATCAAATTCAACCTTATAAAGCATAGCCCATAAAGCATAAAGCTCTATCTTTTTAACCACCCCATCACTCTCTCCCCTACCAAAAATAGTTTTACTCATGACTCTATGTAGATACCTAAAGATGGGGTTTTGCATATGGGAGGCCTTAGCTCTTGAAGGCTCATAAGGTTGATCTAACCCAGTTATTGCATTCCAAAAATGATTCCAATTAAACCTTGGATCAAACCTACGAGGGCTACCGGTGGTTAATCCAGAACAAGAATTAAAGTTACTAAATGCCCATAGAAATTCTTGATTCATTAGTCTAAATGAGATTTTTCCAAAATAATCATCTTCATTAGTAAAATGGACATCCAATGAACTTAAAAATTCCAAAACAAGACGAGGATATGTAGGCAAATGTATGTACATAATATCACTCCAATCCAAAAATCCAATCATCAAATCTACATCTTCCCTAATTCCAAGCATATCAAGAACAGTTGGGTCCATATATCTAGTACACACTATCTTTCTATTGACAAGAATTGCAAATCTAATTACTTGATCATCATTTCTAAACACAATATTGAATTCATTGTCATTACCTTCGTTGCGTGAAGTCCTTTTGCCTTTGCCCTTCACTGGTTGTTTTCCTTTGTCCCTTGATGGCTCCTTCTCTTTGTCTCCATTGGATCCACCACCTCCTTTGCGAAGTTTCTTCAAAATGTTGGACATCTTGATGAGTTTATATAGGGGAAGAATTATCTAGGGTTGGAAAAATGGAACTCAAAGAACAAAACTTCAAAGAGCAAAGATCTTAGGTTAGGAGAACAAAAAGTCCAAGTCTTAGAGAGGAGGAGAATCCGGATCTAAGAGATCTTGAGAGATTAGAGAGGAGTTTTTAAGAGATTGGGAGAGAAAGAGATGTTTTGGAGAGTTGGGGGTGTGCGGAACACGGCCAAGATCTGGTCGTGTAAGGTAGAAAGAAGACTTTAATAACTCTCCTACACGGGTCGTGCAGATCCACACGGCCTCCCCCTCTTCCTTCTCTGGATTCTTCGCACGGCCGTGTCTGGGACACGGCCTCTCCATCTTTCTTCTCAGAATTCTTTGCACGGCCGTGTTTGGGACACGGCCTAGACCTTTTTCTCCTCGGGATTCTTTACACGGCCGTGTTTGAGACACGGCCTAAACCTTTTTCTCCTCGGGAGATCCTACACGGCCGTGTCTAGATGACACGGCCCAAACACCTCCCTTGAATGTCATGGCTTAACCTGAAAACAAAATTAAAAACAAGTAAAAACCAACAAAATGAATTTATACTAGCTAAAAGAATTCAATCTGGAGGGCGAGGTTCAAAAAAATACAACCTTTGTGCGTCTTCTATTTTCGTACCATGAATATATTTTTTCAAATGTTGACCATTTACCTTAATTATCCCAAAATCTTTGTTCCAAATATCTACAGCTCCAAAAGGATAAACCTTCTTTACCTCATATGGACCCGTCCACCTTGACTTAAGCTTCCCAGGAAAAAGTTTTAATTTTGAATTGAACAACAAAACCAAATCTCCTACATTAAAGTCTTTACGAAGAATGTGCTGATCGTGCCATTTCTTCGTCCTTTCTTTGTAAGATTTAGCATGCTCATATGCATCCATCCTTAATTCATCAAGTTCGTTCAACTGAAGCTTCCTTTTCTCCCCTGCTTCCTTTAAATCCATATTCAAATTTGCAATTGCCCAATAAGCCTTATGTTCTAGTTCAACTGGAAGATGGCAAGGCTTACCATAAACTAATCGAAATGGGGTCATCCCAATAGGAGTTTTATAAGCAGTTCGATATGCCCATAAAGCATCATCTAATTTCAATGCCCAATCCTTTCTTGAAGTGGATACAGTCTTTTCCAATATGGACTTAATTTCCCGGTTAGATATCTCAGCTTGCCCATTAGTTTGAGGATGATAAGGTGTTGCTACTTTATGCTTCACTCCATATCTTCTAAGTAAGTTTTCAAACTGTTTCTCTATAAAATGTGATCCTCCATCACTAATGACTGCCTTTGGCACCCCAAATCTTGGAAAGATAATACTCCTAAATAATTTGATAACTGTTTTCGCATCGCACGTAGGAGATGCCACAGCTTCTACCCATTTGAACACATAATCTACCGCCACAAGAATATACCTATTCCCATATGAAAGAGGGAAAGGTCTCATGAAATCAATTCCCCAAACATCAAATAACTCAACCTCAAGAATGTAATTTAACATCGTTTCATTTCTTTTAGTTATATTCCCAGTTCTCTGACATTGATCACAAGACTGAACAAACAACTTAGCATCCCTGAATAAGGTTGGCCAATAAAATCCTGCTTGAAGAATTTTCGTAATCGTTTTTGAACTACCCAAATGTCCTCCATAGGACGAAGAATGGCAATGAAACAAGATATTTCTAACTTCTTCTTCAGGTATACATCTTCGATAAATCACATCATTGCACTTCTTATACAGGAGAGGTTCATCCCAAACATAATTCTTAACTTCTGAAAAAAAACTTTTTCCTTTGTTGATGAGAAAAATCCGGAGGTAACACTCCACTAGCAAGGAAATTCACAAAATCTGCGTACCAAGGAGTTTTCACACTTGATAAAGCTAATAAGTGTTCATCCGGGAATATGTCATCAATAGGTAAATCAAAATCCACCTCATTTTCTGACTTTTGAGATATTCTAGACAAATGATCCGCTACTACATTTTCAGCTCCTTTCTTATCCCTAATCTCAAGGTTGAACTCTTGCAAAAGTAAAATCCACCTGATTAACCTAGGTTTAGCATCTTTCTTTCCAAGTAGATACTGAATAGCTACATGATCAGTATATACTATTACTCTTGATCCTACTAGATAGGATCTAAATTTATCAATAGCAAATACCACTGCCAATAATTCTTTTTCTGTAGTAGAATAGTTTACTTGGGCTGCATCAAGTGTTTTACTTGCATAATGGATCGCATGTAAAATCTTATTTCTTCGTTGTCCCAAAACTGCTCCTACAGCAAAATCACTAGCATCACACATTATTTCAAAAGGAAGATCCCAATCAGGTGCTTGAATGACTGGAGCTGTTGTAAGAGCACTCTTGATTTTATTGAAGGCTTCAATACATTCGCTATCAAAACAAAACTCAACATCTTTAATCAACAGATTAGTTAATGGCTTGGAAATCTTTGAAAAGTCCTTAATAAAACGTCTATAGAAACCAGCATGTCCTAAAAAACTCCTAACTCCTTTTACATTGATGGGTGGGGGTAATTTGTCTATTACTTCCACTTTTGCTTGATCTACCTCAATACCATGCTCTGAAATTTTATGCCCCAAAACTATTCCTTCCTTAACCATAAAGTGACATTTTTCCCAGTTCAACACTAGGTTTGTATCTTCACACCTTTTTAGAACAGTAGAAAGATTTGACAAACAAGAATCAAAGTCATTTCCATAAACTGAGAAGTCATCCATGAAAACCTCCATAATTTTTTCTATTAAATATGAAAAAATTGCCATCATGCATCTCTGAAAAGTGGCTGGAGCATTACAAAGCCCAAATGGCATCCGACGATAAGCAAAGGTACCATAAGGACAAGTAAAAGTAGTCTTCTCTTGGTCTTGAGGATGAATTGGAATTTGAAAAAATCCAGAATATCCGTCCAAGTAACAAAAGTAGGAATGTTTAGCTAATCTTTCAAGCATTTCATCAATAAATGGTAAAGGGAAATGATCCTTCCTTGTTTCTTTATTCAACTTCCGATAATCAATGCACATTCGCCACCCCGTCACTGTTCGTGTTGAAATTAGCTTATCTTCTTCATTCTTGATAACAGTCATTCCTCCTTTCTTTGGAACCACGTGGACTGGACTCACCCATTCACTATCCGAAATTGGGTAAATAATCCCTGCATCAAGAAGTTTAATCACTTCCTTCTTTACTACCTCTTTTAAATTTGGATTTAGTCTCCTTTGATGCTCAATTGAGTTCTTGTACCCCTCTTCAAGTAAAATTCTATGCATACAGAGAGATGGACTAATCCCTTTTATATCATCAATTGTATATCCAATGGCCTTTCTATGCAACCTTAACTCATCCAACAGTCTCTTTGTTTCAAACTCATTTAACTGAGCATTAATTATAACTGGATAAGTAGAATTCGGCCCAAGAAATTCATACTTAAGATTTGGTGGTAATGGTTTAAGTTCAAGTTGAGGTGGTACTATTTCTGGTAAAACTGGCTCTTGTTCTATCAACATAGTCTCCTCCTTAGCCAAGCTTTCTTCTAAAAACTCTTCATTATCTAAAGACAGATCATCCTCTTTATGATCACCAAGACATACCCCCTTTTCTGTTGAAAATGCTTTTTCACCAAACATTTTTTATAATGATTCACAGCACCAAGGAAATAATGTTTGGAAATCGTTTTGATTCAAGATAAGCCCTTTTTCAACATCATCCTTTTCTCTAATGATATCCATTGTTAAGAATGAGCTATCTTGCTCTGCCCAATCATTGGAATTTTGCATAATTCTGCCAACTATCTCAAAAGTTTCTTCTAGACTTTTTTTCAAAAATGATCCTCCAGATGCTAAATCCAGTTGATTCTTATTTGAGAAAGAAAGTCCAACATAGAACAAATGCATAATTAACCATTTCTCAATTCCATGATGTGGACATAATTGCAGAAGAGAAGAATATCTTTCCCAGGCTTGGTATAATTTTTCTCCATCCAATTGCTTAAAATTTAAAATTTGACTTCTCAAATAAGTAGTTTTCCTTGGAGGGAAATATTGGTCAAGGAATTTTTGCTCTAACTCATCCCATGTTTTGATACTTTGAGACTTTAGAGAATTATACCATCTTTTTGCAGCATCCTTCAGACTAAAAGGAAAAGCAAGCAGCTAAACAATATCAGATGAAACTTCTTCATATTTCAAAGTATAACAATATCTATAAAACTGCATCAAATGGGAATAAGGGTTCTCAATCTCCAATCCTCCAAACTGAGTTTTCTGAACCATGGAAACAAAAGATGGTTTGAGTATAAAATTTCTTGCTTGTATGTTAGGGTAAACAATTGCTCCCATTTGTTTTGCAGACTTCGGAGCTCCATAATCTCCTAGTGACTTGCACACTATGTTTAGATATTCTTGTTCTTCTATTTGCCTTTGCAGAATTCTTATTTTATGGAAAGTTCTGTCAATCTCAGGGTCAAAAGGAAAGAATTCCCCTGCAAAGTTAGATCTTCGCATACACAAGAACAAGATAGCAAATGACAATTCAACAGAAAAAGAGAAAAATAAAAGAATCAAAAATGCAGAATTGAATTTGTACAAAAAGAATTAACAAGAAGTAAAAGTTATACAAGAAAGTAAAAACAGAAATCTAATGATTAGTTACAACTATGCAATATGAAAGGAAAACAAATGTTATGTTTAGTCTAACTCAATTGATAATTCCTAATGTTATAGCGCAGTCTCCGGCAACGGAGCCAAAAACTTGTTACGCTCCGCAAGTGTACGGAAATGTCGCAAGTAATATAAAAGATTATCGTATCCACAGGGACTGGAATAAGCACTAGAAATGTCTCAATGCGAATTAGCTAAACAACTATCCAATTGTTTCAAATGCAAAGTGAAGGTAAACAAATCTAATATTAAAGATCAACAAACAAGAGTTTAGTGTTTTGGGTAATGATAAAGGGAGATTCTAGGAGTTTCGATTTCTTTGTAAGATTTCTTGAATGTAAATGGTTCACCAATTCTTATCCCTCAATTGCCAAACACTTGTAGAAAGTTGTCGGTTCTCTCTTGCAATAGATAACCGGCTAAGGACTGAAAAATGTATCTAAATATGATCAATTAGACGTGAACCTACGTTGTCCTTACACAGAAGCGCACCTATTACTATGTCTTCCTCGGATATCAACATAGAAGCCCACAACTTATTAATCTATCAAGATACAAGAAACTAATCACAAGATCCATCCTACTCTCTTGAATATTCCTATTTTCTCTTCAAGATTATCTCTCAAACGTCCTTACACGGGCTTGCACCTGTCACGTGGATCCCTCGGATGATCGAGTGAGAGTTTATCTTTACAAAGTCCACAAGAAATCCAAACAATTAATCAAGAATGAGAATTAAGCACAAATCACCATTAATCATTCAAGATCTAATTGATACAAGCAAGACAATGTCATTGATACAAGAAATTGGCAAATCTATAAGAGATTACATCAATCCATCATACAAATACTCCCTTAATCCTAGAATACAAGATCTACTCCATGAATCGAGGAAGAATACCCGAAGAAATAAAGATTACAAGCATTTCTTAAATCCCCAATCCAAGAAACCAAGAAAAGGGGGAAAGAGAAAACTTATCTACGAAGAAGCCTCGTCTTCGGATCCAATCCTCGCTCCGGAGTCGAAATCGTCAAGAACTCCCCCGAATCACCCAGAAATCCTCCCAAGAATGGGAGGATACCACCAAATCTTGCCTTCTCCCAAAGGGGGAGAGATCCCCTTTCAATTCATGAAGGAGGGTTTAAATAGAGGAGGAAATCGGGCGCCACACGGCCCCATGACACGGCCGTGTGAGATTCACACGGCCATGTCCAGTTCCTTCTCTGACAAAGCTACACGGCCGTGTGACTCACACGGCCAGGACCCTTCTGTTCTCTGGAAATGCTACACGGTCGTGTGGTGCACACGGCCACCACCTGCTTGGCCTCTGGAAACCTCACACGTTCGTGTAGATCTACACAGCCATGTAAGGCATCTGCTCTAATTTCTTCAAATCAAGACACGGTCGTGTGAGATTCACACGGCCATGTCTTCCCTTCCTGTTAAAACTACACGGCCGTGTGTGGTACACGGCCTGATGCTCTCTCCCTTCAATTCATTCCAAGCTTCCCCGAGGACGCATAATCTTCACCAATTTCGACTCCTGTGTACAGAAAATGCACAAAAAGCAGATCTCCGAACCAAAAGAGTAAATATGCTAAAAGGAAAGCTGGAAGTATAAAAGTGCATAGATTAAGCATGCTCAAAGTATGTAAATGTGCGTAAAAACATGCATAAAAGAGTATATAATCCACGCACATCAGAAACCTCACCACAACACCAACCAAGAACACTTGGACACAAGAGAACCTTGAGCACGTTTGGTGACTACTAATTAGGCTTTAACCAAATCTAATTTCGTCACCTTGGACGGCCATACCAAGCTCCTTCTTATAGAGCTTGGAATAAATCAGCAACCTGATTTGCCCGTTACCAGTCGACTGGTCCATACACCAGTCGACTGGTACCATCCCAACGGCTCTCTCAACGACTCTCTGCTACAGTGCATCAGTCGACTGGTCCATACACCAGTCGACTGCTACAATTATGCTACAGTAAAACCCTAAAACTAGGATTTTACTCCGAGTACAATCTCTCATGCACTCGTCCTCGCCCGACCAACCTAGACCTAGCCTTCTAGCCTCCTCCATCATCCTCGCGTCCCTCGGATGTCTCCTCATCCTTCATGTCTTACCTTCTGGAGCTTCCTTCAGCCTTGTCCATATTGTCGGGTCTTCCTTTGCCAAGAGGCTCCTCACCTCCGGGACTTCATCCATTGCCAAGTCACACTTGGACTTACGTTGCCAAGACTACATGCTTGGACTTACACCGCCAAGACTCATTCTTGGACTTTCCTCCTTTGCCAAGATCACACTTGGACTTTCTTTGTTGTACCTGTATCCTGCACACTCACAATGCATATCAAATACAACAATAAACCTAACTTAAACCTTTGCCCAAACATCAAAACCTAGGGCACCTAGATTGCTTCAATAATCTTCCCCTTTTTGATGTTTGGCAACCTGTTTAAGTTAGGGAAACATAAATGTAATATATATGCAAATAAATATGCAAATCAACTCATGCATAAATAATCCCCTTCACCTAAGCTCTCCCTTGAGCTAGGATTTCCCACAAAGGTAAACTTCTCCCCCTTTGCCTAAACAATCGCTCCCCCTTCACCT
Organism: Zingiber officinale; assembly: GCF_018446385.1. Taxonomy (NCBI): domain Eukaryota; kingdom Viridiplantae; phylum Streptophyta; class Magnoliopsida; order Zingiberales; family Zingiberaceae; genus Zingiber; species Zingiber officinale. The sequence goes on along the minus strand of NC_055996.1, from coordinate 46,732,563 downwards.
ATGCTCCCCCTCGAGCTAGGATTTCTTGCAAAGGTGTATAGGTTTCCCACTTAAACCTAAACTTCTCCCCCGTTGCCATACATCAAAAAAAACTCTAACAATATCCCAATTGTTGAAAACATGTCATCCAAATTGACCCTAAACTCATGTATTTATCCCCCATGAATCTCATACATTTAAACGAGTTGACACGGTCAAGAACAACGTTGAAAAACATGTTTAGGCCGGTATCAGTCGACTGAAATAGGTACTAGTCGACTGCCCCCTTAGATTTCCACTCACAGAACCTTCTGTTTTCGAAATACACTGTTACCAGTCGACTGGTATCGAAACCAGTCGACTGCCCTCATCAAAATGAGCTTACAGAGACATTCTGTGCTCAAAAACACTGTTACCAATCGACTGGTATCTGCACCAGTCGACTAGAACCCTATTTCTGTAAAAATCAACCTTTTCAGGCCAACTTCATAAATGCACCAGAAATTCTACAGACCTCCAAAAATTCCCAAATTTTGTGGAGAGGTCTATTGAACCCTTATCTACCTGGGAAAAATATATTACAAAATGTATCTATCACCAATTCTAAGATTGACATAAAATCCAAAACTAGCTAAATTGTTCAATTGAACATTGACCTAAAGTCCTAGTTTTGGCTTCCTTTTGATGTATTTGCCCATACCAACCCACAATGCACCCCTAGCATTGGTTTATATGGCATCTATACATCAAAAACTAATTTTCATGTAATATAACCCCAATGTCATATTTTCATGCATAAAACTTAACCCAATTGTGCCAACCAAGTATAATAGAGACTCAAATCCATCTCTAATCCCTTTGGCATATCTTGGTTCACTTAAGATCATTTACCATATGTCCAAAAGACTCTTTGAGCTCCCTCTTGAGCTCTTAATCTTAGCCACCTCCCTAAGTGACTCATTTACTATGACTAGGCCACTTCGGTGCACCTCAGGTGACACTTGGCCTACAAAACTCACATTCTTAACCTTAGACACCTTGTCTTTGGTTAATTTCTTCTTGTCATTAATTTTGGACACCTTATCCTTGCTATAAATTATATGCTACCATAGCATATTCCTTCTTATTGGCCTTGGATGACTCTCCCTTGTTCTTGGTAACACCTCCCATACCAATCATGTGCTACCTTAACACTTGACCTCCTTTTGGTCTTTGAAAAGATTTTTATGTTTTCAAAGAGTAACTCCCCCTAAAAACATGGTCAAACTTCTATCATTGCACCAACAATGACTTGGGGTTCCTAAATAATTAGGAAAACCAAAACTCGAAGTTTTGAGGTTCAAAATTCAATAATGAAACTAAACCTCAACCGAAACTTCACTTTGGTTTTTCTTAACCAATCCATACTTGTTTTCATCATGAAAACTCATGTAGACATTATTTAGGGTATACTTTATCAAGAAAAAAATAGTTTTCTATGAAAATAGTTCCTATTTTCAAAGATTGACACAAATTTGAAAACTTTAATGTTTTCTCCTAGTTTGTGTCTAACTTTCCAATGATGATTACTATCAAAAGATAGTCTTCACCAAGGTTTTTCAAAAGTATTTTGAAATATTTTTCAAAACCAATATCCAACCACGTTCTTTGGGCTCAATGCACATGACTTGTACATTAGCTTTCCCAATGATTGGAAGACACATAACTATGTGTTTTGATGAACCTAAAACTCAACAAGATGCACTAGATCAACATCTTGAGTTTAGTTCACCATCTTAACTGTTGGTTGCTACTCGGAAAACCTATAGGTTCCACTGTACAAAAATTTTGTACAAAGGTCTGAACCTTTTCCTAGCTACCATGTGTTCTTTTAAATTAAATTTTGGATCGCCTGCGGAACTTAACACGTTTGATCCAAAACTTAATCTATTTGTTCTTTTAGGTTTTGACTTGGATCTCCTGCGGAACTTAACACGTTCGACCCAAGTCTCCTTAAGTTATTAATTCCATTAAACATTAATTTCCATAATTGGTTCCCAGTACTGACGTGGCGAGGCACATGGCCTTCTTGGATATGGGAGCAACCACCACCGACTAGACAAAACCTTTTATAGAAATCTAATATTTAATTTCCTAAAATAACTTTAGGTTAACCAAAGAGAACAATCAAATCACAAGGAAAAGAAAAAACAAAAGAACACAACATCGAAAAACATATTCGAAATTCTAGAACGTAAGCCTCTTGTATTTGGTATTATTTCCATAAATAACTAACATGATGCGGAAAGAAAAATTACTAGTTATACCTTGTAGAAAAACCTCTTGATCTTCTACCGTATTCCTCTTCTAACCTCGGACGTTGTGTGGGCAACGATCTACCGAGATGAGAAACCACCAACCACCTTCTTCTCCTCCAAGCAAGGTTCGGCCACAAAGGAAAACTTCACCAAGGAGAAAAACCAAAATACTAACCAAGCTCCAAGAGATGCTAGCTTTCTCTCCTTCTTCTTCTTCTTCTCCGAGTAGTATCCGGCCACCACAAGAGCTCCAATGGAAGAAGGAGATTCGGCCACCACAAGAGGAAGAGAAAGAGAGGATGGCCGGCCACACCAAGGAACAAAAGAGGGAGAGAAAACAATAGAGGTTGTGTCTTGTGAAGGCACCCTCACCCCTTCTTTTATATTCCTTGGCCTAGGCAAATTAGGAAATTTAATTACAATAAAATTTTCTTAATTCCCTTGACATGATTTAATTGAGAAAAATAAAATAATATTTCCCCAATTAATCTCTAATGGCCGGCCACATCAATGGGAAGCAAATTGGACAAGTTTTAATCAACAATTAAAACTTTCCTTATTTGTTTCCGGAAATTTTAAAAATAAAATTTCTCTTCAAAAATCTCTTCATGGTTAATAAAAAGAAATTTTCATAATTTTAATTTTACAACATGTGAATAATTTTTAAAGAGAAAATAAAATATCTCACGAATCTACAAATAAGGAAAGAGATCTAATCTCTTTCTTTAATCTTTTGTAAATTTTACAAGAGAGATAATTTAATTCAAATTCTCTTTAATAAATTATTTCTTCCACATAATAAAAATTAAAATTAAAATTCTTTTTAATTTATTTTGGCCGGCCCTACTAGCTTGGGTTCAAGCTAGGGCCGGCCACCCAATCTTATACCTAGGCCGGCCCTAGCTTGTTCCCAAGCTAGCTTGGCCGGCCCCTATTGAGTGAGTATAGAAGGTGGGTATAGGTGGGTATAGAACTCTATAAATAAGAGGCTACGATAGGGACCGAGAGGAGGAATTTGTTTTGGTCTCCCGATAAAATTAAGCATCCCGTGTTCGCCCCAAACACACAACTTAATTTTATCAATGATAATTCATTCCACTAGAGAACTATCATTGAACTACCGCACCAATCCCAAATTACATTTTTGGGCTCCTTCTTATTATGAGCGTGTTAGTCTCCCTGTGTTTAAGATATCGAATGTCCACTAATTAAGTGAGTTACTGACAACTCATTTAATTAATATCTAAGTCCAAGAGTAGTACCACTCAACCTTATTATCATGTCGGACTAAGTCCACCTGCAGGGTTTAACATGACAATCTTTATGAGCTCCTCCTGAGGACATTATCAACCTAGTATCTCTAGGACACAGTTTCCTTCTATAATCAACAACACACACTATAAGTGATACCATTTCCCAACTTATCGAGTTTATTGATTCATCGAACTAAATCTCACCCATTGATAAATTAAAGAAATAAATATCAAACATATGTGCTTGTTATTATATTAGGATTAAGAGCACACACTTCCATAATAACTGAGGTCTTTGTTCCTTTATAAAGTCAGTATAAAAGAAACGACCTCTAATGATCCTACTCAATACACTCTGAGTGTACTAGTATAATTATATAGTCAAGATAAACTAATACCTAATTACACTACGACCTTCTAATGGTTTGTTCCTTTCTATTTTAGTCGTGAGCTACTGTTTATAATTTATAAGGTACTGATAACATCATCTTCTGTATGTGACACCACATACTATGTTATCTACAATATAAATTAAATGAACAACTACAAACAAATGTAGACAATTTGACCAAATGTGATTCTTTATTCATAATGAATGTTTACAAAGCTTAGGCTTTCAGTATACACTCCAACATTAACATCTCACTTGTATCTAACGTGTATTAAAACACATACAAGTCACTTTATAGTTCTTTGTGAGATGTATATTTGGTCTTGCCCTAAACTAAGGGATCATGCATCTCTATCTAGGCATTGTAAAAATCATGATCATCCATCTAGGATGTCACTTGATATGATCCCTCTTGTTGGGACACTTCCATACATAATAAATTTCTTTTGTCCTTAATTATAAGGAAATTGACATACTGCATGATGATTAATGGCATACATAAAAATAAGCAATTTTCAAAAGCAAAGCATGCTATAGCTACATGATGTATGTATGATATGACATGATATTTTTGTATTTTTCATAATAAAATGAATGCAACACATGATGTCATGACATATAATATGCAATCAATCATGGTATTTTAGCATAAATAAAATATACCTAGATCATCTATCTAAGTATCCTTAAACCTTAGCTAAAACCTTAAAATTAAGCCTAGATTGCTTATCTCTTGAAAGAATGCCAAAACCCAACTTGGCATTTCTTTTATCCATTTTCTATTTGTGTCAATTGAAATTAAGAATTCAATCCTCAAATATTTGTTTGGCACATATTACTCTCTTTAAGGATCAAACATTTAGATTGAGACTTAATTTTGCTCTTAATCCTTTAAGAACATGCTAAGATCTCAACTAGCCATTTCTAATCCTTTTCAAGTGTGCCAATTTACATGTATTTCAATTCCTTAAGATTTGACATACTTTGTTCTTCCAAATAGTGATTACTTTGGATTAAGGTTAAAAGTCTCCCTTAACCCATCAAAAGGAGACCAAGATCCCAACTTGTATTCCTTGTATTTTCATATTTGTGTCAATTTAAGTTAAACTCAAATCCTCAAATTTTGACACAATTTACTCTTCTTAAAGAGTACACTTAATAATCCTTTTCATTTTCAAAGGTTAACAATAACCTTGAAAATACTTTCAAGTGTCAACTTTTATCAAGGTTGGGTTAACTACCCTTCCAATTGGAATTGACACTCTCTAAACCCATCTAGGGTGTAGAGACTATGCTCCTAGGAACCCAAAACCTATTGGTGCTCCTTGGATGCTCTAGGTACTCACTAGGGATGACTTTCCTAGATACCTTCCTAAGGACCTTTCTAGGCTTTTTAGAAGTCTTGGTCACTTCCAACAGGTCACTTCTAGGGCTAACTCCCCTTGTAACCTTATTTGTGACTTTATTGGACTTCTTAGAAGTCTTAGTCACATTGGTCTTTGCAAAAGTACTCTTAGGGACAACTTCCCTTGTACTTTTAGCTTGACCACTAGTCCTAGGTTTGGTTCTATAGCTATATGGAACCCTATGAAAGGAAGTCACATCTTTCTTGGCTTTGAGTTTGTATCCCAAACCTCTATAGCCATTGGATGACTCTTGTCTAGCTTTTCCAAGGTTGTGCTCACTTTGCCCCTTAAGCAAGTTTTCCATTCTTGCTAAGGTTCTCTCTAAGTTATCAAGTCTTGACCTTAAGACTTGGTTTTCCCTTACCAAATCCATAGATTTGGATTTTTGTTTATTCTTATGAGCATTGCTAGCCTTAGGCTTATATCTAAAGTCCTTAGAATTGTTGCCTAAGTAGTTATCTACCTTCCTAACCTTAGGTATGGTAGATCTAGCATGAGGAGGTATATATTTGTCCTTAGGTTTATCATGCATTCTATTTTCATAATAAATAGCATTATAACGATTTAAATTTGAACTAACATTCAAATTAGGGTTTACCTCCCTTACCCTTGAAGCTCTCTTCTTCTCCCACTTCTTCAAGTGCGCCAATTTCTTGAGCTCTCCTCTCCTTGGGCACTTTGTGTGGTAGTGCCCCCACTCACTACATGTAAAGCACCTAATGTGCTTCTTCTCCTTCTTCTTCTTCTTCCTACAACTCACATTAGTTTCTAAATTAACTTTAATGAGTTTAGAGTTTACCTCCTTTACCTTCTTGAGCGAAGGACACCTACTCTTGTAGTGCCCTATCTTACCACACTCAAAACATTTGATGTGGTCCTTTGTGCTCTTCTTGGTAGTTGAGGTAGAGGGTTGAGCTTCCAAGATCTCCTCTTCCTCGGATTTCTCTTCTTCCTCTTCACTTGAAGATGTGGACCCTTCCACTTCTTCATCTCTTGAGGATGTGGAAGATCTCTCCTCTTCCACCTCTTCCTTCTCTTTCTCTTCCTCCTCTTCCTTTTCCTCCTCGAATGTTGACCTCTTGTCAACATCAGATTGGTCCTTCTCTTCTTGGACCAATGAGCCATTCTCCTTGGGCTCTTCCACTCCTTGGATATTTATAGGGTCTTCATGATAGGCAATGATCTTTTTCCAAAGATCACTTGCATTTGTTGTTTCACCTACACTCAACAAAATATTAGAAGGTAGTAAATTATGCAAAATTCTCATTACCTCCTTGTCCGCCTACGATTGCTCTCGTTGCTCTTCGGTCCAATACCGAGGTCGGAGGTGTTTACCCTTCTTGTCCGTAGGAGCTTCAAATGGGTCACTCAAGACAACCCATTGGTTCCAATCCATTTGGAACCATGTCTCCAACCGCTTCCTCCAATAATTGAAATCTTCTTTGTCATACGGAGGTGGAATTCGGATATCCCATCCGAGCGGTCCTTCGGACTCCATCTTCTTCTTCCTCTAGCTTCTTGCTCTCTTGGAGGTTAGTCCGTAGAAGAGCGACCTCGCTCTGATACCACTTGTTGGAACTTTGACGTCCGCTAGAGGGGGGGTGAATAGCGTCTCACCTAAATCGATGGCTTCCTACGTATTCGTTAGTTACACAGCGGAATAATACGAAACTAAATACGAATATGAAAGCTAAAGACAAAGAAAGGAAATGCAAACCAATGCACGCCAATGTAACGTGGTTCGGAGATAACTTGCTCCTACTCCACGGCTGTTCGTAAGGTGGACGATCCCGATCCTTCGGTGGATTAGCCCCCGGCAAACTCCGGCTACTCAAGCAAATCCTTGTGGGTGGAGAAACCTCACCATAACACCAACCAAGAACACTTGGACACAAGAGAACCTTGAGCACGTTTGGTGACTACTAATTAGGCTTTAACCAAGTCTAATTTCGTCACCTTGGCCGGCCATACCAAGCTCCTTCTTATAGAGCTTGGAACAAATCAGCAACCTAATTTGCCCGTTACTAGTCGACTGGTGCCAGCCCAACGGCTCTCTGCTACAGTGCATCAGTCGACTGGTTCATGCACCAGTCGACTGCTACAGTAACGCTACAGTGAAACCCTAAAACTAGGATTTTACTATGAGTACAATCTCTCATGCACTCGTCCTCGCCCGACCAACCTAAACCTAGCCTTCTAGCCTCCTCCATCAGCCTCGCGTCCCTCGGATGTCTCCCCATCCTTCACGTCTTGCCTTCTGGAGCTTCCTTCGGCCTTGTCCATATTGTCGGGTCTTCCTTTGTCAAGAGGCTCCTCACCTCCGGGACTTCATCCATTGCCAAGTCACACTTGGACTTACGTTGCCAAGACTACATGCTTGGACTTACACCGCCAAGATTCATTCTTGGACTTTCCTCCTTTGCCAAGATCACACTTGGACTTTCCTTGTTGTACCTGTATTCTGCACACTCAGAATGCATATCAAATACAACAATAAACCTAACTTAAACCTTTGCCCAAACATCAAAACCTAGGGCACCTAGATTGCTTCAACAAGTACCACCTGATACGAGACATCGTAAAGCGAGGAGAAGTTGTTGTCACCAAGATTGCATCAAAAGATAACCTGGCAGATCCTTTCACTAAGGCCCTTCCGACGAGAGCTTTTGATGGGCATGTTGAGGGGATGGGGATCAGATGTATGTCAACATATATGGCAGCATAGTCTTTTAGTATAAGTGGGAGATTGTTAGAATGTATACTAAAAGCCTAGCTTTTTGTATAAACATTTATTTTGAAATGAGAATCACATTGGTCAAATGTTTATATTTAGTTAAATGCAGTTGTCCATTTAATTTATATTGTAGATAACATGGTGTGTGGTGTCACACAAAAGATCTTATTATCAGTTTCTTATAAATTATATATAGAAGCTCACAACCAAGATGGATTGGGACAAATCATTGGAATGGTTGTAGTGTAATTTGTTACAAATTTATCTTGACTATAAAATTACATTAGTACACTATGTGTGTATAGAGCAGGACCATTTGAGGTTGTTCCTTTTATACTGACTGCATAAAAGAACAGAACCTCTGTTATTATGGATGCGTGTACTCTTAATCCCGATATAATAATAAGCACATGTACTTAGTATTTATTTCTTTAATTTATCAAAGGGTGGGATTTATTCGTTAAATCAATAGGCCCAATAAGTTGAGAAATAATATTATTTATATGGTGTGTTGTTGATTATAGAAGGAAACTGTGTCCTATTTATTAGGATGATGATGTCCCCTTGAGAAGCTCATAAGGATTGTTATATAAACCCTACAGGTGGACTTAGTTCCTACATGACAATGAAGTTGAGTGGTACTACTCTTGAAGCTAGATGTTAATTAAGTGAATTGTCAGTAACTCATTTAATTAATAGACATTTGATATCTTAAAAACAGGGAGATTAACGCACTCATGATAAGAAGGAGCCCATAATATAATATGGGATTGGTGTTGTAGTTCAATAATAACTCTTTAGTGGTATGAGTTATTATTGATGAACTTGAGTTGAGTAATCGAGTCGAACACAGGAAGCTCAAACTCATCAGGAGGCCAAAACTAATTCCTCCTCTAGGTCTCTGTTGTAACCTCTATATATAAAGCCTCACATCCACCCAAGTCATCCTTATGGTCGGTCACATCCTTGCTTGGTGCCCAAGCAAGGGGTCGGCCAAGATGGGTTTAAAAGTGGGTTTTTAATTTTTTAAATCTTTCTTTTTGTAGCCATCTATAATGTTTTAAAAGAGATATTTTAAATTTTAAAAACTTTCCTTTTTTGAAGTCATTCACATGGTTTTAAAAGAGAGTTTTAAATTTAAAAAATCTATTCTTTCGTAGCCATCTACAATGGTTTAAAAGAGAGATTTTATTTTTGTTAAAACTTTTCTTTTTTGTAACCATGATTTAAAAGAGAGGTTTAATTTTAAAAACCTTTCCTTTTTGTAGACATCTACAATGTTTAAAAGTGGGATTTTTAATTTTAAAACTTTCCTTTTGTAGTCATCCACAATAAGAAATTTAAAAGAAAGATTTTAATTGTTGTTAAAATCTTTCCTTTTTAGCCATTACCAAGGATTATAAAAGAGGATAGATGGTGACTTAGAGGTAATAATTATCTACACAATGTCTATTCCTCTTCTATTCTCCTTGTAGCCGACCCCCTCATATTCTTATTCTCCCCTTGCTTTCTCACCTAAGGCCTGTGGCATCAAGAGGCTTCAACCATCTTGTGGTCGGCTGGTTGCAAGGATGAAAGAAAAACAAGCGGTGGTGTTCCTAGCTTTGATCCCTTGGTGGCCGAAAGTCTTGGAAGAAAGAAGGACTTGGGTGGTTTTTGTGTCTTGGTAGATCATTGCCCACACGATGTCCAAGTGGAGAAGAGGAATACAGCAGAAGATCAAGAGGTCTTTAAGCTACAAAGAAAGGTATAACTAGTTAATTGTTTCCGCTGTGTACTAGTTTATTTTTCCTTTGTATGGATCCTTTAGTACCAACACAAAAGGCTAGCGATCTTATGCTTTGATTGAAATCTCTGTAGTTTAACCTAGGGTTCACTGTAAGGAGTTTAAATATTCAATTTCTTTGAAAGGCTTTAACTAGGAAGTGGTAGATGATCCCATACCCAAGAAGGCCGAGTGCCTCGCCAACGACCTAGAAGTCAATCCTTGAAATAGATATTTAATCAACTTCTGTAATATGGTTTAACTTTTGATGAACACATGGGTTGAACTTGGATTAATAATGTTAAGTTTCGTTTACAATCCAAGTTTAACTTTTAAAAAGCATATGGGTTGCTAGGAAAAGTTCTGTGCTTGTACAAATTTTTGTACAGGGGAAACAGAACAGAATTCTGAGTAGCGCCAACAATTTCTGTCATTTAGAATAGGGCTCACCTGAACCCATTTTTCGGCATTTTCCTTGAGCAAGCTTCCGCTCCGGCTTCTCGTCCCTCGGAAACGTCATGCGTTTCCTTCTCGTCTGTCAGCGTACTTATCCCCAGTACCTCGTCCCTAAGACGCATCAAGCCCATCGACTCTCTCCTGTGTCATCTTTATCGCTAGCTGCGTCTTTCGCTCGACTTGCTACGCTCCTAAGTTCCTGCACACTTAGACACAAGATATTAAATATATACAAGACCTAACTTAACGTAATTGATCATATCAAAACTACCTTGATGTACCTACACCTAAGTTTGTTTCTAGACAGATCAAGCCTAGGTAACTCAAGTTGGCAAAATTGAATTATCTTATTTTGTTTGAAAGTTGACATAGAGTAGTGTTAGGGTAGACTAGGTATTCTATGTTGACTTAGGATTTTATTAGTACGAGCTAACTTTGAAGTGTTAGCTTCTAACCATTTGAAACGCTTGAGCTAGATTGACTTAGCCTTTTCTTAGGTTGACCTAATGACAACATGATTGTTGGGACCAGAATTTGGTTGACCAAACTTTTTCTTAGGTTGGCCTAATGACAACATGATCGTTAGGACCATTATTTAAAATCTTTTGGATGCCATTTTGGTATCATTAGTTCTCATTCTTTCATACTTAAAATGCCTGCATTGCTTATGGTCTTCTCTTGACATCCAAGAACTTGGGATCTTTGGTTGTAAGCGTCATTGAATCTAAAAATTACTTAGTAATATCTTTTGATGTAAACCTAAGTCTATATTGATTAGGTGAGATAGAAGAGTTATTTTACTCTTGTAGTCACTGTTATATCTTTTTGGGAAGTGGTTGCTTCTAGAGACTCACTTAGTCCGTTTGCTTGATTTTACCAACCTATTCGACCTAACTGGTGGGTGTGCTCAATTGATTTGTCTAGCTTCTCTCTCTCATTTGACCTACTAAACTCGACCAACTAGTTGATCAACCTATCTAGACTCTAGTCACCTAACTAGTTAGATGACTCATCTCATGCAATCAACAATTTGATGCTTTGTTGACCAACTTGCTCGTCTTGTTTTTGACTTTGTTTGACATGATAGCTTGCTCGACCCCTTCATTCAACCAAACTGGAATAGTCCAATATAATTGGTCAATTTTAATTGCGTCCCATCCAATATGCTCAGCATATCTAATTGGATCAACTCAGACAATCAACCATCAAATCAAATCATTATATATATATATATATACACGCGCGAGGGTGACTAAATTATTGTGGGTTTTGTTAGTAAGATATTCACTATTTCAAATATATATATATATATATATATATATATATATATATATATATATATATATATATATATATATATAGAGGGTGACTAGAATTTCCGTCTCTCGTGAGCAATATTTTATAAGAAGTAATAAATGAATGTTTAATGTTTATTTAGAGTGTGGCAGTTTTGGCGAAATCAAAATGATGGATAAGGATGATCTCTAAATTAATCAATTTTGCATTCTCTCTAAAATATTTATTCAAATAAATAGTAAAAATAACTTAAAAATTTATTATAAACTTACACTCTCTCTCTCTCTCATCACCAAGCTAATCTTGCTCCTAAATAAACAAGCCTTATCTCCCAAGGACCTTAATTATCAACTGGCACATCCTCATCTTAAACTACAATAAAAGAACCAACATCCTTCCTTTCTTCAACTAATTCAATTCAATTCAATTATATTATATTATATTATATTATATTGCTAAAATTTGTATATAAAATGGCAAACAACATAACAATATAATACAAGTGCTTGTTAAGAATACTATTGAACTCATCAAAATAGCATCCGGAAAGCATTATCTTGTCGTCGCCATCTCTCTGAAAGCAAATTATATGAGACCTCCAATTATTTGCTAAAGTGATAGTGAGACATCAAAGAAGTGCTATTTGAATTGATATATATGATTGTCAATTAATGAACAAAGCTATGATTTGCGTGATGAGTATCCACAATAATTAACTTGCTTCCACAGAGAGGATCTCCAATTCTGCCCACCAAAGAGGAGAAAGCCTTGGTATAGCTGCTTCAGGCGAAATGTCTATGATCTTTCTCAGTTTAGATGTCACTTCCCTCATAGATGGCCTATTTCTCGGGTCGGAGCTAGTACAATCTTGGATGACCTCACAAACTATCCGAAACTCCTCCTCGCTGTGAGATTTAACATTGGAATCAACAAATGAACTAGGACCACCATCACCCTTTAAGTATCCTGTAACCTGTTATTTAATTTATATATACATATATATATATATATAAAAGACTTAGATTTGTATATAACCACTATCTTTTGATAAAAGAGAGGTAACCACTATCTATTTTAACATGTTAGTTTACCAAGTTCAAAATAGAGCCTTCTTCTTCACGTTGGATGACCTTTCCGGAGACTATCTCCATCAATAATACTCCGAAGCTATAAACATTATTTGCAGGATCATATAAGGTATCATAATTATTGAGATAATCCTTTACACCCAATTTTCCCTGGTCAATAATTTCTTTCCAAACACTGATATCTACAATCTGCATTAAATTTAAATGTAGCACAGAAGATCATATATATCTCAACCCAAAGAGAAGTGAAACTCATGCAATTGATGATATAAATAGATCAAGTTATACCTTTGCGGCATAGTCTTCAGTGACCAGGATGGACCTTGACCTTAAGTTGGGGTGTTGAATGGGTGGATCCAACTCGTGTATGTGTTGGAGACAATAAGCGATCCCCATGATGACCCTCATTCTAGCATTCCAATCGAGAAGTTCAAATTCTTCTCCTGAAAAAAATTAAACTTTGGTATAAGTTTGATCTATTGCTGACGAGCTCATTTATAGGTCAAATAATTTTTATAGAGAACGAACCTACCATGAAGATGCTCATAAAGTGAACCATTAGACGCATATTCCAAAACCATCATTCTCATAAAAGGTTCATCCTCTTCGCAGTAACCAAGGAGATTAATGAAGTTCTTGTGATTTATGCGAGAAAGTGCCTCAACCTACATTCCAAGAAAGCATGGAGATATCAATTAACATTGCATTTATCATCATCTAACAATAAAAATATTCAATTTGTACTAAAACATAGAAGGGAACTTGCTAAACAGGTACCAAGAACTATAAACCTTTTTCCTAAAAAGCTTTTCTGATTCCTTTGACCATTCCTTGGCAGAGGTGATAGTTGTTGACACAACTGCTATCTCTACACCACTTGATAATATTCCTTTGTATACAGTAAAGGCTGGATAACTTAGAACAATATTGCTGAATTCCTCACAGGCAGCTTCAAGCTCCAAGCGTTTTAATTTTGGTACCCCTGAAGATAGACATATCAACACGCATGAAGAAAACAAAATTTTAATTTGAAGTACAAGTTAATTCCAAATGTAATAATTAGAAGTGAAAGCATCTTTTGCATTAGTTAGTAGTTTTCCAACAATTTCCAGAACTAAGCATGTTATGCCAATTATCATACCATTGATGACAAAAATTTGAGGAAAGAACAAAAAATGTACCAGTTACAAGTGCTTTTTGTAGTTGACCACTCAATCCTGTTTTCCATGGACCTATATTAGCTCCATCCTTTCTGCGGCAAACTAGAACGATGCATGCTGCCAAGGTAAGTAGTAAAGCGGCTGCTGAAATAATAAGAATATATGTCCATGTTGATATACTTTCACTTGATGGAATTTCATTTCCCGCAGGTTTTGTTGGTTCAGCAGTTGGAGAAACTGATTGTGGATTTGGAAGAGGTATAGGAGCTTCAGAGGGATTAAGTCTAGATTTTGATATCAATGCAGGAAATGAACCACTTGTAGTAGTTAAAACGCTGACGATTTGATTTATAGGGCCACCATTTACAGGATTAGCATAGAGATTCTTAGTTGCTTCAGCTAACTTACGTCGGGGAACATAATGTATCTGTGTATTCATCATTATGTATGTCTTGCAAAAATCAGCTACAATCAAGAAAAATGATTGTTATAAGTGTATCAAAAAAAAAGTTGGCTCAAAAATAGCAACTAACAAGTGTACGTATGTTACCATTTTGATTGCCATCCCTTTGTTGATGATCATTAAAAATATGTTCACATTTGAAGCATGGAAGGAAATTTCTTCTGTTGTTTAGAATGTAACTAATACGTTACGCAAACATTGTCAAGAGTAAAAAATGCATTGAAGAAGAAAAAACCAAAACACTCACAAACGAGTTGTGCTAAAGATTTGTATGATTCTTCCTTCAAGCATGACTAGAAAGGAATTAATTTTCTTCAGTTTCTCCCAGCTTGTCTCCCAGAAACTGACATTTGATTGATGAAAACATGAAATAGAATTCGTTTTTCAACTTACAAAAACTTATATAGCACCAAGAAGAACAAGCTACAATATGCTATACAAATGTCCCATAAATAAGGGCTTACCGATGCCCAACTTTTCTGTTTAGAGGTTGTAGATCATCAGCTGCATCACATGAATGATTCCAATCTTGTATTTGATCGGCGTGCTTGTTAGACTTTTCAGCAGATGTTCTGCTTTGGAATTTGTTGTGGCAAAGCAAACTGCAAGAACGAAAAATGATTGACCCTGATAACTTAATTTGCTAATCATCTAATTGAACATATGAAATCTAGGATCGGAGACTAACAGATGTTTTAGAGAGTGCATTTCTACAATCTCCTTGGGTATTGTACCAGTTAGCTTATTGTTTCTCAAGTCCAAGAGCTCCAACTTAGTTAGCCCTCCAATTTCCTTTGGGATAACTCCAGAAAATCTGTTCCTGTTAAGGACACTGATGACACAACCAGTTATGACATTTCAATAACGATTAGAATACGAGCACTTGTAGATTTCACAACAATATTTGAGATAGTAAGTATAGATGCACGATAACTATTATCTATTGAGTTCTTTATTAAGTTTTCTTCCTTTTAAGTGTAACATACAACTGAGTTTACTATGATCTTAAAAGTTCCAAAAAGTTTTTATTTAGTTAACTATTTTTAACCTAAAACTAACTAAAACTAATGACTTATGGATGACTTTTCTATACTTTTTTTAAATATTAATTTCTTACTCACATAAAAAAATTATTTTATAATATTTTATTCTCAAATAGATTGTTAATTGATTAATTATTTAAAAATTAATTCCAGTGTGATATCTTAACTAGATTCTAAAAGCTTTGAGTGTGAATAATAAAATTATTTTTTTCATTTGATTGACGATCTATTTTTGTGTAGTTGAAAAATAAGATTGAGACAAATAACAAATATATTAAAACACACGATATGAATATTAAAAAAATTATTTAGTTAGATTATTATTGCTTAAAAAAGACAAAATGGGATGGATCATAAGATATCCTTTACTCATTCGAACAAAACATAATTTTACATGGAGAAGAACCACCTCTATTTGAGGCCAATTATTTCAAACAAAACAGTTGTTAGGATAATGAATTTCTGGGAATTTTTGTTGGTGTTTAATAAACTTTAAATGATTCTTTTTCTAGCCACTTATATCTAATAAACTTGATCATTTATTTGATACATTATCAACTCTAAGCACCTTTTAACCAAAGATATAAAATGAAAGAAGAAAATATAATCCATGTAGGCATCATCTTAATTATGTTCAAATATGATCATAAAATTAACTGCACTTACAGAGCTCTCAAATGCCTGAGCTTTCCAAGGTCAGATGACAAAGTTCCTTGTAGAGAAAACTCTATCAAAGTCCTGCACATGGGTAACAATTTTGGACTTGAATTCTTCAAACGAATTTGTAACAGAAAATTAGAATATATATATATAGGAAATAAGGCAGAAGATAATGAAACATAAACAGAATGTAGTGCCACTAGTCTAAATCTTTCTCTTTCTAAGATGATTATATATCAAGTTCCATCAGATGAAAGTCCCAAGGTGGCACATTCTTGGTCATATTACTGAAACTATTATTTTCAGGGATAAAATGAATAGAAGAGAGAAGGCAACCATCAAGCAAGTATTTCTTTTGATCGTCAACTAAAATAGTTTTCAACTGACACAATTCTTGTCTACAATTGTATCTATGTGGTATTTAGATAAATACATGACATCCCGAGGTTGTGTTATCCTTATGTGTTGAGTTTTTAATCGGACTAAGCTTACTAGTTGGTGTTTGGGCAATCAATGAAGGAATGAAAATGACAACAATTAAAGGAGTCGGTCAATGTACAAGTTGAAAACTTTGCCATCAACACAATTAACACCGTTCCAATTGCAGGGGTTCCTGTCGCTAGGATTCCAATTCTCCAAGGCGCCAAAAGGATCAGCCTCCACTCTCGATCGGAACTCCAATAGAGCCAACCCTTCAATGGAATGCAAAATTTCTTAAGAAATACACCTTAACTACCAATTTAAGCTCTAGAGCATGGAGAAATTGCCGAAAAAAAGCACATGCCTTCAAAGTTAATGGCCAAACTTTCACCGCTGAGGAGGTAGATCATCAGAACCACACATAGCACCCTATGCAAATTGAACCTTAACAACTTCCTTCTTCCCTCCATTTTTCCCAAGCTCAATCTCCAATGGAATGCCAGGAAACAAAAGCTATACGCACTCCCCCTCTTCGACTTCTAGTGATCGAAATCGATGAGGGAATAACTTCATAATCGGCTCACCCTTGGAACTGGAGGGACCTCAACCGACTCAATATCCATCCATCATTTTTGGAGGAGTAATTAGGAAGCCATCTCATGCTAGAGAGAAGGACGGAGTTGAAGGATGCATTGGTAGCTAGAAGAAAACTGATTCTTGAAAAGAAAAAGGGTAAAAATAACGTGGTGATAAGAGGAACAAAAGGAGAGAAGGAGAGAGAGGGTGGGAAATTAATCCTTGAAAAGAGAAGGAGAGAAAAAAATGGTTACACGCTGGCCAAGAGGAGGAAGGAAAAGGAGAAGAGGAGGGAGGCGACAAAATTGAACGTGAAAAAAAATATTCTTGAAAAAAAAATGGGAGGAAAAAAAACGATAGTCAAATGGTGGGAGGGGAATTGAAAGAACAAGAGGAGAAGCCGGAGGATGGAGAGACCGATGGCCATGGAGTTTATTTTTTTAAAAGAAATTAATAAATGCAATTCTATTTTTTGAAGTAGCAAAAATAGATTATTTCAAGTCAATAGTTTTCAAAGAAATATTTTTTAAAAAATTTACAAAAAAACATAAAATTACCTTAAATATTGATTTCCTTTGGTAAATTTAATTCCTCCCAATATCTCAATTTCGTAAGTACAAAATTGTAAACTTAGAGACATTATTGTGGAAGCTCTAGTAGTAATAATTAATGTGCATATATTATATATGTTTTTTTTATTATTTGATACATATCTATTTACATTTTATTAATATAATTTATGTCTATTACATCTTATTTTATTATTATATCATATTTTCATCTTTTTTTTATTTGAAAGTTTACTTTTTGTTTATTTCGATTGACAGGACATGATTTAGAGTAAAAATGAAGTGAAAACTAATTTTGATGCAGCCTTGAAGGAAAATCAACAAACATGGTTGTGTCCCATGACACGACCATGTCTCCACAAGAGCCATACTCAAATTTTCACATGAGCATACCGTGCCCCATGACACAACCGTGTTTCGCTCCTCGGTGCTACACACAGCCAGGTCATGCCCTGAGGCACAATCATATCTGGTCTCCAGGCAAAAACACACAGTTGTGTCGTGCCCAAAGGCACCGTCGTGCCTTTATTCCTAGAAAATCCTACGATCTGGTCGTGCCCTGAGGCATGGTTGTGCCTCTATTTTCCAAGGATACCCATGAGCTGGTCATGCCCTTATGCACGGTCATGCCTACCTTTGGTCGTGGCACACACTCCACAGCCTTGCCTTGAGGCATGGTCATGTGGCGGAGAAAACGAGGGGGTCGTGTACCCCTCCTATAAAAGGGGATTTTCTCCCCTTTTGACCTATCTTGGGTTTAGGGTTCTTCCTATTTCCTTGGGGAAAAGTTCTTCCATTTGGAGAAATCTTAGAACCTCTTCCAAGAGCCACCATCAATGATCCGTCCTCCTCCGGAGCAAGGAAACACCTCCAACAACTTTAGAATTCATGGATAAACATTTCTCTTCTCTTTATTTTATGTATTGAGTTGTAGAATGATATTTCTTTGTGTATTGATTGTGTCTCTCTTTTCTATGGAGTAGATTCTCATAATTTTGGATATAGGGAGTAATTATGATGTGATATTGATGTATGAACTATGTAATTGCTCATTTCCTTGTTCAATGATATGTTTATGACTTGTTCTATTGTATTGTGCCTTGTATATATTGACAAAATATGTGTGAGGCCAATACACTTAGATGTAGAGGATCGGTCATCGTGTAGAGGAGGTACTCTGTATTGTATGATCGAGAGGCATTGTTAGAGAAGGTATCCTTTTAACCGGACTTCCTAGAATATTGCCTTGAAATAGAGGTCAATTCTCTACAAGGGAAGTTAATTATAGTATGATGGATTTTTCCCAACTTATTGTTAGAAAGTGACTTGTGTAATCTAGAGATTGTATTACCAGGGGCTTTATTATAGAGGGTATCCCTTTAACCAGACTTTCTCATTTACTTCTTTACTTAATAGTATTAATCTAACATTAGAAAGTAAATGAGATAACTCTACCGAATGTATGACCAGAGGGTCATAGGGTATCCCTTTAGCCAAATTTTCTAGAGTTATTTTTTTACTTAATGACGTTGGAAATTGGTGTAAACTCTCTAGTACAATCTTAGCAGGGTTGTGCCAGATTTTTGTTAGAATCCCTATAAGAGTGTAAGCAAGGATTTCAAGAGATAAACAATTCATAGAGACATTAACTAACATCATAGTGAAATCGAAATTTTAGAATCTCTCCTAAATCCAACTTCTCCTTCTCCGTTGCTCACACTTACACTTATTCTCTCTTTCTCTTCCAACTCTCTCTCTCTCTCCCCCTCTCTCTCTCTTTTACTCAAGCATTCGTGACAAATCAACACATTCGATTGTCTAGATAATTTAATTTACGAAATCTCTAGTGCTTAATCAACAATTTATGTGGATCGATATTTTTATTACTTGACAACTATTCGATGCACTTGCAGATTGACAAATAAGTTTTTGGCACTGATCCTGTCCGAGCGCTGAGTCGACGGACGCTGGGGGCGTGGCACGCTCCGCTATCTTCGACTGATGGTGTGGCTCTCCGACGATCCTGCAAAGAAACCGAGCCGGGAGAGGTTCCCCGGCGACGGCCCTCCGACGCTCAAGTCAGGCAACGAACGAGGCAGAGTAACGTGGCTACAATAAATAGTTGCGCATACCTTTGTTGACGTCTGAGGTCTTTATATAGGACTCCGGAAAAGCGCGGGCACGTTTCCCTTCACGTGCACGCTTCCCCAAACATACCTTAACAAGCCTGTGTCATAAAAGTGCTTCTGGCGCCATTCTGCAATCGTCCGAGCATATCCCGGATGCGACGGTGGAAGCTTCCACCGTACGATTCTGTGTACGGCTCGGCCGCTAACTCTGCTGTTTGTCGGCGGCAGGCGTCTCGAGGATGATATTACCTTGTCTCTTTTGTCCTCTTGCGCTCCTTGTCTGTTTCAGGGCCGAGCTGATAGGCCACTCGGCACGCATCTCACTCCTGCAACGGTCATATGCTCGGTTAAGCCTGCTTCTGCTTGTGTTGCCTTGTGCACCGGCCGAACGGTGACCCTGCTCGACCATTGAATCTTTTTATCGTGATCATCGGAAACCCGACCCCTAGTCAGGTTGTACTCCATTCAATTCGGAGAACTCCTGGCCGGTCGGCCAGTCTTCGGGTCGCTTCGACCGATCAGCCAGTCTTCGGGTCGACTATCTTGACCTTGGACCTCCTCGTGCCGTTAACCCTTTGCTGACGAGGATCCCCTGTCCTTATCACCGGATCAAGCACCATTACCGGGGACTGTTTTAGAATAACATTAGTTGATTAGGAATTTAGTTACTCTAGAGACTTTTTTTTTTATTTTTAATGCTACATTTTTTTCTTACTATTTTAATTCTGTAATTTTATTTTTCTAATAATTCTATTTTGACAAGATCCAATGAGCTTTGACATGAGAGAGAGGCTTTCAATAATATTTTCACACCTATTGCTGCAAGATTCATATCTCTTATTATGGAACCTCATATAGAAGCTAACAACTTTCAAATTGACCTAGATTTGATTACCATGATATAAAGTCATAAATTTGGAGAACAAATTGTTAGGAACGATGTGCCCGCTAGAGGGGGGGTGAATAGTATTTCGTCACTTCGTCTTGATAATGTGCAGCGGAAATAAACACAAGACACACACAACGCTAACACTACGGATTTCCTTGGTATCCACCTCAAGAAGAGGTGACTAATCCAAGGATCCACACGACACGCTCACTCCACTAATGAAAACCTCCTTCTCAGTCGCAGCCGGAGGCGGAGAAGCCTCGTACAGTACTAACACACAAACACAAACAACAACACAAGAAGAAGAAACAAAAATACAATGTAATACACACCCTTCTTCTCGCTTAGTTGTGCTTGTCGTCACCTCTTGAACCTTGGAGAAACTCCCTAAGTGCCTTCAAGAACTGGTGTGAGTAGATCAGAGAAAGCTTGTGAAGATCGTCCAAAGTTGCAGGAAGAAGAACGCAAAGTTCTGCAGAGAAAACGCTCCGCCAAGGCTTTAAACAGTGCTCCCAATCGATCCAATCCATCCCCAATCGATTGCCACGTCAGCACCGCTCGATCCCAGCCGTCTATCGCTCGTTTCCTGCCCAACGGTCACTTCCCAATCGATCGACCGATCGATTGGGATCATCTGAATCGATCGGTCGATCGATTCAGAACCATTCTGTGCTCTCGCGTTCGCGTGAGAGCTTTTCCTCCCCAATCGATCGAGCGATCGATTGGGATGGCTTCTATGCTCGTGAGTAATGCTCCCAATAGATCGACCGATCGATTGGAGCCATCCCACACTCGAGAACACTCCAATCGATCGACTGATCGATTGGAGCCTAGTTCAATCGATAGCTCGATCGATTGAACAGCCTGGACTTGACTCAAACTCAAGTCCAAAGTCTCCAACCCAACTTCCGGTCAACCGTGACCTGTTGGGTTTCCATGCCTAGCATTTGGCCACATCCGACCAACCTCGAACTAGCCTTCTAGCCTCCTCCATCAGCCTTGCATCCCTCGGATATCTCCCATCCTTCACGCCTTGCCTTCAGGAGCTTCCTTCGGCCTTATCCTAGTTGTCGAATTATACGCCACACTCGATCAACCTCGAACTAGCCTTCTAGCCTCCTCTATCAGCCTTGCGTCTCTCGGATATCTACCCATCCTTCACACCTTACCTTCAGAAGCTTCCTTCAGCCTCATCCTAGTTATCGAGTTTTCCTTGTCAAATCACACTAGGACTTACCTTGCCAAGATCACATGCTTGGACTTACAACCTTTGTCAAGATCACACTTGGACTTTCCAAATGCCTGGCTCCTCACCAGGACTTTCCTTTTGCCAAGATCACACTTGGGCTTTCCAGTTGCCTGGCTCCTCACCAGGACTTTCCCTTTGCCTAGTCATATTAGGACTTTTCAATTGTCTGATCTCACTTATCAGGACTTTCACCACCAAGTCTGGTCAACACTGACCTACTTGGATTTTCACTCTTGTTAACCTTCCTGTTGGACTTACCTTTGCCTAATCTCCAATTAGGACTTTCCCAGTCAAGTCTTCTGTCAACCTTGACCTACTTGACTTCTCTCTTGCCTAACCTCCAGTTAGGACTTTCCCATTGCCTAAACTCCAGTTAGGACTTACCCGATCAAGTCTCCGGTCAACACTGACCTACTTGACTTGTCTTCTCATCAACCTGGTCAATCCCTTGACCACCACAATCGGACAATTGCTCCAGCAATCTCCATATATTGTCAACCGGACGATTGCCCTAGCAATCTCCATATATTGTCAAACATCAAAACTCAAATCCTGACTCAAGCTTGACTCAACTCAAGCTTAGTCAAACTGGTCAAACTTAACCTAGGAAAATTACCCCAACAATCTCCCCCTTTTTGATATTTGACAATTCCTCTAAGTTAGGCTAAATCCCATAGCCTTAACATTTTCCTTATACCAAGGTTAAGTCTCATAGTCTTAACCTCTTCTTTATCACAAGGTTAAATCTCATAGCCTTAACCTCTTCTTTATCACAAGGCTAAATCTCATAGCCTTAACCTTTCCATGACACAGTATGAATGAAGGCTTAACTTAACCTTCAATTCTCTCCCTTTGTCACACATCAAAAATAGACAACAACTCTTCCCCATAAGAGTTAACCTCACAATGAAGATCACATACCCTTCATTGAAGCTCCTCCTTGAGCTCTACTTGACTCCACAATACTCAACCTAAAGCATTCACCATTTGACCAATGAAAATCTCATTCATTGTATCCAATGCTCCCCCTTGAGCAGTAATCGTCTTCACAATGCTCATCCGAGAGCATTTTCCACTTTACCAATGAAGGTCTGATCCCCTTCATTAAACTCAATGCTCCCCCTTGAGCAAACATCTACTATAAAATGCTCATCCAAGAGCATTTAACATCCTAGCAATGAAGATAGCCAACCTTCCATTGCTCTCCAATACTCGACCCTGAGTATTAATTCATCACGAAGGTTTAACCCACCTTCCAAGGTCTTTGAAAAGATTTTTTATGTTTTCAAAGAGTAACTCCCCCTAAAAACATGGTCAAACTTCTATCATTGCACCAACAATGACTTGGGGTTCCTAAATAATTAGGAAAACCAAAACTCGAAGATTTGAAGTTTAAAATTCAATAATGAAACTAACCTCAACCTAAACTTCACCTAAGCCGACATTAACCAAACCATGCTTGTTTTCATCATGAAAACTTCCCCTAAGTGTATACAAATGTATTTCAAAAAGTTAGGAATGGTTAATGATCCTTGAAAACCAAAACTTAAAGTTTTAAGGTTCCAAAATTCAGAATTGAAACTAAACCTTATCCTAAACTTCACTTTGGTATTTCTTAACCAATCCATACTTGTTTTCACATGAAAACTCCCCCTAAATGTATACAAATGTATTCCAAGGGGTTTGGAATGGTTATTGAGACTCGAAGTGACTTGAAGTGCTGAAATCAGGCTTTTCAGGCCAAAATTAGACTCCCCAATCAATTGAAGTTGGGACTCAATCGATTGAACTCACTCCAATAGATCCATTGATCGATTCTACGCACTTCTGTGCGCAGAAATTCCCTTTGAATCGATCAACTAATCGATCCAATCACGGGTCAATCGATTCAACACCCTTCTGTTCGCAGGAATTGGCTTCCCAATCGATCGTCTGATCGATTGAGTTTCTGATTTCCTGAAATTCAATTTCAACGAACTTCAGAAACTCCCCAAAAATTCTACAAAAATCTAAAAATCATGAAAATTCATGTAGACACTACTTAGGATATATACTATCAAGAAAAAATAGTTTTCTATGAAAATACTTTCTATTTTCAAAGATTGACACAAATTTGAAAACTTACAAAAACTTTAGTATTTTCTTCAAGTTTGTATCTAATTATTCAATGATGATTACTATCAAAAGATAGTCTTCACCAATGTTTCCAAAGTACATTTAAAATCATTTTCAAAACTAATATCTAACCATGTTCTTTGGGCTCAATGTACATGACTTGTACATTAGCTTTCCCAATGATTGGAAAACACATAACTATGGGTTTTGATGAACCTAAAACTCAATAAGATGCACTGAATCAACATCTTGAGTTTTGTTCACCATCCTAACATCTCACTTATATCTAATATGTACTAAAACACATACAAGTCACCTTATAGTTCTTTGTGAGATGTAAATTTTGGTTTTGCCCTAAACTAAGGGATCATACATATCTATCTAGGTATTATAAACCTTATTATCATCCACCTAGGATGTCATTTTGTATAATCCCACTTGTAGAGATATTTACCATTCATATTAAATGCCTTTTGTTCTTAATGATAAGGAAGTTAACATTATGCATGATGCTACATGACATACATCAAAATAAGTAATTTTCAAAAGAAAAGCATGCTATAGCTACATGATGTATGTATGACATGACATGGTATTTTTGTATTTTTCATAATAAAAATGAATGCAACACATGATGTCATGACATATGATAGATAATCAATCATGGCATTTTAGCATAAACAAAATATACCTAGATAATCTAACTAAGTATCCTTAATCCTTAGCTAAGCCTTAAAGTTAAATCCTTGATTGCCCAATGCCTCCCTTAAGAGAATGCCAAAACCCAACTTGACATTTCTTTCCTTTCTCCATTTGTGCCAATTTTAAAATTAAAATTGAATCCTCGAATTTTACTTGGCACATTTTACTCCTTTTAAGGATTAATCTTTGAGACTCAATTTTGCTCTTGCGTCCTTAAGAACATACTGAGATCTCAACTAGTCATTCCTTATCCTTCTTCCAAGTGTGCCAACTTACATTAAATGTGATTCCTCAAAGTTTGGCACAACCAACTCTTCCAAGGAGTAATTATTTAGAATTAAGGCTTAAACATACCTTAATTCCCTTAAGAAGATACCAAAATCCTAACTTGGTATTCCTTCTCCTTTTTCCATATGTGCCAATTTAGACTAACATCAACACCTCAAATTTTGGCACATTTTACTCTTTCTAAGAGTGACAATTTTGGATTAAGGCTTAAATTTCCCTTAATTCCATGAGAAAATGTCAGATTCCCAATTTGACCTTTCTTTTGCTTCTCTAAGTGTGGCAATTAATTTCTAATTTCAATTCTCAATACTTGGCACCTTTTTGCTCTTTAAGGCTTAATTGCACTTGATTAAGGCTTGGGTCTTCTCCTCATTTCTTAAGAAAGTATCAAAATTCTAACTTGATTTTTCTTATGTCTTTCTTAAGTGTGTCAATTTAGATTAAGTTCATCTTTTCAAGTTTTGGCACATATACTACTCTTTCCAAGAGTAACCCTATAATCCTTTTCATTTTCAAAGGTTAACAATAACCTTGAAAATGCTCTTAAGTGTCAACTTTAACAAGGTTGGGTTAACTACCCTTCCAATTGGAGTTGACACTCTCTAAACTCATCTAGGGTGTAGAGAATATGCTCCTAGGAACCCAAAACCTATTGGTGATCCTTGGATGCTCTAGGTACTTACTAGGGATGACTTCCCTAGTCACCTTCCTAAGGATTTTTCTAGGCTTCTTAGAAGCCTTGGTCACTTCTACTAGGTCACTCCTAGGGATAACTTCCCTTGTAACATTCTTTATGACTTTATTAGGCCTTTTTGGAGCCTTAGTCACTTTGTTCTTGACAAATGTACTCTTAGGGATGACTTCCCTAGTATTTTTGGCTTGACCACTAGACCTAGGTTTGGTTTCATAGCTATATGAAACCCTAAGATAGGAAGTCACATCCTTCTTGGCTTTAGGTTTGTATCCCAAACCTCTATAGTCATTGGATGACTCTTGTCTGGCTCTCCCTAGGTGATGCTCACTTTGCCCCTTAAGCAAGTTTTCCATTCTTGCTAAGGTTCTCTCTAAGTTATCAAGTCTTGACCTTAAGACTTGGTTTTCCCTTACTAAGTTCATAGATTTGGATTTTTGTTTATTCTTATGAGTGTTGCTAATTTTAGGCATGTATCTAACATCCTTAGAGTTATTTCCTAAATTGTTACTGTCTACTTTCCTAAACTTAGTTGTGGTAGTTCTAGTATGAAGAGGAATGTATTTTTCCTTAACACCATCACGCTTTCTATTTTCATGATAATTTGTATTAAAAAGATGAAAGTTATTTCTAACATGCATTTTATCATGACTAGGAGGAATTACACTATTAAATGTTACCTTGGGTTTGCTTTTCAAAGCTCCCCCTTGATTTTTGCTTCCTCCTTTGACCTTGGTTGGCTTCTTCCCTTTAGGACATTGACTTCGGTAATGTCCTCTTTGATTGAATGAGAAGTACACAATGTGCTACTTATTCTTGCATTCAGTGGGACCAACCACCTTAGGCTTCTCTTTAGCCTTAGTTGCCACTTGACCCTTCTTCTTGGCCAATTTTGGGCACTTGCTCTTATAGTGTACATGCTCCCTACATTCAAAGCAAATGATATTTATTTATAATTGAAATTTCTATACCTTTGCATGTAGGGATGATGCTCGATTCTCCATTTGATGTAACTTTTGAATTGTGGTGGCGACATCATCTTCTATTTCTTCTTCTCCTCTTGAGAGTGTGGGTGCTTCCACCTCTTCAACCCTTGAGGATGTGGACTCTTCCACTTTGTCATCTCTTGAGGATGTGAAAGATCTCTCCTCTTCCACCTCTTCCCTCTCTTCCTTTTCTTCCTCCTCTTCCTTTTCCTCAAATGTTGACCTTGTGTCAACACCGGATTGGTCCTTCTCCTCTTGGACCAAAGAGCCCTTCTCCTTGGGCTCCTCCACTCCTTGGAGTTGTGTAGGGTTCTCATGATGGGCAATGATCTTTTTCTAAAGATCAATGCACTTGTATATTCACCTATACTCACAATGACATTAGAAGGTAATAAATTTAACAATATATTTGTTACCTCCTTATTGGCCTCCTCTAGCTCCTTTTGTTCCTCGGTCCAATATCGAGCTTTGAGGCGTTTACCCTTCTTATCCGTTGGAGCTTCAAATGGGTCCTCCAAGACCACCCATTGGTTCCACTCCATTTGGAACTAAGTCTCCAATCTTGTCCTCCAAAAATTGAAGTCTTCTTTATCATATGGAGGTGGGATTTTGATATCCCATCCAAGTGGACCTCCCAAGTCCATCTCCTTCCTCTAGCTTCTTGCTCTCTTGGCGGTTAGTCCGTAGAAGAGCGATCTCGCTCTGATACCAATTGTTATGGCCGATGTGCCCGCTAGAGGGGGGGTGAATAGCGTTTCATCGCTTCGTCGGTTGCTTCGTCTTGATAATGTGCAGCGGAAATAAACACAAGACACACACAACGCTAACACTACAGATTTACTTGGTATCCACCTCAAGAAGATGTGACTAATCCAAGGATCCACACGACACGCTCACTCCACTAATGAAAACCTCCTTCTTGGTTGCAGCCAGAGGCGGAGAAGCCTCGTACAGTACTCACACACAAACATAAACAACAACACAAGAAGAAGAAACAAAAAATACAATGTATTACACCCTTCTTCTCGCTTACTTGTGCTTATCGTCGCCTCTTGAACCTTGGAGAAACTCCCTAAGTGCCTTCAAGAACTGGCGTGAGTAGATGGGAGAAAGCTCCTGAAGATCGCCCAAAGTCGCAGGAAGAAGAACGCAAAGTTCTGCAGAGAAAACGCTCCGCCAAGGCTTTAAACAGTGCTCCTAATCGATCCAATTCATCCCCAATTGATTGCCACGTCAACACCGCTCGATCCCAGCCATCCATCGCTCGTTTTCTGCCCAACGGTCACTTCCCAATCGATCGACCGATCGATTAGGATCATCTGAATCGATTGGCCGATCGATTCAGAACCATTCTTGGCTCTCACGTCCGCGCGAGAGCTTTTTCTCCCCAATCGATCGAGCGATCGATTGGTAGCTCCCAATCGATCGGCCGATCGATTGGGATGGCTAATGTGCTCGCGAGTAATGCTCCCAATCGATCGACCGATCGATTGGAGCCATCCCACACTCGAGCACACTCCAATCGATCGACCGATCGATTGGAGCTTGGTTCAATAGATCGCCCGATCGATTGAACAACCTGGACTTGACTCAAACTCAAGTCCAAAGTCTCCAACCCAACTCCCGGTCAACCGTGACCTATTGGGTCTCCATGCCTAGCATTTGGCCACATCCGACCAACCTCGAACTAGCCTTCTAGCCTCCTCCATCAGCTTTGCGTCCCTCGGATATCTCCCATCCTTCATGTCTTGCCTTCAGGAGCTTCCTTCGGCCTTATCCTAGTTATCGGATTATATGCCACACTCGATCAACCTCGAACTAGCCTTCTAGCATCCTCCATCAGCCTTGCGTCTCTCGGATATCTACCCATCCTTCACGCCTTACCTTCAGGAGCTTCCTTCAGCCTGATCCTAGTTATCAAGTTTTCCTTGCCAAATCACACTAGGACTTACCTTGCCAAGACCACATGCTTGGACTTACAACCTTTGTCAAGATCATACTTGGACTTTCCAAATGTCTGGCTCCTCACCAGGACTTTCCTTTTGCCAAGATCACACTTGGACTTTCTAGTTGCCTGGCTCTTCACCATGACTTTCCCTTTGCCTAGCCATATTAGGACTTTCCAATTACCTGATCTCACTTATCAGGACTTTCACCACCAAGTCTGGTCAACACTGACCTACTTGGATTTTCACTCTTGTCAACCTTCCTGTTGGACTTACCTTTGCCTAATCTCTAATTAGGACTTTCCCAGTCAAGTCTCCTGTCAACCTTGACCTACTTGACTTCTCTCTTGCGTAACCTCCAATTAGGACTTTCCCATTTCCTAAACTCCAGTTAGGACTTACCCGGTCAAGTCTCCAATCAACATTGACCCACTTGACTTGTCTTCTCATCAACCTGGTCAATCCCTTGACCATTTTCACAATCGGACGATTACTCCAGCAATCTCCATATATTGCCAACCGGGCGATTGCCCTAGCAATCTCCATATATTGTCAAACATCAAAACTCAAATCCCGACTCAAGCTCGACTCAACTCAAGCTTAGTCAAACTGGTCAAACTTGACTTAGGGAAATTGCCCCAACACAAATTTTAGAAAACCCTTCAATAAAGATGTATAGGCCATCGGTACCATTTCCCCTCAACAGTTGATGCAATCAAGTCTAGATAATAAATTTAAACCTCCGCCCTCTACTAAAAAAGAATCTATGGGAAAGAAAGATGAATTCTTCCCAATACCTCCACTAAGGACTTGTGTACCATCAATTCCTTTTTCACAAAGGCTAGTGGATGCCAAGTACTATGAAGATTTTGGTAAATACTATGATAATGATGTTGTTGAATGCAATTTTCTTGATGTACTTAATGATGAAGATTTTTCTGATGATGATTAGAAGCTTGCAAAATTTTCAATTTGCCTCTTAGGGTTAAAGGTTGTTATAGTTTTATAGAATTTTCTGATGATGATTGTATTGAGGATGATTAGTTAAAGTTTGACAATGAAGTTGTTGATTCTCCTACTAATTATATTAATGTTGGTGTTCTCTTTAATACTTGTGATGCCATTGATTTTATTGAAGTGTAGGGACTTGTATTGTGGAAGCAATACCTCAAGAATCATTTCCTTTGATTACACAACCATTTGACACTATATAAGTTGCAAGAGTTGAACATGATGTGGATAAATGTATATGGACCTTGGTAGGAATGGCAAAGTCCCAAGAATCACAACTTCTAGAGACACTACCACTTGAGCTAGAGCTAGAACCCTTACTTGATCATGAGGAAGTCATGTTCTCTTGTTTAGAACCCCCACTTAATCTTGTTGAAGATGAACCCTTACTTTTGTTTGTACCCCAAGGTAATTTTGATGTGATCAACCAAGTCAGGTTAGATCCTATTGGTATTTAACCCTTGTGTCTAAGTGTGTAGAAACTTAAGAGCATAGGAAGTTGAGCAAAAGATGTAGCTAGTGAGAAGGATGGCACGGATGAGAGTCGATGGGCTCGGTGGGTTTGAGGGATGAGGTGTTGTGGAAGAGTACGCGGTCGGACGAGAAGGAGGCGCGCGACGTTTCCGAGGGACGAGAAGCCGGAGCGGAAGACTGCTCGAAGGTCGAAAAATAAGTTTGGGTGAGCCCTATTCCAAATGGCTGAGATTACCCAAGCGAGCAGAGTTGGAGTGGAAGAGCCGAGATTAAAAAGTCAATAAAATGTTAACTTTTTAGGTCAGGGCGTCCAGAACCCTTCCGGGCGCTTGGAGTAGAATTTTATCCGGAATGCGACGTGACGCGTTACATTGCGATGGGGATAAAAGTTTATCCCCCCCAGACGACTGAAACCCTTCCAGATACCCTGACCAGGGTTATAAATACAGTCCTGGTCCCAGAAGGTGAATACAACACTTGTAATTGATTTTATTTGAGTTTAGCTTTGCATTTTGAGTGCTTTATCTACTATAAGAGGCTTCTCTGCCTGAAGAAGACATTAGTGAGCTTTTCATCTTCCTTGGCTTAACAACCTACCCGGTTGTAACCAAGTAAACCTTTTGTACCTCTTCCTTTCTCTATTTAGTCTCTTATTTCTTTTATACAAGTGTTGGTTCTTATAAAGATATAAAGTTCGAGGAAGGTTTGTTTTCCTTTGTAGGGTTATTCACCTCCCTTCTAGCTAGCCACCAAGGGTTCTACAATTGGTATTAGAGCAGGTTCGCTTCAGGAGGACTAATCGCCGAATGAAGCACACGAGATGGCCGAACCGGGCATGTACCCACCGAAATTCAAGGGGGAATTCACGAGCTGGAAGAAAAAAACTAGAGGTATTCTTTAAGATATATTTTGATTTACTTTTAATAATGAAATTGGATTTTGTAGCGCCTAAGGATAAAGAAGAATACCAATGGATGAAGAGGAGTAAGCTGATTTTGTAGCAAACGGCAAAGTAAAGTTTCACCTGCTTAGCATTTTACCACTTCAAGAAGTCAACCGGATCAGAGCCTACGAGTCATCCCAGGAGCTCTGGGAGAAATTCCTAGAACTACACGAAGGGAACTCAGAGGCAAAACTAGCGAGACATAATGTGCTCAGGAACCAGATCAGTAACATCAAGTTAGAAGAAGGTGAAACTGTTGCACACTTTCACTCAAGAATAAAAGAAGTCATCACTGGACTCACGAATCTTGGAGAAAATGTAAGCAACCAAGATTCGCTAAGGTACGCACTTACCACATTTCCTAGGACTACTGAATAGGTATCGTTAGTAGATGCTTATTATATATCTAAGGATTTAGAATTAAGTACGTTATAAGAATTATTTTTAATATTTGAAGTCCATGAAATAAGATGTGCAGATTTGGAGAAGGAGCCAAGGCACAACGTTGCCTTAAAGGCAAAAATGGACGAACGAGACTCTGAATCTTCTCTCGACGATGACGAAACTACACTCATGGTAAGAAAATTTAAAAAATTATTTAAAACTAATAAATTTAATCAAGTGCAGGGTAATAGAAGGAAAAGAAAGATAAGATACTACCACTGCAATGAAGAAGGACACATGAAAGACAACTGTTGGTGCAGCGGGGCTTACAAGAGGGGGGTGAATTGCTTGCAAAATGAAAGTATACCCTCCTCGGATTTTCATCTCAAAATAAATAGCAACAATTAAAGTAAAGGCAGAATTAAAATAAGAGACAAGAAATTAACTTGGTTATAACCAAGACGGTTGTTAATCCAAGGCGGTTGAACAGCTCCACTAGAATGTCTCCTTCACTATAGGCAGAGAAGCCTTTTTACACACTAAATGAGTTCACAAGTTGCTAAGACTTGAATGCTTGATTGAATTATCATTTCCTAGCTCCAAGGGCCTTTAAATAGCTCCTGAAAATTCTATGTCGAAGGTCCAAGGCGCCTTTAACAAAGGTCCAAGGTGCTTCTAACCAAGTCAAGTGGATAAAACTCTATCCGCGCTCAAACGGTCGAGTTGACCAACTTGGAGGCGCCTCAAGCAGTGTTGAAGGCGCCTCCATTGTTGAAGGCGCCTTCAACACTTGTTGGAGGCGCCTCTAAGGTTGAGGACAGAGCAGGCATCTCCATTGCTTATTTTTTTATTATTTTTTCTCAAAATTCGTGAAATACCCTTATTTTATTTATCCCCCGCACTACTAATCCAAGACTAATTCTTGGGACAAGTTTCTATATTTGTTTGTGTACAAGATCTTTTTTCTAAATGACCCACCAAGAAGGCTATAACACCGCTCGACCATCACTATTCTTTGGAGAAGATTTCGAAGGGCCGAATGGAGTACTATCTGAAGACCGAGGTAGAAATGTAGATAATCATCCAAACCGACGTTGTGCTTCCACTCGACGACGCTGGAAAAATAGTATCATGTGTAAACTGGGACACCAATCTAATGAAGAAAATTGAGGTTGATGCTAAGGCAACTCAAGCCCTACAATGCGGCTTAACAAAAGAAGACCTGAACAGAATCGACCCATTTTCAAGTGCGAAAGAATTATGAGAGAAGTTGATCGAACTGCACGAGGGAACTTCAGACACCATGGTAAGTAAGCATGACTTGATATTAAATAAACTGTCTAACATAAAAATGAAGGAAGGTGAATTGGCAAGCCAACTTCACACACAGATTTAAGATCTGCTCAACGACCGCCACACAATCAGTCAGAAGATGAAAAATCGCAATGTCATCAGGTATGCACTCAACGCCTTTCCAAGGAATACGTTGTCGGCATCCATGGTAGATGCTTACAAAGTTTCCAAGGACATTTCCTTAATAAAATTAGATGAATTATTTTCTGAATTCGAGCTTCACGAACAAACTAATACTACTCGGGTCGAGAAAAGTATTGCTTTGATTACTGGAACAAGCAAAACACGAGAATCAAAAACCAAACGCTGGATCGCACTCGAGTCCGAAGATGAGTCGGACTTAGAAGAAAACAAAATCACCACCGAACTAGTCAAACTAGTTCGAAAAATACTTAAGAAGAAGAAGGTGACTCAATTGAACATGAAGGACAAGTCTGGAGTTACCTGCTACGGCTGAAACAAGAAGGGACACTACAAGCCTGAATGTCCAAACCAGAAACAAGGTAAAAGGAAGATATTGAAGGCAACATGGTCCGAGTCATCGGAAGAGTCGGATGAAGAAGAACACGAGCAAGCAAGCTTCGTTGCTCTACTAGCACAAGCATACATTGTCGAAACCGAGTCCGAGTCTGAAATCGGAGCGGAATCAGAAACTAAGTTCGAAAGAAGCCACGGATCCGTATCCGTTTCTAAATGGCCTAACCCCACTATAAGTTCTCTGTTCGCTAGTACTCAAATAAATGAATTACGAAATTTAATTGAATACTTGTTAAGAAAATTGGCTAAATCCAATCTCCGGGTTAAGTCACTCTAAAAGGAGGTAACAGTTCTTAAGGAAGTGACTAACTCGAGTTCTTTGATTGAGCAAATTCAAGGAACCTCAACTCAAGTCCAACAACTTGAGGAAGAGAATTCCGATTTGAAAAGCCAAGTCAAGGAAATTAAGGATACGTTAGAATGGTTTGCCTTGGGTTCTAAGAATCTTGATCTGATTCTTGAAAAACAAAGAGTTATATACAATCGATCCGGACTTGCGTATAAGGTGAAATAGAAATATAAATCATATTTATCTCTTGTTAATCGTGCCAATAGAAGAATAGTCCAAGCATGGGTCCCCAAGTCTAACTTGATTAATCAAGTTGGACTTGGTCAATATTGGATCCCCAAGGATCAAATCCATTACCTTGATAGATCCTATCGAGGCTATGATCCAGGAGAGCCAATAGAAAGACTATTTTTATTATTAAATAAATTTGTTTGATGTTTGCTTTACTTCTTTTATTATACATGCTTAGACTAGGCTAGATAATGACCTAAGCTTGATTTACACTTGACTAATTAAATCTAGAATTTTCAAAAAGGAAATTAAATATTTAATTTCTTTGAAAGACTTTTTCTATAAGTGGTGGATAATCTTATACCCAAGAAAGCCTAGTGCCTCGCCACAGTTTGGAAGTCAATCATCGAAATAAATATTTAATTGATTAACTGTTAAATCTTAATATAACTCAAATGTAAATCAATCCTTGATAATAACATGATTATCACAATCAAGCAGCATGACTATCACAAGCAAGCAGTGACTTTGAAGGGATTCAAACAGACAAGAACAGTGTGTTGTACACCTTTGAAATGATAAATCTTGGTCCACTTCACTACTTTTAGGTATAGAAATTGCATACAACTTCTCTCTCAAGCTAAGCATGATTTTGTGCTTTGCCTAGAGCAAATATTTATGAAGATAAAAATCTCATATATGCCCTTAGGATCAATGTAAAATTATACCCTGTTGATGATACACTTCTTTATCCTTTTCAATAAGAATTTTTCCTCCAAATGAAGTGCGCAATCAAAGGTGCTGGACTTCTTGGCCGTCCGTAGTGAGCGCTTCCTGATTTACCCTGATGACCAGTGGAAAAATTTCGTGGGATAGGGCCGGTCACCCCCAAAGCTAGCCAATAAAGTTAATTAGGTTTATCATTTTTTTTTTAATGTAGAGAATTGGTATAAGGTATCACTTACTAGCCAAATATCAATTATGTCGTACTTTGTTATAAGTCAATCATGTATGCATCCCCTCTACTCACTGTGCAACTATATTTTCTCATTCTTCAATATCTAAGAGGGATTATACACTAAGGATTGCAGTACGTAACTTCTTCCTTTACTTGCTAGGACACTCGAACTCATATTGAGCAAGTGATATTAATGGCCATAACTCCACCAATTGTCCGAGGGTCCTCTTTCATTTCTTGGAAAAACAAGGAACAATTTATTATATCTAGATCTAATGATGAAGTTGAATATTGTGCATTAGCTCATACCTCAACTAAAGTTATTTTTCATCAACTACGGGTAAACATAGGAGTTAAACTTTTCTCAATCGACTCCTATACAATGTAATAACTAAAGTGAATCTCAAATTTCTTGCAACAATGAATTTACTGATGACCAAAGGAATAGGAAATAATGATCATTTTATTCAACCAAGACTCGCAAAAAGAAGTGATTTCTTTATCTTTGGTACAAATTGTCTATGCATTATGTTCAATTCTATGCTTATCATTTGTTGCGACTCCTACTCCCCACGTCCGAGCTGCTCCTATGCTTGCACATCAACATGACCCCTGCAACATTTAAGTCAGTGCAAGGTTGAGAAGAGATGAAATGGAAGAAGAAGAGTAAAGTCAAGGTTTGATATGACCCTCCAATGTTTAAGTCAACGTATAGCTGAGAAGAGATGAAATGGAAGAACAGTAAAGTCAAAGTTTGATATGCTCCCAAATCCTAACGGACTAGCAAGTCTCGAGTCTTGAGTCTATGGATTGTTAGTAGCTTGTGAATTTGGCCCCAATACCATTTTCAACTAAATGAGGTAATTGTACTCCATATGGGCCGAATCTACTAGGCTAGAAGGGGAGCAAAGTCCCCTAGTATCACCGTAGTTATTGATATTCATTTTCAATTTTATGGATATTATTTTCTTATTTTGTTTGTTTTTTAATTGGTACTAGATATCCAACTCACACTGACTAATCCTAGAGATGATCGATCGACCCCACATAAGTTTTCCACTTGCCACTAGTATAAATTGAAAAGCATTTGCAACGGCCCAACATTTTTAAGTCAATCGTCTATTAAAGGAAAATTATCCATTAATTCGCCCAAGATGAGACTCAATCCTTAGATGTCTTGGAAACTGAGAAGACACCCTACCGTATACCGTTACCCTGGAAGCTATTTTCTTATTTTGTTGATGTCATGTATAGAGGATTCACGTCTTAATTTGAGGATGCACCATTGTATATATATGAATTGGTTCATTGAGGATAATATACAACAATTTAACTAAAGTTCACAATACAAGACTCTTTTCCTCCCACTTCTTCCTTTCTTGCTCTTTGTTCCTTCGGAATAACTAATGACTCTTACTCTTTCCCTTCTCCTTTTCTTATCTCCTTCCTCTTTTCTTCTCTTCTATCAAAGTAAACATAGCCTTTGGTTTGGCATAAGTATTTTTGCAATAATGAACCCAATGATAACTGCAAATGCCCCCAAATTTAGGGGTCCAAAAGCCTATATATATAAAATTTAGAAAAACCAAAACAATTTACATCCCTAAATAATATAAAAGTACTATGAACTCTTCAACTTAAAAGAGCTTTATTGTGCCTTTCACTAAACTTGAGCCTCAACATGCTGACTCGTATTTGTTGAAAAAGAACTCTTGATGTTTGACCTTTGCAGTGCTGCCGCAGGGTGTTTGCTGGGGGATCGTGGATTTTGCACTATAACCGGCAAGGGATTGAAGGATTTTCCTTTACTGGAACAAGGAGTTGAAGTTGGCTGTAGAAATAAGGGAGTTATTTGCATTACTTGGTACGACCAATAAATGCTTGGGACCATTGAAAAAATTATTACTTCGGAGGAAGTATACAAAAGAGTTGACAAGTATAAAGAAGATACAAGAGTTAGTAATCCGTCTCACTCACCACACCAACATGCCATTCTTGAGATACCAAATTGTTGAAATCAGAAGCATCCATTTCCTGCAACGTTTCAGTTGATGTAAAGAAATAGCCTTGATGAATTCCAATCTATAAAGTATAGAAAAATGAGAAATTTCATGCTAAGAACAATGATCTGAACACTGGAAGAATCAGAAATAATCTTCTGCTCACTTTTTGCGTAGCACAGCTAGGAAATCGTGTTATTGACCAATTATACTTGTATATTTTTCAAAGGTGCATTATGAAGACTTCCCAAAGGTTAGTTAACCTAGTACTATTCTTGCTCAAGTAAATGTTAGTTAGGCATTCTGACAGTACTAGTGGATGCATACAGGATGACACTTCTTGTATATCATTTCTATTTTAGCTATTGAACCTACAGATCGCCCTATTCCTTGTTTCTTAGTTCCCAGACATTTTCTCGCGATAAGTTGTACAAGTAATTTTGATTATGATGATTATAGGCCATTAAAAGCACTAAAGAAACCAAAGATCTAATCCAGAAAAATCAAATGTTTGAAGTAATCCTTCTATTTCACAATTCCAGTTAATATCAGAATCTAGAAATTCTATATTCCCTATGAATGAGCTTTGTGGCATGTGGAGGTACTAGTACGGAAACCACAGGATCAATGTTTAAAATCAAGAAAAATTCCTAGTTTCATCACTTTTGTAAAAAATTAAAAACACAAAGTAAAACAGACTGAAAAATTGACAGAATGATCCAATATTGAGTTTTTACTAAACTTGTAAAAAAGGAAAATCATGCCCTTTCCACTATTTCTGTGTTGCACTATGGAAAACTAATAATAGAAGGTTTTATTCTATTCCAAAATATAAGCTACAGACAAATCTTTTCTTGTTATCAATCTGAATCCCTATATACATATTACTGAGGTTTACCATGGTCAAGTTTAATAAACATGACAGGTAGTTATGATCTTCAGCGAAGGATGCAATGCAAATGCAATTAGAAAAGGTCATTATTGGGTATGCAATGAAAATCATAATTTAATTGAAAAGAGATCTGCGTGATGAAACATACTAAAGGATACTACAATAAGTACATACACTGACTAAGGATTACTACGATAAGAACAGATACTCATAAACCAATAACAAGACTATGTGTGTTCTAGAAGTGGAACTTACTATGCTATATACAGGAGGCACTCTCATCTCCCATTTACACTTCAAGGTAGGCATAACAGAAAAATGAGGCGACACTTCTTGCGTCCTAAAAGTCCACCTGAAAAATGAGCAAAATCCTAAATAATTCTGATAAATATAAGAATATAACTTCCACTGCCAACTTGTTACTTATATACATGAGAAAAAAAAAATCTAATTAGGTTTGGATTAGACACAGGTTTCTTCAAATAACCTACCCAATGTACAGGAAGATGCAACACTGAGCCCATTCCCGTACTAGCAAACGGAACCAATAGTTGTCCAACGTCTCATCGACATTCAAATAAATCTAAAATTAAGCGATGTATTGTTGGTCAAAAGTCCAAAAAAATTGTGATAAAAAAAATCATTTCAACTTGCTTACCATAACTTCTACCAATGCTACAAATTGCATTGCAGCTTGAAATTTCCTGGCGGAAATAGATGAAATGAATGAAATGGTAGTAAAGAAAATCAAATATATGCCTAGAGGTGTAAGATGTACTTGAACATTATGAACTTTGTATGCAAAGCATTGTGCATTGTATCTTCATCCTCTGTATAATTCAGTTGTTCGTGCAAGACTATGATATTCTGGGAGATATGATGGAAGATCATGTAGAATGACAAGGAATAATTCAGCAGAAGGAATACCTGCATTGGTTTTAGCTTTAGGGAAAAAATTTATAGATATTTAAAACAACAAAAATATGAAAATGAAGTATCATAAAAGATCTGTCATAGAAAATTTATGGACGATATTACCATTCTTTAAGCATATACTATTTAATTCCTTTTTTGCAGAAGCTGCGAGAGAAACAAAGAGACTTAACTGTAAAATAAGGCACAGCAGCCTTGTAACCAACAAGGGTGAGATAGAGGATGCAGCCCAAAGCAGCAGTTTTACGTCGTTCATGTACTGAAAGCCGCTCATAGATGATGCAATAACCATGAGAAATGAGCATAAATGATACAAAAGAGGCTGTTTGAAAGAGTATTCCAGTTACATACACCCCAAATGACATCCACAATGAGCATATCTGAAGGTTTATGCAAGAATACCTGCCAAAAATACCCAAATATCAATTCTTACTCTAAGATGCTGGTTCACAATGATACAAATTCATAAGCTTTTTTAATCTTGGAGTTGTTTCAATGTTCACAATTCTAATAGAGTGAGTGGGCAGTATTTTAAAAGATATTTACAACCTAGAAACAGGGTGCCCACCCATCACGCAGGTGAAAAGGAGGTATTGAAACATGAATGGAACCGTCCAAGATAAACTCTTGCCTCTGGAACTCACCAAAATGAAAATGAAAGCGCCAGCTGCAAAGATTTTATAACAGGAACAGAAGCCAACATCCACTGCAGATGGTTTGTCTGCTCTAATACACGCCAGAATAAATTAGAATTTCAGGGAAGGCATCTATAATCTAAGAGAGAGAAATTAGCTAATCATATGTTTATACAATTGACAATTGCAAATCACTCAAACATAATCACCCGATTAACACTAAAAGAATTAGTTTTTTCAAGAATAAAAAAACATGAAGCTGCTGAAAGCAAACTATTCGCTCACAAAGGACTGGAATTCAAATGCCTAGTAAAATAGGACCTAATTTGTTCTATGAGGAAAAAAAACAAATCTTTGACAGCTCTGCATCTTATATTACAAAATAAATCACAAAAAAAAATCAGAATAAAACCTCCTCCACGGCCGATTCATAAGCAAAACAAGCTAATGCAACAACCGAGAGGCCACACGAGAAGAACATAGCGGGCAAAATGATGCCTCGAAATCATCACAGATATTGAAAGAAACAGACGACGAACTGAAGGCAAAAGCCCTCGAGGCTAAAACGGTAGCAGAATCGCAGCGGACCTGGAAAAACTTGTTCCTCCAGGTGTTGAAGGTCCAGGTGAAGGTGGAGACGGCCCAAATCGACAGAAACACGAGGTAGATCGAAGGCAGTGGCCTGTAGGAATCATCCAAGGCCGACGATCCGAACAGGAAGGGATTAGGCGGAGGCAAAGGAAGCAGAGCATCTCCCATTCCCATCGATCGGATTTTCGCTTTTCGATTCGGAGAAGGGCCGCGACACAAAGGCATTATAAATAGGCGCGGGACTTTTACATATCTCCGAAACGATATATCGGCGCTCAATGTAGCAAGCAGACTTGAGTGGGTGCGTATATTATATTATATTATATGACTCGATCGCAGTGGAGTGGCTAAATCACACCTTTCTGTACAAATTTAAAAATATTTCCTGTGGGTAACGCTCCTCAAATCGATTACCAAATCATGTATATCGCTGTATTTAATTTTTATCTAAATAATAATTGTTACATTAGCGTGGATAAAAAAATATTGGATATAGCAAATATATTAGAAATGAGACGGTTGCAACGTGATATTCTTCTTCTTAATTCATCATAGCTTATGTATATTTAGATATTGATCTTTAAAATATTTATTTCTAGAAGAAGGAAGAAAAAGAGGAGAAAAGATATCAAACTAAAAATATATGAAAAAAATATAATATTTTTATTTTTATTTAATAGTCCTCTCTCATAATTTGTTTTTATGTCTAAATTTTACTTATTAATTATGGAGGTAGATGATCTTTTTCTTAATTCGTAAATTCAAAATACAACTTATAGACTTCGATGTCAAAAAATTATTATTATTATTATTATTATTATTATTATTATTATTATTATTATTCATTAAGGTAGAGTGATTTATTGTGAAAGTGAGATATATATAAGTCGGCATGCAGGTAGTTAATTAATTAATTGGGTTGTGTATTCTGCAATGGTCATGAAGCTGCCTACTGACTCCAATCTAACATGAGACTTTGAATGGAACAGTCGCTAGGGGATTGAGATTTAGGTTGGACCGTCAGCATTAGGTGAACCAACTCATACCACGTAATTAATTCATTATGTATAATTAGGACCCTTCATCCATGACTACGAGTTTAATTATAATTCATAGAGCTATGTTTTACATGAAGTTATATTGATAATTATTAATTAAGCTCAAGGGTCAATGAGTAAGAGATTCAAATATATAATTAGTGCTAATTCATATATGTTATTTCCACTGTGCCCAAGATAGTGACTATTTAATATCAATTTGGGTTGGCTTAATTTTAAGGTAAATTATCGACAATTTTTTTTCCTTTTTTTAAATGTGTTTCATTAGTTAGCATATATCAAAATAATCAAATTTAAGTTGTTTTAACATATTAAAATCTCCTTTTGATAATTTTGCTTAATAAAAATAAAAATAGGTGTATATGATCAACAATATTATCAGACAACCTCCACGGACTTGGCCCAAATGATTCATACAATAGTATTGTCATAAATAAGCCTGAATCAATTTTCAATAGGTACGGAAGCCTTGTGAATTATCTCATCCTTTTGCATGTGCTACTATCACTGGACAAAGTACCCCCATGATTTATCAGCCTGTATAGACGGATACTACTAGGTTGTCTAAGGTAAGCATTATCACCTTTTACCGTAAATAATATTATCTCAAATAAATTAACTTAATTAAATTGAATAAACTACTTAGGTAATTTACTTCTAATTGAGAATAAAAGATTAAAAATAGATTTATTTTATAATAATAAAATAGAATAAAATGTAATTAAATATATATGAGGATATAATAAAAAAAACTAAATCAGATGATCCATAACCACTTAGTAAGATAAAGACTATTATTATTGGCGATGGTTGGAATAAAAAATATATATTTTTTGATGATGATGGCGATGATGATGATGATGATGATGATGAGTCTCGGGGCAATGATGCAGAGTGAAGACATGTTCTTAGTTTTTCAAGTATTTAAGGATCGAGTCTCTGGTTTTATTTTAATAAGTGATTGATCTAAGAACACTAAGCTGATGGACCACCTGCTATAAGTGCTTTCCAATTTATCCTGATGGACAATAATAAAAATAGTGTCCCTTTTTATTAGAATCATCAAAAGACATTCCTGTTGGTATAGAAAGCATCAGATGATCGAATCTAAGTTTTGATTATAACAAAGGTTCAAAGTTAAGTCGTCTTGTTGTCTAACAAGTTGAACTAAGTGTGTAGAAAAGTCCTAAGTGATCTTAGACAAAGGAAGGTCCTAGCTATGATTAGGCAATGAAGTCCTGGTCTAGGGGACTAAGTGAAATCTTAGCAGGTCATAGACGTCTAGTAAAATCCTAGGGTCGTGGATTCTAGGTGAAAATCACGGGGAGCGCGGACACCGGGTGGAAGACTGGACGAGTCGGGATCAAACGTTCAGTATCAAGTCCTGATGTTTCGGACGCTGAGCAAAAGTCCAATCGGTCTGGAGGATCATTATAGCAAAAGATAATTTCTCCTAAGAGGAGTAGGTGAGGATGTGTTCCCCGTTGAGGGAACAGTAGGCGTCGGTTAGACCTAGGGTTTCTAGGAAATCCGAAAGTCAGAATTGGACAGTCCAGAGATTGTCAAACAGTTCTATTAATCATTATGTATTGTGCTAACTTTTTTTTTACAGGGTATGTTTGGTATTTTAGACTAACGTATCTTGCAAGAGCAAAAAGGGCATAAAAGGCTCAGATGAAAAATGTTCAAGGCACCTCCGAGGGTGCTGGAGGCGCCTCGGAAGGCTTGGCAAAAAGCCCGCGTGGAGAGGCACGAAGGCGCCTGAAGGTGCCTTGGAGCTGAGATGGAAGGCGCCTTCCATGAGCTTGAATGCGCCTTCAAAGAGATAAAATTCATGGAAAGCAGATGTTATCGATGCCCGAAGTTATGGGGATAAGATCCGAGCTAGAGGCGCCTTCAAGGAGGTTGAAGGCACCTTTAACAGCTTATAAATGCCCTCTTTGAGTAGTGCATCAACAATAACTCATTCTTACAATTCTTCTCTTGCGCGCTGCTTCAAGGGCGATCCTGTAACTCCGCAACACGACTCTGATGACAGAAAGCAAGAATCTCCGAATTCTAAAAGTCATCAGTATAATTATTGTAAAGCATTCAAATTATACTTTTTGTACTCATCCTTGTAATTGGAATTTCTGGATTGATAATGAATTGCCCAACGAAAGCGATCAACGATCGCGGGCCTTGGAGTAGGAGTCGTCACAAACTCCCAACCAAGTAAAACCAACACTTGTTAACGTTTGTTTTATTTTATTTTCTATTTTTGCTGTGTTATTCTCTATTTTCTGAAAAGTCTTGGAACAAGTTTCATCTTTTTTGCTTTTGCAAGAGTCTTTTTCTAAATGACCCACCAAGAAGGCTACAGCACTGCAACGACCACCACTATTCTCCAACAAGGATTTCAACTACTGGAAGAGCCGAATGGAGTATCACCTCAAAACGCAAGTCGAAATGTGGATCACCATCCAAACCGACTTCACACTTCCACTCGATGGCGATGGAATGTAAAATATGGCAATAAATATTAATTAAATAATAAGATTAAATAGAGGAATAACCTTAACAGAATTTTCCAGAATTTTTAAAAAATTTCTGGGAATTTTTCGGAGGTCGTATGGTACAGGTTACGAGGATAAATATTGGGATTAGGGAAAAGCCTGTTTAAGCTACCTCATTTTAATGAGGAAAAGTTGAATTTTTCCTTTTCTTTTCTTTTTCTTTTCCTCTTTCCCTTCGTTCTCACCCGTGCCCTAAACACCGATTTCTCTCCTCCCCTCTCGCGAGCGCCGACCACCTACTCCTCTTCCCCATCTCCTCTTCCCGTCTCTGCCCTAGAGCCTCTGCCCCAATTTCCCCTCTCCGACTCCACCGCTCGACGCTGACCACGCCACCGTTCGCACCCGATCTTCCGCCTCTTCCTTCCGATCACGCCGATGACACTCGAGCCACAGCCGACCAAGTTTCTACTTTCATGTCTCTAAGTCCTCTTCCTTTCGGCCACCTACCAGTGCCCTAGTTTTTGATCGATGTTGTCGGTGCACTGATCTTCATTCTCCAACCGATTGCTGCCTGATCTGCCCTCCAACCGACGTTGTGGATCCGCCCTGACGATGAGACATCAACGCAGACACTGTTAGTCGTTGTCGATCTACACAGTCGTCTTTTCCCCGAGCTGACGCCGAGTTTCCTTCCAATCAGTTGAGCGTCAACAGAAGCTTTGGGTTGGGTAAGAAATGTTTGGCTTCGATTTGATTTTATCTTGCAATTTTGAGATATTGAGGTAGTTTATTAGCCTAACATATGATTTGAAGGTTAGATCTTGACTTAGTGCTGATTTGGAGTGTTTGTTTGGGAAGACAGCAACCTTACCCAGTTCTAGCCACAAATTTCGACAACTATTACTCTGGCCGCAAGTCAACGGAAGAGCGTACTGATTTAAGTGAGTTTTGGATTGATTAAGTTTGAAGCAAACCCTAATTGGAAGGTGAAATAGTTAGGATTGCTTAATCAATTTATTATGGGTTAGAGATTCATTTAT
Organism: Zingiber officinale; assembly: GCF_018446385.1. Taxonomy (NCBI): domain Eukaryota; kingdom Viridiplantae; phylum Streptophyta; class Magnoliopsida; order Zingiberales; family Zingiberaceae; genus Zingiber; species Zingiber officinale. The sequence goes on along the minus strand of NC_055996.1, from coordinate 46,688,188 downwards.
AAGTTGACATCTCTAGTTGATTAGTTTAAGGATATTAACTATGAAGGAAGGATAAGTTTATCAAATGGAATTGAACCCTAGCTTCCTAATCGAAATAGGATTTTGTTTAGCTATTGTGTTTATAATGAAGCTTAGCTATACTATGTATACTATATGTAGGACGTTGACTCGAGACAGGCGTCTCGACGTAGGATTTCTAGATACGATCTTCTTTTTGAGGCAGGTATCTCTTAACTTATCTTTTATGATATTGTCACTTTGATATGCATAGTAATTTATAGCTAGTAGCAATGATCATGCTTAGATTTGCCTTTGGTATGCCACTATCTGATACCTATAGTATGTTCTGTTTGTTGCCTATTATGTATCCATGTTTATATCTCTTGATTATTGCCATGTGTACCTTAGTTCCTAGAGGAAATGACATACTAGGCTTCATCGAGTATAGGACTAGTTTTTTTTTTGAATTTTATTATCTGGCATGTGTACTTAGACCATCCACACCAGTTTCCCTATCCAAAATGTATAATTTAGGGTAAAAAAGTTACTTTATTAAATTTGGATATCCATTTTTCAATACATCATATATCAGCTTCCCTATTTCTTCTCTGTCCTCTATAATGTTTAGGGAATGGAATCCATTCCATAAATTTAGAGAAGTACTGTTCATAAATGCATAATTTAGGGAATCGATAGGGTAGCTGATGTAAATATTTTTTAGCTACCCTATCCAAAATTTAAGGTAAAATTTTTGAATAGGGTATCTGATGTGGATGCTCTTAGATATGTGATACCTAGGTTATGTTATGATTTATTTTCCTGTTTGGTACATATTATATGGAGGTGATTATGGTTAGGATTTACATTTTTAGTGTCATGCACCATCTTACATGATTACATGCTATGCGATTGTCGACTCCATTATTGTTGAACACATCGCCAGTTACATGATCTGCACACACAACCACTCATGGGTTAGTGGTACATCAGGCAGGGTGTGTGCAGTTGCTCTGTCAATGCTCCGCTGGCCCACTCATGGGTAGCGTGACGCAGCGTGGTAGCACAACAGAGATCCCTCCTCTGGACTGTCTCAGGGAGATGAGAGCATTGCACTCCCCCACTCTATTTGGGGTAGGAGGATAGGTGTACTCCGACAGCATCCTGTCCACTCGATCACTCAAGAGCAGTGATGGTAGAGTGCACAGTTGTCATAGCCCTACCCACTCGGTCTCACCATCGCGTGTGAGATGGCTGACTAGCGTTAGGGGTGACACATGTCATTTTTGTATCATATGCATTAATTTCATTTATTGTTTGTGATTGTTGCACTTTGTTTGCTGTATTTTGGTGGTTACATATGATTGACATGCATACAGAAGACATTATATATTTGGTCTGACGACCCTTACATTTGGATAAGAGGTCTTGGTGAGTACAGTTCTTCTGTTATATTTTTAGTTTGCATTTCTTATTATTGATCAGAAGACTGTACTCCATGATTATTATTGATAGGTATATCTTATTAGGCATGTCAGCTTGATATCCGCTGAGTTCTTTGAACTCACACCATTGAGTTATTTCTATTTCAAGTAGCAGGTAGATTTTTGGAGTCGCTTGGAGTATCCTGTCTGCCGGTTCCTACGTCACATCCGAAGACCTGTTTCTGGTTTTCATTTGTATTTTATTTGGTCTATGTTTTTTATTTATTTAGCAATGTAAATTTAGGTTTTGGTTCCAAAGTGTTGTTATGTGGTATTTTTGTTTGATTGTTGTGTTGTGTAAACCTAGCCGACTAGCAGTCTTGTTTTTGGTTTTAATGATTTTCTATCATTTTTCGTTGTGTTTTATTTTTAGTACAGCCGTGTGGGCTGTTTAGTATATATAACTATGTGGTTGTGTTTTTAGTACAGTCATGTGGGTTGTTTAATATATAACTATGTGGTTGTGTATATTTTCCAGCCGTATGTGACAGTTGTATACATGTGGTTGTATAACTGTTTCAGATTGTCACATATACAGGGGAGATGCTGCCGGATCTTTCCTTTGGCTGGGACTCCTCTGGGGTGTGATAATTTATTTGGTTTCAGAGCCATAGGTTTACGAGTCTTATTTCCTGTATTTTGGATTTCGTGTTTTGGTTTTCTCGATATGACTTTTTCGGGTTTTAGGACCAGGCAGCAGCAGGACATCTCCAAGCTATAGGAGGTATGTTGGTATATTGTTATCATGCATTTCTGTTAGTATATGCATTGTTGTTTATGATAGTTATGATATGTGTTAGTACTCTTTGCTAGTACCTGTCTAGTTATTGTAGCATATATTACATGTGATAGGTCAACCACTGATCATGGTCGACCCTAATGGAGATCAAGGATTACAGTCTCAGAAATTTTTCATATCATACCACCAGTAGTTTTATCATCTGTTACTACTAGTTAGGAGTTAGAGGCATATACCAGTCCCTGCTATCATAAGCTGGGTAGTGGTTAGTAACTGCATATTTATGTTGTTTGATACTCAGCCAGTAGAATACCGATTTATTTTAATTAGTTATGTCAGTAGATGATTAATTTACTCTTGTTAGATCGGTCAGTAAAAGATTGATTTACACTTGTTGACTTGGGTAGTCGTGGATTGATTTACCCTAGTCGCTTTATGGAGGATTAATGTATTCTTGTTGGGTTAGTTAAGTAGATGACCGATTTATTTTGTTGGTCTGATCAGTAGGGGATCATCATACTCTATTTTTAGAGGTTCTGATCTTTGGGTTATTCGTGCTTAGTTAGATATCTTGAGCACATTTGAGTACATGACTTATATTGGCATGGAAAAGACTGAATTAGCCATATGTCATTGTCATCTTGGTCAGTCTCTAGAGGATCGATGTATCCTATTCCATGATGACTTTAATCTTAGACTGTATGTACCTGGTTAGATAACTTAGAAGGTACATTTGGGCTAGGTGACCCCCACTGATGTAAGAAGGTGTAGAGCTAATTGCTTAACACTTAGAAGATATAATCGTTACCAAGGTGTTAGTTGATTAACACCTTTGAGATCCACTGTTCCGAGTGGAAATATCATATGATGATCTACGAGGGGTAGAGTGTCAATTGATAGATATTTTGACTAGCTATTCAGTTATAGTGTTTCTATATCTTGTGTGCATTGCTTGCCTCTAGAGGTTACCGAACCTCAGGTAGAGCAACCGTAGCATGAAGTACTACAATACAATGGTTAGATGACTCAACTAATATTGTCTCTATCAAGTAGCTTAAGGCCTTGATCACGTGAACATTTACCAAGGTCTTGAGGTCTATATGTTAGATCAGAGAGTGTTCGACCTTTTGTCGATGTTTGACAGAGGATATTTACAGTCACGACTATGAGAGTTCTTGAAATACACTCTTGATAGGTAGACTCTTAGTCAGGAGGTTGAGTGAACCATTAGATATAGTCTCTGTAGTGGTACAACATAGACGTGCAATGTTGAACCATGGCGAGTATTTCTTTCTTAGCCTCTATTTGTTCGTTTGAACATAGAGCATAGTTATTACTGGATGATTAGGCTGCCATACCTTGGATTTTCTATGATTATTATTTTTCCTGCTTGATACTTATGCTTGATTTTTGAGGTATACCGCTAACCCATGAGAGTAGGTAGCATAGGATTTTGTCTGGTTGATTGGGTTAAATATGCTGATTATGCATATCTAGGTTGTGTGTACATATGATTGGTATGTGTTGTAGGAGTCCTATGTTAAACTGTCCATTTGCAAGTGGTGTGTGTATACATGTCCAGTTAGGGTTATTGTAGGTTTGTTGTGGATTATACCTATGTGTTTAGGTGTACATGTCTAATTGAATTATTAGAGGTGCCTTGTCGATTTAATCTGTGTTGTAGGATGCGCACATCTGTTTAGTATATTACTGGAGGTATCTTGTCGATTAAATCTGTGTCGTGGTATGTGTACATGTGTTTGGTGTATTATGGGAGGTATCCTGTTGATTATATTAGTTCTGTGTGTGCACTCATGTCTATTATGTTTATTGGAAGTATTACGTTGATTATACTCTTGGAGTATGTGTATATATGTTAGGTGAGTATTATTGGAGGAGTATTGTCGATTATACCCACGCTGATATATGCACACGTGTTCGGTATGTATTGTTGGATGTATCATGCTGATCATACCTATGTTGTGTGTGCTCATGTGTGTGTTGTGTGTGCACGTGAGTCGGGTGTATTATTGGTAGTATCATGATGATTCTACCTATGTTGAGTAACTACCATTATGTCTTTGGTTGTATACCTTGTCAACTAATTCTCCTACTAGTGAGTGACTCACTATGATGTTGTGAGAGTTGATAATGGATTTGATATGTTTACTAGGTTGTTATACCATTGGCTGCCCATAGTGACCTGTGGTAGAGCGATCTCATGCATTCTCTAGCTAGATAGTTAGATGTCTTGATCACTTATAGATTGTTTGTGGTGGAGCGTAGCTCCCACATATTATAGATTATTGTGGTGGAGCATTGATCTCACGTATTATGGATCGTTTGTGATGGAGTGTTGCTCCCACATATTAAGGATTACTTGTGGTAGAGCGTTGCTCCCACATATGTTGTTTTTCTTATGATGGAGCGTTACTCTCACATTTGATGACCTATTCCTTGGCGTTTATTGTCAGGGATCTTATGGTTGAGGATGTCTGATGTACGAACATTATAAGTTCTTGGTTTTATCAGTTAGGCTTATAGTGCCCTAGATGTTATCATAGACTCGATGATTTGGGTATCCCTAGGATATTGGATTAGTATCCGTTATCTTTATTGACGACGTGGTGATCTATTCCCGATCCGAGGTGTATCACGTACACCATCTTTGCATAGTTCTAAGGATGTTTCGACGGGAACATTTATATACGAAATTCAGTAGTGCGTATTGTGATTGTCTTCTGCGAGATGGTTGAGACACATGGTCACCAGTAGGGGTATACCGTGGATCCACAGGCGATAGAGGTTGTTACCAGTTGAGAGTTGTCGTAGTCTATATAGGAGACTCGCAACTTCCTTTGTCGAGCTAGTCATTACTGAAGGTTCGTTGAGGGTTTTCCTCACGTTGCTATGTCACTGACACGCCTGACCATGAAGGGCGTGAAGTTCACATGGCCAAAAGCCGACGAGACTAGCTTCCAGGAACTAAATCGGAGATCAGTATCGACACTAGTTCTGGTTTTGCCTCTGGAGAGGACGGGTTCGTACTCTATACCGACGCTTCTCTACAGGGTTTGGGGCTCTGTTTTGATGCAACACGACAAGTTAGTCTCCTATGCTTCTCGTTAGCGGAAGGAGTAAGAGAAGAACTATCCTATACATAATTTAGGGTTAACCACCATTATCTTTTCTTTGAAAATTTGGCGGCATCATCTGTAGGGTATTACATTTGGGATTCTCACTGATCATAAGAGTCTCATATATCCATTCACCCGGAAGGAACTCAATCTCCGCCAGAGGAGATGAATGGAGTCCCTGAAGGATTATGACTGTACAATTAGCTACCACATAGGGAAAGCTAATGTGGTTGTCGATGCACTTAGCCGGAAGTCCAAAGGGACTTTAGCTTGCTACTGGGTTTTTACGCACGGACTTGATATAGGGTTTCTTCGAATTGGGCCTTGAGGAGTAGGTGTTGGGGTTGCAAGGTTGCAAACATAGTCCCATATTGAAAACACATGGGAAAGATCATGGGTTTATAAGAGAAAAGATATCTCCATTGGCATGAGGCCTTTTGGGGAGAGCCCAAGAGCAAAGGCATGAGGGTCTAGGCCCAAAGTGGACAATATCATGCTATTGTGGAGATATCTAAATTCTTTTCGATCCTACAATTGGTATCAGAGCCCGGACTGCCAGAAGGTTTAACCGCCGACTGTGCACAAGAGCTATGGTCTGATTGAACCATGTGAGTACAATATTGACCTCGAACAAAAAAAAGTGGGGGCTCCTATGTTCGGATCAAGAGGACCAGACACCAGGCAGGAAGTCCTAGTAGGTCGGGTGGACCGAGGGGCAGGAAGTCCTAGTTGCGTCTAGGCAAGGAAGTCCTAGTAGGTCGAGTAGACCGAGGGGCAGGAAGTCCTAGTAGGTTGGGTAGACCGAGGGGCAGGAAGACCTGGTGGGTCGAGGATCGGACGTGGGAAGCCCATGGTCCTTTGTTTGAGGGGGGGATTGTTGGGGTTGCAAGGTTGCAAACATAGTCCCATATTGAAAACACATGGGAAAGATCATGGGTTTATAAGAGAAAAGATATCTCCATTGGCATGAGACCTTTTGGGGAGAGCCCAAGAGCAAAGCCATGAGGATCTAGGCCCAAAGTGGACAATATCATGCTATTGTGGAGATATCTAAATTCTTTTCGATCCTACAGTAGGGACAGAAAAAGCAGGGTAATCTTGTAACCATGGTTGCTCAGTTGTCGATCAGGATGAGGATCCGAGAGGCCCAGACTGGTGATCAGCACTTACAGTTCATTGACAGCCAGATAACTTCCGGGCAGTAGACCTAGTTCACCCAATATGACAAGGGTATTACTTATTTCCGAGGTAGATTATACGTGTCTCAATCTCACCCGGTCATGGAGGAGTTACTTCAGGAGGCTCATCATTCTCAATTTGCTATCCACCCAGGTGGAACCCGTATGTATCGCGATTTGAGGTGTTCTTATTGGTGGAACGGCAAGAAGAAAGGCATCGCAAGGTTGGTAGCGAGATGTCGAGACTGCCAATAGGTGAAGGCTTAGCACTAGTGACATGTCGGACTACTTCAGAGGATTCCTATTCCAGAATGGAATGGGAGCACATCACTATGGATTTTGTGGTAGGATTACCTAGGACACAACGAGACCATGACACGATTTGGATAATCGTTGACCAGTTTGTTGGTGCAACCTTAGGTCAAGGTTGACCTGGTTGACCCGACTCGAGGTGACTTGACTCGAGTTGTATTTTGATGTTTGACTTGGGAAGATTTTCGGTGCAACCTTAGGTCAAGGTTGACCTAGTTGAGTTGCATGTTGATGTTTGACACTCGTGAGAGAGTTCTATTCTTGATGTGAGACAAGAATAGATGGTTGGGAGTTTATTGGTCCAACCCTAGGTCAAGGATTGACCTGGTTGACCTGAAAAGTCCAAGTATGGAGACTTGGCACTGGGAAAGTCCAAGCAGGGAGCTTGGCACGCAAAAAGTCCAAGTATGGAGACTTGGCACTGGAAAAGTCCAAGCAGGGAGCTTGGCACAGGAAAAGTCCTGGTGAGTGAAGCCAGGCAGTGGGAAAGTCCTAACTGGGATGTTAAGCAGTGTGGAAAGTCCTGGTGAGTGAAGCCAGGTGAAAATCCTAGTGAGTGAAGCTAGGTGAAAGTGAAAGTCCTGGTGAGTGAAGCCGGGGCGGGGGGAAAGTCTGGTGAGTGAAGCCAGGCGGTTAGAAAGTCACGATGAGTGAAGCCGGGCGGTTGGAAAGTCTGGTGAGTGGCCAGGCGTAAATCCTGTTGAGTGAAGCCGGGTAAAACCTAGTGAGTGAAGCTAGGTGAAAGTCCGGTGAGTGAAGCCGCGAGGAAAAATCCAGATGGATCGAGGGTGATCGGACATCTGGTGTGGAAGTCAGTAGGTCGAGGGGTGACCGGATACTTGACACGAAGAGAAAAGTCAAGTGGGTCAAAGGTTGATCGGACACTTGGTGAAGAAGTCTAAGAGAGTGACCGGATGCTAAGCATGAGATACCAATAGGTCGAGGTTGACCGTATATTGGTTTGGAAGACTTGGAACTTGGTTTGGGCAAAACCCAAGCTCGGATCGATCGGTGGATCGATCGATCTGTTGGTATCGATCGGTGCGGTGACCGTCGAGATAACGATCGATGGCTTCGAGGTTCTTGATCGGTGCGGACCGATCGAAAGAAAAGCGAAAGAAAAGGAGGATCGATGCGTGGACGATCCATCCTCGATCGGTCCGGACAGCCGATCGAGAGAATCGAAGAACTTGGGCGAGTTCTGCAGTGAAGTCTTGATCGATGCGGGGCCGATCAGCGCAGTCTGATCGGTCCCCAAGGCCGATCGAGAGATCTGGACCGATCGGGGCTTGACTGATCGGTCCACCTGCTGCGTTAGTAGCAGCAGCTAGTTCTACTCTTCTTCTTCGCGGTATAAAAGGGGCTCGGGACTTGGTGAGACTCTCTGAAACTACTTCTTCCTTCTTCCATTCTTGCTCTTTGCTCTGCAACTTAAGCTTTGTCTTTCTCGTGAGCTTCCTTGTTGGGTCACCTGCTGTTGTAGGCGCTTGGAAGCGGCTGCTTCTTCCATCGAAGAGAAGGCAAGAAAGTTTACATTTGTATTGTATTTTATTTCTTGTTTTCCTTGTACTCTTTTCTTGTTGTTGCAAGAAGTTTCGTGAGGTTTCTCCACCCGGAAGGAGTTTTATTAGCCGATTTTCGGGACTCATCCACCGACGGATTGATTGAGTTCGTCCACCTTACGGACACGCGAGGAGTAGGAGCATCATCTCCGAACCTCGTACATCATCGTGTTAAGGTTTGATATTCTTCCTTTCGTTTCTAGTTTATTTTTCCGCTGTGAATAGGTAGAAAGCGAGCGATTTAGGGGCCGTCTATCCCTCTCTAGCCGTATGAAGGATCCTAACAAGTGGTATCGGAGCAAGGTCGCTCTTCATCGGATCAACACCCGTGGGAGCAAAGCTAGAGATGGATCAACTCGGAGAAGACATCACCATTCCACCCTTCTACGATCGCGACGACTTCGCGTATTGGAAGGTAAGGATGAAGTATTTCCTTATGACTAACATTGAAAATTGGAGTTGTGTACAATTAGGTTTCACTCCTCCGATGGATAAAGAAGGAAAACCTCTTGAGAAGAAGAAGTGGACGAAGGAGCAAATCCACCAATCCACAATCAACGACGAGGTAATGAAAATATTTGAATTCTCATTACCTAACGATATATTGTGTAGGATAGGTGGATACAACAATGCCAAGGAGTTGTGGAACAACTTGGCTAAGTTCCATGAGGGGAACTCCACTTCAAGCCATGAAGAGGAGTCAAGTGAGCCAAGTAGCTCACATCATGGAGGAGAGGAATTAGAAGTTGAGGGCTACTCAACATCTAAGGAAGAAGAGGAGGAGAGTTCTTCTTCAAGAATGGAGCAAGAGGAAGAAGCTTCTACCTCCGGAAGGGATGAAGAAGAAAGTCTTCATCCATCCTCAACCCTAGGTAACTCAAGCATTTCAATTTCAAATAAATTACACATAATGTGCTTTGAGTGTAGGGAGTATGGACATTACAAGAGTAAATGTCCAAAGAGGGTTAGAAAGACTCCACCGGCGCCAAAGGTCAAGGAAGCCGGAGTCCCAACACGCAAGGGCAAGGAGCACGTGGTGTGCTTCCAATGCAAGCGAAGGGGACATTATCGGAGCCAATGTCCGAGGGGGAGGCAATCTCACAAGGACAAGAGATCGAGCACATGTATAGGGGGAGCTAGGGCAAACCCTAAGGTAATCTCTAAGGCACATTCTTGCAATTCTAGTAGGATGCATGCTAGTAGCCTTATTGCTATTGTCAAGAATGATAAGCATGTTAATTATAGAAATCGATACATGAGCTTAGGTGCCAAACATGTGAGCCTAGATAAGGATAACACTAGGAAAGCCAACCCTAGAATTAACTCATCTTAGGCTAAGGAAAATCTAGGTAGAAATCCCAAATCATCTAGACATATGCCTAGGAATACCTCAAAGAAAAATGACAAATTAACACTTGAGGTATTAGAGAGGGAAAATCAAGTCTTGAGGTCAAGACTTGATAATTTAGAAAAGGCTCTTAAAAACATGGAGAAGTCATCTCTAGGGTTTAAGAGTCAAAAACCCAAGTCCAAGGACAAGAAAGGTTTGGGTCACAAACCTAAGTCCCAAGTGGTCAAGCCCACTTATCATAGTGTTCCATTCGATTATGGAACAAAACCTAGGGCTAGGAAGACCACCACCAAGGTCACAAGGGGAGTCACCCCTAGAGTTGATCTTGATGAGTCCCAAATGACCAAGGCTTCAAAGCCTAGGAGGGTCATTAGGAGGGTTGCTAGGGAAGTCATCCCTAGTGAATATTTAGTGAACCCAATGAGCTCACATAGATATTGGGTTCCTAGGAGTATCTTCTCTATCCCATAGATGGGTTAGAGAGTGTCAACTCAAATTAGAAGGGTAGTTAACCCAACTTTGAGGAAATTGACACTCAAGGAGCATTTTCAAGGTTTTGATAACCTTTGAAAATGAAAAAGAATTGTTATTTACTCCTTGAAGAGTAAATTGTGCCATATTGAAAAATATCGATTTTAATCTTATTTGGCACAATTTAAGAAAACCTAGAGAAATACCATAATTGGGATTTTGATTTTCTCTTAGGAATATATGGGCAATCTAGGGTTAGATTTTAAGTTAGCTAAGGCTAAGGATACTTAGATAGGGAATTTAGGTATTTTATTTGTGCTAACTTACCATGATTGGTTGCCATATGCCATGCCATGACATCATATTCATGTTATTATCATTTGAAATGTCATGATAATGCTTAGGCTAGTTTATATGTCATGCTTTATTTAAGTTTTCAAACTTTATGCCATGACATCATGACATTGGCACATGTTTTTACTTATGATATCATTATATGCCATGTCATCATCTCTTGCATTATAATCAATGAAATTGATTTAAGGACAAACATATAATTTGATATTGAGATCAAATTGGTGTTTAGAAAATGCATGAGAACTTAGCCTAAGTTGACCTTAATCCATATCTCACATCAAATTGACTTGAATGTGGTTTGATACACCTTAGATGTGTGTGAGATATTAGGATCATGAGTTAGGATCAAGGTGCATAGTCCTTGTACCTAGATGACCCTAATTCAAGAAATTAAGGATCATAGGGAAAGCTTGTGTACAAGTCATGTACATCTAGCCCTAAGATTATGGTCCTAAATTCAAATGGTTTTAAAAGCATTTTAAAATTGATTTGAAAAACCTTGATGAAGCTTTCCTAGTGATAGCATTCATCATTGAACATTGTGATACAAAGTTGAGTTAAACTTGAACTATTTCAAAGTTTTTGAACTTTGTATCAAGATTGAAAAATGGAAACTATATTCATAGAAAACTATTTTTCCTTGATAGTGTATGATATGAGGAATGTATCCTCAAAGTTTCGTAATTTTGGAATTTTCTGTAATTTTACGTGAGTTTCGAACTCTCCGGAGAAATCGCAACGATTAGTGCTGGATCGGTCAGGGGACCGATCCGAGAAGATCTGATCGATGCGGACCGATCCGAGTGTGGATCGATGCGGGCCGATCCGGTGATTCGATGCAGTGCGATCGGTGAAGGGGTGATCGATGCGGGGACCGATCGGGCGTCTTAATTTCGATTTTTCATTTGTTGTCGAAATTTCAGTTATGGAAGTGGTGTTTTGGATTTCTAAAGGTTTGGAACTCTCAAAGACATTGTTGGTGCAATGGTCAAGGGGAGTTGACCTTTGAGTTTTACCTAATTGTCGAGGGAGTTGACTTTTAGGGGAGTTTTACTCCTTAAGACTTTTGAGGATTAGTGATATGGGATTTTCACTAAGTTGTTGTTGAGTTTAGTATCGAGGGAAATTAAGTTCAATGAAAGGTATGGGACTTTCATTAGGAAGAAACTTTGACCTTGATACCCTCCTTTTCTTTTGATGTGTGTCGAAAGGGAGAGTGTTCATTGGAGTTATTGGAGAACCCAAGTTAGGTTATCGGATTAACCTAAGCTAGGGAAGAATGTCGAGGAATGTTGAGGAAGAACATTGGAATTCTTTTGATGTGTGTCAAAAGAGAATTATTGGAGAACCCAAGTTGGGTTATCGGGTTAACCTAAGGGAGAATGTCCAGAGAATGTTCAAGGAAAGAACATTGGACATTGGAAGATGAGTGGAAAACCTAAGTTAGGTTATCGGGTTAACCTAACTTGATTATGGGTTTTGTCAAACATCAAAAAGGGGGAGATTGTTGGTGCAACCTTAGGTCAAGGTTGACCTGGTTGACCCGGCTCGAGGTGACTTGACTCGAGTTGTGTTTTGATGTTTGACTTGGGAAGATTGTCGGTGCAACCTTAGGTCGAGGTTGACCTAGTTGAGTTGCATGTTGATGTTTGACACTCGTGAGAGAGTTTTATTCTTGATGTGAGACAAGAATAGATGGTTGGGAGTTTATTGGTCCAACCCTAGGTCAAAGACTTGGACTGAAAAGTCCAAGTATGGAGACTTGCCACGGGAAAGTCCAAGCGAGCTTGGCACAAAAGTCAAGTATGGAGACTTGGCTTGGAAAAGTCAAGCGAGGGAGCTTGGCAGGGAAAAGTCCAGTGAGTGAAGCTAGGCGTTGGGAAAGTCCTAACTGGGATGTTAGGCGGTGTGGAAAATCCTGGTGAGTGAAGCCCGGTGAAAATCCTAGTGAGTGAAGCTAGGTGAAAGTGGAAGTCCGGTGAGTGAAGCGAGGCGGTGGGAAAGTCTGGTGAGTGAAGCAGGCGGTTAGAAAGTCACGATGGTGAAGCCAGGCGGTTGGAAAGTCCCGGTGGTGGCGGGCGATTAAATCCTGTGAGTGAGCCGGTAAAACCCTAGTGGTGAAGCTAGGTGAAAGTCACGGTGAGTGAAGCCGAAGGAAAAATCCAGATGGATCGAGGGTGATCGGACATCGGTGTTGAGAAGGTCAGTAGGTCGAGGGTGGCGGGATGCTTGACACGAAGAAAAAGTCCAAGTGGGTGAAGGTTGACGGACACTTGGTAGGAGTCTTAGCAGTCGAAGTGACCGGATGCTAAGCATGAGATACCAATAGGTCAAGGTTGACCGGATATTGGTTTGGAAGACTTGGAACTTGGTTTGGGCAAAACCCAAGCTCTGGATCGATCGGTGGATCGATCCAGCGATACGTTGGGTATCCGATCGGTCCGGTGACCGATCGGATAACGATCGATGGCTTATCGAGGTTCTTCTGATCGGCCTGCAGACCGATCAGAAAGCGAACAGAAGGCAAAGAGAAAAGGAGGACGATCCGTACTGATCGGTCCTGGGACAGGACGTGACCTTCGAGGAAGGTGGGCGTCTCCGGCTGAAGCTGCGCCCCACGCTGATGCGGCGCGCGGTCCGCAATCTGATCGATGCGGGGCCGATCGGCGCAGTCTGATCGGTCCTCAAGGCCGATCGGAGAGATCTGGACCGATCGAGCTTGACTGATCGGTCCACCTGCCGTTGCGTAGCAACGACTAGTTCTCTGCTCTTCTTCTTCGCAGGTATAAAGGCTACAGGACTTGGTGAGACTCTCTCTGAAACTACTTCTTCCTTCTTCTTCTTGGTCTTGCTAAGCTTCATTGAGATTTGTTGGTTGCTCTGAAGCTTGCGTGAGCTTCCTGGGTCACTTTCTTTGTTGTGGCGCTTGGCGGTACCGCTTCTTCGATCGAAGAGAAGGCAAGAAAGTTTACATTTGTATTGTATTTTATTTCTTGTTTTCCTTGTACTCTTTTCTTGCTGTTGCAAGAAGTTTCTGTGGCGAGGTTTCTCCACCCAGAAGGAGAGTTTTTATTAGCCGGTTTTCCGGGGACTCATCCACCGACGGATTGATTGGGTTCGTCCACCTTACGGACACGCCGAGGAGTAGGAGCATCATCTCCGAACCTCGTACATCGCTGTGTTAAGGTTTGATATTCTTCCTTTCGTTTCTAGTTTATTTTTCCGCTGCGCTAACGAATTGTAGGAAGAAACGAGCGATTTGGGGCGGCTATTCACACCTCCCCCCTCTCTAGCCGTACGAAGGATCCTAACACAGTTAACCAAATCCGCACACTACTTAGTGATTCAGAAGACTGATTCTCTAGATTAATTGGCAGAGCTGTATGGTCGGGAGGTCATCAGATAGCATGGTGTTCCTTTGAGCGTTATATTTGATAGAGACCCCCAGTTCTGGCAAAGTTTGCAACATGATTTGGACACGTAGCTTCATTTTAGTATGACATTCCATCCGCAGATAGACGGACAATCAAAGAAGACCATCCAGACTATAGAGGACTTGTTGAGGTCTTGCGTTAAGGATTTCGGAGGTAGCTGCGAGGATCACCTGCCATTATGGTGTTCCTCTACAACAACAGCTATCAATCGATCATTCAGATGACATCGTTTGAAGCTTTGTATGGTAGTTTTTATCAGACACCCACCCTTTGGGAGGAGGTTGGGGAGGCCTAGCTACTAGGACCTCATAGAGCTCGGCAGGGGGCAAAGTTGGTCCGCACTATTAGACGGAGAATGTTAGAGGTGCAGGACCGCCAGAAGAGTTATGTTGATCGGAGACGGAGACCCCTGGAGTTCTCCACTGATGCCAGGTAATTCTGAGAGTCTCACCCACAAAAGGGGCGAAAAGATTTGGTCTTCGAGGTAAGCTAGCTCCACGATACATTGGGCCTTTCCAGATCTGGGAGAGGATTGGAGTGGTAGCCTACCGTCTAGCGCTACCACCATCTCTGGCAAGCGTTCACAATGTATTTCATGTGTCTATGCTGAGAAAATACGTATCCAATCCAACACATGTTTTGTCAGATGTATCAGTTCCCATTCAACCTGACGTTATCTACAAGGAGATTCCGGTACGGATTCTTGACCGCAAAGAGCGTCAACTACGGAACAAGATTATTTAGCTGGTCAAATTCGAATGGCAGTATCATACTGACGAGGAGAATACCTGGGAGCTCGAGGATACGATCCGAGCTCGATACCTCCATTTGGTTACTTGAGGCTTGTGAGTTAGGTTTTCGTTTAGCATTTATACTGGTTGTCTATTGCTAGTACTTACTGATGGTAAATAATGAAATTTGGGGATCAAATTTTATTAGTGGGGGAGACTATAAAATATGCCAATAAATATTAATTAAATAATAAGGTCAAATAGAGGAATAACCTTAATAGAATTTTTAAAAATTTTCTGAGAATTTTTCGGAGGTCGTATGATGGAGGTTATGGGGATAAATATTGGGGTTAAGGGAAAGTCTGTTTAAGCTACCTCATTGTAACGAGGAAAAGTTGAATTTTTCCTTTTCTTTTCCTCTTTCCCTTCATTCTCACCCGTGCCCTAAATGTCGATTTCTCTCCTCCCCTCTCGCGAGCGCCGACCACCTTCTCCTCTTCCCTTTTCTGCCCTAGAGCCTCTGCCCCAATTTCCCCTCTCCGACTCCACCGCTCGACGCTGACCATGCCACTGTTCGCACCCGATCTTCCGCCTCTTCCTTGCGATTGGCCGATGATGCTCGTGCCACAACCGACCAAGCTTCTGCTTTCACGTCTCTGAGTCATCTTCCTTTCGGCCACCTAGCAGTGCCCTAGATTTTGATCGATGTCGCCGGTGCACTGATCTTCATTCTCCAACCAATTGCTGCCTGATCCGCCCTCCACATTGCTGGCCATCAGACATTGCTGCCATCGTCGACGAACTTCAGCCACCTACTCGAGGTGTCGTTCCACGCCGATTTATTTGTTTTCCAATCAGTTGAGCGTCAACAGAAGCTTTGGGTTGGGTAAGAAATGTTTGGCTTCGATTTGATTTTATCTTGCAATTTTGAGATATTGAGGTAGTTTATTAGCCTAACATATGATTTGAAGGTTAGATCTTGACTTAGTGCTGATTTGGAGTGTTTGTTTGGGAAGACAGCAACCTTACCCAGTTCTAGCCACAAATTTCGACAACTATTACTCTGGCCGCAAGTCAACGGAAGAGCGTACTGATTTAAGTGAGTTTTGGATTGATTATGTTTGAAGCAAACCCTAATTGGAAGGTGAAATAGTTAGGATTGCTTAATCAATTTATTATGGGTTAGAGATTCATTTATAAGTTGACATCTCTAGTTGATTAGTTTAAGGATATTAACTATGAAGGAAGGATAAGTTTATCAAATGGAATTGAACCCTAGCTTCCTAATCGAAATAGGATTTTGTTTAGCTATTGTGTTTATAATGACGCTTAGCTATACTGTGTATACTACATACAGGACGTTGACTCGAGACGAGCATCTCGACATAAGATTTCTGGATACGATATTCTTTTTGAGGCGGGTATCTCTTGACTTATCTTTTATGATATCGTCACTTTGATATGCATAGTAATTTATAGCTAGTAGCAATGCTCATGCTTAGATTTGCCCTTGGTATGCCACTATTTGATACCTATAGTATGTTCCATTTGTTGCCTATTATGTATCCATGTTTATATCTCTTGATTATTGTCATGTGTACCTTAGTTCCTAGAGGAAGTGACATACTAGGCTTCACCGAGTATAGGACTAGTTTTTTTTGGATTTTATTATCTGGCATGTGTACTTAGATCTGTGATACCTAGGTCGTGGTATGATTTATTTTCTTGTTAGGTACATATTATGTGGAGGTGATTATGGTTAGGATTTACATTCTTAGTGTCATGCATCATCTTGCATGATTGCATGCTGTGCGATTGTCAACTCCGTTATTGTCAAGCACATCGCCAGTTACATGATCTGCACACACAACCATTCATGGGTTAGTGGTATATCAGGTAGGGTGTGTGCAGTTGCTCTGCCAGTGCTCCACCGGTCCACTCATGGGTAACGTAATGCAACATGGTAACACGACAGGGATCCTTCCTCTGAACCGTCTCAGGGAGATGAGAGCATTGCGCTCCCCCACTCTGTTTGGGGTAGGAGGATAGGTGTACTCCGACAGCATCCTATCCACTCGGTCACTCAGAAGAAATGATGGTAGAGTGCATAGTTGTCATAGCCCTACCCACTCGGTCTCACCATCCGCGTGAGATGGCTGACAGTCGTCGGGGGTGACACATGTCATTTTTGCATCATATGCATTGATTGCATTTATTGTTTGTGATTGTTGTACTTTGTTTGCTGCATTTTAGTGGTTGCATATGATTGACATGCATACAGGAGATATCATATATCTAGTTTGGCGACCCTTGCATCTGGATAGGAGGTCTTGGTGAGTACAGTTCTTCTATTATCTTTTTAGTTTGCATTTCTTATTATTGATCAGAAGACTGTACTTCATGATTATTACTGATAGTTATATCTTATTAGGCATGTCAGCTTGATATCCGCTGAGTTCTTTAAACTCACACCGTTGAGCTATTTCTATTTCAGGTAGCAGGTAGATTTTTGGTGTCGCTTGGAGTATCCTATCTGCCGATTCTCACGTCACATCCAAAGACCTATTTCTAGTTTTCATTTGCACTTTATTTGGTCTATATTTTTGGTTTACTTAGCAATGTAAATTTAGGTTTTGATTTCGGAGTGTTGTTATGTGGTATTTTTGTTTGATTATTGTGTTGTGTAAGCCTAGTCAGCTAGCAGTCTTGTTTTTGGTTTGTAATGGTTTTCTATCTTTTTCCACTGTGTTTTGTTTTTAGTACAGCCGTGTGGGTTGTTTAGTATATATAATGACATAGTTATGTTTTTAGTACAGTCGTGTGGGTTGTTTAATATATAACTGCGTGGTTGTGTATATTTTCCAACCGTGTGTGACTGATGTATACATGTGGTTGTATAAATATTTCAGATTGTCACGTGTACAGGGGAGATGCTGCCAGATTTTTCCTCTGGCTGGGACTCCTCTGGGGCGTGACATGGAAAAACTAATATTGTGCAAAAATTGGGACTCAAGTCTAATGAAGAAGATCGAGGTTGACGCTAAAGAAACCCAGACCCTCCAATGTGGATTAACTAAGGAAGAATTGAACTGGGTCGGCCCCTTCAACAGCGCCAAGGAGTTATGGTAAAAACTAATCGAGCTGCACGAGGACATCTCTGACACTAAGGTAAGTAAGAGAGATTTAATTCTTAATAAGTTGTATAATATCAAAATGTAGAATGGTGAATCGGCAAGTCAACTACATGCCCTAATCCAAGATCTACTCAACAGTCTCCACACAATCGGGTAGAAAATGGAAAACCACAACAATATCAAGTATGCACTTAATGTCTTTCCAAGAAATACTTTGTGGGCATCCATGGTAGATGCTTATAAAGTATCCAAGGATCTTTCATTAATTAAATTAGATGAGCTATTTTCGAAATTTGAACTTCACGAATAAACTAATGCACTGTCGGTTGAGAAAGGTATTACTTTGGTCGCAGGTACAAGAAGAAGGCAGGAACCAAAAATCAAGCGCCGAACCAAACCCAATCTCGAAGACGAATCAAACTCAAAAGACAACGATGAGATCACCACCAAGCTCATCAACCTTGTACAAAAATTGTACAAGAAAAAGAAGGGCTTCACAAAATGTGAGATCAAAAAGGTGATCCAGTCAAAGACGACATAACCAAACCCAAACTCGAAAACAAAGTTTGAAGTCACCTGCTACGACTGTAAAAAGAAGGGACACATCAAGATAAACTATCCAAACCAGAAGAAAGTACAGAAGCAATGAAAAAAGAAGGTGCTACAAGCAACGTGGGATGAATCATCATCGGAAGACTCCGATGAAGATCTAGAATAGACAAGCTTCCTAGCAATCCCAGCCTGAGAGCAAGACATCGAATCCGAGTCTAAGATAGAATCAGAACCTAAGTCTGAGCAAAGCCACGGATCCGTATCCGGTTCAGAAGGTTTCCAAACCAATGTAATTATCTCTTTAATTAGATCTGATAACTTAATTTCCTACTTATCGAGAAGTAGCTAAGTCCAACCTTCGGGTCAAGTCACTTCAAGAGGAGGTCAAAGCCCTCAAGGAAGTAACTAATCCAAGCTCCTTGACTAAATCGGTTCAAGATGGAACTTCAACTCAAGTCCAATAACTTGAGGAAGAAAATTCTAACTTGAAAAGACAAGTCAAGGAACTTAGGGACTCATTGGAACAGTTCACTTTGGGTTCCAAGAACCTTGAACTAATTATTGAAAAATAAAGAACTGTATACAACCGATCCAGACTTGGGTATAAAGCCAAATGTAAATTTAAATCCTACTTGTCTCTTGTTAATTGAACAAATAAAAAAATAGTCCAAGCATGAGTCCCCAAGTCCAACCCGATTAATCAAGTTGCCTTGACCAATATTGAATCCCCAATGATCAAATTCATTACCTTGATAGACTTTATCGAGACTATGATCCAAGGGGAGCCAATAGAAAGACCATCATTATTAAATAAATTTATTTGATATTTGATTTACTGCTTTCCTTATACTTGACTAAATCAAGGTAGATAAGCTCAAGCTTGATTGACACTTGTTTAGTTAGAATAAGGATTCTCAGAAAGAAAATTAAATATTTAATTTCTTTTGAAAACTTTGTCTAAAAGTAGTTGTTATTCCAATATCCAAGAAGGCATGGTCCGCTGATATGCTGATAGATACTGGTAGCTCACATTCTTTTATTTCCCGTGCCTTTATGAAGGACATAGGTAGACTACCTACTCATAGACCGCAGCGACTGACCGTCTCCCAACCGTCCGGTGATACATTGGACGTCACTTAGGAGGTCAGAGGTTGCTCGTTAGATTTTGGCAACATGATACTTATGGTTGATTTATTAGTGCTGGAAATGGTCGAGTTCGACATTATCCTTGGCATGGATTGGTCGTCTGCATATAATGACACGGTTGATTACCAGACGAGGGTGGTAACATTCCGACCTCCGAACCAACCCTCGTGGGATTTCACTGGCATCAGGGACGATGACATATCGATCATTTCAGCGGTTCAGGCTCAGAAGCTGTTGTCACATGGCTATCAGGGATTTCTTGTGTCTATGATTAATACTGACGACAGCAGTGGTTCCCAACTCTTAGACGTTCCGGTGGTCCGAGAGTATCTCGATGTATTTCCAAATGAGCGACCGGGCTTGCCTCCCCGAAGGTAAGTGGAGTTTGCTATTGAGCTGATTCCGAAGACCGCGCCAACATCGAAAGCTCCATATCGTATGACACCGAAAGAGTTGGACGAGCTAAAGGTCCAACTCCAGGAGTTATTGGATAGGGGATTCATTCACCCTAGTGTTTCTCCGTGGGATTCTCCGGTACTATTCCTAAAGAAAAAGGATGGTACTCTAAGGTTGTGCATCGATTACAGATAGCTGAATGCGGTGACCATCAGAAATAAGTAACCCTTACCGCGGATTAAGGATTTGTTTGATCAACTCAAAGGTACCTCAGTGTATTCTAAGATTGATCTACGGTATGGATATCATTAGCTGAGAGTTAAGGAATCTGATATTCAGAAGACAGCATTCCGTACCAGGTACGCTCATTATGAGTTTTTGGTAATGCCATTTGGGCTTACCAATGCTCCAGCGGTATTTATAGATTTGATGAACCGAATCTTTCTGGAGTATCTAGATCAGTTCGTTGTCGTTTTCATCGACGACATTTTGATCTACTTGAGTTCCGAGGAGGAGCATGCACAACATCTTCGCATATCTTCGCATAGTCTTGGAGACTCTTCGACGACATCGGCTATATGCGAAGTTCAGCATGTGTGCTTTCTGGCTATCCTCAGTCAGTTTTCTGGGTCACGTGATCTCTAGCAGAGGTATTTTCGTAGACCCTCAGAAGATTTTGGCTGTCACCAGTTGGGAGCAGCCGAAATCAGTTCAGGAGATCCGCAGTTTTCTGAGATTAGTTGGATATTACCGACGGTTCGTCGAGGGTTTCTCGCGTATCGCTATGCCACTGACATGCCTGACCATGATAGGCGTGAAGTTCACTTGGACAGAAGACTGTGAGACCAGCTTCCAGGAGTTGAAGCGGAGATTAGTGTCGGCTCCAATTCTGGTTTTACCCTCCGGAGAAGATGGATTCGTACTCTACACCGACGCGTCTTTACAGGGTTTGGGTGCTGTTTTGATGCAGCACGACAGGGTAGTCTCCTATGCTTCTCGACAGTTGAAGGAGCATGAGAAGAACTACCCAGTTCATGATTTGGAGTTGGCCGCTATTATATTTGCTCTAAAGATTTGGTGGCATCATCTGTACGACATTACATTTGAGATTCTCACTGATCATAAGAGTCTCAAATATATTTTCACCCAGAAGGAATTTAATCTCCAACAGAGGAGATGGATGGAGTTCTTGAAAGATTATGATTGTACCATTAGCTATCACCCGGGGAAAGCTAATGTGGCTGCCGATGCACTCAGCAGGAAGTCCAGAGGGACTTTGGCTTGCCTCCGAGTTTCAGTCACAGACTTGATTCAGGGTTTCTCCGAGTTGGGCCTTCAGGAGCAGGGACAGACAGAGCAGGGTATTCTGGTTACCATGGTTGCTCAGTCTTCGATCAGGACGAGGATTCGAGAGGCCCAGGCTGATGATCAGTATTTGCAGTTTATTGGCAACCAGATAGCTTCCGGGCAACAGACCGAGTTCACCCGAGATGAGGAGGGTATTATATATTTTCGAGGCAGATTATGCGTACCTCAGTCTCACCCCATCTTACAGGAGCTACTTCAGGAAGCTCATCGCTCTCGATTTGCGATCCATCCAGGTGGGACCCACATGTATCAAGATTTGAGGCGTTCCTACTGGTGGAACAGTATGAAGAAAGACATCGCGAAATTTGTAGCTGGATGTCTTATCTGTCAGCAGGTGAAGGCTGAGCACCAGAGACCTGCCGGATTACTTCAGCGGATTCCTATTCCTGAGTGGAAATGGGAACACATTACCATGGACTTTGTGGTGGGTTTGCCTAGGACACGACGAGGCCAGATGAGGAGGGTATTATATATTTTCGAGGCAGATTATGCGTACCTCAGTCTCACCCCATCTTACAGGAGCTACTTCAGGAAGCTCATCGCTCTCGATTTGCGATCCATCCAGGTGGGACCCACATGTATCAAGATTTGAGGCGTTCCTACTGGTGGAACAGTATGAAGAAAGACATCGCGAAATTTGTAGCTGGATGTCTTATCTGTCAGCAGGTGAAGGCTGAGCACCAGAGACCTGCCGGATTACTTCAGCGGATTCCTATTCCTGAGTGGAAATGGGAACACATTACCATGGACTTTGTGGTGGGTTTGCCTAGGACACGACGAGGCCATAACGCGATTTGGGTAGTCGTTGATCGATTAACCAAATCCGCGCACTTCTTAGCGATCCGGAAGACTAATTTCCTTGATCGATTGGTAGATCTGTATTCCCGGGAGATCATCAGATTGCATGGTGTTCCTTTGACTATTATTTCAGATAGAGACCCCTGGTTCACATCTCGATTCTGGTAGAGTCTGCAACAAGCCTTGGGCACTTAACCCAATTTCAGTACAACTTTTCATCCGCAGACAGATGGACAGTCAGAGCGGACAATTCAGAATCTAGAGGACTTGCTGAGATCTTGTGTATTGGATTTCGGAGGCAGTTGGGAGGACTATTTGTCATTGGTAGAGTTCGCCTACAACAAAAGCTTTCATTCGGCTATCCAGATGGCACCGTTTGAGGCATTGTATGGTAGGTCTTATCGGACACCCATCCTCTGGGATAAGGTTGGGGAGGCCCAGCTGTTGGGACCTCATAGAGCTCAGCAGGAGGCAGAGTTGGTCCGTACTATCATACGGAGGATGTTAGAGGCGCAGGACCGCCAGAAGAGTTATGCTGATCGGAGACGCAGACCCCTGGAGTTCTCTACTGGCGACTATGTTTTTCTACGAGTTTCACCCAAGAAAGAGGTGAAGAGATTTGGCCTCAGAGGTAAGCTAGCTCCGCAATACATTGGCCCTTTCCAGATCCTGGAGAGGATTGGAGCAGTAGCTTATCGCCTGGCGCTACCACCGGCTCTAGCAGGCATGCACGACGTATTTCATGTATCTATGCTGAGGAGATACATAGCCGACCCAGCTCATGTGCTGTCTGATATACCAATCTCCCTTCAGTCTTACGCCACTTACGAGGAGGTTCAGATGCGGATTCTGGACCAGAAGAAGCGTCAGCTGCGGAACAAGACTATTCGATTGGTTAAAGTCGGATGACAGCATCATTCGGACAAGGAGGCTACCTGGGAGCTCAAGGATATGATCCGAGCTCGATACCCCCATCTTTTCACATGAGGTATGTGGATTAATTTACCATTCAACATTTATGCTCTTTATTATTGTTAGTGCATGCTGATGGTAGATTAAATTTTAATTAGTAGGGGAGAATGTAAAATACCAAAAAAGGGCGAATAACCATAAGGGAATTTTCCAGAATTTTTAGAAATTTTTCGAGAATTTTTTGGAGCTCGTATGACGAGTTTACGGGGATAAATATTGGGCCCCGTAAAAGCCTGTTTGGGCTATCCCATTTTAACGGGGAAAAGTTGGATTTTTCCTTTCCTTTTTTTTTAATTTTCTTTTCCTCCATTTATTACCCGCGTGCCCTAGCCCTCGCCCGATCGTCTTCTTCCCTCGTTCTCCTTCCTCTTCCCGATTTCGCAACGCCATCTGCTCTAACCCGATCGCCGACTCCCTCATGTGACCTCCCTCCATCGCCTCTCGCTGTTCCCGACGACCACATAGCCTCGACGCTAAGCTGTGTGGTTGATTACCAAAGCTAGCTGTCGGCAACCGCACCACCACCCGAATCACACCTTGGCGCCAACCGATCGCCGACCACCAGAGGCTTGAGCTCTCCTATCTTCACCACTGAGTCGTCACCGCCTCTGATCGTTGAGTTGCGTTCGGTCGTTTCCCTCTCCGAGTCATCTCCCCTAGGTGGATTCCCGGACAAGTGGGGGAGATGCGGCCCTAGCCTTGATCTCTTGTCTCGCAACTTTGTGCACTGCATCTTCGGCCTTCAAACCCTACCATTTCAGCCGATTTTTGCATAGGTCAGTGCCTTCACTCTTGATGTTTTCCTTGTAGAGGGATTCAGTTCCGGAGAGTAGATTGGTCGTAGGTGGTTAGCCGCGACCACAGATCTTTTGCTCCGACCATTTCTTTATTCTTGGAGTTGTTGTACTAGATTTCTTTCTTGGATCCGTCATGAAGCTCCCGCTTTGAATCTCCCAGACAACACAATCCCGGTTAAACATCACTGTTCCGGTCAACAACAGTATTCTTGCCAGATTCGATGATTGATTGTGGGTAAGAGGTTAGTTTAAAAGTTGTGGATTTAGATTTGAGTTTAAATTCCCAACTGTGGATGTATTGATGTTCTTTAGGGTAAATTGTTTTTGGAAATCCACAGCTCTAACCTTGCTCCAGTCAGATCTACTGGCAGCAAGTTGTCTCCGGCTGTGGATCACCGGCAGATCATCCGGATTTGGGTGAGTCTTGATGTTATTACATTTCTATAAAGGATGATAATAGTGTAATGTGGATTAGGATTTTTGTTTAGCTATTTTGTTTTTAGCTAAACTATACGATTTTATCACAGGATTCGGATTGGGGACGAGCACATCGACATAGAGGTTGATTAGCTCGATCTACATTGGAGGCGGGTACCTTGACCTATCTATTTTGATACGTCTTGTTGATATGTTTAGTAGATTTTAACAAGTAGTAATAATTATGATTATATCTACATCGACATGTCACTATTTATTTCCGAGCATGTATTGTTTGTTACCTCTTTATTATTTATGTTATAGAGGTAGTGACATGTCATGCTCTATGATATACTAGACTGGTTAGATACCCTACTGGACATGTGTACCTAGATCATATTATTTGATCCACATATCTTGGTACACATTATATGGAGAGGGATAGGATTAGGATATTTCTCGGCTTAGTGACATGCACCATCTTGCATGATTGCATGCTGAGCGGTTGACAGCTCCATTATTGTTGAGCGCATCGCCAGTTACATGGATCTGCACACACAATCACTGGGTTAGTGGTTTTTATTCAGGCAGGGTGTGTTGCAGCAGGTTGCTCTGTTTGGCTCCGTTTGTCCGCTTATGGTTAGTGTGATGCAGCGTGGTAGCCGGCAGGGATCCCTCCCCGTCATGGCGTACCGGGAGATGAGAGCATTGCGCTCCATCACTATTTTGAGGTAGGAGGATAGGTGTACTCAGACAGCATCTCATCCACTCGGTCCCTCAGGAGCAGTGACGACAGAGTGCACGGTTGTCACATCCCTACCCACTCGGTCTCACCATCGTGTGTGAGATGGCTCGCTGGCGTCAAGGGGTGACCAGGACATGTTATTGGCATCATATGCATTATTTGCATTTATTGCTTGTGGTTGTTGCACTTTATATGCTGCATATTGGATGGATGCATTGTTTGACATGCATACAAGATTTATGATACTTTGGGTCTGATGGCCTTGATATCCCTATACCCAGGTTCTGATTAGTACAGTTATTCCTTATCTTACAGTTTTGCACTTTCTATATGTTATATCAGGAGACTGTACGCATAGTTATTGCTATTTGTTATAGTTTACTATGCATGTCAACTAGGTATTCGCTGAGTGTTGGACTCACACCCCATTATTATTATTTTCAGGTTGAGGCTGTTCAGGAGGTTCCAGTCGCTAGTCCCCCACCATTGCGCGTCGCGACGAGTTCACACAGTTTGGGTTTTACTTATTGTGTTAGACTATGTTTTTTTTCAGACTTATAGCTTGACATTTGGATCTTGTACGTTTTGTTATTTGACGATGGGTTTTCATTCGGATGTATGCTGGAGTTTTATTCTTTTTGGGTGTAGTTAAATAGGATATCGGATTTGTGTTTTATAAGTGTAGTTGAGTAGGATATCGGATTTGTGTTTTATGGGTGTAGTTGAGTAGAATTTTTGCGATGATTTCCTTATCTCTGCTTATGTTTAGTTGCTACTATTAAACTGCGTGGATATTTGCTATATTTGTATTTTTATATATTATTATTGTTCCGACCATGTTGGATGAGGTATATGTGGCCCTGAGGGCATTGTAGGAAATTTCATATTGTCACTCGTACAGGGGAGATGTTGCCAAAATTTTCTCTGGCAGGAACTACCTGGGGCGTGACATCTTCTCCTTTTCATCTTCCCCCAAACCCGTCGACGCCTCGCCTTCTCGCCGCATACAAGACCCTGTAGGACCGTTGGGCCGGCTAGAAGGAGGGGTTGAATATCCTTGAAAAAATCAAAACGCAAACACCCTTCTCGAACTCTTAAACTAACACTTGTAAAATAATCAAAGCAATAAACTAAGATCATAAAAGAAAACGAGGCACCAGGTTTTGACTTGGTTACAACCGGGGAGGTTGTTAATCCAAGAAAGATGATCGCACTAGAATTTCTCCTTCAGGCGGAGAAGCCTCTTACAAAGTTGAAGCGCACAACAGAAGCTAACTACAGAAAGCGTACAAGTGTTTGAAAGAAATGCGTGAGTTC
This sequence comes from Zingiber officinale, assembly GCF_018446385.1. Lineage (NCBI taxonomy): Eukaryota > Viridiplantae > Streptophyta > Magnoliopsida > Zingiberales > Zingiberaceae > Zingiber > Zingiber officinale. The sequence continues at coordinate 46,661,793 of NC_055996.1, read as the reverse complement.
TGAATTAATTCTAAGCTTCTGGACCAAGGCTATATTTATAGCCTTGGTCGGGGCGCCTGGTTTTATCCCCCAATGTTCAGATCGAGTCAAAGCTCGATCTGGTCAATTTACAAGGTCCGGGCGCCCGGAAGGGTTCCGGGCACCCCGGAGCCCAAAGTCAACAAGCGTTGACTTTTTCGTCCAAGACCTCTTTTTTGGTTCAATCCCGCCTCGGTCCGGTTCTTCCGCTCCGGATCTGGTCGCTTGGGTGATCTCGGCAATCCAGAAAAGGGCTCACCCGAACCCAACTTCCGGTCTTCTCGAGCGTGCTTCCCTCCGGCTTCTAGCTCGTCCGCTAGCGTACTCATCCGTAGTCTTCGTCCCTCGGTCGTCGACCTTCTCGCTAGCTGCGTCTCTTGCTCCCCGAGCAATCTTCCGCTCCGGCTTTCGTCCCTCTGAACCACCGCGCGTTTCCTTCTCGTCCGCCGGTGTACTCTTCCGCAGCGCCTCGTCCCTCAGACGCACAACGTGCCGTCCTTCTCACTAGCTGCATCTTCCGCTCGACTACCTGTACTCCTAAGCTCCTGCACACTTAGACACAAGGTTAGAAACAACGCAGGACCTAACTTAACTTGTTGATCACACCAAAACAACCTTGGGGTTCCAACAATCTCCCCCCTTTTGGTGTGATCAACCCAAGTTAAGATAGGGTCAAAAACTAGACATAAAAAGAAGTTATTGCAATAATGTGTAACAAAATTAAATTTCGAAAATTTTCAATTTTCAATTTTCTACCTCCCCCTAGACTTATACTAATTCTTCTCCCCATTTGATCACAAAAAAATGGGGTTTAAAAAGAACTAAGGGTTAAAGACTTAGAAAATATTAAGATTCTTAAAAATATTTAAGTCTTTGCAAAAATTATTTTAAAATGAGAATTTTTCTAAGTTAAAAAATATCCTAAGTAAAAATATTTTTGAAATAAATTTTTAAAACTTTGAGAATTTTTCTACGTAAAAATTTGACTTAGGCAAAAAGTATTTTTCTAAGTATAAAAATATTTTTGAAAAAAATGTTTTAAAAAACTTTGAAAGCATTAATTAATTCTAATTTTAATGCTTTGACAGAAAGTTAATTAAACATTTATTTCAATATTTTGGCTTCCAGGTCGTGGTGAGGCACTAGGCCTTCTTGGTTATTGGAGCAACAACCACTTCCTTAGACAAAGCCTCATGGAGAAATTCATTGTTTAATCTTCTCACTGAAAAGCGCTAATTTTAATTTTAAAACTTAGACTAAGCAGGATTTAGGAATCCAATAAAGGTTCCAGCCTACTGAATTGATTAAAAATTTCTTAGGGACATATTGTCTAGAGATATTCTTAATTTGTCCCGGGTGATATCTATAATACCAATTTAAATTTTTAAATTTTCTAGAATTAGATGAGCATGCATGGTTTTTCAAATTATCTATTTGAATTTTCAAATCATTATTTTCAAGTTTCAATTTTTCATTTTCCAATTTTGATTTATCTAATTCTTCTAGAGGGCAGGATTTACAAAGCTTCTTGAATCTTCTTACCATCATTACCATTTCCTCGTCATCGAGAGAAAATTCCGACTCTGGTTCGTCTCTCGAAGCTTTGAGGGCGACGTTGTTCTTGGGCTCCTTTATTCCTGCACATCTTGACTCATGCACTTCAAAAGTAGAAAAGAATTCTTCTAACGAGATCTTTTCTAAATCTTTAGAAATATAAAAGGCATCTACTAGTGATGCCCATTTTGAATTTCTAGGAAATGAATTTAGCGCGTACCTTAGCGAATCTCAGTTACTTACCGTTTCTCCGAGATTCGACAGTCCGGTGATGATCTCTTTGATTCTCGAGTGCGGTGCTGTTGTCTTCTTCCCAGTTGCGGGCTCGTGAGTGATTCAAGCGGATCTCTTGGCGAGCTTGGCCGGACGTCCCTTGCGGCTCGAGGAACTTTTCCCAAAGTTCCTTTGTCGAGTCGTAGTGTTCGATTCTGTTGACTTCTTGAGGTGGAAGAACGCTTAGCAGATGATATTCTGCTTTGCCGTTCGTCACGAATTCAGCCTGCTCCTTTTTTGTCCATTGACATTTTTCCTTACCTTCTGGAGCTACAAAATCGGATTCCATTGTTAGAGTTAATTCAAAGTCTGTGGTAAAAAATACCTGCATCAGATTCTTCCACGTAGTGAAATCCCCTCCATATTTCGGCGGGTGGATGCTTGGTCCGACCATTATCTTTGCTTCGATTGGCGGTTAGTCCTCCTGAAGCGTCTTGACTCTGATACCACTTGTAGGACCGTTGGGCCGGCTAGAAGGGGGGTTGAATAGCCCTGAAAAAATCAAAACGCAAACACCCTTCTCGAACTCTTAAACTAACACTTGTAAAATAATCAAAGCAATAAACTAAGATCAGAAAAGAAAACGAGGCACCAGGTTTTGACTTGGTTACAGCCGGGGAGATTGTTAATTCAAGAAAGATGATCGCACTAGAATTTCTCGTTCAGGCGGAGAAGCCTCTTACAAAGTTGAAGCGCACAACAGAAGTTAACTACAGAAAGTGTACAAGTGTTTAAAAGAAATGCGTGGGTTCTGAATTAATTCTAAGCTTCTGGACCAAGGCTATATTTATAGCCTTGGTCGAGGCGCTTGGAAGGGTTCCGGGCACCCTGGAGGGGATAAATTTTATCCCCCAACGTTCAGATCGAGTCAAAGCTCGATCTGGTCAATTTTCAAGGTCCGGGCCCCCGGAAGGGTTCCAGGCGCCCCGGAGCCCAAAGTCAACAGGCATTGACTTTTTCGTCCGGGACCTCTTTTCTAGTTCAATCTCGCCTCGGTCCGATTCTTCCGCTCCGGATCCGGTCGCTCGGGTGATCTCGGCAATCCAGAAAAGGGCTCACCCGAACCCAACTTCCGGTCTTCTCGAGCGTGCTTCCCTCCGGCTTCTCATCCCTCGGAATTGCTGCGTGTTTCCTTCTCGTCCGCCAGCGTACTCATCCGCAGTCTTCGTCCCTCGGTCGTCGACCTTCTCGCTAGCTGCGTCTCTTGCTCCCTGAGCAATCTTCCGCTCCGGCTTTCGTCCCTCGGAACCACCGCGCGCTTCCTTCTCGTCCGGCGGTGTACTCTTCTGCAGCGCCTCGTCCCTCGGACGCACAGCGTGTCGTCCTTCTCGCTAGCTGTGTCTTCCGCTCGACTACCTGTGCTCCTAAGCTCCTGCACACTTAGACACACGGTTAGAAACAACGCAGGACCTAACTTAACTTGTTAATCACACTAAAACAACATTGGGGTTCCAACAGACCTCTCGGCCAAGGAAGCCCCGAGCCGCCTCCCGATCCTTCCTCTTCCTCTTCCCCTTCCCCTTTACTCCTGCGACACCGCCGACCCTTTTCCCGTTTCTTCACGCTGATGTGCCCTAGTTCTCCTCATGTCGATGCCCTCTCCGCTGAGCGCTGAAGGCCACAGCTGATGCCCTAGGTGTCGTCCTCTTCCTCTGCAACGCGCCGTCACCGCACGGAACAGCGCTGGCCGCCTCCTCGCTATGCCCTAGTTTCCCGATGCCTATTTCCTAACTCGAGCCCTAGCAAATATCGCGGGGATCAAGTTCAACAGATCGCTCCAAACCATTGAGCGCCACCTGAGCACTGCTTATCCGAAATTGATCTCCGTTCTTTCCCTCGTCGGCAAGAACGCGTTGTGCCCTAGCACTGTCGCCGACCACCAGATATAACCCAATAACGCCACTGCCACCCGAGGTCGAGCCCTAGTTACTTCACTGGTGCCCTAGATCCAATCTGCCCATCTCCGACTACTTCGATCGTTGAGGCGCAGATTTATTGCCAATCTCTTGAGTAGGACGGGCTGTCCATTTCTTGCTGTCAGTGATCACACTCAGGTCAGTGACTCCACTTGGGTTTTGCCAGCAACTTCATGGGCTATGAGGCTACAAAGTGAATGTTCGAATGTGGTATTGATGTGAGTTTGATTTGTCTTCTTAGCTTCAGTGCTATTGTTCGCCATCAATTCAAAGCATCGATTATTATCACCGGCTGCGCACCATCTCCGGTTGTGGGACACTAGCGATCTCCTTAAAGATTAGGTGATGATGTGGGTAAGGTTTTATAGGTCCCTGGTAAGAAAAAAAAAGGGGGGGGGGGGGGGGAAGGAAACTAAGAAGATAGACCAATATTGGTCGGAACATACCTTCATGATGAAGGTAGGGTAATATCGGCCGGGACATAACTGCAGGAAGGAGGTAGGGTAATATCGGTCGGGATATACCTCGATAGGAGATAAGTCTATATCGACCGAAACACACCTCCCAGGAAAGTTAGGTTAATATCTGTCGGGACATATCTCCCAGGCAAAGTTAGGTTAATATCGGTCGGGACATACCCCGATAGGATATAAGTCTATATCGACCAAAATAAGCCTCCCAGGAGAAAGACCTATATACTTTTGAGGAAGTAAGCTAATATTGGTCGGGACATACCTTCATGATGAAGGTAGGGTAATATCGGCCGGGACATAACTGCAGGAAGGAGGTAGGGTAATATCGGTCGGGATATACCCCGATAGGAGATAAGTCTATATCGACCGAAACACACCTCCCAGGCGAAGTTAGGTTAATATCTGCCGGGACATATCTCCCAGGCAAAGTTAGGCTAATATCGGTAGGGACATACCCCGATAGGATATAAGTCTATATCGACCAAAATAAGCCTCCCAGGAGAAAGACCTATATACTTTTGAGGAAGTAAGCTAATATTGGTCGGGACATACCTTCATGATGAAGGTAGGGTAATATCGGCCGGGACATAACTGCAGGAAGGAGGTAGGGTAATATCGGTCGGGATATACCCCGATAGGAGATAAGTCTATATCAACCGAAACACACCTCCCATGCGAAGTTAGGTTAATATCTGCCGGGACATATCTCTCAGGCAAAGTTTGGCTAATATCGATCGGGACATACCCCGATAGGAGAGCCAGTACGGGCTGGTCGATCAATACCTTGGAAAGATACTGAATATTAACATGGAAAGAGGTGTAAATAGAAGACGTATGAGGAAGGATCATAGGTGAATATTTCAAATAAGATAATTAATGGAGATATCTGTAATATGTAAATACATAACAGGTGTTATATTTTGGCGGGAAATATGCTTCCAGATTATTTTGCAGGTACTAAACGATAAAGAAGGTGCATCTGGGGTACGAAAAAGATTCCTTAAAAATCATCTACCACAAGTACGCAGCTGACGTCATCTCATAACGAACTCTAACAAACCGGGGTCCACTTCATGACTACGGAGGTTATATGAAGTGGTATAAAAAGGGGAATCCTCTCCGTTGGTAAGGTAAGTTCACAAGTTCACATCATCGTGCACATTCATAACCCTAACTTTTTGAGCTACTGTTCATCTTCTTCTTCTTCCTTCATCCATACGGAAAGAGATCACTGACTTAAGCGTCGGAGGGCGTAGCCAGGGATTCCCACCCCGGTTTTAGGTTACTGATGATAGTGTTGGTTGGTTTCTTGTGCGCAGGAGGTCTTGGAAGCTTCAGACCTGGGTTTCCTCTCTTCAGATTTGGTTTTCTTTTTCGTTATTAGGTCTTCATACGAGGAAAGCCTCCGGTGACTCTACTTTTTCCCGATCCGCTTTGGGTTTCTCGGATTGGTATTCGGCAGACTTTATTCTTCATCAGCACGGTGGGTTTCCCTCTTCCGGGTCTTCGTCGTGTCCATCTTCTCAGACAGGATCAAATTTGGCGCCGTCTATGGGAAATTCACCTGAATCTGAGACTACATGATGGAAGAGGCCGAAAAATCAAACCTACTTACTATTAGTGTGGAGGATTTGGATTTTCTCATCAACTCCCACGTCCAGAAAGCCTTGCAGCAGCAACAACAACAACTTCAAGCTCATACTGGAGCTACTCTGCCGACAGCTCATAATCCGGCAATATCGACTACTGAGCATCGGAAAGGAAAGGAACTAGAAGAAGAGGAGCATGCGTATTTTCCTCCAACTGCTGTTTCTCCGACGAGGCGTTCCCGAGCTTTCCTTCGCACTCCTATGGAGCAGGGAGGAAGAAGGCCTATATTTCAAGAATCCTCTGGTGAAGCACCCGATAAAGAAAAGCGTAGGGTCAAAATGATAACTAGTGATAGTTCACCTGAGAAGGTCATCTCCCCATTCTCTCAAAGTGTACTGGATGATCCGCTTCCTAAGCGGTATCAAAATTTGCAGATCGGGGAATATACTGGAACAACAGATCCAGAAGATCATCTGTTGAAATTCGAGAACGTAGCATTATTACAACAATTCTCTGATGGAGTGAAGTGTCGGATGTTTCTTACTACCCTCGGAGGAGCTGCACAGCGCTGGTTTAAGAGATTTCCAGAAAAATCTATTCGAAGATTCAAGGATTTCAAGAAAGTCTTTCTACACCATTTCTCTAGCAACAAGAGGTATCATAAAACTCCTTGGAGTTTGTTTTCAATCAAGAAGGCATCTAAAGAATCTATCCGAGCGTATATCAAAAGGTTCAATCAGGTAGCTATTGATGTGCCTAATGCTACTACTGAAATATTAGTAAGCGCTTTCTCTCAAGGTTTGAATGATAATGATTTCTTTAAAGATTTGGTAAGAAATCCTCCTGTTAATTTTGATTCCTTGATTGAGCGGGCCACTAAGTTTATTAATGTAGAAGAAGCTCAAGCTGCTCGTAGAAAGGAGGGTGTCACCTCTTCTCCCCCCTAAATTAAAGAGAAAGCTCCAGCCCCTGTGCCTCCACCAAGAGGTCCTAGAATAACTCATCCACCTCATCGGCAACCCGAGTACCGTCCACAAGCTGCATAACATGTGGAGATACAGCCGGAGGCACCAAGGAGGTGGTGCACTTATCATAAGACTAGCAGTCATCATGCTGAAGACTGTTTTGTTTTAAGAAATAGACAGGTCAATAAAGAGCGATATCAGAGGCAGAACTACTATCGACAACAATACCCCAGGCAGCAAAGTCCACCCAAATTGGAATATCGTCCAGTCGAGATTGGGCAGGAGGCAATACCAGTCCCGGCCGGTACTAGTCAAGTAGCAGAAAAAGCACCTTCTGAAGTTGTGATGACTCGACAGGAAGAAAACAGAAACAATGCTGCTCGAGGCAATATCAATATGATTGCGGGTGGACCCACTGATGGGGATTCTAATAGAGCCAGAAAAGCACATGCCCGAAGATTGGAGATTTATGCGGTAGGGTGCAGCATGGAACGAGCAGCCGGCCCTAAAATAAGTTTCGGGCCCAGAGATCTTTAGGGGGTAGAAATACCTCATGATGACGCTCTGATCAACAAAGCTGTGATAGCCAACTACGCCATTGCTCGTACCTTCATAGACACGGGTAGTTCCGTCAATATTATATTCAAGAAGGCTTTCGATCAACTACAAATTGATCCAAGTGAACTTCAACAAATCGTTACGCCTCTATATGGATTCACAGGCAATGAAGTACAACCTTTAGGTCAAATAAAGTTGGCCATTTCACTAGGAGAAGAGCCTCTGATGAGAACCAGGAGATCTTATTTTATGGTGGTAGACGCTCCATCCTCTTACAATGTGATATTGGGTCGACCTGCCTTAAACGAGTTTAGGGCGGTCGTTTCTACTTTTTGTCAGAAGATTAAATTTCCTGTGGATGATCAAGTTGGAGAAGTACGGGGTGATCAGAAGACAGCCCGAAAATGTTACGTAGAGATAATTTGAGCTGAAGTTAACACCGCTTGAAAGATTCAAAGGATGGAGGTTAACGCCATTAGGGAAAAACAGCCCGCCCTGGTTTATGAAGAGAAGGAAGAAATTCAGATCCAGGCCGGTCGATCTGAAGCTATTACATATATCGCGGCCGATCTTGAGCCTACTCTGAAGGCTGCATTAGTACAGTGTTTGAAGGATAATAATGATGTATTTGCATGGACTCCCAAAGAAGTCTCGGGCGTTTCTCCTACCGTCATGGAACATTCCTTGCATGTCTTCCCAGATGCTCGTCCGGTCATGCAAAGAAAAAGAAGTTTTAGCACGAAACAAAATCAAATCATCAAAGAAGAAATAACCAAACTTATGGAGGCAGGATACATTAGGGAGGTACAGTTCCCAAGCTGGTTGGCTAATGTGGTGTTAGTCTCTAAACCAGGAAATAAATGGCGGGTCTGCATTGACTTTCGGGATCTCAACAAAGCTTGCCCGAAGGACTACTATCCGTTACCCAGGATTGATCAACTTGTTGATTCCACCGCCGGATGCGAGTATATCTCTACGCTGGATGCTTATCAAGGTTATCACCAAGTTCCTTTGGCCAGAGAAGATCAGGAAAATGTCAGTTTTATAACATCTGAAGGTACTTATTGCTATAATGTTATGCCTTTCAGACTAAAAAATGTAGGAGCAACTTATCAAAGGCTTATGAACAAGGTTTTCCAAAAGCAGATTGGTAGAAATATGGAAGTATATGTTGATGATATCTTAATTAAGTCTCTTCAAGCTGCTGATCTATGCAGGGATATAGAGGAAACTTGCGAGACTTTAAGATAATATGGGCTCAAGTTAAATCCAAGCAAATGCTTATTCGGCGCGAAGGGAGGAAAATTCCTGGGATATATGGTGTCCGAACGGGGGATAGAGGCCAACCCGAGCAAGGTCAAGGCATTGCAGAACATGGAGCCACCACGCAACATGAGGGAAGCTCAAAGATTGACAGGCAGAATCACAACCTTGTCTAGATTTATTTCTAGATCGGCTTATCGTAGTTTTCACTTCTTTAAAATACTCAGAAAAGCTAATAAGTTTCAATGGAATGAGGAGTGTGATAAAGCTTTCCAAGAATTGAAAGATTATTTGGCTACTCTCCTTGTGTTGGCTAAACCTATAGTGGGAGAAACTCTGTGGGTATACTTGTCGGCCAATGAAAACGCCGTAGGCTCTGTGCTAGTTAGACAAGAGGAAAAGGAGCAACAACATGTATATTTTTCTAGCCATTTATTAAAAGGAGCTGAGTGTAGATACACTACCCTAGAAAAATTAGCTTATGCTCTAGCATTGACTGCTCGGAGATTGCGCCCAAATTTCTTAGCACATGAGATTATTGTATTAACTAACAGCACTCTTGGGCGAGTGTTACTCAACCCAGAGGCATCGGGACGGTTGATCAAATGGACAACTGAACTTGGAGAATATGACATCCAATATCAACCTCGCTCGGTCATCAAGGCACAAGCTCTAGCAGACTTCATCATAGAAGTTCAAGGCCCCGAGGAAGAAAACACCTGGAAGGTTTATGTAGATGGTTCTTCAACTAGACAAGGTAGCGGAATTGGCGTTCTTCTTATATCACCAAGGGAAGACAGACTGTAACTCTCTATCAGGTTGAATTATAAAGCTACCAACAACGAAGCAGAATATGAAACCTTAATAGCCGGCCTGCAAGCTGCTCGGCATATAGGGGCAACTCGAGTCCTTATCTATTCCGATTCTCAATTAGCAGCTCAACAACTATCAGGTAATTTTGAAATCAATAATGATAGACTTAAGTTATATGCTGAAGCGTTTGATAAGTTGAAATCCCAGTTTCAAGAAGTAAATATACAAAAGGTTCCTAGATCTGAAAATCAAGTAGCAGATGAATTGGCTAAATTGGCTTCTGCTATAGTACCATGGAGTTTAGATAGGCCCATGGAACAAACTCTGTTAGTATCTTGTATTGAAAGACACGCCGAAGCAGAGATTCAAAGCGATTGGAGGGCTCAGATCATATTATACTTGCAGCAAGGTATTATTCCCATGGATGTAGAACAAGCAAGAGTATTTAAGAAGAGGGCCGCTCAATACACTATGGTGGGAGAACAGTTATATAAAAGGGATTTTTCCAGACCTTTGCTTAAATGTGTTGGCACGGAAGATATACAGTTTATTTTACGAGAAGTTCATCAAGGTTCGTGTGGTAGTCATATAGGGGGAAGATCTTTGGCTTGTACAATTCTGTTAGCAGGATATTTTTGGCCCACTTTACATGAAGATGCTAACAAGCTGGTGAGAACTTGTGTTTCTTGTCAAAAACATCAAAATATCTCACATCATCCTACACAGTTATTGAGAACCTCTATAGTTGCATGCCCCTTTGATCAGTGGGGCATGGACATAGTAGGACCGTTTCCTATGGTAGCTGCGCAGAGAAAATTCTTATTGGTAGCAGTGGATTATTTTTCTAAATGGGTGGAGGTAGAACCACTTGCTCGAATTACTGAAGATGCAGTTATTAAGTTTTTATGGAAAAATATAATCTGCAGATTTGGCATTCCTCATAAATTGGTCTCTGATAATGGAAGGCAATTTCAAGGGGATAGGATTTTAGATTGGTGCAACAGTTATGGCATTATTCAGGCCTTCACTTCTGTAACTTACCCACAAAGCAATGACCAAGAAGAAGTAACTAATAGGGAGATTATTAGAGGTCTAAAAACTAAATTGGATCATGTTGGAGGTAGCTGGCTAGATGAATTACCTAGTGTTCTGTGGGCTTATCGTACTACACCCCGGGAAGCTACAGGAATTATGCCTTTTCAATTAGTTTATGGAGGAGAAGCAATAATTCCCATCGAAGTGGGGGTAGAGTCTGATAGACGACGATTATATGATGAGGACAATGAAGGTCGACGACTTATGGAGCTAGATTTGATAGAGGAAATAAGAGATAAAGCTGCTACCCGTCTTGTATCATATCGACAACGGATGAGGCAAAACTATAACAAGAGAGTGATACCCAGATTTTTCCAAGTAGGGGATTTGGTATGGAAACGAATTAAACCTGTTGGAGATGTCAGTAAGCTGGCACCGCAATGAGGAGGACCTTACAAAGTGGTAGAAAAGCTCGCATCAGGTTCATATTATCTTCAAGATGCTGAAGGAAGAATTTTGGAGCGCCCCTGGAGCGTTAATCATTTACAACCTTATCGAACCTGACCAAATCTTACTATTTAAGAATGTGTTCACAATTATTTGAAGCCCCTGGTGAACTGAGGACAAGTATACCTACAGTTTATGTACCCTATTTCTTTAAATAAAAACCAGGCAGGGCAAATATCATCACTGGAAATAAGTATGGTTCATACAGATTGATGAATATCAAGCAAAATCGTCGAAATTCTATGAAGTAACTCGGGCGGGTCTTCATAGGAGGAACCGGAGACTGTAAACTATCACAGAAGCAAAAGTCGATCGGGAAATTCTATGAAGTAACTCGATCGGGTCTTCATAGGAGGAACCGGAGACTCTAAACTATCTCAGAAGCAAAAGTCGATCGGGAAATTCTATGAAGTAACTCGGTCGGGTCTTCATAGGAGGAACCGGAGACTCTAAACTATCTCAGAAGCAAAAGTCGATCGGGAAATTCTATGAAGTAACTCGGTCGGGTTAATAGGAGGACAGGAGACTCTAAACTATCTCGAGCAAAAGTCGATCGAGAATTCTATGAAGTAACCTGGTCGGGTCTTCATAGGAGGCCGGAGACTCTAAACTATCTCGAGCAAAAGTCGATCGGGAAATTCTGTGAAGTAACTCGGTTGGGTCTTCATAGGAGGAACCGAGACTCTAAACTATCTCGTACAAAAGTCGATCGGAAATTCTGTAACTCCGGTCGGGTCTCATAGGAGGAACAAGACTCTAAACTATCTCGAGCAAAATTTGATGGAAATCTATGAAGTAACTCGATCGGGTCTTCATAGGAGGAACCGGAGACTCTAAACTATCTCGAACAAAAGTCGATCGGGAAATTCTATGAAGTAACTCGGTCGGGTCTTCATAGGAGGAACCAAGACTCTAAGCAAAAGTCGATCGGGAAATTCTATGAAGTAACTCGGTCGGGTCTTCATAGGAGGAACCGGAGACTCTAAACTATCTCAGAAGCAAAAGTCGATCGGGAAATTCTATGAAGTAACTCGATCGGGTCTTCATAGGAGGAACCGGAGACTCTAAACTATCTCAGAGCAAAAGTCGATCGGAAAATTCTATGAAGTAACTCGATCGGGTCTTCATAGGAGGAACCGGAGACTCTAAACTATCTCAGAAGCAAAAGTCGATCGGGAAATTCTATGAAGTAACTCGGTCGGGTCTTCATAGGAGGAACCGGAGACTCTAAACTATCTCAGAGCAAAAGTCGATCGGGAAATTCTATGAAGTAACTCGGTCGGGTCTTTATAGGAGGAACCGGAGACTCTAAACTATCTCAGAAGCAAAAGTCGATCAAGAAATTCTATGAAGAAACTCGGTCAGGTTTTCATAGGAGGAGCCAGAGACTCTAAACCATTTCAGAAGCAAAAAGCGAGCGGGAAATTCTATAGAACAACTCGAACGGATCTTCTAAACCATCGCAAGTCACAAGAGATCTTATAATTTCAAGACCCAATTAACCGAGATTACGCGGACATGAGGCTGGAATTCAAAAGGGATGCTATACACATGATACATTATCTATTTGGAGGCCTATCCAGTTAGAAGTCTTTATTTAAAATTCGCTTGGGATAATATATTCAGCTCGAAACTCAAGAATCTTACATAGCTCTCTATCCCGAGATCAGTTGAAATTATGCATTCTTTTGGAATTATGAAATATACTAGATTTTATCTGCAGAAGAATTCATCGGGACAGGGATTAACTTCACCAGATAAGCCAAGACTTCTTTAATAAAGTTTATACTCAGAAATCAAAAATATTTCAGAAGGGATATTCTCAAAGCAGCATGATAAAGAAGCAAGTAAGTATCAAAATTTTCTTATGTACTGCAAGTACTTAGTTACACCGCTTTAATCACACTTGTTTTTCCTATAGTACAAGTCTTTTATAAATGATCTCTTTAAACATTCGGAAAGGGGCCTTTTAAATCCGCGGGCAGTTCTTCATTAAGCCTACGGCGATTTATGAAAGAAAGGGGAGGTTCTTGGGATAGATAACCATCCTCTCTTAATTGTTGAAGAACTCCCGATACAGAATGGTTTAGAGCACCTACTATCCTACGAACAAATTCCCGAGCAAAGGCTGAAGACTTCAAATAAGTCTGGCGCCATTCCTCCCACCGGTTCTTCTCTTGCTCCTTATAACTTTGAAAATCAGCTTGTAGCTTGCTATTCTGATCTTTCAAAGCATTCTTCTTTGATTTAAGCTGCTCCAATTCCTTCTGAAGCAAGGATAATTCAACCTCTTGAGATTTTCTCTGATCTTGTTCCTGTAGGAGAATGAAATCATGAGAGGCTAAGTCCTGAGCTTGATCAGAAAGACAGGCATTATGGAGCTTCTCTACTTTCTCTAAAATAAGACTTTTTTGAGAAGCATCTGAGAGAGCTTTCTCTTTCAAAGCAATCTCTAGTCGAAGACCAGAGTGTAACCTATCCACCTGTAATTCTAACGTCCTTCTAGCAAGCTCTTTGTCTTTCAACATTTGTTGACATTCCTCCAATTCTTGTTTCAAGGTTCCTAATTGTTGATTCTGTGAGGCCACCTTCTCTTGCAACTGAGCCATATCGTTGTTAGAAGAAGGCGAAGCAGCCTTCAATGTCTCCAGTCTTTCAACTTATTGTTCTCATGATCCTTAGCTATAAGTAGTTGATCGATATGTAGACTTGTGGCAAGAAACTAAACAAAAGGATAATGTAAGTTAAAGATGAGGATATAAAGTTGATAACATATAACTAGGAATACTTACAGCTACTGCCTGACGACTATGGCGATCAGCTCGATGTGGGAGACTAAGGCCTCTTAGTTGCTCATAACCCTGCATCCAAGATTCGGCCAATAAACCTTGTAGTTGCAAAGTGTCATAGCTAGGGGGACTAGAAGGCTGTCCCAATTGAGAAGGCAAGCCCGCTGACAGTTTAAATAAAGGACGAGGAAGGGAAGAAGAAGGAGGCGAAGAAGAAGAAGATGCAATAGAAGGGAAAGGAATAGTAGGAACAAGAGGAACGGGGAAAGAACCAGATGGAATAGAAGGTAACAGTGTAGGAGGGGTTGTAGTAATTATGGGAACATTAACGGCTGGAAGACTGACACTTGGAGAGGATCTCCGGCAAGGCGTCCGTTTTGCTCGAGGCTGAGAGGCCGAAGGAGGCAAAGCCAATGCCAAGGATGCAGAAGAGACAAGAGGGATAACGACCATCTCAGAAGCAAGAGCAGGAGGAGCTGAAACAATAGAAGAAGAATGGATAAGTAGACCGGGCCTCATCATCCTAAGAGCAGGATTAGAGATAATATGGGTGGGAGTTATCGGTGTCTTACCTCTCTCAAAAGAAATAGGCGTCGGGACAAGAGGAGCCTGCACAAAAGTGCCAAAGAAATCACCAAAGGGAGAGTCCTTAGTGAGGTTTGGCTTTTTAACTAAGGTAACAAAAGGCTCTTCTTCCTCCTCTTCCATGAGTGCAACACCCTCTGCCCGTGGTTCTTCTTCGGAAAGCAAGCCCAAAGTAGAGGGATTAGGATTGGATCGGCGAGCAAATAACTATTTTTCTCCAAGATTATTGACAAAAGACTTAGTCATAGCGGAATTTTTATACATAAAAGCTGGAAGAAGAGCATCAGCTGAAATACAGAGGATAAACACCATTATCAAAGAGATATGCAAATCAGTAAAGGCGAAGTAAAATAATTATACTCACCAAAGGAACTATCCAAAGGAGTATCGATGTTGCCTATCCCGAAGGGAAACATCAAACCCTCTTCGATTAGATGTGGCAAACTGAATTTTGCTCCTCGCAGTTTGGGTAAAGCAGAAGCAATAGAGGGATCATTAAGAAGATCGTGGGTGTCAGGAAGCGGAGGTAAATCATGTATCCATTGAATAGGAAACGGAGGGGGAGAAGGGAGACGCATGTAGAAAAATTTATGATACCATTCACCTTGAGGAGGAATACGGTTAAACAGAATGGCCTTGGGATGAGACTGGAACTTAAAAACGCCAACATCTACTCGGCGAGGAATGAAGAAGTGATGAAAAAGACGGGGAGACAAGGGGAAATCTAACAATTTTGATACCCCAATGAAACCCATTAGAATAGAAAAAGATTGAGGGACAAACTGGTTAAGCGGGATATCAAAATAACGGCTGACATTGCAGAAAAAAGGATGAAGGGGAAATCTAAAACCTTGTAAGACTTGGTCCCTAAAGATGGAGATACATCCTAATGGGGGAAGATGTGGACCCTCATGAGGAGCGGGACGGATGATATAGGAAGGAAAACCATAGGTTGCCTGTAAGTCCACTTCTTCTGTATTTGTGAGGTCGGAAGAGCATGAGAGAAACCACGCAGGAGAAGAAACCGCCATAGGGAGAAGCAATCACAGAAGAAGGAATCAAGAAAGAAGACGAAAGATGAAGAAAAACAGGAGAAAACTTCGTAAACCCTTATCTCTCTTTTTTGCCTCGTGCTAAAACCCCTAAGCTAAAACGGCAAAAGGGAAAAAGGAGAGTAAAAGGTGCTCGAAGTATCAATCGTCATAAATAGGTAATAATATTAAAAAATGAAATCAAGAGAAAGAAGTAAAGTTAAAAAAGCTACCTCGGAAAAGGTGTGAGTTTCCTTAGGAGTATTCTTAGGAAACCTTGATAAGGACAGATAGAAATCAGTACAATAACTATAAGTTTGATGGCGTGGGTATAATAAAATGGAAGTTGAACGTCAGATAGTAGTTAATAGACGAGATCCGTAGATAAAAATCGGACGGTTTTGATAAATCGTCCGAGATAAAGATCACTCAAAATATATTGACCAAAGGCTTATTATAATAAGGCAAATAATATACGCTATAATAAAACCCCGTGAGAACCAATTACTATGTGGAAAAAGACATATGAAGACACAAGGGTAAATCGGCCGAGTAAAATAAATTGACCAATATTAAGAATAGCATAATAAAGCTGTGTTAAATCAGGCGAGATATGACTAAACTATGAAATATCGGGCGGTATTTATCGATCCTAATATATATATCGACCAGTCATTAAGAGACGAGCTGTTAGGAAAGAATAAGATCATTACAGAATCTCAATAACTTGAATCTAAGTTAGAGTCAGCCTAGGGTACAGATCAGGAGGTCTGTTCTCAATTAGTTTACGCCTATTTAAGAAATTAGGAGGAGGGTCACGAGATAAATAACTCTCTTCTCTTAATTGCTGAATTGCCCCTTGAGCTCCTGCAGTAAAAGCAGATAGAATGGATCTCACGATCGGTCTATTGAACTCGGGAGACTCAATCATGGCCGTGGCTCGTTCCTTGTAACGAACATCCTCGTGCCCTTTGTAGACTACCAACGCCATCTGAGAGGTCTTTAATTCATCTTCTTTGGCAGAAGCCTCGGCTTTAGCCGAATCAAGGGAGGTGGTCAGAGAGGCTACCTCATCCTCTTTCAGTTGCAAGGCTTTGAGCTTCTCAGTCAATTCCGCTTCATAATTATCCTTCAGCTCGTCAAGTTTGGAAGTCAATTCTTGGTTGAGGTCCGTAACCGATTTAAATTTTGCCTAAAGACTTTCAATTTGTACTTCGAATTGTTCCTTGGCGGCAGCAGAAAACGCAGTAGAAGATAATTCAACAACCTCTTGCTTTAGCTTATCATTCTCCGATCTTAACCTCTTGTTCTCAGTGTATAAGTTGTGTAGTAGTCGAGAGAAACCCATATTTTCTATCCATCGCTGGAAATATAATGAAAAGTCATAAGATAATAGTTGAGAAATAGAAAATAGACGTTAATAAGCATACCTGATTTTCCTTGTGAGAGAAGTGATCAATTGCCTCAGGAATAGAGAGCTCTTCAAAAAGGGGGCGAACTTCATCCCAAGAGCTGGCAAAAGAACCCCCTAATAATATGGGGAGAACAGGAATGGCAGAGGAACCAGCCGAGAAGGAAGAAGTAGGAATAGAGGGGGAGCAAAGATTAAGTAAGAAGAAGGCGAGGAAGGTAAAGACCCAGAAGTTGGTATAGATAGAGGAAAAGTAAAAGAAACATCCCCAGAGGCGCTGGCACTGGAGAAAGGCGAGGCAGGAAAATTAAGCTCATCAGAAGGAAGGCCAATCGAAGCAAAGCCTTCTGAAACCAACTCGTCAACAGGAAGAATAAGCCTCCTTTTTGAGGGAGGAGCCCTAGTTAGTTTACGTCCTGGACGTTTTCCCGTAGAAACTTCAGTTATCAATTTACCAGAGCTACCAAGAGACGTGAGCTCGATGAAAGGAAGAGAGGTAGATGAGGAGACAGCAGCAACCACTGGAGAGGTAACAGTGGGTATAGGATTGGGAAGAACCTCTGTAGCAGGATCCCCAAGAGAACCTTCAGGAGCCTTGCGAACCCCTGAAGAGCTAGGTACTTCAGCTAGAGGAGCCGGCTCTTCGATTGAGGGGGGAAGGGTGATAGCTGCCAGAAATTCGGCCTCCTTGGCGCGAAGCAAGTCTTCTTCCACACATATTTCCTCGTCAATCAAAGCATCATAAAAACTCTCCACTGTATAGAAAAGAAAAACAAGTTAAGCAGTTAAAAGCGAGAAGAAAAGAACAAGATGTTACCTAAGGAAATGTGGGTATCATGTTTGACGGAGCTTAAACCAAATAGGTATAGAAGCTCGACCTTCAACCATTTCGGGATCGAGAGTCGGTGACCTAATAATTTCTCACAATAAATAGGAAAAGAGGGAAGAAGATGAAACTCTCTAACGTCGGGTAGAGGAGGCAAGAAAGATTTCCAAGCATAAGACCAAGGAATAGGCCCCGAAAATTTTAAAAAGAAAAAACGAGATTTCCAGGCTTTGAGAGACGACATCATATCTCCAAAAAGGACCATTTTAGTGCACGACTGGAATAAGAAGACACCAGGTTCCGAGTACTTGGGATAGGAAAACATGAAGAAATTTTGAGGAGTAGGAGGAATATCTCGTAGACGAAACAACATGTAAGTACCGCATAGATAACGAAATGCATTAGGGGCAAACTGCTGCAAACGAATATCAAAATACCTACTTATCGCAATCAAGAAAGGAGGAATGGGGAATCTTAAGCCCCCTATCAACTGATCCCTGAAAAAAGTCACGCAGTTATCAGGGGGATGATGAGGCCGATCATTCGGTGTCGGGAGTAGGATTTTGTATTCCTTAGGAATTTCATATTGACGACGGATGGACAATCTAGCATTCTTATCAAAGGTAGAAGACATATGGACATACCAAGGAGCAATTGTTTCCGCGGCCATGGGTAAAGGTATAGGCTAAGGAAACAATGGATTACTTACTGAAGACAAGAAGGGGAATCGTCGTGAAATGGTGAGCACGAGGTATGGTTGAAGGCAGCAACAGGAAAAGAACTCTAGAGAAGAAAAAAGGAAGGACAAGGTTAAAAAGGAGACGAAGGGTTTAGGGTTTTGAAAAACGCACAACTGTCGTCAGATCAGAACGCTGATATCTCAGCAGACGCTGAGGATCGTAATAGAAAGGCAAAAGACCTACGTGACGTGGCGGCCAGAAAGGGTATGTGTCAGGTCATCATAAAAAAGAGGGGCATTTATATCAGATGTGACGAATCGGATCACGATAGGGTTGGTAGTACCTCGAACATTCTCTCACCCAAAGGAGAACCAATCACCAGTTCAGAAACCTCGAGAGAAGACGTGATCGACTGGGCATAATAAATTAAAAAGGACTGAACTTTTTGACCAAACCCAGGCTACAGACAAAAACATTTTAAGGATAGAAATTTAGAAGAATAACAAATTTTTAAATTATCCTTATAAAACATAACTTAATATTTATCGAAATAAATTTATATTGACGAGGGAAACTGTGGTTATGCTAGATAAGTATGATATTGATTTCGGTCAATAAGACAACATCAGTTAATATAACATTGGTTATAATATCGAACTATACTAACAGTTAAGATAGCCTTAGCTATGATAAATGACACATAGGATACACGAAGGAATGATGAACACAACACCACATTTTGTAAACATAGGAGGATTCAGTAGAATCATTTGATTAGATACAAAAGTTTATTTTTACACTTAGAATCTGATCAAATACATAGCATTACATTTCCCTCAGGAACAGTAAACCTCGAATAGATAGCAAATATTACAAGCATAAACTCTTATAGCACTTAGAAAATTTTAGTCCCACTGGATTCAAACTTACCATTGAGCAGAGATGGAAATAACCCACTCCGTCCGAGCTTGCCAAGGCTCATAAGAGGCAATATTTTGCCCGGAACAAAGAAAGCAACAAAAAATAGAAAAGCTCAAGGGCGACGAGACAGGGAAACATTGATTCATTCCATAATGGAAAAATAAATGTGAAAACCACTTCCCCTCTCAAGCCGTATGAGCTCAGCAAGTGAAGCAACAAATTTTAGCCCAAGGGTAACATGTGTTGTGCCCTTCACACAACACCCCTGGGTCATTTGGCTGCCCCTCTATAAGTAGCAAAAATTTCTCTGAAGTTTCTTGGGTCCTTCAGAGCACCTGCATCTTTGGATAGAAGATCTGGATTGTGAGGCTTCATCTCTTAAAACGATCCCTTGAACCCTAGAGGTAACCGGAGCAAATATCCCAATAAACTCATATATAGATCTCACCTTGTCCAACAAAAGTCGCCCCCAAAGAGGAGGATCCGAGACCATAGCCTTAGCAATAAAAGGTGGCAAGGAAGGAAAAGAACTGAGATGGGTGGTGGATGAAGAGAAGGTTATAGCCCTATTTAAAGGAGCAAAAGGTTCACAGGAGTACTATACTTGAGTTAGCGAGATAGTTGTACACAAAATCTGTGAGGTCATATCAATATCTGAAGCAGATTCACGGATAGGAAAAGACAAAACCAAACTTATGTCTAGTCAGTCGTCTACACCTCCTTCGACTAGACTTGAAGGGAAGGCTAGTGATATGGGTAAGGTTTTATAGGTCCCTGGTAAGAAGAAAAAAGGGGGGTAAAGAAACTAAGAAGATAGACCAATATTGGTCGGGACATACCTTCATGATGAAGGTAGGGTAATATCGACCGGGACATAACTGCAGGAAGGAGGTAGGGTAATATCGGTCGAGATATACCACGATAGGAGATAAGTCTATATCGACCGAAACACACCTCCCAGGCGAAGTTAGGTTAATATCTGTCGGGACATATCTCCCAGGCAAAGTTAGGTTAATATCGGTCGGGGCATACCCCGATAGGATATAAGTCTATATCGACCAAAATAAGCCTCCCAGGAGAAAGACCTATATACTTTTGAGAAAGTAAGCTAATATTGGTCGGGACATACCTTCATGATGAATGTAGGGTAATATCGGCCGGGACATAACTGTAGGAAGGCGGTAGGGTAATATCGGTCGGGATATACCCCGATAGGAGATAAGTCTATATCGACCGAAACACACCTCCCAGGCGAAGTTAGGTTAATATCTGCCGGGACATATCTCCCAGGAAAAGTTAGGCTAATATCGGTCGGGACATACCCCGATAAGATATAAGTCTATATCGACCAAAATAAGCCTCCCAGGAGAAAGACCTATATACTTTTGAGGAAGTAAGCTAATATTGGTCGGGACATACCTTCATGATGAAGGTAGGGTAATATCGGCCGGGACATAACTGCAGGAAGGAGGTAGGGTAATATCGGTTGGGATATACCCCGATAGAAGATAAGTCTATATCGACCGAAACACACCTCCCAGGCGAAGTTAGGTTAATATCTGCCGGGACATATCTCCCAGGCAAAGTTAGGCTAATATCGGTCGGGACATACCCCGATAGGATATAAGTCTATATCGACCAAAATAAGCCTCCCAGGAGAAAGACCTATATACTTTTGAGGAAGTAAGCTAATATTGGTCGGGACATACCTTCATGATGAAGGTAGGGTAATATCGGCCGGGACATAACTGCAGGAAGGAGGTAGGGTAATATCGGTCGGGATATACCCCGATAGGAGATAAGTCTATATCGATCGAAACACACCTCCCAGGCAAAGTTAGGTTAATATCTGCCGGGACATATCTCTCAGGCAAAGTTAAGCTAATATCGGTCGGGACATACCCCGATAGGAGAGCCAGTACGGGCTAGTCGATCAATACCTTGGAAAGATACTGAATATTAACATGGAAAGAGGTGTAAATAGAAGACGTATGAGGAAGGATCATAGGTGAATATTTCAAATAAGATAATTAATGGAGATATCTGTAATATGTAAATACATAACAGGTGTTATATTTTGGCGGGAAATATGCTTCCAGATTATTTTGCAAGTACTAAACGACAAAGAAGGTACATCTGGGGTACGAAAAAGATTCCTTAAAAATCATCTACCACAAGTACGCAGCTGACGTCATCTCATAACGAACTCTAACAAACCGAGGTCCACTTCATGACTACGGAGGTTATATGAAGTGGTATAAAAAGGGGAATCTTCTCCGTTGGTAAGGTAAGTTCACAAGTTCACATCATCGTGCACATTCATAACCCTAATTTTCTGAGCTACTGTTCATCTTCTTCTTCTTCCTTCATCCATACGGAAAGAGATCAATGACTTGAGCGTCGGAGGGCCTAGCCAGGGATTCCCACCCCGGTTTTAGGTCACTGACGATAGTGTTGGTTGGTTTCTTGTGCGCAGGAGGTCTTGGAAGCTTCAGACCTAGGTTTCCTCTCTTCAGATTTGGTTTTCTTTTTCGTTATTAGGTCTTCATACGAGGAAAGCCTCCGGTGACTCTACTTTTTCCTGATCCGCTTTGTGTTTCTCGGATTGGTATTCGGTAGACTTTATTCTTCATCAGCACGGTGGGTTTCCCTCTTACGGGTCTCCGTCGTGTCGAGCTTCTCAGACAGGATCAGGTGAGTATTGGCTTAAATTATGTTGTTAAACATATATAGAGTTGGGGTAAGTTGTAGTTGATTCATACATGAATGTAGATTCAATTGGAACGGTGTAGTTGATAACTAGATGTTATGGATAAGTTAAACCTAGCAAGATTAAGGAAATTGGTTAACAAATGATTAGGATTAATGGAGCTAATCCTAATTAACTTGTGAGTTATATTTAATTAGGGTTAACAGGTTAGATTTAATCTAAGCTTCGGGTTAGATCCGATTTATTTAATTAATCGAGATTAATGAATGAATTAGGGTTCCTGGTAAATAAGGAGTTTGGTTTAGCTATCTTGTTACAATAAAACTTAGCTAAATCGTACAATTTATTACAGGATTGGGATTCGAGACGAGCACTTCGACATAGAAGTTGATTAGCACGATCTACATTGGAGGCGGGCACTTTGACTTATCTTCTAAGATATTGTCGTTTAATATGCATAGTAATATTTAACGAGTAGTAATATTTATGTTCATTTCTACATTGGTATGTCATTTTCTATTACCTGAGCATGCTGTATTTATTACCTGCTTTTGCATTCATGTTCCTTTGATTATTTATGTCCTTAAGGTAATGACATATCATGCCTCATTATGTTCAGGACCTAGATTTATTCTACTATACCTGACCTGTGTACCTAGGATATTCTATTTGATCCATATACCTTTTGGTACACATTATATAGAGATGGATAGGATCAGGATATTTCCATGCTTAGTGTCATGCACCATTTCGCATGATTGCATACTGTGCGATAGTCGACTCCATTATTGTTGAGCACATCGCAGTTACATGGATATGCACACACAACCACTCATGAGTTAGTGGTTTTTATCAGGTAGGGTGTGTTACAGCAGGTTGCTCTATCAAGGGCTCCGTTGGTCCACTCATGGGTAGTGGGACGCAGTGTGGTAGCAGGACAGGGATCCCTCTTTTGGATTATCTCAGGGAGATGAGAGCATTGAGCTCCGCCACTTATGATTTGGGATAAGAGGATAGGTGTACTTCGACAGCATCCCGTCCACTCGGTCACTCATCAGGAGCAGTGATGGCAGAGTGCACGGTTGTCATAGCCCTACCCACTCGGTCTCACCATCGTGTGAGATGGCTGACTGACGTCAGGGGTGACCATGTCATTAGCATCATATGCATGATTGCATTTATTTCTTGTGTTTGCTGCACTTTATCTGCTGCATATTTGGTGGATGCATATGATTGACATGCATACAGGATCATGATACTCCTCGGTCTGACGATCTTGTATACCTTATACCCAAGTCCTGGTTAGTATAATTTCTCCCTTTTATTTCAGTTTTGTATTGTTCCTTTATATATATATCCAGGAGGTTGTACTCATATTTATTACTAGTTGTTATGTCTTACTATGCATGTTAGCTGGTACCCGCTGAGGAGTTGACTCACCCCATTGATATTACTATTTCAGGTTGATGCTGTTGGGAGGTTCCAGTCGCTAGTCCCCCATCACTTCGTATCGCAACGATTTTTGGTTTACGGACTTTTGTTCCTTGTTTGTGTTAATATACTATGTTGATACACACACACACACACACACACATATATATATATGTAGGATTGTACTCGTGATATACTATATGTATATATATATATATATATATATATATATATATATATATATATATATATATATATATACTTGTGATGTAGGATTGTACTCAAGGATCTTTTATCGAGTTTAGGTCTACTACCTATGTTTTTCGCTGCGTTAGTTTTTTCTCTATTGTGTTTTGCGTTTTCCGTTGTGTAGTGGAGTAGGTGGTTTTCAAATATAAACTGCGTGGTTATGTCATCCAGAGGTTGAAATATATAAACTGCGTGGTTGTTTAGATGTATTTTATTATTATTGTTCCGACCGTGTTGGCCGAGGTATATGTGGCCAAAAGGGTTTTGTAATAAAGTCTCAGATTGTTACCCAATTAGGGGAGATGTTGTCGAAATTTCTTTTGGCAGAGACTACCTGGGGCATGACATACTTAGCATAAGTCAACTATGTGACTCTGGATACTTATTTCCAACCTTGAATGTTTAATTAAAAATATTAAAAACCTTGAAATTATACTTAAGGGAATTAAGAAAAATAATATTTACACAATTGACTTACCAACCTCCTCACTAAAGTGTCATTTGACACAACAAGAGGAAACCAAATTGCGGCATAGAAGACTAGGTCACACTCACATCAGACTCATTTCAAAAATGAGTCAAAATAGTTTAGTTAAAGGTCACCTAAATTAAAAAATTTAGAAAATATAATTTGTAATACTTGTCAACAAGGTAAAATAAACTAAGTCAACCCATAAGCTAATAAACCTAAATCGTACTAACTCAATACTTGAGCTCGTACACTTATACTTATTTGATTCACATGGAGTCAAGTCACTAAGTAGAAACTAATACTACTTAGTACTAATTGACGATTACTCAAGATTTACTTGGGTAAAATTCCTAAAAACCAAGGATAAAACCTTTGAAATCTAATCATTTTTACAAATTAATAGAAAATAAAAAAGATACAAAAATTAAAAGACTTAGAAGTGATCAAGGAGGAAATTTAAAAATCATAAGTTTATTGAATTTTGTCAAGCTAATGGATATAATCATAAATTTTCATGTCCTAGAACTCCCCAACAAAATGGTCTAGTAGAACGAAAAAAATAGAACATTACAAGATGTTGCTAGAACCATGCTAAACGAATATAACGTAAGTAACCAATTTTGGGCAGAAGCAGTAAACACATCATGTTATATTCAAAATAGAATATTAATTAATAAATTTTATAATAAAACCTCTTACGAAATATATTATAATAAAATTCCTAACTTAAATTATTTAAAGGTATTTAGGTGTAAAGTTCACATACTAAACACTAAAGACTATGTAGGTAAATTTACATCAAAATCAATAATAGAAATTTTTTTAGGGTACTCCACAATCAGTATGGCTTGTAAAGTCTATAACAAAAATACCCTAAAAGTTGAAGAAACAACCTGTAGGTTCCTTTAGAGGCCGGCAAGAGAGGAGGGGTGAATTGTCCTACAAGAATTAAACCAAAAAACCTTTCTCGGATATTCAACTAATTAACAGACACTTGTAATAAAAAGGAAGAGACTAAATAAACAGAAATCAGACACAGAGGATTTACTTGGTTTGCAATCAGAGGATAGCTAATCCAAGGCAAAGATAGCGCACTATCTGATTCTTCTCTAGGCGGAGTAGTCTCTTACAGCGTTGACAGTACAAAAGAATAGAAAGCACAGAAAGAAATGAATTACAAGTTCGTTGATTTAACTGTGCAGATCAGTGCTATATTTATAGCACTGGTCGGGGCGCCCCGAAGGGGTTCCGGGCGCCCTGGGGGATAAAATTTTATCCCCCAACGATCAAATCGCATTTGACACGATCTTGGTCAAAATCCAAGTCCGGGCGCCCGGACTGCTCCGGGCGCCCCGGAGCCCAAAGTCAACAGATGTTGACTTTTTCGTCTCCGGTTCAGCTCGTCTCGGTCCGAGTCTTATTCGCTCTGGCTCCGCTAGCTTGGGTGATCTCGGCCATCCGGAATAGGGCTCACCCGAACCCAAGTTCCGGCCTTCTCCTCGAGCAGCCTTCCTTCCCGGTTTCTCGTCCCTCGAATGCCCCGCACGTTCTTCTCATCCACCGGTGTACTCTTCCGCGGTCACCTCGTCCCTCGGATACACCGAGCCCATCCGCTCTCTCCTCGTGCCGTCCTTCTCGCTTGTCGCGTCTTCCGCTCGACTTCCTGTGTTCCTAAGCTCCTGCACACTTAGACACAAGGGTTAAACAAATGCAGGACCTAACTTAGCTTGTTTGATCACATCAAAACACCTTGGGGTTCCAACAATCTCCCCCTTTTTGATGTGAGCAACCCAAGTTAAGTTAGGGTAAACATATGCAATAAAAAAAATTTATATTCAAATAAATCCAAATATTTTTCAATTGAAAATTATATTACCTCCCCCTAGACTTAACATACTTCTCCCCCTTTGATCACATAAAAATTGGGGTTATAAAAAAGTCTAAGGTCAATTCAAAAAACATTTTTAAGTGTAAAAAAGAAATTTAAACATGTCTAAGTAAAGACACTCTTCAGAATTTTTCTTCGGGAAAAAAAATTAAGTAAAACATTTTTCAGAAAAAAAAACAGTCATAAGTGTTAACAGAAAATTTTCTAAAATTTTAAGTTTGAAACTTATTTCAACATTTCCTAAAAAAATTTTCCTAATTTTCAGAAAAAAATTCTAAGTCAAAAAAATTCTAAGGCAATATTATCAAAAAAAATTTCTTAGTCAAATTTTTTTTTTTTTGAAAAATCTTAAGGCAAAAAAAAATAATTCCAAGTTAACTTTCATAAAAGAATTTCTAAGTCAATTTTCATAAATAATTTCTAAGGAAATTTAAAAAAAACATTCTAAGTCAAAAAAAAAAATTAAATATTTTTTTTAACACAAATTGAATAACTCTTTTAAAGCATTAATTAATATTTTTTCAGTTAGTCAATTAAACTTTTCATTTCGATATTTGGCTTCCAGGTCATGGTGAGGCACTAGGCCTTCTTGGTTATTGGAGCAACAACCACTTCCTTATACAAAGCCTCATAAAGAAATTAGTTGTTTAATTTTCTTGCTGAAAATGCTAAGTCTAATTTTAATTTTAAATTAAACAGGTTTTTGGAACCCAATAAAGGTTCCTACCTACAGGATTAACCAAGTATTTCCTAGGTACACAGATTTTTGATATATTTCTAATTTGACTTTGATGAAATCTATAATACCAATTTAAGCCTCTATAATTTCTAAAAGTAGAAATATTTGAACCATTAGATTTTTTTCAATCTTTTAAATTCTTCTTTTAGTTTTTCATTTTCAATTTTTAATTTTTCAAAATCCTCTATAAGACATGATTTTGCCAAAATTCTTTTTGTTTCTAAAATTTCATTTTCTAATTTGGTATTTTTATTTTCTAATTTATACATGGATTTAGTCATTGCCTTAATACCAAAGTAAAGTTCATCAAGGGGTAAGAGGCATACCTCACTTACCATATTATACTTGAAGCTTGAATCTCCCCCTGCTTCGCTACTTCCATCTGAGGTCGCTCCCCCTTCATCAATGCTGGGTTCTGATGTACTTTGTCCTTCATAGCTTGCCATCAGTGCTATCCCGACATATTCTTGAATCTCGAAGTCAGATGATGAAGTGTCGTCCCAAGTGGCTTTTAGGTTTTTGTGTTTCTTGGGTGTCTTCATTTTGTCCTTCTTTAGTTCTGGGCAATCCTCTCTTAAGTGTCCTTCCTTTTGACACTGGTAGCAACGCACTTTTCTTCTATTCTTTGGATTCTTTTTATTCTGCATTTCTTTAAATTTATTAGATCTAAAAAACTTTTTAAAGTTTCTTACCATATATGCTTCTTGGTCTTCTTCGGAGTCTGACTCGGGTTCATCCTTCTTGGTTGCGTTCAGCGCCACTATCTGACTTGAGTCTTTTGTTGTAGCTGCACACCTGGTTTCATGTAACTCAAGAGTAGAAAA
This sequence comes from Zingiber officinale, assembly GCF_018446385.1. Lineage (NCBI taxonomy): Eukaryota > Viridiplantae > Streptophyta > Magnoliopsida > Zingiberales > Zingiberaceae > Zingiber > Zingiber officinale. The sequence continues at coordinate 46,634,272 of NC_055996.1, read as the reverse complement.
CAACTTTTCTAAAGTACTTACCTCCAGGTCTTTTGAAATATAGTAGACGTCGATGATTGATGTCCACTCCGGAGTTCTGGGAAACGCGTTGAGTGCGTAGCGTATGCTGTCTTGATTTGTTACCGTTTCTCCGAGGTTCTCGAGATCAATAATCAGTTCTTTTACCTTTGCGTGTAGATTGGCTACCTTCTCACCTTTTTCCAGACGAATGTTCATCAACTTGTTCCGGAGGATGTCTCTTCTAGCGAGCTTTGCTTCAGACGTGCCTTCGTGGAGTTCCAGGAACTTCTCCCAGAGTTCTTTAGCAGATGAATAGCTTCCGATGCGGTTGACCTCTTGAGGCGGTAACCGCTCAGCATGTGATATTCCGCATGGCTGTTTGCTACAGATTCATTCTACTCCTTCTTTGTCCAATTGCTCTCTTCTTTTTCATCTCCATCTTGATTCGTTGGAGCTAAAAAACCATACTTCATTATAAACCGAATTTCGAAATCAGTTCTTAGGAATACCTCCATACGACACTTCCAGTCTGCGAAGTTCCCCTCGAATTTTGGTGGGGCGATGCTTAGTTCGGCCATCTTGTTGCTTCGATCGCCGATTAGTTCTCCTGAAGCGCCTTGCTCTGATATCACTTGTAGGTCCCTTTGGAGGCCGGCAAGAGGGGAGGGGTGAATTGCCCTACAAGAATTAAACCAAAAAACCTTTCTCGGATATTCAACTAATTAACAGACACTTGTAATAAAAAGGAAGAGACTAAATAAACAGAAATCAGACACAGAGGATTTACTTGGTTTGCAATCAGAGGATTGTTAATCCAAGGCAATGATGGCGCACTATCTGATTCTCCTCTGGGCAGAGTAGCCTCTACAAAAGAATATAAAGCACGGAAATAAATGAATTACAAGTTCGTTTATTTAATTGTGCAGATCAGTGCTATATTTATAGCACTGGTCGGGGCGCCCCGAAGGGGTTCCGGGCGCCCTGGGGGGGATAAAATTTTATCCCCCAACGATCAAATCGCGTTTGACGCGATCCTGGTCAAAATCCAGGTCCGGGCGCCCGGAGGGGTTCCGAGTGCCCCGGAGCCCAAAGTCAACAGATGTTGACTTTTTCGTCTCCGGTTCAGCTCGTCTCGGTCCGGGTCTTGTTCGCTCCGGCTCCGCTAGCTTGGGTGATCTCGACCATCCGTAATAGGGCTCACCCGAACTCAAGTTCCGGCCTTCTTCTCGAGCAGCCTTCCTTCCCGGTTTCTCGTCCCTCGAACGTCGTGCACATTCTTCTCGTCCACCGGTGTACTCTTCCGTGGTCACCTCGTCCCTCGGACGCACCGAGCCCATCGGCTCTCTACCCGTGCCGTCCTTCTCACTAGCCGCGTCTTACGCTCGACTTCCTGTGTTCCTAAGCTCCTGCACACTTAGACACAAGGGTTAAACAAACGCAGGACCTAACTTAGCTTGTTTGATCACATCAAAACACCTTGGGGTTCCAACACAACCAATATTATTTTTGATGAAGAAAATAATTTACCTAACTCAATCAATGAAAATATTAATGAAGATACAAGAAATATAAGGTTAATCCTGAAATACAAGAAACATAGGGTTAATGAAGTTAGACCTAAATTAAGTGAATCACAAGAACCAAGTGTTAATCCTGAAATAAGACCACCTAGGGTCAGAATAAACCACCCACCTAACCAAATTTTGGGTGATCTAACCCTAGGAGTTCGAACAAAATCATTTTATAGAAACCTAAGTCAAATAGCCCTTATCTCTAAAATTGAACTCAAAACTATTGAAGAAGCCCTACTTGACCTAGATTGGAATATTGCAATGTAAAAAAAATCAGCCCAATTTGAGAGAAACAAAGCCTGGGAACTAGTACCTAACCCCACAAATAAATCTACAATTGATATTAAGTGAGTCTTTAGGAATAAACTAGATAATAAAGGTGAAATAGTTAGAAATAAGTTAGACTAGTGGCGAAGGGGTTCAACCAAATAGAAGGGTTAGATTATGATGAAACTTATGCACCAATAACCAGACTTGAATCCATCAAAATGTTGCTAGCCTATATAGTATATAAAGGATTCAAGTTATACCAAATAGATGTCAAGTCTGCATTCCTCAATGGATTCATCAAATAAGAAGTTTATGTAAATCAACCTCCAGGATTTGAGGATTTAGACTATTCAAACCATGTCCTTAGGTTAAATAAAGCTGTTCCGGATATGAGAATGGCATGGGAGGAATTAATGGGAGGTCAAAGGGCGTTTTGGTCTTTTGGGCTCATTAAGGGTTTGGAGTGCTTTTAAGCACTGTTCACAGAGAGAGAAGGGGGGGAGGGGTTCGTGATTTTGGGCCGCCGCCAACCATCAAGGAGATTTTTTCTCCTTCTCCAGCTCTCCGCCGGCGCTCCCTTCTTCTCCTCCTCTCCCCCCTCGCCGGCAGCCTCCGCGCGCACAGCGCCCCCCTCGCCGGCAGCCTCCGCGCGCAGAGCAGCCCTCCTCCGGCACTTACCGGCAGTCCTGGTGCCGACTTTGCCTAGTGTTCCGGCCTACGCGCCGTTGTCACATTCCGGCCTACGAGCCGATGTCGTACGCCGGTCTTGTCGCCGTTGTATTCCGATTGTGTGTCACCTTTCAGACCCATGCCACATTCGGCTCCGCGTTGTCACCTCCGGACCCAGCTTCTCTTCGGTCGGTTCAGAGGCATCCACCCTTCCGGGTCACGACGACTCGGTCAGTTTCACGACCAGCTCACTCATCCATCCGAGGGCGCCCCCCTGGGCCAGGGTACGTTCTCGTACCTTCTTTGCATTTATTTCAATATTCTATTATTATCCGGATATTTATGCATTTGTGGAATTCGCCTCGAGCACCGAGGCACTAGAGACCGGGGGGACCCGGTCGCTGGATACAGGTACAGTTGACCGGAGGAGGACTTCTGACGATCTGGTCAACGTAGCGGACAGCTCATCGACCGGGTCATGAGGATGCGGTCAACCTTCCAGACACGTCATACCGGCAGGTTCGTTTTCTCATCTTCTAGACAGGATCAAATTGGCGCCGTCTGTGGGAACGCGCCTGATCTGGAACGTGAAGATGGACGACGCTGGATAGTTCTGCTATCCTCATGACCTAGGTCAGTCTTTCCGTTATCTGTTCTCGGTTAGTTATGTGATTTGTAGTAGTCCTTCGAGCCAAGGCCCCCGAGCCGATCAGCCGGGAGGTTTATATCCGAGCCACAGGCTCGAAGCCGAAGGCCCCCGAGCCGATCGGCCGGGAGGTTTATATCCGAGCCAGGGGCTCGAACCCGAAGGCCCCCCCAGCCGATCGGCCGGGAAGTTTATATCGAGCCAGGGGCTCGGCCCCAGCCGATCGGTCGGAGGATTATATCGAGCCGGGCTCGAACGGCCCCCGTTCGGTAGGAGGTTTATATCCGAGCCACGTGCTCGAGGTCGAAGAGCAGCCGGGAGGTTTATATCCGATCCACCTGGTCGAAGGCCCCGAGCCGATCGGCCGGAGGTTTATATCCGAGCCACGGGCTCGAAGCCGCCGATCGGCGGGGAGGTTTATATCCGAGCCACGTGCTCGGACGAAGGCCCCGAGCCGATCGGCCGAGGTTTATATCCGAGCCACGAGCTCGAAGGCCCCGAGCCGTTCGGCCGGAGGTTTATATCGAGCCGGGCTCGGCCCCGAGCCGTCGGGGAGGTTTATATCGAGCCACGGGCTCGAAGGCCCCCGAGCCGTCGGGGAGGTTTATATCCGAGCCACGGGCTCGAAGACGAAGCGAGCCGTTCGGCCGGAGGTTTATATCCGAGCCACGGGCTCGGGGCGAAGGCCCCGTGCCGGGAGGTTTATATCCGAGCGACAGGCTCGAAGCCGAAGGCCCCCGAGCCGTTCGGCCGGGAGGTTTATATCCGAGCCACAGGCTCGAAGACGAAGGCCCCCGAGCCGTTCGGCCGGGAGGTTTATATCCGAGCCACGGGCTCGAAGACGAAGGCCCCCGAGCCGTTCGGCCGGGAGGTTTATATACGAGCCCGTGGCTGCCACGGGCTCGATGGCGAAGACCCCGAGCCGATCGGCCGGGTTTGAATTAGCCCTGAAGACCGTCGAGCTCCGACGTTAAATATCGAGAGTCGAACCGGCGACTATAAAAACCCCGGCTTGAAGACCGTCGAGCTCCGACGTTAAATATCGAGAGTCGAACCGGCGACTATAAAAACCCCGGCTTGAAGACCGTCGAGCTCCGACGTTAAATATCGAGAGTCGAACCGGCGACTATAAAACCCCGCCTTGAAGACCGCTGCATGGACTAGTTATCAGATATAGACTATAAAAACCCCGGCTTGAAGACCGTCGAGCTCCGACGTTAAATATCGAGAGTCGAACCGGCGACTATAAAACCCCGCCTTGAAGACCGCTGCATGGACTAGTTATCAGATATTCTATCTCCCCCGTTCGGGGTTGAGCGGCCTTCGCTGGTCACGGACCAGATTCATGATCATCTATCTCCCCCGTCCGGGGTCGAGCAGTCGTCGCGGCCAGGTATCTATTCTTCCGATCGACGTCACCACGGTCGCACGCGCGGCATCGTCCGCCCGGCATCTATCTGACCGATCGACGTCACTCCGGTCGCACGCGCGGCATCGTCCGCCCGGCATCTATCTAACCGATCGACGTCACTCCGGTCGCACGCGCGGCATCGTCCGCCCGGCATCTATCTGACCGATCGACGTCACTCCGGTCGCACGCGCGGCATCGTCCGCCCGGCATCTATCTGACCGATCGACGTCACTCCGGTCGCACGCGCGGCATCGTCCGCCCGGCATCTATCTGACCGATCGACGTCACTCCGGTCGCACGCGCGGCATCGTCCGCCCGGCATCTATCTGACCGATCGACGTCACTCCGGTCGCACGCGCGGCATCGTCCGCCCGGCATCTATCTGACCGATCGACGTCACTCCGGTCGCACGCGCGGCATCGTCCGCCCGGTATCTATCTGACCGATCGACGTCACCGCAGTCGCACGCGTGGCATCGTCCGTCCGGCATCTATACATCCGATCGGCAGCATTACGATTGTTCGCACGACAGCATTCGTCCGGCATCTATGCATCCGATCGGCATCATTCTGATCGCTCGTTCAGCATTGCCAACTCCTCACTACTCGACTGGCGGACCAGCATTTTATGTTCGCTCGTTGACCATTCTCGATGCTGCTCATTCAGCACGTCAGGCCAGCATTTCATGATTGACTGATCGTCATTTTCTCTGTCGCTCGTTCGGCGTTGTTCGCTCGCCGTCTACTCACTCGATCGACATCTTTCCGATCATCCGTTCGGCCACACCGCTTGATCTAGGTCGCACGCCCGGCCTCGCGCCGGTCTACTCAGCGTCCCACGTGCCGCTCGGTCGGCTGTCAGTTTACATGTCGATCACTCAGCGTGTTGTCGTTCGCTCAGTATCTTCTGCTCAGCGTCTATCCACCCGATCGGCATCACTTAGATCGTCCGGTCGGTATCTTCGTGGCTGCATACTAGGCATTGGTCCGGTTACAGATTTGATCCGCTCGGCACGAGTACTATCTCATGCGACATCATTATTATAGCGACCGGTCGCGGGAGACAGTATACTTTGGGTTCAGCGATTTGATTTTGATATCGTGAGCGGTTCCGCCCTTTGCGATAGACTTGTCCAGTCAGTCGGACTCACGCCTCCTTCGACTAGACTTGAAGGGGAGGCTTGTGTTCCGGATATGAGAATGGCATGGGAGGAATTAATGGGAGGTCAAAGGGCGTTTTGGTCTTTTGGGCTCATTAAGGGTTTGGAGTGCTTTTAAGCACTGTTCACAGAGAGAGAAGGGGGGGAGGGGTTCGTGATTTTGGGCCGCCGCCAACCATCAAGGAGATTTTTTCTCCTTCTCCAGCTCTCCGCCGGCGCTCCCTTCTTCTCCTCCTCTCCTCCTTCGCCGGCAGCCTCAGCGCGCACAGCAGCTCCCTCGTAGGCAGCCTCTACACGCAGAGCAGCCCTCCTCCGGCACTTACCGGCAGTCCTGGTGCCGACTTTGCCTAGTGTTCCGGCTTACGCCTACGAGCCGATGTCGTACGCCGGTCTTGTCGCCGTTGTATTCCGATTGTGTGTCACCTTTCAGACCCATGCCACATTCGGCTCCGCGTTGTCACCTCCGGACCCAGCTTCTCTTCGGTCGGTTCAGAGGCATCCACCCTTCCGGGTCACGACGACTCGGTCAGTTTCACGACCAGCTCACTCACCCATCCGAGGGCGCCCCCCTGGGCCAGGGTACGTTCTCGTACCTTCTTTGCATTTATTTCAATATTCTATTATTATCCGGATATTTATGCATTTGTGGAATTCGCCTCGAGCACCGAGGCACCAGAGACCGGGGGGACCCGGTCGCTGGATACAGGTACAGTTGACCGGAGGAGGACTTCTGACGATCTGGTCAACGTAGCGGACAGCTCATCGACCGGGTCATGAGGATGCGGTCAACCTTCCAGACACGTCATACCGGCAGGTTCGTTTTCTCAGCTTCTAGACAGGATCAAAAGCTTTATATGGATTAGAATAACCACCTAAGGCCTAGTATGAACGATTATCAATATACCTAGTATCTAAGAGATTTAACAAGGTCAAATAGATTAAACTTTATTTATTAAAATCTTAGAAAAAGATATTTTTATAGCTCAAATTTATGTAGGTGACATAATTTTTGGCTCAACCAACACTAAATTTTTAAAAGAAAGCACTAAATTAATCAAAAATAAATTTAAAATGAGCCTAGTATGAGAACTTAATTTTTTTCTTAGATTTACAAATAAAACAAACAAAAGAAGGAATTTATGTTTTTCAAACAAAATAATTCTAAAGAATTAATTAAAAAGCTTGAAATGAAAATTTCCAAAAACATAAATACTCTTATAGTAACCAATGTTAAAATTGACTCTGATTTAGAAGAAAAATCAGTAGACTTAAAATATTATAGAAGTGCAATAGGAAGTCTACTGTATCTAACTGTAAGTCAACTTGATATTTTATTTGTAGTAGGAATGGTACCAATCGTGTGCAAAAGAATCACACTTAACTAATGCAAAAAAGAATACTTAGATATATTAAAGTAACCCTAAGTGTAAGCATTTGGTACCCTAGAACTAACACATTTAACTTAGTTGGGCACTCTAACTCAAACTATGCTGGGTGCAAACTAGATAGAAAGAGTACAAGTGAAAGCTACCAATTTCTAGGTCAGTGCCTAATAAGCTGGTCTAGTAGAAAGCAACATTATGTTGCTTTATCTACTACTGAAGTAGAGTACATAGCTTGTGAGAATGTGTATCTCGACTATTATGGATGATACACACTTTAAAAGATTATCAATTAGAATATAAAAATATAAAAATATAAAAATATCAATTGATAACATAAGTTCCATCAATTTAACTAAAAATTCAATCCATCACTCAAGGACTAAACACATAGAGGTTAAGCATCACTTTGTAAGAGATCATGTTGCTAGGAGTAGTATTGTACTTGACTATGTTGAGTCCAAATCAAATCTAGCTGACATCTTCACAAAATTCTTATCTGAACTCAAGTTCAGTACACTTAGAAGACAATTAAGCATGTGCTTAATAGAATAGATTCAAAATATTTTTCAAATTCTATTTTTTTTCAAAAAGTTATGGTTTTTAAAAAATACTTTTCAAAATCGGTTTGATTTTAAAATTTTAGGATAAAATCTTTTTGTTTTCTTCAAAACTCTCAATTTTACTAGTCCTTTTAAAGATTGAACTTAACCTAGGTCTTTCCCCCTATAAAGCATATACCCATAGGTTTCAGCCAGAGCATCTTACAAGCACACTAGGAATACTTGCTTGTGTATAAAAAATACTTAGAATGGTGTGAGATGCATAGGGTATTGCCTGGACTTCAGAATGTTTATGTTTGTGCATCAACATAAGTCTGGGCAATAAATATCAATTCAAATTGATCAAGTTGAGTAATCCTTTTTAATCAAAACTAATTGGATCAAAAACTTAACTTGACTAACCAAGTGAACGCTACTACCTTATGGTAAACAACTAGTAAATAAATGTTAGACATTTATTCTAAGGAAAGTATATGAGTGTTTTAAAGTTTTCTTTTAAAAATTTCTTTTACTTTACATGCTTGGACTCTAGGATAAGAGACAAGAACTTCCCCCTCAAACTTAAAAGTATTCACTTAAAATTTTGGCATTAAGGGGGAGATAAAAAAAATTATCTAACTCTAAGATTATTTTTGATATATGTCAAAGGGGAAGGAATAATAGAAGTTAAGTTAAATAATAGAAAAAACTAAACTAAGTTTTAAAAACAAAATCTAAGTACTTAAGATAAAAAGTTTTTATCTTTTTAACTAAGCTTCTTTTAAATCTAAGTACTTAACTAAGTTTTTATCAAACTCTTTTCAAAGCTAAGTACTTAACTAAAGATTTCTTAAGCAAAGTACTTAACTAAGTTTTTTTATAAATCTTTTTAAAAGTTTAAAGTATTTATAAAAATATTTTTAAAGCTAATTAAGTACTTAAAGTTTTTATCTTTTTAACTAAATTTCTTTTAGATCTAAGTACTTAACTAAAATTTTTATCAAACTCTTTTCAAACTAAAGATTTTTTAAGCAAAGTACTTAACTAAGTTTTTGATAATTCTTTTTAAAATCTAATTAAATACTTAAGGTATTTTTAAAGCTAATTAAGTACTTAACTAAAGTTTTTATCAAAATATTTCGAAAGTTAAGTACTTAACTAAGTTTATATAAGAAATCTTTTTCAAAAGCTTAGTACTTAAAAAAGGTTCTTAAAATCTAAGAATGGAGTTAAGGTTTTCTATTAAAGAAAAAGTTAAGAAAATGCTATGTTTCAAGAGGAGTTTTAGAACTCTTTAAAAATTCTTAATTCTATTTCAAAAACTTAGAAATTTTTAAAAAGTTTCTATCTACTTTGAAGAATACTTAGTTTAACTTGTCATCTATCTGGTTTTACTTATTTTAACTTAACTTTGAATCGTATTGTCATAATCAAAAAGGGGAAAATTGTTAGTGCAGAAAGCACCAGACGATCGAACCTAAATTTTGATTATAACAAAGAATTCAAAGTTAAGTTGTCTTATTATCTAACGAGTTGAACTAAGTGTGTAGGAAAGTCTTAAGTGATCTTAGGCAAAGGAAATTCCTAGCTATGGTTAGACAATAAAGTCCTAGTCCGAGGGACTAGGCAAAGTCTTAGCAAGTCGAGGGCGTCAGGCGAAATCCTAAGGTCACAGATTATAGGTGAAAATCCCGAGGTTGCGGACACCATGTGGAAGACTGGATGAGTCAAGATCAGACGTTTAGCATGAAGTCCTGACGTCTCGAACATTGAGCAACAGTCTATTCGGTCTAGAGGGTTGATCTGGCAAAAGGTAATTTCTCCTGAGAGAAGTAGGTGAGGACGCTTTCCCCGTTGAGAGAATAGTAGGCATCGGTTCGACTTAGGGTTTTCGGGAAATCTAAAAGTCAAAACCGGGCAGTCCGAATATTGTCAAATAGTTCTATTAATCATTATGTATTGTCCTAACTTTATTTTACAGAGCATGTTTGGTATTTTAGACTAACATATCTTACAGGAAGAGAAAAGAACATAAAAGGCTCGGATAAACAATGTTCAGGCGCCTCCGGGAGTGCTGGAGGTGCCTCGGAAGGCTTGGCTGAAAGCCTACGCGGAGAGGCGCGAAGGTGCCCAAAGGCGCTTTGGAGTTGAGATGGAAGACGCCTTCCATGTGCTTGAAGGCGCCTTCGAAGATAAAATTCATGGAAAGTAGATGTTATCGACGACCGAAACTATGGGGATAAGATCTGAGCTGGAGGCGCCTTTAAGGAGGTTGAAGGCGCCTTCAACAACTTATAAATGTCTTCTTCGAGCAGTGCATCAACAATAACTCATTCTTACAATTATTCTCTTGTGCGCTGCTTCAAGGACGATCCTACGACTCCGCGACGTGACTCTGATGACCAAAATCAAGACTCTCCGAATTCCAAAAATAGTCGGTATAATTATTGTAAAGCATTCAAATTATACTTTTTGTACTCATCCTTATAATTAGAATTTCTGAATTGATAGTGAATTGCCCAACGAAAGCGATCAACGATTGCGGGCCTTAGAGTAAGAGTCGTCACAAGCTCCAAACTAAGTAAAACCAATACTTATTAGCATTTGTTTTATTTTACTTTCTATTTCCGCTGTGTTATTCTCTATTTTCCGAAAAGTGTGAAAAAATACGAGCGTTATTCATCCCCCCCCCCCTCCTCTAGCGCATCTCGATCCTACAATTCCTTGACTTTTTATCAATTTCATCCCACTAGCCCTTTTATACTATGACATAGTTATATGTAGGACCATAAATACGATAGATGGGGGTGAAAAGCGTTAATACAAAATTACGATTTAAAACAAATCACGCAGTGAAAAAGAGAGAGAACAAAAATACACGCTAACACAAGTAGTTTTACTTTGTTCGGAGTCTTTGTCGACTCCTACTCCAAGGCTCACATGTGAGAGTGCTTTCAATGGGCAATCACTATCAATTCGAAATGGATTTATAAAGTTAAGTACAATAGCTAAAACGTAAATGTTACCAACAAATAGAAAGGAGATATGAAGAAGTCTTCATTCTTCGAACTTCAAAGCAGTCTTTCAGTGTCGTCGGAGTCATTTCGGAGCAGCGCGAATATGAAAGTCGTACCAAATATTGTTTTGAAGCTGCTGGTCAAAAGATGCTTTTATAGGCCCGTCTGAGCGCCTGGATCCCTCCTGGATGCCTGGACTATGTTGATGTGGTGAGCTCTCATCAAAACTTCATCCACGAAGTTTGTCTACCTCCGAGCACCCAGACCGTTGCCGCAGGCTTAACCAGTCGACGTGCTCCAACTCAATTTCTAGATAAATTTTCTAGTTCGGACACCTAGACCAGCTCCGAGAGCTCGGACCGCCTGGATGCCTAGCCAGGCACCCCGCCCAGCGAAGCTGGTCCGGGCGGTCGAAGTCCGGGCGCTCGGATCCCTTCCGAGCACCCGAAAAATCCTTTTTCAGCCTTCTCTTTTCTAAGAAAGAGTTAATCTAGACATAAAAATTATTCTGCAAAACAAAGTTAGCACAATAAGGTAGTAACATTAATTAGATCTTGTCTCCCCGAGACCAGGATATAGTCAAGGTCTCATCTTATGTTTTCCAAGTGGGCCTAAGCCAACGCTTATTGTTCCCTCTACCGGGAATGCATCCTCACTGGATTTCTCCTTTAGTTGCTTACCTTTTACTTACCAACTGCAGTTGCTCAACTTGCCTTTGACCCGCTAGGTCTTCCCGCCAGTTGTCAGGTCCCACAGACCAAACCGGACTTCTCGCCAGATATCAAGTCCCATGGACTTATCTGGACTTTACACCAGCTATCGAATCCTGCAGATCTAGCTAGATTACAGCCTGGTGTCAGGTCCATACCCGTCAACTCTTGCACACTTGGTAAAGTAATTAGATCACAAACACACTAACTTTAATCTACTTGTCATTTATCAAAATCTGAGTTAGATCATTAATGCAAATTGCACCAATATTATCCTCAAGTATACTGTTTAATATTATTATCTCTTATCATACGTATTAAACCTTAAATCAGTCGATCAGTTGTATTGATAAGATCAGTTTACATCAACTCTATCATTTTATATTAGAGTTGGGTCGGAAAGAACTATTCAATTAATTTGGGATCAGTGAAAAGCAATAGATTTATTTTTTTAATTAGCACTAGGTATTTAGTTGGTATCAAAAACTCAACGGCCTGATCATACAAAAGGTTCCCACTAACCACCAGGGTAAATTAGGAAGTGCTTGCAACGAGCGACCTATTAACCCAGTATTTTTAGGTTAACCGTTCATTAAAGAAAATTCATCTGTTAACTCACCAAAACTAAAACTCGATCCTTAAATGTCTGAAAAATCAAGAAAATATTATGTCGTTGTACCATTGCCATAGGGCGAGAAGTGATAGATTCTTAAATTTTGAACTTTTAATAATTAAATCTTTAATAAGAACCAGTATGTTTATTAATGATGGTAGAATCATACATGTAATTATTTCTTTTTAATCTAATCAGGAAATGCTAATGGAGGTTCATCCAAATGGTCAGCATTCTTAGGCTCACATCTCTCCTATAGTACGTCGTAGCTGAGACTCGAATCTTAATTCCCTTAATTATCCATTAGAGACCTAACCATTATACCATTATCCCAAATTTAGGTAATCACTATCAATTCGAAATGGATTTACAAAGTTAAGTACAATAGCTAAAATGTAAACGTTACCGAAAAATAGAAAGAAAATATGAAGAAGTCTTCATTTTTCGAACTTCGGAGCAACCTTTCGGTGTCGTCAGAACCTTTTCGGAGCAGCGTGAATATGAAAGTCGTAGCAAATGTTATTCTGAAGCTGCTGATCAAAAACTTCTTTCATAGGTCCGTCTGAGGCCCGAATCCCTCTCGACTGTGCTAACCTAGACTGTGCTAACGTGATAAGCTCTCATCAAAACTTCATCCACAAAGTTTATCCACCTCCGGGCGCCCAGACCCCTCCAGGCGTTGGACCGTTGACGTGGGCTAAGCCAGTTGACGCGCTCCAACTCAACTTCTGGATAAATTTTCTGGTCTGGGCACCTAGACCAGCTCCGGACACCCATACCGCCCGGATGCCTAGCCAAGCACCCTGCCTAGCGAAGCTGGTCCAAGCACCCGAAGTCCGAGCACACAGATCCCTTCGGGCGCTCAGAAAACCCTTTTTCAACCTTCTCTTTCCTGAAAAAGAGTTAGTCTAGACATAAAAATTATCCTGCAAAACAGAGTTAGCACAATAAGGTAGTAACATTAATTAGATTCTATCTCGGGTAGATTTTGTCTCCCCGAGACCAGGATATAGTCAAGGTCTCAGCTTAGGTTTTCCAAATGGACCTAAGTTGAACCGATGTCTACTGTTCCCTCTACTGGGAACGCATCCTCACTAAATCTCTCCTTTAGTTGTTTACCTTTTACTTACCAAATGCAGTCGCTTGACTTGCCTTTGACCTACCAGGTCTTCTCGCCAGTTGTCAGGTCTACAGATCCAACTGGACTTCTACTGGTTGTCATTTCCCGCGAACCAAACCGGACTTCCTACCAGATATTGAGTTCCACAGACCAATCTGGACTTCACACCAGCTATCGGATCTCGCGGATCTAGCTGAATTTCAGCGTGGTGTCAGGTCCATATCCGTTAACTCCTGCACACTTGGTAAAGCAATTAGATCACAAACACACTAACTTTAATCCACTTATAATTTATCAAAATCTGAGTTAAATCATTAATGCAAATTGCACCAACATTATCCTCAAGTATACTGTTTAATATTATTATCTCTTGTCATACATATTAAACCTTAAATCAGTTGATCAGTTGTATCGATAAGATAAGTTTGCATCAACTCTATCATTTTATATTAGAGTTGAAGTCGGAAAGAACTATTCGATTAATTTGGGATCAATGAAAAGCAATGGATTTTTTTTAATTAGCACTAGGTATTTAGTTGGCATCAAATACTCAGCCTTCTGGGATGACTGGCCTGATCATACAAAAGTTTCCTATTGACCACCAGGATAAATCGAGAAGTACTCGCAATGAATGACTTATTGATCCAATATTCTTAGGTCAACCGTCCATTGCCATAGGAAAATTTATCCGTTAATTCACCAAAACTAAAACTCGATCCTTAAATGTATGAAAAATTAAGAAAATATTATATCGTTGTACCAATGCCATAGGACGAGAAGTGATGGATTCTTAAACTTTGAACTTTTAATAATTAAATTTTTAATAAGAACCGGTATGTTTATTAATGATGGTAGAATCATGTATATAATTATTTTTTTTAAATTTAATCAGGAAATATTAATGGAGATTCATCCAAATGGTCAGTATTCTTAGACTCGCATTTCACCTACAGTACGCCGTAACTATAACTGAAACTCGAATTTTAATTCCCTTAATTATCCATTGAAGACCTAACCATTATTATCATTACACTAGATTTAGGGCCCACTTAGCATTATTCACTAAATGCAAGAACAAAAGTATGAAAAAAAACAGAAAAACATATTGCTTACCAAATTTTTAAAACTATCTAAACTTCTCTCTCAATCATGATCGAGAAAAATGAAAACTCTTAACTAGAGCTCCTTAAGCGTGAGCAGTACTTTTATAAGCAAAAAATTTTCTTCTCAGCAAATTTTGTAGTCATCCTGAATCTGACATAGTACTGATCAGTTACAAAATGAATGCAAAAAATATTTAAATATTGTCGAGGTGGTTTTCCTACACTGAACTAGTCAGTCATCCAACCTCCATCGTTAGCAGACCATTTCCTAGAGTATTTTTTTTTTTTCTGCAGTAATTTATTAGAGCAAGTCAACATGTACAGATGAATATGAGCGAAACCAGTAGATGTTCCCTTAAATAATGTAACTGTCCGTAAGCCTTCTTTCAATGCACAGCGTCATCACATGACATATATCACAATGGAATGATCCATTGTAAATGGAATTGCAAAGTGAAAGTTCTAATGGTCACACTGGAGACGTGAAAAAGACAAGTTGACACTCTAACTCTCTTATTGGTCGTGTAAAAGATTCTAAAAGTGATCAAACAGATACTAAGGGAATCAGAGTAACAGTGTAGAAAAGCACGATTGATTGAAGCATAGCTCTGTCCGATGCACAACGGATGAGAAGTGGATATTATTTATAGGTAACCAGGTACATATTACATTGGGAGCACAGACTGTAAACACCATCTTGCAGGTAAAAGAAGTTACAGTTATTATTTAGATTTTCTGTCAGATAAAACACAATGAATTGAATGAGTATCTAGAGATCGGCCAAAGACACCACTTATTTTAAGAAGAATAGTTAAGGTGCTCACCAGCATTTCCGTTGCTCCAACAATGTCATCAACACCACCCAGCTGTCAGCATAAAGCCATTTAAGTTAGGATTATGAAGCCATAATCCAGCATATTGTTCTTCAATTGAAGTCTGATATTGAAGAATAAAACCATTTAAGTTAGGATTATGAAGCCATAATTCAGCATATTGCTCTCCAGTGGAAGTCTGATATTGAAGAAGTGGTGTGATGGCCAAGGCAATTCAAGTAAAACTGAAGAATTATCTATTTTACACCTTTCACAATGAAATTCCATTTGTGAATCTCTATATTCTTCCAAGAGGTGAGATTAGAGAAATAGCAGCAGAACAATTAGGTATTGTTATGCCATGGTCGCAGCACCATGCAAAAATTTACAACCTTTTAGGAAGGTTGTAAGTCTTCTTGAGAAACTTCGACGCAGCCTCATCATTCCTATGGCATAGCACGTGTAGAACCGTGCTGGGTTCTGTTGGGCTCCAATGACCTGGATTTTGAGGAAAGGGATACTTAGAATTGGCTGCAGAACCATATTTCTCTAGGATCATCTGCTTGAATTGCTCAATGAGGCTCTCAGTATCTGTGTGGAATAGGGGAAGTACATTGGTCACTTCAACTGCAACCTTCTGAACTGACTCTTCAGGCAAACCATCTCCATCAGCCAAGAATAGATCTCTAAGCGCTTTGAAATCATCCTCTATTATCTGACACTCTTGAAGAGTGAAGGAACGTGATGGGCCACCTGCAAGAAGAACTAGCAGAAACCCATCAAAACAGGCTTTCATCAGTGCAGTTATCACACGACATCTTAATCTGGAATGCACTGTGCTTGATACCGTCACTAGAACAGGATCAAGTTCTTTTAGTAAACAATCTATTTTTGACGATGAAGTCTCACCAACATATAAAGTATCCCAAAAAGCATGACTCAGATCATCAAACATCACCTTGTAGGCTATCGTCTCATAAAGTTGCTGCAATCCTTCTTGACAAGTTGCTAGAGAGAGCTCAAAGTTGGTCTGCAATCCATCACATGAATCTACTTGAGTTAATTCAGCATTCCTTAAAGAGGTTATTTTCCTCTTCAGTTTCTCCAACTGTTTGCAGATATAATATAGTGAATTAATGAGTACGCATAGCTGTGGTAGACCTAAAGTTGACCCAATTTGCAATCCCTTTTTCCCCGAGATATGTGTCTTCTCCTTTTTCTTCCATAACTTGGAACCAACTTCACATCTGGTTAAAGGAGGCCATTCAGGCAAAAAATTGTTCCGAGAACCTGAAAACAAAGATTATTGATCAAAGAGATATAGAAACAAATACAGATACGAGGAAACTTACCACATCTAGATTTTGCCTTTGTTGCGTAATGTTGTAGATTCCTATCAAGTCCCTCCAGCAACACAGGGAGCAGGGCAGAGTGTACAGGTATCGGCAGTTGAAAGTATGCTTCTAATGTCTCATCAACTGTCCTGAGTACCTCAACTGAAGAAGCAGCAAATTTTTCTTTGTTTGTTCTGGGGTTCCAATCCTAATCAGATGATAAATATAGCATCACTGAAATTTTGTGTTCGAATATTATCTAACAGAATTTTTGTGCATTTAAAGGAATGGAAAAAGCAGAAAACATTTACCAAAATAGGCCAGCATAGAAATATAGATTCCTCAATAGTTTGTAGGTAATGTCAATCCAACTATAACCAGATTAAATAGCAAAATAGTGTACAAGGATCCATAACCTAGTGGGATAAGGCTTGGTTGATATTGTTGTATTGAACAGATCTCCCATTATACAAAACAGGGGGACCAACACATTAGTAGGTTGAATATTCTCCCCTCAAAATAAATGGGAGGTATTGGTCATCCCTCTAATTTCCTTCATTAGTAGACCCCTCAAATAAAGATATCATGAAAGTATGACTACTGTAGACAAAGAGGAAAATGTAATAGATCTTGCAACTACTATAGTAAAAAGAAGGAAGAGAATAAAGTAAATTCTTCCATCTTAAAGAGAAGATACAAGTAATTAATCTCCTTAAGACTTGATGAGAGTAACTAATCTCCTTTTTCAATCCTCTGGAAACCAAGCAAAGAGCACACTACTCTGGCACACTACTAATCTGACTCAGGCGCACTACTTCAAAGAAGCGCACTTAAGTACATGCCTTTGAGAGGCAACAATCACACGTAAGGCGCAATTTTGCTCGCCCGATTGAAGCCCATCCCTCGTTGCAGCCGCAGAGTCGTCTAGCGAGCCCTGCAGTCGAGGCGAAAGCATTGCGCAAGCCTCGCAGCCATAGTGAACGTGTTGCGCGAATCGCAGTGGAGTCTTCACGAGAGCCTCGTGATCGCAGAGGACTCGTCGTGCAAACCCAACTGACGCAGCGGAGGCTTTATGAGAGCATTGCAACCGCAGTAGAGTCATTGCGCAAGCCTTGCGGCCGTGGAGTAAGCATCGCGCGAGCCCAGCCACTGTGGAGGCTTCGTGCGAGCACTGCGATCGGAGACGTTAAGTAATAGGCTTTTAATTAAATAAAACATAAGTAAATAATTTCAATCAACTCCTAACTATAGTAGAGATAATTAAAATAGACTTAATTAAACTCTAATAAAATTATCTCATTATATATATATATATATATGTATAAATTAATTTAAAATTATTCCATGCTTTTAATCAACATATTTCTATGCATGATTTTATTAGTAAAATATTTTGATGAAAATTTCCTATATATATATATATTTGAATTGTAAAAATTTATACCAAAAACGTTGTACTTCGATAAGGTATATGTCTCACTTTGCGACCTAGAGCCTCAGACCCCACAACACTTATGGGCTTTTGGGTACCTCATGGGTTGATGTTGAATCGCTGGTGTATATTGTGTCAAAGGAATGTTTTATCAGTTATGTCCTTTCACTAGATTGGCCTCGTGAATCTTCTGTGGTAGGTAAGTCTTGAGACATTAAACACTAGATAAAGTGGACAACAAGCAAAGTACAAAAAAGAAGCCACAATAGTGGATACAGTATAATGGATTGATTTGATTAGGGTGTGGTGTTAGTCAATGTTGTTGAAAAAGAAAGTACCCAACATAGGTACAAATGTATATCTATGAACAATTTTAAAAATATTTCATGTGGTGAATGGGAGTCCTGAAAATATTCCAAAACTATCCAAGTAGTTGCATAAGTGGATCGCCTAGGCACTTTAGACAAGGTATAGCATTGCATACACGTGATATGCAATCCCTTTATGTAGTTTGGTCTCTAAGCGAGCTAGGCAAGCACCTATGTGAGCTAGCTGGATGCATATGTGGGATAGCGGGCCATACAAGAAAAATGAAAAAAATTGGGTGAGTTCATTTCATGATCTAAGAACATAACATAGGGTTTTGTGATGATTTTCCTCCACTAAAGAAGAGCAATTCTTGTGACTGAAACAGTAGACCAGATATAGCAGCGTAACTTGTATGTGATAAACATAGTAACTATCAATTATATGATATTACTTATAAATGCAACATGTTCAACAATGTTATCTTATTTGTTTGTATTGATATTTGACAGTTTATATCAGTATAAATATTTGGCATGGTACTAAAGGGACAGAGGGGCAGATGAAGAGTCAACATATATGTCTAGCGTCCTATCATCTCTAAGCCTTTGTCAAATGAAGAGGACAAGAGCATCATAACAATCAGACAGATATGATGTACAACTCGAGAACCACAAGTGTGTCAATGCATGGAGTGATTGCATCCTTGACATCAATACCACATCCCTTCTAACCAAGACCAAAAAAGGCCAAAACAAAAACAAAATAGAGCTCATATACAAAGCCAAAAAGGAATTACTTGGATTCTATAACTTCTATAATGAAAGATCCCATCAATAAAATATAGAGGATATAGTTAATACTAGTCCACCATGTAAATGCTAAAGAAATGATGCTCCCAATTGCTCAACTTCAAAGGGTTTTAAGTTAGATTTGATATGTGTTACTTATATATGCATCAAGCATGCTGGGACTCAAAATAGTGCAAATGAAGCTAGCAGAGCTCGTTAACTCAACAGATTCGATGAGTTGGTTTGTGCTAAATGGGTCGGAGTCCATCTAAAGCAAGGAGCATTGAGCAGTTGCAAATGTGATTGCGAAGATTGTGTGCACAAACCGAAAGAAATAAGGTGGTGTTTGGGTAGTCTAGAAAGAGATAGTCTCAAATTACACAATTCATCAAAAATGCATCCCTTTTTGAAAAAAAACAAGTCAAAAAGACACCACACTATATATTTTATATCAAAAATACCCCTTATTCCAATATTATTGTAGCAACTACGAAGTAGCTACTACAACGTGTAGTAGCTACTGTCAATGCTACAATATAAAAAATCAACTATTCACTTTAATTAAAATTATTATACATAGAGCACTATTATATCAAAATACTCTTTACAAGAACTTGTGTCTTTAAGCAAGTAAGAAAATGAGTTTGGTTAGGTAAGAGTAGACTAGCTCCTACCTAACTAAGGGAAATCCTGACACTTCACGAAAGCTTATGAGGGTGTAAGCCAAGTGAAGGAGGGAATATGGATTAGATTTAATCGATTGGAGCACGTCAGTCGACAAAAGAGACAACTAAGTGCAAGGGTTCAATGGAGAGGACAATTTTTGTTTTTGTTTAACAATTGACTAAATATAACTTCCTATTGACTACTAAAGTGGAATTCTAATCATCTAGTGATATAATTGTGGGCTTTCTCAATCATCTGGAGGGCATTCTAATCTATTGTAGGTGGACAAAATATGTCCATGGAGAGCTTATTATATAAGCACTAGAGGGTATTAAGCTAAAAACTTCACACAAAATTTTTTTTTTCTCCAATGAAGAAGTGCTCGAAGCTTTCCAAGGACTTACCTAGGGCTGAGGAACAAAAATCCTTCTTAATCGCTTTTCATCTAAATTACACTTCATCATTTTTTTTAGAGAGGAAAGCATATTATGTTGGTGCAATCAGCTTCTAGGATTTTGATGTTTGACAATGTACCTAAGTCTGGTTTATTTGGCCAAGGGTTGATCCAAACAAGATTTGATGTTTAGAAGAGATAAGTCTAGTCGAGACTGGATGACTAGCAAGAAAAAATCCTAACTAGAAGTTAGGCAAAGGGAAGTCTTAATGAGTGAAGTCAGGCAATGGAAGCCCTAGTAAGTGAAACTAGGTAGTGGAAGTCCTAGTAAGTGAAATCAGGTCCTAGTGAGTGAAGCTAGGTAGTGAAAGTCCCGATAAGTGAATCCAAACCCTAGTGAGTGAAACTAGGTGGTGAAAGTCTCAATAAGTGAATCCAAACCCTAGTGAGTGAAGTTAGGTGGTGAAAGTTCTGGTAAGTAAAGTCAGACCCCAATGAGTGAAGCTAGGTAGTGAAAGTCCAAGTGAGTGAAGCTAGGTGGTGAAAATCCTAGTGAGTAAAGCTAGGCAATGGAAAATCCTAGTGGAAGGTAATCCTAGGTAATGGGAAGTCTTGAAGGAGTAAACTCCAAGGATGAAGCCTAATAGGTCGAGTAGACTTACAGAGTACGGCTTGATCCTAAGGGATTGACCCTTAAGTGGTAGACTGAGGAGGGACCTCCAAGTAAAAGGTAAGCCTAGTAGGTTAAGTAGACTTACAGGATTAAGGCTTAAGTTGCTTGTTTGTTGTTGTATGCTTGTCTTGCATGAATCTGGAGCGAGAAGCAAGATTGGAGGAGCAAACAGAAGCAAACGAAAAGCAATCAGCACTATAGCCTGGACTAGGCAAATCCAGACACCTAGAATGTTTCCAGGCGCTTAGGACTTGTCCAGGCGCCCGGGACTGATCCAAGCGCCGATCCAAGCGCCCGAGATGGTCCAGGCGCCCGAGACTAAAATCTCATCAACATGATAACGTGCGATGAATTTGGATGGGATGAGGCTGAGATCAGGTGCCCAGGGCTGATCCAGGTGCCTGGAATCACTTGATCAATGGGACTTCGATTAGAGCTTCAAAACATCGATTCTTCATACTATTACCGTCTCTGCGCTTAAAAAGCTACACCGTGAAGTTCTACGATCGGGGAAGCTCCAGGAGTGCACTGCGCTTAGGACTTCCGGACCGACCATCATCCTTTTTGTTTGGTTTGTTTTATATATATGCTAAGTCTTCATATTATTTGTGACTATAAAACAAACTATAAGCAGTTTCTCCACCTCCGGAAGACTTTCGGAAAGGAGAAAAACTAGTGGACGGGCACCCCCATGATTAGGCCTTGGACATACTAACTCGGGGGGTTGAGAACCAAGTAAACTGCCGGTGTTCTTTTTTGCGTCTTTATTGTTATATTTCCGCTGCTACTAACTAACTCTGATAGAACAAATGAAAGAACAAACACGAAAAGACAGATCGATATTCACACCCCCCCCCCCCTCTATCGATGCCACCAATCCTACAATTGGTATCAAAGCAGAAGGCTCTGATCGGACTAATCGCCAAAGGAGCAAGCAGGCCAAGGATTGAGGGGGAGCAAGGTATAAATTTTAATTATGGTCTGTAAATTTCACATAATTTGTTTCAAGTACAGGGAGAGAGAACACTATAAAAATAAGTGTCCTACTCATAAGAATCGAACGACACCATCGACGACAAAGGAGAAATCGATGTCCGGAGTTCGAAGGAGCAAAGATCACATTAAATGTTTCAAGTACCAGGAGTTTGAACACTACAAGAACCACTGCCCAATAAGAAAAATTATGAAAAAGGTTAGTAATTTTATATTTCATGTAAATCCAATTTTTTACAATCATAGTTCATTCGAAAATAGGTTTATAAATTTACATGATGATATTATTTCCAAAAATACCCCTATGCATGATAAATTAAAATTTTCCTCCAATAAACTAGATAAAATTAATCATAATCTTAATAAATTATTTAATCAAGATAAATCTAAATTGGATAAAATAAATCTAACTAATTCTGACTCAATAAATTCAAATAAATATTCAAATTTTAAATCTGAAAATAATAATTCTGAAAATTCAAATGAAAACTTAAATACTGCTGAAAATTCAAATAAAAAATTAAATTTTAATAAATATGAAAAAATTAATTATGAAAATTCAAATTCAAAGAAAAACTCAAATTCAACTAATCAAGATAAGATAACATTGAATAATTCAAAATTCAAAATTAAAAATAAAGACAATTTGATAAATTCAAATCAAATGATAAACTTAATTTAAATACTAAAAATTTAAAATTAAATCTTAAAAATTCAGAAATAATTAAAATTATTAAAAACTCAACTAAAGAAAATGACCAAGACAACATGGATGAAATTGATAAAATACTTGATAAAATATTTAATTCGACAAATCTAAAGAAAAATTCAAACTTAAAAAAGATTAATAATCAAGATAAAACTAATCTAACAAATACTAATGATTCAACTAGCCAAGATAAAATTTTAATTAATAATCAAAATAAATCTAATAAGTCAAATTCTAATCTTAGAAATCTTAATAATACAGAATTAAATTAATTAATTAACAATCAAGATAATCTTAAAGATACAAATTCAAAAGATAAGATAAATTCAAATCTTAAAAATTCAAAATTAAATCTTAAAAATCCAAAAATTAAATTTACAAATTTTAAGAATATTAATTCAAATTTTAATACAAAAAAATCAAATTTAGTTAATTATAATAAAGTACCCTTTAATTATGAAATAATAAATAATTCAAAATTAATCAATTATAATAATGTACCATTCAATTATGAAATAACGAATAACAAATTTAAATTAAATACGAAAATTCAAGGAAGAAAATCTACAAATTTTAACAAATTGAATCCACATTTTAAAAATAAATAAATAAATAAAATAACATTAATGCTTTGAAAAATAAAATAAAGAAATTAACAAAAAAAATCAAATTTAGTTAATTATAATAAAGTACCCTTTAATTATGAAATAATAAATAATTCAAAATTAATCAATTATAATAATGTACCATTCAATTATGAAATAACGAATAACAAATTTAAATTAAATACTAAAATTCAAGGAAGAAAATCTACAAATTTTAACAAATTGAATCCACATTTTAAAAATAAATAAATAAATAAAATAACATTAATACTTTGAAAAATAAAATAAAGAAATTAAAAATCATAAAACAAGTTATAATCAAGTACGATAAATTATGAAACTAATTATTAAAATTTTACCAAATAAAACAACTAAATTAATAAAAAATCAAAATGTGTCAAAGTGGATTAACACATTTGCAAGTTCACATGAAATGTATCAAATCGATAATTTGATGCATCATTAGAAATCAACTATAAATTGTTTGACTTGTTTGACACATACATACTTGTCATGTATATGCATTATTCATGTTAATAAATGTCATGTCATTCATACTAATATTTTATTCATACTTATTCTAGAATGGTTAAGGACTTAAACTTGATTGATACTTGCCCAACCTCGTATCAAGGTGGGGCAAGATGATAGTGCATTAAGAAAGCTACCTCGCCACATCCTAGACTAGTTAGACTAGGTTTCTCAACAAGTTGATTAAATGTAAAATTTCATTCAAAGGTTTTGTCTTAGAAAGTGGTCGTTGCTCTGATACCCAAGAAGGTCATGTACCTTACCTCTGCTTGGAAACCAATTTTTGAAATATATATTTAATTGACTAACTGTTAAACTTAAATCTAACACAAGGTCAATTAATCCTTAGATTCAAACTTAATTTTAAATCAGATAAAACTGACAAAATATCTCATAAAACCCATAAGTGTATCGTTATTGATTATGTTGAAACACTTAGAATGGGTGAGATGATAAGGACTATTAAATTGAAAATATTTTGAAAAGTTTTCAAAATCCATAGATAATTTTCTAAAAATTATTTTCAAAATAGTGGTTTAACATAATAATGTTTTAATGAATTTCATGCTTGATTAGGTGTATTTATATATATAAATTTTGAAAAATCTATATAAAAATATTAATTGTTGACTAGTACTTAGACGTTCACATCTCAAGGTCAACACTAGAACCAAGTCATCTAGACACTTAGGTAGATTTCCTTATAGTTAATAAGGTTAACTAAGGTGTGTCAAGTTAAAGAGGTGCTTCAGAAAATTCAGGAAAATACTTTAAAAAAAAATATTTTGGAAATTTTATTTTTTAAAAAAAATAATAATAAAGTTAGAATTCTTTTTAAATCTTTGAAAACTCCTTGAAAAATCTAGAAATATTTTCTTACAAATATTTTTGAAAGATATATGAACAATCTTTAAACAAACTTGAAAATCTTTTGAAAAAATCATTTTAAAAATTTATGTTTAGAAAAATGTATTTTAACTGATCTTTTGATTTGGATAAACCCCTAGACATATAGGTAGTTCTCCTTATAGTTACCAAGGTTTTCTAAGGATATGTCAAGTTGAGAGTGAGTTCTGATTAAAACATGGCATATATACTTTTCAAAATTCTTTGAAAAAGTTTAAAAAATCTTTTTGAAAAAGTTTGAACCCCATGATTCTCAAATATTTTTTGAAAACTTTTGAAAGCACTTTTGAAAACTTTTAAAAATACTTTCCTTAAAAACTTTGTTTAAAAAATATTTTGAAAAATATTTTAGTTGTTCTTTTAATTTGGATCAACCCCTAAGACACATAGGATGTCTCCTTGTAGTTAACAAGGATTCCTAAGAAAGTGTCAAATTGAGAGGGAGTCTTGATTGAAAAATCAAACATAATTTTTGAAATTCTTTCAAAGTTAATTTTCAAAATTCTTTCAAACTGTGCTTGAAAACTTTTTGAAAATTCTTGCATTTTTAACTGCAATTTCATAAGTGATATTTTCAAAAATGCTCCTATTTCAAAAATAATGTTTGAAAACAAATGTTTTAAACAAAGATTCCTTGAGTGTTTTCAAAATTGTTAGTTTAAAACTAAGGGACCTTAGGTAATCTTTTTGATGTGTGTCAAAGGGGGAGAGTAGTCTTAAGTTAAAAATATTTCGACTCCCAACTTTGGTATAAAACCCTAAATACCAAATACCTAACTTAAGAAAATTGTCAAACATCAAAATGGGAGAGATTGTTGGTGCAATCAGCTTTCAGAGTTTTGATGTTTGACAATGTACCTAAGTCTGATTAATTTGACTAAAGGTTGATCCAAATAGGACTTGATATTTACAAGAAAAAGTCTAGTCAAGACTAGATGACTAGCAAGGAAAAGTCCTAACTAGAGGTTAGGCAAGGGGAAGTCCTGGCGAGTGAAGTCAGGCAATGGAAGCCTAATGAGTGAAGCTACGTGGTGGAAGTTTTGGTGAGTGAAATCAGACCCTAGTGAGTGAAGCTAGGTGGTGAAATTCCTGGTGAGTGAATTGAGGCCCTAGTGAGTGAACCTAGGTGGTGAAAGTCCTAGTGAGTGAAGCTAAATCATGAAAGTCCTAGTGAGTGAAGCTAGGCAGTGAAAAACCCTATGGGTAGGTAACCCTAAGTAATGGGAAGTCTGAGACGAATGAACTCTAAGCATGAAGCCTAGTAAGTCGGGTAGATTACAGAGTACGACTTGATCCTAAGGGATTAACCCTTAGGTGGTAGACTTGAAGGAGGGACCTCCAAGCAAAAGGTAAGTCTAGTAGGTCAAGTAGACTTACAGGATTAAGATTTAGGTTGCTTGTTTGTTGTTGTATGCTTGTCTTGTAGGAATCTAGAGCTGGAAGCAAGACTAGGGAGCAAATGGAAGGCAACTAGCATTATAGCCTGGACTGGGCAAATCCAGGCACCTGGATTGTGATAAAGAACCTTGTAAATGGATCGCCTTGAAATTCAGCTTGGAGAAGGGTATTGACGCCACACTCAAGCAAGATGAGAAGGTGAGTGATAAGTCATGGGGTTTGATCGCCACAAGTTACCTTGATAAGATCAGAATTAGTTCTTTACCTAAGAACTAGAAGGAAGCTCTCACGAAAGAGAAACTCAAATTTTCATTCAAAACTTACTTGATTTGCCAAACAAGAGTTCTCCTATTTAACATCCCTTAAGATCTACTATGCACTAATTATGCAATAAATATCATGCTTGCATGCATGGTATCTATTATCCACTAATGCAACCACTAATCCCTAATACTAACTTAATGCAACCATGCATGCATGGTATTTATTATACTAGCTTAGGAACTCTAAAAAATACATTAAAACCCCACAAAGGACATCAAAAGTCACTTT
The DNA here is from genome assembly GCF_018446385.1 of Zingiber officinale. NCBI lineage: Eukaryota > Viridiplantae > Streptophyta > Magnoliopsida > Zingiberales > Zingiberaceae > Zingiber > Zingiber officinale. The sequence goes on along the minus strand of NC_055996.1, from coordinate 46,607,957 downwards.
AGAAAAAAAAACCCCAAAAATGCATACAAAAATGTTCCTTATGTTGGTCCAATTTCACTTTCAAATTGAAGGAATGTTATCCATTTATTTGTTGCCTCCATTATGCATTGATCCTCCTTTTCCTTGAGCCCCATTATTAAGCCTTCCAAAGCTTGATTCATTCTCTTAGTCTTGGACCTTGTCATGGGTCCCCCAATTCCCTTCAACGCCTCTTCTTGGCTCACATCAGATTGTTTCCAGGTGCCTGGAGCCCAAGCACCTGGATTGGTCCATGCGCCTGGACAGTCCAGGCGCCCGGGACTGGTCCAGGTGCTCGGGACTAGTCCATGCGCTCGGGACTGTTCCACTCGCCCGGGACTTTTCCGACTGGACCAAAATCTGATCAACATGATAACGTGCGGCGAATTTGGATCGGATGAGGTCGATATCAGGCACCCGGGACTAGTCCAGGCGCTCAGAATCACTTTATAAAATTCTTCATGCTACTACTGTCTTTGTGCTCAGAAAGCTATGCCGCAAAGCTCTGCGACCGGGGAAACTCCAGGAGGAGTGCGCTACGCTCAGGACTTCCGGATCTACTGTCATCCTTTTTGTTTGGTTTGTTTTATATATGTGCTAACTCTTTATATTATTTGTGACTGTAAAACAAACTGTAAGTGGTTTCTCCACCTCTGAAAGGTTTCCGAAAAGGAAAAAAACTAATGGATAGGTGTCTCCTGTAATTAGGCCTTGGACGTACTAACTCTGAGGGTTAGGAACCAAGTAAACCGCCGATGTTCTTTTTTGTGTCTTTATTGTTATATTTCCGCTACTAGTAACCAACTCTGATAGAAAGAACGAAAGAACAAGAGCGAAAAGACGGATCGATATTCAACCCCTACTAACCAACTCTATCGACGTCACTGATCCTACATATTGTAAATAGGTTACCTCTTGTGAATAGGTGGTTCTCAATGGAATTTTTTAAAGGTGATGCATTAAATGTCTTGTTGGGATCAAATGTCTGAGTTATTTGGGGATGAATAGCGATCATTAATTTACAAATATGATTTATAGTCTGGCTATCGAGCTAGAATGGTCACATATAATTAGCATAGTGGATATGAAATAGGCAATGAAAAACTTACATTCGCAAAGACAATATTTAACATGGTTTGGCAACCCTTAAGCTCTTACTCCACAACCTATGATCTATTAGTTGATCACTCCTAAAAAGTCACTATCTTTCTTCTTTTCAGTCATCTATCGGAGGTGAAGAAATCTCTTACACGATCAAGAGAATCAATGCATTATAAAAAAATTTTAAGAGAAGGGAGAAGCTCTAATAAAACCTAAACAACCTTATTTTCACCAGCCATGAAAACTCCACCGAGCTTTCCTTTTCTAGTCTTCAATTCTCTAATGTCTCTTGTTGTCCACCTGCCAGTAGTTGACTGGCACTAGCACTGGCACTATTAGTTGGTTGGTCCTTCCGATCCAACCATTATCATGCAAATGACTTCTTTCTACTTACCACGTGGGTAACTAGTTGATTAATGTCATACTAATGTCATCAATTGACTGCCTAGTCAATTCAACCACAAACAGAACAATTATGTTTGCTAACTCCTCAGACCCAATTGACTGTCCCAGTCAACTATACTTGTAGTCAACTCGAATCCACATCAATCTACTGCTGAAAACATAAATCCCAATTTACCACAACTTCGTAGTTTTAATTTATCAGACAACCTTTATGCCTCGAAGCCATTTGAGACATTGGGTTGCTAGTTATGAGTTGAATATTGTCCATTAACATTCTATTATTGACTCTGACTATGACCAATTACAAGGTCTTCTGCTTATGATATAGTTCACTTAACACTCAGCTCACCGAAATGTTACCACTACAACTAAACTTTGCCCCTTAGCCATCTACTTTTAGACCATATGTCCCTCGGATGCAACCGAACCTTCAGCTCCGCTTGACATCCTTTACACCTCTTGTATAGATAGTTTGCCTCTCTAATGACTATCACCCGTATTGCCTCAATGCTCCTTGTCCTGCAGTCCTCGATCTAACTCATGCAACCTTCTCTAATCTCTATGTACCTTGAATCATCAAGTTGTCAATCTAATCGCGCCAGGTCATAACTCCATATTTATTCCAACAGCAGCTTAGTGTTCCTTGTCCTATAGTCCCTCGAATGTCATATACCATCCTTCTATGATATCTTCACACCTCCAAGCCAATAAGTGGGTCACCTTGGCCACACCAAGCCAACAACCATCATCACTTGACCACGTCAAAACACTAAGCTCTCTAGCTTTATGTATATTCATGCAAGTCCCTACAGTCAAACACACATCAAATACACACAATACCTACTATAAATCTTTTGCCTAAACATCAAAATTAAGGTCACATTGAACCACTAAAGGCTCAATTGCACCGACATATATCATAAATCGTAAATTAAGAGCAAGGTCTCCAAACTACGTTAAATCATTGTGTTAATGACTGTTTCATGTTTATTACCTATTTTCTGCTATGTATTCATACTCTTAACACAACCAAACACACATAAGCACCCCTAAGTATCTAATCATTTCATTGTTTGTGTTTTGCACAAAATCTATGATTAAGGGGTTTCGTCTCTTCACACCCTCTACCTAGACGTGTGGATCATCACATCGAATATGCAACAAAGGTCATACCAAAAGAGTTAATGTCACTTAATCAACTAAAGCAATAACTATAAAGTCAACCCGGTGCACGAAGCTTCCGCCAATACGGGTTCAGAGAAAAGTCTATTATACGCAGTCTTACCCTATTTTGTAAGAGGTTGTTTCTTTAACTCAACCTCTAGGTCGCACGACAACTACTTTACCATGGCGTCAAGGCTCCCTTCAACCAAAGCAATAACTATATATAAGAAAAATCATCCAGAAAAGGAAAAGACTAGTAATACTTTGAATATCATGTTAGATTGATAATTTTATTAATTTAAAATATCTCCACACAAAAAATAATGTCTTGGTCATGGTTAGCTTATATCTGCTAATCATTACAAGAAAGTAGCTTAAAGAGGCAAACTGTCATACTTGAATCCCACAAAAAGAGAAATAGAAAGAAGACAAGTTCAAAATTTTAATATCCGTGGAATATACCCTAACAGATATATGTGCTTTCGAGTAAAAGGGGAAAAATATCAAACCTCTTGTTGCAAGTTCTCATCAATCCACTCCTTTAATCTGTCTATTCTAGTGTTTATCCATGCTCTTACAAGATCCATAATAGCAGATTCAACCTCATAAGGTGACATCTCTCTAATCAATGACATACCCCCATCATCACTATCGACAGAATCTTCAACAGCAATGTTGACGAGATCTTTCTCCAATTTGTCTGCAGCTTTAAGAACTTGGACTATATCTGGTGTTAACTCCACTAAACCATATATATATTGCTTTAACTCATTCGCGTAACAAAAATGAAGAGTTGCCACGGCAACACCTGCAGCAAGGGGGTGCCATTTCTTTAGTATCGGACTGAACAACTGTTTCTCTTTAATTGCTAAAGCACCAACATCCTTTGCAAGAATGGAAAGAACTGGAGTATTCTGGTCAATTGATGATCGCCAGCTTGTCTCTCTTTGTTTCATTTTCTGTTTCAATTCGATTATCAGCTCAAAATCACAATGAGTAGAAAAATAAAATGAATATTAATATGGACATTAGACATGAGAGGACCATCAAAATATTGAAACATAAAATTGTAATATACAAAAATCTTTATGAAAATCTATTTAATGTAATTGATATACATGTATCAGAGGATACCTAAATTTATTTAGGCAGAAATTATTCCCCATTTCACAATATCAGAACCACCCAACCCCTCCTATCCTTGCACATGCGCACGAACTTTCATGTCCACCACTAGCTTCCTGATGGAAACTTGAAATATAACCACTAGTGAAGCACTAGATGGGAGAAACAACAACTCAACCTCCTAAATCAAGTGGACTTAGAGTAGCTGAGCACATGGAAAAGGCAAGTGTAGTAAGCAATGATTACCTTTGTTTGCACTTTGTAGAAGATGAGTATCTACAAGAACTTGCAACTCCAGCATGCCCATCGCACAAATTCTTTCATCCAGTGCACAGCTATTTTGATCTTCATTAACCTTTCCTTTGTTCAGATTTCAACCATAGAAACATCACAAAAGTGAAGCAGATGCAAGAAACTTCACATATCTATAAAATTCTTCCAGACTACACATTTGATTTCTCAACCACTGCACTCGCAATCCTTGAGCATGCACTCAATGCCAAATTATGCTAAATTGGCTCATATGAGTATAACTTTTAATCCCAAGAAACCAGATTCAAAACCAAATTGATTTCTCCATCATCCAAGGTCTGCAATCAGCTTCTTCTCAGTCTTCAGTGCTAACACATGTAGCCCCTCTAACCCGCTCTAGATGTGAATCAACATCCGCACATCCACTTCCAATCAATTCATATGATTCCTAGTCCACACTCATCTTTTGCTATGATCAGCACCTTCCCACCATAATCGAGAGCAAGCCAAAATACAAGCAAATACAAGCAGCATGTTAGGAGCATCAATTTCTCCGTCATAAAATTTAGCTATAGTTTAATAGTTGCCATAAAACAAAAACTAGCGCCAAAGAACCTAATTCTTACTCTACTTAATAAAATCTACTAAATTCGGCCTCTTAAAAAAGATGCATCTCCTTGCTGACATCTACAGATCAGAATTGTTTCAGAAATAACTCGTGATTTTCATCAAAATTTAATCTTATAGAAAAATGACTCAGTTGAAGCAAATTTTGTTGGTGCTGAAAGCACTAGCTAATCAAACCTATATTTTGATATTAGTAAAAGTTCAAAGTTAAAGGTTGTTGTGATCTAACAAGCTTATGTGAGTGTGCAGACAAGTCCTAGTTGAGGCTAGGCAACGAAATTCTAGTCAACGGATTGGGCACGAGGTCCTAGTCGAGTAGATTAAACAGAAGACTTGGCTGATCAAGGACATCGAGCGAAAGTCCTAGGGTCGCATACACTAGGTGGAAGTCTAGGCGGGTCGAGGATCAAACGTCAAGTGAAAGTCCCGGAGGTCAAAATCGGAGGTTGAGCAAAAGTCCAAATAGACGTTTGGCAAAAGTAAATTTTTCTGAGGGAATAGGTGAGAACGCTTTCCCCATCGAGGGAACTAATGTCCGTTTGACTTAGGGTTTAAGTGAAATCCGAAAGTTAGGATCGAATGAGACTGTCAATTTATGTTATTTCATATTATATATTTATTTATGCTAATTCTATGTTGTAGAATTAACTAAGCCTAGAAGAGCTTATCCAAGCAGTTGGACGAATCTAGGCGCCTAAAGCCTATACAGGCGCTTGAAATGGATTCAAGCGCCTCTATCACCTCGGCACGCGGAGCAAGTTGAGGTGGCGACTTCTAGTTGGTCGGCGCACATCAAATCCAGGCGCCTCAAAGGGATTGAGTCACCTGGGACAGGATAGAAGCGACCAAAGGGAGTAATGCTCAGAGCTCGCAACATCAGCAACCAAGGCGCCTCAAGGGAATTGAAGCACCTGGACATGGATAATGCTTGACGAGTGCAGATCAGATAAGCTTCGATTGAGGAGCCTCTAAAGCATAGAGGCGCCTGGATTCTCCTTTATAAGGAGGGTTCGAACACTGCTGTAAAGACAAGTCTTCATTCAACTCAAAGCTCAAAACACTCGTCACACTGCTTCAAGTTTGACTACGACACTGCTCCAACAAATGCGCTATACACCGGAACTTTCTTTTTGTCGGTACATTTACTTTGAAATCAAAATATGTATCTTTATATTTTGTATATTTTCGAATTGATAGTGAATTGCCCAATAAAAGCGGTCGGTGGACCTTAGAGTAGGAGTCGTCACATGATCCGAACCAAGTAAAACCAATTGTATCTATTTTCTTTCTGTTATTCCACTACACATCTTTTAATCCGAGTTTTAAAAAAAAAAAACGTGAAAAAACCACGGGCACTATCCCCCCTCCCCCCTCTAGCGCATTTCTTCGATCCTGCAAATTTCTCACAATTATTTTCTTAGCAATAGGCTCTCTACTATAGGTGAGCCATTGTTTAGCTTTAGTTGAGTATGGGTGGCCATTGGTCAAGTTGGGTCTTAAGAAAAACTGCGCCAGAACTGATTTTGTTCGAGGTATAAAAGATCCCCAAACTCAGACTTTTGGATTTTCTTGCTTTTCAGGTTTTTATGGACTTTAGGTTTTACTCTTGCAAGATACGTAATGTCTGGCAATATGGCAATAAAATCAAAGCAACATAATTCAAAACTAAATTCCCAATTCAGAGTATTCAAAACTAAATTTCAGAGAATTCAAACATGTTTCAGATTAAATTCTCAGTTCAGATATGATCAAACCTAGTAGATACCAAAATGATTGGTCATGAGACAAGAAACAAGGACTGCCACCTGTTGAACAAGGAGAGTGAGAGTTGGGGCAAGGAATGAACCAACAAGTGGCGAGTAAGAGTCAGGTAAAGCTGGGTAATGATAACCAACCATAGGGTTGGCTATGTTTATTAATAATTATATCATAGTATATGCTATATAATAACAATATAAGTTAATAATTAATAAATGAGCAATTAAGTTTTGTTAACTATATACTCTATGTAATAGTATAAGTTACATATAATATATTAAATATGCAACTAGCTTAGGTCGAATTTTTTCAGGATTTATGTAGAAACCTAAAAACTAAACCCAAACTTGAAATGCAATAGAATATATACATTCAATCTGAACTCCATCCATAACAATTTCAGTCCACGACATACATAGCTCACGAAGATTACTCTGTTGCATGGATGATACAAATCACTAGGTCAAAAACCAAGGTTACACATTCAACGGATTCCGAGTGTATATTGGAAATATTTCTTTTTTCATTAATCTTACATCAATAGTCCAACCTCTTCTCCTACTGGTATCATCCTAGACAAAGGATCACTATCATCAATGAAGGGCATGGTCAGCTTAATCCTACTCCATTTTTGCCACTTTCTTTTGCTCTCTATATGCGTGAATTTACTTAGTTTGTTATCAGAAAACTTACTAAGTCATCAAATTTTCTCTTTAACCTTTACTATTTTATTCAGGAGTTGTGAACTTGAAATCTGATTGTTACAAGATATCAATTTCCAAGATTGTATCAATTGACAATAACTACATATTAATCCAACCTAGTGATGACTCCTCTCCTCTTCAAATCACAGTTGTTTGGAGCATCTTAGTCTGCAGAATCTACAAACCATAGTTCCAAATTTATCCAATCTTAATAGTATTAAGTGTAATCCTGTCAACTAGATAAACATCTTAGATCCTAATTTTCTGGTTGAGTTAGCGAGCGTGTTTAACATTGTTTTCTTTAGTTCATATGATATTTGTGGTCATAGTCGTGTTCATTAACGGCTTGAAATTTTGATTTTAGTTTTAGGTATTTTGTCTCCTCCATTGATGATCATTCTCCCTTTGTATGGATCTTATTATGGAGCAGAGTGTTAGACAGTAGGAAGCAATATTTGCAAAATGCTAATATAGCAGAAATGAGCAAGTACAAGATGTGGTAATATAGAGAGATGAGAACATTAAAATGTATGAAGCAAAAAAGTTTAAGATGTTAAAATAGAGATATGAGATTTTAATATACAGAAATGAGCTCAACCTGAAGGATCAAACAAAATACCTGAGCAAAAGCAGTACGAAGCGATGATCTGATATATGAATCAATTATGCTACAAGATATATCAGTTTCTTCTCCCTTCTTCCATCCATATTCATTAGAAAGATCTTCAACTTGTATTTTTGCAGTTTTTACTCCCAATGAAACAAAAACTTGCATATATTCAATGTTGCTTTGATTGAATGTGTCATGGTAAGCAATCAGTTTTTTCTCTGTCCAACCAATAATTGAGGTTAATATTGAACTCAAAATTTTAGAATAAGCTGGATCTTGTGTTGCTTTTGCATCATTAGCAACCTCAATTAATTGATTATCAACTTCAAATACCAGATCATTTTCAACTTGCATAGTAGCAGCAAATTTGTGAAACAAGATCCAAGTAAAACACAGATTGTGTAAGGATTGATTTATCCCAAGGATGGCCCATGTCTTTTTAATCAACTCTAGAACTTGATCTATTTCATCAATCATTGCTCCTTCAGCAATATTGCTATTAAAACAAATTTCGAGAAGCATTTGGTAAAGATGCAGATTAAAAGGAAAACCATCTGCCCAATGGCATGTATCAGAACCACGTCCATCTAAAGATCTGTAAGTAAGTGGCAACAGAATACTGCATAGAAGCTGCATATCTGAACTTTTTCCAGTCACAATAGACCTGTCTGAAGCTCCAACTATAAATTGATGAAACCTTTCTGATGCAGTATCTGACTTATCTAGTGGAACTAAAGGATGATGTAGCAATCCTGCTTGAAGAACCTTCAGATTTCTAGCTTTCCACCCTTCATATTCTAATTGATCAGAAAAATCTGAATCCTTAAACTGCTGAAGCAATTCTAGTGGTAAAACCATAGACTCCACACGTTTCCCAAGCTGTTAGCCAAGAAGAAAGGAGAACCAAAACAACATATAAACAGATCAAGTAATTAAATATAATCTCGCTCCTAAGACACTGAAAAAAAAAAGTTACTTTATTGGCACATATATGAGAACCTAGTCAGTGATTAGGCCATTGGTAGAGGTGCCAATGGACCACGAATGGACACAAAGGGCTCAGTTTTCCTCATGCCAAGGCTTAATCTAGCATGTTCGGCATGACCAGCTCAAACATTTCCCCCACTTGGCATGAACCAGGCCCATGCCAACTTAAGCTCGCAGGTTATTTAATTTAAAATAATAAAAGGGAAAATTTTCTTAAAATTAGAAAAATATAAAAAGTTGAAAAAAAAAAATTCAGTTAAAATCTCGACATTAACATAATTCAATCTTTAATTTTGTATAATATGAATATTTACAACTCAAATTTGGTACAATATAAAGATTTGCATCTCAAATTTAGTATAATATTCCCTCTTAAATTTAAAGAAAAAACATTTATGCATATGATCCGCACTCTAACTTTTGACCATTTAGATAGGTTATCTACATACTTCTTTCAGAAAGATCAAGATTGATGAAGTTCTAATTGCCTTATACTTACCAAATGTGAGGCTTAGGTGGGTTAAATCATGCTTGACTTGGTCCTGTTATATCACTCAAAGAATAATGAGATTCCAGCTTCATCTTACCAACGTTCTTCTGCATTCGACCAATTCTTGAGATATGCACATCTTCAAAGCATCCTCATTCAAGCGGCTTCCATTATCATTCAACACAAAACTACACTAAAATATGACTGACATTGGTGTAGATATTGAAAACGTTTATACATCACGAGTCATAGCGGTTAAGATAGGGTACATAGAGGCTTGCCTTTTCCACCTATCTATTTCATTTAAATCTTTATAATTTTTTAGTAAATATCTCAAAGCTAAGTAAAAAAATTTTGCTCATTTTGAAAATCATTTCCAAGACTCCACTTGTTTGACTCGGACGAGCACTTGCACGGCTCAAGCTCCCCTAGAACATGGTCATTATATGCTAACTCCCCAAAGAAGATGGTACCAAATGAGATTGGTCAACGATTGTACTTCTCATAGTAAATTCAATCCAAATCATTTAATATAATTTTAATTTCAACAATTTTTTGTTGTACACTGACAAATTAGTAGCTATATATGCAATTCTATGATCTAAACTTAAAGCTATACAAATATTATCAACAACAACAACCAAGCCTTATCCCACTAGGTGGGGGCAGCTATATGGATCATTTTACGTCATTGAGTTTTATCTCCTACTATATCATCATCTACACTTAAATAAATTTTATTTTGTTTTATTATTGCTAATCAAGTCTTTTTTGGTCTTCCTCTTCCGCATTTGATATGTGTTTGTCATAGTTTCATATTACCTAACTGGAGCATTTATTGATCGTCTAAGTACATATCCGTACCATCTTAAATGTGTCTCTCGGAGTTTTCCTTCAATAGATACAACTCCGACTTTCTCTCTAGTACTCTCATTTCTTATTTTATTCATCCTCGTATGTCCACACATTCACCTTAACATCATCATCTCTACAACTCTCATCTTCTGCTCATGTGCTCGAGTTATAGTCCAACATTCATCTCTATATAATATAGCAGGTCTAACAGCGATTTTATAGAATTTTCCTTTAAGTTTTAGAGGTACTTTACGGTCAAATGTCTAACGCTCTCCTCATTTTAATTATCCTACTTGTATTCTATGTAAGACATCTCTCTCAATCCCTCCATTGTTTTGCAAAAATGATCCTAAATATTTAAAACTCTCAGTTCCGAGCAGCTTATCATCTCCTATCTTAACAATAGTCTCATTACGTCTAATATTGCTAAACTTAAATTTCATATATTATGTCTTTATTCTACTAAGCCTAAACCATTTCCCTTCTAGTGTTTCCCGCCAAGATTTTAGTTTAGTATTTACTCCTTCACGTGTTTCATCTACCAAAACGATATCATCTACAACATGCACCACGATACTATGTCTTGAATGTGTGTAGTGAGTTCGTCCATAATTAGTATAAAAAGATAGAGACTTAGAATTGATCATTATTGTAACCATATCTTTATTAGAAATGATTTAGTTACTCTTCTTGAATCTTACTCTGGTCATTACATCCTCATACATATCCTTAATTTGTTCAATATATATTACGCTAACACCTCTCTTTTCTAGAATTCTCCATATAATTTCTCTTTGGACTCTATTATAAGCTCTTTCTAAGTTAATGAATACTATGTGTAGATCTTATTTTTGTTCCCGATATTTTTCAATTAGTTGTCTAAAAATATGTATAACTTCTATTGTCGACCTTTCATACATGAACCCAAATTGATTTTCGATCACCATGGTCTCCTTCCTTAATCTTTTTTCTATTACTTTATCTCAAAGTTTTATGGTATAACTCATTAGTTTAATATCCCTATAGTTTGCATAATTTTATATGTCTCCCTTATTCTTATATAAGGGAACAAGAGTACTTATCCTTCATTGATTACGCATTTTTTTCACATTTAATATCATATTAAATAATTTTGCAAGTCATTTAATACATTGTCTTTCTAGGCACTTCCATACCTCTATCAAAATATCATTTGGTCCAACGATTTTTCCATTGTGCATCTCATTTAGAGCTTGTTCCACTTCTGAAGTTTGAATTCTACGATAAAAATTTAAATTTCTATACTCATTTGACCTACTTAAATTACCTAAGTTAAATTGGTCACCTAAACCTTCATTAAAAAGTTGATGAAAATACTTCTTGCACCGCTCTTTTATTTCTCCATCATTTACTAGTATCCTATTATATTCATCTTTAATACATTTTATTTGGATAAGATTTATAGTCTTCCTTTCTCTCACTTTAGTTATTCTATAAATGTCTCTTTCCCCTTCTTTTGTATCCAATTTTTGATATAATAGTTCAAAAGTTTTATTCTTTGCTTCATTCATTACTTTCTTAATTCTTAGTCTCTTTCTCAGCTGATCCGGTAGCAAAGGAGGGGTTCCATACGGACAGAGGTTAAGGACACGTGGAGGTCAATGTCGAGACGATCGACGTAAAAGGTGAGCCGAGCGGGAGGCCACCTTTCCAGGCGGCCGCGGTAGAAGGCCTGCGAAGCGGGAGGCCACCTTTCCGAGCGGTCGCGGTAGAAGGTCAGGTCGGCACGAAGATAACTCGGCTAAGGCTAAGGTTCGAGTTTCCGACGCTCAGGGATTCACATACAACAGTTGACTGGGCCGAGTGGCCGCTCAGGGCCGTAGGCTAACATAGGCGCTATTCAGCCGAGCATATGACCGAGCGGCCCACTCGCTCGGCCCGACCAGTATGGCCGAGTGTCTCTCCCGCTCGGCCAGATAAAAGATAGAAGGTGCAGAAGAGTACAAAGGGGACGGCCAGAGATATCCTTTTCAAGATATGTGTCGCCGACAGACAACATGGTCGGCGGCTGAACCAGACAGAAGATCGTACGAAGGAAGTTTCCACCGTCATGTCAGAGATATGCTCGGACAGTTGCGATATGGCGTCAGGCGTGCTTTTCTGACACATCCATTTTGAGGTATGTTTGGGGAAGCGCTCACGCGTCGAGGAGCGTGCACACGCCTCCCCGGGGGCCTATATAAGGACCCCCAGACTTCGACGGAGGTATGTAATCATATATACTGTAGCTACAGTTCTCCTTATTTTGCTTCAGCTTTCTTCTCGCCTGACTTGAGCGTCGGAGGGTCGTCGCCGGGAACTCCTTCCCGGCACGGCTTTGTTGCAGGTTCGCTGAAGGTCCACGTCATCGCGGCGTCTACGCGGAGCCGGCAGAGAGCGTCACGTCCCCAGCTTTCATCAACTCATAGTTCGGACAGGATCAAATTGGCGCCGTCTGTGGGAAGTCACCTGAATCCAAGCAGAGAAGATGGAAGGAACTGGTCGACCACACACTGTGACACTCTCTCAGGAGGAGCTCGACGCCCTTATTGAGGCAAGAGCGGCGAGAATCGTGGAGCAACAGCAGCAGAAGGCGCTAGCCGAGCGGTTAGCACAACATGCAACTTCGGCATCAAGTGGCCGAGCGACGGAGGAGGACCGACCGGAGCAATACTCCACATGGGCGCAGAATAAAGGTCAGACCGGCACTCCGGGGAATGCGCCGCCCGCCCCTATTCCGTTTCATCGGGCATTATTCCAGACTCCGTCCAAGCTGGCACAGGCCAATCAAGGGTCATCAAATGAAGCGCCCGTACGGGATGCTATGAAGGGGAAGGCACCTCGGGCTGAATCATCCCCCGAGCGGATCAATCGACAGTTTTCCGAGGCCATTCTTCAGGATCCACTGCCAAGGCACTACACGCCCCCGACGATCGGAGAATATAACGGGACCACCGACCTGGATGACCATCTGGGTAAGTTCGACAACACGGCCACTTTACATCAATATACAGATGGTGTAAAGTGCAGGGTATTTCTCACCACCCTTTCGGGATCGGCGCAACGGTGATTCCGGAGACTGCCGGACGGATCAATCACAAGCTTCAAAGAGTTCCGCACAGCTTTCCTTCATCATTTCGCGAGCAGCAAGCGCTACCAGAAGACCATCGTCAACCTGTTCGCCATAAAACAAGGCCCGAGGGAGACGCTCCGAACTTACTTCCAGCGCTTCAACCAGGTGGTCATGGACATCCCGGCAGTCACCTCGGAGACCATGATGAATGCGTTCACGCAAGGGCTTGTGGACGGCGATTTCTTCCGCTCGCTCGTCAGAAAGCCGCCTCGCAGCTACGACCACATGCTACACAAAGCCAATGAATACATCAATGTGGAAGAAGCCCAGGCGGCGAGAAGAAAAGAAGCACAGGCCGAGCCGCCGACGACAACCAAGCGGAGGCAACTAATCAGCCATCAACCGCCAAGGAGACCTCGGGCCGAAGGATTACGTCCGCACCACGAACCGAGATCGCAAGCCATCTAGCATGTGGTGGTTGATCGGCCCAAGCAGAAGGGAAAGATATGGACTCCCATGTTCTGTTTGCTTCACCAGTCAGCCACCCACAACACCCGAGACTGTCGAAGCCTTCCGCCGATCGTTCACCCCGCGCCTAGAAGCTATCGCCGGCGATCCCCTTCACCTGATCGGCGCCCCAGACATCAAGACACCGGGCGGCGTGGAACCAAGGAGTCGGTCGAGCGGCAACATCTTCATCCGCCGAGGGCCAACCCCCGAGTCTCACCGGAGCAAGCAAGGCCCTCCACTCGGGAGGAGGAAAATCGAAGCAATACCGCTCGGGGCGAAATCAACATTATCGCTGGGGCCTACAGGAGGAGATTCCAACAGGGCCAGGAAGTCACACGCTCGGCAATTAAGGATTCATGCAGTGGGCTGCAGCCAAGAGCGAGCGCAGGGTCCCGAGATCAACTTCGGACCTAGGGATCTGGAGGGAGTCGAAGTGTCGCACGACGACGCCCTTATCATCCGAGCGGTAATAGCCAATTACACTATTCATCGCATTTTTATTGATACAAGCAGCTCGGTCAATATTATCTTCAAAAAGGCGTTCGACCAACTGCAAATTGATCGGGCCGAGCTGCTCCCAATGACAACCCCCTTGTATGGATTCACCGGCAACGAGGTCTTGCCGGTCGGCCAAACCAGGCTGGCTATATCGCTGGGTGAGGAGCCGCTACGAAGAACGAGAACCACTAACTTCATAGTGGTCGATGCCCCCTCTGCTTATAATGTCATATTGGGGCGACCCGCACTCAACGAATTCCGAGCGGTTGTCTCCACATTCTGCCAGAAGATCAAGTTCCCCGTGGAGGACCAAGTGGGCGAAGTCCGAGGAGACTAGCTGGCCGCCCGACGATGCTATGTGGAAATGGTCCGAGCCGAGTCCAAGTCCGCGCGGAAAACACCGCGCCTCGAGGTAAATACCGTGATTGAAAAGCCTCCAACTTTAGTTTACGAGGAAAAGGAGGAAGTACAGATCCAGCCCGACCGGCCAGAAGCTACAACATTCATAGCGTCTGACCTGGAGAAGGACCAGAGGAAGGAGCTAGTCGAGTGCCTACAACGCAACCATGATGTCTTCGCATGATCAACCCACGAGTTGCTGGGCATTTTGCCGAGCGTAGCGCAGCATGAGCTCCATGTCCGATCGGATGCTCAGCCATTGAAGCAGAGAATGCGGGACTTCAGCGCAGAGCAGAACGTCATCATCTGAGCGGAGGTCGAAAAGTTGCTGGAAGCCGGCCATATACGGGAAGTGCAATTCCCGAGCTGGTTGGCGAATGTGGTGCTAGTCTCCAAGCCGGGTAACAAGTGGAGGGTCTGCATCGATTTCCAAGACCTCAATAGGGCGTACCCAAAGGACTTCTACCCTTTGCTCCGGATCGACCAAATGGTGGACTCAACCGTCGGATGCGAGCTGATATGCATGTTGGATGCATATCAGGGTTATCACCAGGTGCCGCTCGCCCGAGAAGACCAGGAGAAAGTGAGTTTCATCACGGCGGACGGCACCTACTGCTACAAGGTAATGTCGTTCGGACTGAAGAACGCGGGCGCCACGTATCAACGGCTCATAAACAGAGTGTTCCGAAAGCAGATCGGCCGAAACTTGGAGGTATATGTAGATGACATACTTATTAAATCACTCCGAGCGGTCGACCTGTGTGCAGATATAGAAGAAACCTTCCGGACGCTGAGAATGTACAGAGTTAAGTTGAACCCCCAGAAGTCTCTGTTCGGGGCGAAAGGGGAGCGATTCCTGGGCTACATTGTTACCGAACGGGGCATCGAGGCGAACCCTAGCAAAGTGAAGGCGCTGCAGGACATGCCACCGCCCCGAAGCATAAAGGAAGTGTAACGCCTCACTGGACGGATAACAGCCTTGTCACGATTCATCTCCAAGACAGCCGACCGGAGTTTGCCATTCTTCAGGATTTTGCGGCGAGCTGCCAAATTCCAATGGGACACAGAGTGCGACCGGACTTTCGAAGAATTAAAGGTGTATCTGAATTCATTACCTGTACTAGCTAAGCCCGCCGTCGGCGAACCGCTCCGTATCTACCTATCATCGACCGAGCAGGCAGCTCGGCGCTAATAAGGCAAAATGGCGAGAAGCAGCCTGTGTATTTCTTAAGTCATATCCTAAAGGATGCTGAGTCCCGCTACACTGGTCTCGAAAAGCTTGCATTCGCTTTAGTCCTCGCCGCCCGGAGACTCAGGCCCTATTTTTTGGCGCACACAATCATTGTCATGACGAACAGCCCTCTAGGGAGAGTCCTCCTCAACCCAGAGGCGTCCGAACGGCTGATTAAATGGACCACGGAGCTCAGTGAATTTGATATTCAATACCAGTCCCGCACAGCAATTAAAGCGCAATCCCTAGTAGACTTCGTCACGGAAGTACAGAGCCCCGAGCTTGAGGCTTCATGGAAGGTCTATGTGGATGGGTCATCAACTCGACTCGGGAGCGGAGTCGATATTCTGTTAATCTCACCACAGGAGGAGCGGATGCATCTGTCCGTTTGGTTGGATTATCAAGCTACTAATAATGAGGCGGAATATGAAGTCCTCATACGGGACTGCAGGCTGCCCGGCATGTAGGAGCCAGCCGAGTGGTTATCTTCTCTGACTCTCAGCTCGCCGCTCAGCAACTCTCAGGAGTTTTCGAGGTCAACAATGCAAGGCTCAAACTCTACGTGAAGACCTTCGAAAGACTCAAGACCAGCTTTGGCGAGGTGGTCGTGCAAAAGATTCCCCGAGCAGACAACCAGGCAGCAGATGAGTTGGCAAAGCTGGCTAATTCAATAACACCGATCGGCGCTGCAATCGAGCACATATCCTTAGTAGCACATATTGACAGGATGGAGGGTCTCACGTTCCCCAGCGACTGGAGGACGGCTATAGTAGAGTTTTTGCGGTCAGGAGTCACTCCGTCCGACCAGGATGAAGCCCAGCTTCTAAGAAGGAGAGCTGGTCGGTTCACCCTCATCGGGGACCAGCTTTACAAGAAAGCTTTTTCTCGGCCGCTTTTAAAGTGCGTCAGTTCGGAGGACGCGGAATATATACTGAAGGAAGTACATCAAGGATCTTGCGGAGGACACCCAGGCGGCCGATCATTAGCTAGGAAGATCCTGTTAGCCGGGTACTTCTGGCCAACTCTCCATGAATACGCCGCTCGGACCGTAGCCACTTGCCTTTCCTGCCAAAAATACCACAGCTTCTCCCACCGACCGACGGAAGAGATGAAGGCATCGACGGTATCCTGTCCGTTCGACCAGTGGGGCATGGACATCGTGGGACCCTTACCTATGGTGACCGGGCAGAGGAAGTTCCTACTGGTGGCGGTGGACTACTTCTCCAAATGGGTTGAGGCAGAGCCACTGGCCAAGATCACCGAGCAGATGGTCAAAAAATTCATATGGCAGCATCTCATATGACGGTTCGGCATCCTAAGGCGACTCGTGTCCGACAATGGACGGCAGTTCGTCGAACAAGAGCTCCAAGAATGGTGCAAAGGGTACGGCATTGAGCAGCACTTCACCTCTGTGGCATACCCGCAGAGTAACGGACAAGCCGAAGTCGCTAACCGGGAAATTCTTCGAATTCTGAGGGTTCGGCTCGACCACCTCGGAGGCAGCTAGGTGGACGAACTTCCCTGCGTCTTATGGGCACTCCGCACGACTCCTAAGGAAGGAACGGGGGTCACGTCGTTCCACTTGGTGTATGGAGGAGAGGCGATCGTGCCAGTAGAGGTCGGGATCGAATCCGATCGGGTGCAACAATACAACGCGGGCAACACCGAGCGAAGACAACTGGAGCTGGATTTGGTTGATGAAGCGCGAGCTAAAGCAGTTGTTCGGCTAATGGCGTACCAACAGAGGATGAAACAAAATTACAATAGGCGAGTAATCCCCAGAGCATTCCAGGTCGGCGATCTAGTATGGAAGAAGGTGAAGTCAGTCGATGATGTGAGCAAGCTGGAGGCTCCTTGGGCGGGGCCCTTCAAGGTCGTCAAGAAGCTCAGATCGGGTGCATACTACCTTGAAGATCAAGACGGACGACGGCTGGAACGACCATGGAGCGCTAGTCACCTCCAGCCGTATCGAGCTGGGTAAAAGGTGCGCCTGTGTAATTAATTGAGTGTATTCCCGTCCTACGCTATCCTTTGAATGCAGGAATAAGATCATGAAAAGACATAACTAGTGCACGCCGAACGGCCGAGCTTACTGAAGGTCGTCGAGCGACGACGTTAAACTCTAGAGTCGAACCGGCGACTATAAACCCCCCGGCCTGAAGACCGTCGAGCGGCGACGTTAAACCCTAGGGTCGAAGCGACGACCATAAATATCCCGCGCGGAAGACCGCCGAGCGGCGACGTTAAACTCTAGAGTCGGACCGGCGACTATAAACCCCCCGACCTGAAGACCGTCAAGCGACGACGTTAAACTCTAGAGTCGGACCGGCGACTATAAACCCTCCGGCCTGAAGACCGTCGAGCGGCGACGTTAAACTCTAGAGTCGGACCGGCGACTATAAACCCTCCCCCCCCGGCCTGAAGACCGTCGAGCGGCGACGTTAAACTCTAGAGTCGGACCGGCGACTATAAACCCTCCGGCCTGAAGACCGTCGAGCGGCGACGTTAAACTCTAGAGTCGGGTCGGCGACTATAAACCCCCCGGCCTGAAGACCGTCAAGCGGCGACTTTAAACTCTAGAGTCGGACCGGCGACTATAAAGCCTCCGGCCTGAAGACCATCGAACGGCGACGTTAAACTCTAGAATCGGACCAGCGACTATAAACCCCCCGGCCTGAAGACCGTCGAGCGGCGACGTTAAACCCTAGGGTCGAAGCAGCGACCATAAATATCCTGCGCGGAAGACCACCAAGCGGCGACGTTAAACTCTAGAGTCAGACCGGCGACTATAAACCTCCCGACCTGAAGACCGTCGAGCGGCGACGTTAAACTCTAGAGTCGGACCGGCGACTATAAACCCCCCGGCCTGAAGACCGTCGAGCGGCGACGTTAAACCCTAGGGTCGACGACCATAAATATCCCGCGCGGAAGACCGTTGAGCGGCGACGTTAAACTCTAGAGTCGGACCGGCGACTATAAACCCCCCGGCCTGAAGACCGTCGAGCGACGACGTTAAACCTAGGGTCGAAGCGGCGATCATAAATATCCCGCGCGGAAGACCGTCGAGTGGCGACGTTAAACTCTAGAGTCGGACTGGCGACTATAAACCCCCGGCCTGAAGACCGTCGAGCGGCGACGTTAAACCCCAGGGTTGAAGTGGCAACCATAAATGTCCCGCCCGGAAGATCGTCGAGCAGCGATTAAAGACATGACTTATAGATTGACGAACGACAATTAGAGGGTCCAGCCTTGGCATTACAAAAGCCCAAGAAACTTACGGTGATGTGGCCTTAGACTGCTGAACGGTAACGTGAATATCAAGAGGCACGGGCTCAGAAACCACGCGGTCCAGATGCGCATGATTAGACAAGAAAACGGGCATAGAAAGATTCATTCAACAAAACTAGCCGAACGGCGATTACAAAAGGGTGATAGAGGCCGGACGGCCAATATACATACAGGACTTCACTCTAAATAATTAAAAATCTCATCCGGAATCGTGGTCAGAAGGTCGGCATAGTCGCGGACGGGAACAGTAAAGTCTTCGGGCAGTTGGCCCTTCTTCTTCAGATAGTCAGCCGTTGCGGTGATAGCTAGCTCGAAAGCGTGGACGAGCCGAGCGCGGGCCTTCTCTACAAACTTCTCCGAGCGGATGTAATTCTGCTGCATGATAGCGACTCGACTCGGCTCGGCATCCTGATATTCTGTGAAGGCAACGCGAGAGGCATCCAGCGCCTCTTGGAGTGTCTTCAGGTCAGTCTGAAGGGCGGCCACCTCCGCCGAACGGCCATTCTTCTTGGCAGCCAGCAAGTCGGTAAACTCGCTGACTTTGACCTCAAGAGCCCGGGCTTCAGCATTCTTCGCCTCCAGGTCAGTGATGGCCTGATTCTTCCTATTTGTGGCCAGAGTAATCTTTTTATCGTAGGTCTTGACCTGGGTCTCGAGTCGGTCTACCATGGTTTACAAACCCGAAGATTTATGTCGTTCGGCCTCCAGCAATTTGTTGGCCTTCTCCAGATCGGCCTTCAGCTCGGCGTAGGAAGGGCCTTGAAGAGGGGTCCCCCCAGAGACCTTGAGCTTTTTGAATTCCTCCTCGAGGAAAGCTAAGCGGTGGCACACCGCTATACTCTCGACCCAATGCTGCGATTCAGTTAAAAACGTAAAATACCGAACGGAGGATAAGAAGAAAAAGCTTGTAAAAGTTACCCCAGTAGCTTGTTGCAGATGGTTGTTGCCGAGCAGCCCAGGTGGCATCACACCCACGCGCGCTCGGGCGTCCTCCCAGACTTTTGCGAGGGGCCCCCGAATTGTTATCAAGTGTTCGGGGCTCGACGGTTAGTCAGCCTTGCGCAAATATTCCTCTGTCGGCAGGTGGAGCAGAGCCTTGATAGTCCTGTGTCGGCTCGGAGTGGACTGAGCGGACGCGGAAGGAGCAGAAGTTTGTCCGATCGGCTCAAAGCAAATGAGAGAGCGCTTGATTATCTGGCGAGCTGGAGGGAGCGAGGTAAGAGGCTGAGCGGCGACGGGGTTGGCAGGCCAGTCTCCTTGAGATTGGGTCCGGTCGGACGACAGCGCTTCCACAGATGCAGGAGCAGGGGGATCGTCCGTCTGTTCAGACACGTGAATGGCAGAGGTTGTTGAGCGGGTGGGGGTGCCCGTTCAGCGGCGTTTACGCCCAACCAACGGAACTTCATCATCATCAGAGTCGGCTTCCTAGGGCCGAGTGGCCGATGGCGTACTCGGTGGAGCGTTCTCCCCAGCCGCATCGGTGGTGACCGTCGCGCGGCCGATGCCTCGCCCCCCGTACGTACCTCTTCACTCTCACCCTCGTGAGAGCCGATCGAGGCGAGGCCCAGTTTCTCCGCCTCCTGCGCAGCAGCCGCCTCTATCTCGTCGGCCTTACGCTTCAGCATGCCAAACATCACCGATTTCATCATAGTCTCGGCTGCAAGAAAAAGAAAAGAAATCAGCTAGACGCCAAGAAAAGGAGAGAAGGCTATTCCTTACCCGAGCCGTTCGGAAGCCACGTTCGGATCGGGCTTAGTCCGAATAGGTACATCATCCCTTCGGGCAGTAGCTTGCGTATGTCTAGCTTCAGCCCGGCCAGCAAGTTCGCCGCATGCAGAAAAGCGGGCTCAGTCCGGTACCTTTTCAGTTCGGGAGAAGCCGGCAACGAAGTTTGTCATTTAGTCCGGAAGGATGGTAGCTCGGGAAAACGCAGGTAGAAAAAATGTTCTTTCCAATGCTTATTGGAGGTAGGCATTTTATCAAAGAAAACTAGATCGATCCGAGCTTGAAACAAGAAGGTGCCCAGCTCGGACTGCTTGGGGTAGTAAAAATAATGGAAGATTTGGGGCTTAAGGGGAATATCGTGCACCCGGAAGAGCACAACTACGCCGCACAGCAGCCTAAAAGAATTTGGAACGAGCTGGCCGAGCGGAATGCGAAAATAATTGCAAACTTCTAAGATGAATGGGTGGATCGGAAACCTAAGGCCGCCTACGAACTGGTCACGGAAGAAGGTAACAGTGCCGGTCGGCGGGTCATGGGGCCGGTCGGATGACTCGGCCAGAATCAGTTTATGGTCATCAGGGATTTCATAGGTATTAAGTAGTTTGAAGGCATCTCCCGAATCAAACCTACTCTCCATGATTTGATACCAAACACCGGGAGAGGGGGCAGAAGAACTAGCCATTGCCATCGGGATGCAAAGCAAAGGGAAAACAGAAAAGGCAACGGAGGGGATGAACGGAACAGTGCCTGCGATGCGCAGGCATCACCGGAATGCAAAGAAAAAGCGCGAAGAAAACAAAAAAGGAATGAGCAAAGAGTCCTTACAGAAAAGAGGATGGTTGGAGAAGAGAGCGAAGGGCCGGAATGTCGAGAATGGGTTCGCCGAAGAACGAAGCAGGAACCTTCAAAGGCACGAGCGTGATAGAGCAGAAGCGGCAGAAGAAGAGGAAGCGACCTTATAAAGGTTGGGCTCGAGGACCGCCCGATCCAGGGCACGGGATCCGAGGAGCGCATCTGCCCGTTGAATTCAAAGCACCAGGGGTCACATCGAGTCTGACAGCTCGAGCAGGCGATGACGGCCGCCTGGCCACGTGGCATCACCCCATTGGGCGCATTTAATGACCGCCATTACGCAGGCGAGGGTGTGTGCTCGGCCTTAATGGCGGGGATTTGCACGAGTTCCGAGGAAATTCGGAGGACATCGGCGTTGACCGACATTGGGTCGGCAAGACACCCACCAGCATGTCGAACTTTCCAAGTGTCAGTGGGTTCTAGGCCGAACGGCATTCTCATCAGATACAGAACGGCCGTCATGTCACCAGGCCGATAGTCCAGTCTGTCGGACTTGCAGCCTCCTTCGACTAGACTTGAGGGGGAGGCACGTGATCCGGTAGCAAAGGAGGGGTTCCATTCGGACAGAGGTTAAGGACACGTGGAGGTCAATGTCGAGACGATCGACGTAAAAGGTGAGCTGAGCGGGAGGCCACCTTTCCGGGCGGCCGCGGTAGAAGGTTCGCGGGAGGCCACCTTTCCGAGCGGCCGCAGTAGAAGGTCAGGTCGGCACGGAGATAACTCGGCTAAGGCTAAGGTTCGAGTTTCTGGCGCTCAGGGATTCACATACGACAGTTGACTGGGCCGAGCGGCCGCTCAGTTGGGCCGTAGGCTAACATAGGCACTATTCAGCCGAGCATATGACCGAGCGGCCCACTCGCTCGGCCCGACCAGTATGGCCGAGTGTCTCTCCCGCTAGGCCCGATAAAAGATAGAAGGTGCAGAAGAGTACAAAGGGGACGGCAAGAGATATCCTTTTCGAGATATGTGCTGCCTGTCTGTCGGCGGCTGAACCAGACAGAAGATCGTACGAAGGAAGTTTCCACCGTCATGTCAGAGATATGCTCGGACAGTTGCGGTATGGCGTCAGGCGTGCTTTTCTGACACATCCATTTTGAGGTATGTTTGGGGAAGCGCTCACGCATCGAGGAGCGTGCACGCGCCTCCCCGGGGGCCTATATAAGGACCCCCAGACTTCGACAAAGGTATGCAATTATATATATTGTAGCTACAGTTCTCCTTATTTTGCTTCAGCTTTCTTCTCGCCTGACTTGAGCGTCGGAGGGTCGTCGCCGGGAACCCCTTCCCGACCCGGCTTTGTTGCAAGTTCGCCGGAGGTCCACGTCATCCCGGCGTCTACGCGGAGCCGGCAGAGAGCGCCACGTCCCCAGATTTCATCAACTCATAGTTCGGACAGGATCATCAGCTATTGTATATTTTTTAAAATTTTCCTTTTTCTTACAAATATATAGTTCTTTATAAGCTATTCGTTTTTCCTTACTTTCTCTTGTACTTTCTCATTCCACTACCAAGATTCCTTATTTAGTGATGCATGTCCTTTTGACTCACTAAGTACCGTCTTAGCTACTATTTTCAACTTTGATACAATCTTATCCCTGTCGTATTAGAGTCACCATATATTTCACCTTATACTTTTATTCTTGCATTCTCCTTAAATATATTTTGTTTCTCATCCTTTAACTTCCACCACTAAATTCTATGAGTCATATATATTTTTTTTATATTGATATTATGCTTGAGGCGTATATCCAACACTACTAACTTATGTTAGGTAGTTAAGTTTCTCTAAGGATGATATTACAATCTTTATAAAATCTTTCTATCCTTCTTCCTAATTATAAGAAAGTTAATTTGCGATTTATTATTCCCACTTTTGAACGTGACTAAGTATTTTTCTCTTTTCTTAAAAAATATATTAGCTAATATAATCTAATATAGTTTTCCCTTCTTCATTTCTCGTTCCAAACTCATAACTCTCATGTACCCTCCATATTCCAAATTTTTAACTCCAACGTGTCCTATTAAAATCATTTTATTTGGCGGAATATTTTGTAATACTTCATCTAAGTCATCCCAAAATCTTAATTTGATAGCTTTATTTAATCCTACTTGTGATGCATATACACTAATTATGTTCATAGTTTCTTTCACCACTATTATCTTAAGGGCTATAATTCGATCCCTTTTTCTAATTACTTCTACAACTTCATCATTTAACGAACTATCTACAATAATATCTACTTCATTTCTTGATTTACTCTTTCCTATGTAACATAACTTAAAACCCGAGTTCTCTATCATCTTTACCTTCTCATCTACCCATTTTGTTTCTCGTACAATAAAATATTAATTCTTTTCTTAATTATTATATCTACTACCTCCATTAATTTATAGGGTTTCTATGTTCCATGTTCTAAATCTTAGATTATTAGTTTTCCAATTAGATTTGTTCTTATCCAACCTATGGTGTGAGAACTTTTCCCTATTTAACATTATACCCAAGTTCTCATGGAAATGTAGCAGTCCTTACCGATACGTTACAGTCGAACCTGCAACGCGAACTCTTGCATATTTAGCACTATAAATATTATCAAAATATTAAAATAATATTTTTTTAATTTACCTTCTATAGGTTTAATAAGTTCATGAAATAAGCTCCCGGGGCAATAATGTAGTGGCAGGGCATCTTCTCAGTTTCTCAGACATCTAAAGATCGAGTCCCAACCTCGACAAATTAATGGATGAATTTTCTTTAATGGACAGTTAACCTTAGAATGTTGGGCTAATAGGTTGCCCGCTGCGAACACTTCCCGATTTACGATAGAAAACTTCAATAGACCGAATTGGTCAACCGAGGATTAGTTGGCGTAAGTTGGATACCTAATGCAAACTAAAAATAAAAAATAAAAGTTCATGAAATAAGTTATTGCATCTATAATTTTTAAATAAATACATAAGGTAAAAAAAAAAGCATTAGGTGTAAGCTAGTATATATAATTGAAAATTTAATTTATAAAAGAGAAAAATAAAATAAAATGTTGCATGCCTTCTTAGAATATAACTAACCATGCTCTTTCAATGAATTTGCATTCAATTTGTTAAGCAATGTTTAACTTCTAAAGTTGATTTCAACATAAGGTAGGTCAAGTTCCATCAATGATATTTCCTAATATATTTATGCATATTTTTACAAATATTCTTAAAATATTGATATTTAGATTATGATGATTGAATAAATCGAACTTCATTCTAAGTCTGTGAAAAATATATTTTAAGCTTGTCTTGTACATAAAGGTTCAAAACGTGACATATACAACGAATAAAATAAACATGAAAATAATAAAGAATCTACTTTCCATGATATGGGTACATTTTTGTCTTAAATTAAATATTATGGTATTATTATTCGATGCGTTATCAAATTTAACTAGAAAATTTTGATTAGCTATACCATAAAAAAAATGGCATTATAACGGTAAGAAGAAATATATTGAGTAGTACAAGAATATTCAAATTATTTAAAACTAATTATTCTTTTTATATATTTGAGTTATTCTCTATATGGTGTAATAATACATGTTAGGCGCCCCCGAGGCAATGGTGTAGTGGTTAGATCCTTCCAGCAGTTAACCAGACACCTAAGAGTCAAATCCTAGCTGCGGCGCGTAGGGATTTTCCTCCATGGGATGACAACTTTAAGAACATTGGCCGCTTGGATGGACCTACACGAGCGCTTCCCAATTTATGCTGATGGTCGGTGGAAAACTTCCGTGGGACCGAGTCAGTCACCTCCAGAGATAATTTGATTACCAAAAAAAAAAATACATGTTAGGCATTATTACTACTACAAATGTCACGACGTTAGTTTATTGTATTTATGAGATGTAAAATCATTAATTAAACTCCGCCCATGACGACAGGTCATGACCTGTCCCAAGCCCGGATAAAGGAGGAGGGTTGCGTTAGGTTGTCAGCCAACGTCAAACTATGGCAAATATTCAATGAATGAATCAATTAAAATCATTAATTAATTTGTTGTGTCTAACTAAATATTTTGTCATGTGTGAAAGCATTGTGTTCCTAGATACTTTTTTTAATTGTGATTTGTGATAAATTTTTATAAAATATTCAATATTGCTTGAGTCACCCAATGAAAACATAAAAAATCTAGGATACCATTCTTCACTTCTCATGCAAATATAAAAATTTCAAGTTCACTAGCAAAGGGTTGACTTAGTAGTTATCTATTGGTCATATGATTTTATGTGGATCAGTAAGGTGGCAAATTCCATCAAAAGAATTGCAAGAAACATTTCTCAAGCAACTCTTTCACTCAGCCTTTTTTATCATCATCCTTAGAGATAATATTGAAATGGTCACAAAGTTAGCTATGAACACTTACAACCGCTCTTAGTGTTACCTGATGGCACCTTTGTATCAATTATTTGAGTCCCCTAAGGCTCATATCCAACTTCGGCTAAACCAACACTTGTTCAACAATGATGATAAGGTTCAGGTTTGTCAAATTGTCAGCAAGCCCTTTCCACGAGCATACAAGAGTATCAACTCCAAAAGAATTCCTACTCATTCACCAGGTGGAGTTTAATGGGTTTTCCATAGACACATAATAGTAATAGGTCGAGATAGTTGGTGCAGTTTGCATTAACGGTCTAACTCAGGTTTTGATGAATGACAAGTAAGTTAAGTTAGGCTCTGTTGTGATCTAACCACTTGATTAAGTGTGCAGGAGAAGTCCAGATAGGTCGACGGGTTGACCGGATATTTGACAAGAAACCCAGCTAGGCCAACGGGCCGATCGGATAGTTGGTACGAAGTCCAGATAGGTCAACAGGCTGATCGAATATCTGCGAGAAGACCAGCTAGGTCAACGGGCCAACCGGATAACTGGTATGAAGTCCAGACAGGTCGACGGGCCGACCGGATATCTAGCAAAGTGGTAAGTAAAGGTAAGTCACTGGAGGAGAGTGACTAAGTGAGGACACGTCCCAGTTGAAGGGGCAGTAGGCGTCGGTCCAGTTTAGGTCCATTTGGGATCCCTAAACTAAGACCTTGACTAGTTCCTAGTCCTGGGAGAACAGGAACTAATTACTACACTTTATTATTGATTGTTAGTGTCCTAATACTTGTTTTGCAGGTTATTTGGACTAACGTTGTTTTGCAGAAAAAAAAAGAGCAAATTTATCTTCGAATGAATAGTGTCCGAAGGTGCCTTCATACTATTCATAGAAGGCGCCTTCCATGGATATGGAAGGCGCCTTCCGCAGGATGAAATTTTGACTTCACCGCAGATAAGTGTCGGGCTATTCGGGATCGAATTTGCCAGGTTGAAGGTGCCTTCAACTGCTATGGAAGGCTCCTTCCATGCCTTATATAAGTGGGTCTCGAGAAGGCTTCAAAACAGAACACATATACAAGCTATTACGCATTCGATTGGGTCTCCGACTGCTCCTGCTTCCTGCTGCTACTCTAGAAAGTCTGTCTGCCTTCAACCTACACTTCTGAGACGTCCGAATCTTCTCCGGCAGACCGACAGCAACACACCGATCTCTCTAATTTGTTGGTAACCTTTTTATTAGTGTTATACTCTTAATTCTACTACTTTGAAAGGGAAGTGTAGGCTGTTACACTATCCCTATTCTTATATTCGATTCCCTCTTGCGGAGGTACCGGAAGAGGCTTTTAGTGGATTACCCATCAATAGGTCCGCGGGACCTGGGTCTTGGAGTATGAGTCACCGAAGGCTCCGAACCAAGTAAACCGACTGTATTTTCTTGTGTTCTTTATTCTCGCTTTCTTATTTTTGTTTCCGCTGCGTACTTTAAATTTTAAAAAGAAAAGACGAGTTTTTGAAAACCACGTGATTCACCCCCCCCCCCTCACGTGTGTATCGATCCAACAAAGATGTTTACTTATAGATCTAGGAAAATCCCTAAAGAGGATTGAGGGCCTCTAGACTGTACAACGTCTTCTTCTGTTATATTCAAATATAGAGTTATTAATTATTTATATAATGAAAGAATACGTTTTAATTAAATAAATGTAATAATAAGAAGTTTAGAATCAAAATATTACTACAATGAGAAGAGTTGTGACAACATAGTGGTGATGTGCTTAGTGTTGCATATTTCGGCCTAGGCGGTCGCCTAGGCACTAGGCGGCCCCTAGCCAAACGAAAAACCTCCTATTCGTCCAAACTAGGCGTCACTGTTTATGTGCAGTCGTACGCGCCGAATAGGTGGTATGTTCAGCCTAGGCACCACCTAGACCGAACAGGGTTTCTTTTATTTTGTTTTGGACCAAAACCTTGTTTTAAATTATTTATGACCCAAAATCCCAACGGTTCCACCCTAATCTCTTTGTGAATCTCTCTGCCGCCGTAAACGCATCATCACGGCATTCATTCCACCCGTCCACCGTTCTCTGTCGTGCCTAGTAGGAATCTCTCTGGCGCCCTAATCTCTTTGCATCGAACTCGAAGAAGCAAGAATCTGCAACATTGGTGAGGACTGATTCTTCCATGCTTCTTGCTTTTGCCTTCTTCCTTCTTGTTTGATGTTTCTTGGTTTTTCAATGCTTCTTGGCGCTTCTACCTTCTTGCTTCTTGGTTCTTCTTTTATGCGTCTTGGTTTTTCTTGGTGCTTCTGCCTTCTTGCTTCTTCTTTGATGCTTCTTGATTCTTCGATGCTTCTTGGTGCTTCTGCCTTCTTGCTTCTTCTTTGATGCTTCTTGGTTCTTCGATGCTTCTTGGTGCTTCTGCCTTCTTAGTTCTTCTTTGATGCTTCTTGGTTCTTCAATGCTTCTTGGTGCTTCTGCCTTCTTACTTCTTGGTTCTTCTTTAGTGCTTCTTGGTCGATTAAAGGGATTTGACCTACTAATACTTACTGAATTAATGAGGGTTACCGGTTACAATTTTTCATTGGAAGCTTTTGTTAGTGTTACAATTCTTTAATTTTTCATTGGAAGCTTTTTCATTGGCCAACTATTATGCAGTTATGGCATCTTCAACTGCTCCCGAGGGTTCGGGCTCGGTTAGTGTTTCTCAGGCTTCTCAAGATTGTGAAGTACTAAAACGAAAATCGAAGGATGTTGGATGGGTGTACGGGATGTTAATTAATGCGAAGAACTTGGACAAAATCAAATGTATTTTGTGTGGGAAAGTTATGTCTGGAGGAGTTTACAGAATAAAAGAACATGTAGCACACATAATGGGAAATGTGTCTGCATGTCTAAAATCTTCAAAAGATGATCAAGCAAAGTGTAGGAATGCAATTAATGAGGGAACGATGAAGAGAAATAAGAAAATTGAAGAGGAATCTTTAATATCGGATGTGAATATTTGAAAAGACATTGATGTGGATGAATTTCAAGAGTCTTTTGGGACCATGAAACCATCACGTACCCTTGGTCTTACGGATAAGTTTTCAAGTGTCATTAGCCCCGAGACTTCTTTGAACTTGGCAAAGAGCAAGCGGGAACAAAATATCAATGATACTCTTTTCAAAGAAAGAACAAGTTTGGTTAAAGAATATGTTTGTGGGCGTATGAAGCTAGTGTTTCTTTTAATGCTGTCGATAGAGATAGCTTTAAGGTGATGATGGAGGCGGTTGGTCAATTTGGGCGGATAAACCTTCTACTAAATATGAAATGAATGAGCCGTATTTGAAGAAAGAGGTTGACAAGACCAAAGGCTTATTGAAGACAAATGAAGAAGAATGGAAATTGAATGGGTGCTCAATTATGATAGATACTTAGAGTGACAGAAAAAGAAGGTTGATTATGAACTTGTGTGTTAATTCTAGATTGGGCACCGTTTTTCTTTCATCTAAAGAGTCTTCAGATGAAGCCCATACAAGTCAACTAATTTATGAGTATGTAGAGCAATGCATTCAACAAGTTGGTCGAGAAAATGTTCAAATAGTAACTGATAATGCCTCAAATAACATGGGAGCTGCAAAGTTGTTGAAGAAGAGGCCAACAATCTTTTGGACCTCATGTGCTACTCATTCTATAAATCTTATGCTTGAAAGCATTGCAAGTATACCAAGGTTCAAGAAAGTCATTGATCAAGCCAAGGTATTCATAAGACCTTGGCATTGATGAGATCATATACAAAGAAGATAGATATTGTAAGACCAGGAGTGACTAGATTTGCTTCAGCATTTCTAACTTTGCAAAGTTTATCTGAGAAAAAGAGTCAATTAAGGGCAATGTTTACTAGCACTGATTGGGAAGAATGCAAATTTTCCAAGAGTGTTAAAGGGAAAACATCTTACACAATAGTGTTGAGTATTGGATTTTGGACTGGTGTGCCACATGCTTGAAGGTTTTTGCACCTTTGGTGAAGGTGCTTCGAATTATTGATGCTGATAAGAAACCATCTATGGATTTTGTGTATGGTGAGCTTCTGCAAGCTAAGAAAGATATTAAGAATGCTATAAGTAATGTTCCAAAAAATTATCAGCATATTATTGATATTATCAATGCAAAGATGAAAGATAGGCTAGATAGTCCACTACATTTGATGACTTATTTGTTGAATCCTTTTTATCATAATAAGGATCCGTTTCTTTATTTAGATTAAACTGTCACAATTGGGGTCATTGATTGTACGTATGTTATCTTTTTTGGGGATATTGATATGCAAAATATCATTTTGAGTGAGGAGTTGCCCATGTATAAGAAAAAGGAGTCTATCTTTGGGAAACCCATTGCAATAAAAGCATGTCATAGAATGATGACATGTTTGATCTGGGTAATTAAATAAATATCCATAATATTATTATTGTTTGAGGTTATTAATATTATTTATGTTATTGACTTTTTTTTTTAATTACGCAGCAAATTGGTGGTCGAATTTTGGTGCATTGACTCCTAACTTGTAGAAAATTGCTATGAAGATCCTCTCTTTAACCACTAGTTCATCGGGGTGTGAGAGAAATTAGAGTACATTTGAAACGGTTAGTAGCTAAAAATCTTAAACTATTTTTTAATACTAATAGACTAATAGTTTATTATGTTCTCATAAATATTAATTGTATTTGTAGGTACATACAAAGAAAAGGAATAGACTAGATACACATCGATTAAATAATCTAGTCTTTGTTCAATTCAATGCAAAAATGATGAAAAAGAAAAATAGGGAGAAAGAGAGGAATATTGAGGTGCTTCTAGCAAGTGATGCAAGTTTTGCACAAGGCTGACGATGAAGTTGAACAGGACACGGGCATGACTTGGAAAGTTGTTAGTGGTGCTATGGGAGCAGATGAAGCGCTTAGGCCTAGAAGAAGTAGTAGACTTAGAGAACTTGATGAGGATGACTTTCAATCAGAGAGTGAGGAGGAAGTGAATGTGTATAAGTTTGATTTTGAATCAGACTAGGAGCGTGTCATAGAAGAATATGGAGAAGGAGAGGAATTTGCCTAAGGATTTGTAGTACAAACTAATGTTATCTTTGTAGTTTGTACTAGAATACTAGTTTGTTTTCATGTTTTTTTTTCTTTGAAGTTAGAACTTTGAATACTTTGATGCTATTTGCTATTTGGCTTAGGCTACTTGATGCTCATTTTGGTATCACTTGCTAATTGTTACTTGTTTTGAATTTTGGTATTTCATTGAGATCAATGTGTATTTCACTAAAAGATCATATGTGACTCTTATATCCTGGTTTATTGTAGCAAATAAATGGATGACAATATATTTTCTTGTGTTTTGAGATCAATATAAATTATGGTTGAACATGTCAAACTTGAGAATTTCCTAGAAATTAAAGGATGTATGAAGAGTAACTTCAAACTTGATATTTAAAGTACTAGAGTGCCTAGGCGACACCTAGGCGCTCTAGGCGCTAGGCGCCAATCGAGCGCCCGACTGGCGCCTAGCGAAATCTGCAACACTGGGTGTGCTTAAGGTGTTGATGGCATCCCATGTGGATTAGAGAGGGAGATTTTAATTTATAAAGTAAATAACATATGTAAGTGATAAAAAAATAAAGAAATTAAGAGAGTCAGGATTGAGACAATATCAATTACGTGATGAGAGAATAAGAATGAGAGTTGAGTTGTTCATATGAGAGATAAGGGATGAGATTGAGGAAATG
The DNA here is from genome assembly GCF_018446385.1 of Zingiber officinale. NCBI lineage: Eukaryota > Viridiplantae > Streptophyta > Magnoliopsida > Zingiberales > Zingiberaceae > Zingiber > Zingiber officinale. Next base: position 46,576,150 of record NC_055996.1, on the reverse strand, counting down.
TTCTAGAATTTTTTAAGATGATTAAGTATCTTTATCCCTAACTTGGCCAAAACGCCCCTAAACTCCTAAACTAGTGTTTATTTTGAATGTTTAAGATATTTTAGTCAAATTAGTACTTCGGATCACTCATTTGACTTGGGGTTTTAAGCTCATCCTTTGTAGTCTATATTGTGATATTTAGAGTAAAACCATCACACTAGAATCTACATCTCTTCGATGGTATTTCCTTGAAAAGGTTGATGTAATGATAGGCAAGTAATGGAAATTATCAAATATGTAATGATCTAGTGTGTCAAAATCATTTTCTTTGCCAACCTAGTGAATAGCTTAACAACCTAGAACAATTTGAAGGAATGCTAGAAACTTATGATGTAAAATGGCAAAAAATAACCAACGATTCTAACACACCAGATCACTCATCTAATATAAACCAACAAGTATAGGCAACAACACGCATGACGATGATTAGTCTACACTTTAGAGAAGATCATTTTCCTAAAAACAACAATCAAACTAGGCCCGATCATGAAAAATGCTACTAGACATGTTAAGATAAAAGCCCCAAGTTTTAAGGATTAGCTAGACCCTAATGCATTTCTCAATTGGCTAGTCAACAGTAAGGCTTATTTGATTGTTATAACGCGATCCTTGTTGAAAGAGCATTATTTGGCAAAAAAAAGGACTAGCTAAGAAATCCAGTAATTAAAAGGTAAAATGAAAATTAATGGAAAAGTACATCTCATGTTGTAAGTTCAATCAAAGTAAGCACATGTTGCAATCTAAAACTAGTGTCTATGAACACCCATATCAATTTCATTAAGGAATTTAGGCTGAAAATTAAAAGACTATTAAGAGTTAATAGAAGAGAACTGGCATACATTAAAATTAAGCATTTCTTAAGGCTTCCGACTTTCAAGCAATCAAGCCCAATGACTCATAATGCACCCCTTATAAGGTACCTAAGGGAAATTGACTAGCTAAACTCGGCCTAAAACTATCACATAACAATAAATGCTAACACACAAAATAAAGACCAAAAGGACATAAATCCCATCTCTAAACATGACTTGAATAGGCAATGTTTGTAATCCTTATGGTAAGAGAAACTTAATGCCCAAATGCCCGCATAGTCCTACCAATAGTGACCAAACATGAACTAAAAAGTATTTTAGAATTTAAAACTATAGATGAACCTCTAGAGAACAATGAAAGTGAAGGAAAAATAACACGATTTCACATGGTGCACTATATTCTCTACTCGAACTCATTCACACTAGTATTTTTCTAAAAATGTGGGGTAAAACAAATGTAGTGAAACAAATAGGGGAATTTATATATATATATATATATGGGTAAAGTGAACTTTTCTCTTAGAGAAATTCCAAGAAATTATCCCTAGGGAGTTGCTTAATGACTCACAAAGTTTGTAAGCGATTCACTAATTGATAGACTTTGTTTTCGATATTTATTGCTAAAACACTCACACAATCATATGAATCAGCAAAAATGGATTAGATTAAATAAACAATTCAAAGGACTCTTGAAGAAAGGATTTATCAAAGAAATCATGAGTTTTTATGTCATCTCAAATTATTACAACAACAACCAAACCTTATCCCACTAGGTGGGGTCGGTTATATGGATCCTTTTACGTCATTGAGTTCTATTTTCTACTATATCATCATCTACACTTAAATAAATTTTATCTTGTTTTATTATTCCTAACCAAATCTTTTTTGGTCTTCCTCGTTTGATATACGTGTTTGTCATAGTTTCACATCGTCTAACTGAAGCATTTATTAGTCGTCTAATACATGCCCGTACCATCTTAAATATATCTCTCGGAATTTTCCCTCAATAAATACAACTCCGACTTTCTCTCTAATGCTCTATCTCAAATTATTACCCTAGTAAAAATGATTCTTAGAGAATGTTTCTTAGTCACATTGTCAACAAGACGATCATATATAGATGTGATGATATGCCAACTTAATTGACTATAGTACAATGGTTCTCTAAATTTGGCTTCCATAATGGGAACCACTAGGATTGGTGTTGAATAGAATATTATCTTAAAAAATACAGAAGAGTGAGTTATACAAATAGTAATGCACTTGGACTTTTGAACATCCCATGCACATTTATTTATGATGGTGACGAATAAAATCCTAAAACCCCTTATATGAAAGTTGTCGGTACTTTGATGACATCTCGGCGACACTTATTTAGGCCAAATTCTTTAGGACACATTCGATTAGTCTTACAACCCCATTATAACAAAAAGTTATAACAATATAAAGAAATGATTGTTTTACAAGCGCATATCCTCTTTCTCTAGCTCATCAATTTGGCATGGAGCATCTCTACAAATTTGCATAATGTCAAGATAATTAAGAAGTAGCTTAAATCTAATACCATTCAAGAGAATCAAAGTTTTAATGGGTTTACAATATTTTCCAAACACTTCATTAGGGAATTGTGTAGTGTTCAGGCTCCCATCATGAATAACTTCCAAAAGATGATTTCCATTATACTAAGTCCACCTAGACATCCTAAAATTGAAAATGTTTGAGGGAGCTTGCGATGCATTTGGTGTAGGAGTAGGAAGTACTCTAAGCCAAGAGGGTATTTGAAAGAGTTGTCATGCTATTATTCAAGTCCTAATGCATTGATAGTTACTATCACATGAATTCATATTAGATTATGACTCACAAACACTAATTTTATTAAGTCACAAAATAAGTTGTGTGACAAATATGCTAAGTGGGTTAGATTCCTCCAAGAGTATACTTTTGTCTTTAATCACCAATTTAGAGAGGATAACAAACCTATTGATCCACTAATTAGATTTGTGGCTTTATATAGGATGAATACAATGAGAATAGGATTTGAAGGCCCTAAAATGAGTGAGCAATATGTCCTGGCTTTGGAATTATTTTCTACATATTCAAGAAGGGAATTGTTATGATGGAGTTGACTTTATGATCTAGATAGTTTACCTATTCAAGGGTACTTTACTCCCTAGAACTTTTATACTCCCTAGACATCACTAAGGGACTTTCTAATTTAGGAATTAGATGCACATATTCTTGTAAACTACTTCAGGAGCACCCTCGTCATAGTAAATTCTTTGATTCATCCCTTATATGAAATGTTGTTAGAATTGTGTCTCAATGGCTCACGTGCCAAATGTACAATTCCACTAAACAAAACATGAGTGTTTACACACCACCACTAATTCTTGATGGATGCTAGAAATACCTTAATATAAACTTTATTTTAGAACTATCTCTGACCAATGGAAGTGATAACTCTATTTTAGTGGATGTTGATAACAGTTAGATTTTCTAACATAACACATTTCATATAACAAAACAAATGATGCATCTCATATAGTCTTTCAATAAAGTTGTCAAACTACATGAGATACATACATTAGTTGTGTTAGATAGAGATGTTACATTTGTCATTTACTTTTGAATAACCCTATAAAATTTGTTAGTCCCCAACTTAAGTTTCATATGCATTTCATCCAATTGCTAGTGTGGCAAGGTTGTCAACCATAGTTTAGGAAACTATCTTAAGATGTATAATAGGTGAAAAATCACAAATTTGTGATTCTATTTTATTGATTCTTGAATTTGGCTATAACAAGTCTAGAAATTAATCAACAATTATACATATTTTCAAAGTTTATGAGTTAAAAGCTCGTTTATATTTTCAAACTCAAGTATAAGTATCAAACACAAATACGACCCAAGCATCTAATGTGGCTATTTTTAACATTTTCATATGTCATCAATAATAATATGCCCACTCAAAGTGTCAATATTCGAGTGCAAGTATCTAACGTTGGTTGGGAATAGATTAAGAGTGTGAGTATAAAAGAAGTTTTCATCAACTAGATCAACTAGTTTATTTGATTCCTCTACTTGTAACTCATGCAAGTGCGATGAAAGTTTTCTTGGATGTAATCAAGACATTCATGTCAATACAACAACAATCAAATTTTATCTCATTAGGTGGGGTCGACTATATGGATTCTTCTACATCATTAGGCTTTGTCCCCTATTATATCATCATCTATTAAAAAAAAAAAGGCAGCCCAGTGCACGAAGCTTCCGCTTTGCGGGGTGCCGAGGAAGGATCCATTGTACGCAGTCTTACCCTGCTTTTTACAAAAGGTTATTTTCAGGATTCGAACTCGTGACCTTTTGGTCACAAAGTAACAACTTTACCGTTGCGCCAAGGTATATCATCATCTATATTTAAATAAATTTTATCTTGTTTTGTTGGTGCTAACAAATTTTTTTGAATCTTCTTCGTTTGATGTACATATTTATCATAGTTTTATATTATCTAACTAGAGCATTTATTGATCATTGAAGTACATAGTTATATCATCTAAAGCATGTCTTCTTGTGTTTTCCCTAGATAGAAGTAACCCAACTTTTTTTCTAATGTTATCATTTCTTATCTTATCTATCCTCGTATGTCCACTTATCCACTTTAACATCCTCATCTCTGTAATTCTCATCTTCTACTCATGTGATTAAGTCATAACCCAACATTTAGCTCGATGTACATAGCAGGTCTAATCGTCGTTTTATAGAACTTTCTATTAAATTTTAGAGGTACTTTAGACATCCATGCCAATATAGAAAGAAATTATAGTAAACTTATAAGATGCGTGTTGATGCTCATTGTCAATAAGAGTACAACATAAAAGACTATGTCCCTAAAACTCTAAGAAACTCTATGCCCGTTCCATTGGTTGTTTTCATGTTGAGAAAAAAATACTAATGTTTACATTATTTGACTTGCCATTTGCATTGAATATCAGTCTAATTTGAATGTAAAAGACTTATTGTCATATTAAAGAAAATCACGCTTTCTTCCTTATCTATTGAATTACCCATAGGTCATACACCAACAAACTTGGTACTTTCACTTCCTTTCATAATGTAGTTGAGTACCCAAGATGAAAGCATAGTTGATATACAAACAAATCTAGCCTCCACCAACCCACCCCAACCAACTAAACAAAAATATATACTAGCCCTCTCCCCAAACCCTTTGTTAACATTGGAAGGAACTCTCAAAAGATAAACTTCATCAAATTGCTTTGGAAATATTAGTTGAGACCCAAAGACAAGTGTCAAAACCATCTTCTCTAAAGGTTCCTCCTGACCTTCCATTGCACACTTGTAATTGATGTCACCAAGTTTGATTTAGATTGTCTTATCTCCCCACTCAATAAGGTCAAGTTCTTCCCAGTGAGGGAAATATGAAATAATGTAGTAAATAATTTTAAATATAGAGATTTCAAGTTCTAATTTTCTTTAAAAATTTATTATAAAGGCTCATTATTATGTTTTCCTAATTAAAAATAGGTAGGATCAGACTTTTTAGGAAAATAAGTCAAGAGACAGTCTTTTTCATTTGATAAAAGTCCCCAAACTCTTCAAAGTTAATAATATTCTTGAGGGTTTATTTGTCCAAATGAGATTTTCATTTTACTGCTACATCAACTGTATCAAAAGTGGTTGTGTGCCTATAATTGTTTATCAGTCATACAAGGTCAATACAAACTTTCAATACTTAATTAATCTCCGAAAATGACCTTCAATCCAATTATCAGATCTCTTATACCTGTGAAGCATCTAATTTCCCATCTATGATGGAACATAGTAATCATTCGAGTGCAAGAATTAGATACTTTTCTGCATAAATTAAGGTGCATAGTTAACTATAATATTGAAGTTGTCTAATCAAAATATTGTTTAGGGCATTTGTGTTAGTATTTTGATTGTTCAAATCTTTGGGACAGTGAGAAGACGCAAAACACCAATCATCCAATGGAAGCAAGTGTTTTTCCAGTGCTCTTTGAGTGGAGTAATGCCCACTGAATTAGCATCTCAAACCATCTAATGATTGACCGACACCTCAACTAATTTTATTGTGACATAGTGGATCCTGATTTTGAAAATGACAGTTCACTAACTTGAAGGAGCGCATTTAACCAGTATCAGCGTCTCGAACATCTCAATTAAAAAGGAAAAAAAAAAAATAGTCCCTTCACCGTGGATACTGGATGAGAACGATCATGGGTGTAATGTCTAATATCAAGCTTACACGTAAGAAAGTATGCCGACAATGGAGCTGTGATGAATTAGGAGATGCTCGCCCTTCCGAAATAGTAAGTTAATAGCACAGTAGTGATCCTAGGTAATTTATTTCAGGAGAAAGAAAATACAGCCCCAAGAACAGAATATCTATCAGTGCTAAGCAATAGAAATTTTCTTCTGAAGATTCAAGAACACATTGATAATAGTGAACACAGACTTACACTTCCAGCGGCGACTCGAAGCAAACCCCTTCGGATCCGAGCATCCACATGCTCAGATATCCCCATCTGCATCCTCACGAACTCCCCCACCGATACCCATTTTTTGATGGAGTGGCTGCTGTCCATACCTTTCATCGACGGTGACCTGATACCGAAGGCCTTTTTCACCTTGCTAGCGGCTGCGAAGGTCAGCGACCGCTGCAGAGACCGCGACGAGGAAGAAGCCGAGCAGTCAGCGTAGCGCTCAGACTGGGGTATGTAGGTGAGGGGCTTGCCGCCTGTGGCGCGGCAGGCGGCGACGAGGATCTCGTAGGCAGTTTCGCGAAGCTCCTCGGCCGAGAGGGGAACGGCAATCGGGTCGAAGGGGGAGGGGAGATCGGCCGTGCTGACGGGAGAGGTCATGGCGGCGGCAGTGAGGAGGAAGAAGAGGAGATTCGGAGGAAGGCGGTGGCGTAAGACTTCCTTTTGGAATCGCCGAGGGTGGTCCTGTCCCCGAAAAGACGAGGCATGACCGCCGCGAGAAGCGCTCTTTAAAATCGGGAATTTAAAATATCTGTGTTTTAAAATCGGGAATTTAAAATATCTCTGTTTCTTAACACTTGTAATGTATCGATGGCCTTCACGTGGTAAAAAACAGGATTATTCATTCGCTCCAACATCCCCTAACATAGATAACTATTAGTTATTAATAGAGATGATCAAAAAATTATATCGATACTCCTATGGGATATAGTTAAGGTGGTAAGTGATGCCCAAGATATGGGAGATACTCCTATGGGATATAGTTAAGGTTGTAAGTGATGCCCAAGATATGGGAGAAGATATGCTCCAACGTATCGATGGTCCTCACAGGACATAGTTGAGGTTAGTAAGTGGATGGAGCTTTATCACTTAAGATTACGGGTTGAGTTTTGAAACTGTGTACTGTTGGTGCGGTTAGCACTGACGGTTTAATTTAGGTTTTGATGAATGACAAAATAAGGTTAAGTTAGTATCATTGTGATCTAACACTTTGACGGAGTGTGCAGGAGAAGCCCAACTAGGTCGACGGGCCGACCGGATGGCTGGCACGAAACCCAACTAAGTCGTCGAGCTGATCGGATAGCTGGCACGAAGCCCAGCTAGGTCGACGGACTGACCTGATAGTTGGCACGAAGTTCAGACTGATCGACAGACTGACCGGATGTCTGGTACGAAGTCCAGCTAGGTCGACGGGCTAACCTGATAACTGGCACGAAGTCCAGACTGGTCGACGGGTTGACCGGACGTCTGGCAGGTAAGTTAAGGTAAGTCACTAGAGGGGAGTGACTTGGTGAGGACGTGTTCCCCGTTCGAGGGAACAATAGGCGTCGATCCAACTTAGAACCATTTCGGGAATCTAAGTTGAGATTATGACTAGATTCCGGTCTCGGAGAGACGGAATCTAATTACTACTCTTTTACTATAATTGTGCTAACTTCTGTTTTGCAGGATAGTTTAGCTTTTATTTTGCCTCGGACTAATATTTTCTTGTAGGAAAAGGACTTTTTGGAGAAAGGTGGTCCGGGCGCCCGGAGTTGGTCCAGGTGCCCGGAAGGGATCCGAGCGCCCAGTAGGCAAAGTCTATCTCGTCGCAGATTTGGAGCTCGCTGATTGGTCGGACTACGTCACGATCCGAGCGCTCAGAAGGGATCTGAGCGCCCGAAGCATGTCTATAAAAGAAGGCCTCCACGGAGCATCAAAAAACAAGAACTGCTTCTATGACTGCTCCATTGCGCTTTGCTCCTACGACGTTGCGAAACCTCTCCGACAACTTGTGCTCGATTTTCTTTTCTCTGTTGTCGGTATTGTTTTGATTATTCTTGTATTTACATTTGTAACATCTTGCGAATTATTAGTGATCGCCCAACGAAAACACTCGACGAGTGTGGGCCTTGGAGTAAGAGTCAACGAAGGCTCCGAACTAAGTAAAAACAATTTGTGTTAGCATTGTCATTCGTATTTCCGCTGCGTACTTAATTTGAAATTTTAAATCGCTATTCACCCCCTCCCCCTCTAGCGAGCTCTACGATCTAACATGCACCCCGTATAACTCACCCTCTCAATCACTATGATTTACCTCCTCTGTGTTGGTCTTAGGACGAACTAGCGAGGGCGAGTGTTTTGTCTTTTGCTGCTTGTAATGAAAAGATGGATGGATTTGCTTTCCCTCAGGATTAGGGATGACAATTTTCTGCGAACCCAATAGAGGATTCGATATCAGACCAAAATGGAAGAGGATATGGAGGGATTATCGATATCACATATCCAACTTGAATACCCAATTTTATATATATATATATATATATATATATATATATATATATATATATATATATATATATATATATATATATATATATATATATATATATATATATATATATATATATATATATATACACACACACACACATAACTTACCCTATACAACGGTGGGTGATAGCAGACGTGGATCATCTGACGCGGTCAAACTTTTTTTTCTCTTATCTGTATGCAACACTTTTCTCTCCCCTGCATGCAAGTCTTTCTCCTACATGCAAGATGGTGTTGGCCTTAAAGACCAGCACCAGTGTTGGTGTTGGTTTTTAAAGACCAACACCAACACTAGCTAGTACCATGTTGGTACTAGTCTTTAACGATGAGCACCACCTTGGCACTGGTTTGAAACCAACACCAGCTAGTACTGGTCTTTCAAGACCAGCACCAGCGCTAGTTTGAAACCAACACTAGCATGTACTGGTCTTTCAAGACCAACACCAAGGTGATATTGGGAAATGTCCGATGTGGTTGTGTGTTAAAATACGTTTCATAAACATACATAGTGGAAGGCATAAATAATAATAATTCCTAATTATTATAGCACACACCACACACACATATAAGATACATCTCATGCAAACATGATCACAATATAAAATTTTACGAAAAGTAAATTTATGCTAATCGTACCTTGAAGGTTCATTAATTAACCTTATAGAGAACGTTTGCTAGCCTTGCAAGGAAAGCCTCTTTCAAAATCAACGAGCAAGCGATCGATCAATGAGTAGTGGAATTGAATCAACCAAGCGACACTCGGAAGCCTCGCCTCTATTCGTATCCATGTCGAGCTTTCGTCAAGACGACTTCACAAAGTCCAAGTCCTATATTCGTGAAAGGTACTAGCCTTGTGTATGAAGATGGGACAATCTGAGAGAGTGATCACAGTATAATTCGATGGGCAGTAGCAATGTGTTATCAGCAACACTAAAATCATCAACACTGAATTCGTTGGCATTGAAATCATCAGGATTGAAATCATTAGCACTGAATTCGTCGGTACTGAATTCGTCAACACTAAATTCTGGTGGTTGGAGATGGCTATTGCTAACTATTGGGCGGTGATCCTGTCCGAACCAGGAGTCAACGGACACTGGGCACGTGGCGCTCCCTGCTGGATCCTTGAGCGCTCCGGCGAACCTGCAGTAAAACCGAGCCGGGAGGGGTGTCCCAGCGACGGCCCTCCGACGCTCAAGTCAGGCGAGGAATAACGAATAGGTGGCCTCAAGATGAAGATTTTTCATACCTCCGGTGAAGGAATGGAGGCCTTATATAGACCCCTCGAAGAAGCCTGGGCGCGCCAGTCAAAGCAACCACCTGCCTTTGACCATGCCCAGGTATGGGTCTGTCAGAAGGACGTCCGTGAGGTCATACTGCTACTGTATCAACCTTTCCATGATGTGACGGCAAGATCCTCCATCGTGCGATCTTGTGTACGGCCTAATCATCAGACATACTTCTGCTGATGTCCCATATTCCGAGCCGAGCGCATAGGCCGCTCGGCCACCTTTGTACCCTCACCCTTATCTGGGCCGAACGGACAACCCGCTCGGCCCTTCTGCTCCAGCCGAGTGGACTCCCGCTCGGCCCTTCGATCTTCCTACCTTGGCGTCGGAAACCCAAGCCCATGGCTGGGTTATCTTTAGCTCCGCTCGGACCTACTAAGCCGCTCGGCGCGGCCATTAACCACTTGGTCAGACCTTCATCGTTCCTCAAGCTGAGACCCTTCAGGAAGTGGTGGGTCCCCCCTTCTTACCGCCGGATCACTTGCCTTCCCTTCAAGTCTAGTCGAAGGAGGCAGTGAGTCCGACTGACTGGACTATACGTGCCCGAGCGGGCGGTCGTCGCCTTTCCGTGGCTCATAATATTCTCGGGGTCGTTCGGCCCTTCTGCCAAATTCAGCCGTTCGGCTCTTCATTTCGGTTGTCTTGTCGCTTAATGTGGATATTTGCTTGTCTAGATCTTCTTGAAAATCACACAAATCTTCTCCATTAAGTCGAAGCATGCGCGATATGGGCGCATTAATTGTGCTTGGCGACAGAGCGCCACTTGTCGACCATTGTGTGGTGGCGACGTCACTCACGATGGGACGCCCTCGTTTAAAATGGACGGCTCGATGGCGTCCTTGTCCTTCGTGACCTGGATCGGACGGCGGAGGCCGACGGGCCCCGGCTGTATAAAGTCTCAGTTCTCCTCCTCTGCCGCACGCTCGCTCGTGCTTCCTCCTTCTGCCTCCTCTGCCGCTGTAGCCCTCGGCGATCCAGTCCCACTTTCCGGCTGCTACCTTTTCCCCGGTGATCTTTTCCGCCCGTTTCCTCCTCAGTGAGTCTTCTTCCTTCACTTACTAAGTCTTCCCTGCTCATTTCGCCCTTTTCGTTTCCCTTCCTTCGATTTCTTGCTATTCTTTCGCCTCTCCGAGATGGCAAGCTCCTCCGAACCCGCTGTTGGCGTTCAGGGCCCTTGGTACCTGACCATGGAGAGCCGATTTGATGAGGAGGGTGCTCGGCGCCTGGTTCGGACGTATGGGATTCCTGATGACCACGAAATAATTATAGCCGACCCGACCGACCGGCCACATGACCCGCCGATCGGCACAATTTGTTTCTTTTTAGATCAATTCCAGGGCGGCCTCAGATTTCCTACCCATCCCTTTATTTTGGAGGTTTGTAACTATTTCCGCATCCCGCTCGGCCAACTTGTGCCGAATTCCTTTAGGCTGCTGAGCGGAGTGGTCGTCCTCTTTAAGTTGCACAGTATTCCTCTTGACCCTAAAATATTCCACTTCTTCTACCCCAAACAATCCGAGCCGGGCACTTTTATTTTCCAAAGTAGAATAGGCTTTAAATTTTTCGATAATATGCCGACCTCCAACAAACACTGGAAGGAGTTTTTCTTTTACATCCGACTCCCCGAGCGGCCAGCATTCCGAACCAGATGGCAGACCGCTGTGCCGACTCAGCCGGAGCCTATCTTCATGCGGCGTACTTGTTGTCCGGTCAGCGATACAAGATCGACCAGTTGTTGCTCAAAGGGGTGTTGTATATTTTCGGATTGTCTCCCGTTCGGGCAAATCTCGCCTTCCGCATGAGTAAGGACCCTTTACTCCCTTGGTCTTTTTTTGTCTAATTGATTTTAATTTCTTTTATTGCAGCTGAAGTCATGTGGCGCTCCAAGGCTACCGCTAACCTGAAATTGAAGTCCGTGGAGATTGAAGCGGCTACGAAAAAGCTCACCGGCGAGGACTCATCCCGGCCCGCGGATCACGAGGAGAGCGCGATCAAAGCAGCGCCCATCCGCAGCGGAGGTTGAGGCGGATCCTGTTTCCTCCGCCTGGGCGTTCCCCAGGTTGGAGATCCACCATTGGAGGTTCGGCGGAAACGTCGAAGAGATCCCAGCCTTCCGCCGACCCAAGAGGGGGAACCACAGGCGCCAATCAGCATAACTTCACCTGACCGCACGCCCTCCGGCTCTCCTCCCCGAACTCGCCGCCGCTTACGTCGGTTGGGCGAAACTTCCACCATAGGGGAGTCCTCGCATCAGGCGGCCGCGACTGAAGAAGCGTCGTCCGGCCACCCTACTATCAAGACTACCCTCCGATTCCCGTCAGAGGAATATTTACTGTCTGCCGATCGGCCATCGAGCCCCGTTCACGAAATAACCCTGACTGGTCCGCTCGCCAAGCTCTTCGAGGACGCCCAGATTCAGGTGGCCCTTATGACGCCCAAGCAGCTCGGCGATAACAATATGCAGCAGGCCACTCAGGTAAACTCATCCTCATTCCCATGTCATGCTGTTGTTTGATTCCTGATATTATTATTTCCCTTACAGCGCTGGGCTGAGCAAATTGCCACGAGCCATCGGCTAGCTGAGTTGGAGGATCTCCTAGAAAAACTCCAAGTGTCGGGAGGTCCCACGGCCGAGCGGGAGAAACAAGCTCTTGAGGCCGAACAGAAGAAGGCTGCCGATCTGGCTGCAGAGGTGGTCCGACTCGATGACTTGGTGAAGAAGCGGGACGGGGACGTGAAGCGCGCCAATGGTCGGAAGAGGCGGGCAATTGCTGATCTAGATAAAATGAAAGTCGAAGTCCGGGCCCTAGATCAACAGTCTAAGAAGCTAGGGGCCGAGCTGGATGTCGAGCGGGAGATCCGTTCGGCCGAACGCACAAAAGCTGAGATGGACTTGAAGGCTGTCCGAGATACCTTAACCGCTTCCCGAGCGGCACTCAAAAAATATAAGGAGGGCGAGCCAAGCAGCAGCGCGCCAGGAATACCTCCGCTCGGAGCGCTTTGGCGAAAAGTTTGGTGGCAACGTCTCCTCGACCTTCCTCGAGGCGGTCAAGGTCACCACGGCGTATTTCAAGAAGGGGGGGCATCTTCCTGCTGACCTGAGCATTCCCCCTCCCGAACTGGCGGCCATGATTGACGACATCCCGGACACCTTCTTTAACTTTGAAGACCCCGAGTGAGGCGAGTTTTTTGAGTGCTTTCTGTGTTTCATCCGCTCGGCGGATGTAAAATTTTTGTACGTGCCGTTCGGCATAATTTTTCTTATAATGAAACGATGTCCCTTTGCTTGTCTTCCTACTCATTGTCCACAATATTCTTCTGTTTGCTTAACGTTGATGCTTAGCGTCAGTCATGTTCTTAAGCATTCTCCCTCACGCGTCCGATCGGCTTGGCTCATTGCATAAAGTCCGAGCGAGGAGGCCTACTCGCTCTGCACGTATCTTGCCTGCGTGAAGTCAACAAATGCCGAGCATCGAAGGACCAACCCCCAATCGGGCCTGAATGTTTTAATATTTGTAGTTTCCGCGGTTTCTTACTCTGATATTCGTTCTTCCGCTCGGTATATTTATAGCCGATCGGCGCGGCTCTCGATTTTTAATGACGGTGCTCGTCGGCGCGGCTCTCGATTTTTAACGACGGGGCTCGTCGGCGCGGATGTTTATAGCCGATCGGCGCGGCTCTCGATTTTTAACGACGGTGCTCGTCGGCGCGGATGTTTATAGCCGATCGGCGCGGCTCTCGATTTTTAACGACGGTGCTCGTCGGCGCGGATGTTTATAGCCGATCGGCGCGGCTCTCGATTTTTAACGACGGTGCTCGTCGGCGCGGATATTTATAGCCAATCGGCGCGGATATTTATAGCCGATCGGCGCGGCTCTCGATTTTTAACGACGGTGCTCGTCGGTTTTCCGCTCGGTTTTTATAGCCGGTCGGTGCGGCTCTACGGTTTAACGTCTGGGCTAGACGACTCTGGCTAATTTTGACGCTTCCGTTCGGCGAAGCTTTTGCCCTCCTTTTTATCACTTTTGGTTCCTTTCACCCAGCTCGGATAACGTACTCTTGGCCGAATGGCTCAGGGTCTGCTTCGTCGAGCATCTGGGCTAGGATAATATACCTCCGTCCGAATGGTACGGGGCCTTCAATTTTAGAGCGCTTGGCCCGACCCATTTACCTCCGGCCGAGCGGCTCGGGGCCTTCGTTCTTTTGTTGGCGATGTCTTATTTGTTCTCTTGATTTTTCGTTTCTGCATTTCAAGTATTCAGTCGAAAAAAAGTACATAAGATGATTTACATAGGCACACCTTTCACCCTGCCCGGTAAGGCTGGAGGTGGTTCGCGCTCCACGGCCTATCTAGCTGTCGACCTTCCTCATCCTCCAGATTATTCTGAAGGGACCTGCCCATGGAGCTTCAAGCTTACCGACGTCGCCGACCGGCTTGACTTTCTTCCAGACAAGGTCGCCGATCTGGAATGATCGGGGAATGACGCGCCGGTTATAGTTTTGCTTCATTCGTTGTCGGTACGCCATCAGCCGAACGGACGCCTTTGCCCTCTCCTCTTCTACCAAATCCAGCTCCATGTTTCTCCGTTCGGCGTTATCCTCATCGTAGCTCTGGATCCGGGCGGACTCCACGCCGACTTCAACCGGAATGACGGCCTCGCCACCATATACCAAATGGAACGGTGTGACTCCTGTCCCTTCTTTTGGCGTTGTTCGGATGGCCCACAAGACGTTCGGCACTTCATCCGGCCAACTTCCTCCCAAATGGTCGAGCCGAGCGCGCAGAATACGGAGAATTTCCCGGTTGGCCACTTCAGCTTGACCGTTGCTCTGAGGATAGGCCACGGATGTGAAGTGTTGCTCAATGCCGTAGCTCTTGCACCAATCCTCTAACATCTTCCCTGTGAACTGCCGCCCGTTGTCGGACACTAGTCGGCGAGGGATGCCGAACCGACAAATGATGTGTTGCCAGATGAATTTTTTAACCATTTGTTCAGTGATCTTTGCTAGCGGCTCGGCCTCCACCCACTTGGAGAAATAGTCTACCGCCACTAGTAAGAATTTCCTCTGCCCGGCCGCCATCGGAAATGGACCGACAATATCCATTCCCCATTGGTCGAACGGGCATGAAACGCTTGACGCCTTCATTTCTTCGGCCGGTCGGTGGGAGAAATTGTGATACTTCTAGCATGAAAGGCAGGTAGATACTGTCCGAGCGGCATCTGTTTGTAAAGTTGGCCAAAAGTATCCGGGCAAGAGGATCTTCTTGGCCAATGAGCGCCTGCCCGGATGACCCCCGCATGATCCTTGATGTACTTCTTGGAGGATGTAAGCTGAGTCCTCCAAGCTTACACACTTCAGCAACGGGCGCGAGAAAGCTTTCTTGTAAAGCTGATCTCCGATGAGTGTAAACCGACCGGCTCTTCTTCTGAGGAGCCGGGCTGCATATTCATCGGAGGGTGTGGTGCCCGAACGGAGAAATTCTATAATAGGTGTCCTCCAGTCGCTTGGAAACGTGAGGCCTTGCATCCGATCGACGTGCGCCACCAGCAGTACTTTTTCAATTGGTTGCTGAATGGCAGCGGGTGTTATTGAACTCGCGAGTTTGGCTAACTCGTCTGCTGCCTGGTTCTCCGTTCGGGGGATCTTCTGTATAAGAACCTCTCGGAAAGTAGCTTTGAGCTTTTCAAAGGCCTCAACGTAGAGTTTAAGCCGAACACTATTGATTTCAAAGGTGCCAGAAAGTTGTTGAGCGGCCAACTGCGAATCCGAATAGAGAGTCACCCGACCGGCACCCACATGCCTGGCTGCCTGCAATCCGGCTATGAGGGCCTCATATTCTGCTTCGTTGTTGGTAGCTTTGTAATCCAGCCGGACGGATAGGTGCATCTTCTCTTCTTGAGGTGAGAGCAGCAATCGATCCCGAGCCGAGTGGAGGACCCGTCCACATATATTCTCCACATAGCTTCCGGCTCGCCTTTGCACTTGGTCACAAAATCAGCCAAGGATTGATCGCCGAGCGGGGCTGATATTGGATGTCAAATTCATTTTCCATCGTCCACTTAATGAGCCGTCCGGACGCTTACGATTCAACAAGATACTCTTCCGAGTGGACTGTTCGTCCGGACAATGATGGTGTGAGCCAAGAAATACGGTCGAAGGCGCCGAGCGGCTAGAACCAAAGCAAAGGCCAACTTCTCGAGCCCGGTGTAACGAGATTCAGCATCCTTTAAAATGTGGCTTAGAAAATACATCGGCTGCTCTTCGCCGCTTGCCCTCACCAGTGCTGAGCCTACAGCATGCTCAGTCGATGACAAATAAATATAAAGTGACTCACCCCCGATCGGCTTGGCTAACACTGGCAGAGAATTAAGATACGTCTTCAATTCTTCGAACGCTCGGTCACATTCTTCGTCCCACTGGAACTTAGTAGCCTTGCGCAGGATCTTGAAGAATGGAAGGCTCCGGTTGGCGGTTTTGGAGATGAATCTAGACAAAGCAGTTATCCGACCGGTCAACCTCTGCACTTCTCTTGTATTTCTTGGGGGCGGCATGTCTTGCAGAGCTTTCACCTTGCTCGGATTTGCTTCGATTCCCCGTTCGGTCACTATGTACCCCAAGAAACGCCCTCCTTTTGCTCTACTGGGGATTTAGCTTGACCCCATATTTGCGCAGCGTTCGGAAGGTTTCTTCTATGTCCTTGAAAAGATCGGCCGCTGGGACGGACTTCATGGGAATGTCGTCCACTTCGACTCACAGATTCCGCCCGATCTGCTCCCTGAACACTTTGTTCATCAAGCGTTGATAGGTGGCCCCGACATTCTTCAATCCGAACGGCATCACATTGTAACAATATGTGCCGTCGGCGATCACAAAGCTAACTTTTCTTGATCTTCACGGGCGAGCGGCACCTGATGATAGCCTTGGTATGCGTCGAGCATGCAAATCAATTCACAACCGGCCGTAGAGTCCACCAGCTGATCTATCCGAGGCAAGGGATAAAAATCTTTGGGGCATGCTTTGTTTAAGTCCCGAAAGTCGATGCAGACTCTCCACTTGCCGCCCAGCTTGGAGACCAATACCACGTTGGCCAGCCAGCTAGGGAACTGCACTTCTCGTATGTGGCCGACCTCCAGAAGTTTCTCTACTTCCGCCCGGATGATGGCGTTCTGCTCGGCACTGAAATCCCTTTTCCTCTGCTTCACTGGCCGAGCGTCCGGTCGGACATGCAATTCATGCTGCGCCAGGCTTGGCGAAACCCCGGGCAACTCATGTGTCGACCAGACGAAGACATCATGATTTCGTTGGAGGCACTGGATCAGCTCCTCCTTCTGCTCCTTTTCCAGATCAGAGGCGATAAAAGTTGTGGCCTCCGATCGGTTCGGATGGATCTGAACCTCCTCCTTTTCATCATAAATTAAAGCAGGAGGTTTCTCGGTGATGGCATTTACCTCGATTCGAGGCGCCTTCCGAGCAGAGTTGGATTCTGCTCGGACCATCTCGATATAGCATCGCCGAGCTGCTAACTGATCCCCCCGTACTTCTCCCACTTTGTCTTCGACGGGGAACTTCATCTTCTGATGGAAGGTTGAGACGACGGCTCAGAATTCGCTAAGCGCCGGTCGTCCCAAAATGACGTTGTAGGACGAAGGAGAGTCGACCACCACGAAGTTTATTGTCCTGGTCCTTCTGAGCGGCTCCTCTCCCAGTGAGGTAGCTAGCCGAATTTGTCCGACAGGCTGAACTTCGTTGCCAGTAAACCCGTATAACGGGGTCGTCATGGGCAGTAGCTCGGCACGATCAATTTGCAGCTGATCGAACGCCTTCTTGAATATGATGTTGACCGAGCTCCCTGTGTCAACAAATAGGCGGTGAACAGTATAATTTGCTATTACCGCTTTAATGAGCAGAGCGTCGTCGTGGGGCACTTCTACTCCTTCCAAGTCTCCGGGGCCGAAAGTGATTTCCGGTCCACTTGCCCGCTCTTGACTACAGCCGACTGCGTGGATCTGTAGCTGCCGAACGCCCGCCTTTCTGGCCCGGTTGGAGTCTCCTCCGGTTGGCCCGCCAGCAATGACGTTGATCTCTCCCCGGGAAGTATTGCTCCTGTTTTCCTCTTCCCGCGCGGACGGTCGTGACCGTTCTCTGGACGCCCGGCGATTCTCCTGTCTTGGAGATCGGTGCCGATCGGGTGTCTGTTGATGTCGCCTTTCGGTGCGGGTCCGGTCGGCTTCACGGGTCCTTTGTCTTCTGTCGATGGGAGGAGACCGTCGTTCGGCTTTCCTGGGAACGGGATTAGCCACGAAGGGAAGACTTCGACAATCCCTCGTGTTGTGCGTATCTGACTGGTGGAAGGAGCAGAACATAGGGGTCCACCTCTTCTTCGGCTTGGGCCGAGCGGCAGCCACTTCTTGTACGTGCGACCTGGCGTGGGGGGATCGGATTGCTTCGGCCCTCGGTCCTCGTGGTGGCTGCTGAGCGGCATGCTGTTTCCGCTCGGCCTGAACAGGTGCCCGCTCGGTTGGAGTTTCCTTTTTCCGAGCGGCTTGCGCTTCTTCCACATTTATGTATTCGTTGGCCCGATGCAGCATGTGATCATAATCTCGGGGCGGCTTTCGGATGAGCGACCGGAAGAAGTCCCCATCTACAAGGCCTTGCGTGAAGGCATTCATCATCGTCTCCGATGTGGCTGTTGGGATATCCATCGCCACTTGGTTGAACCGCTGAATGTAAGCTCGAAGCGATTCTCTCGGCTCTTGCTTGATGGCGAACAAGCTGACACTTGTCTTCTGATACCGCCGACTGCTAGCGAAATGGTGGAGGAAGGCCGTTCGGAAGTCCTTGAAGCTAGTGATGGATCCGTCCGGCAACCTCCGAAACCACCGTTGCCCCGATCCCGAGAGGGTTGTAAGGAAGACGCGGCACTTTACTCCATCTGTATATTGATGGAGTGTAGCTGTGTTATCAAACTTACCCAGATGATCATCCGGGTCTGTTGTTCCATTATACTCGCCGATCGTCGGAGGTACGTAATGCTTGGGTAGGGGGTCTCGTAGAATAGCCTCCGAGAATTGGCGATTGATCCGCTCGGGAGATGTGTCCGCCCGGGGAGCTTTCCCTTTTCTGTCATCCCGCCTTGGCATTTCGTCTGAAGAAGAGCCTCTATCTCAGGGGTGCGAAATAAGGCCCGGTGGAATGCGACGGTGGCCTGAGGTGCTTCCGCTCGGCCACTCGATGCAGATGCTGCTTGTTGCTCCGGCCGCTCGGCCGCGGCTTTCTGTTTTTGCTCCACAAGTTTGGCGACCCTCATCTCGACTAGAGCGTCGAGTTCTTCTGTTGAAAGCGCCACCGTGTGTTGTCGTCCAGCCTCATCCATTGTTCTTGTTCGAATGCAGGAGCGTTCCCACAGACGGCGCCAATTTGATCCTGTCCGAACCAGGAGTCAACGGACACTGGGCACGTGGCGCTCCCTGCTGGATCCTTGAGCGCTCCGGCGAACCTGCAGTAAAACCGAGCCGGGAGGGGTGTCCCAGCGACGGCCCTCCGACGCTCAAGTCAGGCGAGGAATAACGAATAGGTGGCCTCAAGATGAAGATTTTTCATACCTCCGGTGAAGGAATGGAGGCCTTATATAGACCCCTCGAAGAAGCCTGGGCGCGCCAGTCAAAGCAACCACCTGCCTTTGACCATGCCCAGGTATGGGTCTGTCAGAAGGACGTCCGTGAGGTCATACTGCTACTGTATCAACCTTTCCATGATGTGACGGCAAGATCCTCCATCGTGCGATCTTGTGTACGGCCTAATCATCAGACATACTTCTGCTGATGTCCCATATTCCGAGCCGAGCGCATAGGCCGCTCGGCCACCTTTGTACCCTCACCCTTATCTGGGCCGAACGGACAACCCGCTCGGCCCTTCTGCTCCAGCCGAGTGGACTCCCGCTCGGCCCTTCGATCTTCCTACCTTGGCGTCGGAAACCCAAGCCCATGGTTGGGTTATCTTTAGCTCCGTTCGGACCTACTAAGCCGCTCGGCGCGGCCATTAACCACTTGGTCAGCCCTTCATCGTTCCTCAAGCTGAGACCCTTCAGGAAGTGGTGGGTCCCCCCTTCTTACCGCCGGATCAGGCGGTAAGAGCTTGAGCGGCGGCTCGAGAGAGGGAGAAGTGGATGAGAAAAAGTCCTAATCAAATTAGAATTTTCTCTCAAAAAATAAAAGCACTTATCTCTTCTCCTCATAGAGAGGTATTTATACACCTCTACATGACTTGGGGAGTAAGTCATCTCTCAAACCCAATACGTAAAACCCATCCAATTCATTACTATTAAAATTAAGTTTGGTTCAAATTCAAACCACCTTGATTCATAATTAAATCAAACCCTTTTGATTTATTAGTAAATTAAATTATTTCATGACTAAATCAACCCCCTTTTGGTTTATTATTAAACCATAATGAATTCATATCTCCTGTAATAGCCATGGTTCATCCCCGCTTTCATTTTGACAAATATCTTTCCATATTTTTCTTTTGTTTAGTCCAACCAAACTTTGTCTCTCTCTCGATTTAAGAATCTAATTCTCAAACTCGTTTTAAGTCTCTAAGATAAATTTATAATGCGTGTGACCTTACAAGTTCTTGATTATGTTGGTCATCTATAATTAATGATTAATTATGGATCGATCATGAGTGGCATCTAGTAGTACATCATGATCCCCAATTAATCAAAAAATCAACGATTGATTCCAAAACTACTTTTGAACCTTTCAATAGCTATAATCGGTCATGTCTCATTCCTTTAACTCGTCTTATACCCACTTGATTCAGGACATGACCTATGTGTCAGTCCCCGCTAGGCTGACTATGTCACAACTAGCCCAAGTAATACTTTCTCGTTCTATGGATTCAAATTACTCGTACATATGTCTAAGAGTCATATACTCTTGATATGTGATGCTTAGCCAAAGACTTTTGAGTAATAATCCTGACAAGTGGTCATAGGTTATACATCTCCTCGCAAGGATAATGAATCCTCTATAAGTTATCCAAACTCCTTCGGGTACTTCGACTTATACCCAATCATCTCGGGTCCACATTTTCAAGGAGATGCTTGCTTAAGATGTCAAAGTATAAGTCTCCATGACCAAGATGACTCGAATACCTTAAGTCAAAGGAAACTCGCACTTAAGCTGTAGTAAGAGCTTCATTATCATATCCATATATGTAGAGAACTATATGAAGTCTTACATCAAGCACTCCAATGAATGAGTTACCATAATTAGTATCCACGTTTAACTCTCAACATCCCAATGCCTTCAACTAGTGAGGAGCAGTTGTTTGGATAAACCAAGGAGTATAACATATGCTGGTCTCACAAAATCGATGATGTCCGAACTCATCAATTCACCGACTAGGGATTATATCAATATATTCATAATTGCACATGTAGTGTAACACCCCAAATTTTCCTATTTCGAGTTCTAAATATCCTTAAAAATATTTAGAAATACTTTTAAAATATTTTAGAGATTTTTAGAAATTTTTAGAGTATTTTTATGTAATTTTTGGAGGTCGTTTGGTAGTTTTACTAAACGAAGGAAGTTTCGACAAAAAAATATTCAAGTCGAGATTCGAACCGTGTGTTAGGACCAAAAGTAGATAGAGGGGGAGGTGAATAGCTCGTCGCGTGCCCGGTGTTCGACGTTGCTTGTTTCTTCGAAGATGTGCAGCGAAAAATACAGAAACAAATCACACAACGCTAACACGGTTGGTTTACTTGGTATCCACCTCACAAGAGGTGACTAGTCCAAGGATCCACACCAACACACACACCCTCCACTAATGAAACTCTCCTTTATGGTAACTACCAAGGGCGGAGAAGCCCTACAAGACTCAATACAAGAAGAAGAAAGGGTAGTAAAGAAATACAAGCTTATAAGCTTACAATGAGTGCACAAACCCTAACCCTAGTTTCTTCTTCTTGCTTTGATCCGCCTCTTGACTTGGAAGAGCCTCCAAGAACCTTCAAGAACTGGCGATCTCGAGCTTGAGAAGAGCTGTGGAGGAGCTGGTGAAGATCTGAAATGATTCGATGAAGAAGTGCCGAAGACAACGCTCGCCTGCGGCTCAAATACGACTCAACGGTCGGATCCCGATCGATTTGATTTTTCCCAATCGATCGGGGAGGCTTTGGATCGATCCACGGATCGATCCAGAGCGCCTCTGTGCTCTTGAAAAATGCCTGGATCGATCCACGGATCGATCCAGCGCTTATCGCGTGAAGCAGCAGCGTCCCAATCGATCCACTGATCGATTGAGACCTCTGGATCGATCCAGAGGCTTTCTGTTCGCTGGGAAAGGTCTGGATCGATCCACTAATCGATCCAGAGCCTGGATCGATCCACTGATCGATCCAGCACTTGGTTTTTGCCCAAAACCAAGTCCCAAACCTCCTAAACCAACATCCGGTCAACCTTAACCTATTGGTACGTCATGCCTAGCATCTAGTCACTCCCTTGACCTGCTAGGACTCCCTCACCAAGTGTCCGGTCAATCCCTTTGACCCACTTGGACTTTTCTTTCATGCCAAGTATCCGGTCACTCTCTTGACCTACTTGGACTTTCACCTAGCTTCACTCACTAGGGTTTTTAATCTGCCTAGCTTCACTCACTAGGACTTTCACCTGGCTTCACTCACCAGGATTTTCCTTCCGCCTGGCTTCACTCACCAGGACTTTCACCTGGCTTCACTCACCAGGATTTCCATCTGCCTAGCTTCACTCACTAGGACTTTCACCTGGCTTCACTCACCAGGATTTCCATACTGCCTAGCTTCACTCACTAGGACTTTCACCTGCATTGTCCATGTGTCTACATGTATTGTCAAACATCAAAACTATGACCAAGACTCAAGCTTGGTCAAAACAGTCAACCTTGACCTAAGGGATATTGCACCAACAATCTCCCCCTTTTTGATGTTTGACAATACCTTTAAGTTTGGACCATTCTGAGTTAAGCTAATCCCATAGCCTTAACTCCATTCATGCTAAGGACCATTCTGAGTTAAGCTAATCCCATAGCCTTAACTCCATTCATGCCAAAGTATGAATGTTGGTTCCCTTCATTCTCCCCCTATGACCTCCCCATAGGAAATGAAGGCCTAATTTAAACCACACATTCTCCCCCTATTGGCACACATCAACCCATCTTTGAGCACACATAGACCCGTGCCTCAATTTTGGACACACTTCAACAAATGCCCCATTGTTGAAAACTCTCCCCCTGAAGAGTTGCTCATCGTTGTTCACAACTTCACTCGTTGTGACCAACACGATAATGAATGTCCCATACCCTTCATTTATCCTTAACTCTACATTTTTCCTCAATGTAGGCAAATGTCCATCCTTGAGCATTATTCACTTAACGGTAGGTTAACCACCTTCCAAGGTTTATGAAAAATAATTTTCATGCCTTTAAAGAGTCTCTCCCCCTAAAGACATGGTGGTAACTTCTGTCATTGCACCAACAATGACTTGGAATCCCTAATCCTTTAGGAAACCCAAATTAGAAGCTTTGAGGTTCAAATATTCAAAATTTGAAAACAAACCTCACCCTAGACTTCAATATAGTCTTCCTTAACCAATCCATCCTTGTTTTCAACACGAAAACACCCTTTTTACGTATACAAATGTATTTTGAGGGGTTTGGAATGGTTACCTAGACTAAAATAGGTTTAAAGATGCTGAAATCAGGCTTTCCCATCCAAAATCAGCAACCTGGATCGATTGGAGTTGGGTTCCAATCGATTGAACCTTTTTGAATCGATCCACTGATCGATTCAGAATTCCTGGATCAATCGGCTGATCGATCCAGCGAGCTTCTGCTCGCGGGAGACTTGCCTTCTGAATCGATCCACAGATCGATTCAGGCACTCCAATCGATCCATGGATCGATCGGAGCTCTGATAGTTGCTGAATTTCAACATCAGCCAACTTCAAAAATCCCTATAAAATTCTACAAAAATTCAAAAATCATGAACTTTCGTGTAGGCATTATTTAGGGCATATACTATCAAGGAAAAATAGTTTTCTATGAAAATACTTCATATTTTCAAAGATTGACACAAACTTGAAAACTTGCAAAAACTTTAGTGTTTTCTTCAAGTTTGTGTCTAACTATTCAATGGTGATTACTATCGAAAGATATCATTCACCAAGGTTTTCCAAAATCATTTTAAAAACATTTTCAAACCAATATCCCACCATGTTCCTTGGGCTTAATGCACATGACTTGTACATTAGCTTTCCCAATGATGGGAAAACAAAGAATGCACTAAATCAACATATTGAGTTTTGTTCATCATCCTAACATCTCACTTGTATCTAATGTGCACTAAAACACATACAAGTCATCTTATAGGTCTTGTGAGATGTGAGATTTTGGTTTTGCCCTATTCTAGGGATCATGCATATCTATCTAGGCATTTTAGAGATATTAGACATCCACCTAGGATGTCACTTGTTAATAAGTGTTGTTAAATGTCATTTGTCCTTAATTACAAGGAATTAAACTTAATGCATGATAATGTTATAGCATACATCAAAAGGAACTAATTTTCCAAAAGAAAATATCCTATAACTACATGATGTATGACTGTCATGACATGATATTTTTGGATTTTTCATAATAAAGGAATGAGTGCAAAATACAAACCAAATGTGATGTCATGACATATAATGAGCAAACAATCATGGCAAGATTTAGCATTAATAAAATACCTAGATTACCTATCTAGGTGTCCTTAAACTTAGCTAACTTAAAATTAAACTTTAGATTGCCCATAAGTGCTTCAAGAAAATGCCAAAACCTAAATTGACATTTCTAATTCCCTTGATTAATTTATGCCAATTGAAATTAAACATATTCCTCAAATGTTGGCATATTTCATTTTTCCACAAGAGTAGCACTTTTAAATTAAGACTTAAAATGCCTTCAATTTCCTAAGAACATACCAAAATCCCAACTTGGTATTTCTCTAGGTTTTCTCAATTTATGCCATTTAAGATAAAATCAATTTTTCCACCATTAGGCACATTTTACCCTTTCAAAGAGTAAATAATAATTCCATTTCATTTTCAAAGGTTAACAAAAACCTTGAAAATGCTCCTTGAGTGTCAATTTCCTCAAAGTTGGGTTAACTACCCTTCTAATCGGAGTTGACACTCTCTAACCCATCTATGGGGTAGAGAAAATGCTCCTAGGAACCCAACACCTATTGGTGCTCCTTGGATGCTCTAGGTACTCACTAGGGATTACTTCCCTAGATACCTTCCTAGTGACCTTGTTGGGCTTCTTAGAAGCCTTGGTCACATTTTCTAGGTCAACTCTAGGGATAGCCTCCCTTGTGACCTTGTTAGTGACTTTCTTAGACTTCTTAGAAGTCTTAGTCACATTTATCGCAAAAATACTCTTAGGGATGACTTCCCTAGTATTCTTGGCTTGACCACTGGACCTAGGGTTTGTTCCGTAACTATATGGAACTCTATGGTACGAGGGCACATCCTTCTTAGCCTTTGGTTTGTATCCCAACCCTCTATGGCCATTTGATGGCTTTGATTTTTCTAGCCCTAGGTATTGCTCATTTTGCCCTTGTAGAATATTTTCCATCCTTTTTAGGGTCTTTTCCATTTTATCAAGTCTTGACCTCAAGACTTGATTTTCTATCATTAAATCCTTAGGTTTTGGTCCGTGAGCATTTTTGTTCTTGGGCATGTATCTATTATCCTTAGTGTTCCCGCCCAAGTGTTTATCTACCTTCCTAACCTTAGGTTGGGTAGTTTTGGCATGTAGGGCCACATGCTTTTCCTTAAAGCCCTCATGCTTTCTATTCTTATGGTAAATTGCATTAAAATGATAAAAATTAGAACTATCATGTTTTTTACCATAATGTAGAGGGGTAGGCTCAATAAAAGTTACATTCCCTTTTACCTTAGAGGCTCCCCCTTGACTTGAGCTTCCTCCTTGAGCCTTGACCATCTTCTTCCCCTTAGGGCATTGACTCCGGTAATGCCCCTTTTGATTGCAAGAGAAACACACAATGTGCTCCTTGCTCTTCTTTGTTCCGGGGATGGTCTCCTTTGGCTTCTCCTTGCCCTTAGGTGCCACTTGGCCCGTCTTCTTGGCCAATTTAGGGCACTTGCTTTTGTAGTGCCCATGTTCCCTACATTCAAAACATATAATATGATTCTTATTATTAATTGAACTATTTATACCTTCTTGTGTAGGGGTGACACTTGCTCCTCCATTTGATATGAATGTAGAGGCTTCCTCTTGATCCGAAATCGATTTCCCTCCAATTGATTTATCTTGACTTGTGGAGGTGGAAGCTTCTTCATTCTCTTCTTCTCTTGACCCGGATGTGGAGGATTCTCCTTCTTCTTGATCCGGTGTCACCAAGAGTTGCTCCCCCTCAATCCTAGAGGTGGAGGCTTCATCATCTTGAATATGAAATAAGGAGTATGCTCCCTCCTTGTTCCCTTCGATGCATTCCCTTGAGGATGAAGCTTCTTCTTAGACTTCTTCTTCGGAGGTTGAACATCTCTCAACCTCGGAGTCCTCCTCTTGATCTTGCTCCAAAGAGTCACCCTCTATGGATACTTCTTACTCTTGTACAGTGGAGGGGATCTCTTCATGAAGCTTGGCCAATTTGCTCCATAAATCCTTTGCATCTTCAAATTCTCCAATTTTGCAAAGGATGGTGCTTGGCAATAAATTTACCAAAAGCTTGGTCACTTTGTCATTGGCCTCGCACCTTTGGACTTGCTCCGAGCTCCATTTGCTTTTCTTGAGAAGCTTGCCCTTGGAGTTTATTGGAGCCTTGAAGCCTTCCATAAGAGCAAACCATTGCTCTATCTCCATCATAAGAAAATTTTCGATTCTTAATTTCCAAGAATCGAAGCTCGTGGAAGTGTATGGTGGAGCCACCCTTGTATCAAATCCAAGTCCATCTTGGAATTGCATCTTGAAGTTGAGCTTGATAAAATCTTGAAATTGAAGAATTTTCTCCAACTTCTTCACCCTCTAGCTTTTCTTGTTATGCTTGACCCTTCCGGCGATGATTCCGGTGAAGAGCGACCTCGCTCTGATACCACTTGTTAGGACCAAAAGTAGCTAGAGGGGGAGGTGAATAGCTCGTCGCGTGCCCGGTGTTCGGCGTTGCTTGTTTCTTCGAAGATGTGCAGCGGAAAATACAGAAACAAATCACACAACGCTAACACGGTTGGTTTACTTGGTATCCACCTCACAAGAAGTGACTAGTCCAAGGATCCACACCAACACACACACCCTCCACTAATGAAACTCTCCTTTATGGTAACTACCAAGGGCGGAGAAGCCCTACAAAACTCAATACAAGAAGAAGAAAGGGTAGTAAAGAAATACAAGCTTACAAGCTTACAATGAGTGCACAAACCCTAACCCTAGTTTCTTCTTCTTGCTTTGATCCGCCTCTTGACTTGGAAGAGCCTCCAAGAACCTTCAAGAACTGGCGATCTCGAGCTTGAGAAGAGCTGTGGAGGAGCTGGTGAAGATCTGAAATGATTCGGTGAAGAAGTGCCGAAGACAACGCTCGCCTGCGGCTCAAATACGACTCAACGGTCGGATCCCGATCGATTTGATTTTTCCCAATCGATCGGGGAGGCTTTGGATCGATCCAAGGATCGATCCAGAGCGCCTCTGTGCTCTGGAAAAACGCCTGGATCGATCCACGGATCGATCCAGCGCTTATCGCGCGAAGCAGCAGCGTCCCAATCGATCCACTGATCGATTGAGACCTCTGGATCGATCCACTGATCGATCCAGAGGCTTTCTGTTCGCTGGGAAAGGTCTGGATCGATCCACTAATCGATCCAGAGCCTGGATCGATCCACTGATCGATCCAGCACTTGGTTTTTGCCCAAAACCAAGTCCCAAACCTCCCAAACCAACATCCGGTCAACCTTAACCTGTTGGTACGTCATGCCTAGCATCTAGTCACTCCCTTGACCTGCTAGGACTCCCTCACCAAGTGTCCGGTCAATCCCTTTGACCCACTTGGACTTTTCTTTCATGCCAAGTATCCGGTCACTCTCTTGACCTACTTGGACTTTCACCTATCTTCACTCACTAGGGTTTTCAATCTGCCTAGCTTCACTCACTAGGACTTTCACCTGGCTTCACTCACCAGGATTTTCCTTCCGCCTGGCTTCACTCACCAGGACTTTCACCTGGCTTCACTCACCAGGATTTTCATCTGCCTAGCTTCACTCACTATGACTTTCACATGGCTTCACTCACCAGGATTTCCATACTGCCTAGCTTCACTCACTAGGACTTTCACCTGCATTGTCCATGTGTCTACATGTATTGTCAAACATCGAAACTATGACCAAGACTCAAGCTTGGTCAAAACAGTCAACCTTGACCTAAGGGATATTGCACCAACACCGTGGACCTCGGATCTGAACCGAGCCTTAACCGAATCCAGCTAGCCAACTATTCCAGCGAGCATTTCTTATTAAAAAAGGATAAATATTCTATTTAAGCTGTAGTTAATGAATAGGAAATAAATAGAAAGAAAAATGATTGCAACCGAGTTTCGAACCACCGACCTTTGGCTCGGTCAAAACCCGGCTGACCAGGTGTGCTGGTGATCGTTGCTGGTAAGATAAAAAGCGAAATTTATTTAAGCAATGATTAAAACATAAAATAAATTGGGAAAAAGGTTCGGCGGAGGATTCGAAACCACGACCCTTAACTTAGTCAAAACCGCAGCCAACCAACTCTTCCGCGAGTATTTCGTGAAAAGGTAGGGTGCGAGATATATATATATATATGTTATGATTGAAACCCTAGTTATAAGAGGAGAGAACTTAAGTTTTCTTTTTCCCCGAACCTTTCTCTCCTTTTCCCTTCTGCGACGGCGCCGATTCTGCCGAGTGAAGAAAACGAAGCCCTAGCTTCGTTTCCGGCGGCCGGCGAAGGAGTTCTCCGAAGGTTTCTTCACCGTCGTGATTCTTCGTCGAGGAGGACCCGTGAGCACGAAGAAGAGCTGGAGAACTTGAGTTTTCTCCGAACCCTAGCAGTTCCTCTTCCCGGTTTTGAGTCCAAGGATAGGTAAGTGCTTCTCACCTGCGGTAAGAGTAGCTATCGGATTCTGTTTTCTTTTTGTTTGGCTGAAGTATGCAGTAGGAGTGTTGTTCTTGAGGTTTGCTGTCGTGAATCTCAATTTCAGATTTGTTTAGGTTTGGAAAATGAACAAATTGATCAGATGAGCATGTAGTTTAGCATTTCAGCTTGTAGATATTCTGGAATAAATATCTTTTGTTATTAGTTTTTTTAAGCATAC
Organism: Zingiber officinale; assembly: GCF_018446385.1. Taxonomy (NCBI): domain Eukaryota; kingdom Viridiplantae; phylum Streptophyta; class Magnoliopsida; order Zingiberales; family Zingiberaceae; genus Zingiber; species Zingiber officinale. The sequence continues at coordinate 46,546,797 of NC_055996.1, read as the reverse complement.
AGTGTTTGATCCATTGGTTGTGTAGTATAGTTTTAAATTCCAGAATTTCTTTTGTTAAATCTGAGCATGAGGAATGGTATTTGTTTTGTTTTCCAGTAGCAAACCCTTTACTAGTTGCAATGGTTTCCTTGCCGGGGTACTGAACAGGGGATTAGTAGAGGTTTCGGCTTGTTCTATTTGATACTTGCTGTTATGAAACTTAATGCAGATTTGTTTAGATTCGGAAGAAATGTTAAGTTGTTGCCATAAGTTTCAAAGAAGAACATGAATGGTTGTTTATATTTGCTGTACAGTTTAGTTGCCTTGGAAGAATTCTGTGAAGTCTGAATTGTATTAGAGTTTGCTGTATAGTTTAGTTGCTTTGGAAGATTTAGAAATCCTCACGTTGGAGTGAAGTTCTTGTGTGAAGCAATAGGATTTAAGTTCTTATATGCTCCTGTTAACTGAAATAGCTATGAACTGTTTTAGAAAGGTTTAGATGAAATTGGTTTGATGTAAGTTTGGGTTCCATATTTAGGAAGATAATTCCTGTACCGACTATTGAGGTTAGTTTAGTCTAAAGGTGAGAAGTATGTGAGTGATTTAGTTATGCAAGTAATAAGTTCAGAATAGAAGTTTAGTTTAGAAGATGAGAAAAGAGATTTACATGTTGATCAATGTAGATTTTATAAAGTATTAATATGCAGATTTTAGTTAAGCTTAAGATGCAGATCTTAGATAAGCTTAGTATGCAGATTTTAGATAAGCTTAATATGCAGATTTTAGTTAAGCTTAATATGCAGATTTTTGTTTAAACTTGTATGCAGATTTTGTTTAAGCATTACAGTGTTAGAATTTGTTTAAACATTTCAATTTTGTAAGAATCATACTTTTATAAGAAAAGTATAAGAAAGATTAAGAAAAGAAAGAAAAGGCCAAGGCATTAAGTAATCCCAAAGTCAGGACTTTAGGGATTTTTGGCACACAAGGTGCCTATTAAAATGCCGAGACATTATATATTAGAAGTATTAAAAGATAACAAGTATTTTACTTTTATCAGTGACACTGTACTGGACTCTCAGTTGTCCTTGGGTTGGGCTCCCATAGTCGTCCCTAGGTTTAGATAACCTAGTAGTAACGGCACGGCCGACAGTCGACGACCCGAGGGTCGCCAAATGGGTCGGGTCATTATAAAAGTAAAAGCACAGTTGCCGGGCCCAAGAAGAAGTTGATTATTATTTTGAAGTATTATAAGTATAAGTTTTTGAACGAGTAAAATGATTTTTACATAAACATAAAGTATTAAAGATTAAGTTAGAACAAATGAAATAAGTTTCATATAGTTATGAAAATCAGTAAGTTTAGTTCTTTATTCTACCATGTTTATCTAGTGGATGAGTAGTTTTCATGTTTACCTATTAGATGAGTAGCATGGTTAGCTATTAGAATTACATGAGTAGATTCCTTAGCTTTTCTTTGCTATTAGTTTGACATGAGCAGTTATGTTTATGCTTTATTTCTTTTTAGAGCATATGGTTTCTAGTTCTTTTCGTATACATGCACATTCGTGATTTTGTGAGTTAGATAGCGCTTATTAAGCAAATTTTGCTTATAGATTGCACTTCCTCTTACTGCAGATACAGGAAAGGAAAAGATATAGAAAGGAAGGCGACAAGGAGGTGTTCGAAGGATGTGTGATGCCAGGACTATGGAAGCCTTAGGACTAGGAAAGAAGTTTTAATTTTAGTTTCCGCATTTTAGTTATTGTAAACATTTGAGTTGTATTTTAAGTTCATGTCATTTGAGATTATTCTGTTTAGATTACATGTAGGATGAGTTCAGTTTAGTAAGTAGATATTTGTGTGTTTGATACTTATTTAACTGCGTGGGTGTTTGATAAATGTTCCAGCCGCCTGTGGCTGATGTATACTATGCTTGTATCTTGGTTTATGGTCACCGGTACAAGAGAGACTCTGTCGAAATTTTTCGGTAGGGTTTCCATGTGATTTTTAATCATACTGGTTAAGTAGAGTTAGTAGTTAAGTAACGGTCATCCTTAGAGTGTAAGAATGGTGGTCGTTACATGTAGAGATGCCCAGAAGTTATGATTCAATCATAAGTACTCTCATGCTATGAATAATATTATGAATATTCAGCAAATGAGTTTAAGATCCAATTATATACATAGGGAATGTGCACTCAAATAGTGAATTACATTTATGCAATAAATGATATAATATCTAAAGCAATTGTCTTAAGATACCTCTCAAATATAATATACTCCTACTTGGCCTAATGTCAATCACCACAGTATCAAATATTGCAGGCCTCTACATAATTCTCAAACTTATTTTGAGGTAGAGGTTTTGTAAAAGGATCTATTAGGTTCCTTTCAATAGGAATTTTCTCGATTTGTATTTCATTCCTACTTTGATCTCTTTGATTAAGTGATAGCGGTGAAACACATATTTTAGATCATTAATGAGACCTAGGTTCCTTGGCCTGGCCAATAGCCTCATTGTTGTCTTAGTAAACTAGTACTGTTTTAACAATACGAAACCTTATCTAAGTTTAATGACAAACTTCTTGATCTAAACTACTTTCATTGCTACTTCAGAAGCTGCAATATATTTCACCTCGGTGGTAGAATATGCAATAATTTCTTGCTTGGAACCTTTCCAACTTATTACGTTTTTAAGATGAATACGTATCCAGACTAGGACTTAGAATCATCCTTGTCCATCTGGAATCTAGTATCAATATACCCCACGTATAATCATATCACCCCTCTATATACCATGAACAAATTCTTAGAGCTTAAGGATTACCTTAACAACCGCCCAATGATCCATACCTAGATCCGATTGATATCTGCTGATAACACTCAGGGCATATGATATATCGGGCCATGTACATAATATAGTATACATTATTAATCCTATAATTGACACATATGAGATCTAAATCATGTGAATCCTCTTGTCTTGTGTGTTTAAACACATAGACTTTGAAAGGTAAATCCTATGTCATATGGGAAGACAATCTTTCTTGGATTCTTCCATGCTAAATCATTTTAGCAATTTATCAATGTATATAGACTGTGAAAGACTAAGTAACCTTTTTGATCTATCTGCATAGATCTTAATCCTAAGGATATAGGTTACTTCTTTCATGTCTTTTATGGAGAATATTTTGTACAATCAAACTTTAACTGACTGTTGAATAGACACATCATTTCCTATGAGCAATATGTTATCAACATATAATATTAGGAACATGACTATACTCCCACTAACTTTCATGTATACAAAGGGTTCATTTGGATATTATGAGAAATTAAACTCTCATTCATGTCAGTTTCTTCTTGAAAATTCACATGCATCCAATAGGTACTATACTTTCGAATGAGTCTATAAAGTTCTAAACTTAGTTTTCATATATGAAATCCATTTTCGATTTCATAGTTTTTAAACCATGAGATCCTTTCTGAACTATTCAAAACTTCTTTATAACTAATAAGTTACTCATCCTCAATAAGTAATATGTCTTTCAATTCACTTATGAGAAATTCGTATCTCTCGTGAATTAGACATATTGTAGTGTCTGAAACCAATTATTTTAGTTAAGAAGATTTATTTGATTAATTTAGATTTAATTAGAATTGATTAATTTAAATAGATAGTATAAGATACGATAAATTAAATAATAAGTGTTATTGGAGAAATAATTTTATTGGATTTTCTAGATTTTTTAAGAAATTTTTTGGGATTAAAATAGAGTCCATATGATATGTTTAAGGGGATGAATTGATTAGATTTAGAGGAGCCCAGTTTAGAATATCCATTTTAATTGGGAGTTGATTGAAATATGAACTTATGGTTTGATTGATTAACACAAGTTTCATTAATTAAACTACATATATAAGCTAAAACTTAACTGAGCCCCATTTATTCCCCGATTTCTTCCTCTTCCCCGATCTCTTTGCCCCTCCCTCGTGATCTCGCCACACCCGATTGCCGCCATCCCATCGCCAGCTATCCTCTTTCGGATGAGGCCAAGACAGCCGAGCTTCCTCCTCTCGGGAACCCTCACCGCCGCACCTACCGCATGAGGCTGACGCCGACTCCCGAACTCACCACTGTATCGATCTGCAAGACATCACCACCCCCTTTCTCGATCCCATCGCCATGGCTAGGTCATCGTTACCCCTGCTCAACACTGCAGTAGCAACCGCTTTTTGCAATTCCATTACTCACCGTGGTGTCCCTCTTGCCTGAGAACCGAAGCAGAGCAGCGGCTGCTGTCACTCGAGGTGTCATCGTCGATGGATCTCTTGTTTTCCTTCTCATCACCGCACTGCTCCCTTCATTAATTCTATATCTCAGCCATAGCTGTCGGCACATAGTCGCAACCAGCGTTGCAACCGACTAGTCATCTCTGTACTTCCTCTCGATCGCCCATCTTGCCACCATGGATGTGTTGTTAAGGTTAGTTGTGACTCGGATGCCTTTGTCAACACTGCTCTGGTGTCAATGTACTGCTTATTTGGCCATGTCAGTGATGCAAAATGTATACTTGACAAAATGCCCTAATTCCTCTTGCTGCCTCTGTTCGCACTGTCAACACCATCGCCAGCCACCTGCTACCGTGAGTTACTGCTAAATCAGTGAATAGCCATTGGACAAAGAAGGGGGAGCCATGGGTAACTAATTTCTTGACCTAAGTTTGGTTGGTCTATGTTAGATATTCAAATGTGATAAGTTGATTTGGGTAGATCTTGGATTGATCAGTGGGTTAATTATTTCATGGAGGTTATTTGGTGATTGATTGATGTAGATGGTTGCATGATCATTATTATAATCATTAAATTGATATCGTGATTAGTTGTGATGGATTGGATTCATACAATTATTTGTTGGCAGTAACGAATTGATTTAATTGGGGATCATGTTATGGCTAACTAGATTGATTTAAGTGATTATATGATTTAATGATGATTAATAGCGATTATTATATGATTGTTAATTGAGGATGAATTAATAATGTTTTGATCGTGAAATATTGCCTTGATTGAATTGATTAACTTATAAGAAGATTGGTTATGGAAGAAATTATGAGAGAACTAGTTTGGATCAATTAGAGTTTTCCCTAATTAGGTTGGGTTTTGAGTTTACCTAGTTGTTGCATATGTAATTAGCTAAACTATATATCATGTGATTTACAAAACGTTGATTCGAGACAAGCGTCTCCACATGAGATTGTTTAGCACAATCTATAGATAAAGGCAAGTACTTCTTCCTTGACCTCTTTAGTTCATTGAACTTAGTACATCATTATTTTTTATTAATGAATCAGGTTGCTTTACCTTAAATCTATTTATTTTTATCTTACTTGATACTTATATGCTTGACCTTACAGATGATTTAGTTATTTCATATACAGTCTTAGCTTTTGATATCTATACTCTGTCGTGTACACACATGTAGAGTATGTACTATAGAGGATATTTTGTTAACTGAGTTAACACACTGATTATGCATATGATATTGGGTGTACACATGTTTAATATGTGCTATAGGAGTTATCATGTTGACTGCCTATTTGTTTATTGTAGTGTGCATACATGTATAGTATGACTATTGAAAGTATCAAGTCGATTAAACCTATATCGAGTGCGTACATAGATTTGGAGTGTACTTTTGGAGGTATTGGTTGATTGAACCTATGCTGTCGTGTAACCACTTGTGTGGGATGTATGATAGGTGTTACTTTGCACATTGTGTTGATTAGTAGACACCTATTAGATCTATTCATACCTATAGATTTAGGTAATCAATGGTTCATGTACCGGAAGTACTTATGTTGATTGTGTTGTAGCATTAATGATGATTATATTGGTATTATGATTATTTATATCATATTCATCATTGCATTGCATGCTGACAATTAAGTCTCCCTCTGTGTTTGAGAGAGTTGTCAGTCATATTCGTTACCCATTCGGCCACTGAGGGATAGTGGTAGCTTGGAGTTGGGTTCAACTTATCCTGTCGTGCCACCTCATCACTCAGGGTAGTTATATCCGACGTTGTGAGCAGTCAAGAACCCCGATGCTATGTAGTGAGATAGCTACATAGCGAACTGTCCTCCTTGGCCACTCTATAGTGGTATATGGAGGATAGTATAGTTGTCATTATCTCGACCTCTCGTCCACACAGTGTCGTAGTGTCTTGAGGGGTGAGCAGGAGTGACCATGTTACATGCATGTGCATATGCATATGATCCACGATGCACCTTTCAGAGATATATTTGCATTTGCTTGTGATTATTGCACATGCTTAAGATATGATTATTGCATATGGTTGTCATGCTTCATACATGTTCATTTATCATACATGTATATGCTGTCGGTTATATTGCTCATGTGTTACGAATAGATATGTTGCTAATCCCTAGTGAGTTTACTAATCACTATACCGTGCGTGTTAGATTTAGATTGGGTATGTGCATTTATTATATTAGTTAGGGTTATATGCATTGATTATGTCATATATGATCATGTTCTTATTTTTCTATTGAGACTGTATACTTTGATCTCTATGTTTTATATTGACTATGCACTATCTTGTCAATACTCGCTAAGTCACCCAGACTCACCACTCTATTTGTGTATTTTTTTTCCTCAAGTAGCAGCAGGTTGATGATTGTGGAGTCGCTTAGAGTATCTTGTCTGTTGGTCTCACATCATATCGGAGAACAGTCTTTACTTTGCTTTATGCTTTTCTTGCATTTATTTAGATTTTATGTACTTGATATTGTAATAATTTTGTTGTGGGCTTGGTGTTTAGCCTTATCGTTACTTTTGATGTTTCTGATGGTCGTTGTGTAAAGTCTACCGGCTAGTAGTTTATCGCTTTTGATTTATGAGTTTTCCTTTATGTCTTTCATTGTATTTTGTTTATTTCCATCCGTATTGGTTGTATACTGTGTGGTTATGTATAATTCCATCCATGTGGGTTGTATACTACATGGTCATGTTTGCTTCCAGCTATGTGGGCTATAGATATTATTATTTTACAGCTATATGGTTATGTATCTAGGTTTTATTTGTCATTGTTATAGGAAAAATGTTGTCCGTTTGTCAGGTAGAGACTCCTCTAGGGTATGACAGATAAATTTAGTTAGATTTAATTAATTAAGTTATCTTACATTTGTAGAATTTAGATTGATTAATTATTTTAAGTAAATGGTTGGATGTAAAATTCACTAAAGATACAGAAAATGTGTGTGTGTGTATATATATATATATATATATATGATTTAGTATTTATAAAAATTTATATGACCCATAGATATAAATATGTATAAAATTTAGTAAGATACATAAGATCAGAATTTTTCATAATTTTTTTTATGATTTGGTAATTGTGGCAGAAACATTCAAAGTTAAGGTTAGATATGGTAAAACCTATATAAATGATTCCTCACCTTGGATTTTGGCCATCTCCCAAAGCCTGATCCCCACCTTGAAGCCACCGACCCTAAGTTTCTTCCTCAACTAGGATTTTTCTACTACTCTAGATCAAATTTTCACTAGTCTAAGCTCAAAGGGGAGGAGAAGAAGGAGAGATTTCATAACAAGGAATCAAAGGCATGTTCTATATCTCATATCATGTATTAATTAGTTCATGTAAACTATGGATGTTTGAATACCATGGCGATTATATACGTTTTAGATTAGGGCTAGTTTTACTTATGTTTCCTCTTACTTCTTATCATGATATCATAATATATTTCGAATTAGGACTAGTTATGCCTATGTTTTTTTATACTTCTTATCATGATATCTTTATATGTTCAAGGCTAAATTCGGATTCTAGTTTTAGGAGAATTATGGAATCAACCATGTTTTGATAACCTTATAATATACATATATAGATTTCAGATTTGGTTTAGTTTTGTTTTTGTTTCTTCTTACTCCTCATCATGATATCTTTATATGTTTCGGATTAGGACTAGTTATGCCTATGTTTTACATACTTCTTATCATGATATATTTATATGTTAAAGGTTAAATTCGGATTCTAGTTTTAGGAGAATTATGGAACCAACTATGTTTTAATAACCTTGTAATATACATATATAGATTTCATATTTGCTTTAGTTTTGCTTATATTTCTTCTTACTCCTCATCATGATATCTTTGTATGTTTAGGATAAGGACTAGTTATGCTTATGTTTTTTCATACTTTTTATCATGATATCTTTATATGTTAAAGGTTAAATTTGGATTCTAGTTTTAGGAGAATTATGGAACCAACTATGTTTTGATAACCTTGTAATATACATATATAGATTTCGGATTTGGTTTAGTTTTGCTTATGTTTCTTCTTACTTCTCATCATGATTTCTTTATATGTTTAGGATAAAGACTAGTTATGCTTATGTTTTTCATACTTTTTATTATGATATCTTTATATGTTGAAGGTTAAATTGGATTCTAGTTTTAGGAGATTATGGAATCAACTATGTTTTAATAACCTTGTAATATAAATATATAGATTTCGGATTTGGTTTAGTTATGCTTATGTTTCTTCTTACTCCTTATCTTGATAACTTTGTATGCTATATGCAGACTTCGGATTATAGGTTTAGGATACTAAGACCTTAACCATGTTTTTATTTTGATCACCTTGTAGTGTAGGTTAGTTTCGGATTTTTAAGGTTTAATATGATATGACATTAATCATGTTTTTAATAACTTTATAATACATGATAGTCTCGTAATTATGGTTAGTATGTTATGGATTCAATCATGCATTTTGATAACCTTGTAAGATATAATAGTTTCGGGTTTTAGGGTTTAGGCCGTTATGGAATCAACTGTGCTTTTGATAATTTATATGTAAATATATATTAAATTCATATTTTAAGGTCATTAGAAAATATATACCATTGTTCCTCGATCAAATGTTAGGCATGAAATTTCGGGTTGAACTTATTGGACGTAATTTCCTCATGCACTCTAAGATTATTAGAAAGTAGAAACCTCGTATCACAAATTAGGAGTATGTATGTTATAGATTCCACGATAACATACCTGTGTGTTTATGAATTTGAGAACAACTTTTATAAGGTTTAGAATTTTATAATGTATGCATGTTTGGAGTAATGATCTGGGCAAGCCTGGAGAGCTTATCAAGTTATGATCTGGGCAAGCTCGGGGAGCTTCACAAGTTATGATCAGGGCAAGCCCGGGGAGCTTATCAAGTAATGATGCAGGCAAGTTCGGGGAACTTCACAAGTTATGATCCGGGCAAGATCGTGGAGCTTATCAAGTAATGATTCGGGCAAGCCCGAGGACCTTATCAAGTAATGATCCGAGCAAGCTTGGGAAGCTTCACAAGTTATGATATGGGCGAGCCCAGAGAGCTTATCAAATAATTATCCGGGCAAGCTCGGGGAGCTTACCAAGTTATTATCTGGGCAAGCCTAGGGAGCTTACCAAGTTATGATCCGGGCAAGTCCTGGGAGCTTATCAAGTTATGATCCTGGGACTTATGCCCGGGGAGCTCACCAAGCTACGATTTAGGTACCCTTGCTCGGGGAGCTTATAAGCCTCGATTTAAGGACTCACACCTGGGAGCTTACATTATGGGTAAGACACATCCCGGGGACCTATGCCCGGGAAGTTTGCCAAAGATATTAGTTATAGTATGTATGGGTAGGAGTTTCCACTCCAAGGTTTAGATCCCTACCAACAACGTTAGGGGACAATAACATGAAACTAAGCCCTAAAGTAGCTATGTTCATGTTCATGCATGTTTTGCAAGTAGTATGTTCATAGTTATGTTTTGTGTTGGTCTCGTGTGGCCAACAATAAGGGGTGAATTGTCTGTAAAGATAGAAATAACCCCTTTCTCAATCTTTCAACTTAGTTGGATAGCATGATTAAAATAAATCAGAAATAAATTGAACAACTAAAGAAAGTAAAATGATTGTTTACTTGGTTACAACCTAGGTGGTTGTTAATCCAAGGCGTTGAAGAAAACTTCACTAGAAAATACTCCTTTGCTAAAGGCAAAATAGCCTCTTACACACTTTTAAGCTTACAAAAGACTAGAAAAATGAACATAGAAGTTGTAGTTCAGTTGTTGTTTAATTCTTAGCTCCAAGGACATTTTTATAGCTCCTAGAAAATCTTATATGTGGCTTGAAGGTGCATCCAAGATGGTCCAAGGTACCTTCAATGAGACAAGTTTTATTGCTGAAGATAAAACTTTATCATCGGCTAACGATCATTGAAGGCGCCTTCCTCTAGCAGTTGCTAGCAGACTCCAGCAGCTTCATGTGGGTGATTTCGGTCATCCAGAATTGGGTTCATCCGAATCCATCTTCTGCCTCCTCCTCGAGCAGACTTCCACTCTGACTTATCTTCCCTCGGAAGCTCCGTGTTGTCTTTGTTCGCCGACATACTCTTCCACAGCTTCTCATCCCTCAAATGTACCAAGCCCGTCGGCTCCTTTCCCGTGTCATCATTCTCGTCCACTGCGTCTTCCACTCGACTTCTTGTGCTCCTAAGTTTCTGCACACTTATACAAGACATTAAATATAAACAGAACCTAACTTAACTTGGTTGACCATATCTAAACTACCTCGAGGTATTTATAATCTCTCCTTTTTTTATGTGCATCAACCCGAGTTAAAGTTATGATTAAAACAGATGCAATATTATAATTAAGTGTAAATAAACACTAATTATTTAATAAATACAGAAATAAATTTTCAATTATCCCAACTTCCGCTTAACTTATACCTATTTCTCCCCCTTTGATTATATCAAAAATTTTTAGAAAAATAAAATAATTGTTAGAAAAATTTGAAATATTATTCTAGGGATACATAACAAAAATTACTAGCAGGCTGATATTTTTTAAAAATAATTTTTAAAATATTCTATTTTTACTAATTAATCTTTTATTTGGATAAAAATAATTTTTTGATTTTGAAAAATGTTGAAAATTTTTGTCAAACTTAAACAGAATAATTTATATCAGTAAAAAAAATCACAATAAAACATTATTTAATCGTACAGAACTGATTTATTTTAGTAGAACAACCTGATTTCTGAAAATAAATCTTGAAAAATATATTTTCAACTATGAAAATTCTGCTAATTTTTTTTGAATATGTAAAATGAATTGTTTAATGCTAGAAAAATCAAAGTTTCTAAATATATATTTTTTAAAATTTTAATATTAAATATTAATTTTTTATAAAATAATTCATAATAATTTAGATATTATTCAAAAATGCAAAAAAAATATTAGGATAGAAAATATAATGTTTTATCACAGAAAAATAAAACTTTTCAAAAATAAATCTGTAAAATATTTTTAGTTTTCAAACTATAATTTTTATTAAAAAATTCATAAAAAATAACTTAATAAAAAAAATTCGAAAGTTTTTCTATTAGTAGTTAATACTTTCACTTTGTACATATAAAAGTTTTAGCATTCAATATGATCATAAAGTTATCAAAATAATTGATTTTACAAAAAAAAAATTGAATAAATCAAGCAAAATAATTTTATAGCATACATAGAAATTACTTTAAGCTAAGCATGATTTTAGTATCCAAGATAAATTGTTTCTGCTTGATTAATCAAAAAATTTTGTGGTGTATGATTTCTAGAAAATTTTCTAATTTGACTTTTGTGAAATTTGAAATACCATTTAAGCCCTTTAAATTTTGAATTTCGAAGAATATTCAAATTTTTACATACATGGTCATTCTTTAATTTTTCTATTTGTACTTTCAATTTTTCATTTTCTATTTTTAAATTATCATACATATCTAAGAGACATGAATTTTCTAAGTTTAATTTTAACCTAGAATTATCTTTTTCTAATTTTAACATATTTTTAGACAACATCTTAATGAATTCGAATGACTTTTTAGGAGATAGTGCGTGTACCTCACTTGCCTCGTGGTTTGTTCCTCCCCCTTCATCGCTACTTTCCTTTAAAGATCCTCCCTCTTCATCGATGCTCATCTTTGAGAAACTTTTGGAGTTCTTCAAATGGTCTGCCGTCAGGACTAATTCGACGTACTCTTCTTGTCACGCCTCGAGGGTAAGGTTGTCCGACGAAAATTGAACAGCATCTCTCCTATAGTAGTGACAATTGAAACATGTATACAATGCCACAAGGCTATTCATAAGTTATCAACAATAGCCCACATGGTTGGAACACACATAACTGCGTAGTTATATATATAGGTCACACGACTAAAATAAAAAGAACATAACCACACAGTTATATAATAAGCAGCTCACACGGCTGTAACAAAACACAACGGAAGTCACAATATAACGAGCGCAAAATCATAAAACAACTAATTGCGAGCCGGCTCGGCTTGACATAGCAATATCAAATCAAATATAAGAAATCGCAAAGCTAAACTCCAATCCACATCAAGTTATTACAATACCAAGTTCACAAATACAAAACACAAATAAGACAGGAAACAAAACTAGAAAACCGCCCTCGAATGTGACATAGGATCAGCAGTCAGGATCTTCTAAGTGTCCTTCTATTTATCTACTTGTTCTTTGGTGAAAGAAAAACCAGATCAAGGGGTTGTCAGTGCTGGGATTCAGCGAGTAATAGACAGATAGTGCATGAGCATAATATATAACTTGAGAGTCAAAGGTATACAGTCTGTTGGATCGAGACGCGCTAGAGGGGGGGTGAATAGCGCTCGTGGCTAAAACGTTCGATTAACGTAAAACTTATCGGAGTTAAAACAACGCAGCGGAATAGTAAACAAATACACAGAAAGACAAGAGAATTTACTTCGTTCGGAGCCTGTGACGACTCCTACTCGAAGGCCCGCGATCCTTGATCGCTTTCCATGGGCAACAACTATAAGCTCGACAAGAGTACAAGTATTACAGTTAAGTATAATGAATTATACCGACGACAATATCGTAATCTGAAGATTGAGCTCCGGGTCGTCGGTGTCTCGTAGCAAGACTTCGGGATCGCCTCGTGAGCAGCTTGTAGCGAAAGATCGCTTGGAAGTTGTTGTTCTGAGCTGGTCGAGACCCCTTATAAAGAGGGTTCAAGGCGCCTTATTCATCAAGGCGCCTTGAACGAGCCGAGTCACCGCGTGGATCAGCACCGACCTGGTCGAACTCTATCGGTTCAAGGCGCCAACCTATCCAAGGCGCCTAACCTCGGTCAAGGCGCCTTGAACTCCATTCAAGGCGCCTCCAGTCTGGCCTTTTGCACCCGAGGCGCCCCCAAGCTCCATGGAGGCGCCTCGGACATCGCTCATCCAAGTTGTAACTTGCTCCTTTGTTCCTGCAAAATGTGTTAGTCCCAAAACACATACCTGCAAAACAAAGTTAGCACAAGACAAAAATAAATATGATAACAGAAATTGTTCGGGTTTCCAACCGAAACCCTAGGTCGACCCGACGCCATCCCTCTACGGGGAACGCGTCCTCACCTACTCCACTCAGGAGATTTACCTATTGCCAGTACGATCCTCCAGATCGACTGGACTTTTGCTCAGCACTCGATGCTTCCGGACTTTCTGCTGAACATCCGCTTCACCGGCCAGTTCAGACTTTCACCTGGTTCGCGACACCAGGACTTTCCACCTAGGGTTACCACCCCCTAGGACTTTTGCCTGAAGCCATCGACCTGCCAAGACTTTCCGCATAGGGTTACCACCCCCTATGACCTAGGGTTACCACCCCCTAGGGTTTTCACCTGCCTAACCGCAGCTAGGACTTTTGCCTAAGTATCACTTAGGACTTTCCTGCAAGCTCCATGAACTTTGTTAGATAACACCACCACTTAACTTTGAGCCCTTTGCCATAATCAAAACTCAGGTTCGATCATCTGGTGCTCACTGCACCAACAATCTCCCCCTTTTTGATTATGGCAATCTTGGTTCAAAGTTAAGTAAATCATAACTTTTAAATAAAGGAATAAATAATGAAAGTCCTTTCATTCTTGATTTCTTAACTTTGACTTTTCTCTCCCCCTTTGACATAAATCAAAAAGAATTAAGAAAAGAGAAATAGTCTAGTTGATTTAAGCTCCCCCTAAAGGGTAGCATAGTTAAGTACTCAGACTTAAAAGAAATTTAGGTGAAGTACTTAGCTCAATTCATAAGGTGTTTGAAAAGAATTGTTGCATAGATAATTTAAATTTTAAGTTAATGCCTTAATAACTTCTTTGAGTTTAGGTGTCCAAGCATGAGTCAAATTAAATTATTTAACTTGATTGGGTATCAGAGCCCTAAAGGAATTTGTTTAGCCTTAAAGTACTAGAATGACTCTGTTCATTCCCCCTTAATTAATGCCAAATTAAATTCTTAGGGTCTTAGAGTACAAGCATAAGAAGAACTTTATATTATCCTAATTCCAGCTCATCCATTCTAGATTATCAAACATGTGCAGCTTATGAATGAGTTTGAGATGAGATTATTTGAAAATATTGAAAATTTAAGTTCCAAATGAGAAAATGCTAGACTTTTGAGAATTTATTGAAAATTAATTAGAGTTAACTTTAGCAATCAGAATTTGATAATTAAATATTTTTAAATCCTTTTAAATTAATATTTTGACAGTAATTGAATTAATTTTAAAAGATTTTGAAAAGAATTTTCAAAAGATTTTTGAAATGAATTTTCAAAGGATTTTTAAATAAGTTTTTCAAAGATTTTCAAATCATTTTTAAATAAGTTTTTCAAAGATTTTTCAAAGGATTTTGAAATTAAGTTTAAAATGATTTTCCAAAGGATTTTTCAAAATGATTTTGAAATGATTTTGAAATGAATAAAAGAATTTTACAAACAATTTTGAAATGAATTTTCAAAGGATTTTTAAATAAGTTTTTCAAAGATTTTTCAAATCATTTTTAAATAAGTTTTTCAAAGATTTTTCAAAGGATTTTGAAATTAAGTTTAAAATGATTTTTCAAAGGATTTTTCAAAATGATTTTGAAATGATTTTGAAATGAATAAAAGAATTTTACAAACAATTTTGAAATGAATTTTCAAAGGATTTTTAAATAAGTTTTTCAAACAATTTTTAGAGGATTTTCAAATGACTTTTAAAGGAAATTTTCAAATAATTTTTAAAATGATTTTTAAAATAATTTTGAAATTGATTTTCTAAAATAATTTTGAAATTGATTTTCAAAAGATTTTTGAAATGATTTTTAAATAATTTTGAAATTGATTTTCTAAAATAATTTTGAAATTAATTTTCAAAAAAATTTTTGAATGATTTTTAAATAATTTTGAAATTAATTTTCAAAAGATTTTTGAAATGATTTTGAAATTAAGTTTTAAAAGATTTTTGAAATGATTTTGAAATTGATTTTCAAATGATTTTTGAATAATTTTGAAATTGATTTTCAATAGATTTTTGAAATGATTTTGAAATTGATTTTCAAAAGATTTTTGAAATGATTTTTGAATAATTTTGAAATTGATTTTCAAAAGATTTTTGAAATGATTTTGAAATTAAGTTTTAAAAGATTTTTGAAATGATTTTGAAATTGATTTTCAAAAGATTTTTGAATAATTTTGAAATTAAGTTTTAAAGGATTTTTGAAATGATTTTGAAATTAAGTTTTAAAAGATTTTTGAAATGATTTTGAAATTGATTTTCAAAAGATTTTTGAATAATTTTGAAATTAAGTTTTAAAGGATTTTTGAAATTGATTTTCAAAAGATTTTTGAAATGATTTTGAAATTAAGTTTTAAAAGATTTTTGAAATGATTTTGAAATTGATTTTCAAAAGATTTTTGAATAATTTTGAAATTAAGTTTTAAAGGATTTTTGAAATGATTTTGAAATTGATTTTCAAAAGATTTTTGAAATGATTTTTGAATAATTTTGAAATTAAGTTTTAAAGGATTTTTGAAATGATTTTGAAATTGATTTTCAAAAGATTTTTGAAATGATTTTTGAATAATTTTGAAATTGATTTTCAAAAGATTTTTGAAATGATTTTGAAATTAAGTTTTAAAAGATTTTTGAAATGATTTTGAAATTGATTTTCAAAAGATTTTTGAATAATTTTGAAATTATGTTTTAAAGGATTTTTGAAATGATTTTGAAATTGATTTTCAAAAGATTTTTGAATAATTTTGAAATTAAGTTTTAAAGGATTTTTGAAATGATTTTGAATAATTTTGAAATTGATTTTCTTAGTCATCTCACCCGATCTAAATTTTCAATCAGGTAATCCTATAATTGTGGTGAGATGAATTGTGGTTCAGTTTAAGGGGTTGGTTTAACTTTGTGTTAGATTCATGTTTAGATTTGGATTCAACAAGTAAGCATTCTTTGGATAAACTTCTGGGCTATGGTGAGTCACAAGGAACTCATTAAAGTAACCATGCCTTCGAGATTTTCCAAATAGTCTTACCCATTTAACTTAATACTAAAACTTGGTCTAACTAGTTAGGATCCATTTAAGGGTAGCTTCGGTCAGTTCCACTTGGCCAAATGCACCAGGTCGAAGTCATATCTTCCTAGACATGCGATGCCCAAGCTTCCCTAACGTACTATCATCCAAAAACTTCACCAGTACTGTTAGTAAAGTTAAACCTAGCCTATTTTATCTAACCTTAATTACCCTGCTGGGTAGTCTACTCTTGTTTACCCATTTCGGGTAGATTAAGTTCGGTTACCCAGTCGGGTAATTTAGTTGGGAGTGCCAGCTATTCTGGATCCTCCTTCTATTGAATTTTAAATTTCAAATTTTGAATTTAATTTTGAATTCGAATTTTGAATTTGTAATTTGAATTTTGAATTTTTGAATTTTAATTTAATTTCGAATTTTAATTAAATTTTGAATTTTAATTTTTGAATTTTAATATTTGAATTTTAATTTAATTATGAATTTTAGATTTATGAATTTTGAATTTAATTTATTAAAATTATTTTCCTTCTTGCTCCCCCTGGATCATAGCCTCGATATGGTCTATCGAGGTAGTGGACCTGATCCTTGGGGACCCAATATTGTCCAAGTCCAATTTGATTAACGAGGTTGGACTTGGGGACCCATGCTTGAATTATGTTCCTTTTATTTCTATTTACCAACGACAGATATGATCTATATTTAGTTTTGGGCTTGAATCCAAGTCCGGATTTGTTGTAAACGGCTTTCCAAGAATCAGATCCAAATTCTTGGAACCCAACGTAAAGCGTTCTAACGTATCCTTGAGTTCTTTAATTTGAGTTTTCAAATTGGAATTTTCTTCCTCAAGTTGTTGGACTTGAGTTGAACTTCCAACTTGAACTGACTCAGTTAAAGAACTCGAGTCAGTCGCTTCCTTAAGGGCTATTACTTCCTTTTGGAGCGACTTAACCCGGATGTTGGATTTAGCCAATTTTTTAAGCAAATAAGGAACTAAATTTCTTAAGTCATCTATTTGAGTTTCGGCGAGAAAAGAACTTACAGTGGGGATCGGGCCTTCGGAAACGGATGCGGATCCGTGGCTTCGCTCGGACTCTGTTTCTGACTCGTTCTCGGCTTCGGACTCGATTTCGTCAATTATGTTAGCCTGCACCGGTAATGCGAGAAAGCTCGTTGGTTCTTCTTCCTTGTCAGTCTCGGATTCGTCTGACGACTCGGACCAGGTTGCTTTCAATGCCTTTCTTCTTTTCTTCTTGTTTGGGCAATCTGGCTTGTAGTGACCTTTTTGGTTACAGCCGTAGCAGGTGACATCTGATCTGTCCTTTGTGTTCATTTGAGTTGCCTTCTTCGACTTGCACATCTTCCGTACGAGTTTTATCAACTTGGAAATAACTTCGTCTTCATCTTCTGCGTCTGATTCATCGTCTTCGTCCTCTGATATTTTGGATTTGCGCCTTGACGTCAGTTCACGCGTTCTGCTAGTACCTGCAACCAAAGCAACACCTTTCTCGACCGGGCGTGCATTAGTCTGCTCATGCAATTCTAATTCAGAAAACAATTCATCTAGTTTTATTGAGGATAAATCCTTGGAAA
Source organism: Zingiber officinale (assembly GCF_018446385.1). Lineage (NCBI taxonomy): Eukaryota > Viridiplantae > Streptophyta > Magnoliopsida > Zingiberales > Zingiberaceae > Zingiber > Zingiber officinale. Next base: position 46,528,776 of record NC_055996.1, on the reverse strand, counting down.
CTTTGTAAGCATCAACCATGGATGCCCACAAAGTGTTCCTCGGAAAAGCACTTAGCGCGTACCTTATTACGTCGCGGTTTTCCACCTTTTGGCCGATCGCATGAAGCCCGTTGAGTAGGTCCCGGATGCGTGCGTGAAGCTGGTTCGCCGTCTCACCTTCCTGCATTTTAATATTATATAATTTATTTAAAATTAAATCACGCTTACTTACTTTAGCGTCTGACGTGCCCTCGTGCAGCTCGATTAGTTTGTTCCACAGCTCCTTCGCACTTGAAAATGGTCCGACTCTATTCAATTCTTCTTTTGTCAACCCGCATTGCAGCATACAGGTTGCTTTGGCATCAGCTTCGACCTTCTTTCTTATGCTGGTATCCCAGTTAGTGCATGAAACGAGTTCTCCAGCGCCGTCAAGTGGTAGCTCGAGACCGGTCTGGATGATGATCCACATCTCGACTTGCGTCTTGAGATGGTAGATCATCCAGTTCTTCCAATAGGTAAAGTCTTCGCCGGAGAAGAGCGGGGGGCGAGAAGTGCTAAAGCCTTCTTGGAGGGCCATTTAAAAGAACCTTGCCCACAAAAAAAATAGCAAAAAAAAAATGTACCAGGACTTGATCCTGGATTAGCAGTGCGGTATGGAAGGATAGAAATAGAAGTTCACCAGTTTCGAAAAAAAATAATAAAATATTATTAAAAAAATATTTAAAAAAATATTATTTCAAATTTTGCCAAATTCAATATTTTATCAATACTAATAAACCGTGAAAGGATGAAAATGAATATTTCGAAAATAATTTTGGAGGGAAAAAACGAAAGGCGTAAGGTTTTATTTTTACCCTATACACACGACAAAGCCACGAAAAATGCTTGAATGGTGGTTGCACCAGTTCAAAGCGACCCCGCTCTGATACCAATTGTTGGATCGAGACGCGCTAGAGGGGGGGTGAATAGCGCTCGTGGCTAAAACGTTCGATTAACGTAAAACTTATCGGAGTTAAAACAACGCAGCGGAATAGTAAACAAATACACAGAAAGACAAGAGAATTTACTTCGTTCGGAGCCTGTGACGACTCCTACTCGAAGGCCCGCGATCCTTGATCGCTTTCCGTGGGCAACAACTATAAGCTCGACAAGAGTACAAGTATTACAGTTAAGTATAATGAAAAAGTACAGTTATACCGACGACAATATCGTAATCTGAAGATTTCGGAGCTCCGGGTCGTCGGTGTCTCGTAGCAGCACTTCGGGATCGTCTCGTGAGCAGCTTGTAGCAGAAAGATCGCTTGGAAGTTGTTGTTCAGAGCTGCTGGTCGAGACCCCTTATAAAGAGGGTTCAAGGCGCCTTACACTGTTCATCAAGGCGCCTTGAACGAGCCGAGTCACCCGCGTGGATCAGCACTGACCTGGTCGAACTCTATCTGGTTCAAGGCGCCTTCAACCTATCCAAGGCGCCTCTAACCTCCGGTCCAAGGCGCCTTGAACTCCATTCAAGGCGCCTCCAGTCTGCCCCTTTGCACCTGAGGCGCCTCAAGCTCCATGGAGGCGCCTCGACACGTTCATCCGAGTTGTAACTTGCTCCTTTGTTCCGCAAAATGTGTTAGTCCCAAAACACATACCCTGCAAAACAAAGTTAGCACAATACACATAAAATAAAGTATAGACAGTCTCCGGACTGTCTGAAACTTCGGGTTTCCAACCGAAACCCTAGGTCGACCCGACGCCATCTTCCCTCTACGGGAACGCGTCCTCACCTACTCCACTCGGAGATTTACCTATTGCCAAGACGATCCTCCGGATCGACCGGACTTTGCTCAGACTTTCGATGCTTCCGGACTTTCTGTTGAACATCCGTCCATACTTTCACCTGGTTCGCGACACCAGGACTTTCCACCTAGGGTTACCACCCCCTAGGACTTTTGCCTGAAGCCATCGACCTGCCAAGACTTTCCGCATAGGGTTACCACCCCCTATGACCTAGGGTTACCACCCCCTAGGGTTTTCACCTGCCTAACCGCAGCTAGGACTTTTGCCTAAGTATCACTTAGGACTTTCCTGCAAGCTCCATGAACTTTGTTAGATAACACCACCACTTAACTTTGAGCCCTTTGCCATAATCAAAACTCAGGTTCGATCATCTGGTGCTCACTGCACCAACACAGTCTCGTAGGGAAAAGTATTATGAACTATAGAGATATCGTAATGAATGTCCATACCTAAATCCATAGATAAAGCTAGTAATAGAAAGTCAGGGATAGTGAGGAATTGCAATAATACTGCTCATAACAACAAGGGTAACATGTGAGATATATACATACTACTACTAGGTAAGCCAGTGTCTAACACATGTAATAGGTATACAACTCAACATATGTAAGCATATCACATGGATATAATAAAACAACAGCATAAGTAAGCAAATAACAACATAAGCAAATATAATACCAAAAGCGTATGCACAGATGGTCACTCCTACCCACTCCTCTGCTCAATGACCCCTGTATGGTCGAGAAGCCGGGACAATGATAATTGTACAACACTCCAGCTACCACTACTTTTGAGTGGCCGAGTGGACAGATGTATAGTAGCTAACTAACTACGTAGCAATGGGGTCCCTGTTACTCGTAACTCCAGTTACCACTACCCATGAGTGGCCGAGTGTGTGGCTCTGGCCAATGACTCTCTTAACCACAAGGGAGACATGGTCGCCGACATACATGCAATGATATGGTGCGCAGATACAACAATCATCATATATATATAAACAGAAGTCAGATATGTTACAGTAAGCCAACATGCTCAATAAGATATGTGAATGCATATCAATCAAAGCAAATAAAAATGGTATCTAGTATCTACTAAGTATCATAAATGACAATGATAGATTATATAGATATGGATCTGATCAGCTCAAGGATCAAGCAGGTAAGTGTCAAGCTCAGGAAAAATATGAGTGGAGTCAAGATAAATACAGCATCTATCCGAATATCTAGCTTATGCACTAAGGTCAAAGTACTAAAGAATCAAGGTAAGAAGTACTCACCTTTATCTGTCGATCGTGCTAAATAAACTCATGTCGAGACGCTCGTCCCAAATCAACATCCTGCATATCACATGATGTATAGTTAAGCCAACTACATATACAACAACTAGCTAAACTCAAAACCCAAACCAATTAGAGGAAACCCTAATCGAATAATCATTAATTACCCTAATTAATGATTAACTTCAATTATTCTCATTCGCTGATCAACTTAGGGTTAGCCATATTATCATCTCTAATTAAATCCAATGATTAAATCTAACCCATCATGAATCAACCATACTTAATTCATCTTAATAAGAATTGACTAGTCTCAATCCATAAGCCATCACAACTATATTGGAATAAATATTCATAATTCTTCCACAATCAAATTGCATTAGATCTATGCATAAACCATCACCCAAACTTACCCAAATCTAGAGACTTCACTGTTGACTCAACCGGAGAAGCTTGTTGTTGAGGATTCATAGCCAAAGCTATAATGTTGTCACTGCCCCTTCAATTCCAACCCCCAATTTACAATCAATACAACCACATCTAAGAATCAAACCATAATTCTTAATACACAACATTTAGCTAACAACTTACCTCTAACCATATCCGTAACTTCCTCTCTGACAAAATCCAAATGCTGCTGTGGTGCCGTCCAAGAGCCGAGGCGAGTGGCGATTGGTGACGGTCAGCTGTAATGGAAGCTAGGGCATGGTGACAGTGTCACTCTATTCTCCGATGAAGCCAACCCTACCTGATCTGCTTGAGCTAAAATGGCAGAGGGGCATGGACGGAGTGCCAACAACGACATCGCTGTGCTGGTTACTTCGACAACAAGGGTGAATCGTGAGAGGGAGAGGGTGACAACTAGGGAAGATCAGAGCATAAGGAAACCTACGGCTCTCCCACGATAGGCTATGTTGCCGATCTGACCTCAAGCAAAGGTGACGACGTCTTGGGGAGGAGGGGAGAGGGCGACAACATGAATCGGCGATCCAGCGGTGGTTCGAGGAGTTAGGGCTCGGGATGGGGATGCGATAAAGTGACCACATAGCTTTTCTTCCCATCAGCGATGAGGTCAGAGTAATGAGAAAGGGCGGCAGCAACTCCTCGCTTTTGGCCAGAGATGACCCGTGTAAGAGAGGGCGACTCAAAGACAATGGTGGCAGGATACAGAGGGGTGGAGTGCGTCGATGACGATAAATTAGGGAAAGCAGGATCGTGAAAGAGATGAGCAGAGGAGGAAGTGTCAGCGAGATGAGGAGGAATCGGGGATTTAGGGCTTAGCCTTTTGATTTAAATACTTATGTTAGCTTAATTAAATTCTAAGTTAACTCCTTAATCAACTCCCACTTAATTAGTTATTCCAAACAGGCTTTCTCCAAGCCTAATAGCTCTATCTCCTTAAACGTGTCATATGGACTCATTTAAATCTAGAAAAACTTCTGAAGAATCCAATAAGGTTATTCTTCCTATAGTACTTATTATTTAATTGTTAGATTTTACACTTCTAATTCTGATTCTGATGATGATGATTCATCCCATGTCGCCTTCAAGGTCTTATGCCTTGATCTTGTTAGTCTTTTGCCCTTGTCTTTCTCCTTCTTCTTCATTTTTGGGCAGTTATCATCGATGTGCCCTTCTTCTTGGCAGTTGTAGTATTGAACCTTCCTTTTACTCCCAAGGTACTTTTTTGCCCGTGACTTGTTAAATTTATTAGTTTTAATAAATTTGCTAAACTTTCTCACTAATAACGATGCTTTATGTTCATTGATTGATGCTTCAGAGTCTTGTTCATCCTTTTGGGCCTTCAAGGCAAGGTTGTCGTTCGACTTATCGATTTCTATGGGATTTGCGCATCATGTTTTGTGAAGTTCAAAAGTCAAAAACAAACTTTCTAGTGTACTTATCTCGAAGTCCTTAGAGATGTAACATGCATCTACTAAGACCATTCTAAAGTTCTCAGAAAAGCATTGAGCACATACCGGATAACATCTTGGTTCGTTACCGATTCTCCTAGATTGTTGAGCTAAGTGATGAGTTCTTATATCCTTATTTAGAATTAAGCTATCTTCTCTCCCTTGTTCATCCGGAGGTTCGAGCTGGGTTCGGAGGATGCCCCATTTTGCTAACTTGGCTTCTGAAGTACCTTCATGTAGTTCTAAGAATTTCTCCTAGAGATTTTTTGTGGAGTCGTAGCTATCGATTTGATTGACCTCCTGGGGCAGAAGAACGCTCAGCATATGAAACTCTATTTTGTCATTCACCACGAAGTAGGCTTGTTCTTTCTTTATCCACGAGTACTCTTCTTTTTCAGCTCTTTGTTGGTCCTTGGGGCTACAAAATTATATTTCAATATTAAAAGTATTTCAAAGTCTATTTTAAAAAATACCTCCATCCAGTGCTTTTATTGTGTGAAGTCTCCCTCAAACTTCGATGAATGAATGCTTGAACCGGTCATCGTCTTGTTGCTTTAGTGGTGATTAGTCTTTCTGAAGTTGTTTGGCTCTGATACCACTTGTTGGTCCCATATGACCGGCAAGAGGGAGTGAATTTCCTGTAAAAATAGAAATAACCACTTTCTTAATCTTTCAACTTAGTTGGATAGCACGATTAAAATAAACTAGAAATAAACTGAACAACTAAAGAAAATAAGATGACTATTTACTTGGTTATAATCTAGGTGATTGTTAATCTAAGGCATTGAAGAAAGCTTCACTATAAAATACTCCTTTGCTGAAAGTGGAGTAGCCTCTTACACATTTTTAAGCTTACAAAAGACTATAAAAATGAATGCAGAAGTTGTAGTTCAGTTGTTGTTTAATTCCTAGCTTCAAGAACTTTTTTATAACTCCTAGAAAATCCTAATTGTGGCTTAAAGGTGCCTCTCAGATGGTCCAAGGCACCTTCAATGAGATAAGTTTTTTTGCAGTAGATAAAACTTTATTTTTGATTAACAATCATTGAAGGCGCCTTCAACATGCTTGAAGGTGCCTTCCATGAGGGCTTGAAGGCGCCTTCCATGAACTTGAAGGTGCCTTCCTCCAGCAGTACTAGCAGACTCCAACAGCTTCGTGTGAGTGGTTTTGGCCATTCAGAATTGGATTCACCTGAACCCATCTTTTGGTCTTCTCCTTGAGCAGACTTTCACTTTGACTTCTCGTCCCTCAGAAGAGCCGCGCGCATCCTTCTCATCCACCAGTGTATTCTTTTGTAACTTCTCGTCCCTCGAATGCACCGAGCCTGTTGGCTCCTTTCCCGGGTTATTCTTTTCATCCGCTGCGTATTTTGCTCGACTTCTTGTGCTCCTAAGTTTCTGCACACTTAGACACAAGACATCAAATGTAAACAGAACCTAACTTAACTCAGTTGACCACATCAAAACTACCCCGAGGTACTTACATTTTGCACGTAGTATGTTTATAATTATGATATAGTTATGCACACGCTTATACTTTAGTTATGCTTATGTTAATGCGTTAGCTATGCTTGTGTTGACGCCCTAGTTAGGTTTAAGAATCATGCTTTAGTTATGCTTATGTTTATACTCTAGCATGCTTATGTTTATGTATTAATTATGCAATTATTTATGCTCTACGAAAAGTATGTTTACGTTCAGACTCTAGTTATGTTTATGAAATGTAAGTAGCTAACAGTAAAAATTAGTTAGTGTAGGTTTCCTATTAGAACACTTGATTATAAGAATTAATTAATATATATTATGGTTTGAATATACTGAGTCTTTAGACTCAGAGTCCTAATTATTGTAGGAGATGAGGTGCATGAATAAGAGGCTTCGACCAGTGAGTAGGCTCAGGATAGAGATAGTACAACCCGAAGACCTTCCAGTTCATGTTCCACATTCTTTAGATTTTTTCTTTAGGCAGTATAAATTATGGAACTTAGTCACCAGTACTTAATGTTTACTAGCGGATAACTATTTTGAGAACTATTTGGGTACTTTTGATAAGTTTAAAATTTATGCATGGGTTCAAGTGCTTCTATGTTTGAGACGTTCCAAAAAAAATTGACTCATTAAGATAGTTTTAGGGGGTGTTTCAGTTGGTATCAGAGCAAAAGTTCCTGGAAGGGTTGTGTCTACTGTCGGATCCAAGAAGCTCATTGAGTCAAGCCTCAAGTATGTAAGTTTATTGTTTTGTATCTTACATGCATAAAAAAAATGATAAGTTAGAAACTTGATGGGGTATGAGTAAATAGGCGAGATTAAACTTAAGTTGATTACGCAGTGGTTTGACTGAATACATCTATGCCTCCTAAATGTTACAAACATAAGGGTCTCAAGGTAAGGGTAATATTGATTAAAATTGATTGGTCTTCATAAATTATTATCATGGATGTTAAATATTATAGCTAGCTTTGTGTTCCATCTAATATTTTCCTTCATAATATAGTTATGGCTAGAATTAAACACACTGTTAGCATCCTCCGGGGAGCCGCTATCTAGAATTGTCAGGTAAGTGTTAATTTTGAGGATGAAATTTTATTTAAGAGGGGGATGATTTGTAGTGTCTGAAACTAATTATTTTAATTAAGAATATTTATTTAATTAATTCAGATTTAATCAGAATCGATTAATTTAAATAGATACATATAATTAAATTTAATTAATTAAGTTATCTTACATTTATGAAATTTGGATTGATTAATTATATTAAGTAAATGGTTGGATATAAAATTTACTAAAGATATAGGAATCCAAATTTATATATATATAAATATAAATTTATATTATTTAGTATGTATACATATTTATATGACCGATGGATATAAATATGTATAAAATTTATTGCATATATAAATATATAAGAAATTTAATAAGATACATAAGATCCGATTGTTTCATAAAATTATTTTATCATTTGGTAATTGTTATAGAAACATTCAAATTTAATGTTAGACATGACAACACCTATATAAGTGATTCCTCACCTTGTATTTTGGCTACCTACCAAACCCTAATCCTCACCTTGAAGCTGTTGGTGTAGGGTGCATCAGAATCAAACCTGAGTTTTGATGTTGTCAAAAGTTCAAGTTAAGTCTTGTTGTAATCAAACAAGTTGACTAAGTGTGCAGGTTGTTTACTTAACCAGGGAAACCCTAGTTGTGGCTAGGCAAGAAAGACTTACTAGATTGTGGATGCCAGGCAAGAAGCCCAAGTGGGTCAAGAGGACCCGACACTTGGCAGGGAAGCTCGATAGGTTTGGAGAATTGAAGATCGAGGGAAAGTCCTGGTGGGCTGATCCGATGCTAAGCGGCAAAGTCTAAATAGGTCTAGAGGACCAATGTTTGGCAGGTAGGTTGAGGTAAGCAACTGGAGAAGAGTGACAGTGAGGACATATTCCAGGAAGGAACAAACTCTAGGTCGCTGATCCAATTGAAGAAACCGGGAAGGTTTCCAAGTTGAGATCAAGATAGTCTTACTATCTATTACTACTCATGCTTCTTACTATATTACTATGCTAACTCTATTTTGTAGGAGCTTTTGTTCTAACTCTGTTTTGTAGGAACCAAAGTTTATCGACCGATTGAACACCAGGCTCGATCGACCGAACCAAGTTGATTCAAACTAGAGATCAGTTGAAGCAGAGTTTGGTAAAGTAATTGATCGGTCGATCAAACCCATGGATCGGTCGATCGAACCATGCAGACATGGCACAAATCAGATTGATCAGAAGTAGAGATGGAAGCTAGCCTGATCGATTGACCGAAGGCAGGGATCGATCGACCGAACGATCACTCCATTTATGATGCATTAAGTGCAAATCTCGATGAATATGGAAATTCATTGTTCGGTCGACCGAATAAAGGGATTGATCGACTGAACAATTAAAGCTCATTAAATGTGAGAAGATCGGATCTCAACAAAGAAGGAAGGGAGCATGATCAGTCGACTGATAGGAGCTTCAATCAACTGAACTGATCAGTCGACCGAATGATGCTTATAAAAGGGGAGCTTGAGGTCAAAGGTAGGGCATATATTTTTAGTTCATCTCTGTGCAAAGCTGTTGTTCATGCTACTACTCTACTACTCATTTTCAAGCAAGCTGCTGCTCCATCCAAGAAGTACCGATTGAGCTCCATTTTCTATCTGGTGTCAGTATATTTTTAGTTAGCTTTCTTTGTACTTAATTTCAAGTAAGATAGTAGGTTGTTATTATCTTACACATTTCATTGTACGAATTGCTTCTTTTCGGAAGTTTCGGAAAGAAGGGTTTTAGTGAATTGCCAAATGATGCGATCAAGGATTGCGGGTTTTGGAGTAGGAGTTGACCTAGACTCTGAACCAAGTAATCGAAACATGTCTTTATTTTTTGCTGCTTATTCTGATTTGTCTTTATGATAAAAGAAAAGTTTTTAACGTGCGATATTCACCCCCCCTCTATTACATCTTTCGATCCTTCAATTGGTATCAGAGCCAGATTGCTCTGAAATTACTTAACCGTTTTTTGAGTAATTTTAAAAACTTTTTTTTTCTTTAAAAGTGTTTTCTTTAATTCTTAAGTAATAGTTTTTTCTTTATCCAACACTACTAATCCCAAGGCGAGAGTCTTGGAATTTTCTTTCTTTTTACTCTTTGTCACAAGGATGTCGAACTCCTACCAAGAAGAGTATAGCATTGTACACCCTCCATTATTCAAAGGGGAGAATTTCAGCTACTAGAAGAACAAAATGGAATGCTACCTCAAATCCGACATCGAACTTTGGTTCACCATACTCAAAGGATACACTCCCCCGATGGTAGATGGCAAGGCGATAAAACCAGAAGACTGGACTCCTCTGATGATAAAAAAAGGTGCAACTAAACTATAAAGCAATCAACATGTTGTATAATAATAAAGCAATCCAAGCAGTATTATATTTGCACAAAAATAAGCATGCAATAGACAGATAAATAAAGGAGTAGGGTTTAGAATATAGTTATCCGGTTGAAGCGTCGGCACGCCGACTGTCCTTAGAGAATTTATTGCCGTCTCACGGTGCAAAGGCTCTCCGGCAAAATTCCCCCAAGATCCGACAACCGCTCGTCTTGTCCGTAGGTGCACTCCAAAACGGACGCTACACTCGGACCCAACCTCAGATCGCTGGAAAGACCAAGCCTCAGGACAAGAAAGATGAGAAGAAAGCAGAAAGAATTGCACAGAGAAGGGAGAAAGCTCGAGGCTTGAGTGAAGAATAGAGGTGCTGTAAGTCCCCTTTTATTCACTCTGAGAAGGTACGAAGCACTGCTTCGCTAGCGAGGAAACGCGTCTCAGTGTCGTGTCCACGTCCCTTCCTCACGCGCGGAACAAAACAGAAGTCCGCGTCCCTTCCTCACGCGCGGAACCAAACTCTGGTTTGGTTTTGGTTCAGACCGAACCGGAACCGGAAACCAAACTGGTTTGGTTCAGACTGAACCAAACCAGCAAAAATAGACCGGGCCGCCCGTGAGCGCAAGGCCCACGGGCTGGGGATTTGCACCCCCCCTACGCGCGTTAATCGCGCACGTGACGCCCGGTTTATGGATTTCCGGCTCGAACCCCCCAAATCCACTCGATTTGGGCTTGGCCCGCGCATGCGTGTAGGTCCTCTTATCATTGCTAAGCAAGGATGGAAGAGCTTCCTATATAAGCCCTTCCAAGCTTCTCCACTTAGCAATGTGGGACTAAAAACACTACAAAAATGCTTTGAATTTAAAACAAAATTCAACAATCCCCCACAAATTCAAATCATTTCGGTTAAAAACAAAAAACAAAAAAAAATGTCCTGAGGCTAGGTTGCAATGAGCTTTTAGTGAAAATACCTTCCGGTTTGAATTTTCACCTAAGTACACCAATCTTATTCACATAGGTTTGAAGTGAACTAGGTCTTGAACTTAAACCTTTTTATATGTGAAGTCAAATGGTAACAACTCATCACGGGCGACAGTTGAATCCTTCTGGGTTGGTGCATTACGACCATGCCACCGAATCTTGTTTCATAAGTGCTAAGGGGAGTTGCCTAGACCCCCCACACTGCGGCCACACAGTTACACTTACATAGGTGAGTTCTCCAAGGATGTACTGCGAGCATCCTGTCAATAAGACCTTGAACTCATTAAGAGCCTCCAAGCTTATCCTTACTAGCAGTCAAGCATCTATCCAGGGAAGAGACTATGAGATTACATCTCAATCAATTTGATGCTTACGGTTCACCCTTATAACTTGTTTATACCACATTGAATCTACTTCTTGGGATCTCCAATCAGATAGGTTGGGTTGCCATTATAGATGAAACCAGGATAGGCCTCAGTCTCATTCCCTTACTGGATCTCTTGATTCTCTCGGAATCAAGTCCTTTTGTGAGTGGATCAGCAATATTGTCTTTTGAACTTACGAAGTCCAATGACACCACTCCAAGAGACACTAGCTCACGAATAGACTTCAATCTTATTCGTACATGTCTCTTCTGTTTCTGGTTATACTTGGAGCTTCTAATCTGAGCTATTGTTGTTTGATTATCACAGTGTACTGAAATAGAAGGTATTGGCTTTACCATCAAGGGAATTTATGAAAGAAGACCCTTAAGCCAATCAGCTTCAGTTACTGTGGTATCTAAAGCACACAATTCTACCTCAGATGTAGAACGGGATATAATTGTCTGTTTAACAGACCTCCAAGCAACTGCACCGCCTCCAAGTGTAAAGACATAACCAGTAACGCCTTTACACTCAGCAGTGTCTGCTATCCAACTAGCATCACTATATCCCTCCAGGACTGTAGGGAATCTCCCATACCACAAGCCCAAGGATATAGTACCTTTTAGGTATCTGAGTACTCTGTCTAATGCATCCCAATGCGTTATGTCCGGACAGCTGGTAAACCTGCTCAATTTTGTTATAGCAAAAGAAATATCAGGTCTAGAACAATTAGCTAAATACATTAGACTACCTATTATTTGTGAGTATCTTAATTGAGACACTGCCACACCACTATTATTCTTGTGGAGAGTTTTTGAAGGGTCATATGGTGTGACAACAAATTTAACTTGGCTATAACCATATTTCTCTAATACTCTCTCAACATATAGTGACTGAGAAATTGTTATTCCATCAGTTGAACGAGTCAACTTCAGCCCTAAAATCATATCAGCACAACCCATATCCTTCATATCAAACTTACCACTTAAGAGGACCTTAGTCTCATTAATAATAGAAAGGTTAGTTCCAAATAGTAGAATATCATCTACATATAAACATAGGATAATACAATTATCACCTTTCATTTTAGCATACACACATTTATCAGAGTCATTTACTTCAAAGCCAAATGATAGCATAGCTCTATCAAATTTTTCGTACCACTACTTTGGGGCTTGCTTCAAACCATAAAGAGATTTGACTAACCTACAAACTTTATTCTCATTTCTAGAGACTACATATCCCTCAGGCTGATCCATATATATCTCTTCTTCTAGATCTCCATTTAGGAATGCCGTTTTGACATCCATTTAATGGACCTCAAGATGATATATGGATGCTAATGCGATTAACACTCGGATTGTAGTAATTCTGGTAACAGGAGAATAAGTGTCAAAATAGTCAATCCCTTCTTTTTGTTTGAATCCCTTAGCAACTAGGCGGGCTTTGAATTTATCTACTGACCCATCAGGTTTTAGTTTTCTCTTAAACACCCATTTACATCCTATAGTGGTACACCCAGGAGGTAAATCTACCAACTCCCAAGTGACATTAGAGATAATAGAGTCCATTTCACTTTTAATAGCCTCTTTCCAGTGTTTAGCTTAAGGAGAAGCCATGACATCTCTATATGTCACAGAATCACCTTCTATATTATAGGTGATAAAGTCCTGGCCTAAATCCGTAGACACACGTTGCCTCTTGCTCCTTCTTGGTTCTGTATACTCACTAGATTCATCTAGTCTAGAGTGACTTAAGGAAGGTGTACCCACTACGGATAATGGGACCTCTACGGAAGAAGACTCATTTCTAGTAAAAATACTAGATTGAGGTGTTCTCGTCTTCATAGGAAATATATTCTAAAAAAATGTAGCATCACGAAGTTCTACAATAGTATTTGCATCTATTCCACGAATTTCTGATTTAATAATCAAGAACCTATATGCAATACTATTTTGAGCATAACCCAAAAAGATACCATCTACGATCTTTGGACCAAGTTTTTTTCCTTCTGTGTTCAGGTACTAGTACCTTTGCCAGGCACCCCCACACTTTAAGGTATTTCAAACTTGTCCTTCGGCCTTTCCAAAGCTCATATGGGGTTTTATCCCTTGACTTTATTGGGACTCTATTTAGCATATGGCATGCAGTGTATAGAGCCTCCCCCCACATAAAGTTGGGTAACCCAGAACTGCCTAACATGGAATTAATCATATCTTCAAGGGTTCGATTTTTTCGTTCTGCTATACCGTTGGATTGAGGACTATATGGAGCAGTTACCTCATGGATTATACCTGTATCTTGACAAAATTTTTGAAACAGGTTCGAGGTAAATTCTCCACCCCTATCAGACCTTAACTTCTTAATAGTTTTATCGGTTTGATTCTCAGCTTCAGATTTAAAAATCATAAATTTATCTAAAGCTTCATCCTTGGTTTTTAGCAAATAAACATAACAATAACAAGAGTGGTCATCAATGAAGGTAATGAAATACCTTTTATGGTCTCTCGTTATTACACCGTTAAACTCACAACAGTCAGTATGAATCAATTTTAAAATATCATAATTTCTATCAACTGATTTGAAGGGTTTACGGGGTTGTTTATATCGCACACAAATTTCATATTTTTTTTTATCATTTATAGCATGCTTAGGGATCATGTCAAGATTCATCATCCTTTTTACGGTATTAAAATTGACATGTCCTAATCTGTCATGCCACAGATCATAAGACTCAATGTTATATAAACAACCAATATCAGAAGTTTTATTTAAAGTAGCATTTTCTACATTGAGTTTAAATAAACCTTCATTAAGGTAACCTTTTCCAATAAAGGTTCCTAAATGTAATATTACAACTTTATTACATTTGAAGTTCAACTCATAACCAGCACGGACTAACTTTGATCCGCTAATCAAATTCCGACGGACCGCTGGAACATGATGCACCTCATGCAGTGACAGGACTTTTCCAGAGGTGAACCTCAGGTCAACTTGTCCTATCCCAAACAACCTGGCTGCAGAATGGTTCCCCATGGTCACGGAAGTGCCTTCAATTAACTGATAAGTAAGGAAGGCAGAGTGATCGGCACAACAGTGTACATTAGCACCTGTATCAACTAACCATTCATTGGGTTGATAGATCAAGTTTAGTTCCGGTTTGAAGGTAACAAACCTATCGCTGGTATCGTCACTAGCAGTCACGACATTTACTTGTGCCTTGGTGTTGGACGTATTGCTTTGGTTCTTGTCCTTTCGCTTAGGGCAGAATTTGGCATAATGTCCAACCTGTCCACATGCCCAGTAAGGCTTTGGTTTGGTTCCAATTTTCTTTTGAACCTTTGGGTTGGGTTTCATCTTGTTCTTCATTTTCTGATTTTTAAATTTCTTCTTGTCAGATGAGACTACTACATTTGCCTTTGGAATAAAATCCATAAGCATTCTTGTATCATCATTTTTATGTTGCTTCCGATGTTCTTTTTCGATATTTAAGGCAATCATCAAATCTTCTAGAGAGATTTTACCTCTCCGATGTTTAAGAGTCATGCCAAAATCTTCCCAACTCGGAGGTAATTTTTCGATGATAGACAAGACCTGAAATTTTTCAGGTAATGACATATCTCCTTCAGCAAGACCCTGAATTTGAACTTGGAATTCATGTGTCTGCTCAACCACAGATTTGCCTTCAACCATTTTGAAGTTCAAGAATTTTGCCACAGTATACTTTTCTAAACCAGAATCTTCGGAGTTATATTTTTTATCCAAAGATTTCCACAGTTCTTTAGCTGAAGAGGTTGAGCAGTACACATCAAATAGTGCGTCTGAGAGGGCAGACAGGATTCTCCCATGGCAGAGATAATCCCTTTCCTTAAACCTCTCTAAGGCAGCACTACGGACAGGTTCATCTTCATTAGGTGAAGGAGTGTTTGTTTCTATAACGGAGAATAGCCCTAGCGTAGTAAGCCAAAATTTCATCCGTTGTTGCCAACGTCTGAAGTTTTGCCCGTAAAATTTCTCGGGTCGAGCACTAGCCTCATCAGATCCTATTACCCTATCATTCATCATGTCTATTGATACAGGCAATAAATTCTCTAAGAATGTTGTATAATAATAAAGCAATACAAGTAGTATTATATTTGCACAAAAATAAGCATGCAATAGACAGATAAATAAAGGAGTAGGGTTTAGAATATAGTTATCCGGTTGAAGCGTCGGCACGCCGACTGTCCTTAGAGAATTTATTGCCGCCTCACGGTGCAAAGGCTCTTCAGCAAAATTCTCCCAAGATCCGACAACCGCTCGTCTCGTCCATAGGTGCACTCTAAAACGGACGCTACACTCGGACCCAACCTCAGATCGCTGGAAAGACCAAGCCTCAGGACAAGAAAGACGAGAAGAAAGCAGAAAGAATCGCACAGAGAAGGGAGAAAGCTCGAGGCTTGAGTGAAGAATAGAGGTGCTGCAAGTCCCCTTTTATTCACTCTGAGAAGGTACGAAGCATTGCTTCGCTAGCGAGGAAACGCGTCTCAGTGTCGCGTCTGCGTCCCTTCCTCACGCGCGGAACAAAACAGAAGTCCGCGTCCCTTCCTCACGCGCGGAACCAAACTCTGGTTTGGTTTTGGTTCAGACCGAATCGGAACCGGAAACCAAACTGGTTTGGTTCAGACTGAACCAAACCAGCAAAAACAGACCGGGCCGCTCGTGAGCGCAAGGCCCACGGGCTGGGGATTTGCACCCCCCATGCGCGCGTTAATCGCGCACGTGACGCCCGGTTTATGGATTTCCGGCTCGAACCCCCCAAATACACTCGATTTGGGCTTGGCCCATGCATGCGTGTAGGTCCTCTTATCATTGCTAAGCAAGGATGGAAGGGCTTCCTATATAAGCCCTTCCAAGGTTCTCCACTTAGCAATGTGGGACTAAAAACACTACAAAAAATGCTTTGAATTTAAAACAAAATTCAACACAACACAATATAGTGTGGCCTAACCATGAAAGAACTTAACTGAGTCGGGCCTTACGAAAATGCAAAAGAACTCTGGGACCATCTGGTAAAGATACACGAAGGAACTGACGAATTTAAGGTAAATAAAAGAGATTTACTATTAAATAATTTATTTAATATTAAAATGCTTCCTAGAGAGACGGTCATGCAACTACACGCTCGACTAAAGGATATTCTCAATGACCTATATCTAATCGGATACAACCTGGAGAATCGCAACATGATAAGATACGTAGTAAACGCCTTCTTGAGAAATGCTATGTGGGCATCAATAGTAGATGTATACAAAGTTTCAAGGGATCTTTCCATTCTTAAGTTAAATGAACTTTTTTGTGAATTATAATTACACAAACAATCTCACTTGAGTTAAGTCGAGAAAGGAATTGCCTTGTATGCATGATCAAGCAAAGAAATGAAGACCAGAATCAAGGATGAACCAGAAAGTGAGTCTGACTCAGACTCAACAAATGAAGAGGAGCTAGTCAACATGGTTAGAAAACTACCAACAAAAAGGAGGTTCAAAAGAAGCACCAAGAAGACACCAACTAACCAGACATAAAACAAATCAGAAATGATTTGTTACGGATGCAACAAGAGGGGAATTTCAAAAAGGAATACCCTAATCTAAAGGAAGAAAATTCAAAATCAATAAGAAGGAAGAAAGACCTCAAAGCAACATGGGACGAGTCATCTTCCGAGGAGTCCGATGCAAAAGAGCCGAAGCACTCGAGCCATCTTGCCCTTATGGAAAGAAATGAAGATTTCGAGTCCGAGGAAGAGTACGAGTCTGAGACTGACACTGAGTCTGAGAGAAGCCATGGATCTGTATCATTTATGAAGGTCCTAATATGGTAACCTTTTATTCAAAGTTAAATTTACTTAAAGTAGTCAAATGTCTATTTAAAAAATTGACAAATCCAAAAAACAAAATAACTTGATACTTAAGGAAATTGACCACCTTAAGGAGCAAGTTAACTTGAGTAACTCGACTAACAAAGTTCAAGTCGGAACTTCAACTCAAGTTGCGAAACTTGAGGAAGAAAATTCCAACTTGAAAGGTCAAGTCGAGCGACTCAAGAAAATGTTGGAAAAGTTTGAACTGGGATCCAAGTGTCTAAACATGATACTTGGGTCGCAACGAGCAGTGTACAATAAATCGAGATTTGGCTATAAACCAAACAAAACCAACAAGCCATACCTGTCTTTAATTAGTCAAAATGCTAGAAGTCAAGTCCAAGCATGAGTTCCAATAAAATGTTTAACCAAGCCAATCAAACTAAATCTTTATTTGATCCCTAAGAGTCAAATTCACTACTTAGATAGACCATATCTAATCTATGACTCAGGGGGAGCGAATAGAAAAATTGTTCAACTAACTTGATTAATCAATTTTGCATGCTTAGGATTAGGTTTACTTTCTGCTTAGAATGGTTAGTTAAAATGGTTTACCAAACTCTAATAATATAGCATCGGAATGAATTGGGATGATAGTATGTCAAGGAAGTTTTGTCAAAGGTACGTCTAGGCTGAATCTTGTGTATTGTACTTGGTGCACTAGACTTAGTGGATTTGGCAGAAACTATCCTAGTTAAACATGAGCTAGTTAGACCAAAACCTAGTATTAAGTTTTTTGGGCATGACTAATTTGGGAAGTATTCACAAGGTGGTCCACCGTTGACACACAAGAATGTCATATGCCTCACCACTGACTGAAAACTTATCTTTAGAAAGCTTGCTTGGTTAACTTAAAGCTAAGTTAATCTAACATGGGTTAAAAAAACTTTTATTTTTGATAAGTTTTTAAATTAAATTAATTAACACTTTAACTTAACAAAATAAAATAAAAATTATTTTTAAAATTAATTATATGTATATATATATATTAAACTTAATTAAAATTATTTTAAACTTAAAATATTTTTAAAACTTAATTAAAAATATTATAAAACTAAATATTTAAAACTTAATTACAATTATTTTAAAACTTAATTAAAAGTATTTTTAAACTAAATATTTTAAAACTTAATTAAAAATATTTTAAAACTTAATTAAAAATATTTTTAAACTAAATATTTTAAAACTTAATTAAAAATATTTTAAAGCTTAATTAAAAATATTTTAAAACTTAATTAAAAATATATCAAAACTTAATTAAAATTATTTTAAACTTAAAATATTTTAAAACTTATTTAAAAATATTTTAAAAACTTAATATTTTAAAACTTAATTAAAATTATTTTAAAATTTAGTTAAAATTATTTTAAAATTTAGTTAAAATTATTTGAAAACTTAATTAAAAATATTTTAAAACTTAATTAAAAATATTTTTAAACTTAATCAAAATTATTTTAAAAGTTCCCCTTTCAAAATTTATTTTCAAAAGAAATTTTAAAATTTTTATACTTTTAGGGTAGCCTAGATCTTATCGTGAAAATGCATGTTCCTATAGTTTTAGAAGCTAACATCTCACAAGCATAGTAGGTTATCTTGCTTGTGTATTTTGAAACATAGAACGGTGTGAGATGCTTAGGACCTAGCCTAAGATTTCATATGTCTAAGTCAGTGCATCACTATAAATTTGGGCTTTAAATAAAATACATTGATCAATTTGAGTAATCTGGCTAGGAACAAACTAGTTAGAATCACACACTCAAATTGATCAACCTGATTCAGCAACTGCTATCTTGTGATAGTTAGCTACGTATGATGGTTGGGCATTTCATCATAAAGAAATTTTTCTAATTTTTTTAATAAAATCATGCTTGGACTTTTAGGTACTTATCAATTTTAGGGGGGGGGGGGGTCTTCAATATAATTTTCTCAAATTTTTCAAAAGTATTTTATTTTTTTTTCCTTCTTTACATATTTTTAAATTTTTTAAACTTTATCTTTATAAAATCTTTTCAAAAAAAATTTTCAAATCTTTCTAAATTTTTAAACTCACATTACATTTTTTATCTTTAGAGTCATTTTCAAATTTAACTTTACAAATTTTCAAGTTCACTTCTAAATTTTTTCTCTTTATCAAATTTTCAAAATTATTTTTTGTCACGCCCCAGAGGAGTCTCTACTCGACAAACGGACAACATCTCCCATGTAATTGTGATAATATGAATCATGAATGCAACCACAAGACTACTCACAAGCTATAATCATCAACTCACACAGCTAGAACATATACAACCACACAGTTATATACACAGCCCATTCGGCTGGAACAAAATGATCACAACCATGTAGTTATATAATAAACAACCCACATGACTGTACTAAAAATACAACGAAAAATGATAGGAAAAACCCATAAACCAAAATATCATACTGCTAGTCAGCTAGGCTTTACACAACCACCATCAGAAACATCAAAAGTAGTCACCAGGTCGAACACCAAATCCACGATGAACTTATTACAATACCAAGTATATGAACCAAAGAAAAAAACTATAAAAGCATAAAACAAAGTACAAGCGATATAAAGATCGGCTTCTGATGTGACGTGGGGCCAGCAGATAAGATACTCCAAGCAACTCCAAGATCACTACATGCTATCTGAGGAAAAAGACAACATAGAAATATAGTGGTGAGTACGGGTCACTCAGCGGGTAATAAATAAGATAGTGCATGGTCTATGTAAAAATATGGAGATCAAAATATACAGTCTCAGTAGGGAAATAAGAGCATGATCATATACTACATAATCAATGCACATAACCGATGAGTACACTTACCCAATCTAGATCTAACACAAAAGGTCAATATTTATAATGACATAATAAATGCACATACCCAATCTGGAATCGACACATACAGTATAAAAATTGGTAAACTCACCAGGGACTAGCAACAGATCCACTCGTAACACCTGTGCAATATAACCGATTGCATATACATGTATAATAGATGACATGTATGAAGCATGACAACCATATGCATCAATCATAGCTCAAACAAGTGCAACATATCACAATCACATGTAGCTAGTAACTACTAGACATGTATGCAAATATATCTTCACAAGATACACTACGCATCATATACAAATCCGCATGCATGCCACATGGTGTCACTCCTGCCCGCCCCTTCACCTGTCACGACCCCTGTGTGGCTGAGGGGTCGGGATAATGATAACTGTACAACCTTCCAGCAAACACTACTCTCGAGTGTCCGAGGCAACTGTGCGCTAGGTAGTTATCTAACTACATAGCAATGGGGTCCCTGATTGCTCACAACGCCAGATATTACAACACCTAGTGATAGGGTGGCATGACAAGACAAGCGACAACTGCTCCAACTACCACTACCCATGAGTGGTCGAATGTGCAACGCTAAAAATGACTAACAACCCGCTCAACCACAAGGGAGACATTTGATTGTCAGCATGCAGTGCAATGATGATCATGATGTAATGATCATGATACAGACACGGTCATCATCAATGCAACTCCATAATCCACTACACAACTCCAGTAGAACACATCATACCTGTATACCCTCTACCACATGTAAATGCATGATCAAAATGATAATAACTCGACATATACCACACATGTTTACACTTAACATCATATGCATAGTCAACATGTTAACTCAATCAACAAGACATCACTTATAATGCATACTCTACATGTAGATACACAACAGAGTATAGATATCCAAAAGCTAAGAATGTAATTGAAATAAATAGATCATCTCAAAGGTCAAGTATAAGTGTCAAGCAAGATAATAATACGGGTAGATTTAAGGTAAAACAACCTAATCTATTAATAAAAACAACCATGCACTAAGTTCAAATAACAAATGAGGCCAAGGAAGAAATACTCGCCTTATATAACACGTCTCTAAAGGACCCCCCCATATTATGCTGCTCATCACCTGATCATGATCCTACGTCATATATATAATGTATCAGAGGAGTCCCTGCCCGACAAACGGACAACATCTCCCTTGTAATTGTGACAATATGAATAATGAAACAACCACAAGACTACTCACAAGCTGTAATTATCAGCTAGAGCTATGCAAAAAAAACCGAAAAATCAAAAATCGGACCGGAACCGGTAGTTTACCAGTTCCGGTTTAACGGTTAACCGGTTAACCGGTTAACCAGTTTTTATCGGTTTACCGGTTGGTTCCCGGTTTAGAATTTTTTTTACCGGTTTAACCGGTAAAATCAGAACCGATCTATTTTTTTTGGAGAGCCCAATAACCCACTCCAATGCTTCGGCCTACTTTCATGTAAAGATGAACAAAACAAAAGCATTTGGAATAAACGTTAAGCTCCCAGTTGAAGATGAGTTCTATTATATTGCTCTGATCATGTCTCCACCTGCTTGCATTTGCCACTACTTCATGGTTACCAGCCTACCAAGTTAGCTTTTTTAATGAAAAAATGTTAAACTTTGTAGATTAATACTCCAACCTCTTTCGAGGAAGAAAATTGTTAAATTTAATTAATACATGTACTCTACCGAACGTAACAAACTAGCGGTAGATGGCTAACTTTCCTGTGCCACCATTAACATAATAGCGCTATTGAAAAGTAAATCTAGGGAGCGACGATATCTTTATATGATCTTCCCTTCCGTTTGTCTATGACATATAATACGAGTGTTTGTGGAAAATTCATGAAAGATTTCTATGATGACAGGAAGGAGAAATTAAGTTAACAAAACAAAGATATGAAGAAGTTAACTCTTATCTTCTTCCCTGATGGCTATTGAAGCGTGATACACAAAGTTCATGAGAAGAATTTCTAACTTCTGGATCTAAATTCTATGCTAGTGCAACAAAATAATCATTTAGCACAATTAGTACAGCAGCTGGAACCGGTTCTCGGTTGCAACCGATTAACCGGCCGGAACCGGTTCATCCAAAATCGGTAGAACCGGTAAGGATACCGGTCGGTTAACCGGTTCTACATAAAATGTGATAAACCGGAATTAACCGGAACCGATAAACCGGTAAACCGGTTAACCGACCGGTTGAACAGGCCTATCATCGGCCCACATGGCTGGAACATATACAACCATATAGTTATATACACAACCCACTTGGCTCGAACAAAATGATCACAACCATATAGTTATATAATATACAACCCACATGACTGTACTAAAAATACAGCGAAAAATGATAGGAAAACCCATAAACCAAAACATTATACTGCTAGCCAGCTAGACTTTACATAACAACCATTAGAAATATCAAAAGTAGTCACCAGGCTAAACACCAAATCCACAACGAAATTATTACAATACCAAGTATATGAACCAAAGAAAAAAACTATAAAAGCATAAACCAAGTAAAAGCGATATAAATATTGGTTTCGGATGTGATGTGGGACCGACAGACATGATACTCCAAGCAACTCTAAAATCACTACCTGCTACCTGAGGAAAAGGATAACACAGAAATGCGATGGTGAGTGCGGGTTACTTACCATGTAATAGATAAGATAGTGCATGGTCTATGTAAAAATATGAAGATTAAAATATACAACCTTAGGAGGGAAATAAGAGCATGATCATATACTACATAATCAATGCACATAATCATAACCGACATAATGAGTACACCTACCCAATCTAGATCTAACACATAAGGTCAAGATGTATAATGACATAATAAATGCACATACCCAATCTGGAATCGACACATACGATATAAAGATTGGTAAACTCACCAGGGATCAGTAACAGATCCACTCGTAACACCTGTGCAATATAACCGACTGCATATACATGTATAATAGATGACATGTATGAAGCATGACAACCATATGCATCAATCATAGCTCAAACAAGTGCAACATATCACAATCACATGTAGCTAATAACTACTAGACATGTATGCAAATATATCTTCACAAGATGCACCATGCATCATATTCAAATGCGCATGCATGCCACATGGCGTCACTCCCACCCATCCCTCCACCTGCCACGACCCCTGTGTGGCTGAGGGGTCGAGATAATGACAACTATAGAACCCTCCTACAAACACTACTCTCGAGTGGCCAAGGCGATAGTGCGCCAGGTAGTTATCTAACTATATAGCGATGGGGTCCCTGACTACTCACAACGTCGGATATAACAACACCTAATGAACAGGTGGCATGACAAGACAAGCGACAACTGTAATGCCCGCCCCTTTACCACTCCTGCCTAGTGAGGGCGGGGTTACTTTCTTTCTTTGACTTAGCATACATAAACATACATACAGCGGAGGCATATTTATTTTTTATTTTTTATTTTTCTAGGATCATACTAAGCATATGAGCATGGAATAACATGGTTCAACTTAAATAGTCATATTATTCATTCCTAACACATGTATAGGGAATCATGAAAGACATCACATAACATAACATATTATTCTAAGTTCACTTCAGCAGGTCATTTTATTTCTTTAGCCAAGTCACCATCACACATCTCTTGCCCCTTCCTGCTGCTCCTCTAGTTTATCCATCCTTTACCTTTATCTATGGTACAAGGAAAAGTATCTGTAAGCACTCAAGGCTTAGTGAGATCCTTTCCTACTCACAAAACCAGCATATCATGTAAAATTCATCATATCATACATCATAGAATAAAGGACGCTCATATCATCATATAAATAAAACATGTCATATCATGGCATGAATTTCAATAATATCGTAACATAACGTGACAACATGTTATAGCATAAATCTTATCATGGTATAAGTAACATCATATCATAGCATAAATCATATCATAGCATAAATAATCATCATATCATGGTATAGATCATATCATAGCATAAGAAATCATCATAACATGGTATAGATCATATCATAGCATAATAAATCATCATATCATGGTATAGATCATATCAGAGCATAAGAAATCATCATAACATGGTATAGATCATATCATAGCATAAGAAATCATTATATCATGGCATATATCACATCATAACATAAGTGTACATCATAGCATAAGTGAAAGCATCATGACATTTCTTTTCATAGCATCAAGGCATCATATCATAGCATAACTGTAAGCATTATTTCACATCATATCGTAAGCATGGATGCAAGATGACCTTTAAAACATGGGAAATGTCATGTGCAATATGCCTTTCAAAACATGATTTATGTCATGTGTGAGATGTCTTAAAACAGTATCATATAGTACTTGAAAATAATCTCAACATGAAGGGGCCCGGCTTAGTACCACATACATACATAATGCGCGCATCCTAAGTAGACCCAAGGTAGCTAGTCTTGAACCTACTAGGAACTAGACCCGTAGCTCGGCCTAGGGGCACGTAAGGAGCCCACCCTTTACTAGGCCCGTAATTCGACCTAGGGGCGCATAAGGAGCTCACCCTTTTGGTACAAGCCATTTAAAGTAAAATACATGTCATCTCATATCTTTATCATGTGTCATTCATAGCATATCATATTCATGTCATTCATATCATATCATGTTCATGTCATTCATATCATATCATGTTTATGTCATTCATATCATATCATGTTCATGTCATTCATATCATATCATGTTCATGTCATTCATAGCATATCATGTTCATGTTATTCATAGCATATCATGTTCATGTCATTCATAAGGTATGCATAAATGGGCACATAGCCATGCATACTTGGGCACATAGCCATCATATTTGGGCACGTAGCCATCACATTTGGGCACATAGCCAATATAGGTATCATTCTCATGCATGGTTCATAAGCATGCTTAAACGAGCATATATAATATATCATGGAAGGAAAAGAAAACATAATCATGCATGGATCACGAGTTAACTTTTCCTAATTCATATCATGGCAAAGGAAAGTACATAATGAGTCATAATTTGGTCTAAATCCTCAACCAACTAAGGGTGGCCGAAACATGCATAGGCTCACTTAGGTTGCATGAAATCATACAAGCATATGAACCCAAATTCATTTCTATAACATTTATCATAAAGAACATCATGAGCATATTTGATTTAGGTTCTATGCTTCCTAGGTTTAGAAACCCACATTGGCCGAAACATACAAGGTCCAAAACTTGGTTACAAATAGCATGTAAACATGTGAACTCTAAACAATTTCCATACATTTATCATAGGCAACCACATGAGCATATTAGATTAAAGTTTCAAGCTTCCTAAGTCCATAAACATAGGTGGCCGAATGCCACAAAACATAGGTTCTAAGCATGTGAGTATCCTATAACTTTCATAGCACATCATAGAGAAGAACATAAACATGTTAGGGTTGAATTTAGGCTTGCCTAAGCCCTACATTTCACTTGGCCGAAAGTTCACCATGTGAAAAACCTAACCCTAATCAACATGAAATCTCAAGTGCATTATGTTATCTTCATATCCTTTCATAATGTAAAACATAAGTAAGCTAGATTTAAAGTTGAGCCTCCTTAAGGTATTTAATCCCTTCATGACCGAAACCCTAAGGTAAGGTCCTACTAGTTCTAAGCAACATACAAGTATAAAACATCAAGAGAACATACATAACATATTATGGAAAACTTCATACTTGATACTTCTTCTAGGATTTTTCAACCAAATACAAACATGTGAGTACCATGTAAATTTCATAGCATATCATAAGAAGAACATAAACATGTTAGGGTTGAATTTAAGCTTGCCTAAGCCCTACATTTTATTTTGGCCGAAAGTTTACCATGTAAAAACCTAACCCTAATCAACATGAAATCTCAAATGCATTATGTTATCTTCATATCCTTTCATAAGGTAAAACATAAGCAAGCTAGATTTGAAATTGAGCCTTTCTAAGGTATTTAATCCCTTCATGGCCGAAACCCTATGGTAAGGTCCTACTAGTTCTAAGCAACATACAAGTATAAAACATCAAGAGAACATTCATATCACATCATAGAATAAATCATAAACATGTTAGTTTTTAAATTGAGCTTCCCTAGGGTTTTAAGTCTCTTCATGGCCGAACCCTAAGGTGGGGTTTTACCTAACTCCAAGCCACATACAAGCATGAAATATCAAGGTCATATTCATAGCATATCATGAGGAAAGAAAACTTAAGCATGCGGTTTTTGGTTTTGAGCTTCCATAAGTTTTACAAGTGTCATGGCCGGAAGTTCCCAAAAGAAACCCTAGATTGTTAATCTAAACTCGAACAAAAATCATATAACAACTTGTACTACAGGTGAGGGGATACTCACCTCCTCTTGCTTGGTCTTTTCCCCAAGAGAAGATACCCTTTGTGAAGAGGAAGAAGAAAGCTTCTCCTTCTAGTGCTCCCTTTTGCTTCTCTTGCTTGTGAGAGATAGATCTTGAGGATCCCTTCTTGTGGTTTGGTTTTCTTAGGGAGAAAACCTCACTTGGATTTTCGAAAAGGGGAAAGGGGATACTCTAGGTCACGGCAATGGTGAGGAAAGAAAAGAAAAAATGAAAACTCTTCTTTGTTTTTCCTCTTATGCTAGGTGGGAGTAAGAAGCAAAAGAAACTTTGCTTTCCCTTCTTCTTAATTCCTCCTTTATTCTCTTAATGATGAAGAAAATATCTTCATTCATCCCCTTAGTTCCTCTCCTCTTATTCCCTCTTGTATCTCCACGAAAATGGAAAAAGAGTGAGGAAGGAAAAGACAACTTGTCTTGCTTCTTAATCAAGAGAAAGAGGAAGAAAGCTACTTGATGTTTTCTTGCTTCCTTCTCTTAATCATACTTTTATCTTTATCTACACTTTCCATTCTCTATTCAACAATAACTTATGATGGTCTAGTGGTAATTCCATAATTCTTAACTTAAGAAGGTTCAAGGTTCAATCCTTGACCAATTCCTTTTTCTTTTATATATTTTTGGTTCTATCTTATCTTCTTTTATTCTAAGAGAAAATCTTCACATACTTAGCTTAAGAAATTCGTGGGTGTTATAGTACCCCATACCTCATAGAAAGTTCGTCCTCGAACTTTAGAATAGCGATATCAGGTGGCACAAGACTTCCTGCTGAGTGCATCAGCCACCTTGTTCCCCTTTCCTGGATGATAAAAGATCTCGCAGTCATAGTCCTTGACTAGTTCGAGCCATCTACGTTGTCTCATATTCAGGTCTTTCTGTGTGAAGAAGTATTTCAGACTCTGGTGGTCGGTGTAAATCTTACACTGAGCTCCATATAAATAATGTCTCCATGTTTTGAGCGCAAAGACCACGGCTGCTAGTTCCAGGTCATGGGTGGGGTAGTTCTTTTCATGCTCTTTAAGTTGTCTAGAGGCGTAGGCAATGACCTTGCCGTCTTGCATAAGTACAGCTCCCAGTCCTAATATGGAGACATCACTGTACATGTCGAAGCCCTTGTCACATTCCGGAAGAGTAAGGATCGGCGCACTAGTCAGTCTCCTTTTTAATTCTGTGAAACTCTTCTCGCAGTCATCCGTCCATTCATACCTTTTGTTCTTTTTAGTGAGAACTGTCATAGGGGCTGCAATTTTAGAAAAATCTTCTACAAATTTCCTGTAATAGCCTGCAAGCCCGAGGAAACTCCTAACTTCGCTGGCATTCTTCGGCCTATTCCAGTTACTTACAACTTCGATCTTGCTTGGATCTACCATTACTCCATCCTTGGAGATAACATGACCCAAGAATGATATTCGATCAAGCCAGAACTCACATTTGGAAAACTTTGCATATAGTTGTTTCTCCTGAAGGATCTGTAGCATGGTGTTCAGGTGTTCAACGTGTTCCTCTGGGGTTCTGGAATAGACGAGGATATCATCAATGAAGACGATCACAAATTTGTCGAGATACGCCGTAAATATCCGATTCATCAGATCCATAAATGTAGCAGGAGCATTAGTTACGCCAAAGGGCATAACTATAAACTCATAGTGTCTGTATCTTGTTCGAAATGTCGTTTTTGGAATATCACCCTGTTTCACTTTCACTTGGTGATAGCCAGACCTCAGGTCAATCTTTGAGAAGACGGTTGCACCCTTCAATTGGTCGAACCAGTCGTCGATCCGTGGAAGAGGGTACCGGTTCTTGATTGTTACCTTATTTAGTTCTCGGTAGTCTATACACATTCGCATGGATCCATCCTTCTTCTTTATGAACAGTACCGGAGCTCCCCATGGGGAGTGACTAGAGCGGATAAGTCTCTTGTCGAGTAACTCTGCTAGTTGTTCCTGCAGTTCCTTCAACTCAGCCGGCGCCATTCGGTAGAGTGCTTTAGAGATCGGTTTAGTGCCAGGAATCAGTTCAATCTCGAATTCTATTTCTCGATCAGGGGCTAATCCTGGTAATTCGTCGGGAAATACCCCTGGATATTTGCATACTACCGGGACATCTTCTAGTTTTTGGTCATTGGTTCGACTTGCGTCGACCATTTGTGCTAGAAAGCCAGTACATCCTTTATCTAGCATCTTCTACGCCTTTATGACTGATAAGAATTCCTCAATTCCTTTTCTTGGTTCTCCAATAAATTCGAACCTCAATTCGGCTTCTGGTCGGAAGACTACTTTTCTTTTACGACACTCGATTGAAGCGCCGTACTTGCTCAGGAAATCCATTCCTAGTATAATATCAAAATCCTGCATGTCGAGTATTATCAGATCACAGTAGAGTTCTCTGTCTGCGATTCGGATAGGCACGGCTCGCAGCATCTGATTGGAAGGCATCACTTCTCCCGAAGGTAAGGTTGTTAAGAATTTTCCATTTATGACTTGTGGTGGTACTTCTAATTTTTTCGTGAAGGGTGTGGAGACAAACGAGTGGGTTGCTCCAGTATCAAATAGTACAGTAGCATACTGACTGAAAATAGATAGCTGACCTGTGACTACTGTAGAAGCACTCGCCACGTCCTCCTTGGTGAGAGAGAAAACCCTGGCATTTGTCGTCACCGGTGGGGCTTCTAATCTCCCTTGGCTAATCAGGGTCCCTTCCAAAGCTGCTTGCATCTGATGTAGTTGTGCGGGGGTACTCCTATTCTGGTCATTCTGCTGAGATGGTACCTGGAACCGGGTAGGGCAGTCTCAGACCATATGTCCTTCCTGTCCACAATTGTAGCACTTCCTCGTACCCTGGTGGCATACTCCGGAATGCTGCTTTCCACAAATGGCACACAGAGGGTACCTCGGCTGCTTATTTGCTGGACCACTTTTACTGTTGTTCCATTGTTTTCTTTTTTTAGAGGAATTTCCTTTCTAGTTCATCTTGGTACTCTGCGATTTCTGTCCTTCCGTCTGTGCTAGACTCTTTCCTTCGTTCATCGCCTTTTGATAATGTTCAGTGATCAAGGCACTGCTGACTAGCTCTTCCGTGGTTTGCGGTCTATTAACTCCGCCGGCCACATTCAAAGCTATTTCAGGTCAGAGTATCTTCAACATTAGTCTGACCCGTTCTCTTTCTGTGCTGACCAACTCTGGACATAGGCATGCGAGGCGGTTGAAGCGCTTCACGGCATCACTAACTGATAAATCGCCTTGCCGGAACTCAGTGAATTCGTCATAATGCCGATTTGTCACTCGCATATGAAAATATTCCTCCAGAAACTCTGCTTCAAAATCTGCCCAGTTCATCAGATTGACTTGTCTCTTGGCCTTAACTCTTTCCCACCACATCCTTGCGTCTCCGGTAAAGCAGAAAGACACGCACTTGATCTTTTCCGGTATGGGCCAATCTAGCAGTTCTACGATATTTTCCACCGTCTTGAACCAGGCCTGGGCGTCCCATGGCTCACATGTACCCGTAAAATTTTCCGGCTTTAGTCTCAGCCACTGTATCAAATAAGTCTCCTGTCGGACTACTTGAATAGGGGCTACTGGTGGCACCGGGGCAACTGCAGGTATGACGGGCATAATGTTTTGGTTTGCTGGCGGGGTGACTGGATTTCCTTGCTGACCCATCAGAGTAGTGATCAATTGTTGTTGTTCGGTGATCTGACACTGGAGGTCTGTGACTACCTAGGTCAGGTCTGGTGGAGTCACTGTCTCATCGGGTCTGCCACCGCGTCTTCTAGTAGCCATGATTATCTTCATAAATAACAACAATGCTAGCATAAGTCGTTATCGTTCCTAACTAGACTAACATAAGATGGTTATCATTCTTAACACGACCTAGCATATGTTATCGTCAATCCTATCCTACCATCATATATCCCTAGACGAAAATTATAAATATAACAATAAAATAGACATGCATACTTAAATAAACATATCAGGCATAAAGTAAAGTAAGCATAGAAAATTCTTACTTGGAGTAGCAGGATGGAGGCTTGATGTGTGTAGTGAGATGACTAACCTGGCTCTGATACCAACCTGTAACGCCCGCCCCTTTACCACTCCTGCCTAGTGAGGGCGGGGTTACTTTCTTTCTTTGACTTAGCATACATAAACATACATACAGCGGAAGCATATTTATTTATTTTTTTTTTCTAGGATCATACTAAGCATATAAGCATGGAATAACATGGTTCAACTTAAATAGTCATATTATTCATTCCTAACACATGTATAGGGAATCATGAAAGACATCACATAACATAACATATTATTCTAAGTTCACTTCAGCAGGTCATTTTATTTCTTTAGCCAAGTCACCATCACACATCTCTTGCCTCTTCCTGCTGCTCCTCTAGTTTATCCATCCTTTACCTTTATCTGTGGTACAAGGAAAAGTATCTGTAAGCACTCAAGGCTTAGTGAGATCCTTTCCTACTCACAAAACCAACATATCATGTAAAATTCATCATATTATACATCATAGAATAAAGGACGCTCATATCATCATATAAATAAAACATGTCATATCATGGCATGAATTTCAATAATATCGTAACATAACATGACAACATGTTATAGCATAAATCTTATCATGGTATAAGTAACATCATATCATAGCATAAATCATATCATAGCATAAATAATCATCATATCATGGTATAGATCATATCATAGCATAAGAAATCATCATAACATGGTATAGATCATATCATAGCATAATAAATCATCATATCATGGTATAGATCATATCAGAGCATAAGAAATCATCATAACATGGTATAGATCATATCATAGCATAAGAAATCATTATATCATGGCATATATCACATCATAGCATAAGTGTACATCATAGCATAAGTGAAAGCATCATGACATTTCTTTTCATAGCATCAAGGCATCATATCATAGCATAACTGTAAGCATTATTTCACATCATATCGTAAGCATGGATGCAATATGTCCTTTAAAACATGGGAAATGTCATGTGCAATATGCCTTTCAAAACATGATTTATGTCATGTGTGAGATGTCTTAAAACAGTATCATATAGTACTTGAAAATAATCTCAACATGAAGGGGCCCGGCTTAGTACCACATACATACATAATGCGCGCATCCTAAGTAGACCCAAGGTAGCTAGTCTTGAACCTACTAGGAACTAGACCCGTAGCTCGGCCTAGGGGCACGTAAGGAGCCCACCCTTTACTAGGCCCGTAATTCGACCTAGGGGCGCATAAGGAGCTCACCCTTTTGGTACAAGCCATTTAAAGTAAAATACATGTCATCTCATATCTTTATCATGTGTCATTCATAGCATATCATATTCATGTCATTCATATCATATCATGTTCATGTCATTCATATCATATCATGTTTATGTCATTCATATCATATCATGTTCATGTCATTCATATCATATCATGTTCATGTCATTCATAGCATATCATGTTCATGTTATTCATAGCATATCATGTTCATGTCATTCATAAGGTATGCATAAATGGGCACATAGCCATGCATACTTGGGCACATAGCCATCATATTTGGGCACGTAGCCATCACATTTGGGCACATAGCCAATATAGGTATCATTCTCATGCATGGTTCATAAGCATGCTTAAACGAGCATATATAATATATCATGGAAGGAAAAGAAAACATAATCATGCATGGATCACGAGTTAACTTTTCCTAATTCATATCATGGCAAAGGAAAGTACATAATGAGTCATAATTTGGTCTAAATCCTCAACCAACTAAGGGTGGCCGAAACATGCATAGGCTCACTTAGGTTGCATGAAATCATACAAGCATATGAACCCAAATTCATTTCTATAACATTTATCATAAAGAACATCATGAGCATATTTGATTTAGGTTCTATGCTTCCTAGGTTTAGAAACCCACATTGGCCGAAACATACAAGGTCCAAAACTTGGTTACAAATAGCATGTAAACATGTGAACTCTAAACAATTTCCATACATTTATCATAGGCAACCACATGAGCATATTAGATTAAAGTTTCAAGCTTCCTAAGTCCATAAACATAGGTGGCCGAATGCCACAAAACATAGGTTCTAAGCATGTGAGTATCCTATAACTTTCATAGCACATCATAGAGAAGAACATACACATGTTAGGGTTGAATTTAGGCTTGCCTAAGCCCTACATTTCACTTGGCCGAAAGTTCACCATGTGAAAAACCTAACCCTAATCAACATGAAATCTCAAGTGCATTATGTTATCTTCATATCCTTTCATAATGTAAAACATAAGTAAGCTAGATTTAAAGTTGAGCCTCCTTAAGGTATTTAATCCCTTCATGACCAAAACCCTAAGGTAAGGTCCTACTAGTTCTAAGCAACATACAAGTATAAAACATCAAGAGAACATACATAACATATTATGGAAAACTTCATACTTGATACTTCTTCTAGGATTTTTCAACCAAATACAAACATGTGAGTACCATGTAAATTTCATAGCATATCATAAGAAGAACATAAACATGTTAGGGTTGAATTTAAGCTTGCCTAAGCCCTACATTTTATTTTGGCCGAAAGTTTACCATGTAAAAACCTAACCCTAATCAACATGAAATCTCAAATGCATTATGTTATCTTCATATCCTTTCATAAGGTAAAACATAAGCAAGCTAGATTTGAAATTGAGCCTTTCTAAGGTATTTAATCCCTTCATGGCCGAAACCCTATGGTAAGGTCCTACTAGTTCTAAGCAACATACAAGTATAAAACATCAAGAGAACATTCATATCACATCATAGAATAAATCATAAACATGTTAGTTTTTAAATTGAGCTTCCCTAGGGTTTTAAGTCTCTTCATGGCCGAACCCTAAGGTGGGGTTTTACCTAACTCCAAGCCACATACAAGCATGAAATATCAAGGTCATATTCATAGCATATCATGAGGAAAGAAAACTTAAGCATGCGGTTTTTGGTTTTGAGCTTCCATAAGTTTTACAAGTGTCATGGCCGGAAGTTCCCAAAAGAAACCCTAGATTGTTAATCTAAACTCGAACAAAAATCATATAACAACTTGTACCACAGGTGAGGGGATACTCACCTCCTCTTGCTTGGTCTTTTCCCTAAGAGAAGATACCTTTTGTGAAGAGGAAGAAGAAAGCTTCTCCTTCTAGTGCTCCCTTTTGCTTCTCTTGCTTGTGAGAGATAGATCTTGAGGATCCCTTCTTGTGGTTTGGTTTTCTTAGGGAGAAAACCTTACTTGGATTTTCGGAAAGGGGAAAGGGGATACTCTAGGTCACGGCAATGGTGAGGAAAGGAAAGAAAAAATGAAAACTCTTCTTTGTTTTTCCTCTTATGCTAGGTGGGAGTAAGAAGCAAAAGAAACTTTGCTTTCCCTTCTTCTTAATTCCTCCTTTATTCTCTTAATGATGAAGAAAATGTCTTCATTCATCCCCTTAGTTCCTCTCCTCTTATTCCCTCTTGTATCTCCACGAAAATGGAAAAAGAGTGAGGAAGGAAAAGACAACTTGTCTTGCTTCTTAATCAAGAGAAAGAGGAAGAAAGCTACTTGATATTTTCTTGCTTCCTTCTCTTAATCATACTTTTTTCTTTATCTACACTTTCCATTCTCTATTCAACAATAACTTATGATGGTCTAGTGGTAATTCCATAATTCTTAACTTAAGAAGGTTCAAGGTTCAATCCTTGACCAATTCCTTTTTCTTTTATATATTTTTGGTTCTATCTTATCTTCTTTTATTCTAAGAGAAAATCTTCACATACTTAGCTTCAGAAATTCGTGGGTGTTACAACAACTGCTCCAGCTACCACTACCCATGACTGGACGAATGTACAATGCTAAAAACGACTAACAACCCGCTCAACCACAAGGGAGACATTTGATTGTCAGGATGCAGTGCAATGATGGTCATGATGTAATGATAATGATACAGACACGGTCATCATCAATGCAACTCCACAATCCACTACATAACTCAAGTAGAACACATCATACCTTTATACCCTCTACCACATGTAAATGCACGAACAACATGATAATAACTCGACACATACCACACATCTGTACACTCAACATCATATGCATAGTCAACATGTTAACCCAATCAACAAGACATCACTTATAATACATACTCTATATGTAGATACACAACAGAGTATATAGATATCCAAAAGCTAAGACTGTAATTGAAATAAATAGATCATCTCATAGGTCAAGCACAAGTATCAAGCAGGATGATAATACGAGTAGATTTAAGGTAAAGCAACCTAATCCATTAATAAAAAAATAGTCATGCACTAAATTCAAAGAACTAATGAGGCCAAGGAAGAAATACCCATCTTATATAACACATCTTGAAGGAACCCCCCCCCCCCCCCCCCCAAATGTCATGTCACTCATCACTGATCAAGATCCTGCGTCATATATATAATGTATCAAATTATATATGCTACAAATAAATGAATCACATACGAAAAGAAATAGCTAACTCTAGCTTAAGCCATTCATCTTTTTGGTTCCCCTTAGATCCTTGATTACCTTTAATCCTTCCCCAATTGCTTGAGATGGTGTAACCCTAAATGTTCCAAAATCATCCTAGATTAGGTTTATGTATGCTTCTCCTCCCAACATACCCAACTCAGTAGCTCATGATATTTCCCAAATCTCTCACCAAGTTCGTTTCAACAACACACACATGAACATTTTCTAAATAACCATAAGCTAAACATACCACTAACATAATAACATCATTTAATCAATCTGTTAATTTCTCAATTCTAGTTAACAAATCGCATACAACCTTAATTCCCTTTACCTCTTCTTCTTCAATAGATAATGGTGGCACAATCTAGCGGAGCTTGCTTCTGGCTAATGGCGATGTGGTGGCCAGAGCTAAGCTATACCACTACCTTCCAAGACAATCACCCAAATCAGCATTGTATAAAGATTAAAACCCAAATCCAGCACTAGGGTTAACAATCACCTTCAAGATTGACTGTAGGGCAATGAAGTACTCCCGACAATAAGTGGAAACAGGAAGATTGAGTATAGGGTAGAGTGTTGTAGTGACCATTTCTTCCCCTGAATAGTAGGCGACAATCCAGATCTGACGCCGGTGGCCATGACTTCACTCCCTTGAAGAAGATCGATCTGGCGATGGTAAGGAGTTGGAAAACTCGACATTACAACTCGTAGAAACCAGACAAGAGAAAGATCGGTGGAGGCCAACTTACCCTCAAACTCTGAACGTACATCCATGCTGGTGATGCCGAGGGGAGAAGAAAGGAGTCAACAATCGAGTGGAACGGGCGATCGCAGTGCACGGTGAGGAAGGAAGAAATCACACAAGAAGAAAAGGGAATCACGGAAGAGAAGGAGAGGATACGACGTTTAAAAGGCTAGGTTACTATAGCGATACTTTATACTTAGGGTTAAGTTGATTAAACCCTAAGTTAACTCCTTAATCAACTCCTACTTAATGGTTATTCCAAACATACCTCCTCTGAGCCAAATCAGTTCATCCCCTTAAACGTATCTACAGACTCCGTTTAAATCCCGAAAAATTTCTAATTTTTTATAAAAAAATTTATTACAATTATTCCTCTAATGACTCTTATTATTTAATTAATATTTATTACCGTATCTCACATTCTCCCCCACCAATAAAAATTTGATCCCTAAATTTACTATTTTCTCGCAACAAACAAGCAATAGTGAATAAAACTCTTTCCAGTTACTGAAATAAACATTACGCACCTCAGCAAATAAGTGTGGATATCTAGCTCGTATCTCTTCATCCAACTCCCAAGTTGCTTCCTCATCCGAGTGGTACAGCCATCCGACCTTGACGAGTCGGATTATTTTATTCCGCAATTGGCGCTCCTTGCTATCCAGAATCCGTACAAGAACCTCCTCATAGAATACGTCTTGCTGGAGTGTAATCGATACATCTGTGAGAATATGCGAAGGATATGGCACGTACCTCCTCAACATAGATACATGAAATACATCATCCACCCCTGCGAGTGATGGTGGCAGCGCTAGTCGATACGCTACCTCACCTATCCTCTCAAGAATTTGACAAGGCCCAATATAGCGAGGAGCTAACTTACCCTTCAACCCAAACCTTTTAACTCCTTTAGTAGGGGACACCCACAAAAACACACGATCTTCAACAGAAAACTCCAAAGGTCTTCATCTCTGATCTGTGTAACTTTTCTGACGATCCTAAGCTTCTGACAACCTGCGCCTGAGAGTGCGAACCAACTGTGCATCGCGCTGAATGCTTTGTGGTCCCAAGATCTGTGGTTCCCCAAATTCCTCCCATAATGTGGGAGATCTACATGCTCAGCCATACAATGCCTCGTAAAGTGCCATCTGTATCGCTGAATGATAGCTATTATTGTAGGCGAATTCCACTAAGTGTAAATGATCCTCCCAACTATCTCCAAGTCTATGACACATGGTCTTAGCAGGTCCTCTAATATCTATATAGTACGTTCTGACTGATTATCTGTCTGAGGGTGAAAAGTTGTACTGAATCATAACTCTGTACCCATAGCCTACTGTAAGCTCTGCCAGAATCGTGAAGTGAACTGCGGATCCCTCTCTACAATACAACTTTGCTAACCGATCTAATGCATCTATCCTACGGATCGGAAGGAAGTGAGCAGATTTAGTTAATCAATCAACGATTACCCAAATCGTATCATGCGTTCGCCGTATCCTAGGTAGCCCCACAACCAAATCTATCGTGATATGATCACATTTCCATTCCAGTATTTGCATCTTCTGGAGTAATCCAGCTGGCCTCTGATATTTGGCTTTCACTTGATGACACACAAGACATCGAGCAACAAAATCTGCAATATCCTTCTTCATGCCCATCCACCAATATGAACGTCTTAGATCCCTATACATGCGTGTACCACCCGGGTGTATCGCAAATCTAGATCAATGAGCCTCATGGAGTGGTCTTCCTTAACTGGATGTGACTCCAAAACATACAGTCTTCCCTGGAAATATAGAATTCCACTCTCATCATAAGAAAACCCTATCTGTTGTCCTGAGTTAACTCTGCTACATAAAAACTGAAGGTGCTGATCAATAACCTGAGCTTCCTTAATCGATTCGACGATAGCTGACTGGGCAACCATAGATACAAGAATACCCCGCTTCGTCTGACCTTGTTCTACTAATCCCAAATTAAAAATTTTTTGTACTAGTTCTCTAACTATCACTTGGTGACTAGC
Source organism: Zingiber officinale (assembly GCF_018446385.1). Lineage (NCBI taxonomy): Eukaryota > Viridiplantae > Streptophyta > Magnoliopsida > Zingiberales > Zingiberaceae > Zingiber > Zingiber officinale. Next base: position 46,491,062 of record NC_055996.1, on the reverse strand, counting down.
AAGAACTCCTCGAAATTTTCTACTCAAAGAATCATCTACTACATTGGCTTTCCCTGGGCGGTAGTTGATCGTACAATCATAATCATTCAAGAAATCCATCCATCTCCTCTGTCTCAGATTAAATTCCTTCTGAGTAGATAAATACTTAAGACTCTTATGATCTATGAAAATCTCAAAAGTAACCCCATGTAGATGGTGTCTCCAGATTTTCAGTGCAAATATGATAGCTGCTAATTCCAAATCATGAATCAAATAATTCTTCTCATGCTCCTTCAACTGATGAGAGGCATATGAAACAACTCACCCATGCTGCATGAGCATTGCACCTAACCCCTATAATGGTGCATCTGTGAACAATACGAATCCATCATCACCAGAAGGAAGTACTAATACAGGTGTAGTAATGAGTCTTCGCTTGAGTTCTTGAAAACTCATCTCGCAACACTCTGTATAGCCAAACTTCACTCCTTTTCTGGTCAGCTGAGTCAAAGGCAGATCTATGCTAGAGAAACCCTCAACAAATCTTCAGTAATACCTAGCTAGACCGAGGAAGCTGCGAATCTCCTATACCGACTTTGGCTGCTCCCAAATAGTAATGGCTTCTATCTTCGGTGGGTCAACTAATATGCCTTTGTTAGAGACAATGTCCTAGAAATCCCACAGAAGGTAGCCAAAACACACATTTGCTGAACTTCCCATAAAGATGTTCTCGTCGGAGCGTCTCCAAAACTATATGAAGATGTTGTCCATGTTCCTCCTCTGATCGGGAATATATCAAAATATCATCGATGAATACACTAATAAACTGAACTAAGAACTCAATGGCATTACCAAAAACTCATAGTGCCCATATGAGTACTAAATGTTGTCTTCTGTATATCTGTATCCCTTACTCTGAGATGGTGATAGCCTGAGTGTAAGTTAATTTTTGAATATATATAGGTATTCTTGAGCTGATCAAATAGATCCTCTATACACTATAGTGGATATTTGTTTTTAATGGTCACTGCATTTAGCTGCCGGTAATCAATGCATAATCTCAGTGATCCATCCTTCTTCTTCACGAAGAGTACCGGGGTTCCCCATGGAGAAACACTGGGATGGATGAATCCTCTATCTAGCAACTCTTGAAGCTAAATTTTCAACTTCTCTAATTCCTTTGGTGTCATGCGATAAGGAGTCTTTGATATCGGTGTTGTCCTCGAAATCAACTCAATAGTAAACTCTACTTGCCTTTTCACGGCCAAGCCGAGAAGTTCATCTAGAAATACATCTGAGAACTCTCGGACTATAGGAACATCCAAAGGCTGAGATATATAACCCTACTCAACCTTGATCATAGATAACAAATATCCCTGACAACCCTAGGATGATAATCTCTGAGCTTGCAATGCTAAAATAATAGAAATCCCAACACCTTTGGTACCCATAAATACCCAAGATGGCTAATCTGGAGGTCTAAATGTGACCACCCTCGCACTACAGTCCACGGTGGCATAATACATAGTTAACCAGTCCATACCCAGAATAATGTCAAATTCCAATATATCCAATACCTGTAGATCCACTATAAGTGTCTGTCCCTCAAAATCCAATGTACATCCTTTAACCTCCTGACTAATGATTAATATCTTGTCTGATGGAAGAGATACCACTAACTCATACGTCTGACGAACTGGCAATCTACAGATCTTATCCAAAAATACTCGAGAAATGAAAGAATGGGAACTACCATTATCTATCAATAATTCAGCAGGTAATCCATAAATAGAAATCATACCCCGGAAAATTGATCCCTCAACCCCCTGTGCCTCCACACTTGTAACAACATAAACTTGCCCAACCTCAGAATTCGGTGGTGGCATTCCGAGAGCATACTGAGGCTAGTTCAGTGGGGCCGTAGCTGGCTGCTGAGATTGAGGCTGGTACGTCGGATAAGGCCGAGGTGGAGGAGGTAAGTCCTGCTATGTTGGATAAGTCTGACAATAAGTAGTTGCTGCAGGATATTGTGCTATCTCAGGTAACATGGTGTGCTCCTGTCCCTGTATATAATATACCTATGCCCGGGGAAGTGGCAGTCATTGCTGATGGAGAGCACTCTGTGTCCTCTATGGTCCTTTCGACCATCGAGTCTAAGAAACATGACTCCCTTGAGCAGTAACCTTGGAAGCCTCCATCTGAGCCTTCAGAGTGTAATCACGGCTCACATGTCCCGGAAGCTTACAATAATAGCATACATCTTAGACCAACGGACAATTGGCTTTGGTGTGACCATCAACCCTACACTGGTAACATCTGAGCCCACTAGAGTGATCTCTTCAATTATGCTGAGATGGACAAGAAGAACCAACATATGACCGCTTAGTCTTCTGTGAATAATAGAATTCTCCAGAAGTAGCCCATGACCCATGACCTTTATTTCGCCTTTTCTGACCTTGGGTTTGTTGCTTCTGATTTGAGGTTGTTCCTTAAGCCTTTTGTTTATCTCTTTCCCATTCCTGCGATACCTATCGTTGTGTCATCTCAATAACCAAAGCTCGATCTAATACCTCTCGATAAGTGCTGGAAGTAAAACCTGACATCCTGAGACGAATATACGCCGCAAGGCCCTAGGTGAACTAATCTAATCGATCACTATCCTGAGCAACAAGATGAGGGCAAAATCAGCAAGTCGGTTAAATTCTGCATCGTACTCCATCACTGATCGTTCACCCTGTTTAAGATTCAAGAATTCCTACCGACGGGCCATATGAAAAGGAGCTAGGAAATACTATCTCTCAAATGCACCCTGAAATAGTATCCAAGTGATGTCCTGACCCCCAAATAACGCCTTTTGCATCTTCCACCAAGTAACAGCTTGATCTCGCAAATGATAAGCAGCTAATTCTACCTTTTCTTCCTCAGTACATGTCATGTATTCGAAAGTGTCTTCTAAATTACCCAACCATGATCGAGCAATCTTAGGATCGGTGACACCATGGAATAAAGTAAATAAGTCCTTTACCGACCAAGCCAATAAGGGCATGCAAGCTTTATCTCTCATCCAAGTGGTAGTGGCCAGAGTAGGTACTACTAGTGGTACTACTGGGGAAATTCCCCGAGGCTGGAAACTCTGATCCGCTACTGGTGGTATAATAGATGGTTTTCCCTGAGTCCGAAAACCCTAATCACTGGTGGGGCCCCAGTGAGTTTGTCCTCGACTAACAATCTCAACATCAGTAGGATCACTACAACAAAAATATTAAAAGACAACAGTTAAAAACCGTTGTTGTAGGCCCTTTAAAACCGTTGTAATTGACAGTGTTGTTAAAAGTAGGGGGCTATACGACAACGGTTTTAAACCGTTATCTTTGAATAAAAAGATAACAGTTTTGCAATGGTTTTAAACCATTGTCTTTGAGTGAAAAGACAACGGTTTAAAATCGTTGTTATTTAGAGCATTTTTAATAACACTGCCAGTTATAATTATTTTTGGGGCTACGACAACGATTTTTAGCCGTTATCTTTGAGGGTGATAGACAACAATAACTGTTTTAAACTGTTGTATTTTAAATTATTATCTTTTAATACCAATATATCATATTTCAATTTAAATATATAATAAAGAATCATAATCAAGAAAGAATATTCCCCACATCAATATCATTCAAAATGTTAGTTATACAAGAATTACAATCACAAAAGAAGAAACATATCTCATGTTCAAATAAAATTTATCCCAATAGTATGAAAAGACAACGGTTACTTCCTCGAGCTGACTTGGTCCTGTGCTTGTTGTAAACCTTGCATTGAAGGACTCAATCTTATAGCTGGTCAGGCTCCTATTTGCAGTTCTTCTATCATTGTTACTTCCTCGAGTTGACTTGGTCCCGTGCTTGTAATAATTTTTCCTTGCTATGGGAAGTTGATGGTGATTCTTCTTCACAGTGTGTGATAGTAAGGTGCATGGTGGATCATAGACATCAGGAGCCCATTTCACATGTAACTTGAAGTTCGATGGTGAACCATGTTGTGCGCGACTTCCCTTCATGGCAGAAATAAGCTTTAGAAGCATCTGGAGTAGCAGTCCAATAAATACATTAAGGAGAAGTATGAAATTTGCAAACATGAACGTGTATCACATATGGCCAATCCCACTAAAGAAATTATAATCCAATGAAAGTAGAATCAATTCTTGCGAGTTGCAACTAACATGGTCCTATTTTCTATAAATAGGAGAAAATCATTTTTGTAGACATGAATCTGCTGCATTTATGCAGAGAATGCAAATATGTCTTTTTTGGAATAATACTAATTAAGGAAGTTCAATCTATATGAAAAATTATAACGAGCTTATTTTCATACTAAAATTTTACAACAAGTGCGTGTATAAACCTTATATAGCAAGTGCGTGTACCTTTGAGGATGATACTATTCCATGTAGTCTTGATTGTCAGTTGTCACACTATTTTGCAATGTTAGTGCTTGACAACACTAGTAACAAGGATCAACATGCGCATAAGAATTTCTGCTACAAATAAAAGTGCAATTCATACGGGAACATAGACCAACAAGTTCCATATAAGTCTATTTTAATTGTTATGTTCAACTAATGCATTTAATTAATTATGAAAAAAATAGATAAAGAAATATAGATTGTTGAGTGAATATTACTTGTAATTGTCAAATCCTGGACAACATTTGATGTTACTTGGAACGTTGGTGGCACGCTAGGAAACTTTGTCAATAGAACCTGCAAAATATAAACATATATTAGAAGATAAAAATATCCAAAACAAGGTCATTATCCCCTCAACTAGTTAGGTTTTTTATTCTACTATGAAGCATTACAATACAAACATGTCTGAACTTTAAACAATGTAAACTAACCCTCATTTAAGTAATTGTATTTGATAAAAAAGAGAAAGGATAATAAATCATGCAATTAAATTTGAATATAAAGAACAAACTTTACATTAAGCTAATAGAATTTTTATATTGATTCTAGCAATCTCTTGTCTAAATGAAATATTAATACATTGCATGTGATAGTAAGGATACATCAAGGCAACTATACATAGACTAAGAAATGAAGATTGACAAAATTACTTACAACTGCGATAGAAGGGCTAGAATCTTCCCCGGGATGAGAATGTGTTACGTCAACACCAAATATTATAGTTGGTCGGTCGCTAACACGAGGAATGCGCCTTGACAATGCATTGACAAGAATTGTGTCCCTTCCTCCAACCTATGAATCAAGCCTTAGTAACACAAAGCAGAACAAGAAAAATAGATCCATCTTCCACGTACTCACCTTTCCATTGATCTAGAGGCCAACATTGGCAAGGTACTATTTACTCATCCTGAAAACATGCTTTGTCAAGCAACATTGTGAAACTAAACCAAGGCCAGTCTCACATATTTGCTTTTGATCACCTGTAATAACTATGGCATATAATAATAAAGCGAACAAGGAAAGGGAAAAAATTAAAGCTAAAAGGTTCAACCAATTGATATTTGTCAACAAGCAAAAATATCAAGTTGTGCCAAACAAGATCAAGTGCAAGAAAGACATCATACCGTAAAGAGAACCATCATTATCATGCAATATTACAATGAGCAAATCAAGCTCCTTTCCCTGAGGTTGGAGTATATTCATTGCATCATGATAGCGTGCTGAAAGCGCTCTTTCAACATGATCAGGCCAAGCAGTTAGAGGATGAAGCACAGGATCTAGAGAAAATTCCTATAAAATATGTAGATAAAAATAATGATCTATGTGGTTCTTCTTCATATAAGATAATTAAGAATTAAATTGCATGTAGTAAATCATATGCTGTAGTAAAAATGTTGAAGCCATACCATTCCTGATATTTGGCACATCTGAGCAAGCTCATGACAAAATCCCCTAGCCAAATTATCTTGCACATTCTTTGCAAAATTGATACATGTCCAACTATTCACTCTCCCACCATTTACCATTTTCTACAAAGTTTAGAACAAGATATGAAGTAATAAGATGAGCTTAGATCATCCAAATGGCAATCAATATATATATATATATAACCAATCAAGCTAGAGAGTTAATTCAACTAGACGACTGGTTGGTCATGTTTAAATATAGAATTATTGCAGCATCTTTGGCATTTGGTTTGCATACTACACAAAGAGCTGGTCTAAATATTGTAGATCACCCTACTGCCTCATCTACAAGGACATGCACATGTCAAGAAGTGGCAAATGCATACAATTGTCAAGTATCATCTTTCCTTGCACTGAACCATCCAGAAACAACTCATACATCACATTGGTAGAAAACTTAATAAAGAATCATGAGTTCGAGATAAGACTATATTAAATGGAAATCTATTGAAATTTTTTGAAACATTCTACTTTTGGATAAACTGCTTCAAATTCTTCAACCACAGCAAATACTCACGACTGTCTTTATTTATCATGTACTCATGCAGGAATTTGATTGTCAAAGGGGAAATTCCTCTTATCTCTAGATACTTGTGAAAGGATTTCTGTAGATTCTCATCCAGATCACTGCACAAAAAAAATGTTGTATTGTTGTTCCTTAACATAATCATACAAAATAACAAAATGAAGGAAAAGAATACAAACCTGAAATTAGGTCCTTCATAGGCAAGCCATGATAGTTTCTCTTCATAGGCTAGGCATGAAAACTATGACCTCGATACTCTCTCTCCATGATAGTTTCTCTTCAGAGTAATAGTGTTCATTCCCTTCTCATCATGGGTCTCAAAAGGAAAGCCACCTGGTATCTCCTCCACCAGCTAAACCCATGCGCATATCAAGAACAACATGAATTAATTGGCTAGAAAAGTGTTTTTGTTTTTTTTTTTGTTTAAAAAAGAAAAGAGAATAAATTAGCGACATTTAGATTGAGAATGGATTGAATTCCTAAAGAGGATAATTTCCTGGCTTGACACACCCTGTCATAACTGTCAGATTCCAGTGTGCACTTGATCTCAGAGTCGACGCCTTGAAGGAGGTTGGAGTCGGAGGCTGCATACCCATAAATTATTCGATTTAACCAGAAAATATCTCATGAGAAAAGTGATCGGACAATAACAAAGGAAGAATCGATATACCAGAAAGGAGTTTCCTTCTCTATGGGAGACGCCACGCTAGGGATGATTGGAGGATGCAGCAGTCTTCCAAGGTCGTCGAGGTCACCGTTGGTATGATCTGTGGCTGGAGATCAGAGGTACATGATGAGGTTTAGGATGCCTCGATAGAGATTGCCGAGCATTGAAAACCTCTAAGCCTTCTTCTATCCTTCCATTCTACTCCAATCCCACAGCCTCGCGCTCACCATCACCATAGAAAACGAGAGAGCAAGTGAGAGGTTTTAGGGATCGAGAAGGTAAAGGGGCGGAATGCGGTGGCAAAAAATTTCAGAGAGAGGGAAAGACAAAACGCAGCGGCAAAAGATTGCGAAGGGGAAAAAGCGGCGAAAGAAAAAAAAACAACGGTATTCAACAACACTTAATAGACAACGGTTTTCAAAAATCGTCGTCGTAATCCCAAAAAAAAGCGCAGATAGACAACAATTTTCAAAAACTATTGTCGTAGCCTTTAAAAACCATTGTCTTAGCCCCAAAAAAGCATAAATAGACAACGGTTTTTAAAAACCGTTGTCGTAGGCCAAAAAAAATTGCTAAAAGACAACAATTTTTGTTAAAACCGTTGTTAAAAGGAAAAAAAATAACGATTTGGTATAAAACCGTTGTCGTTTGAGTGTTGTTGAATGAGGATTTTCTTGTAGTGGATCCTCAAAAGAATTTGCCTCCTGAGCAACTGGTTCGGGTCCCTCTAACTCAATAAGTCATTTCCGCGGTCACCCTGGACCTCGACGATGACCGATGGCTGACCCTTCATGCGTCATACCTGTTGCAGACAACTACATAAGAACAAACAGGGGTATAAAATAATAGGTATGTAACTTACATCCTATAACTTGGAGATGTCGTGCCATTGCCTCGTCCCAAAACTTGAAAAGTACATTGAGAAAATAAATCACATCAAAATATAAAAATTAAGCCTTGTAAACCTATGGATCTGATACCAATAAATTGTCACACTCTAGAGGAGCCCCTGCCTGACAAACGGACAACATCTCCCTTGTAACTGTGATAATACGAATCATGAATACAACCACACGACTACTCACAAGTTGTAATCATCAACCCACATGGCTGGAACATATACAACCACATAATTATATACACAACCCACTTGGCTTGAACAAAATGATCACAACCATGCAATTATATAATATACAGCTCACACAGCTGTACTAAAAATCCAGTGAAAAATGTAGGAAAACCCATAAACCAAAACATTATACTGCTAGCCGGCTAGACTTTACACAACAATCATCAGAAATATCAAAAGTAGTCACCAGGCTAAACACCAAATCCCCAACGAAATTATTACAATACCAAGTACATGAACCAAAGAAAAAAAACTATAAAAGCATAAAGCAAAGTAAAAGCGATATAAAGACTGGCTTCTGATGTGACATGGGACTGATAGACAGGATACTCTAAGCAACTCTAAAATCACTACCTCCAACCCGAGAAAAAGGATAACATAGAAATATGGTGGTTAGTGCGGGTCACTCAGCATGTAATAGATAAGATAGTGCATGGTCTATGTAAAAATATGAAGATCAAAATATACAGTCTCAGTAGAGAAATAAGAGCATGATCATATACTACATAATCAATGCACATAATCATAATTGACATAATGAGTACACTTACCCAATCTAGATCTAACACATAAGGTCAAGATCTATAATGACATGATAAATGCACATACCTAATCTGGAATCGACACATACGGTATAAAGATTGGTAAACTCATCAGGGATCAGTAACAGATCCACTCGTAACACCTGTGCAATATAACCGACTGCATATACATGTATAATAGATGACATGAATGAAGCACGACGACCATATGCATCAATCATAGCTCAAACAAGTGCAACATATCACAATCACATGTAGCTAATAACTACTAGACATGTATGTAAATATATCTCTACAAGATGCACCATGCATCATATGCAAATGCGCATGCATGCCACATGGTGTCACTCCCGCCCATCCCTCCACCTGCCACGACCCCTGTGTGGCTGAGGGGTCGGTATAATGACAACTATACAACCCTCCTACAAACACTACTCTCGAGTGGCCAAAGCGATAGTGCGCCAGGTAGTTATCTAACTATATAGCGATGGGGTCCCTGATTACTCACAACATCGGATATAACAACACCTAATGACTAGGTGGCATGATAAGACACACGGGAACTGCTCCAGCTACCACTACCCATGACTGGCCGAATGTGCAACGCTAAAAATGACTAACAACCCGCTCAGCCACAAGGGAGACATTTGATTGTCAGCATGCAGTGCAATGATAGTCATGATGTAATGATTATGATACAGACACGGTCATCATCAATGCAACTCCACAATCCACTAAATAATTCCAGTAAAACACATCATACGTGTATACCCTCTACCACATGTAAATGCACGATTAACATGATAATAACTTGACACATACCACACATCTGTACACTCAACATCATATGCATAGTCAACATGTTAACTCAATCAACAAGACATCACTTATAATACATACTCTATATGTAGATACACAACAGAGTATATAGATATCCAAAAGCTAAGAATGTAATTGAAATAAATAGATCATCTCAAAGGTCAAGTACAAGTTTCAAGCAGGATAATAATACGAGTAGATTTAAGGTAAAGCAACCTAATCCATTAATAAAAAATAACCATGCACTAAGTTCAAAGAACTAATGAGGCTAAGGAAAAAATACCCGCCTTATATAACACGTCTTTGAAGGATCCCCCCCCCCACGTCATGCCGCTCATCACTGATCAAGATCCTGCATCATATATATAATGTATCAATTTATATATGCTACTGAAGGCGCTGAAATTCTGTTCTGTTTAAACTTCCCTGTACAAAAATTGTACAAGTACAAAACTTTTCCTAGCAACCCGCATGTTCGATCAGACATGCGTTTGATCAATCAAGTAAGTTCTCGACGGATCAAAGTGCACCTTGATCGAAATACAAGATTGCTGGCCTCTTGTGTTCGTATTCAGAATCGATACAAAGAAAACTAAACTAATTATGCAGCAGAATCAAAGAACTAGTTGTACCTTTCCTTTGTGGCTAAAGACCTCTTGATCTTATGCTGTATTCCACTCCTCTTCTTGGACGTCGTGTGGACAATGATCTACCAAGACAACTACCACCCTTCCCTTCGCCTCTTCCAAACCGCCGACCACCAAGAGAATAGCTAGGATGGGGCGCCTTCTTCTCTTCTTCCTTCTCCTCTTCTTCCTTCTTGTCTTCTTCCTCTTCTCCAAGACGCCGCCCACCAAGGAGGAGGGAGTGCCAACCCTTAGCAAGGAGAAGGGGGCGCCGACCCTTAGCAAGGAGGAGGGGGGCGCCGGCCCTTAGCAAGGAGGAAGGGACGCCAGCCCTAGGTGGATGAGGTGTGGTGCCGACCCTAGGTGGAAGAGATGTGGTCGGCCCTAGCAAGGAAGAGATGTGGCCGGCCCTAGAAAGGAAGAGATGTGGCCAGCCCTAGCAAGGAAAAGATGTGGTGGCGCTGAAAATAAAACAACACCAACAACTACTTGGATGGGTGGATGCGAGGCTTTTTATAGAGGCTACAACAGGGACCTAGAGGAGGAATTAGTTTAGGCCTCCTGATGGGCTTGGACTTCCTGTGTTCGGACCGAACACCCAACTTAAGTCCATCAATAATAACTCATACCACTAAACGGTTATTATTGAACTACTGCACCAATCCCATATTAAAATATGGGCTCCTTCTTATCATGAGTGTGCTAATCTCCCCGTGTTTAAGATATCGTATGTCCGTTATTTAAATGAGTTACTGACAACTCAATTAATTAACATCTGATTCCAAGAGTAGTACCACTCAAATTTATTATCATGCCGGATGATATGGGTTAGGTTTTGTGGGTCCCTGGTGAAAAAGGAAAAGGAGATAGCAGAGTTAAGAAGATAGACCAATATCGACCAGGATATACCTTTAGAGAGGAAGACCGATCCCGGCCAGATAGTACCTTGATGAAGAAGGACCAATACCGGTCGAGATATGCATCATGGGAGGAAAGTTAATATCGACCAAGATATACCCTAAGGGAAGTAAGCCAATATTGACCGATATATACCTCAAATGAGGTAGACCTATATCAATCGATACATACCTCAAGGAAAGTAGGCCAACATCGGCCGAGATATACCTTAGGGGAAGACAGGTTAATATCGATCGATATATACCTCGAGGATAGTAAGCTAATACCGAGCGAGAAACACCTTGAGCAGAGTAGGCAAATATCGGCCGGGATACATCTTAGGAAGAATAAATCAATACCGGTCGGGTTTTCACGCTTAAGACAAAAAGCCAGGATAGCATATTTAGAATTAGTTAAGTATACATGATCGTCCAAGAATGAAAAGATCTAAGGCTTTATAGAGTAAACAGTATATTATCGAACGATTAGTTGAATGATAATAATAAGCCGACCTAACAAGGTCTGGGTTTAATATTCGGTCAATATGAAACATTGTATAATACCAAGCTGTCTACAATATAATAAAGACAGGACGAACAGGGAGACTCATACTTAATTTAACAAAGATATCTGTGTATGATTGTATAACAAGTTTACCTATTTGGCGGGAAGTATGTTTCCAGACATTTTTGTAGGTACTAGACAACAAAGAAGGTACATCTGGGGTACAAAAAAAATTCCTTAAAAGCCATTTACCACAAGTACGCAGCTGACGTCATCTCATAACAAACTCTAACAAACCGGGGTCCACTTCATGACTACGGAGGTTATATGAAGTGGTATAACAGGGGGAATCCTCTTCGTTGGCAAGGTAAGTTCACATCACTGCTCACATTCAGAACCCTAGTTCTCAACTACTGTTCATCTTCTTCTTCTTTTTCCATACACCAAGAGAGATCACTAACTTGAGAGTCGGAGGGCCTAGCCAGGGATTCCCACCCCGGTCTTAGGTCACTGACGATAGTGTTGGTTGGTCTCTTGTGCGCAGGAAACCTTGAAAGCTTCGGATCTCGGTCTTCTTCAGTCAGATTTCTCTCTCGTCATTAGATCTTCGCACAAGGAGGGTATTCTGTGATTCTATCCTCCCCGATCCGCTTTGGGTTTCTCGGATCTGTATTCAGTCAGGTATTATTCTTCATGAACAGTAGGTCTTTCTCCCAGCTTTCTGTTTTGTCAAGCTTCTTAGACAGGATCAAATTTGACGCCGTCTGTGGGAAATTTCACTTGAATCTGAGACTACAAGATGGAAGAGGCTGGAAAATCAAATTTACTCACTATTAACCGTGAAGATCTAGATTTTCTTATTAATTCTCATGTACAAAAAGCTTTGTAACAACAACAACAACAACTTCAAGCTCATACTGGGGCTACTCTGCCAGTAGCTCATAATCCAGCAATTTCGATTACTGAGCACCGGAAGGGAAAGGAGCTAGAAGAAGAAGAACATGTATATTTCTCTCCGGCCACAGCTTCCCCAACTAGGCGTCCTCGAGCTTTCCTTCGCATTCCTTTGGAACAGGGAGGACGAAAGCCTATATTTCAAGAATCCTCTGGCGAATCACCCGACAGAGAAAAGCGCAAAGTCAAGATGATAGCTAGCGATAGCTCGCCGGAAAGAATCATTTCTCCATTCTCTCAAAGTGTACTGGATGATTCGCTTCCTAAGCGGTATCAAAATCTTCAGATCGGCGAGTACACTGAGACTACAGATCTGGAAGTTCATTTGTTAAAATTCGAGAATGTAGCGCTACTATAGCAATTTTATGATGGAGTGAAGTGTTGGATGTTCCTCACAACACTCGGGGGAGTAGTGCAGCGTTGGTTTAAGAGATTGCCAGAAAAATCTATCCGAAAGTTTAAGGACTTCAAGAAAGTTTTCTTACATCATTTTTCTAGCAACAAGAGGTATCACAAGACTCCCTGAAGTCTATTTTCAATTAAACAGACATCCAAGGAGTCAATTAGAGCCTATATCAAAAGATTTAATCAGGTAGCTATCGATGTACCCAACGCTACTACGGAAATATTAGTAAGTGCTTTTTATCAAGGTTTGAATGATAATGATTTCTTTAAAGATCTAGTAAGAAATCCTCCTGTCAATTTTGACTCATTGATCGAGCGTGCCACTGAATTCATTAATGTTGAAGAAGCTCAAACTGCTCTCAGGAAAGAAGGCAATACTTCTTCTCCTACCGCTGTTAAGGAGAAGGTTCTTGCTCCTGTCCCTCCACGTCGAGGACCTCGAGTAGTTCATCCACCGCATCGTCATCCAGAATATCGTCCACAAGCAGTACAACACGTGGAGATGCAACAAGAAGCACCTACTCCTGTCCCTCCACGTCGAGGACCTCGAGTAGTTCATCCACCGCATCGTCATCCAGAATATCGTCCACAAGCAGTACAACACGTGGAGATGCAACAAGAAGCACCAAGAAGGTGGTGCACATATCATAAGACTAGCAGCCATCATACAGAGGACTGTTTCATTTTGAGAAATAAGAAAGCGAACAAGGATCGTTATCAAAGGCAAAATTATTATCTGCAACAATACCCCAGACAGCAAAGTCCGCTCAAACTGGAATATCGCCCGGTCGATCCCCAACAAGGCGCATTACCAACCCCGGCCGGTACAAGTTAGGCGCCCGAGAAAACTCAGCCTGATGTCATGACCGCTCAGCAAGAAGAAAATAGGAGCAATGCCACCCGAGGCAACATCAATATAATTGCGGGTGGGCCTGCCGATGGAGATTCCAACCGGGCCAGAAAAGCACATGCACGTAAACTTGAAATACATGCCGTAGGATGTAGCATGGAAAGAGCAGCTGGTCCAGAAATTAGTTTTGGGCCCAAAGACCTCGAGGGGGTAGAAATACCCCATGATGATTCATTAATCATAAGGCTGTGATAGCCAATTATGCTATTTCTCGTACCTTCATAGATACTGGAAGTTCTGTGAATATTATCTTCAAGAAAGCTTTTGATCAGCTGCAGATTGACCCAAGTGAGCTTCAACAGATGGTAACTCCTTTATATGGATTCACTAGTAATGAAGTACAACCATTGGGTCAGATAAAATTAGTTATATCCATAGGGGAAGAGCCTCTTATGAGAACAAGGAGATCCTACTTTATGGTGGTGGATGCCCCCTCCTCCTATAATGTGATACTGGGTCGGCCATCCTTAAATGAGTTTAGGGCGGTCGTTTTTACTTTCTATCAAAAGATTAAATTTCCTGTTGATGGCCAGGTCGGGGAAGTGCGGGGTGATCAGAAGACAGCTCGAAAATGTTATATGGAGATCGTCCGAACTGAAGCCAACACCTCTCGGAAAATCCAAAGAATGGAGGTTAATGCCATTCAAGAAAAGTCATCTGTTCTGGTCTATGAAGACAAGGAAGAAGTCCAGATACAAACCGGTCGACCTGAAACTACTACTTATGTCGCGACCGATCTTGATCCTACCTTGAAAGATGAGCTGGTCCAATGCTTGAAGAAAAATAATGATGTCTTTGCCTGGACACCTAAAGAAGTCATGGGTGTTTCCCCTTCAGTAATGGAGCACTCTTTGCATGTTTTCCCAGATGCCCGGCCGGTCATGCAAAGAAAAAGAAATTTCAGCGCAGAACAAAATCAAATCATCAAGGAAGAAGTGACTAAACTCATGGAAGCTGATTACATCAGGGAGGTACAGTTCCCTAGCTGGTTAGCTAATGTGGTCTTAGTCTCTAAGTCGGACAACAAATGGCGAGTATGTATTGATTTTCATGATCTCAACAAAGCTTGTCCAAAAGATTATTATCCGCTACCTCGGGTCGATCAATTAGTAGATTCTACATCTGGGTGTGAATACATCTCTATGCTGGACGCTTATTAGGGCTATCATCAGGTCCCCTTAGCTAAGGAGGATCAAGAGAAGGTCAGTTTCATAACATCTGAAGGTACTTATTGTTATAATGTTATGCCCTTTAGACTAAAAAATATAGGAGCGACTTATCAAAGACTTATGAATAAGGTCTTCCAGAAATAGATTGGGAGAAATATGGAAGTATATGTCGATGATATCTTAATTAAGTCTCTTCAAGCTATTGATCTGTGCAGGGATGTAGAGGAGACCTGCAAGACATTGAGGCAATATGGGCTCAAGTTAAACCCAGGCAAAATGTTTATTTGGAGCCAAGGGGGGAAAGTTCCTGGGCTATATGGTGTCCGAGCGGGGAATATAAGCCAACCCAACCAAAGTTAAAGCTCTATAAAACATGGAACCACCACGCAACATGAGGGAAGCTCAAAGACTCACCGGCGGGATTACACCCTTGTCTAGATTTATTTCAAGGTCAGCTGATCGTAGTTTCCATTTCTTCAAGATACTTCGGAAGGCCAACAAATTTCAATGGGATGAAGAATGTGACAAAGCTTTTCAAGAGTTGAAAGATTATCTGTCCACCCTTCCTGTATTGGCTAAGCCTGTAGTAGGAGAGACCTTGTGGGTATATCTCTCGGCTAATGAAAATGCTGTAGGCTCTGTGTTAGTTAGACAGGAAGGGAAAGAGCAACACCCTGTGTATTTTTCTAACCATTTATTAAAAGGAGCCGAGTGTAGATATACTACACTCGAAAAGTTAGCTTATGCATTAGTGTTGGCTGCCCGGAGGTTGCGCTCGTATTTTTTAGCACATACAATTATTGTGTTGACTAACAGTACTCTCGGGCGGGTGTTGCTTAACCCGGAGGCGTCGGGTCGATTGATCAAATGGACGACCGAACTTAGTGAGTATGACATACAATATCAACCTCGCTCAGCCATCAAAGCACAAGCTCTAGCAGATTTCATTATAGAAGTTCAAGGCCCTGAAGAAGAAAATACTTGGAAAGTTTATGTGGATGGATCATCAACCAGACAAGGTAGTGGAATTGGTATTCTCCTTATATCTCCGAGGGAAGATAGACTTCAACTTTCTGTCAGGCTGAATTATAGAGCTACCAACAATGAGGCAGAATATGAAGCATTGATAGCTGGATTACAAGCCGCTCGGCATATAGGGGCAGCTCGAGTTCTCATTTATTCTGATTCTCAGTTAGCAGCCCAACAATTATCAGGTAACTTTGAAATTAATAATGATAGGCTCAAGTTATATGCCGAGGCATTTGATAAATTAAAGTCTCATTTTCAAGAAGTAAATATATAAAAAGTTCCTCGATTCGAAAATCAAGTAGCCGATGAATTAGCTAAATTGGCCTCTGCTATAACACCATGGAATCTGGATCGACCAGTGGAGCATACACTGTTAATATCTTGTATCGAAAGACAAGCTGAGACAGAAATACAAGGTGACTGGAAAGCATAAATTATATTATATTTACAGCAGGGCATTCTTCCAAATGATGCAGAATAAGCAAGGACATTTAAGAAGAGAGCTGCTCAGTACAATATGATAGGGGAACAATTATATAAAAAAGCTTTCTCTAGACCTCTGCTTAAGTGTATTGGCACAGAAGATATACAATTTATCTTGCAAGAGGTTCATCAAGGCTCATGTGGTAGTCATATCGGGGGGAGGTCCTTAGCTTGCAGAATTTTATTAGCAGAATATTTCTGGCCTACTCTACATGAAGATGCTAACAAATTGGTGAGAACTTGTATTTCTTGTCAGAAACATTAGAATATCCCACATCATCCTACTCAATTATTAAGAACTTCTATAGTCTCCTGCCCCTTTGATCAATGGGGCATGGATATAGTGGGCCCGTTTCCTATGGAAACTGCACAAAGGAGATTTTTATTAGTAGCAGTGGATTATTTCTCTAAATGGGTAGAAGCAGAACCACTTGCTAGGATTAATGAAGATGCAGTTATTAAATTCTTAAGGAAAAATATCATATGCAGATTCAGTATTCCTCATAAATTAGTCTCTGATAATGGAAGACAATTCCAAGGAGACAGAATCTTAGATTGGTGCAAAAGTTACGGTATTAATCAAGCATTCACCTCTGTGACGTATCCACAGAGTAATGGTCAAGCATAGGTAACTAATAGAGAAATTATAAGAGGTTTAAAAATCAAACTAGATCATGTTGGAGGTAGTTGAGTAGATAAATTACCCAGTGTTCTGTGGGCCTATCGTACTACACCCCGAGAAGCTACAGGAATCACTCCTTTCCAACTGGTTTATGGGGGTGAAGCAGTAATTCCTATCGAGGTAGGGGTAGAATCTTACAGAAAACAGTTATATGATGAAGATAACGATGGTCGACGACTCATGGATCTGGATCTAATAAAGGAGATAAGAGACAAAGCTGCCACTCGTCTCACATCATATCGACAACGAATGAGGCAAAATTATAATAGAAGAGTCATTCCAAGATTTTTTCAAGTGGAAGATCTAGTATGGAAGCGTGTTAAGCCTGTTGGGGATGTTAGCAAGTTAGCACCGCAATGGGGAGGACCTTACAGGGTGATAGAAAAACTGCCATCAGGCTCATATTATCTCCAGGACACTGAAGGAAGAACTCTTGAGCGTCCCTGGAGT
The DNA here is from genome assembly GCF_018446385.1 of Zingiber officinale. Lineage (NCBI taxonomy): Eukaryota > Viridiplantae > Streptophyta > Magnoliopsida > Zingiberales > Zingiberaceae > Zingiber > Zingiber officinale. The sequence goes on along the minus strand of NC_055996.1, from coordinate 46,473,366 downwards.
GCAAATCATTTACAGCCCTACCGAACTTAATAAGCTCATATCATTCGAGAATATGTCTAAGAGAACAAATCAACTTGAAGCAGTTTTCCTGGGAACAAATGACACGTATGCTCATAGTTTATGTATTTTATTCAACTCGATAAATACAATGCAGGCCAAATATTGCCCAAGAAATAAATATGGCTGAAACAACATGATGATTAGTAAGCAAACACTTCTAATTTGTTCAAGCGACCGTCAATTGGGTGCTTTAAAGAAGAACCTATCAGTTTCCCTTAAGAAAATATCAAAGACATTAAACCATCATGAGGTTAGTGCAAGTATTTTAGTTTTACACAAAATACAGTCGATCGGGAAATTTCATGAAGTAACCCGGACGGATCTTCATGGGAGGAATCGGAGACTTTAAACTACCATAAAAGCACAGTTGATCAGGAAATCTCATGAAGTAACCCGGACGGGTCTTAATGGGAGGAACCGGAGACTTTAAACTATCATAAAAATATAGTCGATCGGGAAATCTCATGAAGTAACTCGGACGGGTATGTTGGTGCGGGTAGCACTAACGGTCTAACTCAGGTTTTGATGAATGACAAATAAGGTTAAGTTAGTTTGTTGTTGTCTAACACTTTGATCGAGTGTGCAGGAGAAGTCCATACAGGTCGACGGGCTGACCAGATGTCTGGCACGAAGCCCAGCTAGGTCGACGGGCTGACCGGATAGCTGGCACGAAGTCCAAGCGGGTCGACGGGCTGACTGGACGCTTGGCAAGAAGTCCAGCTAGGTCGACGGGCTGACCGGATAGCTGGCAAGAAGTCCAAGCGGGTCGACGGGCTGACCGGACGATTGGCACGAAGTCCAGACGGGTCGAAGGGCTGACCGGACGTCTGACAGGTAAGTGAGGTAAGTCACTAGAGGGGAGTGACTGCGAGGACGCGTTCCCCGGAAGGGAACATTAGGCGTCAATCCGGCTTAGATCCATTTCAGATATCTAAGTCGAGATCGTGACTAGATTCCGGTCTCGGAAAGACGGAATCTAAGTCATACTCTTTTTGCTAATTCATACTCACTTTGCTTATCTATAAGACTGTACTAACAATCTTTGTTGCAGGGTATATTTGCCTCTGACTAACCTTTTCTTGCAGGAGAAGGACTTTCTGGAGAAGAGGGGTCCGGGCGCTCGGAGGGGATCCAGGCGCCTGGAGGTCCGGGCGCCCGAAGGCAAGTTTTATCCAAGCCGAGTCGTCGCCACGTGGAGTTCGCTGATTAGACTTGCCACGTCGCACCAGGGCACCCGGAAGGGATCCAGGGGCCCAGAGCAGCATATAAAAGAAGCCCCAGGGGTGGAGCTTCAATATCAATTCATCAACTAAGAATCTACTGCTTGTTCTGCTGCTCTACGCTCCTGCGACGCCGCGAGGCTATTCCGACAAAGCGCTTTCTTAAGTCTAATTCTTCTTCTCTTGTTGGTATTTTATTTTTGTCAATTCCTGTACTTAATTATTTTGTAATCATCATTCGAATTGATAGTGATTGCCCATCGAAAGTACTCACGGAGTACGGGCCTTCGAGTAGGAGTCGTCACAGGCTCCGAATGAAGTAAAATTACTGTGTCTATTCTTTTAAATTCCGCTGCGCTTAACTCTTTTCAACGTTATTTTTCGAATCGATATTCACCTCCCCCTCTATCGAACTCTTACGATCCAACAAGTGGTATCAGAGCAGGTACTGCTCTGATTTGGTGCAACCACCAATCAGACAAGGGTTTTTTTTTAAATTAGATATCGTCCGCCTTTCATTTTTTCCCTCCAAAACCGTTTTTGAAATTAGATATCGAGCAGGTACGCCTTTCGTTTTTCCCTCCAAAACCGTTTTTGAAAAACACATCATCATCCTTTCACCGTTGCTTAGTATTGATAAAATATTACATTTTCAAAATTTTGGAATAATATTTGTTATTTGATCCTGTCCGAATCGCCGAACCAAAGGACGCTGGGCACGTGGCGCGCTCCTAGTCGGTGGCGTAGGCCTCCAAAGCTCCGGCGAACCTGCACAGAAGTCGGGCCGGGAAGGGGTTCCCGGCGACGACCCTCCGACGCTCAAGTCAGGCAAGCAAACAGTGGAAAAGAGTGGCTCCAGAGATGTTTCACGCGTACCTCCGGCGAAGTAAGAGGCTCTTTATATAGAGCGGTGAAAGAACCAATGCACGTCCACCGAGGCGCATACGTGTCCGCAGCCCATACCTCGGTATGCACCTGTCAGAAAGCTTACCTGACACCATACTGCTACAGTCCAAGCATGTCTTCGATGGGACAAGAGAACACCTGGCCGTCAGACTAGGAGTATGGCCTAGCTCTAGGACTTGACGGCTGTCAGCAGATGTTCCTGTCCCTATTTACCCCTAGCCGGCCAGGATGTCCGTCCGGCCGGCTGGACAAAGAGCGCCGTCCGGACGGCCCTTATTCCATGCGCCGGCCGGGCGGCGCACCCTTCCGCTCGGTCATTATTTACTGTTACATTGAGCGTCGGAACCCCGATTCCTGTCAGGGCGCCTTTTACTATCAGATGTTTACTGGCAGACCGATCGGCCTGAACTTTTCTCATGAGTCCGGTCGGCTCACCCTTCTTCGACAGACCACCTGGCCTTTTGACCTCCACGTGGCGTTGACCCCTCTTTAGGGGTCCCGGGCTCTTACCACCAGATCATTATTAATATTTTATTATTTTTCGAAATTAGTGCAATATTATATTCTTTCTCCAGCACTGCTAATCCAAGACCAAGTCTTGGGATTTTTTGTTTGTTTCTCTTGTCGGGAAATTATGACTCTTCTAGAAGGATGGAACCCCTGCGAACCACCACCATACGATCATGAAGACTTCAACTACTGGAAGCGATTAATGGAATGCTTCTTAGGAAGCGTAGACATCGATTATATGCTAATTTTGAGGAAACCTTCTCAAAACTCGGAACTGAACAAAAAGGTAAGTAACATTATTTGTAATGTTTTACCTAACAATATTTTATGCAGATTAGAAAAGTACAAGAATGCATATGAGCTGTGGACCCAGTTGATCAAGCTTCACGAGACGCCGATGGAGCTAGAAGATCAAGTTAAAGTCAAATATAGACTCGAGTCAAATCCAACGGAGAAGCCTACTGAATTAGGGGTTGCGCTCAAGGTTAGTAATATTTACCAAAATACCCCTGCTAATAGTAGTCTAAATAATCAGCATGATGATAAGTATGAAATTAGTCCAAGTATGGTGCATGATAATCTAGATTTAAATGATTTAAATTCAAAATCACAAAATAATCTAGACTCTGATCAAGTCAATCAAGACTCTGATCAATTTGACATCAACCTTAACTTGGTCAAACAGAACAATGACCAAATCAATTCAAATAATTTAATTAATTCATAAAATTTAAAATTAGGTGAGGATTTAGACATAAATAAGTCAAACATTAAAATAAATTTGAATTTAAATGCTAAAAATGAGAAAATGGATAAAATCAATAAATACCTTGATAAAATATTTAATAATCAAGATAAAATCAGTCTAGAAAATGCTATCCAAAATCAAGATAATTTAATTAATAAAAAATTAAACTTTAAAGATAAAACTAATTTAATAAATTCAATTAACCATATCAATTTAAAAGGCAAAGAAAATATAAGGATAAAATCAAACACTTTGATAAAATCAAAACGGAATTTAACAAACTTAAAATTAGATGTTAAAGATAACATATTAAACAAAAATAATCTAGAAATTTCAAAATTAACAATTAATAAAAAACTAAAAGATAAACCGTTAAGAAAATCTAATTCAAACAGTTTAGTTAATTCAAATTTAAAAATAAATAAAAACTTAAACTTTAAAAATAAGCTATTAAAGAAAGATAATTCAATTAACCCAATAAAATTGAAATTGAAAGAAAATTCGAATATTAAATACACTCTCTTAAAGAAAGATAATTTGACCAATTTAATTAATTCAAAATTAAAAACTTAAATTTAAATTACAAATTAAACATTAAAACTTAACTAAAACCAACTCTAATTATACAAAAATCTTAAATTAAAGGCCAATAATTTAGGGGAGGCTCCAGAATAGCTGGCACCTCCAAAATTAATCTACCAGACAAGGGTAAAATAAGAGTAGACTACTTGGCAGGGTAGTTAGGAATAGAATAAACATGGACAAAAGTTTAACTTGACAAGTAGTACTGGTGAAGTTTAGGATGATAGTATGTTGGGGAAGCTTGGACATCGCATGTCTAGAAAGATATGGCTTCGATCTGGTGCATTTGGCCAAGTGGAACTGACCGAAGCTACTCCTTACGGATCCTAACTAGGTAGACCAAGGTTTAGTACTAACCTCCGTGGATAGGACTATTCGGAAAACCTCGAAGGGTTGGTTACTTCTAATGATGTCCGGTGACTCACCAAGCTTAGAAGTTTATCCGAAAAATGCATATTTGCTGAGACCAAAGCTAAACCTGAATCTAACACAAGTTAAACCAAACTCTGTAATTAAATCTAATTCATCTCACAAAATTATAGGATTCCCTGATTGATAATCAAGATCGGGTGAGATGAATAAGGATTAAATTAATTAATTTTTAAATTAAATTAAAATTAATTAAATTAAATTTCGAATTTCAAATTGAATTTAAAATTAAAATTAAATTTCGAATTTCAAATTGAATTTCAAATTAAAATTAAATTTGAATTAATTAAAAATTAAATTTTGAATTAAAACTAAATTATTTTTTTTAAAAAAAAATTATTTTAAAATTAAATTAAATTTAAAAAAAATAATTAAAAATTAAATTAACTTTAAAAATTATGTTAACTTTAAAAAATTATTTTAAAACTAAATTAACTTTCTAAATTATTTTAAAATTTAAATTTAAAAATTATTTTAAACTTAAAAATTTTATATTTAACTTAAAAATTTTATATTTAACTTAAAAATTTAACTTTAAAAATTTTATTCTAAACTTAAAAATCATTTTAAAATTATTTTAAAAATTCTTTAAAAATATATTTTAAAAATTCGTTAAAAATCTATTTTAAAAATCTATTTTTAAAATTCTTTAAAAATCTATTTTGTGAATTCTTTAAAAATAATTTTGAAAATTCTTTAAAAATATATTTTAAAAATTCTTTAAAAATCTATTTTAAAAATTCTTTAAAAATCTATTTTGTAAATTCTTTGAAAATCTATTTAAAAATTCTTTAAAAACTATTTTAAAAATTCTTTAAAAATTATTTTGAAAATTCTTCAAAAACTATTTTAAAAAATTCTTTAAAAATCTATTTTAAAAATTCCTTAAAAAATATTTTAAAAATTCTTTAAAAATCTATTTTGAAAATTCTTTAAAAATCTATTTTAAAAATTCTTTAAAAATCTATTTTTGTAAATTCTTTAAAAATATATTTTAAAAATTCTTTAAAAACTATTTTAAAGATTCTTTAAAAATAATTTTAAAAATTCTTTAAAAATTATTTTTAAATTTATTTTAAAAATTCTTTAAAAATCTTATTAAAAATTCTTTAAAAATTATTTTAAAAACTTTTAAAAATCATTTTAAAAATACTTTTTAAATTATTTTAAAAATCATTTTAAAGACTTTAAAAAATTATTTTAAAACTTTTAAAAACTCTTTTAAAATCATTTTAAAAACTCTTTTACAAATCATTTTAAAAAAAAACTTTTAAAAATTATTGAAAAATTCTTTTTAAAAATTAAAGGACTAAAAGTCATTCTAAAACTAATAGACTTAAGTTAATTATAACTTTAAAACTTAAATTATATCTTAGAATTAAAAGTTAAATTAACTTAAAATAAAATTTAAGGCTTAAATTAAAAATGAAATTTAAAACTGAAATTTTAACAAATAATTAAAAATAAATAATTAAAGTAAAAACTTCAAACATTTACTTTAAATTAGATATGACCTTATATATATATATAAAAAAAACTAATTAAACCTTACTTAACTATGTTTAATAACTTTAACTTCATGCTAACTTCAAACTAAGGAAATCCAACTTAAAAGGAAGTAAATGAAAAACTCAAATTTTAACTAATACGTTTATTAACCAATTCAATTAATTAAGACAAAGGTTAAATCATTTTAAATAAGTATTAAATTATTAAATCAAGTAAAAAATTAATCAATAAATTATTGATAATGGTTAACTGTTATTGAATTAATGAAATCTTATCGTATTTAACCTTAAACTAAAGCTTAAGCGCCTGAATCTAATATTAATTATTGATTAATCAATCTCAAATAAACAATTATATCAAGGATACAGAGATAAATATGTAAATAATATAAGTGTTACCAAATCCCCTAGAACACTTAGGTAGACAAATATGTTAGGGCTTGAAATTTAACACACTCAAACCTTAACATTATATTAAGGGGGAGTTATAAATAAGGAGGATTAATAAATTAAAGGAGTATCAAATTCAGGGGGAGGTTTATTTTTTAAGTGTTATTTTTTAATCTTCTCTTTAAAATCTCTCTAGAAAATTCTACCTCAATTTAAAAAAAAAAAGTTCTACTTTGAATATTTTTAGCAAATATTTTCAAAATTTTATGTCAGGTTCCGGGGAGGAGTCAATTAAAATTTTCCCTTTATTTAAAATATTTTAAACTTTGTGTTTGAAAAATGTTTTCTTAAAAATTTCTTAAACCTATTTTTGAAAACTAACTCTTATAAAATTAAGTAAACTAAGTTATTTTTAAGAATTGGGTTTTACTTTTTATTGAAAATTGATTCTGAAAATTAAATTTAACTTAGTTTTTAAAATTGAAATTAAAAATCTAGTTCTTAAAATTTGATTTTACTTAATTTTGATAATTTGATTTAAAAGTTAAATTTTACAAAAATTAGTTTTAAAAAATTACTTTGTTATTGAAAATTATGGAAATTAGATTTTTCAAAACTTAAGTTCACAAACTAAACTTCTCAAAATTATTTTCCTTAATTTTGAAAATTGAATCTTTTACAAACTTCGTGTTGAAAAATAAATTTCAATCAATTTTAAAAAATAGATTTTTCAAACTTAGTTTTGGAATTTTGATTTTGAAAACTTATGTTTGAAAAGCATTTCAAAGTTGAAACCTGTTTTGAAAATTTAAAACTTGATCTTGAAATTTAGAACTTATACACTTATGTTTGACAATTAGACTATCTAAACTTAGCTATTTTTCTAAAAGCTAAAAGCTAATGCTTTAAACAAGTTTTCAAAAGTTTAAACTCCCTTAGGTTAACTTGACATTATTTTCTACTTTGTCTGAAGTCTGTATTTATACTTACTTGACATTAGTTTTTTTGATGAATGACAAAGGGGGAGGGTTAGGTGGTTAAGTTAGCTAAACCAATTTGAAAACACAAAACTTAACTTAAAAACCATTTACTCGTTTTTACTTACTTTTTCTTGCATCTGTTTCACTAACTTAACCAGGTTGTCATTCCATCAAAAAGGGGGAGATTGTTGGTGCGGGTAGCACTAACGGTCTAACTCAGATTTTGATGAATGACAAATCAGGTTAAGTTAGTTTGTTGTTGTCTAACACTTTGATCGAGTGTGCAGGAGAAATCCAGACAGGTCGACGGGCTGACCAGATGTCTGGCACGAAGCCCAGCTAGGTCGACGGGCTGACCGGATAGCTGGCACGAAGTCCAAGCGGGTCGATGAGCTGACCGGACGCTTGGCAAGAAGTCCATCTAGGTCGACGGGCTGACCGGATAGCTGGCAAGAAGTCCAAGCGGGTCGACGGGCTGACCGGACGCTTGGCACGAAGTCCAGACGGGTCGAAGGGCTGACCAGACGTCTGGCAGGTAAGTGAGGTAAGTCACTTGAGGGGAGTGACTACGAGGATGCGTTCCCAGGAAGGGAACATTAGGCGTCGATCCGGCTTAGATCTATTTTGGATATCTAAGTCGAGATCGTGACTAGATTCCGGTCTCGGAAAGACGAAATCTAAGTCATACTCTTTTTGCTAATTCATACTCACTTTGCTTATCTATAAGACTGTGCTAACAATCTTTGTTGCAGGGTATATTTGCCTCGGACTAACATTTTCTTGCAGGAGAAGGACTTTCTGGAGAAGAGGGGTCCAGGCGCCCGGAGAGGATCCAGGCGCCCGGAGGTCGGAGCGCCCGGAAGGGATCCGGGCGCTCGGAAGGGATCCGAGCGCCTTTGGGCGCCCGGAGGAAAGTTTTATCCAAGCCGAGTCGTCGCCACGTGGAGTTCGCTGATTAGACTTGCCACGTCGCACCAGGGCGCCCGGAAGGGATCCAAGCACCCGGAGCAGCATATAAAAGAAGCCCCAGGGGTGGAGCTTCAATATCAATTCATCAACTAAGAATCTACTACTTGCTCTGCTGCTCTACGCTCCTGCGACGCCGTGAGGCTATTCCGACAAAGCGCTTTCTTAAGTCTAATTCTTCTTCTCTTGTCGGTATTTTATTTCTGTCAATTCCTGTACTTAATTATTTTGTAATCATCATTCGAATTGATAGTGATTGCCCATCGAAAGTACTCACGGAGTACGGGCCTTCGAGTAAGAGTCGTCACAGGCTCCGAACGAAGTAAAATTACTGTGTCTGTTCTTTTAAATTTCGCTGCGCTTAACTCTTTTCAAAGTTGTTTTTCGAATCGATATTCACCCCCCCCCCCTCTATCGAACTCTCACGATCCAACAGGGTATTTATGGGAGGAACCGGAGACTTTAAACTATCATCAAAATACAGTCGATCGGGAAATCTCATTAAGTAACTCGAACGGGTATTCATGGGAGGAACCAGAGACTTTAAACTATCATCAAAGTATAGTCGATCGGAAAATTTCATGAATTAACTCAGACGGGTATTCATGGGAGGAACCAAAGACTTTAAACTATCATCAAAGTACAGTCGATCGGAAAATTTCATGAAGTAACTCGGGCGGATCTTAATGGGAGGAACCGGAGACTTTAAACTATCATAAAAGCACAGTCGATCGGGAAATTTCATGAAGTAACCCGGACGGGTCTTCATGGGAGGAACTGGAGACTTTAAACTATCTTAAAAGCACAGTCGATCGGGAAATTTAATGAAGTAACCCGGACGGGTCTTCATGGGAAGTACCGGAGACTTTAAACTATCATAAAAGCACAGTCGATCGGGAAATCTCATGAAGTAACTCAGACGGGTATTCATGGGTGGAACCGGAGACTTTAAACAATCATCAAAATACAGTCGATCGGAAAATCTCATGAAGTAACTCGGATGTGTATTCATGGGAGGAACCGGAGACTTTAAACTATCATCAAAGTATAGTCGATCGGGAAATTTCATGAAGTAACCCGGACGGGTCTTCATGGGAGGAACCGGAGACTTTAAACTATCATAAAAGCATAGTCGATCGGGAAATTTCATGAAGTAACCTGGACGGGTCTTCATGGGAGGAACCAGAGACTTTAAACTATCATAAAAGCACAGTCGATCAGGAAATTTCATGAAGTAACCCGGACGGGTCTTCATGGGAGGAACCGGAGACTTTAAACTATCATAAAAGCATAATCGATCGGGATTGTATTATTAGTGGAAATTCAAAATTGTGTGGATTTCTTCATAAAAATCATGTGGTATTACACTCCAGATTGAGATTCAAGGAGGATTCTGTATATATATATGCATATAATCTTTCAAAATTACGTTCCCTATCTGGAGGTCCGATCATATGGAGCTCTTTATTTAAAATTACTCGGAAGGTTGTACTCAACTAAAGCCCAGAAATTCCATGAAATTCTTCATATAGAATCTCTCGGAATTACATGCTCTTCTGAAGTATGAATGGAACTCTGTACACGCCTACTTGATTGAAGTTCAAAGAGATTATAGGAGATTTCACTAGTCAAAATTATATGATCAATGAAGATATTACTAATTCTTGGTCCTCAGAAGCATTTCAAGGGAAGCAATGTCAAACTAACACAAGCCAAGAAGGACAGGTAAATACCAAATTTTCTCTTAATATTGCAGCTACTTAATTACAGATTTTCAATTACAAGTCTTTTCATTGCAAGTCTTTTCATTACAAATCTTTTTCATTGCAAGTCTTTTAACTATCAGCCTTTTCAGATACATAACCATGTTTATTCAAAATGACTCGTTAAATCTTCGGGTAATTCTTGGTTGAGTCTGCGACGGTTTATGAATAAAGGGGAGGTTCTCTAGGTAGATAACCACCCTCTTTCAGTTGTTGAAGAATCCCTGACACAGAATGATTTAAAGCCCCTACGATTCGACAAACATATTCCTTAACAAACGTCGGACACTTTAGATAAGCTAGGCGTCTCTCTTCCCATCGGTTTTCCTCATGCTCCTTATAATTTTAAAATTCAGCTTGTATTTTAGCAGCTTGATCTTTGAGAGTGTCTTTCTCCAGTTTAAGTTGTTCCAATGCTTTTTGGAGTGATGATAGCTCGACATCTTGAGCCTTTCTTTGTTCTTGTTCCTGTAGAATAGCAAAATCATGTGAGGCTGAATCTTGAGCTTGTTCAGAAAGACAAACATTATGAAGCCTCTCTACTTTATCTAAAACAAGGCTTTTATGAGAAACATCTAAGAGAGATTTTTCCTTCAAAGCAATTTTCAGCCGGAGACCAGAATGTAACCGATCCACTTGTAGCTCTAAGGTTCTCCTGTCAAGCTCTTTGTCTTTCAGTGACTGCTGTAACTCCTGTAATTCTTTCTTCATAGCCTCTAGCTGTTGATCCTGTGAGGCCACCTTCTTGTGCAATTGAGTTATATCAGTGTGAGAAAGAGGAGAAGCAACTTTCAATGTTTCTATTTGAGCTTTTAACTGGCCCTTTTCCCGGTCTTGAGCCATAAGTAGCTGATCTATGTGAAGACTTGAAGCAAGGAACTAAATAAAATAATAATATGGTTAGAAAGAATGACAGGAAGGTAGTAACCCATAATTAAGAATACTTACGGCAATAGCTTGGCGACTGTGATTGTCCACCCGATTCAAAAGATTGATGCTCCTTAATTGCTCTTGGCTATGTAGCCAAGATTCAGCCAATAGGCCTTGTAGCTGAATAGAACCATAACTAGGGGGATCAGAAGCTTGTCCCATTTGGGAAGGTAGACCCACGGCTTGTCTGAATAAGGGTGGGGGAACTGAGGTAGAAGGAGAAGAGGGTCGTGTGGAAGAAGAAGGAAGAGAAATGAGGGGAGTAGTTAAACTGGGAATGACAGAGGAAGATGCAATAGAAGGGAAAGAAGTAGTGGAGACAAGAGCAATAGAGGAAGAACCAGAGGGGACGGAAGGTGGTGATGCAAGAAGAGTTGATCCAGTTGCTGAAGCATGGATTGCTGAGGGCCCTGGAATTGGAGAGGATCTCCGGCAAGGTGTTCGTTTAGCTCTTGGCCCAGAAGCCAGAGGAGGCAAAGCCAATGCAAGAGGTTGAGGGGATACAGAGGGGATAACAGTCATCTCAGAAGCAGAAGAAGCTGAAATAATAACAGAAGAGGAGGGGATGAGTAGAGCTGGTCTCATCATCCTAAGAGAATGATTGGAGATAATGTGGGTAGGGGACATGGGTGTCTTACCTCTCTCAAAAGAAATAGGCGCCGGAACGAGGGGAGCTTGTACAAAGGTACCAAAGAGGTCGCTAAAAGGAACATCCTCAGTAAGCCTGAGTTTCTTGACTAAGGCAATAAAAGGTTGTTCCTCTTCCTCTTCCATAGCTGCAACAGCTTTTCTTTTTGCTCTTCTTTAGACAACAAGACCAGGGTAGAGGAAGTGAGATTAGCTCGACGAGCTTGTAGCCATTTTTCTCTGAGATTATTCAGAAAAGACTTAGTCATAGTAGGGTTCTTATACATGACAGCAAGAAGAAGAGCATCCGCTGAAACATAAGAATTGGGCATCATTATAGAGGAGATATACCAATTGGTAAATGTAGTTCAAAATGTTTAGACATACCAAAAGAGTCATCCAGGGGAGTGTCAATGTTGCTTATTCCAAAAGGGAACATCAAGCCCTCCACAATCAAGGAGGATAAGTTGAATTTATCCCCCTTCAGTTTGGATAAAGCGAAAGAAACGGAGGGATCATTGAGGAGATTGTTGGTACTAGGAACTGGAGGTAGATCATATATCCATTGGACAGGAAAAGGGGGAGGAGAAGGGAGACACATAAAGAAAAATTTGTGACGCCATTCCCCTTGAGGAGGAATTCGGTTGTACAAAATAGTCTTAGGGCGAGACTAAAATTTGAAGACATCGATGTCTACTTGGCGCGAAGCGAAGAAGTGATGAAAAAGACTAGGGGATAGAGGAAAATCTAGCAGTTTAGACACTCCAATGAAACCCATAAGGATAGAAAAGACTGAGGGATAAATTGATTAAGAGGAATATTAAAGTAGATGCTAACATCGGGAAAAAAGGGATGAAGAGGGAATCAAAAACCTTGTAGAACTTGGTCCCGAAAGATAGATATACACCCCAGAGGAGGAAGATGTGGGCTATCCTAGGGGGCAGGGTGAACTATATATGAAGGAAAACCATAGCTCATTTGTAAATCCACCTCCTCTGTTTCTATGAGATCGGAAGCGCACGAAAGGAACCATGCAGGGGAAGAAGTGGCCATGGCGGAACAACAGAAGGAAAGCAAACAAGGGAGAAGGTAGGGATATTAAAAAAGAAGAAGATAGCATTTCGAACCTCTTTCTTTTTTCCTCAAGGCCTTATACCCAAAAACCCTTAAACAGGAGAGGAAGAAGAACCGGAAAAAGGAGAAACCTGAAAGCATAAGGGTATATAAAATAATAATATCAAAGGTAGTTCGTATAGAATTTAAGTATAAAAGTGGGTATAGAAAGAAAGAGTATGAATCCAATAAGCAAGAGTACCCGGAATCATAACCGTCATAAAGAGGTAATGTCACCAAAGGATAAAATCGAATTCAAAAAGAAGGATGAATTCCAAGAAAAAGATGTTAAGTTTGGCAATCTTCCTCGGGAAACATGAACAAGTTTCTCTCGATATAGGCTTGATTCTTGAGAGAATCAAACAAATATGGGGGAAAATCGGTCAGGTACTAGATTGATAAAATAATTTCAGATTATCTATTTGAGTAAAACAATAAACCCGGACAGGCATAATGAACCGGACGAGATTTAGTTAAGTATAAGGCGTCAGTCGATATGTTCCCACATAAGGATATATCGACCAGGTATAGTAAACCAATTGATATCGAAATTAGCATATCAAACGGGACTCGATTAGAAACTATCAGACGGGACTTGTAAACATAAGTATGAATCAGTTAGTTACGATAGACTGGCCGAGATGAATACTATTCTAATATGTGGATTTGAGATTTATAAGGGTAAGTTAAGTGGTGCTCACCATAATGAATCAGATGAAATCTGGTTAAGTATAATGCGCTAGATGATATTCATAAATACAAGTATAAATTGACCGGTTATAATAAACCGAATGATATTAATAATATTACGACAGACCGCATTAAATCGAACGGGACTTAGTTAACTATAAAGTACCAGACGATATTTGTAAACACTAGTCTGCATCGACCTGTCAAGATAGATCGACTGAAATGAAGGGTATTATAGTATATTGAGTGAAGTTTTATAGTAGCAACCCAAGCGACATTTGACATACTTAGATAAAACAAACAACCACCACAAGAAGGAATAGATTTAATAATAAAGATAGAAGTTTAACTTCACATAAATTGTTATCACAAATTCTAGTCAACCTTACAATGATTTAAATTCAACTAAGAAAATCACTCTATCGTTAACTGGGGAAACAGATCGGCAGGCCTGTTATCAAGAAGTTTACGTCGGTTCAAGAAGTTAGGAGGAGGATCGCAAGATAAGAAGCCTTCTTCTCGTAATTGCTGCACCGCCCCTTCAGCTCCAATAGTGTAGGCTGCTAGGATAGACTTTACGATGGGCTTGTTGAACTCTGGAGATTGGATCAAGATGGTAGCTCGCCCCTTGAAGCGGGTGCCCTCACCAGCCTTGTAGACTACTAAAGCCGTTTGGGAAGTTTTCAGCTCAGCGTCTTTGATAGATGCCTTTGCTTTAACTGTGTCCAAAGAAGTATTCAAAGAAGCTATTTCATCATCTTTCAGGTGTAAAGCCTTGAGTTTATCAGCTAGTGCAGATTCATAATTAGACTTTATTTTGTTAAGTTCAGCCGTTTGATTCTCTAATTTGGAAGCTAATTCCTTGTTAAGATCTGTAGCCGATTGGAATTGCAACTAAAGGCTTTCAATTTGAGATTCATATTGCTTCTTGGACTCTTCTGAAACTCTAGCAGAAGACATCTCAGCAACCTGTTGCTTCAACTTCTTGTTCTCGTCGTATAAGTTATGCATCAACCGAGACAGGCCCATATTCTCTAGCCATCACTGGGAACATGATAAAGGATCATAAAATAGTAAAAGGCAAATAATAAATAAACTTTGATAAACATACCTGGGTTTCCTTGTTAGAAAATCGATCAATTGCCTCAGGAGAGGAGAGCTCCCCAAAAAGAGAATGAATTTTTTCCCAGGCATTAGCAAAAGAACCTCCCAGTAAGATAGGGAGGACGGGAATGGTAGAGGAGCCCGTAGAAAAAGAAGTTGTAATAGAAGGGGGAGCAAAAACTAGATAAGAAGAAGGCAAAAAGGGTAAAGATCCAGATGTGGGCATAGATGTTGGAAAGGTGAAAGAAGTGCCACCGGGAACAGTGGTACTAGAGGAAGGTGAAGAAGAGAAAATAAGAGAAGGATAAATGTCAGCCAAAGTGAGCTCATCAGAAGGAAGGGCAGTAGAAGCAAAGTCTTCAGAGATCAATTCTTCGGAGGAAAGGATGAGTCTCCTTTTGGGAGGAGGAGCCCTAGAAAGTTTGCGCCTCGGCGTTTGCCGGGAGCAACTTCAACTATTGACTTATCGGAGCCCACAGGAGAAGTAAGCTCAATGATAGGAAGGGGAGTGGCTGTTGAAGGAGCTACAGCCACTGATGAAGAAATAGTTGGCAAAGAAACAACAGGAGTTTCTGCAGGGAGGCCTTCGGGAGCCTCAGGAACCACCTGAGAGCTCGACACTTCAACCAGGGGAATCGGATCTTCAACTATAGGTGGCGGAGTAATGACAGCAAGAAGTTCTTGCTCTTTTGCGCGAAGTGTATCCTCTTCCAGACGCAGTTCTTCATCGATTAACGCCGAATAGAAACTGTCCACTACATAGAGGGAAGAAAGTGTTTTAGTTAGTAAAAATCAATAAGAAAGAAGCAGAATTTTACCTAAAGAGCCTTGTGTATCGGGCTTGACAGGGCTTAGACCAAATAAGTATAGAAGATCGACCCTCTGCCACTTAGGGATAGAGAGCCGGCGACATAACAATTTTTCACAATAAACAGGAAAAGAAGGATGAAGGTGAAACTCCCTGACGTCGGGCAAGGGAGGCAAGGAAGATCTCCAGGCATGGGACCAGGGAATGGGTCCTGGAAACTTTATAAAGAAGAAATGAGATTTCCAAGTTTTAAGAGACGAGGGCATATCCTAAAAAAGGACCATCTTAGTCCGGGATTGGAAAAGGAAAACACCGGGCTCTGAACACTTTGGGTAAGAAAACATGAAAAAATTTTGAGGAGTAGGAGGAATATCTAATAGACGAAATAGCATGTAGGTGCCGCACAGATAACGAAAGGCGTTAGGTGCAAATTGTTGCAAGGGAATATCAAAATACTGACTCACATCAATTAGAAAAGGAGGAATGGGAAACCGCAAACCCCCTATCAATTGATCTCGAAAAAAAGTCACACAATTAGCCGGCGGACGATGTGGATGATCATCTGGTTTCGGGATTAAGATGTTATATTCCCTAGGGATTTCATATTGATGGAGGATAGCAAGCCTAGCATTTTTATCAAAGGAAGAGGAAATTTGGACATACCAAGGAGCAATCATTTCTTCAGCCATAGACAGAAGTAAGGGTTAGTGGAACAGCAAGTTACTTACTAGAAACAAGAAAGGAGATCGCCGGAAAGTGGTGAGTGAGAGGTTTGGTCAAAGACTACAGCAAGAGAAGAACGCTAAGGCAAGAAAGAAAGGGACAAAGTTGACAAGAAGACGAAAGGTTTAGGGTTCTGAAAACACATAGCAGTCGTTAGATCAAAGCACTTTTCCTTTCAATAAACGTCGGGGATTATAGAAAAGGGGCAAATACCCATATGACGTAGCAGAAAGAGAAGATATGTGTTACATAATCATAAAGGGGCATTTATGTTGGACGCGACAAATCGAATCATGCTGGGGTTGGTAACACCTCGTCATGCGCCCCCAACATTCTCTTACCGCTAAAAAGCCAATCACAATCAAGGAAATTTTGGGGAGAAGGTGTAGTTTACTGGGTGTAATAAAGGAAGAGGGACCAAGTTTGACAAAACTCAGGCTAAGGACAAAAAATAATGAAATTTATTTAGGCATAAAGCATGGTCCGAATTAATGTTATTATAAAGCATGAACTAACACCGATCGAGGTAATTTTGTTTACAATATCGGTCGGAATAACTTTATCTATAATAGATAGCATAGTATCGACCGGGATAACCTTGTTTGTAATAAACAAGATAATATTGGTCAGCATAACTTTATCTATAATAGATAGTATAACATCGGTTGGGATAACCTTGTTTGTAATAAACAAGCTAATATCGATCGACACAACTTCAGCTATAATAGATAGTATAACATTGGCCGGGATAACCTTATTTGCAATAAATAAGATAATATCGGTCAGCATAACTTTATCTATCATAGATAGTATAACATCGACCGGGATACCTTTTTTGTAATAAACAAGCTAATATTAGTCAAAATAACAACGTTTATGATATATAAGTCAATATTGGTCGAGGCATTACGTCTATTCATATGAACTAGAGCGATTCAAGAGAGTCACCCAAGTCAATACAAAAGATTGTTCGACTTTAAATTTAGAACCTGATCAAATACATAACATTACATTTTCCTCTCAAAACATTAAACCTCGAAAGGTCAACAAAAGTTACAAACATATGCTCTCAGGATGCCTAGAAAATTTCAATTCCACCGGAGTCAAACTTGCCAGGGAGCAGAAGTGGAAATATTTTACCTGGCACAAAGGAAACTTGCCCAGGCAGCAGAAGTGGCAATATTTTGCCCGGGACGAAGGAAACTATGAAGCAGAGCGGTCTCACGCACAGGGGGGGAGGCAGATTTATTCAGGCCCTGGCGGAAAGGTGACTGAAGGGTTCCTCCCCTGCTTGAGCCCTAGAGCTCTGCTTCCAGAGTGACCATCCTAGCCCGCGGGTAACATGGGCTACGCCTTAGTAGCGACATCCATGGCCTATTCAGTTGGCCCTCCATGAGTAATGGGAACTCCTCTGAAACCCGTCGGGTTTGCAGAACAGTCGTGCCTTTGGCTGGAGATTCTAGATCTCGAAAAACTTTGTTCCTTGGGATAGTTTCTCGGACCAAAAGGTTAGCTAAAGTCAAAGCTTGGGCAAACTCATATATAGATCTCGCATTGTCCAACAAGAATTGCCCCCAGAAAGGGGAATCTGAGGCCATACTCTCGGTAAGACGAAGTGAACGAGGAAGACAAAGAAATGGGGCGAATGAAGAATGAAGAGAGGGTAATATCTCTATTTAAAGGATCAAGAGACTCACGGGATCACTGTACTTGAGTTCACAGGATAACTATAGCAGAGGATCACGAGGCCACTACAGTAGCTGTGGCAGAGTCGCGGGTAAGGACAGGTAAAGAAACAAAATAGACTTGTGTCTAGTTAGTCGGCTACACCTCCTTCGACTAGACTTGAAGGGAAGGCTAGTGATATGGGTTAGGTTTTGTGGGTCCCTGGTGAAAAAGGAAAAGGAGATAGCAGAGTTAAGAAGATAGACCAATATCGGCCGAGATATACCTTTAGAGAGGAAGGCCGATCCCGGCCAGATAGTACCTTGATGAAGAAGGACCAATACCGGTCGAGATATGCATCACGGGAGGAAAGTTAATATCGACCAAGATATTCCCTAAGGGAAGTAAGCCAATATCGACCAATATATACCTCAAAGGAGGTAGACCTATATCGATCGATACATATCTCAAGGAAAGTAGGCCAACATCGGCCGAGATATACCTTAGGGGAAGACAGGTTAATATCGATCGATATATACCTCGAGGACAGTAAGCTAATACCGAGCGAGAAACACCTTGAGCAGAGTAGGCAAATATCGACCGGGATACATCTTAGGAAGAATAAATCAATACCGGCTGAGTTTTCACGTTTAAGACAAAAAGCCAGGATAGCATATTTAGAATTAGTTAAGTATACATGATCGCCCGAGAATGAAAAGATCTAAGGCTTTATAGAGTCAGCAATATATTATCGAACGATTAGTGGAATGATAATAATAAGATGACCTAACAAGGTCTGGGTTTAATATTCGGTCAATATGAAACATAGTATAATGTCAAGCTGTCTACAACATAATAAAGACAGGACAAACAGGGAGACTCATACTTAATTTAACAAAGATATCTGTGTATGATTGTATAACAGGTTTACCTATTTGGCGGGAAGTATGTTTTCAGACTTTTTTGTAGGTACTAGACGACAAAGAAGGTACATCTGGGGTACAAAAAAGATTCCTTAAAAGTCATTTACCATAAGTACGCAGCTGATGTCATCTTATAACAAACTCTAATAAACCGGGGTCCACTTTATGACTACGGAGGTTATATGAAGTGGTATAAAAGGGGGAATCCTCTCCGTTGGCAAGATAAGTTCATATCACTGCTCACATTCAGAACCCTAGTTCTCAACTACTGTTCATCTTCTTATTCTTTTTCCAAACACCAAGAGAGATTACTAACTTGAGTGCCGGAGGGCCTATCCAGGGATTTCCACCCCGGTCTTAGGTCACTGATGATAGTGTTGGTTAGTCTCTTGTGCGCAGGAAACCTTGAAAGCTTCGGATCTCGGTCTTCTTCAGTCAGATTTCTCTCTCGTCATTGGATCTTCGCACAAGGAGGGTATTCTGTGATTCTATCCTCCCCGATCCGCTTTGGGTTTCTCGGATCGGTATTCAGTCAGGTATTATTCTTCATCAGCAGTAGGTCTTTCTCCCAGCTTTCCATTTTGTCAAGCTTCTTAGACAGGATCACCGGACTAAGTCCACCTGTGGGGTTTACATGATAATCCTTATGAGCACCTCAAGGGGACATCATCAGCCTCAATAATTAGGACACAGATTCCTTCTATAATTAATAACACACCATATAAATAGTACTATTTTCCAATTCATCGGACCTATTGATTTAACAAATAAATCTCATCCATTGATAAGTTAAAGAAATAAATACAAAGTATACGTGCTTGTTATTCTATAGGGATTAAGAGAATGTACATCCATAATGACAGAGGTTCTGTTTTTTTATGTAGTCAATACAAATCAAACAACCTCAAACGGTCCTGCTCAATACACATAGTGTACTAGTGTAATTTTATAGCCAAGACAGACTAATACCAAATTACACTACAACCGTTCCAATGGTTTGTCCCAATCCATCTTGGTTGTGAGCTACTATTTATAATTTATAAGGAACCAATAACATGATCTTCTGTGTGGCACCACACACCATGTTATCTACAATATAAATTAAATGGACAACTGCATTGACATATATATAAATATAAAATGTAAACATTTGACCAAAGTGATTCTCATTTCAAAATAGTTCAAAACAGATGTTCATACAAAAGCTAGGCTTATAGTATACATCCCAACAACTATAAATAAATGAATCACATACCAAAAGAAATAGCTAACTCTAGCTTAAGCCATTCATCTTTTTGGTTCCCCTTAAATCCTTGATTACCTTTAATCCTTCCCTAATTGCTTGAGATGGTGTAACCCTAAATGTTCCATAATCATCCTAGATTAGGTTTATGTATGCTTCTCCTCCCAACATACCCAACTTAGTAGCTCATGATATTTCCCGAATCTATCACCAAGTTTGTTTCAACAACACACCCATGAACATCTGCTAAATAACCATAAGCTAAAGATACAACTAATAGAATAACATCATTTAACTAATATGTTAATTTCTCAATTCTCGTTAACAAATCGCATACAACCTTAATTCCCTTTACCTCTTCTTCTTCAACGGATAGTGGTGGCACATTTCTGGCGGAGCTTGCTTCTGGATAATGACGATATGGTGGTCAAAGCTAAGCTATACCACTACCTTCCAAGACAATCACCCAAATTTACTGTTCGGTCGATCGAACAAAGGGATCGGTCGACCGAACCATTAAAGCTCATTAAATGTGCAAAGATCATATCTCAGCAAAGAAGGAAGGGAGCATAATCAGTCGACTGATAGGAGCTTCGGTCGACTAAACTGGTCAGTCGACCAATAGGTTTATCAGTCGATCGATAGGTTTATCAATCGACCGATAGGTTTATCAGTCAACCGAACGATGCTTATAAAAGGGGGGCTCAAGGTCCGAGGCAGGGCATCTATTTTTAGTTCATCTCTGTGTAAAGTTGTTGTTCGTGCTACTACTCTACTACTCATTTTCAAACAAGTTGCTGCTCCATCCAAGAAGTACCGACTGAGCTCCATCTTCTATCTAGTGTCGGTATATTTTTAGTTAGCTTGCTTTGTACTTAATTTCAAGTAAGATAGTAGGCTGTTACTATATTACACATTTCATTATACGAATTACTTCTTTCCGGAGGTTTCGGAAAGAAGGGTTTTAGTGAATTGCCCAATAGTGTGTTCAAGGACCGCGAGTTCTAGAGTAGGAGTCGACCTAGGCTCTGAACCTAAACATGTCTTTATTTTCCACTGCTTATTCTAATTTGTCTTTACGATAAAATAAAAGTTTTTAACGTGTGATATTCACCCCCCTCTATGACATCTTTCGATCCTTCAGAAGCCACTGGCCCTAAGTTTCTTCCTCACCTTGGATTTTTCTGCCACCCTAGATCAAGTTTCCATTGGTTCAAGCTCCAAGGGGAGGAGAAGAAGGAGAGGTTTGGTAGCAAGGAATCAAAGGCATGTTCTATATCTCATATCATGTATTAATTAGTTCATGTAAACTATGGATGTTTGGATACCATGGCGATTATATACGTTTCAGATTAGGGCTAATTTTACTTATGTTTCCTCTTAATTCTTATCATGATATCTTAATATATTTCGGATTAGGACTAGTTATGCTTATGTTTTTCATACTTCTTATCATGATATCTTTATATGTTAAAGGCTAAATTTGGATTCTAGTTTTAGGAGAATTATGGAATCAACCATGTTTTGATAACCTTATAATATACATATATTGATTTTAAATTTGGTTTAGTTTTGTTTTTGTTTCTTCTTACTCCCCATCATGATATCTTTATATGTTTCGAATTAGAACTAGTTACTCTTATGTTTTATATACTTTTTATCATGATATCTTTATATGTTAAAGGTTAAATTCGGATTCTAGTTTTAGGAGAATTATGGAACCAACTATGTTTTGATAGCCTTGTAATATCCATATATAGATTTCAGATTTGCTTTAGTTTTGCTTATGTTTCTTCTTACTCCTCATCATGATATCTTTATATGTTTAGGATAAGGACTAGTTATGCTTATGTTTTTCATACTTTTTATCATGATATCTTTATATGTTAAAGGTTAAATTTGGATTCTAGTTTTAGGAGATTATGAAACCAACCATGTTTTGATAATCTTGTAATATACATATATAGATTTCAGATTTGGTTTAGTTATGTTTATGTTTCTTCTTACTCCTTATCATGATAACTTTGTATGCTATATGTAAACTTCAGATTCTAGGTTATGAATCAAATCAAAGGTACACAGATAAGATAAGGTATAAAACCTAGATCCTGAACATGGTGAAGCATGGTATATCACTACCCCCTATAAGCATGTATAAGCAGGTAAGAAATAACATGAGATGCAAAACAAGTATCAACCAAGTATGTAACAAGTATCGGGTAGTGACTAACCGAAACAGATAAGAAATATAATTATTGCAATTTGTTAAATTCACTACTATGCATATCAAACGACATAAAGTCAGAAGTACCCGCCTCCAACAGGAATGTCCAAATCCGACATCGAGATACTCGTCTCGCGTCAAAGTCCTGTATCCAATAGATATACGATTATTTAGCTAAATTCCTACAAATAGCTAAATAAATTCTTTAACCCTAAATTAGGGCAAAACCCTAATTCAAAAACACATAAACATAATCAACATACACATGATCGTCTAACCAAATCCTCCAATTCAGAACATGATCTACAACAAGTATTCAAATACACCTAATCCTTACCCTAATTCACAATCCAAGTGATTGCGGTGAAAGGTTGCTTGCTGCTAAAATTTGAACAAGCAATTGTTTGTTGATCCACAGCACACAAAAACTCGATGTAATTCTTCCTTCAATTCACAGCCCTCACTTCTGTGGACTAAGGTCTTCTGTTGCTGATCAAATAACGCCACAACCCCACTTCCTCACCAATCCGTGACCTAGATTAGTAGCAAGGAGAAGATCACGATCAAGATTAGAGATTCCTGCCAAGAATTAACCTAATTCCAATTAACTTACCTCCCAAGATCGACTAGGGCACGCGACTGGTGGCTAGAATAGAGGTTGTCGGAGGAGAACCAGTGTAGAGAAACGACTACCCTCGGTTGGCTCTCGTCGGCCGGTGAAGATAGCATCGACAAAAGATAGGAGAAGAGAGCCTTTGTCGTGAACGGTTGTGAACCCAAAACTTGGGCACAAAAATCGGCCGGATAGGTGGTGGTGGTGGAGACGGCTAAGGCAGAGGAGAAATTGACCGGTGTTAGAGCTGAGGAGGAGCGACAACCGGCACTGCTCAGCGATCGGTGCTAGGGTTCGGACACAGAAGAGGCGACGGTCAGCAATCGGGCGGCGCCGGGCAAAGATGAAGAGAACTGCTACCGACGCGGCAGAGAAGAATCAGGAGGTTTGTCGGTGACGGCGCAATGAAGAATGGATCGGGTCAGCGTCGGGCAGAGGAGAGGAGAGGCGAAATAGGGAAGAAGAAGAGGAATATGCTCGGCCACGCTTAAATCGCGAGGAGCAGTGAAACCGCCGCAGTTAGGGCACGGGGAAGATGGCGTCGAGTGAGGAGGGGGTGCGGCTCGGGTGCATGAGGGAGAGGGAAGGAATTCGGCGAAAACAAAAGAAAAAGAAAAGAAAAAAAGAAATGAATAAACATATTCAATTTTTCCTCGCTTAAATGGGTAGTCTAAACAGACTTTTCCGGGGCCCATTTTTATCCCCGTAAACTCGTGTATACGAGCTCCGAAAAATTCCGGAAAAATTCCCAGAAATTCTAGAAAATTCCCTTATTATTATTCACCATTTTTCGGTATTTTACAAGTGTTACATCATTGATCATGTTATTGCTGACTTATTCTTTAGTAAGAATTCTAGCACATTGATTTTTTATTCATGTTGTTTGACTTGAGTGCTAGTATGTTTGATGATTGACTTTTTTCTATTGTTAGTAGCATGAAATCAGCATAACTTTATTAAAACTATTTGGATTATGGCCTAATCTTAGGATCTCTCTTCACTTTACCTAGTTTGGACAATTGATAACTTTGTAAATAGTCATGATTCATGAAACTTATTAATATTTATGGTTCCATGGTGATTTCTTGAACTATATTCACTCAGAAAAATAGTTATCCCTACATTTACATTTGTATATATATATGCATTTGTGTAAGTGCTACTCTCAAAGTACTCATGAAAGTAAATAAATAAATAAATAAGAGATTAAAAAATAGTTTCATGAATGAAATTTAACAATTTACTCCTTTAAGACCGAGTTAGATTATTGAAAAAATAAATATTAAACTTCTCTTGATACTGAGCTTGCCTTTGAGACTATGGGTAGTTCAAGAGGGATAAACTAAGCATGTGACAGGTAAATTCCTATCGTCAGAATCATAGGAAATTTAGTTGGATGACGACTTGACTAGACATAGAGTTTAAAACTTGAGAAACTTAGGTCACTCGTCGTACTGTGCATGGAGAACTAATATTTAGGCCACTTTCGGATTGATTTGATATCATACTAATCAATGAAACTGATTGATAGAGTGAGATTAATTCACTAAAGATTATGATGCACTTTATTGACACATGAGTTTAGATTGTAAGTTTTTACTTGAGGATAAGTAAAAGTTTAAGTTTGGGGTGTGATGCGCATAGTTTATATGTGTTTCTAGATACTATTTGACATACATTCACATGCATTCTTTTGTATGACTTACATAATTTCACCCATTTCCATCATTTATCGACATAATTACTCTTGTTTATTCAAAGATCTACTCTTTCTTGGTTTTCACTTTCAGGGCGCAATTGGGAGCTTAAAAAGACAAAAAAAAATCCATCGAAGTAGCTTCAAACAAAAAGAAGGACAAGAATGCTGGTGTACACTATTTTAAGCCACAACCTGTGTGTACCAGATACAGTTGTGCCATGTATCCTATGGCGAGGAGGAACACACGACCACTATTTTGAGGCACGACCTGTGTGTACTAGACATGTCATGTCGTGTATCCTGTACCGAGTGAACACATGGTCGTGTCGTGCCCTAGTGGCATGGTATGTGCCTCCTTCTAGAGACTTACACGACCATGCCGAACCTGAACAACATGACCCGTATGACTGTCCATGCCAAATCCTATAAAAGGGGGGTCTTCTTCCCCAATTGAAGGGGAGGAGGGTCCTTCCTTTGGAAGAGACCCAAGTGGTCTATATCTACCACTTTTTCGGCTATCCATCAATGATCCGAAGTTGTGCTTCACATCGTCATCCTCTCCAAAGCAAGGGATTGGATCTTGAAGACTCGGATTTCTATCAACGACTAGGTTTTCTTCTTTCTTCTCATATTGGATTAGAAACTTGCCTACCTTTATGTCTTTTGGATCTATTCTCATGTTAATGGAGTAATTCTCTGAACTCTAGGTCGTAGGGAGTAGTTGTGATGTGATGGTTGATGTAAACACTATATATTTGGTAATTTCCTATTCTATAACATGTGAATGTTTTATTCATGTTTGATTAAATACTTGTGTGAACTTTGATTATGTATATGTATTATTTGATATACATGTTGTATAGATTGGCCGCCACATAGAGGGAGCTTTTGAAATCATATGACTGGGGGGCTCTTTGTGATAAAGGGTATCCCTTTAATCAGACATCTCGAACGTTGTTTTAAAATGGAGGTTAATTTTTTACAAGGAATTATCTATATGCTTAATGGGCTTCTCCCTATCTAGTGTTAGAAGGGATTTGTGTAACCTAGAGACATATGACCAGGGGGCCCTCATGTGAGAGGGGTATCCCTTTAATCAGCCTCTCTAAGTTACCTTTTCTACTTTGGACATTCAATACTTATAGGGAGAGGCACTCCAGAGCATCCGCTCAAGAGGATCAAGCCGGTACATAGTAGGAAATTCCTATAAGTCATTCGATTAGAGGGTAGGGGATTACCAATGTCGGGGCACATCAATTAGCATTGCAATGAAACTGAAGTCCTAGAGTTGTCTTCCTAAATCAACCACAATTAGTTACACCTCTCTCTCTCTCTCTCTCTCTCTCTCTCTCTCCCCTTAGTACTTAGGGTTTATAATTAACTTTTGTGAATCTAGATAACTTCCTTCACCTACTCGACTAATGCTTAACCACTGTCTCTGTGGATCAATATTTTTATTATTGACGACGTAGTTGTGTACTTGTAGCGACATAACAGAATAAGCATTAATGACACTCCCAGTTGACAACGATGAACCTCGAACGATTAAGGAACCATTGAGATACTTAGTTAGAGAAAAATGAAAAGTTGCAATGGATGAAGAAATGCAGTCAATGAGAAAGAATCAAGTTTGGAATTTAGTCGATCTTTCTCCGGGTTGAAAAGCTATTGAGAATAAGTGATAGAAGTGAAATCGTGACTTTTATCATAATTTGACACAATAGATAAGGAAGAAGTTAAGTACATCTTAGGAGTAAAGATCATTAGAGATCAATCAAAAAGGCTTTCAAGTTTGTCTTAAAAGGCTTATATCACTAAGATGCTACAATGATTCAATATGTTAGATTGTAACATTGAATAAATACCTACAATAAAAGGTACTGCTCTCACAAGGTCAAATAATCATTTGAAATTAAACTAAATTAATAAGATAAAATTGATAATCATTTTTAAAAAAAAAATCTATAAAATTTCCTGATTGAAAATCAAAAAATGGATGAGATGGATTTTGGACTTAATTAAAATTAGTTTAACTAACCTAACTCCCTCAATTAATCAATTTAACTAAATTTATTAATATAACTCAATCTTAATTAGTTAAATAATTAATTCAACTTAATTAACAATTATTAATCCTAAATTAATTAACTTAGCATCAATTCATTTAATTAAAACTTAATGAAATCAAAATTCCTTTATTTAATTCAATTCACTTGAATTAATCGATTTAGTTGAAACTTAATTAAATATTCATAATTTCACTTAATATATTTAGACTTAAATTTTATCCCAAATCAACCCAAATTAATTTGAAATAAATTAACTAAACTTGATTAATAAAATCTATCTTAAATAATCAAATTTAATTTATAAATCTAATTTAATTTAACTTAAACCTAACTTAAATAAATAATTTGAAATTTAAACTTAATTTAAACACACATTAATAATTCTAAAATTAAATATTAATTAATAAATTAAAACTTAATTAAATAATCTTAACTTCATAATTAAACTAATTAATGAAAAATCATCTCAAAAAGAACTCATAGGACTAACATGTTTGATAATCTAAAATAGGTGCGATGGAAAATATGTAGTTGTAATCAATTAACCTATCTTAAAATCCCTATAAGTTGGATCTAAATTAAATATTTTATGTGTAAGAATATAAAGATTTAGACTAATGGATGTTGAATAGTGAATGCTCTAAATATATGTTTGGAGACAGATTAAAGTTCACCAAACTAAAACTTAAGAACCTAGGATCAATTGACAATAATAGAAAACTTAAAGTAATCATAACAGATAATAGTGAATTAAATTCAAATTTCATTATTCATAAAATCTTGTTAGTAGATAAATTTAAGTTCAATTTACTTAGTATCAGTCAACTATGTGACTTTGACTAGGTAGTAACCTTTTCAAATTTAGAATGCTTAATTAAAAATAATAAAAATCTTGAAATAACACTTAAAGGAATTAAGAAAAATAATATCAACACAATTAACCTACCAAGCCCCTCATTAACTGTCTAATGATACAGTAAGAATAAACTAAGTTGTGGCACAAGAGGTTGGGTCATACTTATATAAGACTCATTTCAAAAATTAGTCAAAATAGTTAGTTAAAGATCTATCAAAATTTTAAAAAAAAACTTAGAAAATACAATCTATAATACATGTCAACAAGGAAAACATACCGAATCAACTCACAACCCAACTAACCTAATTCAAACCATCTCAATACTTGAACTCATACACTTAAACCTATTTGATTTTCATGGAGCTAAGTTACTAAGCGAAAACCAATACTGTTTAGTAATAATTGATGACTATTCAAGACTTACATGGATAAAATTTTTAAAAATAAAAGATGAAACTTTTAACAAATTATATAAGTTACTAGAAAATGAAAAAGATGTCAAAATTAAAAAAAAAAAAGTGATCATGGAGGAAAATTTAAAAATCATATTTTTATTGAATTTTGTCAAACTAATGGTTACTACCATGAATTTTCATGTCCTAAAACCCCTGAGCAAAGTGGAATAATAGAAAGAAAAAATAGGACATTACAAGAAGCAACTACAACCATGTTAAATAAATACAATTTATCTAATTAATTTTGGACTGAAGCAATAAGTACATCCTACTACATCCAAAATTGAATTCTAATGAATAAAATTTATAATAAACCCCCTTATAAAATCTATTATAATAAAATACCTAAAATTACTTAAGAGTATTTGGATCTAAAGTATATACATTAAATATGAATGATTACTTAGAAAAATTGACATCTAAGTCAACAAATATAATTTTTTCTATGTTATTTCACAACTAGTAGGACATATAGAGTCTATAACAAATATACCATAAAAGTTGAAAAAAAACAACTAAGATTATATTTGATGAAGATAATAATCAATCTAACCAAGGTAATTTAAATAATGAAAAAAATGTTAGAAATTTAGAAGATGATGAACTTAGACCTGAATCCAACACAAATATCCTAGATGAACTAAGTATTGATCCTAATATAAGAACACCAAGATTAAGAGCTAATCATCTAGTTGACCAAATTTTGGGTTATCCAAATTAAGGAGTTTGAACTTGATCATCATATACAAACTTAAGTCAAATAGAATTAATATCAAAGATTGACCCCAAGATTATAGAAGAAGTCTTACCTAATCATGATTGGATCATAGTAATGCAAGAAGAACTAGACTAGTTTGAGAGAAATCAAGTGTGGGACTTAGTACATGTGCCAAACAATAAATCAGTCATTGACACTAAATGGGTCTTTAGGAATAAATTGAATGATAAAGGAGAAATTATTAGGAATAAAGTTTGATTGGTAGATAAAGGATTTAGTCAAGTAAAAGGACAAAACTATGATTAAATCTATGCACCTATAGTTAGACTTAAATCCATTAGGATGTTTCTAGCGTATACAGCACATTAAGGATTTAAATTATATCAAATAGACATAAAGTATCTATTTCTTAAGCCCAAGGAAGCCCAAGGAGACCGTCCCCACAACAAAAAAGAGCAAGGAGCACATTGTGTGCTTCTCTTGCAATCAAAAAGGACATTACCGGAGCCAATGTCCTAAGGGGAAGAAAGCGGTCAAGGCTCAAGGAGGAAGCACAACTCTCGGGGGAGCCTCCAAGGTAAAACGAAAGGTATCATTTGTTGCGCCTACCCCGTTAAATAATGGTAACAAGCATGCTAATTCAAATTTATATCATTTTAATGCTATTTACCATAAGAATAGGAAGCATGATCATATTAAAGAAAAACATATGGTTCCCCATGCTAAGACTATCACACCTAGGGTTAGGAAGGTAGATAAAAATTTAGACAAGAATTCTAAAGATTTTAGTTACAAGCCTAAAAATAAAAATGCTCAAGAATTAAATGAAAAACTAAAAACTAAGGATTTAATGAGAGAAAATCAAATCTTGAGGTCAAGACTTGATAAATTAGAAAAGACCCTAAAAAGGATGGAAAATATCCTAAAAGGGCAAAATGAGCAAAATCTAGGTTTATGACAACAAGGGTCATCCAAAGGTAATAGAGGTTTGGGATACAAACCTAAAATCAAAAAGGATGTGTCTTCTTACCATAGGGTTCCGTATAGCTATGGAACTAACCCTAGGCCTAGTGGTCAAGTCAAAAATACAAGGAAAGTTATCCCTAAAAGTATTTTTGCAACAAATGTGACTAAGACTTCTAAGAAGTCTAAGAA
This sequence comes from Zingiber officinale, assembly GCF_018446385.1. NCBI lineage: Eukaryota > Viridiplantae > Streptophyta > Magnoliopsida > Zingiberales > Zingiberaceae > Zingiber > Zingiber officinale. The sequence continues at coordinate 46,443,689 of NC_055996.1, read as the reverse complement.
AATCACTAAGAAGGTCACAAGGGAAGAAATCCCTAGAGTTGATCTAGAAAAAGTGACCAAGGACTCCAAGAAGTCTAACAAGGTCACTAGGAAGGTATTTAGGGAAGTAATCTCTAGTGAATACCTAGAGCATCCAAGGAGCACCAATAGTTTTTGGGTTCCTAGGAGCATTTTTCTACCCTTTAGATGGGTTAGAGAGTGTCAACTCCGATTAGAAGGGTAGTTAACCCAACTTTGATGAAGTTGACACTCGGAGAGCATTTTCAAGGTTGTTATTAACCTTTGAAAATGAAATGGATAACTGGCTTACTCTTGGAAAGAGTAAGATGTGCCATAATGTGAGAAATTTGGTTTTAAAATTTAAATTGGCACAAAATTAATAAAATCAAAACAAATGTCAAAATTAAATTTTGACATTTTCTTGGGAAATAGTGGGCAATTGAGGTTTAAACTTTAAGTTAGCTAAGGATTAAGGATACTTAGATAGATAATCTAGGTATTTCATTTATGCTAAGTTATCATGTGTTGTTTGCCCATCATATGTCATGACATCATATTTATTCTTGCACTCATATGTTATTATGAAAAACACAAAAAAAAAAAAATATCATGTCATGTCATGCATACATCATGTAGTTAAAGGAAATTTTCTTTTGAAAATTATTTATCTTTGATGTATGTCATAACACATCATGCATTGTTTTTAATTCCTTGCTAACTAAGGACAAATGACATTCATTAACAAGTAACATCCTTGGTGGATGTTCCTAACCTCAAAATACCTAGATAGATATGCATGATCCCTAGATTAGGGCAAAACCAAAGTTTACATCTCACTAAGAACTATAAGGTGACTTGTATATAGTTTCATACATATTAAATACAAGTGAGATGTTAGGATGATGAACAAAACTCAAGATGTTGATTTAGTGTATTTTTGTGAGTTTTAGGTTCATCAAAACACATAGTTATGTGTTTTCCAATCATTGGAAAAGCTAATGTACAAGTCATGTGCATTGAGCCCAAAGAACATGGTTGGATATTGGTTTTGAAAATATTTTTAAATATATTTTGGAAAACCTTGGTGAAGACTATCTTTTGATAGTATTCATCATTGAAAAGTTAGACACAAACTAAAAAAAAACACTAAAGTTTTTACAAGTTTTCAAGTTTGTGTCAATCTTGGAAAATAGGAAGTAGTTTCATAGAAAACTATTTTTCCTTGATAATATATTCCCTCAAAAATGTCTATATGAATTTTCATAATTTTTCAATTTTTGTAGAATTTTAGGGGAGTTTCTGAAATTCACTGAAATAAATTTTCAGTTTTTTAGAGCTCCAATCGATCACCCGATCGATTGGAGTGCCTCAATTGATCGGGCTATCGATTGAGAGGAGTTTTTCCCACGAGCAGAAGCTCGCTGGATTGATCAGTCGATCGATCCACGCAGTCTGAATCGATCAGTGGAACGATTCAGCAGGGTTCAATCGATTGGGACCCAACTCCAATCGATTGGGGATGCTGATTTTAGCTGGGAAAGTTTATTTTCAGTATCTTGAACCATTTTTAGTCTATATAATCATTCCTTACCCCTCAAAACACATTTGTATATATATTTAGAGGGAGTTTTCATGATAAAAACAAGGATGGATTGGTTAAGGAAGACTAAGTAGAGGTTTAGGTTGAGGTTTGGTTTCAATACTAAATTTTTGAACCTCAAAACTTCTAAATTTGGGTTTCCTATATGTTAAGGAATTCCAAGTCATTGTTGGTGTAATGATAGAAGTAACGTGCATATCTTTAGGGGGAGTTACTCTTTAAGGACATGAAAATCTCTTTTTCATACACCTTGGAAAGTGGTTAACCTTCTTTAGTAAAAATGCTCACGGTTGGGCATTTGAATATAATGGAGAGTGGATATCTTCATTATTCAAGTGGTGTATGCTCACGGATGAGCATTTGATGGCAATGAAGAGTATGAGACCTTCATTTGAGCGTTAAGAATAATGAAGGGTATGGAACCTTCGTTATTGTGTTGTGAACAACGAGTAAAGTTGTAAACAACGTTGGGTAACTCTTCAGGGGGAGAGTTTTTGATGTGTGCCAATAGGGGGAGAATGTGTGGTTAAGTTAGGCATTCATTACCTGAAGAGGGAGTTTGCCCTCTACAAAAGGAGGAGAATGAAGAAAATCATCATATCTTACATTGGCATGAAGGAGAGTTAAGGCTATGAGATTAGCCTAACTTAAAGGTATTGTCAAACATCAAAAAGGGGGAGATTGTTGGTACAATATTCCCTAGGTCAAGGTTGACCTGGTTGACTGAGCTTGAATTGGGTCAAGATCGAGTCTTGATGTTTGAGTTTTGATGTTTGACAATACATGGAGACAAGACATGGAGATTGCAGGTGCAATTGATCATGTGGTGAGATTGTGAAGGAGAGTCAAGTAGGTCAAGGGATTGACCGGATACTTGACTAGAAAAGTCCTGGTGAGTGAAGCCAGGCAGTTGAGGAAAATCCTGGTGAGTGAAGCCATGTGAAAGACCTAGTGAGTGAAGCTAGGAAGTATGGAAAATCTTGATGAGTGAAGTCAGGTGAAAGACCTAGTGAGTGAAGCTAGGCATAAGGAAAATCCTGGTGAGTGAAGCCAGGTGAAAGACCTAGTGAGTGAAGCTAGGCAGTATGGGAAATCCTGGTGAGTGAAGTCAGGTGAAAGACCTACTAAGTTAAGCTAGGCAGAAGGGAAGTCCTGGTGAGTGAAGCCAGTCACAGGAATTTCAGATGGATCAAAATTGATCGGACATCTGGTGTGGGGAAGTCCAAGTAGGTCAAAGGAATTGACCGGATACATGGCACAAGGAAATCCAGATGGGTCAAGGTTGACCAGACATCTGGTGGAAGTCCAAGTGAGTCAAAGGGATTGACCGGACACTTGGAGAGGGAGTCCTAGCAGGTCAAGGGTGACCAGATGCTAGACATGTTGAACCAACAGGTCATAGTTGATCGGTTGTTGGTGTAGGGGACTTTGGACTTATTTTTGGGCAAAAACAGGAGCTGAATCGATCAGCCGATCGATCGGCTCTTGCCCAATCGATCGACTGATCGATTGGGTGAGTCCCCGCGACAAGACTCCTCCCAATCGATCAGTAGATCGATTGGGGAGAAGTGTCGCACGAACAGAAAGCCTCCCAATCGATCGGCCGATCGATTGGGAGCCTCCAATCGATCGGGTGATCGATTGGGAGCTGTGACTTTTCGCGATAAGCGCTGGATCGATCAGCCGATCGATCCAGGCAATTTCCAAGAGCGCAGAGGCGCTCTGGATTGATCGGCCAATCGATCCAAAGCCTCCCCAATCGATTGGGAGCAATCCAATCGATTGGAATTCGACCGTTAGCATCGTATTTAGCTGTTGGCGAGCGTTTTCTATCAACAGATCTCTCGGCTTTTATCTTCGATTCACTGCGACTTCACAGAGCTTCTCCACAGTCACTCTCATGCTAGATCTTGAAGGTTCTTGGAGGCATTTCCAAGTCAAGAGGCGAATCTATAGCAAGAGAAGAATCTACGGTTAGGGTTTCTTATGTAAACCGTGTAAGCTTTCCCTTGTATTTGCTTCTCTTTGTTTCTTGTTGTATTGAGAGCATTGTAGGGCTTCTCCGCCTTCGGTAGTTACCGTAAAGGAGAGTTTTCATAGTGGAGGGTGCGTGAGTGTGTGGATCCTTGGATTAGTCACCTCTTCTTGAGGTGGATAACAAGTAAATCCCTTGTGTTAGCGTTGTGTGTTTGTTTTCTTGTATTTTCCGCTGCACATCATCTCAAGAAACAAGCAAACGACGAGCACGATATCGCACCGAGCTATTTACCCCCCCCCCCCCCCTCTAGCTACATTTCGATCCTAACAAGTGGTATCAGAGCGAGGCCGCTCTTCACCGAAATCATCGCAGGAAGGGGCAAAAAGCTAGAGGGTAAAGAAGTTGGAGCAATTCTGCAAGTCGAAGACTTTATTCAAGAAGCTCAACTTCAAGATGGAATTCCAAGATGGACTTGGATTCGTTACAAGGGTGCCTCCACCATTCACAATGATGAGCTTCGATCTTTGGAGATCAAGGATCGAGAATTTCTTGATGGTGGAGATAGAGCAATGGTTTGCTCTAATGGAAGGTTTTGAGGCTCCAACAAATTCAAAGGGCAAAACTCTCAACAGGAACAAGTGGAGCAAAGAGCAAATTCAAAGGAGTGAGGCAAATGACAAAGTGACCAAGCTATTGGTCAATTTATTGTCAAGCAATATTTTGGCTCAAGTCAGAAAATTCAAAGATGCCAAGGAGCTTTGGAGCAAATTGGCAACAATTCATGAGACCCCCTCCACTGTACCAATTCAAGAAGAATCCAAAGAGGGTGACTCCGTGGGTCAAGATCAAGAGGAAGTGGACTCTGAAGTTGAGAGATGCTCAACTTACGAAGAAGAAGTCCAAGAAGCTTCATCTTCAAAGGAATGCAATGAAAAGGGCAAAGAGGGAGCATACTCTTTATTTCAGGTACAAGATGAAGATGAAGAAGCCTCCACCTCTAGGATTGAGGGGGGGGGGGGGAATTTTCATTGACACCGGAGCAAGACGAAAAAAAAAATCTCCACATCCGCGTCAAGAGAAGAAGAGGATGAAGAAGCTTCCACCTCCACAAGTCAAGTCAAATCCATTGGAGTAGCACCATTATCGGAACAAGAGGAAGTTTCTACCTTCGGATCAAAAGGAGAAGATGTCATCCCTACACATGAAGGTATAAATGTTTCAATTAAAAATAAAAATCATATTATATGTTTTGAGTGTAGGGAACATGGGCATTACAAGAGCAAAAGCCCCAAATTGGCCAAGAAGAAGGGTCAAGTGGCACCAAAGGGCAAGGAGAAGCCCAAGGAGACCGTCCCCACAACAAAAAAGAGCAAGGAGCACATTGTGTGCTTCTCTTGCAATCAAAAAGGACATTACCGGAGCCAATGTCCTAAGGGGAAGAAAGCGGTCAAGGCTCAAGGAGGAAGCACAACTCTCGGGGGAGCCTCCAAGTTAAAACGAAAGGTATCATTTGTTGAGCCTACCCCGTTAAATAATGGTAACAAGCATGCTAATTCAAATTGATATCATTTTAATGCTATTTACCATAATAATAGGAAGCATGATCATATTAAATAAAAACATATGGTTCTCCATGCTAAGACTATCACACCTAGGGTTAGGAAGGTAGATAAAACTTTAGACAAGAATTCTAAAGATTTTAGTTACAAGCCTAAAAATAAAAATGCTCAAGGATTAAATGAAAAACTAAAAACTAAGGATTTAATGAGAGAAAATCAAATGTTGAGGTCAAGACTTGATAAATTAGAAAAGACCCTAAAAAGGATGGAAATATCCTAAAATGGAAAAATGAGCAAAATCTAGGTTTATGACAACAAGGGTCATCCAAAGGTAATAGAGGTTTGGGATACAAACCTAAAATCAAAAAGGATGTATCTTCTTACCATAGGGTTCCGTATAGCTATGGAACTAACCATAGGCCTAGTGGTCAAGTCAAAAATACAAGGAAAGTTATCCCAGAGTATTTTTGCAACAAATGTGACTAAGACTTCTAAGAAGTCTAAGAAAGTCACTAAGAAGGTCACAAGGGAAGAAATCCCTAGAATTGATCTAGAAAAAGTGACCAAGGCCTCCAAGAAGTCTAACAAGGTCTCTAGGAAGGTATCTAGGGAAGTTATCCCTAGTGAATACCTAGAGCATCCAAGGAGCACCAATAGTTTTTGGGTTCCTAGGAGCATTTTCTCTACCCCTTAGATGGGTTAGAGAGTGTCAACTCCAATTAGAAGGGTAGTTAACCCAATTTTGATGAAGTTGACACTCGGAGAGAATTTTCAAGGTTGTTATTAAACTTTGAAAATGAAATGGATAACTGGCTTACTCTTGGAAAGAGTAAGATGTGCCATAATGTGAGAAATTTGGTTTTAAAATTTAAATTGGCACAAAGCTAAGAAAATCAAAAGAAATGACAAAATTGAATTTTGGCATTTTCTTAGGAAATAGTGGGCAATTTAGTTTAAACTTTAAGTTAGCTAAGGATTAAGGATACTTAGATAGATAATCTAGGTATTTCATTTATGCTAAGTTACCATGCGTTGTTTGCGCATCATATGTCATGACATCATATTTATTCTTGCACTCATATCTTATTATGAAAAATACAAAAAAAAATATCATGTCATGCATACATCATGTAGTTAAAGAAAATTTTCTTTTGAAAATTATTTATCTTTGATGTATGTCATAACACATCATGCATTGTTTTTAACTCCTTGCAAACTAAGGACAAATGGCATTCATTAACAAGTAACATCCTTGGTGGATGTTCCTAACCTCAAAATGCCTAGATAGATATGCATGATCCCTAGATTAGGGAAAAACCAAAGTTTACATCTCACTAAGAACTATAAGGTGACTTGTATGTGGTTTCGTACACATTAAATACAAGTGAGATGTTAGGATGATGAACAAAACTCAAGATATTGATTTAGTGCATTTTTGTGAGTTTTAGGTGTTGGAGCAACCTTAGGTCAAGGTTGACCTGGTTGACCCGACTCGAGGTGACTTGACTCGAGTTGTATTTTGATGTTTGACTTGGGAAGATTGTCGGTGCAACCTTAGGTCAAGGTTGACCTAGTTAAGTTGCATGTTGATGTTTGACACTCGTGAGAGAGTTCTATTCTTGATATGGGACAAGAATAGATATTTGGGAGATTATTGGTGCAACCATAGGTCAAGGTTGACCTGGTTGACCTGATTCGGGAAAAGTCCAAGTATGGAGACTTGGCACTGGAAAAGTCCAAGTATGGAGACTTGGCACGGAGAAGTCCAAGCAGGGAGCTTGGCACGAGGAAAAGTCTTAACTGGGATGTTAGGCAGTCGGAAAGTCCTGGTGAGTAAAGCCAGGCAGTGGAAAAGTCCTAACTGGGATGTTAGGCAATGAGAAAGTCCTAACTGGGATGTTAGGCAGTGTGGAAAGTCCTGGTGAGTGAAGCCAGGCAGTGGGAAAGTCCTAACTGGGATGTTAGGCAGTTGGAAAGTCCTGGTGAGTGAAACCAGGCAAGGGAAAATCCAGATGGATCAGGGATGATCGGACTTCTGGTGTTGGAAAATCCAGATGGATCAGGGATGATCGGACTTCGGGTGTTGGAAAGTCCAAGTAGGTCAAAGGGATTGACCGGACACTTGGTGGGGAGTCTTAGCAGGTCAAGGGAGTGACCAGATGCTAAGCATGATGAACCAATAGGTCAAGGTTGACCGGATATTGGTTTGGACTTGGTTTGGGCAAAACCAAGCTCGGATCGGTCTCCGATCGGTGATCTCGATGTTTCTGATCGGTCGGTGACCGATCGATTCCACCCGATATCAGGAGTTCTGATCGGTCCACGCACCGATCGTGCAACGATCGAAGCGGAGAAAGAAGCTCGATCGGTCCAGGACCGATCAGTGTATGCTGATCGGTCTCCACGATCGATCAAGAGGCGAGTGCGATTCTCTGTGCGAGAGCTGGGAGGCTGATCGGTCCGGGACCGATCAGGAGTGCTGATCGGTCCGACCGATCGGGATTTGATCGCGACACCTGATCGGTCTGGGGACCGATCAGGTGTCGAACAGAGGGTTCATACGCCTAGGCTGATCGGTCTGGTGACCGATCAGAGTTCTAGCCGTTGCGACGCAACGGCTAGTTTCTTCGCTGTTTCTTCTCCGCAGGTATAAAGGGGCTGAGGGCTTCTACAGGATAACTTCTTCTTCTTCTTGCTCTTCTTTCTGCTGCTGAGCTCTGCTGAGTTCTTGAAGCGTTGAAGCTTTGCGTGAGCTTCCCTTTGGCTGGGTCACCTGCTGTTGTAGGCGCTTGGAGCTGCTGCTTCTTCCAGTCGAAGAGAAGGCAAGCAAGAGTTTTCTTACTGTTGTATTTCTTGCTGTCTTTCTTTGTATTTCTGTACTCTCCTTACTTGCTGTTGCAAGAGTGTGTTGTGGCGAGGTTTCTCCACCCATAAGGAGTTTGTATTAGCCGGTTCTCCGGGGACTCATCCACCGACGGATTGACTGGACTCGTCCACCTTACGGACACGCCGAGGAGTAGGAGCCCTAATCTCCGAACCTCGTTACATCGGTTTGTTTGAGGTTTGTATTCTTCCTCTCGTTTCTAGTTTATTTTTCCGCTGCGCTAACGAATTGTAGGAAGAAACGAGCGATTTGGGGCGGCTATTCACACCCCCCCTCTCTAGCCGAGTACGAAGGATCCTAACAAGTGGTATCAGAGCGAGGCCGCTCTTCGACGGATCAACACCCGGGGGAGCACGGGCTAGAGATGGATCTCTATGGAGAAGATGTCACGATTCAACCCTTCTACGAGTCTCACGACAACTTCACATATTGGAAGGTAAGGATGATGTATTTTCTTAGGACTAATATGTTAAATTGGTTTTGTGTACAAGAAGGGTTTTCCCCACCGATGGATGAGGAAGGAAAACCTATCAAGAAGAAGGAGTGGACGAAAGAGCAAATCCACCAATCCACAATCAACGACGAGGTAACGAAAATTCTTGAATTTTCATTACCTAGTGATATCTTGCATAAGATAGGTAGATACAACGATGCCAAGGAATTGTGGAACAACTTGGCAAAGTTCCATGAGGAGAGCTCAAATTCAAGCCATGAAGAGGAGCTAAGTGAGCCAAGTAGCTCACATCATGGAGGGAGCGAATTGGGAGTTGAGGGCTACTCAACATCCAAGGAAGAAGAGGAGGAGAGTTCCTCTTGTTCAAGTTCGGAGCAAGAAGAAGAGACATCTACCTCCGGAAGGGATGAGGAAGAGAGCTCACACCCATCCCCAAACCTAGGTAACTCAAGCATTTCAATTTCAAATAAGTTACATATAATATGCTTTGAGTGTAGGGAACATGGACATTACAAGAGTAAGTGTCCAAAGAGGGTAAGAAAGACTCCACCGGCGCCAAAGTTCAAGGAAGCCGGAGTCCCAAAACGCATGGGCAAGGAGCACATCGTGTGTTTCCAATGCAAGCAAAGGGGACACTATAGGAGCCATTGTCCGAGGGGGAGGCAACCTCACAAGGGCAAGAGACCGGGCACAACGATAGGGGGAGCTAAGGCAAACCCTAAGGTAACCTCTAAGGTTCATTATTGCAATTCTAATAAAACTCATGCTAGTAGTTTTGTTGCAATTGTTAATAATGATAAGCATGTTAACTTTAGGAACCAATACATGTGCTTAGGAGCTAAACATATTAGCCTAGGTAAGGATAACACTAGAAATATCGACCCTAGGATTAACGCTTCTAAAGTTAAGGAAAACCTAGGTAGAAATCCCAAGAAGACTAGACACATGCCTAGGAATATCTCAAGAGAAAATGACAAATTAAAACTTGAGGTATTAGAGAGAGAAAATCAAGTCTTGAGGTCAAGACTTGATAATTTGGAAAAGGCTCTTAAAAACATAGAGAAGTCATCTCTAGGGTTTAAGGGTCAAAAACCAATGTCCAAAGACAAGAAAGGTTTAGGTCACAAACCTAAGTCCCAATTGGTCAAGCCCACTTATCATAATGTTCCATTCGATTATGGAACAAAACCTAAGGCTAGGAAGACCATTACCAAGGTCACAAGGGGAGTCACCCCTATAGTTGACCTTGATGAGACCCAAATGACCAAGGCTTTAAAGCCTAAGAGGGTCATTAGGAGGGTTGCTAGGGAAGTTATCCCTAGTGAATATTTAGTGAACCCAATGAGCTCTAATAGGTATTGGGTTCCTAGGAGCATCTTCTCTACCCCATAAATGGGTTAGAGAGTGTCAACTCAATAAGAAGGGTAGTTAACCCAACTTTGGGGAAATTGACACTCAAGGAGCATTTTCAAGGTTTTGTGAACCTTTGAAAATGAAATGAATTATCATTTACTCCTTTGAAGAGTTAAATGTGCCTAAAGATTGGAAATCTCATTTTTAATCTCAATTGGCACAATTTGGAAAAACCTAGAAAAATATCAAATTGGGATTTTGATATTCTCTTAGGTAATCAAGGCAATCCGGGCCTTAATTTAGAAGTGCTACTCTTGTAAAATTTTAAATGGTATAAATCAAACAAGAGATCAAGAAATGCCAATTTGGGTTTTGACATTTTCTTGGAGCACTTTGGGCAATCTAGGATTAGAATTTAAGTTAGCTAAGTGATTAAGGATACTTAGATAGGGAATTTAGATATTTTATTTGTGCTAACTTGCCATGATTGGTTGCCATATGTCATGCCATGACATCATATTTAATTTAATTATCATTTGAAATGTCATGATAATGATTAGGTTATCTATATGTCATGTGTTAGTTTAGTTTCAAACTTTATGCCATGTCATCATCTCTTGCATTAATAATCAATTGAATTGATTTAAGGATGAAAAACACATTTTGATATTGAGATCAAATTTGTGTTTAGAAAATGTATGAGGCCTTAGTCTAAGATACCTAAACCCATATCTCACATCAAATTGACTTGAATGTGGTTTGATACACCTTAGATGTGTGTGAGATATTAGGATCATGAGTTAGGATCAAGGTGCATAGTCCTTGTACCTAGATGAGCCTAATTCAAGAAAGGAGGATCATAGGGAAAGCTTGTGTACAAGTCATGTACATCTAGCCCTAAGATTATGGTCCTAAATTCAAATGGTTTTAAAAGCATTTTAAAATTGATTTGAAAAACCTTGATGAAGCTTTCCTAGTGATAGCATTCATCATTGAACATTGTGATACAAAGTTGAGTTAAACTTGAACTATTTCAAAGTTTTTGAACTTTGTATCAAGATTGACAAATGGAAGTTATTTTCATAGAAAACTATTTTTCCTTGATAGTATATGTTATGAGGAGTGTATCCTCAAAGTTTCATAATTTTTGAAATTTTCTAGAATTGTTTATGGGTTTCTGAATTTCGGGTAAAAATTCAGGAATTCTGATAAGGGATCTTGGATCGGTCACTGGACCGATCCAGAAAAGAGTGGATCGGTCACTGGACCGATCCAGGGAAGTGTGGATCGGTCCGGAGACCGATCCAGTAAGAGGCAGTCCGATCCCAGTGAATGTGGATCGGCCTGGGGACCGATCCAATGGGATCCTGATCGGTCTGGTGACCGATCAGGGCATGCCAAAAGCTGAATTTCAACTGTATATCTGAAATTCCAGCTGTGAAAATTTGTGGTTTAGGTTTCTAAGGGTTTGAAACTCTCCAAGACATTGTTGGTGCAATGGTCAAGGGGGAGTTGACTTTTAGGAGGAGTTTTTACTCCTTAAGACTTTTGAGGATTAGTGATATGGGGTTATCACTAAGTTGATTGTTGAGTTTAGTATCAAGGGGGAAATTAAGAGTTTCAATGAAAGGTATGGGACTTTCATTAGGAAGAAACTCTTGACCTTGATACTCTCCTTTTTCTTTTTGATGTGTGTCAAAAAGGGGAGAGTGTTCATTGGAGAATTATTGGAGAACCCAAGTTAGGTTATCGGGTTAACCTAAGCTAGGGGAAGAATGTCAAGGAATGTTCAAGGTAGAACATTGGAATTCTTTTTGATGTGTGTCAAAAAGGGGGAGAATTATTGGAGAACCCAAGTTAGGTTATCGGGTTAACCTAAGGGGAGAATGTTCAGAGAATGTTCAAGGAAAGAACATTGGACATTGGAAGATGGTTGGGAAACCTAAGTTAGGTTATCGGGTTAACCTAACTTGATTATGAGTTTTGTCAAACATCAAAAAGGGGGAGATTGTTGGAGCAACCTTAGGTCAAGGTTGACCTGGTTGACCCGACTCGAGGTGACTTGACTCGAGTTGTATTTTGATGTTTGACTTGGGAAGATTGTCGGTGCAACCTTAGGTCAAGGTTGACCTAGTTAAGTTGCATGTTGATGTTTGACACTCGTGAGAGAGTTCTATTCTTGATATGGGACAAGAATAGATATTTGGGAGATTATTGGTGCAACCATAGGTCAAGGTTGACCTGGTTGACCTGATTCGGGAAAAGTCCAAGTATGGAGACTTGGCACTGGAAAAGTCCAAGTATGGAGACTTGGCACGGAGAAGTCCAAGCAGGGAGCTTGGCACGAGGAAAAGTCCTAACTGGGATGTTAGGCAGTCGGAAAGTCCTGGTGAGCAGTGGAAAAGTCCTAACTGGGATGTTAGGCAATGAGAAAGTCCTAACTGGGATGTTAGGCAGTGTGGAAAGTCCTGGTGAGTGAAGCCAGGCAGTGGGAAAGTCCTAACTGGGATGTTAGGCAGTTGGAAAGTCCTGGTGAGTGAAACCAGGCAAGGGAAAATCCAGATGGATCAGGGATGATCGGACTTCTGGTGTTGGAAAATCCAGATGGATCGGGGATGATCGGACTTGGTGTGGAAAAGTCCAAGTAGGTCAAAGGGATTGACCGGACACTTGGTGGGGAGTCTTAGCAGGTCAAGGGAGTGACCAGATGCTAAGCATGATGAACCAATAGGTCAAGGTTGACCGGATATTGGTTTGGACTTGGTTTGGGCAAAAACCAAGCTCTGGATCGGTCTCCAGACCGATCCAGTGATACTCAGTGTTTCCTGATCGGTCTGGTGACCGATCAGATTCCACTCAGTAGCATACTGTGGAGTTCCTGATCGGTCCACAGACCGATCAGGCAACGATCAGAAGCGGAGAAAAGAAGCTCCTGATCGGTCCAGGGACCGATCAGGTGTATGCCTGATCGGTCTCCACGATCGATCAAGAGACGAGTGCGATTCTCTGTCTGTGAGAGAGCTGGGAGAGCTGGGATCGGTCTGGGGACCGATCAGGACAGAGCCTGATCGGTCCGCAGACCGATCAGGGATTCGATCGCGACACCTGATCGGTCTGGGGACCGATCAGGTGTCGAACAGAGGGTTCATACGCCTAGGCTGATCGGTCTGGTGACCGATCAGAGTTCTAGCCGTTGCGACGCAACGGCTAGTTTCTTCGCTGTTTCTTCTCCGCAGGTATAAAGGGGCTGAGGGCTTCTACAGGATAACTTCTTCTTCTTCTTGCTCTTCTTTCTGCTGCTGAGCTCTGCTGAGTTCTTGAAGCGTTGAAGCTTTGCGTGAGCTTCCCTTTGGCTGGGTCACCTGCTGTTGTAGGCGCTTGGAGCTGCTGCTTCTTCCAGTCGAAGAGAAGGCAAGCAAGAGTTTTCTTACTGTTGTATTTCTTGCTGTCTTTCTTTGTATTTCTGTACTCTCCTTACTTGCTGTTGCAAGAGTGTGTTGTGGCGAGGTTTCTCCACCCATAAGGAGTTTGTATTAGCCGGTTCTCCGGGGACTCATCCACCGACGGATTGACTGGACTCGTCCACCTTACGGACACGCCGAGGAGTAGGAGCCCTAATCTCCGAACCTCGTTACATCGGTTTGTTTGAGGTTTGTATTCTTCCTCTCGTTTCTAGTTTATTTTTCCGCTGCGCTAACGAATTGTAGGAAGAAACGAGCGATTTGGGGCGGCTATTCACACCCCCCCTCTCTAGCCGAGTACGAAGGATCCTAACATTAGGTTCATCAAAACACATAGTTATGTGTTTTCCAATCATTGGAAAAGCTAATGTACAAGTCACGTGCATTGAGCCCAAAGAACATGGTTGGATATTGGTTTTGAAAGTGTTTTTAAATATATTTTGGAAAACCTTGGTGAAGACTATCTTTTGATAGTATTCATCATTGAAAAGTTAGACACAAACTAGAAGAAAACACTAATGTTTTTACAAGTTTTCAAGTTTGTGTCAATCTTGGAAAATAGGATGTAGTTTCATAGAAAACTATTTTTCCTTGATAATATATGCCCTCAAGAATGTCTACATGAATTTTCATGATTTTTCGATTTTTGTAGAATTTTAGGGGAGTTTCTGAAATTCACTAAAATAAATTTTCAATTTTTCAGAGCTCCAATCGATCACCCGATCGATTGGAGTGCCTCAATCGATCGGGCGATTGATTAAGAGGAGTTTTTCCCGCGAGCAGAAGCTCGCTGGATCGATCAGCTGATCCATCCACGCAGTCTGAATCGATCAGTGGATCGATTCAGCAGGGTTCAATCGATTGGAACCCAACTCCAATCGATTGGGGATGCTGATTTTAGCTGGGAAAGCTTATTTTCAGCATCTTGATCCATTTTTAGTCTCTATAACCATTCCTTACCCCTCAAAACACATTTGTATATACATTTAGAGGGAGTTCTCATGATGAAAACAAGGATGGATTGGTTAAGGATGACTAAGTAGAGGTTTAGGTTGAGGTTTGGTTTCAATATTGAATTTTTGAACCTCAAAACTTCTAAATTTGGGTTTCCTATATGTTTAGGAATTCCAAGTCATTGTTGGTGCAATGACAGAAGTAACGTGCATATCTTTAGGGGGAGTTACTCTTTAAGGACATGAAAATCTCTTTTTCATACACCTTGGAAGGTGGTTAACCTTCTTTAGTAAAAATGCTCACGGTTGGGCATTTGAATATAATGGAGAGTGGATATCTTCATTATTCAAGTGGTGTATGCTCACGGATGAGCATTTGATGGCAATGAAGGGTATGAGACCTTCATTTGAGCGTTAAGAATAATAAAGGGTATGAGACCTTCATTATTGTGTTGTGAACAACGAGTGAACTTGTAAACAACGTTGGGTAACTCTTTAGGGGAGAGTTTTTGATGTGTGCCAATAGGGGGAGAATGTGTGGTTAAGTTAGGCCTTCATTACCTGAAGAGGGAGTTTGCCCTCTAGAAAAGGAGGAGAATGAAGGAAACCATCATATCTTACATTGGCATGAAGGAGAGTTGAGACTATGAGATTAGCCTAACTTAAAGGTATTGTCAAACATCAAAAAAGGGGAGATTGTTGGTACAATATTCCCTAGGTCAAGGTTGACCTGGTTGATTGAGCTTGAATTGGGTCAAGCTCGAGTCTTGATGTTTGGGTTTCGATGTTTGACAATACATGGAAACAAGACATGGAGATTACAGGTGTAATTGTTCATGTGGTGAGATTGTGAAGGAGAGACAAGTAGGTCAAGGGATTGACCGGATACTTGACTGGAAAAGTCCTGGTGAGTGAAACCAGACAGTTGAGGAAAATCCTGGTGAGTGAAGCCAGGTGAAAGACCTAGTGAGTGAAGCTAGGTAGTATGGAAAATCCTAGTAAGTGAAGTCAGGTGAAAGACCTAGTGAGTGAAGCTAGGAAGAAGGAAAATCCTGGTGAGTGAAGCCAGGTGAAAGACCTAGTGAGTGAAGCTAGGCAGTATGGGAAATCCTGGTGAGTGAAGCCAGGTGAAAGACCTAGTGAGTTAAGCTAGGCAGAAGGGAAGTCCTGGTGAGTGAAGCCAGGCACAGGAATTTCAGATGGATCAATATTGATCGGACATCTGGTGCTGGGAAGTCCAAGTAGGTCAAAGGGATTGACCGGATACTTGACACAAGGAAATCCAGATGAGTCAAGGTTGACCAGACATCTGGTGGAAGTCCAAGTGGGTCAAAGGGATTGACCGGACACTTGGTGAGGGAGTCCTAGCAGGTCAAGGGTGACCGGATGCTAGACATGTTGAACCAACAGGTCATAGTTGACCGGTTGTTGGTGTAGGGGACTTTGGACTTGTTTTTGGGCAAAAACAGGAGCTGAATCGATCAGCCGATCGATCAGCTCTTGCCCAATCGATCGACTGATTGATTGGGTGAGTCCCCGCGACACGCCTCCTCCCAATCGATTAGTAGATCGATTGGGGAGAAGTGTCGCACGAACAGAAAACCTCCCATCGATCTGCCGATCGATTGGGATCCTCCAATCGATCGAGTGATCGATTGGGAGTTGCGACTTTTCGCGATAAGCCCTTGATCGATCAACCGATCGATCTAGACAATTTCCAGGAGCACAGAGGCGCTCTGGATCGATCGGTCGATCGATCCAAAGCCTCCCCAATCAATTGGGAGCAATCCAATCGATTGGGATTCGACCGTTGGCGTTGTATTTAGCTGTTGGTGAGCGTTTTCTCTCAACAGATCTCTCAGCTTTCATCTTCGATTCACTGCGACTTCACAGAGCTTCTCCACAGTCACTCTCGCGCTAGATCTTGAAGGTTCTTAGAGGCATTTCCAAGTCAAGAGGCGAATCTACAGCAATAGAAGAAACTAGGGTTAGGGTTTCTTATGTAAACCGTGTAAGCTTTCCCTTGTATTTACTTCTCTTTGTTTCTTATTGTATTGAGAGCATTGTAGGGCTTCTCTACCTTTGGTAGTTACCGTAAAGGAGAGTTTTCTTAGTGGAGGGTGCGTGAGTGTATGGATCCTTGGATTAGTCACCTCTTCTTGAGGTGGATACCAAGTAAATCCCTTGTGTTACCGTTGTGTGTTTGTTTTCTTATATTTTCCGCTGCACATCATCTCAAGAAACAAGCGAACGACGAGCACGAGATCGCGCCGAGCTATTCACCCCCACCCCACCCCTTTCTAGCTACATTTCGGTCCTAACATAGATAACGGGGAAGGCTAAGTCGAGAGGATGGGGACGCATCCAAACCTAGCCGAGCATAAGACTCTTTGCATATGCCCGGATGGGAAAGGCTGGTCGGGCTCAAAGATGCTTAGCCTTATCAAGTTTGTGCCATACAAAGGGATAGGTAAAGGTTGACTGACCGAGGGATTCTAAGCATCCACCCGGACGGACATAAATTTGACTAAGATAAAAGGCATCCAGCCTTACAAAGCTTCTAGCATACATTCAGCTGAGTGAAGACCAAACAAGCGTAAGAGTGCTTGTATACGCTCGACCGGGCAAAGCCTGGCCGAGCTTAAAAGCACTTAGCCTTATGAAGTTTCTAGCATACGTTCGACCGAGCAAAGACTGAACGAGAACAAGGGTGCTGGTATGCACTCGACCGGGCAAAGCCCGATCAAGCTTAAAGACACTTAGCCTTATAAAGTTTCTAGCATACATTCGGCCGAGCGAAAACCGAACGAGTGTGAGGATGCTTATATGTGCTCAACTGGGCAAAGCCCGGCCAAGCTTAAAGGCACTCGGCCTTATAAAGTTTTTGGCATATGTTCGATCGAGTGAAGGCTAAATAAACATAAGGGTGCTTGTATGTGCTCGACCAAGCAAATCCCGGCCGAGCTTAAAGGTACTCAGCTTTACAAGAATTTTAGCATACGACTGGCTTAATGATCGACCGAGAGGTATTCAACAGAAGGTGTTCTCAATATATGATTGGCTTAATGACCAGTCGGGAGATATTCAATAGAAGGTATTCTCAATATATGACTAACTTAAGGATCAGTCCGGAGGTATTCAATAGAAGATATTCTCAATATATGACCAGCTTTGGACCGATCAGAAGGTATTCAATAGAAGGTGTCCTGTCATAATTCCCTAGAATTTGGATAGGTCTGTAGAACAGACATTATTGGTAGCTTGTATTAAACAACAGGCTAATCTGGAAATATAAAGTGGTTAGAGGACACCAATCATTCTATTCTTGCAACAAGGCATTCTATCCACTGATGGAGAGAAAACGCATTACTCAAGAAAAGAGTTGGATGTTTTACTATGATTGGGGATCATCTTTATAAAAGGATGTTCTCCTATCCTTTACTTAAGTGTATAGGACCCGATGACAAACAGGATATCTTACAAGAAGCACGTCAAGGCTCTTGTGGTAATCATATGGGAGGTCGATCTCTTGCTAGAAGAATATTATTAGCAGGATATTTTTGACCCATTTTGCAAACAGATGCTGCTCAACTTGTGAGAACATGTTTATCTTGTCAAAAACATCAGAATATTCCTCATGACCCCACTGAATTATTGAAGACCTCTATTGTATCCTGTCCTTTTGATCAATGGGGTATGGATATAGGAGGACTATTCCTTATTGCATCTGGTCAGAGGAGGTTTTTATTCATAGTTGTGGATTATTTTTCAAAATGGGTAGAAGTTGAACCATTGGCCAAGATTACTAAACAAGCAGTAATTAAGTTCTTATGATAACATATTATTTACATATTTGGTATTTCACAAAAGCTAGTTTCTGATAACGAAAGGCAATTCCAAGGCAGAAGAATCTGGGAATGGTGTTTGGGATATGTCATTACACTAGCTTTCACCTCTGTGGCATATCCACAGAGTAATGGGCAAGTTGAGATAGCCAACCGAGAAATTATTAGAGAACTAAAAACTAAGCTAGATCACATTGGAGGAAGTTGGGTGGACGAGCTACCAGTATATTATAGGTATATCGTACAACTCCTTGGGAATCAATAAGTATAACTCCTTTTCATTTAGTATATGGTGGTGAAGCTATAGTCCTGATTGAGATGGGCATGGAATCTGACCGGATATGTTTATATGATGAGGATAATGATGACCGACATCTTATGGAGCTCGACCTAATAGAAGAAGTGCGAGATAAGGTGATAACTCAGTTCATGTCATATCGCCAAAGAATGAGACAGAACTATAATAGAAGAGTTATTCCTAGATTCTTTCAAGTGGGTGATTTGGTGTGGAAGCATGTCAAGCCGGTCGAAGATGTTAATAAACTAGAGCCACAATGGAGAGGACCCTTTAGGGTGGCACAAAAACTCGCCTCAGGTTCTTATTATCTCGAAGATGTTGAAGGTCGTAGATTGGATAGAACTTGGAGTGCTAATCATTTGCAACCTTATAGAACCAAACAATTACGCATTCATGTATTTTGTTCTATTTTCCATCAATCAATCGATCACGTGCGAGCAACTTTAACTAAATACTATCAATTTGCGACTAATGGTGGAGACTTTAAACCATCAATAGTTGATCTGTCGCTTAGACAATCGGAGACTTTAAACCATCAACAGTCGATCGGCGACCTTAAGGGGTGTCCGGATAGGCAACCTTAAGGGACAACTGGAGACTTTAAACCATCAACAGTCCATCAATCGTTCAAACGACCGGAGATTTTCAACCATCAACAGTCGATCGGTCGATCAAATGGTCGAACGGTCAGAGACTTTAAACCATCAATAGTCGATTGATGACCTTAAGGGGTGATCAGATAGGCGACCTTAAGGGGCGATCAGTGACTTTAAACCATCAACAGTCGATCGACGACCTTAAGGGGTGATCGGATAGACGACTTTAAGAGGTGACCGGAGACTTTAAACCATCAACAATCGATCGACGACTTTAAGGGATGACCGGATAGGTGACCTTAAGGGGCCACCAGAGACTTTAAACCATCAATAATTAATCAGAGAATTCATTATAACCTTTGCTTATATTATGTATGACTAGCTTATTCTGTTCGGGATTATATATCCGATCAATCTATTACGTAGTCCGAGAATTCATTATTAACTCTGCTTATATTATATCCGGCTAGCATATTTCGTTCAGGATTATATGCCCGATCGATCTATTACGCAGTCTAGGAATTTATTATCAACTCTACTTATATTATGTCCGGCTGGCTTATTTCGTTCAGGATTATATGTCCAATTGGTCTATTACATAATTCGGGAATTCATTACCAACTCTGCTTATTATATCCGGCTGGCTTATTGCGTTCGAGATTATATGTCTGATCGGTCTATTACGTAGTCCGGGAATTCATTATCAACTTTGCATATATTATGTCCGGCTTGTTTAGTTCATTCGGGACTATACACCCGACTGGTTTATTATGTAGTTTATGAGTTTATTATAGAATATTTGTGTTGGTGCAAGGTGCACCAGAATCAAACCTGAGTTTTGATGTTGTCAAAGGTTCAAGTTAAGTCTTGTTATGATCTGATGATTTGGCTAAGTGTGCAAGCTATTTACTCAATCGACAAAGTCCTAGTCATGGCCAAACAGTAAAGTCCAAACAGGTCTGGAGGACCCAACATTCGGCAGGTAGGTTGAGGTAAATAACTGGAGGAGCGACAGTGAGGTCGGGTTCCTGAAGGGAACAACCTAAGGTCGTTGATCCAACTGAAGAAACCGGGAAGGTTTCTATGTTGAGATCAAGACAGTCCTAACTGTTATACTCATGCATATTACTACTCATGTATTATAAATATGCTAACTTTGTTTTACAGGAATATTATTATTATATCGAACTAACTTTGTGTTGCAGAATCATATGACCCCTTGAACTTCAAATGGTCATAACTTTTGACTCAGAACTCAGAATCAGGCTCTGTCAGCGGTCACGCGACCAGCACTCAGAAAGCTTCATTTGATCAAGGGTTCAGTCGACTGAACAGGAGGTTCAGTCGACCGAAAAAGTCATTTTATCAGTCGACCGAACAGGCAAAAATGGCAAAGCATATCAGGATCGCAAATATGGCATCACAGCATGATCGGTCGACCAAAAATGAGGTTCGGTCGACCGAACAGTAAAAGCATTAATGGAGCATTAAGTGTGAATCTCGGCGAGAAGGAAAGTCCACCGTTCGGTCGACCGAACAAGGTTATCGGTCGACCGAACCATTAAAGATCAGTTAATGCAAAAGATTGAGCCAACGTCAGACTCCAGCCAGGAAGGAAGGGAGCGGGTTCGGTCGACCGAACAGAGGGATCGATCGACCGAACAACAATGGCACTTATAAAAGGAGCTCGAGGTTTGAGGCTCAGTAACTCTTTTATGATCGACTCAAGTTCTGTTTTGCAAGCAAACCGTGCTACAAGCCTTCATCAGTTTAGCAAGCCACACTATTCGGAAGTGCCGACCAAAGCTTCAATTGCATTTACTTGTCGGTATATTTTTATATAAGCTTGCATTGTAATTCACTTAAGCAAGATAGTAGGGTTGTTACTATCTTGCTCATTTGTATGATCTGCTTCTTTCCGAGGATCTTGGAAAGAAGTGCTATAGTGATTTGCCCATCGGTCCGATCAAGGATCGGGGGCCTTCGAGTAGGAGTCGTGCTAGGCTCCGAATGAAGTAAACGAATTGTGTCTCTTTCTTATTTCCGCTGCTTAACTTTGAACTTTTAAAATACGAAAAGAATAGTTTTAAAAGACGCGATATTCACCCCCCCCTTCTATCGCACTACTCGATCTAACAATTGGTATCAGAACCTCGTTAGCTCTGAAATTACTTAACCGTTTTTCAAAGCATATTTTAAAACTTTTTCTTTTCATCATTTTTTTATTAGAATATTTTTTATTTTTCAAGCACTGCTAATCCCAAGACAAGACTCTTGGAAATTCTTTTTGTCTCTCAATTTTTGGTGCAAGAACAAATGACTCAATCCGAGCGATATTCGACCGTGCGTCCTCAGCTATTCGATAGAAGCGATTTCCCATACTGGAAAAAGAGGATGGAAGTTTTTCTCAAAACGGACATTGATCAATGGCTCATTATCCAATGCGGCTACACATCACCAGTCAACAATCCAGAGGAATGGACAGAAGAAATAAAGAAGAAAGTACAAATTGATACAAAGGCACTCAACACTTTATAATGTGGATTATCAAAAGAAGAATTAAAACGAGTCGGCCCCTTCGACATTGCAAAAGATTTGTGGGATAAGTTAGTTAAACTACATGAAGGGACAAATGATACAAAGGTAATAAAGCGTGATCTTTTATTAAATTCATTACTAAATATTAAAATGCTAGATGGTGAGTCGGCAAGCCAACTACACATGAGGATTAAGGACATCCTAAATGGACTACATATCATCGGCCATCAACTTGAGAAGCGTGATATCATCAGGTATACGCTTAACTCATTCCCTCGAAACTCCTTATGGGCATCTATTATAGATGCCTATAAAGTTCCGGATCCGAGATCGACATCGAGACCGACGAAAGCAACGGATTAGAAGATCCAAATATGGTAACAATTTATTCCAAGTCTAATTTACTTAAAGTAGTTAAATGTTTGTTTAAAAAATTATCAAAATTTGAAAAACAAAATAACTTGTTACTTAAGGAAATAGACTACCTTAAGCAACAAGTTAACTTGAGTGACTCGACTAATCGAGTTCAAGTCGGAACTTTAACTCAAGTTGAAAACCTTGAGGAAGAAAATTTTGATTTGAAAGGTCAAGTCGAGCGACTCAAGAAAACATTGGAAAGGTTCGAAATGAGATCCAAGTGTCTAAATATGGTACTTGGATCACAACGAGCCGTGTATAACAAATTAGGATTCGGTTACAAACCCAAACAAACAAATCATATTTATCCTTAATCAGTCAAAATACTAGAAGACAAGTCCAAGCATGGGTTCAAACAAAATTTTTAACCAAATAAATTGAATCAACTTTATACTTAGTCCCTAGGAGTCAAATTCATTACTTAGATAGACCTTATCTAAGCTATGACTCAGGGGGAGCAAGTAGAAAAGTAATACAACCAATTTGATTAATCAAACTCAATACTTAGGATTAGGTTTATTTTTTGCTTAGAACGGTTAGATGAAAAAGGTTTACCAAACCCTACAACATAGCATCGGAATGGATTGGGATGATAGTACGTCAAGGTAACTTTGTCTAAGGCATGTCTAGGTTGAATATGGAATTCTACCTGGTGCACTAGACTTAGTGGATCTGACCGAAGCTACCCCAGTCAAACATGGGCTAGTTAGACCAAAATTTAGTATTAAGGTCTTTGGGCAGGAACAGTTTGGAAAGTCTTCAGCAAGTGGTCTAATGATACACAAGTAGGTCATATGTCTCACCACTAAACTGAAAGCTTATCCTTATGAAGTTTGCTTGATTAACCCAAAGCTAAGTTTGAATTTAACATGGGTTCAATAACCTTTTTCTAACCAAATTCAAATCTAATTAATTATTCAAATATAATTATCAAATTTTAATTTTAATTTAATTATTCAAATTTAATTATCAGATTAAAATTCAAATTTAATTATCAAACCTAATTAAATTCAAACCTAATTAATTATCAACTTTTTTCAAACCTAATTCAAACTTAATTAAAAACCTTTTAAAAATTATTTTTAAAACTTAATTTAAATTATTTTAAAACTTTATTAAAATTATTTTAAAACATTATAAAAATTATTTTAAAACATTATTAAAATTATTTTAAAACATTATTAAAATTATTTTAAAACTTAATTAAAATTATTAAAAAATTATTTTAAAACTTAATTAAAATTATTTTAAAAACCTAATTAAATTTTTTTTAAAAAAAACTTAAATTATTTGAAAACTTATTTAAAATATTTTTGAAACTTAATTATTTTAAAACTTAATTAAAACTTAAAATTATAAACTTAAAGGAAAACTAAATTAACTCTAAATTCAAAATTAAATGATTAATCAATTAATTAATTAGTTAATTTTCTGTAACAATTAATCTTGAAATTTCTAAACAAAAATATAAATTAATAAATAAACAAAATAAATTTATAATAATAATAAACTAAAAATTAATTAAAACCTAAATGAAAATTTAAACTAAAATTTAAAAATATAAAATTAAAACTTAAAGTAAAAATAAAATAAAATAAAAACTTACACAACATAAAATTTAACTAATCTAGACCTAAACTCAATACTAAAGTTTAAAGCTTAATTCACATTTAAATTAAATTAACAATTAATCATCTCAAAATTACACTTTATCTTAAAATGATAATCATTTTTATTGAAATAAGTAATAACTAATCTAACAATTATAATAATGTAAACCAAATCAATCTAACTCAAAACTAATTTAATTCAATTAATTAACTCTTAATTAATCAAATTATTTAAAACTGAAATTAATAATTAAAGTTAAATTAAGTTAATCAACTTGCTCAATTAATCTAATTTAATAAATAAATGAATCAATTATTCTTAATTAATAAAATAATTACTAACCCTAAATTAATTATGTTTAAGTTAATCAATACTAATTAAAGTGTGTTAAATAGTTAACTTAAAAATCAACTTTAAATTAATCCTTAATTAATTAATTCTATTTTAAATTATACAATAAATTAGAAACTAAATAAATCATTAATGAATTTGAAGTTAACTTAAATAATTCAATAATCAAATTTAGCAAATAATATTTGATTAACTAAATCAAACTTAATTATTAACTTTAAACTTTAACCATAAATTAAACTTTATTCAAATATTAACTTAACCTAATTACCAAAATTGACTCATCTCACACAACTATAAGTTTATTTAGTTTGATAACTTAAAAATGGTGAGATTAATTAATTAAATTAAAAACTATTCCAAAACTTTGGTCTAATGTATATTTTTCATATCCCACTTGGACTTAGGTTATTATTTAATTAAGGGGGAGCATCAACATCATTTCAAGACCAATCTTTCCTAGAATTTTTCAAAATTCATATTTCCAAAACTTATTTGTTAAATATTTCTTTTAGACTTATGGATTTTAACATATATTTCAAAATTCTTTTTCTAAAATATTTCAAAAATTATACACTTATTTTACTAAAAAGTATAAATGTTCTTAATTATAAAATTTTGCTTAAGTCTTTCAAAATTTAACTTTTGCATCAAACTTTCTTCTTCAAAATTTTGACTTAGGAATTTTTAAAAAAAAACTCTAAAGACTAATTTCAAAACTTAGTTCACTATTTTCTCTTAGAAAATTTTTTAACTTCAAAAGTTTTCCTTAGAAAAATTTTCTAATAAATTGTAAAATTTATGCTTTCTTTAACTCACACTTATTCATGGAAATTTTTAAGTTGTTCTAAATTTATTTTTTTTAAAAAAAAATTAACTTAATCAAAATGCTTAGATATTTTATGATTTTTTTTAAAAAAAAATACTATTATTTTCAATCATATAACTTCTAATTTATACTCAGAGAACCTTGATTTCAAAAAAAAATTCAAATGATTTTTCTAACTCAAACTCTTAATTTTTCTCTTGAACTGCTTCAAATATGTTGGTTGTGTTACCCCTAATTTTGATGTGTGTCAAAGGAAGAGAGATAGTAAATTTAGGAGGAGTTATTGAACTCAGGGGGAGAGTTAAAATCTTTTTTACTTAACTCTGCATATTTTAAACTTAACTATGAACCTTAGTTGTCAAACATCAAAAAGTGAGAGATTATTGGTGTAAGGTGCACCAAAATCAAACCTAAGTTTTGATGTTGTCAAAGGTTCAAGTTAAGTCTTGTTATGATCTGATGATTTGGCTAAGCGTGCAAGCTATTTACTCAATCGAGAAAGTCCTAGTCATGGCCAGACAGTAAAGTCCAAACAGGTCTGGAAGACCCAACGTTCGGCAGGTAGGTTGAGGTAAATAACTGGAGGAGTGACAGTGAGGTCGGGTTCCTGAAGGGAACAACCTAAGGTCGCTGATCCAACTGAAGAAACCGGGAAGGTTTCTAAGTTGAGATCAAAACAGTCCTAACTGTTATACTGATGCATATTACTACTCATGTATTATAAATATGCTAACTTTGTTTTACAGGAATATTATTATTATATCGAACTAACTTTGTGTTGCAGAATCATATGACTCCTTGAACTTCAAATGGTCATAACTTTTGACTCAGAACTCAAAATCAGGCTCTGTCAGCGGCCACACGACCAGCACTCAGAAAGCTTCATTTGACCAAGGGTTCAGTCGACTGAACAAGAGGTTCAGTCGACCGAAAAAGTCATTTTATCAGTCGACCGAATAGGCAAAAATGGCAAAGCATATCAGGATCGCAAATATGGCATCACAGCATGATCGGTCGATCGAAAATGAGGTTCGATCGACCGAACAGTAAAAGCATTAATGGAGCATTAAGTGTGAATCTCGGCGAGAAGGAAAGTTCACCGTTCGATCGACCGAACAAGGTTATCGGTCGACCAAACCATTAAAGATCAGTTAATGCAAAAGATCAAGCCAACGTCAGACTCCAACCAGGAAGGAAGAGAGTGGGTTCGGTCGACCGAACAGAGGGATCAGTCGACCGAATAACAATGGCACTTATAAAAGGAGCTCGAGGTCTGAGGCTCAGCAACTCTTTTCTGATTGACTCAAGTTCTGTTCTGCAAGCAAACCGTGCTACAAGCCTTCATCAGTTCAGCAAGCCATACTATTCGGAAGTGCCGACCAAAGCTTCAACTGCATTTACTTGTCGGTATATTTTTATATAAGCTTGCATTGTAATTCACTTAAGCAAGATAGTAGGGTTGTTACTATCTTGCTCATTTGTACGATCTGCTTCTTTCCGAGGATCTCGGAAAGAAGAGCTATAGTGATTTGCCCATCGGTCCGATCAAGGATCGCAGACCTTCGAGTAAGAGTCGTGCTAGGCTCCGAACGAAGTAAACGAATTGTGTCTCTTTCTTATTTCCGCTGCTTAACTTTGAGCTTTTAAAATACGAAAAGAATAGTTTTAAAAGACGCGATATTCACCCCACCCCCACTCTATCGCACTACTCAATCTAACAGTTTGCATGATATCCGACTTGCACATTTCGTTTAGCCCTATATGCTCAGGTGGTTTATGATTCAATCAGGAAGTCATCATTGATTGCTTATGTAATATTCGACCTGCTTATCCCACCTGGTAGTTTATATTCGTCCTGTTCATTATTTAATCGAGGAACTCTATATTTAAGATTTCCTTATGTTATCAAACATTTTTGCATTAGGTATATCTATATATATATTCAAGACTTCAATTTGTATCATGAGATATGGATGGTTTTGAAGATACATGAAGGTACACAGAACGACAGGTGATAGGTACTAATGTGGTGATAAGGAGAGGCCCCGCCCCGCTGCCACGGTGGAGGTCAACGAAGGTTAGAGTCAAGACGGTCAACGGACGGAGGGTCTTGGCCAGTCGGGTGGGGCATAGCCCGACCAAGGGTTAAACACCGACCCACCATCTCCAACATGAAGTAATCAAATTGACGCTCAATGGACGCGTAGAAGTCGAACCAAGCGACTCTTCCGCTCGGCACGACAACAGACGACATGGATCCAGGACTTTCAGCCGAGCGGCTCTACCGCTCGGCGCGACAGTGGGCTTCCGGCCGAACGATCATCCCGCTCAGCCTAGCAACGGACAACACTTAGATAGGGGACTTTCAGCTGAACGGTCATTCCGTTCGACCAAACAACAGACACAGCAGGATATCCTTCGACATCCTTTTGAGAATTAGTACCGCCGACGAGCAGCATGATCTAGGGAAGAGGAGAAATTCCAAGAAAAAGCCGCGACAACAAGAAAATGATGAGGTAATCAATTGCTGAGAGGCGAAGAAGGAGAGATGCGAAGGAAAGCTTGTAAATCAAAAGGGAAGAATTTTTGTATCCACTCAGACCAATTCATTTAGACATTTGAGGATTGGTTAATTTTGTAAGTCGCGGAGAAGAGTAGATGCAAGTATCATTCCTCTAAAAAAAAATCATAAAGAGAAGTGCACTAATTTGAGGATTGATTTGGACATTTTAGCCGATGAATTTCACTGAAAAAATTTAATTACTTATTTATTTATTACAAATAGTAGTAACACTTGGTTGAGTAGAGACCATTAATTGTCTAATAAACAGCCAACAGTTGATAGGCTAACTCGCTAAGATCCCAAAGCCAAAAAAAGAAACAAAAAGAAAAAAGAAAGAAACAGAACCCACAATGAACAGAAAAAAAACTTGGCAAAATAATAATAGCCAAATGGTTTCTTCACATGACAATGGTCACCGGACTTCAGTAGTGTTGGAATCGACGACGTCATCCGGAGATGGTTTGATGTACTTACCGAGTGTCTTTTGCCTCGCCCTCTTCTTTATTCTTTGAATCTTATCTCTGCTCTGTTGTTTTCGCCGCTCTTTCTGCTTGTGCCTCATGTTCCGCTCGCGCTCGTATACACCCTGCCAAACTACCTCACCAGTCGAAGGCCACAGCCATCTCCGGGAAGGACGGTCAGAATCGGCTTCCTCTGCGAGATCCTCATCCATGGATTTTAGAGTGGCGTAGGAGAACCACTTGATCCACATCTGGCCTCTCCTGTTCTTCAGCCTGTGCTGTTCCTCCATAGCACCAGACTCCGGGTTTACATACACCATCCGCCGAGCGCTATGATATGCCCACACATTCACAAGCAACTCCAGAAGACGAGAATAGCAATGTCCGTCCTGTAGAGTGCAATGTTAATGCATTTATCCGAAAGCTTGCAAATCATTGGCAACTGCAAACATGGTAGTACACGCTGATGGATGATATAAATAAAATTAATTGGATTCCCCAAAATGATTAGTAACTTGCCACTTTGGACAACGTTGCTGTTAATTTGACCTCCTAAACTTGCACTCCTGCATCAGCCACTAAGGTATTCATCATAATCATGGCAGGCAAGCATTATTTCAAGTGAATAGATATTGCTTGAGACAGCCAAAATACCACATGGACCCGTATCCATATTGTGTCCGCACAAGAAGATTTCACTCTGTTGTTTGTGCTAACACAGTTTCAGCTATTCCATAATAGACAAGGCCTATTCTTGGCTGATACCATCTTGAATTGGACAATTTTCTTTTTAAGCATCATCATTTGCTACTCAAAGAAGGAACAAAACACTATAAAAGAGAGGTACAAGCCAAAGCAACAGGAAACAGCAGTGCCATTGAACTTGAAACCAAGATGTACCACATCCTACATTTGTTTCAAATTAATTATGTCAGACAAATGTGGCATAAGTATCTAACCTCTTGTAGTGCTTTTGCGCACCATATACTTATAAACAACATAAAAATTGGAAGGTCATCCTGAAGAAAAAAAAAATTGTTTATTATTTCTTTAGGGCAAGTGAAATTTATCGAGAGGTTTTTTTTACTTCTCAAGGGCATCTAGAAGTTTGTATCAGTTTGTCTTATAATCATTAGCTAGAAGGGCTCTAGCAGCGATGGGATCTCCTAATAGGTTGCAGAAAATGAACACATTATCAGCAGGTCACAGAATGAGCACATCATCACTGGTGTTTTTGGTTAACCGAAATATATTTATTGAGATATGGTGAGACCAATTCGAACAAAAGATGCATTGAGAGCATTAATTAATTTAGAACTTGTAAGTTTATGAGATTGAGCTCACTAAAATACTACAAAAATCAATTCTTTATTTCACCTCATGTATTGTTGTATACATCATCATAAGAATCCAATTAGAAAAAGTGATTTTTGGGATCTAGCTACCTCTTTGTTGATGTGCTATTTACAGCTTACATGCTCTGTCAGAGTTTGGTTTCGCATACGTGCAAATTTTATGCTTTTTGCACTCATGATGGACATGTGTTAATTGTTTGGTTTGTGAATACTAATCTAGTTTATGTAACAAACCATATATTAGGTATATATACGTGTTGTGTCTCTTCTATGATGATGCAATTTTTTTTTCCTCAAATTATACAATTACATAGAGATTAGCAGAATAAATGATTGAAGTTAATAGACCAAATATTACCTTGGATATGCTCAAAAAACAATGCCCACTAGTGCGGTGTTCATCATAAATCATCCTATCCATTACATCAACAAACATTCTGAAAATTTACAAGAAACACATACAGATCAGAGAATGCCATTGGAATTTGTATTTAGAAATTCTTGTCTACCAAACTTCTATGTAATAACTTATATGGCTCAACAATGGAACAGAAAGTCCTACATGATTTAGAGCGAACTAGTTCAAAGATGGACATAAATAGATGTATCAGCTCGAACTGAAATTTTAGTTATTCATGAGAACAGAAACTGGGAATTTTGCTTGATAATCTACAAAATATTAGTTAATACAATAACAGTAAGCAGGATCAGTAGAAGTCCAAATTCAAAGTTTGGTTTTGAACTTTCATGTGCTGACTTATAATTTGGTTAAAGTATGAGCTTGGGTAAACATAAAATTAGAAGATACTTAGTTCCTATAAAAGAACTACAACTTTGCGGTGCAAGTGTATGTAAAAGAACTCCTCTATTAGCGGGCTGGAAATGTGGGATTTTCTATAATCGCATGAAAAATTGAATGTTGGTTCCTACTAATAATCATGGATCAGAACGGAAAACAATACAGCCCATAACAGAAAAATGATATGGCTCAGGATCTAGGTCATATATATAGACCCATGCTATGAGTCTAGCAGCCATTACTGTATTTTTTCCAAAATGATTTCTGTTATTTAGGAAGCAATGCTGACATAGTTGGGACAAATATAACAAGCAGGGTCCCAATCATTTGGGATCAATTACATGGTGAAAGGAAACAAATATTGGCAATCAAGTGTAATCAAGAAAGCTGATTAGAAATAAGTTACAATAATCAAAAGCCAATCATGATCATGAATATAAAGTAAATGATTATTTGATTAGATTTGACTTTAGATTTCATTATATTGAAAAATTTATGCTTGGACATTAACCTTGATCCATTATTGTAATTCATGTATCTAGGTAGAATAAGTTCATATATCCATGTGAAGTTGCAAGATAAGAAGTATTTTTTTCAATAAAATTTTTGAGAGCCCACCACCTTCCAACAAAGTGGTATCAAAACTTATGGCATCAAAATCTTTTTCTTTCCAATACTCCCCAACTTACCAAACTCAACTATGAGAATTTGTCACTTAGAATAAAGGCTATTCTGGGATCTCAAGGAGTGTGAGATATCTCATTGAAAATGATTTTGAAGAGCCCTTAGATGTGACAACTCTACCTCAAAACCAAAAGGATGTTTTGGAAAAAGAAAGAAAAAAAGAAAAAAAGAGAAAAAGAAAGATCAAGGTGCTCTTACCATCATCCATCAAAGTTTAAATGAAGACATGTTTGAAAAAATAGCCAATGAGGCAACATCAAAGAAAGCGTAGGAGACACTTTGCAATACTATTATGGGAGTAGACAAGGTAAAGAAGGTACGACTTTAAACTCTAAGGGTTGAGTTTGAATCACTCTTTATGAAAAAGAGTGGACAATATCTCCGATTACTTTACAAGAGTTTTGCTATTGTCAATCAAATTGGGTAATTGAGTAATTGAGAAAGTACTACGCTCTCTTAACACAAAGTTCAATCATATTATTGTTGCAATTGAAGAACCCAAAGATTTGGATATCATGACTGTTGATGAATTAAATGGATCATTACGGGCTCATGAAGAAAGGATAAATCGTGGAAAGCAAGAACAATCATAACATTACAAGCAAAGACCAATTTGAAAACTAAAGGATGTGGTTCTAGTAAAGTCGAGGCCAATAACAAGCCAGAGGTCGAGGTTCAATACATGGCTGTGGTCAAGGGAGAAATGAGCAACCTTCTCAGTTTGATAAAAGAAATCAAACATGTAAGGAACTAGGACGCTAAACACGCTTAAGCGTAGTGGAAAACTTCTAGTTCCTCTAGAAGATCCATGCGAAGAGAATCTCATGATAGTATACCTTTGATGCGTGCGTACGAACTCCAAACAGCTTGGATCTCAGCACGATCACACGTTCGAGCCTCTATGGTATCCACATGAACAAGTGTTCGCTTGTCTCATAAACTCGCATAGTGGAGAAAGCAATCACCTAAGGTTGTGCTAGCAACCTTGATAGGAGGTCTCAGACCAAAGGAGAAGAGAAGAGGAAGGAGAATGAAGAAGTACACCAAAATGAGAGAAAATAATGTTCAAGTATTTTCAACCAATGAAAATACTTAATGAGCATTAATTCAATTAATGAGCATTAATGAATATTTATACTCCATTAAGGACCACATTGGAACCTCTTCATTTTGAATTCAATTTCAAAAATTGAATGATTCATTGAACTTCGAAATTCAATAAATTAATCTCCATTAATCTTCTTAGTGAAAGAATTTACTTGAGTCTAACTCAAGTCTAATCCACTTGAGTTTAACTCCAGTCCAATTCAATCGAGTCTTACTCAATTGATCTCATGTAATTTCAAATATAATAAATCATTATTTCATTAATTCGTATTGACTCCTTATATCTAGTTTGAATTGGATTCAATCCAATAATTAGATTCAATTGAGTCTAACTCAATAAGTCCAATTCGGATTAGACTTAATCCAATGATTCATCATATGAACCTATCTCCAAATCTACTTGTTCTTTGTGTGTAACCCAATAGCTTCTTGTAACGTTGGCAAAGTATCCAAATCAACATTTAGATACATAAACAATGAGTGACATCTAGCAAGGCATCATTGCTACCCAAGTGACGAGAAAGTCGAGATCCGACCTAACCTGTCCGTGACTATTATCTTGTATGATTTGGCACCTCTATCCTTGATATATAGATTGATCAATAAGGCATAAACTATGTCATCCTCTTATCAACCTTTTGTGTTTCTTGATCTCTAAGTAGACACTCAATCAAATAAGCTCAATATCTCATATTGACTCATTTGTGCATGGTCATGCTTTCTTGTGTCCTAATCAAGGGGCCCACAAATATCGCTTCCGTCATATGGAAGGGATAGATCTCATCTACATCACTCACATCCCTCCGCATAATTCATTGCATACCCAGTGATCGACTTTATTGTCCACCTTGTTACATGTGACGTTTGCCGATACCAAAGTACTTAACTCCTTATGTAAGGAACCGTAGTAACTTCAGGTCTAAGGACTATTCATACCAATAGTCACATGAGAATGTTTATGACACTCATATAACGATCCATGAAACATTCTTATGGCGGATCATTCAGTATATATTCTCTAATATTTACCCATGTGTCAACCTGATATCTCATATTTATGACTTATGAAATCAAGTCATCCGTTGACCTACATGCTAATCTCAACACATTAATATTATTCTTGTATATTAATGCTTGACTAAGAATAGTTAAGAATAGTGTTCCATGTATATCTACAATATTTCACTATCAATTCAACCAATTGATATGTTGTAGATAAGAACCTACTACCTAAGGATATTATTATACTTATTCAATCAGTACTGAACTGAAATAAATATAAAAACCAACTTTGCCTTTAGTCACATTAAAATGTTTATGACACTCATATAACGATACATGAAACATTCTCATGGCGAATCATTCAGTATATATTCTCTAATACATACTTATATGTCAACCTGATATCTCATATTCATGACTTATGAAATCAAGTCATCCGTTGACCTACATGCTAATCTCAACACATTAATATTATTCTTATATATTAATGCTTAACTAGGAATAGTTAAGAATAGTGTTCCATGTATATCTACAATATTCACTATCAATTCAACCAATTAATATGTTGTAGATAAGAACCTACTACCCAAGGACATTATTATACTTATTCAATCAGTACTGAACTGAAATAAATATAAAAACCAACTTTGCCTTTTATTAATAATGAAATATAATACAAAATGAATCATTTACAATCATCTCATAATTGGTACTAGGACTAATACTAACAAAACATCTGCAAGAGGTCGTGGAAGAGCAAGAGGAAGAGGTAACTATGTGAGGTATGATGATAAAAGAAATAAATCTCAAATTGAATGTTATTCTTGTCACAAATTTGGACATTATATTTGGGAGTGTCAATCAAACATGGAAGATGAAGAAGCAAATCTAATGGAGAACAAGAAAGATGATGTAGAGCAATCTTTGTTTCAAGCACTCAATGACTCTATTGGAAAAGCAAACACATGGTACCTTGATAATGGAGCTAGCAATCATATGACCGGTAATAAAAGTAAATTTGTAGGGCTTGATACAAACAAGAAAGATTTTGTAAGCTTTAGAAATAACACAAAGGTGAAGATGGAAGGTAAAGGTACAATTCTTCTTGAAACAAAGAATGGTGGTCACAAGTACTTGATGTTTATTATGTTCCAAAATTGACTAGCAATATTTTAAGTATTAGTCAACTTTTGGAAAAAAATTACAAGATTCATATGAATGACTGTATGCTTTGGCTATGAGATCAAGATTCTAACATTGTTGCTAAGGTGATGAATAAGAACAAGATATTCTTATTAGACTTGAAGAATTGAGAACCGTGCTTGAAGACTTGTATCGAAGACCATCGTGGATTTGGCATATGAGGTTTGGCTATTTGAATTTTGATGGACTTAAAGCTTTGGGAGATCATAAGATGGTGAAAGGAATTTCAAAAATTGATCACCCTAATCAATTGTGTGAAGCACGCTTACTAGGCAAGCATCCAAGAAAGAGTTTTCCAAAGCAATCCATTTCAAGAGCAACTAAACCACTCTAACTTGTCTGTGCTGATATTTGTAGCCTGAATCTCTCAGTAAAAGCTATTACTTTGTTGATGTGAACCCAACGAGAAAGATATCTCAAGAACCCACAACGAATTGAAGACAGAAAGAAGGAAGGTCTAAGACAATAAGATGCATGAAAAGAAACCTCGACCCAATACTTAGGAAAGCAGGAACTGGTATAGAAGATGTGGGAGATGTCACAACCTTAGGATTGAGGTTGACAAGTCTTTGAACGCTACAAGGAGATGCCTTGATAAATTCTAGTTCAATGAAGAACCAACAAGCGAGAGCCTCACCGTACTTTAGATTGAAAAATATGTCAAAGATACATGTGTGGTCGTCACCCCCTTTATTTATAACTATAGGGTGACCAAAAAACCCTAAAAGGCCAAAAGAAAGCCCATTTAGTAAAGACCTATATAGACTACTTAGCTATTTTAAATTTATGGCATTATTACAACCCAAATAAAAGTAAAAATTGAGTCCAAATTAAACCTACATATCCATATTACATAGATATGAGACTTAAATGCTAATTCAACTCATCTAAGGCTTGAATGGTGACTTTGACCTTCACATCTTCAATTAGCACATTAAGTGCTTCCCTCATCTTTTTAGCCTTAGCCCTTATAATTGAGCTTCCATTGATGCATAATAGATCATCATTAATATCTAGAGTGGGTTAAGTATGATCCATATCATAAGCTTGTTGCCAACTTGTTGTTCTCCTTCTTTTACTCCATCATTCCCCCTCTCCTCAAAAGGTTTCGTCCTCTAATCTTGATCGCCTACATCAAAAGGAGAAAGATCAGAAACATTAAATGTAGCACTCACATTATACTCACCTGGTAAGTCAAGCTTGTATGCATTATATCATTGATTCGAGCAATGACTTGAAATGGACCATCTCCTCCTAGATGCAACTTAGTACGACGTTTAGTAGGGAATCTTTCCATCCTCATACGAATCCAAACTCAATCCCCAGGTTCAAAGATCACTTTCTTTCGTCCCTTGTTGGCTTGCGCAGCATATTGTTCAATCCTCTTTTCAATTTGCAATCAAACTTTCTAATGCAGTTGCCTCACAAACTCAGCTTTTCTGGTATCATCTAAACTGGCACGCTCAAAGATAGGCAAAGGTGACAAATCTAAAGGAGTTAAAGGTTTGAACCCATATACCACTTCAAAAGAAGAAAAATTAGTAGTATAATGCATAGATCTATTATAAGTAAATTCAACATGTGGTAAACAATCTTCCTAACCTTTTAAATTCTTTTGAATGATAGCTCTCAATAAAATAGATAAAGTTCAATTTACTACCTCAGTTTGTTCATCTGTTTGTGGATGACAAGTTGTGGAAGACAAAAGCTTTGTTCCTAACCTTCCCCATAATGTCTTCCAAAAGTAGCTTAGAAACTTTACATCACGATCTGAAACTATGCTTCTCGATACTCCATAAAGCCGCACGATCTCCCCTTTTCTCATCAACTCTTCAACTTGCTTCTAAAGCTCCTTCATCTCCATAGGATTGCTCCTATAAACTAGTCAATTAGAAATGACAGCTCCTGGGATGAAGTCAATCTGGTGCTCTATTCCCCTAAGTGGTGACAATTCATCAAGAACTTCTTCAAGAAAAACATCATCAAATTCCTACAAAAGAGATTTAACAACACTAGGCAAAGAAGGATTAATATTGTTAGTGTTAAAATAAGTCTCTTTGTACAAAAGTACAATCATCGACTCTTGAAAATAAAAAGCTCTCTTTCTTTTGCATAAAAGCTCACTTTTTTACTCTCTTGCTCTAGATTTTTTTTCATTCTTTTTTTCACTTCTCTCATCCTCACTTTTTCTTTCTCACACTCCTTTTCCCATCGTGCATGACCCTCCTATCAAATTATCATGGTCTACCTAAAAGCAAATGACTTACATACATTGGTACTACATCACAAAGATCATCACCATGATACCTACCAATGGATGATGAAACCAATACTTGCTTAGTGACTTTAACTTCGCCGCAATCACTCAACCATTGTAGTTTATAAAATCTAGGATGTTTAGTGGTAAGTAAGCATAATTTCTCAACCAAGAAAGTACTAGCCACATTAGTTCAACTTCCTCCATCTATAATCATACTACATACCTTATCTTTAATGTGACAACAGGTATGAAATATGTTGTCTCGTTCTTCATCTTCTTCCTTCACTTGCACATTTAGAGCACGCCTAATGACAAGGGCTTCACCTTCTACGGCATACTCTTCTACATCACTTTCCATCAATGGTGGCAAGGCATTATCATCATCGGACTCACTCTCAGTTTCAATATCACCATTTTCTTTCAAAAGCATACTTCTTTTGTTTGGACATTGTGAGCAATATGTCCTCTTCCCAAACACTTAAAGCATTTAATATCTCTATTTCTCAAAGATTAGATAGGTTCTTTACCTTTAACCAATGGAGAATTAACATCTTTATTCTTCAAAAACTCGATCTTACTCTTTGATGCAACTTTATCATCTCTTTTGTTCCAACTAGATTTCCAAGTGGATGAATTAGAACTTTCACCATGCTTGATCGAACCCTTCCTTTTGAGTTGCCTTTCAATTTTCATGGACATATATATCATATCTTCGAACTCCACATAATGTTGCAACTCTACTATATTTCCAATTTCTGAATTCAAACCTTCTAAAAATCTTGCCATGGTTGCTTCTCGGTCCTCCTTCACATTAGCTCGAATCATGGCAATCTCCTTCTCTGTGGTATTCTCCTGTTGGGATGTATAATATAAGTCTAGCTTTTGTATGAACATCTGTTTTGAAATATTTTGAAATGAGAATCACTTTGATCAAATATATGCATTTTATATTTATATATATGTCAATGCAGTTGTCCATTTAATTTATATTGTAGATAACATGATGAGTGGTGTCACACAGAAGATCATGTTATCGATTCCTTATAAATTATAAATAGTAGCTCACAACCAAGATGGATTGGGACAAACTATTGGAACGGTTGTAGTGTAATTTAGTATTAGTCTGTCTTAACTATAAAATTACACTAATACATATGTATATATTGAGCAAGATTATTTGTGGTTGTTCGATTTATACTGACTACATAAAAGAATAGAACCTTAGTTATTATGGATGTGCGTCCTCTTAATCCCTATATAATAACAAACACGTATACTTAGTATTTATGTATTTAACTTATCAATGGGTGAGATTTATTTGTTAAATCAATATGTCCGATGAGTTGGGAAATACTACTGTGGCATATGGTGTGTTGTTGATTATAGAAAAAACTTGTGTCCTAATTATTTAGACTGATGATGTCCGCTTGAGGAGCTCATAAGGATTATCATGTAAACTCTGCAGGTGGACTTAGTCCGGCATGATAATAAAATTGAGTGGTACTACTCTTGGAATCAAATGTTAATTAATTGGGTTGTCAGTAACTCAATTAATTAACGGACATACGATATCTTAAACACGGGAAGATTAACGCACTCATGATAAGAAAGAGCTCATATTGTAATATGGGATTAGTGTAATAGTTCAATAATAACCCTTTAGTGGTATGGGTTATTATGGATGGACTTGGGTTGAGTGTTCGGGCCAAACACAGGAAGCTCAAGCCCATCAGGAGGCCTAAACCAATTACTCCCCTAGGTCCATGTTGTAACCTCTATATAAAGTCTTGCATCCACCCATCCATAACTTGATTTGGTTTAACTGGATTTGGTTTAACTTGGTTCAGTTTAACTTAACTTAGTTTGGTTTAACTTAACTTGGTTGGTTTAACTCGGTTATAGAAAGAGAGATGTTTTCTAAACAGATTCTGTTATTTGTTCTTTCTTTGTAACCGATGATAAGCCTATAAAAAAGAGTAGGTGGTGGCCCCTAAAACCTAATTTTCCTAATTCTCTTTTCCCTTGCTTATGGTCGCCGGCACCTCTCTCTCCCTCTAGGGTCGATGCCCCTTTCCTCCTCCTCCTTGCTTAGGGTCGGCGCCCCTTTCCCCCTTCCTCTCCTAGCTAGGGTCGACATCCCTTTCTAGCAATCCATTGGTGGTCGGCGGCAAGAAGAAGGAAAAAGATTAGAATGTACCCCATCCTAGAGCCTCCTTTTGTAGCCGGCAGTTTTGAAACCGAGAAAAGGAGGGTGGTGTTGTCTTGGTAGATCGTTGCCCACACGACGTCCAAGAAGAGGAGAGGAATACAACAGAAGATCAAGAGGTCTTTAGCTACAAAGTAAAGGAACAACTAGTTCTTAATTCCGCTACGTAATTAGTTTGTTTTCTTTGTATCGATTTTGGAATACCAACACAAGAGGACAGCGATCTTGTACTTCGATCAAGGTGTGCTTTAATCATTCAAGAACTTGCTTGATTGATCAAACACATGATTGATCGAACATGCGGGTTGCTAAAAAAAAAGTTCTGTTCTTGTACAATTTTTGTACAGGAAAATTGAAACAGAACGGAATTCTAGCGCCTTCACCTCCACGGTCTTGGATCCTTGAGTTAGACTTTGTAGCCGTTGGTACAAATCTCGATAGTAATGTGATGGAATGAACCTCTTTCTCATAATTGATTTCATCTCTTCCCAAGTGTCAACGGGTCTCTCGTTGTTTCTTCTCCTGCTTAGAATAACTTGATCCCACCAAATAATAGCATAATCAATAAATTCGACAGCAACAAGTTTTACCTTCTTCTCTTCAGAGTAGTTGTGACAATCAAATACTAATTCCACTTTCTTTTTCCACTCTAAATATGCGTCTGGATCACTTTTGCCTTGAAAAGAAGGAATCTTCATTTTAATATTTTCCAAG
Source organism: Zingiber officinale (assembly GCF_018446385.1). NCBI lineage: Eukaryota > Viridiplantae > Streptophyta > Magnoliopsida > Zingiberales > Zingiberaceae > Zingiber > Zingiber officinale. The sequence continues at coordinate 46,404,608 of NC_055996.1, read as the reverse complement.
TTTCTATCAACATAATCACCCATCCTTCCCCTTCTACCACTAATTCTGATACCACCAGATCTGCCACTAGAAGTTATATCATCAATGTCCTTAGAAATACCATCATCATCATCATTGTTGTCTTCACGGTTATATTGCCTTGAACTTCATGTAGGAACTCTATTAGCTTGGCTATTTTGCAATTCAATAATTACAGCCTCTTGTCTCTCAAATCTGCTGAGGATTTGATTGAATCTGATTTCCATGCATTCTCTAGGTCTTGCTTTTTCTCCACTTGTCGCCATTAATGCAATCTGTTGTCACTCAACTCGCTAATGTTAGCTCTTTAAAGAACTTAGAATTATAGCAATTTCTTGTAAACGAACTAATTGAAAATCCCAAAGGTATTAGGATAAAAGAAAAGAATTGATAGAAGAATGCAAATTGCATAATTGAAAACTTAAATTAAGTTAAGAAAGGAAATTTGCCAGAATTGAATCTAGGCAAAACTTATGAGAATGTCGGAATAAAAGATAAAGAAACTTGAAATAAGAATTGAAAAGGAATTTGCCAGAACTTAATCTAAATAGGTGTTAGAATTAAATCTAGGCAAAACTTTAAAGGAAATGCGGAATTGGTAAGTGCAAATATAGAAATAACAATTCTCTACACTCACCTTTTTTTTTGTTTCCTTTTTTTTCTATTTTTCCGAAAATATTTTTTTTTAATTTCAGCTCTTTTTTTGCCGAAAATAATTTGTTAGCAACAAGACGAATAAATCTCACTGAGATCGAGATGATAATGATATGTAGATAATGTTTAACAAATAGACAAAGATTCAAGCACAAAGAAAAAGGATAACCAAATCGATTTAGAAAAACCAAAGCTCTGATACCAAATGATGTGAACCCAACGAGAAAGATATCTCAAGAACCCACAACGACGATAAGATAGATGAAAAGAAACCTCAACCCAATGCTTAGGAAAGCATGAACCTTGGTATAGAAGATGGGAGACACCGCAACCTAGGTATTGAGGTTGATAAGTCTTTGAACGTCACAAGGAGATGCCTTGATAAATTCTAGTTCAATGAAGAACCAACAAGCAAGAGCCTCATCGTGCTTTAGATTGAAAAATATGTCAAAGATACATATATGGTTGTCACCCCCTTTATTTATAACTATAGGTTGACCAAAAAATCCTAAAAGGCCAAAAGAAAGCCTATATAGACTACTTAGCCATTTTAAGTTTATAGCATTATTACAACCCAAATAAAGGTAGAAATTGAGTCCAAATTGAGCCAACATATCCATACTACATAGATATGAGACTTAAATGCTAATTCAGCTCACCTAAGGCTTGAATTAGGTTAATTAAGCCGGATGACTTGCTCTTTGTCAAACTCTTCAATGGTAGCTTTGGCCTTCACATCTTCAATTAGCACATTAAGTGCTTCCTTCATCTTTTTAGCCTTAGCCCTTGTAATTGGACCTCCATTGATGTATAATGGATCATCATTAATATATAGAGTGAGTTGAGCATGATCCATATCATAAGCTTGTTGCGCAACTTGTTGTTCTCCTTTTATTCCATCATTTGTGCTCTTTATTGATGATTTCAATAGAAAGACATGTGCTTATTTTTTAAACAAAAAATTTGAGGTATTTGGTACGTTCACAAAGTTCAAAGCTCTTATTGAAAAAGAAAGTAGATATCAAATTCAAGCATTAAGAACCAATAAGGGTAGGGCATTTATATCTAATGAGTTTAACAGTTTTTATGAGTTGCATGGACTTCGTCGTCTTTTGACAGTTCCAAGATTATCTCAGCAAAACAGAGTTGGTGAAAGGAAGAACGGGACAATACTTAATATGGCAAGGAGTATGTTAAAATCTAAAGACATGCCTAAGGAGTTTTGGACTGAAGTTGTGGCATGTGCTGTGTCTCTTTCAAATCAATCTCCAACAAAAAGCTTTAAGAATGTAACACCTCAAGAAGCATGAAGTGGGTGGAAGCCAACTATATCACATCCACAAATATTTGGATCCATTGCACTTGCCTATATCCATGAACAAGAAAGAGTCAAGTTAGATGATTGGAGTTAGAAACTTATTTTCATTGGATTTAATGAAAATTCCAAAGGGTATAGATTGTACAATCCACATAAAGAATTGTGATTAGCAAAGATATAGAATTTAATATAAATACATCATAGGACTAGAGCTTTAAGGAAGAAGGGTCATATGATTTTCTTCCTTACTATGATGTGGAAGAAGTCCAAGAGGAATCTACTCCACCAACAACTCCACATACACCTGGGTTATCAATAACATCGGGATCATCTTCAGGAAAAAAGACTCCAAAATATCGAAGTCTTGATGAAATATACAATGAGACTCATGCTATTGATGAAATGAGTATGTTTTGTTTACTTGCAAATGTTGAACCTTTGAGCTTTGAAGAAGTAAAGGAGGATGAGAAATAGAGAGGAGCCATAGATTGAAGAAATGCAAGTCATTGTGAAGAATGATACTTGCGAGTTAGTATCTATTCCAAAAGGTCATGAGACTATTGGTGTTAAATGGGTGTACAAGACAAAGAAGAATGTCAATGGAGAAGCAGAAAGGTATAAAGCACGACTTGTTGCTAAAGGCTACAAACAAAAACAAAGTATTGATTATGTCAAGTATTTGCTCCGGTAGCTCAATTGGAGACAAAATCATTAGAAGATTTATTAATTAAATGTTAAATCTGTCTTTCTTAATGGTTATCTGAATGAAGATATTTCATTGAGCAACCTATTGGATATGTGGTTAAGGGGCATGAAGACAAGGTCTTGAAGCTAAAGAAGGCGCTTTATAGTCTTAAAGCGGCACCTAGAGCTTGGAACAATCGTCTTGACAAATATTTGCAAGAAAATGGTTTCTTAAGATGCACCCACGAATATGCACTCTATATGAGGATTTCTTACTTGTTTGCATTTATGTGGATGATCTCATATTTACAGGAAATAATCAAAAAATGATTAAAAAATTCAAGATAGTCATGAGTTATGAATTTGAGATGACTGATATGGGACTTAGACTTATTTCTTGGGAATCCAAGTAAAGCAAATGGAGGATGGTACTTCTATTTTACAAGAGAGTTATGCAAAAGAGGTTCTTAAGAAGTTCAATATGTCCAATTGCAAACCAATTAATACCCCTATACAATTTAGAGCTCAACTATCCAAAATGAAGAAAGGAGAAGAGAAGATTGATCCAACTACTTTCAGAAGTCTTATTAGGAGCTTGAGATACTTGACTTGTACAAGATCCGACATTTTATTTGCAATTGGAGTTGTGAGTCGATCTATGGAGAATCCAACTGAGTCTCACATGTTGGCAGCTAAGAGGATACTTCGTTATATTAAAGGTACTCTTGATTGTGGTATTCTTTATTCATCCTCTAGCAACTACAAGTTGACAGACTATTGTGATAGCGATTTTGCAAGAGACATTGATGATAGAAAAAGCACAACTGGTTTTATATTCTTTTGGGGAAATAATGCAATTTCGTAGAGTTCAAAAAAGCAAGCTATTGTGACACTTTCCAGTTGTGAAGCTGAGTGTGTTGCAACTACTTCTTGCACTTGTCATGCTATATGATTGGGAAGATTGTTAAAGGAACTTCGTTTCAAGCAAGATGCTATAAGGATCATGATTGATAATAAGTCAACTCAAAGTTTGGCATAGAATCCGTTGTTTCATGAACGTAACAAGCATATTGATACAAGATATCATTTTATTCGGGAATACATTGCAAAAAAAGAAGATGGATCAAGTTGTTGATATTTTTACAAAGACACTCAAATATGATCATTTTCAAAGATTGAGGTTTGGAGTAAGGAAGATTCATGTTTAAGGGGGGGAGTGTTAGAAGTTGAATTAAACTTGAATACATGAACCATAAATGTTTTATGTACATGAACCAAGTGAAACATGAATCTTGTAATTCATGTATCTAGATAGAATAAGTTCATGTATCTAATTAATGATGTATGATCTAGTAGTTTCTATTAAGTAGTATAAATACTCATGTAATGTGAAGTTGCAAGATTAGAAGTATTTTTTTCAATAAAAGGTCATTCTACTACAACTCCTCTTCTTTTCTCTACAACTCTTCTTTTCCTAGAAAGTTTTTGAGAGCCCACCACATTCCAACAAAAAATTCATGGCAATCAAAGTGCAATCAAGAAAGCTGATTAGAAATAAGTTACAATAATCAAAAGCCAATCATGATCATGAAAATAAAGTAAATGATTATTTGATTAGATTTGATTTTACATTTCATTATATTGAAAAATTCATGCTTGGACATTCACCTTCATCCATTATTGTTTTAGAGGTGAGGGTCCATCTCTGTACCATGTTAAAGTCTAAGAGAGAGCTTTTATAATCTAAAATGACAGAGCATAGGTAAGAGATCTCCTGTTATCTAAATATATTGTATGAATCCCCATTTTAAGATGCAGAATTAAAGAGTAGAATCTACATTGGAAACCAATACACTTATTCTCCAATTTTCCTCTTCTTTGTCATTATCTTATTAGCATGGATCTTATAATATCCAAATAACTGAAATCAATTTGAATAAGTTAGTTCTGATACATTGATCATGTAAATAAAAAAATTGAATTGTTTCACCTCAAAAATAAGAAAGAAACTTGGATTACTTATCACCATGAAGCATTTAGTAAATTGGTGATCAAACATCATTTGCTAAATGTGCATTATGCACATGAAAATAGGAAAAGGAGTATATTCACATGAACCCGTACCTGGAAAACATTACGAACTCCAGGAAGGACCTTGTAGGCAAAACCCAGCTATTTGTAACAGACCATGAATCCCCATCATTTGGCATTTGAGGTAATGAATTCCAATCAGCTTGTATACCATACATCTTCCGAAGAATCTCAGCAACAGCAAACCTTTGTTGAATAAGAGAAGAGTTGAAGATAATTTTTGCACATAACTAAGTTCCATCAATAAAGTAAATATAGATTTAGTATAAACTGAACCATAACTTGATTAAGTAAATTAATAAAATATAAAAATAGAAAAAATCAGAATGAGAATAACAAATAGAAAGTAGAAATCTAACAATTGCTTTTATCCAAATGCCAGATCTCGGGTCTTGTATGGGTTTTGATTATTGCTCTACACCCAAAGATAAAAAAAAATTGTTCCCTAGTATTCAATAAAAACCATAAAAAAACAGTCATACAAACCATAATGATCAGTTCAATCAGATCAGATATGCATTCAAACCAAGTTACAAACCAAAAGAACAAGCCGGTTTTTTATCAAATCGGGACAGCCAGCCAATTCTATAGAAACTCGACCAGTTTTGTTACGCTCCTAAATTTTTTCAAAATGTCCATTTACCTACTCTAATATTAGATAGGACAAGATGTCTTATGTAGGACAACCAATAACAAAAAACAAAAGACCTAATTTTCATTCAACTATCCTAATTATCTACCCTTAACATTAGATGGCCTAATTAGCTACTCTAATATTTGATGGTAAAAATGTCTTCTTATTAATATTTACATTCTAGGTTCTAGTAAATTAGATATATTTATATTGGTCGTGCAGAGATATAAATATTATAACTAAAATAGCAATTGGGTAGGTTACAAAGTTTGTCCTACCAAATACCAAGCTAGGGCTGTAAACCCTTGATATGAACGAAGACAAGCCAAAGCAAGCTTAAAATTAACCAAGGTGCAGATGCAGTTGTTCAAGCTTTTTTTTTCTTTCTGAGCTTTGCCTTGGTTCATACTTGGTTCGTTTAGATATTATCAAGGTGTTAATTCGAGTTTCTTTGATTGTTTGAAGCTTTTAAATTTTTAAGCTTATTTGATTTGTTAGTGAGTTTCTTATTACAAACTTGTTTATTCGTTTAGAAAGGCTTTTTGTTTATATATAAGATTATTAATAAGCTTTATTTGTGAGCATTATTCATAACTGAACACATGTGTTCAAGCTTATCCATTTAAATTAATGAGTTGTTCAACCTTGTTGATTTAATTGAACTTGAACATATTGAACGAACATAAAGAAGCTTTTGAAGAAATGATCACAAAGCTTGCTCACCAACATTTAGTTCGTTTACAACTCTACAATCAGCTCCAATTCTCTGTTTGATTTACAATTTGACCAATTGACCCTCTGAAACTTTTTCATACTTTTAATCTAGTTTTATAACTATGAAAAATAGGGGAAAAAAATCAACCACAAGAGTTATAATCTCAGCCATGTGGATGATGCAAATGCCCTGATAACCATGCATCAATAAAATTAACTAAAAACAAATGCACGCCATATTAAAAAAAATCAAATTTAATATGTAGATTCATTTTAGTGTCATTAAAAACTTTAACACCCCAACTTAATATACTATAGATAAAGGAGTCTCCTAGCTAGCCCACATCAAAATTGTCTGCTTTTGAGCAGAAGAAATAAAAAGTGTTAACTATAAACACCAAAAATAAATTTTAAAAAATAGAACATCTAAACTAAGACAAGATTGAAAACACAATGAAAGGAATATACAAGACATCAAGCGTGACTATTAGTGAACTCAGTTTGTTAATGTTAATGAATAATTTATGAATACACTTATTTATTAAATTATGTAAAATTCAATTATAGATTTATTTCTTAATTTTTATTAAAAAAATATAGGATTTTATAAATTTTACAATCTTAAATTATTCATAATATGTTACAAAAATATAATATTTTATAAAAAAATTATAATCTTAAATTATTTATAACATGTTAAAAATAAGAAAATAATATAACTTTCATGTACCTAAATTATAACACAACAACATTGTTAATGAAACTTGATAAAAACCTTGAGTGAGCTTGATAAGATTTTAATAAAAAAGATTAATAGGAAAAAAAACAAGATTAAACACAATTAATCTTGGCTTGACTCAGCTTGATTACACCCTACTACAAAATAATTAGCGGCCATCAAATTATCATATAATATTTGACTTTTGACTCAATTAGCCTGTAAGATTTATTGGCCTACTTTCTTCCTATTCTAGCAATTCTAAAACAATTTAATCATTTTCTGTACTAATATTTCTCTAGCCATCTTTTATTTCTATCATGTTTTATAAATTCAATATATCATCTTTTGTAGATGAGCTGCAAAGTACAAAATAGCCATATTTGATTTTAGTGCAGTATTTCTTCAAAATTCCTTGTCAAAAATACAATTAAAATTATAAAATAAATGATGTAATACTATTTTATTGGCATGGAAATTATTTTATTATTGATTTATATGTTGGCAACTATTTATTATGTGAATGAAAAATATTTGAATCTCTTAAACGTAAATAAAAAATTATTTAATGCATTTTTTTATTATCACACTTATGATCTAGTGTATTTATTCTTTAGAATTAATAATTCCATTTTATGTCTTTCTCCTTGATCAATAATTCAATATTAGTATAATTTCCATTATTCAGCTCATACCAAGCATGTTATTAAATTCAACTTGGTTGCCTTAACTGCTCCAAAATGGCAAATTATCTTTATAAAAAAAGCATGTGAAGTAAATAAACACTTACTAAAATAAGCAGAGGTTGTCTTATCTAAGCATTTTATTTTGCATAATAAAACAACTCAAGGAAAAGAAATAAATACATCAGTCTACCTGCAATTTCCAGCATTTATTGCATCACAAAAATCCCAAAAAGCCATTTGTTGGCTATTTCTTGGATCTTTGTCCATCCCAACCCAAAAGTAGAAAGCATCTCCATGCCTTTGTGATTGAATGGCCTTCAAGAGTTTTGCTTCTGCTTCTTTAGATAAACTAAGCTGTGGACACAAAATTGCCAAATTAACAATGTTATCATTAAAATAATAGAATTACAGATTTTTAGTCTGCATGTTCACTGACACCAAAAATGTTTTAGATATTAGTTATAATTAAGAATATTACCCCATATTTGAGTAAGAATCATTCAATAAAAAAAGGTACATATGCAAGTAACAAAAAGTTGACCAAAGCTCAAGAGAGAAACTACAAAACCAATGACACAAGCAGTTCAGATGAGATGTTCCTAAGGAGATTCAGAGAGGGGAAAGGACAAGCCTAACTGATTTTACTAAAAAAGAAGTAAGAAAACTAGGGACTATTCCCTTGACTGTAAAATTGGGAGCATACCCGTGCTTCTGTGCAGTTTAAACTAGGTTTTGGGTAGTGGACTTGACTGCAGCACTGGGAGAGAAATCATGCATTTGAGCAGTGTAAGGAAGGTTACAAAGTAGATTTGTTTGATTGTGCACATTTTAAGCAAGTTGAAGGTTGTGGTATCTATTTACCACTTGACCACGAAGTTCCTGACTCCAAAAGGAGCAAGTACTTAATGGAGCATTGACTAAGTCAACAATTGCTATAAATACTTGAGATGGAAAGCCTTGTCAGATAGAGGTGGAATAGCCTGGAGTCGAAAAACACCTCAAACAAGCTAAAGGGTGAAAAGTTGGATAAACTAACCTGATTGTAGCTAAAATTTGAAAAAGATAAATATAACCTTCAGACAGAGCCAATGAAGGGCTCAGAAAATGGAAGCATGGAGCTGCGTTGAAAACTAAGGACACTCGTGGTATTTTGAAGTTGTGTAGTTTATTAAGGGAGATAAATTTAACCTTCAGAAAGTGCCAATGGAGGGCTCAGAAAATGGAAGCATGGAGCTGCATTGACAACTAAAGAGACTCATGGTAATTTGAATTTGTGTAGTTTATTAAGGGAGATTCTGCATGGTCATGGAGAACATACTGGGAATTCCAAGAGACCTAGCTGAGCACAAGTTGAACCTCCAAGTTGGAAAATAGCCAGGATAGCAGAAGGGTCAAAAGTTTGCTAGTGAGAGAAAGAAAGCACTAAATAAAGAAATTAATCAGATGTTGAATGTGGGCTTCCCTATATGACTTGCAAATGTGGTAATGGCTCAAAAGCCTTACAAAAATGACAAATATATGGACGACCTGAGAAAAGCTTAGCCAAACAAATATTTTTCTTGTTATTGTGCATAAACAAAATAGTGTATACAGCACAGCTGGATCTAAGCTATTAAGCTTCTTGGGAATTTCTGTCCTCATATAACCAGATGGACCACACATATTTTCTCAACATTTGAAGATACTATCTTTTGGTCTAAAAAATGTAGGTGCTACTTACCAAAGGTTGGTGAATAAATTGTTTGAATTGTTGATATGAAAGAACATGAAGCTCATATCGATGGCATGGTGGTGAAGAAAAAAACATGAGAGGGTAAGATGAGGTTAATCCCATTGAAATGTAACTTTTGGGGTAGAGTCATACAAGTTCTTAGGTATTATGGTTCAACAAAGAGGAATTGAAATGAATTCAGAATAGATTAGAGCTATTTTGGACATGAAGTTCTAAGAGAACAAGACCAAGGTACAAAAACTTAATGGACTGAAAACACCTAGGATTAGATTTATACCAAATTCAGCTAAAAGTTGCGCTCCAATCTTCAAAGTGTCAAAGCCCAAGCATTTGGTGTTGTGCCCGACAGCAGAAAGCATTTGAATGGTTAAAGGAAGTCTTTAGTCACATGGATGATGAAATCATGCAATGAGGGTGATATTATTGAAAGAAAAGGCCAGTGTGGAAAGGCCCAAATACTATGTCAATCATGAACTGGAAGGTTCCAATGAAAGGTATACACCCAAACAGATCTTGGTGTATGATTAATTATAGTTAGGAACCTCGGAGCTTATTTATAATGCCATGCCATCTGGGTGTTTCGACTTCAGCAAATTCTTTACTAGCCATATGTAGCGGGAAGGAAGTGTTGGGCAACAAAGTTGAATGAGTTTGACCTAGTGTTCTGGAGGTAAACCATGAAAGGACAAGTACTCAATATTCTTGCAGAGAAGACAAGGAATTGGATGAATCTGAGAAAAGATAAGAGTTAGGTATTGTATGTGGATGGTTTATCCATTCAAAAGTTTAGTCATTAATAAGCCCAAAGGGATCCAGTGGAGAAAGTATTGAGGTTCCAATTTATAGTTGCTAATAACAAAGTTTGAGTACGAGGCTTTGATAATGGGGTGGTTCTTTCTTAGCACTAGAAATGTTGTCTAACAGATAGGATCCCAGTGTTCAGCGACTCACAGCTTGTAGATAAGTAACAAGGAAAGTGGAGTTTAACAAAGCAATCATGATAGCATATTTGGAAAAGGCTCCTGCCTAGCGACCCTGTTTCTTAAGGCTGGAAAAAATAGAGATGCAAAAAGTGGTCCAGGGGAGAATTAGCCACTTTCCCTTGCTTCTATGAGAGGAAAATATACAGGAAATGTTTTCACAAGGCAAAAGAATCAACTTTTTTGACAAAATCAGACCGGGCCCAACAGCCAAAAAAAAAACAGCCCATGACCCTCACATTCCTAACCTGTCATGTTTTTCTCCAGCAAGGGGTGGCAATGACAAGGACAGGACATCACACTGAATTACCCCAATGACAAAATGGCAGCGAGTGTCCATGATGGCAAAAGGGCTAGCGTCAAGCATTGTAAAAAAATACCGCACTATGCCCGTCAGCGCTAGTGTACCGTCCAACAACACAAAAATGGTCTCATTTTTTATTTGACCGTCCAACAACACAAAAACGATCTCGCGAGGTCATGGAGATCATCCTCCATGAGCTCACGAAGGTTGCAGCAATGTCACAACGTCAAGGAGTCCGTCACAAGGTTACAGCTTCCACTATGTTTTATTGTTATTATTTTTATTTCTATTTTTATAAAATAAAATAAAAATAAGAAGAACAACGCAAGGTTACAATTTTTTTTTTTAATAACTCCTATCCCAAGTCCGGATAAAGGAGAAAGATTGTGTTAAATTGTCAGCAAGCATTAAAACTATAATAAATATTCAATAAATAGATCCATTGTGTTAATGCTAGGTTGTTTGCCAAAAGGAACGCGTTGCAGGGTCCAACTGTAACTTCTCGGCAAGGACTGCTACATTTCCAGAACTCGAGTGTAGTGCTAACATGCAAGAGTTCGCGTTGTGGGGTCCGACTTGAACGTATCAGCAAGGACCGCTACAACTCCATGAGAATTTGGGTGGTGTTAAATAATAGGTAAGAGTTCTCACAACATAAGTTGGATAAGAAAAAATATAATAAGAAAACTAATAATCTAAGATTTGGAACATGAAACATAGGAACCTTCACTAGTAAATCAATGGAGATAGTAGATACAAAAATTAGGATAAGTATTAATATTTTATATGTACAAGAGACAAAATGAATAGACGAACAAGCAAAACTGATAGAGAACTCGAATTTTAAGTTATGATACACAAGAAAGAGTAAAGTAAGAAATGGAGTGGATATTATTGTAGATAGTTCGCTAAAGGAAGAAATTGTAGGAATAGTTAAAAAAGATGATAGAATTATAACCTTTAAGATAATAGTGACGAAAGAAACTATGAACATAATTAGTAGATATGCACCGCAAGTAGGATTAAATGAAGCTATCAAATTAAGATTTTGAGATGACTTAGACGACATATTACAAAATATTCTGCCAAATGAAATAATTTAATATGAGATGATCTAAATGAACATGTAGTGAAAAATGAGGAATATGAGAGGGTATAGGAGTAATGGGCTTAGAACGAGAAATGAGGAAAAGAAGATTATATTAGATTTTTTTTCCAATAGCAGATGACCTTATATTAGCTAATACATTTTTTAAGAAAAGAAAAAACACTTAGTCTGGTTTAAAAGTGAGAATAATAAATCACAACTTGACTTTTTTTATGATTAGGAAGAAGAATAGAAAACTTTATAAAGATTATAAAGTCATCTTGGAGAAATCTTAACTACCCAACATAGGTTAGTAGTATTGAATATATGCCTCAAAGATAGTACCAATAGAAAAAAATGTATATATGACTCCTAGAATTAAGTGATGGAAGTAAAAGGATGGGAATCAAAATATGTTTAAGGAGAAGGTAAGGGCAAGGATTAAAATTTCGACTCGTGCCGAGGTTTCGATCTCAGATCGGAACGATACGGTTTCGGTATCGTATCGTACTGATAGAGTTTCAGTATTTTTTATTAATTTATAGTAATTATAAGATAAATATATTTATTGTGTATATAAAAATAAGTTGTATATTGATTTATTATAAGTTACCAATAATTTAATAATTTAATATTATTAGAAAAAATAATTAAAAATAATTTTATTTAAAAAAATTGATATATCAATAATTCAAATTAAAATAGAAGTATCTATAATAATAATAATAATAATAAGTATATAAATTAATACAAGATATTACTTTATATTAATAATAATTATATAAGTTAACTATTTATTCATTTAATTAATTATTAATTAAATAATATATATTTTAAATAGTAAAAGATAAGTAAAAAAATTTTAAAAAAATATCAGAATATAAATATAATTTATTGAAAAAAAATTAAATGAAATTTAAAATAATAAAAAATATATTAGAATATTTTTAAATGAAATTTAAAACATTATTTTTTCATAATATTAATTAATAAAATTTATTTAATTTATTTTAATTTTAAATATTTTATTAGGATAATTTAATTAGGATTTATAAAAGCCTCTTCGAAATATCACACATCCTCCTTAGGAATTGTTTAAATTAATTAAATAAAATAAATAATTATTAAAAAAATTGTGTACTTGCGTACGCGAGATCGCCCGCGATCATCGCAAGAGATGTCGCGGGGGGCGTCCGGTAGCACTGGAAGCATCGTCGGACGCCTCCGGCGGCGCCAGAAGGGTCACCCCTTGCCGGACGCTTTCGGCGCCGCAGAAGGCGTCGCGCACGACGCCTTCGGCGATACAGAAGGTGTCGCGGGACACCGCCGGAGGCGTCCTGCGTCTCCTCTAATGCCGACGGGGGTGTCCCGTGTCTCCTCTGGCGCCACCGAGACGGGGGCGCCTCCCGTGCCGATTTCGGAGGCCCGGTGGAACGGTAAAAATCGTCTGTGCCGGACGGCACGGAACAACACTTCAAATCCTAGGTAAGAGTACAAGCATTAGGTAAAATATACAGTGATTCTAATACGACATAAAAAAAATGGTATCAAAGTTGAAAATAATATCTAAGAGTGTACTCGGTGAGTCAAAGGGACATGCACCATTAAATATAGAATCTTAGTGGTGGAATGAAAAATTACAAGAGAAAGTGAAGAAAAACAAATAGCTTATAAGGAATTATATATTTATAAGAACGAGGAAAACTTTAAAAAAATATACAATAACCCCTATATAGGAGGATGTAACGACTAAAGTAAAGACTTCATACGAAATAACTGAAACATTTCTAATAAAGATAGTATTACATCAAGAATCAGCTCTAAGCCCCTATCTCTTTATAATAATTATGGATAAACTCACTGCACACATTCAAGACACAATACCGTGGTACATATTGTTTACCGATGATATTATTTTGGTAAATGAAACACGTTTAGGAGTAAATGCTAAACTAGAAATTGGTGGGAAGCACTAAAAGGAAAAAGTTTTAGGCTTTGTAGAATAAAGGCAGAATACATGGAATTTAAGTTTAGCAATATTAGACATAATAAGGCAATTGTTAAGATAAGAGATGATGAATTGCCCGGAACCAAGAGCTTTAAATATTTAGAATCATTTTTACAAATTAATTGAGAGATTGAGAGAGATGTCTTACATAAAATACAAACAAGATGATTGAAATTAAGAAGAGCATCGGATGTTTTATATGACTGTAAAGTACCTTTAAAGTTTAAAGGAAAGTTCTACAAAATCGCAATTAGATCTGTTATGTTATATGGAGCTGAATATTGAGCTATAACTCGACGACATGAGTAAAAGAAGAGAATTGCTGAGATAAGGATGTTAAGGTGGATGTGTGAATATACAAGAATGAACAAAATAAGAAATGAGAGCATTAGAGAGAAAATTAGAGTTGCATCAATTGAGAGAAAAACTTCAAAAGACACATTTAAGATCGTACGAGAATATACTTAGACGACCAATAAATGCTCTAGTTAGGAGATGTGAAAATATGACAAACACACATATCAAACGAGGAAAAGGAAGACCAAAAAAAGACTTGGTTAGTAACAATAAAACAAGATAAAATTTATTTATGTATAGATAATGATATAATAGGAGATAAAGTTTAATGGCGTAAAAGAATCCATATAACCGACCTCACCGAGTGAGATAAAGCTTAATTATTGTTGTTGTTATTTCTATTTTTTATTTTCATGGCATTTAATTCAAATTCTTTTCTCTTATTTTTTTCTCTTTGATTTATTAATTCTTTTTCCTTGATCATTATTTTTCCCACTTTTTTTTTTCATATGTGACAATAATCAAAAGAAAAAGAAAAAAAAAACCTTTTTACCTCTTTAGGTTAATTTTTTTTCCTCTTCTCCATCAAAAAATTATTAGAAAAAGTAAAAAATAAATAATATAATTTCTAATTCTATAAAATATATTATTATGAATTAATTATTGTATATATAAATTTGATTTAATTTTAAAATCATCGTAATAAATCCAAATTAAATCCATGTTAAACTTAATTTTGTCATGTCTACTTGGTAAACTTTAAGTAATCCTAAATTGACTTTTATTCAATAAGCATCAAACATTTTATAAGCCAATATCAAAACTTGAACTCAAGATTTAACATCTCAAATATAACACAATAGTAAGCATCTAAATCAATCTAATATTAGTAAAAAAAATATAAATATATTTATATTTAAAAAGTATTGAAACCATATCGATACGGCAAGATAAAGCACCAAAACTGTGTTGTTTCAATCATAAATTGAAACTTCAACATGACATAAAATTTTAATCCTTGGCTTCAAGCAAAATTATATCTATACACACACGAGAAGCTAATGATGATGTGGTCTATAAGGGGAAAGAGTTGCAATGCTAAGCAAAATTGCAACTATATGCACACAAGCAACCAACAATGTAAAATGTGAGTGAACTAATAGAGGGGCCATAAGTAGCAAGATAGAGAAAGAATTATGATGCCGAGAGAAACCATGAGACTAAGAGATAGGGATCAAGAGAAAGAGGTTAATATCCTTATTGGAAAAGTAAGATTGGTTATTTTTTGAGATATTTATCCGCGATAATTATCCATGAGAATAAAGTTTTCCTACCTTTTTCATTTTTTTCCTTACCAAGAATCACAACCTAAGAATAGTTTACTGACAATACTAAGGTTGCTAATATCTCAAAGATTGCTACGATTGAATATAGGTGCAGTCTAAGAGAGGTCCTCATTGACGACAACCCAATTTGGAGCACTAAGGAGGATGAATGTGATTTATGATTACTTGCACAAGGAAAAATTGACAAAAGAAAAAAGTTAGCCTTACTACATAGCTTTGCAAATCAAAGCTACTAACTACATGTTAATTGGTGGGACTTTATATAAAAGTCACTTTCTTTTCCTTATCCAAGGTGCCATCATAGAAGAATGCTCCTTTGGTGTTTAAGAGAAGTTCACAAGGTAAAATGTATGATAATCACATTGGAGGTAGGAGTTTAGACTTAAGATAGCAAAATATGATACTTTTAGCCAACCATACATTCCAAACCTATAAAACTTGTGCAAAAAGTATGAATTTTGATAGAAACTATAGACTCAGCAACCTATAGTTGAGTTGTCACAGCTTGACTGTGTTTAGCCTTGCTACCGATGGGAATTTGATATATTCAATACTTTTTTCCAAAAAGAAAAGGTTAGATGTAGTTTCAAGTAATGGTGAATCATTTCTCAAAATAGTAAGAAGCAGAACAATTTGAAATAACTAAAAAAGGGAAGGAAGATTTCTTTTGACAGAGTAAACAAGTTTGTTTGCTGGAAGTAATGGTGAATGATAATTGAACACAATTCACAATTACAAAGTTCAAAAGGTAAGGCTTCGCCTAAGAGATTGATTTGAGATTTTCATCAATGGCCAACACGAAAACTAATTGATGCAAAGAGAACCTTACAGTTCTAAAATTTTAATTTATAATTAAATTTATTAATCATAATATTTAAGGTGTCAAAAATTTAGTAACTTATTATTTGGTAGTCTCCAATCTAGGAGAGAGAATTTTTAACTTGTTATTCTAGTATGGTGGAATTTTGGTAGGAGTTTATCTTATCAAATTATAGAACTTTATTTCCTAAGTTATCATGTCCTTTAGGTATGGGGGTGTGTTTTTACAAATTTATTTAATTTTATTTTCAATTTTGGTTCGACTGAAACGTCAGCCCAACTCCCTTTGTAATTTAAGTCAATAACTATTTTATTTTGATAAATTTATTGTTGCGGAAACTTGGTGCTTCGCGTTCATCACTTCTCGCAACTTAGTGTTGTGTCAATTGGTATCACTATTGAAGCCTAGTGATTCAATTGATTCAATTCAATACTTCATCATCATTTACACCCGTTAATCCTAATTCCTTTAAAGTTGCATCTATAGCTGTCGTTTTTATGAGCATGGATCGAGTCTAGTGAAAAAGGCCCGGGATCCTAAAGCAAGGGAGGTATGGCTCATTTTAAAGTAATGGATATGGCATCAGTAAGGATGGGCTCAATCGCATGCTAGAGGTAAGATATACATGTAGTTAAGGGATCTACCATCTGGGATCTGTTGCGGGGCGGGCCGACCCGTGGTGGGCCGATCATTTGGCGGAGGGCAGGCTGACTCGTTATCTTGGCGGATTAGAAAATCCTCAACCTAACTCAAGGCGGGCCAATCCACGAGCCCACCAAAAAATAAAATTATATATAAAAAATTTAAAATTTTAAAATTTGGATTACAGATTAGGTGGGTCAAACCCACGATTTAGCATATAGATGTGATGATGTTAAATATTTCATATCCAAAGTTCAGTTGGGTTGTGGACTTCGCATTCTTAATTTAATAGTCTATTTTTTTTAGCTTTTGCTTTTCGTTCTTTTGACAATCGTTCTTTATTTGATTCGAGTACAGAAGTTGGCAATATCCAATCCGATTCAAGTTAAAGTTCCGTCTTCAAAGTTGTTGAATTTTCCATTTTAACTTTAAGTTTTGCGGATTTTTTTTTTGTCCTAAATCTGAATTCAGCCATTGTGTAATTGTCAGGTGATGTGTTTAATAATGAGATTAATTTCTAAATAAGTTTTGAAATTGCACCATCTTTATTAATGGACATGAAGATGGGGAAAATGTTGGCCTGAATTTAACTACAGAATGTTTTGTGCAGATTTTGCATGTTCTGATCACAATCCTTTGACACTTCTACCGTTCCTAGGGCTCTTGCTGTCGCATGCTATGATCTTTCTCAGTTTATCAAGTATGATCCTGCTAGAAGAATCATCGTGTCAGACCTGATGGCCAAGGACAGAGTGATGAAGCTCATGAATCATGAAAATGCTGAGGTGACGAAGAATGCCCTTCTATGCATCCAAAGGCTTTTCCTTGGGGCTAAGTATGCTAGCTTTTTACAATCTTAAGCCAGTGTTCCTTGAGTTGGAACTCGGCCTCTCTGTTACCATCTCTCATGTTGATATTGCGAGCCTTGGCTTGTATCCCCAGAGTCATGGTGATTCCTTGATAAATTTGGGGTGCTCTACACTTGGTTGGTGTCTTATAAAAAAAAACAATTTTTTTGTTGTTTCTTGTAATAAATTGTAAGCTCAATTTTATGTGACCGGGTAATGTTTAACTCGATGAGGATACCTGAAATAAACGACTAACAGAATCTTGTGTTTATTGTTTTGAGTTACTATCAAATATTGGATTGGCTTTCAATTCAGAAATATTGAACCCTAAAAAAAACCGCAGGCCAACCCAAGCCCGCCATGGGCCAACCCGCATGGGTCGCAGGCCAAGCGGGTCGGGTCGGCCCGCCTGGACCCGTCTTTAAATGAGTTGATAAAATTTCAACTCAACCCGTTTAAATTGTTTGGTAGGATAGGTCAATACGGTCCTAATCCAAATTGACGGTTCTAGTTGCATCCACCATTCACCACCTCCTCTCTCGCACCAGACACCTTTCATTCATAACCCCAAAATATGGCACCATCCATCTTGTAGCCACTTCCATGCCTTCCATCACAATTTCCCTTCACAACACCTTCGACTTCCATTAATCCCTCTAATGGCACCAACACCAATCAACCCTTCTTGTCAATGCAATATTAATTTTTTTTCAATAAACTTATCATCGTGAAAGTCTAGTGCTTGATGTTCATCACTTTCAATCGCCTAGTGCCTAAGATTTGGTAACTTTATATTTGGTTATGAGTTATCTTTCCAATTTGGTAAGACTTCATTTTCAACTTGTAATTATTTATTTCCTAAGTTATTGAGTCCATTAGATAGTGGAAAATTCTTGGCTATTTGTTTAATTTAATTTTAGAATTTGAGGTTGGAACATTTATAATGACCCTAACTCGCCTTGTAGTTTACTTTGAATCAATAATATTTTCTTTCGATAAATTTATCATTATGCAAGCACGATTCTACAGATTCGTCTCTTAACATAGCCTAGGGTTGCATCACTAATGGTGAGACCAAGCTTACCAATAGGATATTAGTAACAAATCCACATTTATTAATACGCATTTAATTTAAATTGAATAAGATTTTGATATGTAAAAATTGAATGTTTCAAGTGGAAGATCAATTATTGAGTAGAGGCAAAACTGTCTATAGAACAAGGCAATATGCTTCCTATCAAAGATGCGATAATGAGTGGGAGGAAAAGTTCAATCTAGAAATTTGAAGCTAGCTATGATGGAAGGAAAGTTAAGTCCTTAAGGACATGGAACTTACCAACTTAAGGTGTTGCGCCTATCTTTTCAATATTAGAAGGTAATCTGATTGTTAAATTGAAAAAGATGCTTGGAAAAAAATTCAAAATGCCCAAGATTGAAAGTGAAATTACAGGTTTGAATAGGCAATTTGCATGATTTGAAATCTCATATCATGCTAGTGACATAATGAAAATGCATCATTTTAATAAATTTTCAAAGTATTATACCGCTTAACATAATTTATCCTATCATTGTGTTGGTCATTTCATTGGGTATCAAGTTATATTGGCCTAGGTTCAAAATTTCAAACCATGCCAGAGTTTCAATATTTGAATAAAAGGATGTTAATTCAATATTATATAGATATTCTGAAGTGTGGACCCAGTGAGAAATTATAAGTGGAAGAAGGAGATGCATAACAAGAAAACAAAACAACTATATAGTTAACTTCAATCTTTGTTTTGCATTTCAAATGGTACGCTCTTAATATCAAGTTGAATGAGACAAGCTAAAAAGAAATAACATGTGTCTTAGTATGCCTTGGGCATTGACATGAAACAGTACTCATCAACATGATTGGCATGACACAAGAGACACTATATATTTTGATAAATGAGTGAAACACAATATTATTCGACACAGATAGTGTCTCGTGTCATGCCAATCATCAAATGTATCAAGAAGAATTGAAATATTATTTGTTATTCATTTAGCTTATGTTGGAATGGGGTGAAACACAAATTGTTGTCGTGTGACAATAAAGGTTCGAGTTCAGAAACAATCTCTTGCAAAGCAAGATAAGATTGCGTACAATAGAACCTTCTCCGAGACCCGCATGGACAGGAGCTTCGTGCACATGCTGCCCTTTTTTTATTCATTTAGCTTATGTTCATACAATACAAAGTTAAAATTTTACCATTATAAATGGGATGCCAAGGTTAAACTTTGATATAATGTTCTCCTTTATCTTCTTGTGTAACTTCTTTATCCATCCCCATTGAATTCCACACCGACACTATATGTCAAAACACTAGCATAGTACCAAATTGTTCCCGTCAAAATTCAAAACTCTGGCATGCATTGAGATTTTGATCTTACTCTGGCATGCATTGAGATTTTGATCTTGCTCGGCTCACAATCACAGCCACTACTGCCTTGCCAGAAAAGTACCTTATCAATCGGGCCAGATCAAGATGGCACATTGAGAACATCCTTGTTTATGACGCAAGCATCAAACTGGTCAATTTCATGAAGCTTTCTCAAAGGTTATTTTACCCTTTCCAACATGAATCTTGTTCTTCAGGACATAGCTTCAGCTTGCTTTGGGTTACAAGCATTCTGCACAAAAGACTCTTCTACACAATGTCATTCCTATTCCACTCCATTTCACCTTCATTACAAATAAATAAAAAAAGGACCTCTATTCCCTCAACAGACCTATTCCTCTTCTGTGGAATCAAACCTGCCCCCTCCATATAAATGTGCCCCAACTATCACTAGCAGGGTCATCTGAATAGAGACAATAAAAAGTTACTCTCAAAAGCCGATAGGCAATACAGCATGCTTCTGCTTGGTCATAATCATTAGCCCTATCGCATGGCACCACTACAACCTGCTTCAAGTAAAAGAATAAATCTATAGCTAGATGTTATTTCGAAATTATATGAAGCAATGGCTTCAACAATAATCCAATACACATAATAATATTGGTAAATGAGTTTCAACCATGTTTTAAATATATCTGTAGGCTTAAGAGTACCTATTTACCAACCAATTATCTCATTGGTTAGTTAAAAATAGATCAACGGAGGTACTAATCTCTCCTAATTCCTACCCACTCATGGCATTCTTGTCATGTTCTATCAAGTGGCAGAATATTCTTATGTAATAAAAAATGGTAGACCCAGTTGATCAAAACAATTTTAGGTATGGCTAAGCAACAAACAGGATCATTTATTTAATAACTCATCCATGGTTTACAAATAGGCAAACAGTTAGAATGTGGATGAATCAACAATTTGGAATTCATTTGTACTGATAAATAGGAACCAAAATATATTCTTATTTTTGTTGATAGAGAAATAAAGAAACAGAAAGAAATCACACAGCCAGGATGCCTATTTCAAGACCAATCAATTGATTCATCTGATGGTATTGTAGCCATCCAATGGTATTGTAGCCATAACCCTCTGAGGCAATGATTTATAACCTACAGGTACCTGATTCTAGCCATTGCAGAAGTTAGACAAGGAAGCCTATTTGAATTGTCAAATAATGAATCTGTTAGTTGAACATAATCACCTTATAATTACTGGAGACGAAAAAAAGTAATTAACCACAGTGAAAAAGTGACTACCACAAGCATGACAAGGGCATTGTTCTGCAATCAACAAACTAAATGGCATAAAAATAGACAAAAAACTGTGTAATAAACAGTAACAACAAAAAACCTTTTTAGCTGAAGCTCTCCACGACTGGAAACCAATCCAAGCATTCTTATGTACACGATCAATGTGGTAACCTAAAGCAAAGAATGCTCCATATTCACCAAGCACATCTCTGTAGTATGAATCACTAAGAAGTGGAAGACGTGAGGAAGCATCTATGTCATCAGCTCCAGGTCTTCGGCCTTTCGAGGACTGCTAAAAGGAAATTTTGTGGTGAGGGAAAGGTTTCATTTAGCTACTAAAAACTAAGATTGATGAAATGAACTCTTCGTGCATATAATACATTCATGCCAGAAACCCCAAGAAGATCATCCTCGTTGACATGGCAAGAAGTACCAAAAGTGGGTGATAATTTCTGATAAAATCATATTTGAATTTTCTACTAAGGTATCACAAATATAAAATTGATCAGATTAAAGAAAGCATTGAAGAGTAAGCAACTACTTGAGGAAAAGGTCAACATTAATTTGATATCTAAAGCAGTTGAACAAGATATCCAAATTTTAATTCACATACACTGATATCTCAAGTAAAAGCTTATCTTTGTATAAATGCAATTATTATTCAAAGATGTAAAAACAAAACTTCCAAGATTTTCAAGTATAACATTGATTCTCATGCACATTTAATAAGATAGATATCAATAACTACAACATTGATGAAAGTTATCAGTGTAATAACCACCCAGCTGTCTGTTGAAATAATTGATACACAAAGGGCAGGTATTATTTCCATCTTCCATTATGATTGTATGAATGATCAACGGAAACAAATTTATCATACTAACACTTACTAAGCCAATTCCACGGTAAAGTGAGGTATGACGAAGAAAAGGCCAAGCCCCTTGACCAAAATAAGGTTCATATATGCACAGGGGTTGACCTGTTCGCTCAAGCTCCCTGTCATCTCGCTCATGCAATTCATTTCTAGCCCTATCAGCTCTTTTAACGCTCCTGTAAACTTCATCCCATGTTCCATGAGGTTGATCAGTCCTATCTTTCAACTGCATCGAGTTTCAACAGAATATGCTCTGAGGAGAAGTTGTTAAAGTCAATATTAGTAGTCAAGTGAAAGAGCAAAATATATCGACCTTATTCTCACCTCTTCTTCTTGAATCCGTATTTTGGCAGTCACCATTTCGATTTCTTTCTCATCCTCCCACACTATAGAGGAAAATATTTTGTCAGCATCTGCAGAAGTATTACCAAAACTGCCATGATTCAGTGGCTCCTCAAGCCCTTCCAACATTTGGTAACTTCTAATGCTTAGATTGAGATTGCTGATGGTTCTTACATTCACAAAAAGATCCCATTGCCATTCTTTTTGTAGTCTTATAGGAATCTCGTCAACAGGTTTAGGAATTGCAATTTCTGATGGATAATTGAGAACCTTTTCCAACAATGAAACATACCCTAGAATAGTTTCTGACGCCATTAGATTTCTGGCACGTTCCTTTCCTAGTGATGCAACTTGTTGTGCCAATGGAGACAATTTTCCATTTGAAACCACTTCAAGTAGTATCTTACTCACCATGCCAACTTTATCTTTGGGGAAAAGATATGCATTTACCCCATTGTCAACCTAAACCATAAAAAATATTGCAATCACTGGCTGCAAATAAGATAATAACAAAATAATCAGAGGAGTTTAAATGTCTACTTACATATTTGCTAATCATGCTCAAGTCAGGAGCAACAACCAGTTTTCCCAGACACATAGCTCGTATAAGAACAGTAGGGATGGATTGTTCCTCAAGAAAAGACCCATATAGCACAATATCTGCAGCATTGATGAAGTCGTTCATGTTTCCATCAGCAACAATATTCTCCATAATGATGCTTGAAAAACCACCATTCCTAGCAATTGCCTGGAATTATTCATGGCATAGAAGTTAATTTTAAAAAAAAATAGTTAAAATAAATGATTAATTCATATGAAAAATGAAGAAGATAGATTATCATGGAAAAAATGAAATTACCTCCAAAATATTCCTATGCACAGTTGTTAGATTAGCATTCAGAATGTAAATTCTCAAAGAAGAATTCACATGCTTGTTATAGTGTTTATTTACAATTTTGCATGCTCTAGCAGCAGGCCACTATATGAAAATTCTCCGCCAACAATAGCAATAACAAAGTCCTCTTGTGTATAGCCAATTTTTGGTTCATTATGTTCTTTCCATGTGACTAAATTATCTGCTTCCCATGCTTCAGTAGGGCAACCAGGAATAACCAAAAAGTTACCAGCATCTAGTGATGAGTACATCATCTGAAAAACATAGAAATGAACAAGCTATATTAAAATCTGAATCAAACAACTAGGGTATTGGGCATTTTGGCAATTAATATCAACAAAATTTAATAACAAAAAAACCTGTAAACAGCTTAGCGAAACATATTACCGGCATTATGTGTGTTGAGAACACTATAACAGAAGCTCTGCTAAAAATTTGTTTCCACTCATTCCAAACCTTAACTTGACCATTCTCACCATATTTACGTAGATGAAATGCCAGGAATTTTTCATTGATGGTCCAGATGACAGGTACGTTCCTAAAAGGCTCCTGCAAAAGACTGTAAACCAGAATAAAAATTCCACACAGAAATCAAATATTGTATTTGTCCAGTTTAAGCTTTTGTTGGATGTGTATCCTGCATTGTGATTTAAAGTGATGTGACAAGTTGTAAATAAATTTGAGTCATAGCTCACAATAAGGAAAATAAAAAACTTGTAAACTACCATAGACATAACATATAAATACAGAAGAAACAATTTAATTGAGTGGAGTAAAAAACCAATGTAAGACTTAATGCTTTAATCTATAAAGTAAATTATTCTATTTTACCTTCAAGACCCTTTCCAAGTCAGCATCTATTAGAATTATATTGGCAGATATAAATAGTGGCTTTTGTAATATGCAATTAGAATGACACTGATGAGAGTAAAATTGATTTGATAATAAAATAGTCTATCTTAAAATCACTGCAATTTTGAGAGCAGTGAAATCAGACGAGTTAACAAATTATTGATTGGCAGAGTCAACTTGGCGATAAGACAAATGGCAACTAATATTACAAGTGGTGATTTTTATAGTTTACAGTAGCGAACATTCTATCTGCAATTCCTGTGGATTTAGAAGCCTAAAAGATAATCATATGAAAATGACAAGAATCAAGATGCACTTAAAAGTTAAAACACACACCTAAAGATAGATAATGACAAGGTAATTAAAGAATGAGAAAATATCTTGCAAGGTAATTTGACTGATACCATAAGGATACACAGTAAGAAAGTGTAGGATTTAAGTATAAAGTGAATAGTATGGGAGAGAGGAAAGTTGAATTTACCATGAAATCACCGGTTTTGAAATCATAGAATTCACAAGAATGCCATCATAGCTGTACAAAGGATGATAAAAAACCTGATCAGAAAGTAATTTATTTAGCAAGCCATAAATAATTCGCCTGGCTACACAAAAACACTTAAGTACATCAAACAATTAAATATTTAACTGCCACATATCAACTTTGTTATTTACTTTAACCAATCTACGGCGGTTTCCTGAATCGTTGTAGTAGGCAGGATTCTAACCGATAGCCCAATAGTACTCCAAACAGACTCAACAGGACCATCTTTGAATGAGAAAATCTGCAGAATTTGGAATACAAAGACTTCAAGAATACTAGCAAACAGTAGGAACAGGATAATGTTAAAAGATAGTAAACGGAATTTCTAATAAAAAAAACATATATTCCATCATTCCAACTAACAAAAACATATAGATTCTTAAAACTACAAAATGAACAGAAGCAACTGAGAATAAAAGCACAAGGGAATAAGGAAGAACGAAATGAACGCTTCAGCTGCATTAGGCATAGGGAAAAATATTAGCTTTGTGTTACAAATTTTATTCTCAAAGTAAAAGATAATTGCGGCATGATGGAGAACACTCGATTTTGCAATTGTTAATTTTCTAATGTAGAACTCTTTAGAATTACTACTGGCCCCAATGCATGACGTAATCAATTCATGACAAAAAAAACAAACTAGATATATAAGAGCTCCATTTGTATCGTTCGGTGACATAAATCTTCACCAATCATCATACAAAAACTAGGCAGAGAGAAGAATGTAGATCAAACTTGTTGGAAAAGTGGCTACAACTTGCAATTGGGTGTCAAAACATTTTACGACGAGATACCAAATAATTTGGCATTTCATTTAGGAAAAATGTAAAAACAAAAACAAGCAATAAAAGATGTAAATTACTTAGTAAAAAGACTATAAAGCTGCCAACATCAACAGGATCGATAAAACTGAACGAGAACCAACAACAATAGTGAACCACCAAAACAAGCGTCAATCTTTTTTTCTACCAAAGAAAACACCGATGTCTCTTCATACAGACCTGGATATCGTAGCCGATCTCCTTGAGGACGACAGCAATGCTGATCGTCTGCAGCTGCATGGCGTCGGGAAAGAGATTCGGAACCACCTAGGAACCAGGAAAAAAAAAAAGCCATCAGACTCCCCACATACACGGCAGTTAAAAAGCAAGAAACCAGTCAAAAATCCACCAAGGCAAGCAGCGGCTTTCTCAGCCCGTAGGTCCGTCGCGACCTTCCAGCAAAACCTTCGATCGCTGACAAATTCGCCTCCCGTCTCTCCCTCTCCCACCTCTCCAGCAGCTTGGAGGGAACGAACCGGATACCATCCCCGAACTCCAGCCTCGCGATCTCGCCCAGATGGGGCGAGTCCGTGCCCCCATCGGGACCCTCGTCCGGAGATCCGGGGAGGAAGGCCTGGAAAAGCGCGACGACGAAGAGAAAAGCTGCGACGGTGAAGACCCAGTGGAGGTACCCGACCTTGTCGGAGAGAAGAAATCGGGTGAGGCGGTGGAGGGAGGATGTAGCAGGCGCGGATGGGCGGAGGTGAGGGATCCGCTTCGGCGGAGTCGCTCCGCCTGCCGCCGCCTCGAAGAGGGAGCCCATTCCACCTTGATCTTTTCCACTGGCCGAGCAGCTGGACAGGAAGCTTATAAAAAGCCGTTTGGACTGACGGAGGAGCCATGGTGGGAAGCAGCGTTGAAATACGATTTTAATTACCGACAATAAATACAACTATTATTTAATAAAATACAGCAGTAAAATAAAGCACGACAACTTTATCATATATTAAAAAAATCTTAAAAAACAATAATGTTAGTGGCATTTTTGAGAACTGTGAAAGAAGGCACGTTACAGTGTTACTTGTTCCGTGTCGCATTGCTTTTGCTTTGAAATTACAAAATTAAGGAGGTATTCATATATGTGCATTTATGATTAGAATAGAGCGGAGGAAGGCAGACACGACAGACCACACTCGTGTCACGTGATCAAGTGGGCCCTTCCATTTTCAAATTCCAACGCGTTGTGTTTTTTCTAAAAAGAAGAACATGCTTACGTGTATTTATGTGTTGATTCGATGCTGTACAGTGTCTTTATCTCTTTATCATTCCTACGTGGACGAGAGAGATACGTGGATGCGAGAAAGGGGAAGGCAAGAGGAGAGATAGAGAGGACACTGTCCGTCCATATAGTATCGAATCAAACGTAGATTCACCGTCGTTAAAATCTCTTATCTCTTAGCTCGTTGTAGATCCGTATAAGTTAAAGTTTATACCTCTTTCCATTATAAAATATCCTCTCAATAATTTCTTATTTTTCATCTCTTTAATATTTTTAATTTTATATAATTAAATTTTTTATAAAATTTAAATTAATAATAAAATAATATTATTTAACTTTTCTAAAATATTTTAATATTTTTATTTATTTAAATAGAAATAAAAATAAGTATAACAAAACCTAAAGTACGACTCAGAATTTCAAATCAACGAAGGATCTCCTTCCCATCTTTCAAAGCATTTTCAGAGGATGCGTTTGGTTTGAGATTTGAGATTCTTCGTTGATTTGAAATTTTGAGTCGTTACTTCATATTTTTTATTAATTTTTTATTTCTATTTAAATAAATAAAAATATTAAAATATTATGTATAACTTTAGTAATCACATAACCAAAAAAATATTGTGTTTGGTTAAGTTATCATGTATAATCAAGGTTACGTGATTATCAAGTAATCACATAATCAAGATTATGGGAAATAAAATATATTTTTTGGTCCAACTTAAGTAATACAACAAAAATTTATTTGTTTAAAGGTTTTAATGAATAATTTAGTTTAATATTTTATTATATTACTCTTAATTACAAAATCAACCATATATTATTATTTTTTAAAAAAAACTCTACATTTTTTTAATATTTTCCTTTATTTTTATGTGTATTTTTTAAAGTTGTTTACATTTTTTATTTAAATGTTTTTCCTATTTTTATTTTTTTTTACGTTTTTTAAATTTTTTCCTTTTTTTCTATTTTTTATTTTTTTTTATGTTTTTCTATTTTAATTTTTTTGTTTTTTATGTTTTTTACATTTTTCTATATTTTTTTTGAAGTTTTTTATTTTATTTTTTATTTTTTTTTTAATTTATATTTTCCTTTTTTATTCCATTTTTCTCTTATTCAAGGGTATTTTGAGTTTAAAAAAATCATTAACCCTAGAATAAAAAAAACCTCAGTTTTTTTATTTCGGGTTGCATATCCCTTTTGCTGACGTCTCGGGCAAGAATCATCAATTACCTAAATCAAATAGGGTTTCGGTTGATAATTTTGGATGGATAATCAAACTTATCAAAGATAATCCCTAACAAACGTACCCTAATGTATATGGATATGAATATCAATCAAATAAATTTTAATAAATAATTGGATTTGAAATTTTAAAAAAATATATGTATAATTATTAATTATTAAAATAAAAAAATATTCATTTGGTTTAAAAAAAAAAAGAGTCTAGACAAGAATCCATCAACTCAATCAATCCATTTTTTTTAAAAAAAAAAAGATTGACTAATAACTTTATTGATCATCATCAAATCAAATATTTATCATTTATACTTTTTATATGATTCATTTTAGATTTTAAGACCACATCTAATAATCAATTAAAACAACGTCGAGATTTCTTCTAATTGAGCAATAATAATCAATTAAACGTCACTTTTGATACGATGAGGGAATTGGTAAAAGGAAGTCGGCAGTGTAAATTGATATTATTTAAATGCTACTCGTACATATCAATCAATGCCAAGGAACCATATGCATGCTCATAGCTCCTCAATAAATGCCTTGCTATTCTCGCACCAACATAACTTTGGAAAAGTACACTTCTTCAAAATATTGAAAAAAATTATCAGATTTGGTATTATCTAGGCAAAAATCACAAACGGCCTCTTTTATTATCTTTGTAAAAGAATACCTATTTTTTAAAATTACTAAAATAATACTTTGTTATACTTTTCATTTTGAAAATATTCAAAAGAATACATAGTAAAATTAATATAAGTTGATTAAAATTACTTCATATCAAATATATTAAAATATTTTTAAATTTGTTAATTAATTAAAATTATTTCAATGATTGGGAAAAAACCTCTTTAAATTATTATATTATAGAATTTTTTTCAACATAAACAACTATTATTATTTTTATTTTTGTTAATTTAAACAGATATGAGGATTTAAGGTATTAAATGGAAATGGATTTGGAAATTTTCCCACTTGTATATTGTGTCCACATCGCACATGATGCTTGTCACCTTTGCCCCTGTCACCTTGCTCCCACCCCATTGATTCCATGCCCTCCATGACTATTGGAGACACATGATATTTTTTTTTTTTATCTATAGTGTAGATCCAACTCCTTATGGACCACTATGTTTATTTACTTTTCTTAAAAAAATACAATGTGAATTAAATTTTTAATATTTTACCCTAGGTTGCCTTCAATAAGTGACGTTCAATAAGTGACGTTCTCTAAATATGATATGCAACTAGTTAATGTTAAGTTTTTAATTGTCCGTACAATTATTTTTTAATTTATCTTGATCGCGATGAAAAAAATTTATAGGGTTAAACTCGTTGTCTCAAATTTTGTATTACTGGTTCAATTTTTTAATTTTTTTTTAGAAAATTAGAAACTCAATACCACCCCTGATTGCTTATGAAGTTGTGGCACGTGGAATTATCAAGCTAACAACTCTTTTGAACTTTCTTGTTCATTGACTTAAATTTCTAGATGACCTAAGGTTGGAAAAGCTTGTAGTCAAAAGGAAAAAGGCAAAAATTAAGAGGCCTAGGCGAAAATTAAGAGGCCTTATTCTCTGTTTCTTTTAACTAAAAAAAAACAAGAGGCCTTATTTTCATTATGATGAAAACCATTTTTTGAAAGAAAAAAATATTAAAAAGACAATGTTGTCGTGGAGTATTGGTTAAAATTGCTTCAAATATATTCAAAGTTATTTTATGTTAGAACAATTTTATATAATTTTGATCAATTATTATATTAATTTTAATTTAGTTTTTTTTTAAAACAAAAACCCCACTTATGTTTTTGAATTTTGTAAAAGACTCACTATACTTTTTTTAAAAAAACAAACTAAGGATTACACTTAATAATACTCTCCCTAATACCAACCAACTCCCACCATGAGCTGGCAATCAAGAAAAACCTTTCTCCCATAGTGGAGGGAGGTTTTTTGTTTTAATCGAAGAAGTGGCTCTGTAGTTACGGAGCCGCTTCTTTATTATTATTTTTTAATATTATTTTTTTAATAATTGTAAAAAAACATAACAACGACTAATTTTTTAGTCATTGTCTGTTGTTGAACAATGGTTATAATTTAATTTTTTAATTTATAAAAAAATCTATAAATATAAGATTCATTTTCTTTTTTTCATTCATTCCATTGCTATCTTTGCTCTTTACTCATTTCTTCTTTTCATTCCCTATTTGCATTCGAGATGGATGAAAATCTCAATACTTCCTTTACAAATTTTTTGAAGTTTTCAAATACGGAAGGAAATACATCTTCTCAAAATAATCATATTCCTCCAAATATCCAATATCCTCATATTTTCTCTCATACACATGCAATATCCTCTAAATTTTTAAAAATTTTCATATGTTCCATAATATTCTCCAAATTTTTCAAATTCTCAAAGTTCTCAAAAATTTTTAATGAATCCAAGTAACGCCGCCCCAGCTCCATTTGGTATGTATCCACATCAAGATTTGTCAGCCATGGGTAGCCAACTTGGGATACCTTATCCTTACGTATTTTCTCCTACCCAACCACTTGTCATACTTTCGAATGAATCAAGAAGGGTTACTATTGACCCATCTATCAGCGACAAAAAATCTCTAACACCATTATCTGTTCCAGCATCTCAGTTGCCACCACACTCATCACAAGAAGAGCATGAAGTTGAGCTGGATGAAAATGAATCAAAATTAAGATTTTGGTCTCTTGATGAAGATGTGGTCCTTGCGAAGTCATGGGCAACTATAAAGCACTGATGTAATCATTGGTAATGACCAGAAGGATCAAGCTTTTTAGAAACGTATAGTTGATTACTACAATAAGCATCGCCCACTCGATCTATAACGAGAAGTTATCAGCCATTGAAATCACATTATTATAGGTTTGCACAAATGGGTAAATGAATTTTCTGCAACTTATAATAATTTTTATATTTATCATCAAAGCGGTTGGAATGATGAAAATGTGTTGGAGAATGCACTGAATATGTGGAAAGCCAATAACAATAACAAGGATTTTAAGTATATGCATGTGTGGAGGGTTCTCAAAGAATATGAGAAATATACTCCACAATCAGTTGTTCATTACTCTAACAAGAAATCAAGGATATCCGAATCAGGGGGATACACTTCAACATCAAATCCAGATACAAGTGTTGATTTAGATGACTTTAAAGTTCGCATTCGTCCGACAGGGCAAAAGGCAGCGAAGAGTTAGGGCAAATCTAAACTAGAGAGGGCGACACAATGGAACATAGCATCGACAAATAATGACAAGATATTAAAAAATATCAAATGCAAAAAATGGCTTTGCGAAAAGCCGAGATCTTTCATAAGGATTATGAAATTCTTATGAAGGATACTAGTGAGATGACACTAGGATAACTTTATTTACATTAGAAAATGGTGGAAAAAATTAAACAGAGACATGGCCTGATGTAGATGAGTTTAAGTTTATTTTTCTATATTATTATAATTTATGTCTTTTTATTTGATGCACTATAATATTTATATATTTTTTTAATTATTAATGTTATTTCATGTTAGCAATTTATAAATTTAAATTTTATAAAAATTCAATGGTGTATAATGTAAAATATGGAGAGATAAGAATTAACTTTTGATGAAAAGTGTGGGACTCATGAAGGAGTTGTTGAGAGGTTTTTTGATAGTGGAGAGAGGTGTGAGGTTTTTAACTTTTGATGTGGCGCAGATATGGCAATAAAGGAGCTCTCAATGGACTCTAACCATTGTGGATGCCCTAAGTCACTTAAACGTCACCTAAAGCTTCATGATTGCCAACTCATCATTGTGGTGTTAATTTCTCTAAATTCAACACTACATTGGTGTTGATCTATCAAATCCAACTCAATTATTCTAATATTTTCAACCACAATAGTTTACTATTGATTTTTTTAAATCAACACCACTATAGCCCTGGTCTCTCCAATTGAGTACCACTATGATGTTGGTCTTCATGGTTTTGATTTCTCTAACTTAGTACTACATTGAAGTTGATCTTTTTAACTCAAGAATACTACTATTATGATTTCTCTACGATGTTGTTGATCTTTCCAACCTAGCATCTAAGTAGTGCTGGTTTCTTCCAAGAAGAACCACAAATAGTGTTGGTTTCTTCAACACAACACCAGTGTGATTCTAGTTTCTCCAAAATAACACCACAGTCTTGTTGAATTAGGCTATGTACCAATTAACACAAAATCATATCTTTTTATATTGAAGCCTCACAACCACTCTTTCACAACAACACTAGCATTCCTACAGTGCCCTCTTCGTCTTCATGCTCTAATCTCATAATTTTGTACTTTTAGATCTATCAATGAGTATTGGTCAAAATTCATTGATAAAACTAGTTGTCTTTGATTGGTATCAATTCAAGTGTATTAGGTTCTTGGCTTAACACTGAGGGGGTGTTTGGTTTAGGGGAATAGGAGCGGGGAATGGGAATGGGAATCGTTGATTCCCATTGTTAATGTTTGGATTATAGGAATAGGAATGCAAATAAGGGAATGAATCCTTGAAATTGGGTAATAACTCATTCCCATGTACCTCCCCTTCAATGAGCCATTACTCTATTTTCATCAATCAAAATATTCCCTTATTCCAAAAATACCCTTGATCTAAAACTAAAATTTTCTCCCTTAATATCAAATATCAAAATATATTTATTTATTTTTTCTTTCATATCACTTCTCTCTCCTTGTTCTCTCTCATCATATTTTCTCTCTCATCATTTTATCACACACTTTCTCTCTCCTATCACATTATCTTTCCCTTTTTTCTCATTACACTTTCTCTCTCATCATACTTTCTCTCTCTTCAATCTCTTCTATCGTACTCTCTTCCTTCTTTTTTTCTCATCATACTTTCTCTCTCATCATACTTTCTCTCCCCTCAATCTCTCCCATCACACTCCCTTTTCTCTTTTTTTCTCATTTACACTTTCGCTCTCATCACACTTTCTCTCTCCTCAATCTCTCTTATCACACTCCCTCTTTTTTTTCCTCAACACACTGATCCGGTAGTAAGAGCAGGCGAGCCCGCCCTGTGAAGTCAACGCCACGTGGAAGCCACAGTGGCAGTCGTCCATCCGGAGAGGGTCGGGTCCGACCGGACGCCCGGAGAAGGCAGGGTCCGACCGGCTTGCCGACCGGACGATATACGGCTGATGGTTGAAGGCTCCCTGTCGAAATCAGGGTTCCGGCGCTCAGTGGAAAGGGTCGTGGGCCGAGCGGACCTCACGCTCGGCCAACGCCATAAGGTAACACTGCTGATAGTCCCCATAAAGCACGTGATGGAGGATCTCCCCAAATAAACCATCGCATATGTCCGACCGGATGTTGAGGGAGCTGTCCGCCCGGAAGCCAGATTTGGAGCAAAGGGGAAAAGGACAAGGAACGTCTTTTTCTGACAGCAGGTATGTTTCACGTGTGGGTCATGTTCCAAATCTTGTGACAGGGGATTCCGCTGTCCCATCGAGGATATGCTGAGACTGTAGCAGTATGGGTTAGGGAAGCTCACTGACAAGCCCTTACTGGGGTATGGGCCATGGACACGTGTACACCTCGGTAGGTGCACACTCACTTCTTCACTGCCCTATATAAAGGCCCTCATTCTTCCCCGGAGGTACGTTTTCTACGAATTCTGGAGCCACTTTTTCTCTCTTGAGCTTCGCCTGACTTGAGCGTCGGAGGGTCGCCGCCGGGAACCCCTTCCCGGCCTGACTTCTGTGCAGGTTCGCCGGAGCTGTGTTACCAGTCGAAGATCCACGTCGACAGCCGGAGAGCGCCCCGTGCCCAGCGTCCGTTGGTTCACCATTCGGACATGATCAATTTGGCGCCGTCTGTGGGAACGCTCCTGCATCCGATCGGAAACAATGGACGAGGCTGGACGACAACACACGGTGATGCTTTCGAACGAGGAACTCGACGCTCTAATCGAGATAAGGGTCGCCAAGCTCGTGGAGCAAAAACAGAAAGCCACAGCCGAGCGGCCGGAGCATCAAGCAACATCAGCGTCTGGTGGTCGAGCGGAAGCGCCACCAGCCACCGTTGCATTTCATCGAGCCCTGTTCCGCACCCCTGAAGCCGTACCAACTCACAGAGATAGGGGATCTTCTTCGGATGAAATGCCTAGACGAGATGCCAGAAAAGGGAAAACCCTCCGAGCGGAAGACCGTCGAGCTCCGACGTTAAATATCGAGAGACGAGCTGGCGTCTATAAACCCTCCGAGCGGAAGACCGTTGAGGTCCGACGTTAAATATCGAGAGACAAGCCGGCGTCTATAAACCCTCCGAGCGGAAGACCGTCGAGCTCCGACGTTAAATATCGAGAGACGAGAAATATCGAGAGACAAGCCGGCGTCTATAAACCCTCCGAGCGGAAGACCGTCGAGCTCCGACGTTAAATATCGAGAGACGAGCCGGCGTCTATAAACCCTCCGAGCGGAAGACCGTCGAGCTCCGACGTTAAATATCGAGAGACGAGCCGGCGTCTAAACCCTCCGAGCGGAAGACCGTCGAGCTCCGACGTTAAATATCGAGAGACGAGCCGACGTCTATAAACCCTCCGAGCGGAAGACCGTCGAGCTCCGACGTTAAATATCGAGAGACGAGCCAGCGTCTATAAACCCTCCGAGCGGAAGACCGTCGAGCTCCGATGTTAAATATCGAGAGACGAGCCGGCGTCTATAAACCCTCCGAGCGGAAGACCGTCGAGCTCCGACGTTAAATATCGAGAGACGAGCCGGCGTCTATAAACCCTCCGAGCGGAAGACCGTCGAGCTCCGACGTTAAATATCGAGAGACGAGCCGGCGTCTATAAACCCTCCGAGCGGAAGACCGTCGAGCTCCGACGTTAAATATCGAGAGACGAGCCGGCGTCTATAAACCCTCCGAGCGGAAGACCGTCGAGCTCCGACGTTAAATATCGAGAGACGAGCCGGCGTCTATAAACCCTCCGAGCGGAAGACCGTCGAGCTCCGACGTTAAATATCGAGAGACGAGCCGGCGTCTATAAACGTCCGAGCGGAAGACCGTCGAGCTCCGACGTTAAATATCGAGAGACGAGCCGGCGTCTATAAACCCTCCGAGCGGAAGGCCGTCGAGCTCCGACGTTAAATATCGAGAGACGAGTAGGCGTCTATAAATATTCCAAGCGAAAAAAAAGGGGGACTGCAACTGTCCGAGAATGCTCGCCGCCAATATTGTTCGACTGACTCTACGTTCCGCTCGGCTCAATGCCCAAAGGTTGTCGGTTTATAACGAGCGATCCTTACTAGCAAAGCGGAATATTTGCCCGAGCGGAAGGGCATGGCCAAGTACTTCGCAAGAATGCTTTTCGAATGCCAGAGGTGTGATAATAGGCGAGCGACCAACACACATATTAATTAGCAAAAAGACAAAGTGCAAAAAGATAGAGTGCGCGAAAGGAAAGCATTGCATTAAAAATAAAATCTCAGGTCGGGCGGCCTAAGTACAAAAGGGATCATATTTAGCTGAGTGGCCAAATTACAAAAATTACTCGATATAATCGTAGAGGGTCTTGGGGATGTTATCTAGGAGCGCCACCTGATCGCCGGCCGGAATATTGGTGGACTCCGGAAGAAGACCCTTCGACTTCAGATAGGTCATAGTGGCAGTCATGGCCAAGTCGAAGGCTGAGTACATCCGCTCGTAAATTTTCTCCGAGAACTTGGGCGATCGGATGTAGCTCTATCGCAGAGCGGCGACTCAGCTCGGCTCGGCATCTTGATATTCTTTGAAAGCCGCCTGGGAGCCTGTGAGGGCCTCGTTCAGATTCTTAAGCTTTTCCGCGTCGGCCGAGCGGCCCGCCTTCTCCCTGTCGAGCTGCTCCGTCAACTCTTTTATCTTCAGCTTCAGGCCCCAAGCCTCAACGTTCTTCTTCTCCAGATCGGAGATAGCTGTATTCTTTCGAGTGGTGGCCAGGGTTATTTTTGTGTCAAGCGACTTGACTTGTCGCTCGGACTCGGCCAAGGCGTGGGCCTGGTCGGCTGTCTTCTTCTGCTCGGCCGCCAGCAGAGTTTGAGCTTTCTTCAGCTCCTTTTGCAGCTCGGAATAGGAAGGGCCCTGAAGGCCGGATGGACCAACTGCGACCTTCAGTTGCCGTAGCTCTTCATCCACCTAGGCCAAGCGGTTGGAAATCGCAATTTCCTCCACCCATCTCTGGCAAAAGAAAATTATAGCTATTAGCGGCCGATCGGAAAGAAGGAACAGCAAAGCTTGTAGATTACAAACTTACCCTTGTGGCCTGCTGCATATGGCTGTTAGCCAAATTTTCGAGGGGTATCAGCGCAGTGCGGGCCCGAGCATCGGCCCACATCTCAGCTAGGGGCCCTTTCAAGGTGATGGTATGCTCGGGCGCAGGCCGGGGGTCGTCCGACCGGCGGTCGGAAGGGGATCAGAAGCCGGCGCAAAAAACTGGGAATGAATGGTCGAGCGCTGGGCTGAATGGCGAACGGGCGGAAGGGTGCTGATTGGAACAGCCTCCACTGGAGCGGCTGGCTCGTCCCAATCCGAAGGAGTCCGGTCGGACGAGATGGTTTCGGTCTCTGGCGCCTTGCCCCGAGCAGTTGCAGTGACCCGCTCGGATGGTTGGACCGCGGAGGTTGCCGACCGCAGTGGAGTCTCCACTCGGCGCCTCTTTTGTAAGGGCTGCTCCCCCTCCCGAGTGGAACCTTCCTCAGGGGCAGTTGGTTCTCCAGAAGGAGTGGCTCCGCTGGCTACGTTTTGCTGAGAAGCAGGAGTGGTCGACTCAGCTTGAGTCCCGCTCTCTCCTTCGTGGGATCCGACCGGCTGGATACCCAAAGCTTCCATTTCTTTAGCCGGCGCGGCTTCCAGAGCGGCCGCCTTCCTCTTCAAAACACCGGCCATGACCGAATCCATAACGATGTCCGCTGCAAAGAAAGGAAAAGAAATCAGTTAGCAATCAAAGCAAATGCCCAACCAAAGTTCTTACCGAAGCCGGCCGGAAGAGGGGTCCGTATAGGACTCAGCCCGAAGATGTACATCACTCCCTTGTGGAGAAGTTTGTTGATGTCAAGTCACAGACCGGCCAGTATATTTGCAGCGTGGAGGTAGTCCGGTCGGGTCTTGAACTTCTTCAACTCGGGAGTGGGGGGCAGACTGACTTGCCACTGGGTCGGGAAGTTTGCCTGATTGGGCATACGGATGTAGAAAAGTAGTCCTTCCAATGTTTATTGGAAGTAGGGAGTTTGTTGAAAAAGACCAAGCCGGGCCGAGCTTGGAACATGAAGGTACCCGACTCGGCTTGCTTGGGGTAATAGAAATAAAAGAAGACCTCCGGTCGGAGGGGGATGTTATGAATCTTAAACAAAATGACAACACCGCAGAGAAGACGGAAGGTATTGGGTACTAAACTGCTGAGCGGCACACCGAAAAAATTACAGACATCTATAATGAAGGGGTGCACAGGAAAACGAAGACCGGCGGTAAACTAGTCTCGGAAGACACAGAAAGCTCCGCGCGGCGGCCTGTAAGGCCGAGCGGAAGGACCAGCTAAACGAATTTCGAAATCCTCTGGGATTTCAAAATTGTCTGTCAAAATATCGAAGTCCCGCTGTTCGAATCGGGACTGCATGGTGGTGTACCATGGGCCGAGCGACTGATCTGCGGGAGTGGAAGAACTAGCCATGGGCCGATCGGAAGGAATCAAACGACAAAAAGGCAGGAAAAGAACAACAGCAGAAGAAAGGAAGTTTCAAGGATTGAAACTGAGAAAGAAATGCGGAGGAAACACCGGAAAGGAGGGAGGAAAGATATAAAACCTTGCTGCGGAGAAAGGGATCAAGGAAAAGGCGCCGGAGAGCGTCGGAGAGCAGAAACAGTGTCGCCGGAGCTCCGAAGCGCAGGAAGCAATGGTCGAAATCGCGAAGGCAGGTGAGGAAGAGAAGGAAACGAAGAATTTATAGGGTGAAGGCCGGGCGGCCTCCACCGTTGGATCCAGGTCACGGGAAACAAAGCATGCATCGAGCCGTCCATTTCGAATCGCTTCGATCACATCAAAACACCACGCCACCGCCGCCGTACACCGATGGCAAAGCTCCACGTGGCATTCAATCATTCGGAGCATTTAATGAAAGCATGCTCAACCTTAATGTCGAAGATTGGCGTAGGATACGAGGAGATCCGGTGAAGACCATTGTTGATTCGCTTAAGGCTACCTCTATGGTTGGCCGAGCGGATGATACAAGCATGGAGGAACCGCTCGGCCGGATTCTTAGTCCAGTCAGTCGGACTATTCGCCTCCTTCGACTAGACTTAAAGGGGAGGCAAATGATCCGGTAGTAAGAGCAGGCGACCCCGCCCTGTGAAGTCAACGCCACGTGGAAGCCACAGTGGCAGTCGTCCATCCGGAGAGGGTCGGGTCCGACCGGACGCCCGGAGAAGGCAGGGTCCGACCGGCTTGCCGACCGGACGATATACGGCTGATGGTTGAGGTCTCCCTGTCGAAATCAGGGTTCCGGCGCTCAGTGGAAAAGGTCGTGGGCCGAGCGGACCTCACGCTCGGCCAACGCCATAAGGTAACACTGCTGATAGTCCCCATAAAGCACGTGATGGAGGATCTCTCCAAATAAACCATCGCATATGTCCGGCCGGATGTTGAGGGAGCTGTCCGCCCGGAAGCCAGATTTGGAGCAAAGGGGAAAAGGACAAGGAACGTCTTTTTCTGACAGCAGGTATGTTTCACGTGTGGGCCATGTTCCAAATCTTGTGACAGGGGATTCCGCTGTCCCATCGAGGACATGCTGAGACTGTAGCAGTATGGGTTAGGGAAGCTCACTGACAAGCCCTTACTGGGGTATGGGCTATGGACACGTGTACACCTCGGTAGGTGCACACTCACTTCTTCACTGCCCTATATAAAGGCCCTCATTCTTCCCCGGAGGTACGTTTTCTACGAATTCTGGAGCCACTTTTTCTCTCTTGAGCTTCACCTAACTTGAGCGTCGGAGGGTCGCCGCCGGGAACCCCTTCCCGGCCCGACTTCTGTGCAGGTTCGCCGGAGCTGTGTTACCAGTCGAAGATCCACGTCGACAGCCGGAGAGCGCCCCGTGCCCAGCGTCCGTTGGTTCAGCATTCGGATAGGATACACTTTCGCTCTCATCACACTTTCTCTCTCCTCAATCTCTCTTGTCGCACTCCCTCTTTTTTTTCCTCAACACACTTTCTCTCTCATTATACTTTCTCCCTCATCATACTTTCTCTCTCCTCAATCTCTCCCATCACACTTAATGTTCTCTTTTTTTCATCACACTTTCTCTCTCATCATATTTTATCTCTCACCATACTTTCTCCCTCCTCAATCTCTCTCATGACACTCTCTCTCCTCATTTTTTCTCATTACATTTTCTCTCTCTTCATCCTCTCCCATCGTACTTTCTCTCACATCATATTTTCTCTCTCATCTTCTCGCATCATGCTCTCTCCTATCACACTCTCTTTTCTCATTTTCTCTCATCACACTTTCTCTCTCTTCATTCTTTCACATCACACTTTCTCTCTCTTTATCCTTTCTCAGCACACTTTCTCTCTCATCATTCTCTTTCATTATATTTTTCTCTCACATTTATCTTTCTCTCACATCTAATTTTTTCTCTTATTTTTCTTTAAGGGTAAAAAAGAAAATTTTGATTTATTCTGATAGAAAATATGCAACTAACCAAACATTACTTTTAAGAGTGATATCCATACTCATACTCATTCCCATTCCACAATACAATGATTCCCATTCCGATTCCTATTCCTAACAAAGAACCAAACTGTTAGAGTGTATACTAAAAGCCTAGCTTTTGGTATAAACATTTATAAGAATCACATTGGTCAAATGTCTACATTTATGATAAATGTAGTTGTTCAATTAATTTATATTGTAGATAACATGGTGTGTGGTGTCACACACAGAAGATCATGTTATCAGTACCTTATAAATTATAAACAGTAGCTCACGACCAAGATGGAAAGGAACAAACCATTGGAAGGTCGTAGTGTAATTAGGTATTAGTTTATCTTAACTATATAATTACACTAGTATACTTAGAGTGTATTGAGTAGGACCATTTGAGGTCATTCCTTTTGTACTGACTTTATAAAGGAACAAAGACCTCAGTTATTATGGAAGTGTGTGCTCTTAATCCTAATATAATAACAATCACATATATTTGATATTTATTTCTTTAATTTATCAATGGGTGAGATTTAGTTCGATAAATCAATAAGCCCGATAAGTTGGGAAATGATATCATTTATAGTGTCTGTTATTGATTATAGAAGGAAACTGTGTCCTAGTGATCTAGGTTGAGAATGTCCCCAAGAGGAGCTCATAAGGATTGTCATGTTAAACCCTGCAGGTGGACTTAGTCCGACATGACGATGAAGTTGAGTGGTACTACTCTTGGAGCTAGATATTAATTAAGTGAGTTGTCAGTAACTTACTTAATTAGTGGACATTTGTTATCTTAAACACAGGGAGACTAACACACTCATAATAAGAAGGAGCCCAAAATGTAATTTGGGATTGGTGCGGTAGTTCAATAATAGTTCTTTAGTGGAATGAATTATTATTGATGAAATTAAGTTGTGTGTTCGGGGCGAACACGGGATGCTTAATTTCATCGGGAGACCAAAACCAATTCTTCCTCTCGGTCCCTATCGTAGCCTCTAGTATATAGAGATTTATACCCACCGCATACCCACCTTCTTACCCATCCAATGGGGCCGACCAAGCTAGCTTGGAACTCAAGCTAGGGCCGGCCAAGACCAAGTGGATGAGCCATGTAGGTGGCCGGCCAAAGCTTGGGCTCCCAAGCTTAGGTGGCCGGTCACTAGAATATTTAAAAGGATTTTTATTAAAATTATTTCT
This sequence comes from Zingiber officinale, assembly GCF_018446385.1. NCBI lineage: Eukaryota > Viridiplantae > Streptophyta > Magnoliopsida > Zingiberales > Zingiberaceae > Zingiber > Zingiber officinale. Next base: position 46,363,643 of record NC_055996.1, on the reverse strand, counting down.
TATGTGGATATCATGATTTTAAAAGAGAGTTTAAAAATTAAAAATTTCCTTTTATAGCTTTCTACAAAAGATTAAGAGAAGAGATTAATCTCTTTCCTTATTTGTAGTTTAAAAGGATGGTTTTAATTTTTGGTAAAAACTTTCCTTATTTGTAAATCATCTACATGTTTAAAAGAGAGTTTAAAATTTGAAATCTTTCCTTATTTGTTGATTAAAGGAGGATTTTAAATTTTAAGAAAACTTTCCTTTTTAACCATGTTTATGATTTAAAAGAAAGTTTAAAAATTAATAATTCTCTTTTATTAGTTTCTACAACAGATTGAGAAAAGATTTGATATCTTTCCTTATTTGTAGATTAAAAGAGATTTTAATTTTTAGAGATAACTTTCTTTTTATCCACATGTTTAAAAGAAAGATTTTAATTTATTAAATTTCCTTTTTATAAATCAATCATGAAGGGATTAAATTATTGGAGAAATTTTATAAATTTCTGGAGACAAATTAGGAAGTTTTAATTAATTAAAACTCTCCTTGTTTGTAGCTTTGGTGTGGCCGGCCAAATAAAATTGAGAAAGAAAATTGTTTTTAATTAAATAATTTTTCCTTTTCAATGGAAAAAGAATTAAGGAAATTTTTATTAAATTTTCCTTATTCGCCAGGATCAAGGATTATAAAAGAGGGGGTAGAGGATGCTTCAAAGCTAACGACTCTATTATATTTTTCTCTCTCTTTTTTTTCCTTGGTGGTGTGGCCGGCCCTATTTCTCTCCTCTCCTCTTGTTGGCCGAAACTTACCTCTTGGTGGAGCTTTTGTTAGTGGCCGGATCAAGGAAGGAGAAGAAGGAGAGAAAGCAAGCCTCGTTTCTAGCATCCCTTGGAGCATGGTGGTGGTGGCCGAACCTCTTCATCCTAGAAGATGTTTTGATGGCCGAAACTTACAAGGAAGAAGAAGGTGATTGGTGGTTTCTCATCTCGGAAGATCGTTGCCCACACAACGTCCGAGGTTAGAAGAGGAATACGGTAGAAGATCAAGAGGTCTTTCTAGAAGGTATAACTAGTAATTTTTCCTTTTCGCATCATGCTAGTTATTTATGGAAATAATACCAAATACAAGAGGCTTACGATTCTAGTATTTCGAATATGTTTTTCGATATTGTGTTCTTTTATTTTTTCTTTTCCTTTTGATTTGATTGTTCTTTTCGGTTAACCTAAAGTTATTTTAGGAAATTAAATATTAGATTTCTATAAAAGGTTTTGTCTAGTCGGTGGTGGTTGCTCCCATATCCAAGAAGGCCATGTGTCTTGCCACGTCAGTACTGGGAACCAATTATGGAAATTAATATTTAATGGAATTAATAACTTAAGGAGATTTGGGTCAAACGTGTTAAGTTCCGCAGGAGATCTAAGTCAAAACCTAAAAGAACAAATATATTAAGTTTTGGATCAAACGTGTTAAGTTCCGCATGCGATCCAAAATTTAATTTAAAAGAACACATGGTAGCTAGGAAAAGGTTCATACCTTTGTACAAAATTTTTGTACAATGGAACCTCTAGGTTTTCCGAGTAGCAGTATGGGTTAGGGAAGCTCACTGACAAGCTCTTACTGGGGTATGGGCCATGGACACGTGTACACCTCGGTAGGTGCACACTCACTTCTTCACTGCCCTATATAAAGGCCCTCATTCTTCCCTGACTAGGTACGTTTTCTACGAATTCTGGAGCCACTTTTTCTCTTGAGCTTCGCCTGACTTGAGCGTCGGAGGGTCGTCGCCGGGAACCCCTTCCCGACCCGACTTCTGTGCAGGTTCGCCGGAGCTGTGTTACCAGTCGAAGATCCACGTCGACAGCCGGAGAGCGCCCCGTGCCCAGCGTCCGTTGGTTCAGCATTCGGATAGGATACACTTTCGCTCTCATCACACTTTCTCTCTCCTCAATCTCTCTTGTCACACTCCCTCTTTTTTTTTTCCTCAACACACTTTCTCTCTCATTATACTTTCTCCCTCATCATACTTTCTCTCTCCTTAATCTCTCCCATCACACTTAATGTTCTCTTTTTTTCATCACACTTTCTCTCTCATCATATTTTATCTCTCACCATACTTTCTCCCTCCTCAATCTCTCTCATGACACTCTCTCTCCTCATTTTTTCTCATTACATTTTCTCTCTCTTCATCCTCTCCCATCGTACTTTCTCTCACATCATATTTTCTCTCTCATCTTCTCGCATCATGCTCTCTCCTATCACACTCTCTTTTCTCATTTTCTCTCATCACACTTTCTCTCTCTTCATTCTTTCACATCACACTTTCTCTCTCTTTATTCTTTCTCATCACACTTTCTCTCTCATCATTCTCTTTCATTATATTTTTCTCTCACATTTATCTTTCTCTCACATCTAATTTTTTCTCTTATTTTTCTTTAAGGGTAAAAAAGAAAATTTTGATTTATTCTGATAGAAAATATGCAACTAACCAAACATTACTTTTAAGAGTGATATCCATACTCATACTCATTCTCATTCCACAATACAATGATTCCCATTCCGATTCCTATTCCTAACAAAGAACCAAACGCCCCTGAGTGTCACCATGCCCTAAAGTCATAGCCTTATGACCTTCTAAGCAGCACCTATTTTCAAAAAATAGTCTTCGTGCCAATTAGCACAAAGGTATACCCTCGTTTTGGAATATGATAACCACTCTTGCATAGCAACAATACTTTCCCTACACTCACTTATTCCTCTTCATGCCCTAGTTTTTGAATTTTGTACTTCTGAGTTCATCAATGAGTTTTAGTCAAAACTCATTGATGGGTCTAGCCATCTCTAATTGGATTTAATTCAAATGCTTTAGGTTCCTAGCTAGCTTGACACTGAGTGTTACCATGCCTTAAAGTCATAGACTCATCACCTTTTAAGTTGTAGACCACCTATTTATACAAAAAAAAAATCAAATTTTATGTCAATTGACACAAAGATATTATTAGTACAATCAATCTCTAATTAAGGTTAGCCAAGCTCAAGTTGGATCGAGTTGAGTTTCAATATTTGATTAATATATTTATTGATTAAATGATATGTTAAGTAAGCCAAGGTTAATTAGATACTTGACAGTTAATAAATATACTTGATGGTTGAGTGAGACATCAAGTAACAAGGAAGATTGTTGGAGAGTGAGAGTGTTGGTGCAATAGACCTCGAGTCAAATTTGGTCGTGAATGTGAGATCAAAATGTCAAGTAAGTCAAAATTGACCAAATACATGATAGTGGAGAAATCCAAATGTGTCACATTTAATCAAACACTTGACGGTTAAAAGTCTAACATGAAGTTGTTAAGGGCAAAGCCTAAGTGAGTCATAGAGGATCGAACACTTGACATAAGAAGCGAAGTCTAAATGAGTCATAGAGAATTAGACATTTGGCACGAGGTGTAAAGTTCTAAGTGAGTCAAGGTTTGCAGGACACTTAGAAGTGGTGAAGTCTTGATAGGTCAAGGTTAATTAGATGTTAGACATGAGATGAGAAATTATGGCAAGTTGATAACCAACAATTTGAGACATTATTTTACTCTCGTATTTAAAGTTTTAATCCTCTCGTATGATTAATTATTGATTTATATCATATTTTATCAGCTTGGATCTATTTCAAGCTTCAAATCAATTTTTCCTATATTTTTGGAATTATATCTAAAAATGTGTATCTTGTCTTAAAGAAACTTAAAGACGAGTCTAAGACTGGACTCGAATCGAACCAACTTTAGCTTAAGGCTAGAGTTAAAGGGGAAGCCCAATTTGGAGTGATCTAAGCCACCCATTCAGATGGAGTGATCTGAATCTTCTACTCATATCTAGAGTGATCTGAGCCACCAATTCAGATGGAATGATCTAATTCATATACTCAGATATGAAGTGATATGGCTTGTTTATTCAGATTTGAGTCATCCTTCTTCCAAGATCCCTAATCTCATGTATGAGGGTGGCTCCCTATTGTGATTTCTTCTCCTCTGGATCACTCCTCTTCCTCATCACTGTTGCATCTCCGCCTTCTTCCTCACCTCATCCCAAACACCTTCATCTTCCTCTCATCCACTCCATCTTCGGCCATCGGACACGACCGGAGCTCCATCTCATCTCCGCTGTTGGCAACACATCTCCCTCACCTCTCTTCTCCAGGTTAGAAGGGGAAAGCTTCCTCTCTCACATCCATCTCCCTCACCTCTCTTCTTAATTTGGGTTAGAAGGTGAGAGCTTCCTCATCCACAAATCTATTTCCCTCATCTCTCTTCTTCGATTAGAAGAGGAGAGTTTCCTCTCATCTGCATCTCCATCTTTAACATCTCTTTTGTTTGTGCAACAATCTCTAGAGTTTTGATGTTTGACAAGCAACATGAGTTGGCTAAGTTAGTTAAAATGTCCAAGAAAGTAAAAGTTAACTAGATGCTTAAAGTAAGTGAAAATTCTAAGTAGAATCAGATAGTTGGTAGTTTGGGAAGAAGTTCTGATAAGTCAAGACTAACCTAGGAAAGAGAGAAGTCATGATAGGTCAAGGCTAACCTAAACAAGTGAGAAGTTAGGACAGGTCAAGGTTGACCAGATGTTTGGCAAAGGTAAAGCCCAAGCAAGTAAATGATGATCAAACACTTGACAAAAGAAAAACTCTAAGCCTAGGTAGTGAGAGGTCTTAAAAGAGTGAACTCCATACAAGTGTGACTAAAAAGGGTTTCCGATCGACAGTGCGTGCTCGAAGTCTTAGAGGAGTGACTCCAAATAAATCTGACCGAAATAAGATTTAAATGATTGAAGCATAATGTTTTTCATTACTACTTCTATTCTATTGTTCTAATTTTGTGTCACAGGAAAGTTTTAGTGATCAGGTCTATTGAACACTAAGCAGAATAAAAAGTCCAAATAGGTTAATTGTACCAAATGTTTGGAAGATAAGTTAAGGTAAGTCCTTGAGAGGCCTTTTGATTTTGGAAGGCAGTGAGAACACATTCCATTTCGGACAAACCTTAAGCGTTGATCCGATTAAAGAAATCAATGAGAGTTTCTAAGTTAAGATCAGACTATTTTAACTGTCAGAATAATTCATACATACATATTTGTTTTTAACTCTATCTTGTAGGACTATTATTATTATTATTATTATTATTATTGTGCTAACTTTGTTTTATGGAAAAATAAAGGCTCATATAACCAAAGGGTTCGACTAATCGAATATGATGGTTTGATCGACTAATCGAATAGCACAAATCAATCTTTGATCCGAGATCAAAAGGAAATATAGGTTTAGTCAACGAAGAAGAAGGATCAGTTGATATAACACTTATGGAAATCGAGGATCGAATAAGATCGAAATAGACAAAAAGGGAATATTTAAGATTCAGTCGACTGATCAAGCGAATTACGTGAGGTTAATCTGATCGGATCAGAGTAAGCAAGTAAAGGTCGGGTTTAGTCAATCGATCTAGAGGTTCAGTCAATCTAAAAACCTTGAAATCAAGCACGGACATAGTGGGATCTGATTGGGTTCAGTCTACTAAACAAGGTGTTCAGTTAACCAAAAAGTGTATAAAAGAGCCTCAGGATCTAAGGCTCATAACAATAATTCTCTATAATCCAACACCCTCATCTCGCTAGTTGAAGCACTCTCTACAAGTCTACTATGCCAATCTACTCTTCGACAACCTACGCTCTATTCTTCTAAGTTATAGTCTGTAACTCTTTCATTAGTTGCATTTCATTTAAAAAGATGGTAGTGTGTTACTATTGTCTTATTCTTTTGTAATGAGCTTTCCTCCATCTCTGAAAGCTTTTTAAAAAAGGAGAGCAATAGTGAATTGTCTATCTAAAAATAATACAAGAGATCGTTGACTTTAGAGTAGTAGTCGTTGGACTATAAATCAAGTAATCACTTAAATTCTTTTGTTTTTCCACTGCACCTCTATTTTATTTTTATAAAAATAAAAGTATTTAAATGAGCGATATTCACCCCCTCTATTACGCTTTTTGGTCCTACATCTTCTTCTATTTAGAAGGAAAGAGCTCATCCATCTGTTAGAGTGTATACTAAAAGCCTAACTTTTTATAAACATTTTATTTAGAAATAAAGAATCACATTGGTCAAATGTCTATATTTATATGCTAAGTGTAATTGTTCAATTAATTTATATTGTAGATAATATGGTGTGTGGTGTCACACACAGAAGATCATGTTATCAATTCCTTATAAATTATAAACAGTAGCTCACGACTAAAATGGAAAGGAACAAACCATTGGAATAGTCGTGGTGTAATTTGTACTAATTTATCTCAACTATAAAATTACACTAGTACACTTTGAGTGTATTGAGCAAGACCATTTAAGGTAAGTTCTTTTTATACTGACTGAATAAAAGAGTAAGACCTTTGTTATTATGTAAGTGTATGCTCTTAATCCTGATATAATAACAAACACATATATCTAGTATTTATTTTTTTGACTTATCAATGGGTGAGATTTAGTTCGATAAATCAAGATGCCCGATAAGTTGGAAAATGATATTATTTATAGTGTGTGTTGTTGATTATAGAAGGAAACTGTGTCCTAGTAATCTAGGTTGATAATGTCCCCAAGAGGAGCTCATAAGGATTGTCATGTTAAACCCTGCAGGTGGACTTAGTCTGACACGACAATAAGGTTGAGTGGCACTACTCTTGGACTAAGATATTAATTAAAGAGAGTTGTTAGTAACTCATTTAATTAGTGGGCATTCGACATCTTAAACACAGGGACACTAACACACTCATGATAAGAAGGAGCCTAAAATGTAATTTGGGATTGGTGCGGTGGTTCAATAATAATTCTTTAGTGGTATGAATTATTATTGATGAAATTAAGTTGGGTGTTCGGGGCGAACACGAAAAGCTTAATTTCATCGGGAGACCAAAACCAATTCCTCCTCTCGGTCCCTATCGTAGCCTCTTATATATAGAGAATTATATCTACCAAATACCCACCTTCTTACCTAACCTTAGGTGGCCGGCCAAGCAAGCTTGGAGTCCAAGCTTGGGTCGGCCAAGCCATAGGTTGAGCCAAGTAAAGGTGACCGACCCTAGCTTGGAGTCCAAGATTGGTGTGGCCGGCCATGTAAATAATAAAAGGGATTTTATTTAAAAATTTTCTTATGTGGAAGCCATGGTTTTAAAAGAGAGTTTAAAATTTAAATCTTTTCTTTTATAACTTTCTACAAAAGATTAAGTGAAAGGTTTGATATCTTTCCTTATTTGTAGTTAAAAGGAAGATTTTAATTTTTGATGAAACTTTCCTTTTATGAAACCATCCTCCATGATTTTAAAAGAGAGTTTTAAAATTAAATCTTTCCTTTTATGGTTTCTACAAAAGATTAAGAAAAGATATGATATCTTTCCTTATTTGTAGATTGAAAGGAGGATTTTAATTTTAAAGAAAACTTTCCTTTTTGGAAATCATCCACATGTTTTAATAGAGAGATTTTAATTTATAAAATTTCCTTTTATAACCAACTATGAAGCAAAAAATTATTAGAGAAATTTTTATTTTAAAAATTTCTAAAAAAAAATTAGAAAGTTTTAATTTTGTGTTTAAAACTTTCCTTGTTTGGAGCTCTTGATGTGGACGGCCATGATAAAGGATTAAAGGAAATTTTGTTTAAATTTTCCTTTTGTTGGCAAGGAGAATAAGGAAGTTTTTATTAAAATTTCCTTATATGTCAAGACCAAGGAATATAAAAGAGAGGGTAGAGGTGCCTCACCTAACAACACATCATTTATTATTTTCCTCTCTTTTTCTTCCTTGGTGGTGGCCGACCCTATCATCTCTTCCTCTCTTCTCTTCTAGTGGCTGATCCTATCATCCTCTTGGAGCTTGTTTTGGTGGCCGAATTTGCTTGGTGAAGAAGGAGAGAAAGAAGGCTTTGTTTCCTAGTTTTCCTTAGAGCTTGGTTAGTGGCCGAGACTTGCTATCTCTTGGAAAAGGTTGCTTGGCCGAAACTTGGAAGAAGGAAGAAGGAGGCTTGGTGGATTCTCATCTCGGTAGATTGTTGCCCACACAACGTCCGATGTAAGAAGAGGAATACGGTAGAAGATCAAGAGGTTGTTGTTTACAAAGAAAGGTATAACTAGTAATTCTATTCCGCATCATACTAGTTTTCTTTGTATTGATTTTGAAATACCAAACACAAGAGACATATGATTCTAGGTTTCGAATTTGTGTTTTTTTTTTCGAATTTGTGATTCGATTGTTCCTTTTGGTTAAACCTAGGGTTACTATAAGGAAATTAAATATTAAATTTCGTTGAAAGACTTTATCTAGGAAGTGGTGGTTGCTCCCATATCCAAGAAGGCCTAGTGTCTCGTCATGTTTAACCTGGAAGCCAATCTCTGAAATTAATATTTAATTGAATTTGAAACATGGGTGGATTTGGATCAATAATGTTAAACATCGTTTGTGATCCAAGTCTAAACCATCAAGAATAGATAAGTTAAATTTGGAATCAATAATGTTAAGTTCCATTTATGATTCCTAATTTAACTTCTAAAGAACACAATAGGTTGTTAGTAAAGGTTTAGGACTTGTACAAAATTTTGTACAGGGGAACCGGTATGATATTTCACATAGTAACCAACAATTGGTATCAGAGCTAGGGGTTGCCTCTATGTGTTTGGTTTTCAGTTTAATTATGCACATGTCATACATAATTTAGGTAGGATAATAGTAGGATATGCTAACTCTGTGGTTGTAGGCTCCAACTATTATGACTTATAGATATTGTATGTGATTGGACCCTTGGACATGTCAAGGGCATTTTTGTGTGTGCATGATTGTATGCATTAAATACAGCAGGAGCTATATTAGTTTTAGGATTTTACATTTTTGTTTCGATCTAGATTACATGTACATTCCTTTATGGAATATAGGATCGATATATGTAAAATTCTATTTTTGTCACGGATCGTATCCTTACAAGGCGTGGTACTTTTTGTGGACCAGAGGCGCAGCGGAAAAAGAAGCAAGAAAGATGTGGCGACTAGACCCGATTGCGGTGGCTAAAGATGACAGCAGCTAGGGTTGGCAGCACGCGGAGGACAGTGATGGAAAATGTCATAATAGTTGGAAAATTAGTTTTTCCATATTTGTTGCTTTATTTGCTGTGATGTGTGCTTGCATAGTTAAAATTTCTCACCTTAAATAACTAAGTGGGAGAGGGATTAGTAAATAAATTCCACGGTCTCCATTACTGGTTTGTAAGTGATGCGACAAACTTGCGTGTTGGCTCTGAGTGCCTCCCTCCCCATCGGATGAGTTTATTTGTAGATCACTAGATCAAACTTCCTTTATAGATGGTTATAAGAAATTATTTAGGAGTGTGTGATCTCCATCTGAAGGGGCACAATCCTATTTAATAGACTAAGGATCAAGTAATGATATACACTTAGGCACAATTAATAGTATCCTCCTCATTGGAGTCACTGTTATTCATTGTGTGACTGAAGGAAAACCAACTATTAATTTTATTTATCATAAAGTTAGATTGACAAGAATAAAATTAATGGGTAAAACCTCCTCTTACAAATGTTTAATTTTGTATACGTCCACACTATCATGGTATGCAAAATTTATGGTGTTTGAAGTGTTGGAAAAGGTTACTTGGCCGAAACTTGGAAGAAGGAAGAAGGAGGCTTGGTGGATTCTCATCTCGGTAGATCATTGCCCACACAACGTCCGAGATAAGAAGAGGAATACGGTAGAAGATCAAGATGTTGTTGTTTATAAAGAAAAGTATAACTAGTAATTCTATTCCACATCATACTAGTTTTCTTTATATTGATTTTGAAATACCAAACACAAGAGGCATATGATTGTAGGTTTTGAATTTGTGATTCGAGTTTGTGTTTTTTTATTTTTTGAATTTGTGATTCGATTGTTCCTTTTGGTTAAACCTAGGGTTACTATAAGGAAATTAAATATTAAATTTCATTGAAAGGCTTTGTCTAGGAAGTGGTGGTTGCTCCCATATCCAAGAAGGTTTAGTGCCTCACCATGTTTAACCTGGAAGCCAATCTCTGAAATTAATATTTAATTGAATTTGTAACATGGGTGGATTTGGATCAATAATGTTAAACATCGTTTGCGATCCAAGTCTAAACCACCAAGAACAGATAAGTTAAATTTGGAATCAATAATGTTAAGTTCCATTTGCGATTCCTAATTTAACTTTTAAAGAACACAATAGGTTGTTAGTGAAGGTTCAGGACTTGTATAAAATTTTGTACAGGGGAACCGGTATGATATTCCGCATAGCAACCAACACCATCTTCATTCGATGATTCTATAGCAGCCATCTTTTATAGATCCAACCACATCTCCATCTATTAGTGTGTATTAGTGTGTGCCCTAAGAGTCAATCGTGAGTTGATTGACTTATATTATATCATATTTATCAATAAAAGATAATATTTTATTTGTTATATTTACTTCATATTTATTCTAGCTGAATAAAAAAAATAATGTCCTAGAATAGTGGGTTATAATCTAAAGTATATTGATTGGTTAAATTGATTATGGAAGGTTGTTAATATATATGGAACACTATTCTTAGTCAAGTATTAATAAACAAGGGGAATATTAATATGTTGAGATTAGCATATAGGTTGATTGATAACTTAATCTCACAAGTCATGGATATAAGATATTAAGTTACACACATGGGTATATATTAGAGAATATTTACTAAATTGTGTTGGTGTAGGTTGCACCAAAATCGAACCCGAGTTTTGATGTTGTCAAAAGTTCAAGTTAAGTCTTGTTGTGATCTAACAAGTTGACTGAGCGTGCAGGCTGTTTACTCAACCTGGAGAAAGTCTTAGCAGATCATGGAAGCCAGGCAGAAAGCCCAAGTGGGTCAAGAGGACCCGACATTTGGCAGAGAAGCTCGATAGGTTTGGAGGACCGTAGGTCGAGGGAAAGTCCAAGAGAGCCGATTTGATGTTAAGCGGTAAAGTCTAAACAGGTCTAGAGGATCAATGTTTGGCAGGTAGGTTGAGGTAAGCAACTAGAGGGAGCGACAGTGAGGTCGTGTTCCGGAAAGAAACAAACCCTAGGTCGCTGATCTAACTGAAGAAACCGGGAAAGTTTTCAAGTTGAGATCAAGACAGTGTTACTGTCTATTACTACTCATGCATCTTATTATATTACTGTGTTAACCTTTATTTTACAGAGAATTATCTAACTCTATTTTACAGGGAACGACTTGATCAGTCTATTGAACACAGGGATCAATCGATCGAATAAGGCTAACTCAGACCAAAGACTAGTTCAGACCAAAGCATAGCAGAGCCGGATCAAAGCTTGATCGGTCGACCGAACCAGATGATTGGTCGACCAGACCTTGATGATGTGGTAGAGATTAGACCAAATCGAAACCAAGAAGGAAATCTCACTGATTGGTCAACCAAATTAATGGATCGGTTGATCGAACAATCATCTCATTAAAGCAACATTAAGTATAAATCTCGGCGAACATGGAAATTCACTATTCGGTCGACTGAACAAGGTGATCGGTCGACCGAACCATTAAAGATCATAAATGCTTGAAGATCAGATCTTAGCGAAGAAGTTAGGGATTTCGTGTTCAGTCAACTGAATCCGAGGATCGGTCGACCGAACGATAACGATGCTCATAAAAAAAGAGCTCGAGATCCAAGGATGATTATTAGTTTCCAGTTCACCTCTGTGCTAAATCCTTGTTCGTGTAACTGCTCTACAACACTTCTTCAAGCAAGCTACTACTCTGATAAAGTGCCGACGATCTGCAATGCTTCTTAATTGTTCAGTATACTTTTATTAGCTTACATTGTACTTATTTACTAGTAAGATAGTATGCTGTTACTGTAACGACCACCCTTCATTGTACGAATTGCTTATTTTCAGAGATTTTAGAAAGAAATATTATAGTAGCTTGCTCAACGGTGCGATCAAGAAATCGTGAATCTTGGAGTAGGAGTCGACCTAGGCTCCGAATCAAGTAACCAAAATGAGTCTTTTATTTTGCATTGCACTGCTCTTATTTTAACGGTCCAGAAGAAAAGTTTTTTTTTAAAGAAGCGATATTCACCCCTCCTCTATTGCTCCTTCTCGATCCTTCAATTGGTATTAGAGCCTGGTAGCTCTAAAAATACTTAATCATTTTTTGAGTAATTTTAAAAAACTTTCTCTTTTCTTCTTAAAAAGATTTCTTTTTATTTTTTAATTCTTTATTCCACACTACTAATCTCAAAACGAGAATCTTGGAAATTCTCTTATTCTTTTTTCTTTTATAACAAGGATGTCGAACTCCTACCAAGAAGGGTATAACATCGTTCGCCCTCCTTTGTTTAAAGGAGAGAATTTTATCTACTGGAAGAATAGAATGGAGTGCTACATCAAGTTCAACATCGAGCTCTGGTTCACCATACTCAAAGGATATACTCCTGCGATGGTAGATGGAAAGCCGGTAGAACCAGAAGACTAGATCCCTCCGATGATCAAGAAGGTGCAACTAAACTATAAAACAATCAACACAATATAGTGCAACCTGACCATGGAAGAACTGAATTGAGTCGGGCCCTACGAAAATGTAAAAGAACTCTAGGACCATGTGGTAAAGCTGCATGAAGGAACGAATGAATCCAAGGTAAATAAAAGAGATTTATTATTAAATAATTTATTTAATATTAAAATGCTTTCTAGAGAGATGGTCACGCAACTACACGCTTGATTGAAAGATATTCTCAACGACCTTCATCTAATTAGACACAACCTGGAGAATCGTGACACGATAAGGTACATACTAAACATCTTCCCAAGAAATGCTTTGTGGGCATCAATAGTAGATGCATACAAAGTTTCGAGGGATCTTTCCATTCTTAAGTTAGATGATTTTTTTGTGAATTAGAATTACATGAACAATCTAACTTGAGTCAAGTCGAGAAAGGGATTGCTTTGTATACGGGATGAAGCAAAGAAACAAAGACCAGAACCAAGGATGAAATAGAAAGGAGTTGGTTAACATGGTCCAAAAACTACTAACAAGGAAGAAGTTCAAAAAGAGCATCAAGAAGACACCAATCAACTAGACACAAAATAAATCATAAATGATTTGTTATGGATGCAACAAGAAGGGACATTTCAAACACAAATGCTCAAATCGAAAGGAGGAAAGACCAAAATCAACGAGAAGGAAGAAGATCCTCCAAGCGACATGGGACGAGTCATCTTTCAAGGAGTCAGATGTGGAAGAGCCGAAGCACTCGAGTCATCTTGCCCTTATGGCAAGAAATAAAGATTCCAAGTCCAAGGAAGAGTACGAATCTAAGACCGATACCGAGTCAGAGAGAAGCCATAGATCCATATCCATTTCTAAAGATCCCGATATGGTCACCTTTTATTCCAAGTCGAATTTACTTAAAGTAGTTAAATGTTTCTTTAAAAAATTAACAAAATCCAAAAAAAAAAAAAAAACAAAATAACTTACTACTTAAGGAATTGACCATCTTAAGGAGCAAGTTAACTTGAGTGACTCGACTAACCAAGTTCAAGTTGGAACTTCAACTCAAGTCACAAAACTTGAGGAAGAAAATTTCAACTTAAAAGGTCAAGTTGAGCGACTCAAGAAAATGTTAGAAAAGTTTAAATTGGGATCCAAGTATCTAAATATGGTACTTGGGTCACAATGAGCCGTGTACAATAAATCGAGACTTGGCTATAACCCAAAGAAAACCAACAAACCATATCTATCTCTAAATTAGTCAAAATATTAGAAATCAAGTTCAAGCATGGGTCTCTAAAAATTGTTTAACTAAACCAATCAAACCAAACTAATATTTGATCTCTAAGAGTCAAATTCATTACTTAAATAGACTATATCTAAGCTATGATTCAAGGGAAGCAAATAGAAAAATGGTTCAACCAACTTGATCTACTTTGCATGCTTAGGATTAAGTTTACTTTTCTACTTAGCTTAGAATGATTAGTTAGAAAAGTTTACCAAATCCTAATAACATAGCATTGGAATGGATTGGGATGATAGTACGTTAAGGAAGCTTTGCCGAAGGCATGTCTAGGCTGAATCTTGTGTATCCTACATTGTGCACTAGACTTAGTGGATCTGACATAAGCTACCCGAGTCAAACATATGCTAGTTAGACCAAAACCTAGTATTAAATTTTTTGGGTAGAACTATTTTAAAAAAGTATTCAGAAAGTGATCCACTGTTGATACACAAGAAGACCATATGTCTTGCCACTGACTAAAACTTATCCCTAGGAAGCTTGCTTGATTAACGTAAAGCCAAGTTTGAATCTAAAATGGGTTAAACAACCTTTTTAAATAAATTTTAATAAAATTTTAAAAAATTAAAACCTAATTAAAATTAAAATTAAAATTAAAATTAATTAAAATTAATTAAAATTAAAATAAAAAATATTAAAATTTAATTAAAATTAAAACTAATTAAAACTTAAAATTAATATTCAAACTTAATTAAAATTAACTTAATTAAAATTAAAACTAATTTAAAATTAAATTTTAAAAAATATATATATAAACTTAATTAAAATTAAAACTAATTAAAACATAAATTTTAAAAAATATATATTAAAACTTAATTAAAATTAAAACTTAAATTAAAAAAAAACCTAATTAAAATTAAAACTAATTAAAACTTAAATTTAAAAAACCTAATTAAAATAAAAACTAATTAACAACTTTAAAAAAATCTAAAATTAATTAATACTTAAATACCAACTTAAATTAAAAATCAACTTAAAAATTATTCAAATTATTAAAACTTAAAATTAAAATAAACTTAACATAAATTAAATTTAAACTTAACTTACAAATTATTAAAATTATTAAAACTTAAAATTAAAATAAACTTAACTTAAATTAAATTAAAACTTAATTTAAACTAAATCTAAACTTATATTAAAACTTAACTTAAAAATTATTAAAACTTCAAATTTATTTAAAACTTAACTTAAAAATTATTAAATTTATTAAAACTTAAAATTAAAATAAACTTAACATAAATTAAATTTAAACTTAACTTAAAAATATTAAAATTATTAAAATTATTAAAACTTAAAATTAAAATAAGCTGAACTTAAATTTAAAATTAAATTAAAACTTAACTTAAACAAAATCTAAACTTAAATTAAAACTTAACTTAAAAATTATTAAAATTATGAAAACTTAAAATTAAATTAAAACGTAACTTAAAAATTATTAAAACTTAAACCTAAACTTACCTTAAATTTAAACTAGAACTATTAACTTAAATTAACTAAAATTAAAACTTAAAAACCGTTACTTAAAATTTTTAACTAAAATTTATTAAAGCTCAAAATTAATGAAAACTTAATTTTAACTAAAAAAAATCGATTCAGTCGACTAAACGAACGATTCGATACTCACGACCTAAGTCAAATAAGTCGACCAATTATTTGTTTGGTCGACCCAAAATTGATTCGATCGACCGAAAACATAAGTTCATCGTCGAAAAATGATTCATCTTCAATTATTTGACCGACCGAATACTGGTTTAATCGACCAAAAACCTAAATTCAACCTCATCTATTGCGCAAAAAGTTTGCCCTGATCAATTTATCAATCGATCGAAAAATGATTTGGTCGACCGAAAACTAACCACTACATCTAATTGGTCAGAAACACGATGTTTTTAAGAGATTAATCGACCGAACCCTTTATAGGTCAACCGATCGAGGGCTATAAAACGAACACTTGGGTAGAAGCCGAGTCTCATCCAAGCATCTTCTTGATTTCTTCTCTTTCTTCACCTATTTCGCCATCTACAACCTTTCTCGAACCAAAATCATGCCTCGGTAGGCTTTTAAAAGTAGTTTTCTTTTTTACACTTAATTTCCTTATACTCTATTTTTGTTATTGTAGCAAAAAACTTCGTAAACGTGCCAAAAAAAAAAAAGCTAGCTCCTCTAACCCCAGCCAAGACCTTAGGTTTTCCACAGAAGACCTGCATCAATTCTTTAACAACAAAACTTTTTTAGTAGTTGGAACTAGTTGTCTTAACCTACCTTTCTACCAGACCTACTATCCTGAAATAATTGATATTATTCAACATTACTCTTTAGATAGTTTGGTTCTTTGTAGATATGTATACAATCCCACACATTGTACTGAATTTTATCATAACCTGTGTAAGATTGATGCTTATCACTTTAAAACTAGAGTTGCATCGAGGGGCATGTTGTTTGTGTGTTGATTTCTTCCAAGGTCCATAACCAAGGAAGATGTCCTCAGTTTTCCTTAGTCCAAACGATAATGCACTCTACAAAATAGTCGTGTCTTGAATTCATCCTCTTTCTTCTAGGGATTAGGCGGTCCTTCGTCTAGTCCATCTTTTTCTGATGTATGCATTTAAGCATAAACTAGATTTGGATTTTAGTTACTAGGTCTTTAAGTCTATTATCTACTATTCTGGCTAGCTACAGTACATCGTTCAAAGTTCATATGATTCATTATCACATCCTGACTGCTTTTATAGCTTCTTTGGGGGTAGGAGTTGGCCGTGGAGAATTGATAGAATTATCCGACTTTAACTTAGTTGGCCTTCGTCAGATGCCCTTGGCTGGGATTAAGGATATTTCTCAGGGCTTGGTTTACAAGCGTACTCATCCATGTTACGTTTCGCCTGCTACGGAAGAGCCTAATATTGAGGATGTTCCTATTGCTGTAGAGGATCCTCTTGTTCCATTTTAGCCTTAGAGTATTCCCAGACTCCATATTTTGACGCATCCCAAGCGACATCATCTTTAGTTCATCCACCGTCTAGAGATCCTTTTAGTCAGCCGCATGACGACATATTTGGCCAATTCGACTCATTACAGACTATGTTTCAGGGACAACTAGCTGAGTTCTGTCAAGACATAACTAAATAAGTCGACACTTTGGAGGCACAACAAACTGAGATGTTTCATTATTTTTGATCTATGCACGATTCTTCACCCCCTCCATCTGCTGCTTGATCTGATGTATTTGCTATTTAGACACTATGATTATGTAGTTGGATTTTATACTTTCTAGTTATGAGAATTTTTTGGTTGTGACTTTTCCTTTGCATTTTAATTGATTTGGGCATGTGTTTTATATAATAGGGTTCTTTATCTCTTTATACATTTTTTTAAATATTACTAAGTAGTTTTTCAAAATTATTTTTAAAATTCCCCTTTCAAAATTCATTTTCAAAACTAATTTAAAAATATTTTATCTTTTTGGAGTAGCCTAGGCTTTACTGTAGAATTGCATTTTCCTATAATTTTACCAGCCAACATCTCACAAGCATAATAGGATACCTTCCTTGTGTATTTTAAAACATAGAATGGTGTGGGATGCTTAGGACTTAGCCTAAAATTTTAGATGCTTATGTCAATGCATCGCTATAAATCTGGGCTTTAAACAAATTACATTGATCAATTTGAGTAATCTGGCTAGTAACAAACTAGTTAGAACTAAACGCTCAAATTGACTAACCTGAATCTACAGTTGCTATCTTATGGTAGTCAACTAAGTATAAAGGTTGGATATTTCATTATAAGGATATTTTTTTAATTTTTAAAATCATGCTTGGACTGTTAGGTACCTATCAATTTTAGGGGGAGCTTCAATATCACTTTCTCAATTTTTAAATTTTTTCTTCTTTACATATTTTCAAAATTTTCAAACTTTATCTTTACAAAATCATTTCGAAAATTATTTTCAAATTTTTCTAAATTTTTAAAAATGACATTAAATTTTTATCTTCAGATTCATTTTCAAATTTAACTTTACAAATTTTGATATTCACTTTCAAATTTTTTTCTCTTTATCGAATCTTCAAAATTATTTTTAACTCTACAAATTTTCAAAATTAGTAACTTAACAAATTCTTCAAAATTATTTTTAAAACCTTTACCTTAACAAATTTTCAAAATTAGTTTACCTTAACAATTTTTTTTTAAATTTAACTTATTAAATTTTCAAAATTATTTAAACTTTTACAAATTTACTACTTAACAAATTTTTAAAAATTTAACTTTAACAAATGTTCAATCTTACTTTCAATTTTTTTTTACTTTACATATTTTCAAACTTCTTTTTTTTTTCAAAAATACTTTTAAATTTATTATCAGAATGTATCTTTATAAGTTTTCAAAGGTCTACATTTTCAATGTCTTGGAAACTTACTTAATTTTTTTTATCCAAACCTTATTTTCAAAACCATGTTTCTAACATTTTCAATGGTTCTAAATTTTAAGTTGTGTTTCCCCTATTTTGATGTGTGTCAAAGGGGGAGAGATAGTGAATTCAGGGGGAGTTATTAAACTCAAGGGGAGAATGCTTGTTTACTTAATTTTAGATATATTATTAACTTAACTGTGAACCTTGATTACCACATATCAAAAAGGAGGAGATTGTTGATACAGGTTGTACCAGAATCAAACCTGAATTTTGATGTTGTCAAAGGTTCAAGTTAAGTCTTATTGCGATTTAACAAGTTGACTGAGTATACAGACTATTTATTTACTCAACCTGGAGAAAGTCTTAGCAAATTGTGGAAGTCAGACAGAAATCCCAAGTGGTCAAGAGGACCCGACACTTGGCAGGGAAGCTCAATAGGTCTAGAGGATCATAGATCGAGGAAAAGTCCTAGTGAGCCGATCCGATACTAAGCGGTAAAGTCCAAATAGGTTTGGAGGACCAATGTTTGGCAGGTAAGTTGAAGTAAGCAACTAGAGGGAGAGACAGTGAGGTTGTGTTCCCGAAAGGAACAAACCCTAGGTCATTGATCCAACTGAAGAAACTGGGAAGGTTTCCAAATTGAGATCAAGACAGTGTTACTATCTATTACTATTCATGCATCTTATTATATTACTGTGCTAACCTTTATTTTACAAGGAATTATCTAACTCTACTTTGCAGGGAATGATTTGATTGGTCGGCCGAACATAGAGATCAATCGACCAAATAAGGCTAACTCAGACCATAGACTAGTTCAGACCAAAGTAGAGCAAAGCCCGATCAAAGCTTGATCGGTCGACCAAACAAGATGATCATTCGATCAAACCTTGATAATGTGGTAGATATCAGACCGAGCCAAAGTTAAGAAGGAAACCTCACTGATCAATCGACTGAATTAGTGGATCGGTTGATCGAACGATCATCTCATTAAAGCAACATTAAGTGTGAATCTCGATGAATAGGGAAATTCACTGTTCGGTCGATCGAACAAGGTGATCGGTCGACTGAACAAAGATCATAAATGCTTGAAGATTGTATCTCAGCGAAGAATGAAGGGAGCATGTTCAGTCAACCGAACCCGAGGATCGGTCGAATGAATGGTAACAATGCTTATAAAAGAAGAGCTTGAGATCTAAGGCTGATTCTTAGTTTCCAGTTCACCTCTGTGTTAAATCCTTGTTCGTGAAACTACTCTGCAACACTTCTTCAAGCAAGCTACTACTCCGATAAAGTGCTGATGATCTGCAACGCTTCTTAATTATTTGGTATATTTTTATAGGTTTGCATTGTACTTATTTACTAGTGAGATAGTAGGCTGTTACTATCTTACATCTTTCATTATATGAATTGCTTCTTTTCAGAGATTTTGGAAAAAAGAATTATAGTAGATTGTCCAACGGTGAGATCAAGAGATTGTGGGTCTTGGAGTAAGGGTTGACCTAGGCTCTGAACCAAGTAACCAAAATGAGTCTTTTATTTTCTGCTACACTGCTCTTATCTTAACGGTTCAAAAGGAAAAATATTTTTAAAGGAGCGATATTCATCCCCCCCCTCTATTGCTCCCTCTCGATCCTTCAAATTGATCTACCATGAGAAGTTTCATGGATCGTTAAAGAGTTGTACACTTTGACATTGACAAACATCACATATAATAAGGTGGACTATAAAGTCATTTATTGGTATGCAATGGACTATATAGAGGGATGTGAGTGATGTAGATAAAATTTGTTCCTTCCATATAAGAAAAGAGATATCTGTAAGCTCCTTGATTGAGTAAGATTAATGAAATGCATGGTCATACTCAAATAAGTTAATATGAGATATTAAGATTATTTGATTAAGTAAGCCTACTTAAAGATCAAGAAATACATAAATTGATGAGAGGATGATATGGTTTATGCCTCGTGGATCAATTTAGATATCAAGGATAAAAGAAATGATTTATACGAGATTATGGTCACAGATAAGTTAGGCAATATCTCAACATTTTCGTCACTTGGGTAGCAATAATACATTGCTAGGTGTCACTCATTGCTTGTGTATCTAAAATAATCTTAAAAACAATATTAACGTTATGAGAACATTATGGGTCACACACAGAGAGCATGTTGATTTGGAGATTGATTTATTTTAGAGTTTCGAACCTTAAGCTTATTAGATTAATAAGTTAATCTAATTAGGTTTTGGACTTACTGAATTAATGGGTAATCTAATTAGATTTTAAACGCTTATTGGTTTAATGAGTTAATCCAATATACTTGTTCTTTGATTTAGGCCCAATCCAACTAGAAAGCCCACTATAAGAAACCCCAATGGTTAGGTTTTCTTTTTGATCGTCACCTTAAAAATACCATTGTTAGCAAGACTCTCCAATTTTTAGAGAAGGTAAAAAGCTTAAGGTTCTCTAACTTCTATGGGACGAACAAAGAACATGCTCATGTGGATATCGTAGAGGCACGAACATTTTGATCACGCTCAGATCAACCGGACTAGAAGTCTTCTGAGGTTGTTCATACATCAAAGGTAACAATCCTAACTAGAAGAGTAGTTACAAGAGTAGTTCCATTTGCATGGATCTCTGGGGGAATTAATTTCCTCTGCGTTTTTGAAGGATCAAAAATGCGTAGAGGGGGGGGGGTTGAATATCGTTTGTTAATTTTTTTTTCTTTTATCATAAAAGCAAATCAGAATAAGTAACAGAATAGAATAACAAAAGCAATACAAGTGACTCAGGTGAGGTTGAATATTGCTTGTTAAATTTTTTTTCTTTTATCATAAAAGCAAATCAGAATAAGTAGCAGAATAGAATAGCAAAAGCAATACAAGTGACTCAGGTGGTTACTTGGTTTGGAGCCTATATCGACTCTTACTCTAAGACCCGTGATCTTTGATCGCACTGTTGGGTAATTCACTAAAACTCCTCTTTTTAAAATCTTTGGAAAAGAGGTAATTCATATAATAGAGTTTACAAAATTCTATGCAAGCTAAAGTAAATATACCGATAATGAAATACAAGATGAAGAGTGTCGGGGCTTTTTGGCGTCGTAGCTTGCGCAGGGTTGAAGCGTAGAGAAATAACACAAACAACAGAAAAGATGATCATAAGATTACACACAAGTTCGTATCGTTGACGCTGATCTAGAGGTCCTTTTATAAGACACATTCGGTCGACCGAAAAAGGGTTTAGTCGACTGATCCTTTCGGTAGACCTATCACTCTATCAGTCGGCTGATCAGCCAACCTTCCTTCTTCGCCGAGATCCAATCTTTGCATAATTAAGAGCATTAATTGATTGGTCGATTGATCCCTCTAGTTTCTAAGTTTTGCTGAGATTGAATCTGTCAAGTGTACTACCAAATTAGGTTCGGTCGACTGATCCATCTGACTTTTAAGTCTACTCTGTGTGATCTGAATCTTGTCATACCAGCTAGGTTCGATTGACTAAACCTCCTATTCAGTCGACCAATCTACTTGGTTTCTGTAAAATTGAGTTAGTTTATATAATTTATAAAATATCCTTACAATACAAAGTTATCATAGGGTTTGTCTTGATCTCAACTTGGAAACCTCCTGATTTCTTCAATTGTATCAGTGACCTAGAGTTTGTCCCTTCCTTGGACATGACCTCCCTATCGCTTCACTTTAGTTGTTTACCTTAACTTATCTACCAAATATTTGATTCTCTAGACATGTTTGAACTTTCTCTGCTCAGTATCTGATCGCGTGATCCGCTAAGACTTTTCTACAATACAATGTCGGCTAGCAATAATAATATTAATGCAAATACTAGTAAACCTTTTGATCAACATTACTTGAAGTTCACTCCTCCAAGACTTCTAGTTACCTAAAGTTACCTCCTCCTAGGTTTTCTCCACCTGGCTTCACTCACCAAGAATTAGGAGTTATCTCCCTCTACGATTTTCACCACCTAGCTTTATTCACCAAGACCTAGGGTTACCTCCCTCTAGGGTTTTCACCACCTGACTTCACTCACGAGAACCTAGGGTTATCTCCCCCTAGTGTTTTCATCACCTGACTTTACTCACCAAGACTCAACTTCGAATCGTCCCACCAAGTTCAATATTGGGTCCTCTAGACCTACTGAATCCTTCTACTTGGTTTCCATGATCTATCGAGATTTTCCTTGCCTAGCCGCGACTAGGGCTTTCCTTTTTTAATCGTAGTTAGAACTTCTCATGCCTAACTGTAATTAGGACTGGTCACTCAGTAGACCTCTCACCCTTGCTAGCCATCCAATCAACCTTGACCTAACTAGAATTCATTAAATATATTGTCAAACAAACATCAAAACGCTAGAGGTTGATTGCACTAACAATTTTTAGTTTATTTTTCGCTATAGATCCCTACACTATCTTCATCTGATGATCCCACATAACCATCTTCTATAGATCAGGCCACAACTTCCTTTTAAAGGTGTACTAGGTTTATTCTACTTGGTTGTTAATTGATAGTAAAAGATGAAACCTTCACCTCAACATACTTGGTTGTTAAATGATTATAATAGAGTTAGCCTCCCATATTTAAAATTGCATGCACTTGTTTTAATTGATTCATGCTTACCTTATGTTTGATGAAATGTCTCTCATATTAGTTCTACTTTAGTTGTGTGATTTCTTTAGTTTAATGTCATATAATGCTTTTCTTCAGCTTGCCTATTTGTCTGGGGTGATAAGGATTAGAAACTCTATGTGAAACCCCATATTTGCTTAGCATAGTCTTCATGTGTCTATTACAAAAATGAGACCCTTGATCACTGATGATCGCCCTGGGTACTCCAAACCTGCAGAAAATGTATAACCTGACAAAACTAATAATAACTGAAGAATCATCAGTCCTGGTGAGGACAACCTCCACCCATTTAGAAACATAATCACCTGTCAATAAAATATATGAAAATCTAAAAAAGATAGGAAATGGACCCATAAAGTCAATACCCCAAATATAAAAAATCTCACAAAATAACATGTAGTGTTAAAATATTTCATTCCTAGGTCCTATGTTCCCAGTTCATTGGCACCTATCACATAATCTATAAAAAATATAGGCATTACGAAAAAGGTTAGGCCAATACAGACCGCACTCTAAAACTTTCCTAGCGGTCCTTTGTAGTTCAAAATATCCCCCACATTCAGATGAATAACAAAATATAAGTACAAACTGAAACTCATAATCAGGTATGCATCTCTTAATGATTTGATCACTATAAAATTTCCATAAGTAAGGATCATCTCACACATAATATTTTGCATCACTTTTTAATTTTTTCTTTTGAGTTTTTGAAAATTGTGCAGGAAAAACATGTGCAACTAAAAAGTTAACCAGATCTGCATACTAAGGTGACCCACCATGCATCTGAAAAAATTGCTCATCTCTAAAATCATCATCAATAGACGTATTATCCGAATCTCCCTCGATCATTCTCAAGTGATCTGCAACCAAGTTCTCCTTCCCACTCCTATCACATATCTCCAAATCAAATTCTTGAAGTAGAAGCATCCATCTAATCAATCTAGGCTTGACATCTGGCTTCTTGAGGAGAAACTTCAAATATGCATGATTAGAAAATACAACCACGTGAGAACAAAGTAAATAAGATCTAAACTTATCCAAAGTAAAAAAATAATAGCAAGAAGCTCTTTTTTCTATCATGGTGTAATTTGCTTGAGCTGAATCCAATGTCTTTGAAGCATAACAGATCACTTGTGGTGCTCTGTCTACTCTCTGTGCAAGCACTGCTCCTATAGCAAAATTTGAAGCATCACACATCAACTCAAAAGGTAGAGTCCAATCTGGAGGCATGATGACAGGTGCAGAAATCAAAGCCTCCTTCAACCTCTGATCAAAATGAAAAATCACATCTTTTTGAAGCAACTGAGACAATGGAAGAGCAATCTGACTAAAGTCTCTAATAAATCTCCTGTAGAATCCTGCATGACCAAGGAAAACTCGAACATCCCGAATGCATGTGGGGTAAGATAAAGTAGATATAGTACTAGTTTTAGCAGGATCTACCTCAATACCTCTCCTAAAGACTATGTGACCTAAAACAATACCATGCTCAACCATAAAATGACATTTTTCAAAATTAAGTACTAAATCAGTCTTAATGCATCTATCTAGAACCTTAGACAAATTTTCTAGACATACATCAAATGATAAACTATATACAGAAAAATCATCCATAAACACTTCCATGCAATGCTCTAATAAATCACCAAAAAAACTTACCATGCATCGCTAAAAAGTCCCTAGAGCGTTGTAAAGTCCAAATGACTTGTGTCTGTAAGAAAATATACCGAAAGGATAAGTGAAGGCGGTCTTCTCCTGATCCTCCGGGTCGATGTAAATATGAAAATGACCTGTATAACCATCTAGGAAGCAATAATGTGACTTGCCTGCAAGCCTCTCTAGCATCTGATCAATAAAAGGCAAGGGGTGATGGTCCTTTCTACTTGCTTGGTTTAACTTCCTGTAGTCCACACAAACTCTCTAAGAATTCTTTACTCTGGTGGGCACCAACTCATTCTCTTCATTAGCTACTACTGCCACTCCTGATTTCTTGGGAACCACATGGATGAGCTTTATCCATTTACTATCATAAATAGGGTACATGATTCCTTCCTGTAGAAGTCTAGTCACCTCTTTCTTTACTACATCAAGGATTAGTGAGTTAAGTCTCCTCTGTGGCTATCTCACTGGTTTCACATCCTCCTCCAAATAACCTATGCATGCAAATGGAAGGACTGATCCTAGGAATGTCAGCAAGTGCCCATCCAATAGCTCTTTGGTGCTGCCTCAGAATCTCTAATAATCTCCTCTCCTACTCTGGCTCCAAATCCTAGGCTATAATGATGGGTAGTTACTGATCTTCTCCCAAATAAACATACTTCAAATGTTTAGGCAATGGTTTCAACTCAAGCTATGACAGATCAATAGATGGTGATTCTAGGGGTAATGTTTCTGTTAAGTAATCCCCTACGCATAAGTCATTCATAACAAGTCTGTCACACTTGTAAAACAAATTAACAATGTATATTCCACGAACCCCTTAACTACACAATTATGTTGTAATAATGAGCCCAGGACCGATCTCTCGAGGAACTAGCAGTCGGATGATAACCTAGGATTGTACGTTATTTTCGTTTTTGGGAGTTTTAATATAAAATGGGGGAGTTTAAGCCTTGAATCTAAATCTAACAAATGAAAGCCAACAATTAAGAAATTACTCTAATACATAAATGAAACCTAACTAGGTGCCAATGATTAGTCCAATACGCATAATCACACTACGTAATGGATTTCATCTTCAACACAATTAAACCACAAATGAAATAACACGACTCAAATAAAATCTATTCTAAAGTAGAATTTAAACCCTAATTAAAAACTTAACAGCTTAACAATTAAACAAGCTCTAGCAAAACTTAAACTAACTTGCATCAATGAAATTCTAGCTACTAAACACGAATGAAACTTCAACAAAATAACTAAATGATAAATTGCAAAGATAAGAACATGACAAATACTAAAAGAAATATGTGCCAAGCTACAAAACAGTAATAAAAGGAAATAAAATGGTAAACCAATCCATTCTCACAACCAATCAATCAAGCAACACACTCTTGCCATCACACAAGAGTGCCGAAGTCGAGAACACCCAACTCCAGTCCTCAATGGAGCATCTCAGCTGCGTCTCAGTTCAAGGAATGCTCAACAGTGCCGACGAACCATCCCCGACATGTTGGAAATAACCCTAAACCAATCAAGTGCCGAAAATATGGAAATCTTCAAACATGAATCTCTGAATCTGGAATGTGGTTGCGGATGCTGGATTGTTGTAAAATTTGGCTCAGGACCATCAGAGGAATGCCGCCGATTGATCTTTAATCCCTCTACATTGTATCATTTAACATTGAATCAGATCCAGCTTGTCTTCATTTGGTTGAGACCATAGCTTCACTGTTTTCCTCATTGTTTTGTAAGCTACTCATAGTATTTTTATACACACTTGACAGCAATCTAAAACTGAATTATGATTTCAGCACAAACAATCTGTAGACTTCAGATTTCAGATTTTGGAATCTTAGCAATTTCTAGCTTAAATTCTAGAAAATTAGGCTCATTCACAGATACCATTAGGATTGAATTGATGTAAACTTGAATTCTAACTGTTGTTGTTCATAAATATCATATGAAGTTGGCACCAAAATTCAAACTCTTGCTCCTTTCATCTATATCAAATGTTAACTCTCTGGGTTTTTTTTAATAGCACAAACAACTTGACCAAAACTTTTCACCCTTCAAATTCCCTCTCTCAACCGAGCTACAATTAGAAACTTAAAACAAAACTTCAAATTCAGCTTCAATTACTGCACATTGTATCAAGTTTCAATAGTCAAAACCCTATTTGGACCACATCTCTCTCAAATATCACAATTCAATACTTATAAAACCATCCTTCGTCTTCAAAATTCTTGAGCATAAACTAATTTCCCCCCACACTTAGAACTTTATCCATTATTTAACAATCTAACTCATCAGAGGAACACCGCCGATCCAGGGCTAAATAGAGACTCATAGAGGATGAAATCACGCCGTAAGGAACACCTGCCAACGGCTCAGATGATCGGAACTCAACTGCTTTGAAGCTCTATCACTGAGGTTGAAGCTCAGAAGATCGATCGGAGAAGGAATCGGGGTCAGAATCCGGAAGAAGAACGCCGCGGGATGAAGAACAGCGCGGAGGAGTCGACGAAGAACACGAAGCTACTGTAGCTTCTCTTTTGAATCTGATCCAGATCTAAATGGACGGCTGTGATTGATTTGGAGCTTGATCAACGGTGAAAAGTCTCTAAAAATCCGATCTGAAGGTGCTGATCTTGATCAAGGGTCTGGATCTACTCTCCCTTAGGTCGGATCGACCAGATCTTCACTGGATGGTTCAGATCTGTCCAATCTTCGATGAACGATCCATAATGCTCCGCAGCTTGATCTTCTCATTTAAACTCTGATTCGAGCACAAATTTGGTTTGAATAGATCCAAATTCAAGATCTTTTGATTCCTACAAAATTAGAATCAAATATTAACATCAAATAACACCATAAATAAGATAATTTATAATTAAGTCCAAAAATAAAGACAACGCATGAAATATGATGCAAATCTAGGTTTTATCTGTGATCATAACATCAAATCATGCATGTATGAACCAAAATAATATAATAAAATCATGGTTATGAAATCCCCCACACTTAGTCTTGAACGTCCCGTGCAAGTAAAGAAATCGAAAAATCATCTCCACAAACAATTCCCTAGCAATACCTAGAAGATAGTAAAATGAATTAACTAAGGTCATCTAAAGATCACCAACAATCATGAATACAATCCAAACAATAATCAGTAGGTATGGTAGTTTCAATCTAATTGAAAAATTAAGCAAGTTGCAATCTCACAAGGGATTTATCTATTCTAACTCTCACACTCAATCATGCATATAAGTGGAGCTTACTCAGTGCAACTCATAACATTTTACTACCATAAGCTTGCTTATTTTCTAATTCTCCACCACTATAAACATAGCATACATGAATCAAAAGGATTTATCAACAAGAATTGAGATGAAAGTAAGAAGAATAATGAAAGTGGATGAAATAGGAAAAATAAAAATATTTAATGGAAGAAAATGAGAAGATGAGAGTATTGGAGGAATATACTTGATGAGTTGACCATTTTGATGTGAAAAGAGATGAATACCATTTGTTTTTATCAATTCAAAAGATCAAGCTAACCTCCCCTTCAATTTGATGGCTATCCGAAAATTTTGATACTCTATCTCCACACTTGATATTCTTTTATTTTGTCACTGTTTTTCCTTTCTTCTTCACTATATTTGTACTTCAATTTCAGCATTTTGAAACTAAAACAATCTCAAATCATGAAGAATAATTTCCTCCTCCACACTTAAAACATTGGCCGTCTCGGACAATAAAACATATCATAGATTCACACAAAATAATCAAATTGTAAAGTGTTGCTATTTCAATAAAAGGAAATTGGATTCCAACATCTGCTGTAACAAATTATGCCACAAGCAAAGTAGAACCAGCTGATCTGGTAGCAGCAGAAATTCAGCTCAAAATCAGTAGCAGAACTTCCAGTTAGATCTCAGAAACTTGACTCCTAGGTTACAAATTTTTAATTCTCTACTTCTTGTAGTGTAGTTTCCTTTGCACACATCAGATAGTATCAAGTTCAGTAACTTAGCTTAAAAAAGTTCAGAAAAGTGCAGCTAGCCAATCCAACATTTCCAGTATCTACTGCATTCTGCAACTTCTACATTCTGTAGTACCAGTAAGCTTAAGAAAGTTATTGCTGATCAAAATCCACACACAAAATTGGCACTAAAAAGTATTTTTATAAACATGTATTCTACTAATTTCTTGAATTGCAGTGCAGATGATTCCAGGTTCAGGTTTTGAAATTCAAGTGCAGGAGCATCCTCTTAGAGTGTTGTCAAATTTGAATGTAGCTCATGAATTCCAACACAAACAAGTTTGGTGTTACATTAATAGCGCATTCTGGAACTAAATTCCGGCAATTCAAATTTCGAAAAGAATTCAGACTATGCTTGAGCATATTACTCTGATCATATAGTAAGAACTCAATCCAATTTAGAACTTCTAGTTACAAATCTGGGCACAACAATTAATAAAGAACAACTCAACTCAGCTTCCAAAAACTCAACACACTTTAAACCACTGTATTTTTTTCATATCTGCTGCAGATTCTATTTTCGGTGTTCGCCATTGGCAGATTCAGCTCTTGTTTCCAGAATCAGAATTAAAACTGATACCGGAATTCACAACCATGACTTGTCTTAAGATTATAAAAGATTACCATAAAACTTGGCAACTAAATCGTACAACAACTTCTTAATACTAGCAATGCATTGAAATAACATCCACAACTACAGTGCAATTTAACAAATCCAGGATCTGCCTCATGGATGGTTCTTAAGCTTCAATCAGTATCATAGCATAAATAAGTCACACAATGCCACACTACAATTGAAATGTCTTCACTTGAGGTCCAGCAACACAAGGATGCATTTAAGGTCTTCATGATTTCTGTTTTATTTCCTGTGGTTTTCATTCAGTTTCAGGTTTCCAACAATTTCAGCAGAAAAATGACTGATTTCAGAAGTTAAGTAGCATAGAAAGAATACTAGGCACTTTACAGGACTTAACTTGAGCTTCTCAATTGTTTAAATGCTGCTTCCAATTTTTGATACGTCTTGATACCATGTTTCAACACTTCTCTACTTCTGGACTCCAATTCAGCAATGTCACAGAATCTGCTTCTTCTCTGTTATTTAAGAATTCTGCATCTGTTCTTTAAAATCTTGTGCTCATTATTGATATCACTTAAATACCATTCAAATCTGAATGATGGAACAAAAATTTATTTCGAATTTGAACTCTACTAGCTGCAAATTCAGTAACCAGACACACTAATTCAATTTCTGATTTACTGCACACTGCAATTCTGCATTTTTTTTTCTACTGATCTCCCTTCAAAATTCAAGCTTCATCATTTATCTCTTCAATGAACTATCTCATCCATTTACTCATTTCAAGCTTGACCATAATCGATTCCAATTTGGAAACTCAGCTAAAACAAAACTAAAGAAATCCCAATGCTGTTTAGTTCCAGATTTTTCCAATTCCAGAATTCTGTTTCACTGCTAATTCACTGCATTTAGATCAAGCTTTACTGTCAAATCTCTATAAACTTCGGCAGCTTGATTTCTCACTCACAATTAACTTAAATTCAATTTAATTTGGCTGAAAATTTGATTCCAAAAATTGGCACAGAATATTACCCAATGAACAGAATTCAACACGTCATTGAGTTTCCAGCAACTTGAGATTTTCAGAATTTTAGCCTTCTTTCCTCTTGGTTATCTGGACTATAGAACATATCATTAAGGACTTAGTGAACAACAACTTGAAGTACTTCCTGAAATAAACAGTGCCCTACACTTGAAGTTCAAATCCGAACTCTTAATAATGACATTACATTTTCCTCAAATTTTCTGCACTGTTCTTTGTATTGTATCAAAGTTTTCAGCTCCAGCTTTGTTTCTCTGTTAAGTATTAGATTTCTTGTCTTAAATCTTGTAAACTCCAGAGAAGAAAGATAATCATCTGTCAATCTGAATTAGCAGCTGAGTTTCCAAAAATTTAATGAACCCATGGCCTCAAAATCTATTTTGCACAGCAACCTACTAATTTAAGTTTATGCTTCAACTCTTGACTTTGTATCAATCTGTCACGTTTAGTCACACAAAACTTCAATACTTCTTTCATCTTGTCTCTTAAGACTCTTCACAATGCATAATCTTAAATTTCCAAGTTTCTACAATTTCTGCTCATTACCATTTTCTTTTCAAATTTGGCACTAAAAGCCCAATTCATTTCTGCAGAATCTGCATTTCCTGGTTTCTACTTCTCTATTAGTTTCTGTCATTTCAGCAGTCAATCTCTTCAGTTCCCATTTGTTCCATTGTAAAACTTAAATTATAATCCTTGAATGAGTATCACTTCACACTTGGAATCTATCTATGCCTTCTTTATTCTTCTCATTCATCTGATATCATACCTCACTGCTGTCAAGTATCAATTTCTGCCCTCTTCTTCAACTTTTCCCAGTAAATGATACTTTTCTTCAAGTGCTCCATTGATGAAATATTAACCACCAATTGAATCCCAATTATAATCCATTGTAGTAAGATTTCAATAGCTACAAAATTCACTGTTTCTGCATCTTTGTGTCTAGATGGAGTTTTTGAATTTTATCCTTTTTTATTTTGCAGATGCCCTGGAAGGTGAAATACCATTTGGTTCAGTTCAATTCAAAGCTTAACTTGATTTCCACATTAGTTTTAAGGTTGTTTCTGATTTCCGACACAAAATCTATAGATTTTTGCTTTTCTTAATCAACTTCTTATTCATCAAATTTCAGAACCTTGTAATTGTCTTCATCAACACCAGCAATGTTCTTATGCAATCATATCCACTCTTTTTCCTTTAGTCTTTCATTGCTCCATAACTGCAGTGTCTATTTCTGCGTAATTCAGCAAAGCAACACCTTTCACATATGTCTCTCAAGATTTTGAATATATCAACATAGTATCAAGTCTCAAAGTTCAAAGCAATTATAGCTTGCTCTTGACATGATAAAACTCAAGAAATGAATTCATTTAGCATACAATCTTAAGAGCACTTCATTCTTGACAATTTTTTTCAGCATTTTCTTTTCTAGCACAGTAGCAACTCCATCTTTAAAACCTTTAGCATTTAACACCATTGCATCTTCCAAATCTCCATCATTGGCTTAAACTTGAATCCCATTCACAAATGAATCCTAACATTCAAACTCACTATACACCTCCTCCACACTTAATCCTTTGTCATCTAGTCGATCCAAATCATCAAGAATTCAACCAATACTCATAATGGAATGAAGACAAGGCAAAGTGATCAAGGGTTAAAATGTTGAATGAGAATGTTAAAGAAAATTTGTGGGAAAGAATTTAAAAATCATGAGGGAACAAAATTGACAAAATCCTTTATCACCATGCACACAAATGCTATTGTGACCTTGAAAAGAAACTAAGCAAGTTCTAGAGTTTAATTTGCTATGAGCGCATGCCACACAAAAGAAATAATAGTGTTTAGGCTTAAAGTGATCCTCTCTAGGTATTTTCATGCAATCAAGCTTGATTAATCAAAATGGAATCCATCACCATTCTAACCATTATCATGTAAGAAAAGCATCCAATCATGTACAATGACCTAAAATTGATAATCAAATTTAAGAAGCTTTTACCATCTTAAAAATATTGCTTAGAAAATACATGGAGAATTTTTATTCAAAATGACATGCTATGTATACCAAACTAAATGCAAAGTATGGAAGTAAAATGCAAAATGCAAAGTATGAAACTAAAGAAATGTGTAAAGAATTTATTAACAAGACATGAATTAAAATGTAAAAGAAAGCTAAATTAGAACTAACTCCCCTTTCATTCCAGGTGGTTGAAGAAGGTTTAGAAGAAATATCCACCCTGGAAGTGGAGTAATCATGGTTCCACTCAAATTCTTCTTATTAATCATTTTTCCTTTGAAAATTCTTTCTGGAGGTCTAAGGCGGTTCAGTTTTAGTACCAACTCTGGAAGCTCAACTTCTCCTACAACGTCAATAAAAGAAAATACCTCCCACAAACATGTAGGATAAAAAGAAAATAGGAGAATATTAGTGTGGGTAGAAAATATATCAAGAAATGAATCACACCTAATTAAATCAACAATTGGTACCTCTATTAAATTTTCTGAAAAATCACAAAACATACTCACCTTGTCATCTTGAAAGGTACCTGGAGTGATGATATTTACCTCCTTTTCATCAAATGAATGCTCATGTTCTAGTTCTAGTGAATGTTCAACCTCATGTAGTGATTCTTGGGTGCTTGGCTCCATAGCACAAGTCCCTATATTTTCATCCTCAATTCTTGGTGATCCTTGAGGCAATGCTTCCAGTAAGCATTCCCCTACACTTAACTTTTCTTCATCAATTGAATCTTCATTTCTTGCATTTTCAACAACATCTAAAACAACAATATCAGTAGAATCAGAAATTTTAACAACTACATCATCATCACAAATTAAATTAGAAAATTCTTGTGAATAAATGGAAGTAGGGTCAGGCCTGACAGAATCACTACTTTCCATCTCTCCACTGTAGTTTTGTGCTTATAACTGATTGATGGATAATGCAATTTGATCTAACTGACTCTGTATATTTTGTATCCTTGCATATTTTTGCTCTTGATGCTCTCTCATTTGTTGAATAACTTCATTACATTTCCATACTAACTCTGCAAATTGTTCTTGTACATCCTCATACTGATATTCAGGCGCATAAATCCCAATCTGAGGCTGATAATAATAACTCTGACTCCAATCTCCAAAATGCTGATAATATGGATCCATGGTCAAAAGAATTTCCTGTTCTTATATTGAAACACTAGCAAATAAAATCAAAAGACTCAGGAATAAATAAAATCAACACATGGATATATAAGCATGAAAGCAATCAAACAACAATCCTAAAAACACCGCTACAAGTGTCCCCGGCAACGACGCCAAAATTTGATAACAAGTCAGTCACACTTGTAAAACAAATTAACAATGTATATTCTATGAACCCCTTAACTACACAATTATGTTGTAATAATGAGCTTAGGATCGATCTCTCGAGGAACTAGCGGTCAGATGATAACCTAGGATTGTACGTTATTCTCGTTTTTGGGGTTTTTAATATAAAATGGGGGAGTTTAAGCCTTGAATCTAAATCGAACAAATGAAAGCACAACAATTAACAAATTACTCTAATGCATAAATGAAACCTAACTAGGTGCCAATGATTAGTCCAATATGCATTGTCACAGTACGTAATGGATTTCATCTTCAACACAATTAAACCACAAATGAAATAACACGACTCAAATAAAATCTATTCTAAAGCAGAATTTAAACCCTAATTAAAAACTTAACAGCTTAACAATTAAACAAGCTCTAGCAAAACTTAAACTAACTTGCATCAATGAAATTCTAGCTACTAAACACGAATGAAACTTCAACAAAATAACTAAATGATAAATTGCAAAGATAAGAACATGACAAATACTAAAAGAAATCTGTGCCAAGCTACAAAACAGTAATAAAAGGAAATAAAATGGTAAACCAATCCATTCTCACAACCAATCAATCAAGCAACACACTCTTGCCGTCACACAAGAGTGCCGAAGTCGAGAACACCCAACTCTGGTCCTCAATGGAGCATCTCAGCTGCGTCTCAGTTCAAGGAATTCTCAACAGTGCCGACGGACCACCCCCGACACATTGGAAACAACCCTAAACCAATCAAGTGTCGAAAATCTAGAAATCTTCAAACATAAATCTCTGAATCTGGAATGTGGTTGCGGATGTTGGATTGTCGTCAGATTTGGCTCAGGACCATCAGAGGAACGCTACCGATTGATCCTGTGGTGAAATAGAAACCTAGACCAGAGGAACGCCGCTGATCCAGGGCGAAAAAGAGACTCATAGAGGATGACATCGCGCCGTAAGGAACACCTGCCAACGGCTCAGATGATCGGAACTCAGCTGCTTTGAAGCTCTATCACTAAGGTTGAAATTCGAAAGATCGATCGGAGAAGGAATCAGGGTTGAAATCCGAAAGAAGAACGCCGCGGGACGAAGAACAGCGCGGAGGAATCGACGAAGAGCACGAAGCTACTGTAGCTTCTCTTTTGAATCTGATCTAGATTTGAATGGACGATTATGATTGATTTGGAGCTTGATCAACGATGAAAAGTCTCTAAAAATCCGATCTGAAGATGTTGATCTTGATCAAGGGTCTGGATCTACTCTCCCTTAGGTCAGATCGACCAGATCTTCACTGGATGGTTCAGATATGTCCAATCTTCGATGAACGGTCCATAATTCTCCGTAGCTTGATCTTCTCGTTTAAACTCCAATTCGAGCACAAATTCGGTTCGAATAGATCCAAATCCAAGATCCTTTGATGCCTACAAAATAAGAATCAAATATTAGCATCAAATAACACCAAAAATAAGATAATTTACAATTAAGTCCAAAAATAAAGACAATACATGAAATATGATGCAGATCTAGGTTTTATCTATGATCATAACATCAAATCATGCATGTATGAACCAAAATAATACAATAAAATCATGGTTATCAGTCATCTCTCTCATCCAAAAATAAACCATAAGAAATGTCCATGACATCTTCTCCCATAACCATAGCATCCTCTAAAGCTTCAAGAAACTCCACACATTCACCAACATTATAAAAATTCCAAAATGAGTCAACCTTAGAAAAGAAATCCATGCTAGTCAGCTCTTCTGAGATGTCTATACTAAGAATAGAATGATCCTCCCTGTGATACCTCATCAAGAGCTGCAAGCTCCTTCATAGTCCTATGATGCTCAGCTATGGAAGTGTCAAAGTGTGAAGAAGCACTATCAAAAACTTCTGATGATTTCTCTTGAATTCTCAAAGTCCTAAAAGTTCTCTCAATCTCTGGATCAAACTCGAATAATTTGTCTTTTGAAGTTCCGGTCATGAAAACAAGTCAAAGTGAGAATACAAGTAGATATATAATAAAATCAAGAAAAATGCAAGACAAAAGAAAATAAAAACTATGCACAATCTAAAATAACACACACTACTAGTTAATTCCTTGGCAACGACACAAAAATTTGATGTGAACCATATTGCATGTCACGTGGCACTTCAAATTATTAATTGTTGAAAACCCATATTAATTCAAGAGAAGAGATGTATTATAGGTCCCAAGTCATATTTTTTTTCCAAGGATAACTAATAAGCGTGTGAAATGAGTTATTTAATAAAAATGGGTGTTTTGGTTTTGGTTTATCCTAAAGAAGGTATCCGAAAGTTAAACAATCAATGTATAACTAATCATGCTAGCTCAATGAAAGAGAGAATAGAAATGAACTTCAATTCAAATTAAGCAACTTACATCAACAAAGTGAACTTGACATTTTAATTGAACTCACATTACAAATTGAATTCAACTAACTCTCAACAGTGCATTAGTACAAATTTAGTCCTTAATTGATTGAGTACAAATAAGATTTAGAACCCAGACAAATCAAAGAAAAGTAGTTCTAAACTCTACATGATTTACTTATTTAAACTAAAAAAACCTAACTTTAGATTGCTCACACAATTCAAATTGCAACGAACCAAATGTAAAGATTAAAGGTTTTTGATTTTAGTAAAGAAATGGATCAAATGCAACAATTAAATTGCATAGATTCAAAACTGAAGGAAAATTGTAAATGCAAGTAATCATATCATCAGATTTGAGCCAATGAATAGAAAACTCAAAGATAAAAAAAACATTTCTCAACTCAGATCATGGATCGAGCTCCTTCTTCCTACTGATAAACAGAAACTCTCCTAGAGAACACCCTTCAAGCAATCGACACAGAAGATCCAAGCTCCTAGTTAGTGCAGACAATGCATATAGCTCCTGGGTACCTCCCTTCAAGCTCGCGATTGACCGATAAACTCAATGCACAAAGAATAAGAGGATTGACTTCTAGAATCATGAGCTCTAATCGATTGATCGGATCAATTCAGGAATAGCAGATGTATTGAAAGATGTAATGGATGCAAAAGATTCGAGAAACTCTATCGAAACCTTTGTTAGCTGGTGGAAATCATGGATCAGGAAAATACCCTCAATCTATGATGTAGTAGAGGAACATAGAAAACAATGTTGCGACGTGGGAAATACCCCGCCATCGCTCTCTCCCTGCTTTGGACGTCGATCGCTGGTAGCTCGAAGTTCGCCGTTGATGAAAAAAACTAAATTTTAGATTTAGATGGGAAATGGGACTCCACCCGAGGCTCTCGAGAAGATGCTGGTACGATGAACAATAGCGAAGTCGCTGTTCATCTTGCCAAGCTCTCGTTTTAAATGTTGAGTTCAACAAAAGCTGTCCTAGTTCGGGTTCAACAGTGGCTGAGCTAGCTCAGTTGGCTTGGCTTGATTTAACAGTAGCTGAGTTAGTGCAAATTGAGTTCAAATTCCAGGCTGGCTGAACTTAAGTGAACCCGAGTGTGACAATGCAGCCAACTCTTTACCTACAAAACCAAATTAAAACACGCTAAGCACAAATCATGAATTAGATTAGCTCAAAATATTCCTTGCTTAGCAAAAACCAACTCTTAAATCAATTTCCTAAACAAAATAATCTCCATAACCAAACCATTCCAACAAAAATAGAACATCACATGAACACTCAGGTCTTCAGTAGAGTACCTCCTGTCACAAGGTCTCCCTCGGGTTTATGTCTCTAGATTATGTAGGTCACTTGCATAATATATGATTAGGGAAAGACCATTAGGTCATGTGAAAGACTCATCCATACATAGAATTATTTTTCCTTAGGAGGTTATGATCCATATAGAAGGGTATCTATCTTAGATACTCAATGTTAAACAAACATCCTAAACCCATGCCAAGCTATATCAGATCATACACTCAAATGAGATAACAATTTATACATCTATTCAATGAAAATTCAGGTTCATGCTTAGATTTAGACACACAACAATATATCTAGTATATAAATTAGATCTATGCATATAGAAATATAATATAGATAGATAAATTCATGTTCATAGAGAAAGCCTTCTTGCATGCATTTCATCAAACAGAACAAGTACCATAAAAGCTTTATTAAACAAGGAAATTGGTAATTTCATAGAGTTTTACATCATCCACATATTATAATTACTCCCTACATCCTAGAATAATATAAATCTTGTAACACCCCAAATTTCCTCAATTAGAGTCCTAAAAATAATTTAAAAATATTTAGAAATGCTATAGAAAAATTCTAGAGAATTTTAGAAATTTTTAGAGTATTTTTATGTAATTTTTGGAGTTCGTTTGGTATTTTTACCAAGAGGAAGAAGTTTAAAAAAAAAAGTGTTAAGGTTGGGTTTTGAACTCAAGATCTTGGACCGAACTAGACCGTAACCAAGGTCAGCCAACCAACTGAGCTAAGCAAGTTTTGTTAAATATATATGGTGCGAAATATTCTTAAGCCGTAGTTAGATAATAGAAATAAAAGGAAGGAAAAGAGGTAGCAGCCGAGAATTGAACCTGGGGCTTTTAACTTGGTCAAAACCGCAGCCAACCAACTCTTCCGTGAGTATTTCATGAAAAGGTAAGGGTGCGAGAGATATATATATATGTTATGATTGAAACCCTAGTTATAAGAAAAGAATTAAGTTTTTCTTTTTCCCGAATCCTTTCCCTCTCCCCTTATCTCGAGTTCGACGGCGCAGCTCTTCTCGGCGAAAACGCAGCGAGCAACCCGGCGTCTCCGGCGGCCGGCGAGCGCCCCTCTCTATGAAGTCTTCTCACCATCGAGCTCCTCTCGTCAAGAAGGAAGCCGTGAGCACAAGAAGAGACCAAGAGATCGAGTTATCCGAACCCTAGAACCCTTCCTCTTCCCGGTTTTGAGTCCAAGGATAGGTAAGTCGCTGCTCACCTGCAGTAGGATAGTTCCGGATTTCTATCTCCTTTGTTTTCGAGTTTTTCTGTGATGATTGTCGGTTTAGGGTTTTTGGCCGTGAGTTGCTTGTTTCAGATTTGATCAGGATGTATAATTAGGCATGAGTTTCCTTGCCTTTTCTATTTTCGGATTCAAGCTAGCTTCATGTTTGGATTTCGAAGCATGTTTAAAGGAGATTTTGCTTTTGGTGTTAGCTGCCATGAAACCTAAAGAAAGAAGGAGAATTTGTATAGGTTAGGCATGCAATTTAGATCCTTCTGTCTTATGATTACATTTCAGATTTAGACGTTTTCTTTGCTTCTGATCAGTTTGTATTCGGCTTCCGAATTTTAAGGGCTTTGTTTCCATGCTTCAGATTTAAGAGCAGCAAGTGTATCATTGTTTTCTTACAGCATTAGGATAGCTTGAAGTTTAAAGGGCAGCAAGTGTTTCATTGTTTTCCTTGGTTCAGATTTCCCTCTGTACATCTTTAGGATGGCTTGAATTTAAGAGTAGTAATTGTTCCTTGTTTTCCTTGCTTTGGAATTCCTGTGCAGCAGTAGTTTCTATTTAGTTTGTTGTTGTGGCAAATAACAAGAAGAACAATCATGCTTTGGTTCCTTGTAGGTTCTAGTAAATCGTCATATTCACGTATCAACGTTAGATAGCAGCAGAATGATTTTAGTAGATGACAATTTTTATCAAACATGTGTGCAGAAATTTATTAGTAGTATGCAGAATTTTATTAATAATATGTAGAAGTGTGTTAGTAGCATGCGTTCTTTGCTCTCTTTCTTTTATCTCTGACGTAGCAAGATTTAAGGTTTTAATTCTAACAAGTTTTAGATGTAGTTTAAGCTTGTATGATATGCAAATTTTTGATAAGTATTGCATGCAGAACCTCAATCTTAGAACATATTTTAGATAAGCTTAATATGCAGATTTTAGTTAAGCTTAATATGCAGATTTCTGTTTAAACTTGTATGCAGATTTTGTTTAAGCATTGCCGTGTTAGAATTTGTTAAACATTTCAGTTTTGTAAGAAGTATTCTTTTATAAGAAAAGTATAAGAAAGATTAAGAAAAGAAAGAAGAAGGTCAAGGCTTTAAGTAGATCCCAAAGTCAAGACTTTAGGAATTTTGGCACACAAGGTGCTAAAGAAAATGTCGAGGCATTATATAGAAGTATTAAAAGATAATAAGTATTTTACTTTTATCAGTGACACTGTACTGGACTCTCTGTCCTTGGGTTGGGCTCCCATAGTCGTCCCTAGGTTTAGATAACCTAGTAGTAACGGCTCGGCCGACGGTCGACGGTCGACGACCATAGGGTCGCCAAATGGGCCGCCGAATGGGTCGGGTCGTTACAAAAGTAAAAGCACAGTTGCCGGGCCCAAGAAGAAGTTGATTATTATTTTGAAGTATTATAAGTATAAGTTTTGAACAAGTAAAGCAAGTTTTACATAAGTATAAAGTATTTAAAGAATAAGTCTTTAAACAAGTGGAATAAGATTCAGAAGGTGTTTAGAATTCAGTAAGTTTAGTTCTTTATTCTACCATGTTTATCTAGTAGATGAGTAGTTTTCATGTTTACCTATTAGATGAGCAGCATGATTAACTATTAGAATTACATGAGTAGATTCCTTAGCTTTTCTTTGCTATTAGTTTAACATGAGCAGTTATGTTTATGCTTTATTTCTTTTTAGAGCATATAGTTTCTAGTTCTTTTCGTATACATGCACATTCGTGATTTTGTGAGTTAGATAGCGCTTACTAAGCAAATTTTGCTTATAGACTACACTTCCTCTTACTGCAGATAAAGGAAAAGAAAAGGTTTAGCAAGGAAGGCGACAAGGTGGCGCGGATGGTGTGTGATGCCAGGACTATGGAAGCCTTGGGACTTAGTTTAAGAATTTATTAAGATTGCCATTTATTAAGAATGTATTAGATGAGTCATTTAGTCTTCCGCTGTTAGTTAATTGTACGTTTTTATTTTGTTTCTGCTATTCATTACTTGCATGATTTGATTTCATTAAATTGCGTGGTGATGTTATTTCTTTTGGTTGATCGATATGTGTTCCAGCCGCCTGTGGCTGTGTATATTATGTTATGTATGTCAGTTTAAGGTCACCGGTACAGGGGAGACTCTGTCGAAATTTTTTGGTAGGGTTTCCATGTGATTTTTAATCATACCGGTTAAGTAGAGTTAGTAGTTAAGTAACGGTCACTCTTAGAGAATATAAGTAGTAAGAAGGGTGGTCGTTACAAATCTACTCCATAATTGGAAGAAATACAATCCAAGAACTCAAAATCATAGAAGCTTTGAAAACCTTAAAAAGATGAGAAGAAACTTATCCTTTGATGTCAAGTGAAACCCTTGGTTACAGATCTTGGAGTGCTGATGAGGATAGAGTAGTAGAACGGCCTCGGATCATCCAGATGATGTCTCCGGATGCAAGGATTTGACCTAAAGGGTCTCCTCTCATCTTAGAACTTCCTCCCTTTTTCAAAGGGGATAAAGTTCCCCTTATATAGAAGTTAGGCACGGAGTGGTCGTGTTGGAGTAGCAGGGCTGGCAACAGGGGGTGAATTGCTTGTATAATAAAAATAAACTATTCCTAATCTCTCGACTCAGATTAGTAGCAATCGCACAATTATAACATGTTAATTGAACAACTACAAAATAAATTAACAACTTAAAAGAAAGAGAGAAAAAAGTTACTTGGTTATAACCTAGGTGATTATTAATCCAAGGCAAATAAAAGCAAAAAAAAAAACTCCTTCCTTAAAGGCGAAGAAGCCTCTTACACTCATTGAATGCTTAGAAAGCTGCTAGGAAATTAATTCAGAAGTTGATGATAATTTCCTAAATTCATGGGTCTTTTTATAGCCCCTAGAAAACTCTATCCGTAGCTTGAAGGTTCCTCTAAAGAGGTCTAAGATGGCTTCCATCGGATAAGTTTTATTCGCTGTAGATAAAATTCTATTCGTGGCTAACGACTATCTAAAGGCACCTTCCAACGCTAGAAGGCGCCTTCATACTATTCATCGAAGGCGCCTTCCAAGCCATGGAAGGCACCTTCCAAGAGGCATTGAAGGTGCCTTCCAGTCCATGGAAGGCACCTTCCATAGGGCAACTCAGCTCAATAGCTGATTGCTTTGCATGGGTGATTCTCCGGCTAACCAGAGTTGAGCACACCCGAATACAACTCCGACCTTCTCCTCGAGCTGCCTTCCTCCCCGTCTTTGGTCCCTCGGACCACCGCACACGTCCTTCTCATTCATTGGTGTACTCTTTCATAACATTTTATCATTCAAATGCACCAAGACCGTCGACTCCTTTCCTGTGTCATCCTTCTCGCTAGCTACATCATTCGCTCGACTTTTTGTATCCCTAAGCTCTTGTACACTTAGACACAAGGATTAAATACAACAGGACCTAACTGAACTTGATTGACAACATCAAAACAACTATGGGGTACTGACAATCTCTCCCTTTTTGATGTGCATCAACCCAAGTTTAAGTTAGAATTAAACAAATAAAAAAATGGTAACATGATGAATGAATTGTAATTAAAATGAATTACGCAAGTGAATGAATTAAGCAAGTCAATAAAATTGCAAACAACTACTCCCCTTTAACTTGTACCTATGTCTCCCCCTTTGATCATATAAAAAAAATTAGGAAAAATAACATAAACAGTTATAAAAATTTGCTATAAATTTTTAGGGGTACATAACAAGAATTTTCAGTAAGTTGATATTATTTTTGAAAAATTTTCTAATTTTCTAAGATGTGGAAAACATATAAAAATGCTAATTTTATTTCTTATTTTATTTTTGTTTTGCTAATTTATGCGTGTAGATGATATATAATAATCTCTAATGAAACTATATGATAGGTTTATATTGATTTATTATAGATTAGTATATATCATCTACGCACATAAATCTAGATTGCGGGTTTTCTTGAGGACAAGCAAAGGTTTAAGTCTGGGAGTGTGATGTGCGTAGAATATATACACTTTTATGCATACTTTGACGCACATCTACTTGTACTTCATGCATATAATGTATGCTTATTGCACCCTACTTCATTATAATGTCATACTTCCATTACATTTTATAACAATGCTAGAACATGAGATATCAGTGAAAATTAATAAGTACTTGATCCTGTCCGAAAGCCGAGGAAACGGATGCTGGGGATGTGGCGCTCTTGCTGACCTCCGATGGACTTCGCTCTTGCCTACAACACAAGCAGCGTCAGTGCCGAGCCAGGGAAGGGGTCCTCGGTGATGGCTCTCCAACGCTCAAGTCAGTCTCCGGCGAGACAAGAAGCAAAGAACTATAGCGCAATAGTAGAAATTACGAGAAAAGCATACCTCCGTCGATGCCTGGACCCCCTTTATATATGGCTCCTGTAGCGTGTGTGCACGCTTCTCAAAGTAGACACACTATCCTAAGCTTTCCCTGAAGGGACATGTCAGTAAAGTGTCCCTGACACAGTACCTTAATGGGTCAGCATATCTCTGAAGTGACAGTGGAAGCTTCCGCTGTACGATCTTCTGACTGACCATGCCGCTAGTCGGCGACACTAACTCCCAAAAGGATGTCGAAGGATATCCTGCTGTGTCTATTGCTTGGCCGAACAGAATGATCGTTCGGCTGAAAGTCCCCCTGTCTAAGTGTCGCCCGTTGTTGGGCTGAGTAGGATGGCCGCTCGGCCGGAAGCCCACTGTCGCGCTGAGCGGTAGAGCCGCTCGGCTGGAAGTCCTGGGTCCATGTCATCTACCGTCGCGCCGAGCGGAAGAGCAGCTCGGCTCGACTTCTACGAGCCCCTTGAGCGTCAATTTGATTACTTTATGTCGGAGATGGTGGGTCAGTGTTTAACCCCCGGTTGGGCTATGTCCTACCCGACCGACCAAGACCCTCCGTCCGTCGACCGTCTTGACGCTGACCTTTGTTGACCTCCACCGTGGCAGTGGGGTGAGACCCCTCTTTATCACTGCATCATAAGCCTCCTTTTCAAGTCTAGTCGAAGGAGGCTGTAGTCCGACTGACTAGACCATCATGTGCGTAAATTCCCTCCAGATCGACCTTCATCACTATATGGACTCCGATCAGGATTGACCCGATCCTCGCCGATCGACCTTCTGAAGCTTGTCGCTCTATCATAAGCACACTCCCTCGATCCGATCGGGCGGACAAAGGCTTGTACTTGTAGAACTTTTTCTTTGGGCTGTCTCGGGCAAGCGCGGGCTAGGTTAACGTCACCATGATTTCTTGGGAAGCATGTAAATCCCCTCTCATTAAGGTAGAATAGGTTCCCATGCCTACCTTAATTGTCGACCCATGGTAGCACACCACGTGTCATGCCCACAGCTGTCGCACGTCTGATGTGACATTCATTGATTGCGATGTTTGGTTGTTTGAATTCAACGACGAGATCTTGACCTAGGTTTCCGTGACCTAGATCGGACGGCTCCGGTCAGTCGAGCCTGGGGTATATGAGCCCGCTGCGTTGCCGCCTTCCCTACGCTTTCGCTGCCGCATATCCGACGACCTTTGTGCTCCTGCGCACTGTGCTCTCCGACGATTCCGTGCATTTTGTCCTCCGGCGATCCTCCGTCTCTCCTTTTCCCAGTAAGCTCTCTTCCCATCACCTTTTCTTCCTGGTATTCTGCTTTCCGCTGTCCCAACGATCTTCCGATGAACGTTTTGTATCCTTTTTGATTGTCTTTCCTCCTTTTTATGTCTATTTTAGTGATGGCCAGCTACTCACAG
Source organism: Zingiber officinale (assembly GCF_018446385.1). Classification (NCBI taxonomy): domain Eukaryota; kingdom Viridiplantae; phylum Streptophyta; class Magnoliopsida; order Zingiberales; family Zingiberaceae; genus Zingiber; species Zingiber officinale. The sequence goes on along the minus strand of NC_055996.1, from coordinate 46,319,334 downwards.
CCGTTAGCCTCCGTCCCTGGACCCTAGTATACCACCATGGAGTTTAGGTTTGACGAGGGCGACGTAGTTTTCATTTAACCGTATTCCTCATACTTCTAGTGATAGACACTTACCTGCCACACGCAAGGTTCATTTCCCACAAAAATGCTATGCATCGTCTACATAAGGTCTCAAAGGAATACTCAGTATCAAGAGAAGCATAACATTCATTTCTCCAGTAACCTAACTCGGTCTCAAAGGGGGTGAATTACTAGTTTCCACTCATAATAACTATTTTTTATCCCTTATTTTTTTTCCTTTGAATGTTTGTAAAGTATCAAACTTGAACAAACTTTCATTTTTTTTGGGATTGATTTTTCCAAATAAGCTTATATGATCTGAGTTTATCCAATAACCAAAATGTAGTTGAGAAGTCACTATAGAAGTAAGAGTACTAGTCCGGTTCAATGAATCATGACTATTTTCAAAAATATCTACCATCAAAGTTAAGCATAATGTGAAGAGATCCTAAAACTATGCAAACATTCAAATTCTTCTAGTAATAACAATGCTCATTTTATGCTACTATGGATAGGAAAACATAGATCAATAGACATACTAGCATACCAAATCATATAACATAAATATCTTGATGAAACGTGCTAGTATTTTGCATTAAGGAAGAAACAATCATGATGTGATGAGTGATACAACTAACAAAATTTTATTATACAAAAAAATAAGCAAACTAAACCAAATGCATCTAAAGCATCCCCCCAGACTTAAACTTTTCATTGTCCCAATGAAAACTAAAAACAATGTGGAGGAGGTTAAAAGTAAGAGAAGTTACCAAATGATGCGTGTCAAATGCCCATGTCATTAACTTCTCCATCATGTAGTTGCACTCCTCCTAATCTTTGAGTCCTATAAAAGAAGATTGACAACAAGAATTAAGTAGAGGATTGATTATAAAGAAAGAAATGAAACTAGAAAAAACTAAAGACATAGATGAAAACAAGGAAAATGAACTTGGGTTGTCTTCCAAGAAGCGCTTGTTTAAGGTCATTAGTTCGACCACCTCATTAGATTCATCTAAATCTCACTCTTGGAGGGGTAAGATATTTTAGAACCCTCCTACCAGGAGCTCTAAGTTTTTTCAACAAATATACTCTCCTTCAAAGGTTCAACCCTATCATGCCCTTGTGACTCTTGTGCAATGTATGTCCTGCCACCATCATGCTCAAAAAAGAATTGATTAGTAACAGTAGATAAATCAATTGAAATTTGACTCTTACCAATCACTAATGTAAGTAAATCATCGAACATGGTTTGGAATTTAGATAAGGAAAGTTGTGACTCAAGTGGTGGTCTTTCTAAAAATGGTGATTCTTGAGACTTAGCTTAGCACAAGTCCCTATACTCTCAACATCAACTAGTTCATGTCCTACATCATCCAAAGTGATTAATGGTTGTGTGACTAAGGGGAGTGATTCTTGGGTCATCCCTAAACATTCCTCTACAACATGACTATAAATTGGTTCAGATGTAGGAAGGGAAGATTCTTCCAGATTTTTGACATTAGGAGGTAATGGAATTAAAGTGATGCACTCCTTTATCAAAGTCTCAGATTCATGATCCTCAAGCTCATCATAGTATTTTCTCATTATAGACTCATGCCAAGCTAAGAGATTAGCTGAAATTCTATTATTTGTTGAGTCTATACTATCAAGTGTATCATGCATTTTCTTGATGTCCTCGAGTGATTCAGCTTGAATAGCTAGAAACTCTTCTAAATGTTTTAACATTCTATCCTCAAATAATTGAGCTTCCATAGCATCTACATAATTGCCTTGTCTTTCAATAAAGCTAAAAGAAAATTGGGGGTCTTTCGAGTCAGAGCCATATGTGTGTGAATTTAATGAGGCCATTTTATCTATTTTTCTATCGAGTTCATCTATTGATGTTCCCAAATTGCATAGCTTATAACAACTCTCAATTGAATGACCTATTTCATTGCAAGCTTTACAAAAAATTTTGCTCTGGCCTTTGATTAAAGTTAAAGAAAACACCCCTTCTTTCAACATGCATTCTATATAGACAGCCAAATAATGTTGGACAATTATCATATATATGACCAGTTGCACAACAAATCTCACAGAAAAGAGTATTAGAGTTCACAATAGAAATTTGGCCAAACTTTTGAAATAGATTTTCAATCTAGTAATCAGTTTAAACATGCCCATCTAAATGATTATAGTCAGAACAAGATAGACATGTAAAAGTAACAAAAAATAAAAATGCAGAATTTAAATTGCAGAAAGAAAGTGCAAAATGAAAACAAGAAAGAAAAGACAAAAGAAAAAAGAAAAATGTCTAGAGTAACTCATATGCTAATCAACTAATTTTAATCGAAAATAGTCCCCAGCAACGGCGCCAAAAACTTGTTACGTCATCGCAAGTGTACGATTACATCGTTAGTAATATAAAAGATTATTGTATCCACAGGGACTGTTGATTAAGCACTAGTTAACTTTGCACGGCGAATTATCTAGACAAACATAAAATTGGTTGGGAAAGAAAACAAGAGAAAGAAAAGAGGAAAGAGTGGGAATAGACCTTGAGAGGGGTTGAGCAAAGAGGATGTGAGAGATGATAGATTCTAGGATTTCGGTTTCCTTGTAATGTTAGATGATGTTACATATATTGCTTAGTTCCTATCCTCTATGTTCATGCTCTTGTAGGAAGATAGATTCATTACCGACTCTCCCCTGCAGTGGATAAATCGGCATGATCTCCTACTCTATGTCCTATGCTACTAAATGGAAGTGATTCCTATGAAGTCTGTTAGCGGGGCAGCCCTGTCATGACGCTCCTCGATCATACAACATAGAAACACACTAACACATAATAACATAGAGATAGAAATAGTGATTATGTCCGATCCCCTACTTTCTTGTGGAGATTTGCTTCTCCTTTCAAGGTGATACGATCCTCGGTCATATGATCTAGGGTATTCCCCCTACGGGATTAATAATTCTATATAACTATTTGATAAAATATGCAAAAGATATATTTAAGCATTCACACCCACACATCATTAAACATAAACAAGGCATTAACAAGTCATTGAATAGAAACATGAGAAATTTATATAGTTTTACATCTCCATCCCATCACAAATACTTCCTACATCCTAGATCTGGAGATCTACTCCATTACAAAGGAAGAACAAATCCAAAACATAAAATAAAGCATACTTACAACCCTAGATTCAAGAAGAAGGGGAAGAAGAGATGCTTGCTGATGATTCCGATGTCTTGGGGATGCCTCCTTACTCTGGAGATGGACGGATCGTGAAGAAATGAAGGAGAATAAAGCTCTAGGGTTTCCCCCTAAGGGGAGAACCCTTCCCCAAGGAGAGGAACGAAGTCCCAAACCCAAAATAAGAGAAAAGGGGAAGAAAATCCCTTTTATAGGCTAGGCACGGGCACCACACGACCCATGACACGTCCGTGTGGCCTTTACACGGCCATGTGCACTTTATTCTCTAGAGGTGTGACACGACCGTGTGGCTCACACGGCCATGTTCTCTTTCTTCTCTGCCAAAACCACACGGCCGTGTGGATTCACACAGCCTGAAACATCTTGCTCTCTAGAAACATTGCACGACAGTGTGTCTCACACGACCATGGGCCATGTGGCTCACGTGGCCGTGTGGAGCTCACACACCCCTTGCATGACCCTTGGCATGGCTCTGCATGGGAATGTCTCATTACAACATCTTTTACACTATCAAGATGGGGGTTTCTTTGGTTGAAGTCTTTATCAAAGTTGTAGATCATGAAGTTATCTACACGTCAATATAAAGAACATCCCAAAACTACAAACGAGCACAAAGTTATGCACATTTTACTTTTAGTACGTAGTGTTGAAAATTCCACACGGCCTTCACACAGCCGTGTGACATTCACACGGCCTCAACACACCCCCCCACACGGTCTCCACACGGCCATGTGGTCTCTGTTGGTGCAACCTTAGGTCAAGGTTGACCTGGTTGACCCGACTCGAGTTGACCTGACTCGAGTTGTATTTTGATGTTTGACAAGAACAAAAGAGTTGTATTTTGATGGGAGATTGTGGGTGCAACCTTTGGTCAAAGTTGACCTGGTTGACCCAAGGTGAGTTGACCTGACTCGGAAAAGTCCAAGCAGGGGGTTTGGCACGGGAAAAGTCCAAGCGGGGAGCTTGGCACGGGAGAAAGTCCAAGTATGGAGACTTGGCACGGAGAAGTCCAAGTATGGGAACTTGGCAAGTGGAAGTCGGAGAGGGCACGGTAGCTCGTTCTCCGAACTGTGGTCAGAGAGGGCTCGGTAGCTCGTTCTCTGGATCGGAAGTGGGAAAGTCCTGGTAAGTGAAGCCAGGCAGTTGTGAAAACCCTAGTGAGTGAAGCTAGGTGAAAGTCCTGGTGAGTGAAGCCAGGCAGTGGGAAAGTCCTGGTGAGTGAAGCCAGGCAATTGTGAAAACCCTAGTGAGTGAAGCTAGGTGAAAGTCCTGGTGAGTGAAGCCAGGCAGTGGGAAAGTCCTGGTGAGTGAAGCTAGGCAGTTGGAAAGTCCAGGTGAGTGAAGCCGGGCAGATTGGAAATCCTGGTGAGTGAAGCCAGGTGAAAACCCTAGTGAGTGAAGCTAGGTGAAAGTCCTGGTGAGTGAAGCCGGGCAAGGGAAAATCCAGATGGATCAAGGGTGATCGGACATTTGGTGTTGAGAAGGTCAAGTAGGTCAAGGGAGTGACCGGATACTTGACACAAAGAGAAAAGTCCAAGTGAGTCAAAGGGATTGACCGGACACTTGTTGGGGAGTCTTAGCAGGTCAAGGGAGTGACCAGATGCTAAGCATGAGATACCAATAGGTCAAGGTTGACCGGATATTGGTTCGGAAGACTTGGAACTTGGTTTGGGCAAAAACCAAGCTCTGGATCGATCAGTGGATCGATCCAGCGATACGCTGGGTATCTGATCGGTCTGGTGACCGATCAGATAATGATCAGTGGCTTACTGAGGTTATTCTGATCGGTCTGCAGACCGATCAGAAAGCGAATAGAAGGCAAAGAGAAAAGGAGGGGATCGATCTGTGGACCGATCCACATGCACCCTGATCGGTCCACAGACCGATCAGGAGACGATCAGAGAGTTGGGTAACTCTCTGTAAAGTGTGCTGATCGGTCTGGGGACCGATCAGCATAGGGCCTGATCGGTCCCCATGATCGATCAGAGAGGCTCTGGACCGATCAGGGTGGAGCCTGATCGGTCCAGGTCCTAGCCGTTGCGACACAACGGCTAGTCTTCTTCGCTGTCTTCTGCAGGTTATAAAAGGAGATCGAGCCTCTACTTCTTGGTTCTTCTTCTTCCTTCTTCTTCCTTCTCGAGCTTCTGTTCTTCTTCACTGCTGTGATCTGAGCTTTGCTGAGCTCGCTTCTGCTTGAAGCTTCGTGTGAGCTTCATCGGCTGGGTTCCTGCTGTTGTAGGCGCTCGTGAAGTTGCTGCTTCATCCAGTCGACAAGAAGGCAAGCTAGGGTTATTACATTTTTGTATTGTACTTAGTTTCTTGCTGTATTCTTGTACTCCTGTTTATCTTGCTGTTGCAAGACATTGTGGCGAGGTTTCTCCACCCAGAAGGAGTGATTATTAGCCGGGTTTCCGGGGACTCATCCACCGATGGATTGATAGGCTTCGTCCACCTTACGGACACGCCGAGGAGTAGGAGTTTCATCTTCGAACCTCGTTACATCCATCGAGTTTGAGGTTTGTCTTTTTCCTTTACGTTTCTATTTAGTTATTTCCGCTGCGCTAACCCTAATCGTAGGAAGAAACGAAGAATTTGGGGCGTCTATTCACACCCCTCCTCTCTAGCCGCGATCATCGATCCTAACAAGTGGTATCAGAGCAAGGTCGCTTTTCGTTGGATCAACACCCGGGGGAGCACGAGCTAGAGAATGGATCTATTTAGAGAAGATGTCACGATTCCACCTTTCTACGATCGCGACGACTTCGCGTTTTGGAAGGTAAGAATGAAATATTTTCTTATGACTAATCTTGAGAATTGGAGGTGTGTGCAAGTAGGTTTCACTCCTCCGGAGGATGAAGAAGGAAAACCTCTCAAGAAGAAGGGGTGGACGAAGGAGCAAATCCACCAATCAACCATCAACGATGAGGTAACGAAAATCATTGAATTTTCTTTACCTAATGATGTTTTGTGTAGGATAGGTGGATATAACGATGCCAAGGAGTTGTGGAATAACTTGGCAAAGCTCCATGAGGAGAACTCCATTTCAAGTCATGAAGAGGAGTCAAGTGAGCCAAGTAGCTCACATCATGGAGAAGAGGAATTAGAAGTTGAGGGCTACTCAACATCTAAGGAAGAAGAGGAGGAGAGTTCTTCTTCAAGAATGGAGCAATAGGAAGAAACTTCTACCTCCGGAAGGGATGAAGGAGAGAGCGTTCATCCATCCTCAACTCTAGGTAACTCAAGCCATTTAGTTTCTAGCAAATTACACATAATGTGCTTTGAGTGTAGGGAATTTGAACATTACAAGAGTAAATGTCCAAAGAGGGTTAGGAAGACTCCACCGGCGCCAAAGATCAAGGAAGTCGGAGTCCCAATACGCAAAGGCAAAGAGCACGTGGTGTGTTTTCAATGCAAGCGAAGGTGACATTATCGGAGCCAATGTCCGAGGGGGAGGCAACCTCACAAGGACAAGAAGATGAGCACATCGATAGGGGGAGCTAAGGCAAACCCTAAGGTAATCTCTAAGGCTCATTTTTGCAATTCAAATAGAACACATGCTAGTAGCCTTATTGCTATTGCTAATAATGATAAGCATGTTAATTTTAGGAACCAATATACGTGCTTAGGTGCTAAACATGTTAGCCTAGGTAAGGACAATACTAAAAATGCCAACCCTAGGACTAACTCATCTAAGGCTAAGGAGAACCTAGGTAGAAATCCCAAAATAACTAGACATATGCCTAGGAATACCTCAAAGAAAAATGATAAATTAAAGCTTGAGGTATTAGAGAAAGAAAATCAAGTCTTGAGGTCAAGACTTGACTCTCTAGAAAAGGCTCTTAAGGATTTGACTCTAGGGTCTAGGGGTCAAAAACCCAAGTCCAAGGACAAGAAAGGTTTGGGTCACAAACCTAAGTCTCAAATGGTCAAGCCCACTTATCACAATGTTCCATTTGATTATGGAACAAAATCTAGGGCTAGGAAGATCATCACCAAGGTCACAAGGGGAGTCACCCCTAGAGTTGATCTTGATGAGTCCCAAATGACCAAGGCTTCAAAGCCTAGGAGGGTCATTAGAAGGGTTGCTAGGGAAGTCATCCCTAGTGAATATTTAGTGAACCCAATGAGCTCCAATAGGTATTGGGTTCCTAGGAGCGTGATCTCATCACGCTAGATGAGTTAGGGTGTGCCAACCTTACTTGAATAGGTAGTTAACCTAATCATGGCAAAATGTGACACTTTAGGAATTTTCAAGGTGCAATCAAGCCTTGAAAATGAAAGTGAAAATTATCCCTAAGATAATTAGGATGTGCCAACCACATTTGAGGAATTTTCTAGAGTCAATCTAGTTGGCACATAGTGACCTAAAAGTCTTGAGGATATGATTTTAGGTCTATTACACTTAGGAATATAGAATTTATGGCAAAATGATCAAAATTATCAAAAATGACAACTAAGGCTAGAATTAGGTATTTTCTATACCTTTATGTGCTATTTGCCATATATTGGTTGTCATATGCCATGTCATGACATCATATTTAATCTATGATCATTTGAAATGTCATGACAATGCTTAGGTTATTTATATGTCATGCTCTAGTTAAGTTTCATACTTTATGCCATGACATCATGACATTGGCACATGTTATTATGTATGATATCATTTTATGCCATGTCATCATTTCTTGCATTTATAATCAATGAAATTGATTTAAGGTTAAAAACACAATTTGATATGGAGATCAAATTGATGTTTAGAAAATGCATGAGACCTTAGTCTAAGATAACCTAAACCCATATCTCACATCAAAATTGACTTGGATGTGTTTGATACACCTTAGATGTGTGTGAGATATTAGGATTGTGAGTTAGGATCAAGGTGCATAGTTCTTGTACCTAGATGAGCCTAATTCTAATTGGGGATCATAGGGAAAGCTTATGTACAAGTCATGTACATTTAGCCCAAAGATTGTGGTCCTAAATTAAATGGTTTAAAATCATTTCAAAATTGATTTGAAAAACCTTGATGAAGCTTTTCTAGTGATAGCATTCATCATTGAGCAAAGTGATACAAAGATGAGTTAACTTTGAGTTATTTCAAAGTTTTTCGAACTTTGTATCAAGTTTTGAAAATGAAAGTTATTTTCATAGAAAACTATTTTTCCATGATAGTATGTGGTATGAGGAATGTATCCTCAAAATTTCATAATTTTTCGAATTTTCTGTGATTTTCTAGAGGTTTCTGAATTTTCGGAGAAGAGAAATTCAGAAACTGATATCAGAGGTTGTGGACCGATCAGAAGGGAGTCTGATTGGTCCAGAAAGTTGTGGATCGGTCACTGTGACCGATCCAAGGAAGACCTGATCGGTCTGGTGACCGATCAGGGCGTGCCAGTTTCGACTGTGCTGTCTGAAATTTCTGAAATTTCAGCAATGAAGTTGGTGTTTTGGATTTCTAAAGGGTTGAAACTCTCCAAGACATTGTTGGTGCAATGGTCAAGGGGGAGTTGACCTTTAGGGGGAGTTTTACCTATTAGTCAAGGGGGAGTTGATTTTTAGGGGGAGTTTTTACTCCTAAAGACTTGAGTGATATGAGATTATCACTAAGTTAATTGTTGACCTTAGTATCAAGGGGGAAATTAAGGGTTTCAATGAAAGGCATGAGACTTTCATTAGGAAGAAACTCTTGACCTTGATTTACTCCTTTTGATGTGTATCAAAAAGGGGGAGAGAATGTTCAAGGAAGAACATTGGAGTGAGTGGGAGAGTTTGTTGATCACGATGAGTGAAGTTGTGAACAACGATAACTTACTCTTCAGGGGGAGAGTTTGTTGATGTGTGCCAATAGGGGGAGAATAAAGGGTTTAAGTTAGGCCTTCATTATCTAAGAAGGAGGTTGCCTTCTTAGAAGGAGAATGTAAGGTTGTAACGTATGCTTCATTACCTAGTGGCATGAGGAAAGTTGAGGCTATTGGATTAGCCTAACTTAAAGGTATTGTCAAATATCAAAAAGGGGGAGATTGTTGGTGCAACCTTAGGTCAAGGTTGACCTGGTTGACCCGACTCGAGTTGACCTGACTCGAGTTGTATTTTGATGTTTGACAAGAACAAAAGAGTTATATTTTGATGGGAGATTGTGGGTGCAACCTTTGGTCAAAATTGACCTAGTTGACCCAAGGTGAGTTGACCTGACTCGGAAAAGTCCAAGCGGGGAGCTTGGCACGGGAGAAAGTCCAAGTATGGAGACTTGGCACGGAGAAGTCCAAGTATGGGAACTTGGCAAGTGGAAGTCAGAGAGGGCACGATAGCTCGTTCTCCGAACTGTGGTCAGAGAGGGCTCGGTAGCTCGTTCTCTGGACCGGAAGTGGGAAAGTCCTGGTAAGTGAAGCCAGGCAGTTGTGAAAACCCTAGTGAGTGAAGCTAGGTGAAAGTCCTGGTGAGTGAAGCCAGGCAATTGTGAAAACCCTAGTGAGTGAAGCTAGGTGAAAGTCCTGGTGAGTGAAGCCAGGCAGTGGGAAAGTCCTGGTGAGTGAAGCTAGGCAGTTGGAAAGTCCTGGTGAGTGAAGCCGGGCAGATTGGAAATCCTGGTGAGTGAAGCCAGGTGAAAACCCTAGTGAGTGAAGCTAGGTGAAAGTCCTGGTGAGTGAAGCCGGGCAAGGGAAAATCCAGATGGATCAAGGGTGATCGGACATCTGGTGTTGAGAAGGTCAAGTAGGTCAAGGGAGTGACCGGATACTTGACACAAAGAGAAAAGTCCAAGTGGGTCAAAGGGATTGACCGGACACTTGTTGGGGAGTCTTAGCAGGTCAAGGGAGTGACCAGATGCTAAGCATGAGATACCAATAGGTCAAGGTTGACCGGATATTGGTTCGGAAGACTTGGAACTTGGTTTGGGCAAAAACCAAGCTCTGGATCGATCAGTGGATCGATCCAGCGATACGCTGGGTATCTGATCGGTCTGGTGACCGATCAGATAACGATCAGTGGCTTACTGAGGTTATTCTGATCGGTCTGCAGACCGATCAGAAAGCGAACAGAAGGCAAAGAGAAAAGGAGGGGATCGGTCTGTGGACCGATCCACATGCACCCTGATCGGTCCACAGACCGATCAGGAGACGATCAGAGAGTTGGGTAACTCTCTGTAAAGTGTGCTGATCGGTCTGGGGACCGATCAGCATAGGGCCTGATCGGTCCCCATGACCGATCAGAGAGGCTCTGGACCGATCAGGGTGGAGCCTGATCGGTCCAGGTCCTAGCCGTTGCGACACAACGGCTAGTCTTCTTCGCTGTCTTCTGCAGGTTATAAAAGGAGATCGAGCCTCTACTTCTTGGTTCTTCTTCTTCCTTCTTCTTCCTTCTCGAGCTGCTGTTCTTCTTCACTGCTGTGATCTGAGCTTTGCTGAGCTCGCTTCTGCTTGAAGCTTCGTGTGAGCTTCATCGGCTGGGTTCCTGCTGTTGTAGGCGTCGTTTGAAGCTGCTGCTTCATCCAGTCGACAAGAAGGCAAGCTAGGGTTATTACATTTTTGTATTGTACTTAGTTTCTTGCTGTATTCTTGTACTCCTGTTTATCTTGCTGTTGCAAGATATTGTGGCGAGGTTTCTCCACCCAGAAGGAGTGATTATTAGCCGGGTTTCCGGGGACTCATCCACCGACGGATTGATAGGCTTCGTCCACCTTACGGACACACCGAGGAGTAGGAGTTTCATCTCCGAACCTCGTTACATCCATCGAGTTTGAGGTTTGTCTTTTTCCTTTACGTTTCTATTTAGTTATTTCCGCTGCGCTAACCCTAATCGTAGGAAGAAACGAAGAATTTGGGGCGTCTATTCACACCCCCCCTCTCTAGCCGCGATCATCGATCCTAACAGTCTCCACACAGCCATGTGGTCTCCACATAGCCAGAACTTGGAAGAACTTAGTTTTCGTATGTCCATGATACTCTGGAAGCTCTAGACTTCATTTAAGCTCTGTTTTTGCTCCAAATCACATCCTATCAATCAAAACAAGCAAAGAGCAGATCTCCGAACAGAATATAATGGAAGTATGATATTATAATGAAATAGGGTGCAATAAGCATACATTATATGAATAAAGTATAAGTAGATGTATGTCAAACTATGCATAAAAGTGTATATAATCTACACACATCAGCCGACAAGGTGAAGCTCTCAGACAGCGCGATTGAGGTGATGACTACCGAGGAACTGGTGAGCCGACGTTTGCAGCCAATCGACTCCTATGAAAATCTACTTGGGCTGAGCGAGGAGACACCCATGGAAGTGGGTGAAGGCGTAGCCAGCCATGCGTCGAGTGGAGGGGCCACCTCGAGCTCACAACCTCAGACGGATTGGCGCCCCATTATTCCCGTCGAAGAACCCACGAGCTCGACCTCCTCCGACGTGCCACTGACCAAGCGCAAGAGGCGCCGAACGGAGCCATCTTCGCGCTCTGCTACCCCAAGCCCACAACCAGTCGAGAGAGTCAAAACTTCAATTCTGGCTCCACTCCCAGCAACTGTGGAGGCATCATCATCCAATCAGACACCCTCCTTGGCCGAGCTACTGCAAGGGGTCGTAGCCGCATCACCCATGGCCTTCATGCCTCCACCATCGAAGCCTTTAGCAGTCAAACGATCCGATATATCATAGACTTATGATCAGGAGGCCTCATCCCACTCGGCCCCGAGCGATCGATGATCTATTATGGCGATCCTTCATCTGCCAACGGAGGACTACAGTGAGTTGAGCGCCCAGTCCCGGATCCCCGAGCATCAGGTCCTCATCTGGGGGCCGCTTGCCAAAGTCTAGGGGGACGCACGAGCCCATGCGGCGATGCTACCTTCGGACACCCTAGCCAGCAGTCACACTCAAATGGACACCGGGGTAAGTTCGTTAATATAAATTCATATCTTACCTCCGTTCGGCTATAACCTTTTCTCTTTTACTCGTAGTACTGGGTGGAGAGCCTGGCCATGTGCCACAGGCTCACATTCTTGGAGGATGAGTTCAAGAAGCTCAAAGTCTTGAGCGGTGCCTCGTCCTCCCAAGGGACATCACTCTCTGAGGTCGAGAAGCTGAAGGCCAACCTGGAGAAGAGTAATAAGCTTATGGAGGCGAGCGAAAAAAATCTGCAGATCAAGAGGTGATGTTGGCCCGGCTTAATAAGCAGGTCGCCACCTTCGACAAGAAGATCGAGTCGGCTACTACCAGGAAGCAATGGGCCATTGACGACCTCGAACTGAAGAACAAGGAGGCTTGGACTCTCTCCCAGAAGCTGAAGGAGCTCGAAGACTTCTTGGTTGCTGAGCGGAATAACCGCTCGGTCGAAGAAAAGTCCTTCCGTGACCAAATTGCCTTCAGGGACGCCACATTAGCTGCCACCAAGGACGAGCTGGAAGGCTCCTGCGTGGTGCTGCGGACCTACCAAGATGCCGAAGGGAGTAGGTTTGAAACCATGAAGCAGGCCTACCTCTGTTCGGGCCTGTTCTGTGACAGGTTCACCGATCGAGCCCTTCGACTGTTCAACTTGGCGATCGAAGGGATGATCGGTCAGCTTCGTGAAGGGGGCCACCTACTGACCGCTGTGACCAGTACTGACCGCCACTCTTCCAGACAACGTGCTACATTACTTAGAGTGAGGCTGAGGGCTCGATTTTTTATAATCCCCCTTTTTGTAAACCTTTTAAGTATCAATGCATTTCAGGTCGTTTGGCCAAGCTTTCCCTTTTTTTCTCTTTGTTGTCTGGTCTTCTCTCCCTGGTATTACAACCTCATAATTTTTTCGATCGACAGTAGCTTATGTGCATGTCTACTCGATTCGCCTTTCTTTCCAAGTTGCGGAGCTTGAAGTGTTTTAGCACATTCTACTAAATGGGCAGTTCATCTGCAAATTCGAGGCTTGGGCAACCCTTATGCACAACCAACAGTTCGACAACCCGTGTAGACTCGGGTCCATTGTTGCTGTGTGGCTATTTGATGAAGCCCCAGACTTACCGTCGCCGCTTGACGATTCGTAGTAGACCCGCGCTTAACGTCGCTGCTTGACGATTTGGTAAACACTCGAGTTTAACGTCGTTGCTCGACGATTTGTTGGAGACTCATGTTTAAGGTCGTTGCTCGACCGCTGGTGGAGATGAGGGTTTAAGATCATCGCTCGACCGTTGGTGGAGACAAGGGTTTAAGGTCGCCGCTCGACCGTTGGTGGAGACGAGAGTTTTGTTAGTTAGAGCCCTAGAGCCAATCATTTGATGATTGTTGTATGAACTCGTTGTATCATATTCTTATATATAAATAAAGGCATTTGTTTTTGGTTATTATACTTACTTGTATTAGTGCCAAATAACTAAGGGGGCGTTTGGTTCTTTGTTAGGAATAAGAATCGGAATGAGAATCATTGTATTGTGGAATGAGAATGGGTATGAGCATGAATATCACTCTTAAAAGCAATGTTTGGTTAGTTGCATATTTTCTATCGGAATAAATCAAAATTTCCTTTTTTACCCTTAAAGAAAAATAAGAGAAAAAAATTAGATCTGAGAGAAAGATAAATGTGAGAGAAAAATATGATGAAAGAGAATGATGAGAGAGAAAGTGTGATGAGAGAGAAAATGTGATGAGAAAGAATGAAGAGAGCTGATGAGAGAAAATGAGAAAAGAGAGTGTGATAGGAGAGAGCATGATGAGAGAAGATGAGAGAGAAAATATGATGTGAGAGAAAGTACGATGGGAGAGGATGAAGAGAGAGAAAATACAATGAGAAAAAATGAGGAGAGAGAGTATGGTGAGAGATAAAGTATGATGAGAGAGAAAGTGTGATGAAAAAAAGAGAACATTGAGTGTGATGGGAGAGATTGAGGAGAGAGAAAGTACGATGAGGGAGAAAGTATGATGAGAGAGAAAGTGTGTTGAGGAAAAAAAAGAGGGAGTGTGGCAAGAGAGATTGAGGAGAGAGAAAGTGTGATGAGAATGAAAGTGTAATGAGAAAAAAAGAGAAAAGGAAGTGTGATGGGAGAGATTAAGGAGAGAGAAAGTATGATGAGAGAGAAAGTATGATGAGAAAAAAAGAAGGAAGAGAATACGATAGAAGAGATTGAGGAGAGAGAAAGTATGATGAGAGAGAAAGTGTAATGAGAAAAAAGGAAAGAGAGTGTGATAGGAGAGAGAAAGTGTGTGATAAAATGATGAGAGAGAAAATATGATGAGAGAGAACAAGGAGAGAGAAGTGATATGAAAGAAAAAAAAAATTTTGATATTTGATATTAAGGGAGAAAATTTTAGTTTTAGCTCAAGGGTATTTTTGGAATAAGAGAATATTTTGATTGATGAAAATAGGGTAATGACTCATTGAAGTGGAGGTACATGAGAATGAGTTATTACCCAATTTCAAGGATTCATTCCCTTATTTGCATTCCTATTCCTATAATCCAAACATTAACAATGACAATCAATGATTCTCATTCCCATTCCCCACTCTTATTCCCTTAAACCAAACGGCCCCTAAGTATAATAGCGTCCTAGAGTAGAAGGTTCTTACCTATATCAATCGATTGGTTGAATCGATAGTGAGATGATATAGGGAACACTACTCTTAATCATTCCTAGTCGAGTATTAACATTTAGGGACAATGTTAATGCAACGAGACTAGCATGTAGGTCAACTCGATGACTTGATCTCACAAGTCATGGATATAGAGATATCAAGTTGACACATGGGTATGCATTGAAAAATATATACTGAATGACCCGCCATGAGAAAGTATCATGGATCGTTATATGAGTGTCATATACTTTCTCATGTGGCTATTAGTATGACTACTAATCCTTGGACCTGAAGTCATCATGGTTCCCTACATAAGGAGTTACGTAATTTGGTTTCGTCAAACGTCACCCGTAACTGGGTGGACTATAAAGGCGATTACTGGGTATGTAACGAATTATGCAGAGGGATGTGAGTGATGTAGATGGGATCTATCCCTCCTATATGACGGGAGTGACATCGATATTCTTGATAGAATGAGACCACTAAGTGCATGGTCATGCCCAAATGAATCAATATAAGATATTGAGTTCATTTGATTGAGTGAGTTTACTTGGAGTTCAAGATTTAGATTGATTAGAGGATGACACGGTCTATGCCTCACATTGATCAATCTAGTGTCTAGGATAGAAGGACATTGTCATATATTGTGAGGAGTCACAATTAGTAGTCACAAGGTGATGTTGGATCTCAACATTCTTG
Organism: Zingiber officinale; assembly: GCF_018446385.1. Taxonomy (NCBI): domain Eukaryota; kingdom Viridiplantae; phylum Streptophyta; class Magnoliopsida; order Zingiberales; family Zingiberaceae; genus Zingiber; species Zingiber officinale. The sequence goes on along the minus strand of NC_055996.1, from coordinate 46,303,835 downwards.
TAACTTGGGTAGTAATGATGTGTTGCTAGATACCGCTCATTACTTATGCTTCTAAATGGGTTTAGTAGTATTGCCAACGTTACAAGAACCTATAGGGTCACACACAAAGGGCAATTAGATGGAGATTAGGTTCATGTGATGAACCAACACTACAAGAAAAAAGCCTAACAACAACGGTTTTTCACCGTTGTCGTAGCCCCTTTAGAACTGTTGTTAAATGCCGTGTTGTTAAAAGGGGTGCCCAAAGACAACAGTTTTTAACCTTTGTCTTTGAAGGCAAAGACAACATTTTTACAACGGTGAAAAACTGTTGTCTTTTACTTCAAAGACAACAGTTTTTCACCGTTGTCTTTGAGCGTCTACCTTTAATAGCAGGGTCTTCAACAACAGTTTTAAACTATCTACGACAATGGTAAAAAACCGTTGTCTTTTTTAGATAAAAAATAAAAAAAATTAATACACAATTTTCCAATATTTTAAATCATTCAAAATACTAAATTTCAAAATAAAATTTAATATACAATTTTCTAACATTCAAAAATAATATCTATAACATTATGAAGAAATTTCATAAGCAACCAACAAAATTTCATAAGCATCCAACAAAATGATAACACTATTAAAACAAAGGTAGAACAATATAACACGAGATTTTCTACTTAGATGTCGGTGAAGAGGAGGGACTGCAGCTCCTAGTGCTCCTTAATTTGTTAAAGTTTCTCTATTTTTTTGGCTTGTCGGCATTCTTCCCAGTACTCTTGAGGACACCTATTCGAATAAAGATATATATTACAAATTAGAAACTAAACTATACGTGTGATTCTAATGAGGATTAAGAAAAATGGGACTAAACTTTTGTACCTATTAGACAGGAAAAACAGATTCAAAATTAAGTATATAGACTACAATGATATTATACCTAGTATGTCAAACTCTTTCCACCACCAGTTGGCATTAAAACAAAGACATCACAACCACTCATTGTAGCATTGATCACGTCTCTTTGATTGGGGCGAAATGAGTGATTACCGAACACTTTTCTGTTGTTAGCCTAGGAAGAAGGAAAACTCAATAGTACCAAACATAATAAAGATGAAAAGTCACAGAGAAATTTAAAGGGAATCACCTCAAATTTCTTTGTCCATGGAAAGTCTAAACTTTTCCATTTTTTATCTCCAGATCGTTCAATGTAATTAATGTCAAGAAGCTTTGGAGTAAATACTTGTCTGTCTGCAGATGTAGTCCCAAATTGGTTTGCATAATAGGATGGAGTAGGTGAGCTCCAAGTCATAGTATCTCCTGGTTCATTTCTTATATAAGCCTGGGAGTTAAAGTTGACAGGATCTGTCATACTTGAGGGCCTCTCAAGTTGAAAATTCCTTGAAGTAGTTGTTGATGCCGTGAAAGATGATCTCTATCTTTCTTCATCTTGATTTGAAAGGGAAAGGTCTTTCTCAAGATGTTGAATCTTATTTTTGAGATGTAAACTGGCACAAATATTAGGGGCAACAAAAAATATTCATTAAGGAGAAAAGAGTTCTCATGTAGCAAAGCATTCAAGTACATGTATACAAGGACAAACCACTCCTAATTAAGATTTTTGCAGTGTTCAGTACAAAGCTCAAAAGCATTATCAAGAAGTTCAGTTGAGACAGTAATGAGCCTATCTTTCATCTGCTGCGAATGAACTGAAGCTCCTGGGCACTAACCTAGCTGCATAGGTCATGCCAATACCTTGAAGAATGTATAAACTAGTAACCAAAAAGCTTGTGTTACACTAAAGATTTTACCTTGGAGCCATGAATACATAACTCACAGAGTTTCAGTGGCAATGCGTCTTCATGAGGGTGTCCTATGTAACTTCTAGAGACTGGAGTGAAAGGTGCATGTTTAGATATAGAACCTTCTGGTGTGCCAGTTACTTGATAGTGTTCCATAACTATTTGGTCTACATCGATACTCTGAAATTCATAATAACTATGATTTATATGAAGCCTCTAGCAGACAACCATATCTGAATTTTAGATTAGAACTCCCTAAACAAAGGAATTGATAAATCCTACCTGCAATAATTGATCATCATCAAGGGCATCTAAAAATATGTCATTGGCAAGATTATCAACAGAATCACACACAGCTTCATTGGTATTAACAATCATACGAGAAGAAGTTTATGGTATCACTGTTTCAGCAACAAATGGTTGTCTTGGTCCAGAAGATGCTTCATCATTTTTGCTAAAATTTCCACAATTCAGTGTATCATCTCTAGGATGTGATCTGCAGTGTGAATCATAGATGACTTTGGAGCTCCAGTTTTCACGGCATGAATATTCAATCTTTTGTGAATTATTAACTTTTTTAACCATGTGAGAGGGTGGCAGAGATTCATGAAATTTATTATGGTCCTATATTGCAGAAACTTTTTTAACTCATCCTTTGATTTTGTAGACATATTTCCTACATTTTAAAAAAATATACAAACATTTTTCATAAACAAAATAAGCTAGAGCTAATCATTCTCTAAAAACATATATTACATTAAAAGACTAATTGGGTTGTAATTAAGATAAACAGGAACTTAGACAATCAAGTTTTGTTACTGCTTCAATCGAACAACAACTTGTATGCACAACAAGAAAACAACAATAATAAAACATTGCAATAATAATATCTGGTTGAAAAAACAATTTTATTAATAAAATAGTACATAAAAAAAATAGTAGAGTTTAATCTTGCATACAGGGCAAACAAAGCAGCATATGTAGAAAAAAATGTGCAGTGACAGCGAGACTAAGGCTACGGCAGTGGAAGGCAGCAGTCAAGATACCAAGGCTACAACCAATGTGGTGGTTGCGACAATGGCTAGGCGCAACCACCTCACAATTAGGTCGCGCGAGCGATTGGCGTCCCGTGCGACAACCACCACACGATTAGGTCATGCGAATGACCTCTATCGCATGAGTAGGGTGCAACTAGTGTTGCAGTTCTAGGATGGAGAAGAAGATTAGGATTACTTAAACTTGATCTTGTTCGGTGGATCGTGGAAAGAACTCCGGAGAAGAAGATCGCGTGCGCCTTAAGTCGGAGCGTTGGGTGCCTTAGAGTCGTGCGTGATTTGGGACCAGAGAAGAAGATCGCTTGCCCCTAAGAGTCATGCCCGCCTTAGAGCGTGCCTGATTTGGGACCGGAGAAGAAGATTGCGTGAAGAAGGTGCATGCCGGAGAAGAAAATCACGCTTGCAGCCGTGCGAGATTTGGGAGAAAAAACACAAACTTTTATATTGGGTTTGGGTTTTTGATTAATTAAAATAAAATATATTTATAATTACTTAATATTTTTTCCTTAAATTATATAAATTATAAACTGATTTTTTTCCATTTAAAATATTTTAAAACAGATTTATAAACCAATAGAATTTGGTATCTAATTTCGTTACTAATCCGTATTTTTTTTTATTTATAAAACTTAATTTATAAATTCTGTTTCTAATTTATTTTAAATTCCATTTTAAAAATATTTTTCTATATTATTTTTTTTTAAAAGTGGAACGGATTAATAATTCCGTAGCTAATCCGTTTATAATTTACTAAAATTTAAAACGGATTTTATTTTTGTTTTTAAAATCAGTTTCTGAAGCCATATTTTCTTGTAGTGACCGCACCACCCGTAGGGACAAATATATAAAAAAAATAAACTCCCACTTTATTGGTACTTGAAATAGACTTTCTCTAAGCTTAATCGATTTACTCTCTTAAACGTGTCATACCGACTCCGTTTATATTCTAAAATATTTCTAAAAATTTTCAGAAAATTCTACCTCTCAAGGAAGCGCCAAAAAGTCGATGCGCTAACACTTTAAAGGCAAAGCAGCGAGAGCGACAAGGAGCGTCTTTCGCAGAGGAGTCGCGAAGGAGGAGTCGGAGATAGGTTTTTGTTCGTTGAAGAGTCACGGAGAAGTGGGTTTTAGGTTTTTTTTCATGAAGTTAAAAAAAATTGTTGTGTTTTTAGGATTTAACAACATTCAATAGACAACAGTTTAATAAAACTGTTGTATATTATCACATAAGCAACACTAAAAGATAGTAGTTTTTAAAACCGTTGTCTTTGACACACATTAGACAACAATTTTTTGAAAAATTGTTGTTATTTAAAAAATATTATGGTGAACAACAATAATTTTCAATAAAACTGTTGTTAAATGAAAAAAAGACAACAATTTCTTGAAAAAATGTTGTCTATTAGGTGTGGTTAAATCCAAAATTTCTTGTAGTGCAAATTGGATTAAGAGTAATCCAAAGTAGGCTAATTGAGTTGGACTCAATTTGGTTCATGTATTAGATGAGTCTAATTTGAACTTAGACTCATTGAATTAATTTAATTCAATGAATAGAGATTCATTAGATTAAATTTGACTTGAACCCATGGTTAGATTTGATCAACCAAGGAAGAGAAGTGGTCAAGTTTGACTTGACTTGAGAGGAAGATGAAGGGTCAATTTTGACTTAACCATTTGCCACCTCATTGGTGAGTTGGCATGAAGTGGGTCAATGATGATGCTGCACATCATCATGGTTGCTTAAGTGGGATGCCACCTCATTGGAGTTACCAAGAGTTGTGACTCTTGGCATTCCATGGAGGTTACATTCCCTCTTAAAGTGGCCGACCACTTTTGATGAGAGAGTTAGTGCATTTTGTGTGCTTGGAAAGTAACTCCATCTTCTTCTTCCTTAAGCTCTTTCTTCTCTCCCTCTCCTCCTCTTTAGCCGAATCCATCAAAGGTGCTAGCACACCTTTTGTGTGGTTTTCTCCATCTCTTGCTTGTGTGGATACACATAGAGGAGTATCTACTTTGATACTCTCGAGATCCGGCGAACCTAGGATGAGCGGGATTACGTGAAGGGCTTCGCTTCAAAGGTATACCTTTTGATCTTATAGATCTAGTGTAGATCTAGGAGTAGAAAACATGAATATGAAATTTTATTTCTTCGCACGGATCCGTGGCATGGGAATTTCAGGGTTTCCGTAACGCAAAAGGCAGTTTTTGCGGCCCGAAAAATTCAACAGTGGTATCAGAGCCACATGCGAAGCGTATACATGTTTTATTTTATATTTTTATGAAAACTACAGATTTGTAAGTTTCTGTATTTTTATGATTTTTATATATTTTATGGGTAATTTTCTCGTAGAAGCGAAGCACAAGTGTTTAGACACTTGTAGGCTTCGACTACCGAGAAAATATTTCCGAAACGATAAGGTTTCGCCCCAAAGCATTTTGGGACAACGGGATAAGGTGCTGTAGGATCGCTAAGGAACACTCGCGATGATTATATTATGGGTAGGGGTGCTGCCCCTGACCCCGCAAGGGGATTCATTCCGCGATTGCGCCCGAAAAACGCTAAACGGGACCGCCGGGAATTTTTACTCATAAAAATTGTAATAATTGTAAGAAAAATTACATAAATTTATAGAAATTACATAATTTAGAATTATGTATTATTTTGTGATGGTCATGGCCCAAAAGACCCAATTAGATTGGAAATTTGTGTTGTAATTCATATTATGGCCTGCGTACCATTTTCTGTGATGTGCGTGTTGTATATGATACGCAACCTGCGCGTCGTGCCTTTCCTATTTTTATATTCCTATTATAATTAGTTTAGAGTCGAATGTAACTCGAGTTTCACCATTGTAATGTATAAAATTGGAGCAGTGGAAGGTCCACTCGAGACGGAATTACGAGGAGGGCGCGAGCAACACAATGTGGTCAAAGGAAGGAGCTTGAGAAGTTGTTGACCTTAGGTTGACCATCCGATCTTCTCATTGGCTTGAGAAGATCGTAGTAGGGCCATGACTAATCATAAAATATTTAATTAATTACTTGTGTGTGTATATGTGATGCATGATAGAATAAGTAATTAATTAGCGCCTTAACGATTCGATTCGATCAATCGCGTATATGATACACCTCGATGATTAGATTAGATCTAAATCGCGTACATGATGTGCCCTAACGATTAGATTAGATCTAAATCGCATATATGATATACCTCGTCGATTAGATTAGATCTTAATCGCGTCAACTCGTAATGCCTACCATGCCGTGTTACCTATCACTACCTCGATCACATGTTGTTGTTGAATATGCTAAAGCAGAGCAACACATATTATCTTGGTAGGGTACGGAGGGACAATTTTGGTCCCGCCTATCAACGCATCGGTGAGTACAACTCAATTAGATTGAGTAACTAGTTAACTCAATTGGATCGAGTTTAACTATAGGCATTTTCCAATTGTTGGTAGATAGGACAAAATCACATTTATATTAACTCTTGGGCGTATTAGCCAAAGTTAACTCGAGTTTTAATATAAATGCGGATCTTGATCCTATAAACAAGAGTTGCATAGAGATGTAATTGGTAATTAGTTACCTACCGATCATACTAAGTCTTGGGCGATTTAACCAAAGCTAACTCAAGGTGTAGTATGATGTGGATCTTGTCCCACGTGAATTATAGAATTTAGTGGGAGCATCATTTAATTAAAAGGCCTAATTAAATGATTAATAGAATATGATATTTATTTATTTTTCTACATTTTCTATTGTAGATAACCATGACGTCAAATACGAACTCTTTCTCCCTGCGTTCTGTCCTTAAGAAGGACAAGCTCAACGGAGCTAATTTCCTGGACTAGTACGAGAATCTGAGAATTGTTCTCACACAGGAACGTAAACTGTACTTTCTGGAGCAGCCCATTCCGGAGGCACCTCCTGCCACTGCCACGCGAGCTGACCGAGATACTTACAAGAAGCATCAAGATGACATATTAGATGTGTCATGTCTCATGTTCGTAACCACGAACTCTGAGCTTCAAAAGCAACATGAGTTGATGGGTGCTTATGATATGGTTGAACATCTTCGTCAACTGTATCAAGGACAAGCAGGGCACTAGAAGAGGAACTGCACAGGATACCTGGAAGATCTTAAGAAGAAGAGAAATAAGATTTCTACTTCAGGTATAAATGTTATAGAAGGTAACCTCTCTATTTCTTCATCATGGGTATTTGATACCGGATGTGCTTCTCACATTTGTACTAATGTACAAGCGCTGAGAAATAGTAGAGCATTGACAAAGGATGAGATAGACCTACGAGTAGGCAATGGAGCACGGGTTGCTGCTGTTGCTGTAGGAACTTACTATCTATCTCTACCCTCTGGGCTTGTACTAGAATTAGATGAATGTTGTTATGTGTCTGCCTTGACTAAGAACATTATATCAGTTTCTTGTTTGGACAAGAAAGGGTTTTCATTTATAATAAAGAACAAATGTTGTTCAGTTTATTTAAATGATATGTTCTATTGTAGTGCACCTCTGATAAACGGACTCTATATTCTAGACCTTGAGAACCCTATCTATAATATAAGTACCAAGAGGTTCAAGTTAAATGACATGAACCAAACCTATCTCTGGCACTGTCGCCTAGGTCATATAAATGACAAACGCTTATCCCAGCTCCATAAAGATGGTTTGCTGGACTCATTTGATTTTGAATCATATGAGACATGCGAGTCATGCCTGCTAGGCAAGATGACCAAGACTCCCTTTAGTGGACGCAGTGAGAGAGCGACTAACTTGTTAGGTCTTATACATAGTGATGTATGTGGCCCTTTCAATGTCACTGCTAGAGGTGGTTATAGGTACTTCATTACATTTACTGATGATTTCAGTAGATATGGTTATGTGTACTTGATGACACATAAATCTGAATCCTTTGAAAAGTTCAAAGAATTCAAGAATGAAGTACAAGATACTTCGATCAGATCAAGGTGGTGAATACCTTAGCCATGAGTTTCGTGACTATCTAGCTGAGTGTGGGATTCTATCTCAACTTACTCCTCCTGGAACACCACAGTGGAATGGTGTATCCGAAAGGAGGAATCGTACCTTATTAGATATGGTACGATCTATGATGAGTCACACAGATCTTCCTATGTATCTTTGGGGCTATGCTCTAGACACAGCAACCTTCATTCTCAACCGAGTTCCATCTAAGGCTGTAATAAAGACACCATATAGGATATAGACTGGGAGAGATGCCCAGATATCTTTTATGAGGATTTGGGGTTGTGAGGCTTACGTTCGACGTCAAGTCTCGGACAAACTAGGACCCAAATCCGACAAGTGCTATTTCATTGGATATCCCAAGGAAACGAAGAGATATTACTTCTACATTCCCAGTCAACACAAGGTAGTTGTGGCTAAGACTGGGGTATTTCTAGAAAGGGACTGTGTTTCTAGAAAGACTAGTGGGAGTACGTTGGATCTTGAAGAAGTTCAAGATATGGACCATAGCACTGAAGCCTCGATGGAAGTTGAACTTGAACCACAAAGTGTTGTGGATGATGTTGTTCCACAAGGAGTTGAGGAACCACAACCAGTTTAAGTAAACCTATCTCTTCGCAGATCTGATAGGGTACGTCGTCAGCCTGAGAGATACTCATTTCTCTTGTCTGACTATGATGACGTTGTGCTCATAGAGGATGAGCCCACCTCCTATCAGGAAGCTATGATGAGACCAGATTCCGAGAAATGGCTAGAGGCCATGAGATCCGAGATGGAATCCATGTACACTAACCAAGTATGGACTTTGGTTGATCCACCTGAAGGGGGCAAACCCATTGTGTGTAAGTGGGTCTTTAAGAGAAAGACTGACATGGATGGACTTATTTATAAGGGTCGCTTGGTAGCTAAAGGTTTCAAGCAGATTCATGGTATTGACTATGATGAAACCTTTTCTCTAGTAGCGATGTTTAAGTCCATTCGGTTCATGCTTGCTATTGCAGCATACCATGACTATGAGATATGACAGATGAATGTCAAAACCATGTTTCTGAATGGAAACCTACTCGAGAATGTGTACATGACACAACCTGAGGGTTTTGTAGATCCACAGCATATTGGAAAACTATGCAAGCTGCATAGGTCCATTTATGGACTAAAGCAAGCTTCTCGGAGCTGGAATCTTCGGTTCGATGATGCAATCAAACAGTTTGGTTTTATCAAGAATGAAGATGAGCCTTGTGTTTACAAGAAGGTTGTAGGGAACACACTTGTCTTTCTTATATTGTATGTGGATGACATACTACTCATTGGGAAAGACATCCCTTTGCTGCAGTCTGTCAAGACTTGGCTAGGGACTTGTTTCTCAATGAAGGACTTAGGTGAAGCATCCCGTATTCTAGGCATATAGATCTATAGAGATAGATCTAAGAGATTGCTTGGCCTAAGTCAGAGTACATATATTGACAAGGTACTCCTTCGGTTTGCCATGCAGAACTCCAAGAAGGGATTTCTGCCGATGTCACATGGTGTGAGTCTTTCGAAGACTCAAGGTCTCTCTTCTAGAGAGGAGAGAGACCGCATGGATCAGATCCCTTATGTCTTAGCCATAGGATCCATCATGTACGCCATGTTATGTACTCGTCCTGACGTCTCGTATGCTTTGAGCATGACGAGCAGATACCAGTCAGATCCAGGTGAAAGTCACTAGATAGCGGTCAAGAATATTCTTAAGTACTTAAGAAGGACTAAAGAATATTTCTTGATATATGGAGGCGATGAAGAGCTAGCTGTAAAGGGTTATAGTGATGTTAGCTTCCAGACCGACCAGGATGATTATCAATCGCAGTCAGGGTTTGTGTTTTACATTAATGGTGGTGCTGTGAGCTGGAAGAGTTCGAAGCAGGACACAGTAGCTGATTCTATGACAGAGGCCGAGTATATTGCTGCATCAGAAGCAGCAAAGGAGACAGTTTGGATCCGCAAGTTCATTATTGAGCTTGGGGTGGTTCCTAGCATAGTCGATCCTATAGAGCTCTTTTGTGACAACAATGGAGTAATTATGCAGGCTAAGGAACCTCGCTCACACCAGCGGACCAAACACATACTACGACGCTTCCATCTCATTTGAGAGATCATCAATAGAGGAGATGTGAAAATTTGCAGAGTACCCACAGAGGCTAACGTCGCTGATCCTTTGACCAAGGCTTTGGCACAGAGAAAGCATGATGGTCACACTAGGTCATTAGGCCTTAGAGCCTACACCGATTGACACTGGTGCTAGTGGGAGATTGTTAGTTAGAGCCCTAGAGCCAATCATTTGATGATTGTTGTATGGACTCGTTGTATCATATTCTTGTATATAAATAAAGGTATTTATTTTTGGTTATTATACTTACTTGTATTAGTGCTAAATAACTAAGTATAATAACGTTCTAGAGTAGAAGGTTCTTACCTATATCAATCGATTGGTTGAATCGATAGTGAGATGATATAGGGAATACTACTCTTAATCATTCCTAGTCGAGTATTAACATTCAGGGACAATGTTAATGCGACGAGACTAGCATGTAGGTCAACTCGATGACTTGATCTCACAAGTCATGGATATAGAGATATCAAGTTGATACATGTGTATGCATTGGAGAATGTATACTGAATGACTCGCCATGAGAAAGTATCATGGATCGTTATATGAGTGTCATATACTTTCTCATGTGGCTATTAGTATGACTACTAGTCCTTGGACCTGAAGTCACCATGGTTCCCTACATAAGGAGTTACGTATTTTGGTTTCGTCAAACGTCACCCGTAACTAGGTGGACTATAAAGGCGATTACTGGGTATGTAACGAATTATGCAGAGGGATGTGAGTGATGTAGATGGGATCTATCCCTCCTACATGATGGGAGTGACATCGATATTCTTGATAGAGTGAGACCACTAAGTGCATGACCATGCTCAAATGAGTCAATATAAGATATTGAGCTCATTTGATTGAGTGAGTCTACTTGGAGTTCAAGATTTAGATTGATTAGAGGATGACACGGTCTATGCCTCACATTGATCAATCTAGATGTCTAGGATAGAAGGACATTATCATATATTATGAGGAGTCACAATTAGTAGTCACAAGGTGATGTTGGATCTCAACATTCTTGTAACTTGGGTAGTAATGTTGTGTTGCTAGATACCGTTCATTACTTATGCTTCTAAATGAGTTTAGTAGCATTGCCAACGTTACAAGAACCTATAGGGTCACACACAAAGGGCAATTAGATGGAGATTAGGTTCATTTGATGAACCTAAAGGATTAGGTTCATGTGATGAACCAAATTGGATTAAGAGTAATCCAAAGTAGGCTAATTGAGTTGGACTCAATTTGGTTCATGTATTAGATGAGTCTAATTTGGACTTAGACTCATTGAATTAATTTAATTCAATGAATAGAGATTCATTAAATTAAATTTGACTTGAACCAATGGGTAGATTTGATCAATCAAGGAAGAGAAGTGGTCAAGTTTGACTTGACTTGAGAGGAAGATGAAGGGTCAATTTTGACTTGACTATTTGCCACCTCATTGGTGAGTTGGCATGAAGTGGGCCAATGATGATGCTCCACATCATCATGGTTGCTTAAGGGGATGCCACCTCATGGGAGTTACCAAGAGTTGTGACTTTTGGCATTCCATGGAGGTTACATTCCCTCTTAAAGTGGCCGGCCACTTTTGATGAGAGAGTTAGTGCATTTTGTGTGCTTGGAAAGTAACTCCATCTTCTTCTTCCTTAAGCTCTTTCTTCTCTCCCTCTCCTCCTCTTTGGCCAAATCCATCAAAGGTGCTAGCACACCTTTTGTGTGGTTTTCTCCATCTCTTGCTTGTGTGGATACACATAGAGGAGTATCTACTTTGATACTCTCGAGATCCGGCGAACCTAGGACGAGCGGGATTACGCGAAGGGCTTCGCTTCAAAGGTATACCCTCTGATCTTGTAGATCCAGTGTAGATCTAGGAGTAGAAAACATGTATATGAAATTTTATTTCTTCGCACGGATCCGTGGCATGGGAATTTCGGGGTTTCCGCAACGCAAAAAGTGATTTTTGTGGCCCGAAAAACCCAACAAGTTTAAGGTCGTTGCTCTACCGTTAGTGGAGACGAGGGTTTAAGGTCATCGCTCGACCATTGATGGATACAAGGGTTTAAGGTCGTTGCTCGACTGTTGGTGGAGGCATGCGTTTAATGTCGCCGCTCAACAATTTATATATACTCTCACTCGGGTTTAAGGTCGCTGCTCGACTGTTGGTGGAGACGAGGGTTTAAGGTTGCCGCTTGACCGTTGGTGGAGATGAGGGTTTAGCTTTATTCCGTATGCCCTTAATGTTCGACAGGTTTCGTCGATATCTACGTATAGGTCAGCAGCTCGGAGGGACTTGATAAGTATATCATCGACGTAATATTATAGCTGATCTATCGTCGGAACACTTTATTCATCCTCTGATAGGTGGCTCCAGCGTTCTTCAGTCTGAACGACATGACGTTGTAGCAGTACACCCCGTCGATCATGATGAAGCTGACATTCTCTTGGTCCTCGCGGGCAAGCGGTACTTGATGGTATCTTTGATACGCGTCGAGCATATAGATCAGCTCGTAGCCCGCTGTCGAGTCCACCAGTTGATCTATTCTGGGTAGCGGATAGAAATCCTTCGGGCATGCATTGTTTAAGTCACGGAAGTCGATGCAGACCCACCATTTGTCGCCTAGCTTGGAGACTAGCACCACATTAACCAGCCAACTCGGGAATTGGATTCCCTGATGTGGTTGACCTCTAATAGCTTTTCTATCTCCACCTGGATGATCATGTTCTGCTCCGCGCTGAAATCTCTTTTTCTTTGTTTGATTGGCCGAGCATCTGGTTGGACGTGGAGCTCGTGCTGGGCGACGCTTGGGGAGATGTCGGGCAGCTCATGTGTCGACCAAGCGAGCACATCGTGATTCTGTTTGAGGCAGGCGATCAACTCTGCCTTTTGTTCTTCTTCCAGGTCGGCGGCAATGAAGGTCGTGGCTTCCGACCAACTTGGGTGGATCTGAACGTCCTGCTTTTCTTCATATATCAAAGTGGGAGATTTTTTGGTGATAGCATTTACCTCTAGTCGTGGAGTCTTTCGAGCGGCCTTGGCCTCGGTCTTGACCATTTCCACGTAGCAGGGTCGAGCGGCCAGTTGGTCTCCCTTGACCTTGCCCACTTAGTCGTCTACTGGGAACTTTATTTTCTGACAATAAGTGGATACTACCACCCGAAATTCGTTGAGGGTTGTTCGTCCCAAGATGACGTTGTAGGCAGATGGTGCATCCACAACTATGAAGTTGGTGGTCCGGATCCTCGTCAACGACTCTTCTCCCAGTGAGATGGCCAATCTTGCTTGGTCGATCGGCAAGTCTTCATTGCCCGTGAACTCGTATAGCGGGGTCGCCATGGGCAGCAGTTCACTGCGATTGATCTGCAGCTGATCAAACGCCTTCTTAAAGATGATGTTCACGAACTCCCCATGTCGATGAAGGTCCAGTGAATGGTGTAGTTGGCGATCACCACTCGGATGATCAAAGCATCATCATAAGGGATTTTGCCCCTTCTAGATCGCTGGGGCCGAAGCTGATATGAGGTCCTTTGACCTTCTCCTTGTTGCATCTGACGACATGGATCTCTAACCGCCGGGTGTATGATTTCCTGGCCCGGTTGGAGTCTCCGTTGGTCGGCCCTCCGACGATCATGCCTATCTCCCCCCGGGAAGTGTTGTTCCTATTTTCCTCTTCCTGGGCAGACGTCCTATTTCGCTCGGCTGGGATCCTAGAGGGATTGGTTTCCTCCCTCCACTGATGGTGATGGCGCTCGGGCTCCCTTCTCTCTTCTCGTCGCTCGATCGATGATCCCGTCGGTCAGAAGATGGGGAGCAACAGTGATATCCCCTGGGGGTCATTCGGCTGATGATTGACGCCAGTTCTTGGTAGTCCCGAGTGTTGTGCGTCATCAACTGGTGGAACGAACGAAACATAGGCGCCCATACCTTGCCCTTGGACGCTTTGGGTCGACCAGACGTCACGTGCTGTATGGCGTGTGCTCTGGTCTCCTAGTGCAGTCGTGCCCCTTTAGCCCTAGGCCCTTTGGGCGGCAGATGACTGCTAGTTGGTCGATGCTCGGTTGAGGCCAAATGCTCAGTCGACGCCTCTATCCTTCTGGCCGCCTGGGTCTCTTCCACGTTGATGTATTCATTGACCTTTTTCAACATGTGGTCAAAGTCCCGAGGCAGCTTCCGAATGAGCGTCCGAAAGAAGTCCCCTTCGGTGAGCCCCTGGGTGAAGGCATTCATCATAGTCTCGGACGAGACCGGGGGGATATCCATGGCCACTTGGTTGAAGCGCTGGATGTACGCTTGGAGTGCTTCCTTGGGCCCTTATTTCTGGGTGAAGAGGCTGACACTTGTCTTCTGGAAGCGTCGGCTACTGGCGAAGTGGTGTTGGAATGCGGCTCAGAAGTCTTTGAAATTTTGTATCGAGTCGTCCGACAACCTTCTGAACTAGCGTTGCATCGATCCGGAGAGAGTCGTAAGAAAGACTCTACACTTCACTCTGTCCGTGTACTGGTGTAGCGTAGCCTCATTATCTAACCGATCCAGAGGATCATCTGGGTCGGTCGTCCCGTTGTATGTCTCGATCACTAACGGGGTATAGTGTCGAGGCAGAGGGTCTTGTAAGATCTCCTCTGAGAACTACCTATTGATTCGTTCGGGAGACACGGTGCTTCGGGGTGCTTTTCCTTTCTGCGCATCCCGAACGGATGCCTCGTCAGAAGAGGATCCCCGCTCTTGATGAGCTTGGGTTATCTCTGAGGAGGTTTGGAACAGAGCCCGGTGGAAGGGGATCGGCACGGGCGGCGCTTCCCCTTGGATGCTGGTCAGCCTTCGGTTCTGCCCCCATACAGAGAGTTGCTCCGCTCGATCTTCTTGCCCCACTCAGCTATCAACCGCCGAGGTCGCAAGTTGCGGTGCTGGCCGATCGGCTATCACTTGTTGTTGTTGCTGCTCCATCATTTTTGCTGCTCGTGCTTACACGAGTATCTCCAACCCCTCTTGAGTGAATGTCACGATGGTTAGCTGTCCAACGTCTTCCATTTCCTTGGCTTGGATTCAGGTGACGTTCTCACAAACAACGCTAAATATGATCCTGTTCGAAAGTTGAGGAGACGGATGCTGGGGACGTGGCGCTCCTGCTGACCTCCGATGGACTTTGCTCCCGCCTGCAACACAAGCAGCGTTAGTGCCGAGCCAGGGAAGGGTCCCCCGACGATGACCCTCCGACGCTCAAGTCAGTCTCCAGCGAGGCAAGAAGTAAAGAACTGTAGCACAATAATAGAAATCGCGATAAAAGCATACCTCCGCCGATGCCTGACCCCCCCTTTATATAGGGCTCATGTAGTGTGTGTACATGCTTCTCAAAGCGGGCATGCTATCCTACGCTTTCCCTGAAGGGACATGTCAGTAAAGTGTCCCTGACACAGTACCTTAACGGGCCGAGCATATCTCTGAAGTGACAGTGGAAGCTTCCGTCGTACGATCCTCTGTCTGACCTTCGATTCCCTTGCTGCTGTGGCTTCTTCTTGGAATTTCTCCTCTTCCTCAGACCTGTGATTTCCAACCTCCATTCTCTATTTCCGACCGACCTCCAAGTCTCCTTTTTTGCCTATCTCTTCTTCACAAAATTAGGGCTGAGACCTAGCTGGAGGGCAGTTAATTTCTGAGCCCAAGAGCAACCGACGACCTCATCCTTCCTCCTCCACCTACCTTCGCCACTGACTTACCTCCTCCTATGACCCTCAGCCATAATTTCTCTTTCTCGTTCAGAGCCAAGTAACAACAAGGTGAGAGCAGTTTGTTCCCTATTAATTTTACAAAATCGTGCCTTTTACATTTTTTTTTTTATTTTTGAGATAATTTGTTCTTGAACGCCCAGCTGGCGGTACCGTGGAGACATTAATAGCTACAAATATTGGCTCATGTTTAGAAAGAATACTTGTAATTAGACTATATATACACATATCTATAAGTGTTTAGAAAGAATCTTGATAGGAGATCTTGTAAAAAAGTATCTGGCATAACTCTTTCTGAAATGTGTGGAGGTTGTGCATACAGATACAAACAATTTCGTGCAAACATATTGTTCACTTTTCAGGGTCATGGAAGAAGGTGTAGGTGAAGACAAACTCTTTCTGGTTTATGTTATTAACTTTTCTCTTAATAATTATAGGTGAATAAAGTGTCATGAAATAAGGAAAAATTGATTCAAATGAGATGAAGGATAACACCGACCATGCGGATGAAGACCCATCTCCATCTACCGTCGAAGAAGTCAAGCTACCTGAGATTGGAATGATATTTTCCTCTGAAGAAGAA
The DNA here is from genome assembly GCF_018446385.1 of Zingiber officinale. Taxonomy (NCBI): domain Eukaryota; kingdom Viridiplantae; phylum Streptophyta; class Magnoliopsida; order Zingiberales; family Zingiberaceae; genus Zingiber; species Zingiber officinale. The sequence continues at coordinate 46,287,552 of NC_055996.1, read as the reverse complement.
GTTCGTACTTTTTATAATTCCTATGCTACCAATGTTTGTTTCGATATTTCAAAATTAGGTGGTAGGAATGGAGATGATGGAAAATAAAAATATTTTTCTATTCGATGTGCCAAAAATCGTAAGAAAAGTATCTCAAGCTAAAAATATTTTCACCCTAGACCTTCTAGTAAGATAAATTGCAAAGCTAAGATTAATGTAGCTATTCAAAATGATGGGAACTTTGTGATAACTAGTGTAGACGTTAAATATAATTATATCTTGAGCCCTGGAAAGTCATGACATTTTAGATGTAATAAAGTATTGGATTTAGCTATGAAGAGAAAATTGGAATTAAATGATCAAGCTGGAATAACTTTAAGCAAAAGTTTTCACTCTTGTGTAGTTGAGGCTGGAGGTTATGAGAATTTATCATTTGATGAGAGAAAATGTAGAAATTATATTCCAGAAGCTAGAAGGTTGAGGTTAGGGGAAGGAGATGCTGAATCTTTGAGTAATTATTTTTGCCGCATGCAAAGTAGGAACCCAAACTTTTTTTATGTACTAGATTTGGATGGTGAATCTCGAATAAAAAATATTTTTTGGATAGATGCAAGATGTAGGGTTGCGTATGATTACTTTTGTGATGTTGTGACTTTTGATACAACCTATTTGACTAATAGTTATGACATGCCTTTTGCTCCATTTGTTGGGGTGAATCATCATGGGCAATCTATTTTGTTGGGATGTGGATTAATATCAAGTGAAGACTCAGCAACATTCACATAGTTATTCAACTCGTGGTTGACATGTATGCACGGATGTTCTCCAAAGGCTAGAGTCACGGACCAATGTCGTGCCATGGTAATCGTAATTGAAGAGGTATTTCCGAATTCTCATCATCGTCTATGTCTTTGGCATATTATGAAAAAACTGGCAATGAAGTTAGGTGGTCATGTTTAATACAAAATGATAAAGAAACAATTGAAGACCATTATTTATAACCCGCTTACAGTAGATGAGTGTGATGAGAACTTGTTAAAAATGATTGAGGAGTTTAAGTTGGAGAACAATGATTAGTTGAAATCTTTGTATGAGGAACGAAATAGATGAATACCTGTGTATGTTAAAGATCACTTTTGGGCTAGTATGCCCACAACACAAAGAAGTGAAAATATGAATATATTTGTTGATGACTATGTTCATTTTAAAACATCTTTAAAGTAATTTGTTGAGCAGTATGATAGTGCATTGAAGGAGAATATTGAGAATGAAGAAAATTAGATTTTTTTTCTTTTAATTCTATCATGCCAATTATTCTTGGTCAATCTATTGAAAGACAATTCTAAAATGCCTACACTAACAATATATTTAAGTTGTTCAAAGATGAAATAAGAGAGTTGATGTTTTGCGAGGCCTCTTTGTTGAGGGAAGAAGGGACAACTTTAATATTTGAAGTAGTAGAATATATGTTGGGAAAGAATGGACAATCTGGAAGAGAAGTTTCCTTTAGGGTATATTATACCGAGTTAGATTGCCAATTGAACTGTGTTTGCTGTCTGTTTGAGTTTCGGGGAATTTTCTGTGGGCATGTGATCAAAGTGTTGATGAGAATGAAGGTTATTTAGGTTCCTATGAGTTATATTATGGACCGATGATGCAAAGATATTAAGCGTGGGTATCAAAGCATCAGTAACATATATGATGATTATGGTTATGATGGAAAAAGACTTCGGTATAATACTCTCACCCCATTGATGCAAGAGGTTCAACAACTTGGAGCCGAAAGTGACAAGATTTGTTCTGTTTTGATGGAAATCATGAAAGACACTAAAGAAAAACTTATTATTGCTATGGAGAATGAGCAATCAAGGGATGAACAACTTGAAGAAGCATCTACATCTGGGGCAAAAGTGATACACTCTCCATTGAAAGTAAGAGCCAAAGGTCATCCACCCACAAAGAGAAACAATCTAAGGTTGAACAAATTGTGAATAAATCAATTGCAAAGACCCAAAAGAAGGTATGTGATGCATATAATAGATACCTAAAGTAATCGTGTGTTATTATTTTGTACAAGTATGTTTATGTGGTTTTAGCTAGTTTAAAGTTTGTTTATAATTTTTGGTTGAAGATGGAATGAAAATTCAGATTAGTTAATGAAAATGCTTGATATCATTGTCTTTGTTTTCCATTTCCACGCCATCGGGCAAAGATTGCAAGTAGAATTTTATATGACTTTGTTTTCCATTTCCAGGCAATTGGTGGTTTATTCTAGTGCAACTTTATAGTATATATATTGAAGCTGTGTAAGTATGTTGTGATCCAAGTTTCCTTTGTCTAAATCGTTCCTTTCATCAACATCTCCGTAAACTTTTTAGGCCCACGCTAGGCCTGATATGGAAATTATCAGGTCCATGCTGGGCCTGATATGAGAAAATATCAGGCCCTTTTGGTAAAAAGCCGTTTAGAATTGGTAAAAAGCCGCTAAAAATGTCAATATGATGAAGTAATCATCTCTTATGCTGGCAACATAGACTTTATTAGTGTCTTAAAAATCTATGCTGAGTTTGGTATAACCGGCTTCAAATGTATTTGGTGTTGATATTGCTCTCTGTAAATAGCACTATAATTGCATTTTCAGTACAATTAATGGCATCAACTTTGTGAGAAAAGCTATACTGCTATATTGACCATTGTGAATTGCATTATAAATCTTTCTTGTGTTTGTGTTTGTGAGCAGGAGCCATTCAAAAGGAGAGAGCCGCAAAACTACTGAATGCACACCCTTGTGGTTTCAAGTCTCGGCACACCAACAAACTCGACAGCGAGTTCCAGCTCTTCACAATATATTAGAGTTGGAGTTGATCTTGTTTTGCAGTTTCATGCTTTCTATGCCTTTGAATACATATTTTTTTGATGGAGGCATATTGGTGGTGTCAAAAGTGCTGAGCAGACATTACTTGTTAGTTAGAGCTAAGGAGATTTACACCAATGTGATTGTACTTCTTTTGTACTTGTGATATTTATCTTGTAAAGAAATTGTTGGTCCATTGTGTTAATAAATTCCAAGCATTTTGCTTTTGTACCCACAATACACTTTGATGTACTCCTGGCAGAAAATCAATTAAAAGTAGCCTATGCATCTCTTTTTTCATGCTAAGTTTGACTCATATTTGTATTGTGGATTTATTTAATCAATAATAAAATGTTCCACATCTTCCAATAATACTCAACACTAATTAACAAGATGAATTAACAAAATGACAGAGGGAAAAAATCATACTTGACACTAATTCCTTATCCTACCACAATTTCAACACCAACATTATTCAACAGTATCAAACGTAATTAACTAGATGAACTAAAATAAAGGGGTGCGTCCAAATCTAAACTTACAATAGTTACATTATAACACCAATACTATTTAAAACAACTTATCCAGATAAACTAACACCAAAATCAGAATTATGGCTAAGAGAGTGAAGTTCAAGCCCACTAATATCTAGATGAATTTCGATACATTGATTATCCTCAAATTTTGTTCATGAGCAGCAATGTATTCAATTTCACTTTTGTTGGCTGAACTATTATCAGTCAACACCCATTGTTGCCATCCATGTTGCACACATCTATACTACTATCTCTCAGGATTCTTGGTTGATCTAGAAACACACACCAATGTATTTTGTCCGCAGTCCCACAAGTTGAAATCTCATATTGTCGATGCTGTTAAAACTTGATGATGCCATGAAAAAACCCAGAAAACATGCCCTAAAAAAAAGATAACAGAGCCTTTGAAATAAACATAAATGGAGACAAGACCTAAAAAAAATATGAGCAAAAACAAAACAGAAAGCAGAAACAAAAAAATAGAAAACAAAGATTGTAACGACCCGACCCTCTTGGCCCATTTGGCGGCCCATTTGGCGACCCTCGGGTCGTCGACCGTCGACCCTTATGTCGTCGGCCCATTTGGCGACCTCTCATGTCGTCGACCGACGACCCTTGTGTTGGGATCCTTCGTACGGAGGCTAGAGAGGGGGTGTGAATAGCCGACCCCAAATCGTCGCGTTTCTTCCTACGATTAGGGTTAGCGCAGCGGAAATAACTAAATAGAAACGAAACGAAGATGATCAAACCTTAGACGCAGCGATGTAACGAGGTTCGGAGATGAACTCCTACTCCTCGGCGTGTCCGTAAGGTGGACGAAGCCTACCAATCCGTCGGTGGATGAGTCCCCGGAGAACCGGCTAATACAATATACTCCTTCTGGGTGGAGAAACCTCGCCACAATGTTTCTTGCACAAGCAAGATAGGAGTACAACAGATACAAGAAAGCAAAAGACAATATGAAACACTTGCTTGCCTTTCTTGTTGACTGGAGTGATGAAGCTTCACACGGAAATGACGAGAATCCATCGAGAAGCTCACGCGAAGCTTCACCGCGAGGAGCTCGAAAGCTCGATAGCGGTAAGAGCGAAGCTCTAGAGCACAAGAACGAAGTTCTAAGGAGGAAGCAGTAGCAGCGAAGCCCTCTTTTATACCTGCGAAGAAAAACAAGAAGGAATATAGCCGTTGCGTCAGCAGTGCTCGATCGGTCCACGCATCGATCGAGTGTGCCCGATCGGTCCACGATCGATCCGCTTTCTCGAACTCGCTGGCTCGATCATGCTCGATCGGTCGTGGGGACCAATCAGGGTATGGCCTGATCGGTCTGCCGACCGATCAGGGCTTATTGAGTGCGGACCCTCGCACTCCTCAAGATCGCCTCTTGATCGTTCTGCAGACCGACCAGAATAGCCCCTGATCGGTCTTGCAGACCTATCAGTCTCCTTGCTGATCGGTCCCCAGACTGTTCAGTAATCTCACAGAATCGTCGTTCTGTTTGTTATCTGATCGGTCAGCAGACCGATCAAATACACAAGCGTATCACTGGATCGGTCTGGTGACCGATCCAGAGCTTGGATTTTGCCCAAACCAAGTCCCAAGTCTCCCAAACCAACATCCGGTCAACCTTGACCTGTTGGTACATTATGCTTAGCATCCGGTCACTCCCTTGACCTGCTAAGACTCCCTACCAAGTGTCCGGTCAATCCCTTTGACCCACTTGGACTTTCCTCTTTGTGTCAAGTATCCGGTCACTCCCTTGACCTACTTGACCTTCTCAACACCAGATGTCCGATCACCCTTGATCCATCTGGATTTTCCCTTGCCCGGCTTCACTCACCAGGACTTTCACCTAGCTTCACTCACTAGGGTTTTCCCTTGCCTGGCTTCACTCACCAGGACTTTCTCCAACTGCCTAGCTTCACTCACCAGGACTTCCACATCCGGTCCAGAGAACGAGCTACCGAGCCCTTTCTGACCACAGTCCGGAGAACAAGCTACCGAGACTCTCCGACTTCCACTTGCCAAGTTCTCATACTTGGACTTCTCCGTGCCAAGTCTCCATACTTGGACTTTTCCCGTGCCAAGCTCCCTGCTTGGACTTTTCCGTGCCAAGTCTCCATACTTGGACTTTTCCCGTGCCAAGCTCCCTGCTTGGACTTTTCACCATGCCAAACTCCCTTCAACATACAACTCTTTTGTTCTTGTCAAACATCAAAATACAACTCGAGTCAGGTCAACTCGAGTCGGGTCAATCAGGTCAACCTTGACCTAAGGTTGCACCAACACCTTGGCCGTGCCGTTACTCACTAGGACTTTCCACCCCTGGCAGTGGATTTTTGCCTCCCCAGGATTCGAACTCTAAACCTCCAGGCTAAGTAGTAGAGTTTATGAATCCTGGTAACCAAGTGAGATGATCTCACTTGGTTACCAGGATTCATAAACTCTACTACTTAGCCTGGAGGTTTAGAGTTCGAATCCTGGGGAGGCAAAAATCCACTGCCAGGGGTGGAAAGTCCTAGTGAGTAACGGCACGGCCAAGGGTCGTCGGTCGACGACATGAGAGGTCGCCAAATGGGCCGACGACATAAGGGCTGACGGTCGACGACCCGAGGGTCGCCAAATGGGCCGCCAAATGGGCCAAGAGGGCCGGGTCGTTACAATAAAAACTTTCCACCCCTGGCCAGTGGATTTTTGCCTCCCCCGGGATTCGAACTCTAGACCTCCAGGCTTAAGTACTAGAGTTTATGAATCCTGGATTCGAACTCTAAACCTCCAGGCTTAAGTATTAGGGTTTATGAATCCTGGTAACCAAGTGAGATCATCTCACTTGGTTACCAGGATTCATAAACTCTAATACTTAAGCCTGGAGGTTTAGAGTTCGAATCCTGGGGGAGGCAAAAATCCACTGCCAGGGGTGGAAAGTCCTAGTGAGTAACGACACGGCCAAGGGTCGTCGGTCGACGATATTAGAGGTCGCCAAATGGGCCGACGATATAAGGGCCGACGGTCGACGACCTGAGGGTTGCCAAATGGGCCGCCAAATGGGCCAAGAGGGTCGGGTCATTACATATTACTTATAGTGTGTGTTGTTGATTATAGAAGGAAACTGTGTCCTAATAATCTAGGTTGAGAATGTCCCCAAGAGGAGCTCATAAGGATTGTCATGTTAAACCTTGCAGGTGGATTTAGTTTGACATGACAATGAGGTTGAGTGGTACTACTCTTAGATTAAGACATTAATTATAGTGAGTTGTCAATAACTCAATCAAATTAATGGACATTCAATATCTTAAATATGGGGAGATTAACACACTCATGATAAGAAGGAGCCCATAATGTAATTTGGGATTGGTGCAGTAGTGCAATAATAACTCTCTAGTGGAATGAGTTATTGTTGATGAACTTGAGTTGTGTGTTCAGGGCAAACACGGGATACTTGAGCTCATCGGGAGGCCAAAACCAATTTTTCCTCTAGGTCCCTGTTGTAGCCTCAATGAAGCCTTAAATTCACTCATGAAAAGCCCATCTTGGTGTCCAAGAGGGGGCCGACCCATGGCTTGGTGACCAAGCCATAGGGGCCGGCCACTTACTTCTTAGAGGGGCTGACCCTTTGCTTAGTGCCCAAGTAAGAAGGGGCCGACCAATATAATTCAAACTAGGAGGGGTGTTTTGAATTTTTAAAAATCTTCTCTTTGTAGATATCTACAAGTTTTAAAAGAGAGATTTTAAAATATAAAACTTTTTTTATTTAAGTTAGGCCACATGGTTTAAAAGAAAGTTTAAAAGTTTTAAAACTTTCCTTTTTTAACCATTCTCATGGTTTTTAGGAAAAAGGAAGAGAAATTTTAAATTTGAAACTTTTTATTTTTGCAACCATGTTAAAAAAGGAAATTTTAGAAGAGAAGTTTTAAAATTTAAAACTTAGGTGGCGTTTGGTTTATGGGTTTGGGAATGAGGGAATGGATTCATTCCCAAATCTTGTGTTTGGTTAATGGGAATGGAATCAAGATTTTGGAATGAAACCCAAAAATTTGGGTATGGATGAAACTCACCCCCTCCCTTGGGTTTTGATGGAATAGGATTGTAAATTAAGTTTTAGACAAAAATATCCTTAGTATATTTGTTCAATTTTTTTTAATTTCACTCTCTCATCATATTTTCTCTCTCCTTATTTTATCATCATATTTTCTCTCTCAAGATATTTTCTCTCTCCTAATTCTCTCTCTATATTATCTCCCATCATATACTCTCTCTCCTTATTTTCTCTCTCTTCATTCTCTTCTATCACACTTTCTCTCCTATTACACATTTTCTACTTATTTTTTCATCATATTTTCTCTCTCATCATACTTTCTCTCTCCTCAATCTCTCTCAGCATACTCTCTCTCCTCATTTTCTCTCATCACACTTTCTCTCTCTTTATTTTCTCTAATCACACTTTTTCTCTAAGCACACTTTCTCTCTCATCATATTTTCTCTCTCCCAGTCTCGCATTTTCTCTCATCACACTTTCTCTCTCTTCATTTTTTCTCTCTCATCATACTTTCTCTCTCCTCACTTTTTCATTTTCTCTCATAATACCTTCTCTCTCTTCATTTTTTCCATCACTCTTTCTCTCTCAACATATTTTCTCTCTTCTCAGTCTCTCATCATACTTTCTCTCTCTTCATTTTTTCCATCACTCTTTCTCTCTCAACCCACTTTCTCTCTCATCATACTTTCTCTCTCCTCACTCTTTCATTTTCTCTCATAATACTTTCTCTCTCTTCATTTTTCCCCTCACTTTTTCTCTCTCATCATACTTTTTCTCTTCTCAATCTCTCCTATCATGCACTCTCTCCTCATTTTCTCTGATCATACTTTCTCTCTCTTCATTTTTTTCCCACACACTTTCTCTCTCATCATTTTCTCTCATATGTTTCTCTCACATTCAACTTTCTCTCCCATCAAATTTTTTCTCTTATTTTCCTGTAAGGGTAAAAAAGGAAATTTAGGTTCATTCCGATTGAAAATATTTAACTAACCAAACATCATTTTTAAGAATGATACCCAAGCCCATACCCATTCCCATTCCATAATACTATGATACCCATTCCCATTCCGATTCCTAGGAGAGAACCAAACGCCCCCTTAGTTTTAATTTTTAAAATTTTCCTTTTTTAACATCCACATTAGGAAATTAAAAAAGAGCTTGTAAAATTTTATAAGAGCTTTTCTTCTTTGCTTATAAATTTTTTTACAAGATTATTTCCTTCCTTTAAAGGGCCGGCCACCCTTGCTTGGTGCCCAAGCAAGGGGCCGGCCAATCATCCAATCAATGATTCAATCATTGATTGAATTAATCAAGGGAAACAAAAAGGAAAATAAAAGAGGAATAGGAAAAATAAGAGGAAGATTTTAATTTTTGTAAAATTTTTTTCCTTATTTACCTTGGGCAAGTAATATAAAAGAAGGGGAGGGGAGGCCTCATGAGATATCAATTCTTATTCTCTTGTTGAAGCTCCCTCTTGTGGCCGACCCTCTCTCCCTCTCCTTTCCCCTTGCTCTCTTATTTCTTTGTGGTGGTTGTGGCCGGATTTTAGAGAAGGAGGAAGAAGCTTTGCGTGGTGTTCATCTTAGAGGATCGTCGCCCACACGACGTCCAAGAGGAGGCGAGGAATACGACAGAAGATCTCGATGTTATTAGCATACAAAGAAGAGGTATAACTAGTAATTATTTTCCGCATCATGCTAGTTCTTCTTTGTACGAATTCCAAACACAAGAGGCATATGATTCTAGGTTTCGAATTTGTGATTCGAGTTTGTGTTTTTTTTTTTTTTCGAATTTGTGATTCGATTGTTCTTTTTGGTTAAACCTAATGTTATTTTAGGAAATTAAATATTTAATTTCGTTAAGAGATTTTGTCGAGGCAGAGGTGGATGCTCCCATACCCAAGAAGGCCATGTGCCTCGCCATGTTTGTCCTGGGAACCGATTTCCGAAATAGATATTTAATTGAATTTGTAACATAGGTTGATTTGGATCAATAGAGTTAAGTTCTGCTTGCGATCCAAATCTAAACCATTAAGAACAGATAAGTTAAATTTGGAATCAATAATGTTAAGTTCCGTTTGCGATTCCTAATTTAACTTCTAAAGAACACAATAGGTTGTTTAGGAAAGGTTCGACACTTGTACAAAACTTTGGTACAGTGGAACCAGTACAATCTTCCTAGGACCAACCAACACCTTGGTCATGGTAAATAAGGAAAGTTTTAATAAAAATTTCCTTATTTTTCTTGCCAATGAAAGGAAAATTTAATTGATAAAAAATTTCCTTTTCTTCTATGGATGTGGCCGACCATATCAAATCCTCCAAGGAAGGAAAATTTTAAACACAAAATTAAAACTTCCTAATTTGTTTTCAAAAATTTTAAAATGAAAATTTCTCTTTTAAAAAATTCCCTTCATGGTTGGTTATAAAAGGAAACTTTTATAAATTAAAATCTCTCTATTAAAACATGTGGATGATTTATAAAAAGGAAAGTTTTCTTTAAAATTAAAATCTTCCTTTTAACTACAAATAAGGAAAGATATCAAACCTTTTTCTTAATCCTTTGTAGAAAACTATAAAAGGAAATATTTAATTTTAAAACTCTCTTTTAAAAACATGTGGATGGTTACAAAAAAAAAGTTTTATTAAAAATTAAAATCTTCCTTTTAACTACAAATAAGGAAAGATATTAAATCTTTCTCTTAATCTTTTGTAGAAAACTATAAAAGGAAAGATTTAAATTTTAAACTCTCTTTTAAAACCATGGCTTCCACATAAGGAAAGATTTTAAAAAATAAAATCCTTTTTAATTTATTGTGGCCGACCACCTAAGCTTGGGTTCAAGCTAGGTCGGGCACACTTCAACCCATCCAAGCCATGTCTTGGCCGACTCTTGCTTGGGCTCCAAGCTTGGCTTGGTCGACCACCTAAGGATAGGTAAGAAGCTGGGTATAGGTGGGTATAAGACTTTATAAATAAGAGGCTACGACAGGGACCAAGAGGAGGAATTGGTTTTGGTCTCCCGATGAACTTGCGCTTTCCGTGTTCACCCCGAACACCCAACTCGATTTCATCAATAATATCTCATTCCACTAAAGAGTTATTATTGAACTACCGCACCAATCCCATATTAGTATATGGGTTCCTTCTTATCATGTAACGCCCGAAAAATTCTCAAAACTATTTTAGAAATATTCTATGATTTTTCTGGAATTTTAGAATATTTTTATGGAATTTTTAGAATAGCGGAAGTAGCAAAAATAAATAGAAAACGAAATAGCTTAAGCGGGGATTGAACCCGAGGCCTATTGGGTCCTATGACTTATGGTGAACCATGGTAACCAAGTGAACCCAGCAGGACCGTGCTGAAAGGAAAGGGAAACAATTTTATTTAAGTTGGAGTTGGGCCAGAATTATCACTTAATATAAATAGGAAATAATTAAGTGAAGAGTTATTTTCTTTGATCGTAGCTTTTCTCCACCCCAACCTAATTCCGCCGCCCACTTCTCCTCTCCCTCTCTCGGTGCCAACCACAAGAACAAGCAAGGGTTCAATTCCAAGGGCAATTCCGGTGACGACTTCGACACGTGGACGTTCCCCTCCGCGAGAAGAACGCATAGACGCGAGAAGATCGTCAAAAGGATCGTCTCCTCCGGAAATCTAGCGATTAGAATCGTAAGAAACTTCGAATAGGAGGTAAGAAACCCCTCACCTGTAGTATAAGTAGCTTTTCGTACGATTCTATGTTTTTAAATTAGTTATATGCAGACTTTTCGACGCATAGGGTGTATTTAACCCTTCTCGCAGGTTTAGGGATTTAGTTGAGCACCTCTAGATGGGCCAGACACGTTTCCTCCTTTCAGTTGGAGATTCCAGACGTTGTCAGGTGCCTAGAGGTGTTCTCCCTAATAGAGAGGAGAGTTGGAGCACACTAAGTATTCGATAAAATGCTTAGCTCAGTAAAATGCTACAGTAGACATTTTTAATAGCTCAGTAAATGCAATAGCAGCATTCAAATAGTTTAGTTAGTCTTGCTACAGCTTATATGGGGCTACGGTCCAATGGGTGGGCACCCACAGTCGCCTCTAGGTTCAGATAACCTAGTAAAAGCAAGATAAATTGATTAGCTATGATTCAGTATTTTATTTTCAGTAGAGGCACTGTACAGGATTAGATATCCATTGGGCTGGGCTCCCATAGTCGGTCCCTAGGTTTAGATAACCTAGTAAACCTTACTAAATTCGGGATTTGCAACTCCGGGTCTAGTTAAGGATGCGCACATAGCATGTACAGTTGCCGGGCCCGTTAGCAGTATGATTATGTACTTTAATCTATTACATTATTAGTTTTTCAAAACTCACAAAGATTAGTTATGTTAGTTGAGTTTGAATTCAACTCCAGTCTAGCTCAGTTTATGTTCAGTTCAGTTCTTTTTATTGATACATGTGATAGTTTATGATTAGCTTGTATGCCATGCTTTAGTGTTTATGTTCAGTGATTTCAGTATGCCATGTGTTAACAAGTTCATCATATGTTTGATAGCATGTTTTCAAAAGCATAAATGCATCGTATGCATGTTTTAGTGAGGTAGATGGTTTCTTACTAAGCGAAAGCTTACAGATACTTTCTTTTCCTTATACTGCAGATAAAGGTAAAGGAAAGATGGACTAGCGGAGGCTGGAGGGCAATGCTACGGAGATGTGTGTGGGCAGGAACTTGGAAAGAAGATCTTAGGAAACTCTAGCAAGTTGTTTAAACATTAAAACCTTTCAGTATTTTATCATTTGCACCTTAGTATGATAATTGCTACGAATTAGTTAACCATGCACTTTATTATGCCTAGAACACTGTTTTTATAATGTTAGAATGTTAGTTGTTATTGTTAGAGTGTTTCTTAACATTTTAGAACCTGTAATGAGATTGAGGCACGAAAAAGTGCTGAAATCAGGGGTTCTAATTCGAAATCAGAAACCCAGATCGATCTACAGATCGATCAGAATTGGGTTGTGCCACTGGATCAGTCAGCTGACCAATCCAGTCGCGAACAGAGAGTTAGCGTCTGTTGTGGATCGGTCAGCCGACCGATCCAGATGCGAACAGTGAGTACAGAAGCTCACTGATCGGTCAGCCGACCGATCAGTGAGCCACTGGATCGGTCTACCGACCGATCAGTGTACTCCTGGATCGGTCGGTAGATCGATCCAGCTGCATACAGAAGCAATATAGCTTATGGATCGGTCAGCCGACCGATCCAGAGTTTTTCTTCGTGCCAGTATCAAGCTGGATCGATCACTGGATCGATCCGATAGCCCAATCGATTCATGGATCGATTGAAATGCCTGATTACAGCTAGCAGGACATCTGAGAGGCATAGATTATCTTCCCTAGCATGTGTACAACTCCTAGGTACATCTAGAATATTAAGTTCAGATTTTATAGTAATCAGTTTAGTAAAATTTTAATCAATCCAAATTTTCGCAATAGTAATTTAGCACAGCATAATGTAGCGATCGGCCTCACAGCCTAGTCAGTAGAAGGCGGGTCGTTACAGAGTGGTATCAGAGCAGTTTCCATACTTCCTACACACACATCAGCATTGTTCCTGCAGCTTCCAAGTAAGAATACCTCTCACTTTGTATGTTTATTTCTTTTCTGTTATAGATAACTAAAGCATGCTTGTTTATGATAGTAGTTAACATGATAACAATAGTTTCTCTATTATGTTTGTGTTAGTCATGTATGTCCTGCATGTCTTTAGAAATGGCACGAGGATGCCCAGCTAGAAGGGCACCGACCGAGCCCCATGAGGCGGGTGCCTCCCGGACCTTCGACTAGTGGCTCGATTCTGACTAGTGAGCGACAGAAATAGCCACCTTAAAGGCTAGTCCAGAACACTCCCACCGTCACCCCGAGCCTAACTTAGCGACACGGTGGTCTTAGAGTTCCACTCCGACCTCGGCACCAGGTAGCCCTAGCGGCAGGAACGCGAGAGAAGCCTATCCGATCCAGTGGCAGAGAGTCAAGCCGAGAATTTCTCGGCAAGAATGAACCATGGGATGCTCAGGCATGGTTCAAAACACTGGAAAGTATGATGGAGCTTCTGGACTGGCCAGAACATGAGAAGGTGAAGTGCGCCTCTTTCTGTCTGACAGGAGATGCACGTATGTGGTGGGAGAGAATCAGAGCAAAGCGCCCAGTGAACCAGATGACATGGGCTGACTTCGAGAAGGAATTCTTTGAGGAGTTCTTTCACATGCGCGTCACAAACCGTCACTACGACGAGTTCACTGAGTTTCGTCAGGGCAACCTATCAGTTGAGGAAGCCGTGAAGAAATTCAACAGGTTGGCTCGTCTATGCCCTGAATTAGTCAGCACAGAAAGGGAACGAATCCGGTTGATGCTCAAGATGCTGAGGCCGGAAATAGCAATCAACGTGGCTGGTGGAGTTCATAGGCCACAAACCACAGAAGAATTAGTGAGCAGTGCTCTAATCACTGAGCATTACCAGAATAGCATCAAGTAGCAGAAGCAAGTCCTCTCAGAAGCTAAAGGTCAAGGAGGCTCAGGCACTCAGAAGCAGCAGGGTCACAACTCCCATGGCTCTAACTGGAAAGGGAACTCTAGCAACAAGCGTAAACCAGGAAGTTACCCAAAAGGAGGGCCAGCCAGCAAGCAGCCCAGTTATCCAAAGTGTGCTACTTGTGGGAAATTCCATCCTGGAGTTTGTCGTAAGGGCACACGAGGATGCTTTGAATGCGGACAGGAAGGGCATATGGCTAAGCAGTGCCCAAACAAGACCAGTCTTCCTCAGCCACAGCCGATTCAGTACGGAGGCCAACCATCTCAGTTACATCAGATGCAGGCCGCTTTAGATGGTCCATAAATCAGCCAGGGCAGATTAGAATCCCCTTCAGCTACGACCAATGCGAGGATCTACTCACTCACCAGAGAGGACGTAGCAAATGCCTCGACAGTTGTTACAGGTCAGATTCGTATTTCACAGCAAAGTACAACTGTCTTATTCGATACTGGGGCAACCCATTCATATATATCCAGGGCATTTGCCGAGAAGTTAGCAGTACCTCCAGAGGTACTCAGCAGCCAGTTCCTTACGACGTTACCCTCAGGAGAAATCATGGCGTCTACGCACTGGCTCTGAGCAGTGCCGGTCACTATAGCAGACAGAGAGCTCTTTTGCGATCTGATAGTGATTAATATGACCGACTACGACGCCATCTTCGGGATGGACTTCTTGATCAAATACGGTGCCTCCATCGAGTGCCGTAAACAGAAAGTCATATTCCAACCTGAAGCGGAAGCACAATTCGAGTTCATCGGAGAACCCAAGAGAAAGGCCAAGAAGTTTCTCTCAGCTATGAGGGCACAGAGGTTAATGGATTCAGGATGTACGGGATTTTTGGCACATGTAGTCAATACCAGTCAGGACAAGGACCAACAGCTAGCAGAGGTCCGAGTCGTATGTGACTACCCAGTTGTTTTCCCTGAAGAGTTACCAGGCTTAGCACTAGACAGGGAGATCGAATTTGAGATAGAGCTCATTCCCGGTACAAATCCTATCTCCAAAGCACCTTACCGCATGGCTCCAGCAGAACTGAAGGAACTTCATGAGCAACTACAGGAGCTGCTTGACAAGGGCTTCATCCGTCCTAGTCACTCACCATGGGGAGCACCTGTATTGTTCGTGAAGAAGAAAGACGGGAGCATGTGCCTGTGTATAGACTACTGGGCACTGAACCAAGTCACAATCAAGAACAGGTATCCTCTTCCCAGAATAGATGACCTGTTTGATCAGCTAAAGGGAGCAGCAGCGTTCTCTAAAATAGATCTCAGATCAGGTTATCATCAGGTGAAGGTTAAAGAAGGGGACATACCCAAGACAGCATTCAGGACTAGATACGGACATTACGAGTTCGTAGTCATGCCCTTTGGTGTGACCAATGCTCCAGCTACTTTCATGGACATCATGAACAGAGTATTCAGGGAATATTTAGATAAGTTTGTCATCGTGTTCATCGATGATATTCTTATCTATTTAGGAACTCAGGAAGAACATGCAGAGCACCTGAGAACAGTATTACAGACCCTTCAGCAGAACCAGTTATATGCCAAGTTCACAAAATGTGAATTTTGGTTAGATCAGGTGTCCTTCCTGGGTCACATCATCTCAAAGGATGGTATCATGGTAGACCCCAGTAAGATAGAAGCTGTGAGCAACTGGAAAAAACCCAAGAACGCCAGTGAGATCAGAAGCTTTCTGGGATTAGCAGGTTACTACAGGAAATTCGTAGAGGACTTCTCCAGGATAGCCTCCCCACTGATTTTAGTGGACAGAGGACTGTGAGAACAGTTTCAGCGAGCTGAAAAGGAGATTGACTAGTGCACCTATTCTGACTCTACCAGAGAACGCAGATAGCTTTGACATATATAGTGATGCCTCGAAGTTGGGACTAGGAGCAGTGCTGATGCAAGATGGCAAGGTGATCGCCTATGCCTCCAGACAACTTAAGGATTATGAGAAGAACTATCCTACTCATGACCTTGAGCTTGCAGCAGTGGTGTTCGCTCTCAAGATTTGGAGACATTACTTGTATGGAGCTCAGTGCAGAGTGTATACAGATCATCAGAGTCTGAAGTATTTCTTCACTCAGAAGGATCTGAATATGCGACAGCGCAGATGGCTAGAACTGGTCAAAGACTACGACATAGATATCCTCTACCACCCAGGAAAAGCGAATAGGGTAGCAGACGCCCTCAGCAGGAAGTCCAGCGCTACCCTATTATCTCTAGCAGCCATGTCACCGCCCCTACAGAAGGAGATCTCAGATTTCGGTCTCGAGCTCATAGTCAGACAGCTCTCTACTATGACATTAGAGTCTACCTTGCTTGGTGACATCCAGACAGCTCAGGAGCAAGATCCTGAAATACAGAAAATCAAGCAAGGATTAGCAGGAACAGAAAGTGGAGAATTCAGAGTGTCCGCTAGCGGGATGTTGTATTTTGATGACAGATTATATGTTCCAGATCAGGAGAAACTCAGAAGGAAGATTTCAGATGAGGCTCACAAGACTCCCTATGCGATGCATCCAGGCTCCACCAAAATGTACCAGGACTTGAAGAAGCATTTTTGGTGGCCCGGGATGAAGAGAGACATCGCTCGATATGTCAGCACCTACCTAACCTGTCAGAGGGTCAAGGCAGAACATCAGAGACCAGGAGGAGTTTTGCAGCCCATCCAGATTCCAGAATGGAAGTGGGAAGACATTTCTATGGATTTCATAGTGGGACTACCCCGAACTACGAACGGTTTTGATACCATCTGGGTAATAGTCGACAGGTTGACTAAATCAGCCCACTTTTTAGCCATCAGGATATCCTACTCCATGGAACAGCTAGCTCAGTTGTATCTCAAGGAGATCGTTAGACTACATGGAGTCCCACGAACCATTATTTCCGACAGAGATAGCAGATTCACATCACACTTCTGGGAGTGTGTACAGTCAGCTTTGGGCACGAAGTTAAAGTTTAGCACAACTTTCCATCCTCAGACAGATGGTCAGACGGAGCGAGTACATCAGGTACTCGAAGATATGCTCCGAGCATGTGCCCTAGATTTCAAAGGAAGTTGGTGCAAATATCTGAGTTTAGCAGAATTTGCATACAACAACAGCTATCAGACCACTATCGGCATGGCACCTTACGAGACTCTCTATGGCGGAGGTGTAGATCTCCAATCTGCTGGTATGAGAGTGGTGAACAGAAGGAACTAGAACTTCAGACAGATCTAGTAGCATATACCACAGCAGCTCAGCTCAGAGCTGCCAGAAAAGCTATGCTGATACACGGCGCAGACCCTTAGAGTTTTCAGTTGGGGATTCAGTGTTCCTCAGAGTAGCTCCCATGAAGGGAGTAATGCGTTTTGGAAAGAAGGGTAGGCTAAGTCCCAGATATGTGGGACCATACCTTATCAGTAGAAGAGTGGGCAAGGTAGCATATGAGCTAGAGCTACCTCAGGAAATGTCAGCTGTCCACAATGTATTTCATGTCTCTATGCTGAAGAAGCATACCCCAGATGCCACCTAGGTGATTGAGCCCCAGTTGGTACAGATCCATGAAGACCTCAGTTATGACAGTCGGCCTATTCAGATAATAGACCGAGCAGTTAAGAAATTGCGGAACAAGGAAGTACCATTAGTCAAAGTTATTTGGCACAGTCACACAGCAGAAGAGGCAACATGGGAGACAGAAGTACCCGGAATTATTCTAAGTTCGAGGATGAACTTTTTATAAGGTATGGGGGATTATAATGCCCGAAAAATTCTCAAAACTATTTTAGAAATATTCTATGATTTTTCTGGAATTTTAGAATATTTTTATGGAATTTTTAGAATAGCGGAAGTAGCAAAAATAAATAGAAAACGAAATAGCTTAAGCGGGGATTGAACCCGAGGCCTATTGGGTCCTATGACTTATGGTGAACCATGGTAACCAAGTGAACCCAGCAGGGCCATGCTGAAAGGAAAGGGAAACAATTTTATTTAAGTTGGAGTTGGGCCGGAATTATCACTTAATATAAATAGGAAATAATTAATTGAAGAGTTATTTTCTTTGATCGTAGCTTTTCTCCACCCCAACCTAATTCCGCCGCCCACTTCTCCTCTCCCTCTCTCGGTGCCAACCACAAGAACAAGCAAGGGTTCAATTCCAAGGGCAATTCCGGTGACGACTTCGACACGTGGACGTTCCCCTCCGCGAGAAGAACGCATAGACGCGAGAAGATCGTCAAAAGGATCGTCTCCTCCGGAAATCTAGCGATTAGAATCATAAGAAACTTCGAATAGGAGGTAAGAAACCCCTCACCTGCAGTATAAGTAGTTTTTCGTACGATTCCATGTTTTTAAATTAGTTATATGCAGACTTTTCGACGCATAGGGTGTATTTAACCCTTCTCGCAGGTTTAGGGATTTAGTTGAGCACCTCTAGATGGGCCAGACATGTTTCCTCCTTTCAGTTGGAGATTCCAGACGTTGTCAGGTGCCTAGAGGTGTTCTCCCTAATAGAGAGGAGAGTTGGAGCACACTAAGTGTTCGATAAAATGCTTAGCTCAGTAAAATGCTACAGTAGACATTTTTAATAGCTCAGTAAATGCAATAGCAGCATTCAAATAGTTTAGTTAGTCTTGCTACAGCTTATATGGGGCTACGGTCCAATGGGTGGGCACCCACAGTCGCCTCTAGGTTCAGATAACCTAGTAAAAGCAAGATAAATTGATTAGCTATGATTCAGTATTTTATTTTCAGTAGAGGCACTGTACAGGATTAGATATCCATTGGGCTGGGCTCCCATAGTCGGTCCCTAGGTTTAGATAACCTAGTAAACCTTACTAAATTCGAGATTTGCAACCCCGGGTCTAGTTAAGGATGCGCGCATAGCATGTACAGTTGCCGGGCCCGTTAGCAGTATGATTATGTACTTTAATCTATTACATTATTAGTTTTTCAAAACTCACAAAGATTAGTTATGTTAGTTGAGTTTGAATTCAGCTCCAGTCTAGCTCAGTTTATGTTCAGTTCAGTTCTTTTTATTGATACATGTGATAGTCTGTGATTAGCTTGTATGCCATGCTTTAGTGTTTATGTTCAGTGATTTCAGTATGCCATGTGTTAACAAGTTCATCATATGTTTGATAGCATGTTTTCAAAAGCATAAATGCATCGTATGCATGTTTTAGTGAGGTAGATGGTTTCTTACTAAGCGAAAGCTTACAGATACTTTCTTTTCCTTATACTGCAGATAAAGGTAAAGGAAAGATGGACTAGCGGAGGCTGGAGGGCAATGCTACGGAGATATGTGTGGGCAGGAACTTGGAAAGAAGATCTTAGGAAACTCTAGCAAGTTGTTTAAACATTAAAACCTTTCAGTATTTTATCATTTGCACCTTAGTATGATAATTGCTACGAATTAGTTAACCATGCACTTTATTATGCCTAGAACACTGTTTTTATAATGTTAGAATGTTAGTTGTTATTGTTAGAGTGTTTCTTAATCATTTTAGAACCTGTAATGAGATTGAGGCACGAAAAAGTGCTGAAATCAGGGGTTCTGATTCGAAATCAGAAACCCAGATCGATCTACAGATCGATCAGAATTGGGTTGTGCCACTGGATCGGTCAGCTGACCAATCCAGTCGCGAACAGAGAGTTAGCGTCTGTTGTGGATCGGTCAGCCGACCGATCCAGATGCGAACAGTGAGTACAGAAGCTCACTGATCGGTCAGCCGACCGATTAGTGAGCCACTGGATTGGTCAGCCGACCGATCAGTGAGCCACTGGATCGGTCTACCGACAGATCAATGTACTCCTGGATCGGTCGGTAGACCGATCCAGCTGCATACAGAAGCAATATAGCTTATGGATCGGTCAGCCGACCGATCCAGAGTTTTTCTTCGTGCCAGTATCAAGCTGGATCGATCACTGGATCGATCCGACAGCCCAATCGATTCATGGATCGATTGAAATGCTTGATTACAGCTAGCAGGACATCCGAGAGGCATAGATTATCTTCCCTAGCATGTGTACAACTCCTAGGTACACCTAGAATATTAAGTTCATATTTTACAGTAATCAGTTTAGTAAAATTTTAATCAATCCAGATTTCCGCAATAGTAATTTAGCACAGCATAATGTAGCGATCGGCCTCACAGCCTAGTCAGTAGAAGGCGGGTCGCTACATATCATGAGTGTGTTAGTCTTCCTGTGTTTAAGATATAGAATGTCCACTAATTAAATGAGTTACTGACAACTCACTTAATTAATATCTAACTCCAAGAGTAGTACCACTCAACTTCATCGTCATGTCAGACTAAGTCCACCTGCAGGGTTTACATGACAATCCTTATGATCTTCTCTTGGGGACATCATCAACCTAGATTTCTAGGACACAGTTTCCTTCTATAATCAACAACACACACTATAAATAATATTATTTCCCAACTTATCGAGCCTATTGATTTATCGAACTAAATCACACCCTTTGATAAATTAAAGAAATAAATACTAAATATATGCGCTTGTTATTATATCAGGATTAAGAGCCACACTTCCATAATAACAAAGGTCTTGTTCTTTTATGCAGTCAGTATAAAAAGAACTTACCTTAAATGGTCTTGCTCAATACATTCAGAGTGTACTAATATAATTTTATAGTCAAGATAAACTAATAGCAAATTATACTATGACTATTCCAATGGTTTGTTCCTATCCATCTTAGTCATGAACTACTATTTATAATTTATAAGGAATTGATAACATGATCTTCTGTGTGTGACACCACACACCATGTTATCTACAATATAAATTAATTGAACAACTACACTTAACATATAAATGTAGACATTTGACTAATGTGATTCTTTATTTCAAAATAAATGTTTACAAAAGCTAGACTTTTAGTATACATTCTAACAACAACACCATTCATCCCCACTCTTCAATGGGGAAAATTTCCTATACTGGAAGAGGCGGATGGTGGTGTACCTGAAAATTAACTTCGACCAATGGTTTAGCGTCACCAAAGGGTACAAGGCACCAATTGACAATGCCAGAATTCCAATGGACCTAGAAAATTGGAATATAGAAATGAAGAAGAAGGCCCATATTGATTTCAAGGCCCTCAACATAATCCAGTGCGGCTTAACAAAGGAGGAGCTGAACCGCGTTGGCCGACACGAAAACGCCAATGAGCTATGGGACAAACTCATAGAACTACACGAGGGAACCAACGACACAAAGGTAATAAAAATAGATCTATATTTAAATAAATTATTTAACATAAAAATATAGGAAGGTGAGACTGCAAATCAACTATATGCGAGGATAAAGGACATCCTTAATAGACTTCACATGATCGGCCACCTGATGGAGAATCGTGATATTATAAGGTATGCTCTAAAGGCATTTCCTCGAAATGCACTGTGGACATCCATCATGGATGCCTATAAGATTTTGAGAAACTTATCCAAGTTAAAGTTAGATGAATTATTTTGTGAATTGGAGCTACACGAACAGACAAACACTAAACCCGAGAAAGGTGTTGCCTTTATTGTAGGTGTTGGAATGTATACTAAAAGCTTAGCTTTTGTAAACATTTATTTTTGAAATAAAAGAATCACATTGGTCAATATCTGCATTTATTTGTTAAATGTAATTATTCAATTAATTTATATAATAGATAACATGGTGTGTGGTGTCACACTCAGAAGATCATGTTGTCGGTTCTTTATAAATTATAAACAGTTGCTCACGACTAAGATGGAAAGGAACAAACCATTAGAATAGTCATAGTGTAATTAAGTATTAGTTTATCTTGACTAATAAATTACACTGGTACACTCTAAGTGTACTGAGTATGACCATTTTAGGTAAGTTCTTTTTGTACTGACTTAATAAAAGAACTAGACCTTAGTTATTATGGAAGTGTGTACTCTTAATCCTAATATAATAGCAAGCATATATATTTAGTATTTATTTTTTTAACTTATCAAAGGGTGAGATTTAGTTTGATAAATCAATAGGCCCGATAAGTTGGGAAATGATATTACTTATTGTGTGTGTTGTTGATTATAGAAGGAAACTGTGTCCTAGTTATATAGGTTAAGAATGCCCCCAAGAGGAGCTCATAAAGATTGCCATGTTAAACCCTGTAGGTGGACTTAGTCCGACATGACAATGAAGTTGAGTGGTGCTACTCTTGGAGCTAGATATTAATTAAGTGAGTTGTCAGTAACTTACTTAATTAGTGGACATTCGTTATCTTAAACACAGGGAGACTAACACACTCATAATAAGAAGGATCCCATAATGTAATTTGGGATTGGTGCGGTAGTGTGATAATAATTCTCTAGTGGAATGAGTTATTATCGATGAACTTGAGTTGTGTGTTCGGGGCGAACACGGGATACTCAAGCTCATCGGAAGGCCAAAACCAATTTCTCCTCTAGGTCCCTATTGTAGCCTCATTAAAGTCTCAAGTCCATCCAAAGAAAGGTCCATCTGGGTGTCCAAGAAGGGGGCCGGTCCATTGCTTGGTGACCAAGCAATGGCCGACCACATCTCCTCTTAAAGGGCCGACCCTTTGCTTGGTGCCCAAGCATGTAACATAATATTTCGAAGGAAAAGAAGAAAAAGGTGCCCCATAATCTATCGAAAAATAGAACTTCTACTTTATTTTTCTATTTTAATTCTTTTTTCTTCAGGTCCAACCCGATTCAAAGACGAACAACTTTCATTATCCTTTTAGATTCTATATTCCGTCTTTCCATATCGGAGAGTTCTATACTTCTAACTTCGGTCAAGAAAGACCGGCCACAATAATTCAAACAAGGAGGGTGTTTTGAATTTTTAAAATCTTCTCTTTGTAGAAATCTATAAGTTGTAAAAGAGAGATTTTAAATTTATAAAACTTTTCTTATTTGAATTAGGCCACATGATTTAAAAGAAAGTTTAAAAGTTTTAAAACTTTCCTTTTTTAATCATCCTCATGATTTTAAGTAAAAAGGAAGAGAAGTTTTAAAATTTAAATTTTCAATTTTTCTAACCATGTTTAAAAAGGGATTTTTTAGAAGAGAAGTTTTAAATTTTAAAACAAGGTTTTAATTTTTAAAACTTTCCTTTTAAACCTCCGCTTTAGGAAATTAAAAGAGAGCTTGTAAAATTTTATAAGAGCTTATAAAATTTTATAAAAATCTTTTTTATTTCTTTCCTTGATGAGGTGGTCGACCACCTTGCTTGGTGCCCAAGCAAGGGGCCAGCCAAAAGAAAATAAAAAAAATCATCATCCAATTAATGTTTGGTGATTGATTCAATCAAGAGGAAAGAAAAGGAAAAATAAAAGGGAAAAGGAAAAACAAGAGGAAGATTTTAACTTTTGTAAAAAGTCTTTCCTTATTTGCCTTGGGCAAGTAATATAAAAGAAGGGGTGAGGAGGCCTCATGAGAGATCAATTCTTATTCTCTTGGTGGAGTCTCTCTAGGTGGCCGACCCTCCCTCTCCCCTCTTCTTTTCCCTTTGCTCTCTTCTCCTTGGTGGTGGTGGTGGCTGGATTTTAGAGGAAGAGGAAGAAAGCTTTTGGGTGGTGTTCATCTTGGAGGATCATCGTCCACACGACGTCTAAGGCGATGTGAGGAATATGACAGAAGATCTCGAGGTCATTAGCATACAAAGAGAAGGTATAATTAGCAATTATTTTCCGCATCATGCTAGTTATTTCTCTTTGTAAGAATTCCAAACACAAGAGGCATTAGATATAGTTTTTCGAATTTATTTTTTGAGTTTGTGTTTTCTTTGTTTTTCGAATTTGTGATTCGATTGTTCTTTTTGGTTAAACCTAGAGTTATTTAAGGAAATTAAATATTAGCTTTCCTTAAAAGGCTTTGTCTAGGCGGTGGTGGTTGCTCACATATCCAAGAAGGTCATGTGTCTCGCCATGCAGTCCTAGAAGTCAATTTTGGAAATTAATATTTAATGGAATTAATAACATAGGTGGTTTTGGATCAATAGTGTTAAGTTCCGTTTGCGATCCAAATTTAAACCATTAAGAACAGATAAGTTAAATTTGGAATCAATGATGTTAAGTTCCGTCTTCGATTCCTAATTTAACTTCTAAAGAACACAATAGGTTATTTAAGGAAAGGTTCGACACTTGTACAAAATTTTTTGTACAGTGGAACCGGTACGATTTTCCTAGGACTAACCAACAGTAGGAACATCAAAAGAAAAGTCTAGAACCAAACCAAATGGCGACGAACTGAAGCACACTAACTACCTTGCGCTGATGGCTTATGGACCAAAATCAGAAAGTGACCCAGAAGATGGGTCCGAACCTGAATCGAGCCACGAGTCCGCACTCGTTTCCGAAGGTTCTAATGAGGTACAATTTACTTTGAACAAAAAGTTCTTTAAAATAATAGCATGTTTAAATAAAAAATTAATTAATTCTAAAAATAAAATAAACAAACTAATCAAAGAAAATAAAATACTTAATAATCTACTAAATTCAGATTCAACAACTGAGATAAGTCAAACTAAAATACCATTTCAAGTTTCAAAACTTGAAAAGGATAATTCCAGATTGAAAGGCGAAGTAGTTGAACTAAAAGAACTACTAGAGAAATTCACAACTAGATCCAAGTACCTCGACATGATACTTGGATCATAAAGAGCTGCATACAATAAATTCATATTCGGATACAAGTCTAGCTCGGCTAACAAAATGTTTATATAACTAATAAGTCAAAATAAGGAACTAACTAAAGCCTGGGTTCCAAAAGCGTGCTTAACTATGCAAGTAGGACTCAATCATTTTTATGTACCTAAAAATGGAATTCATTATTTAAAAACAAATCCAACTAAATCTATTAATTTTAAACCAAATCAAAATAAACTTTCAAAACTAAATTCCATACTAAAAAATAAGATAAAATCAAAGAATGCAAATTCAAATAAACTTAAATAAAAAAACTACAAAACTAACTCAAATTATCACCAAGTCTACTATAATTATAAAAGTAATCGACACAAACCTGAAACTTAATCCTAGCCAAATAATTCAAGGGGAAGCTCTAAATTAGCTGGTACCTCTAAAATAATAGTTTTCCCGACTGGGTAATTAGGATTAGTCAACAAGGGACTAAAGTTTAACTTGATCAACGATACTGGTGAAGTTTTGGATGATAGTAGGTTAGAGAAACTCTATCTATGCATGTCTAGGAAGATATGACTTCGACCTGGTGCATTTGGCTTAGTGGAACTAAATGATGTTTCCCCTTATGAATCCTAACTAGTCAGACTAAAGTTTTATACTAAGTTTAGTGGATAGAACTATTTGGAAAACCTCAAAGGCATGATTACTCTAATAATGTCTAGGTGACTCACCATAGCCCAGAAGTTTATCCGAAAAATGCCTATTTGTTGAACTCAAAGAAAAACTTTAATCTAACACAAAGTTAAACTCAACCCTAAAAATTCCATCTAAACTCATCTCATAAAATTATAGGATTCCTTGATTGAAAACATAGATCAGGTGAGATGACTAAGAATAAAAAATTAAATAAATTAAAACTTAACTTAAAAATAAATTAAATTAAAAATAAAATAAATTAAATTAAAATTAAAGTCAAATTAAATTAGATTAAATTAAACTCAAATTCAAGTTAAAATTAAAACAAAACTTAATCCTCAATTTATTTAATAAGTGGCTCGTAGCTTTTGTAGGAAACTAAGTGGATATTGGACAGTGGTTGTTCCAGACACATGAGATCACACCAAGTTTACTCATCTAACATACAAAAGCTTAGGAATAGTTGCCTTTGGAAACAACGGTAAACTCAAGGTAATTGAGATAGGTAATATCGAGCTTAAAACTGACTTTATTGTTAAAAAGATGTTTTTGGTTGATAACTTTAAATATAATCTACTTATCATTAGTCAACTGTGTGATTCTGGATATAAGGTTAGGTTCCTAGCTTCTGAATACTTAATCAAACACTTAGATAATCCTAACATAAATCTAAAAGGGTTTAGGAAGGACAACATCTATGCAATCAACCTAACTGTCTCTTCACTTAAGTGTGACCTAACATAAAAAGAAGAAACCTGGTTATGACATATAAGAATATCCTACACAAACTTTAGAAACTTAACAAAATTAAATGGTTTAGTTAGATACTTATCAAAATTATCCAATTTAGATTCAACAATATGTAATGCTTGTCAATAAGGAAGGCAAACCAAATCAACCCACAAATCAACTAATCAAACTCAAACCAATTCAATACTAGAATTATTACACTTGGACCTATTTGACTCCATGGAATCAAATTCATAAATGGGAGTCTCTATTGCCTAGTAATAATAGATGATTACTCAAGATTTACCTGGGTAAAATTCCTAAAAAATAAAGATGAAATGTTTGAAGTGTTCAGTAAATTCTGCAAACAAACTAAAAATGAAAAAGATAAAAAAAATTAAAATAATCAGAAGTGATAACGAAGGTGAATTTAAGAATCATAACTTTAATCTATTTTGCCTTGAAAATGGTTATCATTACGAATTTTTATGTCCTAAAACACCCCAACAAAATGGAGTAGTAGAAAGAAAGAATAGAACCCTACTTGAAGCCTCTAGGACAATGCTAAATGAGTATAAACTTCCAAAATATTTTTGGGCAGAAGCTGTTAGCACAGCCTGCTATGTACAAAATAGAACCATAATAAATACAACTTATAATAAGACCTCATTTGAACTCTATTATAATAAATAACCCAATATTAAATATTTTAAAGTATTCGGATGCACAATTTATATATTAAATACAAGAGAACACTTAGAAAAATTTACCTCAAAAGTAGAAAATAGAATTTTTATGGGTTACTCATTAAATAGTAGGGGGTACAGAGTATATAACAAGAATACACTAAGAATGGAAGATACCACAAATGTAAAATTTGAAGAATCCAATTTGAGCCTAGAACAAACTCATATTCCACTAATTAACTTTATTAGAGGTAGCACTAATCTAGGGGGAGCAAGTGACAAAGAAGAACATTAACCTCAAGAACAACAAACCAGAACCATAAAGGTTAACCTAAACCATCCACTTGATCAAGTAATTGGTGACCCAGACCTAAGAGTCCAAATTAGATCAGCCTTTAGAAACTTAAGTCAAATAGCTTTAATCTCTAACATCAAACCCAAAACAATAGAAGAATCATTAAGTGATCCAGATTAGATCTTAGCCATGTAAGAGAAAATAGCCCAATTTAAAAGAAATGAAGTATGAGATTTAGTTCCATTACCAAAAAATAAAAAGATAATCAAACCCAAATGGGTCTTTAGAAACAAAGTAAATGAAAAAGGGGAAGTTGTTAGAAACAAGGGCAGATTAGTAGCAAAAGATTCAACCATATTAGTAGCAAAAGGATTAAGCCAAATTGAGGGACTTGACTACGTTAAAACCTATGCACCAGTTGCTAGACTCGAATCAATTAGAATGTTACTGAGTTGTGCAACCCATAAGGGATTCAAATTATATCAAATGGATATTAAGTCAGCCTCTCTAAATGGACTGATAAAGGAAGAGGTGTATGTAGGTCAACCCCCCGAGTTTGAAGACTTAGAATACCCTAATCACGTGTTCAAATTAAAGAAAGCCTTGTATGGCCTAAAACAGACCCCTAGAGCTTGGTGTAAAAGGCTAACCACATACTTAATCTCAAACAGCTTCAAATAGACCCAACCCTTTTTGTAAAAGTAATTAATCAAGATCTATTTATAGCTCAAGTCTATGTGGATGATATAATATTTGAATCAACTAACTCAAAACTATTACAAGAATTCATAATACTAATGGAATAAGAGTTTGAAATGAGTCTAGAAGGACAAATAATATTCTTTCTAGGTCTACAAATCAAACAAACAAATGAAGGTAACTATGTTTATCAACAAAAGTATACACTTGAATTACTTAAGAAATTTGGAATGAAAAACTCCAAAGACATTAAAACTCCAATGGCTACCAATACAACCTTAGATAGTGACCCAAGTGGAAAATCTATAAACCTAAAATATTATAAAAGTGTCATAGGAAGCCTACTGTACCTAACTGCAAGTCGACCAGATATCTCATTTGCAGTCAGTATGTGTGTTAGGTACTAGACTTGTGCCAAGGAATCACACTTGGCTTGTGTTAAAAGAATTTTTAGATACTTAAATGGTACGCCCAACGTAGGAATGTGGCACCCTCAAGTAGGAAATTTTGAACTCTTAGGATACTCTGACTTCGATTATGCCGGCTGTAAACTCGATCGAAAAAGTACAAGTGGTGGTTGTCAACTACTTAGATCATCACTAACACTGGTTTAGTAGAAAGCAGAATTGTGTTGCTTTATCTACTACTAAGGTAGAGTATATTGCAATAGGAGAATGCGTTGCATACCTATTATGGATAATGCACACCTTAAAAAACTACAATCCAAATTTTAAACATACAAAAGTATTAATTAGTAATATTAGTTCAATCAACTTAACAAAAAATCCAATGCATCATTCAAGAACTAAACACATTGAAATAAACACCACTATATCAGGGATCATGTCGCTAAAGGAGATATTGAACTCAATTATATTGAGCCTAAATCCAACTTAGCTGACATCTTCACTAAGCCACTCCCTGAAAGTGAATTTAGCAACTTACAATGACAACTAGGAATGTATTTCATAGAATAGGACTGCTATTTTTTTTACTTTCTTTAAAATAGTTTGAAAATTCTAAGGAAAAATCTTTTCTTAAAATTTCCATTTCCTTAGACTTTCAAAATTGATTTTAGCCTTAGTCTAGATCAGATCCATAGAAAGCATGTTCCTATAGATCTAAGACTTGAGCATCTCACAAACACACTAGGACTCCCTTGATTGTGTATTCCAATACTTAGAACGACGTGAGATGCGTAGGCCCTTTGTTTGGACTTAAGATGCTTATATTTGTGCATCAACACAAGTTTGGGCAAGAAATACCAAATTACAGTGATCAGGTTAAGTAATCTTAGTTAAATACTAACTGGGCACACTTATTTAACTTGACTAACCAAGTGAATATTGATATCTTCTGATAGTTAGTTAGTAACTACTGGCTAGATATGGAAGGATATTTTCTAGAAGTTTAACTATCAGATTTAGGGGGAGGATATTTAAAATAAATTTTTAAAATAATTTCAAGTTTCTTTGAAAACTACATTAAAATTACTTTTGAAAAATATTTTTGAAAACACACTCAACTTTTGAAAAATTCTTTTTGAAAAATTATGCTTCCAAATGTTATCTTTTAAATTTCAAAAAGAAACAAGTTTTTAAAACCACATAATTCACCCCCCTCCCCCCTCTCACGTGTGACTCAATCTAACAGGGGTTAGAGCCAATTCTTCCAATAATATTTTGACATCCTGGGAGATACTGAAATAAAAAATGGAGGGTATCATTAGACTCCTTGCATCCTCAAAAATCCACAAGACCTTAAATGAGTCAAATCAGACCTTTCTAAGTCCAATATGTTGTTGATTTTAAGAAACCAGTAATAACGTGTCACTGACTTAAAATTTGAAAGACTATAAATTTGACTCGGATTGAACCATCGAACACATAATATATCAAATCGAAGATTTTTAAATGAGCTTCGATTTGATATATTATGTCCTATGGTTCAATCTTAATCAAAAGTTAATCTTCAAAAGACAAGCAACAACGTGTTTTTGATCTTTTGAAGACCAGCAACACAGTCTTCTACAGGCTAACAACCATCAACAGGTTTTGTTTCAAAAGTGACTGATAGGCCAAGAGATGTCTGATTTACTTCAAACAAAGTCCTATGTACTCGGATCAGTCTCCTTATTACACCCATGCCATCAAAAACCATCACGATGCACTATATTGGGAGCAACAATATTTTTCAACTTGATTCAAGTATGAGAAAAATTTTCAATACGAAAATCAACAACAATGTTCTTGTTGACTTAAACTTTGAAAGACTATAAATTTTTTACTTCAAATGAACCACGAGATGTATAATATATTAAATTGAAGCTCATTCATAGATCTTTGATTTGATATATTGTGTGTCCCATGATTTAATCTGAGTTAAAAGTTATAACCTCTCACAAATTATCCAAGATACACGTTGTAGCAGCTACGCCACTGTAGCTACTACAACTATAATTTTAACTTTAAGAGGACATAATTTTTTATTCAGACTAAACTAATGAATGTAAAATATATAAAATCGAAGATCTTTGAATGAGTTTCAATTTAATATATTATGCATCCTATAGTTCAGCCTGAATCAAAAGCTATGAGCTCTCAAAGTTATAACTTGTATTCATAGCAACTATGATTTCATAGTCACCACAACATGTTGTTGGTTTCTTAAGATCAGCAACATGAAGAGTTTCTGGTCTTTTGAAGATTAGCAATACATTATTGTTGACTTAAACTTTGAGAGACCATAATTTTTGACTGAAATTGAAACATGGGATGCACAATATATCAAATCGAAGCTCATTTAAAAATCTTTGATTTGATAGATTATGCATTTCGTAGTTCAATATAAATAAAAAGTTATGACCTCTCAAAATTATAACTTATAATTATAGCAGCTATAATTTCATAACTGCTACAATGTGTTGTTGATATTCAGAAGATCAACGTGTTGCTAGTCTTCTAAAGATTAGCAACAAAACGTGTCGAACCATAAAATTTAAGTTGTCATAACTTTTGATTGGGATTGAACCATGAAACACACAATATATTAAATCAAAACTCTTTTAGAGATCTTTGATTTGATATATCGTGCATCTTGTGGATTAATTCAACTCAAAAGTTATGATCTCTTAAAGTTTAAGTCAGCAACATGTTGTTGCTAGTTTCTTAAAATCAACAACACATTGTTGTTGGTTTCTTAGGATTAGCAACAGGAAGACCAACAACAATGTGTTGCTAACTTAAACATTGATAGATCATAACTTTTGACTCAGATTGAACCATGAGATGCACAATATATCAAATCGAAGCTCGTTCAGAGATATTCAATTTGGTATATTATATGTCCCATGGTTCAATTTGAGTAAAAAATTATGATATATCAAAGTTTAAGTCAACAACACATTGTTGTTGTATTTTTGAAAAGCAACAACACGTTGTTGCTGGTTTCTTAACATCATCAACATGAAGACAAGAAAAAATGTTTTTACTCACATAAATTTTGAGAGACCATAATTTATAACTAGGATTTAACTATGGAACACATAATATATCAAATCGAAACTCGTTTATATATTTTTGATTTGATATATATTACGTCCCATGATTCAATATGAGTCAAAAGTTATGACCTCTTAAAATTTATCTAGCATACACGTTGTAGCAGCTATGAAATCATAGTTGGTACAACTACAAGTTTAGAGGATATAACTTTTGATTCAGACTAAACCATTGATTCACAATATATCAAATCAAAGATATTTGAATAAGCTTTGATTTAATATGTCGTGTGCCCCATAATTTAACCTGAATCAAAAGTTATAACTTCTTAAAGTTAGAATTTATAGTTATAGCAGCTACGATTTTGTAGTTGCAACAACATATTGATGGTTTCTTATGATCAACATTTTTATTGACTTAAACTTTAAGATACCATAACTTTTAACTTCAATTGAACCATGAGATGCATAATATATTAATTGAAGCTTGATCAAAGATCTTTAATTTGATATATTATGCGTCCCATGATTTAATCTGAGTCAAAAGTTTAACCTCTCAAATTTATCTAGGATACATGTTGTAATAGCTATGACATCGTAGCTGCTACAACTACAAGTTTAACTTTAAGAGAACATAACTTTTGATTCAGACTAAATCATTAGATGAACAATATATTAAATTGAAGAACTTTGAATGATCTTTAATTTCATATATTGATGTATATATGTTATATATATTTCTAGGCATTATTTGACGCACATCTACTTGTAATTCATGAATATATTCTATGTTTATCGCACCCTATTCTATTATTATGTCATACTTCCATTCTATTTATTTGTAGATATACTCTTTACTTGTTTTGATTGACAAACATAATTTGGTATGAAAATGGAGTAGAAACAGAGCAAGTAGGTGATAAGAAAATTTAGCGCGAGATTTTTGACTTCTGGTTTGGGAGGTTTTCGATCTACTCATTTAGTTACATTGTATTTTTCACATGGCATATGAATGGATTCATGATTCAATGTCTTGAAAAATTTATGTTACAATTGTGGGGTTATTTGCTAATATTTGTGATTATTTCTTTTAGGTATTGGAAAAGGAAGTAATCTGAACCATCAATTGAATGTAAGGGATTGATCTGAACCATTGAGGATCTTGAACTCCTATTCTAGAATTGTGCAGATCTGATTGTTGGATCAGATCTAGAGTTATTGGAGCCATTGATCTGGATATGAGGAGACAAGCGGGAATACAAAAGGAGAGGAGAAGTGAAGAATTGAGGGATCGATGATTTGAGGAGCAGGCCTCTCCTCTTAACTAGGGGTGATTTCTCCCTCTTGGAGTTCTGATGCTATACAACCAGATTGGAGGTTTTCTCATCTACTACGGTGAAGTCGGCATCCAACGTTGGTCACACTTTGCTACCACCACCGAGAGATTTGCGAGTGCTTGGGGACACCCCAACTCATACGATCTTATCATATTTCATCCATCAAATCTCTACTACAGTTTCAAACTTATTAGTCAATTTCTTCCAATTTTTAGCTGAGTTTGCTTTCATTCTGTTCATTTCATAGATCTGTGTTAGTATGAATGAGGGAAGTTTTGATATGCCCTTTTTACACACTTGAACATTTCTTTATTTTGTCTGTAGGATGAATTTCTGAATCTTGTTAGAGTTAGATCAGAAGATAGTTTTAATCACTATTTGATTAGAGCATAGATTTCCTGGTCCACAAAAAAGTGGACCAGGGGATGGACCATTTGCAATTATGACTAGATCATGATCGCGATCTAGCTGCAATTGGTTGCGATCCCTCCTTGGGTTCACCTTACCTCCCAGGTTATAGTTTAGGTCAGGGAGGGTAATCGGAGGCCACCCGGAGGCCGCCCCCCGCTCAACGCTAAGCTGCCTGGCCACTTGCTCATTGCCAACGACCTCCAGGTAGCCTTCGGCCATCCTCTCCAACCCAAACTATAAGCTCGGGGGGGGGGGGGGGGGGGGGCGGTGAACCCATGGAGGGATCGCAACTAATTGCAGCCATATCGTGGCCACGATCCGACTACAATTGCAAGTGGTCTATCTCCTGATCTACTTTTTTGTAGTCTATCCCCTGGTCTACTTTTTTGTGGACTAGAGGATATGCCCTCATTTGATTGAATTCTATTTCTTATTTTGCAATTGATGGGTTGTTCCTATTCTTATCTGCTTCTTTTCTCACTTAGTACCATTTGATTCAATAATAGTTGCTAGTTTAGGTGAGGAGATACATTGGTTTTGTTCTCGATGAATGTTAGCTAGCTTGTGTTCCTTACCTAGTTTAGGGATTGGATATGAAGAAACCCCATAAAAATCATGCAATAGAGATCTAATCTAAAGGTTACAAGCTTCCACGAGATCTTCAAGAAATGAACCTAGGCTTCTCTTCCACTATGCTAAGTTTAGAGTAGTTCTAAGAAATATTTGAAATCAACTTGTTATGACACAATTATTGTGGTTATCAGTAGGGTATTGGAGAAAATCAACAATTGAGTTCGTGCTTGACTGTCAGGTATCTATATGGCACTGCCTCTCCTCCCAGCCAAACAAAAACTCGATCGTGCCTCTCATTTAAACAAAAGGCAAGACCCAACCGTGCCAAAAGGTGTAACCATGCCTCATCCATCCAGTGAATGTTGCAGGTCAGCCATGCCTTTTGGCATGGCCGTGCCACTCTAGGTCATGACACACATGCCATGGTGGTGCCCCAGGCACAGCCATGTGGCGAAGAAAATGAGGGGCACACCCCCCTTGCCTATAAAAGGGGATTTTCTCCCCTTTTAACCTTGTTGGATCGAGAAGCGCTAGAGGGGGGGGGGGGGGTGAATAGCGCTCGTGGCTATTTCGTTCGATTATCGAAAAACTATCAGAGTTCGGAGTTAAAACGTGCAGCGAAATAAGCGGAAATAAAATAAAGAGACAACACAAAGAGAAAGATCGATTTTACTTCGTTCGGAGCCTAAGTCGACTCCTACTCGAAGGCCCGCGATCCTTGATCGCTTCCGGTGGGCAACAACTATAAGCTCGTTAAAAGATTAAAATTATGAGTACAAATAAAAGCTATCAAAAATTATACCGACAACAGGAAATGCTAATTCTGAAGCTTCGGGTCATCGGGTACTTGTAGTAGCACTTCAGAGCGTCTTTTGGAGCAGCGTGTTGATGAAAGATCACTTAGAATTCGTTGTTCCTTGAAGCTGCACCTCAACCCTCCTTTTATATGCGGTTCCGGGCGCCTGGATCCCTTCCGGGCGCCTGGAGTCTGACGTGGCCAATCAACCAGGATGCTCCACGTGGCGAAGTCGCGCAGGGGATAGAATTTGGTCCCGGGCGCCCGGACCTGTTCCGGGCGTCAGGACCTCCGGGCGCCCGGATCCATCCCGGGCGCCCGGATAGCCTTTTTCCAGCAGGTTCCTCACCTGCAAACAAAGGTTAGTCCGAGCAAAATACCCTGTAAGACAATGTTAGAATCTGATAAAACACAGTAAGTAATAATTGACAGTCTTCGGATTGTCCGAGTCTGACTTTGGATTTCCAACCGGAAACCCTAGGTCGACCCGACGCCTACTGTTTCCTCTACAGGGAACGTGTCCTCACCTACTCCACTCAGGAGATTTACCTGTTGCCAGTCCGGTCCTCCAGACCGACTGGACTTTCCGCCTAGGGTTACCACCCCCTAGGACCTAGGGTTACCGCCCCCTAGGGTTTTTCTCCATCTAGGGTTACCACCCCCTAGGACCTAAGGTTGCCGCCCCTTAGGGTTTTCCTCCACCTAGGGTTACCGCCCCCTAGGACCTAAGGTTGCCGCCCCTTAGGATTTTCCTCCACCTAGGGTTACCGCCCCCTAGAACCTAAGGTTGCCCTCCCTTAGGGTTTTCCTTCACCTAGGGTTACCGCCCCCTAGGACCTAAGGTTACCCCCCCTTAGGATTTTCCTTCACCTAGGGTTACCACCCCCTAGGACCTAAGGTTACCCCCCCTTAGGATTTTCCCTTGCCTAACCGCAGTTAGGACTTTCCTGAAACCTTATTTAACCACGTTAGATAACAAGGAATCTTAACTTTGAATCCCTTTGCCATTATCAAAACTGAGGTTCGATCGTCGGATGCTTACTGCACCAGCAATCTCCCCCTTTTTGATTATTGCAACCGAAATTCAAAGTTAAGTAAAAAATGAAATAAAGATACGCATAAACAAGCACAGGCATAAATAAAGCATAGGCACATTCACAACAAAATTTTCATTTTAATTTTAATTTATAATATTCTTTGAATTTCTTCCTACTCCACCCCTTTGCCATATATCAAAATACCCAAGAGAGTGAAGAAAATCTGGGCCTTAGCTTAACTTTCAAAGATAATTTTCAATCTTATCTTCCAATCTTTTAATTTACTTTTGATAAACACTTAGTTTTTCTTGTAAGACTTTTAGATAGGTGAAATCATAATTTTGAAAGCAAAATTCTTTAGTTTGAGAGATACTTTTAGCTGAGATAAAATTATTTTGTCTTTAAACAGTAACTTAGCAAATTTTTGTGATTTCAAAAAGATTTAGTTTTTTTTTTTAAAAAAAAAATTGTTTTGACGAAATTTTGAGAATGCTTTGGAAAATACTTAGCATTTTCAGCAGAACTTAGCATTTGAAAACAATTGCTTTGAGAGATACTTAGCTAATTTTTTTTTTTTTTGTTTTAAACACTTTAAAAAGTACTTAGCTAAATGGTTTTGAAAAAAAATATTTAGCTATATTTGAAAATACGTAGCTATGTTTTCAGCGTAAAAATGATTGCGTTGAGAAAATATCTTGCCAAGTAGCTAAGTTTAGAAAATAATTTAACTAAGTTTAGTTAGAGAAAACTTAATTAAGTACTCAGCTTTGAAAACATTTAGCTTATAGAGGAGTTATAATTTAAAAGTCAGGTCATAAATAATTTTAATTTTAAAGCTAAGTTAAAAATAGCTTAAATTTTCGAAGATATGTCAAAAATAGTTTTTAATTTTAAGGTCAAGTTAAAAATTTTAAAGAAAAACTAATTTTAAAACTGACTCAAAATCACTCCCCCTTAATTAATGCCTTAATAAATTTTTGAGTTCAGGAGTTCAAGCATGAGAGGTTAAAAAATTATTTTCCTAATTTTTCATCTCAGTCATTCTAGATTAACAAGCATGTTTAGCATATGAGTGAGTGTGAGATGGAGTTTACTTTAATTTACAACATTGAAAATATCAGTTAGAATTCCAAATAAGTGACAATTATTTTGAAGATTTAAAAATTAATTGAGTTTAGAATTTCAAAGAATTTAATAACTTCTGAAAAGAGTTTTGAAATTAATTTTTCAGAGGATATTACAAATGATTTTTCAAATAATTTTTTGAGTATTTTTGAAATAAAGTTGAAATGATTTTGAAAAGATTTTTCAAATAAATTTTAAAAGTATTTTGAAATTAAGTTGAAATGATTTTGAAAAGATTTTTCAAATAAATTTTAAAAGTATTTTGAAATTAAGTTGAAATGATTTTGAAAAGATTTTTCAATAATTTTGAAATTAATTTTGAGATGTTTTTTAAATAATTTTGAAATTAATTTTGAGAAGATTTTTAAATAATTTTGAAATTATGTTTTAAATCAATTTTAATTTCTTAGTCATCTCACCCGATCTAAATTTTCAATCAGGGAACTCTATAATTGTTGTGAGATGAATTGAGGTTCAATTTAAGAGTTTGGTTTAACTTTGTGTTAGATTCAGGTTTAGCTTTGGGTTCAACAAGTAGGCATTCTTTGGATAAACTTCTGGGCTATGGTGAGTCACAAGGAGCTCATTAAAGTAACCATGCCTTCGAGGTTTTCCAAATAGTCCTACCCATTGAACTTAATACTAAACTTTGGTCTAACTAGTTAGGATCCATTTAAGGGTAGCTTCGGTCAGTTCCACTTGGCCAAATGCACCAGGTCGAAGCCATATCTTCCTAGACATGCGATGCCAAGCTTTCCTAACGTACTATCATCCAAAAAACTTCACCAGTACCGTTGGTTAAGTTAAACTTAACCCATTTTAATCTAACCTTAATTACCCTGCCGGGTAATCTACTCTTATTTACCCTTATCAGGTGGATTAATTTCGGAGGTGCCAGCTATTCTGGAGTCTCCTCCTATGTTATTGATTTACGTTTTATTAAGTTAAATAAATAAAAGATACTTGATTATAACTTGGTTTGTACTGTTTAAGTTTTACTTTAGACTTATAACCCAAGTCTAGATTTCGTGATTTGACTAAATCATTAACAATCTTCTCTAATTTATCAACTTTATCTTTTAAAATATTATTTTGTATTTCTACTTTTCTAAGAGTTAATTTCTTATTTTTGTTTGAATTAATTTTGTTCATTACATTATTAGCATGCTGTAACGACCCAACTCCTGGGTACTAGGCTGTGAGCCGGATCGCTACATTAACTACTGGAACTACTGTGCCGTACTTGTGCGGAAAACTAGGTAAAATAAAATTTTCACTAACTGACTCTATTAATCTGATAACTGATGCACCCATGCTGTTATAAGGAAGGATTCAAGATCCTTTCCGGTTGGTGTACATGTGCTAAGGAGAATGCTTGACCTCCCATCTGAGCTAGGAACTCAAACTAACTTCCCAGCTAGCTGCTGATCGATCCACGGATCGATCAATCTTACTACGATTCTGTGCCCTGCTGACCGATCCAGGAACCTGGAGGCGCTGAGATGCCTACTGTTCGATGCTGGATCGGTCGGCTGACCGATCCATGCACCTGGAAATTTCCTCCGAGGCTACTGTATCGAGCTGGATCGGTCGGCTGACCGATCCAGGAGGATACAGTAGCATACTGTATCTCGCTGGATCGGTCGGCTGACCGATCCAGTGGAACAGCTCAGACCCTGATCGGTCTGGGCACCGATCAGTGTCTGATTTCACTCGAGAGTTCTGATTTCAGCACTTTGGCGTGCCAAAACATCACACAATAGTTCTAAAACCATGAAGATACATTCTAGCATATAAGTACTAATGTTCTAAACATGATAAGCTAACAAAACATAGTTACTAAGCTAGAACAATTAGTAACAAGACTAAGTATCAAACTAGACATGATAAGTGCTAAAATGAAATAAAAACGTATAGATCCCAAGGATCTTTATTCCAGACCCCTTGCACACACACACATCATCGTAGCATCGCCCTCCAGCCTCCGCTAATCCACTTTTCTTTTACCGGTATCTGCAGTATAAGAAAAGTAGTATCTGTAAGCCAATAAGCTTAGTAAGAAACCATCTACCTCACAAAAACATGCAACGATGCGATTATGTTTTTAAAACATGCAGTTTGAAACTAAACTGAGCATGCAAGCATGGCATGGCATGGTATCACACAAAGCATGGCATAACATATATACTGAACATGGCATATTTATAAACTGAGCATGAACTGAACTAGTCATGCATATATCTAAATCTGTACACGAACTCAAATCATGTAAACTGAACCTGAACTGAACTGAACGCTAAATTTGTGTTCTCATCACTGGTTTCAAATTTGAAAACTATACATATAGTAGATGAAAATACTAAACATGTTGTTGGGCCTGTACTTACTGTGCGCGCATCCCTACGAGACCCGGGATTGCAAGTTCCGAATCCAGCAGGGTTACTAGGTTATCTGAACCTAGGGACGACTGTGGGAGTCCAGCCCATGGATATCTGATCCAAGTACAGTGCCAACTGAATAAAAGTAAAATACTGAATACTATTTTATTTTACTTTGCTGTTCTAGGTTATCTGAACCTAGAGCTAGGTTATCTGAACCTAGAGGCTACTGTGGGAGCCTACCCAATGGATATCTGATCCATATAGCTGTGATAACTGATAACCAACTGAATAAAAATGTTTCTAATATATTTTACATGCTGTTAGGACGCCTATTGGTGCATCCTTCTGAACTGGGCATTCTACCGAATGCTTGGTGTGCACTAAAAACACACCCTAAAACTGAGAACTGTAAAATTACTGAACTAACGCCAAAACTAACAAGCGAGAGCAATTATACTGCAGGTGAGGGGTTTCTTACCTCAATCGCAAGGTTTTCTTACGATTCTATTCGCTAGGTGTTTCCGGAAAACTGTCCGCTCGACGAACCGCTTCCGTCCTCGCGTTCCTCTCGCGGAGAAGGACCCTTTTTGTGTTGGAGTCGTCGCCGGGAGATGTTCCCTTGGCCCTTGGGGCTTGGTGTACCGTGCGTGAGGGAGAGGAGAAGGAGGAGTCGGCGTGAGGGCTAGGGTGAGGAATAGGTCACGGTAAAACCAATATAAAATAACCCAAATCCCAACTTAAGTTTATATTTATATTAAGTGGTTTAATGAACCCAACTCTAATATAAATATATTTGGTTCTCCTTCCTTTCAGCACGGCCCTGCTGGGTTCACCGGTTACTAAACTTATCCGTAAACCATAGGTCTCGGGTTCGATTCCCGCCTAAGCTATTTTACGGTTCTAATTATTTTTTTGCTACTTACTCGGAAAATTCGGAAAAATATCTAAAATTCCAGAAAAATCATACTATATTTCTAAAACAAATTCTGAAATTTTGGGCTTTACAATCCCCATACCTTATAAAAGTTAGTCCCGAACTTAAAACAGTCTGGTACTCTCATCTTGGCCTCTGTCTCCCAGTCGCCTCTGTTTGTGGTGGTTTGCCAACTGACTTTGACTAATGGCACTTCCTTGTTCCGTAATTTCTTTACTTGCTCGGTCTATTATCTGAATAGGCCATTGTCATAGCTGAGATCATCACGGACTGTACCATCGGGGCTCAATCACAGGTGGCGTCGGAATATGCTTCTTGACATGGAGACATGAAATCGTTGTGGACGGTGACATCTCCGGGTAGCTCTAGCTCATATGCTACCTTTCCCACTCTCTTCGTGATAAGGTAGGGTCCCACATATCGGGAGCTAGCTTGCCCTTCTTCCCAAAACGCATGACTCCCTTCATGGGAGCTACTGAGGAAAACTGTATCCCCAATCGAAAACTCTAGGGGTCTGCGTCGTGTATCGGTATAGCTGACGGCTCTGAGTTGTCTCTATCCTCTGGCGAATCTGCTATATCTGCTGTGGTATCTGCTACTAGATGTGTCTAGCTCTTTCCATTCACCACTCTCATACCAGTAGGTGATCTGCACCTCCGCCCATAGAGTGCCTCATAAGGTGCCATGCCGATAGTGGCACGATAGCTGTTGTTGTATGCAAATTCGCTAGACTCGGATATTTGCACCAACTTCCTTGAAATCTAGGGCACAAGCTCGGAGCATATCTTGATACCGATTCACTCGCTCGTCGACCATCATGCGAGGATGGAAGGTCTTTGAATTTTAGCGGGTGCCCATAGTTGTACACACTTCCGGAAGTGTGATGTAAACCTGCTCTGTTCGATATAATGGTTCGTGGGACTCCATGCGGCGACTATCTTCTTGAGATACAACCGAGCTAGTTGCTCCATGGAATAGGATATTCGATAGCTAAGAAGTGGGTGATTTAGTCAACCTGTCGACTATTACCCAAATGACATCAAAACCATTCGTGGTTCGGGTAACCCCACTATGAAGTCCATAGAGATATCCTCCCACTTCCATTCCGGAATCTGGATCGGTGCAGAACTCCTCACAGTCGAT
The DNA here is from genome assembly GCF_018446385.1 of Zingiber officinale. NCBI lineage: Eukaryota > Viridiplantae > Streptophyta > Magnoliopsida > Zingiberales > Zingiberaceae > Zingiber > Zingiber officinale. Next base: position 46,246,592 of record NC_055996.1, on the reverse strand, counting down.
GTTCCGCCTTAACCCTTTGACAGGTTAGACAGATGCCGACGTATCTGGCGATATCTCGCTTCATCGGCCACCAAAATCGTTTCTTTAGATCCCGATACATTTTGGTGGAACCAGGATGCATCGTAAGGAGTCCTGTGAGCCTCGTCTAGAATATGCTTCGTAGTTCCTCGATCGGAACACAAAGTCATCACCACAAGACACTACCCCTTGGCGGACACTCAACTCTCCACTTTCGATTCGCTAACCCTTGCTTGATTTTCTGGATTTCGGCTCCTGAGCTGTCTGGATATCATCAAGCAAGGTAGATGCTAAGGACATTGTGGAAAGCTGCCCAACTATAATTTCGAGACTAAAAGTTGTAATCTCCTTCCTCAGGGGTGGTGACATAGCTGCTAAAGATAATAAGGTAGCACTAGACTTCCTGCTGAGTGCGTCTGCTACCTTATTAGCTTTCCCTGGATGGTAGAGGATATCTATGTCATAATCTTTGACCAGTTCTAACCATCTGCGCTGTCGCATATTCAGATCCTTCTGAGTAAAGAAATACTTCAGACTTTGATGATCTGTATACACTCTGCACTGAGCTCCGTACAGATAATGTCTCCAAATCTTGAGAGCGAACACCACTGCTGCAAGCTCGAGGTCGTGAGTAGGATAGTTCCTCTCATAATCCTTGAGTTGTCCGGAGGCATAGGCGATCACCTTGCCTCTTGCATCAGTATTGCTCCTAATCCCAATTTAGAGGCGTCATTGTAGATGTCGACGCTGTCTATGTTTTCTGGTATAGCTAAAATAGGAGCATTGGTCAATCTCCGTTTTAGTTCGTTGAAGCATTTTCATAGTCCTCGTCCACCGAAATTTCTTGTTCTTCCCGGTGAGAGCTCGTGGGGAGGCTATCTGGAGAAGTCCTCTGAATTTCTGTAGTAGCTGCTAATCCCGAAAGCTTGATTTCACCGGCGTTCTGGGTCTCTTCCAGGTTACTTACCGCTTCTATCTTGGGATCTACCATAACACCATCCTTGGAGATGATGTGACCTAGAAAGGCTACATGTCTGCCAAAATTCACATTTCGTGAATTTGGCGTACAGCTGATTCTGTTGAAGGATCTGCAATACTCTGCATGGTCCTCCTGAGTGCTGAATAGATAAGAATGTCATCGATGAACACGATGACAAACTTGTCTAAGTATTCTCTGAATACTCTGTTCATGAGGTCCATGAATGTAGCTGGGGCATTTGTCACGCCGAAAGGCATGACTACGAACTCATAATGTCCGTATCTAGTCCTGAAGGCTGTTTTAGGTATATCACCTTCCTTGACTTTAACCTGATGATATCCTGATCTGAGGTCGATTTTAGAGAACACTGTGGCTCCCTTTAGCTGGTCAAACAGGTCATCTATCCTGGGAAGAGGGTACCTGTTTTTAATTGTGACCTGGTTCAAAGCACGGTAGTCTATGCATAAGCGCATGCTTCCATCCTTCTTCTTCACGAACAACACAGGTGCTCCCCATGGTGAGTGACTAGGGCGTATGAAACCCTTGTCAAGAAGCTCCTGTAATTGCTCCTGAAGTTCCTTCAGTTCTGCTGGAGCCGTGCGTTGCGGGGCCTTGGAAATTGGATTTGTGCCGGGAATGAGCTCTATCTCAAATTCAATCTCCCTGTCTGGTGCTAAGCCTGGTAGCTCTTCAGGGAAGATGGGTAGTCACAAACGACTCGAACCTCGATAGCTGTTGGTTCTTGTCCTGGCTGGTGTTGACTACATTTGCTAAAAATCCCATGCATCCTGAATCCAATAGCTGTTGTGCTTTCAATGCTGAGAGAAACTTCCTGGCTTTCCTCTTTGGCTTCCCCGTGTACTCAAACTGTACTCCTGCTTCAGGTTGGAATATGACTTTCTGTTTACGGCACTCTATAGAAGCGCCGTATCTGATCAGAAAATCCATTCCAAAGATGACATCGTAGTCAGTCATTTCTAGCACTATCAGATCACCAAAAAGCTCCCTGTCTGCTATAATGACTGGTACTGCCCTGAGCCAGTGCGTAGACGCCATAATGTCTCCTGAGGGTAGCGTTGTCAGAAACTGACTATTGAGTACTTCTGGAGGTGTTGCTAGTTTCTCGGCAAATGCCCTGGATACATAAGAGTGGGTTGCCCCAGTATCGAATAAGACAGTTGCATTATGCTGAAAAATACTGATCTGACCTGTGACAACTGTCGAGGCATTTGCTACGTCCTCTCTGGTCAGTGAGAAAATCCTGGCATTCGTGGTAGCTGTGGGGGCTTCTAATCTGCCCTGACTGATCTGTGGACCATCTAAGACAGCATACATCTGGTGTAGCTGTGCTGGCTAAGCTCCATACTGTATCGGCTGAGGCTGAGGAAGACTGTTCTTGTTCGGGCACTGCTTAGCCATGTGCCCTTCCTGTCCACATTCAAAACAACCTCGCGTACCCTTGCGGCAAACTCCTGGATGATGTTTCCCACAAGTAGCACACTTGGGATGTCTGGAATGTTTTCCAGCTGGTCCTCCTTTTGGGTCACTGCTTGCCTTGCGTTTCCCCTTCCAGTTGGAGCTATGCCCTTGTTGTTTCTGCTGAGTACCTGAGCCAGCTTGTCCCTTGGGTTCTGTGGAAACCTGCTTCTGCTGGGTGATGCTGTGCTGATAGTGCTCGGTGATCAGAGCACTACTCACCAGCTCCTCTGTGGTTTGTGGCCTATGAACACCACCAGCCACATTCATTGCGATCTCTGGTCTGAGCATCTTCAGCATCAAGCATACTCGTTCCTTCTCTGAGCTGACTAGTTCTGGACACAGACGGGCCAACCTGTTGAATTTCTTCACGACCTCCTGAACTGATAGGTTGCCCTGACGAAACTCTGTAAACTCGTCATAGTGTCGGTTCGTGACTTGCATGTGAAAGAATTCCTCGAAGAATTCTTTCTCAAAGTTGGCCCATGTCATCTGGTTTACTGGCCACTTCGGTTTAATCCGCTCCCACCACATGCGTGCGTCTCCTATTAAACAGAAGGAGGCACACTTCACCTTTTCGTGCTCTGGCCAATCTAGAAGCTCCATCGTGCTCTCCAGTGTTTTAAACCATGCCTGAGCATCCCATGGTTCGCTGGTGCCTGAGAAGTTCTCGGGCTTAATTCTCTGCCACTGGATAAGGTAAGCTTCTCTCTTAGCCCCTGCTACTGGGACTGGTACTGCAGGCTGAGCTGGTACTACCTCTGTGATTACTGGAGTCGTGAGGTTCGGTACTGGAGTGACTGGGGGAGTAGTCTGCTGGTTAGCCTTTAAGGAGGCTATCTCCTGCTGCTGTTCAGCTAACTGCTGTTGTAGCTGAGCCACTAATGCTGTAAGGTCTGGGGGAGGCACTGAACTGCCTGCCTCATGCTGGGGCTCAGCCGCTGCTGCTTTCTTAGCTGGACGTCCTCGTACCATTTTCTAAATAGCAGAGAACATATATATATAACTAGGCTATCATGTTATAGTTAACTACTGGTAACATGTTAAATACTATCACTGTAAACATGAATTAATTAACTACCAACATGCGAGCAAACATGAAAGCACATATAACTGATATGAAAGCTGAAAACAAAACTGAGTGAGAGATGTTCTTACTTGGAAGCTGCAGGTACAATGCTGATGTGTGTGTAGGAAGTATGGAACACTGCTCTGATACCACTCTGTAACGACCCAACTCCTGGGTACTAGATTAACTACTGGAACTACTGTGCCGTACTGTGCGGAAAACTAGGTAAAATAAAATTTTCACTAACTGACTCTATTAATCTGATAACCGATGCACCCATGCTGTTATAAGGAAGGATTCAAGACCCTTTCCGGTTGGTGTACATGTGCTAAGGAGAATGCTTGACCTCCCCTCGGAGCTAGGAACTCAAACTAACTTCCCAGCTAGCTGCTGATCGATCCACGGATCGATCAATCTTACTGCGATTCCGTGCCCTGCTGGATCCGGACACAAGAATCAGTGGATCGGTCGGCAGATCGATCCGGTGTGTCTGGATCGATGCGGACCGATCCGGGCACTGGAGGCGCCGAGATGCCTCTTGTTCGATCTTTGGATCGGTCGGTGACCGATCCATGCACTGAAATTTCCTCGAGGCTCTCAGGCATGGATCGGTCGGTGACCGATCGGGAGATCTGATAACATCTAAGGCATTGGATCGGTCGGTGACCGATCCGATGGGCTGACTTCGAGACCACGATCGGTGCAGGGGACCGATCGTCGATTTCACTCGATTTCAGCACTTTGGCGTGCCAAAACATCACACAATAGTTCTAAAACCATGAAGATACATTCTAGCATATAAGTACTAATGTTCTAAACATGATAAGCTAACAAAACATAGTTACTAAGCTAGAACAATTAGTAACAAGACTAAGTATCAAACTAGACATGATAAGTGCTAAACTGAAATAAAAACGTATAGATCCCAAGGATCTTTATTCCAGACCCCTTGCACACACACACATCATCGTAGCATCGCCCTCCAGCCTCCTCTAATCCACTTTTCTTTTACCGGTATCTGCAGTATAAGAAAAGTAGTATCTGTAAGCCAATAAGCTTAGTAAGAAACCATCTACCTCACAAAAACATGCAACGATGCGATTATGTTTTTAAAACATGCAGTTTGAAACTAAACTGAGCATGCAAGCATGGCATGGCATGGTATCACACAAAGCATGACATAACATATATACTGAACATGGCCTATTTATAAACTGAGCATGAACTGAACTAGTCATGCATATATCTAAATCTGTACACGAACTCAAATCATGTAAACTGAACCTGAACTGAACTGAACGCTAAATTTGTGTTCTCATCACTGGTTTCAAATTTGAAAACTATACATATAGTAGATGAAAATACTAAACATGCTGTTGGGCCCTGGCAACTGTACTTACTGTGCGCGCATCCCTACGAGACCCGGGATTGCAAGTTCCGAATCCAGCAGGGTTACTAGGTTATCTGAACCTAGGGACGACTGTGGGAGTCCAGCCCATGGATATCTGATCCAAGTACAGTGCCAACTGAATAAAAGTAAAATACTGAATACTGTTTTATTTTACTTTGCTGTTCTAGGTTATCTGAACCTAGAGCTAGGTTATCTGAACCTAGAGGCTACTGTGGGAGCCTACCCAATGGATATCTGATCCATATAGCTGTGATAACTGATAACCAACTGAATAAAAATGTTTCTAATATATTTTACATGCTGTTAGGACGCCTATTGGTGCATCCTTCTGAACTGGGCATTCTACCGAATGCTTGGTGTGCGCTAAAAACACACCCTAAAACTGAGAACTGTAAAATTACTGAACTAACGCCAAAACTAACAAGCGAGAGCGATTATACTGCAGGTGAGGGGTTTCTTACCTCAATCGCAAGGTTTTCTTACGATTCTATTCGCTAGGTGTTTCCGGAAAACTGTCCGCTCGACGAACCGCTTCCGTCCTCGCGTTCCTCTCGCGGAGAAGGACCCTTTTTGTGTTGGAGTCGTCGCCGGGAGATGTTCCCTTGGCCCTTGGGGCTTGGTGTACCGTGCGTGAGGGAGAGGAGAAGGAGGAGTCGGCGTGAGGGCTAGGGTGAGGAATAGGTCACGGTAAAACCAATATAAAATAACCCAAATCCCAACTTAAGTTTATATTTATATTAAGTGGTTTAATGAACCCAACTCTAATATAAATATATTTGGTTCTCCTTCCTTTCAGCACGGCCCTGCTGGGTTCACCGGTTACTAAACTTATCCGTAAACCATAGGTCTCGGGTTCGATTCCCGCCTAAGCTATTTTACGGTTCCAATTATTTTTGCTGCTTCCGCTACTCGGAAAATTCCGGAAAAATATCTAAAAATTCCAGAAAAATCATACTATATTTCTAAAACAAATTCTGGAATTTTTCGGGCTTTACACATGCATATCTAATTTTGAAGAGAAATCTATACTAGAGCAAGCAGGATTAGTTAAGCAAGTGCGATCATGTGTTGCAAAAACTGGATTTTCATATAATGTAAATGTACTAACCTTGATTTCTCCCTCTGGATTCTTGGGTCTTCTTTCAGGGCATTGTCTTTTGCAGTGACCCATTAGTTTGCATTTGGAGCATTTGATGTATTTCTTCCCTCTCCTGATCATTTTCTCCTTCTCCTCCGATTGTGCTGGTCGAGTCTTACGAGTGGGGCATTCGTTTCTATAGTGCCCTCTCTCCCTACACTTAAAACAGATTATGAGAGATTTACAATTTGAATTTACAATTTTACCTTTTAGATCTGTGATAGGATCCTCCCCCTTGACCGTTGCCATTTCAAATTCTGACTCAGATTCAGATATCTCGTCTTTGGCCATCAGTGCTATGATATCGGTTTGCTCTGATTTTTCTGAGTCTGGTTCGGAGGTTGACTCTGAGGATTCAATTTCAAATTCGGACTCAGGTTCTATTCGATCTTCTAACTCTGAAGGGATCTCATAAAGCTTGAGCACTTTCTCCCAAAGCTCCTTAGCATTGTTGAACTTTCCAACTCGATCAAGATCTGAATTTGTTAGTCCGCATAGGAGAATGTAAGTTGCTTTTGCATTTGCCTCGAATGTCCTTATTGTTTGTGCATCCCACTTGTCACAGGTGATGAGTACACCTTCTTTGGTGGGGAGAGTGAATCCAATATGGACTATGGTCCATATTTCTGCTTCGGTCTTTAATTGATGCTCCACCTAGTCTTTCTAGTATCTGAAGTTCTCGTCAGACAGCAGTGGTAGGCATGTGGAGTTGTACCCATCTTCGTAGGCCATTAGAAGGAATCTCATAAAACAAACACAATAAAACTTGTTCCAAGACTTAGTCTTGGATTAATAGTGTGGGAGAGGGATAGAAATAGAAATTTACGAGTTTAAAAAAAAAAAAATAATAATAATAAAATATTATTAAAAAATATTATTTCAAATTTTGCCAAATTCAATATTTTATCAATACTAATAAACCATGAAAGAATGAAAATGAATTTTTCGAAAATAATTTTGGAGGGAAAAAACGAAAGGCGTAGAGGGGGGGGGGGGGTGAATGCAAACGACAAAGTCACGAAAAAGTCACGAAAAACCATGTCGTTTTATTTTTAACCTATACAAACGACAAAGTCACGAAAAAAAAAATGCTTGAATGGTGGTTGCACCAGTTCAAAGCGACCCCGCTCTGATACCAATTGTTGGATCGAGAAGCGTTAGAGGGGGGGTGAATAGCGCTCGTGGCTATTTCGTTCGATTATCGAAAAACTATCGGAGTTCGGAGTTAAAACGTGCAGAGGAATAAGCGGAAATAAAATAAAGAGACAACACAAAGAGACAGGTCGATTTTACTTCGTTCGGAGCCTAAGTCGACTCCTACTCGAAGGCCCGCGATCCTTGATCGCTTCCGGTGGGCAACAACTATAAGCTCGTTAAAAGATTACAATTATGAGTACAAATAAAAGCTATCAAAAATTATACCGACAACAGGAAATGCTAATTCTGAAGCTTCGGGTCGTCGGGTACTTGTAGTAGCACTTCAGAGCGTCTTTTGGAGCAGCGTGTTGATGAAAGATCACTTAGAATTCGTTGTTCCTTGAAGCTGCACCTCAACCCTCCTTTTATATGCGGTTCCGGGCGCCTGGATCCCTTCCGGGCGCCTGGAGTGTGACGTGGCCAACCAACCCGGATGCTCCACGTGGCGAAGGCTCGCAGGGGATAGAATTTGGTCCCGGGCGCCCGGATAGCCTTTTTCCAACAGGTTCCTCACCTGCAAACAAAGGTTAGTCCGAGAAAAATACCCTGCAAGACAATGTTAGAATCTGATAAAACACAGTAAGTAATAATTGACAGTCTTCGGACTGTCCGAGTCTGACTTTGGATTTCCAACCGGAAACCCTAGGTCGACCCGACGCCTACTGTTCCCTCTACGGGGAACGCGTCCTCACCTACTCCACTCAGGAGATTTACCTGTTGCCAGTCCGGTCCTCCAGACCGACTGGACTTTCCGCCTAGGGTTACCACCCCCTAGGACCTAGGGTTACCGCCCCCTAGGGTTTTTCTCCACCTAGGGTTACCACCCCTAGGACCTAAGGTTGCCGCCCCTTAGGGTTTTCCTCCACCTAGGGTTACCACCCCCTAGGACCTAAGGTTGCCGCCCCTTAGGATTTTCCTCCACCTAGGGTTACCGTCCCCTAGAACCTAAGGTTGCCCCCCCTTAGGGTTTTCCTTCACCTAGGGTTACCGCCCCCTAGGACCTAAGGTTACCCCCCCTTAGGATTTTCCTTCACCTAGGGTTACCACCCCCTAGGACCTAAGGTTACCCCCCCTTAGGATTTTCCCTTGCCTAACCGCAGTTAGGACTTTCCTGAAACCTTATTTAACCACGTTAGATAACAAGGAATCTTAACTTTGAATCCCTTTGCCATTATCAAAACTGAGGTTCGATCGTCGGATGCTTACTGCACCAACAAACCTATCCTTGGTTTAGGGCCCCATCCCTTTCCTTTGAAAGGGTTTCCCCTCTAAGGGAAACCCTAGAGTCTTTATCTTCATTAATCTGTTCACCTTCAAAGAAAGGATCACAAGTAAGAAGACCGGTGATGCATTTATAAGCTTTCTCCTCTCTTTATCTCATTTATTGAGTTGTAGATTGCTATTTTTTTGTCTCTTGTTTGTAATACCTTTGGAATGGAGTAGACCTCTGATTCTTAGGATGTAAGGAGGAATTATGAAGTGATATTGGTGTATGAACTATGTATATACCATTTCCTTATTCAATGAAGCATTTATGTCATATTCTATGTGTATTGTGCATTATACATGTTTTATGAAATGTGTGTACGGTGTATGCATGTGGATTGTAGTGGATGGTTACCTTGTAGAGGAGAAGCGCTAGATTGTATAACTATGGGGCTTTGTGACTAGGGGTATCCCTTTAAGCAGACTTTCTAGAATAATCCTCTTGCAAGGAGACTGATTCTCTATAAAGGAATATCTAATTCGAGTTTAGAGGCGTTTTCTCAAACTAATATTAGAAAGTGATTTGTGTAATTTAGAGATTATATGACCGAGGGGCCCTATGATAGAGAGCAACCTTTTAACCAAACTTTCTAGGTTACCTCTTCTACTTAATTCATTAATTTCATGTTAGGAAGTAAATCAGATAACTCTGGAGATTATATGATTGGGGGCCCTAGGGTATCCCTTTAACTTGACTTTCTAGAGTTGCTTCTTTACGTAATGGCGTTAGAACTTGGAAAAACTCTGTATGATCTTCGTAGGGTTGTGCCGAACTTAAGTTAGAAGCTTTACAAGAGTGTAAGCATAGAGGTAAGGAGACGAACAATACATAGGGATATTAACTACCATCATAGGTAAAATTAAAACCCTAGAATCATTCCCTCAACCAACTCTTCCCCTTCTCTCTCTCTCTCTCTCCTTCCCCTAACTCACTCCCTTTTTCTCTTCTCTCAATCTCTTGCTCACAAGCGTTCAACTGATCCCCGATTTTTCTAAATAATTCGCTGTGCCAAGTTGACTAGTGCTTAATTAATAGTCCTTGTAGGATCAATATTTTTATTACTGACAACGTAGTCATGCATTTATGGCTTTGTAACAAGTTTTTGGCGCTGTTATTGGGGACTATTTTTTATTAACATTAGTTGATTAGTATATGAGTTACTCTAAATATTTTTATTTTTCTTTCTTGTTTTTCATTATGCATTTCCTTCTTGTCTTTAATTATGCATTTTTATTTTTTCCTTATAATTTTTTTAAAGATACCATGAGAGTAACATGAGAGATAGGCCTTTAAAGAATTCTTCACACTCATTTCTGTAAGATTCAGATCACCTATTGTGGCACCTCAGATAGAAGCAGACAACTTTCAACTTGGCTTAGATTTGATTATCATGATACAAAGTCACAAATTCAGAGGAGAAATTTAAGAAAACCCTTATTTTCACCCGGAGACATTTCTAGAATATTGCAATATGGTGGACTGAAGGAGTCTCTATAGATGCTATTCAATTGTTAGCATTCCCTTTTAATATCAAAGATAAAGTAAGAACTTGGTTATACTCTCTTCCTCAACAAAGCATAACAAGCTAGGATCAATTGGAGCAACTGTTTCTGAATCACTTTTTCTCTCCCAGTGGAACAACGTATATGAGGAATAGAATCCAAGGTTTTGCTTAGGAAGATAGGGAAACAATATATGAAGAATGGGACAGATTTAAGGGTTATTTGAGACAATGCCCTTATCATGACTTAGATAAATGGATAACAATGCACAAATTCTATATTGGGATTACATTTTTGAGTAAGAGAATTTTGGATTCAGCTGCAGGAGGTTCCTTGATGAACAAAATTTTGGATGAATCATACAAATTAATTGATCAAGTTGTAACGACCACCCTTCTTACTACTACTACTACTACTCTCTAGAGGTGGACGCTACTTAACTACTGACTCTACTTAACCGGTATGATCAAAACCACGAGGAGTCCTTACCGAAAAATTTCGACAGAGTCTCCCCTGTACCGGTGACCATAAACTTAGATACAAATATAATATACATCAGCCACAGGTGGCTGGAACATATAACAAACTCTCACGCAGTTAAATAAGTATCAAACACTACTCACATCAAAAATAACCCAAAAGTACATACATACTAAACTAAGTACATCTTAGCATGCAACCTAGAACAACAATAATCCCAAATAACATGAATCTTAAAGTACAACTTCAAATGTATCTTAATCACTAAAATGCGGAAAACTTAATAACATCCCAAGTCTCTCCCATAGTCTTGGCATCACATACCATCCGCGCCACCTTGTCACCTTCCTTTGCTAAATCTTTTCCTTTCCTGTATCTGCAGTAAGAGGAAATGCAATCTATAAGCAAAATGCTTAGTAAGCGCTATCTAACTCATAAAAACTCGAATATGCATGTAAGCATACTGAAATCCAAAAATTGAAAACTCTAAGAAAACTACTACACATACTCATCTAATAGCAAAAGAATAATGCATACTGGAATGCTAGACATGTAAAGCTAATCAGAATAACATGCTAACAGAAAGAAAACTAAAACTTGCTGAATTCTAAACACTTCCTGAAACTTATTTCGTTTGCTTAAAAACTTATTCTTTTATTTCACTTGTTTAAAACTTATACTTTAATACTTTTATACTTTTGTGAAACTTATTTTACATGTTCAAAAGCTTATACTTATAATACTTTAAAATAGTAATCAACTTCTCTTGGGCCCGGCAACTGTACTTGCTATGCGCGCATCCCTAACTAGACCCAAGGTAGCTAGTCCCAAATCTAGTAGGGTTTACTATTGTAACGACCCAACACATTTCACGACCCATTTGGCGGCCCATTTGGCGACCCTCGGGTCGTCGACCGGCGACCGTTGGCCGTGCCGTTACTGCTAGGTTATCTAAACCTAGGGACGACTATGGGAGCCCAACCCAAGGATAACTGAGAGTCCAGCACAGTGCCACTGATAAAAGTAAAATACTTGTTATCTTTTAATACTTCTAATATATAATGCCTCGGCATTTTCTTTAGCACCTTGTGTGCCAAAATCCCTAAAGTCTTGACTTTGGGATCTACTTAAGGTCTTGGCCTTTTTCTTTCTTTTCTTTATCTTTCTTATACTTTTCTTAAACCCAAATTACTGTTAGGGTATTTTTCCATATGCATCTATAAGTGAAATCAACTAGGTAACACACAATCATGCATATTGAAGTAGCAAATAAACTCAAATCTGTATGCTTAAACAAATTCTAAAACTATAATTCTTAACCAAAATCTATACTATGATACTTAACAAAACCCTGCACTATACTAAGCTTAACAAAAATCTACATATTAAGCTTAACAAAAATCTACACTAAGGCTTAACAGAAATCTGCACTAATGCTTAACAGAAATCTATACTAAATTGCTAATCTACACCACTAAACAACTTAACACTGCATGTTAAAGAATTAATAACAAAATGGGTATAACAGTAGGTTAATCAATTAATAACGCAAGGTCTAGATAAGCTCATTTCTTCTTCTCAACTAGATGTCAAATCATCCCTCAATCTAACGCATGATATCTTCTCATTGTCTGTAGCGTAATTTAGATATTGAATCTCTCTTCTAATTAATTGCTTGTCAAAATATGAATATTGGAATCCAATTCTATCCATTTTCTCAATTGTCCAGTTTGAAAGAGAATTAAGGATGAAGATATTAATCAAGAAGAATGTCATCCTTTGAAGAACAAACCAACTTGAATCTTCATCAAATGTAGTTGTCTATTCTTTTGAAGATCAATCCAGAAAGCATGCCTAAAGACTTCCTCAATTCTAAACTGCAAGACTTCCTCAATTCTTTACAAACACAATCAGAAAACATGCCTAAAGACTTCCTCAATTCTGTATAAACACAATTCGAAAGCAAGGAAAGAGGGCTAAATCCCTAGCTACTCAATTCTAAACTACAAGGCTAAAATCCAAGCTACTGTGATAAGATCTTCATTAAAGACTTCCTCAAAACTTATCATATCATGTAAAGAACATCTTTAACCCAACAGAACCTCACAAATCTACAAAGGAATATACTTGAAACCTCTTAATCTACACCAGAAATTTTCACTAAATCTGACTACTGCATGAAGCAAAACAATCTTCTGAAATACAAGCAACTAAATCGAATAACCCCCTTACAAGAAACACAAACTTCAAGCCGTATTAAGAATTTCACCGAACAAGAACTTCATGGAGCAACCAATAAGAAAACCCATAGAACCACTATGAATCGAAATCCTAAAAAACACCAACATTCCATAAGAAATAGGGAACAGAAGTATCCTCGAACAAGACTTAAAACACCAACATTAAATCCTAACTTTCAGAACCTGTAGGAAGGAGCAAAACTTCATTGGAACTAGTTGAATCCATCAAGAACTTGGCCAGGACTAAATCCGATCATGCTCATTAAGGTAACAAGGAAATCTGAGATGCTAATTATAAGGTCTACCGAACGAAGTGCAAATCATAGGGGCTGCAGAAAACGACTACATGTCTGATCTAATGGCAGCATGCTTCAACATGATCTACACTGGAATTTAAATCATAAGCTCAAACTGAAACTAAATCTTTTCTCATGTTTAGTACCACAACAAGAAGACAAAAAGAAACCAGTTGCTACAACAATTATTCCTCATATCATGTGTTATGGCAGTGAAGAAGAAAAAACCAATTGCTACAACAATTACTCTTCATGCTCAGAAAAAAGGAAATTCTGAAATTTAACTACACGGCACAACCAATGGATAAAAACTGAGATCCGAACACTTCTAGAACTAATTATCCATGCTAATTCAAACCCCTTCTCTTCTTCTTAAAGAACTCACGGCAGGAAACTTCTAAATCATCCTTCTTTACAGCATAATCCAAAAAAACAGTAGAGACACCAAATCAAACTCGAAACTACCTTTACTGCAGGTGAGTAGCAACTTACCTTGCGTTCTTGAACTCACAGCCGAACAAGAAGCTTCTAGGGTTTCGGGTGAGCTCCAAAACTCGGCGATTCCTCTGTGTCCGTGTGTTCTCTTCGATGGGAGGGCTCAGATCCGAGAAGAGCTTGTGGAGAAGTCCCTTTGGCCGGTCACCGGAGAGGCCCTTGCTTCCCTCTTTTCGTTTTCGCCCAAGCAGCCGTCGCCGACGCCGTTCGTGAGGGAGAGGAAAGAAAATTAGGTCACGACAATTAACACCTAAGTTCTCCTTTTAATACTCTAATGTTTCTGTTAACTAGTACTACTTAAATATATTTCACTCTCTATTTAATCAATAACAACTGCTTGCCACACTTGGTCAGCCGGATCCGCTTAAAGCTTGGTTCGGTCAGAGGTCATTGGTTCGAATCTCGGCTTGAACAATTTTTTGTCAAAACTTCTTTCGTTTAGTAAAAATACCAAACGACCTCCAAAAATTATATAAAAATACTCTAAAAATTTCTAAAAATCCCTAGAATATTTCTATAGCATTTTTAAATATTTTAAAAGTACTTTTAGGACTCTAATTGAGGACATTTGGGTTGCTACACAAGTAACACTAAACCTCCAAGAATGTGATGACATCTTCTTCAAAAATTCTAGAAGTGTGATCCATGAATGCAAGTGTGCCTATTAAACAAGATGCAGTGCAACCACCTAAAAGATTTGAAAATCATGAGTCACAGAATGAGAGGCTCAAACAATCAAAGGCTAAGTTAGAAAGCTTGACTTCAAAATGGTTCAAGCAATGCCTCCCTCCCACCCAATCAAAGTCTAGTGAGCATTGTAATGTTTTAAAGCTCAGAAGTGGATGGAATTCCATTGAATTTCTAGAAAAAAGATGGGTATGAATTCAAGGAGAAGTACAAAAGAGAATCAAAAAATCTAACCCCATCCCTCTAGTAGAGATCTATAGGCCATCGGTACCATTCCCTTAGCGGCTAATGCAATCAAATCTAGACAAGCAATTTGGACCTTTGCCACAAGCTCAAAGAGAGTTTGGGAAAAAGAAAGACTAATTCCTCCCAATCCCTCCACCAATCCCCTTTCCACAAAGGCAAGTGACAACTATGACCAAAGAAGAATTTAGCAAATATGTGATGATAATTTGGTTGCATGTAAATTTATTGATTTAATTCAAGATGATGAATTTTTTGATGATGATTAATTATCCACTTGTAATCTTGTTGGAATACTTAATGATGATAAATTTTTTGATGAGGATAATTAGTTGAAAGTTTTGATAAAGTTGTTGATCCTCTAGTTGATGATATTGATGTTAGTGAACTCTTCGTCACTTATGATAATGATGTGGCGGATAAAAGTGTAGGGGCTTATGCTACGGAAGCAATGCCCCAAGGATCATCTCATTTGATCTCACAACCATTGTATGAGAGTTGCAAGAATTGAATAAGTTATGGATATAAGTGTAGGGACTTGTGTAGAGATAGCAGAGTCCTAAGAATCACCACCTTTAGTTTCACTACCACCAAAGCCAAAGCCAGAACCATCATTTTATCCTGAAAAAATTACATCCGCTTATTTAGAACTTTCAAGTAACTTTCAGTAATGCCAGGTTAGTATTTATTGTGTTCTTTTAGAAAATTTCATAAAGGTATCTATTATTGATTTTGTTGGATGTGATACAATTTTCGATACATGCTTCGTCAAATTTAATATAGTTCTAGTTATTTCTTATATTGCATGCTTGTGCAAGGTGTGCTTTTCTTTTAGGGTGTATAGATTTCACTTGGATCAGAAATTAGAAGCTCAATCTAAACTATCTTTGACCACTAGAAAGAACTTTCAAGAAGACAAAAATAGAGAGAGCGGAGCTACACTATATCGATAGCATGATGACATCTCTCTTCATAATAAAATGGGCTATTGGAAAGAAAGTCCAAAAGTATTATACTCTAGATAGAGAGAGAATTAGATGAACCCAAAAAGGAGTTGAGTTAATGACATAAAATAAGTACTTCTTATGAGACAACCCATGTTCTTTATTGTTTTCATTTAGATTTTTCTTTACTTTCCTTTTTACATACCCCCAAACCTTCTACTTAATTTTCTTGTCTAATCTTATTTTTGTAGGATTCAAAGTTTTGGAGGAGTACACTTACTAAATGGAGGGGTGAAAGATTTAGGCCTTTGGCACGCTTCACTTGGTAACGCTCCTTTCAAATTCTCCTCCATATTATATTTTTGGTTTTATTGGGACAATGAAAGATTTATGTCTGGGAGATGTATTGGGTTTAGATTATTTTTTACACAATAAATTTTTTTAGTTGCATCATACATCACGTCATGATTATTTGTTCCTTAATATAAAAATACTATCACACTTGTTCTAGATTTCATGTGGTTTATTGTTGACTTATGATTCTAGTATATTTAGAGATCTATCTTTTTCTATCCATGTTAGCATGAAGTGAGCAATCATTTTATTGAAAACATTTGAGTGTTGGCCTAATTTTAACATCTCTCTTCAGTTTGCCAAGTTTGGATAGTAGATAACTTTACAAATAGTTATGATTTATAGAACTTATTAGTACTTGTGTCCTAAGGTGATCTCTCAAACTATATTTTGGTTACTTGATGAGGCTCAGATCATTTCAACTTACTTGGAAAAAATTTTATCCTGACATTTGCATGCATATACCTGCATTTGTGTTAGTGCTACACTTTTAATGCATAAAAAAATTGATTTGTATAAGGGATTAAAAAATAATAGTTGTCGTAGGTGGAATTTAGTAATTTACCCCTTTGAGACCGAGTTAGGTTACTGGAAAATAAATGCTATGATTCTATTGATTTTGAGCACTCCTTCGAGACCTTAGGTAGTTCGAGAGGGATAAAGCAAGTATGTGGAAAGTAAGTGTTTATCGCTAGAATTACAAGGTAGTCAATTAGATGATGACTTAACTAGGCATAGAGATTGAAACTTGAAAAACTTAGGCCACTCATCGCACTGAGCACAGAGAACTATTACTTATGTAGTACTCAAACAACTTTTATATCTTACTCACCAATAAAATCATTTGATAGGATTAGACTAATTCTCTAGAGATCAGGATGTACTATTTGTAGGATCGTTGAGCCGGCTAGGAGGGGGTTGTTGGATAGCCTGCAAAAATAAGAACAACCCTTCTCGAACTCTTAAACTAACACTTGTATAAATAAAGCTAAGCAGTCAATAAAAAGCAGAAAAGAACGAGACACCGGATTTTGACTTGGTTACAACCGGGGAGGTTGTTAATCCAAGGAAGTTGCCGCACTAATACTCCTTCAGGCGGAGAAGCATCTTACAAAGTTGAAGCGCAGAAACAGAAGCTTAACTACAACTAAAGCGTACAAGTGTTTGAAATGGAATGCTCATGATTATTCTGAATTGATGAAAAGCTTCAGGACCAAGCCTATATTTATAGCCTTGGTCGGGGCGCCTGGAAGGGTTCCGGGCGCCCTAGGGGGATAAAACTTTATCCCCTAACGTTCAGATCGCGTAATTCACGATCCTAGTCAAAATCAGGGTCCGTCCGCCCCGGAGGCCAAAGTCAACAGGTGTTGACTTTTTCGTCCGGGACCTTTTCTCTGGTTCAGTCCCGCCTCGGTCCGGTTCTTCTCCTCCCGATCCGCTCGCTTGGGTGATCTCTGCCATCCGGAAAAGGGCTCACCCGAACCCAACTTCCGGTCTTCTTGAGCGGGCTTCCCTCCGACTTCTCATCCCTCGGAATCGCCGCGTGTTTCCTTCTCATCCGCCGGCGTACTCATCCGCAGTCTTCGTCCCTCAGACGCACCGCGTGCCGTCCTTCTCGCTAGCTGCGTCTCTTGCTTCCTGAGCAATCTTCCGCTCCGACTTTCATCCCTCGGAACCACCGCACGCTTCCTTCTCGTCCGTCGGTGTACTCTTCCGCAGCACCTCGTCCCTCGGACTGCCGTCCTTCTCGCTAGCTGCGTCTTCCGCTCGACTACCTGTGCTCCTAAGTTCCTGCACACTTAGACACAAGGTTAGTAACACACAGGACCTAACTTAACTTGTTGATCACACCAAAACAACCTTGGGGTTCCAACAATCTCCCCCTTTTTGATGTGATCAACCCAAGTTAAGCTAGGGACAAAAAATAGATATGAAAATGAAATAATTTCTATTGCAATAACATGCAACAAGATAGAAAAAATTAATTTTTAAACATTCCAATTTTCAATTTCTACCTCCCCCTAGACTTATACTTTCTTCTCCCCCTTTGATCACAAAAAAAAATGGGGTACAAAAAGAACAATCTAAGGGTTTAAAACTTATTAAATTTTGAAATTGATTTCAATTTTATCAGAATTTCTAAATATTGCATCAATAAAACTTAAGTAACACAATTTTAAGTTTTGCAAAAATTTTCACAGAAGCAAAAAAAATTCTAAATGAAACTTTAAGAAATTTTTGAAAATTTTTCTTAGTAATTTAAACAGAAATGACTTAAGCAGAAAAAAATTTGATAATTTTTCTAAGTCATTTAAACAGAATTTTTTAATATCAGAAAAGATTTTAAACTTAGGCAAAATGATTTTCTGAAAAAAAAAATTCTAAGTATAATTTTTTTTAATTAAAAAAAAATCTTTCTCAAGTTATTACCATTTCTCTAATATCATTATGATATCTGAATTTCCATTTTAATATAACATAATTTCGTAAATCATAATTTTTCAGATTTAAAATGAGCAATATTAAGCATGTAAAAAAATTGTATCATGTTGACTTTTAGTTTGTCAAAATTCTTTAATCGACAAGCTATTTCTTTTAACTTAATATCTTTCGTTATATTTTGAATTTTTAATTCACAAACATATTTCAAGAATTTAAATTCTAACTTGATAAAATTTTTCGACGATACTTCTAATTTGCAAAATTCGTTCGACAAAATATTTTGTAATTTATAAAATTCGTTCGACAAAATATTTTGTAATTCGCAAGAATTTTTTGACAACAAAAATTCTAATTTGAAAAAATCTTCAGGCAACTTAATCAATTGTTCAGAAGGTGGAGACCATACCAGACTTACCTTATCAGCAGTTGATTCTCCCCCTATCGAGTTGCTTTCTTCCGAAGTCTCTCCCCCTTCATCGATGCTCATCTGGGATGAGCTTGTAGCTTCGGGATGTACTTCGACTGTTGGGGCTGTCTTGGTAATTTCTTCCGTCTCGGATTCTTCTGATGATGGCTTGATGTCTATTGAGGGGACGACTTCAACCAGTTCTTCGTAGAGTTTTAAGAACTTTTCCCAAAGTTCTTTTGCGCTTTTATATTATCCGACTTTGTCGAAATCTTTAGTTGGTATTGCGCTTAGAATGTGAAACTCTGCCCGACTGTTTGCCATAAACTCGTCGCGTTGCTTCTTGTTCCAGAGGCGTATGTCGATCTTTTCTCCGTTTGCTTTCTTTGGTGCTTCATAACCAGATTTCATTATTAAAGAAATACCAATATCAGAGTTAAGAAATACTTTCATTTGTTGCTTCCAAGAAGCAAGCTCCCCCTTGAATGTTGGTGGGTAGTCGCTAGCTCCGACCATTGTTTTGTTGTTTCAGACGGCGGTTAGTCCTTCTGAGGCGTCTCGGCTCTGATACCACTTGTAGGACCGTTGGGCCGGCTAGGAGGGGGTTGTTGGATAGCCTGCAAAAATAAGAACAACCCTTCTCGAACTCTTAAACTAACACTTGTATAAATAAAGCTAAGCAATAAATAAAAAGCAGAAAAGAACGAGGCACCGGATTTTGACTTGGTTACAATCGGGGAGGTTGTTAATCCAAGGAAGTTGTCACACTAATACTCCTTCAGGCGGAGAAGCCTCTTACAACGTTGAAGCGCAGAAACAAAAACTTAACTACAACTAAAGCGTACAAGTGTTTGAAATAGAATGCTCGCGATTGTTCTGAATTGATGAAAAGCTTTTGGACCAAGGTTATATTTATAGCCTTGGCCGGGGCGCCTGGAAGGGTTCCGGGTGCCCTGGGGGGATAAAACTTTATCCCTCAACGTTCAGATCGCGTAATTCCTGATCCTGGTCAAAATCAAGGTCCGGGCGCCCCGGAGCCCAAAGTCAACAGGTGTTGACTTTTTCATCCAGGACCTTTTCTCTGGTTCAGTCCCGCCTCGGTCAATTTCTTCTCCTCCGTATCCGCTCGCTTGGGTGATCTCTGCCATCCGGAAAAGGGCTCACCCGAACTCAACTTCCGATCTTCTCAAGCGGGCTTCCCTCCGGCTTCTCGTCCCTCGGAATCGCCGCGTGTTTCCTTCTCGTCCGCCGCTGTACTCATCCGCAGTCTTCGTCCCTCAGACGCATCGCATGCTGTCCTTCTCGCTAGCTGCGTCTCTTGCTCCCCGAGCAATCTTCTGCTCCGGCTTTCGTCCCTCGGAACCACCACACGCTTCCTTCTCGTCCGTCGGTGTACTTTTTCACAGCACCTCGTCCCTCGAACTGCCGTCCTTCTCGCTAGCTGCATACTACCTGTGCTCCTAAGCTCCTGCACGCTTAGACACAAGGTTAGAAACACACAGGACCTAACTTAACTTATTGATCACGCCAAAACAACCTTGGGGTTCCAACACTATTTAGCCACATGAGTCTAGATTGCAAGTTTTTACTTAAGGACAAATAAATGTTTAAGTCTGGGGGTGTAATGTGCATAGATTATATATGTTTGATGCACATTTACTTATAATTTATGAATATAATCTATATTTATTGCACGTTATTAAATTATTCTATCATATTTTCATTCCATTTGTTTGGAGATCTACTCTTTTCTTGTTTTGATTGATAGGATATAATTTTGAGTGAAAATGGAGCAGAAATAAAGCGAGTAGGGTGCTAGAGAAAATTATCAATTGGGGTCGTGCCAAAAGGCATGACCATGCCTAATTCATCCATCGAATATCATGGGCCAACTGTACCTTCAAGCATGAATATCACGTGCCATGACCATGCCCCTAGGCACGATCGTGTGGCAAAGAAAATAAGGGGAATGCCCCCCTTCCTATAAAATGGATTTTTTTCTCCCCTTTTAACCTATCCTTGGTTTGGGGCTCCACCCCCTTCCTTTGGGAAGGGTTTTCCCCACTAGGGGAAACCCTAGGGGCTCCATCTTCGTCAATCCATCAACCTTCAGAGTAAGGATTACAATCAAGAAGACCTGCAACGTATTGATAAACTTTCTCTTCTCTTTATCTCATTTATTAAGTTGTAGATTGCTATTTTCTCGTCTATTGTTTATAATGCAGGATTGGTCACATCAATAGAAGGGGGGGTGAATATTGACTCGTCACTTTTGTGGTGTTTCGTTCATTTTTTCTATCAAAGTTGTTAGTAGCAGCGAAATATAAAATAAAGTATGGAAGAAAGAATACTCATGGGATTTACTTGGTTTCCAACCCTACGGGAGGCACCTGTCCACTAGTGGTCTCCTTTCCAAAACTTTCCAGAGGCAGAAAAACCCATCTTATATTTTTTGATACAAGCACAAATAATAATAAATTAAGTACATCTTGTAATAGACAAACCAAATAAAAAATGACGGCTAATTTGTAAGTCCTGAGCACAATGCACCCCCTGGAGCTTCCCCAGTCAAAGAGCTTCACAGCATAGCTTTCTGAGCACAGAGACGAAGAGTAAAATTGAAGAGGTTATCTTAAATGTAGATCCTTCGTCTCCTTTTATAGAGTTTGATCATATCCTTATCTAGATCAACTCTTATATGGATGAATCCATATCTGGATGAACTCATATCTAGATCAAGCTTTATCTCTATCCATATCATCTATGTTATTCTTATCCTCATCCAAATCATAAAGATGAACCAAATCTTTTGTCATATCATCTTTCATGTCAATATTTCTAACAACTCAACAATCTGGACCGAACCCAGTTGGTCTACCAAACCGCTGGTTTAGTCTACTGAACCAGTTTAGGTTTGGTTCGACCTGAGTCAAGTTTGGTTCACCCATTTATGTTTGTCTTCTCTCTATTTTGCTCCCAGCTCTAGGTTCTTGCAAAACAATCATACAAAATATAAATAAGCAACCTAGCCTATATCTATAAGTTTACCTGACCTACTAGGCTTACCTTTCACTTGGAGGTCCCTCCTCCAAGTCTACCCACCTAAGGGTCAATTCCTTAGAATCAAGTCACACTCCTATAAGTCTACCTGACCTACTAGACTTACCTTTTGCTTAGAGGTCCCTCCTCTAAGTCTACCACCGAAGGGTCAATCCCTTATGTTCAAAATGTACTCCTGTAAGTCTACTCGATCTACTAGGCTTCATGCTTTAAGTTTACTCATCCAAGACTTCCCATTATCTAGGGTTACCTCCCTCTAGGGTTTTCCACTGCCTAGCTTCACTCACTAGGACTTTCATCACCTAGCTTCACTCACTAGGACTTCTACTGCCTAGCTTCACTCACCAAGACTTCCACCACCTAGCTTCACTCACTAGGACCTAGCTTTACTCACTAGGGCCTTCATTACCTAGCTTTACTCACTAGGACCTTCATTACCTAGCTTTACTCACCAAGACTTCCCCTTGCCTAACCTTCAGTTAGGACTAGTCACTTAGTAGGCTTCTCACTTACCTAACCTCTAGTTAGGACTTACCTTTGCCTAAGCAAGTTAGGACTTTTCCTTACTAGTCATCTAGTCTTGACTAGACTTCTCTCTTCTAAACATCAAGTCTTGTTTGGATCAACCTTTGGCCAAACTGATTAGATTTAGGTACATTGTCAAACATCAAAACCCTAGAAGCTGATTGCACCAACAATCTCCTCCTTTTTGATGTTTAACAATTTTCTTAAGTTAGGTATTTGGTCTTTAGGGTTTTATACCAAAATTGGGAGTTGAAATATTTTTAACTTAAGGTCACTCTCCTCCTTTGACACACATTAAAAAGATTACCTAAGGTTCCCATAGTTTTGTATTAACAACTTTGAAAACATTTGAGAAATCTTTGTTAAAGCATTTGTTTTCAAACATTATTTTTGAAATAGCTTCATTTTTTTAAATATCAAATTTGAAATTATAGTTAAAAAATACAAGAATTTTTAAAAAGTTTTCAACCATGATTTAAAAGAATTTCAAAAATTAACTTTGAAAGAAGTTTAAAAATTATGTTTGATTTTTTAAGGACTCACCCTCAATCTGACACTTTCTTAAGAATCCTTATTAACCCACAAGAAATATATCCTATGTGTCTTAGAGGTTGATCCAAATTAAAATAACAACTAAAGTATTTTTCAAAATATTTTCTAAATAAATTTTTTTATGGAGAGTATTTTCAAACATTTTTAAAAGTGTTTTCAAAAGTTTTTAAAAATTCTTAAGAAGCATGAGTTTCAAACTTTTTCAAAAAGATTTTTCAAACTTTTTCAAAGAATTTTGAAAAGTATATATGTTATCTTTTAATCAGAACTCTCCCTCAACCTGATATATCCTTAGAAAACCTTGTTAACCACAAGGAGAACTATCTATATGTCTAGAGGTTGATCCAAATTAAAAGATCAGTTAAGATATATTTTTTTCAAAGCATAAATTTTTAAAATATTTTCAAAAGATTTTCAAGTGTATTTAAAGATGTTTCAAATATTTTTCAAAAATATTTTTAAGAAAACATTTCTAGATTTAGCAAGTAGTTTTCAAAGATTTAAAAAGAATTTCATTTTTAAAAAAAAAATCTAAAATTTTTAAGCATTTTCCTAAATTTTCAAAAGCACCTTCCCCTTAACTTGACATGCCCTAGTTATCCTTGTTAATCATGAGGAAATCTACCTAAGTGTCTAGGGGATTGGGTTCTAGTGTTGACCTGAGGATGTGAATTTCTAAGTACTTATCAACAATCAATATTTTTTAAGTATATAGATTTTGCAAAATTTATATATAAATACTCCCAATTAAGTATGAAAGTCATTAAAACATTATTATGTTAAATCATTATTTTGAAAATAATTTTTAGAAAATTATCTATGAATTTTAAAAACTTTTTCAAAATATTTTCAATTTAATAGTCCTTATCATCTCACCTATTCTAAGTATTTCATCATAATCAATCAGGGTACTCTTATGGATTTTGTCAAATATTTTGTCAGTTTTATCTGATTTAAAATTTAAGTTTGAATCTAAGGATTGATTGACCTTTGGTTATATTTAAGTTTAATAGTTAGTCAATTAAATGCATATGTTAAAAATTGGCTTCCAAGCAGTGGCGAGGCATAGGGGCCTTCTTGGGTATCAGAGCAACGACCACTTTCTAAGATAAAGTATTTTAATGAAATTATATATTTAATTAACTTACTGAGAAACACTGATCTAACTAGTATAGGATGTAGCGAGGTAGCTTTGGTTAGTTTCAGTTAGCTAAGTAGACCAAGAAGGGTACACCTTACCCCACTTGACTCCCTATACCAACCTTCCCTAATGTACTATCATCTCGCCTCTCCCCTGGTACTATGTTGGCTAAGTATCAATCAAGTCTAAGTCCTTAACAATTCTAAATTAAGTATGAAAAAAATGAATGACATGACATTTATCGATATATATTAACATTTAATAATGCATGTACATGGCAAGTATGCGTGTGTCAAACAAATCAAAAAATTTATAGTTGATTTCTAATAATGCATCAAATTCTCGATTTGATATATTTCGTATGAACCCGCGAATGTGTCAACCCACTTTGACATATTTTGCTTTTTATTAATTTAATTATTTCATTAGGTAAGATTTATTAATTGGTTCCATAATTAGTTTTGATTTAATTTTTAAATTTAGAATTGTTATAATTTGTTGATTTATTTATTTTTGGATTATGTAAATTAATTTTGAATTTTAATATTGAATTTATAGCTTTATTATAATGAGTTAATTTCATATTTTATATTTAAATTATAATTAAAATTTGAATTTTTATCTTCTGAATTTTTATGATTTAATTTTTAATTTTTAATTTTTAATTTTTAAGATTTAAATTGGAGTTTATCATTTGATTTGAATTCATCAAAATTATTATTATTATTATTATTATTATTATTATTATTATTATCATTATTATTATTATTATCATTATTATTATTAATTATTATATTTTAATTTGGTGAAATTAGTAGATTCCTTTTCTTGAATTTTGGTACTTAAATTTATTATTTATTATTTCATAATTAAATGGTACATTATTATAATTGATTAGGTTTGAATTTTTAGCATTTAAATTATAATTATTAATATTTAAAATTTATTTCCTAAATTTTTAAGATTTAATTTTAATTTTTTAGGACTTAAATTATTTATTATTTCATAATTAAAGGGTACTTTATTATAATTAATTAAATTTGAATTTTTTACATTAACAATTAAATCAATATTCTTAAAATTTGTAGATTGGGTTTCTTTTTTTTTTAAAAATTTTAATTTTAAAATTTTAATATTTAAATTTGTAAGATTAGAATTTATCTTATCTTTTGAATTTCTATCTCTAAGATTATCTTGATTATTAATTAACTTAATATTTAATTCTGAATTATTAACTAAGTTTAATTTATTAAAATTAAGTTTATCTTATTTAGTTAAAATGTTAATTAAGTTGGAATTTGAATTATCTTGACCAAATAAATTAAAATTTTTATTAAGATTTTGTATAATCTTATCTAGTTCTAGATTAACTTGGTCATTTTGTTAATTAAATATTTATGATTTTTTAAGTTTGAAGTTTGAATTTATTAATGTACGAATATTTAATTTATTATTTATTTCTAAATTATTAATATTTTATCAATTAATTTATTTAAATTTATTGAATTAATTAAATCTAAATTTTTAGATTTATTAATTAAATTCTCAAAATTATTAATTAAATTTTTTGAATTATTATTTGAATATTCAAATTTATTAATTAAATTCTCAAAGTTAATATTTAAATTTTGAGAATTATTAGTTGAATTTCAAATTTACTAATTGAATTTCGAGAATTAATAATTAAATTTTCATAATTATTAATTAAATTCTCAGAATTAATATTTGAATTTTCAGAATTATTATTTGAAAATTTTAAATTTATTAAGTAAATTTCTAGAATTAATAATTTATTTTTTAGAATTGTTATTTGAATGTTCAGATTTATTAATTAAATTATCAGAATTAATAATCAAATTTTCTGAATTATTATTTGAATTTTCAAATTTATTAATTAAATTTCTGGAATTAATAATTGAATTTTCAAATTTATTAATTAAATTCGCATAATTAATAATTAAAATTTTAGAATTATTATTTGAAATTTTAAATTTATTAATTAAATTTCTAGAATTAATAAATCAATTTTCAGAATTATTATTTAAACTTTTAGATTTATTAATTAAATTCTCAAAATTAATAATTAAATTTTTAGAATTATTATTTGGATTTTCATATTTATTAATTAAGTTTCTAGAATCAATAATTGAATTTTTAGAATTATTATTTGAATTTTCAAATTTATTAATTAAATTTATAAAATTAATAATTAAATTTTCAGAATTATTATTTGAAATTTCAAATTTATTAATTAAATTTTCATTTTAATTTTTTACATTGGCATTTTCATTAACTAATTTTAATTTTAAATTATGACGATTGTTTAGAATTTTTAACTCTGACCTAGTATGTAAATTTTTTTATATTTGTTATAAGAAACTTCTAATTTATCATGGGTATTTTTGGAAATAAGTTCATCAGGTAAAATTTGAGACCTATTTTCAAATGTATTACGATTATTAAAAATCAGATTTGCATAAAAGATATAATTGCTAACCTTTTTCGTAATTTTTCTTTTTAGGTAGCAGTTCTTAATGTGTGCGAACTTCTGGCACTTGAAGCATTGGATGTGATCCTTGCTCCTCCGAACTTTGAGCATCGATTTCTGCTTTGTCGCTGGTGGTGTTGAGTATGACACTTATTTTCATAATATTCTATCTCCCTGCACTTATAACAAATTATGTGAAATTTAAAAATTATAATTAAAATTTATACCTTTCTCCCCCTCAATCCTTGGCCTACTTGCTCCTTTGGTGATTAGTTCAATTAGAGCCTCCTATTATGATACCAATTGTAGAATCAATGGCGTCGATGGGGGGCGGGGGTGAATATCGACTCGTCGCTTTCGCTACGCTTTCTTTCGTTCTTTCTATCAAAGTTGTTAGTAGCAATGGAATATAAAATAAAGTACGGAAGAAAGAATACTCGCGGGATTTACTTGGTTTCCAACCCCATAGGATTAGTACATCCAAGATCTAATCACGGGAGGTGCCCGTCCACTAGTGGTCTCCTTTCCGGAACTTTCCGGAGGCGGAGAAACCCGCCTTACAATTTGTGATACAAGAATAAATAATAATAAATTAAGTACAAGTTGTAATAATCAACCAAATAAAAGATGATGGCTAATCTGGAAGTCCTGAGCATAGTACACCCCCTGGAGCTTCCCCGGACGTAGAGCTTTGCAGTGTAGCTTTCTGAGCGCAGAGATAGAGAGTAGAATTGAAAAAGTTATCTTAAATGTAGAGCCTTTGTCTCCTTTTATAGAGTTTGATTATATCTTTATCTGGATCAATTCTTATCTAGATGTAGCCATGTCTAGATGAACTCATACGCTTTATCTCTATCCATATCATCTACGTTATCCTTATCCTCATCCAAATCATAAAGATAAACCAAATCTTTTGTCACATCATCTTCCATGTCAATATTTTGGCAACTCAGCAATTTGGACCAGTTGGTCTACCAAACTACTAGTTCAATCTATTGAACCAGTTTAGGTCTGGTTTGACCCGAGTCAAGTCTGATTCACCCATTTGTATTTATCTACTCTCTGTTTTGCTTTCATCTCTAAGTTCCTGTAAAATAACCATATAAAATATAAACAAGCACCTAACATATATTTGTAAGTCTATCTGACCTACTAGGTTTACCTTTTGCTCGGAGATCCCTCCTCCAAGTCTACTACCAAAGAATAAATCTTTTAGATTTAAGTCGTACTCTTGTAAGTCTACCCAATCTACTAGGCTTCATGCTTGGAATTCACTCCTCCAAGACTTCCCATTATCTAAGGTTATCTCTCCCTAGGATTTTCCACTGCCTAGCTTCACTCACTAGGACTTTTACCATCTAGTTTCACTCACTAGGCCTAACTTCACTCATTAGGCCTACCTTCACTCACTAGGACTTCTATTACCTGACTTCACTTACTAGGACTTCCACTACCTAGCTTCACTCACTAGGGCCTAGCTTCATGATGTGCATAAATTATATACACTTTTATGCATGTTTTGACGCACATCTACTTATATTTCATGAGCATAATCTATGTTTATTGTACCCTATTTCATTATGATATTTTCACTCCTTTTGTTATGAGATATACTTTTTGTTTGTTTTGATTGATAGGACATGATTTAGAGTGAAAATTGAGCAAAAGATGCACATTGGAGCAACTAGAGAATATCAAACTCAAGACATGTGGTCTTGCCCGTTGCAAATCAATCTTCGGTCATGTGAACTCACACGGTCGTGCCACACATCAAAAAGAAGAAGACTAAGACCATATGAATCTAGATGGCCGTCTGGACTTTCCAGAGCCAAAGCAGACCATGGCCGTGTGAATCCACACGGTCGTGTGGCTCAATCAGAGAAGGAGCAAGACACGACCGTGTGATTCCATATGGCAGTGACACTCATCCAAGAGCAAACAAGACACGGTCGTGTGGATGTCACATGGCCGTGGCACGAGCCATGCCAGGCCCATGCTCTGCCCTATTTAAAGAATTTTTCTCTCCTTTTTGGGGATCTTTGGATCTTGAGGAACGGTTCTCCCCCTTGGGGGAACCCTAGGCTTCATCCTCACTGATCTTCGCCGATTCGTCCACCTCCGAAGCAAGGAAACGCCTCCAAGGACATCATGATTCAAGGATAAGCATTTCTTCTCATTATCTCCATGTATTGAGTTATAATTTTCTTCGATCTTCATCATTGGATTGTAATCCCTTGCTATGGAGTAGATTCTCTAAATTTAGGATGTAGGAAGTAGTTGTGATGTATGAACTATATATTTGGACATTTTCCTATGCAATGATGTGTTTATATCATGTTCTATGTGTGTTGTGTCTTGTATGTGTTTGATGAAATATGTATGAGGTCAATTCATGTAGATGTAAGGGATTTGTCTCTATATTAAGGTTGCTACTAGACTGGATAATTGGGGAATCTTTAGTGATAGAGGATACTCATTCAACCGGGCATATTATGCCCTTAGTGACAGAGGACATCGATACTTACTAACTTTCTAGAGTCAAAAGATCTTAACATAGAAAGTGGATACTCCAGTGCTACCGTTAGGAAGTACATTAGATAACTCTAGCGATTGTATGACCAGGGGGCCCTGAAACAGAGGGTAACCCTTTAATCAGACTTTCTAGAGTTGCTTCTTTACTTAATGGCGTTAGAACTTGGGTAGACTCTCTAATATAACTTTCGTGGGGTTGTATCAGACTCTAATTAAAAGCCTTACACAAGTATAAACATGGAGTTAGGTAGATGAACAATGTATAGGGACATTACCTAGCATCATAACGAAATCGAAATCCTAGCATCTATCATTCATCCCTTCCAAGATCATCTCTTATTCCTTCTCTCTCTGTTATCTCTTTCTTCCTCTCTCTCCTTCTCCATAATCTTTCTCTTATTCTCTCTCTTTTCCAACCAACCTTTGATTGCCTAGATAGCTCACCATGTGAAGTTAACTAGTGCTTAATCAACAATCCCTATGGGTTCAATATCTTTTATATTACTAACGATGTAACCGTGCACTTGCAGTTCGTAACACTTCACTCACTAGAGCTTTCATTGCCTAGCTTCACTCATTAGGACTTCTCCTTGGCTAACCTCCAGTTAGGACTAGTCACTTAGTAGACTTCTCACTTGCCTAACCTCTAGTTACGACTTACCCTTGCCTAACCAAGTTAGGACTTTTCCTTGCTAGTTATCTAGTCTTGACTAGACTTTTCTCTTCTAAATATCAAGTTTTGTTTGGATCAACCCTTGGTCAAACTGACCAGACTTAGGTACATTATCAAATATCAAAACTCTGGAAGCTGATTGTACTAACATGTAATACCTTCGCAATGGATTAGACCTCTAATTCTAAGGATATAGGGAGTAGTTACGATATGATGTTGGTGTATGAACTATGTATATATCATTTCCTTATTCAATGTAGCCATTATGTCATGTTCTATGTGTATTGTGCCTTGTACATGTTTGATTAAATGTGTGTATGGTGTATGCATGTGGATTATGGTTGATTGGTTATCTTGTAGAGAAGAAGCACTATATTGTATGACCGTTGGGGTTCTATGATAGGAGGTATCCCTTTAAGTTGACTTTCTAGAGCAATCCTCTTGCAAGGAGACTAATTCCCTATAAAAGAATATTATAATTAGAGTTTAAAGGTTTTTTTTTTCAAATTAATGTTAGGATGTGACTTGTATAATCTAGAGATTTATGACCGAGGATCCCTATAATAGAGGGTAACCCTTTAACCAGATTTTCTCGATTACCCTCTTCTACTTAATTATATTAATCTCTCGTTAAGAAGTAAATTGATAACTCTAGAGATTGTATGTGTCACACCTTGAGGGTAAGGTTGTCTAATAAAAATCAGACAGCGCCTCTCCTATAGTCGTGACAAAATGAAATATGTATACAATGCCACAATACTACTCATAAGCTATCAACAACCCATATGACTGGATGTAAACACAACCACATAGTTTATAAGTAGTCCACACGGCTGGAAGTAAATACAATCACACAGTTGATAAACATCCCACATGGCTGAAACAAAACACAGCAAAAGTCATAAAATAACGAACGTAAAGCCACAAAACAACTAACTGCGAACCGACCCGACTTGACACAACAACATTAAACCAAATACAGGAAACCACAAGACTAAACTCCAAGTCCACGTTGAGTTATTATAATACCAAGTTCACAAATTCAAAATACAAATAAAGTAGGAAACAAAACCAGAAAATCATCCTAAGATGTAACGTGGGACTGATAGTCAGGATCCTCCAAGTGTCCTTGTACCATCTAACTATTCCCTGGTGAAAGAAAAACTAGTTCAAGGGGTGGTGAGTGCTAATGACTCAGTCAATCTAAGACAGATAGTGCATGAACATAATATATATGTAGAGGTTCAAAGGTATACAGTCTTATAGGGAAAAGTAAGATAAACTACAATGATATATATCATAATAAATGTCCATACTTGAACCCATATGCTAAGCTAGAAATAGAAACTCAGGAGTAGTGAGGATTAGCAATAGTATTACTTATAACTACAAGGATAACATGTCAGGTATATACATACTACCAATAAGTAAACAGTGTCAAAGCACATGCAATAGGTATATAACTCAACATATGTGATCCTGTCTGAGAAGCTGACCGTGAAGGAGATCCGGGAGGAAGAAACCCACTGTACTGATGAAGAATAATGTCGGTGGAACATCAACCCGAGAAACCCAAAGCGGATCGGAAGAAAACCAGAGTCACCAAAGGAAATATGATAAGTAGGAAGAAATCCCCGTCCAGATAGAAGAAAGTCGAACTCTTAAGCTCCCGAGGCTCCCTGCACACAAGAGACCAACCAACACTATCGTCAGTGACCTAAGACCGGGGTGGGAATCCCTGGCTAGGCCCTCCGACGCTTAAGTCAGTGATCTCTCTTGATGTCAAGGAAGAAGATGAACAGTAGCCAGAAAATTAGGGTTGTGAAAGTACACAATGATGTGAACTTACCTAGCCAACGGAGAGGATTCCCCCTTTTATACCACTTCATGTAACCTCCGTAGCCATGAAGTGGACCCCGGTTTGTTAGAGTTCGTTATAAGATGACGTCAGTTGCGCCCTTGCGGAAGATAATTTTTAAGGAATCTTTTTTGTACCCCAGATGTACCTTCTTTGTCGTTTAGCACCTGCAAGACAAGATGAAAGCATATTTCCCGCCAGAATATATATTCTCTATCATGAACTATTCTATTCGATATATTCATGTATGATTCTTCTTCATGTGACTTCTATTTGCATCTTTGTTGTGTCAAAAAATAATATTCAACATGTTTCTAAGGTATTCATTGAAGGAGCTGTGTGGGTTCTTTGCTCGAAAGAACCCTCTTGACCGATATTGGTCTATCTTTGCTCTGGAGTATGTATCGGTCGTTATTGTCTTACCTTCATACGGTAGGCATGTATCGACCGATATTGGCCTACATTCGTTCGGCAGGCATGTATCGGCCGATATTGGTCTATCTTTGCTCTGGAGTATGTATCGGTCGTTATTGGCTTACCTTCATACGGCAGGCGTGTATCGACCGATATTGGCCTACCTTCGTTCGGCAGGCATGTATCGACCAATATAGGCTTACCTTTGTTCTGAAGGTATGTCCTGACCAATATTGACTTACCTTCATACGGCAAGCATGTATCGACCGATATTGGCCTACCTTCGTTCGGCAGGCATATATCGGCCAATATTGGTCTATCTTTGCTCTGGAGTATGTATCAGTCGTTATTGGCTTACCTTCATACGGCAGGCATGTATCGACCGATATTGGCCTACCTTCGTTCGGCAGTAATGTATCGACCGATATTGGTCTATCTTTGCTATGGAGTATGTATCGGTCGTTATTGGCTTACCTTCATTCGGCAGGCACGTATCGACCGATATTGGCCTACCTTCGTTCGACAGGCATGTATCGACCGATATTGGCCTACCTTTGTTCTGAAAGTATGTTTCGGCCGTTATTGGCCTACCTCCTTTGACTCTTTCTTCCTTTTCTTTCCTCATCTGAAGACCCTTAAAACCTAACCCATATCACTAGCCTTCCCCTTAAGTCTAGTTGAAGGAGGTGTAGACGACTGACTAGACATAAGTATGGTCTTGTCTTTTCCTACCCGTGACTCTGCTCCAGATTTTGAAATGACCTCACAGATTTTGTGTACCACTGTCTTAATAAATTAAGTATAGCAATCCTATGAGCCTTTTTCTCCTTTAAATAGGGATACAACCTTCTCTTCACCCACAACCCCCCTCAGTTCTTTTTCTTCCTTGCCACTTTTTGTTGCTAAGGCCATGGTCGTGGATCCTCCTTTTTGGAGGCAACTTTTGTTGGACCAGGTGAGATCTATATATGAGTTTATTGGGATTTTTGCTCCGGTTACTCCAGGGGTTCAAGGGATCGTCTTAAGAGAGGAAGCTTCACAGTTCAAATCTTCTATCCAAAGATGCAGGTGCTCTGGAGGACCCCAGAAACTTCAGAGAAATTTTTACTACTTATAGGGGGGCAGCCAAATGACCCAGGGGTGTTGTGTGAAGGGCACAGCACATGTCACCCTTGGGCTAAAATTGGTTGCTTCACTTGTTGAGCTCATACGGCTTGAGAGGGGAAGTGGTTTTCACATTTATTTTTACATTATGGAATGAATCAATGTTTCCCTGTCTCGTTGCCCTTGAGCTTTTGTTTTTTGTTGCTTTCTTCGTCTCGGGCAAAATATTGCCTCTTATGAGCCTTGACAAGCTCGGACGAAGTGGGCTATTTCTATCTCTGCTCTATGGTAAGTTTGACTCCAGTGGTGATTGAAATTTTCCGAAGGCTCTAAGAGCTTGTGCTTGTAATATTTACTATCTATTTGAGGTTTGTTGTTCCTGAGAAAATGTGATGCTATGTATTTGATCAGATTCTAAGTGTAAAGACAAATTTTGTATCTAATCAAAGGCTTTTACTGAATTCCTCTATTATTTATAATGTGGTGTTATGTTCATTATTTCTTCATGTATCCTATGCATCATTTATCATAGCTAAGGTTATCTTAACTATCAGTATAGTTTGATATTATAACCAATGTTATATCAACTGATGTTGTCTTATTGACTGAAGTCAATATCATACTAATATAACCACAATTGCCCTCGTTAAAAATATTTTCAATAAATACTAAGTCATATTCTACACGGATAGACTAAAATTTGTCACTCTTCTAAACTTTTATTCTTAAAATATTTTTGTCTTTAGTGTAGGTATGGTCAAAAAGTTCTGTCCTTTCTATTTTATTATGCCCAGTCGTTCACGTCTTCTTTCGAAACTTTCTAATTAGTGATTGGCTTTCCATCGGGTGAGGGAATGTTCGAGGCACTACCAACCCCCTTGCGATCTGGTCTGTCACATCCGATGTAAATGACCTGACACTTACCTTTTCCGGCCGCCACGTCGCGTGAACCACTCGCCCTTTTGATCCTCAGTGTTCGCTATGGTAAAAAAGAATTCTATTTTGTCCACAGTGGTGTATTTCCTGAACCCTAAACCCTTCATCTTCCTCTCCG
Source organism: Zingiber officinale (assembly GCF_018446385.1). Lineage (NCBI taxonomy): Eukaryota > Viridiplantae > Streptophyta > Magnoliopsida > Zingiberales > Zingiberaceae > Zingiber > Zingiber officinale. The sequence continues at coordinate 46,212,547 of NC_055996.1, read as the reverse complement.
CTTCGTTTTCGCCTCTACAACTCCTCTCTTGTTGCCGTTTGCGATCGAAAAACTTCGTATTTGCTACTTCTCGACGATCCTCTTTATTGTCCCCAGTAAGTAATCCGTTACCTTATACTCCGGTTCATGGCTGAGGAAGCGATTGCTCCTTGGTATGTCCATATGTCTTCTATCTTTGATAAGAATGCTAGATTATCCATCCGTCGTCAGTATGAAATTCCTAAGGAATATAGAATCATACTCCCCGCACCGAATGATCGACCTCATCATCCTCCTGATAACTGCGTGACTTTTTTCAGGGATCAATTGATAGGGGGTTTAAGGTTCCCTATCCCCTCTTTCTTGATTGAAATAAGTCAATATTTCGATATTCCCCTGCAACAATTTGCACCTAATGCTTTTCGTTATCTATGTGGCACTTACATGCTTTTCCGTTTACGAGACATTCCTCCTACTCCTCAGAATTTCTTCATGTTTTCCTACCCCAAACTCTCTGAGCCTGGTGTTTTCTTGTTCCAGTCACGAACTAAAATGGTTCTTTTTGGTGATATGCCATCGTCTCTCAAGGCCTGGAAATCCCGTTTTTTCTTCCTAAAGTTTCCCGGACCCATCCCTTGGTCTTATGCGTGGAAATCCTTCTTGCCTCCTCTACCTGATGTTAGAGAGCTTCACCTGCTTCCCTCTTTTCCTGTTTATTGTGAGAAGTTATTAGGTCATCGACTCTCTATTTCAAAATGGTTGAAAGTTGAACTTCTGTATCTATTTGGCTTAAGCCCCGTCAAACCTGATACTCCCATTTCCTTAGGTAATATCTTGCCTTTTCTTTACTGCTTTTAATTTGCCTAAAATCGCTTCTTTTTTTCACACAGTGGAGAACTTCTATGACGCTTTGATCAATGACGAACTACGCGTGGAGGACTTACTTCGTGCTAAGGAGGCCGAATTCCTAGCCGCTCTTGCCCCTCCCCCTGCAAGTGAAGGGCCAACTATTTTAGTCGAAGTGCCTAGCTCGTCGGGGCTTCATGAGACTCCATGAGGTTCTTCTAGGGATCCTGCTGCGCAGATCCTCCCTGATCTTGCTCCCGCTATTACGTCTCCTGCAGTTGTTGCTGTCTCCCCATCTACCTCTATTCCTCTTATTGAGCTTACATCCCCTGGTAGCTCTGATAAACCCATAACTGAGATTTCTACGGGCAAACGTCCGGGACGCAAACTAACCAGGGCTCCTCCTCCAAAAAGGAGGCTCATTCTTTCTGTTGATGAGCCTGCTTCAGAAGATTTTGTGTCAACTGATCTTCTTTCCGATGAGCCCACGTTAGCAGAACTTTATCCTTCCTTGAATTTTCCTACCTCTCCTTTTCCTAAAACTAGTACTTCTGGTGACGTTTCTTTTACTTTTCCTTTGTCTATTCCGACTTCAGGATCTTTACCCTCTTCGCCTTCTTCTTACTTGGTTTTTGCTCCACCATCTATCCCTACTTCTTCTTTCTCAGCTGGCTCTTCTACCCTCCCTGTCCTCCCCATATTACTGGGGGGCTCTTTTGCTAATTCTTGGGATGAGGTTCGTCCCCTTTTTGAGGGGCTTTCCATCCCTGAAGCGATTGACCGCTTCTCTCATAAAGAGAATAAGGTATGATTATATACTCTTGCTTTCTGTTTCTGAAATACTATCTCACAGTTTTGGATATGCTCCCAACGGTGGCTAGAGAACATGGGTTTCTCTCGACTATTACACATCTTATACACTGAGAACGAAAAATTGAAATCGGAGAACAAGGGGTTGCGACATCAAGTTATCGAATTGTCTTCGGCCGAGTTTTCTGCTGCCGCCAAGAAGCAATTTGAAACTCAAATTGAGAGCCTTGAAGCCCGACTCAAATTGGTTACAGACCTCAATCAAGAGCTGACCTCAAAACTTGGCGAACTCAAAGAGAATTATGAAGCAGAATTGAGCGAAAAGTTGAAGGCCTTGCAACTAAAAGAAAATGAGGTGACATCTCTAAACAATTCCCTTGATTTAACAAAAGCCGAAGTCGCTACTAGGGAAAGTGAACTGAAAACCTCTCAGATGGTGTTAGTGGTTTATAAGGAGCATGAAGATGTTCGTTACAAAGAACGAGCTACCGCCATGATCGAATCTACTGAGTTCAACCGGCCGATTGTGAGATCCATCTTGTTTGCTTTTACAGCAGGGGCCAAAGGGGCAGTTCAATAGTTGGAAGAGGAGGGCTACTTAGCTCGCGCTCCTCCTCCTAATTTCCTAAACCGTCGCAGACTTCTTGAAGAAAGACCTCCTGATTTGTACCCTAAACTAGTTCTAACTCATTCTCTAGTTGTTGTAAAGAAGGGGAATTGAGATTTTACAAACTTATGTGATCCTGAATAGTGTCTTTTGATTGCTGATCTTATTCAAATTTTGGATAATTTGTTGGTTTCATGTACGTGTACTAAATGTTACTTGGCTTGTTAGTGTCCAATTTTTCCCCACGACTCATTCTTCACTGACCCGGTCGATATATGTATAAACATTGGTAAGTATCGTCCGGTATTTCGAAGGTACTCCCAATTATCCCCATTCTTTTTTGACCCGGTCGATATATGTATAAACATTGGTAAGTATCGTCCGATATTTCGAAGGTACCCCTAATTATCGGTCGATTTATTAGGAGGGTTCAATTTAACCAGGTTGCTTCCATCAATTAATATTCGAGGCTTGACCTGTGCTTTGAACCTATTTTTATAGTACTAATTTTTTGCTCTGTCCTCATCAAGTCTCTTCAAAAATTATTTCTAGGGAAATTTTACGTCTTTTCCGAGGTAGTTTATTTGACTTCATCTCTTTCCCTTAATTTTATTCTATGATATTGTTACCTTTTATGACGATTGATATTCTGAGCACCTTTTATTTTCCTCTTCTGTTTCATCTTAAGGGTTTTAGCTCAAGGCAAAAAGAAAGATAAGGGCTTACGAGGTTTTCTCTTGTTTTTCTTCATCTTTCGTCTTCTTCCTTGATTCCTTTTTCTGTGATTGCTTCTCCCTATGGTGGTTTCTTCTCCCGCGTGGTTTCTCTCATGCTCTTCTGACCTCACAGATACAGAAGAAGTGGATTTACAGGCAACTTATGGTTTTCCCTCCTATATCATTCGTCCTGCTTCTCATGAGGGTCCACATCTTCCCCCCTAGGATGCATTTCCATATTCAGGGACCAAGTCTTACAAGGTTTTAGATTTCCCCTTCATCATTTTTTCTGTAATGTCAGCCGTTATTTTGATATCCCGCTGAACCAACTTGTTCCTCAATCTTTTTCTATTCTAATGGGTTTCATTGGGGTATCGAAACTGTTGGATTTCCCCTTGTCTCCCCGTCTTTTTCATCACTTCTTCATTCCTCGCCGAGTAGATGTGGGCGTTTTCAAATTTCAGTCTCGTCCTAAGGCCATTCTATTTAACCGCATTCCTCCTCAAGGTGAATGGTATCGTAAATTTTTCTATATGCGTCTACCTTCTCCACCTCCGTTTCTCATCCAATGGATACATGATTTACCTCCACTTCCGGATAACCATGATCTCCTTAACGATCCCTCTGTTGCTTCTGCGTTACCTAAACTGCGAGGAGCGAAATTCAGTTTGCCACATCTAATTGAAGAGGGCTTAATGTTCCCCTTCGGGATAGGCAACATTAACACTCCTTTGGATAGTTCCTTTGGTGAGTATAATTATTTTACTTCGCCTTTGCTGATTAGTATATCTCTATAATAATGATGTTTATCCTCTGTTTTTCAGTCAATGTTATTCTTCCGGCTTTTATGTACAGGAATTCTGCTATGACCAAGTCCTTTATCAATAATCTTGGAGAACAATGGTTGTTGGCTCGCCGATCCGATCCCAATCTCTCTACCTTGGGCTTGCTTTCCGAAGAAGAACAACAAGCAGAGGGTGTCGCACTCATGGAAGAGGAAGAAGAAGAGCCTTTTGTTACTTTAGTTAAAAAGCCAAATCTTACCAAGGATTCTCCCTTTGGTGATTTCTTTGGTACTTTCGTGCAAACTCCTCTTGTTCCGGCGCCTATTTCTTTTGAGAAAGGTAAGGCACCGATGACTCCCACCAATATCATCTCCAATCCTGCTCTTCGAATGATGAGGCCCGGTCTGCTTATCTCTTCTTCTTCTATTGTTTCAGCTTCTCCTGCTTCTACCTCTGAGATGGCCGCTATTTCTCCTGTGCCTTCTACATCCTTGGCATTGGCCTTGCCTCCCTTGGCTTATAAGCCTCGAGCAAAATGAACACCTTGCCGGAGATCTCCTCCCATTGTCAGCCCTTCAGCCGTTAGTGTTTCCACAATTGCAACAACCCCTCCTACACTACTACCTTCTATTCCATCTAGTTCCTACTTTGCTCCTCCTGTTTCCACTATCCCTTTTCCTTCCATTGCCTCCTCTTCTTCTCCATCTCCGGCCTCCTCTAATCCCCCTCCTTTATTTAGAGTGGCTGCGGGCTTACCTTCTCAATTGGGACAACCTTCTAGTCCTCCTGGCTATGGCACTTTGCAACTGCAAGGTTTATTGGCTGAATCTTGGTCGCAGGGTTATGAACAATTACGAGGCCTTAGTCTCCCCCATCGAGCGGATAGCCATAGTCGTCAGGCAGTGGCTGTAAGTATTCCTAGTTATGTGTTTATTAGCTTTGTAACTTTATCTTTAACCTACATTATCCTTTTATTTAGTTTCTAGCCACAAGTCTGCATATCGATCAACTACTCACAGCTAAAGATCATGAGAACACTAAGTTGAAAGCTCAACTAGAGACATTGAAGGCTGCTTCGCCCTCTTCTAGTAGTGATAGGGCTCAATTGCAAGAGAAGGTGGCCTTGCAAAATCAACAATTGGGAACCCTGAAGCAAGAATTGGAGGAATGTCAACAACTGTTGAAAGACAAAGAGCTTGCTAGGAAGACGTTAGAATTACAGGTGGAGAGGTTACACTCTGGTCTTCGACTAGAGATTGCTTTGAAAGAGAAAGCTCTTTTAGATGCTTCTCAAAAAAGCTTTATTTTAGAGAAATTAGAGAAGCTCCATAATGACTGTCTTTATGACCAAGATCAGGACTTAGCCTCTCATGATTTCACTCTCCTACAGGAACAAGAGCAACGGAAAGCTCAAGAGATTGAATTGTCATCGCTTTAAAAGGAATTGGAGCAGCTTAAATCAGAGAAGAATGCTCTGACAACTCAGAACGCCAAGCTACAAGCTGATTTTCAAAGTTATAAGGAGCAGGAAAAGAGTCGGTGGGAAGAATGGCGGCAAGCTTATTTACAGTCCCCAGCATTTGCCCGGAAATTTGTTCGCAGGATAGTGGGTGCACTAAATTATTCCGTATCGGGAGTTCTCCAACAGTTAAAAGAAGGTGGATATCTACCCACAGAACCTCCCCTTTCTTTCATAAATCGCCGTAGGCTTAATGAAGAACTACCCTCAGATTTGAAAGACCCTTTTCCAAATGTTTAAGGAAATTATTCATAAAAACTTGTAAAGTAAGAACTGATACTGAGTAATTAAGTACTTGCAGGGTGTAAGAAAACTTTGACACTTACTTGCTTCTCCTTTATGCTAGTTTAAGAATACTTCTTCTTGACATGCTTTTGATTGCTAAATATAAACTTTATTAGAAAATCCCTTGTTCATCTTTCAGAGTTAAGCCTTGTCTTGATGGATTCTTCCTTAAGTAAAATCCGGTATGCTTTGTATCTCCCCGAGGATGAATGATCTTAATTGAGACTAGATACGGAATTATTGATCTTCAGGCTGAATATAATATCCCAGCCGGATTTTGAATAAAGACTTTCATATATCTGGGCTCCCGTATAGAATCCCTTCTCAATTCCTGCTTAATTGGGCTTCGAAGCCAGGAGATTCTCTGATTATTTATGTCTCGCACGGGTTTAGAATCTTTGATCTCTTTTGTGAAGACTCATCTGATGTACTTCATATAATTTCCCGATGGTTCTGCTTTATATTGGTTTATAGTCTCCGATTTCTTCTATGAAGGCCCGTCCGGGTTGCTTCATAGGATTTTGCCGATCGACTTTGGTTTATAGTCTCCGAGTCTACCTATGAAGTCCCATACGGGTTACTTCATAGGATTTACCCGATCGACTTTGATTTGTCTTGGTTTATAGTCTCCGGTTTTTCTTATGAAGGCCTGTCCGGGTTACTTCATAGAATTTTCCCGATCGACTTTGGTTTATAGTCTCCGAGTCTACCAATGAAGTCCCGTACGGGTTACCTCATAGGATTTACCCGATCGATTTTGGTTTATAGTCTCCGAGTCTACCTATGAAGTCCCGTACGGGTTACTTCATAGGATTTACCCGATCGACTTTGATCTGTCTTGGTTTATAGTCTCCGGTTTTTCTTAGGAAGGCCCGTCCGGGTTACTTCATAGAATTTTCCCGATCGACTTTGGTTTATAGTCTCCGAGTCTTCCTATGAAGTCCCGTCCGGGTTACTTCATAGGATTTTCCCGATCGACTTTGGTTTATAGTCTCTGAGTCTACCTATGAAGTCCCGTACGGGTTACTTCATAGGATTTACCCGATCGACTTTGATCTGTCTTGGTTTATAGTCTCCGGTTTTTCTTATGAAGGCCCGTCCGGGTTACTTCATAGAATTTTCCCGATCGACTTTGGTTTATAGTCTCCGAGTCTTCCTATGAAGTCCTGTCCGTGTTACTTCATAGGATTTTCCCGATCGACTTTGGTTTATAGTCTCCGAGTCTTCCTATGAAGTCCCGTCCGGGTTACTTCATAGAATTTTCCCGATCGACTTTGGTTTATAGTCTCCGAGTCTTCCTATGAAGTCCCGTCCGGGTTACTTCATAGGATTTTCCCGATCGACTTTGATTCATACAAAAGTATAATACTTGGGCTAACCTTGTGTTGGCTTGTAATTCCTTGAGGGGAGCTGAATAGGCCTTTAGGGTTTCCCCTTATTTTACTGCTTGAAAAATAGAAAGGAGGCTTCTCCTGATACTTATCAATTTGCATGAACCATATTTATTTCCTGTGTCAATATTTATCTTGCCTGACTTTCATCAAAGAAACAAAGTACATAAATTGCAAGTATCTCAATTCGCCTGGGAATTCTAATAACTGTGAACATATTTAAAGCAATATGATCCAATCAGGCTCGATAGGGTTGCAAATGATTAGCGCTCCAAGGGCGTTCCAACATTCTTCCTTCGGCATCTTGGAGATAGTATGAGCCTGACGCGAGCTTTTCTATCACTTTATAAGGCCCTCCCAATTGTGGTGCCAACTTGCTGACATCTCCCACAGGCTTAACTCGTTTCCATACCAAATCCCCTACTTGGAAGAATCTGGGAATGACCCTTTTGTTATAATTCCATCTCATCCTTTGTCGATATGATATAAGACGAGTAGCAGCTTTATCCCTTATTTCCTCGATCAAGTCCAGCTCCATAAGTCGTCGGTCTCTATTATCCTCATCATACAATTGTCTCCTGTCAGACTCTACTCCTACCTCGATGGGGATTACTGCTTCTCCTCCATAGACTAACTGGAAAGGAGTGATTCCTATAGCTTCACGAGGCGTAGTACGATATGCCCAGAGAACACTGGGTAACTCGTCTACCCAGCTACCTCCGACATGATCTAGCTTAGTTTTCAGTCCTCTAATAATCTCCCTATTAGTTACTTCTGCTTGACCATTGCTCTGCGGGTAAGCTACAGAGGTGAAAGCCTGGGTAATCCCATAACTCTGACACCAGTCTAGGATTCTATCGCCTTGAAACTGCCTTCCATTATCAGAGACTAATTTATGAGGAATGCCGAACCTGTTTAGCGGCATCTTCATGTAGAGTGGGCCAGAAATATCCTGCTAAGAGGATTTTACGAGTCAAAGATCTTCCTCCTATATGACTACCACAAGAACCCTGATGCACCTCCTGTAAAATAAATTGTGTGTCTTCTGTGCCTACACACTTGAGAAAAGGTCTGGAAAAAGCCCTTTTATATAATTGCTCCCCCACCATAGTATATTGAGCAGCTCGTTTCTTAAATACCCTGGCTTGTTCTGTATCTCTCGGAAGAAGACCTTGCTGTAAATATAATATAATTTGAGCTCGCCAATCACCCTGAATTTCTATATCAGTCTGTCTTTCAATACAGGAAATTAACAGGGTCTGTTCCACTGGTCGATCAAGACTCCATGACACTACAGCAGAGGCTAGTTTAGCTAATTCATCTTCCACCTGATTCTCCGATCGAGGAATTTTTTGTATGCTCACATCTTGAAATTGAGACTTCAACTTATCGAATACCTCAGCATATAATTTAAGCCTGTCATTATTGATTTCGAAATTACCTGATAATTGTTGAGCTGCTAGCTGAGAATCAGAATATATAAGGACTCGAGCTGCTCCTACATGCCGAGCAGCCTGTAAGCCAGCTATTAGAGCTTCATATTCAGCCTCATTGTTGGTAGCTCTGTAATTTAATCTAATGGAGAGTTGAAGTCTGTCTTCTCTTGGGGATATAAGAAGAATACCAATTCCACTGCCTTGTCTAGTTGCAGAGCCATCCACATAAACTTTCCAGGTATCTTCTTCTTCTGGGCCTTGAACCTCTATGATGAAATATGCTAGAGCTTGTGCCTTGATGGTCGAGCGGGGTTGATATTGGATGTCATATTCCCCAAGCTCGGTTGTCCATTTGACTAACCATCCTGATGCCTCTGGGTTGAGCAATACCCGTCCGAGAGTGCTATTGGTTAAGACAATAATCTCATGTGCTAAGAAATATGGGCGCAACCTCCGAGCAGTCAATATTAGAGCATAAGCCAGTTTTTCTAGTGTAGTGTACCTACATTCCGCTCCTTTTAATAAATGACTAGAAAAATATACAAGTTGTTGCTCTTTTCCTTCCTGTCTGACTAACACAGAGCCTACGGCGTTTTCATTAGCCGACAAATACACCCACAGAGTCTCTCCTGCTATAGGTTTAGCCAACACAGGGAGGGTAGCTAAATAATCTTTCAACTCCTGAAAAGCCTTATCACATTCTTCATTCCATTGAAACTTATTAGCCTTTCTGAGTATTTTGAAGAAATGAAAACTGCGATCGGCTGATCTAGAAATAAATCTAGACAAGGCTGTGATTCGGCCTGTCAATCTTTGAGCTTCTCTCAGGTTGCGGGGTGGCTCCATGCTCTGCAGTGCTTTGACCTTGCTCGGGTTGGCCTCTATCCCCCGTTCGGACACCATATATCCCAGGAATTTTCCTCCCTTTGCGCCGAACAAGCATTTGCTTGGGTTCAACCTGAGCCCATACTGTCTTAATGTCTTGCAAGTTTCCCTTATATCCCTACACAGATCAGCAACTTGAAGAGACTTAATTAAGATGTCATCAACATATACTTCCATATTCCTACCAATCTGCTTCTGAAAGACCTTATTCATAAGCCTTTGATAGGTTGCTCCTGCATTCTTTAGTCCAAAGGGCATAACATTATAACAATAAGTGCCTTCAGATGTTATAAAACTAACCTTTTCTTGATCCTCCTTGGCCAAGGGGACTTGATGATAACCTTGATATGCATCAAGCATGGAAATATATTCGCATCCGGCAGTAGAATCAACCAGTTGATCAATCCTGGGTAAGGGATAGGAATCCTTCGGGCAAGCTTTGTTGAGATCTCGAAAGTCAATGCACACTCGCCATTTATTCCCAGGTTTAGAGACTAACACCACATTAGTCAACCAGCTTGGGAATTGCACTTCCCTAATGTATCCGGCCTCCATAAGCTTGGTTATTTCTTCCTTGATAATCTGATTTTGCTCCATACTAAAACTCCTCTTCCTTTGCATGACCGGGCGGGCATCCGGAAAGACATGCAAGGGATGTTCCATAACAGCAGGAGAAATGCCCGAAACTTCTTTGGGAGTCCAGGCAAATACATCATTATTCTTCTTCAAACATTGCACCAACTCAGCCTTAAGATCAGGATCCAGATCGGCTGCAACGTAGGTGGTAGCTTCTGGCCGCCCAATTTGGATTTGAACTTCTTCCTTTTCTTCATAAACCAGGACGGGCTGCTTTTCGCGAATGGCATTAACTTCCATTCTTTGAATCTTCCGAGCGGTGTTGGCCTCAGTTCGAATGATTTCTACGTAACATTTTCGGGCTGTCTTTTGATCACCTCGTACTTCTCCAACCTGATCCTCCACCGGAAACTTAACCTTTTGACAGAAAGTAGAAACGACCGCCCTGAACTCGTTCAAGGCAGGCCGACCCAATATCACATTATAAGAAGATGGAGCATCTACTACCATAAAATAGGATCTCCTAGTTCTCATCAGGGGTTCCTCTCCTAGAGAAATGGCCAATTTTATTTGACCCAAAGGTTGCACCTCATTGCCTGTGAATCCATACAGAGGAGTTGCAATCGGTTGAAGTTCACTGGGGTCAATTTGTAGCTGATCAAAAGCCTTTTTGAATATAATGTTGACTGAGCTGCCAGTGTCTATGAAGGTACGAGCGATAGCGTAGTTGGCTATCACAGCTTTGATGATCAATGCGTCGTCATGAGGTATTTCTACCCTCTCAAGATCTTTGGGCCCAAAGCTTATTTCAGGACCAGCTACTCGTTCCATGCTGCATCCTACTGCATGAATCTCCAATCTTCGGGCGTGTACTTTTCTAGCTCTGTTAGAATCCCCATCAGTGGGTCCGCCCGTAATCATGTTAATATTACCCTGAGCAGCATTGTTTCTATTCTCTTCCTAACGGGTCATCGTGGTTTCGGAAGGTGCTTTATCTGATACTTGGCTGGTACCAGCTGGGACCGGTATTGCTTCTTGCCGGGTTCCATCCGGGTGATATTCTGGTTCGAGCGGACTTTGCTGCCTGGGGAGTTCTGCCTCTGATAGCGCTCTTTATTGACTCGTCTATTTCTCAAAACAAAATAGTCATCAAAGTGATGACTGCTAGTTTTATGATAAGTACACCATCTCCTTGGTGCCTCCGGCTGCATCTCTACATGCTGTACAGCTTGTGGACGATAATCTGGTTGCCGATGAGGTGAATGAGTGGTTCTAGGTCCTCTTGGTGGGGGTACCGGGGTCGGAGCCTTCTCCTTCGCATGAGTAGGAGAAGAGGGAACACCTTCTTTCCTGCGAGCAGCTTGGGCTTCTTCTACGTTAATGAACTCAGTGGCACGTTCAATCAGGGAATCAAAATTAACAGGAGGATTTCTTACCAAATCTTTAAAGAAATCATTATCATTTAGACCCTGAGAGAATGCACTTACTAATATTTTAGTAGTAGCATTAGGTACATCTATAGCTACCTGATTGAACCTTTTAATATATGCCCGGATGGATTCTTTAGACGTCTGCTTAATTGAGAATAGGCTCCACGGGGTCTTATGATACCTTCTGTTGCTGGAGAAATGATGTAGAAAGACTTTCTTGAAATCTTTAAATTTTTGAATAGACTTTTCAGGTAATCTTTTGAACCAGCGCTGTGCTGCTCCCCCAAGAGTAGTGAGAAACATCCGATATTTCACCCCATCGGAGAATTGTTGCAACAAGGCTACATTCTCAAATTTCAACAAGTGATCTTCTGGATCTGTGGTTCCGGTATATTCTTCAATTTGCAGATTCTGATATCGCTTAGGAAGTGGGTCATCTAATACACTTTGTGAGAATGGGGAGATGACCTTTTCTGGTGAACTATCACTGGTTATCATTTTAATCTTACGCTTCTCTCTGTCCGGCGCCTCACCAGAGGACTCTTGGAACACAGGTTTCTTACCCCCTGGATCCAAGGGAGTGCGAAGGAAGGCTCGTGGACGCCTGGTCGGAGAAACAGTAGCTGGAGGAAAATACAAAGGTTCTTCTTCTTCCATCTCCTTTCCTTTCCGATGCTCAGTAGTTGATATCGCCGGATGATGAGCCGTCGGCAGAGTGGCCCCAGTATGAGCTTGCAGTTGTTGTTGCTGTTGTTGTAGGGCTTTCTGAACATGAGAATTAATGAGGAGATCTAAATCTTCGCGGCTGATAGTGAGTAGGTTCGACTTCCCAGCCTCTTCCATCACGTAGTCTCAGATTCAGGCGAAGTTTCCCACAGACGACGCCAAATTTGATCCTGTCTGAGAAGCTGACCGTGAAGGAGATCCGGGAGGAAGAAACCCACTGTACTGATGAAGAATAATGCCGGTGGAACCTCGACCCGAGAAACCCAAAGAGGATCGGAAGAAAACCAGAGTCACCAAAGGAAATTTGATAAGTAGGAAGAAATCCCCGTTCAGATAGAAGAAAGTCGAACTCTCAAGCTCCCGAGGCTCCCTGCGCACAAGAGACCAACCAACACTATCGTTAGTGACCTAAGACCGGGGTGGGAATCCCTGGCTAGGCCCTCCGACGCTTAAGTCAGTGATCTCTCTTGATGTCAAGGAAGAAGATGAACAGTAGCCAGAAAATTGGGGTTGTGAAAGTACACAATGATGTGAACTTACCTAGCCAACGGAGAGGATTCCCCCTTTTATACCACTTCATGTAACCTCCGTAGCCATGAAGTGGACCCCGGTTTGTTAGAGTTCGTTATAAGATGACGTCAGTTGCGCCCTTGCGGAAGATAATTTTTAAGGAATCTTTTTTGTACCCCAGATGTACCTTCTTTTTCGTTTAGCACCTGCAAGACAAGCTAAAAGCATATTTCCCGCCAGAATATATATTCTCTATCATGAACTATTCTATTCGATATATTCATGTATGATTCTTCTTCATGTGACTTCTATTTGCATCTTTGTTGTGTCAAAAAATAATATTCAACATGTTTCTAAGGTATTCATTGAAGGAGCTGTGTGGGTTCTTTGCTCGAAAGAACCCTCTTGACCGATATTGGTCTATCTTTGCTCTGGAGTATGTATCGGTCGTTATTGGCTTACCTTCATACGGTAGGCATGTATCGACCGATATTGGCCTACCTTCGTTCGGCAGGCATGTATCGGCCGATATTGGTCTATCTTTGCTCTGGAGTATGTATCGGTCGTTATTGGCTTACCTTCATACGGCAGGCGTGTATCGACCGATATTGGCCTACCTTCGTTCGGCAGGCATGTATCGACCAATATAGGTTTACCTTTGTTTTGAAGGTATGTCCTGACCAATATTGACTTACCTTCATACGGCAAGCATGTATCGACCGATATTGGCCTACCTTCGTTCGGCAGGCATGTATCGGCCGATATTGGTCTATCTTTGCTCTGGAGTATGTATCAGTCGTTATTGACTTACCTTCATACGGCAGGCATGTATCGACCGATATTGGCCTACCTTCGTTCGGCAGGAATGTATCGACCGATATTGGTCTATCTTTGCTATGGAGTATGTATCGGTCGTTATTGGCTTACCTTCATTCGGCAGGCACGTATCGATCGATATTGGCCTACCTTCGTTCGGCAGGCATGTATCGACCGATATTGGCCTACCTTTGTTCTGAAAGTATGTTTCGGCCGTTATTGGCCTACCTCCTTTGACTCTTTCTTCCTTTTCTTTCCTCATCTGAAGACCCTTAAAACCTAACCCATATCAATATGTAAGCATATCATAGTCATATGGATATAATAAAACAACAATATAAGCAAGCATAATATCAAAAGTCTATGCACGGATGGTCACTCTCACCCACCCCTTTGCACCATGACTCCTATATGGTTGAGAGATCAGGAAAATGACAACTATACAACACTCCCGCCACCACTACTCTCGAGTAACTGAGTGGACAGTTTACATATTATCTAACTAGCAACATAGCAACGGGGGGCCTTGCTGCTCACAACTCAAGTTGTCACTACCCATGAGTGACCGAGTGGGAGTACAACAGGACAAGCAATACGTACTCCAGCTACCACTACCCATGAGTGACTGAGTGTGCGGTTCTGGTCAACGACTCTTTCAACCACAAGAGAAAATTTATCGTCGACATGCATCAATGATATGATGTGCAAGATGCAACAGTCATCACATATATAAATAACAATTAGTTATGCTACAATAAAATCAGCATGCTCATTAAGGTACATGAATAATCAACAATTAATGTAAATAAACATGGTATCTGGTATCTGCTAAATATCATGAATGGTAACAAGAGACTGTATAAATATGGATCTAATCATCTCAAAGATCAAGTAGGCAAGTATCAAAACTCACAAAAAATATGAGTGGAGTCAAGATAAATATAGTAACTATCCAAATATAACTCATGCACTAAGGTTAAAGTATTAAAGATATAAGGTAGGATGTACCCACCTTTATCATAGATCTTGTTGAATGTCCTCCAATCATAGCTCTTGTCTCGAATTAGAACCGTGGAATAATTACATAGTCAACACTTAGGTCTAACGTAGATTGGATAACACAAACTAAAACCCTAATAAATCCAACCTAATGATCTCACAATTTCTTCCACAACTAATCTAATAATTAATCAATTCAATCATCCATGTTCCACAATCAACATTCCCATTAAGCAATTCATATTCAACTAAGTCCAACCCCATCATCAATTAACTAATCAAATCCAATGCAGAAATGAAATCAAATCTCAACATGCCTTACTCCAAATTTGGCAGCTAGGTGGCTCTAAAAGTGGCTCACGACCAATGGTGGCGGTCTACTATTATCCGCTACTTCCTTCCCTTGCTAACCTAATAATCCAATTAATGAATCATTAATTAGCCTTGTAATACAAATCAAGTCTGAATTCAACAACCTTACCCCAAACTTGATCCGCAACCCTTTGATGAAGAAATTTGAAGCTACTATAGAGAAAATGGAGCTCCCCACTTAGATCTGTAGCTTCTCAACAAAGACCTCAAATGTAGCTGTGAGGAGTTGGAGCTCTCCTCTTTGAATATGAAGAGGAGATGGTGTCTCTAATGATTGTCCTCCTCTCTAAATATGGATAGAGAACAATAGGAATCAAGGGCACGGTAGCGATGAATCAAAAAGAGGCTCGGCGATGGCTACTGTGGTGCCGCATTAGGGAAGAGAAGTATGGAGACAGATCCACACTGACGATGAAAGGTAGCAGAGGAGAGGGTCGACCGGTGGTGGCTTCCTATAGCAGTGAAGCTGGCCGACGGTTGACAACGCTGTGGTGGCAGATGTAGTAGTCGACCCATGCTTGTAGCAAGGAACAAGCGATGACCTAAAGCCATTGGGAGAGGCACATGATGTTGCGATGATGGATAGAGAGCTAGGGCACGTCAGGATTCCTTGCTCTTGGCTGAAGACAACCTAGCGCAGGGCAGCTCAGATGGAGAGGAAATGATGAGATGCCATCACCGTGAAAAGCAGAGGGTGGCGTCGATGGTCGATCGACGGCAATGGATCGGGTGGAGAAGAGGAAGAAGTGGCGATGAGGAGGAGAAGAGAGGGGAGGCAGCATTGGATGAGCAGTGAGATCGGGAATGTGAGGAGGGTGGAAACGATGTTTTTTTTTAGGCTTAGGGTAATGTAGCATAGGTTATATACTTAAGGTTAATTTAATTTACCCTAAGTTAATTCCTCAATCAACTCTGACTTAAATGGTTATTCCAAACAGTCTTCTTCTAAGCATATTAGACTTATCTCCTTAAAATGTGTCATACGGACTTCGTTTAAATCTCAAAAAATTTCTAAAAATTTCCAAAAAATTCATAAGATTATTTCTCCAATACACTTATTATTTAATTGCTGGATCTTACATTATGACCGGGGGCCCTAGGGTATCCCTTTAACTGAACTTTCTAGAGTTGCTTCTTTACTTAATGAAGTTAGAACTTGGGAAAACTCTTTGATATGATCTTCATGGGGTTGTGCCAGATTTTAGTTAGAAGCCTTACAAGGTGGCAAAAGGCAAATACGCTCGCCCCCAGCGCCCCCTCCAACCCGTAGTTAGAAGCCTTACAAGAGTATAAGTATGGAGCTACGGAGACAAATAATATATAGGGACATTAACTATCATCATAGTGCAACCAAAATCCTAAAATCATTCCCTCAACTAACTCCCCCCCCCCCCTCTCTTTCTCTTCTCTCAATCTCTTGCTCACAAGCATTCAACCAATCCTTGATTGTCTAGATAATTTGCTATGTGAAGTTGACTAGTGTTTAATCAACAGTCCCTGTGGGATTGATATTTTTATTACTGTCGACATAATCATGTACTTGTGGCTTCATAACAGTTTCATAGTTCAACCGTAATCAAAAGTTATGCCCTCTCAAAGTTATAACTTGTAGTTGTAGCAGCTATAATTTTGTAACCGCTACAACGTGTTGCTAGTTTCTTAAGATCAGCAACATGAAGTGTTTCTATTCCTTTGAAGATCAAGAACAGATTATTGTTGACTTATATTTTGAGAGACCATAACTTTTGACTAGGATTGAACAATAGGAAGCACAATATATCAAATTGAAGCTCATTCAGAGATCTTCAATTTGATAGATTATGCGTTTTGTAGTTCAATCCAAATCAAAAGTTATGACCTCTCAAAATTATAACTTGTAGTTATAGTAGCTATGATTTCATAGCTATTACAATGTATTGTCGATCTTCAGAAGATCAACAACAGCATAGACCAGCAACAACATGTTGAACTATAAACTTTTAGTTGTAATAACTTTTGATTGAGATTGAACCATGGAACTCATAATATATCAAATCGAAGCTCATTCAAAGATCTTCAATTTGATATATTGTGCATCTTGTGGTTCAATTCAACTCAAAAAATTATAGTCTCTTAAAGTTTAAGTCAACAACACATTGTTACTGGTTTCTTAAAATCAACAACACATTGTTGCTGGTTTCTTAAGATCAGCAATACGAAGACCAGCAACAATGTGTTACTGACTTAAACTTTGAAAGACTATAACTTTTGACTCGGATTAAATAAGGGGCACACAATATATCAAAAGAAGCTCGTTCAGAGATGATATATTATGTCTCTTATGGTTCAATCAGAGTAAAAATTTATGGTCTCTCAAAGTTTAAGTCAGCAACACATTGTTACTAGATTTTTGAAAATTAGCAACAGTTATTACTAATTTCTTAAGATCAACAATATAAAGACCAGCAACAACGTTGTTGCTAACTTAAATTTTAAGAAATCATAATTTATGATTAGGATTAAACCATAGGATACATAATATATCAAATCAAAGCTCATTCAGAGATCTTTGATTTAATATATATTGCGTCCCATGATTCAATCTAAGTTAAAATTTATGATATCTCAAAATATAACTAGCATACATGTTATAACAGCTATGAAATTCTAGCTGCTACAACTTTAAGTTTAACTATAAGAGGACATAACATTTTATTCAGACTAAACCATTGATGCATAATATATCAAATCAAAGATTATTGAATGAGTTTCGATTTGATATATTGTGCATCACGTAGTTCAACTTGAATCAAAAGTTATGACCTCTTAAAGTTATAATTTATAGTTATAGCAACTACGATTTTGTAACTGCTATAACGTGTTGCTGGTTTCTTAAGATCTGCAACATGAAGAGTTTTTGCTCTTCTAAAGATCAACAATAACATTGTTACTGACTTAAACTTTTAAAGATCATAACTTTTGAAGTCGATTAAACCATAGGACGCACAACATATTAAATTGTATGTAACTCATTCAGAGATATTCAATTTGATATATTATGCGTCCTATGATTCAATCTGAATCAAAAGTTATGGCCTCTTAAAATTTATCTAGGATACACATTGTAGTAGCTATGCAACTATATTTTCTACAACTATAAGTTTAACTTTAAAAAGACATAACTTTTGATTCAGAATAAACAAGTAGACACTCAATATTTTAAATTGATGATTTTTTAATGAACTTTGATTTGATATATTGTGCATCCCATAGTTCAACCTGAATTAAAGGTTATGGTCTCTCAAATTTATAACTTGTAGTTGTAGCAGCTATGATTTCGTAGCTGCTATAACATGTTTCTGATTTCTTAAGATCAGCAACATGAAGAGTTTCTGGTCTTTTGAAAATCAACAACACATTATTACTATTTTAAACTTTATGAGATCATAACTTTTAACTGGTATTGAACCATGAGATACATAATATATCAAATCAAAGCTCGTTCAGATATCTTTAATTTGATATATTATACATCCCATGATTCAATCTAAGTCAAAAGTTAAGACCTCTCAAAATTTACTCAGTATACACATTATAGCAGCTACGAAATTGTAGTTGCTATAACTATAAGTTTAACTTTAAAAGGACATAATGTTTATTCAGACTAAACTATTGGATGCACAATATATCAAATCAAAGATCTTTGAATGAGCTTCGATTTGATATATTGTGCATCCCATAGTTTAACCCGAATCAAAAGTTATGACCTCTCAAAGTTATAACTTATAGTTGTAGCAACTATGATTTCATATCTACTACAATGTGTTGTTAATTTCTTAAGATCAACAACAAGAAGAGTTTCTATTTTTTTGAAGATTAGTAAAACTTAAACTTTGAGAGATCATAACTTTTAACTAAGATTAGACCATGAGACCTATAATATATCAAATCGAAGTTCATTTATAGATCTTCAATTTAATATATTGTACATCCCATAATTCAATCTAAGTTAAAAGTTATGACCTTTCAAAATCTATCCAGTATACATGTTGTAGTAGCTACGAAACCGTGGCTGCTATAACTACAAGTTTAACTTTAAGAGGACATAACTTGTGATTCAGACTAAATCATTAGACGTACAACATATCAAATCAAATATATTTAAATAAACTTCAATTTAATATATTGTATATCTCATAGTTCAATCTGAATCAAAAGTTATAATCTTTTAAAGTTATAAATTATAGTCATAGTAGCTACAATTTTGTAGCTGCTACAACATATTGCTAGTTTCTTACGATAATCAACATGAAGAGTTTTTGGTCTTCTGATGATCAGGAATAATGTGTTGTTGACTTAAACTTTGAGAGATCATAAATTTTAACTTAGATTAAACCATGAGACTCACAATATATCAAATAAAAAATCATTCAGTGATCTTCGATTTGATAGATTGTGTATCTTGTAGTTCAATCTAAGTTAAAATTTACGGTCTCTCAAAGTTTAAGTCAACAACACGTTGTTACTGTTTTTTTAAAATCAACAACATATTGGACCTAGACAGGTCTGATTAGACCCATTTTAGGTCATGTGAGATCTTAAATTTGATATATTGTTCATCCCATGATTCAATCTAAGTTAAAATTTATGATCTCTCAAAGTTTAAGTCAACAACACATTATTGCTAGTTTCTTAAATCAACTATATATTAGACTTAGACAAGTTCGATTAGACCCATATTAGGTCATGTGACTTTTTGAGGCTGTAAGGAGTCCAACGATGCCCTCCATTTCATATTTCAGCATCTCAAGAGATGTTAAAATATTATTGGAAGAATCAACTCTAAGGTCCACATTGGGCCTGATATGATTCATACCAGACCTATGTTATACTTTAGAGTCGATTCTTCCAATAACATTCTAATACTTTAGTAGAAGTTAAAATAAGCAATGAAGGGCATCGTTGGACTTTTTTGAACCTTAGAAATTCATAGGATTTGAAATGGACCCAATTAGATCCTTCTAGGTTCATTAGTGGATTCTGGTCACATATCAAGCCTAACATGAGCCTGATATGGATCATATCAAGGCCACATTGGGGTTTAGAGCTAATTCTTTTAATAACATTTTAAGACCTTTAATGTCAAAATAAGCCATGGAGGGCACCCTTGAACTCTTTGTAGCCTCATAAATCTACAAGACCTAAAATTGGTTCAGTCAAATTTGTCTAGGTCCATCAGTGGATTCTTAAGATCAACAATACGTTGTTGCTGGTTTCTTAAGATCATCAACACAAAGACCAACAATAATGTGTTGTTGACTTAAACTTTAAGAGATCATAACTTTTGGCTTAAATTGAAACAAGGGACACACAATATATCAAATTGAAGCTCATTAAAATATTTTCAATTTGTATATATTATGTGTCATATGATTCAATCCGAGTAAAAAATTATGGTCTTTTAAAGTTTAAGTCAATAATAGATTGTTGCTGGCTTTTTGAAGATTGGCAACACATTTTTGCTAGTTTTTTAAGATCAGCAATACATTGTTGCTGGTTTCTTAAGATCAACAATATGAAGACTAGCAACAACGTGTTGCTCATTTAAACTTTAAGAGATTATAACTGTTGACTTGGATTAAACCATAGGATAAACAATATATAAAATTGAAGTTCGCTCAGAGATCTTCGATTTGATATATTATGCAGTCCATGATTCAATCCAAGATAAAAAAATACGATTCTCAAAGTTTAAGTCAGCAACACATTATTGCTCAGTAGAAATGAAGTTGGAAGATCACTGTAAATGGTATGACGATGATACTCACTATTTGATACTATAAATACATAGGACTCTCCTATATCATACAAAATTAAATTTTTTATTTTCAGAATATCTTGGGTCCATCATTCATTTTTGTCCCAATGACCTAGAGATGTTCAAATGACTCCATAACAATAATTGCCATACTATAAAAAGCATTAATTTACAAATGTCATACCATAAAATTACAATATAATAGCAACAATAGTTTTATTGAGTTTTACAACAACAACACACATTACAACAACAACACACAAGAGCATAATAATTTATACAAAGTAATAATTAGTAGTATACCACAATAACAACTATGTAGACGACAACAACAACAACAATAAAATATTATGAATATTTCTCTTCAAGATCCACAAAAAACCAACATGCTTGCGATTTTATTGGATAGGAAGAGCAAAGTTCTTCATATTATACAATAAAAAATTAAGTTATCTATTGTTTTCAAGTATCATAAATGATTCCCTATAGTAAGATACTTAAGTGGTTCTCTTTGGTATGCCCTTACAAATTTAGCAGTCAAAGATTAGTACTAGAAAGATAGAAAGACAACAAAAGCATAAAGAAGCTAGAAATAGCTTATTAGAAAAATTCATAATCAATAAAGGAAAACCCAAAAAATAGAAAATAAAATGCTAATTCAATTTGCATTGGGAAATTAATTATTTTCCTTGTTATGAATATTGTAATAGGTAAACTTTTTGAAAATTATATAAATTTTAGGTAAGACAAGTGGAATTTATTATTTTACACATTAAATTATCGATATTTCATTACTTATGATGAACTAGTGACATTGATCCATAATGTAAATTTAGTATATGTATACTATTAAGTAAGTTTGATTAAATGTATACATAGTCTTATTTTTTTCTCTAAAAAAATCTAATCTCCTATCCATCCTCCATCTCTATCTCGATGAATTTCCTCCATCGTCATCCACCTTAGCATTTCATCAAACAACTGCTAGTCAAAAAAAAAAATCAACCTAAAACACACAAAGTTCAAATATTTAATCCGAAATAAAAAAAACTTACTTCACCATCGGGGATGCACTGATACTCCTATGATTGGAGTCACCCTATGGTGAAGAATCAACGAAGTTAGTCTCATCCTCTGGAAGTGCTCATTTTCCTCCTCTCATGACCAGCTAAAAAAAATGTAACGCAACATCGTGGGGATTATGAAAAGAGAGTGAATGGAGTTGGGATGGAATGGTGAAGAAATATCACCTTGGCACCCCTTTTAAAATTGACGGAGTTGGCTATCACAAATCGGTCCAAAGCTCAGTCTTGATCTCAAATTGTCATTGAATTATCGTGTCTCTTTGTGTTGCTGGACTGAGGCAAAGGGACTACGACGGACAACCGTCATTGGTGCTCCAATGATGGAGGAAATGGAGATAAAAGAGGAGGACTGGGAGATTAAGTCTTTTTTATGAAAAAAAATAAAATAAAAAGAAAGAGGAGTATTATAGGAAAGAAAATGTGAAGGGATATATGATTTGGTCAATTCAAAAATGGGTATTCTTTTTGGGTAATATGCAAAACTAGTTATGTTGTTTGGTAAATCACTGAAAGCATCTTATCAAAATTCGATATTTTATTATTAAAATTATATTAGTTCTTATTTTTTTTAAAATGAGATACATCATATAGGACATAATTACTTTGGTGATCCTATACCTCTTTTTTTTTGTTTAAAAAAAAAAACTCGTAGCATCTGTCTTTGATCCATAAGGCCCTTCCAATTAGACATTTGAAGAATAGTTGTTTTGTGTCTCATCCTCCCTTTGGCATAAAGGGTTTTATACTTCATAAGAGGAAGTCTATCCTAGATTTACAACCGTCCATGGGCACTAGAGCACAAAGCTATACTTCAGCATAATTCTTGACCTCTACACAATTGTAGTCCATGCTAGCTGTGTTGGGTTTTTTGGGCCGCAAAAATTGCTTTTTGCGTTGCAGAAACCCCGATATCCCCCGCCACCGGATCCGTGCGAAGAATAAAATTTCGTAAAAACTTCGAGTATGAGTTTTCTAACCTAGATCTACACTAGATCTACAAAGGAGAAGAGTTTACCCTTGATGCGAAGCCCTTCACGTAATCCCGCTCGTCCAAGGTTCGTCGGATCTCAAAAGTATCAGAGTAGATACTTCTCTATGTATATCCACACGAACAAATGATGGAGAAAACAACTAAAAGGTGTGCTAGCACCCTTAGAAGTTTCGGCCAAGGAGGTGGAGGAGAGGGAGAAGAAGATGAAAGCTTGAGAGGAGGAAGAAGATGAAATCAATTAGCACACAAAATGCACTAATTTTCATCTTTAAGTGGTCGGCCACTTCAAGGCTTGTAACCCCCATGGAATATCAAGAGTCACCACTCTTGGTAACTCCCATGAGGTGGCATTTGGTCAAGTCAAACTTGACCAAATGAAGAAGCCTTGATGATGTGGCATTGGTCAAGTCAAAACTTGACTCTTCATCTTCCTACTTATGTCAAGTCAAACTTGACTACTTCTCTCCCTTGGTTGATCTAATCTAACCATTGGTTCAAGTCAATTTTAATTTAACGAATCTCTATTCATTGAATTAAATTAATTAAATGAGTCTAAGTCCAAATTAGACTCACTTAATACATGAACCAAATTGAGTCCAACTCAATTAGCACAATTTGGATTACTCTTAATCCAATTTGGTTCATCACATGAACCTAATCCTTTAGGTTCATCAAATGAACCTAATCTCCATCTAATTGTCCTTTGTGTGTGACCCTATAGGTTCTTGTAACGTTGGTAATGCTCCTAAACCCATTTAGAATCATAAGTAATGAGCGGTATCTAGCAACACATCATTACTACCCAAGTTACAAGAATGTTGAGATCCAACATCACCTTGTGACTACTAATTGTGACTCTTCACAATATATGACAAGTGCCCTTCTATCCTTGGCTTCTAGATTGATCAATGCGAGACATAGACCGTGTCATCCTCTAATCAATCTAAATCTTGAGCTCCAAGTAGACTCACTCAATCAAATGAGCTCAACATCTCATATTGACTCATTTGGGCATGTCCATGCACTTAGTGGTCTCACTCTATCAAGAATATTGATGTCTCTCCCATCATATAGGAGGGATAGATCCCATCTACATCACTCACATCCCTCCGCATAATTTGTTACATACCCAGTAATCGCCTTTATAGTCCACCCAGTTACGGGTGACGTTTGACGAAGCCAAAGTACGTAACTCCTTATGTAGGGAACCATGGTGACTTCAGGTCCAAGGACTAGTAGTCATACTAATAGCCACATGAGAAAGTATATGACACTCATATAACGATCCATGATACTTTCTCATGGTGGGTCATTCAGTATACATTCTCCAATGCATACCCATGTGTCAACTTGATATCTCTATATCCATGACTTGTGAGATCAAGTCATCGAGTTGACCTACATGCTAGTCTTGTCGCATTAACATTGTCCCTGAATGTTAATACTCGACTAGGAATGATTAAGAGTAGTGTTCCCTATATCATCTCACTATCGATTCAACTAATCGATTGATATAGGTAAGAACCTTCTACTCAAGGACGCTATTATACTTAGTTATTTGGCACCAATATAAGTAAGTATAATAACCAAAAACAAATGCCTTTATTTATATACAAGAATATGATACAATGAGTCCATACAACAATCATCAAATGATTGACTCTAGGGCTCTAACTAACAAGCTGTCCACCTCTCCCCTATAAGAAGTCATATATATTCCTTCGATGTGCCCCATTGGGTTTGTGTGTCATTGGTCTACAATCGTCCTAGTTGAGTTTGTGTGTCCTTGGTCTATAATGGTCTGAGTTGTATTTCAACATAATGCCAAACCTGAACACAATTGTAGTCCATGTCAATTGTTGGCCTCTTAGTTGGAAGAGGTCATATGCCTCTGAGGTTCTTTTTGATCTTGTGTGTACCAAGAATCGAGCAAGGCTCTACTTCCTCTATCGTGTTTGAGCGACTCAGAATAATGTCTTGGACTTGCAATAGGAATTTGAAAAATGGACACTCTAATGTCTTCTTCTGTCATGTGCATAGATCGTCTTGCCCTAAGTATACATGATGAATCCACTACACTTATAGTGAGTCCTTTCGTTGGATGTCCCTCAAGGCGTGAGTAAGTAATGTTGAGTTCCAGACATGAAGGTCCCTCAATCCATAACCTTCCTCTTGGAGGCATGGAGTTAAAGATGGAGAATAAGTTACAGCCCAACAAGCTAGCATCACTCTAGATCTTCTTGATGATCCATTACACATCAATGAAAGGTTAATTATGAAGACAATGCTTAATGAGCTAATTGGAGATGTTAAGGTCAAAGTTACAATTGAAATAGATTTGACAAAAAAGCAAGTCATGCGGTTTAGTCAACCTAAATCAAACATTGGATGAGCTTAATTAGTTACTAAAGATCCATTTCTATATAGTAGGGACAACTATCATGTGTCGGTCTAATTTTGACCTTGATTTGGATTGTAATTGTAACATAAGTCCAAACTAGTTATGTAGTCTACTTAGATCTTTTTAAATGGGTTTCCTTTTGACCTTTTAGAATTTTTAAGTCATCCTATAGCAATAAATAAAGGGAATAGTGACCACACATGTAACTTTTGAATTGTTTCAATCTTCACTTGTTTGTTCTTCGTTGAACTAGAAGTTATCAAGGCAGATTCTTATGGTGTTCAAAGACTTGTCAACTTAAATCACAAGGTTATGGTGTATTTCATCTCCTATACCAGGTTCGTGTTTCATTAAGATTAAGTGAAGATTTTCATCATCCATCTTACTGATTTAGACTCATTTTATTTCTTCCTTCAATTATTATGGGTTCATGAGACATCCTTCTTGGTGGGTTCACATTAGTTGGTATCAAAGCGTTGGATCTTTCTAAATTGATTTGATTATCTTTTTTTTTGCTTGAATCTTTACTATAATTTTTATCTATTTTTCTCATCTTTTGATATTTATTATTATCATTCCAAACTTAGCAAGTTTTTATTTTCCTTGTTGCTATAAAAAAAAATGATGATTTTATCCAAAAAAAAAAAAGAGATAAGAAAAAAAAGAAGGGGAAGCAGAAATTTAGAAAGAAAAAGAAAATATCTTTTGATTCCATATTTCTTATACCTTCTACCTAGAGTAAATCTTGACAAATTTTCTTTCAACACACATTTCAAGTATTTTTAACTTTCAATTTTGCATTTCCTTTGAGTTCAGCTTAGATAAAATTCTAGCACATGCTTAGATTAAATTTTGACAAATTTTCTTTCAACACTTATTTTAAGTATATATATCTTTCAATTCCATATTTCTCTTATGTTTTGCATGTATTCAATTCTAACATTTACCTAGATTCAATTCTAGCACCTGCCTAAATTTGATTCTAACATTTTCATTCAACACTTAATTCAAGTTTATCAATTTTGTTGAGTTGCATTCTTCTTTCAATTGTTATCTTTTATTCAAATCATTATTCTATGCTCTTGGAAATTTTCAATTAGTTAATGAATGCTTATATAGAATTACCTTAATTCTAAGTTCCTTAGAGAGCTAGCCTTAGCGAGTTGAATGATTGAGTGACAACATATTACTTTAATGATGACAAATGGAGAAGAAGCAAAACTTAGAGAACCACTTGAACAACATTCCTCGAGACAACACTTGAAGCATTTGAAAATCAGATTTGGTTGGATCTTATATAGATTGAATAGCCAAAATGTCACAATTGCTTGATTACAGAAGGAGTCAAGTTATTGAAATTACATTGCCAAGGCTAGCTAGAATGATGATGAGAATGGTATTTTTTAGGACATTGATGATAGATGTGGCAGATCTTGTCATACTAGAGTTGGTGGTTGAAGAGGAAAGATGAATGATCATGTTGAAAGTGTTAGTACCTCAAGGTAGTTTTGATGTGATCAACCAAGTCAGATTAGGTCATGTTGGTATTTAACCCTTGTGTCTAAGTGTGTAGGAACTTAGGAGCACAGGAAGTCAAGCGAAAGGTGCAGCTAGCAAGAATGATGACACGGAAGAGAGCCAACGGGATAGGTGTGTCCAAGGAACGATGTGTTGCGCCAGAGTACGCGGGCGGACGAGAAGGAGGCGCGTGACATTTCTAAGGGACAATAAGCTAGAGCGGAAGACTGCTCGAAGGTCAAAAAATGAGTTCGGGTGAGTCCTATTCTAAACAGCTGAAATTACCTAAGTGAGCGGAAGACCCAGACCTGCGAGCAGAATCGGAGAGGAATACCGGGACCAAAAAGTCAACAAAATGTCGACTTTTTGGATCGGGGCTCCCGGACCTGGTCCAAGCGCCCGAACTTCAGACGCCCAGAACCCTTCCGGGCGCCCAAAGTAGAATTTTATCTGGAATGTGGCATGGCGTGTTCCATTGCGACGGGAATAAAAGTGTATCCCCCTCTAGACGCCTGGAACCCTTCCAGGCACCCCGAACAAGACTATAAATACAAACCAGGTCTCAATGGTTCAAAACAACACTTGTAATTGATTCCATTTGAGTTTAGCTTTACATTTTGAGTGCTTTAACTGCTGTAAGAGACTTCTCCACCTAAGGAGATATTAGTGAACTTTTCATCTTCCTTGGATTAACAACCTCCCTGATTGTAACCAAGTAAACCTTTTGTTCCTCTTCCTTTCTTTATATAGTCTATTATTTCTTTTATGCAAGTGTTGATTCTTGTAAAGCTATAAAGTTTAAGGAAGGCTCATTTTCCTTTGCATGTCTATTCACCTCCCTTCTAGCCGACCGCCAAGGGTCCTACAATTGGTATTAGAGTAGATTCACTTCAAGAGGACTAATTGCCAAATGAAGCACATGAGATTGCCGGATCGAATATATACCCATCGAAGTTTGAGGGGGAATTTGCGAGCTGGAAGAAAAAGATGGAGGTATTCTTTAAGACATATTTCCATTTACTTTTAATAATGAAATTTGACTTTGTAGCACCTTAGGGTAAAGAAGAATACCAATGGACGAAGAGGGAGCAAGCCAACTTCATGGCAAACGACAAAGAAGAGTTTCACCTACTTAGCATTTTACCACCTCAAGAAGTCAACTAGATCGGAGCCTACGAGTCAACCAAGGAGCTCTGGGAGAAATTCTTGGAACAACACGAAGGGACCTTAGAGGCAAAACTGACGAGATGGGATCTGCTCATGAACCAAATTAGCAACATCAAGTTAGAAGAAGGCGAAACCGTTGCACACCTTCACTCGAGAATAAAATAACTCATCACCGGATTCACGAATCTTGGAGAAAAGGTAAGCAACCAAGATTCGCTAAGGTACGTGCTTAACGTATTTTTTAGAACAATTGAATGAGTATCATTAGTAGATATTTATTATGTTAGTATTAGCCCTAGTACCAATTATGAGATGATTGTAAAGGGCTCCTTTTGTATCATATTTCATTATTAATAAATGCAAAGTTGGTTATTATATTTACTTCAATTCAGTGTCGAATGAATAAGTATAATAATGTTCTAAAGTGGGAGGTTCTAATCTACAACATATCAATTGGTTGAATTGATAGTGAGATATTGTACATATATATAAAACACTACTCTTAACTATTCCTAGTCAAGCATTAATATGCAAGGACAATATTAATGCGTTAAGACTAGCATGTAGGTCAACGGATGACTTAATCTCATAAGTCATGGATATGAGATATCAGGTTGACACATGAGTATATATTAGAGAATATATACTGAATGCCCCACCATGAGAATGTTGCATCGATCATAATATGAGTGTTATAAACATTCTCATGTGACTATTAGTATGAATAGTCCTTAGACCTGAAATTACTACAGTTTTCTACATAAGGAGTTGTATACTTTGGTATCGATAAATGTCACTTATAACAGGGTGGACCATAAAGTCGATCATTGGGTATGCAATAAGTTATGCAGAGGGGTGTGAGTAATGTAGATGAGATCTATCCCTTCCATATGACAGAAGTGATATCTGTGGGCCCCTTGGTTAGTAGGACATAAGAATGCATGATCATGCTTAAATGAGTCAATATGCAATATTGAGCTTATTTGATTGAGTGTGTCTACTTATAAATCAAGAAACACAAAGATTGATAAGAAGATGATACGGTTTATGCCTCATTGACCAATCTAGATATCAAGGATAGAAGGATTGAGTCATACAAGATAATAGCCATGGAAAGTTAAGTCAGATCTCGACATTCTCGTCACTTGGGTAGCAATGATGCCTTGCTAGATGCTACTCATTGCTTATGTATCTAAATGTTGATTTGGATACATTGACAATGTTACGAGAACCTATTGGGTCACACACAAAGAATAAGTCAATGAAGATAAATGTTAGGGTCGATTTGTGGCTAGAGGGGGGGGGATGAATAGCGCGTCGCACTTCATTTGCTTGCTTCGTGATGATGATATGCAGCGGAAAACTCGAAACAAGACTCACAACGCTAATACGTAGATTTACTTGGTATCCACCTCAAGAAGAGGTAACTAATCCAAGGATCCACACACGACGCACTTTCCACTATGAAAACCACTCCTTCTCGGTAACTACCGAAGGTGGAGAAGCCTTATACAATCTCTCAATACAACAAGAAGAAAAGAAGAAGCAAATACAAAGAAAATATTACAAGATTTTACACAAAAGAAACCCTAGCTATCTTCTTCTTCTTGTGTGAAACGCGTCTTGACCTTGGAAGTGCAACAACACTTTGCTCTAAGAAGCTTCAAGAACTGGAGTACCTGTGAGAAATAATCGCAAGGAGTGGAGAGTAAAAGCGCTATGGAATCGCTGTGAGAAAGAAGGCTTTTGTGTGCTTTCCTTTGCAATGGTCATATCCCAATCGAATGACCAATCGATTGGGAGGCTTGAATTGATCGGATGATCGATTCAGAGTGCCTCTGTGCTCTGCTGGAAACTTTCTGAATTGATCGACCGATAGATTTAGGCTTTCTCGCGATCGTGCGAGTAAACCAGCCCCAATTGATCAATCAATTGATTGGCGGTGCCCAATCGATCGGCTGATCAATTGGGTAGCATTCTATGCTCGTGATTTTACTTCCTAATCGATCGAACAATTGATTGGGACATCCTTCAATCGCAACCCACCTTTAATCGATTAGCTGATCGATTGAATCATAGTTCAATCGATCGGTTGATCGATTGACCTTACTTTAACTTGCTTAACTCAAGTCCAAGATTCCCAAACCCAACATCCGGTCAACTATGACCTGTTGGGACTTCTTCATGCCTAGCATCCGGTCAACCTTGGCCTGCTAGGACTTTTTCACCAAGTGTCTGTCAATTCTTTGACCGACTTGGACTTTTCTTCTCGTGCCAAGTGTCTGGTCCTCCATGACCCATTTAGACTTCCTTCCACCAGATGTCCTTGTGCCAAGTATCCGGTCACTCCTTTGACCTACTTGGACTTCCCAACACTAGGTGTCCGGTCAACCTTGACCCACTTGGATTTCCACGTACCTGGCTTCACTCACAAGGTCTTTGTATCTGCCTAGCTTCACTCACTAGGATTTTCCATCTGCTTGGCTTCACTCACCAGGACTTTCCATCTGCCTAACTTCACTCACCAGGACTTTCCTACTGTCTGACTTCACTCACCAGGACTTGCACCTAGCTTTACTCACTAAGATTTTCCCACTGCCTGGCTTCACTGACTAGGTCTTTCACTTGGCTTCACTCACCAGGATTTCCCAATTGCCTAACTTCACTTACTAGGTCTTTCATTTGGCTAACCTCCAGTTAGGACTTTCCCAGTCAAGTATCTGATCAAACCTTTGACCTACTTGACTCTTCTTCACATCTAACTGATCAGTCCTAGACCAGAGAAGAATTGTATCAGCAATCTCCCCAATCAGACGATTGCTTTTGGAATCTCCATATATTGTCAAACATCAAAACCTAAACATTGAGACTCAAACTTGAGTTAACTCAAGTTTAGTTAACCTGGTCAACCTTGATCCAGGGGATATTGCACCAACAATCTCCCCCTTTTTGATGTTTGATAATAGCTTTAAGTTAGGTTAATCCATAGCCTCAACTTCTCTTCATGTCAAATCATGAATGAGGGTTTCCTTCTTTCTCTCCCTTTCCTAGAGGGCAAACTCCCTCTTAAGGTAATAAATGTTAGTTAGAGCCCTAGAGCCAATCATTTGATGATTGTTGTATGGACTCGATGTATCATATTCCTATATACTTATAAAGATATTTCTTTATGGTTATTATATTTACTTGTATTGGTGTCAAATAACTAAGTATAATAATGTCCTTGAGTAGAAGGTTCTTATCTATATCAATCAATTAGTTGAATTGATAGTGAGATGATATAGAGAACACTACTTTTAATCATTCCTAGTCAAGTATTAACATTCAGGGACAATGTTAATGCGATGAGACTAGCATGTAGGTCAACTCGATGACTTGATCTCACAAGTCATGGATATAGAGATATCAAGTTGACACATGGGTATGCATTGGAGAATGTATACTGAATGACCCACCATGAGAAAGTATTATGGATCGTTATATGAGTGTCATATACTTTCTCATGTGACTATTAGTATGACTATCAGTCCTTGGACCTGAAGCCACCATGGTTCCCTACATAAGGAGGTGCATACTTTGGCTTCGTCAAACGTCACCCGTAACTGGGTGGACTATAAAGGCGATTACTGGGTATGTAACAAATTATGCGGAGGGATGTGAGTGATGTAGATGGGATCTATCCCTCCTATATGACGGGAGTGACATCATGATTCTTGATAGAGTGAGACCACGAAGTGCATGACCATGCCCAAATGAGTCAATATGAGATATGAAGCTCATTTGTTTAGAGTGAGTCTACTTGGAGTTCAAGATATAGATTGATTAGAGGATGATACGGTCTATGCCGCAATTGATCAATCAAGATGTCAAGGATAGAAGGGCATTGTCACATATTATGAGAGCCACAATTAGTAGTCACAAAGGTGATGTTGGATCTCAACATTCTTGTAACTTGGGTAGTAATGATGTGTTGCTAGATACCACTCATTACTTATGCTTCTAATGGATTTAAGAGCATTGCCAACATTACAAAAACCTATAGGGTCATACACAAAGGGCAATTATATAGAGATTATGTTTATATGATGAACCAAGAGGATTAGGTTCATGTGATGAACCAAATTAGATTAAGAGTAATCCAAATTCAACTAATCAATTCAATTCATGTGTCGAATGAGTCTAATTTAGACTTGGATTTATTGAGTCAATTTAATTCAATGAATAGAGATTCATTAAATTAAATTGACTTGAATCAAATGTTAGATTTGATCAACCATGGGAAATAAGAGGTCAAGTTTGACTTGACTTGAGAGGGAAGATGAAGGGTCAAGTTTGACTTGACCAAATGTCACATCATTTGTGACTTAGCATGGGGTCGGCCAATGATGATGTTCCACATCATCAAAGCTACATCAAGTGTGTGCCATCTCATGAGGAAGACCAAGAGCCATGACTCTTGGTATTCCATGAGTGACCGACCACTTAAAAGGGGAATAAGTGCAAGTGTGTGCTAACTTTAATTCTCTCTTCTTCTTCCTCTCTACTCCTCTCTCCCTCTCCTCCATTGTCGTGACCATCCAAGAGTGCTAGCACACTCTAAGTGGTTTTTCTCCATCTCTTGTCCGTGTAGAGGAGTGTACGCTTGACACTCTATGAGATCCGGCTACCGTTTGGACGAGCGGGATAAGCAAAGGCATCGATACGAAGGTATAACTTCTATCATGTAGATCTAGTGTAGATCTAGGAGAAAACTATGTATATGTAAATTTTTATCTTCGCACGAATCCGTGGCAAGAACTTCGAGGTTTTCTGTAACGCAAAAAGTGGTTTTTACAACTCGAAAGTTCCAACAATAAAGACCTAACTTAAACCCTACATTCTCCCCCTTTGGCACACTTCAAAAACTCTCCCCCTGAAGCGTTACTCATACGTTATTCACAACTTCTCTCATTGTTTACAACACCATAATAAAGGTCTCATACCCTTCATTGTGTCTAATGCTCACCCTTAAGCTTTGATCCACTTCATAATGTTCATACTAGAGCATCCACAACTCAACAATGAAGATATCCACTTTCCATTATTTTTCAATACTCAACCTTGAGCATTTACTCTAATGAAGGTTAAACCACTTTTCATGGTGCTGAAAAAAAAAATTTACATGTCCTTAAAGAGTAACTCCCCCTAAAGACATGCTCTAAACCTCTATCATTGTACCAATAATGACTTGGAATCCCTAAACCTTTAGGAAACCCAAAAACTTGAAGTTTTGAGGTTTAAAAAAATTCAATATTGAAACCAACCTCATCCTAAACTTTAATCTAGTGTTCCTTAACCAATTGTCCTTATTTTCATCATGAAAACCACCCTTAAATGTGTATAAATATATTCCAAGAGGCTAGGAGTGGTTAAAGGGACTAAAAATGACTTAAAGTGCTGAAATCAGACTTTTCCAGCCACAATCAGCCTTTTCAATCGATTGGGTTGGGACTCAATCGATTGCCACTTGCTCAATCGATCCACTGATCGATTCAGTGAGGTTCTGTTCACAGAAAATTCCTCTGAATTGATTGCCTGATCGATCTAGGTATGAATGAATCGATTGGTTGATCGATTCAGTGAGCTTCTGCTCACGGGAAACACATCTTAATCAATCGGCTGATCGATTAGGGCTCTGATTTCCTGAAATTCAATTTCAGTAAAATTTAGAAATGCCCTAAAAATTATACAAAATTCTAAAAATCATGAAACTTCTTATAGACATTATTTAAGGTATATACTATCATGAAAAATAGTTTTCTAAGAAAATATTTCTTATTTTCAAAAATTGACACAAACTTGAAAACTCTTGAAAACTTCAATGTTATCTTCTAGTTTGTGTCTAACTTTTCAATGATGATTACCATCAAAAGATAGCCTTCACCAAGGTTTTCTAAAGTATATTTAAAATAAATTTCAAAACCAATTTTCAACCATATTCTTTGGGCTCAATGCACATAACTTGTACATTAGCTTTCCCAATGATTGGAGTACACATAACTATATGTTTTGATGAAATCAAAACTCAAATAGATGTACTAAATCAACATCTTGAGTCTTGTTCATTATCCTAACATCTCACTTGTATCTAATGTGCACTAAAACACATACAAGTCAACTTATAGTCTTTGTGAGATGTAGATTTTGGTTTTGCCCTAAACTAGGGATCATGCATATCTATCTAGGTATTTTAGGAATTATGAACATCCACCTAGGATGTCACTTGTTAGTAAATGTCATTGTCCTTAATTACAAGGAAATTAAAATGATGCATGATGAGTTATAGCATACATCAAAAAGAATAATTTTCAAAAGAAAATATACTATTACTACATGATGTATGTATGACATGAGATGATATGTTTGTTTATTTTTTATAATAAGCATGAATGTAAAATATGATATCATGGGATATCATGAGCAAACAAAGCATGGAAATTTAGCATAAATAAAATATACCTAGATATTCTATCTAAGTATCCTTAATCCTTAGCTAAACCTAAAATTGATCATAGATTTGTCCTCATTTTCTTAAGAAAATGCCAAAACCTAACTTGGCATTTCTTTTACTCTTGATTGGTTGTGCCAATTAAAATTAAGTCCAATTCCTCAATTTTTGGCACCTTTTACTCTTCCAAGGAGTAAGCAATTAATCATTTTCATTTTCAAAGGTTAACAAAAATCTTGAAAATGCCTCCAAGTGTCAACTTTATCAAGGTTGGGTTAGCCACCCTACCCATTTAGAGTTGACACTCTCTAAACCCATCTAGGGTGTAGAGAATGTGCTCCTCGGAACCCAATACTATTGGTGCTCCTTGGATGCTCTAGGTACTCACTAGGGATAACCTCCCTAGTTACCTTCCTAATGATCTTTTTAGGCTTCTTAGAAGCCTTGGTCACTTCCCCTAGGTCAACTCTAGGGATTGCTTCCCTTGTGACCTTTTTAGTGACTTTCTTGGACTTCTTAGAAGTCTTAGTCACATTAGTCTTTCCAAAAATACTCCTAGGGATAACTTGCCTTGTATTTTTGACTTGACCGCTAGACCTAGGGTTGGTTCCATAACTATATGGGACCCTTTGATAAGAGACTACATCCTTCTTGGTTTTAGGTTTGTATCTCAAACCTCTATGACCATTGGATGACCCTTGTTATTCTAAACCTAGATTATGATTCTTCATTTGCGATTTTTCTAAGCGTCCTCTCCATTTTATCAAGTCTTGACCTCAAGACTTGATTTTATTTCCATAACTCCTCAGCCTTAGATTTTTCACTAAAGCCTTGGTTTTTATTCTTAGGAATGTGCCTAGAGTCCTTAGAATTATTGCCTAAGTTATTTTCTACCTTCCTAACCCTAGGTTGAGTTGTTTTAGCATGATAAGCTACATGTTTTTCTTTAATTCTATCATGCCTTCTATTTTCATGATAGATAGCATTCAAATGATATAAACTAAATCTAGCATGCTTTTTATCACGTGTCAAAGGAATTGGTTCAACAAATGATACCTTGAGTTTTCTTTTAGAAGCTCCCCCTTGACTTGAGCTTCCTCCTTTGACTTTGACCGGTTTCTTCCCTTAGGACATTGACTCTGGTAATGTCCCCTTTGATTGCACAAGAAGCACACTATGTGCTCTGTGCTCTTCTTTGTCATGGGGGTGGTCTCTTTGGGCTTCTCCTTGCCCTTAGGTGCCACTTGGTCCTTCTTCTTGACTAATTTGGGGTACTTACTCTTATAGTGCCCAAGTTCCCTACACTCAAAGCAAATGATATGATTTTTATTGTTTAAATTTGAAATTGTTATACCTTTTCTTGTAGGGGTGGCACATGATCCTCCACTTGATTTTTCTTGACTTGTGGGGGTGGCACCATCTTCTTCTTCTTCATTTGACCCAGAGGTGGAAGGCTCTTCTTGCTCCAGTGTCAGTGAATGACACTCCCCCTCAATCCTAGAGGTGGAGGCCTCTTCATCTTCATCCTCTTGCACATGAAACAAAGAGTATGCTCCCTCTTTGCTCTTTGGTTGTACTCTTTTGAGGATGAAGCTTCTTGGACTTCTTCAGAAGTTGAGCATCTCAACTTCGGAGTCCTCTTGGTCTTGCTCCAATGAGTCGCCCTCTTTGAATTTCTCTTAGTTTGGTACAGTGGAGGGTTCTTCATGAAGCTTGGCCAATTTGCCCCATAGTTCATTTGCATCCTTGTATTCTCCAATTTTGCAAATGATTGTGCTTGGAAATATGCTGACCAATACTTTAGTCACTTTGTCATTGGCCTCGCTTCTTTGAATTTGCTCTTGGCTCCATTTACTTTTCTTGAGAATTTTGCCTTTTGAATTCTTTGGAGCTTCAAAGCCTTCCATGAGAGCAAACCATTGCTCTATCTCCATCATGAAGAAATTTTCAATCCTTGATTTCTAAGAATCAAAGCTCATTGATGTGAATGGTGGAGGCACCCTTGTGTCGAATCCAAGTCCATCTCGGAATTCCATTTAAAGTTGAGCTCTTTTGAAGTGTTTAACTTTGATGAACTTGCTTCAACTTCTTCTCTCTCTAGATTGTTGCCCTTTTCGGTGATGATTTCGGTGAAGAGCGACCTCGCTATGATATCACTTGTTATGGTCGATTTATGGCTAGAGGGGGGTGAATAGCTCATTGCACTTCATTTTCTTGCTTCGTGATGATGATATGCAGCGGAAAGAACTTGAAATAAGACTTATAATGCTAACACGTACATTTACTTAGTATCTACCTCAA
Organism: Zingiber officinale; assembly: GCF_018446385.1. NCBI lineage: Eukaryota > Viridiplantae > Streptophyta > Magnoliopsida > Zingiberales > Zingiberaceae > Zingiber > Zingiber officinale. The sequence continues at coordinate 46,176,112 of NC_055996.1, read as the reverse complement.
GAAGAGGTGACTAATCAAAGGATCCACACACGATGCACTCTCCACTATGAAAATCACTCCTTCTTGGTAACTTCCAAAGGAGGAGAAGCCTTATACAATCTCTCAATACAACAAGAAAAAAAGAAGAAGCAAATACAAAGAAAATTTTACAAGATTTTACACAAATGAAACCTTAGCTAGCTTCTTATTTTTGTGTGAAACACCTCTTGACCTTGAAGTGCAGCAACACTTTGCTCTAATAAGCTTCAAGAATTGGCGTAAACCTGTAATACCCACTAAACTTGTAAGATAAATATATGAATGTGGGATTTTTCCTTAGAAAAATAATAGGAAGTGAGTTGAAGCAAAAAGAAATAAAATGAAATAAAAAGAAGAGGAGGTCAAGGATTGAACCATAAACCTCTTATAGTATATTTCATAGAATTAATTAGTAGAAACCAATTGGGATAGAGAGAAGATATTGATAGCAAAGGAGGAAAACTCATGATAAAGGTAAGAGTAAAAGCTAGCCAAAAGAAAACAATAAAAGAGCAAGAGAAAGGCAACTTGTCTTCCTCCCTTTCTCTCCCTCTTCCTCTTTGATTTTGCCGAAAACTTAAAGAGGAATTAAGGGGATTCATTCCCCCTTATTTTATCATGAATGGTGAGAATAAATAGAAAATAAAATAAATATAAGAAAAATAGAAAATGGGTTAAGGGAGAAGGAAAGCAAAAATCAATTTTGCTACCTCTTCCCCCTTAACATAAAAGAGAGCAAGAAAAGAGAAAATTATTTTTCTCTCATTTTCTCTCATTCATCCTCTCCCTCACTGAGAACACCACAGTCCCCTCTCCTCCATCTTCAGCCCCAAAGCCAAGTTTTTCCCTAAGAAAGCTTAAGATACAAGGAGGACTTAGCAAAGGAATCAAAGGAAAGGAACTTGAAGAAGAGGCTACTTCTTCTTCACCATACCTTAGATCCACAAGCGAAAAGGATGTAAGCTTCCCCTCACCTGTGGTACAAGGCTTTTATGTGATTTTTGGATTCTATAAGGATTAGAAAACCTAGGAAAGAATTTAAGAAAATTCGGCTAAAGAAAGGGTTTTCAAATCTAGGATGATTTAAACAAGTCCTTATTTCATGATATTCTTTCTATGCTATGTAGGAAGGATTTTCTTCATGTTTTTATACTTAAATGATGCTTGATCAGAGGAGTACCTAACCCTAGAATTTTGGCCAAAAATATGTTAAGGAGGTTAGGGAAAAAATATTGTTTAACTAAACTAGTACAAAATTTCTCCCATGAACTACTAAGGGTTTTTATTGGTTTTCTTGCTTGAAAGTTACTTGAAACCAAAGAAATCCATTTATATGTTTCGGCCAAGAAAAGGGCTTAGGGTTAGGAAGACCTTTAAATTTAAATAACCATGTTTGTATGATAGAATATAGAGTTCTCTTAAAGAATTGCATGTTGTACATTGCTAGAAATTCATGAACTCTTATTTTAGATTTTCGGCCATGATAAGATGGATAGTTTAGAAAAACCTAAACAAAATTCTAAGATGCTCAAGACCTCTGTGATATTATGATATGAAAGTTGTTTAATGCTCTTATGTTTAAATTGAGTATAGAAAATTAGTTACATGATATATGACATGTAAGATCACAAGGGTCCTAGCTTGTTTATGAACCAACTTTGTATATGATGTTCTTAGTAATTTTTTCTATGAAACTTACTTAGGTTTTCCATGCTTTAGGCCACTTAAAACTTAGTTTAGAGATTGGTAGGTTTCGGCCATAAGGAGAAATAAAAGAAAAAGGGAAAGAAACCTAGGAAGCCTAAAACACAATTCACATGTATGTTTATTATGCTTGTCCTTACACATGCTATAAAACTTGTATAATTTCTCATGCTTTTAGGCTATTTGAAGCAAGTTTATATTCTGTGAGTTTCATCCAAGTAGGGTTTAAAAGACCTAGAGGCCTTAGAAATGAAACCAAATGTGTTAAAAGTGCTTCTTATGAAAATATGATAAGGTGTTGATTGTGTCACATATTTGTATAATTTTTCCATGACCTAAATGGATCATTGTGTGTTTCGGCCATGAAGGAATAGATGCCCTAGAAACCCTAGAACAAGAATTAAATATGCTTATGTCACTCTACATGAAATATGATAAGTAGAAAACCAAAGTTCTCATACTATATGTTGTTTAGTGACCTAAATGAGGCTAGGGTAAGTTTCGGCCATACCTATTGTATGATGTCTTGTTATGAATTTATACATGATGTTAGTTCAATTTCACATGCTTGTATGTTTGTTTTTATCCCTAATGAACACTTGTTAAAAGTTTGACCAAGATATACGTTAAGGGCTTGAAGGACTTAAGAACTAGCTCAATATGCTTACTATGCTATTTGAAAAAAATGCTATAAATATGGTTTAAGGTTTCCATGCTTTCATGACATTTGGGACCTTGTTTATATACTGATAGGGTTCGGCCACATGAGTTTAAGGACTTGGAGAACTTAGAAACCAAGTTAATCATGCTTATAATGCTTCCTATGAAATTTATGTGATGATGATTTAGGTTTCACATGCTTGGAGGTTGTTTTTACCTAAATTGAGACCTAAGGGGGTTCGGCCATGATAGGAACCCAAGGGTTTGGGAAGCTTAGAACCCATGTTAACTATGTTACCATGTTTCTTATGATAGTATAATCACATGATACACCCTTATGCTTAACCATGTATGCTTGTGATTTATACCTTTTTATGATATGGTATGTGGATAGAGATATGCATATTTTGATGATATGTTATGTGCTTAGAAATATGCATGTTTTAATGATATGTTATGTGCTTAGAAATATGCATGCTTTAATGATATGCTATGTGCTTAGAATATGCATACTTTTATGATATGCTATGTGAGTAGAAATATGCATGCTTTAATGATATGCTATGTGCTTAGAATATGAATGTTTTTATGATATGCTATGTGGATAGAAATATGCATGCTTTAATGATATACTACATGTTTAAGTGATGCATACTTTCTATGATATGATGTATGCCTAAGTGATGCATACTTTCTTAAGACATGATGTATGCCTAAGTGATGCATACTTTTATGATATGATGTATGCCTAAGTGATGCATACTTTCTTAAGACATGATGTATGCCTAAGTGATGCATACTTTTTATGATATGATGTATGCCTAAGTGATGCATACTTTCTTAAGACATGATGTATGCCTAAGTGATGCATACTTTTATGATATGATGTATGCCTAAGTGATGCATACTTTCTTAAGACATGATGTATGCCTAAGTGATGCATACTTTTTATGATATGATGTATGCCTAAGTGATGCATACTTTTATGACATAATGTATGCCTAAGTGATGCATACTTTTATGCTATGCTATGTGACTAAATGATGCATTTTTATACATGCTACTTTACTTTGTAAGGCTTGTACCAAGGGTGGACTCCTAATCAGTCTATAGGCCTTGCTTTGTGATCTAGGCTAAGCCTTGCTTTGTGATCTAGGCTAATAAGGGATGGGCTCCTTAGTACACCCCTAAGCCTTGCTTTGTGATCTAGGCTAATAAGGGATGGACTCTTCAAGTATGCCCCTAGGCCATGCTTTGTGATCTTGACCTAGTTCCTAGTATGATTCAAGACTTGCTACCTTGGATATACTTAGGACGCGCGCATCTATGTTATGTATGTATGGTACAAGTCGGGGCCCTAATTATGTTGATATTATGTTCAAGTGTATATATATATGTAAGAAGAAAATGGTTTTAAAAGATCATGAGACATACACATGTTTTTCGGATACATGTTTTTAAAATCATGATGCATATGATCTATGATTATGTTGTGTTGAGGCTATGACTTAAGATATGCCATGATATGATTATGTTATGTTTCATGCTATGTTTTAAGAGATGATATGCCATGATATGATTATGTTATGCTTCATGCTATGTTTTAAGAGATGATATGCCATGATATAATTATGTTATGTTTCATGCTATGTTTTAAGAGATGATATGCCATGATATGATTATGTTATGTTTCATGCTATGTTTTAAGAGATAATATTCCATGATATGATTATGTTATGTTTCATGCTATGCTTTAAGAGATGATATGCCATGACTAGTTACAATGTTAGTTATGTTGCATGATAAGCTTAAAGAGTATGATATGTTATGCCATGACTAGTTGAGATCATGTTAAGTTGAGACATTATTTGATTATGTGTTGATTGTTGGTTTTAGTGAGTAGGAAAGGAACTTACTGAGCCATGAGTGCTCATAGCTTACTTTCCTTGTGCCACAGATAAAGGAAAAAGTTGGATGAGTTAAAGGAGCAGCAGGAGGGGCAACGAAGATGTGTGTGGCAGTGGCTAGGCAACTAATTAAGAACCTGCTTTAAAACCTTTAAGAACTATGCTTTGGTTTTGTGAAATGTAATACAATATGGGTGACTTGATGTTGAGTTTTTATTTATTTTATTATCATGTTATGAAACCATGTTAGTGTAGTTCGACTTTTAATTAAGTTAAGAAAAATAATTTTAAGTCTTCCGCTGTAATACGTACGTAGAGTATCGTAGCCCCGTCCCTTAGGGTTAGTAGGGAGGGCGGGCGTTACAAAACCTGTGAGAAATGATCACAAGGAGTGGAGAGTAAAAGCGCTATGGAATCATTGAGAGGAAGAAGGCTTTTGTGCAATTTCCTTCACAGCGGTCATATCCCAATCGATAGACCAATCGATTGGGGAGGCTTGAATCGATCGGCTGATCGATTCAGAGCGCTTATATGCTCTGTTGGAACCTTCCTGAATCAATCGACTAATTGATTCAGGCTTTCTCGTGATCGCACGAGAAAATCAGCCCTAATCGATCGACCTATCGATTGGCGGTGCCCAATCGATTGGTTGATCGATTGGGTAGCATTCTGTGCTCGCGATTTTGCTTCCCAATCGATCGATCGATCGATTAGGCCAGCCTTCAATCGCAGCCCACCTTCAAACGATCGCCTGATCGATTGAATCATAATTTGATTAATCGACTGATTGATTGACCTTCCTTTAACTTGCTTAACTCAAGTCCAAGGTTCCCAGACCCAACATCCGGTCAACTGTGACCTGTTGGGACTTCTTCATGCCTAGCATCCGGTCAACCTTGATTTGTTGGGACTTCTTCACAAAGTGTTCGGTCAATCCTTTGACCGACTTGGACTTTTCTTCTCGTGCCAAGTGTCCGGTCAACCTTGACCCACTTGGACTTACCTATTGGTTAATCCTAGAAAAACGTACCGGTTCCACTGTACAAAATTTTTTTGTACAAGTGTCGAACCTTTCCTTAAATAACCTATTGTTCTCTTTAGAAGTTAAATTAGGAATCACAGACGGAACTTAACATCATTGATTCCAAATTTAACTTATCTGTTCTTAATGGTTTAGATTTGAATCGCAAGCGGAACTTAACACTATTGATTCAAATCCACTAATGTTATTAATTTCATTAAATATTAATTTCCAAAATTAGCTTCCAGGACTGCATGGCGAGGCACATGGCCTTCTTGGATATGGGAGCAACCACCACCGTCTAGACAAAGCCTTTTAAGGAAAGCTAATATTTAATTTCCTTAAATAACTCTAGGTTAACCAAAAAGAACAATCGAATCATAAATTCGAAAAAGAAGAAAACACAAACTCGAAAAATAAATTCGATAAACTAGATCTAATTGCCTCTTGTATTTAGAATTCTTACATAGAAAAATAACTAGTATGATGCGGAAGAAAATTACTAGTTATACCTTCTCTTTGTAAGCTAATAACCTCGAGATCTTCTGCCGTATTCCTCGCCTCGCCTTGGACGTCGTGTGGGCGACGATCCTCCAAGATGAACACCACCCAAAAGAGCTTCTCCTCTTCTTCTAATATCCGGCCACCACCACCACCAAGGAGAAGAGAGCAAAAGGGAAAAGAGAAGGGAGAGAGGGGCCGACCACTTGAGATCCTCCAAGCAAAAGAATAAGAGTTGTTTCTCATGAAGCCCCCTCACCCCTTCTTTTATATTACTTGCTAAAGGCAAATAAGGAAAACCTTTTTACAAAAATAAAATCATCCAAGAGTTTTTCCTTTTCCCTTTTAATTTTTCCTTTTCTTTCCTTTTGATTGAATCAATCTCCAAAGCAATGGTTGTGATCAATCATATTTGGTTTAGGATTGAGTTTGGCCGGCCCCTTGCTTGGGCACCAAGCAAGGTGGCCGACCACCATATTTAGGAAAGAAAAAATAATTTTTTTTTTATAAAATTTTACAAGAAGAAAAAACTCTTATAAAATTTTACAAGCTCTCTCTCCTAGAGTTAAAAAAGGAAAGTTTTAAAAATTAAAACCATGTTTTAAAATTTGAAACTTCTCTTATAAAATTTCCTTTTTAACATGATGATAGAAAATTTTAATTTTAAAATTATCTTCCTTTTTTTTCTTAAACCATGAGGATGGTTAAAAAAGGAAAGTTTTAAAACTCTCTATTAAAACTTGTGACTAAATTCAAATAAGGAAAGTTTTTAAAATTAAAATCTCTCTTTTAAAACTTATAGTTTTATACAAAGAGAAGATTTTAAAAATTCAAAAACAACCCTCCTTGTTTGAACCCTACATGCTTGGTCACCAAGCAAAGGGTCGACCCCTATAAAGACGATGTGGCCGGCCCTTGCTTGGTCACCAAGCATTGGACCGGCCCACTTCTTGGACACCAAGAAGAACCTTTTATTTGAATGGACTTGAGACTATAATGAGACTACAACAGGGACCTAGAGGAGAAATTGGTTTTGGCCTTCCGATGAGTTTGAGTATCCCGTGCTCGCCCCAAACACACAACTCAAGTTCATCGATAATAACTCATTCCACTAGAGAGTTATTACCGCACTACTGCACCAATCCCAAATTACATTATGGGCTCCTTCTTATCATGAGTGTGTTAGTCTCCCTGTGTTTAAGATAACAAATGCCCACTAATTAAGTAAGTTACTGACAACTCACTTAATTAATATCTAGCTCCAAGAGTAGTACCACTCAACTTCATTGTCATGTCGGACTAAGTCCACCTGCAGGGTTTAACATGACAATCTTTATGAGCTCCTCTTGGGGACATTCTCAACCTAGATAACTAGAACACAGATTCCTTCTATAATCAACAACACACACTATAAGTAATATTACTTCCCAACTTATCGGGCATATTGATTTATCAAGCTAAACCTCATCCTTTGATAAGTCAAAGAAATAAATATTAAATATATGTGCTTGTTATTATATTAAGATTAAGAGCACACACTTCCATAATAACTAAGGTCTAGTTCTTTTACTAAGTCAGTACAAAAAGAACTTACCTAAATGGTCCTTCTCAATAGACTTAGAGTGTATCAATGTAATTTATTAGTCAAGATAAACTAATACTTAATTACACTATGACTATTCTGATGATTTGTTCCTTTCCATTTTAGTCATGAGCAACTGTTTATAATTTATAGAGAACCGACAACATGATCTTCTGAGTGTGACACCACACTCTATGTTATCTACTATATAAATTAATTGAACAATTACATTTAACAAATAAATGCAGATATTGATCAATGTGATTCTTTTATTTTAAAATTAAATGTTTACAAAAGCTAGGCTTTTAGTATACACTCCAACAATCTCCCACTTATACTAAAAGTCTAAGCTGCCATATCTGTTGCCATACATCTGATTCCCATCCCCTCCACATGCTGATCAAAAGCTTTCGCCAGAAGGGCCTTAGTGAAAGGATCTGCCAGGTTATCCGTTGATGCAATCTTGGCGACGACAACTTCTCCTCGCTTGACGATGTCTAGTATCAGGTGGTACTTACGCTCTATATGTTTACTTGCTTTATGGGCTCGTGGTTCCTTCGAGTTTGTAACTGCACCGCTATTATCACAATAAATTGTACTGATCTTGGGCAAACCAGGAATCACATCTAAGTCCATTAGAAAGTTCCTGAGCCATACAGCTTCTTTGGCTACCTCAGAGGCTGCCACATACTCAGCTTCCATGGTTGAGTCTGAGACGCATTTCTACTTAACACTCCTCCATGCAATTGCTCCACCTCCTAGAGTAAACACATAGCCTGACGTAGACTTGCTGTTGTCCCTATCTGATTGGAAGTCTGAATCCGTGTAACCCACAGGGAGCATATCGTCTGCTTGGTAAACTAGCGTATAATCTCTAGTCCTTTTCAGGTAGTTCAATATATGCTTCACAGCAGTCCAATGTCCTTGTCCAGGGTTACTCTGATATCTGCTAACCATGCCCACGGTAAAACAGATATCAGGTCTCGTACACAACATTGCATACATAAGGCTTCCTACAGCCGAAGCATAAAGAACTGCCTTCATGTCCTCTATCTCCTTTGATGTCTTCGGAGACATCTCTTTAGATAAGGCTACTCCATGCCTAAAAGGTAAGAAACCTTTCTTGGAGTTTTGCATGCTAAAACGAGCAAGGATCGTATCTATATATAAAGCTTGGGATAGATACAACATTCTTTTCTTGCGATCCCTTATAACTTTGATCCCAAGAATGTGTACACATTCTCCTAAGTCCTTCATATCAAATTGTTTGGACAACCATACCCTTACGTCCGATAATACCTTGACATTGTTGCTAATTAACAAAATATCATCTACGTATAGTACAAGAAATACCACCACATTTTCGTTACACTTCTTGTATACACAAGACTCATCCGGACACTGAATAAATCCATATGACTGGATTACTTCATTAAATTAGATGTTCCAAGATCTTAAAGCTTGCTTCAGTCCATAAATGGACCGATTGAGCTTGCACACTAGATGCTCTTTGCCCTTTTCAATGAATCCCTCTGGTTGCTTCATATGGATATTTTCTTCAAGACTTCTGTTAAGGAAAGCTGTCTTGACATCTATTTGCCAAATCTCATAATCCATATGAGCGGCAATGGACAAGAGTATCCGGATAGACTTAAGCATGGCTACCGGTGCAAAAGTTTCTTCATAGTCGATTCCCTCTTTCTGAGTATACCCTTTCGCAACAAGCCTTGCTTTGAAGGTTTCTACCTTCCCATCTATCCCTCTTTTCCTTTTGTAGATCCACTTGCATCCAATGGCTTTTACACCATCAGGTGGTTCTACAAGCTCCCAGACCTAATTAGAATACATAGATTCTATTTCAGAATTCATTGCCTTTTGCCAAGATACTGCATCTATATCTTGGAGCGCTTCGTCATATGTTCGGGGATCAGGTTCATTTTTACCTGGGATCAAGTCCGAATACTCTCCCAAAAACATGAACCTCTCAGGTTACCTCACAACCCTCCCACTACGACGAGGCACCGTTTGTGGTTATGTATCATGTGTGACACGTGTTGCAGTCTCTTGTGGTACTTCATCTTGTACTGTTGGTATTAAAGTAGACGTGTCCTCTCTTATTTCTTCTAGAACTATTTCACTCATGGGCTTATGGTTCATTACATAATCTTCTGTAACGACCCGACTCCTGGGTACTAAACTGTGAGCCGGATCGCTACATTAACTACTGAAGCTACTGTGCGGAAACTGGGTAAAATAAAAATTTCGCTAACTGACTCGGTTAATCTGACAACTGATACACCCATGTTGTTATAAGGAAGGATTCAAGACCCTTTCTGGTTGGTGTACATGTGCTAAGGAGGATACTTGACCTCCCATCTGAGCTAGGAAATCAGAACTAACTTCCCAGCTAGCTGCTGATCGATCCACGGATCGATCAAACCTGTCGCGATTTTGCCAGCAAAGGCTGGATCGGTCGGCAGACCGATACAGGTGGGTCTGGATCGATCTGCAGACCGATCCAGGCACCTGGAAACGCCGGATGCCTTCTGTTCGATGCTGGACCGGTCGGCTGACCGATCCAGGAGGATACAGTAGCATACTGTATCTGGCTGGATCGGTCGGCTGACCGATCCAGTGACACAGCCAGGCCCTGATCGGTCGGGTCTGATTTCACCCGGGGAACTCTGATTTCCAGCACTCTGGTGTGCCAAAACACCCCATACAACTATCTAATGCATGATAAACTATTCTAATAACACGTAGTAACAATTCTAAACTTAAACCAAAGCAAGGTTTACTGGTTCATGGCATTTTGACAACTTAAAGTGCATGAAGGTATGAATTTCCAAAAGTTCTAACTGCTTAAACTTGCTAAGGTTCAAAAGTGCCCAAAACATGAAAACTAAACTTATAAACTGTAAAGTGCTAAAGTAAATGCTAAATCCTCAGAGGGTCTTTCATTCCAGTTCCTGCCACACACATCCTCATTTGCATTGACCTCCAGCTTCCACTGCTAGTCCACTTTTCCTTTACCTTTATCTGCAGCATAAGAAAAGTAGTATCTGTAAGCTAACAAGCTTAGTAAGAAACCATCTACCTCACAAAAACATGCGACGATGCAATATGATTTTTAAAGCATGCCATTTGAAATAAACTGACTAGGCTAAACATATAAACATGGCATATGATCATACAAGCATAGCAATCAAGAACTGAACATGAGCTATCATAATGTATAAGCAAGGAAGGGCTAAACTGAAGCTAAACTGGTACTGAATTCAAACTCAACTAACATATCTGATTTTTTATGAGTTTTGAAAACTAATACATAGTAAGTGAAAATACATAATCATGCTGTTTGGGCCCAGCAACTGTACTTGCTGTGCGCGCATCCCTAACTAGACCCGGGTTTGCAAGTCCCGAATTTAGTAGGGTTAACTAGGTTATCTAAACCTAGGGACGACTGTGGGAGTCCAACCCAATGGAGTACAGTGCCACTGAAAATAAAATACTAAATATAGCTAACTGTTTTAACTTGCTGTTTTTAGGTTATCTGAACCTAGAGCTAGGTTATCTGAACCTAGAGGCGACTGTGGGAGCCCACCCATTGGACCGTAGTCCCATAAAACTGAACTAAACTAATATGCTGTTTTCAATGCTTCTAATGCATTTAACTGAGCTATTAAACATAACTGAGGTGGTATTTAGCTACACTAACATTTTACCGAACACTTGGTGTGCTCCAACTCTCTCCTCTAATAGGGAGATCACCTCTAGGCACCCGACAACGTCTAGCATCTCCAACTAAAGGAGAACAACGTGTCCGGCCCGTCTAGAGGTGCTCATCTAGATCCCTAATCCTCGAGGAGGGTTTAAACACACCCTATGTGCCGAAAAACCTGCATATAGCTAAAACTAAAACGTAGGAAACCAAACGGAGCTATTATACCACAGGTGAGGGGTTTCTTACCTCGTACGCTAAATTCCTTACAATTCTATTCGCTAGAATTCCGGTGGAGATGACCTTCTCGACGACCCGCTCACGTCTTCGCGTTCCTCTCGCGGAGAAGAACCTCTTTCGTGATGGAGTCGTCGCCGGAAGATGAGCCGAGAGCCCTTGGGTTTGGGCGCCGAGAGAGGAGGAGGAAGAGGTGTGGGCGGCGGTGAGGTTTTTGGAAGAGGGATAGGTCACGGTGAAAAAGAATGTGCCGAACCAAAACAAAATAACCCAACTCCCACTTAACCTTCCTATTTATACTAAAGACTTAATTCGCCCAACTCCAATATAAATTTAATTGGTTCCCTTTCCTTTCAGCACGACCCTGCTGGGTTCAACTGGTTCCCAACATTATCCCTAAGCCATAGGTCTCGGGTTCGATTCCCGCCTAAGCTATTTTGCGGTTCTAATTATTTTTGCTACTTCCGTTACTTGGAAAATTCCGGAAAAATATCTAAAAATTCCAGAAAAATAACAGAATATTTCTAAAATAGTTTTGAGAATTTTTCGGGCGTTACAATCTTCTTCTAAAAATCGAGCATTGGTGTTAACAATGATCTTCTGATTTTTAGGATTATAAAATAAACCATCTTTCGCTCCTTTAGGATATTCCAAAAACAGACAAACTTCTGTACGTGATTCCAACTTGTCAGTATCTCCCTTCAGCACATGTGTTGGACTACCCCATATGCGCATATGATTCAGACTAGGCTTACGCCCATTCTATAATTCCATGGGAGTAGAAGGAACTGTTTTAGAAGGTACCATATTCAGAATGTACATTGCTGTTTCCAGAGCATATCCCCAAAACGAATTTGGTAATTCTGAATAACTCATCATCGATCTAACCATTTTCATAAGAGTCCTATTCCTTCGTTCTGCCACACCATTCTGTTGGGATTTACCAGGTGCAGACAATTGGGATTGAATCCCGACTTCTGATAAGTAATTTCTAAACTCTCCAAAGAGGTATTCGCCACCACGGTCAGACCGTAGTGTCTTGATATTTTTACCAAGACGTTTCTCCACATCAGCCCTATATTCTTTGAACTTGTCAAAGCATTCAGACTTGTGGTGCATCAGGTAAATATATCTTTATCTTGAATAATTGTCTATAAAAGAGACGAAGTATTCATAACCACCTCTAGCCTGGATAGACATAGGACCACACAAATCAGAATGAACCAGTTCTAACGCATCTTTGTCTCTATACTCCTTGGCCTTAAAAGGTCTCTTGGTCATTTTACCTTCCAAGCACGATTCACATGTTGGAAAATTTTCCAACTCTAATGAACCCAAGAGTCTATCGGCTACAAGCCTTTGAATCCTACTTAAGTTAATATGTCCAAGCCTTAGATGCCAAAGATACGTTTGGTTCATTTCTGAAGGTTCTTTTCTCTTATTAGAGTTAGAAGATATGTTATTAATTTCCATATTTTGCTTTGTGGGAGAAATTGGATTTAAAGTGTATAAATTGCCAACCAATGCACCAGAATATATAATCATTTTATTTCTCTTTATAACAACATTGTTACTAAAGGAAACATAATATCCATCCAAATACAGTTTAGAAACTGAAATTAAATTCTTTCTAAAACTGGGTACATAAAGACAATTTCTTAAAATCAAATTTCTATTCCTATCAAATGATAAGTAGACGTCTCCCATTGCAACAGTCGCCACCCTAGTAGCATTGCCCATGTAGACAGTTATCTCTCCATCAAATAGTCGCCGGGTTTCCTGGAACCCCTGCAAAGAATTGCAAACATAATCAGTGGCTCCTGTATCTATACACCAGGTGCTGGTAGATAACACCGCTAAACATGTTTCAACTACTAGAGTATGAGATATACCTTTATTGTTCTAATTCCTACGAGGACAGTCCGCCTTCCAATGTCCAGACTGCTTGTAGATGAAGCACTTGCCCTTCGGCTTCTTCATTCCAGCTTTCTGTCCTGTACCCTGAGGTTTATTCACCTTCTTTGCTGAAAAGACCTGTTTCTTCTTCTTCTTGCCTTTCGACTTAGAAGTATAACCATTTTCAGCATAGTGAATCTGAGAACTGTGATGAAATATTCCTTCTGCTGCCTGTAGTTCTGTCAGAAGTTCCGCCAACGTATACTATCTTTTGTTCATGTTATAGTTCAGGCAGAACTGCTCAAAACTTCTGGGTAGCGTTTGGAGAATTATATCGACTTGGGTTTCCCCATCAATTTCTCCTCCAAGAACTTGTATTTCATTCAGATAAGCCATCATTTTGAGGATATGGTCCCTTACGGGTGTCCCCTCAGACATGGTGGCTGTCATTAGCTTTCTCATTGCCTCTTGCCTAGCAGTCCGACTCTGGTGCCCAAAGAGTTCTTTGAGATTGTTCATTATATCATAAGCTGTTGGTAAATCTTGATGCTGATGTTGCAATACATTTGACATTGATGCCAAAATGTAACACCGCGCCATCTCATCAGCTTTTACCCATTTCTTATGATACTCAATCTCCTCTGGGGTAGAGTCACCGTCAGGTGTATTAGGGCAAGCCTCAGTCATTACAAACTTATAGCTTTCAGCAGTAAGAACAATGTCTAGGTTTCTTTTCCAATCAATATAGTTGGGACCAATAAGTTTGTTCTCTTTCAGTATAATGGCCAGTGGGTTGAAAGTCATCCTAAGAATCATAAAAATAAACTTTGGTCAAGACTCTAAATTTAGAATAATATTGATTCCTCAAACAATACTATTTTAAATTAACCAACACCTCATATCACCTTGAATATTGCAGGCCACGTTAGTGTGGACATATACAAATTCAACATTTGTAAGAGGAGGGTGTGACCCATTAATTTTATTATCTTGTCATCCTAACTTTATGACAAATAAAATTAATAGTTGGTTTTACTTTGGTCACACAAGACAATAGTAGTGACTCCGTTGGGGAGGATACTATTGAATGCGTCTAAGTGTATACCATTACTTGATACTAAGTCCATTAAATAGGATTGTGCCCCTTCAGTTGGAGAAGATCACACGCTCCTAAATAATTTCCTATAACCATCCATAAAATGAAGTTTGATCTAGCGATCCGCAACAAACCCATCCATTGTGGAGGGAGGCACTCAGAGCCAACACGCAAGCTTGTTGCATCACTTACAAACTAGTAATGGAGACCATGGGATTTATTAAAATCCCTCTCCCACTTAGTTATTTAAAAATGAGGATTTTAACCTATGCTAGCATACATCACATGCACATAGACATCACAGTAAATAAAAGCAATAAATTTGGAAATTAATTTTCCAACTATTATGGCCTTTTCCTTTCACTGTCTTCAGAATGCTCCAACCCTAGCTGTTGCCATCTTTAGCCACCGCCATCGGGTCAAGTTGTCGCATCTATCTTGCCTCTTATTCCGCTGCACCTCTGGTGCTCCATAAGTACCACGCCTCGCAAGAATCCGATCCGCAACAAAAATAGAATTTTACATATATCGATCCTATATTCCATGTGGGAATGTACATGTAATCTAGATCGAACAAAAAATAAAATTATAAAAATAATACAGCTCCTGCTGTATTTGATACATACAATCATGCACACACAAAATATTGCCCTTGACATGTCCAAGGGTCCAATCACACACAATATCTATATAAGCCATAAGAGTTGGAGCCTGCAACCAAAGAGTTAGCACATCCTACTATTATCCTGCCTAAATTATGTATGACATGTTCATAACCTATTTGAATTCTAAAAATACACAGAGGCAAACCCTAGCTCTGATACCAATTGTTGGTTAATGCTAGGAAAACGTACCGGTTCTACTGTATAAATTTTTTTTGTACAAGTGTCGAACCTTTCCTTAAATAACTTATTGTGTTCTTTAGAAGTTATATTAGGAATCGCAGACGGAACTTAACATCATTGATTCCAAATTTAACTTATCTGTTCTTAATGATTTAGATTTGAATCGCAAGCGGAACTTAACACTATTGATTCAAATCCACTAATGTTATTAATTTCATTAAATATTAATTTCCAAAATTAGCTTCCAGAACTGCATGGCGAGGCACAGGACTTCTTGGATATGGGAGCAACCACCACCGCCTAGACAAAGCCTTTTAAGGAAAGCTAATATTTAATTTCCTTAAATAACTCTAGGTTAACCAAAAAGAACAATCGAATCACAAATTCGAAAAAGAAGAAAACACAAACTCGAAAAATAAATTCGATAAACTAGATCTAATTGCCTCTTGTATTTAGAATTCTTACATAGAAAAATAACTAGTATGATGCGGAAGAAAATTACTAGTTATACCTTCTCTTTGTAAGCTAATAACCTCGAGATCTTCTGCCGTATTCCTCGCCTCGCCTTGGACGTCGTGTGGGCGACGATCCTCCAAGATGAACACCACCCAAAAGAGCTTCTCCTCTTCTTCTAATATCCGGCCACCACCACGACCAAGGAGAAGAGAGCAAAAGGGAAAAGAGAAGGGAGAGAGGGGCCGACCACTTGAGATCCTCCAAGCAAAAGAATAAGAGTTGTTTCTTATGAAGCCCCCTCACCCCTTCTTTTATATTACTTGCTAAAGGCAAATAAGGAAAAACTTTTTACAAAAATAAAATCATCCAAGAGTTTTTCCTTTTCCCTTTTAATTTTTCCTTTTCTTTCCT
Organism: Zingiber officinale; assembly: GCF_018446385.1. Classification (NCBI taxonomy): domain Eukaryota; kingdom Viridiplantae; phylum Streptophyta; class Magnoliopsida; order Zingiberales; family Zingiberaceae; genus Zingiber; species Zingiber officinale. Next base: position 46,160,057 of record NC_055996.1, on the reverse strand, counting down.
TTTGATTGAATAAATCTCCAAATCAATGGTTGTTATCAATCCTATTTGGTTTAGGATTGAGTTTGGCCGGCCCCTTGCTTGGGCAACAAGCAAGGTGGCCGACCACCATATTTAGGAAAGAAAAAATAATTTTTTTTTATAAAATTTTACAAGAAGAAAAAACTCTTATAAAATTTTACAAGCTCTCTCTCCTAGAGTTAAAAAAGGAAAGTTTTAAAAATTAAAACCATGTTTTTGTTGGGTTATCGGGCCGCGAAAACGCATTTTCGCGTCGCGGAAACCCCGAATCACCCATGCCACTGGATCTCGTGCGAAGGATAGATTTCAATAATTTAAATACGAGTACGAGTTTAATAAAACATAGATCTACTCCTAGATCTACATGGAAGAGATCTATACCTTCGATGCGTGCCCTTTTTCGTATCCCGCTCGTCCAAGATTCGTCGGATCTCGAAAGTATCAAGGATAGATACTTCTCTATACGTATCCACATGAACACACTAGGTGGAGATGACCAAAACAAGGTGTGCTAGCACCTTTGGATGGTTCGGCCAAGAGAGGAGAGGGAGAGCAAAATTGGAGCAAGGAAGAAGATGAAGGAATGAATGAGATTAATTCATAAAATGAAAACATATCACCCATTCATGTGGCCGACCACATTAAGAGGGTGAGTAACTCCCATGGAATGCCAAGAGTCACAACTCTTGGTAACTCCCATGAGGTGGCATCCCACTTAAGCTACCATGATGATGTGGAACATCATCATTGGCCCACTCAATGCCAACTCACCAATGAGGTGGCATAAAGTCAAGTCAAACTTGACTCTTCATCTTCCTCTCAAGTCAAGTCAAACTTGACTTAATCTCTCTCATGGTTGATCTAATCCAACCATTTAATTCAAGCCAATTTAATATAATGAATCTAATTCATTTAATTAAATTGATTTAATGAGTCATAATCCAAATTAGACTCATTAAACACATGAATCAACTTGAGTCTAACTCAATTAGCCCAATTAGGATTACTCTTAATCCAATTTGATTCATCAAATGAATCTAATCCTCTTGGTTCATCATATGAACCTAATCTCCATCTAATTGTCCTTAGTGTGTGACCCTATAGATTCTTGTAACGTTGGCAATGCCCCTAAACCCATTTAGGAGCATAAGTAATGAGCGGTATCTAGCAACACATCATTACTACCCAATGTTACAAGAATGTTGAGATCCAACATCACCTTTGTGACTACTAATTGTGACTCCTCACAAAAATATGATAAGTGTCCTTCTATCCTAGACATCTAGATTGATCAATGTGAGGCATAGACCGTGTCATCCTCTAATCAATCCAAATCTTGAACTCCAAGTAGACTCACTCAATCAAATGAGCTCAATATCCTATATTGACTCATTTGGGCATGGCCATGCACTTCGTGGTCTCACTCTATCAAGAATATCGATGTCACTCTCGTCATATAGGAGGGATAGATCCCATCTACATCACTCACATCCCTCTGCATAATTCGTTACATACCCAGCAATCGCCTTTATAGTCCACCCAGTTACCGGGTGACGTTTGACGAAACCAAAGTACATAACTCCTTATGTAGGGAACCATGGTGACTTCAGGTCTAAGGACTAGTAGTCATACTAATAGCCACATGAGAAAGTATATGACACTCATATAACAATCCATGATACTTTCTCATGGCGGGTCATTAAGTATACATTCTCTAATGCATACCCATGTGTCAACTTGATATCTCTATATCCATGACTTGTGAGATCAAGTCATCTAGTTGACCTACATGCTAGTCTTATTGCATTAACATTGTCCCTGAATGTTAATACTCGACTAGGAATGATTAAGAGTAGTGTTCCCTATATCATCTCACTATCGATTCAACCAATCGATTGATATAGGTAAGAACCTTCTACTCAAGGACGTTATTATACTTAGTTTATTTGGCACCAATACAAGTAAGTATAATAACCAAAATGAAATGCCTTTATTTATATATAGAATATGATACAATAAGTCCAAAATACAATCATCAAATGATTGGCTCTAGGGCTCTAGCTAACATTCTCCCACTAGCACTAGTGTCAATCAGTGTAGGCTCTAAGCCCAAATGACCTAGTGTGACCATCATGCTTCCTCTGTGCCAAAGCCTTGGTCACGGGATCTGCGATGTTAGCCTCTATAGGTACTCTGCAAATCTTCACATGTCCTCTCTCGATGATCTCTTAAATGAGATGGAAGCGTCGTAGTATGTGTTTGGTCCGCTGGTGTGAGCGAGGTTCTTTCGCCTGTGCTATAGCTCCATTGTTGTCACAATAGAGCTCAATAGGGTCAGCAATGCTAGGAACCACCCCATGTTCAGTGATGAACTTGCGAATCCAAATTGCCTCCTTTGCTGCCTCTGATGCAGCAATATACTCAGCTACTGTATCCTGCTTCAAACTCTTCCAGCTCACAGCACCACCATTAATGCAAAACACGAACCCTGACTGCGATCGATAATCATCCTGGTCGGTCTGGAAGCTGGCATCACTGTAACCCTTTACAGCTAGCTCATCATTGCCTCCATATATCAAGAAATATTCTTTAGTCCTTAAGTACTTAAGAATATTCTTGACCGCTATCTAGTGACTTTCACCTGGATCTGACTAGTATCTGCTCGTCATGCTCAAAGCATATGAGACATCAGTACGAGTACATAGCATGGCGTACATGATAGATCCTATGGCTGAGGCATAAGGGATCTGATCCATGCGGTCTCTCTCCTCTCTAGAAGAGGGACCTTGAGTCTTCGAAAGACTCACGCCATGTGACATCGGCAGAAATCCCTTCTTGGAGTTCTGTATGGCAAACCGAAGGAGTACCTTGTCAATGTATGTACTCTGACTTAGGCCAAGCAATCTCTTAGATCTATCTCTATAGATCTGTATCCCTAGAATGCGGGATGCCTCACCTAAGTCCTTCATTGAGAAGCAGTTCCCTAGCCAGGTCTTGACAGACTGAAGCATAGGGATGTCCTTCCCAATGAGTAGTATGTCATCCACATACAATATGAGGAAGACAACTATATCCCCTACAACCTTCTTGTAGACACAAGGCTCATCTTCGTTCTTGATGAAACCAAACTATTTGATTGCATCATCAAATCGAAGATTTCAGCTCCGAGAAGCTTGCTTTAGTCCATAAATGGACCTATGCAGCTTGCATACTCTGCTAGTATGCTGTGGATCTACAAAACCCTCAGGTTGTGTCATGTACACATCCTCGAGCAGGTTTCCATTCAGAAACACAATTTTGACATCCATCTACCATATCTCATAGTCATGGTAGGCTGCAATAGCAAGCATGATCCGAATGGACTTAAACATCGCTACTAGAGAAAAGGTTTCATCATAGTCAATACCATGAATCTGCTTGAAACCTTTAGCTACCAAGCGACCCTTATAGATAAGTCCATCCATGTCAGTCTTTCTCTTAAAGACCCACTTACACCCAATGGGTTTTACCCCTTCAGGTGGATCAACCAAAGTCCATACTTGGTTGGTGTACATGGATTCCATTTCGGATCTCATGGCTTCTAGCAATTTCTCGGAATCTGGTCTCATCACAGCTTCTTGATAGGTGGTAGGCTCATCCTCTATGAGCATAACGTCATCATGGTCAGACAAGAGAAATGAGTATCTCTCAGGTTAACGACGTACCCTATCAGACCTGCGAAGAGGTATGTCTACTTGAACTGGTTGTTGTTCCTCAACTCCTTGTGGAACAACATCATCCACAACACTTTATAGTTCCAGTTCAATTTCCATCGAGGCAACAGTGCTATTGTTCACATCTTGAACTTATTCAAGATCGAACGCGCTCCCACTAGTCTTTCTAGAAACAAAGTCCCTTTCTAGAAAGACCCCAGTCTTTGCCACAACTATCTTGTGTTGACTGGGAATGTAGAAGTAATATCCCTTAGTTTCCTTGGGATATCCAATAAAATAGCACTTGTCGGATTTAGGTCCTAATTTGTCTGAGATTTGACGTCTAACGTAAGCCTCACAACCCCAAATCCTCATGAAAGACACCTGGACATCTCTCCCAGTCCATATCCTATATGGTGTCTTAATCACGGCCTTGGATGGAACTCGGTTGAGTATAAAAGCTGTCGTGTCTAGAGCATAGCCCCAAAGGTATGTCGGAAGATCTGTGTGACTCATCATCGATCGTACCATATCTAATAGGGTACGATTCCTCCTTTCAGATACACCATTCCACTGTGGTGTTCCAGGAGGAGTGAGTTGGGATAGAATCTCACACTCAGCTAGATAGTCACGGAACTCATGGCTAAGGTATTCTCCACCTCGATCGGATCGAAGTATCTTAATACTCTTGCCAAGCGGGTTCTGTACTTCATTCTTGAATTCTTTGAACTTTTCAAAGGATTCAGACTTATGTGTCATCAATTACACATAGCCATATCTACTGAAGTCATCAATAAATGTGATGAAGTATCTATAACCGCCTCTAGCAGCAACATTGAAAGGGCCACATACATCACTATGTATGAGTCCTAACAAATCAGTTGCTCTCTCGCTGCGCCCACTAAAGGGAGTCTTGGTCATCTTGCCTCGTAGGCATGACTCGCATATCTCATATGATTCAAAATCAAATGAGTCCAACAAACCATCCTTATGGAGTTGGGATAAGCGCTTATCATTTATATGACCTAAGCGACAGTGCCAGAGGTAGGTTTGGTTCATGTCATTTGACTTAAACCTCTTAGTATTTATGTTATAGACAGGGCTCTCAAGGTCTAGAATATAGAGTCCATTTATCAGAGGTGCACTACAATAGAACATATCGTTTAAATAGACGGAACAACATTTGTTCTTTATTGTAAACGAGAAACCTTTCTTGTCCAACCAAGAAACTGATATAATGTTCTTAGTTAATGCAGGCACATAACAACAATCGACTAACTCTAGTACAAGCCCAGAGGGCAGAGATAGAAAGTAAGTCCCTACAGCAACAGCAGTAACCCGTGCTCCATTGCCTGCTCGTAGGTCCACCTCGCCCTTTGTCAATGCCCTGCTATTTCTCAGTGCCTGCATATCAGTACAAATGTGAGAAGCACATCCAGTATCTAATACCCATGATGTAGAAATAGATAGATTGACTTCTATAACATATATACCTGAAGTGGAAGTCTCACTTCGCTTCTTCTTAAGATCCTCCAAATATACCTTACAGTTCCTCTTCCAGTGCCCGGTCTGACCGCAGTGGAAGCAGGTAGCATCCTTGGCGACCCCTCCTTTAGGCTTCAGTGCCTTGCCTTTGCCCTTGGCTTGGGACTTTCCCTTTCCTTTGGGCTTGCCCTTGCCCTTATGTTTCTGAACCATCAGAACAGTGTTGGGCTTAGCCTTCTTAAGGTTCAGCTCAGCAGTTCTTAACATGCTAAGCAGCTCGGGCAGTGGCTTGTCAATCTCGTTCATATTGTAGTTTAGAACGAATTAACTATGGCTATCCGACAAGGATTGCAAGATCAGGTCAGTGGCCAGCTCTTGGCCAAGTGGGAACCCCAACTTTTGTAGGTTCTCTATGTACCCAATCATTTTGAGTACATATGGGCCTACAGGAGCCCCGTCTGACATCTTGCACTGAAACAGTGCCCTTGAGATCTTAAATCTCTCATGCCTCGCTTGACCTTGATACAGTTGACGAAGATGTTCAACCATATCGTAAGCGCCCATTAACTCGTGTTGCTTCTGAAGCTCAGAGTTCATGGTCGCAAGCATTAGACAAGACACATCTAATGCGTCATCTTGATGCTTCTTGAAAGCATCTCGGTCAGCTCGCGGGGCAGTGGCAGGAGGAGCCTCCGGAATGGGCTGCTCCAGAACATACAGTTTACGTTCTTGGGTGAGAACTATTCTCAGGTTCCTGTACCAGTCCAGGAAGTTTGCTCCGTTGAACTTGTTATTCTCAAGGACAGATCGCAGGGAGAAGGTGTTCGTGTTCGACGTCATGGTAATCTACAACAGAATAAAAAGCAGAAATAAATATCATATTCTTAATCATTTAATTAGGCCTTTAACTAAATGATGCTCCCACTGAATTCTATAATTCATGTGGGACAAGATCCACATCATACTAACCCTTGAGTTAGCTTTGGCTAATACACCCAAGACTTAGTATGATCGGTAGGTAACGATTACCAATTACATCTCTATGCAACTCTTGTTTATAGGATCAAGATCCGCGTTTATATTAAAACTCGAGTTAGCTTTGACTAATACGCCCGAGAGTTAATATAAACGTGATTTTGACCTATCTACCAACCATTGGATAATGCCTATAGTTTAAACTCGATCCAATTGAGTTAACTAGTTACTCAATCTAATTGAGTAGTACTCACCCATGCGTTGATAGGCGGGACCAAGATTGTCCCTCCGTACCCTACCAAGATAGTATGTGTTGCTCTGCTTTGGCAGATTCAACAACAACATGCGATCGAGGTAGTGGTAGGTATCACGGCATGGTAGGCATTACGAGTTGACGCGATTTAGATCTAATCTAAATGATGATGCGTATCAGATACTTGATTTAGATCTAATCTAATCGTGGGGTGCATCATGTGCACGATTTAGATCTAATCTTAATCATTAGGCACTAATTAACTACTTAATTAAACATGCATCACATACATATAAGCAATTAATTAAATTTTATGATTATGTCATGGCCCTACTACGATCTTCTCAAGCCAATGAGAAGATCGGATGGTCAACCTAAGGTCAACAGCTTCTCAAGCTTCTTCGTTTGACCACCTTGTGTTGCTCGCGCCCTCCTCGTAACTCCGTCTCGAGTGGACCTTCCACAGCTCCAATTTTGTACATTACAATTTTGAAACTCGAGTTACATTTGAGTCTAAATCTAATTTACAACCAGAATATAAGAGAAAGGCACGACACGCAGGTCACGAATAAAATAAAAAAAATAAAAATACAAGTACAACACGCACATCACATCACGGCGCGCAGGCCGTATTATGAATTACAACACAAATTGTCCAATCGAATTGGGTCTTTGGGCCATGACTATCACAAAAATAATATAAAATTTAAAATTATATATTTTTTTCATAATTTTCTGGATTTTTTCATAATTTTACAGATTTTATGAGTAAATTTTTCCCGGCGGTCCCGATTAGCGATTTCGGGCGCAATCGCGGAGCAAATCCCCTTGCGGGGTTAAGGGCAGTACCCCTACCTGCGATCTAACCATCGCGAGTTGCTCCTAAGCGATCCAAGAGCGCCTTAGTCCGCTGTCCCAAAAAATTTTGGGGCGAAACTTTGCCGTTTTGGAAAATTCTTCTCGGTAGTCGAAGCCTACAAGTGCCGAAACACTTGTGCTTCGCTTCTACGAGAAAAATACCCATAAAAACTCTAAAAACCATAAAATTACAGAATATCACAGAACTAAATTTTTGTCATAAAAACAAAAACTAAACTCATACAAGCTTCGCACGTGGCTCTGATACCACTGTTGGGTTATCGGGCCGCGAAAACCGCATTTTCGCGTCGCGGAAACCCCGAATCACCCATGCCACTGGATCTCATGCGAATGATAGATTTCAATAATTTAAATATGAGTATGAGTTTACTAAAACATAGATCTACTCCTAGATCTACATGGAAGAGATCTATACCTTCGATGCGTGCCCTTTTTCGTATCCCGCTCGTCCAAGGTTCGTCGGATCTCGAAAGTATCAAGGATAGATACTTCTCTATACGTATCCACATGAACACACTAGGTGGAGATGACCAAAACAAGGTGTGCTAGCACCTTTGGATGGTTCGGCCAAGAGAGGAGAGGGAGAATAAAATTGGAGCAAGGTAGAAGATGAAGGAATGAATGAGATTAATTCACAAAATGAAAACATATCACCCATTCATGGGGCCGGCCACATTAAGAGGGTGAGTAACTCCCATGGAATGCCAAGAGTCACAACTCTTGGTAACTCCCATGAGGTGGCATCCCACTTAAGCAACCATGATGATGTGGAGCATCATCATTGGCCCACTCAATGCCAACTCACCAATGAGGTGGCATAAAGTCAAGTCAAACTTGACTCTTCATCTTCCTCTCAAGTCAAGTCAAACTTGACTTAATCTCTCTCATGGTTGATCTAATCCAACCATTTAATTCAAGCCAATTTAATATAATGAATCTAATTTATTTAATTAAATTGATTTAATGAGTCATAATCCAAATTAGACTCATTAAACACATGAATCAACTTGAGTCTAACTCAATTAGCCCAATTAGGATTACTCTTAATCCAATTTGATTCATCAAATGAATCTAATCCTCTTGGTTCATCATATGTACCTAATCTCCATCTAATTGTCCTTAGTGTGTGACCCTATAGGTTCTTGTAACGTTAGCAATGCCCCTAAACCCATTTAGGAGCATAAGTAATGAGCGGTATCTAGCAACACATCATTACTACCCAATGTTACAAAAATGTTGAGATCCAACATCACCTTTGTGACTACTAATTGTGACTCCTCACAAAAATATGACAAGTGCCCTTCTATCCTAGACATCTAGATTGATCAATGTGAGGCATAGACCGTGTCATACTCTAATCAATCCAAATCTTGAACTCCAAATAGACTCACTCAATCAAATGAGCTCAATATCCTATATTGACTCATTTGGGCATGGCCATGCACTTCGTGGTCTCACTCTATCAAGAATATCGATGTCGCTCCCGCCATATAGGAGGGATAGATCCCATCTACATCACTCACATCCCTCTGCATAATTCGTTACATACCCAGCAGTCGCCTTTATAGTCCACCCAGTTACGGGTGACGTTTGACGAAACCAAGGTACATAACTCCTTATGTAGGGAACCATGGTGACTTCAGATCTAAGGACTAGTAGTCATACTAATAGCCACATGAGAAAGTATATGACACTCATATAATGATCCATGATACTTTCTCATGGCGGGTCATTCAGTATACATTCTCTAATGCATACCCATGTGTCAACTTGATATCTCTATATCCATGACTTGTGAGATCAAGTCATCTAGTTGACCTACATGCTAGTCTTATTCCATTAACATTGTCCCTGAATGTTAATACTCGACTAGGAATGATTAAGAGTAGTGTTCCCTATATCATCTCACTATCGATTCAACCAATCGATTGATATAGGTAAGAACCTTCTACTCAAGAACGTTATTATACTTAGTTTATTTGACACCAATACAAGTAAGTATAATAACCAAAACCAAATGCCTTTATTTATATATAGAATATGATACAATATGTCTAAAATACAATCATCAAATGATTGGCTCTAGGGCTCTAGCTAACTGTTTTAAAATTTAAAACTTCTCTTATAAAATTTCCTTTTTAACATGATGATAGAAAATTTTAATTTTAAAACTTATCTTCCTTTTTTTTCTTAAACCATGAGGATGGTTAAAAAAGGAAAGTTTTAAAACTCTCTATTAAAACATGTGGCCAAATTCAAATAAGGAAAGTTTTTAAAATTAAAATCTCTCTTTTAAAACTTATAGTTTTATACAAAGAGAAGATTTTAAAAATTCAAAAACAACCCTCCTTGTTTTAATATTGTGGTCGGCCCCTACATGCTTGGTCACCAAGCAAAGGGCCAACCCCTATAAAGAGGATGTGGCCGACCCTTGCTTAGTCACCAAGCATTGGACCGGCCCACTTCTTGGACACCAAGTAGAGCCTTTTATTTGAATGGACTTGAGACTATAATGAGGCTACGACAGGGACCTAGAGGAGAAATTGGTTTTGACCTTCCGATGAGGTTGAGTATCCCGTGCTCGCCCCAAACACACAACTCAAGTTCATCGATAATAACTCATTCCACTAGAGAGTTATTACCGCACTACCGCACCAATCCCAAATTACATTATGGGTTCCTTCTTATCATGAGTGTGTTAGTCTCCCTGTGTTTAAGATAACAAATGTCCACTAATTAAGTAAGTTACTGACAACTCACTTAATTAATATCTAGCTCCAAGAGTAGTACCACTCAACTTCATTGTCATGTCGGACTAAATCCACCTGCAGGGTTTAACATGGCAATCCTTATGAGCTCCTCTTGGGGACATTCTCAACCTAGATAACTAGGACACAGATTCCTTCTATAATTAACAACACACACTATAAGTAATATTACTTCCCAACTTATAGGGCATATTGATTTATCGAGCTAAACCTCACCCTTTGATAAGTCAAAGAAATAAATATTAAATATATGTGCTTGTTATTATATTAGGATTAAGAGCACACACTTCCATAATAACTAAGGTCTAGTTCTTTTACTAAGTCAGTACAAAAAGAACTTACCTAAATGGTCCTACTCAATACACTTAGAGTGTATAAGTGTAATTTATTAGTCAAGATAAACTAATACTTAATTACACTATGACTATTCTGATGGTTTGTTCCTTTCCATTTTAGTCATGAGCAACTATTTATAATTTATAGAGAACCGACAACATGATCTTCTGAGTGTGACATCACACTCCATGTTATCTACTATATAAATTAATTGAACAATTACATTTAACAAATAAATGCAGATATTGACCAATGTGATTCTTTTATTTCAAAATTAAATATTTACAAAAACTAGGCTTTTAGTATACACTCCAACATTACCGTCTCATGTCAAGTGTCTAGTCCTCCATGGTCCACTTGGACATCCTTCCACCAAATGTCTGGTCACCCTTGACCCATTTGGATTTCCTTGTACCAAGTATCTGGTTACTCCTTTGACCTAGTTGGACTTCCCAACACCAGGTGTCCAGTCAACCTTGACCCACTTGGATTTCCACGTGCCTGGCTTCACTCATCAAGTATTTGCATCTGCCTAGCTTCACTCATTAGGATTTTCCATATACCTGGCTTCACTCATCAGGACTTCCCATCTACCTGGCTTCACTCACCAGGACTTTCCTACTGCCTGGCTTCACTCACCAAGACTTGCACCTAGCTTTACTCACTAAGATTTTTCCACTGTATGACTTCACTCACCGGGACTTTTACCTCCCTAGATTCACTCACTAGGTCTTTCACCTGACTTCACTCACCAGAATTTCTCAACTGCGTAGTTTCACTCACTAGGTCTTTTATCTTCCTAACCTCCAGTTAGGACTTTCCCAATCAAGTATCTGATCAAACATTTGACCTACTTGACTCTTCTTCACATCTAACTGATCAATCCTAGATCAGAGGGAAATTGTATCAACAATCTTCCCAATCGGATGATTTCTTCTGCAATCTCCATATATTGTCAAACATCAAAATCTAAACATCGAGACTTAAACTTGAGCCAACTCAAGCTTAGTCAATCTGGTTGTTACACAACTACAAGTGCACGATTTCGTCGTTAGTAATAAAAAGATATTGAATCCACATAGACTGGTTATAAGCACTAGAGATGTTTCACAACGAATTAGCTAAACAATTGATAAAGGAAGTGAATGTACTGAGTAGCAACTAGAAATAGAAAAGTAAATGTAAGAACTTGGTTTTTGTGAGAGTTCTAGGAGTCTGGTTTCATTGTGATATTTATCAATGTAAGTTGATCTACCCATTCTTATCCTCAATTGTCATGCATGTACAAGAAGTTGTCGGTTTCCTCCTGCTGAAGTCAACCAACAATGAACTTTTATCTATATCTCTAGTAATTTGATAATTATGGTCTCTATGAAGTTCGTTAGCGGGGCAGCCTGTCACCAATGCCCCTCGGTCATACAACATAGAAGTACATCACCATTCAATCCACATAAAAGCATAGGGAATAAATGCACTCAACCAATCCACCTCCTTGTAAGGGTAGCTTCACCCTTCGAGGTGATTCCCTAGATGTCCGTTAGTGGGGCAGCCTGTCACTTATGCCCCTCTGTCATACGATCTAGGGAATCCCTCTACGAGATCCACAAGTAACACAAACATCCAATCAAGCATGGAAATCAGATCCAAACACAACAATCCACACAAGATCAAATAGATACAAAACATAACAACATCATTGATATAGCAAATTGGCATATCCATGAGATTCTTACATCAAATCACACCACAAATACTCCCTTAGTCCTAGAATAATGAATCTACTCCATAATGTAAAGATAGAGATCCAAAGACAAAGAGATCACAAACATTTCAATCCAAATAGAGAGAAGAGAATAGAAATGCTTATCTAGCGATGATAAGTGATCTTTGGAACCAATCCCTTGCTTCTGGAGTTGAATTTGAGATGGAAATGGCTTAGAAACACTAGATCACAGCTAGAGATTGACCCCAAACTTGATCTCTCCAAAAGGGAGAGCCCCCTCCCTTTGAAAAGAGGAAGAAGTTCCTTATATAGTGTAGGGCACAAGCACCACACGACCCGTGCCATGGTCGTGTGGAACACACGGCCCCAGCTGCTCTGCCCTCAGCCAAGATCACACGGTCGTGTGACCTTCACATGGTCGTGTAACTCTCTGCCTCTAGCTGGCTCACATGGTCGTGTGGCACACACGGCCTGAGCTTGCCTCTTCTCAGGAATGTTGCACGGCCATGTGGAGAAGTTGCTTGGGACGTGTAGATCTACACGACCAGGTTCTGGTTGTGCTTGTTGGGATGACTCAGCCATGCCAATCCACACGGCCATGTCATTCTCCTCCTCTGGTGAAGCTACACGGCTTGTCCGCTCCACACGGCCAAGGCTATTTTCCTCCCTGCTCCTTTTACACGACCGTGTGGCTCACATGGCCAATGTTGTCTTCCTTTGCTTGTTGCCTAGATCAGCCATGAACACCATTTCTTCTCCAAATTTGACTCCTGAAGACAGAAAATATACAAGAGCAGATGTTCGAACAAAGAAAAATTTTTATGCTGAAAGTAAGTCAAAGAGTATGAAAGTGTATAGATAAAGCATGCGTAAAATATGTAAATATGCATTAAAACATGCTAAACAAGTATATATAATCTACGTACATCACACCCCCAGACTTAAACTTTTGCTTGTCCTCAAGCAGAATGCTGCAATCTAAACTCATGTGTTCTATAATGCATCATAATTCCTAGCACACTTTCCTAGCCCTATCTACAAGTTTCATTGATGAGCATGATCATGGAAATAATTCAAGTATGGTATAAGCATAAGTCCCTTGTGCATAGTGCAATAAGTGACCCAAACTCTTCAAGTTTCAATCTCTGTCTTAGTCAAGTCATCATCCAATCGAGTTCCTAACGTTCCTGGTGATAGGTACTTACTTACCACACACTTGGCTCATGTTTCTCAATCCACCCAAGGTCTCAAAAGCGTGCTCGATATCAAGAGAAGCCTAGCAATCATTTCCCCAGTAACCTAACTCAGTCTCAAAGGGGTAACTTGTTAGTTTCCACTCACGACAACTATTTTTTATATCCCTTATTCATTTTTTTTACAAGTGATTGCAAGGTGCAATACTTAAACACAAATGCACATAAGTACAAATATTGAGATATTTTGATTTTTCCAAATGAGCTTACATGATTCGAGCATCATCCAGTAACCAAAATATAGTTTGAGAAATCACCATAGGAACTAAGTACTAAACAAATAAGATGAATCATGACTATTTCAATGATATCAACTATTCAAGTTCAAGTAAAGTGAAAGTAAAATCCTTAAGGTTAAGTCAAAACTCAAATTTATCCCTGTACAATACTTAGCTCATATCATGCTACTTAAGATAGAGAAAAGAGGTGCACTAGACATACTAGCATTATGCCAATAACATCATGAATCAAGATATAAACGTGCTAATAATTTTACTCTTAAACAAGTCAGTAGTAGCAAGGAATGAGCTTCTCAGTGTGCCAAAATGTTTCAAAGGACAGTCAAGTGATAGTCAAAAACAAATATAGCAAATAAAGCAAATAAAAATGCAAGACTGAAAATGAAAAAGAAAATGCAGAAATTTTCAAGTTACAAACACCCCCCTCCCCCCAGACTTAAACTTTTCGTCGTCTTGATGAAATCAATATGGTGGAGGTGGTGGAGGAGGACGGGTAAATAGAGGTCGAGGAAATGGAGGTCTACGCGGTCAACCAACAAGAAAGCTCAGAAAACTAGGAGTCTTGCTCATGATCCTTTGATAGTCATAGAGGGCATCAACTTGTTGACGCGTAATGTTCATGCCCTCCATGAACTTTCTCATTCTAGCTTGATCCGTATCATAATCCTGGATAAATTTATCCACCTGACCCTGAAAGTTCCTCGTGAACTGAAAATGATCTTATACCTCTCTATACTGGTCATCGGACAAGCTAAAGCTGAGATCTCCAAGGCTCTATTTCAATGCAAAATGCTAAAATGATCAGGTATGTGGAGAATCTACAAAGGTTGGGATTTCCACTAGGCCAAAAATTGGCCACTGACCTTATTCTGTAATCATTGCCTGAGAGCTACAGTCAATTTGTCATGAACTATAACATGAATGAAATTGATAAACCACTACCTAAGATGTTGAGAATTGTTGAACTCAGCCTTAAGAAGGCAAAGCCTATTACCATTTTGATGGTGTCAAAGAGCAAAGGCAAGTGGAAGCTTAAAGGTAAGGGTAAGACCCAAGCCAAAGGCAAGAGCAAGACTCATGCACTGAAACCCAAAGGTGGGGTAGCTAAGGAAGGAACCTGCTTCCACTGTGGTGAGACTGAACATTGGAAGAGGAATTATAAATTATACCTAAAGGAACTGAAAAAGGAAGAGAAGTGAGACTTCTTCCTCAGGTATATATGTTATAGAAGTCAATCTATCTATTTCTTCTTCTTGGGTATTAGATACCGAGTGCGCATTTCCCATTTGTATTAATGTGTAGAGGCTGAGAAATAGTAGATCATTGACAAAGGGCGAAGTGGACCTATGAGTAGGTAATGGCGCAAGAGTTGCTTCTATAACTGTAGGAATATATTCCTTATCTTTGCCCACTAGGTTTATTTTAGAACCTGAAGAGTGTTGTTATATGTCTGCCTTAACTAAGAACATTATCTCTATTTCTTGTTTGGACAAGAAAGGATTCTCAATTGTAATAAAGGACAAATGTTGTTCTGTTTATTTCAATGAAATATTCTATTGTAGTGTACATCTTGTGAATGGACTCTATGTTCTAGACTTTGACAACCCAATCTATAACATAAATATCAAACAGTTCAAGTCTAATGATTTGAACCAAACATATCTCTGGCATTGTCACTTGGGTCACATAAATGAGAGTCACATATCCCAACTCCATAAGGATGAACTTTTAGATTCATTTGATTTTGAATCATATGAGGCATGCAAATCTTGTCTTCAAGGCAAGATGACAAAGACTCCATTTAGTGGACATAGCAAAAGAGCTAATGACTCATTAGGACTCATACATATAGATGTATGTGGCCCTTTCAGAATAGCAGCTAGAGGAGGCTACCATTACTTCATTACTTTTATTGATGATTTCAATAGGTATGACTATATGTATCTAATGAAACACAAGTCTGAATCCTTTGAAAAGTTCAAAGAATTCAAGAATGAAGTATAAAATCAACTTGGTAATAGTTTTAAGATGTTCCAATTAGATTGAGGTGGGGAATACCTTAGTCAAGAATTTCATGACCATCTCGTTTAGTGTGGAATCATATCTCAACTCATTCCACCTAGAACACCATAATAGAATGGTGTATCAAAAAGGAAAAATTGTACTTTATTAGATATGGTACGATTGATGATGAGTCAAACAGATCTTCCTACTTCCTTCTGGGGGCATTTAGAGACAGTGCTTTCACACTTAACCTCATTCCATAAGGCCGTCATAAAGACACCATATACTATATGAACCGGGAAGATGTTGGGATATATACTATAAGCCTAGCTTTTGTATGAACATCTGTTTTGAAATATTTTTGAAATAAGAATCACTTTAGTCAAATATTTACATTTTATATTTATATATATGTCAATACAGTTGTCTATTTAATTTATATTATAGATAACATGGTGTGTGGTGCCACACAGAAGATCATGTTATCGGTTCCTTATAAATTATAAATAGTAGCTCACAACCAAGATGGATTGGGATAAACCATTGGATCGGTTGTAGTGTAATTTAGTATTAGTCTGTCTTGACTATAAAATTACACTAGTACACTATGTGTTATTGAGTAGGACCGTTTGAGGTTGTTCGATTTGTACTAACTACATAAAAGAACAGAACATCAGTTATTATGAATGTGCACCCTCTTAATCCCTATATAATAACAAGCACGTATACTTAGTATTTATTTCTTTAACTTATCAATGGGTGAGATTTATTCGTTAAATCAATAGGCCCAATGAGTTGGGAGATAGTATTATTTATATGGTGTGGTGTTGATTATAGAAGGAATCCGTGTCCTAATTATTTAGGTTGATGATGTCCCCTTGAGGAGCTCATAAGGATTATCATGTAAACTCTACAGGTGGACTTAGTCCGGCATGATAATAAAGTTGAGTGGTACTACTCTTGGAATCAGATGTTAATTAATTGAGTTGTCAGTAACTCATTTAATTAATGGACATACGATATCTTAAACACGGGGAGATTAACACACTCATGATAAGAAAGAGCCCATATTGTAATATGGGATTGGTGTGGTAGTTCAATAATAACCCTTTAGTGGTATGGGTTATTATTGATGGACTTGGGTTGGGTGTTCGAGCCGAACACAGGAAGCCCAAGCCCATCAGGAGGCCTAAACCAATTCCTCCTCTAGGTCCCTGTTGTAACCTCTATATAAAGCCTCGCATCCACCCATCCATAACTTGGTTTGGTTTAACTTGGTTTTGGTTTGATTTTCTCCATCCTCCTAGGGCTGACGGCAAGGTTATAGAAAGGGAGATTTTTTCTAAACAGAATTCTATTTTTTTTCTTCCTTTGTAACCGACGGCAAAGGTTATTAAAGGAGTAGGTGGTGCCCCATAAAACCTAATTTTCCCACAAGCCTCTTTTTCTCCTTACCTAGGGTCGGCGACATCCCACCTCTTCCTTGGTGGTCGGCGCCCCCTCCTCCTTGGTGGTCGCCCCCCCCCCCTCCTCCTTGGTGGTCGGCGCCCCCTCCTCGTTGGTGGCCAGTGGATTGGAGAAGAAGAAGAAGAAGAGAAGGAAGAACATTAGAAGGTGCCCCTGTTAGAGTGTATACTAAAAGTCTAGCCTTTTGTATAAACATTTAAGAATCACATTGGTCAAATGTCTACATTTATGCAAAGTGTAGTTGTCCATTTAATTTATATTGAAGATAACATTGTGTGAGGAGACACACAGAAGTTCATGTTATCAGTTCCTTATAAATTATAAACAGTTGTTTACAACCAAGATGGAATGGGACAAATCATTGGAGTGGTTGTAGTGTAATTAGGTATTAATTTATCCTGACTAATAAATTACACTAGTACACTATGAGTGTATTGAGCAGGACAATTTGAGGTAGTATATTTTCATACTAACTATATTAAAGAACAATACCTCTGTTATTATGAAAGTGCGTGCTCTTAATCATGATATAATGACAAACACATATACTTAATAGTTATTTCTTTGATTTATCAAAGGGCTCGTTAAATCAATAGGCCCGATAAGTTGGGAAATGATATTATTTATATGGTGTGTTATTGATTATAGGATGAAACTATGTCCTAGTAATCTAGGTTGATGATGTCCCCTTGAGGAGCTCATAAGGATTGTCATGTAAACCCTACAGGTGGACCTAGTCTGACATGACAATGAAGTTGAGTGGTACTACTCTTGGAGCTAGATATTAATTAAGCGAGTTGTCAGTAACTCATTTAATTAATGGGCATTCGATATCTTAAACACAGGGAGACTAACACACTCATGATAAGAAGGAGCCCATATGTAATTTGGGATTGGTGCGGTAGTTCAATAATAACTCTTTAGTGGTATGAGTTATTATTGATGAACTTGAGTTGGGTGTTCGGGGCGAACACAGGAAGCTCAAGCTCATCGGGAGACCAAAACTAATTTCTCCTCTCGGTCCCTGTTGTAGCCTTTATAAAACCTTGTATTCATAAAGTTTGTAGGTGCAGCGGAGGCCGACAAGAGGGGGGGTGAATTGCTACAAACAAAAATTAACTATACCCTCCTCGGATCTTTCAACTCAATTAGTGCAATAGTAAAATTAAAACAAGCAAGGAAATAGAAATTAAATAGTAGACAGGATTTAACCTGGTTACAACCAAGGAGGTTGTTAATCCAGGACAGTAGAAAAAATCTCCTTTGCTGAAGGCTGAGAAGCCTTTTACACTTTAGAAGCTTAGAACTATTGCTAGGAAAGAGTACAAAGTTGATTGCTTGAGTTGTCGTTTAATTCCTAGCTCCAGGGGCCTTTATATAGGTCTTGGAAATCTTATCTCGAGAGTCCAAGGTGCCTCCAACTGGGTTCAAGGCGCCTCCATCTCGGTCAGCGGATAAAACTTTAACCGCTGCGCAAACGATCAATTTTGACTGTTGAAGGCGCCTTGAACAAACCTTGAAGGCGCCTTCAAGTTGAAGGCGCCTTCAAGACTGTTGAAGGCGCCTTGAGCTGGATTTTCCAGCACAGCTCCTTTTTCCAGCTCCTTTGCGTGGGCTTCCAATGCTCCGTTCTTTTGGGTGATTCTGGCCAACCGAAATAGGGCTCACCCGAACCCAATTTTCGACCTTCTCCTCGAGCAACCTTCCGTCCCGACTTAACATCTCTCGAATGCCGCGCACGCTCTTCACGTCTACCGGAGTACTCTTCCGCAGCTCTCTCGTCCTTCGGACGCACCGAGCCCGTGGATGATTATATGCTAGAGATTATATGCTAGTTTACAAGGCAGATGATTTGCTCTCTATGGGATACACGAATTTTGACTTCCAATCAGATAGGGACAATAGTAAGTCTACCTTGGGATTTTGTGTTTACTTTAGGAGGTGAAGCCATAACAATGGAGGAGTGTTAAGCATAGATGTTTTCTGGACTCCACCATGGAAGCTGAGTATGTGGTAGCCTCTGTAGCAGCCGTAGAAGATGTATGACTCAGAAACTTCATAATGGACTTAGATGTGATTCCTGATTTGCCCAAAAATTATTATAGTGTATTGTGATAATAAGTGGTGCATTAGCAAACTCGAAGGAACCACGAGCCCATAAGGCAAGTAAACACATAGAGCGCAAGTACCACCCAATACAAGACATCGTATAACGAGGAGAAGTTGTTGCCGCCTAGATTGCATCAGATGATAACCTGGGAGATCCTTTCACTAAGGCCCTTAAGGCAAGAGCTTTGATGAGCATGTTGAAGGGTTAGGAATCAGATGTATGGTAAGGTATATGGCAGCATAGTCTTTTAGTATAAGTGGGAGATTGTTAGAGTGTATACTAAAAGTCTAGCTTTTGTATAAACATTTATGAATCACATTGGTCAAATGTCTACATTTATGCAAAGTGTAGTTGTCCATTTAATTTATATTGAAGATAACATTGTGTGAGAAGACACACAGAAGTTCATGTTATCAATTCCTTATAAATTATAAACAATTGCTCACAACCAAAATGGAATGGGACAAACTATTGGAGTGGTTGTAGTGTAATTAGGTATTAGTTTATCCTGACTAATAAATTACACTAGTACACTATAAGTGTATTGAGCAGTACCATTTGAGGTAGTATCTTTTCATACTGACTATATTAAAGAACAATACCTCTGTTATTATGAAAGTGCGTGCTCTTAATCATGATATAATAACAAGCACGTATACTTAATAGTTATTTCTTTGATTTATCAAAGGGTGCGATTTAGCTCGTTAAATCAATAGGCCCGATAAGTTGGGAAATGATATTATTTATATGGTGTGTTGTTGATTATAGGATGAAACTATGTCCTAGTAATCTAGGTTGATGATGTCCCCTTGAGGAGCTCATAAGGATTGTCATGTAAACCCTACAGGTGGACCTAGTCTGACATGACAATGAAGTTGAGTGGTACTACTCTTGGAGCTAGATATTAATTAAGCGAGTTGTCAGTAACACATTTAATTAATGGGCATTCGATATCTTAAACACAGGGAGACTAACACACTCATGATAAGAAGGAGCCCATATGTAATTTGGGATTGGTGCGGTAGTTCAATAATAACTCTTTAGTGGTATGAGTTATTATTGATGAACTTGAGTTGGGTGTTCGGGGCGAACACAAGAAGCTCAAGCTCATCAGGAGACCAAAACTAATTTCTCCTCTCGGTCCCTGTTGTAGCCTCTATAAAACCTTGTATCCACAAAGTCCACTTCTTACCCAAGTAATGGGACAGTCACATCCTTGCTTGGTGTAAGGGGTCAGGCAAGCATGAGCTTGGAAGCCAAGAGGTGGCCGGCCATAGCTTGGTGCCCAAGCTAAGGGCCGGCCACATGGAGAATAAAAGGAAAATGAAGTTTTATTTAAAACAAAATTTTGTTAAAATCTTTCCTTATTTGTAGTTATCTGCAATGGTTAAAAGAGAGATTTTATTTTGTTAAAATCTTTCCATTTTATAGTTATCTACAATGGTTAAAAGAGAGATTTTATTTTGTTAAAATCTTTTCTTTTTTGTAGTTATCTACAATGGTTAAAAGAAAGATTTTAATTTTCCTTTTATAGTCATCCTCATGGTTTTAAAAGAGAGTTTTAAAATTTTAAAATCTTTCCTTTTATAGCTATCTACAAAAGATTAAAGAGAGATTTAATTTTGTTAAAATCTTTCCTTATTTGTAGTTATCTATAATGTTTAAAAGAGAGATTTTAATTTTTGATAAAACTTTCCTTTTTTGTAACCATGTTTTAAAAAGAGAAGTTTTAATTAATCTTTCCTTTTTTGTAGTTGTCTACATGTTTTAAAAGAGAGAGATTAATTTTAAAACTTTCCTTTATTGCCATGTACAATAGGAAATTTAAAAAAGAGAGATTTTAATTGTTATTAAAATTTCCTTTTTTGCCAAGAACAAGGATTATAAAAGAGAGAGAGAGGGTGCCTCATGAGATACAACCTTTATTCTTTTTCCTCTCTTCCTTGGTGTGGCCGGCCCCTTCATGCTCCTTTCTTCCTTGGTCGCCAGCCATTGCATCTCTTCCTTTTCTTTGTTTTCTTCTTTTATGGCCGGCGGCACCATTACCTCTTGCATCCTCTTTTGCTTCCTTAGGGCCAGCGGCTTCAAGGTCTCCTTAGTCCTTGTGGCCGGTTGCTTAGATAGGAAGAAGAAGAAGAGGATATGCACTTGGTGGCCGGTTGCTTGGAGGATAAGAAGAGGAAGGAAATTTCCTACTTTGGCATCCCTTGATGGCTCAAGAGTCTTGGAGAAGAAGAAGTGGTCCCGGTGGAATTTATCTTGGTAGATCGTCGCACACACGACGTCCAAGAGGAGGTGAGGAATACAACAGAAGATCAAGAGATCTTTAGCTACAAAAAAAGGTATAACTAGTTGTCTTATTCCGCATCATACTAGTTTTCTTTGTATGGATTTTGAAATACCAAACACAAGAGGCTAACGAGTCTAGGTTTCGGATTTATGATTCGATCTTGTGTTTCTTTTATTTTTCGATCTTATGATTTGATTGTTCTTAGTGGTTAAAACTAGGGTTACTATAAGGAGATTAAATAATGAATTTCATTGAAAGCCTTTTTCTAGGAAGCGGTGGATGATCCCATACCCAAGAAGGCCTAGTGCCTCGCCATGTTTAACCTGGAAGTCGATCCTTGAAATAAATATTTAATCAACTTTGTAACATGGGTGGATTTGGATTAATAATGTTAAGCATCGTTTGCGATCCAAGTCTAAACCTCTAAGAACAGATAAGTTGAATTTAGAATCAATAATGTTAAGTTCTATTTGCGATTCCAAACTTAATTTCTAAAGAACACAATAGGTTGTTAGGAAAGGTTCGGGACTTGTACAAAATTTTTGTACAAGGGGACCAGTACAATATTCCGAGTAGCAACCAACAACCCCATACTAGAGCCTCCTTTTGTAACCGGCGATTTGGAGAAATGTGAGGAAGGGTGGTTGTTGTCTTGGTAGATCGTCGCCCACACGACATCCAAGAAGAGGAGAGGAATACGGTAGAAGATCAAGAGGTCTTTAGCTACCAAGAAAGGTACAACTAGTTCTTTAATTCCGCTACGTAATTAGTTAGTTTTCTTTGTATCATTTTTTGAAATACCAACACAAGAGGTCAGCGATCTTGTACTTCAATCAAGGTGTGCTTTGATCATTCAAGAACTTGCTTGATTGATTAAACACATATTTGATCGAACATGCGGGTTGCTAGGAAAAGTTTTGTTCTTGTACAATTTTTTTATACAGGGAAATTAAAACAGAACGAAATTCCAGTGCCTTCAGAAGAGTCCCAAGATGTCTTTCATGAAGATTTGGGATTGTGAGGCTTACGTTCGACGACAAGTCTCAGATAAACTAGGACCTAAATCAGACAAGTGATATTCTATAGGATATCCCAAGGAAACAAAGGGATATTACTTCTATAATCTCACATAAGGTAAAGTGTTTGTTGCCAGAACTGGTGTCTTTCTAAAAAGGGAATTTATTTCTAGAAAAACTAGTGGGAGTAAAGTCAATCTTGAAGAAATTCAAGATACACAAACTAGTACCGACACCTTGATGGAAACTGAACAGGAACTACAAAATGTTGTGGATCATGATTTTGTTACACCGCAAGAAGTTGTGGAGTAACAACCTGTTCAAGTAGCATAAGCTCTACGCAAATCTGATAGGACCCATCGTCAACCTAAGAGATATTCTTTTCTCTTGTCTGACAACGGTGATGTAGTGCTAGTTTGTCTCAATGAGCCTACATCTTATTAGGAAGCTTTATAGAGCCTAGATTCTGAGAAATGGTTAGAGGTCATGAGATCCGAAATGGAATCCATGTACGCTAACCAAGTATGGACTTTGGTTGACCCACCTGAAGGGATCAAACCCATTGGGTGTAAGTGGGTCTTCAAGGTGAAGACTGACATGGATGGGCATATGCATACCTATAAAGGTAGATTGGTAGCTAAAGGATTCAAGCAAATTCATGGTATAGACTATGATGAAACCTTTTCACTAATTGCGATGCTCAAGTCCATTCGGATCATGCTTGTTATTGCAGCTTACTGTGATTATGAGATCTGACACATGGATGTTAAAACTACATTTCTTAATGAAAATCTCCATGAGGATGTGTACATGACACAACATGAGAATTTTTTAGATTCAAAGAATGCTGGAAAGGTTTGTAAGTTACAAAGATCTATTTATGGATTGAAGCAAGCTTCTAGAAGCTGAAATCTTCTAGAAGCTGGAATCTTCGATTCGATGATGTAATCAAAACGTTTGATTTCATTAAGAATAAAGATGAACATTGTGTCTACAAGAAAGTTAGTGAGAGCACAGTCATCTTTCTCATATTGTATGTAGATGATATACTTCTCATTGGAAATGATATCCCTACTCTTCAGTCAATGAAGACTTGGTTTGGGAATTATTTCTCAATGAAAGACATAGGTGAAGTAGCCTATATTTTTAGTCTTAAGATCTACAGAGATAGATCTAAAAGATTGCTTGGCCTAAGACTAAGTACATACATTGACAGGGTGCTTAAACATTTTACCATGGAGAATTCTAAGAAGGGATTCCTAACTATGTCACATGGTGTGAGTCTTTTGAAGACTCAATGCCCCTCTTCTAAGGAAGAAAGGGACCGCATGGATCAGATTCCTTATGCATCTACTATAGGGTCTATCATATATGTTATGCTTTGTACTTGCCCAAATGCCTCGTATGCGTTAAGCATGATGAGTAGATACCAGTCAGATCTAGGTGAAGGTACTAGATAGCAGTCAAGAATATTCTTAAGTACTTGAGAAGAACTCAAGATTATTTCTTGATCTTTGGAGGCGATGAAGAGCTTACTGTAGAGGGTTACATCGATGTTAGCTTCCAAACTGACAAGGATGATTCTAGATCGCAGTTAGGGCATGTATTTTATTTAAATGGTGGTACTAGGTATTAGATGTTAGGACCCTTAACAGTCGGCTAGAGGGGCGTGAATAGCCCTTGCACAAATTAAGCAAACGAACCTTTCTTGACTTATAACTTAAATAAAATAGCACTTGCATAAGAATAATAAAAGAGAGGAAAAGGAAAGAGGCACAATAGGTTTACTTGGTTATAATCAGGGAGGTTGTTAATTTAAGGCAGATGAAGTTACACTAATTTCTCCTTCAGGTGAAGAAGCCTCTTTACAGCAATGAACACACAGAAATAGAAACTAAATAGAAAACTGAATGAGTACAAGTGTTGTTTCTCTTTTTCTTATTATTGTTAGCTTTTGGGAGCAGAGCTGCTTATATATCCCTACTCGGGGCGCCTGGAAGGGTTCCAAGTGCCTGGAATGGAATAGAATTCTATCCCCAACGCAATGTTCAAATGTCACGGCGAAATGGATAAGAAATGAGTTTTGGGCATCCGAAAGGGTTTCGGGTGCCCGGAGTCCTAGCCCCCCCCCCCCCCCCCCAGTCCTGTTGGAGTGTATACTGAGAGCCTAAGCTTTGTAAACATTCATTATGAATAAAGAATCACATTTGGTCTAATTATCTACATTTGTTTGTAGTTGTTCATTTAATTTATATTGTAGATAACATAGTATGTGGTGTCACATACAGAAGATGATGTTATCAGTACCTTATAAATTATAAACAGTAGCTCACGACCAGAATGGAAAGGAACAAACCATTAGAAGGTCGTAGTGTAATTAGGTATTAGTTTATCTTGACTATATAATTACACTAGTACACTCAGAGTGTATTGAGTAGGACCATTTGAGGTCGTTTCTTTTATACTGACTTTGTAAAGGAACAAAGACCTCAGTTATTATGGAAGTGTGTGCTCTTAATCCTAATATAATAACAAGCACATATGTTTGATATTTATTTCTTTAATTTATCAATGGGTGAGATTTAGTTCGATGAATCAATAAACCCGATAAGTTGGGAAATGGTATCACTCATAGTGTGTGTTGTTGATTATAGAAGGAAACTGTGTCCTAGTGATGCTAGGTTGATAATGTCCTCAAGAGGAGCTCATAAAGATTGTCATGTTAAACCCTGCAGGTGGACTTAGTCCGACATGATAATAAGGTTGAGTGGTACTACTCTTGGACTTAGATATTAATTAAATGAGTTGTCAGTAACTCACTTAATTAGTGGACATTCGATATCTTAAACACAGGGAGACTAACACACTCATAATAAGAAGGAGCCCAAAAAAATGTAATTTGGGATTGGTGCGGTAGTTCAATGATAGTTCTCTAGTGGAATGAATTATCATTGATAAAATTAAGTTGTGTGTTCGGGGCGAACACGGGATGCTTAATTTTATCGGGAGACCAAAACCAATTCCTCCTCTCGGTCCCTATCGTAGCCTCTTATTTATAGAGTACTATACCCACATATACCCACCTTCTATACCCACCTAAAGGGGGCCGGCCAAGCTAGCTTGGGAACCAAGCTAGGGCCGGCCTAAGCTTGGGTTTAAGGTGGCCGGCCCTAGCTTGAACCCAAGCTAGTAGGGCCGGCCATAATTAAATAAAAAAAAAGAAATTTAATTTTAGATTTTATTATTATGTGGAAGATATATTTTAAAGAGAATTAAAATTAAAATATCTCTCTTGTAAAAGTTTTACAAAAGATTAAAGAAAGAGATTAGATCTCTTTCCTTATTTGTAGATTGGAGAGTTTTTATTTTCTCTTTAAAATTATTCACATGTTAATAAAATTAAAATTATAGATATTTCCTTTTATTAACCATGAAGAGATTTTTAAAGAGAAATTTTATTTTTTAAAATTTCTGGAAACAAATAAGGAAAGTTTTAATTGTTGATTAAAACTTGTCCAATTTGTTTCCTCTTGATGTGGCCGGCCATCATTGTTTAATTGGGGAAATATTATTTTATTTTTCTCAATTAAATCATGTCAAGGAAATTAAGGAAAATTTGTTGTAATTAAATTTCCTAATTTACCTAGGCCAAGGAATATAAAAGAAGGGGTGAGGTGCCTTCACAAGACACAACATCTATTATTCCTCTCCTCTTTTCTCCTTGGTGTGGCCGGCCATCATCTCCTTCTCTTCCTCTTGTGGTGGCGAACCTCTCCTTCTCCCTTGGAGTTCTTGTGGTGGCCGGATACTACTCGGAGAAGAAGAAGAAGAAGGAAGCTAGCATCTCTTGGAGCTTGGTTAGTATTTTGTTTTTCCTCCTTGGTGAAGTTTCCTTTGTGGCCGAACCTTGCTTGGAGGGAAGAAGGTGGTTGGTAGTTTCTCATCTTGGAAGATCGTTGCCCACACAACGTCCGAGGTTAGAAGAGGAATAGGTAGAAGATCAAGAGGTTTTCTACAAGGTATAACTAGTAATTTCTATTTCCATCATGCTAGTTATTTATGAAAATAATACCAAATACAAGAGGCTTACGTTCTAGTATTTCGAATATGGTTTTCAAGTTGTGTTCTTTTGTTTCTTTCTTTTCCTTGTGATTTGATTGTTCTCTTTGGTTAACTTAAAGTTATTTTAGGAAATTAAATATTAGCTTTCTATTAAAGGTTTTGTCTAGTCGGTGGTGGTTGCTCCCATATCCAAGAAGGCCATGTGCCTCGCCACGTCAATACTGGGAACACCTTTTATGGAAATTGATATTTAATGGAATTAATAACTTAAGGAGACTTGGGTCGAACGTGTTAAGTTCCGCAGGAGATCCAAGTCAAAACCTTAAAGAACAAATATATTAAGTTTTGGATCAAACGTGTTAAGTTCGCAGAGATCCAAAATTTAATTTAAAAGAACACATGGTAGCTAGGAAAGGTTCAGACCTTTGTACAAAATTTTTATGCAGTGGAACCTATAGGCTTTCCGAGTAGCAACCAACAATTGGTATCGAGCTAGGGTTTTGCCTCTGTATTTGGTATTTAGTTTAATTATGCATGTCATACATAATTTAGGCGAGTTAATAGTAGGATGTGCTAACTCTATGGATCAGGATCCAACTATTATGGCTTTTAGTTAATTATGTGTGTGATTGGACCCTTGGACATGTCAAGGGCAATTTATATGTGTGTGCATGATTGTATTAAAATATAGCAGGAGCTGTATTTAGTTTTATTAGGATTTTATTTTTGATCTAGATACATGTACATTCCTTTTATGGAATATAGGATCAAAATGTAAAATTCTATTTATGTCACGGATCGAATCTTGCAAAGCGTGGAGCCTTCTAAGGACCGAGGCGCAGCGGAACTCGGAGCAAGATGGATGCGACCGGTGGCGGTGGCCAAATATGGCAGCAGCTTGGGATGACAACACACGGAGGACAATTAAAGATAAAAGCCATAATAGTTGAAAATTAGATTTTCTATTTATTGCTTTTATATTGTCCTGTCTGTGCATGTTAGTTTACAAGTTTAGTAGGCTAGCATAGTTAAAATTCTCATTTATAAATAACTAAGTGGGAGAGGGTTTTAAGTAAATCCCATGGTCTCCATTCTTGGTTTGTAAGTGATGCAAACAAGCTTTTGCGTTGGCTCGAGTGCCTTCCTCCATAACGGATGAGCTTGTTTGCGGACCACTAGAACAGACTTCCATTTATGGATGACTATAGGAAGTTAATTAAGAGCGTGTGATCTTCCCCAACGGAAGGGCATAATCTTATTAATGGACTTAGTGTCAAGTAATGGTGTACACTTAGACACATCTAATAGTATCCCCCAACGGAGTCACTGCTATTATTTGTGTGACCAATAATACCAACTATTAATTTTATTTGTCATAAAGTTAGGTTGACAAGATAATAAAATTAATGGGTTAAAACCCTCCTTTACAAATGTTGAATTTGTATACGTCCACACTAACGTGGCATACAAAATTCACGGTGGTTTAAGGTGTTGGTTAATTTAAAATAGTATTGTTTGAGGAATCAATATTATTCTAAATTTAGAGTTCACCAAAAGTTATTTGTGATTCTTAGGATGACTTTCAACCCACATTGTCCATCATACTTCAACAAAATAGACTTCTGGACCAAATTACATAGATTGGAAAAGAAACCTGGATATTGTTCTTACACTGAAAGCTATAAATTTGTACTGACTGAGCATTGCCCGATGCACCCATTGGTGAATCTACCCAAGAGGAGATTGAATATCATAGGAAATGGGTAAAAGCAGATGAGATGGCGCGGTGTTACATTTTGGCTTCAATGTCAAATGTGTTGCAACATCGACATAAAGATTTACCAAGCATGATATAATGAACAATCTCAAAGAACTCTTTGGTCATCGGGATAGGGCTTCTAGACAAGAAGCTATGAGAAAGATAATGGCACCACCATGCAAGAGGGTACTCTGTGAGGGATCATATCCTAAACATGATGGCTTATCCGAACAAATACAGATCCTTGGAGGAGAAATTGATGGGAAACCCAGATCGATATGATCCTCCAAACCCTACCTAAAAGTTTTGAGCATTCGCTTGAACTATAATATGAATAAAAGGATTTATTCATTAGGGAACTCTTGTGAGAACAGCGTGAGAAGGGTTATTTCAGTCTGACTCAAATTCACTATCTTGAAAATGGTTCTACTTCTAACCGAAGGTAAGAAGAAGAAGAAACAAACTTCAAGAAAGAAAGTGAATAAATCTCAGAGTACGGGATTTAAAGCTGGAATGAAGAAGCCGAAGGGCAAGTGTTCTCGTAAGAACCAAAACAAAGGTATATCTCATACTCTAGTTGTTGAAACATGTTTAGCGGTGTTATCTACCAGCACCGTGTGTAGATACGGAGCCATTGATCATGTCTGCAATTCCTTGCGGGGTTCCAACGACTATCTCAAGGGAGATTATCATCTACATGGGCAATGCTACTAAGGTGGCGATTGTTGCAATGGGAGACGTCTACTTATCTTTTAGTAGAAATAGAAATTTGGTTTAAGAAATTGTCTTTATGTACCAGGTTTTAGAAAGAATTTAATTTCGGTTTCTAAACTGTTTTTAGATGGATATTCAGTTTCTTTCGAGAACGATGTAGTTATTAAAAGAAATAAAGTGATTATCTGTTCGGGTGCATTAGTTGGCAATTTGTATATTTTAAATCCAAATTCTTCCACAAAGCAAAACATGGAAATTTATAATTCATCTTCTAATTCTAATAAGAGAAAAGAACCTTCAGAAATGAACCAAGCATATCTTTGGCATCTAAGGCTTGGTCATATTAACTTAAGTAGGATTCAGAGGCTTATAGCCGATGGACTTTTAAGTTCATTAGAGTTGGAAAATTTTCCAACTTGTGAATCTTGCTTGGAAGGTAAAATGACCAAGAGGCCGTTCAAGGCCAAGGGGTATAGAGCCAAAGAAGTGTTAGAGTTGGTTCACTCTGATTTGTGTGGTCCTATGTCTGTCCAGGCAAGAGGAGGTTTTGAATATTTTGTCTCTTTCATAGACGATTATTCAAGATATGGATACATTTACCTAATGCGCAAGTCCAAGTGCTTTGATAAGTTCAAAGAATACAAGGATGTGGAGAAACGACTAGGTAAAAGTATCAAGACACTACGCGATCGTGGTGGCGAATACCTCTTAGGAGAGTTTAGGAATTATTTATCGGAGGCCGGATTCAATCCCAATTATGCGCACCGGAACACCCCAATGTAATGGTGTAGCGAGCGAAGGAATAGGACTCTTATGGAGATGGTTAGATCAATGATGAGTTATTAGAATTACCAAATTCGTTTTGGGGATATGCTCTGGAAACAGCACTGAACTTAGTACCTTCTAAATCAGTTTCTTCTACTCCCATAGAATTGTGGAATGGGCGAAAACCAGTCTAAGACATATTCGGATATGGGGTAGTCCGACACATGTGCTGAAACCAGATCTTGATAAGTTAGAATCTCGCACTGAAGTTCGCGTGTTTGTAGGATATCCCAAAGGAACGAAGGTGGTTTATTTTATAGTCCTAAAGACCGAAGGTCATTGTTAGCACCAATGCCCAGTTTTTAGAAGAAGACTATATAATGGATCACAAGCCCAGTAGTAAACTTGTTTTAGAAGAACTTAGAGAGGACATATCAACTTCAGTACCAACAGTACAAGATGAAGCCACACAAGATACACAACCACAGGCGGTGCCTCGTCGTAGTGGGAGGGTTGTAATCGACTGAAAGATTCATGTTTTGGGAGAGTCTTGACTTGATCCCGGTAAACATGAACTGATCCCGATCATATAATGAAGCACTCCAAGATATAGATGCAGCATCTTGGCAAAGCAATGAATTTGAAATAGAGTCCATGTACTCTAATAAGGTGCAGGAGCTTGTAGAACCACGATGGTGTAAAAGCCGTTGGATGCAAGTGGATTTACAAAGGAAAAGAGGGACAGACGGAAGGTAGAAACCTTCAAAGCTAGGCTTGTTGCGAAAGGGTACACTCGGAAAGAATCGATTATGAGGAAACCTTTTCACGGTAGCCATGCTTAAGTCTATCCGGATACTCTTATCCACTTTGCTCATATGGATTATGAGATTTGGCAAATGGATGTCAAGACGACTTTCCTTAATGGAAGTCTTGAAGAGAACATCCATATGAAGCAACCGAAGGATTTATTGAAAAAGGCATCTAGTGTGCAAGCTCAATCGGTCCATTTATGGACTGAAGCAAGCTTCAAGTCTTGGAACATCCGGTTTAATGAAGTAATCCGGTCATATGGATTTATTCAAAGTCCGGATGAGTCTTGTGTATATAAGAATAACGGAAATGTGGTGGTATTTCTTGTACTATCGTAGATGATATTTTGTTAATTGGCAACAATGTCAAGGTATTATCGGACGTAAGGGTATGGTTGTCCAAACAATTTGATATGAAGGACTTAGGAGAATGTGCACACATTCTTGGGATCAAAGTTATAAGGGATCGCAAGAAAAGAATGTTGTGTCTATCCCAAGCTTCATATAGATACAATCCTTGCTCGTTTTAGCATGCAAGACTCGAAAGGTTTCTTACCTTTTAGACATGGAGTAGCTCTATCTAAAGAGATGTCTCCAAAGACATCAAAGAGATAGAGGACATGAAAGCAGTTCCTTATGCTTGGTGTAGGAAGCCTAATGTATGCAATGCTATATACGAGACACGATATCTGTTTCAGTAGGCATGGTCGTGAATATCGAGTAACCTCAGACAAGGACATTGGATGTGAAAGCATATATTAAAGTACACGAGAAGGACTAGGGATTATATGCTAGTTTACCAAGCAGATGATTTGGGTTACATGGATTTTGATTTCCAATCGATAGGGATAACAATAAGTCTACATCAGACTATGTGTTTACTTTAGGAGGTGGAGCCATTTCATGGAGGTGTTAAGCGGAATGTTTTGGACTCAACCATGGGCGAGTATGTAGCGACCTCAGGGCGGCTAAAGAAGCGTGGCTCGGGAACTTTCTAATGGACTTAGATGTGATTCTGGTTTGCCCAAAATCATCACAATTTATTGTGATAACAGTGATGTGATTGCAAACTCGAAGGAACCACGAGCCCATAAGGCAAGTAAACATATAGGCAAGTACCACTTGATAAGAGATATCGTGAAGCGAGGAGAAGTTGTCATCGCCAAGATTGCATCGGCGATAACTGGCAGATCCTTTCACTAAGGCCCTTCAGAAAGCTTTCGATCGGCATGTGGAGGAATGGGAATCAGATGTATGGTAGATATGGCAGCTTAGTCATTAGTATAAGTGGGAGATTGTTGGAGTGTATACCTGAGAGCCTAAGCTTTGTAAACATTCATTATGAATAAAGAATCACATTTGGTCTAATTATCTACATTTGTTTGTAGTTGTTCATTTAATTTATATTGTAGATAACATAGTATGTGGTGTCACATACTGAAGATGATGTTATCAGTACCTTATAAATTATAAACAGTAGCTCACGACCGGAATGGAAAGAACAAACCATTAGAAGGTCGTAGTGTAATTAGGTATTAGTTTATCTTGACTATATAATTACACTAGTACACTCGAGTGTATTGAGTAGGACCATTTGAGGTCGCTTTTATACTGACTTTGTAAAGGAACAAAGACCTCGGTTATTATGGAAGTGTGTGCTCTTAATCCTAATATAATAACAAGCACATATGTTTGATATTTATTTCTTTAATTTATCAATGGGTGAGATTTAGTTCGATGAATCAATAAACCTGATAAGTTGGGAAATGGTATCACTCATAGTGTGTGTTGTTGATTATAGAAGGAAACTGTGTCCTAGTGATGCTAGGTTGATAATGTCCTCAAGAGGAGCTCATAAAGATTGTCATGTTAAACCTCGCAGGACTTAGTCCGACATGATAATAAGGTTGAGTGGTACTACTCTTGGACTTAGATATTAATTAAATGAGTTGTCGAACTCACTTAATTAGTGGACATTCGATATCTTAAACACGTGGAGACTAACACACTCATAATAAGAAGGAGCCCAAAATGTAATTTGGGATTGGTGCGTAGTTCAATGATAGTTCTCTAGTGGAATGAATTATCATTGATAAAATTAAGTTGTGTGTTGGGCGAACATGGGATGCTTAATTTTATCTGAGACCAAACCAATTCCTCCTCTCGGTCCCTATCGTAGCCTCTTATTTATAGAGTACTATACCCACATATACCCACCTTCTATACCCACCTAAAGGGGGCCGACCAAGCTAGCTTGGGAACCAAGGGTTTAAGGTGGTCGGCCCTAGCTTGAACCCAAGCTAGTAGGGCCGGCCATAATTAAATAAAAAAGAAATTTAATTTTAGATTTTATTATTATGTGGAAGATATATTTTAAAGAGAATTAAATTAAAATATCTCTCTTGTAAAAGTTTTACAAAAGATTAAAGAAAGAGATTAGATCTCTTTCCTTATTTGTAGATTGGAGAGTTTTTTATTTTTCTCTTTAAAATTATTCACATGTTAATAAAATTAAAATTATAGATATTTCCTTTTATTAACCATGAAGAGATTTTTAAAGAGAAATTTTATTTTTTAAAATTTCTAGAAACAAATAAGGAAAGTTTTAATTGTTGATTAAAACTTGTCTAATTTGTTTCCTCTTGATGTGGCCGGCCATCATTGTTTAATTGGGGAAATATTATTTTATTTTTCTCAATTAAATCATGTCAAGGAAATTAAGGAAAATTTGTTGTAATTAAATTTCCTAATTTACCTAGGCCAAGGAATATAAAAGAAGGGGTGAGGGTGCCTTCACAAGACACAACATCTATTATTCCTCTCCCTCTTTTGCTCCTTGGTGTGGCCGACCATCATCTCCTTCTCTTCCTCTTGTGGTGGCCGAACCTCTCCCTCTCCCTTGGAGTTCTTGTGGTGGCCGGATACTACTCGGAGAAGAAGAAGAAGAAGGAGAGAAAGACAGCATCTCTTGGAGCTTGGTTAGTATTTTGTTTTTCCTCCTTGGTGAAGTTTCCCTTTGTGGCCGAACAAGGTGGTTGGTGGTTTCTCATCTTGGAAGATCGTTGCCCACACAACGTCCGAGGTTAGAAGAGGAATACGGTAGAAGATCAAGAGGTTTTTCTACAAGGTATAACTAGTAATTTCTATTTCCGCATCATGCTAGTTATTTATGGAAATAATACCAAATACAAGAGGCTTACGTTCTAGTATTTCGAATATGGTTTTTCGAAGTTGTGTTCTTTTGTTTCTTTCTTTTCCTTGTGATTTGATTGTTCTCTTTGGTTAACCTAAAGTTATTTTAGGAAATTAAATATTAGCTTTCTATTAAAGGTTTTGTCTAGTCGGTGGTGGTTGCTCCCATATCCAAGAAGGTCATGTGCCTCGCCACGTCAGTACTGGGAACCTTTTATGGAAATTGATATTTAATGGAATTAATAACTTAAGGAGACTTGGGTCGAACGTGTTAAGTTCCGCAGGAGATCCAAGTCAAAACCTAAAAGAACAAATAGATTAAGTTTTGGATCAAACGTGTTAAGTTCCGCAGGAGATCCAAAATTTAATTTAAAAGAACACATGGTAGCTAGGAAAAGGTTCAGACCTTTGTACAAAATTTTTGTACAGTGGAACCTATAGGCTTTCCGAGTAGCAACCAACAAGTCCAGCTGCCCCGGACTATTCCGGGCGCCCCGACCAGGTTCGGGTGCCCCGATCTAATCCGGGTGCCTCAGGGTCCAAAAGTTAGCCTTTTGCTGACTTTTGGTCCCGACCTCCTGCTTTGGTTCCACTCGCAATGGTCCGGGTCTTCCACTCCGGCTCTGATCGCTTGGGTGATTTTGGCCATCCGGAATAGGGCTCACCCGAATCCAACTTTCGACCTTCTCGAGCAAGCTTCTGTTCTGGCTTCTCGTCCCTTGGAAACGTCGCGCGTCTCCTTCTTGTCTGCCCACGTACTCTTCCGTAGCACCTCGTCCCTCAGACGCATCGAGCCCGTTGGCTCTCTCTCATGCCGTCCTTCTCGCTAGCTGCATCTTTTGCTCAATGTCCTGTGCTCTTAAGTTCCTGCACACTTAGACATACGGTTAAACACAACAGGAGCTAACTTAACTTGTTTGATCACATCAAAACTACCTTGGGGTACCAACAATAGATTCTACAGCGGTTCCATCTCATTCGAGAGATCGTCGATAGATGAGATGTGAGGATATGTAGAGTACCGACTGATGCTAGCATTGCGGATCCCTTGACCAAGGCTTTGGCACAAAGGAAGCAAGATGGTCATACTAGGTCACTCGGTATTAGATATTTCAGTGATTGGAACTAGTGCTAGTGGGAGATTATTAGTATTAGCCCTAGTACCAATTATGAGATGATTGTAAAGACCTCCTTTTGCATCATATTTCATTATTAATAAAGGTAAAGTAGGTTATTATATTTATTTCAATTTAGTATCGAATGAATAAGTATAATAATGTCCTGTAGTGGAAGGTTCTAATCTACAACATATCAATTGGTTGAATTGATAGTGAGATATTATTGATATACATAGAATACTACTCTTAACTATTCCTAGTCAAGCATTAATATGCAAGGACGATATTAATGCATTGAGACTAGCATGTAGGTCAACAGATGACTTAATCTCACAAGTCATGGATATAAGATATCAGGTTGACACATGAGTATATATTAGAGAATATATACTGAATGACCCACATGAGAATGTTTTATGGATCATTATATGAGTGTCATAAACATTCTCATATGACTATTAGTATGAATAGTTCTTAGACCTGAAGTCACTACGGTTCCCTACATAAGGAGTTGTATACTTTGGTATCGACAAATGTCACCCGTAACAGGGTGGACCATAAAGTCGATCACTGGGTATGCAATAAGTTATACGGAAGGATGTGAGTGATGTAGATGAGATCTATTCCTTCCATATGACAGAAGTGATATCTGTGGGCTCCTTGATTAATAGGACACAAGAATGCATGGTCATGCTTAAATGAGTCAATATGAGATATTGAGCTTATTGATTGAGTGTGTCTACTTAGATATCAAGAAACACAAAGATTGATAAGAGGATGACATGGTCTATACCTCATTAATCAATCTAGATATCAATGATAGAATGATTGAGTCATACAAGATAATAGCCACGGAAAGGTTAAGTCGAATCTCAACATTCTCGTCACTTGGGTAGTAATGATGCCTTGCTAGATGTCACTCATTGCTTATGTATCTAAATGTTGATTTGGATACATTGTCAATATTACGAGAACCTATTGTGTCACACACAAAGAACAAGTCAATGGAGATAGATTCATATAATGGATCATTGGATTAAATCTAATTCAAATTAAACTCATTGAGTTAGACTCAATTGGATCCAAATATTGGATTGAGTCCAATTTGAATTAGACTCATTGAGTCAATTGGATTGATGATTAATGAGTTGGACTCATTAAGTGATTTCATGAATTTGAATTCATGAAGAAAGAGGAGTGTACAACTTGAATTACTCATGCATTGGATGCATTGGATGAAGAGTGAACAATTTGAATTGCTCATGCATTGGATACATTAGATTCATTGGATGAAGACAAATATTAATGTCAATTAAGGCAATTGACATTAAGGCATAAGGTAATTTCATGAATCTATAAAAATGGGGTTTTGGATTCATTTTCATGATGAGTTTTTGGTGTTCTTGCTCTTCTTCCTCCTCTCTTCCACTTGGCCGAAACTTTCAAGAAGGGTTGCTAGCACAACATTTGATTGTTTCATCCTCCACTTTGAGAGTTTGTGAGACAAACGAGGCTTGTTCGTGTGGATACTATAGAGGCGCGGTCACTTGATCGCACTAAGATCTGCATCTAAAGAAACGTTGCTATCGGGATTGCGAAGGGCACGCAACAAAGGTATAACTCCCTCTCATGTAAATCTTAGTATATGGTTTCCTTTCGCATGGATCTTCTAGAGGAACTAGATGTTTTTTGCTGTGCTTTTGTGTGTTTAGCGCCCTAGTTCTTTACATATTATATATCTAAGGATTTAGAAGTAAGTACGTTAGAAGAATTATTTTCAAAATTTGAAGTCCATGAAACAAGATGTGCATATCCGAAGAAGGAGCCAAGGCACAACGTTACCTTAAAGGTAAAAATGGATGAACAAGACTCTGAATCTTCTCTCGGCAATGATGAAATGACACTCATGATAAGAAAATTTAAAAATTATTTAAAACTAATAAATTTAATCAAGTGCATGGTAATAGAAGGAAAAGAAAGATAAGATGCTACCACTGCAATGAAGAAGGGCACGTGAAAGACAACTGCCCTAAATTGAAGAGCAAGAATAAGAACAAGGACAAGGAAAAGCATAAGAAGCCAGCCCAGACCAAGTAAAATCTAAAAGTAACGTGGGACGAAACGCCATCCAAATCGGAGATATAAGCCCTCACTAGACTTCGCTAGTGGTAAGTCACCAAGAAGATGAAGACTAAGCAAGTTCATCCGAAATGAGCATCGAGAGCATCGATGAAGGGGGAACGACATAAAAAAAATAGCACTTCAGGGGGAGCTTCAGATTATGGGATCGACAAGGTAAGTCAAGTACGGTCTCTTCCTCCTGATAAGTTATTTCAGTTCGTAAAAATGTTATTAAAAATTGTTATAAGTTAGAAAAATAAAATAAAGAGTTAAAATCAACCTTAGCTATATTTTGTTGATTAGAAGATCTCAGCAAAATAAAAAATTGAAAACAGAAATAGAATATTTGAAGGAATGTGCATGCTCACATGTTCAAAATATTAGAAGAGATAATGGTTTAAATTGGCATTTTAAATACCATAAAGGCTAAATTAGGAAAATATCATAGAAATATATTCCTAATAAATTTTTGATTAATCCTGTAAAAGGAATCTATTTTGGGTTCCAAAATCATATTTAGATTAATTATTTTTTTAGGAGCTTTCAGAGAGAAAATTAAATTTTAGTTTCCTTAAAAAACTTTGTCTAGAAGAGGTTGTTGTTCCAATATCCAAGAAGGTCAAATGTCTTGCCACAATCTAAAAGCTAATTATTAAAATGAGTATTTAATTGACTAACTGTTAAACATTTAGTTGTTATAAAAATACTTTCAATTGTTTGTCACAAATTTGGTTAGAAATTAATTAGAAGTTAATTTTTTCGAGAAAGATAACTTTATCACTTATATATAAGACAAATTTTAAATTTTTCTGAATGTTAAATTTTTTTAATTATTAACAAAAAAAATATGTGCAAAAGACTTTATTTCTGCTTAAAAATAATTTAAACTTCATATGAAATTTTTTTCTACCTTATATATGTTAACTTTTTTTAAATCTTGATTTTTTGAAGCTTAAACTTTAATATTTTTCTAGAATTTTCCCTTAGACTTCTATTTTTTTCAAATAGTACTTTTAAAGTATCCCATTTTTAATGTGATCAAAAGGGGGAGTAGTGAAGATTAAGTCTAAGGGGAGGGTAGTACAATTTAATTTTTGTACTTGCTAATTTACTTGTAAATTTTATAATTGTTATTTTATAACTGTTATTTTTATAACTGTTATTTTTTAGATTTACCCTAACTTAACTTATGTTTGCTCACATAAAAAAGGAGGAGATTGCTAATACCTCAAGGTAGTTTTGATGTGATGAACCAAGCCAGGTTAGGTCCTGTTGGTAGTTAACCCCTGTGTCTAAGTGTACAAAAACTTAGGAGTATAGGAAGTTGAGCAAAAGATGTAGCTACCGAGAAAGATAGCACGGAAGAGAGTCGACTGGCTCGGTGCGTCTGAGGGACGAGGTGCTGTGGAAGAGTATCTGAGCGGAGAGAAGGAGGCGCGCGGTGTTTCCCAGGGACAAGAAGTCGAAGAAGAAGACTGCTCGAAGGCTAGAAAATGGCTTCAGGTGAGCCCTATTCTGGATAGCCAAAATCACCCAAGTGAGCGGAAGACTCGGACCAATGCGAGCGGAACCGGAGCTGAAGACCGGGACCAAAAAGTCAACATTTTGTTGACTTTTTGGGTCGGAGCGCCCGGAGCAGAATTTTATCCGAAATGTGACGTGTCACATTCTGTTACGATGAGGATAGAAGTTTATCCCCTTCCAAGGGCCTAGGACCCTTCCAACCGCCTAGAACCCTTCCAGGTGCCTCGATCAGGGCTATAAATATAGCCCTGATCCTAATGGTTCACAACAACACTTGTAATTAATTCCATTTGAGTTTAGCTTTGCATTTTGAGTGCTTTAACTACTGTAAGAGGCTTCTCCGCCTGAAGGAGACATTAGTAAGCTTTTCATCTTCCTTAGATTAATAACCTCCCTGGTTATAACTAAGTAAACATTTTGTGCCTCTTCCTTTCTTTATTTAGTCTCTTATTTCTTGTATGCAAGTATTGATTCTTCTAGAGCTATAAAGTTTGAGGAAGGTTCATTTTCTTTGCAAGACTATTCACCTCCCTTCTAGCCGGTCACCAAGGTTCCTACAGAAAGAAACTTGGAAAATATCAAAATAAAGATTCCTTCATTTTCAGATAAAAGTAATCTAGAAACATATTTGGAGTGGGAAAAAAAGTGAAACTAGTATTTGATTGCTACAACTACTCTAAAGAGAAGAAAGAAAAACTTACTACTATTGAATTTATTAATTATGATATTATTTGAAAGGATCAAATTATTCTGAGCAAGAGAAAAGACCAAGAGAGACTCATTAACACTTGAGAGGAGATGAAATGTATTATAAGAAAGAGGTTCGTTCTGAAGAATCGATAGGAAACAATAGAGGGGGGTGATTTTTTTTTTAACTTTTCTTTTCAATTTGAAATATCAAAATAGCAGCGGAAAGAAAACAAAAATAGGTAGACTTGTTCGGTTACTTGGTTTAAAGCTTGTGGTGAGTCCTATTCCAAGACCCGCGATCCTTGATCGCATCGTTAGATAATCCACTAAAATTCTTCTTCCCGGAACCTTCAAAAAGAAGCAATTTGTACAATAAAAAGAATGATTGTACTACACTACTATCTTCTTGTAGATAATACAAACTAAAATGTAAAGTATACTGACAATGAAATATAAGTTGAAGCTTATCGGCACTTCTTGGCGTAGCAACTTGTACATGAAGTAGAAGCACTAAACATCAGAGGTATGAGCAGAGTGTAATAGAGGATTGCACAACAAGTTCTTCTTTCGACGCTGATCTTGAGGTTCTTTTATAATCCTCGTTCGGTCGACCGAAAAAAGGTTTAGTTGACTAATCCTTTCAGTCGACCGATCACCCTATCAGTAGACGGAACACGCTCACTTCCTTATTTGCTAAGATCGGATCTTCACTCAATTAATGAGCATTTATTGATTGGTCAATCAAACCTTGGGTTTGGTC
The DNA here is from genome assembly GCF_018446385.1 of Zingiber officinale. NCBI lineage: Eukaryota > Viridiplantae > Streptophyta > Magnoliopsida > Zingiberales > Zingiberaceae > Zingiber > Zingiber officinale. The sequence continues at coordinate 46,120,035 of NC_055996.1, read as the reverse complement.
GACTGAACCTCCTGATTCCAAGTTTACCGAGATTTGATCTTCTAGCTTGTTTGCTAAAATAAGTTTGGTCGACTAATCCTTAGGTTTGGTTAACTATGTAGGATCGAAAAGCACTAGAGGAGGGTGAATAGCGCTCATGGCTAATTCATTCGTTTTAAAAGAATCAAGTAAATTGCAGCGGAATAAGAACAATTAATAGAAAACAATGACGCAAGTTGGTTTTACTTGGTTCGGAGCCTATGACAACTCCTACTCCAAGGCCCACACTCGTTCAGTGTTTACTTTGAGAAATTCACTATTAATCTGAAATATTACAAATTAAAGTACAGTTAATTAAGTGTAGTAAAAATATACCAGCAATAAAGAAATCTGGAATTGGAGCTTTAGGTTGTCGGAATAGTGTTATGACTTTGCCGGAATGTCTTTTGAGGAGCACACAGAAGAAGACTTGCAAAAATTTTTATTTTTTGCTTCTGCTTGAACCAGGCTTAAGTAAGCCATTGAGGGCGCCTCCAACCTCCATAGGGCGTGCCTTCAGCGGGGATACTTATCCTGATTTCGTAGCGTCGATAAGCTCCGTGGCGTCCGCTGCTTATCCACTTGAGGGTGCCTCCAAGCTCCATGAAGGGTGCCCTCCATCAACGTTCAAGGCGCCTTCTATATCCTTGGAAGGCGCCTTCATGCCTTGCTATGCGAGGCTTTCGACCAAGGCACCCGAGGCACCTCTAAGCTACATGAAGGGCCCCTCGGGAACCATTCATCCGAGGCTTTTAAGTCCTTTCTCTCCCTGCAAGATGCGTTAGTCCAAAATACAAAACATATCCTGTAAAATAGAGTTAGCATAATAAAATATGAAATAATAGATTATTTTTACAATCTCCAGACTATCTGGTTCTAACTTTAGATTTCACCTCCGAAAACCCTAAGTCGAACCGATGCCTATTGTTCCCTCATCGGGAAACGCGTCCTCACCTACTCCTCTTAGGAGAGAGTTTACCTGTTGTCAGACCGGTCCTCCAGACTGACTGGGCTTTTGCTTCACATCCGAGTCTTCAGGACATTTTCGCTGGACGTCTGATTCTTGATCTGTGTAGTCTTCCACCTAGTTCGCAACCATCGGGATTTTCACCTAGAGTCTCCGACTCTAGGATTTCGCCCAAAGATTCTTGATCCGCAAAGACTTTCCACCTAGGGTTACTTCCCCCTGGGACCTAGGGTTACAACCCCCTAGGATTTTTACTTGCCTAACCACAATTAGGACTTTTGCCTAACAACTGTAAAATACTGAAAAATAGCAAATAACCATAAGGGAATTTTTTGAAATTTTTAGGAATTTTTCGAGAAATTTTCGGAGCTCGTATGACGAGTTTACGGGGATAAATAATGAAGTCATAGGAAAGTCTGTTTAAGCTACCCCATTTTAATGAGGAAACGTTTATTTTGTTTAATTCCTTTTCTTTTCTTTTTTATTTCTTTTCCTCCATTACTTTACTGTGTCGTTTCTTTCCCCGCGTGCCTGAGCCCTCATCTCCGGTAGTTTCTTTTCTCTTCCCCAACGGACGCGCCGACGCTGCCCTCACGTCGATTCCTCTCTTCCCCTCCGGTACAAAAGGAGGAGCCAAAGGAAGCCCTAGCCATCTCCTCCACTACCACTTCCCCTCTTCCTCTCTTCTGTCGACGCCGACTTCAGTGCCGGGGCCAACTCCGATCACCCCTCTACCTCTCCTCAAGCCTCGCCTTCTCTATGCCCTAGCACCGAGCGCTGACCACCAAATCTCTTCGGCGTGCCCTAGATTGGGTCCATAGTCGCCGAGCCCTAAGCCTCCGACGCCGAAGCCACAGGGGAACCGGTCGCGGTAGCCGACCCTTTTCGTCTCTGCCCTGCCCTAGATCGCCGGCCGATTTCTTCCTCTGCTCCAGCGCCGGCATCTGATTCCCTTCCAACTCTGGATTTTCTTTGATCTGTACCACTAGCAAATCAGCGGTGATAGGAGTGGAGACCAGCCCTCTCTCGACCTCTACTCATCAAGCAACATTAGTTTGCTCCGGCCACTGGTTTCCGACATTGTTCGACAGCAGGTATATCCGACAGTGACTCAATAGATTGGGCATTCAGATTTGGGGATGTGGGAATTTTCCATGGCAATCTTGCTTCGGCTGAGGACATCAAGGAAGAGGTAGGGTCAGTAGATTATTTCTTGAATTAGTTTGTTTTGTTGATCAGTTATCTACCTTCTTGATTGTTTAGTACAAGTGGATTTCCAGCAGCTCACCCTTTCCATCAGCAAGGTTTACCGGCAAGGAATCAATAAGGGAGCACTTGAATTTGGATGAGTTTTAGAGTGTTTGTGTATAAGGCAAAACCAAATTGGAAGGTGAAATCATTAGAGATTCATTTATTATTTGACATCTCTAGTTGATGTGTTTAAGGATATTAACTTTGTAGAAAGGATAAAATTATCAAATGGGAACCCTAGCTTCCTAATAGGATTATGATTTAGTTCAGCTATTTTTGTTTATAATAAAACTTAGCTAAACCATACGATTTATTACAGGATTCTGATTCGGGATGAGCACTTCGACATAGAGGTTGATTAGCTCAATCTACATTGGAGGTGGGTACCTTGACCTATCTATTTTGATATGTCTTGTTGATATGTTTAGTAGATCTTAACAAGTAGTAATAATTATGTTTATATCTATATCGACATGTCACTATTTATTTCCGAGCATGTTTTGTTTGTTACTTGTTTAGCGTTCATGCCCTTTTTACTATTTATATTATAGAAGTAGTGACATGCCATGCTCTATGATATACCAAACTGGTTAGATACCATACCTGACCTGTGTACCTAGATCATATTATTTGATCCACGTATATGGTACATGTTTTAATGGAGGTAGATAGGATCAGGATATTTCTATGTTTAGTGTCATGCACCATCTCGCATGATTGTATGTTGTGCGATAGTCGGCTCCATTATTGTTGAGCACATCACCAGTTACATGGATCTGTACACACCACCACTCATGGGTTAGTGGTATAGCAGGCAGGGTGTGTGGCAGTTCTGCTTTGTTAGGCTCAGCTGGTCCGTGACGCAAGCAGCTAGCCGGCAGCAGCACGCCCGGCTGCCTAAGGTTCACCGGTCTAGTGATGCAGCTGCGGCAGATGTGTGTTTTGCTCGCTCCCGCTGGTCCGCCACGGTAGTGCGACGCAGCAGTAGTCCGCAGGATCCTCCTCCGATCGGCTCTGAGATAAGAGCATCAAGGCCCTCCACTTGATTTGGGATAGAGGATATACGTGGATTCCGACAAAGATCCCGCCCACTCGATCGCCAGAGCGTGATGATAGAGTGCACTGTCACACCGCCCACTCGGCCTCACCATCGTGTGCGAGATGGCTAACTGGCGCCGTGGGTGACAGACATGTCATTCGCATCATACGCACGATGCATTTATTGCCGTGGTCGATGCACTTTATACGTCATTTTTTCGGACGATTGCTCGATACGCATACTGTGATACGATTCATTGCGGCTCACGTGACTTTATACGTCAGATATCGATGATGCAATGCTGACACGCATACAGATTTATTGATACTCTAGGTCCGACGATATTTCTATACCCAAGTCCCGTTAGACAGATACTCCTTCGCTTTTACGCCAGATTTTCTATACGATATCCGTGAGATCCGATTTATATTATTATCGCGTTATTATTTACTATGCATGCCAACTAGGTATCCGCTGAGTGTTGGACTCATACCCCGTTATTACCATTTTCAGGTTGAGGCTGTTCAGGAGGTTCCAGTCGCTAGTCCCCCACCACTACGCGTCGCGACGAGTTCGCACATTTCGGTTTTCCTATTATGTTAGACTATGTTTTCAGACTTGTAGCTTTTGGCATTTGGATCTTATACATTTTGTTATTTGTCGATGGGTTTTCATTTGTATGTATGCTGGAATTTTGTGTTTTATGGGTGTAGTTGAGTAGGATATCGGTTTTATGTTTTATGGGTGTAGTTGAGTAGGATATTGGATTTGTGTTTTATGGGTGTAGTTTAGTAGGATTTTTGCGATGATTTCCTTATATTTGCTTTAGTTTAGTTGTTACTATTAAACTGCGTGGATGCTTACTGATTGTACTTTTATGTTATACATATGTTCCGGCCGTGTTGGCCGAGGTATCTGGATTGATATAGTAAAGTTTCATATTGTCACCCATACAAGAGAGATGCTGTCAAAATTTCTTCTGGCAGGGACTACCTGGGGCATGACAACACTTAAGACTTTTCCTGCAATCTCAATCAAACTTGTTAGACCACAAATAACCTTAACTTTGAACCCTTTGCCATTATCAAAACTCAGGTTCGATCATCTGATGCTTCCCATACCAACAATCTCCCTTTTTTTTTTATTATGAAAATAAAATTCAAAGTTAAGTATAGAAATGCAATAATAAAGAACAGAAAAGTAATTTCAAGAAGTGCAGCATAAATGAAAATGAAGTGCAATATAAATGAAAAGTGCAACATTTTAGAACAAGAACAACTTGTTTAAAACAAGAACAACTTGTTTAAAACAAGAACAACATATTTAACTTTAGAATTTACTAGTTTCTCTCCCCCTTTGACATATATAAAAAAAAACTTTAGCTTTTCAAAAGTAAAATAAGGAGAAAAATTCCAAGAAGCTTGGTAGGTATAATAAAGGAAATTTGTAGAGAACTTCTCAAGGATTGCCTCTCCGTTGACAGTACTTATCAGAAAGAATAGAAAATTTGAGTGGACTGAGGATTGTGAGAAGAGTTTCATTGAACTAAAAAGGAGACTGACTAGTGCTCCAATCCTGACACTTCCAGAAAATGGTGAGAGCTTTGATGTTTACAGCGGCGCTTCTAAATTGGGACTCGGAGTTGTGTTGATGCAGAATGGCAGAGTCATTGCCTATGCCTTGAGACAACTCAAAGATTATGAGAAGAACTATCCTACTCATGACCTTGAGTTAGTAGCATTAGTCTTCGCTCTCAAAGTTTGGAGGCATTATTTATACGGAGCTCAGTGCAAGATTTACACAGATCACCAGAGTCTGAAATATTTCATCACTCAGAAAGATCTGAATATGAGACAACGGAGATGGCTTGAGCTAGTCAAAGACTATGACTGTGAAATCCTCTACCACCCAGGGAAGGTGAACAAGGTGGCAGATGTGCTAGGTAGAAAATCTTGCGCAACCTTATTGTCCTTATCTGCTATGTCCCAACCCCTACAGAAGGAAGTAAACTTTGGGCTAGAAATTATTATCGGGCAGCTCTCCACCTTGACATTAGTGTTAACCCTAATTGAAGATATACAGAAAGGGCAGGATGAAGATTCTAATATTCAGAAGATCAAGCAGGGAATACAAGAAGGAGAAAACGGAGAGTTCCGAGTATCAGACCGAGGGATACTATATTATGATAATCATCTCAGTGTCCCTAATCAAAAAGAACTACGAAGGAAAATTCTAGAAGAAGCCCATGGAACACCCTACGCGATGCATCCTGGTTCCACCAAGATGTACCAAGGTATAAAGGGACGCTTCTGGTGGTCTGGAATGAAAAGAGATGTTACGAGATATGTCAGTACCTATCTGACGTGTCAACGGGTTAAAGCAGAACATCAGAGACCAGGCAGAGTTCTACAGCCTATACAGATTCCGGGATGGAAGTGGGAAGATATATCTATGGACTTTATAGTAGGACTACCCAGAACCACGAATGGTTATGATGCTATCTGGGTAATAGTGGACAGATTAATCAAGTCTACTCATTTCTTGTAAAATACCGGAAAATAGGCGAATATTAATAAGGGAATTTTTCGGAATTTTTGGATATTTTTCGGGAATTTTTCGAAGCTCGTACGGACAAGTTAACGGGGATAAAAACGGGGTCCGGAAAAGCCTGTTTAGGCTACCCCATTTAAATGAGGAAAAGTTGAATTTCTTAATTCCTTTTCTTTATTTATTTTGCCTTTTCTTTATTTTCTTTCCGCCGTTCTCTCTTCCTCGCCGAACCCAAGTGCTCAAACCTCGCGGCGCCTTCTCCCGAGCCCTAACCGAGCGGTTCCTTCTCCCTCTCCGCGTGCAAAACCTCCCAGCCAAGGGCTTCGCCTTCTTCTTCCTTCCCGAGTGCGCACGCCCTTCTCTTCATCTTCTGCCGACGACCTCTGTGCCCTAGTGTCTCCGTCGACGCCAAGCAGTGTCGGTTTTCTCCTCTCTGCCTTCATCTAGAATCTTCCCGGCCAATTCTTCTCGGATGCTCCCTTGCCCTAATCTTTGCTTTGTTTTCTCTGTACTTTAGTTATCTCTCCGGGTTGTGGACAGAGGCAAAGCAGTCCGAGACCAGCATCTTGGTGATCACAATCTGCTGCCCGACACCACTGTCTTTCCCTCTCCATTCCTCCGGCAGCCGATTTCACTATCACCAGCAGTAGATTTTGTACTGTACTACCATCACCGAAGAAGAGGAAGTGGAAGCAGGTAGGAAGCAATTGTAAAACCTCTGTGGTCGGCTTGTACCCTGTCCACCTACTTGAGTTTGGGTAAGTTTTGGAGTGGATTCATTATTGGATTTGGTTGGTTTATTGATGAGGTTAAACGTGGATTTTGTGTTAGTAAATCTCTCCTGGTTTGCGTAATTGGGATTAGTTGATTAGGGTTCTTAATTTAATAGGAATTTGATCTAGCTACTGAATACATATAGTAATTAGCTAAATTCGGATATGTTTGATGCCACAGGACTTTGACACGAGACGAGTATCTCGACGTCCATATTTGGAGTGATTAGACCATTTCGATTGGAGGCGAGTACTTTTGACTTATGTCATTTGATATACATAGTAGTGAATATAACAAGTTGCATTAATTATGTTTCTTATTTATTCCAGTTAATCACTACCCGATAATTGTTACATGATTGATTGATTGTTTGTTTTGCATCTCATGTATTCCTTACCTATTGATACATGCTTATAGGGGTAGTGATATACCATGCTTCACCATGTTCAGGACCTAGGTTTTTATACATTTTGTGTACCTTTGATTTGAGTTGATTCGTTGACCTATGATACACTTTTATATATCTATGGATTAGGTCAGGATATTTTGTTGTTAGTGTCATGCACCATTTGCATGATTGCATGCTGTGCGATAGTCCGCTCCATTATTGTGAGCACATCGCCAGTTTCATGGATCTGCACACACCACCACTCATGGGTTAGTGGTCGATTCAGGCAGAGTATGTTGCAGCAGGGACTCTGTTAGGCACCATTGGTCCGCTCATGGGTAGTGTGACACAACGTGTTATCCGGCAGGGATTCCTCCCCGTCATCGTGTACCGGGAGTTGAGAGCATTGCGCTCCCCCATTTATGATTTGGGGTAGGAGGATAGGTGTACTCCGACAGCATCCCGTCCACTCGGTCACTCATCAGGAGTAGTGACGACAGAGTGCACGGTTGTCACAGCCCTACCCACTCGGCCTCACTTTTGTGTGAGATGGTTGACTGGCGTCAGCGGTGACCAAGACGCATCATTGCCATCATATGCATGATGCATTTATTGCTTGTGTTTGTGTTTGCTGCATTTATATGCTGCATATTGTTTGGATACCTATGTTTGACATGCATACAGGATTTCCCTATCACTCGGATTGTTTGACCTTATACTCAGGTCCTGGTTAGTACAGTATTCTCCTGTTTACTTCAGTATGCATTTACCTTTATTACATCAGGAGACTGTACGCATGATTAGTGCTAGGTGTTATTTCCTTACTTTGTATATCAGTTGTACCTGTTGAGTGTTGGACTCACCCCGCCTCCATTGTTGTTATTTTTCAGGTTGATGCTGTCAGGAGAGAGTTCCAGTCGCTAGTCCCCTGCAGACCTCGAGGATATTATTGGACTTTTGGTTTTTCTTACATAAACTATGCTAAATTTGTTTTAGATTCTGTTCTTGTTTGATGATACTTGGACATTGTATGGATTTTGTGATGTCGATGGATTTGGTTTTGGATTTGCTTTTACTACATGTCTGCTTAGATGGCAGAAGAGGTAAGTTGGTTTTATTGTCAGATTTGAGCTTTACGAGTGTAGTGGAGTAGGGTTGTTTTCGAGTCATGATATTACTGATCTGTGTACTTATATATAAACTGCGTGGATGTATGTGTGGTTGTATTTTATTGTTTTTATTATTCCAGCCGCCTGTGGCTGAGGTATATGAGGATGTAGAAAAGTTTTCAGATTGTCCACCGTACAGGGGAGATGCTGCAGAAATTTTCTCGGACAGGGTCTCCTCTGGGGCGTGACAATTTTAGTGGTATCAGAGCCAGGTTTGCGAGTCAAACTGGGCATTTATTTTGGATTTATACGGATTTCTGTTGTGGTTATATTCGGATTTCCGTTTCAGATTTATATGGATTTCCGACGATTTTCTCGTTCGGAATTTTGAGGTCAAATTGGGGATTGGACAGCGACGGAACATCTCCAGACAGTAAATAGGTATGATGTTTATTTTATGATTGTTATATTGGTAGTAATATCTGTAATATAATTTAACAGATATGAGGTCTACGCGTATTGCGGCGAGACGTGGTGCTAGACGACCACGTTCGAGGACCAAGGGATCTCAGGATATGCCAGAGATGCCAACTGATGATGAGCCTGTCAGTCAGGCACAGACTCAGCATACTGCGGGCGTGTCAGGCTCTCAGACCCCGACGACTCCTATAGAGGTACCTACCTCGGTTACGCCGAGTGTATCTATCCCTACTGTAGTTCCGGTACCATCAGAGGTACCATTGGCGTTCCCTATATCTGCTCCAACGCAGCCTACAGTGTATTCGGTACCACCGCCACCTGGACCTACAGTGTACCCGACACCAGTGGCACCTGTGCCCCCAGTGCCTACAGTAACAGCAGCTGCTCCACATCCAGTGTCGTTTCCTACCGTACCTCCAGCTGTGGACACTTTTGTTCACCCGGCAGTACCACCGACGGCTTATGCTCCAGTTTATTCAACAGCACCGGGAGTACCTCCTCCGGTTTATTCCGCGGTACCATTTGTAGCACCAGTTCCAGTGGTTTTGCCAGTTCCTACAGCCGTCCCGACACAGCTCACTGATATTATCGCAGCACGAGCTAGGATTCCAATATTGGCAGAGTCGATGAAGACTCGATTCACTCTCTTCCGAGGAGACCTCGATCCGAGTATGGCTCTATCATGGATAGAGACTATGGAGCAGACTTTCTTCTACATGGCTTGCTCCGAGTGGGAGAAAGCAGAGCTGGCTGCTTTCCATTTACGGGATGAGGCTAACGCCTGGTGGATTACTCAGCGTTCTATCATAGCGCAGCGAACGTCACTTGCACTGTGTTCGTAGAGGCTGAGAGTCGCTTTCTCCACTATCATATCGATGGCTCGGCTGTGATTTCATGAGTCTCGGTAAAACAATCGCCAAAGGATGTAATATATACCGAATTCAACCGTTGGCTAAGTTTTGTCCAGAGTTAGTTACGGAGGATGATCTCGATGATGCGCTTTATATAGGACGGATGGTTATACGCAAGTAAAGTTTGCTTTAGGATCGATTTATTCGATGCACGATCGAGCTTTGATGATAGAGTTATCACAGAGCATTTCCGGACAGTGAAGAGGAAGCATACGGTTAGGCATCCTGACAGATCCAAAGAGACATGGATGTGACAAGCAGCAGAGTAGTCGCACGGTCAGGTACTGGGTATCTCGTAGGCCTCAAAAGTCGTGGCGCTTCTTCAGGACGTTCCCGATTTTCTCAGCAGAACCGGCAACCACCTTCCCAATGATACTCACTGCTTCCGATGTGGATCCAGAGATCACCACCCCGGCTTGCTCGGGACATCCTGCTTGCTTTTATTGCAATCGCCAGGCACCGTGAGAGATTGTCACCAAGGCTTAGCACACGGAGGGTCAGCCAGAGAGCCTAGTCTTCGCATATCGAGGAGAGGACAGCTCCCCCGACAGTAGCTGCATTTGGCATGCTTGGACAGAGTACTCCAGTGCTCCTATAGCACCTCAGAGTTCTGTTCTAGGACCTTATTATCAACTGTAGCCTCAGCCACTGGTTCAGTACTAGTCGCAACCCCTGCCACTTGTCCAGTATCAGTCGCAGCCCACCTAACCGTCTCTGGCACATTATCCGACACCGCCACAGTGGCAGGCTCAGACTCAGACGCAGCAGCCGCTGGCAGCGTTACCACCTCCTCCTCCGCCAGAGACTGGACATGTTCATGCGATTACCAGAGAGGATGCGCAGCGAGCCGACGGATCTGTTTTCCGTGGTATGATTTCCATTTATGCATTTTCCGCTGATATATTGATTGATACTGGTAGCTCGAACTCTTTTATATCCCGTACATTTATGCGGGAGATTGGTAGATTACCTACTGTTAAACTGCAGCGATTGACTGTCTCCCTACCGCTCGATGATACTTTAGACGTCACCCAGGAGATCAGAGGTTGCCCGTTAGACTTTGGCAACATGATACTTACGGTAGATCTTCTAGTATTGGAGATGGTCGAGTTTGATATCATTCTTGGTATGGATTGGCTGTCAGTATATCATGCTACCGTTGATTGCCAGACGAGGGTGGTCACTTTCCAGCCTCCGAACCAACCCTCGTGGAGTTTCACTGGCATCAGAGATGACGGCATCTCGATTATTTCGGTGATTCAGGCGCAGAAGCTGCTGTCACACGACTGTCATGGTTTCTTATTATCTCTAATTAGTACTGAGGACAGCAGTAGTTCGCAGCTCTCCGGCGTTCCTGTAGTCCGGGAGTACCCAGATGTATTTCCAGAGGAGCAACCTGGTTTGCCTCCCAGAAGGCCAGTGGAGTTCGCTATTGAGTTGATTCCGGGAACCGCGCCGACATCGAAAGCTCCTTATCGTATGGCACTAAAAGAGTTGAACGAGTTGAAGGTTCAACTCCAGGAGCTTTTAGACAGGGGATTCATTCGGCCTAGTGTTTCTCCATGGGGTTCACCGGTATTATTTGTCAAGAAAAAGGACGGCACTATGAGGTTATGTATTGACTACAGATAGACCGTCAAAAATAAATATCCTTTACCACGGATCGAGGATTTGTTTGATGAGGTACATCAGTGTATTCTAAGATTGATCTGCGATCCGGATATCATCAGCTGAGAGTCAGAGACTCAGATATTCAGAAGACAGCTTTCCGTACCAGATACGGTCATTATGAGTTTTTGGTAATGCCATTTGGGCTTACCAATGCTCCAGCGGTGTTTATGGACTTGATGAACCGTATCTTTCTGGAGTATCTGGATCAGTTTGTTATCGTTTTCATTGATGATATATTGGTCTATTCTCGTTCCGAGGAGGAGCATGCACAGCATCTTCGTATAGTCTTGGAGATTCTTAGACGACATCAACTGTATGTGAAGTTCAGCAAGTGTGCATTCTGGTTATCGTGGTTTCTAGCAGAGGTATTTCAATTGATCCTCAGAAGATCGAGGCTATCACCAGTTGGGAGCAGCCGAAATCAGTTCAGGAGATCCGCAGTTTTCTGGGACTAGCAGGATATTACAGACGATTCGTCGAGGGTTTCTCGCGTATTGCTATGCCGCTGACATGTCTTACCAGGAAAGGCGTGAAGTTCACGTGGTCCGAGGATTGCGAGACCAGCTTTCAGGTGCTGAAGCGGAGATTAGTGTCGGCTCCAGTTTTGGTTTTACCTTCTGGAGAGGACGGATTTGTACTCTACACCGACGTGTCTCTTCAGGGTTTGGGCGCTGTTCTGATGCAGCACGGCAGAGTAGTCTCTTATGCTTCTCGACAGTTGAAGGAGCATGAGAAGAACTACCCAGTTCATGACTTGGAGTTAGCTCAAGCTTTGGCGGCATCATTTATATGGTATTACATTTGAGATTCTCACTGATCATAAGAGTCTCAAATATATTTCACTCAGAAGGAGCTTAATCTCCGACAGAGGAGATGGATGGAGTTCCTGAAGGACTACGATTGTACCATTAGCTACCACCCGGGAAAAGCTAATGTGGTTGCCGATGCACTCAGCAGAAAGTCCAGAGGGACTTTGGCTTGCCACCGGACTTCGGGTACGGATTTGATTCAGGGTTTCTCTGAGATATATCTTGAGGAGCAGGGACCGACAGAGCAGGGTATTCTGGTTACCATGGTTGCTCAGTCGTCGATCAGGACTAGGATCCGAGAGGCCCAGGCTGGTGATCAGCATTTGCAGTTCATTAGCAGTCAGATAGCTTCCGGGCAGTAGACCGAGTTCACACGAGACGAGGAGGGTGTTATATACTTCCGAGGCAGATTATGCGTACCTCAGTCTCATCCGGTCTTACAGGAGCTACTCCAGGAGGCTCACCGTTCTCGATTTGTGATCCATCCAGGTGGGACCAGTATGTATCGGGACTTGAGGTGTTCCTATTGGTGGAACGGCATGAAGAAAGACATCGCAGATTTTGTAGCTAGATGTCTTGTTTGTCAGCAGGTGAAGGCTGAGCACCAGAGACCTGTAGGATTACTTCAGCGGATTCCTATTCCTGAGTGGAAGTGGGATCACATTACCATGGACTTTGTGGTAGGTTTGCCGAGGACACGACGAGGCCATGACGCGATTTGGGTAATCGTTGATCGATTAACCAAATCCGCGCACTTCTTAGCGATCCGGAGGACTGATCCTCTGGATCGATTGGCAGATTTGTATTGTCGGGAGATTATCAGATTACATGGTGTTCCGTTGAGTATCATTTCGGATAGAGATCCACGGTTCACGTCTCGTTCTTAGCAGAGTCTGCAGCAGGCCTTGGGCACACAGCTGCTTCAAGATCCCTTCCATCCACGCATGATGGACAACCATTCAGACTTTAGAGGACCTGCTGAGGTCATGTGCTATGGATTTCGGAGGCAGTTGGGAGGACCATCTGCCGTTGGTAGAGTTTGCTTACAACAACAGCTTTCATTCGGCAATCCAGATGGCACCGTTTGAGGCGTTGTATGGTAGACCTTGTCGGACACCCGTCCTCTGGGATGAGGTTGGAGAGGCCCAGTTCTTGGGACCTCATACAGTTCAGCAGGATGTAGAGTTGGTCCGTACTATCAGACGGAGGATGTCAGAGGCGCAGGATCGCCAGAAGAGTTATGCTGATCGGAGACACAGACCACTAGAGTTCTCTGTTGGTGACCATGTATTTCTGCGAGTTTCACCCACAAAACAGGTGAAGAGATTTGGCCTCAGAGGTAAGCTAGCTCCGCGGTATATTGGCCCTTTCGAGATCTTGGAGATGATTGGAGCGGTAGCTTACCGACTGGCACTACCACCGTCCCTGTCAGGCGTGTACGATGTATTTCATGTATCCATGCTGAGGAGATATATACCTGATCCGACGCATGTGCTGGCAGATATTCCAGTTCCAGTTCAGCCTGACATTACATATGAGGAGGTTCTGGTACGGATTCTGGACCAAAAAGAGCGTCAGTTGCGGAACAAGACAATCCGGCTGGTTAAAGTCAGATGGCAGCATCATTCGGACGAGGAGGCTACTAGGGAGCTCGAGGATACTATCCGAGCTCGATATCCCCATCATTTTATTTGAGGTATGTGATTTTATTTACCGTTCAGCATTTATACGCTTTATCTACTGTTAGTGTTTGCTGATGGTATATAACGAAATTTGGGGACCAAATTTTTATTAGTGGGGGAGAATGTAAAATACCGGAAAATAGGCGAATATTAATAAGGGAATTTTCTGGAATTTTTGGATATTTTTCGGAAATTTTTCGGAGCTCGTACGAACAAGTTAACGGGGATAAAAACGGGGTCCGGAAAAGCATGTTTAGGCTACCCCATTTAAATGAGGAAAAGTTGAATTTCTTAATTCCTTTTCTTTATTTATTTTGCCTTTTCTTTATTTTCTTTCCACCGTTCTCTCTTCCTCGCCGAACCCGAGTGCTCAAACCTCGCGGCGCCTTCTCCCAAGCCCTAACCAAGCGGTTCCTTCTCCCTCTCCGCGTGCAAAACCTCCCAGCCAAGGGCTTCGCCTTCTTCTTCCTTCCCGAGCGCGCACGCCCTTCTCTTCATCTTCTGCTGACGACCTCTGTGCCCTAGCGTCTCCGTCAACGCTAAGCAGTGCCGGTTTTCTCCTCTCTGCCTTCATCTCGAATCTTCCCGGCCAATTCTTCTCGGATGCTCCCTTACCCTAATCTTTGCTTTGTTTTCTCTGTGCTTTAGTTATCTCTCCGGGTTGTGGACAGAGGCAAAGCAGTCCGAGACCAGCATCTTGGTGATTACAATCTGCTGCCCGACACCACTGTCTTTCCCTCTCCATTCCTCCGGCAGCCGGTTTCACTATCACCAGCAGTATATTTTGTACTGTACTACCATCACCGAAGAAGAGGAAGTGGAAGCAGGGAGGAAGCAATTGTAAAACCTTTGTGGCCGGCTTGTACCCTGTCCACCTACTTGAGTTTGGGTAAGTTTTGGAGTGGATTCATTATTGGATTTGGTTGGTTTATTGATGATTGTTTGTTTTGCATCTCATGTATTCCTTACCTATTGATACATGCTTATAGGGGTAGTGATATACCATGCTTGACTATGTTCAGGACCTAGGTTTTTATACATTTTGTGTACCTTTGATTTGAGTTGATTCGTTGACCTATGATACACTTTTATATATCTATGGATTAGGTCAGGATATTTTGTTGTTAGTGCCATGCACCATTTGCATGATTGCATGCTGTGTGATAGTCCGCTCCATTATTGTGAGCACATCGCCAGTTTCATGGATCTGCACACACCACCACTCATGGGTTAGTGGTTGATTCAGGCAGAGTATGTTGCAGCAGAGACTCTATTAGGCACCGTTGGTCCGCTCATGGGTAGTGTGACACAACATGTTATCCGGCAGGGATTCCTCCCCGTCATCGTGTACCGGGAGTTGAGAGCATTTCGCTCCCCCATTTATGATTTGGGGTAGGAGGATAGGTGTACTTCGACAGCATCCCGTCCACTCGGTCACTTATCAGGAGTAGTGACGACAGAGTGCACGGTTGTCACAGCCCTACCCACTCGGCCTCACTTTTGTGGGAGATGGTTGACTGGCGTCAGGGGTGACCAGGACGCATCATTGGCATCATATGCATGATGCATTTATTGCTTGTGTTTGTGTTTGCTGCATTTATATGCTGCATATTGTTTGGATACCTATGTTTGACATGCATACAGGATTTCCCTATCACTCGGACTGTTTGACCTTATACTCAGGTCCTGGTTTGTACAGTATTCTCCTGTTTACTTCAGTATGCATTTACCTTTATTATATCAGGAGACTGTACGTATGATTAGTGCTAGGTGTTATTTCCTTACTTTGTATATCAGTTGTACCTGCTGAGTGTTGGACTCACCCCGCCTCCATTGTTGTTATTTTTCAGGTTGATGCTGTCGGGAGAGAGTTCCAGTCGCTAGTCCCCTGCAGACCTCGAGGATATTATTGGACTTTTGGTTTTTCTTACATAGACTATGCTAAATTTGTTTTAGATTCTGTTCTTGTTTGATGATACTTGGGCATTGTATGGATTTTGTGATGTCGATGGATTTGCTTTTACTACATGCCTTCTTAGATGGCAAAAGAGGTAAGTTGGTTTTATTGTCGGATTTGAGCTTTACGAGTGTCGTGGAGTCGGGTTGTTTTCAAGTCATGATATTATTGATCTGTGTACTTATATATAAACTGCATGGATGTATGTGTGGTTGTATTTTATTGTTTTTATTATTCCAGCCGCCTGTGGCTGAGGTATATGAGGATGTAGAAAAGTTTTCAGATTGTCCACCGTACAGGAGAGATGCTGCCGAAATTTTCTCGGACAGGGACTCCTCTAGGGCGTGACATTTCCTAGCTATCAAAATATCCTACTCTATTTAGCAGTTAGCACATTTGTATGTAAAATAGGTTATCAGATTGCATGGAGTTCTCAAAACCATAATTTCTGATAGAGATGTTCGTTTTACTTCACACTTCTGGGAGTGTGTTCAGATAGCTCTTGGCACTAAGCTATGGTTTAGCACTACATTTCATCCTCAAACTGACGGGCAAACAGAATGAGTGAGCCAAGTTTTGGAGGATATGCTACGGGCTTGTGCCTTAGATTTCAAAGGAAGCTGGTGTTGATACCTATGCCTAGCAGAGTTCGCATACAATAATAGCTATCAAGTTACTATCGGAATGGCACCTTACGAGACTTTATATGGGAGGAGATGTAGATCTCCTATCTGTTGGTATGAAGGTGGTGAAAATAAAGAAATGAGACTCCAGACGAACCTTATCGAGGACACCACCAAAGCCATTCAAAGCATTCACCAGAGAATAGAAACTGCTCAGAGCTAGCAGAAGAGCTATGCGGATGTGCGCCGAAGACCGCTGGAATTTGAGGTTGGGGACTCAGTGTTCCTCAAAGTAGCTCCTATGAAAGGAGTGATGCAGTTTGGAAAGAAAGGAAAGTTGAGTCCACGTTATGTGGGGCCATACCGGATCATTAGAAGGGTTGGCAAGGTAGTCTATGAGCTGGAACTACCGCAGGAAATGTCAGGCATTCATAATGTCTTTCATGTCTCAATGTTAAAGAAGCATGTTCCCGATGCAAACCAAATGATTGAACCATAGACGGTACAAGTTTGAGAGGATCTCAGTTATGAAAGTCGACCTATTCAGATAATAAATCGAGAAGTTAAGAAGCTGAGGAACAAAGAGATACCGTTAGTCAAAGTGTTGTGGCAAAGTCAATAGTATGAAGAGGCAACATGGGAACGCGAGAACAATATGAGACAGAAGTATCCACAATTGTTCTAAGTTCGAGGATGAACTTTTTATAAGATATGGGGAATTGTAACACCCCTAAATTTTCCTCTATTTAAATAGAGCAAAATGAAGTAGAAGAAGAGAAAAGAAATAAAAAAAATATATTATCATAAATGGCCCGAGCTAGGATTGAACCCTAGACCTTTTACTTGAGTTTGGTTTAAGTAGTCATTAGGGTGGTGGTAAAGCATCACATGAGTAGTATGAAACAATTCATTATATGTAGATTTGGAGTGAAGAGATGCTTCAACTTCCTCTTAGTATAAAAGGGAAAAGAAGGGATGAAAACCTAATTTTCATCTTCCCTTCTCCTATACCTAGCCGAAATCCTTTCTTCTCCTTGCAAGTTTTCGGCCAAGAACCTTAGGGTTCCATCCTTTGAAGCTTTTCAAGAGGAGGATTTTTCTTCCGAGGATCGGTACGCGGGTGAAGAGAAATCTGGAGGCCAAGGCATACAAGGGAGACTTATTCTCCCCAATGCCCTAGTGAAATAATTGTAAGAAATAGTGAAAGGAAGTAAGTATCTCTCACCTGCAGTATAAGTTGCTTCGATGTTACATATATTGATACGTTTTAAGCATGTAAAGGAAGATGCATGTTATAAGATGTATATTGCATGTTAAGAAAAGATAGATGCTATGATATATAAGATGCCCTCTATGTTTGGGATTAAGAGAAATGTTAGAGTATCTTGATTTGCTTCCCATAAAGTTTTGGGACTAAGAAGCATAATCAAGTGCCCTTAAGTACTTCCCTATAAGGGTGAGGGATTAAGCGCGCAAAAGGTGCTTGTTTAAATGACAAGTAAGTGCAAGTATAAGAAAGCAGTATTTAAAAAAAGTATTTTACTTTTAATTGGCATGTACTGGACACAAGGTCTATGGGTGGTCTCCTAGATCGCCTCTAGGCCCCTAGATCGCCTAGTAGTACCCTAATAGGTTCGGGATTAGCTACCTCGGATCTTATTAGGGATGCGCACAAAGTGGTACAATGTCGGGGCCCAAAGTAAGTTGATTATTATTTTCACTAGTATGTAATGTAAAGTTTTCAAAGTTCATTGGTTGCTTAAGTGAAAGCATCCCTAATTTGAAGACTTTAGTTATAAGGTGCAGCCTTGATGAACTCTATAGTATGGTAAGACTTCTATTTTGTTATATATATTTTTTTCCATTACCTGTTTACATTACTGGCATGGTTTTTAAGTGATGTTTTACATGATCAACTATTTAAAAATGCATGCCATGTACAGATGTTCGGATTATGTGTTTTAGCATGAGGATTGTCAAATGCATGTTTGGTGTTTTCTTTCAAGTAGTTTTGAAAATCATGTTTCCCCTTTTAATGCATTGTTTTGTAAGTAGATGGTACTTACTAAGCATTCACTTACAGATTTGCATTCCTTATACTGCAGATAAAGGTAAAGGAAAGCTCGAGTAAGGGGGGCAATAGGGGCAGTGCTTGGTGGGTGTGTGTGTGACGGAACCGTGGAAGAAGATCCTGGAATGTGTTAAGACTTGGTGTTAATGTGTTTCCTACCGTTTGGTTATGCATGAAACTTATGTAAAATTTACAGGTTAGTAGTAATTAGTGTGACAAAGACTCTTCCTCAAGTAAAGGGGTAGAATGGTAGTCCAAAGATGAGTACAAAGGGGAGAAGAACCTCTTTTGTAAAGCTGGGTGTGACCCCCACACGGCCCGTGACACGGCCGTGTGGATTCACAAGGTCACGGTCCTCCCCTTATCGGCCATGGTGACACGGTCGTGTAGATTTACACGGCTGCGCATCTCTTGCTCTCGGCCAAGGTGACACGGTCGTCTGGTTTCACACGGCCGTGCACCTCTTCCTATCGGCCAGAGTGACACAGCCGTGTGGATTCAAACGGTCGTGCACCCATTTTGTCTCGGCCCAGGCGACACGGTCGTGTGAAGACACACGGTCATGCACCTCTCCTTCTCTGGCAAGAATACATGCCCGTATGGATTCACACGGTCATGCCCTGCTCTAGTAGGGAGGGCCTTACATGGTCGTGTGGCACACACGGCCGTGCCTTGCTCCAGCAGGGAGGGCCTTACACGGCCATGTGGCACACACAGTTGTGCCTTGCTCCAGCAGGGAGGGCCTTACACAGTCGTGTGGCACACACGGCCGTGCCTAGATTCTGGTCTGGTAAGGTTACACGGTCGGTCCTCACCACATGACCACAACTAGCTCCTTCTCGGGTAAGGCTACATGGTCGGTCAGGGCCACATGGCCTAGGTCGTCTAGTAGTACTAGACTTCATCTCAAGCTCTGCATCGCTCGAAAACACGACTCAACAGTCGAAACAAGTTCAGAGTAGATCTCTGGACCGAGTTGTGTGTAGATAACAATGTTTTAGTAGGTATATAAAGGAGTAACGTTCGTGGTTTTGGTCAGGGTTAAGAAGTGCGGGCGTTACACCACCCCCTAGGGTTTTTACCTACCTAACCACAATTAGGACTTTTGCCTAACAACACTTAGGATTTTTCCTGCAATCTCAATAAAACTTGTTAGACCACAAATAACCTTAACTTTGAACCCTTTGCCATTATCAAAATCCAGGTTTAATTGTCTGATGCTTCCCACACCAACAAACCGATCAACCTTGAATACCAAAAGTGCTCTGTTCAACCAGACTCTGTGTCATGTCAGGTTGGTTCGGTTCACCGATCCTCTTGTTCGATTGACTAATCCACCTAGATTATGCAAAACAGAGTTAGTTTGCATAGTATAAAATATCCTTGCATCATAAAGTTAGCATAGTAATAATGCATGAATAGGAAAGACAGTAAGACATGTCTTGATCTCAACTTGGAAACCTATCGGTTTCTTTAGTTAGATCAGCGACTTAGGGTTTGTTCCTTCCTAGAACATGACCTCCCCATCGCTCCACTCCAGTTTCTTAACTTAACCTACTTGGCAAATATCGGTCCTCTATACCTGTTTGGATTTCAGCTTAACATCAGATCGGCTCACTAGGACTTTCTCTCGATATCAGGTCCTCCAGACATATCGACTTCAACTGCTAGGTGTTAAGTCCTTTACCCACCTGAACTTCATGCTTAGCTGCCACAATCTGTTAAAACTTTCCTACCCAACCATAATTAGGGCATTCCCAGTTGAGTAAATAGCTTGCACACTTAGTTAATTTATCATATTACAACAAGACTTAATTTGAACCTTTGACAACATCAAAATGCAGGTTCAATTTTGATGCACCCTACACCAATAATCTCTCTATTTTTGATGTTTGGCAACCAAAGTTCACAGTTAAGTTTAAAATATATAGAGTTAAGTAAATAAACATTTAATTCTCCCCCTGAGTTTAATAACTCCCCACTGAGTTTAATAACTCCCCACTGAGTTTAATAACTCCCCCTAAATTTACTATCTCTCCTCCTTTGACACACATAAAAAATAGGGGCATCAATAACCAACAAGTTTGAAGCATTCCAAGAGTAAAATTTAGTTTTGGAGTTAGAAAAATTACATGGAAAACTTTTGAAGCCAAAGCATAAGTCATGAATTTGAAAACTTTTATAGAAAAAATATTGGACAAAAGGTGTAATTAAAAATTTCTCACAAATTTTCTAAGCTTTTGAATTATCTTAAAAGAATTAACATAAATTTTTGAAAATGATTTTAGAACAACTTGAAAATTTTCATGAATAAGGATATAGGTGTAAATTTTAAGAAAGCACAAATTTTAAGAATTTCCAGAAAAATTTCATAATGAAAGCTCTTGAATTTGGAAGATTTTCTAAGTTTTGAAAAAAAAAATCCAAGTCAAAATATTAAATAAGATGTTTTGAGTCAAAATTTTTGAAATTGAGAACATATTTTGAAAACTCATAAGTTTATAAGAAATTTTAAACAAATAAATTTTGAAAACATGAATTTTGAAAAATTCTAGGAAAGGTTGGTTTTGAAATAGATTAAAAAAATGATATTGATGCTCCTCTTAATTTAAGATTAACCTAGATTTCAAGCGGGATATGATATATATAGGTTAGACAAAAGTTTTAGAATTATTTTTTTTTTAATTTACTTAATTCATCTCACCATTTTTAAGTTATTAAACCAAATAAACATATAGTTGTGTGAGATGATTCAAATTAGGTTAAATTAATAATTGATTAATCATTAAAGTTTAATTTACGGTTAAAGTATAAAGTTAGTTTAATTAAGAATTAATTTAAGGTTAAGTTTGATTTACTTAATTAATTATTAAAGTTTTATTTAAGTTAAGCTTAGTTAAGGTTAGTTTCAAATTGATTAAGATTAATTAATTATTATTTATATTTATCAATTAATTTAGGAATAATAATTTATTAAAATAATTTATTAATTAAATTTGAATTAATTTTAAAATAAAATAATTGAGTTAACATTAATTAATTTTTGTAATAAATTAGATAATTTCTGAATTAATTAAATTGATGTTGAGAATTAAATTTGGATTAGTTTGAATTTTAAGTTTGTTAGATTTGTAAAGTTAAATTAAGTTAAATTAATTAATTTCAAATTAAATAATAATTAATGATTTAATTATTGTTTGAATTAATTAAATTAAATTAATTAGGTTTAAAAATTTTATTGATTTATTTAGTTTATAATTTATTGTATAATTTAAGATTAATTAATTTAGAAATAATTAATTAAAGATTAATTTAAAGTTGATTTTTAAGTTAATTATTTAAAATTATTTAATTAGTTTCGATTAACTTGCACTTAATTAATTTAGGATTAGTAATTAATTATGAATTTATTAATTAAGAATAATTGATTCATTTATTAATTAAATTAGATTAATTGATTAAGTTGATTAACTTAATTTTGTTGGTACAATTTCTCTAGGTCAAAATTGACCAGTTTGACTAAGCTTGAGTTGGCTCAAACTTGAGTCTTGCTAATTGAGTTTTGATGTTTGATAATATATAAAGATTGTGTTGGTGCAAGTTGCACCAGAATCTAACATAAGTTTTGATGTTGTCAAAGGTTCAAGTTAAGTCTTGTTGTGATTTAACAAGTTGACTAAGTGTGCAGGTTGTTTACTCAATCGGGAAAGATCTAGTTGGAGGCTAGGCAGGAGAAGTCTTAGTAGATCGTGGAACCCAGGTGGAAAGACCAAGTGGGTTAAGAGGACCCAACACTTGGCTGTAAGATCGAGAGGTCTGGAGGACTGAAAATCGAGAGAAAAGTCCTAGCGAGCTGATCAAGGCTAAGTGAAAAGTCCAAACAGATCTGGAGGATCAAAGTTTGGCAGGTAGGAGGTAAACTACTGGAGGAGCGACAATAAGGTCGTGTTCCTGAAGGGAACAACCTAAGGTCACTGATCCAACTAAAGAAATCGGGAAGGTTTCCAAGTTAAGATCAAGACCGTTGAACTGTCTATTATTATTACTCATGCATTTTATATTATTGTGCTAATCTCTGTTTTGTAGGAATATACTATTTAGCTTTGTTTTGCAAGTTCGGCCGGATCGGTCGACTGAACAGGAGGATCGGTCGATCAAACCAGACTAACTCAGAACAGACATAAGTTCAAACCATACCAGAGTGAAATCCGATCAGAGCTTGATCAGTCGACTGAACCAAAGGATCAGTCAACGGAACCCTGATGATGTGGCACAGATCAGTTCCGTCAGAAGCAGAGAAGGAAGCTAAGCTGATCGGTCGACCAAACCAGCAAATCGGTCAATCGAACAATATCTCATCAATGCAGCATTAAGTGTGAATCTCAGTGAACAGGAAAATTCTCTGTTCGACCGACCAAAAAAGGTGATCGGTCGACCCAACACTTTAATGACAGTAAATGCCAAAGATCGAATCAGCATCAGATCTCAATGAAGTTGGAAGGGAGCTGGTTCAGTCGACCGAACCTTGGGATCGGTCGACCGAACATCGATGATTCTTATAAAAGAGAGCTCGAGGTCCAAGGCTAAGTAATTTATTCTTGTTGGGTTCGAAGTCCATCCCTGTGCAAGCTGTGATTCATGCTACGACTACTCATCTACTGCTTCAAGAAGTGCTAACCGAGCCTCAACTTTTATATAATATATTGTCGGTATAACTTTCTTTTACTTGCATTGTACTTAATTCAAGTAAGATAGTAGGTTTTACTATCTTACTCATCTTCTTGTATGCACTGCTTATTTCCGAGGTTTTCGAAAAGAAGAGATTTAGTGGATTGCCCATCGATGCGATCAAGGATCGCGGGCCTTAGAGTAGCAGTCGACCTAGGCTCTGAACCAAGTAACCGAACTTGTTCTCTACTTTTTTCCTGCACGACTTTGGTTTAAATGAGTAAAAGAATAGTTTTAAAAAGTGCAATATTCACCACCCCCCTCTATCGCACTCTTTCGATCCTACAATTATTATCAGAGCCCTATAGCTCTGAAAGTACTTACTCATTTTTCGAGCACTTTTAAAAATTTTATTTTCTCTTATTCTTTCTTAATTCTTTTTCAAGCACTACTAATCCCAAGACGAGAGTCTTGGAAATTTGCTTGTTTTATTGTTTGATACAAGGATGTCGAACTCCTACCAAGAAAGGTATAGCACCGTCCGGCCTCCACTATTCAAAGGGGAGAACTTCAGCTATTGGAAGAACAGAATGGAGTGTTATCTTAAATAGGATATTGAGTTGTGGTTTACAATACTAAAAGGCTACACACCTCCAACAAAAGATGGAGTACCACTAGAACCAGAAGACTGGACTCCCCTAATGATCAAGAAGGCACAACTAAACTACAAAGCGATCAACACCATTCAGTGCGGGCTCACAATGGAGGAGTTGAACTGAGTCGGCCCTTACGACAACGCTAAAGAATTGTAGGACTGTCTGGTAAAGCTACATGAAGGGGTCGATGAGTCTAAGGTAAATAAAAGAGACCTACTTTTAAATAACTTATTTAATATTAAAATACTTCCTGGAGAAACAGCTTCACAACTACACGCTTGACTAAAGGACATCCTCAATGTCCTCCATCTGATCGAACACAACCTAGAGAATCATGACACAATAAGGTATGCACTAAATGCCTTTCCACGAAATACTTTGTGGGCATCAATAGTAGATGCTTACAAAGTTTCTAAGGATCTTTCAATTCTTAAACTAGATGAGTTATTCTGCGAATTAGAATTTACACAAACAATCTAATGTGAGCCAAGTTGAGAAAGGAGTCACTTTGTATGCAGGTCCAAGTAAGGAAATCAAATCAAGAACAAAGATTGAATTAGAAAGTGAGTCAGATTCTGATTCAACAAATGAAGAAGAACTGGTCAACATGGTCCGGATATTGCCAACAAAGAAGAAATTCAAAAGGACATCGATCAACCAAGCGCAAAACAAATCAGAAATGATTTGTTACGGATGCAACAAGAAGGGGTATTTCAAAAATGAGTGTCCAAATCGGAAGGAAGAAAGGCCCAAGTTGACCAGAAAGAAGAAAGTCCTCCAAGCGACATGGGACGAGACATCTTCCGACGAATCCGATACGGAAAAACTGAAGTACTCGAGCCATCTTGCATTTATGGCAAGAAACAAAGACTCCAAACCCGAGGAAGAATACAAGTCTGAAATCAACACCAAGTCGAGATCGACATCGAGTCCAAGAGAAGCAATGGATCCTCATCCATCTCCGAAGGTCCAAATATGGTAACAATTTATTCAGAGTCAAATTTACTTAAAGCAATTAAATGTTTATTTAAAAAATTATCAAAATTTGAAAAACAAAATAACTTGCTACTTAAGGAAATAGACCACCTTAAGAAGCAAGTTAACTTGAGTGACTCGACTAACCAAGTTCAAGTCAGAACTTCAACTCAAGTTACAAAACTTGAGGAAGAAAATTCCAACTTGAATGGTCAAGTCGAGCGACTCAAGAAAACATTGAAAAAGTTTGAACTGGGATCCAAGTGTCTGAACATGGTACTTGAATCGTAACAAGCTGTGTACAACAAATCAGGACTTGGCTATAAACCAAATAAAACAAACAAATCATATTTGTCTTTAATTAGTCAAAATGTTAGAAGTCAAGTCCAAGCATGGGTTCAAATAAAATATTTAACCAAACCAACTAAACCAAATCTCTAATCCCTAAGAGTCAGATTCACTACTTAGATAGACCATATCTAAGCTATGACTCAGGGGGAGTAACTAGAAAAATGGTTCAACCAACTTGATCAATCTACTATGCATGATTAGGAGTAGGTTTAGTTTTTCTACCTAGTTTAGAACGATTAGTTAAAAAGATTTACCAAACCCTATAATATAGCATCGGAATGGATTAGGATGATAGTACGTCAAGGAAGCTTTGTCGAAGGCATGTCTAGGCTGAATCCTGTGTATTCTACCTGGTGCACTAGACTTAGTGGATCTGACCGAAACTATCCCAGTCAAAAATGGGCTAGTTAGACCAAAATCTAGTATTAAATTTTTGGGCAGGACTATTTTGGAAAGTATTCCGCAAGTGATCCACCGTTGATACACAAGAAGATCATAAGTCTCGCCACTGAACTGAAACTTATGCTTAGGAAGCCTGCTTGATTAACCCAAATCTAAGTTTGAATCTAACATGAGTTCAATAACCTTTTTCAAAAATTTAATCCAAATTCAATTAAAAACTTAAATTCAAATTCAAATTCAAATTTAACTTTAATTAAAGTAATAATAATAAAACAAGAAAACTTAATTAAACTATTCTTAAAACTTTATTAAATTATTCTTAAAACTTAATTAAATTATTTCAAAAAAATTAATTAAATTATTTCGAAAAACTTAATTAAATTATTCTTAAAACTTAATTAAATTATTCTTAAAAAAACTTAATTAAATTGTTTTTAAAACGTAATTAAATTACTTTCAAAATTTAATTAAACTATTTCAAAAAAACTTAATTAAATTACACTTAAAACTTAATTAAATTATTTTTTTATAAAAATAATTAAGTTATTTTAAAAAACTTAATTAAATTATATTAAAAAAAATTAATTAAATTAATTTTTTAAAAAACTTAATTAAATTATTATTTAAAAACTTAATTAAATTATTATTTTTAAAACTTAATTATTTTTAAAACTTAATTAAAATTATTTTAAAAACTTTATTAAATTATTAATTAAAATTATTTTAGAAAATTAATTAAATTATTTTTAAAACTTAATTAAATTATTTTTTAAAAAACTTAATTAAATTATTATTTTTAAAACTTAATTAAAATTATTTTTTAAAAAAAAATTAAAATTGCCCTAAAATTAACTTAAAAACACTTGACTTAAAATTGTTTTTAAACTTAATTAACTTTACTTTAAAATACTACCTAACAACAAAACTCATAAATTTGAACATCCTTTAACCAAATTTTAGTTCAACTCCTACGTTATGTGTAGGAATCCAAAGCTCTGGAAAAATGAATCTTAGACAGCGGCTGCTCCTGACATATGACTAGGGATCAGCACAAATTCACAAATATCGAATTCAAAAATCAAGAATCAGTTGCCTTTGGAAATAACGGCAAACTAAAGGTAATTGGTACAAGTAAAATTCAATTACAATCAAATTATAAGGGGGCGTTTGGTTCTTTCCTAGAAATAGGAATCGGAATGAGAATCATTATATTGTGGAATGGGAATGGGTATGATCATGGATATCACTCTTAAAAGCAATGTTTGGTTAGTTGTATATCTTCTATCGGAATAAATCAAAGTTTCCTTTTTTACCCTTAAAGAAAAATAAGAGAAAAAATTAGATGTGAGAGAAAGATGAATGTGAGAGAAAAATATGATGAAAAAGAATGATGAGAGAGAAGGTATTATGAGAGAGAAAATGTGATAAGAAAGAATGAAGAGAGAGAAAGTGTGATGAGAGAAAATGAAAAAAGAGAGTGTGATTGGCGAGAGCATGATGAGAGAAAATATGATGTGAGAGAAAGTATGATAAGAGAGGATGAAGAGAGAGAAAATATAGTGAGAAAAAATGAGGAGAGAGTGTGTCATGAGAGAGATTGAGGGGAGAGAAAGTATGGTGAGAGAAAAAGAGACTAGTGAATATGATGGGAGAGATTGAGGAGAGAGAAAGTATGATGAGAGAGAAAGTGTGTTGAGGAAAAAAGGAGTAAGTGTGATAAGAGATATTGAGGAGAGAGAAAGTATGATGAGAGAGAAAGTATGATGAGAGAGAAAGTGTGTTGAGGAAAAAAGGAGTAAGTGTGGCAAGAGAGATTGAGGAGAGAGAAAGTATGATGAGAGAGACAGTGTGTTGAGGAAAAAAGGAGGAAGTGTGATAAGAGAGATTGAGGAGAGAGAAAGTATGATGAGAGAGAAAGTGTGATAAGAAAAAAAAGAGTGTGATGGGAGAGATTGAGGAGAGAGAAAGCATGATGAAAGAGAAAGTGTGATGAGGAAAAAAAGAAGGAAGAGAATGCGATGGAAGAGATTGAGGAGAGAGAAAGTATGATGAGAGAGAAAGTGTAATGAGAAAAAAAGAGGAAAGAGAGTGTGATAGGAGAGATTAAGGAGAGAGAAAGTGTGTGATAAAATGATGAGAGAGAAACTATGATGAGAGAGAAAATATAATGAGAGAGAATAAGGAGAGATAAGTGATATGAAAGAATAAATAAATAAATATATTTTGATATTTGATATTAATGGAGAAAATTTTAGTTTTAATTCAAGGGTATTTTTGGAATAAGGGAATATTTTGATTGATGCAAATAGGGTAATGGCTCATTGAAGGGGGGTACATGGGAATGAGTTATTATCCAATTACAAGGATTCATTCCCTTATTTGTATTCCTATTCCTATAATCCAAACATTAACAATGGGAATCAATGATTCCCATTCTCATTCCCCACTCCTATTACCCTAAACCAAACGCCCCCTAAATTCATAAATATCGAGTTCAAAAATCTAGAATCAGTTGCCTTTGAAAACAATGACAAACTAAAGGTAATTGGTATAGGTAAAATTTAATTACAATCAAATATATCAATTAAAAAGGTTTTGCTTGTTGAATATTTTATTTATAACTTGCTTAGTATAAGTCAATTATGTGATTCTAGATTCAAAGTAAAGTTCTTATCTTCTGAATGTCTAATAAGTTACACTGAATCAAATAATATATTGCTAAAAGGGTTTAAGGATAAAAATATTTACTCAATTAATCTACCAAAAACATTACCCAAGTGTTTTCTAACTCATCATGAAGAAACTTGGTTGTGGCTGTAACGACCCACCTTCTACTGACAAAGCTGTGAGGCCGATCGTTACATTAATCTGTGCTAAACTATTCCCTGACCATTACTAAATCTAGATGCGGAAGCTACACTAATTAAAATTTTGCTAAACTATTGACATTTCTTGATTCTATACATGCTCAGGGGTGTAATCTAACTATTCATGACACATTATACTTCCCCCATGGTCAAGGAACTGAACTAGAGGCTTCCTAGCACCTTTCGGGCCTCCCAATCGATCCACAGATCGATTGGAACAGTTGAATCGATCCAGTGATCGATTCAGCCGGCTATTGTATGCGGGGCTTGGGTTGGATCGATCCAGTGATCGATCCAGTACGCTACTGTGCCCGGGATAATATTCTGGATCGATCGGCTGATCGATCCAGACTGGCCAATCGATCCAGTGATCGATCCCAGAGCCTTCTGTTCGTGACAAAATTCACTGGATCGATCGGCTGATCGATCCAGAGGCCTACTGTTCGCGAGGCAAGTTGCCCGATTGATCCTTCGATCGATTGGAGACTCTCGAATCGATCAGCTGATCGATTCAAGTTTCTGATTTCGACCAAAGGTCTGATTTCAGCACTTGTTCGTGTCAAAATCACCTATAACAATTCTAAACTAAATGCCAAACATTCTAACATCACAAAAATAGTATTCTAAACATGATAGGATGCTTGATTAACTAATTCATAACATTTAACATGCTAAAGTGTAAAATAACCAAATGCTAAAAAGTTCTAGTGCTTAAACAAGCTTGCTGAATTTCCCTAAGATCTCCATTCCAGGTTCCATCCACACACATCTTCGTAGCATTGCCCTCCAGCCTCCGCTAGTCCATATTTCCTTTACCTTTATCTGCAGTATAAGGAAAAGAAAGTATCTGTAAGCTTTCGCTTAGTAAGAAATCATCTACCTCACTAAAACATGCAATTGATGCAAATCATGCTTTGAAACATGCTATTTAAAACACGTACTGATTGAACTAAAACATGGCATGCTATCATACAATACACAACAATCAAAAGCTAGTCATGACATACTATCATCTAAAGCAGTTGTAATAAAACTGAACATAGAGCTATCATACATAATCATAAGAGAGAGCTGAACTGAGCCAATTCTAGAAAATGCTAAAATTGTACTGATTTCACCTAGCTATTCTGTGGGAATTTAAAAACTATATACATAATAGGTGAAAATACATAATCATGCTGCTGTTTGGGCCCGACGATTGTACTTGCTGTGCGCGCATCCCTAACTAAACCCGGGGTTGCAAATTCTGAATCTAGTAGGGTTTGCTAGGTTAGCTGAACCTAGGGACGACTATGGGAGTCCAACCTAATGGATATCTAATCCAGTACAGTGCCACTGAGAAAGTAAAATACTGAACATAAGCTAATAACTATTGTCTTGCTTCTACTAGGTTGTCTAAACCCAGAGCTAGGTTATCTGAACCTAGAGGTGACTGTGGGAGCCCACCCATTGGGCATCTGGTCCTGTAAAAGCTGGAGCAAGACTAAATAGGCTATGTAAATGCTTCTAGTGCATTTATCCAAGCTAATAAAATGCCTAATTTGCATTTGACTGCGCTAAACATTCTATCAAGCACTTGGTGTACGCTAGTGCACACCTTATGTGCTGAAATTTGCATACAACTAAACTAATGCATAAAAATCACACGAATAGCTACTTATACTGCAGGTGAGGGGTTTCTTACCTCCTGTTCGGATTTTCTTACGATTCTAATCGCTAGATCTCCGGAGGAGACGATCCTTTCGACGATCTTCTCACGTCCACGCGTTCCTCTCGCGGAGGGGAGCGTCCTCGTGTCGAAGTCGTCGCCGGAAAATGTCCTTGGGGGGAACCCTAGCCTTCCTTGTGGTTGGCGCCGAGAGAGGAAGAAAAGAGAGGTGGGCGGCGTTGAGGTTTTAGGGAGAGGAAAAACCACGATCCAAATAACCCTTCACTTAATTATTTCTTTTTATATTAAGTGATCTAATTCGCCCCAACTCCTACTTAAATAAAATTGATTCCCTTTCCTTTCAGCACAGCCCTGCTGGGTTCACTTGGTTACTAGAGTCACCCTATAAGACATAGAGTTCGCTAGGTCCCGGGTTCAATTCCCGCGTTGGCTATTTTACGATTCTATTTATTTTTGCTACTTCCGCTATTCTAAAAATTCTGTAAAAATATCCTAAAATTCCAGAAAAATCATAGAATATTTCTAAAATAGTTTTGAGAATTTTTTGAGCGTTACAATCCCCCATACCTTATAAAAAGTTCGTCCTCGAACTTAGAATAACTCTGGGTACTTCTGTCTCATACTGGCTTCTGTCTCCCAGGTTACCTCTTCTGCTGTGTGACTTTGCCAAATTACTTTCACTAATGGTACTTCCTTGTTCCGCAATTTCTTAACTGCTCGGTCTATTATCTGAATAGGTCGACTGTCATAGCTGAGGTCTTCGCGGACTTGTACCGACTGGGGCTCAATCACCTGGGTGACATCTGGGATATGCTTCTTCAGCATAGAGACATGAAATACGTTGTGGACAGCTGACATTTCCTGGGGTAGCTCTAACTCATATGCTACTTTGCCCACTCTTCTGCTGATAAGGTATGGTCCCACATATCTGGGACTTAGCTTGCCCTTTTTACCAAAATGCATTACTCCCTTCATGGGAGCTACTCTGAGGAACACAGAATCCCCAACTGAGAACTCTAAAGGTCTGCGCTGTGTATCAGCATAGCTTTTCTGGCGACTCTGAGCTGTCTCTATCCTCTGACGGATCTGCTGTATAGCTGCTGTGGTATCTGCTACTAGATCTGTCTGAAGCTCTAGTTCTTTCTGTTCACCACTCTCATACCAGCAGATTCGAGATCTACACCTCCGCCCATAGAGAGCCTCGTAAGGTGCCATGCCGATGGTGGCCTGATAGTTGTTGTTGTATGTAAATTCTGCTAAGCTCAGATATTTGCACCAACTTCCCCTGAAGTCTAGGGCACATGCTCGGAGCATATCTTCGAGTACCTGATTTACTCGCTCCGTCTGAGGATGGAAAGCTGTGCTGAACTTTAACTTCGTGCCCAAAGTTGACTGTACACACTCCCAGAAGTGTGATGTGAACCTACTGTCTCTGTCTGATATAATGGTTCGTGGGACTCCATGTAGTCTAACGATCTCCTTGAGGTACAACTGTGCTAGCTGTTCCATGGAGTAGGATATCCTGATAGCTAAGAAGTGGGCTGATTTAGTCAACCTGTCGACTATTACCCAGATGGTATCAAAACCATTCATGGTTCTGGGTAGTCCCACTATGAAATCCATGGAAATGTCTTCCCACTTCCATTCGGGTATCTGAATGGGCTGCAAAACTCCTCCTGATCGCTGATGTTCTGCCTTAACCCTCTGACAGGTTAGGTAGATGCTGACATATCGAGCGATGTCTCTCTTCATCCCAGGCCACCAAAAGCGCTTCTTCAAGTCCTGATACATTTTGGTGGAGCCTGGATGCATCGCATAGGGAGTCTTGTGAGCCTCATCTAAAATCTTCCTGCGTAGTTCCTCCTGATCTGGAACACATAATCTGTCACCAAAATACAACACCCCGCTGGCGGACACTCTGAATTCTCCACTTTCTATTCCTGCTAATCCTTGCCTGATTTTCTGAATTTCAGGATCCTACTCCTGAGCTGTCTGGATGTCACCAAGCAAAGTAGACTCTAATGTCATAGTAGAGAGCTGTCCGACTATGTGTTCGAGATCGAAATATGTGATCTCTTTCTGTAGGGGCAGTGACATGGCTGCTAGAGATAACAAGGTAGCACTGGAATTTCTGCTAAGTGCATCTGCTACCCTATTTGCTTTTCCAGGGTGGTAGAGGATGTCTATGTCGTAGTCTTTAACCAGTTCTAGCCATCTGCGTTGTCGCATATTCAGATCCTTCTGAGTGAAGAAGTACTTCAGACTCTGATGATCTGTATACACTCTGCACTGAGCTCCATACAAGTAATGTCTCCAAATTTTGAGAGAGAACACCACTACTGCAAGCTCAAGGTCATGAGTAGGATAGTTCTTCTCATAATCCTTGAGTTGTCTGGAGGCGTAGGCGATTACCTTGCCGTCTTGCATCAGCACTGCTCCTAGTCCCTGTTAGAGTGTATACTAAAAGTCTAGCTTTTGGTATAAACATTTATCTAGAAATAAGAATCACATTGGTCAAATGTCTACATTTATGATAAATGTAGTTGTTCAATTAATTTATATTGTAGATAACATGGTGTGTGGTGTCACACACAGAGGATCATGTTATCAGTACCTTATAAATTATAAACAGTAGCTCACGACCATAATGGAAAGGAACAAACCATTGGAAGGTCGTAGTGTAATTAGGTATTAGTTTATCTTAATTATATAATTACACTAGTACACTTAGAGTGTATTGAGTAGGACCATTAGAGGTTGTTTCTTTTATACTGACTTTATAAAGAAGCAAAGACCTCAGTTATTATGGAAGTGTGTGCTCTTAATCCTAATATAATAACAAGCACATATATTTGATATTTATTTCTTTAATTTATCAATGGGTGAGATTTAGTTCGATGAATCAATAAGCCCGATAAGTTGGGAAATGATATCACTTATAGTGTGTGTTGTTGATTATAGAAGGAAACTGTGTCCTAGTGATCTAGGTTGAGAATGTCCCCAAGAGGAGCTCATAAGGATTGTCATGTTAAACCCTGCAGGTGGACTTAGTCCGACATGACGATGAAGTTGAGTGGTACTACTCTTGAGCTAGATATTAATTAAGTGAGTTATCAGTAACTTACTTAATTAGTGGACATTGTTATCTTAAACAATGGGAGACTAACACACTCATAATAAGAAGGAGCCCAAAATGTAATTTGGGATTGGTGCGTAGTTCAATAATAGTTCTTTAGTGGAATGAATTATTATTGATGAAATTAAGTTGTGTGTTCGGGCGAACACGGATGCTTAATTTCATCGGGAGACCAAAACCAATTCCTCCTCTCGGTCCCTATCGTAGCCTCTAGTATATAGAGATTTATACCCACCGTGTACCCACCTTCTTACCCATCCAATGGGGTCGGCCAAGCTAGCTTGGAACCCAAGCTAGGGCCGCCAAGTCCAAGTGGATGAGCTGTAGAGGCCGAAGCTTGGGTCCCAAGCTTAGTGGTCGGCCACTAGAATATTAAAAGGATTTTATTAAAATTATTTCTTATGTGGATATCATGATTTTAAAAGAGAGTTTAAAAATTAAAATTTCCTTTTATAACTTTCTACAAAGATTAAGAGAAGAGATTAATCTCTTTCCTTATTTGTAGTTTAAAAGGATGGTTTTAATTTTGGTAAAACTTTCCTTATTTGTAAATCATCTACATGATTAAAGAGAGTTTAAAATTTGAAATCTTTCCTTATTTGTTGATTAAAGGAGGATTTTAAATTTTAAGAAAACTTTCCTTTTAAACATATTCATGATTTAAAGAGAGTTTAAAATTAAATATTCTCTTTTATAAGTTTCTATAAAGATTAAGAAAAGATTTGATATCTTTCCTTATTTGTAGATTGAAAGAGATTTTAATTTTTAGAGATAACTTTCTTTTTATCCACATGTTTAAAAGAAAGATTTTAATTTATTAAATTTCCTTTTTATAAACCAATCATGAAGGGATAAAATTATTAGAGAAATTTTTATAAATTTTCGGAAACAAATTAGGAAGTTTTAATTCTTGTTTAATTAAAACTCTCCTTGATTTGAGGAAATAAGTGGCCGGCCATGTTTAAGTGAGAAGAAAAATTATTTTAATTAAAATAAAATTTTCCTTTTCATGGCAAAAGAATTAAGGAAGTTTTTAATTAAATTTCCTTATTTGCCAAGACCAAGGATTATAAAAGAGGGGGTAGAGAAGGCTTCATGGTGAACAACCTCTATTATTTTCTCCCTCTTTTCTTCCTTGGTGTGGCCGGCCTCCTTCCTTTCTCTTCTCTCCATCTTGTGGCCGGACCTTTCTTCCTTCTTGAAGATCAAGTGGTGGCCGGATTTTAGCTTGGAGAAGAAGGAGAGAAAGCTTACATCCCTTGGAGCTTGATTGGTGGAAAAAGATCTTCATCTCTTGGAAGCATAGTGCTTGGCCGAAACTTGAAGAAAGGAGAAGAAGGTGCTTTGGTGGTTTCTCATCTCGGAAGATCGTTGCCCACACAACGTCCGAGGTTAGAAGAGGAATACGGTAGAAGATCAAGAGGTTTTTCTACAAGGTATAACTAGTAATTTTTCTTTCCGCATCATACTAGTTATTTATGGAAATAATACCAAATACAAGAGGCTTACGATTCTAGTATTTCGAATATGTTTTTCGAAGTTGTGTTCTTTTGTTTTATTTTTCCTTGTGATTTGATTGTTCTTTTCGGTTAACCTAAAGTTATTTTAGGAAATTAAATATTAGATTTCTATAAAAGGTTTTGTCTAGTCGGTGGTGGTTGCTCCCATATTCAAGAAGGCCATGTGCCTCGCCACGTCAGTACTGGGAACCAATTATGGAAATTAATATTTAATGGAATTAATAACTTAAGGTGATTTGGGTCGAACGTGTTAAGTTCCGCAGGAGATCCAAGTCAAAACCTAAAAGAACAAATAGATTAAGTTTTGGATCAAACGTGTTAAGTTCCGCAGGCGATCCAAAATTTAATTTAAAAGAACACATGGTAGCTAGGAAAAGGTTCAGACCTTTGTACAAAATTTTTGTACAGTGGAACCTCTAGGCTTTCCGAGTGGCAACCAACAATTGGTATCAGAGCTAGGGTATTGCCTCTGTGTATTTGGTATTAGTTTAATTATGCACATGTCATACATAATTTAGGCAGGATAATAGTAGGATGTGCTAACTTTGTGGATGCAGGATCCAACTATTATGGCTTTTAGTTATTATGTGTGTGATTGGACCCTTGGACATGTCAAGGGCATTTATATGTGTGTGCATGATTGTATTATAAAATACAGCAGGAGCTGTATTTAGTTTTATTAGGATTTTATTTTTGATCTAGATACATGTACATTCCTTTTATGGAATATAGGATCAAAATGTAAAATTCTATTTATGTCGCGGATCGAATCTTGCAAAGCATGGAACCTTCTAAGGACCAGAGGCGCAGCGGAACTAGGAGCAAGATGGATGCGACAGCTAGACCCGGTGGCGGTGGCCAAATATGGCAGCAGCTTGGGATGACAACACACGGAGGACAACTAGAGATAAAAGTCATAATAGTTGAAAATTAGATTTTCTATTTATTGCTTTTATATTGTGTGTGCATGTTGGTTTACATATTTAGTAGGCTAGCATAGTTAAAATTCCTCATTTATAAATAACTAAGTGGGAGAGGGATTTTTAAATAAATCCCATGGTCTCCATTACTGGTTTGTAAGTGATGCAAACAAGCTTGCGCGTTGGCTCTGAGTGCCTTCCTCCATAACGGATGAGCTTGTTTGTGGATCACTAGAACAGACTTCCATTTTTGGATGACTATAGGAAGTTAATTAAGAGCGTGTGATCTTCCCCAACGGAAGGGGCATAATCTTATTAATGGACTTAGTGTCAAGTAATGGTATACACTTAGACACATTTAATAGTATCCTCCCCAACGGAGTCACTACTATCACTTGTGTGACCAAAGGGAAACCAACTATTGATTTGTCATAAAACTAGATTGGCAATATAATAAAATTAATAAACCCCTCTTACAAATGTTTGAATTTGTATACGTCCACACTAACGTGGCATACAAGATTCATGGTGTTTGAGGTAATTTTATTTGTCAAAAGTTATAATTGACAAGATAGTCAATGGGTAAAACCCTCCTCTTACAAATGATGAATTTGTATACGTCCACACTAACGTGGCATGCAAAATTCACGGTGTTTGAGGTGTTGGTAAATTTAAATAATATTGTTTGAGGAATCAATGTTATTTTAAATTCAAAGAGTTTTGACCAAATATTTGATCAAAGATGATCAACTATTAATTTTATTCGTCATAAAGTAAAGTTGACGAGATAATAAAATTAATGAATAAAATCTCCTCTTCGATTTTGTATACACAAAATTCATGGAGATTTTAAGGAGTTGATCTTGACCAAATATTTTTGTGATTCATAGGATGTTTGTCAATCCCCAGTAGTCATACTATAGAAAAAGACTTAGTAGTCTCAATTGTAATGATTGGAAATAGGACTTGGACATTAAGGTAGACTGTCTTCTTAGAACTAAGAACAATTTAGGTGTATTTAATTCATTAGTTGAAACATGTCTAGTGGTGTTATCTACCAGAACCTGGAGTGTAGAAACAAGATGCCATTAATCATGTATGCAATTCATTGCAGGGTTCCAGGAAACCCGACAACTAAATGAAAGGTAAATCACCGTCCACATGGGCACTACTGTAAAAGTGGTAGCTGTTGCAGTGGGAGATTTTTATCATTTGATAAGAATAAAATATGGATTTTAAGTAATTGTCTTTACGTACCAAGTTTAGAAAGAACCTGATTTCAGTTTCTAAACTATTATAGATATTGTGTCTATTTTAAGAAAAATAGGAAAGTTATCTATTCTGGTATGATGGTTGACAATTTATAATCCAATAACTCCCACGATGCAACAAATGGAAGTTAGTAACACATCTTCTAATTTTAAGAGAAAGCAACCTTCGGAAATGAACCAATTATATCCTTGGCATCTAAAGCTAGGTTATACTTGAGTAGGATTCATTGGTAGCTGATGAACTTTTGGGTTCATTGGTAGTGGAAATCTTTCCAACCTGCGAGTCTTACTTGGAAGGAAAATAACCAAGAAGCTTTTAAGTCCAAGGGGTATGGAGTCAAAGATATGTTGAAATCAGTTCATTCTGATTTGTGTGATCCTATGACTATCCAAACTAGAGGTAGTATTGAATATTTTGTCTAATTTATGGACAACTATTCAAGATACAAATAAATTTACTTAATGTACCGCAAGACTAAGTACTTTGATTAGTTCAAAGAGTACAAGGTTGATGCGGAGGAATAAAGTAAAAAGTCACTATGAAAGATCGTAGTGGCAAGTACCTCTTAAGAGATTTTAGGAGTCACTTATCAGAAGTTGGATTTCAATCCCAACTAACTGCATCTGGTACACCCCAACAGAATGATGTAGTAGAAAGAAGGTAAAGAACTCTTATGGAATAATTAGATAGATGATGAGTTATTTAGAAAATTACCAAATTTGTTTTAAGGATAAACTCTGAAAATGAAAGTGAACATAGTGCCTTCCAAGTCATAACTCTCTACTCATATAGAATTGCTGAATAGGCGTAAGCCTATTTTGAAGCATATTCGGATTCGGGTAATCTAGCACATATGTTAAAGAGAGATAATGATAAGTTGGATAGGAGTTCACTTGTTTGTAAGTTATCCTAGATAAACAAAAGTAGGTTTATAGTCTTAAAAATCAGAAGGTCATTGTTAGCATCAATGACTGATTTTTAGAAAAGGACTATATAATGAACCACGTGCTCATAAGTAATTTGTTCTTAAGGAAATAATAAAGGACATGTCTAACCTAGTACCAACTGTACAAGATGAGATACCACAATAAAACTGTAACACGTATCACAAATGATACACAATTGCAGAAAGTGCCTTGTCGTAGTGGGAGGGTTGTTAGGCAACCTAAATAGGTTCATGTTATGGGAGAGTTTTTGGATTCGATCCCTGGAGGACATGAACCTGATCTCCGGTCATATGATAAAGTACTCCAAGATAAAGATGCAGTATCTTGGCAAAGAGTAATGAATAACAGAATTAGAATATATGTATTCTAATAAAATCTGGAAGCTTGTAGAATCACCAAATGGTGTAAAAGCCGTTGGGTGTAAAAAGGTCTATAATAGGAAAAGAGGGATAGACAGGAAGGTAGTAACTTTCAAAGCAAGGCTTGATGAAAAAGGAAACTTTTTCACTGGTAGCCATGCTTAAGTCTATCCGGATTCTTTTATTTATTTGGCAAGTGGATGTCAAGACAGCATTCCTTAATGGAAGTCTTGAAGAAAGCATCCATATAAAGCAACCAGAAGGGTTCATTGCAAAGGGCTAAGAGCATCTTGTGTGCAAGCTCAATCAGTCTATGGACTGAGGTAAAGCTTCAAGGTCTTGGAACATCCGGTTTATCAAAGTAATCCAGATCTATGGATTTAGTAACCGGATAAGTCTTATGTATACAAAAGGTGTGATGAAAGTGTGGTGGTATTTTTTGTACTATACATAGATAACATTTTTGGTAGTTGAAAACAATATCAAAATGTTGTCAGAAGTAAAGGTATGGTTGTTCAAACAATTCAATATAAAGGACTTGGGAGAATGTATATATTCTTAAGATCAAAGTAATAAGTGATCGCAAGAAAAGAATATTTTACTTATCCCAAGCTTCATATATCAGAAAAATCCTTGCTCGTTTTAAGCATGCAAAACTCCAAGAAAGGTTTCTTACCTTTTCAGGATGGAGTAACTTTATCTAAAGATATGTCTCTGTAGACATCAAAGGAGATAAAGGAAATAAAGGCAGTTCTTTATGCTTCGACTGTTGGAAGCCTAATGTATGCTATGCACGAGATCAGAAATCTGTTTTGCCAAGGGCATAGCTAGCAGATATCAAAGTAACCCTAGATAAGGACATTGGACTGCAGTAAAGCATATATTAAAGTACCTTAGAGGCACTAGAGATTATATGCTAGCTTACAAGGCAGTTAATTTGGTCCCTGTGGGCTGCATGGATTTTGACTTCCAATCGGATAGGGACAATAATAAGTCGACCTCGGGGTTTTGTGTTTACTTTAGGAGGTAAAGTCATAACTATGGAAGAGTGATAAGCATAGGTGTTTTTCTGGACTCCACCATAGAAGCTTAGTATATGGCAAGCCTCAAAGTAGCCATAAAAGCCGAATGACTCAATAACCTCAAGATAGACTTAGATATGATTTCGGTTTGTCCAAAGATTATTACAATTTATTGTAATAATGTTGGTGCAATAGCAAACTCAAGAAACCATAAGTCTATAAGGCAAGTAAACACAATAGAGCGCATGTACCACCCAATACGAGAAATTGTATAACGAGGAGAAGTTGTTTCACTAAGGCATTTCATCGATAACCTGTTGAGGCATTTGAAAGGCATGGGAATCAGATGTATGGCAGCGGATATGGCAGCTTAGTCGTTTAGTATCAGTGGGAGATCGTTAGAGTGTATACTAAAAGCCTAGCTTTTGGTATAAACATTTATCTAGAAATAAGAATCACATTGGTCAAATGTCTACATTTATGATAAATGTAGTTGTTCAATTAATTTATATTGTAGATAACATGGTGTGTGGTGTCACACACAGAGGATCATGTTATCAGTACCTTATAAATTATAAACAGTAGCTCACGACCATAATGGAAAGGAACAAACCATTGGAAGGTCGTAGTGTAATTAGGTATTAGTTTATCTTAATTATATAATTACACTAGTACACTTAGAGTGTATTGAGTAGGACCATTAGAGGTTGTTTCTTTTATACTGACTTTATAAAGGAACAAAGACCTCAGTTATTATGGAAGTGTGTGCTCTTAATCCTAATATAATAACAAGCACATATATTTGATATTTATTTCTTTAATTTATCAATGGGTGAGATTTAGTTCGATGAATCAATAAGCCCGATAAGTTGGGAAATGATATCACTTATAGTGTGTGTTGTTGATTATAGAAGGAAACTGTGTCCTAGTGATCTAGGTTGAGAATGTCCCCAAGAGGAGCTCATAAGGATTGTCATGTTAAACCCTGCAGGTGGACTTAGTCCGACATGACGATGAAGTTGAGTGGTACTACTCTTGGAGCTAGATATTAATTAAGTGAGTTGTCAGTAACTTACTTAATTAGTGGACATTTGTTATCTTAAACACAGGGAGACTAACACACTCATAATAAGAAGGAGCCCAAAATATAATTTGGGATTGGTGCGGTAGTTCAATAATAGTTCTTTAGTGGAATGAATTATTATTGATGAAATTAAGTTGTGTGTTCGGGACCGGATGCTTAATTTCATCGGGAGACCAAAACCAATTCCTCCTCTCGGTCCCTATCGTAGCCTCTAGTATATAGAGATTTATACCCACCGCATACCCACCTTCTTACCCATCCAATGGGGCCGGCCAAGCTAGCTTGGAACCCAAGCTAGGGCCGGCCAAGATCAAGTGGATGAGTCATGTAGGTGGCCGGCCAAAGCTTGGGTCCCAAGCTTAGGTGGTCGGCCACTAGAATATTAAAAAGGATTTTTATTAAAATTATTTCTTATGTGGATATCATGATTTTAAAAGAGAGTTAAAAAATTAAAATTTCCTTTTATAACTTTCTACAAAAGATTAAGAGAAGAGATTAATCTCTTTCCTTATTTGTAGTTTAAAAGGATGGTTTTAATTTTTGGTAAAAACTTTCCTTATTTGTAAATCATCTACATGATTAAAAGAGAGTTTAAAATTTGAAATCTTTCCTTATTTGTTGATTAAAGGAGGATTTTAAATTTTAAGAAAACTTTCCTTTTTAAACATATTCATGATTTAAAGAGAGTTTAAAATTAAATATTCTCTTTATAAGTTTCTACAAAAGATTAAGAAAAGATTTGATATCTTTCCTTATTTGTAGATTGAAAGAGATTTTAATTTTTAGAGATAACTTTCTTTTTATCCACATGTTTAAAAGAAAGATTTTAATTTATTAAATTTCCTTTTTATAAACCAATCATGAAGGGATAAAATTATTGGAGAAATTTTATAAATTTCCGAAACAAATTAGGAAGTTTTAATTCTTGTTTAATTAAAACTCTCCTTGATTTGAGGAAATAAGTGGCCGGCCATGTTTAAGTGAGAAGAAAAATTATT
Organism: Zingiber officinale; assembly: GCF_018446385.1. Lineage (NCBI taxonomy): Eukaryota > Viridiplantae > Streptophyta > Magnoliopsida > Zingiberales > Zingiberaceae > Zingiber > Zingiber officinale. The sequence continues at coordinate 46,078,889 of NC_055996.1, read as the reverse complement.
TTAATTAAAATAAAATTTTCCTTTTCATGACAAAAGAATTAAGGAAGTTTTTAATTAAATTTCCTTATTTGCCAAGACCAAGGATTATAAAAGAGGGGGTAGAGAAGGCTTCATGGTGAACAACCTCTATTATTTTCTCCCTCTTTTCTTCCTTGGTGTGGCCGGCCTCCTTCCTTTCTCTTCTCTCCATCTTGTGGCCGGACCTTTCTTCCTTCTTGAAGATCAAGTGGTGGCCGGATTTTAGCTTGGAGAAGAAGGAGAGAAAGCTTACATCCCTTGGAGCTTGATTGGTGGAAAAAGATCTTCATCTCTTGGAAGCATAGTGCTTGGCCGAAACTTGAAGAAAGGAGAAGAAGGTGCTTTGGTGGTTTCTCATCTCGGAAGATCGTTGCCCACACAACGTCCGAGGTTAGAAGAGGAATACGGTAGAAGATCAAGAGGTTTTTCTACAAGGTATAACTAGTAATTTTTCTTTCCGCATCATACTAGTTATTTATGGAAATAATACCAAATACAAGAGGCTTACGATTCTAGTATTTCGAATATGTTTTTCGAAGTTGTGTTCTTTTATTTTATTTTTCCTTGTGATTTGATTGTTCTTTTCGGTTAACCTAAAGTTATTTTAGGAAATTAAATATTAGATTTCTATAAAAGGTTTTGTCTAGTCGGTGGTGGTTGCTCCCATATTCAAGAAGGCCATGTGTCTCGCCACGTCAGTACTGGGAACCAATTATGGAAATTAATATTTAATGGAATTAATAACTTAAGGTGATTTGGGTCGAACGTGTTAAGTTCCGCAGGAGATCCAAGTCAAAACCTAAAAGAACAAATAGATTAAGTTTTGGATCAAACGTGTTAAGTTCCGCAGGCGATCCAAAATTTAATTTAAAAGAACACATGGTAGCTAGGAAAAGGTTCAGACCTTTGTACAAAATTTTTGTACAGTGGAACCTCTAGGCTTTCCGAGTGGCAACCAACAGTCCCAACTTAGAGGCATTACTATATATATCAAAGCTATCTGTGTTCTCTGGTAGAGTCAGGATAGGTGCACTGGTCAATCTTCTCTTTAGCTCGCTAAAGCTATTCTCACAGCCCTCTGTCCACTGAAATTTTCTGTTCTTTCTGGTAAGAGCTGTCAGTGGGGAGGCTATCCTGGAGAAGTCCTCTACGAATTTTCTGTAGTAACATGCTAATCCCAGAAAGCTTCTGATCTCACTGGCATTCTTGGGTCTTTTCCAGTTACTCACAGCTTATATTTTACTGGGGTCTACCATAATACCATCCTTTGAGATGATGTGACCCAGGAAGGACACCTGATCTAACCAAAATTCACATTTTGTGAACTTGGCGTACAACTGGTTCTGCTGGAGGGTCTGCAGTACTATTCTCATGTCCTCTGCGTGTTCTTCCTGAGTTCCTGAATAGATAAGGATGTCATCGATAAAGACGATAACGAACTTATCTAAGTACTCTCTGAATACTCTGTTCATGAGGTCCATGAAGGTAGCTGGAGCATTTGTCACGCCAAAGGGCATGACTACGAACTCGTAATGTCCGTATCTAGTCCTGAATACTGTCTTGGGTATATCCCCTTCTTTAACTTTCACCTGATGATAACCTGACCTGAGGTCTATCTTAGAGAACACTGCTGCTCCCTTCAGCTGATCGAATAGGTCATCAATTCTGGGAAGAGGATACCTATTCTTGATCGTGACTTGGTTTAGTGCTCTGTAATCTCTGCACAGGCGCATGCTCCCGTCCTTCTTCTTCACGAACAATACAGGCGCTCCCCACGGTGAGTGACTCGGACGTATAAAGCCCTTGTCAAGCAACTCCTGTAGTTGCTCATGAAGTTCCTTCAGTTCTGCTGGAGCCATGCGGTAAGGCGCTTTGGAGATAAGATTTGTACCGGGAATGAGTTCTATCTCAAATTCAATCTCCCTGTCTGGTGCTAAGCCTGGTAACTCTTCAGGGAAGACTGCTGGGTAGTCACGTACGACTCGGACCTCTGCTAGTTATCGGTCCTTGTCCTGACCGGTACTGACTACATGTGCTAAAAATCCCGTACATCCTGAATCCATTAATCTCTGTGCTTTCATAGCGGAGAGAAACTTCTTGGGCTTTCGCTTTGGTTCTCCGACGAATTCGAACTGTGCTTCTGCTTCAGGTTGGAATACGACTTTCTGTTTACGGCACTCGATGGAAGCACCGTATCTGATCAAGAAGTCCATTCCAAGGATGACATCGTAGTCAGTCATATTTAGCACTATCAGATCACAAAAGAGCTCTCTGTTTGCTATAATGACTGGCACTGCTCTGAGCCAGTGCGTGGATGCCATAATTTCTCCTGAAGGTAAGGTCGTCAGAAACTGACTACTGAGTACCTCTGGAGGTATTGCTAACTTCTCAGCAAATGCCCTGGATATATAAGAATGGGTTGCCCCAGTATCGAATAAGACAGTTGTACTTTGCTGTAAAATACTAATCTGACCTGTAACAACTGTCGAGGCATTTGCTACGTCCTCTCTGGTGAGTGAGTAGATCCTCGCATTCGTCGTAGCTGGAGGGGCTTCTAATCTGCCCTGGCTGATGTGGGGACCTTCTAGAGCGGCCTGCATCTGATGTAACTGAGCTGGCTGGCCTCCATACTGAATCGGCTGTGGTTGAGGAAGACTAGTCTTGTTCGGACACTGCTTGGCCATATGTCCTCCTGTCCACACTCAAAGCATCCTCGTGTGCCCTTACGACAAACTCCAGGATGGAATTTCCCACAAGTAGCACACTTTGGATAACTGGGCTGCTTACTGGCTGGTCCTCCTTTTGGGTAACTCCCTGGCTTGCGCTTGTTGCTGGAGTTCCCTTTCCAGTTAGAGCCGTGGGAGCTGTGGCCCTAGTGTTTCTGGGTGCCTGAGCCTCCTTGACCTTTTGACTCTGAGAGAACTTGCTTCTGCTGCTTGATATTATTCTGGTAGTGCTCGGTGGTCAGAGCACTGCTAACTAGTTCTTCGGTGGTTTGCGGCCTATGAACGCCGCCAGCCACGTTCATCGCTATTTCCGGCCTCAGCATCTTGAGCATCAACCGGACTCGTTCTTTTTTCTGTGTTGACTAGTTCAGGGCATAGACGAGCCAATCTATTAAATTTCTTCACGGCTTCCTCAATTGATAGGTTGCCCTGACGAAACTCAGTAAACTCGTCATAGTGGCGGTTTGTGACCCGCATCTGAAAGAACTCCTCGAAGAATTCTTTCTCGAAGAATGCCCATGTCATCTGGTTTACTGGACGCTTCGCTCTAATTCTCTCCCACCACATGCGTGCATCTCCTGTCAGACAGAAGGAGGCGCACTTCACCTTCTCATGCTCTGGCCAGTCCAGAAGCTCCATCGTGCTCACCAGTGTTTTGAACCAAGCTTGAACATCCCATGGTTCGCTGGTGCTTGAGAAATTCTCGGGCTTGACTCTCTGCCACTGGATCAGATAGGCTTCTCTCTTTGCCTCTGCTGCTGGGGATACTGGTGCTGTAGGCTGGACTGGTGGAACCTCTAAGACTACTGGCGTTGCTACGTTTGGTTCCGGGGTGACTGTGGGAGTATTCTGCTGATTAGCTTTTAAGGTGGCTATCTCCTGCTGCTGTTCAGCTAACTGCTGCTGTAACTGAGCCACTAATGCTGTCAGGTCTGGGGTAGGCACTGAACTGCCTGCCTCATGCTGGGGCTCAGTAGCTGGGGCTCAGTAGCTAGTGCCCTCCTAGCTGGCCGTCCTCGTGCCATCTCTAGAGACAAAGAGGACATACATGACTAACACAATCATAAGGGAGTAATTATTGTTATCATGTCAACTACTATCATGAACAAGCATTCTTTAGTTATATCTAAACATGAAACAAGAAACATAAAGAAAGTGAGAGATGTTCTTACTTGGAAGCTGCAGGTTCAATGCTGATGTGTGTGTAGGAAGTATGGAAACTGCTCTGATACCACTCTGTAACGACACACCTTCTACTGGCTAAGTTGTGAGGTCGATCGTTACATTAATCTGTGCTAAACTATTCCCTGACCATTACTAAATCTAGATGCGGAAGCTGCACTAATTAAAATTTTGCTAAACTATTGACATTTCTTGATTCTATACATGCTCAGGGGTGTAATCTAACTATTCATGACACATTATACTTCCCCCTTGGTCAAGGAACTGAACTAGAGGCTTCCTAGCACCTTTCGGGCCTCCCAATCGATCCACAGATCGATTGGAACAGTTGAATCAATCCAGTGATCGATTCAGCCGGCTACTGTATGCAGGGCTTGGGTTGGATCGATCCAGTGATCGATCCAGCACGCTACTGTGCCCGGGACAATATTCTAGATCGATCGGCTGATCGATCCAGACTGGCCAATCGATCCCAAAGCCTTCTGTTCGTGACAGAATTCACTGGATCGATCGGTTGATCGATCCAGAGGCCTATTGTTCACGAGACAAGTTGCCCGGTCGATCCTTCGATCGATTGGAGACTCTCGAATCGATCAGCTGATCGATTCAAGTTTCTGATTTCGACCAAAGGTCTGATTTCAGCACTTGTTCGTGCCAAAATCACCTATAACAATTCTAAACTAAATGCCAAACATTCTAACATTACAAAAATAGTATTCTGAACATGATAGGATGCTTGATTAACTAATTCATAACATTTAACATGCTAAAGTGCAAAATAACCAAATGCTAAAAAGTTCTAGTGCTTAAACAAGCTTGCTGAAATTCCCTATTATCTCCATTCCAAGTTCCATCCACACACATCTTCGTAGCATTGCCCTCCAGCCTCCGCTAGTCCATATTTCCTTTACCTTTATCTGCAGTATAAGGAAAAGAAAGTATCTGTAAGCTTTCGCTTAGTAAGAAACCATCTACCTCACTAAAACATGCAATCGATGCAAATCATGCTTTGAAACATGCTATTTAAAACACGTACTGATTGAACTAAAACATGGCATGCTATCATACAATACACAGCAATCAAAAGCTAATCATGGCATACTATCATCTAAAGCAGTTGTAATAAAACTGAACATAGAGCTATCATACATAATCATAAGAGAGAGATGAACTGAGCCAATTCTAGCAAATGCTAAAATTGTACTGATTTCACCTAGCTATTCTGTGGGAATTTAAAAACTATATACATAATAGGTGAAAATACATAATCATGCTGCTGTTTGGGCCCGACGACTGTACTTGCTGTGCGCGCATCCCTAACTAAACCCGGGGTTGCAAATTCTGAATCTAGTAGGGTTTGCTAGGTTAGCTGAACCTAGGGACGACTATGGGAGTCCAACCCAATGGATATCTAATCCAGTACAGTGTCACTGAGAAAGTAAAATACTGAACATAAGCTAATAACTATTGTCTTGCTTCTACTAGGTTGTCTAAACCCAGAGCTAGGTTATCTGAACCTAGAGGCGACTGTGGGAGCCCACCCATTGGACATCTGGTCCTGTAAAAGCTGGAGCAAGACTAAATAGGCTATGTAAATGCTTCTAGTGCATTTATCCAAGCTAATAAAATGCCTAATTTGCATTTGACTGCGCTAAACATTCTATCAAGCACTTGGTGTACGCTAGTGCACACCTTATGTGCTGAAATTTGCATACAACTAAACTAATGCATAAAAATCACACGAATAGCTACTTATACTGCAGGTGAGGGGTTTCTTACCTCTTGTTCGGATTTTCTTACGATTCTAATCGCTAGATCTCCGGAGGAGACGATCCTTTCGATGATCTTCTCGCGTCCACGCGTTCCTCTCGCGGAGGGGAGCGTCCTCGTGTCGAAGTCATCGCCGGAAGGTGCCCTTGGGCGGAACCCTAGCCTTCCTTGTGGTTGGCGCCGAGAGAGGAAGAAAAGAGAGGTGGGCGGCGGTGAGGTTTTAGGGAGAGGAAAAACCACGATCCAAATAACCCTTCACTTAATTATTTCTTATTTATATTAAATGATCTAATTCGCCCCAACTCCAACTTAAATAAAATTGATTCCCTTTCCTTTCAGCACGGCCCTGCTGGGTTCACTTGGTTACTAGAGTCACCCTATAAGGCATAGAGTTCGCTAGGTCCCGGGTTCAATTCCCGCGTAGGCTATTTTACGATTCTATTTATTTTTGCTACTTCCGCTATTCTAAAAATTCTGTAAAAATATCCTAAAATTCCAGAAAAATCATAGAATATTTCTAAAATAGTTTTGAGAATTTTTCGGGCATTACAGTGGCATAGGAGACTAGCTCATACCCATATTAGGAATTTACTAAAATTAAACAAAGATGGATTAGTTAAAGGACTACCAAAATTAGGAAATCCAGAAAATAAAATATGTTATCCTTGTCAACAAGGAAAACAAATTAAATCAACCCATAAATTAACTAATCAAAATAGAACTAATAAAATACTTGAATTATTACATTTAGACTTATTTGACTCTCATGGAATAAAATCACTAAATGGAAGTCTTTATTGCTTAGTAATAATAGATACTATTCTAAATACACTTGGGTTAAATTCTTAACTCATAAATATGAAACTTTTGAAATATTTAGTAATTTCTACATACAAATAGAAAATGAAAAAGAAATGAAAATTAAGAAAATTAGGAATGATAATGGAGGAGAATTCAAGAATTAAAATTTTACTAACTTTTGCTTAGAAAACAGTTATCATCATAAATTTTCATGCCTAAAGACTCCACAATAAAATGGTCTAGTAGAACGTAAAAATAGAACTTTACAAGAAGATACAAGAACAAAGTTAAATGAATATAATGTACTTAAATATTTTTGGGCTGAAACTATTAATACAGCTTGTTATGTCCAAAATAGAACTATAATTAATAAATTTATGAATAAAACATCTTATGAGATTTATTTTAATAAAATTCTAAACATAAAATATTTTAAAGTATTTGGATGTAATGCAAATATTTTAAACCTTAAAGATTACTTAGTGAAATACACCTCAAAAACTCAACAAGGAATTTTTATTAGTTATTCATCTACAAGAAGAGCCTATAGAGTTTATAATAAATCTACCTTAACAATTGAAGAAACCACAAATGTAACTGTTGATGAAAATATAAATAATATCACAACTAATAATCAACATAGTTCTATAAATCAAAAAGAAGAAGAACAAATAACACAAACTAAATAGCCTGCAAAATCTAATTCACATACAATAAAGTCAAACCCTAATGATCCAATTGAACAAATCATAGGTAATCCCGAATTAAGGGTTAAAACTAGATCAACCTTTTGGAACTTAAGTCAAATCGCACTAATATCTAAAATTGAACCTAAAACTATAAATGATCCATTGTCAGAACCCGACTAGATAATTGCAATGTAAGAAGAATTAGGTCAATTTGAAAGGAATCAGGTTTGGGATCTAGTACCTCCACCAAAAGGAAAAAAATAGCTATTGACACCAAATGGGTATTTAGAAATAAGTTAAACGATTAAGGAGAAATCATAAGGAATAAAGCCTGACTAGTTGCCAAAGGGTTTAGTCAAGTCGAAGGACTAGATTACGACGAGACTTTTGCCTCGGTAGCTAGACTTGAATCAATTAGGATGTTGCTAGCCTATACAGCATACAAAGGATTCAAATTATATCAAATGGATGTTAAATCTTCATTCCTTAATGGACATATTAAAGAAGAAGTCTATGTAAGTCAACCACCAGGTTTTGAAGATCTAGAAAACCCTAACTATGTCTTTAAGCTCAAAAAGGCACTTTACAGATTAAAACAAGCACACCTAGGGCTTGGTATGAAAGATTATCTAGCTTTCTAAATTCAAAAGGGTTTAAGGAGGGTCAAATTGACCCTACACTTTTTATAAAAACCCTTAATTCTGATATTTTCATAGCTCAGGTTTATGTCGACGACATAGTATTTGGATCAACAAATTCAAGATTCTTAAAAGAATTTATAACTTTAATGGTAACTAAATTTGAAATGAGTTTAGTTGGAGAATTGAATTACTTCCTAAGATTTCAAATTAAACAAATTAAAGAAGGCAACTATGTGCATCAAACTAAATACACAAATGATCTACTTAGAAAATTTGGTTTGGAAAACTCAAAAGCACTAAAAACACCTGGCTAGTAACATTAATCTAGATAGTGACCCAAATGGTAAACCGATTGATTTAAGACATTATAGAAGCATGATAGGTAGCCTATTATACTTAACTGCAAGCAAACCAGACATACTATTTGTAGTAAGTATGTGTGCTCGCTATCAAGTGTTAAAAGAATAATGAAATATCTAAAAGGAACCATTAATGTAGGAACGTGGTACCCTAGATCTTCACATTTTGGATTAGTTGGCTATTCTAATTCAGATTATGCCGGATGTAAGTTAGATAGGAAGAGTACAAGTGGAGGATGTCAACTGCTAGGACTTCTTTAGTTAGTTGGTTTAGTAGAAAGCAACATTGTGTTATCCTATCTACTACTGAAGCTGAATACATAGCAATGGGTGAATGTGTAGCTCAATTGCTATGGATGTCCCATACCTTAAAGACTTTAATCTAGATTATAAAAATGTGAAAACCTTTTATCGGTCAACCGAAAACATAAATTGTCACCGAATCCTTCAATTATTTGGTCGACCGAACACTGATTTTGTCGACTGAAAACCTAACTTAAATCTGTACCATAGTAAATTTATCGGTCGACCGAACACTTGTTCAGTCGATCGAACGACGACTACTAGGTCATAAAGACGCCAAATTAAAGGGATCGGTCAACCGATCCAACTCTATATATACCGTGCTTGGGCAGAACCCAAGCCTCATTCCACTCTCCTCTTTGAACCCACTTTGCCTCCTTTCTTACTTTCGAAGTTTATTTCACCGGATCTAGATTTCCTCGGGGCGCGATAATGTTGGATCGAGACCACGCTAGAGGGGGGGTGAATAGCGTTCGTGGCTATTTCTTTCGATTCGTAAACTAAACGAGTAAAAGCGCAGCGGAATCAAGAAATAACAAACACAGAGAGACAAGGAGATTTACTTCGTTCGGAGCCTAAGGCGACTCCTACTCGAAGGCCCGCGATCCTTGATCACTTTCCGTGGGCAACAACTATAAGCACGATAAAAATATTACAGACTAATTACAATTCAAAGCAGTAAACAGATTATACCGACAACAAAAACTAAATCTGAAGCTCCGGGTTGTCGGGGTGTCGTTGCAGCACTTTCTAGATCGAGTTGTTAGCAGCTTGTCGCAGAGAGATTTCTTAAAAGATTGTTGTACTGAAGCTGCACCTCGACCCTTCTTTTATATGAAGTTCCGGGCGCCTGGATCCCTTCCGGGCGCCTGGAGTGTGACGTGGCCAACCAACCAGGATGCTCCACGTGGCGAAGTCGCGGCAGGGATAAAGTTTGGTCCCGGGCGCTCGGACAGCCTTTTTCAAGCAGGTTCCTCACCTGCAAACAAAGGTTAGTCCAAGCAAAATCCCCTGCAAGACAGTGTTAGAATAAGATAAAACATTGTAAAGAAGAATTAACAGTCTTCAGACTGTCCGAGTCTGACTTCGGATTTCCAACCGGAAATCCTAGGTCGACCCGACGCCTACTGTTCCCTCTACGGGGAACGCGTCCTCACCTACTCCACTCAGAAGATTTACCTGTTGCCAGTCGATCCTCCAGATTGACTGGACTTTTGCTTAGCACTCGACGCTTCCGGACTTCCTGCTGGACATCCGCTTCCCGGCTAGTCCAGTCTTTCACCTGGTTCGCGACACCAGGACTTTCCACCTAGGGTTACCACCCCCTAGGATTTTTGCCTGAAGCCATCGACCTGCCAAGGCTTTCCGCATAGGGTTACCACCCCCTATGACCTAGGGTTACCACCCTCTAGGGTTTTCCACCTGCCTAACCGCAGCTAGGACTTTCCTGAAATACTTATTCAAACATGTTAGATCACACACTAACTTAACTTTGAATGTTTTGCCATTATCAAAACTAAGGTTCGATCGTCGGATGCTTCTGCACCAACAATCTCCCCCTTTTTGATAATGGCAACCGAAATTCAATGTTAAGTAAAAATTATGCAGTTATATATAAGCACAAGAAGCGTGATATAAAAAATAAGCATAAACATAGCTCCCCCTTAATACAGGCTCCCTTTAAAATATTTTCTTTGAAATTTTATTTCTTTCTTTGAATTTCTCTACTCTCCCCCTTTGCCATATATCAAAAATGAGCTAGTTTTAAAAAACCTAATTTTTCAAGACAGAATTTTAGCAGAAAACCTTTTAACTTAGGCAAGGAGCGAGGTAATATAGCAATATTTTTCAAAATTTTCAACTTCAGAAACTTAACAAAGTTTTCAACTTTAGAAATTTAACAAAGTTTTCAACTTCAGAAATTTTAAGCAAAAAAATTTTTAACTTCAGAAATTTTCTAAAAAAAATATTCAACTTCAAAAATTTGCTAACAAGATTTTCAACTTCAGAAATTTTCAAACAAAATTTTCAACTTTAAAGATTTTCAAGTAGAATTTTCAAAAAAAAATTCTTGAAAGAAAATATTCAGGTTTTTAAAGAAAATTTCCAAAGGAAAAAAAAATTTTCAAAGCTTTAAATAATTTTCAAAAAACTTGACGAATTTTCGAAGAGGTTTCAGCTTAAATAACTTTTTAAGAAAACAATTCAGAATAGAGGATACTAGAAAATTTGGAGAAAGGTTTTGAAAGGACTGCTTTGACATGTGTTTCAAAATTCTTAAGGCAAAGGAGAAGTGATAACCTTTCTTGTTGATAGAATGTCATTTTGTTTTAGTAAGGTATCAGAGCCCTACAGTCCCAGCATGAGTAAAGATTTGTTTTGATCAGGTATCAGATCCCTTAAGTACAGACATGCTAAAACTTATTATTTCCTTCACCAATTGTCTAACTGTTTAGCTACTTGCTGATTGCCTAGAGGGCAACAGTGTTCACTTGGTTAGTCAAGTCAAGTCAATTGATCCAGTTAGATTGTACTAAGGCTAGAAGACTTGATTTGATTACTGTTAATCATGTATTTAACGCCCAGACTCATATTGATGCACAGAAATAAGCATTCTTGAGTCCAGGCTGTACCCTATGCATCTCACACCGTTCTATTTTTTACAAACACAATCAAGGTAAACCTAGGTGTTTGTGAGATGCTCTGGCTGAGTCCTGGGGGAACATGATTTCTAGGGTGAAATCCTAGACTAAGTCCAACCTTCGAAAATCTAGCAAAGTGGGGATTTTGGAAAATCAGTTTTGCCTAGAAGTTATAAAAAAATAAGTAAGAATATAAAGTTATAGTATCTATTCTACCCAACACATACCTATTTGTCTTCTAAGTGAGCTGAACTCAAGTTCAGGTAAGGGTTTTGTGAAAATGTCAGCTAGGTTTGATTTTGACTCAACATAGTTGAGTATAATATCACCCTTAGCTACATGATCCCTTACAAAATGATGCTTCACCTCTATATGTTTAGTCCTTGAGTGATGAATTGGGTTTTTTGTTAGATTTATTGAACTTATATTATCAATTGAAATTTTTGTTTTATTATATTCTAGTTGATAGTCTTTAAGAGTGTGCATCATCCATAGCAATTGAGATGCGCATTCACCTAAGGCTATATATTCAGCTTCAGTGGTAGATAAAGCAACACAATGTTGCTTTCTACTTGACCAACTTACAAGACATTGCCCTAGAAATTGACAACTGCCACTTGTGCTTTTTCTATCTAACTTGCATCCAGCGTAATCTGAGTCAGAATAGCCAAGAAGGTCAAGGGTGTAAGTTCTAGGGTACCAGAGTCCTATATTTAGAGTACCTTTAATGTACCTAAGTATTCTTTTAACATAGGTTAAGTGTGACTCTTTTGCACAGGATTGGTATCTTGCGCACATACCTACAGCAAACAATATATCAGGTCGGCTTGCAGTTAGGTACAGTAAACTACCTATTGCACTTCTATAATATTTTGGGTCTACATGTAACGCCCGCCCTCCCTGCTAACAACAAGGGACGGGGCTACGATACTCTACGTACGTATTACAGCGGAAGACTTAAAATTATTTTTCTTAACTTAATTAAAACCGAACTACACTAACATGGTTTCATAACATGGTAGCAAAATAAATAAAAACTTAACATCAAGTCACCCATATTGTATTACATTTCACAAAACCAAAGCATAGTTCTTAAAGGTTTTAAAGCAGGTTCTTAATTAGTTGCCTAACCACCGCCACACACATCTTCGTTGCCCCCTGCTGCTCCTTTAACTCATCCAACTTTTTCCTTTATCTGTGGCACAAGGAAAGTAAGCTATGAGCACTCATGGCTCAGTAAGTTCCTTTCCTACTCACTAAAACCAACAATCAACACATAATCAAATAATGTCTCAACTTAACATGATCTCAACTAGTCATGGCATAACATATCATACTCTTTAAGCTTATCATGCAACATAACTAACATTGTAACTAGTCATGGCATATCATCTCTTAAAGCATAGCATGAAACATAACATAATCATATCATGGCATATTATCTCTTAAAACATAGCATGAAACATAACATAATCATATCATGGCATATCATCTCTTAAAACATAGCATGGAGCATAACATAATCATATCATGGCATATCATCTCTTAAAACATAGCATGAAACATAACATAATCATATCATGGCATATCTTAAATCATAGCCTCAACACAACATAATCATAGATCATATGCATCATGATTTTAAAAACATGTATCCGAAAAACATGTGTATGTCTCATGATCTTTTAAAACCATTTTCTTCTTACATATATATACTTGAACATAATATCAACATATTTAGGGCCCCGGCATGTACCATACATACATAACATAGATGCACGCGTCCTAAGTATATCCAAGGTAGCAAGTCTTGAATCATACTAGGAACTAGGTCAAGATCACAAAGCATGGCCTAGGGGCGTACTTGAAGAGTCCATCCCTTATTAGCCTAGATCACAAAGCAAGGCTTAGCCCAGATCACAAAGCAAGGCTTAGGGGTGTACTAAGGAGCCCATCCTTTATTAGCCTAGATCACAAAGCAAGGCTTAGCCCAGATCACAAAGCAAGGCCTATAGACTGATTAGGAGTCCACTCTTGGTACAAGCCTTACAAAGTGAAGTAGCATGTATAAAAATGCATCATTTAGTCACATAGCATAGCATAAAAGTATGCATCACTTAGGCATACATCATGTCATAAAAGTATGCATCACTTAGGCATACATCATATCATAAAAAGTATGCATCACTTAGGCATACATCATGTCTTAAGAAAGTATGCATCACTTAGGCATACATCATATCATAAAAGTATGCATCACTTAGGCATACATCATGTCTTAAGAAAGTATGCATCACTTAGGCATACATCATATCATAGAAAGTATGCATCACTTAAACATGTAGTATATCATTAAAGCATGCATATTTCTACCCACATAGCATATCATAACAACATTCATATTCTAAGCACATAGCATATCATTAAAGCATGCATCTTTCTAAGCACATAACATATCATTAAAACATGCATATTTCTAATCACATAACATATCATTAAAATATGCATATCTCTATCCACATACCATATCATAAAAAGGTATAAATCACAAGCATACATGGTTAAACATAAGGGTGTATCATGTGATTATACTATCATAAGAAACATGGTAACATAGTTAACTTTGGTTCTAAACTTCCTAAACCCTTGGGTTCCTATCATGGCTGAACCCCCTTAGGTCTCAATTTAGGTAAAAACAACTTCCAAGCATGTGAAACCTAAATTATCATTACATGAATTTCATAGGAAGCATTATAAGTATGATTTACTTGGTTTCTAAGTTCTCCAAGTCCTTAAACTAATGTGACCGAACCCTATCAGTATATAAACAAGGTCCCAAATGTCATGAAAGCATGGAAACCTTAAACCATATTTATAGCATTTTTTTCAAGTAACATAGTAAGCATATTGAGTTAGTTCCTAAGTCCTTCAAGCCCTTAACATATGTCATGGTCAAACTTTTAACAAGTGTTCATTAGGGCTAAAAACAAACATACAAGCATGTGAACTTGAACTAACATCATGTATAAATTCATAACAAGACATCATACAATAGGTATGGCCGAAACTTACCCTAGCCTCATTTAGGTCACTAAACAACATATAGTATGAGAACTTTGGTTTTCTACTTATCATATTTCATGTAGAGTGACATAAGCATATTTAATTCTTGTTCTAGGGTTTCTAGGGCATCTATTCCTTCATGGCCGAAACACACAATGATCCATTTAGGTCATGGAAAAATTATACAAATATGTAACACAATCAACACCTTATCATATTTTCATAAGAAGTACTTTTAACACATTTGGTTTCATTTCTAAGGCCTCTAGGTCTTTTAAACCCTACTTGGCCGAAACTCAAAGAATATAAACTTGCTTCAAATAGCCTAAAAGCATAAGAAATCATACAAGTTTCATAGCATGTATAAAGACAAGCATAATAAACATACATGTGAATTGTGTCTTAGGCTTCCTAGGTTTCTTTCCCTTTTTCTTTTATTTTTCCTCATGGCCGAAACCTACCAATCTTTAAACTAGGTTTTAAGTGGCCTAAAGCATGGAAAACCTAAGTAAGTTTCATGGCAAAAATTACTAAGAACATCATATACAAAGTTGGTTCATAAACAAGCTAGGACCCTTGTGATCTTACATGTCATATATCATGTAACTAATTTTCTATACTCAATTTAAACATAAGAGCATTAAACAACTTTCATATCATAATATCACAGAGGTCTTGAGCATATTAGAATTTTTTTCAAGCTTTTCTAAACTATCCATCTTATCATAGCTAAAAATCTAAAATAAGAGTTCATGAATTTCTAGTAATGTACAACATGCAATTCTTTAAGAGAACTCTATATTCTATCATACAAACATGGTTATTTAAATTTAAAGGTCTTCCTAACCCTAAGCCCTTTTCTTGGCCGAACCATATAAATGGATTTCTTTGGTTTCAAGTAACTTTCAAGCAAGAAAACCAATAAAAACCCTTAGTAGTTCATGGGAGAAATTTTGTACTAGTTTAGTTAAACAATATTTTTCCCTAACCTCCTTAACATATTTTTGGCCGAAATTCTAGGGTTAGGTACTCCTCTGACCAAGCATCATTTAAGTATAAAAACATGAAGAAAATCCTTCCTACATAGCATAGAAAGAATATCATGAAATAAGGACTTGTTTAAATCATCCTAGATTTGAAAACCCTTTCTTTAGCCGAATTTTCTTAAATTCTTTCCTAGGTTTTCTAATCCTTATAGAATCCGAAAATCACATAAAAAGTCTTGTACCACAGGTGAGGGGAAGCTTACATCCTTTTTCGCTTGTGGATCTAAGGTATGAAGAAGAAGAAGTAGCCTCTTCTTCTAGTTCCTTTCCCTTGATTCCTTTGCTAAGTCCTCCTTGTATCTTAGGCTTTCTTAGGGAAAAAATTTGGCTTTGGGGATGAAGATGGAGGAGAGGGGACTGTGGTGTTCTCGGTGAGGGAGAGGATGAATGAGAGAAAATGAGAGAAAAATAGTTTTCTCTTTTCTTGCTCCCTTTTATGTTAAGGGGGAAGAGGTAGCAAACTTAGTTTTTGCTTTCCTTCTCCCTTAGCCCTTTTTTTTCTATTTTATTTTTATTTTTATTTGTTTATTTATCGTCATCATTCATGGTGAAATAAGGGGGATTGAATCCCCTTAATTCCTCTTTCAACATTTCGGCAAAACCAAAGAGGAAGAGGGAGAGGAAGGGAGGAAGGCAAGTTGCCTTTCTCTTGCTCTTTTCTTATTTTCTTTTGGTTAGCTTTTACTCTTACCTTTATCATAAGTTTCCCTCCTTTGCTATCAATATCTTCTCTCTATCCCAATTGGTTTCTACTAATTAATTCTATGAATTATCATATAAGAGGTTCAAGGTTCAATCCTTGACCTCTCCCTATTTTTATTTCTTTTTATTTCCTTTTTGGTTCAACTCACTTCCTATTATTTTCTAAGGCAAAATCCCACATTCATATATTTATCCTACAAGCTTAGTGGGTATTACACTACAGGTTTTCCTACTGGGTCAGAATCAATGTTGATGTTGGTTGCCATTGGAGTATTTATTATTTTTGAATTTTCCATGCAGAATTTTTTAATTAATTCCTTAGCATATTTAGTTTGATAAATGTAAATTCCATCTTTAGTTTGTTTTATTTGTAAGCCTAAGAAAAAATTAAGTTCACCAACCATACTCATTTCAAATTCATTTTCCATTAATCTAACAAATTCTTTTAGAAATTTAGAGTTAGTGGATCCAAAAATTATATCATCAACATAGATTTGGGCTATGAAGATGTCTTTTTCTACAGTTTTTACAAATAGAGTTGGATCTATTTGACCTTGGTTGAAGCCTTTGGATATTAAGTGATTGGATAACCGTTCATACCATGCCCTAGGGGCTTGTTTAAGTCCATACAAGGCCTTTTTTAACTTAAATACATGATTAGGATTGTTTAAGTCTTCAAATCCTGGGGGTTGGCTTACATAGACCTCTTCTTTGATGAAACCATTTAAAAAGACTGACTTAACATCCATTTGGTATAATTTAAACCCTTTATTTGCTGCATAAGCTAATAGCATTCGAATGGATTCGAGTCTAGCTACCGGTGCATAGGTTTCATCATAGTCTAATCCTTCAACTTGACTAAACCCTTTGGCTACTAGTCTGGCTTTGTTTCTTATGATATCACCCTGATCATCCAACTTATTTCTAAAAACTCATTTGGTGTCTATTATTGATTTATCTATGGGTTTAGGTACAAGGTCCCAGACTTGGTTTCTCTCAAATTGGTCTATTTCCTCCTGCATAGCTATGATCCAGTCCGGGTCAGGTAGTGCTTCTTCTATTGTTTTAGGTTCGATTTTAGAAATTAGGGCAATCTGACTATGGATTCTATAGGAAGATCTAGTTCTGACTCCTAGGTTTGGATCACCCAAAATTTGGTCAGGTGGGTGAGAAGTACTGGCCCTAGTTGGTCTTATAATTGGGTCAGGGGCTGGTTCCTCTGGTTTATTAAGATTTGGTTGAATTTCATCATCTTCTATATTTCTTGGATCAACATTCTCATTTATATTTGGTAAATTATTTTCTTCATCAAATATTATATTAGTTGTTTCTTCAACTTTTAGGGTGTTTTGATTGTAGACTCTATAGGCTCTACTATTTGAGGAGTATCCTAAAAATATTCCTGGGTTAGATTTGGGTGTGAATTTTCCTAAATAATCTTTAGTGTTTAAAATGTGAACTTTACACCCAAATATTTTTAAATAATTTAAGTTAGGAATTTTATGATAATATAGTTCATAAGGGGTTTTCTTGTGAAATTTGTTGATTAAAATTCTGTTTTGAATATGATTTGCAGTATTTATTGCTTCAGCCCAAAATTGGTGATTTAAATTATATTCATTTAACATAGTTCTAGCGGCTTCTTGTAGTGTTCTATTTTTACGTTCCACTAGACCATTTTGCTGAGGGGCTCTAGGACATGAAAATTCATGTAGGTATCCATTTATTTTACAAAATTGAGTAAATCTATGATTTTCAAATTCTCCCCCGTGATCACTTCTTATTCTTTTAATTTTAGTATCTTTTTCATTTTCTATTAATTTGCAAAAATTACTAAATATTTCATAGGTTTCATCTTTTGTTTTTAGGAATCTTACCCATGTAAACCTAGAGTAGTCATCAATTATTACTAAGCAATACTGGTTCTTGCGTAGTGACTTGGCTCCATGTGAATCAAATAGGTCAAGGTGAAGGAGCTCAAGTAACGAGTTGGTTCTTTCTAGATTTGTTGATTTGTGTGTTGACTTAGTTTGTTTTCCTTGTTGACAAGCATTACAGATTGAGTTTCCAATGAATTTTAGTTTGGGAAAACCTTTAACTAGACCATTATGACTCATTTTTGAAATGAATCTAGTGTGAGTGTGACCCAGTCTTCTGTGCCACAAGTCAGTTTCCTCTTCCTGTGTTATAAAACACTTTATTGAGGATGTGGGTAGATTAATTGAGTACATATTGTTTTTCCTAAGTCCCTTAAGTGTGATTTCAGGATTTTCAATATTTTTGACTAAACACCTAGCTTTGTCAAAAGTGACTAAGTATCCGCTATCACACAATTGGCTTATACTTAGTAAGTTGAAATTGAAATTTTCAACTAACAAAACTTTTCTAATAATAAAATCGGAGCTGAGTTCGATATTACCTCTTCCGATTACCTTAAGTTGACCATTGTTGCCGAATGCAACTGATCCTAAATTTTTTAGTTTGAGCTTTGAAAACTTCAATCTATCTCCAGTCATATGCCTGGAACATCCACTATCCAACATCCATTGATCCAACTCCTACACATAAAGTGAATGAATTGGTTTCTTGTTAATGGATAAAATGATAGTTTGACTGAAGTAGACTCCTTAGAATTTTATCTTACCCAGGCTAAGTTAACAATAATTAGTCATATTGTTGTAATTGTTTTGAAAAGTGTTTTAAAGTTTAATTAATAATTTAAAAGATTTTTGAAAGATGAGTTTTAAAATAATTTTGAAATTGAGTTAAAAATAATTTTGAAATTGAGTTTTAAAATAATTTTGAAGTTGAGTTTAAAATAATTTTGAAATTGAGTTTAAAATAATTTTGAAATTGAGTTTAAAGTACTTAGTCATCTCACCCGATCTAAATTTTCGATCAGGTAGTCCTATAATTGTTGTGAGATGAATTGAGGTTCAGTTTAAGGATTTGGTTTAACTTTGTGTGAGATTCAGGTTTAGCTTTGGGTTTAACAAGTAAGCATTCTTTGGATAAACTTCTGGGCTATGGTGAGTCACAAGGAACTCATTAAAGTAACCATGCCTTCAAGGTTTTCCAAATAGTCCTACCCATTGAGCTTAATACTAAACCTTGGTCTAACTAGTTAGGATCCATTTAAGAGTAGCTTCGGTCAGTTCCACTTAGCCAAATGCACCAGGTCGAAGCCATATCTTCCTAGACATGCGATGTCCAAGCTTCCCTAACGTACTATCATCCAAAAACTTCACCAGTACCGTGGGTCAAGTTAAACCTAGCCCATTTTATCTAACCTTAATTACCTTGCCGGGTAGTCTACTCTTGGTTACCCTTATCGGGTGGATTAAGTTCGGAGGTGCCAGATAATCTGGAGCCTTCCTTTGGATTTTGATTTGATTAAATTCGAATTTAACTTGATTTTAATTTGATTTAATTTAATTTGCATTTTAATTAATTTAATTTCGATATTTTGAATTTTTGAATTTATTATTTAACTTCGAATTTTGAATTTTTGAATTTATTATTTAACTTCGAATTTTGAATTTTATAGGTTAATTTTGAATATTTTTTTTTAATTTAAATTTTTAATATCGTTTTTCTTTTTGCTCCCCCTGGATCATGGCCTCGATATGGTCTATCGAGGTAGTGTATTTGATCATTCGGGACCCAGTATTGACCAAGTCCAATTTGATTGATCAATTTGGACTTGGGGACCTATGCTTGGACTGAGTTACTACTTTGTTTGTATATTAAGGATAAGTAAGATTTATATGTACTTTTATATCCCAGCCCAGTTCTATTGTAAATGGCCCTTTGTGTCCCAAAAATTAAGTCCAAGTTCTTGGAGCCCAAAGAAAACCGTTCTAAGGTAGTTTTTAAATCTTTAACCTGATTTTTTAGACTTGAATTTTCTTCCTCAAGTTTTTGAACTTGAGTTGGAAATTCAATCTGACTCTGGTCAGGTAAGGGTTTAGTGTCAGCCACTTCTTTAAGGACAGTTATTTCCTTTAGAAGTGACTTAACTTTCAGGTTTGACTTAGCTAATTTGCGCAATAAATAACCGGGAGATGCATACAGCGGGGTCTGGTCCTTCGGAACCGGATACGGATCCGTGGCTTTGCTCGGACTCCGCCTCAGACTCGCTCTCGCTTTCGGATTTGACGATTTGGTCTCGGGCCATTAATGCGAGTAGACTCGTCTGTTCGAGCTCGTCGTCGTCGTCCTCCGATGAAGATTCGTCCCATGTTGCCTTAAGGACCTTTTTCTTTCTTTGCTTTTTGACCTCCTTCAGGTTAGGGCAGTTAGATTTGATGTGCCCTTTTTGGTTGCACCCGTAGCATGTAACTTCAAACTTCATCTTTGAGTTCTGTGACCCTTCCGACTCCGGTTCCGTTCTTCGTCGTGATCTCGGTTCCCGTGTTCGACTTGTACCTGCAACCAACGCAATACCTTTCTCGGTTGGCTGTGCATTAGTCTGCTCATGAAGTTCAAATTCACAAAATAGTTCGTCTAATTTTAATGAAGACAAGTCCTTGGAAACTTTGTAGGCATCTACCATTGATGCCCACAATGTATTCCTTGGAAATGAGTTTAAAGCATACCTTATGATGTCCCGATTCTCTATCTTCTGCCCGATTCCGTGAAGAGAATTGAGGATGTCTTGGATTCTCGCATGTAAGGAATTCGCTGTCTCGCCTTCCTGCATCTTTAGATTATATAATTTATTAAGTAAAAGATCTCTTTTACTTACCTTGGCGTCGTTAGTGCCTTCGTGGAGTTCGACTAGCTTTTCCCAGAGCTCCTTTGCGGAAGAGAACGGGCCGACCCTGTTGAGTTCTTCTTTGGAAAGGCCGCACTGGAGGGTGCAGGTAGCTTTGGCGTCGGCTTCCACCTTTTTTATTAGAGGGGCGTCCCACTTCTCGCAGGGAGTTGGTTTGCCGTCGTCATCGGAAGGTAGCTGAAGTCCCATCTTAATGATCATCCATGTTTCAAACTGGATCTTCAGATATGTCTCCATTCTTCCCTTCCAGTAACCGAAATCATCTCCGGAGAATAGTGGGGGACGAACAGTACTGAACCCCTCTTGTTGAGCCATTTGTATTATGCAACAAGAACAACAAAAATATATGTTCCAAGACTAAGTCTTGGATTAGTAGTGCGGGAATAAAGAATAGTAATAATAACGAGCTCGAGTGGTGTTGTACCAACTTCGAGCAAAAGCTGATTCGATAAAAGAATTAGAATAAAGCTATAAGGCTAGATTCTAATTGACTCCGAAAAATATAAAATACCACGAAAAATTTGTTTCGAAAGGTGGTTGCACCAATTCAAAACGACCCCGCTCTGATACCAATTGTTGGATCGAGACCACACTAGAGGGGGGGCGAATAGCATTCGTGGCTATTTCTTTCGATTCGTAAAACAAATGAGTAAAAGCGCAGCGGAATGAAGAAATAACAAACACAAAGAGACAAGGAGATTTACTTCGTTCGGAGCCTAAGGCGACTCCTACTCGAAGGCCCGCGATCCTTGATCGCTTTCCGTGGGCAACAACTATAAGCACAATAAAAATATTACAGACTAATTACAATTCAAAGCAGTAAACAGATTATACCGACAACAAAAACTAAATCTGAAGCTCCGGGTTGTCGGGGTGTCGTTGCAGCACTTTCTGGATCGAGTTGTTAGCAGCTTGTCGCAGAGAGATTACTTAAAAGATTGTTGTACTGAAGCTGCACCTCGACCCTTCTTTTATATGAAGTTCCGGACGCCTGGATCCCTTCCGGGCACCTGGAGTGTGACGTGGCCAACCAACCAGGATGCTCCACGTGGCGAAGTCGCGGCAGGGATAAAGTTTATCCTGCGCCTGATCCATCCCGGCGCCGACATTTTTTCAAGGTGTTCCTCACCGCAAACAAAGGTTAGTCCAAGCAAAATCCCAAGACAGTGTTAGAATAAGATAAAACATTGTAAAGAAGAATTGATCTTCGACCGTCTGAATCGACTGGATTTCCAACCGAAATCCTAGGTCCCCGACGCCACTGCTCCCTACGGGAGCGCGTCCTCACCTACTCCACTCAGGAGATTTACCTGTTGCCAGTCGATCCTCCAGATTGACTGGACTTTTGCTTAGCACTCGACGCTTCTGGACTTCCTGCTGGACATCCGCTTCCCAGCTAGTCCAGTCTTTCACCTGGTTCGCGACACCAGGACTTTCCACCTAGGGTTACCACCCCCTAGGATTTTTGCCTGAAGCCATCGACCTGCCAAGGCTTTCCGCATAGGGTTACCACCCCCTATGACCTAGGGTTACCACCCCCTAGGGTTTTCCACCTGTCTAACCGCAGCTAGGACTTTCCTGAAATACTCATTCAAACATGTTAGATCACACACTAACTTAACTTTGAATCCTTTGCCATTATCAAAACTAAGGTTCGATCGTCGGATGCTTCTGCACCAACAGATAATGCCTCGGTAATCTCTCTCTGAACCCTCTTTCTTTATCTATGTACAAGTTATTAAATTTATTCCTTTATTATTAATGAAAAGAGTAGAACAACTGCATGAAGGGAGGCTAGCTCCTTAAATCCCAGCCAAGACCCTAGGTTTTCCTCCGAAGAACTATGTCAATCTTTTCCAAATAGAAAATTTAAGGTGATAGGGACTCGTTGTCTTGATCTTCAATTCTATCAAACATACTGTCTAGAGGTCATAGACATCACACAACATTTTCAACTTAATAGCATTGTATTTTGTCGACATGCATACAATCCAGTTCTATGTTCTGAATTTTATCACAACTTGTGTGAACTTGACCCCTATCACTATAAGACTAGAGTTGCAACCCGGGAAATGTTGTTTGATCTTGATATGTTTCTCAGGTTTTTATGAATCCGACCTTCTATTAACCACATCTTTTTTAGTGCCTCACTTCCTGACATTCTGCCTGCTCCTTTCGCTAATCTGACCCTTGACCTTATGTATGCTGATTTCTTTGACGGACCACATCCTAAAAAAATGTCCACTGTACCACTCAGGCCAAATGACAACGTCTTTTATAAGATGATCGTGTCTTGGTTTCATCCCTTGTCATCTAGAGATCAAGGTGTTTTGCGTCCAGTCCATCTTTTCCTGATGTATGCACTGAGACACGGACTAGACTTTGACTTAGGGTATTGGGTGTTCAAATCTATCATCCACTATTCGGGGTACAACACCTCGAATAAAGTTCACATGATTCAGTTCCATGTTCTCACTGCATATATTGCTTCTCTAGGTGTATAAGTTCATCGTGGTGAGCTGATTGAGTTGTCTGACTTTTATCTTGTTGGGATTAGGCAGTTGTCTTTGGTTGGGATTAGGACTAGTGCCGAGGGACTTGTGTATAAACAGACCCATCCATATTATGTTCCATTGGCAGCTGAGGAAGATATTGCTGAAGATGATCCGATTCCAGTCGAAGTACCTCTTCCATCGATTATTGATCCAGGATTTACCTTAACGCCTTATTTTGATAATGCTCAGAGTAGTTCCTATGCGCCTCCTCCTAGTGATTTCTTTAGTTGACTTCGAGATGATATTTTTAGTTGATTTGACTCATTAGAGACTAAGATGCATGATCAGTACAATTCTCTCCAAGGACAAATTACATACTTTCGTCAGGAGATGACAGGCCATACTAATGCATTAAAGAGGGAGCAGCGGAGGATGTTTGACTATTTTTGAGCTGATGATGTGGATGAGGATGAGTGACCTCTAGGAACTATTACTTTTGACTTATTGTACTTATGGGATACTTTGCATTATGACTATGTATACTTTTGGGTACTTTTCAGTTATGACCTTTCAGTATTTGTTGGTTATTTTTTTACATGTTGTTTATAGAATAGGTTTCTTAACATATTTTTGAAAATATTACTTAGTAATTTTTCAAAATTATTTTTGTAAAATTTCCCCTTTGAAAATTTTGTTTTCAAAATATTTTATTTTTCTGGAGTAGTTTAGGTCTTTACCGTAGAATTGCATGATCCTATAGTTTTAGCAGCCAGCATCTCATAAGCACAGTGGGATCCCTTGCTTGTGCAACTTAGAATATGTGAGATGCTTAGGACTTGCCTAAGATTTCATATGCTTATGTTAGTGCATCGTTATAAATCTGGGCTTTAAACAACATACATTGATCAATTTGAGTTTTCTAGCTAGTAACAGCCTAGTTAGTCCTAAATGCTCAAATTGACCAACTTGAGTCAATAGCTACTATCTTGTGGTAGTTAGCTTTATACAAAGGTTGGATATTTTATCATAAGGACATTTTTTTAGTTTTTAAACCATGCTTAGACTTTTAGGAAATTATCAATTTTAGGGGGTGCTTCACACTAAACTTTCAAACTTTCCTTTTATTTTTACAAAATATTTTGAAAATTATTTACTTCTAAAAATTTTCAAAATTTTATCAATAGTTTTCAAATTATTTTCTTTACAGTTTTTCAAAATTATTCCTTAGTAATTTTTCAAAATTTCTCCCTATTAATTTTTTTCAAAATTTTAAAATTTTACCTATACAATCATCTTTTTCAAAATTTCCTTGCTAAAATTTTTCAAAATTTACACTTTCTTAAACCTTTCATATTCTCTTTAATCATTTCTTTAGAATTTTACTTTACAAAATTTTTTTTCGAGTCTTACCTTTACTTAATCTTTTCAAATACTCACAATTGTTTTCTTTTGAAAATTTTACTTTGCGAATATTTTAAATGTATTTTTTTAAAAAAAAATCTCTTATATTTTGCCTTTATAAATTTTCAAAATCGAGCTTTACTTATGTGTGATTGTTTCCACTATTTTTGATGTGTGTCAAAGGGTGAGAGATAGTGAATTCAGGGGGGATGTTTAACTCAGGGGGAGAGTTAAAGTGTTTGCTTATTTATTTTTGCATATTTTAACTTAACTTTAAACCTTAGTTGTCAAACATCAAAAAGGGGGAGATTGTTGGTGCAAGTTGCACCAGAATCAAGCCTAAGTTTTGATGTTGTCAAAGGTTTAAGTTAAGTCTTGTTATGATCTAACAAGTTAACTAAGTGTGTAAGCTGTTTACTCAACAGGGAAAGACCTAGTTGGAAGCTAGGCAGGAGAAATCTTAGCAGATCGTGGAATCCAGGTGGAAAGACCAAGTGGGTTGAGAGGACCCGACACTTGGCAGTAAGATCGAGAGAAAAGTCTTGGCGATCCGATCAAGGCTAAGTGAAAAGTCCAAACAGATCTGGAGGATCAAAGTTTGGCAGGTAGGT
Organism: Zingiber officinale; assembly: GCF_018446385.1. NCBI lineage: Eukaryota > Viridiplantae > Streptophyta > Magnoliopsida > Zingiberales > Zingiberaceae > Zingiber > Zingiber officinale. The sequence continues at coordinate 46,053,663 of NC_055996.1, read as the reverse complement.
TGAGGTAAACAACTAGAAGAGCAACAGTGAGGTCGTGTTCCTAAAGGGAACAACCTAAGGTCGCTAATCCAACTAAAGAAATCGGAAAGGTTTTCAATTTGAGATCAAGATAGTTAAACTGTCTATTATTATTACTCATGCATTTTATATTACTGTGTTAATCTCTATTTTGCAGGAATATACTGTTTAACTCTATTTTGCAGGTTCGACTGGATCGGTCAACCAAACCAAACTTGTTAGGACCTTCGGATGCGGCTAGAGAGGGGGTGTGAATAGCCGACCCCAAATTTTCGTTTCTTCCTACAATTTAGGTTAGCGCAGCGGAAATAAAGAGTAGAAACGAAAGTGGAGAAGATCAAACCTCAAACACGATGATGTAACGAGGTTTGGAGATGATACTCCTACTCCTCGGCGTGTCCGTAAGGTGGACGAAGCCTATCAATCCGTCGGTGGATGAGACCCCGGAAAATCGGCTAATAGAAACTCCTTCTGGGTGGAGAAACCTCGCCACAAACTTCTTGCAACAGCAAGATAGGAGTACAAAGATACAGCACAATACAAAGGCAGTAAGAATGTAAAAACACAGCTTGCCTTCTCATTGACTGGAAGAAGCAGCAACTTCACAAAACACCTACAACAGCAGGAACCAGCCGAAGGAAGCTTCCACGAAGCTTCAGGAAAATGAGAGCTCAGCAAAGCTCTGATTGCAGTAAGATCGGAAGGAAAAAGAGAGAGAGCTTCTGTAGCCCTCGACCTGTTATATAACCTGCGAAGAAGAAGACACATAAACTAGCCGTTGTGTCGTAACGGCTAGGGCCTGGACCGATCAGGCTCCACCTTGATCGGTCCAGACCTTCTCTGATCGGTCTTGGGACCGATCAGGACCTATGCTGATCGGTCCCCAGACCGATCAGCACCTACCGATCAGCACGCTTCACAGAGAGTTGCCCAACTCTCTGATCGGTCTGTGGACCGATCAGGACTCAGGTGGATCGGTCCACAGACCGATCCCCCTCTTTCTTCTCCTGATCTTTTCGTCAGATGATTACCGATCGGTCACCGCACCGATCGTAATTCACGTAAACACACTGTTATTACCGATCGTCCTGCATCGATCAACCAACAGACACCGATCGGTCACCAGACCGATCCAGGTTTAGAGCTCCCAGCCCTAAACCCTACCTGGTCCTGAGAACGAGCTACCGAGCCCTCTCTGACCTAGTCCGGAGAACGAGCTGTCGAGCCCTCTCCGACTTCGTCCGGTCCAGAGAATGAGCTCCCGAGCCCTCTCTGACCTGGTCCGGAGAACGAGCTACCGAGCCCTCTCCGACTTCGTCTGGTCCAGAGAACGAGCTCCCGAGCCCTCTCTGACCTAGTCCGGAGAACGAGCTGTCGAGCCCTCTCCGACTTCCCATGCCAAGCTTCCATACTTGGACTTCTCCCGTGCCAAGCTCCCTGCTTGGACTTTTCCGTGCCAAGTCTCCATACTTGGACTTTTCTCGTGCCAAGCTCCCTGCTTGGACTTTTCACCAGATGTCTAGTCAACCTTGACCTATCTGGATTTTCCTTGCCTGGCTTCACTCACCAGAACTTTCCAACTACCTGGCTTCACTCACCAGGACTTTCCAACTGTCTGGCTTCACTCACCAGGACTTTCCCTTGCCTGGCTTCACTCACCAAGACTTTCCAACTGCCTGGCTTCACTCACCAGGACTTTCCCTTGCCTGGCTTCACTCACCAGGACTTTCCAACTGCCTGGCTTCACTCACCAGGACTTTCCAACTGCATGGCTTCACTCACCAAGACTTTCCCTTGCCTGGCTTCACTCACTAGGACTTTCCAACTGCCTGGCTTCACTCACCAGGACTTTCCCTTGCCTGGCTTCACTCACCAGAACTTTCACCTGGCTTCACTCACCAGGATTTCCCGAATCAGGTTGACTCACCTCGGGTCAACCAGGTCAACCTTGACCAAGGATTGCACCCACAATCTCCCAAGTTTGTATTCTGTCAAACATCAGAATACAACTTTTCTACTCTCGTCAAACATCAGAATAGAACTTTCCTATTTTTGTCAAACATCAAAATATACCTCGAGTCAGGTCAACTCGAGTCGGGTCAACCAGGTCAACCTTGACCTAAGGTTGCACCAACAAACTAACTCAGAACAGACATAAGTTCAGACCATAACAGAGTGAAATCCAATCAGAGCTTGATCAGTCGATCGAACCAAAGGATCGGTTGACCGAACCCTGACGATGTGGCACAGATCAGTTCAGTCAGAAGCAGAGAAGGAAGCTAAGCTGATCGGTCAACCAAACGAGCAGATCAATCGATCGAACGATGTCTCATCAATGTAGCATTAAGTGTGAATCTCGGTGAACAGGGAAATTCTCTGTTCGGTCGACCAAAAAAGGTGATCGGTCGATCGAACACTTTAATGACAGTAAATGCCGAAGATCGAATCAGCATCAGATCTCAGCGAAGTTGGAAGGGAGCTAGTTCGATCGACCGAACCTAGGGATCGGTCGACTGAACATCGATGATTCTTATAAAAGAGAGCTCGAGGTCCAAGGCTGAGTAATGTATTTTGGTTGGGTTTGAAGTTCATCTCTGTGCAAGCTACGATTCATGCTACGACTACTCATCTACTGCTTCAAGAAGTGTTGACTGAGCCTCAACTTTTATATATTGTCGGTATAACTTTCTTTTACTTGCATTGTACTTAATTCAAGTAAGATAGTAGGTTGTTACTATCTTACTCATCTTCTTGTACGCACTGCTTCTTTCCGAGATTTTCGGAAAGAAGAAATTTAGTGGATTGACCATCTGTGCGATCAAGAATCGCGGGCCTTGGAGTAGAAGTCGACCTAGGTTCTGAACCAAGTAACCGAACTTGTTCTCTACTTTTCCGCTGCCCGACTTTGCTTTAAATGAGTAAAAGAATAGTTTTAAAAAAGTACGATATTCACCCCCCCCTCTATCGCACTCTTTCAATCCTACAGATTGTAAATGCAATTGTCCGTTTGGGGAGATTATTGGTGTAATTCCACTCTGGTTAAGGTTTGACCAGTTTGATGTAAAGAAGAGCCAAGTTGGTTAAGGTTAATCAGATACTTGACTAGAAAGTCCTAACTAGATGTTAGAGGCTAGGCAAGGGCAAGACCAATGGAAAAGTTAGAAAAAGAAGAAAATCCAAGTGAGTCAATGTTAGCCGGACACTTGGTATAAAAAGCCCTAGTGAGTGAAGATAAGTAGATGAAAAGTCTTTGTGAGTGAAGCTGGGTGAAAAACCCTAGTGAGTGAAGTTGGGTAGATAGAAAATCCTAGTGAGTGAAAACAGGTGAAAACCCCTAGTGAATGAAGTTAGGTAGATTTAAAGCCCTAATAAGTGAAGCTAGGCAGATGAAAAGCTCTATTAAGTGAAGCTAGACAAATGGAAAATCTTGGTGAGTGAAGACAGGTGAAAAGCCCTAGTGAGTGAAGCTAGGCAGTGAGGAAGTCCTAATGAGTGAAGTCAGGTGAAAAGCCCTAGTGAGTGAAGCTAGGCAGTGAGGAAGTCCTGGTGAGTGAAGCCAGGCAGTTGAAAGTCCAAATGGGTTAATGGTTGACCAGACACCTGGTGATTGAAAGTCTAAGTGGGTCAAGATTGATCGAACACTTGACATGAGATGGTAAGTTCAAGTGGGGCAAAGGATTGACCGAACACTTTGCACGAGAAGAAAAGTCCAAGTGGGTCAAAGGATTTATCGTACACTTGGTGAAGAAGTCCCAGCAGGTCAAGGTTGACCAGATGCTAGGCAAGGAACCCTAGGATGTAAGTTTAGGAGTTAGGGTTGCTAAATTACTTAGGGTAAGTGATTCAGCATACCATAATTAATTAGGGTAATCGATTATGGCATGCTTAATTGATTACTCTAATCGATTAAGCTAGTTTTAAGCTAGTTTTACGCGAGTGCACAGAGAGGTGCCTAATCAATTAGCCTAATTGATTAGGCACATCTTAAACGATTAGGGCAATCACTTAAGAGGCTTTCTCACACAAATAGAAAGCTTCCTAATTGGTTAGGCTAATCTATTAAGAAGGTGTAATCAATTAGGGTAATAGATTATGCTTGAAAACTAACTGTTATAAGCTCGATAAAAGGGTTTTAGCGTACACTGTTTCATCGCCTTTCTCTTCCACTCTCTTCACTGAGTTCATAGGTCATCATCATCGGTTCTTGAAGCTTCTTGGAGAAAAGTATTGTTGCACCTCCAAGGTCAAGAGGCATTCTCAAATAAGGATAAGAAGCCAGCTAGGGTTTCATTTGTGTAAATCTTGTAACATTTCTATTGTACTAGCTTCTCTTTTATTCTTATTATATTGTGAGTTTGTACAAGATTTCTCCGCCTCTAGATTATTTCTAATAAGGAGTGTTTATATAGTAGAGAGTGTGCTCAAGTGTGGATCCTTAGATTAGTCATCTCTTCTTGAGGTAGATACCAAGTAAATCCTTGTGTTAGCATTGGAGGAGCTTGCTTTGAGTATTCTGCTGCAAAAGATCATCATCTACCAAGCAAAGCAAGCTATTCACCCCCCCCCCTTCTAGCTCCGAAGTGACCCAAAAGTGGTATCAGAGTGAGGCCACTCTTCACTGAACTCATCACTGGAAAGGGTAATGAGCTAGAGAAACAAGAAGAAGTTGGAGCCTAAAGTCAATAAAGTCAAAGACTTCATCAAAAAGGAGCTCAACTTCAAGATGGATTTCTGAGATGGACTCGGATTCGATACAAGAATGTCTCCACCATTCACAATGACTAGCTTGATCTTTGGAAATCAATGATCAAAATTTTCTTGATGATGGAGATAGAGCAATAGTTTGCTCTAATAGAAGGCTTTAAAGCTCCAAAGGATTCAAAAGGTAAGCTCATTAAAAGAGGCAATTGGAGCAAGGAGCAAATCTAAAGAAACGAGACCAATGACAAAGTGACCAAATTGTTGGTCAATCTAGTGTCGAGCAACGTATTGAGCCAAATTGGGGAATACTAAGACGCTAAGGAGCTTTGGAGAAAGTTGGCAAGAATCCATGAAGAACCCTCTACTACACCAAATCAAGAAGAATCCAAAGAGAGCAACTCATTAGATCAAGATAAAGAAGATTCGGAGGTTGAGAGGTGCTCAACATCCGAGGAAGAGATTCAAGAAGATCCATCCTCAAAAGAGTGCAAAGACAAAGGCTAAAGGGCATACTCTTTGTTTGAAGTGCATGAGGATTCAAAAGTTGAGAGATGGTCAAACTCCGAGGATGAATATGAAGAGGCATCCACCTCAAGGATTGAGGGGGAGTATGGACGATTAATGTCAGATCAAGAAGAAGCCTCTACATCCAAATCAAAAAAAAGATAGTGTCATCCCTACAAATGAAGGTATAAAAATTTCAATTGTTAAGAATAAAGATAATATCATTTGTTTTGAATGTAGGAAAAAAGGACACTAAAAGAGTAAGTATCTCACATTGACCAAGAAGAAGGGTCAAGTGATACCAAAGGCTAAGGAGAAGCCTAAGAAGGTTAGCCCTGTGATATGGAATGGCAAGGAGCACATTGTGCTCCTTGTGTAGTCAAAAGGGACATTATTGAAGTCAATGTCCTAAGGGGAGGAAATCAACCAAGGTCAAAGGAGGAAGCTCAACTCAAGGGGGAGCTCTTAAGAGAAAATCCAAGGTATTATTTATTAACGCAATTCCTTTGAAAAATGATAAAAAGCATGCTAGTTCAAATTTATATCACTTTAATGCTATTTACCATGAAAATAGGAAGCATGATAGAGTTAAAGAAAAATATGTTTCATGTCATGTTAGGACTACCTCACCTAAGGATAGGAAGGTAGAAAATAATTTAGGCAACAATTCTAAGGAAATTAGATATGTGCCTAAGAAAAGGAAAACTCAAGGATTTAATGAAAAACAAAATTTGAGGATTTAAGGATGGAAAATCAAGCCTTGAGGTCAAGGCTTGATAAATTAGAAAAAAATCCTAAAAATAATAGAAAATATTTTTAAGGGGGCAAATGAGTGAGATCTAGGTTTAGAAGAATAAGAGTCATCCAATGGCCATAGAGGTTTGGGATACAAACCTAAAGACAAGAAGGATGTGACTTCATATCATACGATTTCATATAGTTATGGAACAAACCCTAGGTCAAGGGGTCAAGCCAAGGTTTCAAGGGAGGATATCCCTAAAATTAACCTTGAAAAGACAAACATTACTAAGGCTTCTAAAAGGTTATCCTCTAGTTAAGGTTTTACCAGTTTGATGTGAAGAAGAGTCTAAGTAGGTTAAGATTGACCTGATACATGATTGGAAAGAACTAATTAAAGGTTAGAGGTTAGGTAAGGGCAAGACTAATGAGAAGGTTGGCAGAAGAAGAAAATCCAAGTGGGTCAATGTTGATCAAACATTTGGTGTGAAAAACCCTAGTAAGTGAAGGTAGGTAGATGGAAATTTCTGGTAAGTGAAGCTAAGTGAAAAACCCCTAGTGAGTGAAGCTAGGCAGATAAAAAGTCCTACTGAGTGAAGCTAGGCAAATAGAAAATCCTAGTGAGTGAAGCCAGGTGAAAAATATTGGGGATCTTGTATGGCTAGCTAGAAGGGGGGTTGAATATACGTTGCCCCCAATTTGATCGCTCCCTACATATTCGTTAGCACAGCAGAATACAAAGAATACAAATACTATTACGAAAGATAATAAGAAAGAACAAACAAATCGCTAACACATTTCCTTTAATGTGGTTCAGGCATTAGGGCTCCTACTCCACGGCTATCTATAAGGTAGGTGATCCATCAATCCTTCGGTGCATTAGCTCCAACAAACTCTGGCTACTCAAGCAACTCCTTGTGGGTGGAGAAACCTCACCTCAACACCAACCAAGACCTCTTGGATTATTATGAGCACTTGAGAACTTGTTGACTACTAATTAGACTTTAACCAAGTCAAATTTCATCACTTTGGACAGTCATCCCAAGCTCCATCTTATAGATCTTGGGAAGAAACAGCAAGGTTGTTTACCGTTACCAGTTAACTGGTCCTTGCACCAGTCGACTAGTGTCTGGCCAATGGCTCTCTTAACGCTTCTTTACCAGTCGATTGTGTTAGAGTGTATACTAAAAGCCTAGCTTTTGGTATAAACATTTATCTAGAAATAAGAATCACATTGGTCAAATATCTACATTTATGATAAATGGAGTTGTTCAATTAATTTATATTGTAGATAACATGGTGTGTGGTGTCACACACAGAAGATCATGTTATCAGTACCTTATAAATTATAAACAGTAGCTCACGACCATAATGGAAAGGAACAAACCATTGGAAGGTCGTAGTGTAATTAGGTATTAGTTTATCTTAACTATATAATTACACTAGTACACTTAGAGTGTATTGAGTAGGACCATTAGAGGTCGTTTCTTTTATACTGACTTTATAAAGAAACAAAGACCTCAGTTATTATGGAAGTGTGTGCTCTTAATCCTAATATAATAACAAGCACATATATTTGATATTTATTTCTTTAATTTATCAATGGGTGAGATTTAGTTCGATGAATCAATAAGCCCGATAAGTTGGGAAATGATATCACTTATAGTGTGTATTGTTGATTATAGAAGGAAACTGTGTCCTAGTGATCTAGGTTGAGAATGTCCTCAAGAGGAGCTCATAAGGATTGTCATGTTAAACCCTACAGGTGGACTTAGTCCGACATGACAATGAAGTTGAGTGGTATTACTCTTGGAGCTAGATATTAATTAAGTGAGTTGTCAGTAACTTACTTAATTAGTGGACATTTGTTATCTTAAACACAGGGAGACTAACACACTCATAATAAGAAGGAGCCCAAAATGTAATTTGGGATTGGTGCGGTAGTTCAATAATAGTTCTTTAGTGGAATGAATTATTATTGATGAAATTAAGTTGTGTGTTAGGACGGGATGCTTAATTTCATCGGAGACCAAAACCAATTCCTCCTCTCGGTCCCTATCGTAGCCTCTAGTATATAGAGATTTATACCCACCGTGATACCCACCTTCTTACCCATCCAATGGGGCCGAGCTAGCTTGGAACCCAAGCTAGGGCCGGCCAAGTCCAAGTGGATGAGCCATGTAGGTGGCCGGCCAAAGCTTGGGTCCCAAGCTTAGGTGGCCGGCCACTAGAATATTAAAAAGGATTTTTATTAAAATTATTTCTTATGTGGATATTATGATTTTAAAAGAGAGTTTAAAAAATTAAAAATTTCCTTTTATAACTTTCTACAAAAGATTAAGAAAAGAGATTAATCTCTTTCCTTATTTGTAGATTAAAAGGATGGTTTTAATTTTTGGTAAAAACTTTCCTTATTTGTAAATCATCTACATGTTTAAAAGAGAGTTTAAAATTTGAAATCTTTCCTTATTTGTTGATTAAAGGAGGATTTTAAATTTTAAGAAAACTTTCAATTTTAATCGTGTTCATGATTTAAAAGAGAGTTTAAAATTAAATATTCTCTTTTATAAGTTTCTACAAAAGATTAAGAAAAGATTTGATATCTTTCCTTATTTGTAGATTAAAAGAGATTTTAATTTTTAGAGATAACTTTCTTTTTATCCACATGTTTAAAAGAAATATTTTAATTTATAAAAATTCCTTTTTATAAACCAATCATGAAGGGAAAAATTATTGAGAAATTTTTATAAATTTCCGGAAGCAAATAAGGAAGTTTTAATTGATGTTTAAAATTTTATTTGCTTGGAAATTCTATGGTGTGGCCGGCCAAATAAATTGGAGAAGGAAAATTATTTTTGATTAAATAAATATTTCCTTTTCATGGCAAAAGAATTAAGGAAGTTTTTATTAAATTTTCCTTATTTGCCAAGACCAAGGATTATAAAAGAGGGGGTAGAGGAGGCTTCAAAGCTAACGAATCTATTCTATTTTTCTCTCCCTCTTTTCTTCTTCTTGTGGCCGGCCCTAGCCTTTCTCCCTTCTTCTCTTTTGGTGGCCGAACCATACATCTCTTGGAGCTCTTGTTGGTGGCCGGACCTAGGAAGGAGAAGAAGAAAAGGAGGAAGCCTCATCTTGAAGATCCCTTGGAGTATTGGTGGTGATCAAGTTCTTCTTCCTTGGAGGTGGTTCTTCTTGTGGCCGAACCTTGCTTGGAGAAGAAGAAGGTGCGTGGTGGTTCTCGTCTCGGAAGATCGTCGCCCACACGACGTCCGGGATAAGAAGAGGAATACGGTAGAAGATCAAGAGGTTTTTCTAAAAGGTATAACTAGTAATTTTTCTTTCCGCATTATACTAGTTATTTTTGGAAATAATACCAAATACAAGAGGCTTACGTTCTAGTGTTTCGAATATGTTTTCGAAGTTGTGGTCTTTTGTTTCTTTCTTTTCCTTGTGATTTGATTGTTCTCTTTGGTTAACCTAAAGTTATTTTAGGAAATTAAATATTAGCTCTCTATTAAAGGTTTTGTCTAGTCGGTGGTGGTTGCTCCCATATCCAAGAAGGCCATGTGCCTCGCCACGTCAGTACTGGGAACCTTTTATGGAAATTAATATTTAATGGAATTAATAACTTAAGGAGACTTGGGTCGAACGTGTTAAGTTCCGCAGGAGATCCAAGTCAAAACCTAAAAGAACAAATAGATTAAGTTTTGGATCAAACGTGTTAAGTTCCGCAGGCGATCCAAAATTTAATTTAAAAGAACACATGGTAGCTAGGAAAAGGTTCAGACCTTTGTACAAAATTTTTGTACAGTGGAACCTATAGGTTTTCCGAGTAGCAACCAACAATTGGTATCAGAGCTAGGGTTTTGCCTCTGTGTATTTGGTATTAGTTTAATCATGCACATGTCATACATAATTTAGGCAGGATAATAGTAGGATGTGCTAACTTTGTGGATGTAGGATCCAACTATTATGGCTTATAGTTATTATGTGTGTGATTGGACCCTTGGACATGTCAAGGGCATTTTATTGTATGTGCATGATTGTATTATAAAATACAGCAGGAGCTGTATTTAGTTTTATTAGGATTTTATTTTTGATCTAGATACATGTACATTCCTTTTATGGAATATAGGATCAAAATGTAAAATTCTATTTATGTCGCGGATCGAATCTTGCAAAGCGTGGAACCTTCTAAGGACCAGAGGCGCAGCGGAACTAGGAGCAAGATGGATGCGATAGCTAGACCCGGTGGCGGTGGCCAAATATGGCAGCAGCTTGGGATGACAACACACGGAGGACAACTAGAGATAAAAGCCATAATAGTTGAAAATTAGATTTTCTATTTATTGCTTTTATATAATGCTGTGTGTGCATGTTAGTTTACATTTTTAGTAGGCTAGCATAGTTAAAATTCCTCATTTATAAATAACTAAGTGGGAGAGGGATTTTTAAGTAAATCCCATGGTCTCCATTACTGGTTTGTAAGTGATGCAAACAAGCTTGCGCGTTGGCTCTGAGTGCCTTCCTCCATAACGGATGAGCTTGTTTGTGGATCACTAGAACAGACTTCCATTTTTGGATGACTATAGGAAGTTAATTAAGAGCGTGTGATCTTCCCCAACGGAAGGGGCATAATCTTATTAATGGACTTAGTGTCAAGTAATGGTATACACTTAGACACATTTAATAGTATCCTCCCCATCGGAGTCACTGCTATTATTTGTGTGACCAAATGATACCAACTATTAATTTTATTTGTCAAAAAGTTAGGTTGACAAGATAATAAAATTAATGGGTTAAAACCCTCCTTTTACAAATGTTGAATTTGTATACGTCCACACTAACGTGGCATGCAAAATTCACGGTGTTTGAGGTGTTGGTGAATTTAAATAATATTGTTTGAGGAATCAATATTTTTTTAAAAAAATTCAAAAGTTTTTGACCAAATATTTGATTAAAGATAGACCAACTATTAATTTTATTCGTCATAAAGTAAGGTTGACGAGATAATAAAATTAAATGATAAAATTTCCTCTTTGAATTTGTATACGTCCACACTAACGTGACATACAAAATTCATGGGGATTTTTAAGGAGTTGATCTTGACCAAATATTTTTGTGATTCTTAGGATTTAAGATGTTTGTCAATCCCTAGTAGTCATACTATAGAAAAAGACTTAGTAGTCCCAATTGTAATGATTGGAAATAGGACTTGGACATTAAGGTAGACTGTCTTCTTAGAACTAAGAACAATTAAGGTGTATTTAATTCATTAGTTGAAACATGTCTAGTGGTGTTATCTACCAGAACCTGGAGTGTAGATACAAGATGCCATTAATCATGTCTGCAATTCATTGTAGGGTTCCAGGAAACCCGACAACTAAATGAAAGGTAAATCACCGTCCACATGGGCACTACTGTAAAAGTGGTAGCTGTTGCAGTGGGAGATGTTTATTCTTTGATAAAGAATAAAATATGGATTTTAAGTAATTGTCTTTACATACCAAGTTTAGAAAGAACCTGATTTCAGTTTCTAAACTATTATAGATATTGTGTCTATTTTGATAACAAAGTTGTTATCAAGAAAAATAGGGAAGTTATCTATTTTGGTATGATGGTTGACAATTTATAATCCAATAACTCCCACGATGCAACAAATGGAAATTAGTAACACATCTTCTAATTTTAAGAGAAAGCAACCTTCGGAAATGAACCAATTATATCTTTGGCATCTAAAGCTAGGTTATACTTGAGTATGATTCATTGGTAGCTGATGAACTTTTGGGTTCATTGGTAGTGGAAATCTTTCCAACCTACGAGTCTTACTTGGAAGGAAAATAACCAAGAAGCTTTTAAGTCCAAGGGGTATGGAGTCAAAGATATGTTGAAATCGGTTCATTCTGATTTGTGTGATCCTATGACTATACAGACAAGAGGTAGTATTGAATATTTTGTCTATAGACAACTATTCAAGATACAAATAAATTTACTTAATGTACCGCAAGACTAAGTACTTTGATTAGTTCAAAGAGTACAAGGTTGATGCGGAGAAATGTTAAAGTAAAAAGTCACTATGGAAGATCGTAGTGGCAAGTACCTCTTGAGAGATTTTAGGAGTCACTTATCAGAAGTTGGATTTCAATCCCAACTAACTGCATCTGGTACACCCCAACAGAATGGTGTAGTAGAAAGAAGGTAAAGGACTCTTATGGAATAATTAGATAGATGATGAGTTATTCAGAAAATTACCAAATTTGTTTTAAGGATAAACTCTGAAAACGAAAGTGAACATAGTACCTTCCAAGTTAGAACTCTCTACTCATATAGAATTGCTGAATAGGTGAAAACCTATTTTTGAAGCATATTCGGATTCGGGTAATCCAGCACATATGTTAAAGAGAGACAATGATAAGTTGGATAGGTTTGTAAGTTATCCTAGATAAACAAAAGAAGGTTTATAGTCTTAAAAATCAGAAGGTCATTGTTAGCATCAATGACTGATTTTTAGAAAAGGACTATATAAGGAACCACGTGCTCATAAGTAAATTTGTTCTTAAGGAAATAATAAAAGATATGTCTAATCTAGTACCAACTGTATAAGATGAGATACCATAAGAAAACTGCAACACGTATCACAAATGATACACAATTACAGAAAGTGTCTTGTCATAGTGGGAGGGTTGTTAAGCAACCTAAAAAGATTCATGTTTTGGGAGAGTTTTTGGACTCGATCCCTGAAGGACATGAACCTGATCTCCGGTCATATGATGAAGCACTCCAAGATAAAGATGCAGCATCTTGGCAAAGAGTAATGAATAACAGAATTAGAATATATGTATTCTAATAAAATCTGGAAGCTTGTAGAACCACCAAATGGTGTAAAAGCCTTTGGGTGTAAAAGGTCTATAATAGGAAAAGAAGGATAGACAGGAAGGTAGAAACCTTCAGAGCAAGGCTTGATGAAAAAGGAAACTTTTTCACTGGTAGTCATGCTAAAATCTATCCGAATTCTTTTATCTATTTGGCAAGTGGATGTCAAGACAACATTCCTTAATGGAAGTCTTGAAGAAAGCATCCATATAAAGCAACCAGAAGGGTTCATTGCAAAGGGCTAAGAGCATCTTGTGTAAGCTCAATCAGTCTATGGACTGAGGCAAAGCTTCAAGGTCTTGGAACATCCGGTTTATCAAAGTAATCCAGACCTATGGATTTATTTAGTAACCGGATAAGTCTTGTGTATATAAAAGGCGTGATGGAAACGTGGTGGTATTTCTTGTACTATACGTAGATAACATTTTTGGTAGTTGGAAACAATATCAAAGTGTTGTCAGAAGTAAGGGTATGGTTGTCCAAACAATTCGATATGAAGGACTTGAGAGAATGTATATATTCTTGAGATCAAAGTAATAAGGGATCGCAAAAAAAGAATATTTTACTTATCCCAAGTTTCATACATCGAAAAAATCCTTGCTCGTTTTAAGCATACAAAACTCCAAGAAAGGTTTCTTATCTTTTCAGGATAGAGTAACTTTATCTAAAGATATGTCTCTGTAGACATCAAAGGAGATAAAGGAAATAAAGGCAGTTCTTTATGCTTCGGCTGACAGAAGCCTAATGTATGCTATGCACGAGATCAGAAATCTGTTTTGCCAAGGGCATAGTTAGCAGATAACAAAGTAACTCTAGACAAGGACAGTAGACTGCAGTAAAGCATATATTGAAGTACCTTAGAGGTACTAGAGATTATATGTTAGCTTACAAGGCAGTTAATTTGGTCCTTGTGAGTTGTATGGATTTTGACTTCCAATCGGATAGGGACAATAATAAAGTCAACCTCGGGGTTTTGTGTTTACTTTAGGAGGTAAAGTCATAACTATGGAAGAGTGATAAGCATATGTGTTTTTCTAGACTACACCATAGAAGTTTAGTATATGGCAAGCCTCTGAGATAGCCATAAAAGCTGAATGACTCAATAACCTCAAGATAGACTTAGATATGATTTCTGGTTTGTCCAAAGATTATTACAATTTATTGTAATAATATTGGTGCAGTAGCAAACTCGAAGAAACCATAAGTCTATAAAGGCAAGTAAACACAATAGAGCGCAAGTACCACCCAATACGAGATATCGTATAAACGAGGAGAAGTTGTTGCCGCCTAGATTGCATCAGGTGATGACCTATAGATCCTTTCACTAAGGTCCTTAAGGCAAGAGCTTTTGATGGGCATGTTGAAGGGTTGGGAATCAGATGTATGGCAGCAGATATGACAGCTTAGTCTTTTAGTATAAGTGGGAGATTGTTAGAGTGTATACTAAAAGCCTAGCTTTTGGTATAAACATTTATCTAGAAATAAGAATCACATTGGTCAAATATCTACATTTATGATAAATGGAGTTGTTCAATTAATTTATATTGTAGATAACATGGTGTGTGGTGTCACACACAGAAGATCATGTTATCGCACTTATAAATTATAAACAGTAGCTCACGACCATAATGGAAAGGAACAAACCATTGGAAGGTCGTAGTGTAATTAGGTATTAGTTTATCTTAACTATATAATTACACTAGTACACTTAGAGTGTATTGAGTAGGACCATTAGAGGTCGTTTCTTTTATACTGACTTTATAAAGAAACAAAGACCTCAGTTATTATGGAAGTGTGTGCTCTTAATCCTAATATAATAACAAGCACATATATTTGATATTTATTTCTTTAATTTATCAATGGGTGAGATTTAGTTCGATGAATCAATAAGCCCGATAAGTTGGGAAATGATATCACTTATAGTGTGTATTGTTGATTATAGAAGGAAACTGTGTCCTAGTGATCTAGGTTGAGAATGTCCTCAAGAGGAGCTCATAAGGATTGTCATGTTAAACCCTGCAGGTGGACATAGTCCGACATGACGATGAAGTTGAGTGGTACTACTCTTGGAGCTAGATATTAATTAAGTGAGTTGTCAGTAACTTACTTAATTAGTGGACATTTGTTATCTTAAACACAGGGAGACTAACACACTCATAATAAGAAGGAGCCCAAAAATATAATTTGGGATTGGTGCGGTAGTTCAATAATAGTTCTTTAGTGGAATGAATTATTATTGATGAAATTAAGTTGTGTGTTCGGGGCGAACACGGGATGCTTAATTTCATCGGGAGACCAAAACCAATTCCTCCTCTCGGTCCCTATCGTAGCCTCTAGTATATAGAGATTTATACCCACCGCATACCCACCTTCTTACCCATCCAATGGGGCCGGCCAAGCTAGCTTGGAACCCAAGCTAGGGCTGGCCAAGTCCAAGTGGATGAGCCATGTAGGTGGCCGGCCACTAGAATATTAAAAAGGATTTTTATTAAAATTATTTCTTATGTGGATATTATGATTTTAAAAGAGAGTTTAAAAAATTAAAAATTTCCTTTTATAACTTTCTACAAAAGATTAAGAAAAGAGATTAATCTCTTTCCTTATTTGTAGATTAAAAGGATGGTTTTAATTTTTGGTAAAAACTTTCCTTATTTGTAAATCATCTACATGTTTAAAAGAGAGTTTAAAATTTGAAATCTTTCCTTATTTGTTGATTAAAGGAGGATTTTAAATTTTAAGAAAACTTTCAATTTTAATCGTGTTCATGATTTAAAAGAGAGTTTAAAATTAAATATTCTCTTTTATAAGTTTCTACAAAAGATTAAGAAAAGATTTGATATCTTTCCTTATTTGTAGATTAAAAGAGATTTTAATTTTTAGAGATAACTTTCTTTTTATCCACATGTTTAAAAGAAATATTTTAATTTATAAAAATTCCTTTTTATAAACCAATCATGAAGGGATAAAAATTATTGAGAAATTTTTATAAATTTCCGGAAGCAAATAAGGAAGTTTTAATTGATGTTTAAAATTTTATTTGCTTGAAAATTCTATGGTGTGGCCGGCCAAATAAATTGGAGAAGGAAAATTATTTTTGATTAAATAAATATTTCCTTTTCATGGCAAAAGAATTAAGGAAGTTTTTATTAAATTTTCCTTATTTGCCAAGACCAAGGATTATAAAAGAGGGGGTAGAGGAGGCTTCAAAGCTAACGAATCTATTCTATTTTTCTCTCCCTCTTTTCTTCTTCTTGTGGCCGGCCCTAGCCTTTCTCCCTTCTTCTCTTTTGGTGGCCGAACCATACATCTCTTGGAGCTCTTGTTGGTGGCCGGACCTAGGAAGGAGAAGAAGAAAAGGAGGAAGCCTCATCTTGAAGATCCCTTGGAGTATTGGTGGTGATCAAGTTCTTCTTCCTTGGAGGTGGTTCTTCTTGTGGCCGAACCTTGCTTGGAGAAGAAGAAGGTGCGTGGTGGTTCTCGTCTCGGAAGATCATCGCCCACACGACGTCCGGGATAAGAAGAGGAATACGGTAGAAGATCAAGAGGTTTTTCTAAAAGGTATAACTAGTAATTTTTCTTTCCGCATTATACTAGTTATTTTTGGAAATAATACCAAATACAAGAGGCTTACGTTCTAGTGTTTCGAATATGGTTTTTCGAAGTTGTGTTCTTTTGTTTCTTTCTTTTCCTTGTGATTTGATTGTTCTCTTTGGTTAACCTAAAGTTATTTTAGGAAATTAAATATTAGCTCTCTATTAAAGGTTTTGTCTAGTCGGTGGTGGTTGCTCCCATATCCAAGAAGGCCATGTGCCTCGCCACGTCAGTACTGGGAACCTTTTATGGAAATTAATATTTAATGGAATTAATAACTTAAGGAGACTTGGGTCGAACGTGTTAAGTTCCGCAGGAGATCCAAGTCAAAACCTAAAAGAACAAATAGATTAAGTTTTGGATCAAACGTGTTAAGTTCCGCAGGCGATCCAAAATTTAATTTAAAAGAACACATGGTAGCTAGGAAAAGGTTCAGACCTTTGTACAAAATTTTTGTACAGTGGAACCTATAGGTTTTCCGAGTAGCAACCAACAGATTGGTCCTTGAACCAATTGACTGGTCCCTGTCGTTCGGGTACAGAAACTCTCTGTGCTCACCCCCAGTCGACTGGTACCAGTACCAGTCGACTAGCACAACCCTAAATCTAGGGTTTCCCTTCCCGAGTACATATCTCTCGTACTAGGACCCTCACGACTCACTTGACTCTTCTTTGCAGGTTTGACCTCTTGCCTTCAAGCCTATTTCCTTTGGCTCTCGTCCCTCAAATGCATTCAAGCCCGCTGCTCATCCCCAATGTCATCCTTCGTGTATGCCTTGAAGTCGCTTCCCTTGGCCCTTGTCCACAGTCCCCTAGATGCTCCATCCTTCACCTATCCGAAGTTATCAAGCTGAGTCATATGTATATCCTGCAAACCTGCACACTCATATACACATATCAAATACAAGGTTGAATCTAACTTAAACCCTTTACCCAAACACCAAAATACATGATCGTACGGACCATTGAGATTGCTCTAACAATCTCCCCCTTTTTGATGTTTGGCAATACGTTTAAGTTAGGAAAAACATAATAGCAAAATAATATGCTAAAAATAAATGGACTTATGTTGCCATGGTTGTACACTTGGAATTATACCGCTAAATGGACTTACATTGCCAAGGCTACACAACTTAGACTTACACCGCCGAATGGACTTACATTGCCAAGGCTACATAACTTAGACTTACACCGCCGAATGGACTTACATTGCCAAGGCTACACAATTTAGACTTACACTACCGAATGGACTTACATTGCCAAGGCTATGTAACACCCACTAAGCTTTTAAGATAAATAAGAGAATGATGAATTTTGCCTTAGAAAAATAATAAGAAGTGAGTTGAAACAAAAAGAAATAAAATGAAGCAAAAAGAAGAGGAGGTCAAGGATTGAACCTTGAACCTCTTATATTATAATTCATAGGATTAATTAGTAGAAACCAATTGGGATAGAGAGAAGATATTGATAGCAAAGGAGGGAAACTCATGGTAAGGGTGAGAGTAAAAGTTAGCCAAAAGAAAACAAGAAAAGAGCAAGAGAAAGGCAACTTGCCTTCCTTCTTTCTCTCCCTCTTTCTTTCTTCATTTTGCCGAAAATTTAAGAGGGAATTAAAGGGATTCATTCCCCCTTATTTCATCATGAATGGTGAGAATAAATTAGAAAATAAAATAAATAAAAGAAAAATAGAAAATGGGTTAAGGGAGAAGGAAAGCAAAAATCAATTTTGCTACCTCTTCCCCCTTAACATAAAAGGGAGCAAGAAAAGAGAAGGTTATTTTTCTCTCATTTCCTCATCCTCCCTCTCCCTCACCGAACACCACTTCCCTCTCCTCCATCTTCGGCCCCAAGCCAAGGTTTTCTCCTAAGAAAGCCTAAGATACAAGGAGGACTTAGCAAGGGAATCAAGGGAAAGGAACTAGAAGAAGAGGCTAGTTCTTCCATCACCATACCTTAGATCCACAAGTGAAAAGGATGTAAGCTTCCCCTCACCTGTGGTACAAGGCTTTTTATGTGATTTTTGGATTTTATGAGGATTAGAAAACCTAGAAAAGAATTTAAGAAAATTCGGCCAAAGAAGAGCTTTCAAATCTAGGAAGGTTTAAACAAGTCCTCATTTCATGATATTTTTCTATGCTATGTAGGAAGGTTTTTCCTTCATGTTTTTATACCTATATGATGCTTGATCAGAGGAGTACCTAACCCTAGGATTTCGGCCAAAAATATTTTCAAAAGGTTAGAGAAATCATTGTTTAACCAAACTAGTACAAGATTTCCCCCATGAACTACTAAGGGTCTTTTATTGGTTTTCTTGCTTGAAAGTTACTTGGAACCAAAAGAAATCCACTCATATGCTTCAGCCAAGAAAAAGGGCTTAGGGTTAGAAAGACCTTTAAATTTAAGTAACCATGTTTGTATGATAGAATATAGAGTTCTCTTAAAGAATTGCATGTTGAATATTGCTAGAAATTCATGAACTCTTATTTTAGATTTTCGGCCATGATAAGATGGATAGCTTAGAAAAGCTTAAACAAAATTTTAATATGCTCAAGACCTCTGTAATATTATGATATGGAAGTTGTTTGATGCTCTTATGCTTAATTAGAGTATAGAAAAATTTAGTTACATGATATATGACATGTAAGATCACAAGGGTCCTAGCTTGTTTATGAACCAACTTTGTATATGATGTTCTTAGTAATTTTTACCATGAAACTTACTTAGGTTTTCCATGCTTTAGGCCACTTAAAACCTAGTTTAGGGATTGGTAGGTTTCGGCCATGAGGAAAAATAAAAGAAAAAGGGAAAGAAACCTAGGAAGCCTAAGACACAATTCACATGTATGTTCATTATGCTTGTCTTTATATATGCTATGAAACTTGTATGACTTCTTATGCTTTTAGGCTATTTGAAGCAAGTTTATACACTGATGGGTCTCGGCCAAGTAGGGTTTAAAAGACCTAGAAGCCTTAGAATTTAAACCAATGGTGTTAAAAATGCTTCTTATGGAAATATGATAATATGTTGATTGTGTCACATGCTTGTATAATTTTTCCATGACCTAAATGGGTCATTGTATGTTTCGGCCATGAAGGGATAGATGCCCTAGAAACCCTAGAACAAAAATTAAATATGCTTATGTCACTCTACATGAAATATGATAAGTAGAAAACCAAAGTTCTCATGTTATATGTTATTTAGTGACCTAAATGAGGCTAGGGTAAGTTTCGGCCATACCTATTGTATGATGTTTTATTATGAATTTATACATGATGTTAGTTCAAGTTCACATGCTTGTATACTTGTTTTTATCCCTAAGGAATACTTGTTAAAAGTTTGGCCATGACATATGTTAAGGGGTTGAAGAACTTAGTAACTAGCTCAAATGTGCTTACTATGTTACTTGGAAAAAAATGCTATAAATATGGTTTAAGGTTTCCATGCTTTCATGACATTTGAGACCTTGTTTCACACCTGATAGGGTTTGGCCACATGAGTTTAGGGACTTGGAGAACTTAGAAACCAAGTTAATCATGCTTATAATGCTTCCTATGAAATTGATGTAATGATAATTTAGGTTCCACATGCTTGGAGGTTGTTTTTACCTAAATTGAGATCTAAGGGGGTTCGGCCATGATAATAACCCAAGGGATTAGGAAGCTTAGAACCCAAGTTAACTATGTTACCATGTTTCTTATGTTAGTATAATCACATGATACACCCTTATGCTTAAACATGTATGCTTGTGATTTATACTTTCCATGATATGATATGTGGATAGAAATATGCATGCTTTTATGATATGCTATGTGGTGAAAATATGCATGCTTTTATGATATGCTATGTGGATAGAAATATGCATGCTTTTATGTTATGCTATGTGGTGAAAATAGGCATGCTTTTATGATATGCTATGTGGTGAAAATATGCATGCTTTTATGACATGATGTATGCCTAAGTGATGCATACCCTTATGATATGATGTATGCCTAAGTGATGCATACTTTTATGACATGATGTATGCCTAAGTGATGCATACCTTTATGATATGATGTATGCCTAAGTGATGCATACTTTTATGATATGATGTATGCCTAAGTGATGCATACTTTTATGATATAATGTATGCCTAAGTGATGCATACTTTTATGATATGATGTGTGCCTAAGTGATGCATGCTTTTATGATGTATGATATGTATAAGTATGACATGTACTTTACTTTATGTGGGTTGTACCAAGGGTGGGCTCCATAAGCGCCCCGGGGTCGATGGAATAAGACTCGGGCCTCGTTAGGGATGGGCTCCTAAGTGCCCCTAGGTCGATGGAGTAAGACTCGGGCCTAGTATGTTTGCCTTGTAGGGTTCAAGACTTGCTACCTTGGACCTACATAGGTTGCGCGCAATATGTAAGTGGTACATAGCCGGGATCCCCTTTAAGTTGAGATTATGTTCAAGTATATATGTAAGAAGAAATGGTTTTAAAGATCATGAGACATACACATGTTTTTCGGATACATGTTTTCAAAATCATATTGCATATACCTTATGATCATGTTGTGATGATGCTTTGATTTATGATATGCCATGATTAGATATGATTATGTTATGTTTCATGCTATGCTGTAAGAGATGATATGCCATGATTAGATATGATTATGTTATGTTTCATGCTATGCTTTAAGAGCTTGATATGCCATGCCATCTTATGATGATACTATGATATGCCATGATTAGATATGATTATGTTATGTTGCATGATATGCTTAAAGAGTATGATATGTTATGCCATGACTAGTTGAGATCATGTTATGTTGAGACATTCTTTGATTATGTGATGATTTTCGGTTTTAGTGAGTAGGAAAGGAACTTACTGAGCCATGAGTGCTCATAGCTTACTTTCCTTGTACCACAGATAAAGGAAAAAGCTGGATGTGCTAAAGGAGCAGCAGGAGAGGCAAGGAGATGTGTGTGGCTGTGGCTAGGCAACCAAATAAGAACCTGCTTTAAGAACTTTTAAGAATTACGCTTTGGTTTCATAAATTGTAGTACTAAATGGGTGACTTGATGTTATGTTCTATTTATCTTGTTATCATGTTATGGAAACCATATTAGTATAGTTCGGATATGAAAACAAAAGAAAAGTTTTATTAATCTAAGAAAAATTATTTTAAGTCTTCCGCTGTAATATGTACATAGAGTATCGTAGCCCCGTCCCTTAGGGTTTGCAGGGAGGGCGGGCGTTACAGGCTACACAACCTGGACTTACACCACCAATGGACTTATATTGCCAATGTTAGAATGTATACTAAAAGTCTAGCTTTTGTATAAACATATAAGAATCACATTGGTCAAATGCCTATATTTATGCTAAGTGTAGTTGTTCATTTAATTTATATTGTATACAACATGGTATGAGGAGACACACAGAAGATCATGTTATCAGATCCTTATAAATTATAAATAGTTGCTCCCAACCAAGATGGAATGGGACAAACCATTGGAGTGGTTGTAGTGTAATTAGGTATTAGTTTATCTTGACTAATAAATCACACTAGTACACTATGAGTGTATTGAGCATGACCAATTGAGGTAGTATCTTTTTATACAGACTATATAAAAGAACAATACCTCTGTTATTATGGAAGTGTGTACTCTTAATCATGATATAATAACAAGCACATATACTTAGTATTTATTTCTTTAATTTATCAAAGGGTGTAATTTAGCTCGTTAAATCAATAGGTTCGATAAGTTGGGAAATGATATTATTTATATGGTGTGTTGTTGATTATAGAAGGAAACTGTGTCCTAGTAATCTAGGTTGATAACGCCCCCAAGAGGAGCTCATAAGGATTGTCATGTTAAACCCTGCAGGTGGACTTAGTCCGACATGACGATAAGGTTCAGTGGTACTACTCTTGGAGCTAGATATTAATTAAGTGAGTTGTTAGTAACTCATTTAATTAGTGGGCATTCAATATCTTAAATACAGGGAGACTAACACACTCATGATAAAAAGGAGCTCATATAGTAATATGGGATTGGTGCAGTAGTGCAATAATAGCTCTTTAGTGGAATGAGGTATTATTGATGAACTTGAGTTGAGTGCTCGGGGCAAACACGGGAAGCTCAAGCTCATCGGGAGACCAAAACTAATTCCTCCTCTCGGTCCCTATTGTAGTCTCTTATTTATAAAGTCTTATATCCACCCAAACCTAACTTCTTACCCACCTTAAGGTGGTCGGCCAAGCCAAGCTTGGAGCCCAAGCTAGGGTTGGCCAAACCAAGGTTAGATGGGTTCAAGTTGTGGTCGGGCCTAGCTTGGAGCCCAAGCAAGGGTGGTCGACCACATTGAATTCAAAAGGAAATTTTATTTTGTAAAATCTTTCCTTTTATAGAGATACATTAAAAGGATTTAAAAGGATGATTTTAATATAAAACTTTCCTTTTTTAGATCAGTCATAAAAGGAAATAAAAGGAAGTTTTTTTTTTGTTGAAAACTTTCCTTTTATGTTGGTTTTAAAAGAGAGTTTTAAATTTTAAAATCTTTCCTTTTATAGCTTTCTACAAAGGAATAAAAGAGAGATTTGAAATCTTTCCTTATTTGTAGTTATCTATAATGTAAAAAAGAAAGATTTTAATTTTTTGATAAAACTTTCCTTTCTTGAAATCATGTTTTATTTTAAATCTTATCTTTTATAGATATTCATAAAAGGATTTAAAAGAGAGAGATTTTAATTTATAAAATATTCCTTTTAGAACTATCCACAAAAGAGATTTTTAAAAGAGAGATTTTAATTTTTGTTTAAAATCTTTCCTTGCTTGGAGAACAAGCATGTGGCCGGCCATGACAAGAAGAAAAGGAAGTTTTAATTTTTTTTTTTGTTTTAAAACATTCCTTTTTAGTCATTAGCAAGAAATATAAGGAAGTTTTAATTATGTTTAAAACTTTCCTTATTTGCCAATATCAAGGAATATAAAAGAGAGGATAGAGGTGTCTCACCTCACAACAATACATCTTCTATTCCTCTCCTCTCTTTCTTGGTGGTGGCTGGCCCTTACTTTTTCTCTCTTCTCCTTTGTTTTCCCTCTTGGTAGCCGGTGGCATATTGGTGTGGAGATCCATTAATGGTCAGTTGCTTGAAGGAGAAAAAGAAGAGAAGGAGGTTCTCTTGTCTAGCATCCCTTGGAGGAAAGTTGGTGGCCAAACTTCATCATCTCTTGGAGAAAGTTGGTGGTCGAAACTTGAAAGGAAGAAGAAGGCTTGGGTGGATTCCCGTCTTGGTAGATCGTCGCCCACACGATATTCGAGATAAGAAGAGGAATATAATAGAAGATCAAGAGGTCTATAAGTTACAAGAGGTATAATTAGTTATTAGTTTCTGCATCATAACTAGTTCATCTTTTGTATAAATCTTGAAAAACCAAACACAAGAGGTTATTGATTTTAATTATCATTTTTATTACCGATTTTCATTTTGATTTCATGTTTCAATAATGTGTTTCTATTGAGGTCTCTATTGTTAAACCTTGTTTACTGTGAGAAGTTTAATATCTGATTTCTTTGAAAGGTTTTGTCTAGACAGTGGTGGATGATCCCATACCCAAGAAGGCCTAGTGTCTCACCACGTTTGACCTGGAAGTCGATCCTTGAAATAGATATTTGATCAACATCTGTAATATGATTTAACTTAGGAAGATCACATCAGTTGAACTTGAAGTAAGAATGTTAAGTTTCATTCTCAATTCAAGTTTAACTTCTAAAGGGAAAATTTGGATTAATAATGTTAAGTATCGTTTGTAATTCAAATTTAACTTTAGTAGAACACATGGGTAGCTAGGATAATTCTATGCTTGTACAAATTTTTATACAGGGGAACTAGGACGGTATTCTGAGTAGCAACCAACAGCCAAGGCTACAGAACTTGGACTTACACCGCCAAAACAATATGTACCATGCATTGGAACCTATCACAAGGCTCCCCCTACACCTAAGCTCTCCATTAAGCTAGGAATTTTACCATAGAGATATTTAATAACTTATCATAAGGCTCCCCCTACACAAAGACACTTAAGGTTCCCAAATAAATCTTACTTCTCTCGCTTTTCCTAACATTAAAAAGCTTCTAACAATATCCCAATTGTTGAAAACTTGATCATCAAATTGACCCTAAACTCATGTATTTATCCCCCATGGATCTCATACACCTAAACAAGCTAACCTCATCAAAACAAATGCTAAAAACTAGTATCAGCCTGGTATCAGTCAACTGCCTCCAACATCAGTTGACTAACCTCTTTGATACAATCTTACAGAAGCATTCTATCGTTGAAAAGCACTATTACCAGTCGACTGATAACTGCACCAATCGACTAGTACCCTTTTCCAGCCTAATTCAGCATTCTGAATCCGATTTCAGAAATGCACCAATAATTCCATAGACATCCAAAAATCTCCAAATTTTATGAAGAGATATGTTTTACCCATGTCTACTTGGAAAAAATATATTTAAAAATGTATATATCTCATATCCCAAGATTGACATAAAATCTAAAACTAGTTAAATGGTTCAATTGAACCTTGATCTAAAGTCCTAGTTTTGGCTTCCTCTTGATGTATTTACACATACTAAACTACAATGCATCCCTAGCATTGGTTTATATGGAATCTATATATCCAAAATTAATTATCATGTAATATAACCTCAATGTCATATTTCTTGCATGAAACACATTCATGTATGCCAATTCCCTAGGTTTGAGACTCAAGTCCATCTCCAAAACCACTTGGCACATTCCATGACCCATTTAGAAACCCAAGCAATATCCACCTGAGATCCATTGGCCATGGGTCTCAAATTGACTCTTTGAGTTCCCCCTAGAGATCTTAACCTTAGTCACCTCCTTAGGTGGCTCATCCATAATTGTTAGGTCACATCGGTGCACCTCGAGTGACACTTGGCCTATAAACTTAACCTTTTTAACCTTAGGCACTTTATCCTTGGTTAAATTATACTTACCTTTAAATGGCGGCTTTCCCCTACCATTTCTTGACTTCTCCTTGCTATAGTCATACACAGCCCTATCATAAGACTTTCCCTTAGCCATGGAGACATTAGATCGGTATCCCAAACCCGATCTATCATTGTTGGATATTTGACTACCCAACACCATATTTAACCATCCAGATCTAACATTGAATCTCTCTAGGGTTTTCTCTAAATTATCAAGCTTTGCCTTCAAAGCTTGATTTTTCTTTTCTAGGGCCATAATCCTAGAGTTGACTTGTCCATATTAGACATTCCTAGACCTACCCTTCCTAGGCATGTATCTCCCCTTCTTGTGATTAATGCCTAAGTTCTCCATTACCTTATTCTCCTTAGGTAATGAGAATTTAACATGTTTATGTCTATCATGCATAGGTCTTCTAGGGTTATAATTGATATTTACCCTATTCCTATCATGATATCTAAAGCCAAAGTTATGCATGGGTAAATAATGAAAGTTATCTCTAGCATGCATGGAGGAATTTAAGTTTGACTTCAAATTTAAACTAGGGTTTACCTTACCCTTTACCTTTGGAGCTCCCCCTTGACATGAGCCTCCATTCTTCCTCCAATTCTTCAAATGCTCCAACTTCTTGAGCTCCCTCTTCTTAGGGCATTTGGTGTGGTTGTGACCCATTCCACCACATGTAAAGCATCTAATGTGCTTCTTCTCCTTCTTCTTCCTATAACTTAAATTAGATTCTAAAGGAATTGAATTGAGTTTAGGAGATACCTTCTAATTGTTGGTTGATCCTAGGAAGATCGTACCGGTTCCACTGTACAAAAATTTTGTATAAGTCCTGAACCTTTCCTAACAACCTATTGTGTTCTTTAGAAATTAAATTCAGAATTGCAAATGGAACTTAACATTATTGATTTCAAATTTAACTTATCTGTTCTTAATGGTTTAGACTTGGATCGCAAACGATGCTTAACATTATTGATCCAAATCCACCTATGTTATAAATTTAATTAAATATTAATTTCTAAAATTAGCTTCCAGGACTACATGGCGAGGTACTATGCCTTCTTGGGTATGGGATCATCCACCACCGCCTAGACAAAGCCTTTTAAAGAAATCTAATATTTAATTTTCTTATATAACTCTAGGTTTAACCAAAAGGAACAATCGAATCATAAATTCAAAAAAATAAAACAAAATAAACACAACTTCGAATATCTAATCCGAAAATCTAGAGTCACTAGCCTCTTGTGTTGGGAATTCATACAAAGAAAATTAGTATGATACGAAAAATAATTACTAGTTATACCTTTCTTTGTAAGCAATAACCTCTTGATCTTCTACCGTATTCGTCTTCTTATCTTGGATGTTGTGTGGGCAACGATCTACCAAGATGAAAATCCACCAAGCCTCCTTCTTCCTTCTTCCAAGTTTCGGCCAAGCTAATTTCTCCAAGAGAAAGCAAGTCCCGGCCACCTCCACCAAGCTCCAAGGGATGCTAGAAACAAAGCCACCTTTTTCTCCTTCTTCTCCAAGCAAGATCCGGCCACCTTCCAAGCTCTAAGAGATGATGAGGTTCGGCCAAGGAGAAGAAAGAAAAAGGAAAAGAGAGAATAAGAGGGTCGGCCACACCAAGGAAGAGGCGAAGGAAAATAGAAGAGAGTTCACCTTGTGAAGGCCCCCCCCCCCCCCCCCCCCCCTCTCTTTTATAATCCTTGGTCTTGGTAAATAAGGAAAGTTTTAATAAAAACTTCCTTTTTTCTTTGCCATGAAAAGGAAAATTTAATTGATAAAAAATATTTTCCTTTTCTTTTATTAAAGTGGTCGGCCACCTCTAATTCTCCAAGGAAGGAAAATTTTAATCACAAGAATTAAAACTTCCTAATTTGTTTCCAGAAATAAAAATTTCTCTATTAATATTTCCCTTCATGGTTGTTTATAAAAGGAAATTTTATAAATTAAAATCTCTCTATTAAAACATGTGGATGATTTCCAAAAAGGAAAGTTATCTTTAAAATTAAAATCTTCCTCTCAATCTACAAATAAGAAAAGATATCAAATCTTTTCTTAATATTTTGTAGAAACTATAATAGGAAAAATTTAATTTTAAAACTCTCTTTTAAAATCATGAACATGGTTTCATAAAAGGAAAGTTTTATCAAAAATTAAAATCTTCCTTTCAATCTACAAATAAGAAAAGATATCAAATCTTTTCTTAATCTTTTGTAGAAACTATAAAAGGAATGATTTAATTTTAAAACTCTCTTTTAAAATCATGAGGATGGTTTCATAAAAGGAAAGTTTTATCAAAAATTAAAATCTTTCTTTTAACTACAAATAAGAAAAGATATCAAACCTTTCGCTTAATCTTTTGTAGAAATCTATAAAAGGAAAGATTTAAATTTTAAACTCTCTTTTAAAACCATGGTATCCACATAAGAAAGATATAAAAAATAAAATCCTTTTTAATTTAATGTGGTCTGTCACACCAAGCTTGAATTCAAGCTAGGGCCGGCCACCTTAGGATGGGTATAAAGGTGGGTATAGGCGGGTATAATACTTTATTAATAAGAGGCTACAATAGAGACCGAGAGGAGGAATTGGTTTTGGTCTCTCGATGAAATTAAGCTTCCCGTGTTCGCCCGGAACACCAATCTTAATTTCATCAATAATAATTCATACCACTAAAGAATTATTATTGAACTACCGCACCAATCCCAAATTACATTTTGGACTCCTTCTTATTATGAGTGTGTTAGTCTCCCTGTGTTTAAGATGTCAAATATCCACTAATTAAATGAGTGACTGATAACTCTCTTTAATTAATATCTTAGTCCAAGAGTAGTATCACTCAACCTTGTCGTCATGTCGGACTAAGTCCACCTGCAGGGTTTAACATGACAATCCTTATGAGCTCCTCTTGGGGGCATTATCAACCTAGATTACTAGGACACAGTTTCCTTCTATAATCAACAACACACACTATAAGCAATATCATTTCCCAACTTATCGGGCCTATTGATTTATCGAGCTAAATCTCACCCTCTGATAAGTCAAAGAAATAAATACTAAATATATGTGCTTGTTATTATATTAGGATTAAGTGTACACACTTCCATAATAACTAAGGTCTTGTTCTTTTATTAAGTCAACATAAAAAGAACTTACCTTAAATGGTCCTGCTCAATACACTCAATGTGTACTAGTGTAATTTTATAGTTAAGATAAACTAATACCAAATTACACTACGACTATTCCAATGGTTTGTTCCTTTCCATCTCAGTCGTAAGCTACTATTTATAATTTATAAGGAATTGATAACATGATCTTCTGTGTGTGACACCACACACCATGTTATCTATAATATAAATTAATCGAACAACTACACTTAACTTATAAATGTAGATATTTGACCAATATGATTCTTATTTCTAAGTAAATGTTTATACAAAAAGATAGGTTTTTAGTATACATTCCAACACTTCTTACCCATTGGACACCAACTCTTATAGTGTCCCTTGTCATTGCATCCGAAGCAAATGATGTGGTTCCTTGATTTGACTTCGATGAAGTTGCTAGCTAGGTTGACTTCCAAGACTTCCTCTTCACTTGTCTTGGATTCTTCTTCAACCCTTGAGGATGTATCCTCATCCACACTTGTGGATGGTATTTGTTCATGCTTATCCTCGGATGTTGAGCATGACTCAACTTCCGTTTGCTCCTCCTCTACTTGAGCTTCTTCATCCATTTCTTCATATTTTTCTTCTTCTTATGTAGGCATGAGTTCTTTTCCTAGAACCTTCTTCACTTTGCTCCATAATTCGTGAGCATTCTCATAATTTCCTACACAACTCATCACATTAGAAGGCAACATATCTATTAAGATTGATATTACTGTAAAATACCAAAAAATAGGCGAATATGAATAAAGGAATTTTCCAGAATTTTTGGTAATTTTTCGGGAATTTTTCGGAGCTCGAACGGACGAGTAAACGGGGATAAAACGGGGTCCGGAAAAGCCTGTTTAGGCTACCCCATTTAAGTGAGGAAAAGTTTATATATTTAATTCTTTTTCTTTTTCCTTATTTTTATTTCTTTATCCTTTTCTTTTCTTCCCTCAACGCCGAACTCGTACCATTTCCCTTTCCTCTCCCGCGCGTGCCGAAGCCCGACGCCGAGCCCTAACCGCCGGCCCGGCGGTTTCTTCCTCGCCGAAGCTTTAAACCCTTCGGCCAACTCCTTTTCTTCTTTCTCCAGAGCCGAACTCCTCTTCCCACTGCTGCCAGCGACGGCAAACGCTACTGTACAACGCCGCCGACGCCCTTCTCTCGATCTCTGCCGCCGGCGACGAGAGCCACCGTCGACCCCCTGTCGCCCTAGCTGTGGAGATACCGAGCACTAGCCGATCTCCTCTGCCCTAGTTGAGCAACACTGCCGCCGATCGAAGCCTCTCTTCATCTTCCTCCTCAGCCTAGCATCGGTTGTTGTCCCTCTCTGCCCTAGCGTCGTGATCCTTGCCCTCTCCATTGAACAGTGCCGACTCCGACCCACCTTCACTGTCCACCAGGTTCAGCCATGCCCTAGGTCTTTCACCGGCACACCTCTGCTCGGGTGGTTTCCGGCCAAGAGCAAGAAGGGTCAAGTTTTGTTCTTCCTGCTTGGTCCGATTGTTTACAGTAAGGTAAAAGATTAGGTGGTCAGGTGGGTTGTGGTTTGATTTGTGATTCCATTTATTGAACTCAACATGATCTCAGTGGGAAGGATTTCAGCAGGGGGATTCTATTCCGTGGGGACTTCGTTTGGTTCTAGCAGCACTCCAGTGAGCAGTTCCCTTTGTTCCAGCATCAAGAGGGGCTGTGAATTGAGGTATCGTGTAAATTTTGATACATGATGAATTAGGTTTAGGTATAGAATTGGATTTGGTATTGAATTTAATCCATTGCTTGTTTTGTTACATGGGAACAATCCATTTCTAAGGAAGGATAAGGTTATTAAATAGGTTGGAGATTTTTATTTAGCTATATAGCTAAATACATTATCTGTTTGATAAACGCAGGGCTCTGATTCGAGACCGTATCTCGACGAGTGTCTTGATTTCTGGATTGGACCTTTCTTTTATCGGAGGCGGGTACTTTTGACTTATTATCTTTGATATGCTTAGTAATGAAATTAACAATTTGCATTGATTGTGTTTTCTTATTTGTTTCGGTTAATCACTGCCCGATATATGTTACCTGCTTGATTGATTGTTTATTTGCATCTCGTATTGATACCTATCTGATTTCACATGCTCATGGGTAGTGATATAACCATGTTTTACCATGTCAGGACCTAGGTTTGATACCTTATTGATCAGTATATCTTGATATGATTTATTCACTATGGTGCCCATTGTTATATGTCCAGAGGTTGGTTTAGTATATTACCATGCTTAGTGACATGCACCATTTGCATGATCGCATGCTGTGCGATAGATTGCTCCATTATTGTTGAGCACATTGCCAGTTTCATCACTGTTCGGTGCTCCGTTGTGACGCTCATGGGTAGCGTGACACAGCGTGGTAGCACGTCAGTTTGACTCTTCCGGTGCTCCGTTGGTCCGCTCATGGGTAGTGTGACGCAGCGTGTAGCACGTTAGAGAGCCCTCCCCGTCACAGTGTACCGGGAGATGAGAGCATTACGCTCCCCCATTTATGATTTGGGGTAGGAGTACGTGTGTACTCCGACAGCATCCCGTCCTCTCGGTCACTCATCAGGAGTAGTGATGCAGAGTGCACGGTTGTCACAGCTCTACCCACTCGGTCCCACTTCAGTTATGAGTTGGCTGACTGGCGTCAGGGGTGACCATGACATTGGCATCATATGCATGATGCATTTATTGCTTGTGTTTGTGTTTGCTGCATTTATATGCTGCATATTGTTTGGATACCATGTTTGACATGCATACAGGTCTTCTATACCTTTCAGACTGTTTGTCCTTATACCGGGTCCTAGTTAGTACAGATTCTCTCTTGTCTACTTCGGTTTGCATTTATCTTTATTTATATCAGGAGACTGTACGCATGATTAGTGCTAGGTGTTATTTCTTTACTTTGCATATCAATTGTACCTACTGAGTGTTGGACTCACCCCGCCTCCATTGTTGTTATATTTCAGGATGATGCTGTCGGGAGAGAGTTCTAGTTGCTGGTCCCCTGAAGACCCGAAGACTTACGGATCTACTGGTTTTGTTTGTTCCCTTTTTGACTATGTTATAGACTTGGTTTGTTTGGATACTTGGACTTTGTATGGATTTTGAGATGTTGATGGATTTTTGGTATGATTTGGATTTATTCACGGCAACAGCAGCAAGGAGGAGGAAGAAAGCTAGGAAGAAGAAGAGACAATTACCACACATCAATTGCCACAAAACAAAAACTCCTTTGCATTAGTGTGGCCGGCCACAACATTGTAACCTCCCCATTAATGTGGCCGGCCACTTTAAAGCCAAGGGGAGAGTGTAACTCCCATGAGGTGGCATGTCTCATGAGGTGGAGGTGATGTGGCAAGGATGAGTCATCCTTATGATGTGGCAATACATCAAGTCAAACATGATGTTTCAACTTCTACTTGGTCAAGTCAAACTTGACCAATTGTCTTCCTTGTTGAGTTAAATCCAACCTTTGATTCAAGTCAATTTTAATTTAATGAATCTCAATTCATTAATATAAATTAACTCAATGAATCAAATCTAAATTAGACTCATTCAACAATTGAATCTAATTGAGTCTAACTCAATAAGTCTAATTTGAATCCAATCTTTGGTGCATCATATGAACCTAATTCAATTGGTTCATCATATGAACCTAATCTCCATCCACTTGTTCTTTGTGTGTGACCCAATAGGTTCTTGTAACGTTGGCAATGCCCTAAACCCATTTAGGAGCATAAGTAATGAGCGGTATCTAGCAACACATCATTACTACCCAAGTTACAAGAAATGTCGAGATCCAACATCACCTTGTGACTATTAATTGTGACTCCTCACAATATGTGACATTGTCCTTCTATCCTAGACATCTAGATTGATCAATGTGAGGCATAGACCGTGTCATCCTCTAATCAATCTAAATCTTGAACTCCAAGTAGACTCACTCGATCAAATGAGCTCAACATCTAATGTTGACTCATTTGGGCATGGCCATGCACTTCGTGGTCTAACTCTATCAAGAATATTGATGTCGCTCCCGTCATATGGGAGGGATAGATCTCATCTACATCACTCACATCCCTCTGCATAATTTGTTACATACCCAGTAATCGCCTTTATAGTCCACCCTGTTACAGGTGACGTTTGACGAAACCAAAGTACATAACTCCTTATGTAGGGATCCATGGTGACTTCAGGTCAAAGGACTAATAGTTATACTAATAGCCACATGAAAAAGTATATGACACTCATATAACGATCCATGATACTTTCTCATTGCGGGTTGATAACCATGATTTTGGCTATATTATCTTGATTCATAATGCATGCTTTTGATGGTTTATTTATAGTTTAATCTCACATATACATTATATTTCATAATTGCATGTGATCTTGGACTTAATTGCAATTTAGCCAATTATCATGGTATTCGATGCTAATCCTTGATTATTATTTTGTAGGCATCAAAAGGGTCATGGACCCGATCAGATCCGACCATACTTGGGCTTAAATTTAGGGCAAAATGAGGCGATCACATCTTGGAGTTATTTGGACCGTTCATCTTCAATCAAGCAAATATGAGCTATCCGTGGAGGATCTGGTCCATCCGAGCTACAAGGAAGCATATCACAGCCATAGATGAAGATCCAAGGGTTTTGATCCAAATCTGAGATGTCCCCACCGTTGATCAAGCCCTGAAAGATATGGACCGTCCGATCAAAACTGACGAGGTTTAAAAGCTTCACGTGAGAAGCTACAGTTGGGCTCGGTCGCGATTTCTTCTACAGTTCTTCTTCCTCACAGCGCCGAGTTCCCATTCCTCAAATCAGATTCGGTTTCTTCTTCTTCTTCACCGACGACGACTTCCAGCTGTCGGCGCTCATCTTCCGGTGATCAGAGAGCTTGAGGGAGGTTTCCCGATTGTGATTTGGGTTCTTCATCGCCGCATACCCGATCGATGGAGGTTTCCATATCGGCGTTATTCGCTTCCACCAGATCTTGATCCTATTCCGATTCCCATACCGCAGCAAACCTGGGTCGATTTGGCCGATAGACCCGGTTTGTAAACTCACAGAATTCTGCTCTGTTTCTTCGAATTGTGAGATTACCAGCTGGATGTGAGCTTAGAGGGAGGTTTCCTGTAGCTGTGATCATTCTCTGGTAATAGTTGGAAGCTCGGGATTTGGTTGTTGAATGCTTAAGGGGTTCCGAGAGCATTTCTGTTGTTTCACAGCAGAGAGGAGAATGTTTGAAGCTCGGTTTGGTTTGTGGAATGCTAGGGTTTAGATTTCCTTGTTCTTGTCTTTAATTTGTTTTCAAACTAGCTCAGATCATCAGATCTGATTTCCTTTACCTTGCAATTCAGATTTTGTTTCAGTTTTGATATTTGCTTTCTTTGATTGTTTGCAATTCAAACCCTGTTTAGCTACTAACCTAGTTTACAATTACAGTCATGTTTTCTGCAATTCCTTTAGTTTTTAGTCTTCAATTCAGAAAATCTTTGTTCTAAACTTGGATTTGTTGTGATAGTGATTGAGTTCAAATGATGAAAGAATCACTTAGTCTTAACATTGATACCTCTGTTAACATTCTTGATTGAGGTTGTGAATTGAAGTTTTGCTAATTAATGGATTAGTTTCAATGATGCAAATTTGAGGAGTGAATGAATTATTGATCTATGAGTGTGATTCGGAGTTGAATGTTAGCTCGATTCATGCAAGATTTGTTTGGTTTCAAGCTTTAAATGTTGATTTCTTATTTCAATTATTGTATCTTAAGTTCTGTGATTGTTAATTGGATATATAGTGATTGATTCATTTGACTAAATGATGCGTAAAATCTGAATTTAATTGTGGCCTATTTGATGAGGAGGAAATGGATCATGTTTAGATGAGAATGAATTCTCTTTGATGCTATTCTTGACCTAGTTGGAATTAGATTTTGATTGAAACCAATTCTAGGATTTACACACACTCACTAGTTAACCTTGGAAAAATACGACTTGGGACTCCTTACTACGACACGTGTTTCATTTAGTTTAGTTGAGTTCCAATTTTTATCAATTTGGTGAGCCTTGTGACGTGCAAAAAGGCCGACACCAAATTTTGGCGCCGTTGCCGGGGAACAACTAACTAGTAGTGTGTTTATTTTAGATTGATGCATTGATTGATTTTATTTGTTAGCATGTTGATTGATTTGATTGCTTATTTCTCTTTTGTATTTTCATGTTGGGTTGTTCTTGAATTATTAATTGCTTTTACTGTTCATGTTTTCATGAGATTGAAACTTTATGCTCTAGAATCTTCTAATCTTGATTTTTAGTGTTGTAGTGAAGAAACAGGAGATTTCTTTAGCATGGATCCATATTTTCATAATTTTGGAGGTGGAATGGAGAGTTATTAGTGTTTTCAACCTGAGTATCAAAATTACCCAAATTTGGATCAACAAAATAGGTATGAATCATTTTCT
The DNA here is from genome assembly GCF_018446385.1 of Zingiber officinale. Classification (NCBI taxonomy): domain Eukaryota; kingdom Viridiplantae; phylum Streptophyta; class Magnoliopsida; order Zingiberales; family Zingiberaceae; genus Zingiber; species Zingiber officinale. The sequence continues at coordinate 46,018,571 of NC_055996.1, read as the reverse complement.
AATGGTTTTAATGCTAATTGGGTGGATAATTCATGTTTCAGGTATGAAAGTGCACAAGGACCATTTGTTGAGCCATATCCTACCTACCAGAGTTCATATGGATTTCAAGAAGTTTCAACAAATTTTATCCCACAACTTTTTCAACAAAACGAACCTCAGATGGATGAATCAACATGGAAACTCAGGGAGATGATGCAACAAATGATCGAACATCAAGAGCAATAATTTTCAAGGATTCAGAACATACAGATTCAATTAGATCAGATTACATCATCCATCAATCAACTTCAAACACAACGTGCCAGTGAAGAGATAAGAAGTAGTGATTCTGTCAGGCCTGACCCTACTTCCATTAATTCACATGATTTTTCTAATATTTTTTGTGATGATTATGTGATTATGCAAATTTCTGATCCTAATGATTTTGTTGTTGAAGATGTTGTTAGTGATTCAGGTTCTGAACATATTTTTGAAGATGATTTAAGTGTAGGGGAATGCTTACTGGAAGCATTACCTCAAGAATCACCAAGAGTTGAAGATGTAAGTGTAGGGACTTGTGCTATGGAGCCAAGCACCCAAGAATCACTACATAAGGATGAACCATCACCAGAACAAGAGCTTGAGCCACATCATGATGAAGAGGAGGTAGCAAACACCACTCCAGGTACCGTTCAAAACGACAAGGTGAGTATTTTTTGTGATTCATCAGGAAATTCAATAGAGGTACCATTTGTTGATTTCATTAGTTGTGATTCATTTCTTGATAAATTTTCTACCCACACTAATATTCTCCTATTTTCTTTTTACCCCATATGCGTATGGGAAGGGTTTCTTTTTATTGATGTTGTAGGAGACCATAAGCTTCCGGAGTGGATGCTTACACTGAACCGCCTAAGACCTCGAGAAAGAATTTGCAACGGAAAAATGGTCAATAAAAAGAAATTGATTGCAACCAAAAGTACTCCATTTCCGGTGTGGATTTTGTTGCTAAATCTTCTTCGACCGCCGGAATTAAAGGGGAGTTGGTTTTAATTTAGCTTTCTTTTGCATTTTAATTCTAGCTTTGTTAATAAATTCTTTTAATGCATTTCTTTAGTTTCATACTTTGCATTTTGCATTTTACATTTTGTTTCCATATTTGCTTTCATACTTTGCATTTTTGTTTAGTATATAGCATGTCATTTGAATAAAGTCTCTATGAGAATTTTCTATGTAATATTTTTAAGATGGTAAAAGCTTCTTAAATTTGATCATCAACTTTAGGTCATTTTACATGATTGGATACTTTTCTTACATGATTTTGGTTAGTATGGTGGTGGATTCCATTTTGATTAATTGAGTTTGATTGCATAAAAATACCTAGAAAGGACTACTTTAAGCCTATTTGTCATTATTTTCTTTTGTGTGGCATGCACTCATAGCAAATGAAACTCTAGAACTTGCTTTGCTTCTTTTCAAGGTCACAATAGCATATGTATGCATGGAGATGAAGGATTATTTCATTTTTGATTCCTCATAAATTCCAATTCCTTTCTTCATAATTTTCTTAAAACACTTTTTCTCTTGCACTTTAATTCTTGATAATCTTTGCTTGTCATTCTTTTATTGAGAGTTTTGGTAGATTTTCTTGATGAGTGGATTGTTTGAGATGGATAATTTCAAGTGTGGGGGATTTAATTTGGATTAAACCAGAGGTCGTGAAAATTTTTGATGCTTCATGAAGGTTGACCTTTGCTTTGTGAGCATGATATGGAAGTGATAGAAGTTCTTCAATTGTATGGTTTACAGAAATTTTTCGAACATAATCAAGTGCTTAAACTTATGTGAGTTGGTGGGTTAGTTTTTCATTCATTCGAATATAAGCCTCAGATGGATGCTATATACTTTTAAAAAGAATCAAATTCTTACATTTAGAGTTTAATGTATCAATGGTGTGCCAAACTTGTTTGTGGAATTGTGGTTAGGAAGAAGCTAATGAGAAAAGGAAGAAGAGTGATACTGGAATATGTTACAAGGGTCTGAGATGCTGAATTTACTATAGTAGACTACTGTAGGTGTTCAATGAAGCTTGATTTGGTTTTCTATCAACGTAATAGAGATACACAAATTCAGTTAAGAGATACTGAGTACTAGTTCAATAGCAAGAGAAGAAAAGGAGGTTGAAACTGATTTCTGGACTAAAGAAGATTCCTTAAAACTGATTCTGAAATTTATTCTTCTTGATAAGACAACATTTACAAAGTCTACATTGAATTCTGGAAGATTATGGAAGTGTAGATGGAAGAGCACTTAAGTCATTCTGATCAAGTATTCTTTTAATTCTGCAAGCAGTACAGTGCTAATTAAATTTCTTTTATAAGCTGAATTCTGAAACATAAGCATCAAAACAGAATGCATTAAATCAAATTCAATTATGTTAGTTTCATTCAATCAAAATTTGTTCTTAAATTCATGCATTTGATTCTAGTTGAGGATTTTGAAGTGGAGATTCAGAACTTTGCTATGAAAAAGAAAAGAAACCAGTAGAATGATTGCTTATAAAAATAAACTGTTTGGTGCCAATTATTTGTGCTAATTCTGATCAGCAGCAATCTGAATTTGAACTTTTAACATTCCAGAGCCAAATGATACCTTCATCTTAGCTGGATTTTATTTGATTTAAGATAAAGCCACTTCAGAATCTCAATGCTGAAACTTAGACTTTAATACTGAAAATTCTGGTTATGAAGCTTGAAACTGCAGAAATACATTAAAATTTCTGGAACTGATCTATGGATGAATTTGTTGTGTTGTTGTAAGTTGAGCTATGGACCTGATCAATGAACTATAGGAGTTCCTCAAGCTTGCATTCAAATATGAATTCAGAGAATATGTTTGAACCCAGAAAAATTCTGAAAATGCAGAATTTGTTTGATACACTGGAAAAAGATAAATTCAGTTGCTAAATTTTCTAGGAACTGACTTCATGCTTTTATCATACTATTGCCAAATGAGAATCCTTGTTGAGCTGAGCTGTTCATGATTCAAGCCAAATTACGATTTCTGAACTAAGAAAAGAAAAATAATCAGCATTTAGCTATATATTCTAGAATTTATTGGCTGTGATTGATGTTTCATATACCTTATTTCTAAGGTGGCATGATTGCAACTTTTAGGATGTTCAGACAACAAGTGTAAGAGTTTTGCAGGAAGTTGCTGTGCATTTAGCTGTGCTACATAGTGTAAGAGTTTTGCAATTGAACGGAATGAGATTTTGCAGAAACTAATTTACAATTGTGAAACTCTGAAATTGAAAGAGACCAAAAACAGAATCTGCAGAGAGTGTTCTGAAATCTGGAATTGGAACTAAATCAAGTTGCTGGAAGCTGTTGAAGTTTGCATGCAGTGGAATTTTTCAACAGGAAGGAGTTTGGAATTATGTAACATTGTCAGTTCTGTGATGAAGTCAATGTTACAAATTGAATTACCTTCAGTTACAGATGCTGAATTTTAATTGATGTAAACCTTTTAAGTTACAGATTCTGAACTTGCTGGAATTCTGAAACTGCACTTCTGAATTGCCATACTTGGATTAATAATTCTGAATTCTGAATTCTGAATTCTGAAACTGCACTTTCTGAACTGATCTGTGAAGTGTTGGTTTGTAATTGATATTTGAATGCTCTACCTATTCAAATCTGTTGTGTGCAAAACTACATCCTGCTGTAGTATATTTCAGAAATTTTTCAGAAATTGAACCTAAATTCCTATTTCAATTCTGAAGTGAAGTGGAAGGAGTGTAAACAACCTGTTGGATTGCTGGAATTCGTAGTCATTAGTGAAGATCAGTGAAACTGAATTTAAGTCCCTGGATTTTGAAGTGCAGAAGGTTTCAGCTGGTTTCTGCAGTAGGCAAACTTTGAAATATAGTGGTGGCAGAACTTCAGATGGTTGCTTTGGAAACTTAACTCAGTTGTTTTTGTGGAGCTTCACTGCAGTAAAATTAGCTGGATTTAAATCTTTGTAAAATTGCAGTATTAATATTGTGAGTTGCAGATATAGATTTGAATTGTTGGTTATAGATTATTGCTGAATTTTGTGATCAAAGCTTCTATTGGTGATTATTGGAATTTGATTTGGCTTTCCAACAATGCAAGAGAAATACACATCTTTATTAAATCTGCCAAAGACAGAACAGAGAAAAAAATGAAGAAATTCTGTAGAAAAAAATGAAAACAGGTAGAAGAGTATTAAGACATTGGATACATGTTGTGTTTTATTGTCCGAGACGGACAATATTTTAAGTGTGGGGGAGAGTGTTTGATACGTGTTGAGTGTTTGATATGTGTTGTGAGATTTGTTTTCAAATGCTGAAATTGAAGTGGAAAAAACAGTTTAAATACAAAGAAATTTTTTGAAAAATGGCACAAGAAAAGAGAGTATAAAGTGGAAAATAGAGTATCAAGATTCTTTGTTTGCCATCAAATTGAAGGGGAGGTTAGCTTGGTCTTTTGAATTGGTAATAACAAATGGTATTCATCTCTTTATACATCAAAATGGTCAACTCATCAAGTATACTCCTCCAATACTCTCATCTTCTCATTTTCTTCATTAATGCCTTTTCTTTTGTCTATTTCATCCATTTCAATTGTTCTTTGTGCTTCCATTTCAATTATTCATGATAAATTCCTTTTGATTCATGTATGCTATGTTTATAGTGGTGGAGAATTAGAAAATAAGCAAGCTTATGGTAGTGAAATGTTGTGAGTTGCATTGAGTGAGCTCTACTAAAATGCATTTTTGAGTGTGAGGGCTAGAATAGGTGAATACCTTGTGAGTTTGCAACTTGCTTAATTTTTCAATTGGATTGAAACTACCATACCTACTGATTATTGTTTGGATTGTATTCATGATTGTTTGTGATCTTTAAGATGACCTTAGTTAAATTCTTTTTACCATCTTCTAGGTATTGCTAGGAAATTTGTGTGGAGATGATTTTAGGTTTTCTTTACTTGAACGGGACGTCCAAGGCTAAGTGTGGGGGATTTGATAACCATGATTTTGGCTATATTATCTTGATTCATAATGCATGCTTTTGATGGTTTATTTATAGTTTAATCTCACATATACATTATATTTCATAATTGCATGTGATCTTGGACTTAATTGCAATTTAGCCAATTATCATGGTATTCGATGCTAATCCTTGATTATTATTTTGTAGGCATCAAAAGGGTCATGGACCCGATCAGATCCGACCACATTTGGGCTTAAATTTAGGGCAAAATGAGGCGATCACATCTTGGAGTTATTTGGACCGTTCATCTTCAATCAAGCAAATCTGAGCTATCCGTGGAGGATCTGGTCCATCCGAGCTACAAGGAAGCATATCACAGCCATAGATGAAGATCCAAGGGTTTTGATCCAAATCTGAGATGTCCCCACCGTTGATCAAGCCCTGAAAGATATGGACCGTCCGATCAAAACTGAGGAGGTTTAAAAGCTTCGCGTGAGAAGCTACAGTTGGGCTCGGTCGCGATTTCTTCTACAGTTCTTCTTCCTCACAGCGCCGAGTTCCCATTCCTCAAATCAGATTCGGTTTCTTCTTCTTCTTCACCGACGACGACTTCCAGCTGCCGGCACTCATCTTCCGGTGATCAGAGAGCTTGAGGGAGGTTTCCCGATTGTGATTTGGGTTCTTCATCGCCGCATACCCGATCGATGGAGGTTTCCATATCGGCGTTATTCGCTTCCACCAGAGCGTGAAGAGAGGTTTCTCAGATGCGTCTGATCCTATTCCGATTCCCATACCGCAGCAAACCTGGGTCGATTTGGCCGATAGATCCAGTTTGTAAACTCACAGAATTCTGCTCTGTTTCTTCGGATTGTGAGATTACCAGCTGGATGTGAGCTTAGAGGGAGGTTTCCTGTAGCTGTGATCATTCTCTGGTAATAGTTGGAAGCTCGGGATTTGGTTGTTGAATGCTTAAGGGGTTCCGAGAGCATTTCTGTTGTTTCACAGCAGAGAGGAGAATGTTTGAAGCTCGGTTTGGTTTGTGGAATGCTAGGGTTTAGATTTCCTTGTTCTTGTTTTTAATTTGTTTTCAAACTAGCTCAGATCATCAGATCTGATTTCCTTTACCTTGCAATTCAGATTTTGTTTCAGTTTTGATATTTGCTTTCTTTGATTGTTTGCAATTCAAACCCTGTTTAGCTACTAACCTAGTTTACAATTACAGCCATGTTTTCTGCAATTCCTTTAGTTTTTAGTCTTCAATTCAGAAAATCTTTGTTCTAAACTTAGATTTGTTGTGATATTGATTGAGTTCAAATGATGAAAGAATCACTTAGTCTTAACATTGATACCTCTGTTAACATTCTTGATTGAGGTTGTGAATTGAAGTTTTGCTTATTAATGGATTAGTTTCAATGATGCAAATTTGAGGAGTGAATGAATTATTGATCTATGAGTGTGATTCGGAGTTGAATGTTAGCTCGATTCATGCAAGATTTGTTTGGTTTCAAGCTTTAAATGTTGATTTCTTATTTCAATTATTGTATCTTAAGTTCTGTGATTGTTAATTGGATATATAGTGATTGATTCATTTGACTAAATGATGCGTAAAATCTGAATTTAATTGTGGCCTATTTGATGAGGAGGAAATGGATCATGTTTAGATGAGAATGAATTCTCTTTGATGCTATTCTTGACCTAGTTGGAATTAGATTTTGATTGAAACCAATTCTAGGATTTACACACACTCACTAGTTAACCTTGGAAAAATACGACTTGGGACTCCTTACTACGACACGTGTTTCATTTAGTTTAGTTGAGTTCCAATTTTTATCAATTTGGTGAGCCTTGTGACGTGCAAAAAGGCCGACACCACACTCATATAACGATCCATGATACTTTCTCATGGCGGGTCATTCAGTATACATTCGCTAATGCATACCCATGTGTCAGCTTGATATCTCTATATCCATGACTTGTGAGATCAAGTCATCGAGCTGACCTACATGCTAGTCTTATTGCATTAACATTGTCCCTGAATGTTAATACTCGACTAGGAATGATTTAGAGTAGTGTTCCCTATATCATCTCACTATCGGTTCAACTAATCGATTGATATAGGTATGAACCTTCTACTCAAGGACGCTATTATACTTAGTCTATTTGGCACTAATACAAATAAGTATAATAACCAAACAAATGCCTTTATTAATATATAAGAATATGATACAATGAGTCCATACAATCATCAAATGATTGGCTCTAGGGCTCTAACTAACAATCTCCCACTAGCACTAGTGCCAATCAGTGTAGGCTCTAAGCCCCAATGACCTAGTGTGACCATCATGCTTCCTCTGTGCCAAAGCCTTGGTCAAGGGATCTGCGATGTTAGCCTCTGTAGGTACTCTGCAAATCTTCACATCTCCTCTCTCGATGATCTCTCGAATGAGATTGAAGCGCCGTAGTATATGCTTGGTCCGCTGGTGTGAGCGAGGTTCCTTCGCCTGTGCTATAGCTCCATTGTTGTCACAATAGAGCTCAACTGGGTCAGTGATGCTAGGAACCACCCCATGTTCAGTGATGAACTTGCGGATCCAAACTGCCTCCTTTGCTGCCTCTGATGCAGCAATATACTCGGCTTCTGTTGTAGAATCAGCTACTGTATCCTGCTTCGAACTCTTCCAGCTGACAGCACCACCATTAATGCAAAATACGAACCCCGACTGCGATCTATAGACATCCTGGTCGGTCTGGAAGCTAGCATCACTGTAACCCTTTACAGCTAGCTCATCATTGCCTCCATATATCAAGAAATATTCTTTAGTCCTTCTTAAGTACTTAAGAATATTCTTGACCGCTATCTAGTGACTTTCACCTGGATCTAACTGGTATCTGCTCGTCATGCTCAAAGCATACGAGACATCAGGTCGAGTACATAACATGGCGTACATGATCGATCCTATAGCTGAGGCATAAGGGATCTGATCCATGCGGTCTCTCTCCTCTCTAGAAGAGAGACCTTGAGTCTTCGAAAGACTCACGCTATGTGACATTGGCAGAAATCCCTTCTTGGAGTTCTCATGGCAAACCGAAGGAGTACCTTGTCAATATATGTACTCTGACTTAGACCAAGCAATCTCTTAGATCTATCTCTATAGATCTGTATCCCTAGAATGCGGGATGCCTCACCTAAGTCCTTCATTGAGAAGCAACTCCCTAGCCAGGTCTTGACAAACTGAAGCATAGGGATGTCCTTCCCAATTAGTAGTATGTCATCCACATACAATATGAGGAAGACAACTATATCCCCTACAACCTTCTTGTAGACACAAGGCTCGTCTTCGTTCTTGATGAAACCAAACTATTTGATTGCATCATCGAATCGAATATTCCAGCTCCGAGAAGCTTGCTTTAGTCCATAAATGGACCTATGCAGCTTGCATACTCTGCTAGTATGCTGTGGATCTACAAAACCCTCAGGTTGTGTCATGTACACATCCTCAAGCAGGTTTCCATTCAGAAACGCGGTTTTGACATCCATCTATCATATCTCATAGTCATGGTAGGCTGCAATAGTGTTCTTTATTATAAACGAGAATCCTTTCTTGTCCAAATAAGAAACTGATATAATGTTTTTTGTCAATGCAGGCACATAACAACAATCGTCTAACTCTAGTATAAGCCCAGAGGGCAGAGATAGAAAATAAGTCCCTATAGCAACAGCAGCAACCCGTGCTCCATTGCCTACTCGTAGGTCTATCTCACCCTTTGTCAATGCTCTGCTATTTCTCAGTGCTTGTACATTAGTACAAATGTGCGAAGCACATCCAGTATCTAATACCCACGATGAAGAAATAGAGAGGTTGACTTCTATAACATTTATACCTGAAGTAGAAATCTTATTTCTCTTCTTCGTAAGATCTTCCAGGTATTCTTTAGAGTTCCTCTTCCAGTGTCTTGCTTGTCCTTGATATAGGTGACAAAGATGTTCAACCATATCGTAAGCGCTCATAAACTCATGTTGCTTCTGAAGCTCAGAGTTCATGGTTGCGAGCATAAGACAGGACACATCTAATGCGTCATCTTGATGCTTCTTGTAAGCATCTTTGTCTGCTCGCGGGCATTGGCAGGAGGAGCCTCCGGAATGGGCTGCTCCAGAACGTACAGTTTACGTTCTTGAGTGAGAACTATTCTCAGGTTCCTGTACCAGTCCAGGAAATTTGCTCCGTTGAGCTTGTCCTTCTTAAGGACAGAACGCAGGGAGAAAGAGTTCGTATTCGACGTCATGGTTATCTACAACAGAAAATTTGCAGAAATAAATATCATATTCTTTTAAAATCATTTAATTAGGCCTTTAATTAAATGATGTTCCCACTGAATTCTATAATTCTTGTGGGACAAGATCCACATCATACTAACCCTTGAGTTAGCTTTGGCTAATACGCCCAAGGCTTACTATGATCGGTAGGTAACGATTACCAATTACATCTCTATGCAACTCTTGTTTATAAAATCAATATCCGCATTTATATTAAAACTCGAGTTAGCTTTGGCTAATACGCCCGAGAGTTAATATAGATGTGATTTTGACCTATCTTTTCCAACAGTTGGAAGAATGTCTATAGTTGACTCGATCCAACCGAGTAACTAGGAATACTCAATCTAATTGAGTTTGTATTCACCCATGCGTTGATAGGCGGGACCAAGATTGTCCCTCCGTACCCTACCAAGATAATATGTATTGCTCTGCTTTGGCAGATTCAACAATACATGTGATCGAGGTAGTGATAGGTATCACGGCACGGTTAGGCATTAGAGTTGATTCGATCGAGATCTAATCTAATCGAAAAGGATGCATCTTGTGCACGACTTAGATCTAATCTAATCGCAAGGGTGCATCATGTGCACGACTTAGATCTAATCTAATCGTAAGGCACTAATTAATTAATTACTTATTAAACATGCATCATATACATAAGCAATTAACTAATTAATCTATTTGTGATTTAGTCATGGCCCTACTACGATCTTCTCAAGCCAATGAGAAGATCGACTGGTCTCTGGCAACAAGGTAGTTGTGGCAAAGACTGGGGTCTTTCTAGAAAGGGACTTTGTTTCTAGAAAGACTAGTGGGAGCGCGTTCGATCTTGAAAAAGTTCAAGATGCGAACAATAGCACTGATGCCTCGATGGAAATTGAACTGGAACCACAAAGTGTTGTGGATGATGTTGTTCCACAAGGAGTTGAGGAACAACAACCGATTCAAGTAGACATACCTCTTCGCAGGTCTGATAGGGTACATCGTCAGCCTGAGAGATACTCATTTCTCTTGTCTAACCATGATGACGTTATGCTCATAGAGGATGAGCCTACCACCTATCAAGAAGCTGTGATGAGACCAGATTCCGAGAAATGGCTGTTGGTGCAGCGGAGACCGGCAAGAGGGGGGTGAATTACTGAAAACAAAAATTAACTATACCCTCCTCGTACTTTCAACTCAATTAGTGCAATAGTTAACAAAATAATAAAACAGTAAAAGAAAGACACGGAAGAATTAACCTGGTTACAACCAAGGAGGTTGTTAATCCAGGGCAATAGAAGCGCACTAAAAGAAACTCTCCTTTGCTGAAGGCGGAGAAGTCTTTTACACTTTCAAAAGCTCAGAACTATTGCTAGGAAACACTACAGATTGAATACTTGAGTTGTTATTGAATTCCTAGCTCTAGGGGCCTTTTTATAGCTCCTGGAAAGTCTATCCCGAGGGTCCAAGGCACCTCCAACAAGGTTCAAGGCGCCTCCACAGCTCGGTCAGCGGATAGAACTCTATCCGAACGCAAACGGTCATTTTGACCTGTTGAAGGCGCCTCCAATCAGGCTGAAGGCGCCTCCATCCTGGCTGAAGGCGCCTTCAACCTGGTTGAAGGCGCCTTCAAGCTGGAGGCGCCTCCAGTCAGGTTAGAGGCGCCTCCAAGCTGGCAGCTCAGCTCTTTTGACTTCGTTTCCAGCTTGTTGCGACTTCCGATGCTCCGATCTTTTGGATGATTGTGGCCAACCGAAATAGGGCTCACCCGAACCCAATTTCCGGCCTTCCTCGAGCAGCCTTCCGTCCCGGCTTAACGTCCCTCGAACGCCGCGCACGCTCTTCACGCCCACCGGAGTACTCTTCCGCAGCTCTCTCATCCTTCGGACGCACCGAGCCCGTTGGCTCCCTTCCCGTGCCGTCCTTCTCGCTAGCTGCGTCTTCCGCTCGACTTCCTGTGCTCCTAAGCTCCTGCACACTCAGACACAGGGATCAAATACAACGCAGGACCTAACCAACTTGGTTGATCACATCAAAACTACCATGGGGTCCAACAATCTCCCCCTTTTTGATGTGCATCAACCCAAGTTCAAGTTAGGGACAACATAGACATAAATAGTAATTTTAAAGGTAAATTACTAAACTGACAAGTTAAACATAATTTTTGCAATTAGTAAAATTGCAACACTTTTTATAAAAATAATAACAGAAATTTTAAATTATTCTAACTCCCCCTAAACATTTATAATAAAAGAAATTTTAAATTTATCTAACTCCCCCTAAACTTGTACTTTTCTCTCCCCCTTTGATCAGCAAAAATGGGGTCTTAAGAATTTTCAAGTAAGATTGAAGTTTTTGAAAATTTTCTAAGTTAAAAATGCTAAGATAAAATAAATTTTCCAAAAAAAAAAATTCTAAGTGAAAAAAAAAAATCTTAAGTAATTGTTCCAAAAAAAATTTCTAAGTCAAGTGAATGAGCTTTTAGAATTTTCCAGAAGAAAATTTCTAACCCAAAAAAAAATTAAGTTAGAATTTTTTTTAAAAAAAAATTCTAAGGAATTTTGTTTAATTTAACAAATATTTGATAAACTTTCAAAGCATTATTTAATTCTTGTTTAATGCTTTTTCAGAAAGTTAATTAAACATTTTCTTTCAATATTTTAGCTTCCAGGTCGTGGCGAGGCACTAGGCCTTCTTGGTTATTGGAGCAACAACCACTTCCTTAGACAAAGCTTCCATAGAGAATTTCAATGTTTAATTTTCTCACTTTAAGCTTTTAATTTTTGAAAAATTAATTAAGCACAGATTTTGGAACCCAATAGAGGTTCCTTCCTACAGGATTATTCAAAAATCTAGGGGGTACATAGTTTCTTAGTATTTTTCTAAGTTGACCTTGATGCTTCCTTATATACCAATTTAATTTACCATAAATTCTAATTTTTTACTTTGGAAATTTCTTTAAGCATGCATCATTTTTCAATTTTTCAATTTCTAATTTTAAATTTTCATTTTCTGATTTTAGATGATCATACATTTCTAACGGGCATGCTCTTGCTAGGTTCAACTTTAGTTCAGCATTCTCTTTTTCTAATTGATCTAACTCTTTAGAAAGAGACTTGATAAATTTAAAAGATTGAGTTGGGGTTAGATTGCGTACCTTACTTACCTGGTCTGGTGACGCTCCCCCTTCACTGCTGCTTTCTTCTTCTGAGGTTTCTCCCCCTTCATCGATGCTCATCTCTGAGCTTGAGTCTTCTTCCGGTTGATGGTTCGCCAATAGCGCTAACCCTGAGAATTCTTCGATGTCTGACTCAGAGGTTGACGAATCTGACCAAGTAGCCTTCAGATTCTTGTGTTTGGAGGGTTCTGGCTTCTTGTATTTTGGCTTTTCCCTTTCTTTCTCCTTTCTCTTTAGCTTTGGGCAGTCATCTTTGATGTGCCCCTCTTCATTGCAGTTATAGCAGCGAACCGTCCTCTTCTTTCGATGATGCCTCTGCGGTTTAAATTTATTAGTACTGAAAAACTTATTGAAGTGTCTTACCAGTAGTGCCGCTTCGGATTCGTCGACTGAGGCTTCGGAGTCAGACCTATTCATCTTTGCCTTTAAGGAAATATTCTGACTCGTCTTCTCTGCTCCACTGGGTTCTGAAACTCGAGACTCGTGAAGTTCGAAAGTGGAAAATAATTGTTCTAACGTACTTACCTCGAGGTCCTTAGAGATGTAATACGCATCTACTAAGGAGGCCCACTCTGGAGTTCTCGGGAAGGCATTGAGCGTGTATCGGATAGAATCCCGGTTGGTTACCTCTTCTCCAAGGTTCGTTAGTTACGTTATCAGCTCCTTGATTCTCGCTTGGAGTTGCGCTACCTTCTCGCCTTGGTTCATCCGGAGGTTCGTTAACTGGTTCCGGAGGATGTCGCGCTTCGCTAGCTTCGCTTCGGAAGTACCTTCGTGAAGCTCCAGGAATTTCTCCCAGAGATCTTTCGCTAAGTCGTAGCTTCCGATCCGATTTACCTCCTGCGGCGGCAGCACACTGAGCAGGTGGAACTCTGCCTTTCCGTTGGCGACGAAATCGGCTTGCTCCTTCTTGCTCCATGTGTTTTCTTCTTTGTCTTTCGGCGCTGCAAAACCATATTTCATTGTAATAAGAATATCAAAATCGGTTTTAAAAAATACCTCCATTTTGCGCTTCCAGGTGGTGAAGTCTCTGTCGAACTTCGGGGGATGGATGTTCGCTCCGGCCATCGTCATGATTGTAGTGCTTCAGTTGGCGGTTAGTCCTTTTGAGGCGATCAGGCTCTGATACCACTTGTTGATGCAGCGGAGACCGACAAAAGGGGGGTGAATTGCTGAAAACAAAAATTAACTATACCCTCCTCGTACTTTCAACTCAATTAGTGCAATAGTTAACAAAATAATAAAACAATAAAAGAAAGACACAGAAGAATTAACCTGGTTACAACCAAGGAGGTTGTTAATCCAGGGCAATAGAAGCGCACTAAAAGAAACTCTCCTTTGCTGAAGGCGGAGAAGCCTTTTACACTTTCAAAAGCTCAGAACTATTGCTAGGAAACACTACAGATTGAATGCTTGAGTTGTTATTGAATTCCTAGCTCTAGGGGCCTTTTTATAACTCCTGGAAAGTCTATCCCGAGGGTCCAAGGCGCCTCCAACAAGGTTCAAGGCGCCTCCACAGCACGGTCAGCGGATAGAACTCTATCCGAACGCAAACGGTCATTTTGACCTATTGAAGGCGCCTCCAATCAGGCTGAAGGCGCCTCCAATCAGGCTGAAGGCGCCTTCAACCTGGTTGAAGGCGCCTTCAAGCTGGAGGCACCTCCAGTCAGGTTGGAGGCGCCTCCAAGCTGGCAGCTTAACTCTTTTGACTTCGTTTCCAGCTTGTTGAGACTTCCGATGCTCCGATCTTTTGGGTGATTGTGGCCAACCGAAATAGGGCTCACCCGAACCCAATTTCCGGCCTTCCTCGAGCAGCCTTCCATCCCGTCTTAACATCCCTCGAACGCCGCGCACGCTCTTCACGCCCACCGGAGTACTCTTCCGCAGCTCTCTCGTCCTTCGGACGCACCGAGCCCGTCGGCTCCCTTCCCGTGCCGTCCTTCTCGCTAGCTGCATCTTCCACTCGACTTCCTGTGCTCCTAAGCTCTTGCACACTCAGACACAGGGATCAAATACAATGCAGGACCTAACCAACTTGGTTGATCACATCAAAACTTCCATGGGGTCCAACAATGGCTAGAGGCCATGAGATCCGAAATGGAATCCATGTACACCAACCAAGATACGTACCTGATCCGACGCATGTGCTGGCAGATATCCCAGTTCCAGTTCAGCCTGACATTACTTATGAGGAGGTTCCGGTACGGATTCTCGACCGGAAAGAGCGTCAGTTGCGGAACAAGACTATCTGGCTCGTTAAAGTCGGATGGCAGCATCATTCGGACGAGGAGGCTACTTGGGAGATTGAGGATACGATCCGAGCTCGATATCCCCATCTTTTTACGTGAGGTATGTGATTCAGTTTACTGTTCAACATTTATACTTTCTATATCTGTTGTTTGTACTTGCTGATGGTAGATAACGAAATTTGGGGACCAAATTTTTATTAGTGGGGGAGAATGTAAAATACCGAAAAATAGGCGAATATGAATAAAGGAATTTTCCGGAATTTTTGGTAATTTTTCGGAAATTTTTCGGAGCTCGTACAGACGAGTAAACGGGGATAAAACGGAGTCCGGAAAAACCTGTTTAGGCTACCCCATTTAAGTGAGGAAAAGTTTATATATTTAATTCTTTTTCTTTTTCCTTATTTTTATTTCTTTATCCTTTTCTTTTCTTCCCTCAACGCCGAACTCGTGCCATTTCCCTTTCCTCTCCCGCGCTGTCGAACCCGAGCCCTAACCGGCGACCGGCGGTTCTTTTTCTTCCTCGCTTTAAACCCTTCGGCCATCTCCTTTTCTTCTTTCTCCAGAGCCGAACTCCTCTTCCCACTACTGCCAGCGACGGCAAACGCTACTGTACAACGCCGCCGACGCCCTTCTCTCGATCTCTGCCGCCGGCGACGAGAGCCACCGCCGACCCCCTGTCGCCCTAGCTGTGGAGATACCGAGCACTAGCCGATCGCCTCTGCCCTAGTTGAGCAACACTGCCGCCGATCGAAGCCTCTCTTCATCTTCCTTCTCAGCCTAGCATCGGCTGTTGTCCCTCTCTGCCCTAACGTCGTGATCCTTGCCCTCTCCATTGCACAGTGCCGACGCCGACCCACCTTCACTGGCCACCAGGTTCAGTCGTGCCCTAGGTCTTTCACCGGCACACCTCTGCTCGGGTGGTTTCCGGCCAGGAGCAAGAAGGGTCAAGTTTTGTTCTCCCTGCTTGGTCCGATTGTTTACAGTAAGGTAAAAGATTAGGTGGTCAGGTGGGTTGTGGTTTGATTTGTGGTTCCATTTATTGAACTCAACATTATCTCAGTGGGAAGGATTTCAGCAGGGGGATTCGGTTCCGTGGGGACTTCGTTTGGTTCTAGCAGCACTCCAGTGAGCAGTTCCCTTTGTTCCAGCATCAAGAGGGGCTGTGAATTGAGGTATCGTGTAAATTTTGATACATGATGAATTAGGTTTAGGTATAGAATTGGATTTGGTATTGAATTTAATCCATTGCTTGTTTTGTTACATGGGAACAATCCATTTCTAAGGAAGGATAAGGTTATTAAATAGGTTGGAGATTTTTATTTAGCTATATAGCTAAATACATTATCTGTTTGATAAACGCAGGACTCTGATTCGAGACCGTATCTCAACGAGTGTCTTGATTTCTGGATTGGACCTTTCTTTTATCGGAGGCGGGTACTTTTGACTTATTGTCTTTGATATGCTTAGTAATGAAATTAACAATTTGCATTAATTGTGTTTTCTTATTTGTTTTGGTTAATCACTGCCTGATACATGTTACCTTCTTGATTGATTGTTTATTTGCATCTCGTATTGATACCTATCTGATTTCACATGCTCATGGGTAGTGATATAACCATGTTTTACAATGTCAGGACCTAGGTTTGATACCTTATTGATCAGTATATCTTGATATGATTTATTCACTATGGTGCCCATTGTTATATGTCCAGAGGTTGGTTTAGTATATTACCATGTTTAGTGACATGCACCATTTGCATGATCGCATGCTGTGCGATAGATTGCTCCATTATTGTTGAGCACATTGCCAGTTTCATCACTGTTCGGTGCTCCGTTGTGACGCTCATGGGTAGCGTGACACAGCGTGGTAGCACGTCAGTTTGACTCTTCCGGTGCTCCGTTGGTCCGCTCATGGGTAGTGTGACGCAGCGTGTAGCACGTTAGAGAGCCCTCCCCGTTACAGTGTACCGGGAGATGAGAGCATTACGCTCCCCCATTTATGATTTGGGGTAGGAGTACGTGTGTACTCCGACAGCATCCCGTCCTCTCGGTCACTCATCAGGAGTAGTGATGCAGAGTGCACGGTTGTCACAGCTCTACCCACTCGGTCCCACTTCAGTTATGAGTTGGCTGACTGACGTCAGGGGTGACCATGACATTGGCATCATATGCATGATGCATTTATTGCTTGTTTTGTGTTTGCTGTATTTATATGCTGCATATTGTTTGGATACCATGTTTGACATGCATACAGGTCTTCTATACCTTTCAGACTGTTTGTCCTTATACCGGGTCCTGGTTAGTACAGATTCTCTCCTGTCTACTTCGGTTTGCATTTATCTTTATTTATATCAGGAGACTGTACGCATGATTAGTGCTAGGTGTTATTTCTTTACTTTGCATATCAATTGTACCTGCTGAGTGTTGGACTCACCCCGCCTCCATTGTTGTTATATTTCAGGATGATGTTGTCGGGAGAGAGTTCTAGTTGTTGGTCCCCTGAAGACCCGAAGACTTACGGATCTACTGGTTTTGTTTGTTTCCTTTTTGACTATGTTATAGACTTGGTTTGTTTGGATACTTGGACTTTGTATGGATTTTGAGATGTTGATGGATTTTTGGTATGATTTGGATTTTATTCTACTACATGCCTGCCTGGACGGCAGGAGAGGTGAGTTCGTCGGATTTGAGCTTTACGAGTGTAGTGGAGTAGGGTGGATTTCGAGTCAGAGTATTATTTTAACTGCGTGGTTGTGACAGCCAGAGGCTGAATAAATTATAAATACTGCGTGGTGTTTTCTTTTACTTATTGTTATTATTCCAGCCGCCTGTGGCTGATGTATATGTGATATGTAGAAATTTCAGATTGTCCGCCGTACAGGGGAGATGCTGCCGAATTTTTTTTCGGACATGGACTCCTCTGGGGCGTGACAATTACCTTATTATTTGCCTTTGATCGTGAGGTTTGCTCCTCCGTCCAATGTCGTGGTCGGAGTCTCTTCCCTTTCTTATCTCTTGGGACTTTGAACGGCTTCTCCACCAGCATCATTGAGTCCCAATCCATCTCGAAGAATGCCTTCATCTTCATCATCCAAGAGGTGATGTCCCATAAGTCTCCTTCTTCAAACTTCGGAGGTGTTATCAAGTCGGCCATCTTTTGCTTTCTCGGTGGTTATTCCAAAGGAGAGCGTCCTCGCTCTGATACCACTTGTTGGGGATCTTTTATAGTCGGCTAGAAGGAGGGTTGAATAGATATTGCCCCCAATTCAATTGTTCCTTACGTATTCGTTAGCACAGCATAATACAAAGAATACAAATACGAATATGAAAGATAATAAGAAAGAACAAGCAAACCGCTAACACATTTCCTTTAATGTGGTTTGGAGATTAAGGCTCTTAATCCATGGCAGACCGTAAGATGGGTGATCCCTCAATCCTTCGGTGGATTAGCCCCCGTTAAACTCCGGTTACTCAAGCAGCTCCTTGTGGATGGAGAAACCTCACCACAACACCAACCAAGACCTCTTGGATTACAATGAGCACTTGAGAACTTGTTGACTACTAATTAGGCTTTAACCATGTCTAATTTCGTCACCTTGGCTAGTCATCCCAAGCTCCATCTTATAGAGCTTGGGAAGAAACAACAAGGTTGTTTACCATTACCAGTCGACTGGTCCTTGCACAGTCGACTGGTGTCTGGCCAACAACTCTCTCAATGGCTCTTTACCAGTCGATCGGTCCTTGCACCAGTCGACTGATCCCTACCGTTTAGGCACAGAAACTCTCTGTGCTGACCCCCAATCGACTGGTACAAGTACCAGTCGACTGGCACAACCCTAAACCTAGGGTTTCCCTTCCCGAGTACATTTCTCTCGCACTCAGACCCTCATGACTCACTTGACTCTTCTTTGCAGCTTTGACCTCTTACCTTCAAGCCTACTTCCTTTGACTCTCTATCCTCGGATGCATTCAAGCCCGTGGCTCATCTCCAATGTCATCCTTCATGTATGCCTCGAAGTTGCTTCCCTCGGCCCTTGTCCTTGTTGTCTTGTCCATAGTCCCTCGGATGCTCCATCCTTCACCGGACCCAAAGTCATCAAGCTGAGTCATATGTGTATCCTGCAAACCTGCACACTCATACACATATATCAAATACAAGTGTGAACCTAACTTAAACCCTTTACCCAAACACTAAAACACATGGTCGCACGGACTATTGGGATTGCTCCAACAAAAAATCCTAGTGAGTGAAGCTAGGCAGTGAGAAAGTCTTGGTAAGTGAAGTTAGGTGAAAAGTCCTAGTGAGTGAAGTTAGGTAGTGAGGAAGTCCTAGTGAGTGAAGCCAAGTAATTGAAAGTCCAAGTGGGTCAATGGTTGATCGAGCACCTAGTGATTGGAAGTCCAAGTGGGTTAAGGCTGATTGGACACTTGGCATGAGGAGAAAAGTCCAAGTGGGTCAAAGGATTGATAGGACACTTGGTGAAGAAGTCCAGCGGATCAAGATTGACCGGATGCTAGGCAAGGAACCCCAAAACTCAAGTTCAGGAGTTAGGGTTGTTGAATCACTTAGGATAAGTGATTCAATAGGTCATAATCAATTACAACATGCTTAATTGATTACCCTAATCAATTAAGCTAGTTTTACTCAAGTGCATAGAAAGGTACCTAAACGATTAGGCACATCTTGAGTGATTATGGCAATCACTTAAGAGGCTTTCTTGTGTGAATAAATAGCTTCCTAACAATTAGGCTAATTGATTAGAAAGGTGTAATCAATTAGGATAATCAATTACGCTTGAAAACTAGCCGTTATGAGCCTGATAAAAAGGTTTTGGCATGTACTATTTCATCACCTTTCTCTTCCACTCTCTTCATTGAGCTCATAGGTCATCACCATCGGTTCTTAAGCATAGTGTAATAAAGGACTCAAGCTCTTCAAGTTTCAATCTTTTGTCCTAGTCAAGTTGTCATCTAATTGAGTTCCTAATATTTCCGGTGATAGGAACTTACCTACCGCACATTTGGTTCATATTTCCCCAGTAACCTAACTCAGTCTCAAAGGAATAAATTGTTAATTTTCACTCACGACAACTATTTTTTAATCCCTTATTATTTTTTTTCCATTTTTTTATTTTGGTGTTTTAAAGGTGAATCACTAACACAAATGTAAATATAATGCAAATATTGAGATTTTGATTTTTCCAAATAAGTTGACATGATCTAATGTCATCTAGTAACCAAAATATAATCTAAGAAATCACCATGAAAATCAAAGTACTAAACAATTCAAATGAATCATGACTATTCCAAAGTTATCTACTATTCAAGCTTAAGTGAAGGTAAGATCCTTAAGGTTAGGCCAAACTTAAACTTATCTTTGTACAATACTTAGCTCATTTCATGCTACTACAGATAGAGAAAAAAAGTACACTAAACATACTAGCACTATATCCATAGCAACATTAATCAAGAAATGAACGTGCTAACCATTTTGTTATTAGACAAGTCAGTAGTAATATGAGGGTTGATGTTCTTGACATGTCATAAAGCAATTAAAAAGATAGTTAAAGCGACAATCAAAACAAACTAAATAAAGGCTAGTAAATACTAATATGAAAATAAGCAAAGATGCAACATAGAACTGAAAAAATAAAAACAAGAAAAAAAACATGAAAGTGCTAAAAATGTAAAGAAAAGAAAAGCAAAGGACTCAGGCTGTGCAAACACCCCCCCCCCCCCCTAAAAGAAAACTTAAATTTTTCATCATCCCGATGAAATCAATATGGTGGAGGAGGAGGGGGAAAAGGAGGACCTTGTCCTTGATGGCCAGAAGGGAAACTAGGCATACCAAGGGTCTAGCCAAGGTACATGAATGTGTGTCAAAATATGCATAAAAGTATATATGATCTACACACATCATTAGTCAATACCCAATCCAAGGTATTGTTAGTAAGCATGATGATAAAATGGGATAAGAAATACGGTCGCAGTTTGCAAGCTATAGTGACTAGAGCTAGAGCTAACTTCTCCAAAGTGGAATATCTAATCTCAGCATCCTTCAGAAGATTATCAGCAAAATAGATAAGGTGATGGGTGTTATCCTCCCACCAAAGTAGGACCGAACTCCTTTGTTCACAGCCAAGTATAGCTAGAGTATCTCTCTTGCAATAGGATTAGAGAGGTGGGGCAAATTGGTCATGTATATTTTGAGTTCAGTGAAGGCCTGTTCACACTTATCATCCCACTTGAACTGAGCTGACTTTTGAAGAACCTTGAAGAAGGGCAAACTCTTGTCGACTGATCTAGTTATGAATCAGGAGAGTTTTATGACTTACCCGACTTGCCAAACCTACGCTGGTTCATACGACTAAGACCTCCTTCTTAGGGGCGTGTCCCTTCGTCGATTGGTTCAGCGATCCAGTGAATCTCTTTGATGGGCTTGGCATTCTGAATTTTCTTTTCGAGCATATCTATTTGGCGATCGTCGAAAGAGCACTAGAGATGAACTATGAGTAGGTAGACACTCTTCAATAGTATAGTGGAGTTTTCTAGCATATTGTTGACATTCATGGGTGTAATGCCCGCGAGGCTGGTGGTAAATGCAATAGCATTCCTACTTTTTGTTGTCCAACCTACTCGAATCCAAGTCGGAAGTTGGGGCTACTTCTACTATTTGCATGGTTTTGCCTCATCTTGAACTGAGTATGCTGGTGGTTGGAGAATGACTCTTTGTATCAAAGAGGTGGCGGAGGAGCCTTGTGCTCTAACCGAGTTGGTATTGATGTTGGTCCCACAACCTCCTTCTTCCTTGTGGCTTAGGCATCAACTCTAGGGATTACTTCCCTTGTGACTTTCTTAGTGGCATTCTTAGACTTCTTAGAAGTCGTAGTCATATTGGTCTTGGCAAAAATACTTCTAGGGATAACTTTCCTTGTATCTTTAACATGACCCCTAGACCTAGGGTTGGTTCCATAACTATATGCAACCCTATGATAAGAAGGAACATCCTTCTTGATTTTCGATTTGTCTCCCAAATCTCTATGACCATTGGATGGTTCATGTCTAACTCTCCCTAGGTTATGCTCATTTTGACCCTTAATAATATTTTTCATTTTCTGTAGGGTCTTTTCTAATTTATCAAACATTGATCTCAAGGCTTGGTTTTCGAACCTTAAATCCTTATATTTTGATTTTTCTTGATTTCTATGAGCATTTCTATTTTTACGCCTATAACTAAAATCCTTAGAGTTATTGCCTAATTTGTCTACCTTTCTAGCCTTAGGTGTGGTAGTCTTAGCATGATAGACCACATGATTTTCCTTAATTCTATCATGTTTCCTATTTTCATGATAAATAGCATTAAAATGATATAAATTATTTCTAGCATGCTTTTTATCATGGGTCAAAGGAATAGGTTCAATGAATGATACCTTGGATATTATCTTGGAAGTTCCCTCTTAACTTGTGCTTCCTCCTTTGACTTTGGTTGGCTTCTTCCCTTTAGGACATTGACTCCTATAATGTCCTCTTTGATTGCAAGAGAAGCACACAATGTGCTCCTTGCCCTTACATTCCACAGGACCGACTCTCTTGGGCTTCTCCTTGCCCTTGGGTGCCACTTGGCCCTTTTTCTTGGCCAATTTTGGACACTTGCTCTTATAGTGTCCTCTTTCCCTACACTCAAAGAAAATAATGTGATTTTTATTATTTAAACTTGAAATTGTTATACTTTTGCTTGTAGGGGTGGCACATGATTCTCCATTTGATTTTTCTTGATTTGTGGAGGTGGCACCATCTTCTTCTTCTTCATTTGACCCGGAAGTGGAAGCCTCTTCTTGCTCCGATGTAAATACATGACGCTCCCCCTTAATCCTAGAGGTGGAGGCTTATTCATCTTCATCCTCCTGCTCATTGAACAAAGAGTATGCTCCCTCTTTTCCCTTTTTGTTGCATTCCATTGAGGATGAAGCTTCTTGTTCTTCTCCTTCAGAAGTTGAGCATCTCTCAATTTCGGAGTCATCTTCCTCTTGATCTTGATCCAATGAGTCACCCTCTTTGGATTCTTCTTGGTTTGGTACAGTGGAGGAGACCTCATGGAGTTTAGACAATTTGCTCTATAGCTCCTTGGCATCTTCAAATTCTCCTATTTACTTCAAAATGTTGCTCGGCAATAAATTGACCAATACTTTGGTCACTTTGGCATTGGCCTCGCTTCTTTGAATTTTCTCTTGCTCCACTTGCTCTTCTTGAGAATTTTGCCTTTTGAATTTGTTGGAGCTTGGAAACCTTCCATTAGAGTAAATCATTGCTCTATGTCCACCATGAAGAAATTTTTTATCCTTGATTTCCAAAGATCGAAACTTGTTGATGTGTACGGTGGAGGCACCCTCATGTCGAATCTGAATCCATCTCGAAATTCCATTTAAAGTTGAGCCTTGATGAAATCTTAGACTTGTTGAATTTGGTTCTTCAACTTCTTCTCCCTCTAGCTTGTTGCCCTTTCCGGCGGTGATTCCGATGAAGAGCGACCTCACTCTAATACCACTTGCTATGGTCGATTTGTAGCTAGAGGGGTGAATAGCTCATCGCACTTTAGTTGCTTGCTTTGATGATGTTGTTGCAATGGAAAACACTCAAGAAACTCTTACAACGCTAACACAAGAGATTTACTTGGTATCCACCTCAAGAAGATGTGACTAATCCAAAGATCCACACGTGACACACACTCCAATAATGAAAACACTCCTTCTCGGTAACTACCGGAGGTGGAGAAACCTCGTACAAGACTCACACAACAAAATATATAAGAAGAACAAAATACAAGCTAATACAATAGCAAATCTTACAAGATTTACAATAAAGAAACCCTAGCTTGCTCTTCTTCTAGCTTGAATACACCTCTTGACTTGCTTGGAAATGCAACAACACTCCTCTCTAAGCCTCCAAGATCTCGTGTGTGTGTGTGTGTGTGTGTGTGTGTGTGTGTGTGTGTGAGCTCGGTGGAAAAGAATGCGTGAAGATTGGGAAAGAGTTGGCGAAGAAGTAAGTAAGAAATCGCTCGTCAATGGTTTGAACCTGCGCAACGATCACGCCCCAATCGATTAACCAATCTATTGGGGAAGCTTAAATCGATCGGCTGATCGATTCAGAGTGCCTCTGTGCTCTACTGGAAAAGACCTAAATTGATCGACGGATCACTTCAAGCTTCCTCATGATCGCAGAGAAAACTAGCCCCCAATCGATCAGCTGATCGATTGGATAGCATTCTGTGCTCGCGATTTTACTTCTCAATCAATCAATCGATCAATTGGGACAGCCTTTAATTGCAGCCCACCTTCAATCGATCGGTTGATCGATTGAATCACAGTTCAATGGATCGGCTGATCGATTGACCTTCCTTTGACTTGCTTAACTCAAGTCCAAGGTTCCCAAACCCAACATCCGGTCAACCGTGACCTATTGGGACCTCTTCATGCCTAGTATCCGAACAACCTTGACCTGCTGGAACTTCTTCACCAAGTGTTCGGTCAACCCTTTGGTCCACTTGAACTTTTCTCCTCGTGCCAAGTGTCTAGTCAACCTTGACCCACTTGGACTTACCGTCTCATGTCAAGTGTCCGGTCCTCCATGACCCACTTGGACATCCTTCCACCAGATGTCCAATCACCCTTGACCCATCTAGATTTCCTTGTGCCAAGTCTACGGTCACTCCTTTGACCTACTTGGACTTCCCAACACCAGGTGTCCGGTTAACCTTGATCCATCTGGATTTCCACGTGTCTGGTTTCACTCACCAGAACTTTCCATCTACCTAGCTTCGCTCACTAGGACTTTCCATCTGTCTGGCTTCACTCACCGGGACTTTTTATCTGCCTGCCTTCACTCATCAGGACTTTCACCTAGCTTCACTCACTAGGATTTTCCACTGCCCGGCTTCACTCACTGGGACTTTCACCTGCCTAGTTTCACTCACTAGGTCTTTCACCTGGCTTCACTCACCAGAATTTTTCAACTGTCTAGCTTCACTCACTAGGTCTTTCACATGTCTAACCTCTAGTTAGGACTTTCCCAGTCAAGTATCCGGTCAAACCTTTGACCTACTTGACTCTTCTTCACATCTAACTAATCAATCCTAGACCAGAGGGAAATTGTATCAATAATCTGCTCAATCGGATGATTGCTCATGTAATCTCTATATATTGTCAAATATCGAAACTTAAACATCGAAACTCAAACTTGAGTCAACTCAAACTTAGTCAATTTGGTCAACCTTGACCCAAGAGATATTACACCAACAGATTGGACAAAGCAGTAGTTTTCTAGAGCACTTGATTATTTTGTTAACACCTGATACATGTTGGTAGAAGAAAGGGGTTAATAATAGCCACCTCTAACTTAAAAGAGTAAGTTGTACCTTATCAATCTCTTTAGCGGCATGTTCTAGCAGAGCTGACCGTGACAACTATGAGAGAGGGATTGGGAGGATTCTGGTTGTAGCTCAGTGGACTAGTACAGTGGTCTCTTAGTTTGGCTGCGGAGCGTCGAACCAGGCCTGGTCCTAGTCTAGCTTCCTAAGAGAGTTATGTCTAGGAGAGCAGCATCACTAGGGGCTGAAGACAAATCATCCATGGGAAGGGAGGTGGAAGTTCGAGTCTGGGGGTTGCTAGGCCCACTGCATGTAACTCAGGGGAGTGTGGCTCCAAGGAACTGGATGTAGCCCTCCATAGTGGTTTGGAGGTCACCTCCTTATAACACCTCGAGCGTGAAATCTTGGTGGTCGTAGAATCTGGCTCTAAATCATTAGACATGGCAACTACGAGTTGAGATACAACCAAGGAAGGGGATGTAGTATCATTCTGGAGAGCTAATTTCCCTCTGTCCATCACTTGGTCACACACCATTAGGGAGGAGCTAGTTGGGGATTCTTTTTCGGCTCTAGAACCAGCAATAGAATAACTTCATTTTTCCCTTTTGGGAAATAAGGAAGACATCATGACATGCATGATTATGGACTCTGCAATATAAAAGGCAAGTTTAATTATTAGATAGTTACGGGGCTAAGGAAAAAAAATAGAGGTCCTACCTAAGGTAGTGTTCGAATTTGGCGGAGCTGAACTTATCTCCACCAAAGAAAATACTTCTTCAACAAGATGGGAGAAGTCAAATACCTAACCTTTTATAATGAGGATAGCATTTTTAAAATCTTCCCTCTCCCTATACTGACCTACAGCAGAGCGAAAGGGCAAGCTAGTGGTCCACTAACTAGAGAAAGGAGAAGGACTGTGTGGGCTCAAAAAGAAGAACTCCTTCAAACTCTTAATAGTCCTCTCAGCCCTGGTCCCGAATTGGGTACCTAGTCTTGATATGAAATAAAACACTCTTGGTTCTGACATTTTCTACTAGAAGAAGCATAGAAGAGGGTGGCAGTAGGCTCAACCTCCAGGTGTGTCAAAACTATCAGAAATCCGCCATCAACTTCTAGTAGTTCGGAGTGATTTGGTTGAGAGACAAAGATAGATTACTAGAGAGAGAGGAAGAAAGGGTGTAGTGAGAATCACAAACCACCCTCCAAATGGCCCAAGAAGAAAGCTATGGAGTTTGGCGGAGACAACTGAGCTCAGTCACTCTCGGTGGGAACTACTAAAGCATGGACGCTCGGAACTTGCTAGTGTTCGCGAAAGGTCTTAATGATAATCAATTGAAGACGAGAAGCTTTCTCCTCAAACCAAAGATCCCACTGAGAAGGGGTGTTGGCTCTAGATGCAGACTTAGAAGGCATGCAAGACAACTAAATGAAGAGAAAGGGAGAAAGAAACTTAGGAACCAAAAAAAGTGCATACATAGGGTCACGAACAGCCGGAGCATGTGAATGAAGGGCAGATAGAGTAACTATTATCCCAAGGGGTTTTCCTTCATTTAGAGCAGAAATCGTACGATGTTTCTCCCAAGAGATAGCAATCTTATCCTTGAGGAGGGCACATCTTTTATTCACCCCATTAATGACTTAAGTATTGGAGGGGTAAAGACGACCATGCTAGCCCCCGCTCACCAATGCTCGATCTGTTGTCCAAGTTAGCGGTATGAAGGCGCACTCGGTAGCAGATAGGGACAGAAAAATCCTTGTTAGTTAGAGCCCTAGAGTCAATCATTTGATGATTGTAAGGACTCATTGTATCATATTCTTGTATATTAATAAAGGTATTTGTTTGGTTATTATACTTATTTGTATTAGTGTCAAATAGACTAAGTATAATAGCGTCCTTGAGTAGAAGGTTCATACCTATATCAATCGATTAGTTGAATTGATAGTGAGATGATATAAGGAACACTACTCTAAATCATTCCTAGTCGAGTATTAACATTCAGGGACAATATTAATACAATAAGACTAGCATGTAGGTCAGCTCGATGACTTGATCTCACAAGTCATGGATATAGAGATATCAAGCTGACACATGGGTATGCATTAGAGAATGTATACTGAATGACCCGCCGTGAGAAAGTATCATGGATCGTTATATGAGTGTCATATACTTTCTCATGTGGCTATTAGTATGACTATTAGTCCTTTGACCTGAAGTCACCATGGATCCCTACATAAGGAGTTATGTACTTTAGTTTCGTCAAACGTCACCCGTAACAGGGTGGACTATAAAGGCGATTACTGGGTATGTAACAAATTATGCAGAGGGATGTGAGTGATGTAGATGGGATCTATCCCTCCCATATGACGGGAGCGACATCAATATTCTTGATAGAGTTAGACCACGAAGTGCATGGCCATGCCCAAATGAGTCAACATTAGATGTTGAGCTCATTTGATCGAGTGAGTCTACTTGGAGTTCAAGATTTAGATTGATTAGAGGATGACACAGTCTATGCCTCACATTGATCAATCTAGATGTTTAGGATAGAAGGACAATGTCACATATTGTGAGGAGTCACAATTAGTAGTCACAAGGTGATGTCGGATCTCGACATTCTTGTAACTTGGGTAGTAATGATGTGTTGCTAGATACCGCTCATTACTTATGCTCCTAAATGGGTTTAGGGGCATTGCCAACGTTACAAGAACCTATAGGGTCACACACTAAGGGCAAATAGATGGAGACTAGGTTCATTTGATGAACCTAAATGATTAGGTTCATATGATGAACCAAATTGGATTAAGAGTAATCCAAAGTAGGATAATTGAGTTGGACTCAAGTTGGTTCATGTGTTAAGTGAGTCTAATTTGGACTTAGACTCATTTAATTAATTTAATTCAATGAATAGAGATTCATTAAATTAAAATTGGCTTGAACCAATGGTTAGATTAGATCAACCAAGGGATAGAAGTGGTCAAGTTTGACTTGACTTAAGTAGGAAGATGAAGAGTCATGTTTTTGACTTGACTTTGACTTGACCAATGCCACATCATCAAGGCCTCTTCATTTGGTCAAGTTTGACTTGACCAAATGCCACCTCATGGGAGTTACCAAGAGTTGTGACTCTTGATATTCCATGGGGGTTACAATGTTTAATGTGGCCGGCCACTTTGAGTGAAAAGATGAATGTTTTATTTTTCATTCAAGGCTAATTGATTATCATCTTCTTCCTCTTGCTCACAATTCTTCTCTCCCTCTTCTCCTTCTTGCCGAAACCTTGCTTGAGTGCTAGCACACTCTAAGGTTTCTTCTCCATCTCTTGCTTGTGTGGATACAAATAGAGAAGTGTCTACTTTGACACTTTTGAGATCCGGCGAACCAAGGACAAGCGGGATTGCGAAGGGCTTCGCTACAAAGGTATAAATGGTTTATCCTTATGTAGATCTACTGTAGATTAAAGTTTTCAAACTCGTACTCGTATTTTCGTTCGGTTTTACCTTGCACGAGATCCGTGGCTTGGGCGATTCGGGGTTTCCGCGACGCGAAAAGCGGTTTTCGCGGCCCGAAAAACCCAACAATCCTAAAGATCAAAAGAGGAACTAAGATCACAAACTAGAAGGTTGCAAGAGGATAGCGAGGTTGATGGAAGCAGAGGCTCTACTAGTACAAACCCTCATTGAAGTGTTGTAGCAGAAAAGGAGGTGTGGGACAGCGGAGGAGGGGATTCTGGCCACATCAATAAGTTAACTTAATGTGGTCAAGGATTTCATCTTCATTCAACTTACACCCAATAAGCTCACGCAATGCTTCAAAGTTGAGCTCCACTATAGATTAAAATCAATAAGCCATTGTTCCTAAGTTAAAGGTCCTATGCAAACCTAATAAGTAGCCTCTACTTAGTTAACCCACATCATCCCCCAATAATAATTTTCAAAATAGTGAACCCAAGTTTCAAATCACTCATAATCTTTCATAACTCACTATCTTCTAAGTCTTCCTTTATCATGAATTACTTTTCCTAAGAGCCCACCTCCCACGCTTCCCGCTTGTGTACCTATATTTACCTCCCTCCATATACGTAAGGTCGGCACTAGGGGAGTTATTAAGATAACGGATCTACATTTTTTTAGTACTTTAGATGTACTCTCAAGGGGCAGCGCAACCAATTTCCAGGAGACATAATTTCTTCCTTAGTACTTCAGATGCGTCATGCCTACTAGGGATGCTTTATATGTCATATTTTACTAAGAGAGTGTTTGGCTAAACTTATTAAAAATAGCTTATAAGCTCGTATAATTTATAAGTTGTTTTAAGAGCTTATAAGTTGTTAGATCTTATTTTAAAAATAAGTTGTTAAAGTGTTTGGGTGAACTTATTACAATCAACTTAAAGGTATTGATGTATTTGGTATTATAAGATATTTTTATTAATAAAATTACCAAAAAGGGTATAATACTATTAATAGAAGATTTTGAGATTTTTATTAATAGAGGGTTTTGGGAGAATTTTTACACCGGGGGAGAGAAAATTGGAAAGAGGCATTGGCCGAGAAGATGACACAGCATTGGAAGAAAAATCGACGGAGATAAAAAAGATATTAGGCTTATAAAAATTTATGAAGGATAAGATGAGGATTTGTGAAATTATATAAAGATATTTTAGAGAAAAAATTATTAAAATAAGATTTTTTTTAAAAAAAAAAAAGTAGGATCTTCCATATTTTTTTAAAAACAGCTTATAAGCTCCAAAACAGCTTATTTTGACAGCTTATAAGCTGTTTGAAAAAAATTTTACCAAACAAATTTGAAGAGCTTATAAGCTCCAAAACAGCTTATAAGCTGTTTTAGAGAGCTTATAAGCTCAGTCGAACACCCTCTAAGTCACTTATATAGTCCACCTCTTTGTCGGACTATCCAAGGGAACTGTATGTTCTAGTTTGGATAGTTCATCTATAATAAACATTATTCCTCATCAAATTTGCTAGGATGTTCTTGTCCCTCAAATGTTCCATATCATCTTTTGTTGTTTACCTCCAAGTCCACCTTATACTAGACCTTTGAGCCATCGAGACAACCCAAACCATCATGTTAAGTCATCCATTGCAACTCAACCTCAATTGTCACAATTCCATGAACAATCTTTTAAAGTCCTTACAAACTTAATGTACACAAGTCAATATCATAAACAAGTCTAATTTAATCTTTTTATCCAACACATAAAAATATATTAATTGAAAAAAAAAATCACTCGGGGGCACAAATACAAGCCTCATTTCTCCAAAAAAAAAATACACTAAAAGGAGATGATAGGGTTCCTTATTGTCTTTGAACATAGTGTCATTATCTATTGGATTTAAGTTTGCGGTTATAACTCACAATATTGCAACTAGTTTTTTTTCTGACATAGAACAACTCTAGCCAGGAAGTAGTAGCATGACTTTAGTTTTGAATTTTACTTTGCCATGGAGTACCGGCCAAGCAAGGGGCACCCTGCGGCTGACACCCTAAGCCAAAAGTCCATACTACCCACCATCAGTCAACTAACAAATAATATGGGAGAAAAAGAAAAATCAAAGAATGATTGTTGCGTGACTCATTGGCCTCAACACTCGTGGTAGAACCCAAGCAAGACAAGTCTTGATAAATTTTTTTAATAAATGATTAATTTAAGAATGTTGGACTGATAAGTCATCTACTATGAGCACTTTTCAATTTACCTTCATAATTGATAGAAAATTTTCATGGTCAGATTGATGATTCTCAAATTAATCGACATAAATTGAATATTTAGTGTCAACTTAAAGAGAGAAAAAAAAACAACTTAAAAAAAAATTGATTAGAGATGGTCTATTATACACTACACTAAACTCTACTAAACTTTATAAGGCATCTCGGAACTAGTCGCATGCTGACAGGGATAAAAGCGTGATGTTGTTTGAGGATGATGTGCACTCATATATCTCTAATCTTGTCTAGTGTCTCACTCCATATGTTTCTATGGATTTGTTGTGAGACTTCCCAAATCTTACAATTTTAGTATTATCATTGTGTTTGTCGAATGAGTTTTCAAATATGCAATCTTCATTCATGCATCAAAAGGCATCCAACTAAAAATGGAACCTACCACTTCATTAAAAACATGTGAGATATGGTGGGTTTCAAAGATTCACAATTCACTAAAAGATTTTGGAGTGAGTTCTTTAAGTTACTCTGCACGCATCTAAATATGATAAGTGTTATACACCCGCAACAGATAAACAAACTAATAATTGACACTATGTAGGTGCTAAATCAAAAGATCGGACCAAGCTATTAGTGTTACCTAATTTCCCTTCAACTTACATTAGAGTGAACTAAAAGGGAAGGAGTCATTCGAAGATTGATTTGGCGCACCAACCACTTACTCCAAGCACCTTGGGTACTGCCTATTAAGGATCAAGTCTAGAGTGTCGCAAGAACAACCTTAATTAGCAAGTTTTACTTCCACAAGGCTGCAAAAAGAAATTGAATAAATGGCCATATGAAAGAGAACCCCATTGGAATTCTAGATAGGAGACATGGTACTCATGAAGCATTATCAAGAACAAAAGTTCAATGGCATTTCCAAGATTTTAATAAGAAAATATAAATGGTAGTTCAAGATCATAAAAAGGTGTGAAAAAGTTGCCAACAAGCTTTAACCTCCTTCCAACATGCTTTAACTCCCAACATCTATGCTCATCTTATTTTCCATGCAAGTATTCTCAAATCTTTTCAAGAAGATAATGAAGACCCCACTAGAGAGGAATCTAATCATGCTCCAACTAAAATGTGCACTTAATATGGCAAAGAAGTAAGAAATATCCTTGATGATCAAACTGTTTAAGCTTCCAAGATCAATACAAGAATACAAGAATACTTGCTTCATTGAAAGGGATAACCCCAAGAGGAAGTGAGTTAGAGAAATTCACCAAACAAATAAACAAAAAAACAAACAAACAAATCTCTACTCGCAAGATGCAATGGGAATAAAACTAAGGGGGCGTTTGGTTTAGGGTAATAGGAGTAGGGAATGGGAATAGGAATCATTGATTCCCATTGTTAATGTTTGGATTATAGGAATAGGAATACAAATAAGGGAATGAATCCTTGAAATTGGATAATAACTCATTCCCATGTACCCCCCTTCAATGAGCCATTACCCTATTTTCATCAATCAAAATATTCCCTTATTCCAAAAATACCCTTGACTTAAAACTAAAATTTTCTCCATTAATATCAAATATCAAAATATATTTATTTATTTTTTCTTTCATATCACTTATCTCTCCTTATTCTCTCTCATTATATTTTCTCTCTCATCATAGTTTATCTCTCATCATTTTATCACACACTTTCTCTCTCCTTAATCTCTCCTATCACACTCTCTTTCCTTTTTTTTCTCATTGCACTTTCTCTCTCATCATACTTTCTCTCTCCTCAATCTCTTCCTTCTTCTTTTCCTCATCACACTTTCTCTCTCATCATGCTTTCTCTCTCCTCAATCTCTCCCATCATACTCTTTTTTTTCTCATCACACTTTATCTCTCATCATACTTTCTCTCTCCTCAATCTCTCTTATCACACTTCCTCCTTTTTTCCTCAACACACTGTCTCTCTCATCATACTTTCTCTCTCCTCAATCTCTCTTATCACACTTACTCCTTTTTTCCTCAACACACTTTCTCTCTCATCATACTTTCTCTCTCCTCAATCTCTCTTATCACACTTACTCCTTTTTTCCTCAACACACTTTCTCTCTCACCATACTTTCTCTCTCCTCAATCTCTCCCATGATATTCACTGTTCTCTTTTTCTCTCACCATACTTTCTCTCTCCTCAATCTCTCTCATGACACACTCTCTCCTCATTTTTTTCTGACTATATTTTCTCTCTCTTCATCCTCTCCTATCATACTTTCTCTCACATCATATTTTCTCCCATCATGCTCTCTCCAATCACACTTTCTTTTTTTTATTTTCTCTCATCACATTTTCTCTCTCTTCATTCTTTCTTATCACACTTTCTCTCTCTTCATTCTTTCTTATCACACTTTCTCTCTCATAATACTTTCTCTCTCATCATTCTCTTTCATCATATTTTTCTCTCACATTCATCTTTCTCTCACATCTAATTTTTTCTCTTATTTTCCTTTAAGGGTAAAAAAGGAAACTTTGATTTATTCCGATAGAAGATATACAACTAACCAAACATTGTTTTTAAAAGTGATATCCATGCTCATACCCATTCTCATTCCACAATACAATGATTCCCATTCCGATTCCTATTTCTAGGAAAGAACCAAACGCCCTTTAAAATTGTTGGTAAAGAATGTCACGCCATATAAACATCATACTGCCATGCAGACTCTTTAGGGAACCTTACACTATATAAGCCAGCTAAAATAGTCAAACTTAACCATGACGCATAATTTTAAAGAATTATGTACAATTTCATAGGTCATGCAAACATTTAAAGACGCTTGGAACATTCTCTAAGGTTCCTTCAATCTCACCGTCAACATGCAAGGCTTATAACCAATCAAATAGCATCCAAATGTCCCCAAAACTTGCTCCTTTCACAAAGTGATTCTATTAAAAGAGCAAATCGAGCTCCGGAGTCCCAAAGTGACTACTATTATTATATTTTCTCAAGTCATTGGCACTCATAGCCATTAGTTATATTTTAAAATATGTGAAGGTATTACTCAAAACAACCCCCCTCTTCCGCTAAGAGTGTTTGTTGGTTACAATGTTAATGATTGTGCTAGAGTTGCTCTCTCTCTAATATTGTTGTAACTAGAATCCATCCAATCATAATGATAATCCTTTCCATAAATTCAGACATTTATGGATTTAATGTGATAATTATTATGAATCACATTATAAACAATTTTTTAATGAAAAAATATATATTTGTGAATTTTGAAGATATCATTTAAAAATAAGTAGTTTAGATAAAATTTAAGTTCAATTGATCCCGAAACTTAAGATCCCATGGATGAAGATATGATATTTGTCGACCCCATTGAATTTGATTCACCCGTTGAATTTGATAGCTTTGATCAACCTTTTGAAGGACAGGATGAAGTGGGATACTGTCGAACAATCAGGTGAAGTCTAATTTTGTCCAAGGCAACAAAAAAGTTAACAAACTCCAATGGCAGATCTAACAAAAATACTTGTAGAGAAACAACAAAGGAAACAACATTGCAAACAATTAGAAAAGTGTGGCTTATATGCCTCCAAATCAACAGTATCTGCACATATCTTGCATACCAAGATCATCATCCACAACATCTTATTTTCTCCACAAGTCTACAGCAAGTGCTCAGGCCATTCATTGACAAGTAAATGTGTCATCAACTTTACAGCCACTTATTCAAATTGAATTTCTCATTGCACAAGTTAACAAACTTCTCGAACTAGTAGGTTTTGTGAATAGAAAAGAAAAGAAGTGATTCACAAATATGTATACCGGGAATATAATCAAAGTGTTCAAAACCACACAGGTAGGGGAACATAGATGGATGACCCATCAGCAGCTGCAATACGGCCCAACACCAAATTTAACAAAAGGTGATCAAGCAGCAACTTGGCCAAAAAGATGTTTTCGGATCTGCAAAAGACAACAAGAACAAAATTTCAGGGTGACCCAAAGCCATGAGTGGAGATTAGATTTCAGTGATGCAAGGACAATTGAGTAGACGATAGGGGAAAGAATCAATCAATCAGGAGGAACAGTATTAGGTAGAGAAATGTTAGTGAAATATACGACAGAGAAACAGTAGGCATGGGTATAAAGAAAAAAAATATATGACACAAGATCTGCATGATCGCAGCACAAGCAGCAAGAAAAAGTTAAGGCATGGACACCTAAATGGTGTTGGAGAATTTGATTTTGAGTACATGATACTTAAATGTTCTCATCTACTAGTCTCGTAGACAAGTATCAGTACTTTGTAAGGAAGGGATTACAAACCGATCCAATGGATTGTATATTGGGACGAAGAGTGATTTATGGTGTATTGAACTAGGTAAAATCATTAACCAAAAACAAAATAGATAGGAAGTTGGGATGAGATAAAGTTATGAACAATGTTTATGCAACTTGCTATGAGAGAAAAATGATTTTTTACCATCTAAGACTTCAAAAAATAAAGGTAATAAATTGAAATGATAAAAGAACAAACCTCTGGGAGTTTCTTCCGAAAGACAACGTCAAGCCTTGCATCAAGTGTGTTCTCAAAGACAATTTTCCCATCTATTGAAGCCAAGACTACACCACCAGAGCTGGATCATCAAAATGAATTAATCGGTCAAACAAAAAATAAATTCCATTTTTTTTCTTGCCCCAAAACTAGATTAAATATATAAATAATGAGAAAGGAGGAACTCAAAAATTCCTTTTTCATATTTGTTACATATTGTTTTGTCAGAACAAACCAATATCAGATTATAAAATTAAGGAAACATATAGAATTTTTTTTTACTTGAAATATACTTTTTATCAGCAGAAAGAAAAGATATATCAGTACAAGATTCCAAAACAGTCTCAAATCAAAATGTGAATTACTAGAAAAGAATGTAGAGATGGAATCAAATTTAGGTTATATAAGACTTTCAGCAAAGGGAACACCTTCAGATACACACAGCTTCAATGCAGAAATTGCAAAGCATAGTTTGTTTGTTTTTTAAAAAAAGGACAAACATTGAAAGATTATGAAACAAGCTGGATAAAAATTTATGCATTAGACAAGAGACTTAAATAATGTCTTTATTCATCGTGGACTTAGATGCATGATTGCCATCTTACAGCAATTGTATGGATCCAAATACTAGTCTATGTTAGGGAGAACATTTCGTACAGATAGCTCTTCAGTTTTGGAAGGACTCTCCCACACATATCTAATGCATCCTGGGAGAGATCTAGAATGAACAGAAAAAAAAAAAAACAGTAGCCACTGTGGCTTTTCATTTTCAGCTGGCATGCGGCCCATCATGGCCTTCACATTTTATCACATGGATGTCAAAAAAAGTAGTCCAATATTTGCATTTGGTGTTTATGCAATTAGTCTCTAAGAATACAACATCCTTTATATTGGTTTCCCCTCTAAATTAACTAATCATAATACTATACATATGTCAGTATGACAAAGAAAAACATAAAATAATAATATAATAAAAAACCATTTGGGAAATTCATTTTTCAGTTTGTTCAAGATAATTCCAACTATGTTTCAGAAGAATGGAAAGATACTGAACAAATTTTCAAATTAATATGTAGCACTTGTACAATAAAAGGCCGCCGCAGCAACAGATCTTTCAGGATACCATGGACACTGCCACACTGGCCTTGTCAGGAGTTTGATGAGCTAGCACCAATATTTAGGGTCTGATTACTTGGATGGAAATGGAATACATGAGGGTAAGGAGGGAAAGGATTTCAAATTACATAGGGAGCTCCATATACATTTCAGTGATCCTTTCCCTCCTTTCCTCACGTGTCCCATCCAAGTAATATAATCCTAAGGCTGGGTTTGGGAGTGCCGTCCTTAAGTGCGGTTGAGGGAAATAAAGTGTTAAATAAACTTATGTTCAAAGGACTTTTTCAACAGGTGCAAGACTGCATTGCTTTCCGAAAGCAGCTTTTAGATACTTCAAAAAACTAATATAAAAATTAACAAATTAATATTAAATACAATAAATATTAACATTGCACATTAACGTAGTGATATACTATAACCAAATATTTAATGCTTAACAATTTAATATTAAATAATATTTTGTTAACAGAAAATGAAACAAATTTGAACTATTATTTAAAAGTCAATGATATTTGAAAAATTAAAAAAAAAACATTAGGAATATTATTTATAGATAAATATATCTGTTAGTTAATTTTATAGACAAATTTCTTTCTTTATTAATCAATTAGCATCACTATGATCAATTTGATGATTAAAATAATAAGGCAACCTGAATATATTAGTCATATCCAATTTGTGATAAAAAATTCTGAAAATGAAACTAACAAAAAGAGAATGAATTGTTGGCCGTTAATGGGAACTTGAAGCAGGAGCAGTTCCTAGTTTGTAATCCTTGTTTGTAGGGTTTCTGGAACAAATTTTTAAAATAAGAAACATTTCCCTTTTTGAAGTAGTTACCTGAGTCAGCTAAAAGGAATCCTTCACGTCTGATGTTAAAGGGGAACTCCAACCCTACAGGAACCTACTCAAATTTTCTTTTGCTTAGGCCCATGGCTAAAAAGCCTACTTTCTTACAATAACAAGATTTATTTGTATATGAATTCCAATCCCAGAAATACAGCATACCACTTTTTTACCATCCAATTCTAAGACATTTTGAAATCTAGAAATTTTTATATGAGCAAGTGCTACCAGAAACAATTAGCAGATTCAGATTTGCAAGTTATTATAGGTAATTCATTGGTAGAATGGAAGGTGAAATGAATAAGAAGATAGAAAAATCATAATAAAAAGAATGTTTTGGTTAGACACATGGAGCTAAACATTTAATAAACACTTTTATATTTATGTTATTATTAAAAATAAAATACAAATAATTAATTGAATCATAAAGAGCAATTATGAGTATTAGATTATCAAATATTAACTACTTTCATACAGTGCACTTTAGCACAGGTTGTATTCTCTAAATGCATTTTTAAAATGCAAGAGCAACAAAACTACTATGAGCTTTAGATAGAAAACTACCAATAGGGGCCATGAGCATCATAATGGGTAGGGGCAGATGGTAAAAAGGTATTTCTGTCCACCACTATCTCCGGTGGATGAACACTTGCTTTTCCTGCATATTCTTCTATTGCTGAGCTGAGAATAGACTCCACAAGTTGAAGATCCTCTTCACGGCATCGCAACAACACAGCTGGTTCCTTCAACCTTAGCAAGCTCTGCAAGATAGAATCACATTGTTTGCCAAGAAATATGAGAGATAACAGAAGATTGAATGACCAATGAAATATTGCAGCATTGGCATAGCCCTGAAAATCAGGATAAAATGATGTGAATGAGCATTTCAAATATCAGTGAGCAAATATGCAAGTATATTAGAATATCACTGTTAAGTAATACATACCATCAGACTATAACAGCAAAAAATGAAAACTATGTACATGAGTTTGAGCATTCATAAAATCAGCAAGAAAATGTGCAGATATATCTGATGATGACGGTTGGATAGCATTTACTAATATCTATAAGTCATGAAGAGTTCGTTAATTATCTTAACCTGGACAATTAGGTCTTGCAGAAGCTTTTCGTACGAATCTTGTATCTTGTTAACAAGAAGAAGCTCTTTTGCAGCAGCCTCTTTCATGGAAATAACTAAATCATCCTGAGCTTGAAGAACTTTTAAACGAGAGGCATTCAGTTGCATAGAATACTCACTACAAAGAACATATTGCATTTGTCAAATCAATGATGTAAATCAAATCTGAAAATAAGTAACGAATGAAACAATTATCTCAAATATGTAACTGTTCTTTCAACAACAATTTATAACCATGTCAACAATCAGAGCATATATAAGCATATAGTCTTTCTTTAAGCATTCTTGAGCAATTAACATAGGATTTTAGAAAGAACACATGGAATAATCTATACACAAGACTAGTTTATTAAGTAATAAATTAATAATATCATCTTGAGATTTATTCATGTAGCTATGCTAGCTAATGGATCTTCAAAGACATATCCTATTCTCAAGCTTTTCCTGTAGTACTAATATGAGGGTCCTTATGGGTAAAATACGTATTACTCCTGTTGTTTTGTTTTAATCTTCTAGATCCACCAATTGATGTAGACAAGCCTGTGTATTTTGCTGAAGAGTCAAGGAAAGATGGATAAGTAAAAAAAATCACTCCACAATATAATAATGTACATCTTATCTTATTGAATCAGTTAATATGACCAGAAAGGCACAGAAAATGGCCATCCCTTGTTCTGCTCAATGCAGTTATTGTACCAGAAGCATGAGAGTTTTTACTGCATACTGTGCAGAGCGAAACTTATTGCCAATGCAAGAGCACATAAAAATTGGGAAACAAGGTACGTGCTAGTTATGTCTAAAACATAGATTTAATGATAAAACATACAACAGCATTTTGATAATGATAAAATATGGATTTAATGTTTAAATAAATTCATGTACTTTAATTATTGAAGTCAGATTTGCACTGAAAGGCATAAACAGCAAGATCACATGCCATATCAACTTTGGACCTTATGCATATCAAGATCAGACTTCATGCATAGGTAAGCTTGACAGCTATGGACCTTACCTATGCATGAGGTCATCGGGCTAACAACAAGCTCACACATTCTAAAGGCCATCAATTATTGGTATATGTAGTTTGGACGAACGACTATAAATCCTCTATTTATACAATAATTCCATGTCAGATGACATTCTACTTGCATATTGTAAATCCTTTTTGATGGCTTTTAGCATACAAACCTTTCAATAAGCTTCAAAATCAGCCAAAACCAGAACCTAAGAACTCATTCAAAGTTGCATATCACTTTCAGCATCAACATCAGCCAACCTTAGCCAATCAAGCAACAGACCACCCAAAATTCTATCTAATTGAAGGCAAAGGATTCTAATACTTCTAGGAAAAAATCCTTTCAGATGTAATTTTGATATTTTGTCCATTAACCTTATCCTAAAACTTCATAAGGAAAACGTTTAAATTCCTTGGTACTTAAGCAATGCTTGGAGACAAAAAAGACAGAAAATCTATCATTTTGTAAAGCTTTCATTAGCATTTTAGTTCTTTAAATAGCTTGAAACTCTCAACTTTTGCAAGGGAGAAATCATATGTGAAGGCATCCAAGCAAGGTAGCCAGGATCAAGATACTACTTAGGAAAGAGGTCCATGGTTCAAATCAAAGAATCAAAGTGTAGAGTCATAAGATCCGACAATTTAATTAACGTATTTTAGAACTACATTCGACATTTATAATCTACCACATGTAGTAACTATTGATATTACACGGTTACATTTTTAACATTGTCGTTCCAAAATGATGAAGTATAGTTCCATCTTTACATAGAAAATGAAAGCTTCTATACGATGAATGGATCATAAGTATGTCGTGGAAGATAATGGTAATAATTAAAAAGGATTCTTCTAATAAGGAGTAAAAAGGAATCCATATTGTATTTAGTCAACATTGTCAGGATAGAGTTTCTATATAGGAATGGTAAGCAAGAATAATATTATAGTGTAGGTTCACAAGATCTTAATAGAACGCAAATCCTACTTGAGATCTGGATCATTTATATCAGGTTGAATCCCACGATTGTAAGACCCAGATTGCAATCTTGACTATCATGCATCAAAACACTCAGGCAGGAATAATCATGTGGAGATCTGCCTTTGTACAAGCATTTCCCTTCCTTTTCCTTCATGATTTGAAATTGTTTCCTTGTTTTATTCTTTCTACTTCTTGCTAGCTCAAGTGCTCTTAGGTAAGACTTACTGTTTTTCTAGATTCATTCGTGAGGAAAGTTGGGCTCTGATCCTCTTTGAGGAAGAGCAAGAATCAGTGAATCTCAATTTGAGTGACAGATGGAAAGTAAAATAATGGATGCAGACCAATGGGTACATTTTTTTCATTTCAAGCAAATAAGGAAACCAAAAAATTGAGAATGTCCATTTGATTGAGTTTGTTTCATAATATTTGGTTTGGAATGATTTGTAGAATGTTAAGCAATTTCCATTTAATTAGGCTTTCTTACTTGCTAAACCAACAAAAAAAGGCTGCATTTTCCTTATGGTTTATGTTCTTTCAATGGACCACTATTGATTAGTTGAAAGAGCCATAATTTTCACTTGTTCCCATCCAAAGAAGCAAAAAAGAAAAGAAAAAAAAAAAGAGTAAATATTCAACTATAGCTTCTCTTTGTTTGCAATGCTACAATCTCTTGCAAGACAGGCTACATTTATTTCTCATTGTTTTCTCCTTTTCATCTATTTCCATATTATACCGTGATAATTATTGACACAGTTAATCAACACCACATTCCTTGAGGTGACGGTTAATATGAAAGATCATCCATATTCTGTGAATTAATTTATAGTTATAAATGAAATTAGCAAATTTGGATCACTAACAAAATTGAGAAGCATAAATCCTTAATTGAGCACTTCCCGATTTACCCTAGCAACCGGTGGAAAGCTTCTGTAGGTCGGGTGGTCGCCCCAGGTACAGTGTTACCTCGTCTGTAGCATGGACACTCAAAAAAAAAAAAAAATTTAAGTGTCAGACATGGCATGACATGACATGACATGACACAGACATGCAAATACGCTTGTCAAATACGACAAAAACTGTGTCATTGACTTTTTTAAAGTTTAACTAGTTGAATGCAGCTAGGATATGGCTAGGAAACGGCTAGGACACAAGTGGGACACATTTCCGAATATGGTTTGGGCTCAATTGTAACAAATTAAAAATTACAAGGGTTAAATTAAAAAATAATAAATTTTTTAGGACTAATTAATAAATAAATTAAAATGAATTGGGCTAAAAACCCTAAATTAGTCCTTTCTTTGATTTTTTTTTTACTTGTTTAAGATGGATTTGGTGTTTTATATTTTGTAATGTTTACTTTTTATTTGTAATGGATATTATGATTGATGTAATATGATTTTCTATTCTAGGATTTTTAATACTATATATATATATATATATATATATATATATATACAACAACAATCAAGTATTATCCCACTAGGTGGGGTCGGCTATAGGTATCCTTTTACGCAATTAAGTTATATCTCCTTATATAACATCATCTTTTATTGTTGCTAACCAAGTCTTTTGTTGGTCTTCCTCTTCCTCATTTGATATGTGTGTTTGTTATAGTTTCGAATTGCCTAATTGGAGCATTTATTGGTCGCCTAAGTACATGCCCGTACCATTTTAAACGTGTCTATCGGAGTTTACCCTCAATAAATGCAACTCCGACTTTCTCTCTAATGCTTTCAATTTTTATTCTATTCATCGTCATATGTCCATACATCCACCTTAATATCCTCATATCTGCGACTCTTATCTTCTGCTTATGTGCTTGAGTCATAGCCCAACATTCAGCTCCATATAACATAGCAAGTCTAATTGTGATTTTACAGAACTTTCCTTTAAATTTTAGAGGTATTTTACGATCACATACGACATCCAATGCTCTCCTTTATTTCAACCATCTTGCTTATATTCTATGCAAGACATCTCTCTCAATCCCTCCATCATTTTACAAAAATGATCCTAAATATTTAAAGCTCTTGATTTCGGACAACTCATCATCTCCTATCTTAATAGTTATCTCATTACATCTAATATTGCTAAACTTAAATTCTATATATTATATCTTTATTCTACTAAACCTAAAACATTTTTCTTCTAGTGTTTCCCGCCAAGATTCTAGTTTAGCATTTACTTTTTCACGTGTTTCATCTACCAAAACAATATTATCTACAAACAACATACACCACGGTACTGTGTCTTAAATGTGTATAGTGAATTCATCCATAATTAGTATAAAAAGATAGGGACTTAGAAATAATTCTTGATAAAATACTATCTTTATTAGAAATGCTTCAGTTACACCATAATTATGTCTTGAATGCACCACAATACCAAAAGTCTTTAGTCTAGCCGTTACATCTTCATACATATCATTAATTAATTCAATATATATTATGCTAACACCTCTCTTTTCTAGGATTCTCCATATAATTTCTCTTGGAATTCTATTATAAGTTTTTTCTAAATCAATGAATATCATGTGTAGATCTTATTTTTGCTCCCGATATTTTTTAATTAGTTGTCTAAGATGTATAACTTCTATTATAGACCTTTCAGGCATGAACCCAAATTGATTTTCAAAGTATTAGTTGTCTAAGATGTCTAAGATGTATAATTAGTAATCTCCTTTCTTAATCTTTTTTCTATTATTTTTTCCCAAAGTTTCATGATATGACTCATTAGTTTAATACCCCTATAGTTTACACAATTTTATACGTCTCCCTTATTCTTATATAAAGGAACTAAAATACTTACCCTTCATTGATCAGGCATTTTTTTCATTTTGAATATCATGTTAAATAATTTTGTAAGTCGTTAAATAACTTATTTCCCTATATACTTTTATACCTGTATCAGAATATCATCTGATTCAACGGCTTCTCCATTGTGCATCCCATTTAAAGTTTGTTTTACTTCGGAAGTTTGAATTCTACGATAAAAATTTAAATTTATATACTCATTTGACCTACTTAAATTATCTAAGTTAAGTTGGTCACCTAAACTTTTATTAAAAAGTTGATGAAAATACATCTTCCACCATCCTTTTATTTCTCCATCGTTTACTAGTACCCTATTACATTCATCTTTAATATATTTTATTTGGATAAGATCTCTTGTTTTCCTTTCTCTCACTTTAGTTATTCTATAAATGTCTCTTTCCCCTTCTTTTGTATTCAATTTTTGATATAATCGTTCAAAAATTTCATTCTTTGCTTCATCATCACTACTTTCTTAGCCTTTTCTTTTGCTATTGTATTTTTTAAAAAAAAATTTCTCGTTCTTATAAATATATAATTCCGTATAAGCGGTTCACTTTTCCTTCATTTTCTCTTGTACTTTTCATTCCACCACCAAGATTCCTTATTTAGTAGTGTATGTCCCTTTAACTTACCGAGTACACTCTTATCTACTATTTTTAATTTTGACATCATCTTATCCCATATTGTATTAGAGTTACCATATATTCCACCTTATACTTATACTCCTACCTTCTCCTTAAATATATTTTGTTTCCCATTCTTTAACTTCCACCACTTAATTCCCACTTAATTCCAGGAGTCCTATATATTTTCTTTGTATTAATATTATGCTTGAGGCGTATATCCAACACTACTAACCTATGTTGGGTAGTTAAGCTTTCTCTAGGGATGACTTTGCTATCTTTACAAATCTTTCTATCCTTCTTCCTAACCATAAGAAAGACAATTTGTGATTTATTATTCCCACTTTTGAATGTGACTAAGTGTTCTTCTCTTTTATTAAAAAATGTATTAGCTAATATAAGGTCATATGTTATCGCAAAATCTAATATAGTTTTCCCTTCTTCATTTCTCATTTCAAACTCATAATCCTCATTTACCCTCTCATATTTCTCATTTTTCACTCCGACATACCCATTTAGATTATCTCCTATTAAAATCATTTCATTTGACGGAATGTTTTGTAATACTTTATCTAAGTCGTCCCAAAACCTTGATTTGGTAGCTTCATCTAATTCTACTTGCAGTGCATATACGCTAATTATATTCATGGTTTCTTTTGCCACTAATATCTTAAGAGTTATAATTCGATCCTTTTTTCTAACTACTCTTATAACTTCATCCTTTAACGAACTATCTACAACAATACTCACTTCATTTCTTCTTTACTCTTTCTTGTATACCACAATTTAAAACCCAAGTTTTCTATCTTTTTTGCCTTCTCGTCTACCTATTTTGTCTCTTGTATACATAAAATATTAATTTTTTTCCTAATCATCATATTTACTACCTTCATTGATTTACCAGTGAGAGTTCTTATATTC
Source organism: Zingiber officinale (assembly GCF_018446385.1). Classification (NCBI taxonomy): domain Eukaryota; kingdom Viridiplantae; phylum Streptophyta; class Magnoliopsida; order Zingiberales; family Zingiberaceae; genus Zingiber; species Zingiber officinale. The sequence goes on along the minus strand of NC_055996.1, from coordinate 45,973,809 downwards.
CATGTTCCAAATCTTAAACTATTAATTTTCCTATCATATTTGTTCTTATCCAACCTATGGTATGAGAACTCTTGCCTATTTAACACTATACCCAAGTTCTCATAGAGATGTAGCGGTCCTTGATTATGTGGTCCTTGCTAATAGCACTAGACCTGAGTTCTGGATATGTAGCAATCCTTGCCGAGATGTTACAGCGAACCTGCAACGCGTTCCTTTTGGAGAAAGGCATAGCATTAGCACAATAGTTTAATTAATACATTCATTCAACATTTGTCATAGCTTTAACGTCGACTGACAACCTAACGCAAGTCTCCTCCTTTATCCGGACTTGGGACCGGCCATGACTAGTTTGTCAAGGCAGAGTTTATATATATATATATATATATATACAGATTTGATACTGCGCGCGACGGCACAGTGCGCGACTGTGCGCGTCGCGCGCAGTATCAAATTTTTTTTGTTTTTTTTAAATTTTTTTTAATTTTTAAATTAAAAAATAATTAAAAAATTTCTTTACGATTTTATTTATAGGGTTCAGGCTTTGGGTATAGTGTTAAAACTATTTTTTTTTTTAGATTTTAACTATAGGGTTTAGGCTTTCTAATTAGGTTATAGTGTTTGGTTTAAAAAAAAAATTAAAATAAAATTAATTTAAGTATTTATTGAATATTGTAATGTGTTTAGGGGATATATCTATATATTAAATTTTAAATAAAGAAATATTGAATTTTTAAAATTCAAAAAAAACAAAAACGCGCACTGTGCGGTCGCGCACAGTAACAAAACTCTATATATATATATATATATATATATATATATATATATACCATGTCTTATATTTTTAAAATTTTCCATATCATCATACCTGTGTTGTGTCTGGTACGATACCTGTATCCATGCAACATAGTACCTAGATCATCATTTTTTTTTTCTCTCTCTCTCTCACTCCCACTCACACACACACAACTATTCAATCATCCTAGTCTTGAGTTACCAAAAACAAAGGAAAGTGTGATGCTGGATACATACATTTTCTTTCTAATCTCTACTTGCTTCTCTTTTCTCTCATATTCTTGCCTAATCTTCTTCTTTTCAGCCTCAACAAGTTGTAACTTTTCAATGTTGAATTCCTGAAAAAAAAAAGTGAACAGTCTAAAATATAGAGAAAATTTTTCCTGCTAAAATATCCACATGGATAACACAATAGCGAGAAATTAAAGCAGATAGAAAAACCTGTGTTGTGCTAGATTCATAAACCGGAAGCCTTTAGAATATCTACTCAAAAATCAAACAACATAAAAGTGCAACAATCATGACAAGAAAGGATAAAGTTGAGGGTAGTCATCCAATGGTGCAAGATTTCACATAATGGATGGAGAAAATGACTACCTAAAACTGCTGTAACATTGAAACTCGATGGCAGAAAGTTTGAAAGATTGCTTTGTTCAAACATTTTTTAGACAACTAAATTAGATGTAAAATTTATCGTACCACACAGAAAGAAATCCAGTAGCAAACCAAAGATCTTTTCTTTTTTTAATTCGTCGATGGAATAAGTACTGGGAGTCCCCAACAACAAATGTTCCTCTCGGTCAATATACGAGTTGAGAGACATCAGTGAATCAAGACGAGAAGTACGACTACAGGAGAACCCCTTGATTATTGCCCCTTGACGATACAAAACCAGCATGAAACATAACAGGAAAAAAAAAAGCAAAACAAACTCGAGGAAATCCAAGGATTCGAAAACAACCCTACACTAGAAACAAGAGCAAGATGTCCAAGCGAAGAGTAAAAAATAAAATAAACGAGAATCAAAATAAAGGAATAATCATGAGGTCGATCTGATAGGTTGGGAGTCACGAAAGGGAATCGTAGTAGACACCTCCTCGGCGGCGACGGAGATCTCATTGGCCTTCTCCTCGGCCTCCTGTCGAATGAACCGCACCATCTGCTGGATCTGCTTTGAGACATCGGCGTCGTTCATCTTTGCTTGGATCTCACAATTCCTTCTTCAGTAGATCGTGAAAAGAAGGAAGAAGAAATTCGTTAGAGAAGAAGAGGAATGGGAAGACGTGGATTGTGGTGGAGCACCAAAGCGATATGGCGTTGGATAAAGACGAGACTACTTCTCAAGGCCCATTGAAATCTACGAAGTCAAAATGAGGCCGGTAACCCTAGGCATTCTGCACCATCGGTGCTATTTATAGAGTAACGTGACCCACCGACACTTACTAAATTTATATGATGAACCGATTAAAGAATCGACGGTAATTTATGAAAGGCTATACTAGCTTCTGTTTTTTAAATTTATTTATTTATTTATAAAAGACATATTATACTTTATTAATTATCAATACACTAATTTATTTAATTTTTCTATTCTATTATTTCTATAAACTACATGTCACCTCAATCAGTCTTAGAACTATAAATAAATCGAGTTGAGCTGAACTTTAGAATATTTAAACTTGTTTGATAAGATAACAAAATTAAATCGAGTCAAGCTTAAAATGAACCAAATTTTTGAATTGATTGTTCAAGTTTGACTTGGTTTTTTTTTTATGCGCTTGAGCTTGTTTGAATCTTGGCTTGAGTTTAATTCGTTTAAATGTTATCGAGCTCTCAATTCAAGCATAGTTTGAGCTTGGTTTGAGCTTGATTCATTTAGATGTTATCGAACTCTCAATTCAAGCTTATTTGATTATTTAAAACTTTTAGTTATTTGATTAGTTATTGAGTTTAATAATTCAAACTTATTTATTTATTTTATTATTTATTTAGCATATTGAAAAGAATTTTATTAATGAATATAGTTCGTAATTATTGTTTACGAATGGTATTCATGAACGTTGTTCACGAACGTTAACGAGCTGAACACGTATATGTTCAAGCTTATTTATTTAGTTTAACAAACTGTTCAAGCTTGTTTATTTAATTAATCTGATGTATATTGAACGAATATAAACAAAGTTTTACCAAGCTGAATACTAAGTTTGTTCACGAATGTTTGATTTATTTATAGCCCTAATTCTCTCTCCCTCCTTCCCTCTCCACTCCACCTTTCTCTCTCCACTCATGAAAGCTAATCGCTCTCTCCCTCTCTTTCACCTATTGATTTATTTGACTCAAATTTATTTTTTCAAAACACCACCCTCATAAAAAGACAAAAACAATAATAAATAACATATTTGAATTCCCTACAATATTAGAAATTCATAAAACTTAAAATGGATGCAATCAGAGCTCTCTAGGTCAATCAATGAGTTTCGATCAAAACTCACTGATTAACCTAAATAACTATGATTACATCCATTTTAGGTTCTATGAATTTCTAATGTTGTAGGGAGTTCAAATATATTATCCATTATTTATTTCAACTTTTCCGAAGGTATTAAAATGTTATTGAAAGAATCGGCTGAAATGTCACATACATTGGGTCTAATATGAAATCTCACCTCCGAATAAACCGAAATAAACAATAGAGGGTATATTTGGACTCCTTGTAATCTCAAAAATCCACAAGACCTAAAATGGGTGATTTCAGTCGAAATCCACTAATCGACCAAGAGAGCTCCGATTACACTCATTTCAAGTCTTATGAATTTCTGAAGTTGTAAGGAGTCCAAATATGTCCTCCATTGTTTATTTCGACTTCTCTAGAGGTGGGATTTCATATTATACCCAATGTCATTTCATCCAATTCTTTTAATAACATTTTAATACCTCTGGAAAAGTTGAAATTAAACAACGAATGACATATTTAAACTTCTTGTAACCTAAGAGAATTCACAGGACCTGAAAATGGATACAATTAAAACTCTCTGGGTTAATAAGTGGATTTCGATTAAAATCCACTTATTAACCTAGAGAGTTCTAATTGCACCCATTTAAGGTCTTGTCGATTTCTAAGTTTGCAAGGGGTTCAAATATGTTATTCATTGTTTATTTCGACTTCTCTGGAGATATCAAAATGTCATTGAAAAATAGGCTGAAATCTCACAAACGTTGGGCTTGATGTGAAATCCCACCTCCGTAGAAGTAGAAATAAATAATGGAGAGAATATTTAGACTCCTTACAATCTCAAAAATTTACATAACCTGAAATAGATACAATCGGAGCTCTCTAAGTTGATTAGTCGATTTTGACCGCAATCAGCTGAAATCCCATGTTGGGCCTGATATAAGTCCAGTCCCACGTTGGGTATCAATTAAAATCGACTAATTGACCAAGAGAGTTCTGATTACACTCATTCAAGTCCTATGAATTTTTAAAGTTGCAAGGAGTTCAAATATGTTATCCATTGTTTATTTCGGGTTATTAGAAGTGTTGGTACAGTGGGGGCCGGTAAAAGGGGTTGAATTGCCTAAAAAACAAATAACCCTTGGTTACAACCTAGGTGGTTATTAATCTAAGGTAGTGAAAGACACTAGAAGATTTCCTTCATTGCAGACAGAGAAGCCTCTTATAATCGTTGAAAAACTCAAGAAAATACTAGGAAAGTGTTACAAGAGTTGTAATTTGAGTTGTTGAATATTTCCTAACTCTAGGGGTCTTTTTGTAGCCCTTGGAAAAATGTTACCCGCAGCTTGAAAGCTCTTTCAAAGTGGTCCAAGGCATCTTTCATCGGATAGAGTTTTTACATCGAGGATAAAACTTTATCCATGGGTAACGGCTAGGGAAGGCGTCTTCCATAGACTGGAAGGCACCTACCACAAGGCAGACTAGGCTAGTCTTCTTCGCCTTTTTGCATGGGTGATGTTCCGGTTATCCGGAGTTGAGCTCACCCAAACTCAATTCCGACCTTCTCCTCGAGCATCCTTCCTCCCTAATTTTTTGTCACTCGGGTCGCTGCGTGCGTCCTTCTCGTCCGTTGGTGTACTCTTCCGCAGCACCTCATCCTTTGGATGCACTGAGCCCATCAACTCCCTTCCCATGTCATCCTTCTCGCTTCTTACATCTTCTGCTCGACTTCTTGTATTCCTAATCTCCTGCACACTTAGACATAAAGATCAAATACAGATAGGACCTAACTTAACCTGGTAGATCAAAATAAAACTAACGCGGGGTACTTATTGTTGGTTGCTACTCGGAATATCGTACTGGTTCCCTTGTACAAAAATTTTATACAAGTCCCGAACCTTTCCTAACAACCTATTGTGTTCTTTAGATATTAAATTTGGAATCGTAAGCATAACTTAACATTATTGATTCCAAATTCAACTTATCTGTTCTTAGAGGTTTTGACTTGGACCGCAAACGATGCTTAACATTATTGATCCAAATCCACCCATGTTACAAAGTTAATTAAATATTTATTTCAAAGATCGGCTTCCAGGTTAAACATGGTGAGGCACTAGGCCTTCTTGGCTATGGGATCATCCACCACTTCCTAGACAAAGCCTTTCAACGAAATTCAATATTTAATCTCCTTATAGTAACCTTAGGTTTAACCATTAAGGACAATTGAATCACAAGATCGAAAAATAAAACAAACATAAAATTGAAACATAAATTCGATTCCCTAGAATCGTTAGCCTATTGTGTTTAGTATTTCAAAATCCATACAAAGAAAACTAGCATGATGCGGAATAAGACAACTAGTTATACCTTTCTTTGTAGCTAAAGACCTCTTGATCTTCTGTTGTATTCATTGTTGGGACCTTGACGTCCGCCAGAGAGGGTGAATAGCGTCTCACCCAAATCGATCGCTTCCTATAATGTTAGTTCACAGCGGAAATACAAAAATAAATACTAACAAGAGAAAGCAAACCTAACATGTTGATTTAACGTGGTTTGGAGATAAAGCTCCTACTCCAAGGCTGTCCATAAGGTGGATGATCCCGATCCATCGGTGGATGATTCCCCGGAAAACCTAAGGCTAGCTCAAGCTCCTTGTCGGTGGAGAAACCTCGCCACAAATACTTGAATACAAGCACACCGATCACACGAAAGCTTGGGAGACTCTAATAGGCTTTAACCAAGTCTATTTTGTCAACCATGCCCAAGCACCTCGAGCTCTATTAAATAGAGCTCGAGAGGAAAACACTAAGTTGTTTTCCCGCTACCAGTCGACTGGTGTATGCACCAGTCGACTGGTCCTTTAAGTGAAGCCGACCGTTACCCAACGTTCGGCTACCAGTCGACTGCTATAGTGTACCAATCGACTGCTACAATGTACCAGTCGACTGCTACAGTAACCAGTCGACTGCTACAGTGCCACAACAGTACTGCTACAGTAAATCCTGAAAACACATAACATTTTGCCATGAGTACAATCACTCAGCACTCGTCCTCGCTCGACCAACCTAGACCTAGCCTTCTAGCCTCCTCCATCAGTCTCGCGTCCCTCGCGTGTCTCCCCATCCTTCACGTCTTGCCTTCTGGAGCTTCCTTCGGCGTTGTCCATATTGTCGGGTCTTCCTTTGCCAAGAGGCTCCTCACCTCTGGAACTTCATCCATTGCTAAGTCACACTTGGACTTACGTTGCCAAGACTACATGCTTGGACTTACACCGCCAAGACTCATCCTTGGACTTTCCTCCTTTGCCAAGATCACACTTGGACTTTCCTTGTTGTACCTGTATCCTGCACACTCACAATGCATATCAAATATAGCAATAAACCTAACTTAAACCTTTACCCAAACATCAAAACTTAGGGCACCTAGATTGCTCCAACAATCTCCCCCTTTTTGATGTTTGGCAAACTGTTTAAGTTAGGGAAACATAAATGCAATACATATGCAAATAAATATGCAAATCAGCTCATGCATAAATAATGGAACCTAAATCCCTAGGCTCCCCCCCTTCACCTAAGCTCTCCCTTGAGCTAGGATTTCCCGTAAAGGTAAACTTCTCCCCCTTTGCCTAAACAATCGCTCCCCCTTCACCTAAGCTCCCCCTCGATGTAAAATTTCTTGCAAAGGTGTATAGGTTTCCCACTTAAACCTAAACTTCTCCCCCTTTACCATACATCAAAATGAGCTCCAACAATATCCCAATTGTTGAAAACATGTCATCCAAATTGACCCTAAACTCATATATTTATTCCTCATGGATCTCATACATTTAAACGAGTTGACACGATCAAGAACAACGTTGAAAAACACTTTTAGGCTGGTATCAGTCGACTAAACTAGGTACCAGTCGACTGCCTCCTTCGATTTCCACTCACAGAACCTTTTGTGTTCAAAATACACTGTTACCAATCAATTGGCCTCATCAAAATGAGCTTACAGAGACATTCTGTGCTCAAAAACATTGTTACCAGTCGACTAGTAACTATACCAGTCGACTGGTACTCTTTTGGGGCAAAAATCAGCCTTTTTTACTTACTTTCATAAATGCGCCAAAAATTCCACAGACCTCCAAAAAATTCCAAATTTTGTGGAGAGATCTATTTTATCTATGTCTACTTGGGAAATATATATATAAAAATATATTTATCACATATCCCAAGATTGACAAAAAATTCAAAACTAGCTAAATAGTTCAATTGAACATTGACCTAAAGTCCTAGTTTTGGCTTCCTCTTGATGTATCTGCCCATACTAAATCACAATACTTCCCTTAGCATGGGTTTATGCATCAAAAACTAATTTTTATGCAATATAACCCCCAATGTCATATTTTCATGCATGAAACACATCCCAATTGTGTTAACCCACTAGGTTAGAGACTTAAGTCCGTCTCCTAACCACTTGGCACATTTGATAACCCATCTATCATGGGTCCCAAAGGCTCTTCCTAACCTTAGGAATCTTAACCTTAGTCACCTCCCTTGGAGGCTCATCCACTATGGCTAGGCCACTTCGGTGCACCTCGGGTGACACTTGGCCTACTAAACTCACCTTCTTAACCTTAGACACATTGTCTTTGATTAATTTCTTCTTGTCCTTAATCTTGGACACCTCATCCTTGCTATAATTATATGCTAGCCTAGCAAATTCCTTCTTATTGGCCTTGGATGACTCTCCCTTGTCCTTGGTAACATCTCCTATACCAATGTCATGTGCTACCTTAACACTTGACCTCCTTTTGGTCTTGGAAAATATTTTTATGTTTTCAAATAGTAACTCCGCCTAAAAACATGGTCAAACTTCTATCATTGTACCAACAATGACTTGGAGTTCCTAAATAATTAGGAAAACCAAAACTCGAAGTTTTGAGGTTCAAAATTCAATAATAAAACTAAATCTCAACCGAAACTTCACTTTGGTTTTTCTTAACCAATCCATACTTGTTTTCATCATGAAAACTCATGTAGACATTATTTAGGGTATACTTTATCAGGAAAAAATAGTTTTCTATGAAAATACTTCCTATTTTCAAAGATTTACACAAATTTGAAAACTCTTGAAAACTTCAATATTTTCTCCTAATTTGTGTCTAACTTTTCAATGATGATTACTATCAAAAGATAGTCTTCACCAAGGTTTTTCAAAAATATTTTGAAATCATTTTCAAAACTAATATCCAACCACGTTCTTTGGGCTCAATGCACATGACTTGTACATTAGCTTTCCCAATAATTGGAAGACACATAACTATGTGTTTTGATGAACCTAAAACTCAACAAGATGCACTAAATCAACATCTTGAGTTTTGTTCACCATCTTAACATATCACTTGTATCTAACCTGTATTAAAACACATAAAAGTCACCTTATAGTTCTTTGTTAGATGTATATTTGGTCTTGCCCCTAAACTAAGGGATCATGCATCTCTATCTAGGCATTGTAAAAATCATGATCATCCATCTAGGATGTCACTTGATATGATCTCTTTTGTTGGGACACTTCCATACATAATAAATGTCTTTTGTCCTTAATTACAAGGAAATTAACATACTGCATGATGATTAATGGCATACATCAAAATAAGCAATTTTCAAAAGTAAAGTATGTTATAGCTACATGATGTATGTATTGTTGGGACCTTGACGTCCGCTAGAGGGGGGTGAATAGCGTCTCACCCAAATTGATCGCTTCCTATAATGTTAGTTCACAGCGGAAATACAAAAACAAATACTAACAAGAGAAAGTAAACCTAACACGTTGATTTAACATGGTTCAGAGATAAAGCTCCTACTCCACGGCTATCCGTAAGGTGGACGATCCCGATCCGTCGGTGGATGATTCCCCGGAAGATCTCCGGCTAGCTCAAGCTCCTTGTCGGTGGAGAAACCTCACCACAAACACTTGAATACAAGCACACCGATCACACGAAGGCTTGGGAGACTCTAATAGGCTTTAACCAAGTCTATTTCGTCAACCATGCCCAAGCACCTCGAGCTCTATTAAATAGAGCTCGAGAGGAAAACACTAAGTTATTTTCCCGCTACCAGTCGACTGATGTATGCACCAGTCGACTGGTCCTTTAAGTGAAGCCGACCGTTACCCAACGTTCAGCTACCAGTCGACTGCTACAGTGTACTAGTCGACTGCTATAGTATACCAGTCGAGTGCTACAGTAACCGGTCGGCTGCTATAGTACTGCTATAGTGTCGCTACAGTACTGCTACAGTAAATCCTGAAACACATAGAATTTTGCCCTGAGTACAATCACTCAGCACTCGTCCTCGCCCGACCAACCTAGACCTAGCCTTCTAGCCTCCTCCATCAGTCTCGCGTCCCTCGCATGTCTCCCCATCCTTCACGTCTTGCCTTCTGGAGCTTCCTTCGGCGTTGTCCATATTGTCGGGTCTTTCTTTGCCAAGAGGCTCCTCACCTCCGGGACTTCATTCATTGCCAAGTCACACTTGGACTTACGTTGCCAAGACTACATGCTTGGACTTACACCGCCAAGACTCATCCTTGGACTTTCTTCCTTTGCCAAGATCACACTTGGACTTTCCTTATTGTACCTATATCCTGCACACTCACAATGCATATCAAATATAGCAATAAACCTAACTTAAACCTTTGCCTAAACATCAAAACCTAGGGCACCTAGATTACTCCAACATGTATGATATGACATGGTATTTTTGTATTTTTCATAATAAAATGTGAATGCTAAATATGATGTCATGGTATATGATGGGCAAACAATCATGGCAAGTTAGCATAAATAAAATTTACCTAGATTACCTATCTAAGTATTCTTAACCCTAGCTAACTCAAAATTTAACCCTAAATTGCCCAATTTCATCAAGAAAATGTCAAACCCCAACTTGACATTTCTTTAATTTCTTTCTAAATTTGTGTCATTTTAAATTAAACAAATTCCTCAAAGTATGACACATTTTACTCTTTCCAAGAGTAAATGAAATCAAATTAAGACTTAGATTTGCCTTTAACCTTCTAAGAAAATGTCAAAACCCCAACTTGGCATTTCTTATCCTTTTCTAAATGTGTCAATTTAAATTAAGTTCAAAACCTCAAAGTTTAACACATTTTACTCTTCCAAAGAGTAAACATCTTACATTAGGACCTAGATTTTCCTTTAATTACCCTAAGAAGATACCAAACCCCCAATTTGGTATTTCTTATGTTTTTCCACATTGTGCCAATTTAATTCAAACATAATTCCTTAAGATTTGGCACATGTTACTCTTTTCAAGAGTGACAATTTGGATTAAGGTTTACATTTCCCTTAATTCTATAAGAAAATATTGAATTCCAAATTTGGCATTACTTTTGCTTCTCTCTAGTGTGTCAATTTAAATTAAATTTAACTCCTCAAATTTTGACACATTTTGCTCTTCAAGGCTTTAATCACATTTGATTAAAGCATGAGTTTTCTCTTAATTCCTTAAGAAAGTATCAAAATTCTAACTTGATTTTTCTTATACTTATCTTAAGTGTGCCAATTTAGATTAAATTCAACTCTTCAAATTTTGGCACATATATTACTCTTTCAAAGAGTAACCCTACAATCCTTTTTCATTTTCAAAGGTTAACAATAACCTTGAAAATGCTCTCAAGTGTCAACTTTAATAAGTTTGGGTTAACTACCCTTCCAATTGGAGTTGACACTCTCTAAACCTATCTAGGGTGTAGAGAATATGCTCCTAGGAACCCACAACCTATTGGTACTCCTTGGATGCTCTAGGTACTCACTACGGATGACTTCCCTAGATACCTTCCTAAGAACCTTTCTAGGCTTCTTAGAAGCCTTGGTCACCTCTATTAGGGCACTTCTAGAAATAACTTCCCTTGTAACCTTCTTTGTGACTTTATTAGGCCTTTTTGGAGCCTTAGTCACCTTTACTAGATCAACTTTAGGGATGACCTCCCTTGCGCCCTTCTTTGTGACTATGTTAGACTTCTTAGAAGTCTTAGTCACATTTGTCTTGTCAAAAGTACTCTTAGGGATTCCTTCCCTAGTATCTTTGACTTGACCTCTATACCTAGGGTTGGCCCCATAGCTATATGGAACCTTATGAAAGGAAGTCACATCCTCCTTGGCTTTAGGTTTGTATCCCAAACCCCTATCGCCATTGGATGGCTCTTGTCTAGCTTTTCCTAGGTTATGCTCATTTTTGTTAGGACCAAAAGTAGCTAGAGGGGGGGTGAATAGCTCGTCGCGTGCTCGTTGCTCGGTGTTGCTTGTTTCTTCAAGAATGCGCAGCGGAAAATACATAAACAAACACAAACACGCTAACACTAGGAGTTTACTTGGTATCCACCTCCAACGGAGATGACTAATCCAAGGATCCACACCACGCACGCACCCTCCACTATGAAAACACTCCTTTTCGGTAACTACCTAGGGCGGAGAAGCCCTACAAGACTCTCAGTACAAGAAGAAGAAAGGGTAGTAAAGAATAAGCAAAAGCTTACAAGAAATGCAGTAAAAACCCTAGCTTCTTCTTCTTCTCGTTGTAACTCGCCTCTTGACTTGGATGAACCTCCAAGAACCTTCAAGAACTGGCGGTGAGGAGCTTAGAGAGTGCTGAGGAGGAGCTGTGTTGAATCTGGAATGAATCGGTGAAGTTCTACTGTCGAAGCAATACCGAAGGAAATACGCTAACGGTTGAATCCCAATCGATTGGATTGCTCCCAATCGATTGGGAGGCTTTGGATCGATCCACGGATCGATCCGGCGCCTGCTGTAAAAACTTCGGATCGATCCACGGATCGATCCGAACACTTATCGCTCCGACGGCCCAATCGATCCATCGATCGATTGGGACCTCTGAATCGATCAACGGATCGATCCGAAGATCTCAGTCAGGACTCCGGATCGATCCACGGATCGATCCAGATCTTCCGGATCGATCCACCGATCGATCCAAACCTCTTTGGATCAATCCACGGATCAATCCAAACCTGGATCAATCCACGGATCAATCCAAACTCGCTGGATCAATCACGGATCAATTCAAACCTCTGGATCAATCCACGGATCAATCCAAACCTTGGTTTTTGCCCAAAACCAAGCCCAAAGCCCCCTAAACCAACATCTAGTCAACCATGACTTGTTGGTACATAAGACCTAGCATCCGGTCACCCTTGCGCTAGGACTCTCTCACCAAGTGTCCGGTCAATCCTTTGACCCACTTGGACTTTTCTTCTTGCCAAGTATCCGGCCACTCCCTAAGACCTACTTGGACTTTTCTTCCTCGTGCAAGTATCCGGTCAATCCTTTGACCTACTTGACTCTCACAGATGTCCGGTCAACCTTGACCCATCTGGATTTCTCTTGCCTGGCTTCACTCACCAGGACTTTCCCAATTGCCTAGATTCACTCACTAGGTCTTTCACCTGGCTTCACTCACCAGGATTTTTCTCCTGCCTAGCTTCACTCACTAGGACTTCCCAATTGCCTAGCTTCACTCACTAGGTCTTTCACCTGGCTTCACTCACCAGAATTTTCCTCCTGCCTAACATCCCAGTTAGGACTTCCCAGTCAAGTATCCGGTCATCCTTGACCTACTTGACTCTTCTTCAATCAATATCTTATTGTCAAACATCTAAACCCAAACCAAGACTCAGCTTGGTCAACCAGGTCAACCTTGACCTGAGGGATGTTGCACCAACAATTTTGACCCCTGAGCATGTTTTCCATTCTTGCTAAGGTCCTTTCTAAATTATCAAGTCTTATCCTCAAGACTTGATTTTCACTCCATAAATCCCTAGATTTTGGTTTTTCATTGAATCCTTGAGCATTTCTATTTTTAGGCATATATCTAAAATCCTTGGTGTTATTGCCTAAGTTGTTATTTACCTTCCTAACCTTAGGTGTGATAAATCTAGCATGAAGAGGAATATATTTATCCTTAAGGTTATCATGCCTCCTATTCTCATGATAAATAGCATTAAGATGATAAGAGTTATTTCTAGCATGCTTTTTATCATGTGTCAATGGAATGAATTCATTAAATGATATCTTGGTTTTTACCTTGGAAGCTCCCTTCTTCTCCCACTTCTTCAAGTGCACCAATTTCTTGAGCTCTCCTCTCCCTTGGGTACTTTGTGTGGTAGTGATCCCACTCACCACATGTAAAGCACCTAATGTGCTTCTTCTCCTTCTTCTTCTTCCTACAACTCACATTAGTTTCTAAATTAACTTGAGTGAGTTTAGGGTTTACCTCCTTTACCTTATTGAGCGAAGGACACCTACTCTTGTAGTGCCCTATCTTACCACACTCAAAACATTTGATGTGGTCCTTTGTGCTCTTCTTGGTAGTTGAGGTGGAGGGTTGAGCTTCCAAGAGCTCCTCTTCCTTGGATTTCTCTTCTTCCTCTTCACTTGAAGATGTGGATGATTCCACTTCTTCCTCCCTTGAAAATATGGATGATACCTCCTCATCTTCCTTCTCCTCCTCGGATGTTGAACTCGTGTCAATATTCGATTGGTCCTTCTCTTCTTGGACCAATGAGTCATTCTCCTTGGGTTCCTCCTCTTCTTGGATTTTTGTAGGACTCTCATGATAACAACTATTAATTTTATTTGTTATAAGTTGACAAGATAATAAAATTAATGGATAAAATCTCCTTTTAGAATTTGTATACATCCACATTATCATGGCATACAAAATTCACGGGGATTTTGAGATGTTGGTCTTGACCAAATATTTTTGTGATTCTTAGGATTTCAAATGTTAATCAATTCCCTAGTTGTTATACTATAGAATAGACTTAGTAGTCCCAATTGTAATGATTGGAAAACTTGGACATTAAGGTAGACTGTCCTCTTAGAACTGAGAACAATTATGGTATATTTTATTAGTTGTTGAAACATATTTAGTGGTGTTATCTACCGGTATATAGTGTGTAGATACATGAACCACTGATCATGTCTGCAATTCATTGCAGGGGTTCCAGGAAACCCGATAACTATATAAATCACCGTCCACTGCTGTAAAAGTAGCAGCTGTTGTAGTGGGAGATGTTTATCCTCTGATAGGAATAAAATATGGATTTTCAGAAGTTGTCTTTACGTACTAAGTTTAGAAAGAACCTGATTTCAGTTTCTAAACTATTAAAGAATAGATATTGTGTCTGTTTTGATAATATAGTTGTTATCAAGAAAATAGAAAAGATATTTATTCTGGTACGTTGGTTGGCAATTTATAAATCAAATAGCTCCCACGATGCAATAAATGGAAATTAATAACACATCTTCTAACTTTAATAAGAGAAAGCAACCTTTGGAAATGAACCAATCACATCTTTGGCAGCCTAAGGCTAGGTTATATTAACTTGAGTAGGATTCAAAGGATAATAACCAATGAACTCTTGGGTTCATTGGTAGTGGAAATCTTTCCAACCTGCGAGTCTTACTTGGAAGGAAAAATAACCAAGAAGCTTTTAAGTCTAAGGGGTATGGAGCCAAAGATATGTTGGAATTGGTTCATTCTGATTTGTGTAGACCTTTGACTATCCAAGCAAGAGGTTGTTTCGAATATTTCATCTCTTTTATAGACGACTATTCGAGATAAGGATACATTTACTTGACGCGCCACAAGTCTAAGTGCCTTGATTAGTTCAAAGAGTACTAGGCTGATGTGGAGTAACGTCAAAGTAAAAGTATCAAGATACTACAGTGAAATCGTAGTAACGAGTACCTCTTAGGAGAGTTTAGGAGTCACTTATCAAAAGACGAGATTTAATCCTAACTAACTGCACCTGGTACACCCCAACAGAATGGTGTAGTAGAAAGAAGGTATAAGGCTCTTATTGAATAATTAGATCGATGATGAGTTATTCAGAAAATTACCAAAATTCATTTTAAGGATATACACCGGAAACGGAAGTGAACATAGTACCTTCTAAGTCAGAACTCTCTACTCCTATAGAATTACAGAATAAGCGTAAGTCTTGTAACGACCACCCTTCTTACTACTACTACTACTCTCTAAGGATGACCGTTACTTAACTACTAACTCTACTTAACCGGTATGATTAAAAATCACATGGAAACCCTACCGAAAAATTTCGACAGAGTCTCCCTTGTACCGGTGACTTTAAACTGACATACATAACATAATATACACAGCCACAGGCGGCTGGAACACATATCAAACACACAAAAGGAATAACATCACCACGCAGTTTAATGAAATCAAATCATGCAAGTAATGAATAGCGGAAACAAAATAAACATACAATTAACTAACAGCGGAAGACTAAATGACTCATCTAATACATTCTTAATAAATGGCAATCTTAATAAATTCTTAAACTAAGTCCCAAGGCTTCCATAGTCCTGGCATCACACACCATCCGCGCCACCTTGTCGCCTTCCTTTCTATATCTTTTCCTTTCCTGTATCTGCAGTAAGAGGAAGTGTAGTCTATAAGCAAAATTTGCTTAGTAAGCGCTATCTAACTCACAAAATCACGAATGTGCATGTATACGAAAAGAACTAAAAACTATATGTTCTAAAAAGGAATAAAGCATAAACATAACTGCTCATGTCAAACTAATAGCAAAGAAAAGCTAAGAAATCTACTCATGTAATTCTACTCGCTAATCATGCTACTCATCTAATAGGTAAACATGAAACTACTCATCCACTAGATAAACATGGTAGAATAAAGAACTAAACTTACTGAATTCTAAACACCTTCTGAATCTTATTCCACTTGTTTAAAGACTTATTCTTTAATACTTTATACTTATGTAAAACTCGTTTTACTTGTTCAAAAACTTATACTTATAATACTTCAAAATAATAATCAACTTCTTCTTG
This sequence comes from Zingiber officinale, assembly GCF_018446385.1. Lineage (NCBI taxonomy): Eukaryota > Viridiplantae > Streptophyta > Magnoliopsida > Zingiberales > Zingiberaceae > Zingiber > Zingiber officinale. Next base: position 45,957,664 of record NC_055996.1, on the reverse strand, counting down.
GGCCCGGCAACTATGCTTTTACTTTTGTAACGACCCGACCCATTTGGCGGCCCATTTGGCGACCCTATGGTCGTCGACCGTCGGCCGAGCCGTTACTACTAGGTTATCTAAACCTAGGGACGACTATGGGAGCCCAGCCCAAGGACAGAGAGTCCAGTACAGTGCCACTGATAAAAGTAAAATACTTGTTATCTTTTAATACTTCTATATAATGCCTCGGCATTTTCTTTAGCACCTTGTGTGCCAATATCCCTAAAGTCTTGACTTTGGGATCTACTTAAGGCCTTGGCCTTTTTCTTTCTTTTCTTTATCTTCTTATACTTGTTAATACTTCTAAAAAAAATACTTCTTTAAAAACTGAAATGTTTAAACAAATTCTAATACTGCAATACTTAAACAAAAAGTCTGCATACAAAGCTTAACATAAATTCCGCACTGCTCTACTTAATAAAAATATGTACTGCGATACTTTAAGCATGCTTCCATAGAAATAAAAAGAAAACTTAACTAGTTAAATCCCTAACTAGATAAATTCCTAACTACCAACATGTATCATCTATCATTCAATCCTAAACCACCAATGATCATACATCTAATTTTTAGCAATACTAATAGATAGGAAAACAAATTCTTCAACATGCTACAATGGAAATTAGAAGAAGGAAATCAAATCTCGGAATTAAATCTGCACATGTTAGAAATTAAACTAAATCTGCATTTGCTTAATGAAACTAAACTAAATCTGCACTTAATGAATATGAAATCTATTAGTGCATGATAAAATATATACTACATCACTAATTGTTCCATAATTCCAAAACTCCTAAGAAGTTAGGTGAAGTATCTACATTAAATTTACTAATGCAACAACTTGCAAGTATCATAAAACTCGATTGTAAGGGTTCAACAACGCAAAACAGAGATCGAATTCCTCAACAAAGAAACCGAACAATCCCAAGAGGCAATTCTATATCAAATCCCAGCTTCAAACAATGTTCACAGAAACTAAACGAAATGCAACTAGGTCATCTACAGATTATGGATTGTTTCCAGCAAAGCATAAACTCGGCACAAAACAAGATCATGCACTAACACACGAAAATCCAGGAAACATCACAAGATGAAATCTCGGAACTATCCTACTGCAGGTGAGTAGCGACTTACATGTGTTCCTTGGACTTAAAGCCGAAGAGAAGAACTTCTAATGCTTCTAGGGCTTGCGGCAAGCTTGAAATCTCGGTCTTCTTCGTGCCTTCGAGTTCTCCTTTAAGAGAGGAGCTTGGATCGGTGAAGAACTCACGGAAGAAGACGCTCACCGGCCGCCGGAGACGAAGCCCTAGCCTCGGCTTCGTCTTCGCCCGAGAACAGGAAATCGCGGACGCCGTCGCCGAGTGCGAGAAGAGAAATTTTGAGGGAAAAGAAAATAATTAATCCCTCTCCTAACTTATCCTTTTATAACCTAGGGTATTCTGTTATGGCTTAAGATTATTTCGCTCCTTACCTTTTCATGAAATACTCGTGGAAGAGTTGGTTGGCTGCGGTTTTGACCAAGTCAAGGGTTGCGGTTTCGAATCCTCCGCTGCGCACTTTTATTTCCAATTTATTTTCTATTTTAATCATTGCTTAAATAAATTTCGCTTCTTATTTTACCAGCAACGATCGCCAGCACACTTGGTCAACCGGGTTTTGACCGAGCCAAAGATCGCTGGTTCGAAACTCGGCTGTAACCATTTTCCTTCCTACTTATTTCCTATTCATTAACTACTGCTTAAATAGAATATTTCTCCTTCTTGATTAACAAAATATTCGCAGACTAGATGGTTGGCTGAGTTCGGTTAAGACTCAGGTTCTAGTTCGAGATCTTGGGTTCAAAACCCCACTTCAACATATCCTTTTTCTCTTTTTTTTTTTTTTTTTTTTTAAACTTCTTCTTCTTAGTAAAAATATCAAACGAACTCCAAAAATTACATAAAAATACTCTAAAAATTTCTAAAAATCTCTAGAATATTTCTATAGCATTTCTAAATATTTTTAAGAACTTTTAAAACTCCTAATGAGGAAAATTGGGTCGTTACAAGTCTAGTCTAAAGCATATTCGGATTTGGGTGGTCTAGCACATGAGAGACACTGATAAGTTGGACATGAGTTTACTTCTTTGTGAGTTATCCTAGAAAAATGAAAAGAGGTTTATAGTCCTTAAAATCAGAAGGTCATTGTTGGCACCAATGCTCGATTTTAGGAAAGGACTATACTATAAACCATAAGCCCATGAGTAAAAATTGTTCTTAAGGAAATTAAAGGACATGTCTGTTGGTTAGTCCTAGGAAAACCATACCGGCTCCACTGTACAAAAATTTTGTACAAGTGTCGAACCTTTCCTTAAATAACCTATTGTGTTCTTTAGAAGTTAAATTAGGAATCGCAGATGGAACTTAACATCATTGATTCCAAATTTAACTTATTTGTTCTTAATGGTTTATATTTGAATTGCAACCGGAACTTAACACTATTGATTCAAATCCACCTATGTTATTAATTCATTAAATATTAATTTCTAAAATTGGCTTCCAGGACTGCATGGAGAGGCACATGGCCTTCTTGGATATGGGAGCAACCACCACCGCCTAGACAAAGCCTTTTAAGGAAAGCTAATATTTAATTTCCTTAAATAACTCTAGGTTAACCAAAAAGAACAATCGAATCACAAATTTGACAAAGTAAAAAAAAACACAAACTCGAAAACAAATTCGAAAACTCTAGAATCTTATGCCTCTTGTGTTTGGTATTTCCAAAAATAACTATACAAAGAAAACTAGTATGATGCGGAAAACAATTACTAGTTATATCTTTCTTTGTAAGCAAATAACCTCTTGATCTTCTACCGTATTCCTCTTCTAACCTCGGACGTTGTGTGGGCAATGATCTTTCGAGATGAGAACCACCAAGCACCTTCTTCTTCCTTCTAGGTTTCGGCCACCAAAAGCTCCTCCAAAGATGAAGAGGTTCGACCACCACCAAGCTCCAAGGGATGCTAGAAATATCGCCTCCTTTTCTCTTCTTCTTCTCCAAGCAAGATCCAGCCACCACAAGGACTCCAAGGAAGAGATGAGGTTCGGCCACAAGATGGAGAACAGAGAAAGAGGAGGGGCCGGCCACACCAAGGAGGAAAAGAGAGGAAGAAAAAATAGAATAGAGGTTGTCACATGAAGGCTTCTCTACCTCCTCTTTTATAATCTTGGTCTTGGCAAATAAGGAAAGTATAATAAAAACTTCCTTAATTCTTTTGTCATGAAAAGGAAAATTTATTTAATTAAAAATCAATTTTCTTTTCATTATTTCAATGGCCGACCACTTTAAAATCTCCAAGCAAATAAAGTTTTAAACACAAATTAAAACTTCCTTATTTGCTTCCGGAAATTTATAAAAAATTTCTCCAATAATTTTTCCCTTCATGGTGGATTATAAAAAGGAAATTTTATAAATTAAAATCTTTCTTTTAAATATATGGATAAAAAGAAAGTTATCTCTAAAAAATTAAAATCTCTTTCAATCTACAAATAACGAAAGATATCAAATCTTTTCTTAATCTTTTGTAGAAACTTATAAAAAAGAATATTTAATTTTTAAACTCTCTTTTAAATCATGAACATGGTTAAAAAGGAAAGTTTTCTTAAAATTAAATCCACCTTTTAATCTACAAATAAGGAAAGATTTCAAATCTTTTCTTAATCTTTTGTAGAAAGCTATAAAAGGAAAGATTTAAATTTTAAACTCTCTTTTAAAACCATGATATCCACATAAGAAATAATTTTAATAAAAATCCCTTTTTAATATGATGTGGTCGGCCACCTAAGCTTGGGCTCCAAGCAATTGGCCGACCACCTTAAGGCTCAACCTTTAGGCTTGGCCGACCCCTATAGGTTGGGTAAGAAGGTGGGTATAGATGGGTATAATTCTCTATATACAAGAGGCTACGATAGGGACTGAGAGGAGGAATTAGTTTTGGTCTCCCGATGAAATTAAGCATCCCGTGTTCGCCCCGAACACACAACTTAACTTCATCAATAATAATTCATACCACTAAAGAATTATTATTGAACTACCGCACCAATCCCAAATTATATTTTGGGCTCCTTCTTATTATGAGTGTGTTAGTCTCCCTGTGTTTAAGATGTTGAATGCCCACTAATTAAATGAGTTACTGACAACTCACTTAATTAATATCTTAGTCCAAGAGTAGTACCACTCAACCTTATCGTCATGTCGGACTAAGTCCACCTGCAGGGTTTAACATGACAATCCTTATGAGCTCCTCTTGGGAACATTATCAACCTAGATCACTAGGACACAGTTTCCTTCTATAATCAACAACACACACTATAAGTGATATCATTTCTCAACTTATCGGGCTTATTGATTTATCGAACTAAATCTCACCCATTGATAAATTAAAGAAATAAATATCAAATATATGTGCTTGTTATTATATTAGGATTAAGAGCACACACTTCCATAATAACTGAGGTCTTTGTTCATTTATAAAGTCAGTATAAAAGAAACGACCTCTAATGGTCCTACTCAATACACTCTAAGTGTACTAGTGTAATTATATAGTTAAGATAAACTAATACCTAATTACACTACAACCTTTCAATGGTTTGTTCCTTTCCATCTTAGTCGCGAGCAACTGTTTATAATTTATAAAAATCGTCAACATGATCTTCTGTGTGTGACACTACACACCATGTTGTCTACTATATAAATTAATTGAACAGCTACATTTATCATAAATGTACACATTTGACCAATGTGATTCTTATTTCTAGATAAATGTTTATACCAAAAGCTAGGCTTTTAGTATACATCCTAACAATGTCTAATCTAGTACCAACTGTATAAGATGAAATATCACAAGAAACTGCAACACGTATCACAAATGATACATAATTGCAGAAAGTGTCTCGTCGTAGTGGGAGGGTTGTTAGGCAACCTAAAAGATTCATGTTTTGGAAGAGTCTTTGGACTTGATCCTTGGTGAACATGAACCTAATTCCCGGACATATGACGAAGCGCTCCAAGATAAGGATGCAGCATATTTGAAAAGAGCAATGAATACAAAATTAGAATATATGTATTCTAATAAAGTCTGGGAGCTTGTAGAATCACCAAATGGTGTAAAAGCCATTAAGTGAAAATAGGTTTACAATAGGAAAAGAGGATAGACGGGAAGGTGGAAACTTTCAAAGCAAGGCTTGTTGAAAAAGGAAACTTTTTCGCCGGTAGCCGTGCTTAAGTCTATCCGGATTCTTTTATCTATATGGACTATGAGATTTGGTAAGTGGATGTCAAGACAGCTTTCCTTAATGGAAGTTTTGAAGAAAACATCCATGCATAGCAACCAGAAGGGTTCATTGCAAAGAGCAAAGAGCATCTAGTATGTAAGCTCAATCGGTCTATAGACTGAAGAAAAGCTTCAAGTTCTTGGTTCATCTGGTTTAATGAAGTAATCCAGATTTGTGGATTTATTCAGTGTCCAGATGAGTCTTGTGTATACAAGTAGTGTGATGGAAGCGTGGTGGTATTTCTTGTACTATACGTAGATGACATTTTTGGTAGTTGGAAACAATATCAAAATGTTGTCGGAAGTAAGGGTATGGTTGTCCAAACAAATTCGATACAAAGGACTTAGGAGAATGCATATATTCTTGGGATCAAAGGGATCACAAGAAAAGAATATATTTTACTTATCCCAAGCTTCATATATCAAAACAATCCTTGCTCATTTTAAGCATGCAAAACTCCAAGAAAGGTTTCTTACCTTTTTAGCATGGAGTAGTTTTATCTAAAGAGATGTCTCCGAATATATCAAAGGAGATAGAGGAAATGAAGGTTATTCCTTATGTTTCGGCTATCGGAAGGCTAATGTATGCTATGCACGAGATCAGAAATCTGTTTTGCCAAGGGCATAGTTAGCAAATATCAAAGTAACCCTGGACAAGGACATTAGACTGCGGTAAAGCATATATTGAAGTACCTTAGAGGCACTTGAGATTATATGCTAGCTTACAAGGCAGATAATTTGGTCCCTGTGGGTTGCACGGATTTTGACTTCCAATCGGATAGGGACAATAGTAAATCGACCTCGGGGTTTTGTGTTTACTTTAAGAGGTGAAGTCATAACTATGGAAGAGTGATAAGCAAAGGTGCTTTTCGGACTTCACCGTAGAAGCTGAGTATATGGCAGCCTCTGAGGCAGTCATAGAAGTTGTATGGCTCAGATACTTCATGATGGGCTTAGACATATTTTCTAGTTTACCCAAAAATTATTATAATTTATTGTAATAATAGTGGTGCAGTAGCGAACTCGAAGAAACCATAAGTCCATAAGGCAAGTAAACACAATAGAGCGCAAGTACCACCCAATACGAGAAATCGTATAAACGAGGAGAAGTTGTTGCCGCCTAGATTGCATCAGGTGATGACCTATAGATCCTTTCACTAAGGTCCTTAAGGCAAGAGCTTTTGATGGACATATTGAAGGGTTGGGAATCAGATGTATGGTAGCATTTATAGCAGCATAATCTTTTAGTATAAGTGGGAGATTGTTAGAGTGTATACTAAAAGCCTAGCTTTTGTATAAACATTTATAAAGAATCACAATGGTCAAATATCTATATTTATTTGTTAAATGTAATTTTGTTCAATTAATTTATATAGTAGACAACATGGTGTGTGGTGTCACACACAGAAGATCATATTGTTGGTTCTTTATAAATTATAAACATTTGCTCGCGACTAAAATGAAAGAAACAAACCATTAAAGTAGTCGTAGTGTAATTAAGTATTAGTTTATCTCAACTAATAAATTACACTGATACACTCCAAGTGTATTGAGTAGGACCATTTTAGGTAAGTTCTTTTTGTACTGACTTTATAAAAGAACTAGACCTTAGTTATTATAGAAGTGTGTGCTCTTAATCCTAATATAATAACAAACACATATATTTAGTATTTATTTCTTTGACTTATCAATGGGTGAGATTTAGCTCGATAAATCAATAAGCCCGATAAGTTAGGAAATGATATTACTTATAATGTGTATTGTTGATTATAGAAGGAAACTGTGTCCTAGTAATTTAGGTTGAGAATGACCCCAAGAGGAGCTCATAAGGATTGTCATGTTAAACCCTGGTGGACTTAGTCCGACATGATGATAAGGTTGAGTGGTACTACTCTTGGACTAAGATATTAATTAAGTGAGTTGTTAGTAACTCATTTAATTAGTGGTCATTCATTATCTTAAACACAGGGAGACTAACACACTCATAATAAGAAAGAGCCCAAAATGTAATTTGGGATCGGTGCAGTAGTTCAATAATAATTCTTTAGTGGTATGAATTATTATTGATGAAATTAAGTTGTGTGTTCGGGGCGAATACGGGAAGCTTAATTTCATCGGGAGACCAAAACCAATTCCTCCTCTTGGTCCCTATCGTAGCCTCTTGTATATAGAGAATTATACCCACCTATACCCACTTCTTACCCATCCTAATGGGGTCGGCCAAGCTAGCTTGAAACCCAAGCTAGGGTTGGCCAAGATCAAAGGATTGAGCCAAGTTAATTGGCCTGCCATAGCTTGGAGCCCAAGCTTGATTGGCCGGCCATATTAAAAAGGATTTTATTTTTATTTAAATTTTTTCTTAATGTAGAAATCTTGGTTTTAAAAGAGAGTTTAAAATTTAAATCTTTCCTTTTATAGCATTCTACAAAGGGTTAAGAAAAGATTTAAAATCTTTCCTTATTTGTAGATTGAAAGGTGGATTTTAAGTTTAAGAAAACTTTCCTTTTTTAACCATGTTCATGATTTAAAAGAGAGTTTAAAAAATTAAATATTCTCTTTTATAAGTTTCTACAAAAGATTAAGAAAAGATTTGATATCTTTCCTTATTTGTAGATTGAAATGAGATTTTAATTTTTAGAGATAACTTTCCTTTTTGGAATCATCCACATGTTTAAAAGAAAGATTTTAATATATAAAATTTCCTTTTTACAAACCACCATGAAGGGGAAAATTATTAGAGAAATTTTTTATAAATTTCCGGAAACAAATTAGGAAGTTTTAATTCTTGTGTTAATTAAAACTCTCCTTGTTTTGGAGTTTATAGTGGTCGTCCATGATATGTGAGAAAAGATTTTTAATTTTAATTAATTAAATTTTATTTTTCATGGCAAAAGAATTAAGGAAGTTTTTATTAAAATTTCCTTATTTGCCGAGACCAAGGATTATAAAAGAGGGGGTAGAGGTGCCTTCATCGCTAACGACTCTATTCTTTTTCTTCCTCTCTTTTTCTCCTTGGTGTGGCCGGCCCTAGGGTCTCTTCTTCTTCTCTTCTCTTCCTCCTTTGTGGTCAGCGGCATCAACACAAGAGAAATCCATGGTGGCCGGTTCTAGCTAGGAGAAGAAGGAGAGAAAGGAGTTTTTGTTTCTAGCATCCCTTGGAGCTTGGTGGTGGTGGTCGGACCTCTACTTCTCTTGGAGAATTATGGTGGCCGAATCTTGCTTGGAGAAGAAGGTGGCTTAGGTGGATTCTCATCGCGGTAGATCATTGCCGACACAACGTCCGGGATAAGAAGAGGAATACGGTAGAAGATCAAGAGGTTATTTGCTTAAGTTCCGCTTGCGATTCAAATCTAAATCATTAAGAACATATAAGTTAAATTTGGAATCAATGATGTTAAGTTCCATCTGTGATTCCTAATTTAACTTCTAAAGAACACAATAGGTTATTTAAGGAAAGGTTTGACACTTGTACAAAAAAATTTTGTACAGTGGAACCGGTACGTTTTTCTAGGACTAACCAACACGACCAACCTAGACCTAGCCTTCTAGCCTCCTCCATCAGCCTCGCGTCCCTCGGATGTCTCCCCATCCTTCACGTCTTGCCTTCTAGAGCTTTCTTCGGCCTTGTCCATATTATCGGGTCTTCCTTTGCCAAGAGGCTCCTCACCTCCGGGACTTCATCCATTGCCAAGTCACACTTGGACTTACGTTGCCAAGACTATATGCTTGAACTTACACCGCCAAGACTCATTCTTGGACTTTCCTCATTTGCCAATATTACACTTGGACTTTTCTTGTTGTACATGTATCTTGCATACTCATAATGCATATCAAATACAACAATAAACCTAACTTAAACATTTACCCAAACATCAAAACCTAGGGCACCTAGATTGCTCCAACATTCCTCACCTCCTCTTGGACGTCGTGTGGGCGACGATTTACCAAGATAAATTCCACCGGGACCACTTTTTCTTATCCAAGACTCTTGAGCCATCAAGGGATACCAAAATAGGAAATTTTCTTCTCTTCTTCTTCCTCTCCAAGCAACCGGCCACCAAGATGATGAAGCTTGAAGAACCGCCGGCCTCAAAGGAAGAAAACAAAAGAGAAGAGGATGGAAGGGATTCAGCCACCAAAGAATCAAGGCTTGTGTGCCACCGGTCCTTAAAGGAATAATAAAGGTGCCGACCACACAAGGAAGAGAGGAGAAAGCCTAGGTTGTATTCTTTCATGAGGCACCCTCTCTCTCTCTTTTGTAATCCTTGATCTTGGCAAAAATGGAAATTCTAATTAAAACTTCCTTTTCTTCTTCCTATGGCCGGCCACATCATGGAGTCTAAAAAGGAAAAAAAATTACAACAAAAAATTAAAGCTTCCTTTTAAACCATGATGTCTACAAAAAGGAAAGTTTTAAACATAATTAAAACTCCCTTATTTGTGGCCTCCCTTTAAAAGAAGAAATTTTAATAACAATTAAAATATCTCTTTTTAAATTTCCTATTGTACATGGTAATAAATGAAAGTTTTAAAAATTAATCTCTCTCTTTTAAAACATGTAGACAACTACAAAAAAGGAAAGATTAATTAAAATTCTCTTTTTAAATCATGGTTACATAAAAGGAAAGTTTTATCAAAAATTAAAATCTTTCTTTTAAACATTATAGACAACTACAAATAAGGAAAGATTTTAACAAAATTAAAATCTCTCTTTAATCTTTTGTAGATAGCTATAAAAGGAAAGATTTTAAAATCTAAAACTCTCTTTTTAAAATCATGAGGATGACTATAAAAGGAAATTTTTAAAAATAAAATTTCTCTTTTAAATCTCTTTCATGAATGGCTACAAAAGGAAAGATTTTAACAAAAAAAAATAAAATCTCCCTTTAATCCTATGTGGCTGGCCCCATGCTTGGACACCAAGCATGGTTTGGTCGGCCACTACTTGGGCTCCAAGCCTATGCTTGGCCGACCCCCTTGCTCCAAGCAAGGTTGTGTCCGACCCATTACTTAGATAAGAAGTGGACTTAGTGGATACAAGGTTTTATAGAGGCTACAACAGGGGCCGAGAGGAGAAATTGGTTTTAGTCTCCCGATGAGCTTGAGTTTCTTGTGTTCACCCCGAACACCCAAACCAAGTTCATCAATAATAACTCATACCACTAAAGAGTTATTATTGAACTATCGTACCAATTCCAAATTACATTATGGACTCTTTCTTATTATGAGTGCATTAATCTCCCTGTGTTTAAGATATAGAATGCCCACTAATTAAATGAGTTACTGACAACTCACTTAATTAATATCTAGCTCCAAGAGTAGTACCACTCAGCCTTATTATCATGTCATACTAAGTCCACCTGCAGGGTTTACATGACAATCCTTATGAGCTCCTCAAGGGGACATCATCAACCTAGATTACTAGGACGCAGTTTCATTCTATTATCAACAACACACCATATAAATAATATCATTTCCCAACTTATCGCCCCTATTGATTTATCAAACTAAATCACACCCTTTGATAAATTAAAGAAATAAATATTAAGTATACGTGTTTGTTATTATATCATGATTAAGAGTACGCACTCTCATAATAACAGAGGTCTTGTTCTTTTAAAGAGTCAGTATAAAAAGAAACTACCTCAAATGGTCCTGCTCAATACACTCATAGTGTGCTAGTGTAATTTATTAGTCAAGATAAACTAATACCTAATTACACTACAACCACTCCAATGGTTTGTCCCATTCCATCTTGGTTGTGAGCAACTATTTATAATTTATAATGAACTGATAACATGATCTTCTGTGTGTCTCCTCACACCATGTTATCTACAATATAAATTAAATGGATAACTACACTTAGCATAAATGTAGGCATTTTACCAATATGATTCTTATTTCTAAATAAATGTTTATTCACAAAGCTAGGCTTTTAGTATACATTTCAACAATCTCCTACTTATACTAAAAGACTATGCTGTCATATACCCTGTTATATATCTAATTCTCATCCCCTCAATATGCTCATTAAAAGCTCTTGCCTTAAAGGCCTTAGTGAAAAGATCCAGGTTATCCGCTGATGCAATCTAGGTGACAACAACTTCTCCTCGTTATACAATGTCTCGTATTGGGTCGTACTTGTGCTCAATGTGTTTACTTGCCTTATGGACTCATAGTTTCTTCGAGTTTGCTATTGCACCACTATTATCACAATAAATTGTAATAATTTTTGGGCAAACCAGGAATTATATCTAAGTCCATCATGAAGTTTCTGATCCATATAACTTCTATGGCTGCCTCAGAGACTGTCATATACTCAGCTTCTATAGTGGAGTCTGGAAAAGCACCTATGCTTAACACTCCTCCATAGTTATGGCTTCATCTCCTAAAGTAAACACAAAACCCCGAGGTCGACTTACTATTGTCCCTATCTGATTAGAAGTCAGAATCCGTGTAACCCACAGGGAGCAAATCATCTGCTTGATAAATCAGCATATAATCTCTAGTCCTTATATGCTTTACGGCGGTCCAATGTCCCTGTCATGGATTACTTTGATATCTGCTAACCATGCTTATGGCAAAACAGATATCCGATCTCGTGCATAACATACATTAGGCTTCCTACAGCTGAAGCATAAAGAACTGCCTTCATTTCTTCTATCTCTTTTGATGTTTTCGGAGACATCTCTTTAAATAAAGATACTCCATGACTAAAAGGTAGAAAACCTTTCTTGGAGTCTTGCATGCTAAAACGAGCTAGGATTGTATCGATATATGAAACTTGGGATAAGTGCAACATTCTTTTATTGCGATCTCTTATTACTTTGATCCTGAGAATATGTGCGCATTCTCCTAAGTCCTTCATATCGAATTGCTTGGGCAACCATACCCTTACTTCCGACAACACTTTGATATTATTTCCAACTAACAAAATGTCATCTATGTATAGTACAAGAAATACCATCACATTTTCATCACACTTCTTGGATACACAAGACTCATCCTGACACTGAATAAATTCATACGACTGGATTACTTCATTAAACTGGATGTTCTAAGACCTTGAAGCTTACTTCAGTCCATAAATAGACCGATTGAGCTTACATACTAGATGCTCTTTGCCCTTTGCAATAAACCCCTCTGGTTACTTCATATGGATGTTTTCTTCAAGACTTCCGTTAAGGAAAAACTGTCTTGACATCCATTTGTCTAACCTCATAATCCATATGAGCAACAATATATAAGAGTATCTGGATAGACTTAAGCATAGCTATTGGCAAAAAAGTTTCCTCATAATTGATTCCCTCTTTCTGAGTATATCCTTTCGCAACAAGCCTTACTTTAAAGATTTCCACCTTCCCGTCTGTCCCTCTTTTCCTTTTGTAGATCCATTTACATTCAATAGCTTTTATACTATTTGATGATTCTACTAGCTCCCAGATTTTGTTAGAATACATAGATTTTATTTTTGAATTTATTACTCTTTGCCAAGATGTTGCATCTTTATCTTGGAGCGCTTCGTCATATGTCTGAGGATCAGGTTCATGTTCACCAGGGATCAAGTCCAAAGACTCTCCCAAAACATATATCTTTCAGGTTGCCTAACAACCCTCCCACTATGACGAGACACTGTTTGTAATTATGCATCATTTGTGACACGTGTTGCAGTTTCTTGTAGTATCTCATCTTGTACTGTTGGTACTAGATTAGACGTGTCCTTTATTATTTCCTTAAAAAACAATTTTTTTTATGGACTTATGGTTTATTACATAGTCCTTTTCTAAAAATCGGGCATTGGTGCTAACAATGACCTTCTGATCTTTAGGACTATAAAATAAACCACCTTTCGTTCCTTTAGGATAACCCATAAACAAGCGAACTTCTGTACGTGATTCCAACTTATCAGTGTCTCCCTTCAACACATGTGTTGGACTTCCCCAAATCCGAATATGCTTCAGACTAAGCTTACGCCCATTTCACAATTCTATGGGAGTAAAGGGTACTGATTTAGACGGTACCATATTTAGAATGTACACTACTATTTCCAGAGCATATCCCCAAAACGAATTTGGTAATTCTGAATAACTCATCATCGATCTAACCATTTCAATAAGAGTCCTATTCCTTCGTTCTGCCACACCATTCTGTTGGGGTGTACCAGGTGCAGACAATTGGGATTGAATCCCGACCTCTGATAAGTAATTCATAAACTCTCCAAAGAGGTATTTTTCACCACGATCAGATTGTAGTATCTTGATACTTTTACCATGATGTTTCTCCACATCAGCCTTGTACTCTTTGAACTTATCAAAGTATTCAGACTTGTGACACATCAAGTAAATGTACCCATATCTCGAATAGTCGTCTATAAAAGAGACAAAATATTCGAAACCACCTCTAGCCTGGATAAACATAGGACCACACAAATCAGAATGAACCAGTTCTAACACATTTTTGGCTCTATATCCCTTAGCCTTAAAAGGTCTCTTGGTCATTTTTGCTTCCAAGTAAGACTCACAGGTTGGAAAGTTTTCCACCACCAATGAACCCAAAAGTTCATCGGTTATTATCCTTTGAATCCTACTCAAGTTAATATGATCTAGCCTTAGATGCCAAAGATATGATTGGTTTATTTCCGAAGGTTGCATTCTCCTATTAGAGTTAGAAGATGTGTTATTAATTTCCATTTATTGCATCGTGAGAGTTATTGGATTTAGAATATATAAATTGCCAACCAACTTACCAGAACAGATAACTTCCCTATTTTTCTTGATAACAACTTTGTTATCAAAAGAGACAGAATATCAAGTTCTTTGAATAGTTTAGAAACTAAAATAAAGTTCTTTCTAAAACTTGGTACGTAAAGATAATTTCTCAAAATCCATGTTTTATTCCTATCAGAAGATAAACATCTTCCACTGCAACAACTACTACTTTTACAGAAGTGCTCCTGTAAATGGTGATTTCCCCTTCATTTAGTTGTCGGGTTTTCTGGAACCCCTGCAATGAATTACAGACATGATCAGTGGCTCCCGTATCTACACACCAGGTACCTATAGATAACACCACTAGACATGTTTTAACAACTAATGAATAAAATACACTTTTATTGTTCTCAGTTCTGAGAGGGCAGCCCATCTTAGTGTCCAAGTTTTGTTTTCAATCATTATAATTAGGACTACTAAGTCTATTCTATAGTATAACAGTTAGGGGATTGAAAAACATTTGAAATCCTAAGAATCACAAAAATACTTGGTCAAGACCAACACCTCAAAATCCCCATAAATTTTATATGTCACGTTAGTGTTGACGTATACAAATTCAAACATTTGTAAAAAGAGATTTTATCCATTAATTTTATTATCTTATCAACCTGTCTTTGTGACAAATAAAATTAATAGTTCGTCTGTCTTCAATCAAATATTTGATCAAAACTTTAGAATTTAAAATAATATTGAGTCCTCAAAACAATATCATTTAAATTCACCAACACCTCAAACACCGTGAATTCTGTATGCCACGTTAGTGTGGACGTATACAAATTCAAACATTTGTAAGAGGAGGGTCTTACCCATTAATTATCTTGTCAACCTTAAATTACCTCAAACACCATGAATTTTGTATGCCACGTCAGTATGGACGTATACAAATTCAATTATTTGTAAGAGGAGGTTTTACCCATTAATTTTATTTTGTCAACCTAACTTTATGACAACTAAAATTACCTCAAACACCATGAATTTTGTATGTCACATTAGTGTGGACGTATACAAATTCAAACATTTGTAAGAGGGGGTTTTACCTAGCTTTATGACAAATTAATAGTTGATTTTTCTTCGGTCACACAAATAATAGCAGTGACTCTGTTGGGGAGGATACTATTAAATGTGCCTAAGTGTGTACCATTACTTGATACTTAGTCCATTAAATAGGATTGTGCCACTTCAGTTGGAGAAGATCACACGCTCCTAAATAATTTCCTATAATCATCTATTTAGGAAGTTTGATCTAGTGATCTGCAAACAAACTCATCCGTTGTGGAGGAAGGCACTCAGAGCCAACATGCAAGTTTGTTTGCATCACTTACAAACAAGTAATGGAGACCGTGGAATTTATTTAAGATCCCTCTCCCTATTAGTTATTTAAGATGAGGATTTTATCATGCAAGCACACATCACATGCACAGGCTTACACGGAGGTATTAAAATGCTAACCTGGGGTACATACACGGAGGTATTAAAATGCTACTTGAGGTACTTATAAATGTGATTCTTATTTCTAAATAACTTAACCTGGTAGATCACAATAAAACTAACCTGGCGTACTTACACGGAGGTATTAAAATGCTATTGAAAGAATCGACTAAATCTCACATACATTGGGCCTGATATGAAATCTCACCTCCAGAAAAGTCAAAATAAACAATGGATGATATATTTGGACTCCTTACAACCTCAAAATCCCACAATACCTGAAATAGGTGCAATCGAAGCTCTCTAGGTCGATTAGTGGATTTCGACCGAAATCCACTAATCGACCTAGAGAGCTTCGATTGCACCAATTTCAGGCCTTGTAGATTCTTGAGATTGCAAGGAATCCAAATATACCTTTCATTGTTTATTCTGGCATGGAGGTGTTAAAATGTTATTGAAAGAATTGGCTGAAATCTCATGTTGGGTCTGATATGAGTTCATATTAGGTCAAAAGTGGAATTTCAATCGATTATTTTAATAATATTTTAACATCTCCATAGAAGCTAAAATAAATAATGGAGGAAATATTTGGATTTCTTACGGCCCCAAGAATCCACAAGACCTGAAATGAGTGCAATTGAAGCTCTCTAGATTGATTAGTGGATAATCGAAATGGATGCCCTCCATTGTTTATTTCGACTTCTCTAGAGATGAGATTTCATATCAAGTCCAATATATGTGAGATTTCAACCGATTTTTCAATAACATTTTAATAATAACTCAAGAGAAGCTAAAATAAATAATGGATAGCATATTTAAACTCTTTGTAATCTCATAAATACACAAAATCTAAAATGGGTATAATTGGAGCTCTTTAGGTCAATCAATGGGTTTTGACCGAAACCCATTAATTGACCTAGAGATTTCTGATTGCATCCATTTAAGGTCCTGTAAATTTTTTATGTTGTAAGGAGTTCAAATATGATATCTATTATCATTTTTAGTCTTCCTTAGTGGCGATGTTTTGAAAAAATAAATTCGAGTCAAATAAATCAATATATGAAAGAGAGGGATAGAGATTATCTTTTTCACTAGTAGAGTGGAGAGAGGAGGTAGTGAGATTAAGATTGTACATAATTGGAGGAGGGGTAGAAGGAGAAAATCAAATAAATTAATATGTTTTTTTTGATAATTACTAAAATATAATATATCTTTTGATAAATTCAAAAAGTTAGGTGTATCATTTGATAAATTATTGAAGAATTGAATACTTGAATTGAAGAATTGAATATCTGAATTTAAAATAATAAGGATATGAAGTGGATTGATGAAAGAAGTTAAAGACATAAATAGGGTGACCAAAAAATTATTTAGAATTACTTTGAAATAGAGTTGGTAAATAGGATATATTGTCAACGACTAGTTCATACAATGCAATCTACCCAAGTTGGGTCATGTTCTAGCATGGCCTGCCAAAGGCTAGGCCATGCCCTAACCTAGCTTGTTATCTGAGTTGGGCTAGCCCAATAGTTCCCAGTCCATGGTCGCGCCAGGCACAATCTTAGTTCGAGTTTTTATGAGCTGGGCAGCATGTGATCGCGTTAGGCACAAAAGTGCGTTGTGTTAGCCCTAATCCACAATTAATGTTTGATGTTTGTATGAACTTTATAAAGACTAGTGTGATCGTGCACACGCGTTACGTATGTAATATAATAATATATAAATTATTTGGGTCTTTAAAAATTCAAATTATTTGGAGTTTCTAGTGTTACCCTTATAAACTAAGAATTAATTATTTGGGTAAAATTCGTCAGACCACCCTTATAAATCAAGAATTAATTATTTGA
The DNA here is from genome assembly GCF_018446385.1 of Zingiber officinale. NCBI lineage: Eukaryota > Viridiplantae > Streptophyta > Magnoliopsida > Zingiberales > Zingiberaceae > Zingiber > Zingiber officinale. The sequence continues at coordinate 45,940,280 of NC_055996.1, read as the reverse complement.
GTAAAATTCGTCAGACCCATGCAATAGTGACGTTAGAGAATCCCAACAATAAATTACTGTAACGGGCTTCCCTATGCAAAAAATTATTTTAATTTAATATTATACTTGTCTTAGTAAAAAAACTAAGAAAAATATATTTTTTAACATCGTCGACCTAAAATATTTATCGAAACTTCTTTGATCATAGTGTTGTCAATTATAAGATATGAGACTAAAGAGAACTATATTTTTTTATATAAAACAATCAGAGAAAAATTCATAATAATACGCTATAGCTGAGTCTCGAACTCTACATCACTGATTGTTTCGCTTGTGGAATTACTAATAAATCTTGGAATTATTTTTAGTGTAAATAAAAAAAAAGATATTAACGTAAATATATTTTAAGTTTCATCAAAATAAAAAGAGGAGATTTTTAATAAAATAGTAAGATATAACATAAGGATAGATATTTAAATTAACATCAGGATAGAATTCGCCAAAGATTAGTATTATCAGTATCAATTTGAATCTTTGATTTTTTTTTAATGGAGAAAGAATATTTTGAATTACAGAAAAAAATTAGTTAAAATAATCCATTGAGAAATTTTAATCGAACTACTATTTTCATATCTTGGCTTAAAGAAATTTATGCGAATTAAAAATTTACATAGTACAGAAAGTTTCAAAGATATATATTCCTTGAATTAAAAAAAAAATCTGACCGAAGACAGATTTATTATATTAAAATAGTATGATAGACTTGCTATAATTGAATAATAAGATTCAATTCTATGCATATTTTTAGGGAATTTTTTTTTAGGTATGATCTGATGATTAGAACAGGGACCCCCCCTCTGAGGGAAGTCAACGCCACGTGGAAGTCAAAGGGCCGAACGGTCGACCAGAGAAGAGGAGACCGGTCGGCCGAACGGGGTCTCATCGAAGTCAAAGGCACCCGGCGAGGAGTCAGGGTTCCGACGCTCGTTGAATAGGATTGTACGGCCGAGCGGGTAGCCCACTCGACCAAAGGCATAAGGTAGCAATACTGCGAACAGTCTCCACAGAGCACACTACCGGGAATATTCTAAGTGGACCAGCACATATGACCGGCCGGACGCAAGGGGACTTCCGACCGGCCGGACACTTGGCATGGAGTAAGAAGAGACAACAGTACAAGGAAACATCCTCTGACAGCGGGTATGGCCAACGAGCGAGCCATACGCAGGATCTTATGACAGAGGGTTCCGCTGTCCCATCAGAGACGTGCTCGGACTGTAGCAATATGGTGTCAGGCAAGCTTTTCTGACAAGTCCATATCGAGGTATGGGCTGAGGACACGTATTCACCTTGGTATGTGTGCGTAAGTCCCTTCCTAGCTCTATATAAAGGGTCTCACACTTCATCGGAGGTACGCATTCTACGATATTCGAAGACACTTCTCGGTGGTCCACTTGCCTGACTTGAGCGTCGAAGGGTCGTCGCCGGGAACCCCTTCCCGGCCCGACTTCTTTGTAGGTTCGCCGGAGCTCCGTGTGACCAGTCGGGGATCTGCGTCAGCAACGCGGAGAGCGCCACGTGCCCAACGTCCGTTGATTCAGCGTTCGGACAGGATCAATTTGGCGCCGTCTGTGGGAACGCTCCTACATCCGATCGGAAGCAATGGACGAGGCTGGACGACCGCACTCGGTGATGCTCTCCACAGAGGAGCTCGACGCTTTGATCGAGACAAGAGCCGCTAAGCTTGTGGAACAGAGACAAAAGTCGCAAGCCGAGCGGATTAAACAGCAAGCAACATCAGCGTCAGGGGGCCGAGCGGAGGCACCTCAGGCCACGGTTCCATTTCATCGAGCCTTATTCCGCACGCCTCCTGAAGCCACAGCAGTGAATCGTGATCGAGGATCTTCGTCAGATGAAATACCAATACGGGACAACATAAAAGGCAAGGCCCCCCGAGCTGACGCTTCTCCCGAGTGGGTCAATCGGCAATTCTCGGAGGCCATTCTACGAGACCCTCTGCCAAAGCACTATGTGCCCCCGGCGATCGGTGAATACAATGGAACCACCGACCCGGATGATCATTTGGGTAAGTTCGACAACACGGCTACCCTTTATCAATACACAGATAGGGTGAAGTGTCGGGTTTTTCTGACCACCCTCTCGGGATCGGCTCAACGGTGGTTTCGGAGACTGTCGGACGAATCTATCTCAAGTTTCAAAGACTTCCACACGGCCTTCCTCCACCATTTTGCAAGCAGTCGGCGCTACCAGAAGACTAGCGTGAGCTTATTCGCCATCAAGCAAGAGCCCAGAGAGCCGCTCAGAGCTTATATCCAGCGATTCAACCGGGTGGCCATGGACATTCCAACGGCCACCTCAGAGACAATGATGAACACATTTACGCAAGGCCTCGTGTACGGGGACTTCTTCCATTCACTCGTTCGGAAGCCGCCCCGAGACTACGATCATATGCTACACCGGGCCAATGAATACATCAATGTGGAGGAAGCCCAAGCGGCCCGAAGAAAGGAAATTCCAACCGAGCGGGCTACTCCTGCCGAGCGGAAGCCTCACACTGCTCATCACCCGCCCAGAGGACCGAGAGCCGAAGCATTCCGCTCCCCCCATACTAGGTCCCATGTGCAAGAGGTAGCTGCCGAGCGGCCCAAGCCAAAGAAGAAATGGACCCCAATGTTCTGCTCATTCCACCGGACGGACACGCATAACACCAGAGATTGCCGGAGTCTTCCTCTAATCGCCCACCCCGTTCCCCGGAGTGGCGGCCGTCGATCGCCATCATCCGACAGACGAAAAAGACCTCGTGAAGCCGATCGGACGATACCCGACAGGCGGCAAAGACAGACTCCCGAGCGGCATCATACTCCGAGGAATGAAGACAATCCCTGGATGTCTAGGGAGCGGCCTAGACCGTCCGCTCGAGAAGAAGAAAATAGAAACAACACTTCCCGAGGCGAAATCAACATTATAGCTGGTGGGCCGACCGGAGGAGACTCTAACCGAGCGAGGAAGGCTAGCGTCAGGCAGCTCCAGATCCATGCGGTCGGCTGCAGCCAAGAAAGGGCGAGCAGACCCGAAATCAGTTTCGGGCCCAAGGACTTGGAGGGAGTCGAAGTGCCACATGATGACGCTCTCCTCATCAAAGTGGTAATAGCCAACTACACTATTCATCGCGTTTTCATTGACACAGGAAGCTCGGTCAATATTATATTCAAAAAGGCCTTCGACCAATTGCAAATTGATCGAGCCGAGCTGCTGCCCATGACAACCCCCCTCTATGGGTTTACAGGCAACGAAGTTCTGCCGGTCGGACAGATCCGGCTGGCGATTTCGCTGGGAGAGGAGCTGCTCAGAAGGACGCGGACTGCAAACTTCGTCGTGGTGGACTCTCCATCGGCATACAACGTAATATTGGGACGACCGACTCTCAGTGAATTCCGAGCGGCCGTCTCCACTTTCCACCAGAAGATCAAGTTCTCGATCGAAGACAAAGTGGGAGAAGTACGAGGAGATCAACTGGCAGCTCGGCGATGCTACGTCGAGATGGTACGAGCAGAAGCCAATTCTACTCGGAAGGCGCCCCGGATTGAGGTAAACGCCATAACTGAAAAACCTCCCTCTTTGGTGTATGAAGAAAAAGAGGAAGTACAGATCCATCCGACCCGATCGGAGGCCACCACATTCATTGCGGCAGATCTGGAGGCGAGCCAAAAGGAGGAAGTGATCAAATGCCTCCAGCGAAACTGTGATGTCTTCTTCTGGTCGACACATGAGCTGCCCGGAATTTCGCCGAGTATAGCGCAGCATGAACTCCACGTCCGACCGGACGCTCGGTCGGTGAAGCAAAGAAAAAGAGATTTTAGTACTGAGCAAAATGTCATCATCCGAGCGGAGGTTGAGAAGCTCCTGGAAGCCGGCCATATACGCGAGGTCCAGTTCCCGAGTTGGCTGGCGAACGTAGTACTAGTCTCCAAGCCGGGCAACAAGTGGAGAGTTTGCATCGATTTCCGGGATCTCAACAAAGCATGCCCAAAAGATTTTTATCCTTTACCCCGGATCGATCAACTGGTGGACTCCACAGCCGGCTGCGAGTTGATATGCATGCTCGACGCTTATCAGAGCTACCATCAAGTGCCGCTCGCCCGAGAGGATCAAGAGAAGGTTAGCTTCGTTACAGCTGACGACACTTACTGCTACAATGTGATGCCGTTCGGACTGAAGAATGCGGGAGCAACTTACCAGCGCTTGATGAACAAAGTGTTCAAGGAGCTGATCGGAGCGGCTTCAATTGGGTCCACGGACGCATCCAATTGGGAGGGAGTCTGATCGGACGAAATAGTCTCCATTGCTGGAGCATTGCCTCGCGAATCCGTTGTGGCCCGTTCGGGCGGTTGGACCGCGGACGTGGCCGATCGAAGGGGAGTCTCCACTCGGCGCCTTTTTTGTCGGAGAGGCCGCTCTCCTGCCTGAGCGGAGCCTTCCTCCCGGGCGGAAGGCTCTTGGCTAATAGTTGCTCCCACCGCCGGCTCCGGGAGAGAAGCCTGAGCGGCCGACTCTTCATGAGTCCCGCTCTCCCCTTCATGCGAGCTGACCGGTTGGATGCCGAGCGTCTCCATTTCTTTGGCTGCCGCGGCTTCGAGCGCCGACGCCTTTCTCTTCATAATACCAGCCATCACTGACTCCATGACAATATTCGCTGCAAATGAAAAAGGAAAAAAATCAGTTAGCAATTAAGGCAAAGGTGCAAGTAAAATTCTTACCGAAGCCGCTCGGGAGTGGGGTTCTGATCGGACTCAGCCCGAATATGTACATAACACCTTCTAGAAGAAATTTGTTGATATCAAACCGCAGACCGGCAAGCATGTTGGCGGCGTGGAGATAATCAGGCCGGGTCTTGAACCTTTTGAGCTCTGGGGAGAGAGGAAGGCCGACCTGCCATTGGGTTCGGAAGGGAGCCCGCTCGGGAAGGCGAATGTAGAAGTAGAATTCCTTCCAATGCTTATTGGAAGAAGGTAGTTTATTGAAGAAGACCAAGCCGGGCCGAGCCTGGAACATGTAAGTGCCCGGCTCAGATTGTTTGGGGTAATAGAAGTAATAGAAGACCTCCGGTCGGAGGGGAATGTTATGGATTTTAAAAAGGACGACAACACCACATAGAAGACGGAAGGTGTTGGGAACTAGGTTTCCGAGCGGAATGTCGAAAAAATTACAGACGTTAATGATAAAGGGATGAATCGGAAATCGCAGACCGGCCGTGAACTGGTCACGGAAAACACAAAAAGCTCCGCGTGGCGGTTTGTGCGGCCGAGCGGAGTCTGTGGGTAGGATGATTTCAAGGTCGGAGGGAATGTCAAAACTATTAATCAGGACATCGGCGTCGCGCCGATCGAAGCGCGACTCCATGGTATAGTACCATGGGCCGAGGGTTTGGTCTTCGGGTTGAGAGGATTGGGCCATGGTCTGAACGGACGAAATTGAAAGAAAATGAAAGGATAAAAGGAAGAAGATGGCAACGAAACAGTACCCCGAGGAAGAAAACTTGGGAAAGAAGTGCGAAGAAAATGCTAGAACCAAAGAGAGAAAGGAGAAGAACCTTACAATGAAGAAGAAGATCGAGGGAAGAGCACCGGAGATCGCCGGAAACAGAAGCGTGAGATCGCCGGGAGTCTGGAACGCAAGAGGAAGCAGTGAACTCGCGCAGACGCAGATGCGGTGAAGGGGAGAGAGCGAAGATTTTATAGGGCGGAGCCTGAGCGGCCTCCGCCGTTGGATCCAGGTCGCGAGAATCGGAGCACGAATCGCGCCGTTCATTTTGAACCGCCTCGATCCCGTCAGAACACCACGCCGCCGCCGTACGATAACGGCAGCACCGCCACGTGGCATTCAACCACTGGAGCGCATTTAATGAGCGCGTGCTAGACCTTAATGATGGAGATTGGCGGAAAAGTCGAAGAGATGCTGAGTAATATTAGCGTTGACTGACGTTTTGGCTGCCCCTTGTTTTCGAGCGAATAGTAGTTTCAGTACGCCGCTCGGCCCAACTGATGGTCCAGTCAGTCGGACTAATCGCCTCCTTCGACTAGACTTGAAGAGGAGGCAAGTGATCCGGCGGTAAGAACAGGGGCCCCCCTCTGAGGGAAGTCAACGTCACGTGGAAGTCAAAGGGCCGAACGGTCGGCAGAACGGGGTCTCATCGGAGTCAAAGGCACCCGGCGAGGAGTCAGGGTTCCGACGCTCGTTGAATAGGATTGTACGGCCGAGCGGGTAGCCCACTCGACCGAAGGCATAAGGTAGTAATACTGCGAACAGTCTCCACAGAGCACATTACCGAGAATATCCTAAGTGGACCAGCACATATGACCGGCCGGACGCAAGGGGACTGCCGACCGGCCGGAGTAAGGAGACAGACGACAGGACGGACACGACAGCGGGTATGGCCAACGAGCGAGCCATACGCAGGATCTTATGACAGAGGGTTCCGCTGTCCCATCAGAGACGTGCTCGGACTGTAGCAATATGGTGTCAGGCAAGCTTTTCTGACAAGCCCATATCGAGGTATGGGCTGAGGACACGTATTTGCCTCGGTATGTGTGCGTAAGCCCCTTCCTAGCTCTATATAAAGGGCCTCACACTTCATCGGAGGTACGCATTCTACGATATTCGAAGACACTTCTCGGTGGTCTACTTGCCTGACTTGAGCGTCGGAGGGTCGTCGCCGGGAACCCCTTCCCGGCCCGACTTCTTTGTAGGTTCGCCGGAGCTCCGTGTGACCGGTCGGGGATCTGCGTCAGCAACGCGGAGAGCGCCACGTGCCCAGCGTCCGTTGATTCAGCGTTCGGACAGGATCAAGGTACATCTGGCAAAAGGCGATTCGCTCACCCCAGGGCCTCCGCCAACCCGTCCCTAGGCCAACACGGAGGAGGTAAATCACGGGTGGCTACTAGCCATTAGTGCAAATGGCCAAGACATGAGGGAGGTTATGCTCGGTCATGCCGAATTTCGACCCCAAGACCTCATGTGAAAATATCCCATGTCTTAACCATCGCTATAAAATTTTTATTAGGTACATGTTTAATAATTCAGTGGTCGGCTATAAATTATTATTATTATTATTATTATTTTACATATAATATGGAGAGAAACTCTCAGAAACATGTGACTACAATTAAATTTTAAAAAAATCATTTAAAAATTTAATCAAGTAATTTTAAATTTGATTAAAGAAATTATATCATAAAAATACTACTTGATGATTAAAATAGTTAAATTTGATATAAATGACTTCTATCATAATTTTTTTTTTTGAATCTCAAGTTATTTTCAATGAAAAATAATAAATTTGAATCAATTGTTTATGCACGTGAAAGGAGAGTGATTTTAAAATCTATTTTATTTAAAACAATTCAATTTTAATTTTGATTAAATCTATCGTTGATAAAATTAGATAATTAAGTTTTTAGACGAATTAATTGATATTTTATCGATCTAATTTATTTATTTATTTTAAAATAATAATCAATTTGATTTAAAAAACAATTTTTTTAATTTTTTTATTAATATGGTTGATTCGATTTTAATTGAATACACTTTGAACGTCGTGCATGTATACATATATACATAATGATTAAAATATGAAATATATCACATAACATTTTGAAATTAAAATTTAATATGTTCGAATATATTTCTTTATATCTTAACCACTTACATTAATAACTAATAATTTTATAATTTACTTCTTCTATATTATTTCTATATTAGTTGAGAAATAGATTAACAAGATTCTAATGTATCATCTTTTATCATATATTGCTGATAGGACTTGTGCTTGTGCCGATGCCTACAGGTAAAAACTTTTTGTCAGATGATCAACTGCACGTGTTCTTGTTTATATTGATGCCCCATTTGCTTCTCTCTCTCTTTTTTTTAAAGAAAATAAATAATAATAATAATAATGTACAACCCATCTTAAGCCTTCTCTAATCAAAATCAGGTCATAGTTAACTATAACAAGGCCCATCCTTAATTAACACTAAAAAGACGTGCATAAGGTGTTAGAACGAATGTGATGATGACACATGTTGATATGGTGTAATGGACGGTTAGTACAATGAAAAAGTTAATAGTCAAAAGTGATACAATGATAAAAATAAAAGAAGGATGACGATCAAGGATAGAGAAATGTTAGCTGATTCTAAGACTTAGTTCTCCTCTCTCATAAGCACGGTTTTTAATATACATCCGGTCTAATTCTTAGTTGATAGGGTCCAAGACTTAGTCCTTTTATTTCCTCTTAGGCATCGCCCTATTCTACATCCGATTGACTTTTTAGTTGGTTGGGTCCTCGGAGCTCAGTCCCCTCATTTTCTCCTAGACACTGTCATAGTTTATACTCGGTCGACTTCTTAGTTAGCTGGCCCTTAGGGCTCAGCCCCCTCATTTTCTCCTGAGCAACATCCTAGTCTATATCCGATCGACTTCTTAACTGGTCGAGCTATTGTCGAGAAACAATATTGTTAGAGAATCATAATCACTTGTCAAAGAATAACGGTTATCCGTTAGAGAATATTCTGACATTCTACGCCTACATAGCACTAAATCTTCCTCTATCCAATGTAACCCATCGTACTTTAGCCATCACCTGACATGTCATGACACCCCGACATTCTTTAATGTTTCATCATCATAGAGGTTATGAGAGACAGTATAAAAAGAGAAGTTCTCTCCGTTGGTCAGGTATGCGCACACATACACATATACTATAGTACTATTGTTAATCTTCTTCTTTTGGCACTTTCACTTTATGTTGCTCGTAACTTGAGCGTTGGAGGATCTGCGCTAGTGGCCTTTTCACCGGTTCTCACTCTACCATACCCCTCCCCCCTTTCGTGTAATTTCTCTACGTGTGTGCAGGCTCATGAGTACCATCAGCGACCTTTCCTTAACCCCCACTCCGCTCCGCTATAAGGAGAAAAAGTATGCAACGTCCCCGCATGCCCTAGATCTGGCTCCCCCATATGACTCAGATTTCGGACAAGATCAAATTTAGCATTGTCTGTGGAAATCTCCTCCACCTAATCCGAAACGTAAAGATGAAGGATACTAGCAAAATCAATGTCACCATGACCCTTGAAGAGTACGAGATATTCAAGGTCGCTAAGGCACGGGTTGCTTTAGAAAGGCATACAACTGATTCTCACTAGCGTCGAATGCCTGCGTCCACATGGGACGAACTCTCCCTTTCAGAGGGAAGATCCAAAAGAAAATAGTCGTACGATTTGCCTCGGGCACTTTTCAAAACACCGAGAGATGATGACACCAAAATAGAGCAATCACAAGCTTCCTTGGCTGAAAATTCACCCCTAGAGGATCCCAAGAAAGGAAAAGTCAGGGTTGTTCAGGAGACATCTAAACACCTCAATGTGCCTTTTTCTCAAGAGGTGCTAGATGAAAAGCTGCTTAGGGGTTATAAACCCCGTCTATTGGAGAGTACAAAAGTAATAATGGACCAAAGGATCACCTTTACTAGTAATAAAATATCAAATGTTTCTGAACACTCTCTCCGGCTTAGCGCAAAAATGGTTTAATAGGCTGCCAGTTTGATCTATTACTTCTTTTAAGGAATTTAGAAATGCTTTCTTGCATCATTTCGCCAGCAACAGGAAATACCAGAAGACTAATAATAGTCTATTTGCACTCAAATAAGGAGCTACGGAGTTCTTGAGACCATACATTGGTTGGAGTTGTAAGGTTACAAATATAGTCTCACATTGAAAACGCATGGGAAATATCATGGGTTTATAAGAGAAAAAGATATCTCCATTGGTGTGAGGCCTTTTGGGGAGAGCCCAAGAGCAAAATCGTGAGGGCTTAGGCCCAAAGTGGACAATATCATAACATTGTGGAGATATCTAAATTCTTTTCGATCCTACAACATTAAGTGTTTCAACTAGGTGGCTCTGGATGTCCCATCTGCCACCTCTGAGATATTATTAAATGCTCTCAAGGTTAGGGCACCTAGTATGGAACCGGGCTGTCTTCGCCTGGTCCCTCATGGAGTTGACTGGAATCACCCCCGTTGAGGTAGAACATAAGCTCCATCTTATGCCAGATTCTAGGTCAGCCAAGTAAAGGAAAAAAGATTCCTCAACCGACCAAAATAAAATTATCCCAGCAGAGGTGGATCAGCTCCTCGAAGCAGGATACATCAGGGAGGTACAGTTTCCTTCATGGCTCTCTAACGTTGTTCTGGTTTCTAAATCAATAATAGGTGGTGAGTCTGCATTAACTTTTGTGACCTCAATAAGGCCAACCCCAAAGACTATTATCCACTCCCTCGGATCGACCAACTAATTGATTTTACTTTAGGGTGCGAGCGGATATGCATGTTGGATGCCTATCAGGGATACCATCAAATCCCCCTTGTCTTGGAGGACCAGGAGAAGATCAGTTTTATTACCGCGGATGACACTTTCTGTTACACAGTTATGCCATTTAGGTTAAGAAATGCGAGAGTTATATATCAGAAGATGATGGACAAGATCTTCTGAAAGTAGATTGGGAGAAGACTAGATAGATGACATCCTCATTAAGTCCACACAAGCAATAGATCTCATTATAGATGTCAAAGAGACTAGTGGCACCTTGCTCAGTACGAGTTAAAACTGAATCCCCTCAAGTATCTATTTGGTGAACGGGGTATTGAGACTAACCCAGAAAAGGTGCAAGCACTTCGAGACATGTAGGCTCTATAGAATCTCAGAGAGGCCCAAAAGTTAGTAGGGTGGATCACAACACTCTCAAGGTTCATATCCCGATCGGCTGACCAAACTCTTCCATTTTTTAAAGTACTTCACCGAGCAGCTAAGTTCTAGTGGGACGATGAGTGTAATAAGACCTTTGTGTTAGAATGTATATTAAAAGTCTAGCTTTTTGTATAAACATTTATTTTGAAAAAAGAATCACATTGGCCAAATGTCTATATTTATATTAAGTGTAGTTGTCCATTTAATTTATATTATAGATAACATGGTGTGTGGTGTCACACAAAAGATCATACTATCAGTTCCTTATAAATTATAAATAGTAGCTCACAATCAAGATGGAATGGGGTAAACCATTGGAGTGGTTGTAGTGTAATTTGGTATTAGTTTATCTTGACTATAAAATTATACTAGTACACTATGAGTGTATTGAGCAGAACCATTTGAGGTTGTTTCTTTTTATACTGACTACATAAAAGAACAAAACCTCTGTTATTATGGAAGTACGTACTCTTAATCATGATATAGTAACAAGCACGTATACTTAATATTTATTTTTTTTAATTTATCAAAGGGTAAGATTTAGTTCGTTAAATCAATAGGCCCGATAAGTTGGGAAGTGATATTATTTATATGGTGTGTTGTTGATTATAAAATGAAACTGTGTCCTAGTAATCTAGGTTGGTGATGTCCCCTTGAGGAGCTCATAAAGATTGTCATGTAAACCCTGCAGGTGGACTTACTCCGACATGACAATGAAGTTGAGTGATACTACTCTTGGAGCTAGATATTAATTAAGTGAGTTGTCAGTAATTCATTTAATTAGTGGACATTCAATATCTTAAACAGAGAGAGACTAACACACTCATGATAAAAAGGAGCTCATATTGTAATATGGGATTGGTGCGGTAGTGCAATAACAACTCTTTAGTGGTATGAGTTATTATTGATGAACTTGAGTTGGGTGTTCGGGGCGAACACGGGAAGCTCAAGCTCATCGGGAGACCAAAACCAATTCCTCCTCTCGGTCCCTATTGTAGCCTCTTATTTATAAAACCTTATATCCACTTAGAGACAAACTTCTTATCCATCTCATTATGGCCGGCCAAGCCAAGCTTGGAGCCCAAGCTAGGGCCGGCCAAGCCAAAAGATGGAGCCAAGTTTATGGCCGACCAAGCTTGGAGCCCAAGCAAGGTCGCCGGCCACATTAAAATAAAAGGGTGTTTTAATTTTTTAAATCTTTCCTTTTGTGGAAGCCATGGTTTTAAAAGAGAGTTTTTAAATTTTAAAATATTTCATTTTATAACTTTCTACAAAGGATTAAGAGAGAGGTTTGATATCTTTCCTTATTTGTAGTTAAAAGAAAGATTTTAATTTTTGATAAAACTTTCCTTTTTTGTAACCATCCACATGTTTTTAAAAGAGAGATTTTAATTTATAAAATTTTCCTTTTATAACCAACAAGGGATTTAAAAGAGATATTTTTTTTTAAATTTCTTACCGGAAACAAATAAGAAAGTTTTCATTTTTTGTTTAAAACTTTCCTTCTTTGGAGCACATATGTAGGGTCGGTCATGACAAGCATTAAAAGGAAGTTTTAATTTTTGTTTTAAAACTTTTCTTTTTAGTCATTGGCAAGGAAAATAAGGAAGTTTTAATTATGTTTAAAACTTTCCTTTTTTTCCAAAACCAAGGATTATAAAAGAGATGGAGGGGGTGCCTCATGAGACAACACATCTTCTATTCTTCTCTTCCAATCCATTGGTGGCCGACCCTATTCCTTTTCTCTTCTCCTTTTGTTTTCTTTCTTGGAGGCCGACGACATCAAGTTTGGTGATCTCTTGGTAGCTGGTTGCTTGAAGGAGAAGAAGAAGAGAAGGAAGCTCTCTTGTCTAGCATCCCTTGGAGGTTAGTTGGTGGCCGAAACTTGGAAGCAAAGGAAGAAGCTTAGGTGGATTTCATCTTGGAAGATCGTCGCTCACACGACGTCCAAGAGAAGGAGAGGAATACAGCAGAAGATCAAGAGGTCTATAAGCTACAAAAGGTATAACTAGTTATTTATTTCCACATCATAACTAGTTCATCTTTTTGTATAGATCTTGAAAAATCAAACACAAGTGGTTATCGGTTTTATGTTATCATTTTGTTATCGATTTTATTTTTTGATTTCATGTTTCGATATTATGCTTCTATTGAGGTCTCTGTAGTTAAACCTAGTTTACTGTAAGAAGTTAAATATCCATTTTCTTTGAAAGACTTTGTCTAGGAAGTGATGGATGATATCATACCCAAGAAGGCCTAGTGCCTCGCCATATTTAATCTGGAAGCCGATCTTTGAAATAGATATTTAATCAACTTCTGTAATATGGTTTAACTTAGGAAGATCACATCGGTCAAATTTGGAGTAAAAATATTAAGTATCGTTTCCAATCCAAGTGTAACTTCTGAAGGACAATTTGCATTAATAATGTTAAGCATCATTTACAATCCAAATTTAACTTCAATAGAGCACATGGGTAGCTAGGATTGTTCTATGCTTGTATAAATTTTTGTACAGGGGAACTAGAACGGTATTCCGATTAGTAACCGACAATTGGTACCAGAGCAATGTTTATGTGTCTGTGTGTTTGGTTTTTAGTTTAATTATACACATGTCATACATCTTTTAGGCATGAAAATAGTAGGATGTGCAAATAGATTAACTCTGTGGTTGCAGGCTCCAATTATTATGTCCTATTATGATTATGTGTAATTGGACCCTCAGACATGTCGAGGGCATTTTATATGTGTGCATGATTGTAATTATTAAATACAGCAGGAGCTGTATTAGTTTTATAATTTTACATTTTTGTTCGATCTAGATTACATGTACATTCCTTCGTGGAATATAGGATCGATAAATGTAAAATTTAATTTTTGTCGCGAATCGTATCCTTGCAAGGTGTGGTGTTATTTGAGGACCAGAGGCGCAGCGAAAAAGGAAGCAAGATAGATGCAATGATATGACCCGTTGGTGGTGGCTAGGGTTGGTGGCACACGGAGGATAGCTATGGATGAGGCCATACTAGTTTATCAAAAATTAAAATATCTCTTTTAAACATTATAGATAACTACAAATAAGGAAAGATTTTAACAAAATTAAAATCTCTCTTTAATCTTTTGTAGATAGCCATAAAAGGAAAGATTTTAAAATTTTAAAATTTTGTTTTAAAAAACCATGAGGATGACTATAAAAGGAAATTTTAAAATTAAAATTTCTCTTTTAAATCTCTTCATGAATGGCTACAAAAGGAAAGATTTTAACAAAATAAAATCTCCCTTTAATCCTAGTGGTGTGGCCGGCCCCATGCTAGGACACCAAGCATGGTTATGGCCGGCCACCTTTTGGGCTCCAAGTTGATGCTTGGCCAACCCCCTTACTCCAAGCAAGGATGTGTCCGACCCATTACTTGGGTAAGAAGTTGACTTGGTGGATACAAGGTTTTATAGAGGCTACAACAGGGACTGAGAGGAGAAATTAATTTTGGTCTCCAGATGAACTTGAGCTTCCTGTGTTCACCCCGAACACTCAACTCAAGTTCATCAATAATAACTCATACCACTAAAGAATTATTATTGAACTACCGCACCAATCCCATATTACATTATGGGCTCCTTCTTATTATGAGTGTGTTAATCTCCCTATGTTAAAGATATCGAATGTCCATGAATCAAATGAGTTACTGTCACTCACTTAATTAACAACTAGCTCCAAGAGTAGTACCACTCAACTTCATTGTCATGCTGGACTAGGTCCACCTGCAGGGTTTACATGACAATCCTTATGAGCTCCTCAAGGGGACATCATCAACCTAGATTACTAGGACACAGTTTCCTTCTAAAATCAAAATACACCATATAAATAATATTATTTCCCAACTTATCGGGCCTATTGATCCAACTGAATAAATCCCACCCATTGATAAATTAAAAAATAAATACTAAGTATATGTGCTTGTTATTATATCGAGATTAAGAGCACACACTTACATAATAATAGAGGTCTTGTTCTTTTATGCAGTCAATATAAAAGAACAACCTCAAATGGTCCTGCTCAATACACTTATAGTGTATTAGTGTATTTTTATAGTTTAAATAAACTATTACCAAATTATACTACAATCATTCCAATGGTTTGTCTCAATCCATCTTGGTTGTGAGCTACTATTTATAATTTATAAGGAACTGATAACATGATCTTCTGTGTGACACCACACACCATGTTATCTACAATATAAATTAAATGGATAACTACATTTAACATAAATGCAGACATTTGACTAATGTGATTCTTATTTCAAAATAAATATTTGTAAAAAGCTAGACTTTTAGTATACATCCTAACACTAACAGCCTTCTCCTCATATCCCCACAAGAGGACATCCTATAATTAGCTATCTGTCTAAACTTTTGGGCTTCTAATAATGAGGTCGAATACGAAGCTTTATTGGCGAGCCTATAAATAGCTAGACACATAGGGGCCGCCAAGGTAATCATTCACTCGGACTCTCAGCTAGTGGCTCAACAAGTGCGAGCAACTTCGAGATCAACAGTGAGAAGTTACAGATGTACAAAGAAGCCTACAAGAAATTCATAGAAAGCTTTAAGTAGGTCACGCTAGTCAAGATACCTTGATCTGATAATCACAAGGCAGATGAACTGGCTACAATGACCAGCTCATTGTCTACTTGGATCTTGGATTGCCGGCTAGCACAAAGTCTACTCATAGCCTAAATTAACCTACAAGCTAATGTGGAGGAGTTGATCGATTGGAGAGCCACAATCACCTTATATCTACAACAAGGAGTTTTGCCAGTAGACTCTGAATCAGCTCGGCTAATTAAGAAGAGTGTCAGTCATTTCACTTTGATTAGAGATCATCTATATAAACGAGTGATCCTGTCCGAGAGTCGAGTAGACGGACGCTGGGGGCATGGCCCTCTCTACTGATTCCGTGTAGACTTTGGGCTGACGTGGACTCCGGTGAACCTGCAGCAAAACCGAGCCGGGGAGGGTATCCCGGCGACGACCCTCCGACGCTCAAGTCAGGCAAGAAGAAATTGAAGCAGAATAACTAGGCAAAGAGTTACAGTAGATGATCATGCATACCTCCGTTGAAGTCTGGGGGTCCTTATATAGGATCCGAGGGGGCGCATGCACGCTTCCCGAGGCATGCACGCTCCTCAAAGCATAGCTCAAAATGGACGTGTCAGAAAAGTGTGCCTGACGCTATACCACAACCGCCCGATCATATCTCCGACATGACAGTGGAAACTTCCATCGTACGATCTTCTGTCCGGTCTGGTCGCCGACCATGCTGTCTGTCGGCGGCGCATGTCTCGAGAAGGATATCGCCAGCTGTCTATTTTGTCCTCTTCTCTTGTCTGTTACTAGGCCGAGCGGGTGAGCCGCTCGGTTGCATACTCGGACGGGCATGCAGCCTTAGTCGGTCGGTAGCTCGGCTCGAGCGGACTTGCCAGTCGGCGCATCACCTCTTTTATACGAAACCCCCTAAGCGTCGGAAACCCGACCTGTGATCAAGTTATTTTTGCACTGGCCTAGGCGCTGTTAGGGTCGATCGACGAGGTGACCTCCCCGCTCGGCCAAAACATTGGTCTGCCCATCTTGACTTTGACTTCCATGTGTCGTTGACCACTGTACGGCCAGACCCCCTCTTTCACCACCGAATCACGTGCCTCCCCCTCAAGTCTAGTTGAAGGAGGCTAAAAGTCCGACTGATTGGACTACTAGTCTAGCGGTGTAGCGGACGCTCAGCCCCTGAGGTGGGTGCTTCTCTGTTCGGGCACCGTGGTGGCGCCATGCAACCGCTCGGCAGCCTACCTGCTGGGCCTTGGAAAGTTTTGCTTGCCGCTGATTACCTTGTCGACCCGAGGGCGATTAATGCTGACGTCTTCCGGATCTCCTCAGAATTCATGTAAATCCCCGCTATTAAGGTCGAGCACGCACCCACGCCCGTGTAATGGCATTCATTAAATGCCGCCCTTTAACCTGCCGCCACGTGGCGCCACCGCCGTCATCGTACGGCGAGGGCATCAGCTCCGATGGGACAGGCGGTGATTTGAATTCGACGGTCGGATGTCGACTTTGATCCTGATGACCTGAATCGGACGGCTAAGGTTGGTCGAGCCCTATGTTTATAAAGCACAGGCGCCGATAACTATTCCATTGTTGCTGCTTCTGCGTGTTTCATCGGCTTCCTCCACCTCCAGTGCTCCGACGATCTTTCCCCGCTCTCTCCTAGGTCTACTTTTGTAAGCTCCCTGATCCTTTCTTGTTTCCGCATTTTGCTTCCCCTTGCTTTCCTTGGCGTCGCCTCTCTCGTTGTTTTTTCCGTCGATCTTTCCGACGAAGCCTCTGCGTTTTCACTTTCCGATCATGGCCAATTCGTCCGCCCCCTCTCTCGGCCTTTGGTATCAATCCATGGAGAGTCGGTTTGACTCAGGAGATGCCTTTAAACTGATCAACGCATATGATATCCCTGCTGACCATAAACTCACCCTGGTTGAGTCGTCCGACAAACCTCATGACCCGCCGGCCGGCACTGTTACCTTCTTCCGCGACCAATTCGTAGGTGGCCTTAGGTTTCCAATCCACCCATTCATCATAGAAGTGTGCAACTACTTTCGCATTCCGCTCGGCCAGCTCGTGCCTAACTCCTTCAAGCTGCTGTGCGGCGTAGTTGTGCTCTTCTGAGTGCACAACATCCCCCTTAAGCCTCAGATTTTTTATTATTTTTACTATCCCAAGCAGTCCGAGCTAGTCACCTTCTTGTTTCAAGCTCAGATCGGCTTAGTTTTCTTTGATAAAATGCCTACCTCCAACAAGCATTGGAAGGATCATTTCTTCTTTTTGAGTTTTCCCGAGCCACCACCTTTCCGAACCCAATGGCAAACTTCACTGCCGCCTCCCCCCGACCTGAAAAGGTATAGGACCGAGCCCGCTTTTCTACACGCGGCTAGCCTGCTGGCCGGGCTGAAACTAGACATCCATAAGCTGCTGCCTGAAGGGATGCTGTATCTGTTTGGCTTAAGCCCGATCTGAATGCGGCTTCTGAACGACCCTGGTAAGACATAACTTTCTCTCCTTTTCTTTGAGTCTAACTGATTTCTTTTCTCTTTCTTGTAGCTGAGACCATGATGAAATTGGTGGTGTTCGGCATGCTGAAACACAAGGCCGCCGAGATAGAGGCTGCTACAGCGCAGGAGGCGGAGAGACTTGGCATCACCCTGATCGGCTCTCATGAAGGCGAGAGCGAAGAGGTGCAGATGGCGGGCGATGCGTCTACCGCTCGGACGGTCACTACTAATTCAGCTGGAGAGACCGCTCCATCAACTACACAACCGACCACTCGGCCTGAGGAAGCCGAGTCTTCTGATGATGAACTCCCTTTGGTTGGACGCAAACGCCGCCGAACGGGCACACCAACTCGCTCGACCACCTCAGTCGTTCACGTGTCCGAGCAGATGGACGATCCTCCTCCACTGGCTCCAGTGACTGTGGAAGCGTTGTCTTATGACCGGACCCTATCTCAAGGAGATTGGCTTTCCGACCCCGTCGTTGCTCGGCCCCTCAGCTCGCTCCCTCCGGCTCCACGGGTAATCAAGCGATTTCTTATTCACTCTTAGCCAATCGTACAATCTTCTGCCCCTTCCGCGTCCGCTCAGTCTACTCTGGACCGACACAGGACTATCAAGGCCTTACTCCATCTACCGACAGAGGAATATATGCAGGCGGCCGAATAGCCGACAAGCCCCGAACACTTAATAACCGTCCGGGGACCCCTCGCGAAAGTCTGGGAGGACGCCCGAGCGCGTGTGGGTCTGATGCCCCTTGGGCTACTCGGCAACAGCTATCTACAACAAACCACCAGGGTAATTTTTATCACAAACCTTCATTTCTTCTCCTCCGTTCGGTATTGGCTATTTTTCTTTTAACCGGGTTGCAGCATTGGGTGGAAAGTATAGCGGTATGCCACCGCTTAGCTTTCCTTAAAGAGGAGTTCAAAAAGCTCAAGGTCTCTGGTGGGGCTCCCCTTCAAGGCCCTTCTTATGCCGAGCTGAAGGCCGACCTGGATAAGACCAACAAACTGCTAGAGGCTGAGCGGCACAAATCTTCAGGCTTGTAAACTATGGTGGACCGGCTTGAGGCCCAGGTCAAAACATACGACAAGAAGATCACTTTGGCCATCAACAGGAAGAATCAGGCCATCACCGACCTGGAGACAAAGAATGTCAAGGCCCAGGCGCTTGAGCTGAAAGTCAACAAGTTGACCGACCTACTCACTGCAAAGAAGCATGGCCGTTCGGCGGAGGTGGCCGCTCTTCAGAGTGATATGAAGACCTTTCAAGACGCACTGTAGGCCTCCCGAGACGCCTTCAAAGAATATCAGGAGGCCGAATCTGGCCGAGTCACTATTATGCAGCAGAACTACATCCGCTCGGAGAAATTCGTAGAGAAAACCTGTGCTCGGCTCGTCCATGCGTTCGAGCTGGCCATCACCGCCACGGCTGACTATCTAAAGACAAAGGGCCGGCTTCCTGAGGATTTCACTATTCCCAACCGCGATCATGCTGATCTTATAACAATGATTCTGGATGAGATTTTTAATTATTTAGAGTGAAGTCGTGGATGTATATTGGCCGTTCGGCCTATTTCACTATGTGTACTTGCCGTTCGACTTATTTTAATCAATGAACCTTTTTCGGCCTTTCCTTGTCCGCTCGTCCAATTTCCATATGTATTCGAGCGAGCTGTCTGATTCATGCGAGCCTTCGCCTCTTGATCTTCGAGCTACCGCCCGGCAGTCGAGTACAAGACCATCACTCTTCCGTAAGTCCCATTAGGTTTACGCGGTGCCAAGGCTAAACCTTATGGTTGCCGCTCGACGGTCTACGAGCCGGTGGTTTACAGTCGCCGGTTCGACTCTAGAGTTTAACGTCGCCGCTCGACGGTCTTCGAGTCGGGGGGTTTATAGTCGCCGGTCAGACTCTAGAGTTTAATGTCATCGCTCGACGGTTTTCGGGCCGGGGGGTTTATAGTCACCGGTCCGACTCTAGAGTTTAACGTCGCCGCTCGACGGTTTTCGGGCCGGGGGATTTATAGTGGCTGGTCCGACTCTAGAGTTTAACGTTGTCGCTCGACAGTCTTCAGACCGGGGGGGGTTTATAGTCGCCGGTTTGACTCTAGAGTTTAACGTCGCCGTCGACGGTCTTCGGGCCGGGGGGTTTATAGTCGCCAGCCTGACTCTAGAGTTTAATGCCACCGCTCGACGGTCTTCGGGCCGGGAGGTTTATAGTCGCCGGTCCGACTATAGAGTTTAACATCGCCGCTCGACGGTCTTCGGGCCGGGGGTTTATAGTCGCCGGTCCGACTCTAGAGTTTAACATCACCGCTTGACGGTATTCGGGCCGGGGGGTTTATAGTCGCCGGTCCAACTCTAAAGTTTAACGTCATCCCTCGACGGTCCTCGGGCCGGGGGGTTTATAGTCGCCGGTTCGACTCTAGAGTTTAACATCGTCGCTCGACGGTTTTCAAGCCGGGGTTTTAATAGTCGTCGGTTCGACTCTAGAGTTTAACGTTGCCACTCGACGGTCTTCAAGCCGGGGTTTTTATAGCCGCCGGTTCGACTCTAGAGTTTAACGTCGCCGCTCGACGGTCTTCAAGCCGGGGGGTTTATAGTCGCCGGTTCGACTCTAGAGTTTAACGTCGCCGCTCAATGGTCTTTAAGCCGGGGTTTTTATAGTCGCCGGTTCGACTCTAGAGTTTAACGTCGCCACTCGACGGTCTTCAAGCCGGGGGGCTTATAGCCGCCGGTTTGACTCTAGAGTTTAACGTCGTCGCTCGACGGTCTTCAAGCCGGGGTTTTTATAGTCTTCAGTTCAACTCTAGAATTTAACATTGCCGCTCGACAGTCTTCAAGCCGAGGGGTTTATAGTCGCCAGTTCGACTCTAGAGTTTAATGTCGCCGCTCGACGGTCTTCAAGCCTGGATTTTATAGTCGCCGGTTCGACTCTAGAGTTTAACGTTGTCGCTTGACGGTCTTCAAGTCGGGGGGTTTATAGTCGCCGGTTCGACTCTAGAATTTAACGTCGCTGCTCAACGGTCTTCAAGCCGAGATTTTTATAGTCGTCAGTTCGAATCTAGAGTTTAACGTCGCCGCTCGACGGTCTTCAAGCCGGGGGGTTTATAGTCTCCGGTTCGACTCTAGAGTTTAACCTCACTGCTCGACGGTCTTCAAGCCAGGGGGTTTATAGTCGCCAGTTCAACTATAGAGTTTAACGACGCTACTCGACGGTCTTCAACAATGAGCTCGCAGCTCGGATAATATACGTCCGGCCAATCGGCACGAGGTCTTCAACATCGAGCCTGTGGCTCGGTTAATATACGCCCGACCGATCGTCACGGGGTCTTCGACATCGAGCCTGTGGCTCGGATAATATACGCCCGGTCGATCGGCACGAGGTCTTCGACATCGAGCCGGCTCAGATAATATACACGCCCGGTCGATCGGCACAGGGTCTTGGGCATCAAGCCGGTGGCTCGAATAATATACACGCCCGGCCGATCGGCTCAGGGGCCTTTGGTATCGAGCTGGTGGCTCGGATATGATGGAAACTCGGCCGATCGGCACGGGAGTCCTTGCTCGAGAAACTATGATAAATTCTATGACCGAAAGAGAATATAGCTGAAAAACTAACCTGCCGACCAGTAGAAGATTTGACTCAATTTCTCGACTCCCAAATACCCGTGGAGTGAGGAGGATACGATATACTCATCGAAACCCCTCAAGGCCATGAGGATGTCTGAAGTTTCCGAGTCGTCCGTCTTCACGTTCCAGACCAAGTGTGTTCCCATAGATGGCGCCAAATTGATCCTGTCCAAGAGTCGAGTAGACGGACGCTGGGGACGTGGCGCTCTCTACTGATTCCGTGTAGACTCTGGGCTGACGTGGACTCCGGTGAACCTGCAGCAAAACCGAGCCAGGGAGGGGATCCCGGTGACGGCCCTTTGACGCTCAAGTCAGGCGAGAATAAATTGAAACAGAATAACGAGGCAAAGAGCTACAGTAGATGATCATGCATACCTCCGTCGAAGTCTGGGGGTCCTTATATAGGATCCTGGGGGGTGCGTACACGCTTCCCGAGGTATGCACGCTCCTCAAAGCATACCTCAAAATGGACGTGTTAGAAAAGTGTGCATGACGCCATACCGCAACCGTCCGAGCATATCTCCGACATGACAGTGGAAACTTCCATCGTACAATCTTATGTCCGGTTTGGTCACCTACCATGCTGTCTGTCGGCGGCGCATGTCTCGAGAAGGATATTGTCAGCTGTCTATTTTATCCTCTTCTCTTGTCTGTTACTAGGCCGAGCGAGTGAGTCGCTCGGTCGCATACTCGGACGGGCATGCAGCCTTAGTCAGTCGGTAGATCAGCTCGAGCGGACTTGCCGTGATGCATCGCCTCTTTTATAAGAAACCCCCTGAGCGTCGGAAACCCGACCTGTGATCGAGTTGTCTTCACGCTGGCCTGGGCGCTATTAGGGTCGATCGGCGAGGTGACCTCCCCGCTCAGCCAAAACATTGGTCTGCCCATCTTGACTTTGACTTCCATGTGTCGTTGACCACTGTACAGTCGGGCCCCCTCTTTCACCACCGGATCAATGAGCATTTTCACAATCGTTGCTCAAATTCTTCAAACTAGACTAGTTCGATTACATCTTGCAAAAAATCGCCAAAACTATTACGGTAACCATGCAGGGGAAGGACGCTAGCAGTAAGGTAATACTAGCTGGCTATTTTTACCCTACTCTATAGGAAGATGGCAACTGGTCAGTAGCTACTTGTGTGTCTTCCCAAAGGCATCAAAATATATCTCATCGACCGACCAAGTCGTTGAAAACTTCAACAGTCTCTTGTCCTTTCGACCAGTGGGGGTAGATATTGTTGGTGCAATTTGTACTAATAGTTAAATCTAAGTTTTGATAAATGACAAATAGGTTAAAGTTTGATGTGTTACGATCTAACCTTGTTACCGAGTGTGTAAGGGTTGACTAACTCCAGTAAGGATATTTGATACCTAATTGGTTAAAGATCGAATGTGTGATTCTAATAAGTCAGGATGTTCGATTCCAGACAGGTTGAAGTCCAGATGTGGGATTTTGGCAAGGGTCAGGATGTGTGATTCCTAATTAGAAAAGACCGGATGTGCAATTCTATTAGGCCAGGATGTTTGATTCTCGATTAGAGAAGACCGGATGTGTGATTCTGATAGGTCAGGATGTTTGATTCTCAAAATCTGGATATGTGATTTCGGAGGTAACTCTACACCTGGTAAGTAGAGTTAAGTCACTGGAGAAGAGTGAATAAGTGAGAACACGTCCCCATTCAAAGGGACAATAGGCATCAGTCCAATTTAGGTCCATTTCGAAAAACTAAATTGAGACATTGACTAGATCATGGTCTCAGGGAGATAGGGTTTAATTACTACTCCTTATTATTACTGTACTAACATTGTCTTGTAAGTTATTGGACTAGCACTTTTTTTCAGGATAAAAGGAGTACAAAAGGTCTCGGGTGAACAGTGCTCGAGGCGCCTTTCATTCTATGGAAGACGCCTTTGTACTATTTATAGAAGGCACCTTCGATGCTATGGAAGGCACTTTCGGTGCTATGGAAGGCACCTTCGGTGCTTTGGAAGGCTCCTTTCGTAGGATAAAATTTAAACTTCATCGCAGATAAGGAGCAACAAGTTCAGGATCAGACTTTACAAGTTGGAGGCACCTTCAAGGTTATATAAGGTGCCTTACACGCCACGCCCTTTATAAGGATGTCTCGACCAAGCTTCAAGAATCATCACTTCTATGATCCTCTACGTATTCGTTTGAAGTTCTGATTACTCTGATTTCTTGCCGCTGCTTCATAGAAGTCTGTCTACCACCAAGCTACCTTTCCGAGTTATCCGATCATCTCCAACATATTGACAGCAACATACGAGTGCTCTCAAAATTGTTAGTAATATTTTATCAAGTGTTGCAATTTTTACTACTGCTCTAAAGGGAAGTGTAGTCTGTTACACTATCTCTATCCCTTCTATTCCATCACCTCTTTCGACGATTCCTAAAGAGGTATTTAGTGGATTACCTATCGATAGGTTTACGGGACCTAGGTCTTAGAGTAGGAGTCGTCGAAAGCTCTGAACTAAGTAAAACTGAACGCGTGTTCTTTTACTTATTTTTCTACTTTGCTTTCTTACTTAGTTTTCTGCCACACACTTTGATTTCAAAACCAAAAAATAAGTTCATTTTAAAACCATGTGATTCACCCCTCTCATGTCATCTCGATCCAACAGATATTGTGAGTCCATTCACCATTACCCCCTCTCAGAAAAAATTTCTCCTTGTAACAGTAGATTATTTTTCCAAGTAGATAGGAGCGGAAGCTTTAGCCAAAATTACTGAGTGAGCTATGATCAAGTTCTTATGGGTTAATATCTTGTGTCGATTTAGAGTTCCTCATAAGCTAGTTTCAGACAATGACCGACAATTCTAGAGGCGTAAAATTCAAGAGTGGTGCTGAGGATTTGGCATCACTCAGGCCTTCATATCTATGGTCTACCCTCAAGGAAATGATCAGTCCAAAGTCATCAATCGGGAGATCGTTAGGGAGTTCAAGGTCAAACTCGATCATGTAGGAGGCGATTGGGTCAAAGAGCTCCCTAATATCTTGTGAGATTACCGAACGACTCCTCGAGAAAGCACCATGCTCACCCCTTTTCACCTCATCTACGATAGTGACGCAGTAGTTCCTATGAAGGTTGACGAAGAGTCCACCTAGTGACTACTATATGACTAGGATAACTCTGACCGACATCTCCTCAAACTAGACTTTATTAGTAAGACTAGGAAAAGAACTGTCACCCAGCTAACAACTTATTGACAACAAATAAGGATGAATTATAATCGGCAAGTGATCCCCCATTTCTTCCAAGAGGGTGACCTAGTATGGAAGAGGATAAAGCTGATTGGAGACGTGACTAAAGTGACACCCCAATGGGAGGGGTCATAAAAATCATCAAAAAGCTCGTGTCCAACACTTACTATCTTCAAGACGTCGATGGTAAGAGGTTGGATGGCCCATGGAGCACGAATTACCTCCAACCTTACCACACTTAAGGAAGAATACTACTTGTGTATCAATCTTTATCTAATGAAAAGTGTTAGAATATATACTAAAAGCCTAGTTTTTTGTATAAACATTTTTATTTTGAAATAAGAATCACATTGGTCAAATGTCTGTGTTTATATAATAAATACAGTTGTCCATTTAATTTATATTGTAGATAACATGGTGTGTGGTGTCACACAGAAGATCATATTATCAGTTTCTTATAAATAATAAATAGTAGCTCACAACTAAGATGGAATGAGACAAACTATTGGAATGGTTGTAGTGTAATTTGGTATTAGTTTATCTTGACTATAAAATTACACTAGTACACTATGTGTGTATTGAGCAGGACCATTTGAGGTTGTTTCTTTTTATACTGACTACATAAAAGGATAAGGCCTCAGTTATTGTGCATGTGCATACTCTTAATCATGATATAATAACAAGCATGTATACTTAATATTTATTTCTTTAATTTATCAATGGGTGAGATTTAGTTTGTTAAATCAATAGGCCCGATAAGTTGGGAAATGATATTATTTATATGGTGTGTTGTTGATTATAGAATGAAACTGTGTCCTAGTGATCTAGGTTGATGATGTCCCCTTGAGGTGCTCATAAGGATTGTCATGTAAACCCTGTAGGTGGACTTAGTCTAACATGACAATAAGGTTAAGTGGTACTACTGTTGAAGCTAAATATTAATTAAGTGAGTTGTCAGTAACTCATTTAATTAGTGGGAATTCGATATCTTAAACACAGGGAGACTAATTCACTCATGATAAGAAGGAGCCCATATTATAATATGGGATTGGTGCAGTAGTGCAATAATAACTCTTTAGTGGTATGAGTTATTATTAATGAACTTGAGTTAGGTGTTCGGGGCGAACATGGGAAGCTCAAGCTCATCGGGAGACTAAAACCAATTCCTCCTCTCGGTCTCTGTTGTAGCCTCTTATTTATAAAGCTTTATATCTACCCAAAGCCCAGCTTCTTAACCAACCTTAAGGGCCGGCCACATTCTTACTTGGAGCCCAAGCAAGGGGCCGACTAAGCCAAGCTTGGAGCCCAAGCTAGGGCCGACCAAGCCTTACTTGGTGCCCAAGCAAGGGGTCGACCACACATGGAAAAGGAAGTTTTATTTTTTGTAAAATCTTTCCTTTTATAGATATTCATTAAAGGATTTAAAAGGATGATTTTAATTATAAAACTTTCCTTTTTTAGATCAGTCACAAAAGGAAATAAAAGGAAGTTTTTATTTTGTTAAAAACTTTCCTTTTATGATGCTTTCCACATGGTTTTAAAAGAGAGTTTTAAGTTTTAAAATCTTTTCTTTTATAGCTATCTACAAAGGATTAAAAGAGAGATTTGAAATCTTTCCTTATTTGTAGTTATCTATAATGTTTAAAAGAAAGATTATAATTTTAGATAAAACTTTCCCTTTTTGTAACCATGATTTAAAAAGAGTTTTATTTTAAAACTTTTCTTTTATAGATATCTACAAAAGGATTTAAAAGAGAAGATTTTAATATTATAAAACATGCCTTTTATAGCTAGTCACAAAAGGGATTTTAAAAGAGAGATTTTAATTTTTTATTTAAAATCTTTCCTTGTTTACAAGTGGTGGCCGACCATGTAAAGGAATAAAAGGAAGTTTTAATTTTTTGTTTTAAAACTTTCCTTTTTTGGATTCACCAAGGATTATAAAAGAGAGGGAGAGGGTGCCTCATTGAGAACAACCTAAGCCTTGCATCCTCTCTATTGTGGCCGAAACTCCTCTCCTCTATTCCCTTGGTGGTCGGTCCTCTTCTTTCTCTCTTCTCCTTTTGTTTTCTCTCTTGGAGGTCGGTGGCATCAAGTTTGGTTTTCTCTTGGTGGCCAGTTGCTTGAAGGAGAAGAAGAAGAGAAGGAAGCTCTCTTGTCTAGCATCCCTTGAAGGTTAGTTGGTGGCCGAAACTTGGAAGCAAAGGAAGAAGCTTGGGTGGATTTCATCTTGGTAGATCGTCGCCCACACGACGTCCAAGAGGAGGAGAGGAATACAACAGAAGATCAAGAGGTCTATAAGCTACTAAGAAAGGTATAACTAGTTATTTGTTTCTGCATCATAACTAGTTCATCTTCTTTGTATAGATCTTGAAAAACCAAACACAAGAAGCTATCAGTTTTAGGTTATCATTTTGTTATCGATTTTATTTTTTGATTTCATGTTTCGATATTGTGCTTCTATTAAGGTCTCTGTAATTAAACCTAGTTTACTATAAGAAGTTAAATATCTGATTTCTTAGAAAGACTTTGTCTAGGAAGTGGTGGATGATCCCATACCCAAGAAGGCCTAGTGCCTCGCCATGTTTAACCTAGAAGATGATCTTTGAAATAAATATTTAATCAACTTCTGTAATATGATTTAACTTAGGAAGATCACATCGGTCAAACTTGGAGTAAAAATGTTAAGTATCGTTTCCAATCCAAGTTTAACTTCTGAAGGACAATTTGGATTAATAATGTTAAACATCATTTGCAATCCAAATTTAACTTCAGTAGAGCACATGGGTAGCTAGGATAGTTCTATACTTGTACAAATTTTTGTACAGGGGAACTAGAATTGTATTCCGAGTAGCAACCAACAATTGGTATCAGAGCAAGGTTTATGCCTCTGTGTGTTTGATTTTTAGTTTAATTATGCACATGTCATACATATTTTAGGCATAAAAATAGTAGGATGTGCAAATAAATTAATTCTGTGGTTGTAGGCTTCAACTATTATGGCCTATTATGATTATGTGTGATTGGACCCTCGGACATATCGAGGGCATTTTATGTGTGTACATGATTGTATTTATTAAATACAGTAGGAGATATATTAGTTTTAGGATTTTACATTTTGTTCAATCTAGATTTTATGTACATTCCTTTGTGGAATATAGGATCGATATATGTAAAAAAAAAAAATTTATCGCGGATCGTATCCTTGCGAGGTGTGGTGCTATTTGAGGACCAGAGGCATAGCGGAAAAGGAAGCTCGATGGACGAGACGATATGAGCCCTAGGGCTGGCGGCTAGGTTTGATGACTGCTAGGGTTGGTGGCACACGGAGGACAGCTATGGATGAGGCCATAATAGTTGGAAAATTAGTTTTCATATTTATTTTTCTTTTATGTTGTGATGTGCTATCTTTGTGTGCTTGTGTGCATGTTAAAATTTCTGGTTTCTAAATAACTAAGTGGGAGAGGAATTAATTAAATTCCACGGTCTCCATTACTGGTTTATAAGTGATGCATTCAAACTTGCGCGTTGATTCTGAGTGCCTTCCTCCACATCGGATGAGTTTGTTTACGGATCACTAGACCAAACTTCCTTAATGGATGATTATAGGAAATTATTTAGGAGCGTGGGATCTTCTTCATCTGAAGGGGCACAATCCTATTTAATGGACTTAGTATCAAGTAATGATATACACTTAGGCGCATTTAATAGTATCCTCCCCATCGGAGTCACTGCTATTATTTGTGTGATCGAAGAAAAACCAACTATTAATTTGTTATAAAGGTAGGTAAAACCTCCTCTTACAAATGATTGAATTTGTATACGTCCACACTATCGTGACATACAAAATTCATTGTGTTTGAGGTAATTTTATTTGTCATAAAGTTAGGTTTGTTAGAGTGTATACTAAAAGCCTAGCTTTTTGTAAACATTTATATTTGAAATAAAAAGAATCACATTGGTCAATATCTACATTTATATGCTAAGTGTAGTTGTTCAATTTATTTATATTGTAGATAACATGGTGTGTGGTGTCACACACAGAAGATCGTGTTATCAGTTCTTTATAAATTATAAACAGTTGCTCACGACTAAGATGAAAGGAACAAACCATTGGAATAGTCATAGTGTAATTAGGTATTAGTTTATCTCGACTGATAAATTACACTAATACACTCTAAGTGTATTGAGTAGGACCATTTAAGGTAAGTTCTTTTATATTGACTTAATAAAAGAACAAGACCTTAGTTATTATGGAAATGTGTGCTCTTAATCCTAATATAATAACAAGCACATATATTTAGTATTTATTTCTTTGACTTATCAAAGGGTGGGATTTAGCTCGATAAATCAATAGGCCCAATAAGTTGGGAAATAATATTACTTATAGTGTGTGTTGTTGATTATAGAAGGAAACTGTGTCCTAGTCATCTAGGTTGAGAATGCCCCTAAGAGAAGCTCATAAGGATTGTCATGTTAAACCCTACAGGTGGACTTAGTCCGATATGACAATGAAGTTGAGTGGTACTACTCTTGGACTAAGACATTAATTAAAATGAGTTGTCAGTAACTCAATTAATTAGTGGACATTCGATATCTTAAACACAGGGAGACTAACACACTCATGATAAGAATGAGCCCATAATGTAATTTGGAATTGGTGCAGTAGTGCAATAATAACTCTCTAGTGGAATGAGTTATTATTGATGAACTTGAGTTGTGTGTTCGGGGCGAACACGAGATACTTAAGCTCGTCGGAAGGCCAAAACCAATTTCTCCTCTAGGTCCCTGTCGTAGCCTCATTAAAGCCTCAAGTCCATCCATATAAAAGCCCATCTTGGTGTCCAAGAAAGGGACTGGCCCAAGGCTTGGTGACCAAGCCAAGGGCCGACCACCATCTCCTCAAGAGGGTCGGCCCTATGCTTGGTGCCCAAGCAAAGGAGGGGTCTGCCACTATATTTCAAATTAAGAGGGGTGTTTTGAATTTTTAAAATCTTCTCTTTGTAGATAACTACAAGTTTAAAAGAAGGATTTTAAATTTACAAAACTTTCCTTATTTGAATTAGGCCACATGGTTTAAAAGAAAGTTTAAAAGTTTTAAAACTTTCCTTTTTTAACCATCCTCATGGTTGTTGGAAAAAAAGGAAGGGAGTTTTAAATTTGAAACTTTCTATTTTTGTAACCATGTTAAAAAAAGGAAATTTTAGAAGAGGAGTTTTAAATTTTAAAACTTGGTTTTAATTTTTAAAACTTTCCTTTTTTAACATCCACATTAAAAAATTAAAAGAGAGCTTGTAAAATTTTATAAGAGCTTTCCTTCTTTGCTTATAAAATTTTTACAAAGTTTTTATTCCTCTTTAAGTGGTCGGCCACCCTTGCTTGGTGCCCAAGCACGGGGCCGACCAATCAATTAATCAATCAAAGATTGATGATTGAATCAATCAAGAGGAAAGAAAAGGGAAAATAAAAGGGGAAAAAGAAAAATAAGAGGAAGATTTTAATTTTTTGTAAAAAGTCTTTCCTTATTTACCTTGGGCAAGTAATATAAAAGAAGGGGAGGAGAGGCCTCATGAATTAATTCTATTATTTTCTCTCTTCTCTTTAGTCTTCTCCTAAGGGCCGACCCTTGCTTCTCTTCATGCTATGGTCGGCCACATTTTGTGGATACTTTGTGTGGTCGGATACTAAGAGAAGGAGAAGAAGAAGAGAAGTAGGGATAGCATCTATTCTTATTCTATTTCTTGTGTGGCTGGATCTCTCCCCTTTCCTTTCCCCTTGCTCTCTTTAGTTCCTTGGTGGTGGTGGTGGCCGAATACTAGAGAAGGAGGAGAAGCTTTTTGGGTGGTGTTCATCTTGGAGGATCGTCGCCTACACGACGTTCAAGAGGAGGCGAGGAATACGACAAAAGATCTCGAGGTTATTAGCATACAAAGAAAAGGTATAACTAGTAATTATTTTCCGCATCATGCTAGTTATTTTTCTTTGTAAGAATTCCAAACACAAGAGGTATATGATTCTAGAGTTTCGGATTTGTTTCGAAGTTGTGTTTCTTTTGTTTTGTTTTTTGGATTTGTGATTCGATTGTTCTTTTCGGTTAAACCTAATGTTATTTTAGGAAATTAAATATTGAATTTCTATTAAAGGCTTTGTCGAGGCAGTGGTGGATGATCCCATACCTAAGAAGGCCTAGTGCCTCGCCATGTTTGACCTGGGAGCCGATTTTAGAAATAAATATTTAATCAACTTTATAACATAGGTGGATTTGGATCAATAGTGTTAAGTTCCGCTTGCGATCCAAATCTAAACCATTAAGAACAGATAAGTTAAATTTGGAATCAATAATATTAAGTTCCGTTTGTGATTCCTAATTTAATTTCTAAAGAACACAATAGGTTGTTTAGGAAAGGTTCGACACTTGTACAAAATTTTTGTACAGTGGAACCGGTACGATCTTCCTAGGACCAACCAACAAGGTTAACAAAATAAAATTAATGGGCAAAACCTCCTCTTACAAATGATTGAATTTGTATATGTCCACACTATCATGGCTGTTAGAGTGTATACTAAAAGTCTAGCTTTTATATAAACATTTATTTTGAAATAAGAATCACATTGGTCAAATATCTACATTTATGCTAAGTGTAGTTGTCGATTTAATTTATATTATAGATAACATGGTGTGAGGAGACACACAGAAGTTCATGTTATCAGTTCTTATAAATTATAAATAGTAGCTCACAACCAAGATAGAATGGGCAACCCATTGGAGTGGTTGTAGTGTAATTTGGTATTAATTTATCTTGACTATAAAATTACACTAGTACACTATGTATGTATTGAGCAGAACCATTTGAGGTTGTTTCTTTTTATACTGACTATATAAAAGAACAAAACCTCTGTTATTATGAAAGTCCGTACTCGTACTCTTAATCATGATATAATAACAAGCACGTATACTTAATATTTATTTCTTTAATTTATCAAAGGGTGTGATTTAGTTCGTTAATTCAATAGGCCCGATAAGTTGGGAAATGATATTATTTATATGGTGTGTTGTTGATTATAAAATGAAATTGTGTCCTAGTGATCTAGGTTGATGATGTCCCCTTGAGGAGTTCATAAGGATTGTTATGTAAACCCTGCAGGTGGACTTACTTCGACATGACAATGAGGTTGAGTGGTACTACTCTTAGAGCTAGATATTAATTAAGTGAGTTGTCAGTAACTCATTTAATTAGTGGGCATTCAATATCTTAAACAGAGAGAGACTAACGCACTCATGATAAAAAGGAGCCTATATTGTAATATGGGATTGGTGCGATAGTGCAATAATAACTCTTTAGTGGTATGAGTTATTATTGATGAACTTGAGTTGGGTGTTCAGGGCGAACACAGGAAGCTCAAGCTCATCGGGAGACCAAAACCAATTCCTCCTCTCGGTCCCTATTGTAGCCTCTTATTTATAAAGCCTTATATCCACTTAGAGCCAAACTTCTTACCCATCTCATTGTGGCCGACCAAGCCAAGCTTGGAGCCCAAGCTAGGGTCGGCCAAGCCAAAAGATGGAGCCAAGTGTATGGCCGACCAAGCTTGGAGCCCAAGCAAGGTGGCCGACCACATTAAAATAAAAGGGTGTTTTAATTTTTTAAATCTTTCCTTTTGTGGAAGTCATGGTTTTAAAAGGGAGTTTTAAAATTTTAAAATCTTTCCTTTTATAGCTTTCTACAAAGGATTAAGAGAAAAACTTGATATCTTTCCTTATTTGTAGTTAAAAGGAAGATTTTAATTTTTTATAAAACCTTCCTTTTTTGTAACCATCCATATGTTTTAAAAGAGAGATTTTAATTTATAAAATTTTTCTTTTATAACCAACAAGGGATTTAAAAGAGAACTTTTTTATTAAAAATTTATTACCGAAAATAAATAAGGAAGTTTTAATTTTATATTTAAAACTTTCCTTGTTTAGAGCACAAGTAGGTGGCCGACCATGACAAGTATAAAAGGAAGTTTAAATTTTATTTTTTTTGTTTTAAAACTTTCCTTTTTAGTCATTGGTAAGGAATATAAGGAAGTTTTAATTATGTTTAAAACTTTCCTTTTTTGCCAAGACCAAGGATTATAAAAGAGATGGAGGGGTGCCTCATGAGATACCACATCTTCTATTCCTCTCTTCCAATCCCTGGTGGTCGGCCCTTGTCCTTCTCTTTTCCCCTTTTATTTTCTCTCTTGGTGGCCGACGGCATCTTGTGTGGAGATCTCTTGGTGGCCGGTTGCTTGAAGGAGAAGAAGAAGAGAAGGAAGCTCTCTTGTCTAGCATCCCTTGAAGGATAGTTGGTGGCCGGATCATGGAAGCCTTCGAAGAAGCTTGAGTGGATTTCGTCTTGGAAGATCGTTGCCCACACGACATCCAACAGAAGGAGGGGAATACGATAGAAGATCAAGGGGTCTATAAGCTACAAGAGGTATAACTAGTTATTAGTTTCCGTATCATAACTAGTTCATCTTTTGTATAGATCTTGAAAAACCAAACACAAGAGGTTATCGGTTTTAAGTTATCGTTTTTGTTATCGATTTTATTTTTCGATTTCATGTTTCGATAATGTGTTTCTATTGAGGTCTCTATAGTTAAACCTAGTCTACTTTAAGAAGTTAAATATCTGATTTCTTTGAGAGGCTTTGTCTAGGAAGTGGTGGATGATCCCATACCCAAGAAGGCCTAGTGTCTCGCCATGTTTAACTTGGAAGCCAATCTTTGAAATAGATATTTGATAACTTCTGTAATATGGTTTAACTTAGGAAGATCACATCGGTTAAACTTGGAGTAAAAATGTTAAGTATCGTTTCCAATCCAAGTTTAACTTCTGAAGGACAATTTGGATTAATAATGTTAAGCATCATTTGTAATCCAAATTTAACTTCAGTAGAGCACATGGGTAGCTAGGATAGTTCTATGCTTATACAAATTTTTGTACATGGGAACTAGGACAGTATTCCGAGTAGCAACCAATAGTGGCATACAAAATTCATGGTGCTTGAGATAATAAAGTTAGGTTGACAAGATAATTAATGGGTAAATTCCTCCTCTTATAAATATTTGAATTTGTATACGTCCACACTATCGTGACATACAAAATTTACAGTGTTTGAGGTGTTGGTGAATTTAAATGATATTGTTTGAGGAATCAATATTATTTTAGATTATAAGGTTTTGACTAAATATTTGATCGAAGACAGACCAACTATTAATTTTATTTGTCATAAAAATAGGTGGACAAGATAATAAAATTAATGAGTAAAACCTCCTCTTACAAATGTTTGAATTTGTATACGTCCACACTATTGTGGCATACAAAATTCACGATGTTTTGAGGAGTTGGTGAATTTAAATGATATTGAGGAATCAATATTATTTTAAGGTCTTGACCAAATATTTTATGATTCTTAGGATTTCAAATGACTGTCAATCCCCTAGCTATTATATTAGAAGAAAACAAACTTACTATTACAATTATATTGATTAGAAACAAAAGGTAGACTGTCCTTGCAAAATTGAGAACAATAAATGTGTATCCTATTTATTAGTTGTTGAAACATGTTTAGTGGTGTTATCTACCGGTACCTAGTGTGTAGATACAAAGCCACTGATCATGTCTGTAATTCATTACAGGGGTTCCAGGAAACCCGACGACTACATGAAGGGGAAATCACCGTCTACATGGGAAATGCTACGAAAGTGATGACTATTGCAGTGGGAGATGTTTATTTATCTTTTGATAAGAATAAAACATTGATTTTGAGAAATTATCTTTACGTACCAAGTTTTAGAAAGAACTTGATTTCAGTTTCTAAACTATTTAAGGATGGATATACTGTCTCTTTTGATGACAAAGTTGTTATCTGTTCTGGTACGTTGGTTGGTAATTTATACTCTAAATCCAATAACTCCCACGATGCAACAAATGGAAATTAATAACACATCTTCTAATAAGAGAAAGCAACCTTCGGATATGAACCAAACATATCTTTGGCATCTAAGGCTAAGTCATATTAACTTAAGTATGATTCAAAGGTTAATAGCCGATGGACTTTTGGGTTCATTGGTGGTGGAAAACTTTCCAACCTGCGAATCTTGCTTGGAAGGTAAAATGACCAAGAGACCTTTTAAGGCCAAGGGGTATAAAGCAAAAGATGTGTTGGAATTGGTTCATTCTGATTTGTGTGGACCTATGACTATCCAGGCGAGAGGTGGTTTTGAATATTTTGTCTCTTTTATAGACGATTATTCGAGATACGGGTACATTTACTTGATGCGCTGCAAGTCTGAGTGCTTTGATAAGTTCAAAGAGTACAAGCTGATGTGGAGAAATGTCATGGTAAAAGTATCAAGACACTATGGTCTGATCGTGGTGGCGAGTACCTCTCAGGAGAGTTTAGGAATTACTTATCAGAGCCCGGGATTCAATCTCAATTGTCTGCACCTGGTACATCCCAACAGAATGGTGTGGCGGAGCGAAGGAATATGACTCTTATAGAAATGGTTAGATCGATGATGAGTTATTCTGAATTACCAAATTTGTTTTGGGGATATGCTCTGGAAATGACAGCGTACATTCTGAACTTAGTATCTTCTAAATCAGTATCCTTTACTCCCACAGAACTGTGGAATGGGTGTAAGCTTAGTCTAAGACATGTTCGGATTTGGGGAAGTCCAGCACATGTGCTGAAGGGAGACGCTGATAAGTTAGAATCACGTACAGAAGTCCGCTTATTTGTGGGATATCCTAAAGGAACGAAAGGTGTTTTGTTTTATAGTCCTAAAGATCAGAAGGTCTTTGTTAGTACCAATGCCCGTTTTTTAGAAAAGGACTATGTAATGAATCACAAACCATGAGTAAAATTGTTCTTGAAGAAGTAAGAGAGGACACGTCTAATCTAGTACAAACAGTACAAGATGAGATACCACAAGAAACTGCAACACGTATCACATATGCACAATTACAAGTAGTGTCACGTTGTAGTGGGAGGGTTGTTCGACAACCTGATATATTCATGTTTTTGGGAGAGTCTTCAGACTTAATCCTTGGTGAACATGAACCTGATCCCTGCACATATGATGAAGCACTCCAAGATAAAGATGCAACATCTTGGCAAAGAACAATGAACTCTAAAATAGAATCTATGTATTCTGATCAGGTCTGGGAGCTTGTAGAACCACCAAATGGTGTAAAATCTATTAGGTGTAAATGGGTCTATAAAAGAAGAAGAGGGATAGACAGGAAGGTGGAAAATTTCAAAGCAAGGCTTGTTGCAAAAAGGGTATACTCAGAAAGAGGGAACCAATTATGAGGAAACATTTTCACCGGTAGTCATACTTAAATCTATCTGGATTCTTTTATCTATTGCTGCTCATATGGATTATGAGATTTGGCAAATGGATGTCAAGACAGTTTTCCTTATTGGAAGTCTTGAAGAAAATATCCATATGAAGCAACCAGAGGGATTCATTGCGAAGGGCAAAGAGAATCTTGTATGTAAGCTCAATTTGTCTATGGACTAAAGCAAGTTTCGAGATCTTGAAACAATCGGTTTAATGAAGTTATCCAGTCTTTTGGATTCATTCAGTGTCCAGATGAGTCTTGTGTATATAAGAAGTGTGACGGAAATATGATGGTATTTCTTGTACTATACGTAGATGATACTTTGTTCATTGGCAACAATGTCAAAATGTTGTCAGAAGTAAGGGTATGGTTGTCCAAGTGTTTTGATATGAAGGACTTGGGAGAATGTGGACATATTCTTGAGATCAAAGTAATAAGGGATCGCAAGAAAAGGATATTCTCCTTATCCCAAGTTTCATACATCAATACTATCCTAGCTCGTTTTAGTATGCAAAACTCCAAGAAAGGTTTTCTACCTTTTTGGCAAGGAGTACCTTTATCTAAAGATATGTGTCCTAAGACATCTAAGGAGATAGAAGGCATGAAGGTAGTTCCTTATGCTTCAGTCGTAGAAAGCCTAATGTATGCAATGTTATGCACAAGATCGGATATCTGTTTTATTGAGGGCATGATTAGCAGATATCAAAGTAACCCAGGACAAGGACATTGGATTACCGTAAAGCATATATTGAAGTACCTGAGAAGGACTAGAGATTATATGCTGGTTTACCAGGCAGATGATTTGCTCCCTGTGGGTTACACGGATTCTAACTTCCAATCAAATAGGGGCAATAGTAAGTCTACCTCGAGGTATGTGTTTACTTTGGGAGATGAAGCCATAACATGGAAGAGTGTTAAGCAAAAATGCGTTTCGGACTCCACCATAGAAGCTGAGTATGTGGCAGCCTCTGAGGCAGCCAAAGAAGTTGTATGGCTCAGAAACTTCTTGATGGACTTAGATGTGATTCCTGGTTTATCCAAAATTATCATAATTTATTGTGATAATAATGGTGCAGTAGCAAACTCGAAAGAACCACGAGCCCATAAGGCAAGTAAACACATTGAGCGCAAGTACCACCCGATATAAGACATCGTAAAACAAAGATAAGTTGTTGTCGCTAAGATTCCATCAGATGATAACCTGGCAGGTCCTTTCACTAAGGTCATTCTGATGAGAGCTTTTGATGGGCATGTTGAGGGGATGTGAATCAGATATATGACAGTATATATGACAACATAGTCTTTTAGTATAAGTGGGAGATTGTTAGGATGTATACTAAAAGCTTAATTTTTTGTATAAATATTTTTATTTTGAAATAAGAATCACATTGGTCAAATGTCTGTGTTTATATAACAAATACAGTTGTCCATTTAATTTATATTGTAGATAACATAGTGTGTGGTGTCACACAGAAGATCATGTTATTAGTTTCTTATAAATAATAAATAGTAGCTCACAACTAAGATGGAATGGGGCAAACCATTGGAATGGTTGTAGTGTAATTTGGTATTAGTTTATCTTGACTATAAAATTACACTAGTACACTATGTGTGTATTGAGCAGGATCATTTGAGGTTGTTTCTTTTTATACTGACTACATAAAAGGATAAGGCCTCAGTTATTATGCATGTGCATACTCTTAATCATGATATAATAACAAGCATGTATACTTAATATTTATTTCTTTAATTTATCAATGGGTGATATTTAGTTTGTTAAATCAATAGGCCCGATAAGTTGGGAAATGATATTATTTATATGGTGTGTTGTTGATTATAGAATGAAACTGTGTCCTAGTGATCTAGGTTGATGATGTCCCCTTGAGGTGCTCATAAGGATTGTCATGTAAACCCTGTAGGTGGACTTAGTCTGACATGACAATAAGGTTAAGTGGTACTACTGTTGGAGCTAAATATTAATTAAGTGAGTTGTCAGTAACTCATTTAATTAGTGGGAATTCGATATCTTAAACACAGGGAGACTAATTCACTCATGATAAGAAGGAGCCCATATTATAATATGGGATTGGTGCAGTAGTGCAATAATAACTCTTTAGTGGTATGAGTTATTATTAATGAACTTGAGTTAGGTGTTCGGGGCGAACATGGGAAGCTCAAGCTCATCGAGAGACCAAAACCAATTCCTCTTCTCGGTCTCTGTTGTAGCCTCTTATTTATAAAGCTTTATATCTACCCAAAGCCCAGCTTCTTAACCAACCTTAAGGCCCGGCCACATTCTTGCATGGAGCCCAAGCAAGGGCTCGACCAAGCCAAGCTTGGAGCCCAAGCTAGGGCCGACCAAGCCTTGCTTGGTGGCCAAGCAAGGGGCCGACCACACATGGAAAAGGAAGTTTTATTTTTTGTAAAATCTTTCCTTTTATAGATATCCATTAAAAGGATTTAAAAAGATGATTTTAATTATAAAACTTTCCTTTTTTTAGATCGGTCACAAAAGGAAATAAAAGGGAATTTTTTATTTTGTTAAAAACTTTCCTTTTATGATGCTTTCCACATGGTTTTAAAAGAGAGTTTTAAGTTTTTAAATCTTTCCTTTTATAGCTATCTACAAAGGATTAAAAGAGATATTTGAAATCTTTCCTTATTTGTAGTTATCTATAATGTTTAAAAGAAAGATTTTAATTTTTGATAAAACTTTCCTTTTTTGTAACCATGATTTAAAGGGAGTTTTATTTTAAAACTTTTCTTTTATAGATATCCACAAAAGGATTTAAAAGAGAAGATTTTAATTTTATAAAACATGTCTTTTATAGCTAACCACAAAAGGGATTTTAAAAGATTTAAAAGAGAAGATTTTAATTTTATAAAACATGTCTTTTATAGCTAACTACAAAAGGGATTTTAAAAGAGAGATTTTAATTTTTTTTTGTTTAAAATCTTTCCTTGTTTGATACACAAGTGGTGGCCTGCCATGTGAAGGAATAAAAGGAAGTTTTAATTTTTTTTTATTTTAAAACTTTCCTTTTTTCGATTCACTAAGGATTATAAAAGAGAGAGAGAGGGTGCCTCATTGAGAACAACCTAAGCCTTGCATCCTCTCTATTGTGGCCGAAACTCCTCTCCTCTATTCCCTTGGTGATCGATCCTTTTCTTTCTCTCTTCTCCTTTTGTTTTCTCTCTTGGAGGCCGGCGACATCAAGTTTGGTTTTCTCTTGGTGGCTGGTTGCTTGAAGGAGAAGAAGAAGAGAAGGAAGCTCTCTTGTCTAGCATCCCTTGGAGGTTAGTTGGTGGCCGAAACTTGGAAGCAAAGGAAGAGGCTTGGGTGGATTTCATCTTGGTAGATTGTTGTCCACAAGGCGTCCAAGAGGAGGAGAGGAATATAACAGAAGATCAAAAGGTCTATAAGCTACTAAGAAAGGTATAACTAGTTATTTGTTTCCGTATCATAACTAGTTCATCTTCTTTATATAGATCTTGAAAAACCAAACACAAGAGGCTATCGGTTTTAGGTTATCATTTTGTTATCGATTTTATTTTTCGATTTCATATTTCGATATTGTGCTTCTATTGAGGTCTCTGTAATTAAACCTAGTTTACTTTAAGAAGTTAAATATCGGATTTCTTTGAAAGGCTTTGTCTAGGAAGTGGTGGATGATCTCATACCCAAGAAGGCCTAGTGTCTTGCCATGTTTAACCTGGATGCCGATCTTTGAAATAGATATTTAATCAACTTCTGTAATATGATTTAACTTATAAAGAACACATCGGTTAAACTTAGAGTAAAAATGTTAAGTATCATTTCCAATCCAAGTGTAACTTTTGAAGGACAATTTGGATTAATAATGTTAAGCGTCATTTGCAATCCAAATTTAACTTCAGTAGAGCATATGAGTAGTTAGGATAGTTCTATGCTTGTACAAATTTTTGTATAGGGAAACTAGAATGGTATTTCGAGTAGCAACCAACTCACTCTCCCCATAATCACCTGACAAGGGAGACCTGGTCGGGTCCCAGACTCTCATCTCCACGATGAGTTATAAGGGCGCATATCTCACACGCCCCATGATCACTCGTTTAGAGAAACCTGGTCAGGTCCTAGACTTTCATCTCTGCGATGAGTTATAAGCATTCACTACCCACGAGCCCAGTGATTAACCATCTAGGGAGATCTGGTCGGGTCTCAGACTCTCATCTTCGTAATAAGTTATAAGTGTACACAACTCATGCACCTTGTGATCACCCGGCTAGAGAGACCTGGTCAGGTCCTAGACTCTCATATCTGCGATGAGTTATAAGCGTTCACGATTCATGCGCCCAGTGATCACTCGGCCAGAGAAACCTAGTCAGGTCCTAGACTCTCATCTCCGCCATAATGAATTATAAGCATGCACGGCTCACACGCCAGTGATCACAAGACCGAAGACACACGGTCAGGTCTCAGACTCTTATCTCCGCAATGAGTTATAAGCATGCACGATTCACATGCCTAGTGATCACCCGGCCAGGGAGATCTGGTCAAGTCTCAGACTCTAATCTTCGCGATGAGTTATAAGCATGTATGACTCATGCACTCCGTGATCACCTGGCCAAGGAGACCTGGTTGGGTCCCAGACTCTCATCTCAACGATGAGTTATAAGCATACACGGCTCATGCATCCCATGATCACCCGACCAAGGAGACCTGGTCTGGTCTCAAACTCTCCTCCCAGTGTGAGTTATAAGCATGCATGGCTCACATGCCCAATGACCTCCTAGTCAGGTCCTAGACTCTCAACCCAGTGCTAAATATAAACGTACATGCCTCATGCACCTTCTAGATTCTCGCTCTAGTGCAAGTTATAAGTGTGCATGGCTCACACGCCTAACGACCTCCTGGTCGTGTCCCTGACTCTTGCCCCAGTGCAAGTTATAAGCGTGCATAGCTCACACGCCTCCTAGACTCTCGCCCCGATGTGAGTTATAAGAGTGCATGATTCACACGTCCAATGACCTCTTGGTCGGGTCCTAGACTCTCGTCTAGTGCGAGTTAAAGTGTACATGACTCACACACCCAATGACCTCCTGGTTGGATCCTAGACTCTTATCCCAATGTGAGATATAAGTGTGCATGGCTCACGCGCTTCCCAGACTCTCACCCTAGTATGAGTTATAAGTGTGCACGGCTCACATGTCCAATGACCTCTTGGTTAGGTCCCATATTCTCGTCCTACTGTGAGTTACAAGTGTGCATGGCTCACGTGCCTCCAAGATTCTCGTCAGAGTGCGAGTTATAAGTGTACATGGCTCATGCAGGTAACAACCTCCTGGTCAAGTCACAAACTCTCATCTTAGTGTGAGTTATAAGCATACATGGCTCACACGCTCAATGATCACCTGGTCGGGGAAACCCAGTCGGATCCCAGACTCCTGCCCCAAGATAGGTTACAAGCATGCTCGACTTATGAGCCCAGTCGCTAACCGGCCAAGCCTTGTACCCGGGCCGACACTCTTCCTAATTACCTGCTCAGCAGTACTCGTACCTCACCATGCTATCTGAATATAAAACATCCATAAGAATAACAAACAGTAAACACAAAACATAAAAGGGGCTAATATTTCACGGTCAAAAGGTATTAGCAATGTTGGAGTACAAAAGGATAATTACTTGAACTTTGAAAACACATCATCAGGCATTTCCTCTATAATTCTTTGGTGATCCAAGAAGTCCTCGAGGGGTTCAGCTGTCAGATAGCCCTCCTCCCTAAGCTGGTGGGTCACTCCTTGGGCCCCATAAGAGAGTGTCTGGGTGATGTGATTGCCAAACTGCAGCCCGAACTCACTTGAGTGGAGATATTATGGTGGAACCCCAATGTTATTTTGATGTGATCAAATAAGTTAAGTTAGACCCTGTTATGTTTTGATCCCTGTGCCTAAGTGTGCAGGAGCTTAGGAGCACAGGAAGTCGAGAGGAAAACATGGCTAGTGAGAAGGACGGCACGAAAGAGAGATGACGGTCAATGAGTCTGAGGGACGAGATGCTGTAGAAGAGTATGTCGGTGGATGAGAAGGATGTACACGACATTCGAGGGATGAGAAGCCGGAGTGAAAGCCTGCTCGAGGAGAAGGTCGAAAATTGGGTTCGGGTGAGCCCTTTTCGTTGGTCAAAATCATCTAGGCAATCAGAGCAGTGGAAGAGCTAGAGTGGAGCTATGGAGCTGCTAGAGGTGCCTTCGACAGGAGTTGAAGGGGCCTCCACGACCTTCAGGCAGAAGATGCCTTCAATGGCTGAAGGTTCCTTCAACCAGCCATGGAAGGCACCTTCCATAGCCATGGAAGGCGCCTTCGACTATGCAATCTGGCCGTTGGCGGAAAGGATAAAGTTTTATCCTTTGCCTCGCTGGAGGTGCCTTCCAGCTCTATGGAAGGCGCCTTCAACCTGAGAATAAGTTTTTCCAGGGGCTATAAAAAGACCTCTGGACCTAGGAAAGATGTAACAAGTTTTGTATTGATTTTTTAGTAATAGTCTGAGCTGTTAACGAGTGTAAGAGGCTTCTCCGCCTTCACCGAAGGAGATTCTTAAGAGATTTCATTTGGCTTGGATTAACAATCACCTAAGTTGTAACCAAGTAAATTCGGGTGCCTCTTTTCTTTTGTTTCTTATTGGTTCTATTTTATTTGCTATTGTTGCTAACCTGAGTTGAAAGATCGAGAAGGTGTTTAGCTTTTGTGTTTCAGGCAGCTTAACCCTCTCCAGCCGACCGACCTAGACCAACAAGTGGTATCACAGCCTAACACCTTCAGGAGGACTAACCATCAAACGAAGCACACGAGATGGCCGGTTCAGGCATCCACCCACCAAAGTTCGAGGGGGACTTCACCAACTAGAAAAAGAAGATGGAGGTATTTTTCAAGACTGATTTTGATTTATTTTTAATAATGGAGTTTAGTTTTGTAGCACCCAAAAGTAAAGATAAATACCACTGGACCAAAAAGGAGCAAACTGATTTCGTGACAAATGACAAAGCAGAGTTCCATCTGCTAAGCATTCTACCGCCACAAGAAGTCAGTCGGATCAGAGCCTATGAGTCTACGAAGGAGTTCTAGGAGAAGTTCTTGGAACTACACGAAGGAACCTCGGAGGTGAAACTCGCAAGACGGGATCTGCTAAGAAACTAGATCAGCAACATCAAGCTGGAACAAGTTGAAACCGTTGCACACCTTCATTCAAGGATCAAGGAGCTCATCACTGGACTCACAAATCTCGGAGAAAAGGTAAGTAATTGAGATTTTCTAAGGTACGCGCTTAACACATTCCTTAGAAATATTGAATGGGCATCATTAATAGATGCCTATTACATATCTAAGGATTTCCATTCAACTACATTAGAAGAATTATTTTCTACCTTTGAAGTTCACGAAACAAGATGTGCAGATCCGAAGGAGTCGAAGCACAATATTGCCTTTAGGGCAAAGATGAACGAACAAACTTCAGAATCCTCTCTCGACGATAACGAAACAGTAATCATGGTAAGACAATTTAAGAAATTATTTAAAATTCAAAAATCTAACCATTTGTAGGGCAGAAAGAAAAAGATAATCAGATGCTACCACTGCAATAAAGAAGGGCATGTTAAAGACAACTGCCCTAAGTTAAAGATCAACGAGAAGGACAAAGGCAAGAACAAGAAGTCCGTTCAAAAGAATAAATACAAGACCCTAAAAGTGACATGGGATGAAACGTCATCCGAATCGAAGGTCGAAGCCTTTTCCGGACTTGCGTTGATGGCAAGTCATCAAGAAGACGAACACGAAGAAAGCTCTTCCGAAATGAGCATCGAG
Source organism: Zingiber officinale (assembly GCF_018446385.1). Taxonomy (NCBI): domain Eukaryota; kingdom Viridiplantae; phylum Streptophyta; class Magnoliopsida; order Zingiberales; family Zingiberaceae; genus Zingiber; species Zingiber officinale. The sequence goes on along the minus strand of NC_055996.1, from coordinate 45,896,314 downwards.
AGTATCGATGAAGGGGGAACTACATCAGAAGAAATCAGCAGTTCAGGAGGAGCTACGGATGACGGGATCGATAAGATAAGTCAGGTACGATCTCTTCCACCTGATAAGTTATTTAAATTTGTTAAGTTCTTATCAAAAAATTGTTGTAAGTTAGAAAAAAAACATATATTTGAAAATATAATTGTCCAAAGCATGTCCACTAGATTTATATGATAATTTGAAAATAGAAAATGATAAATTGAAAATAGAGATAGAATATCTGAAAAATAGTGCATATAATAAAAATATTAGGAAATATAAAAATCTGAACTGGTATCTTCGATTTCATAGGGGTCAAATCAGAAAAATATCCAAAAATTACCCCCGAAATTTTTAATTAACCCAGTTGGAAGAAACCTATATTGGATTCTAATGATTTATCTAAATTAAAGTTTAATTAGACTTAGGGCTTTCAGAGAGTACATTAAATATTTGATTTCATTATGAGGCTTTGTCTAGAAGTGATTGATGATCCAATAACCAAGAAGGTCTAGTGCATTGCCACAACCTGGAAGTCGATTAATGAAATAAAATATTTAATTGACAAATTAATAAGCATGAAATAGTTAGTTAAAATAATGCTTTCAATGTTTGTCAATTTCATAACTAAGAAAATTTTTCAAAACTTAAAGTTTTCTAAATGATATCAAAATAATTTTCAAAAAAATTTCAAAATTTTCAAAAATTTGATAAGTTTTTTTTAGAAAGTTACCCTTAGCTTTTTTGTGTTATCCCATTTTTTATGTGATCAAAGGGGGAGAAGGGAATATTAAGTCTAGGGAGAGGTAGTTCTATTTGAAATTTGAAAATCTTTTTGCACTTTATTGCATACTTGTGATTTTATTGCTTTAACTTTAGATTTGTTTATCCTAACTTAACTTGGGTTGCTCACATTAAAAAATGGGGAGATTTTTGGAACCCCAAGGTTATTTTGACGTGATCAAACAAGTTAAGTTAGGTCCTGTTATGTTTTGATCCCTATGTCTAAGTGTGCAGCAGCTTAGGAGCACAGGAAGTCGAGCAGAAGATGTGGCTAGAGAGAAGGAGACATGGGAGAGAGCCAACGGGCTCGGTACGTCCGAGGGACGAGACACTGTGGAAGAGTACACGGTGGATGAGAAGGACGTACACGACATTCGAGGGATGAGAAGCCGGAGTGGAAGCCTGCTAGAGGAAAAGGTCAGAAATTGGGTTCGGGTGAGCCCTATTCCATTGGCCGAAATCACCCAGGTGATCGGAGCAGTGGAAGAGCTAGAGTAGAGCTACCGGAACTGCTAGAGGTGCCTTCAACAGGAGTTGAAGGCGCCTTCGCAACCTTCAGGAAGAAGACACCTTCAATGGCTGAAGGCGCCTTCAACCAACCATGGAATGCGTCTTCCATGGTCATGGAAGGCGCCTTCGACCAGGCAATCCGGTCGTTGGCGGAAGGGATAAAGTTTTATCTTTTGCCTCGTTGGAGGCGCCTTCCAGCCCTATGGAAGACGCCTTCAACCTGAGGATAAGTTTTTTCAAGGCCTATAAAAAGACCCCTGGACCTAGGAAAGATGTAACAAGTTTTGTATTGATTTCCTAGCAATAGTTTCAGCTGTTAACGAGTGTAAGAGGCTTCTCTACCTTCACCGAAGGAGATTCTTAAGAGATTTCATTTGGCTTGGATTAAAAATCACCTAGGTTGCAACCAAGTAAATTCTGGTGCCTCTTTTCTTTTGTTTCTTATTGGTTCTATTTTATTTGCTATTGTTGCTAACCTGAGTTGAAAGATTGAGAAGGTGTTTAGCTTTTGTGTTTCAGGCAACTCAGCCCTCTCCAGTCGGTCGACATGGACCAGCATATTATGCCCACCCAACCTCGAAGCTTTTATTTTCTCCCGCTTTGTAAGCCTCCAAGTCAGCCTTTGAGGTTGTCAGCCCAATTGAGTTTGTTCCAGCTCAACTTGTAGAGATTCTAATTCAGTAGACCTATAGTCGAGGAGTCCAAGTCCCTCTGCTGATCTATTATTACCATGTTCTTGGACTCAAGCTCCTTAGTCAGACAGGCTACCTAAGAAGCATGAAACGTTTTTAGGCTTTCTAGTGCAACCGTCTTCTATGCTAAGTTTGCTATAATTTTTTTCCTTTATGTAGGTCTCTTGCTCGATATTTAGACTTGGCATTGTTGGTTAGTCCTAGGAAAACGTACCGGTTCCACTATACAGAAATTTTTGTACAAGTGTCGAATCTTTCCTTAAATAACCTATTGTGTTCTTTAGAAGTTAAATTAGGAATCGCAGACGGAACTTAACATCATTGATTCCAAATTTAACTTATCTGTTCTTAATGGTTTAGATTTGAATCACAAGCGGAACTTAACCCTATTGATTCGAATCTACCTAGGTTATTAATTTCATAAATTTTAATTTCCAAAATTGGCTTCCAGGACTGCATAGCGAGGCACATGACCTTCTTGGATATGGGAGCAATCACCACCGCCTAGGCAAAGCCTTTTAAGGAAAGCAAATATTTATTTCCTTAAATAACTCTAGGTTAACCAAAAAGAACAATCGAATCACAAATTCGAAAAATAAAAGAAAAGAAACACAACCTCGAAACAAATCTGAAAACTCTAGAATCATATGCCTCTTGTGTTTGGTATTTCCAAAAATAACTATACAAAGAAAACTAGTATGATGCGGAAAACAATTACTAGTTATACCTTTCTTTGTAAGCAAAAATAACCTCTTGATCTTCTACCGTATTCCTCTTCTTATCTCGGACGTTGTGTGGGCAACGATCTTCCGAGACGAGAACCACCAAGCTCCTTCTTCTCCAAGCTAGATTCGACCACCATTAATTCTCCATGAGAAGTAAAGGTCCAGCCACCACCACCAAGCTCCAAGGGATGCTAGAAACGAAGCCTTCTTTCTCTCCTTCTTCTCCTAGCTAGAACCGGCCACTATGGACTTCCCTTAAGTTGATGTCGCCGGCTACAAAGGAGGAAGAGAAAAGAAGGAGAAGAGGAGACCCTAGGGCCGGCCACACCAAGGAGGAAAAGAGAGGAAGAAAAGAATAGAGTCGTTAGCTATTAAGACACCTCTACCCCCTCTTTTATAATCCTTAATCTTGGCAAATAAGGAAATTTTAATAAAAACTTCCTTAATTCTTTTGTCATGAAAAAGAAAAATTAATTAATTAAAAATCAATTTTCTTTTTCCAATTTTCTTGGCCGGCCACTTTCTCTCCAAAACAAGGAAAGTTTTAATTAAAACAAGAATTAAAACTTCCTAATTTGTTTTCTGAAATTTATAAAAAATTTCTCCAATAATTTTAATCCCTTCATGATTGGTTAGTAAAAAGGAAATTTTATAAATTAAAATCTTTCTTTTAAACATGTGGATAATTTCCAAAAAGGAAAGTTATCTCTAAAAATTAAAATATCTTTTCAATCTACAAATAAGGAAAGATATCAAATCTTTTCTTAATCTTTGGTAGAAACTAATAAAAGAGAATATTTAATTTTTAAACTTTATTTTAAATCATGAACATGGTTAAAAAAGGAAAGTTTTCTCAAAATTAAAATCTCCTTTCAATCTACAAATAAGGAAAGATTTCAAATCTTTTCTTAATCTTTTGTAGAAAGCTATAAAAGGAAATATTTAAATTTTAAACTCTCTTTTAAAATCATGATATCCACATAAGAAATAATTTTAATAAAAATTCCTTTTAATTTTCTAGTAGTCGGCCACCTAAGCTTGGGACCCAAGCTTTGGCCGGCCACCAACTTGGCTTATCCACTTGGTCTTGGCCGGCCCTAGCTTGGGTTCCAAGTTAGCTTGGCTGGCCCCATTAGGATGGGTAAGAAGGTGGGTATGTGGTGGGTATAAATCTCTATATACAAGAGGCTACGATAGGGACCGAGAGGAGGAATTGGTTTTGGTCTCCCGATGAAATTAAGCTTCCCGTGTTCGCCCTGAACACACAACTTAATTTCATCAATAATAATTCATACCACTAAAGAATTATTATTGAACTACCGCACCAATCCCAAATTACATTTTTGGGCTCCTTCTTATTATGAGTGTGTTAGTCTCCCTGTGTTTAAGATGTCGAATGTCCACTAATTAAGTAAGTTACTGATAACTCATTTAATTAATATCTTAGTCCAAGAGTAATACCACTCAACCTTATTGTCATGTCGGACTAAGTCCACCTGCAGGGTTTAACATGTCAATCTTTATGAGCTCCTCTTGGGGACATTATCAACCTAGATTACTAGGACACAATTTCCTTCTATAATCAACAAGTCACACTATAAGTAACATCATTTCCCAACTTATCGGACATTTTGATTTATCGAGCTAAATCTCACCCTTTGATAAGTCAAAGAAATAAATATTAAATATATGTGCTTGTTATTATATTAGGATTAAGAGCACACACTTCCATAATAACTAAGGTTTAGTTCTTTTATTAAATCAGTATAAAAAGAACTTACCTTAAATGGTCCTGCTCAATACACTTAGAGTGTACTAGTGTAATCTATTAGTCAAGATAAACTAATACCTAATTACACTACGACTATTCCAATGGTTTGTTCCTTTCCATCTTAGTCGTGAGCTACTGTTTATAATTTATAAAGAACCGATAACACGATCTTCTGTGTGTGACACCACACACTATGTTATCTACAATATAAATTAATTGAACATCTACATTTGGTATATATAAATGTAGACACTTGACCAATGTGATTCTTATAAATGTTTATACAAAAGCTAGACTTTAGTATACACTCCAACAATCTCCCACTTATACTAAAAGACTATGCTGCCATAAATGCTACCATATATCTGATTCTCATCCCTTCAATATGTCCATCAAAAGCTCTTGCCTTAAGGACCTTAGTGAAAAGATCTACAGGTTATCACTTGATGCAATATAGGCGGCAACAACTTCTCTTCGTTATATGATGTCTCGTATTGGGTGGTACTTGCGCTCTATTGTGTTCACTTGCCTTATGGACTCATGGTTTCTTCGAGTTTGCTACTGCACCATTATTATTACGATAAATTGTAATAATCTTTGGATAAACCAGAAATCATATCTAAGTCTATCTTGAGGTTACTGAGTCACTCAGCTTCTATGGCTGCCTCTGAGGCTGCCACATACTTAACTTCCATAGTGGAATCTGAAAAACACCTATGCTTAACACTCCTCTATAGTTATGGCTTTACCTCCTAAAGTAAACACAAAACCCCGAGGTTGACTTACTACTGTCCCTATCTAATTAGAAGTCAAAAATCCTTGTTACCCACAGGGATCAAATCATCTGCCTTATAAGCTAGCATATAATCTCTAGTGCCTCTAAGGTACTTCAATATATGCTTTGCCGCAAACCAATGCCCTTGTCCAGGGTTACTTTGATATCTGCTAACCATGCCCACGGTAAAACAGATATCTAGCATTGTATACAGCATTGCATACATTAGGCTTCCCACAGCCGAAGCATAAGGAACTGCTTTCATGTCCTTTATCTCCTTTAATGTTTTCGGAGACATCTCTTTAGATAAAGCTACTCCATGCCTAAAAGGTAAGAAACCTTTCTTGGAGTTCTGCATGCTAAACGAGCAAGGATTGTATGAAGTTTGGGATAAGCACAACATTCTTTTCTTGCGATCTCTTATGTCTTTGATCCCAAGAATGTGTGCATATTCTCCTAAGTTCTTCATATCGAATTGTTTGGACAACCATACCCTTACTTCCGACAACACTTTGATATTGTTTCCAACTACCAAAAATGTCATCTACGTATAGTACAAGAAATACCACCACGCTTCCATCACACTTCTTGTATACACAAGACTTATCTGGACACTGAATAAATCCATAGGTCTGAATTACTTCATTAGACCAGATGTCCAAGACCTTGAAGCTATGCTTCAGTCCATAGACTGATTGAGCTTGCACACAAGATGCTCTTTGCTCTTTGCAATGATCCCTTCTGGTTGCTATATATGGATGTTTTCTTCAAGACTTCCATTAAGGAAAGTTGTCTTGACATCCACTTGCTAAATCTCATAGTCTATATGAGAAGTAATAGATAAAAGAATCCGAATAGACTTGAGCATGACTACCGGTGGAAAAGTTTCCTTTTTCAACAAGTCTTGCTTTGAAAGTTTCTACCTTCCTATCTATCCCTCTTTTCCTATTGTAGACTAATTTTCACCCAATGACTTTTACACCATTTGGTGATTTTATAAGCTCCCAAACTCTATTAGAATACATATATTCTAATTTTATATTTATTGCTCTTTGCAAAGATGTTGTATCTTTATCTTGGAGTGCTTCGTCATATGTCTGGGGATCAGGTTCATGTCCACCAGGGATCGAGTCCAAAAACTCTCCCAAAACATGAATCTTTTAGGTTGTCTAACAACCCTCCCACTACGATGAGCCACTGTCTGTAATTGTGTATCATTTATGATACGTATTACAGTTTCTTGTGATATTTCATCTTGTACAGTTGGTACTAGATTAGACATGTCCTTTATTATTTCTTTAAGAACAAATTTACTTATGGGCTTGTGGTTTATTACATAGTCCTTTTCTAAAAATCGGTCATTGATACTAACAATGACCTTCTGATTTTTAAGACTATAAACTTACTTTCGTTTCTCTAGGATAACCCACAAACAAGTGAATTCCTGTCCAACTTATCATTGTTTCTCTTCAGCATATGTGCTGGACTACCCGAATCCGAATATGCTTCAAAATAGGGTTACGCCTATTCAGCAATTCTATATGAGTAGAGAGTTCTGACTTGGAAGGTACTATGTTCACTTTCGTTTTCAAAGTATATCCTTAAAACGAATTTGGTAATTTTCTGAATAGCTCATCATCAATCTACTCATTTCTATAAGAGTCCTATACCTTCTTTTTTCTACACCATTCTGTTGGGGTGTACCAGGTGCAGTTAGTTGGGATTGAGTCCCGTCTTCTGATAAGTGATTCCTAAACTCTCCTAAGAGGTTCTCGCCACTATGATCTAACTGTAGTGTCTTGATACTTTTACCTTGACATTACTCCACATCAGCCTAGTACTCTTTGAACTAATCAAAGCACTTAGACTTGCGGTGCGTCAAGTAAATGTATCCTTATCTCGAATAGTCGTCTATGAAAGAGACGAAATATTCAAAATAACCTCTTGCCTGGATAGTCAAAAGTCTATACAAATCAGAATGAACCAATTCCAACATATCTTTGGCTCCATACCCCTTAGACTTAAAAGTTTCTTGGTTATTTTTCCTTCTAAATAAGACTCGCAAGTTGGAAAGATTTCCACTACCAATGAACCCAAGAGTTCATTGATTATTATCCTTTGAATCCTACTCAAGTTAATATAACCTAGCCTTAGATGCCAAAAATATGATTGGGGTTTCCCCTAAATAGTACCTTCCAAGTCAGAACTCTTTATCTTAATATAACCTAACCCCGATGGAGATTATTCACTCACCATCGGGGTTTCCCCCAAATAGTAGAAAATGCTATAGATGTCCACTTAGTCCCCGTTTGTCCAGTTGAGTGAATAATCTCATTCGGATTTGCTTGAGGGTTTCTTACGTCGAAGAATTAATGGTGCATTCAAACCAAATGTCTCCGAGGTAGTTGGAGCTTGTGGATGGATGGGCTGAGGAGCTTGGGGAGCTCTCAGAGTGGAATGACAAGTGGGTGATGGAGCCTATGGAGTTCTCAAAAACTAAGTTTTTTACCCAGGGAAAGTGACATTTCTCCTAGGAGAGAACTCAGACCGAACATAACTAGGATTCCCTCTTGAAGCAGCTCAGAAATATCAAACTTCAAGCCTGTTAATCGGTTGGAGGTCTCGGTAAAAGCCGGCTCCATATGGAAGTTCCCTAGAGTAGGCACGGACGGGCAAAGTGATAGGCGTCTAATGTGCCAAGCCACGAGAGAAGGAAAGAGAGCAAAAAAAATACTTAGTTTTCTAATCCCTTCCCTGCATAGGCATCTTGTTAAAAAGAGCTAAGTTTAATCATGATTGTCGAAGGAAGAAGACGTAGAAACGCAGCTGAGACGAGGCGTAGTGTTGGCCCAGGTAGGTCGGAGGGAGGGGAGGTAAATTGGCTGTTAAGAAAAACCTTCCTCGACTTTTAACTCAGATTAGTAAAAAAAATAGAATAAATGAACAACAAAAAAAGACGAGGCCAAAAGAGTTACTTGGTTACAACCGGGAAGGTTATTAATCCAAGGCAAGTAAATGCACTAAAGATCTTATTCTTTGAAGGTGGAGAAGCCTCTTACACTCGTTGGAAGCTCAGAAAATAGCTAGGAAATGAATACAATAGTTGTTACCTATTTCCTGGGTCCAGGGATCTTTTTATATTCCCTGGAAAATCTTATCCGTGGCTGGAAGGGGCATTCCACAAAGTTGGAAGGCGCCTCCAGCGAGGCGCAGTGGATTAAAGTTTTTCCACTGCCAATGACAAAATATGCTTGGTCAAATGTGCCTTCCATGGTTGGTTGAAGGAGCCTTCAGCAGCTCTATAGCTTCATTTTAGCTCTTCCACTGCTCCGATCGCATGGGTGATTTCGGCTAACAGAAAATAGGGCTCACCCGAACCCAATTTTTGGCCTTCTCCTCGAGCAGGCTTTCGCTTCAGCTTCTTGTCCCTCGAACGTCATGCACGTCCTTCTCATCCACCGGTGTACTCTTCCGCAGTACCTCGTCCCTCGGATGCATCGAGCTCATTGGCTCCCTTCCCATGACGTCCTTCTCGCTAGCTGCGTCTTCCGCTCAACTTTTTATGTTCCTAAGCTCCTGTACACTTAGACACAACGGTTAAACACTAACAGGACCTAACCTAATTTGGTTGATCACAACAAAACTGCCACGGGATACCGACAATCTCCCCCTTTTTGATGTGATCAAACCCAAGTTAAGGTAGGGTAAACCATAAATAAAAAACAATTATAAAAATTTTACAAGTACAAAAATTTTACAAGTATAAAAATTAAAATATGTAATTTGTTGTACTACTCTTCCCCTAGACTTAATCTCTTACTACTTTCCCTTTAGATCACATTAAAAATGGGGTACTTTTAAAAGTCTAAGAGTAAAAAAGGGAAAAAAATTCTAACGGTTAAAAAGATAAGAATTAATTAAAAACATATTTAATTAATTTTTTAACAGAAAATTAAGGCATTTTAGATGCTTAACAATTAGTGAATTAAATACTTATTTCAATAATTAGCTTCCAAGCTAGGCGAGATACTAGACCTTCTTGAATATTAGAACAACAACTACTTTCTAGACAAAGTCTCTTAAAGAAATTCAATATTTAATTTTCTCTGAAAGTCTTAAGTCAAAAAGCAATTAATCTAAATATGATTTTGGAATCCAAAATAGATTCCTTCCAACTAGGATAATTAGGAATTTCTTCGATATGTATTTCTTTGGAATTTTTCTAATTTGGCCCTTATGGTATTTAAGGTACCAATTCAATCCACTATATTTTCTAATATGTTAAATTTTTGAGCATGTGTGATTTTTCAAAGTTTCTATCTCTTTTTGCAATTTTTCATTCTCAATTTTAACTTTATCAAAGTCTTCTAAGCGACAAGATTCAACAAGTATTGATTTTAATTCCTTAACTTATTTTTCTAATTTACAATAATTTTTTATTAATAATTTAATAAATTGAAATAGTTTGTCAGGAGGAAGAGATCGTGCCTGACTTACCTTGTCTATCCTGTGATCCGAAGCTCCCCCTGAGATACTACTTTCTTCCGATGTCGCTCCCCCTTCATCAATGCTTTCGATGCTCATTTTAGACGAGCTTGCTTCTTCTTCTTCTTCTTGGTGACTTGCCACTAGCACAAGTCCGGTGATGACTTCAATTTCTGATTCAGACGACGTTTCATCCCATGTCGCCTTCAGATTCTTGTACTTGTTTGGTTGGGTCGACTTCTTGTTCTTGCTCTTGTCCTTGTCTTTCAATTTAGGGCAATTATCTTTCACATGCCCTTCTTCATTCCAGTGGTAGCATCTTATCCTTCTTTTCCTACCCTGCACTTGATTATAACTTTTTAAATTTATACCATCAGTGTTATTTCAGTACTATCATCGAGAGAAGATTCTAAATCTTGTTTGTCCGTCTTTGCTTTTAAGGCAATATTATGCTCCTTCTTCGGACCTACACATCTCATTTTATGGACTTTCAAAGTTGAAAATAATTCTTCTAAAGTAGTTGAATTTAGATCCTTAGATATATAATAAGCATCTACTAATGATGCCCATTCAGTATTTATAGGGAATGCGTTAAGAGCATACCTTAGCGAATCTCGGTTACTTACATTTTCTCCAAGATTTGTGAGACCAGTGATGAGCTCCTTAATCGTTGAGTGAAGGTGTGCAACGGTTTCATCTTCTTCCAGTTTGATGTTGCTGATATGGTTTCTGAGCAAATCTCATCTTGCGAGTTTCACCTCCGAGGTTCATTCGTATAGTTCCAGGAATTTCTCCCAGAGCTCTTTTACAGACTCGTAGGCCCCGATCCGGTTGACTTCTTGTGGTGGTAAAACACTTATCAGATGGAACTCTGCTTTGCCGTTTTCCATGAAATTGGCCTGCTCCTTTTTGGTGCAATGGTATTTTTCTTTACCTTTGGGTGCTACAAAATCAAATTCCATTATTAAAAGCAAATCAAAATCAATTTTGAAAAATACCTCCATCTTCTTCTTTCAACTGACGAAATCCCCTTTGAATTTCGGTGGCTAGATGCTTGATCTGGCCATCTTATGTGCTTCATTCAGCGGTTAGTCCTCCTGAAGCGAACTTGGCTCTGATACCACTTATTGGCCAAGGTAGGCTGGAGGGAGGGGAGGTGAACTGATTGTTAAGAAAAACCTTCCTCGACTTTTAACTCAGATTAGTTAAAAAACAGAATAAATGAACAACAACAAAAGTGAGGCTAAAAGAGTTACTTGGTTAAAACCGAGGAGGTTGTTAATCCAAGACAAGTAAACACACTAAAAATCTCATTCTTTGAAGGTGAAGAAGCCTCTTACACTCGTTGGAAGCTCAGAAAGTAGCTAGGAAATGAATACAACAGTTGTTACCTATTTCCTAGGTCTAGAGGTCTTTTTATAGCCCCTGGAAAATTTTATCCGTAGTTGGAAGGTGCCTTCCATAGAGCTAGAAGGTGCTTCCAGCGAGGTGCAATGGATAAAAGTTTATCCACTATCAATGACAAAATCTGCCTGGTCGAAGGTGCCTTCCATGGGCTGGAAGGCTCCTTCAGCCCAGTTGAAGGCGCCTTTTGCCTGAAGGTCGTGGAGGCGCCTTCAACTCTTGTTGAAGGTGCCTCCAGCAGCTCCATAGTTCCATTTTAGCTCTTCCGCTGCTTCAATTACCTGGGTGATTTCTGTTGGAACCCTAAGGTTGTTTTGGTGTGATCAACAAATTAGGTTAGGTCCTGTGTGTTTCTAACCTTGTGTCTAAGTGTGCAGGAGCATAGGAACACAAGTAGTCGAGCGGAAGATGCAGCTAGAGAGAAGGACGGCAATCCGAGGGACGAGGTGCTGCGGAAGAGTGCCCCGGTGGGCGAGAATGAAGCGTGCGGTGGTTCTGAGGGACGAAAGCCGGAGCAGAAGATTGCTCGGGGAGCAAGAGACGCAGCTAGCGAGAAGGACGGCACGCGATGAGTCCGAGGGACGAAGACTACGGATGAGTACGCCGGCGGATGAGAAGGAAACACGCAACGATTCAGAGGGACGAGAAGCCGGAGGGAAGCCTGCTCGAGAAGACCGGAAGTTGGGTTCGGGTGAGCCCTATTCTTAATGGCAGAGATCACCCAAGCGAGCGGATCCGGAATAGAAGACCTGGACCGAGCCGAACCGAACCAGAGCAGTGGCCCCGAATGAAAAAGTCAACGCGGGTTGACTTTACTGGTCCGGGGCGCTCGGAACAGTCCGGGGCGCTAGGACCAGTCCGGGGCGCCCGGACCAACCCGGAGCGGTTCCGGGAACCCTTCCGGGCGCCCGGACCAGCCTTTTGACCAGGATCAAGTTTTGACTCGATCTGATCGTTGGGGGATAAAGTTTATCCCCCCAGGGAGCCTGGAACCCTTGCCAGGCACCCCGACCAAGGCTATAAATATAGCCTTGGTCCAGAAGCTTTTCAACAAACTCAGAATTGTAAATCTAACGCTTGTGCGCTTTAGAGTTTTAGTTGAACTTCTTTCTTTTTGTACTTCAACTCTGTGAGAGGCTTCTCCGTCTGAAGGAGATTGATATTGGGCTTAATCTTCCTTGGATTAACAACCACATCGGTTGTAACCAAGTAAATATTGTGCCTCATCTTTTTAATGTTTTATTTATCTGCTTTGTTTATTTTACAAGTGTTAGCTTAAAGAGTTCGAGGAAGGGTTGTTCATTTTTGATTTTGTAGGATATCCAACAACCCCCCTTCCAGTCGGCCGCAACGGTCCTACAAGTGGTATCAGAGTCGAGATACCTCAGAAGGACTAACCGTCGTCTGAAGCAACAAAACGATGGTCGGAGCTAGCAACTATCCACCAGCATTCGAGGGGGAGTTTACCGTTTGGAAACAAAAAATGGAGGTATATTTAAATTTATATTTTGGTATTTCTTTAATTTGGTTATGAAGAACCGAAGAACGCTTACGGAGAAGAAATCGATAAACGTCTCTGGACCCACATGCAACGTGAGGAGTTTATGGCAAACGCGCGAGCTAAATTTCACATTCTAACTGTAATACCAAATGAAGATATCAATAAAGTCGAAGAATACAAAAGCGCAAAAGAACTTTGGGAGAAGTTCTTAAAGCTCTATGAAGAGCCTTTGGAAGCCGACAACTCAATGGACATCAAGCCGCCGACAGAACAGTCCGAGAATGAAGAAACTGCCGAGAAAGCCGAACTCCATCCCGAAGCTACAGAAAGTTCATCCCAGATGAGCACCGATAAAGGGGGAGAGACTTTAGAAGAAAGCAATTCGATAGGGGGAGAATCAACTGCTGACAAGGTAAGTCAGGTATGGTCTCCACCTTCTGAACAAGTAATTAACTTATCGAAAGAATTCTTCGAATCGCAAAATGCTTTGACAAAAGATTCTTACGCATCACAAATTATTTTGTCAAAAGAATTTTGCAAATCAGAAATATTGTCGAAAACTTTCTTCGAATATTTTTTCGAATTACAAATTACTTTCTCGAAAAAGTTTTGCGAATTAGAAATTGAGTCATCAAAAAAGTTTTTCGGATTAATAAATCTGTTATTAATAGATTCCTGCAAATTAGAATTTTTGTTAAAAAATTCTTGCAAATTACAAAATATTTCTTCAAATGAATTTTGCACATTACCGAAAGAATTTTTACAAATTATATTGTCGAAAAATTTTATCAAGTTAGAATTTAAGTTATTGAAATATTTGTGTGAAGTAGAAAATAAAAAAATAACAGAAAATGACATGTTAAAAGATCGAATAAAATTTTTAGCATGTTTAATATTTGTTGCCTTAAATCTACAAAATTGTGATTTAAAAAGTTATGATAAATTAAAATGGAAATTTAAAACTTTCTGATAAAATCATGAGAATTAAAAATTAAATAAATGCATAGAATTTTTTTTATTTTTTCTAAATATTCTCAAAAATTGTTTTAAATTTTTCTTGCATAAAGTTTTCAGCTTAGAAAGTTTTTTCTTGAAAACGAATGCTTAGAAATTTTCAAAAGTTATTTTTTGACTTAGAAAATTTTCTTGACTTAGATATTTTCCAGAAAATCATTGAAATAGATTCTTATAAAATTTCTAAGTGTCAACCCTTAGATTTTTCTTACAACCCCAATTTTTTATGTGATCAAAGGGGAGGTAGAAAATTGAAAATTGCAAATTAAGTTAGTTTTATTTTACATCTATTTTGACCCTAGCTTAACTTGGGTTGATCACATCAAAAAGGGGGAGATTATTGGACCCCAAGGTTGTTTTGGTGTGATCAACAAGTTAAGTTAGGTCATGTGTGTTTCTAACCTTGTGTCTAAGTGTGCAGGAGCTTAGGAAGACAGGTAGTCGATTGGAAGACGCAACTAGCGAGAAGGACGGCAGTCCGAGGGACAAGGTGCTGCGGAAGAGTACCCAAGTGGACGAGAAAGAAGCATGCGGTGGTTCCGAGGGACGAAAGCCGGAGCAGAAGATTGCTCGGGGAGCAAGAGACGCAGCTAGCGAAAAGGATGGCACGCGGTGCGTCCGAGGGATGAAGACTGCGGATGAGTACGCTGGCTGACGAGAAGGAAACACGCAGTGATTCCGAGGGACGAAAAGCCGGAGGGAAGCCTACTTGAGAAGACCGGAAGTTGGGTTCGGGTGAGCCCTATTCCGGATGGCAGAGATCACCCAAGCGAGCGGATCGGGAGTAAAAGACCCGGACCGAGCCGAACCGAACCGAACCGAACCAGAGCAGTGGTCCTGGATGAAAAAGTCAACGCGAGTTGACTTTACTGGTCCGGGGCGCCCGGAACAGTCCGGGGTGCCCGGACCAGCCCTGGGCGCCTGGACCATCCTTTTGACCAGGATCGAGTTTTGACTCGATCTGATCGTTGGGGGATAAAGTTTATCCCCCCAAGGCGCCCGGAACCCCTTCCAGGCACCCCGACCAAGGCTATAAATATAGCCTTGGTCCAGAAGCTTTTCAACGAACTCAGAATTGTAAATCCAACGCTTGTGCGCTTTAGAGTTTTAGTTGAGCTTCTTTCTTTTTGTACTTCAACTCTGTAAGAGGCTTCTCCGCCTGAATGAAATTGATATTGGGCTTAATCTTCCTTGGATTAACAACCACATCGGTTGTAACCAAGTAAATCTTGTGCCTCGTCTTTTTAATATTTTATTTATCTGCTTTGTTTATTTTACAAGTGTTAGCTTAAAGAGTTCGAGGAAGGGTTGTTCGTTTTTGATTTTGCAGGATATCCAACAACCCCCCTTCCAGCCGACCGCAACGGTCCTACAATTTCGGCCAACTGAAATAGAGCTCACCTGAACCTAATTTCTGACCTTCTTCTCGAGCAGGTTCCACTTTGGCTTCTCATCCCTCGAACATCGTGCGCATCCTTCTCGTCCATCGGTATACTCTTCCGCAGCACCTCGTCCCTCGGATGCACCGAGCCCGTCGGCTCTCTTCCCGTGCCATCCTTCTCGCTAGCTGCATCTTCTATTCGACTTTTTGTGTTCTTAAGCTCCTGTACACTTAGACACAAGGGTTAAACACTAGCAGAACCTAACATGACTTGGTTGATCACATCAAAACTACCACGGGGTACCAACACGTAGGCGTGTGAGAAAAACCGCTAAGTCTTTTTAAAGGAGGATCTGGTGTGATAAACCATATGATCGCCTCGATAGACAAGCCAATCACTAACATCATCGGATGAACCATACAGACACATCAAAAGATGGGATGATTGCTAAGGCCATCAGATTAGAGGGTAGGTAGACCATCATTTATACAGAATGTCGCACGTCATCTTTCTTGTATGTAAAAAGTAAGCCTTATGGATGCACGACAATACAAGAAAGGAGATATTTATGACATCGATAAAAGACAAAAAATTTAGTGAGGCGCACCAACCCAGGGTCTTGTCTTGCATTTATGACGTTTACAGTTTGACTAATTCAATTGAGTTCAGGGTTCATCAACACTTTACAAGGTCTGTCAAAGCCCGGTATCTGGGGTCGAACAGGTCCTCGTAAGGGTAGAATGCCCCATCTAAGCCTCCAAGCTATAGATGATCATTCCCTCAGCCGAGTAGAAGTTCCTGATTTAAGCTCGAGCTGACCTGCAACCGTTCCACCACCTAGAGTGGGTCAATTAATAACAAGATTTACAGAGTACCCATTAGCCGACCGGCTACTTGCCGACCGACTATTACCCCAATTCAAGGTAAAGATCAACCAACCAAATTTATGTTTATCTGTTCTTGACCCACGCCGAGTAACACAGTGGTAGGCCGTATGATTTACTTCTCAAATGATAGTAATAATCCCGAAGAAATGCCTAAGTAGCACATAACACTACCCTTGAGGAGTAGCTAAAGCATTACTAGATAGACGCATAGGGGGATGGCCTTAACTCCATCCTCCGCGCCCTAGTACTCACATACAAAGGGGAAAAAGTAACACATAGATAGGCAAGGCAAATCAAAAGCACAGTTCACTACAGGCTAAGAAGGGTTTACATTCAATTTGAGGTTGTTAGGCAATACTTGGAAAATTATTCAAAGACAGGGAAGGCTTCCTCTAGGAGTTCATTTAGGATATGCTGGCGGTCTAGAAAATCTTCGGACGATTTCGACGCCAGCAAACCTGCTTTCTATAATTGGGTAAGGACTCCTTTGGCACCATAACAAAGCATCTGATTAATAGTGTTGCCGACTTGGGACCCAAATTCAGAGGGAGCCAAGTAAATCTTCTTCCTCGCTACAAAGCAATCATCCTCCCATGCTTGGTAATTTGCTAGCTCATCCTAGGACTTAAGCAGCTCAGAGTTCACCCTAGCTAGTTCCATCTTAGAGGTTGCAGCTTCAAACTTCACCGCCTCTAACTCAGTGCACACATATGTCAGGGCAGTCCTTTGGACATCCGGTTGTTGTTGGTGGTCAGCTTCCTGGGAGGTCTGGCAGCCAATTTAGTATCTTTTGTCACCAAGCTCACCAAGATTGAAGCATAAGCAACTTCTAGCTCCTTTAGCTTGGCGGAGAGGTCTTGGACTTCAAGGGTTTTTGTGGCAAGCTCAGCCACCACTTGGATCCTTTTCGCACTAGTTCCTTTAGCTTTAACTTGGTGGAGAGGTCTTCTCCTAGTTCCTGCGCTTTCTCTGTCTCAGCACTAGCTAACTCCCTAGATTCTTGCACTTTTTTCTCCAGTTCGCCTAATCGATCAGCTTGCATTGTGGCCTCCTGGGGAGAAGTTAGGTTAAAAACCTGACTCGCAGCTCTGGAAGACTACATCTCCCTAGCTTATTCTGCAGGGATTCATTTTCCACGTGCAAACCCCACAACGGCTTGGGATACACCCATCCTAGTCACACAAGTTTGTCAAAGGGTATAACTAATAGCATTCCATATACAAAGGTAGAGTAATCAAAACTTACTACAAATAGCTATTGGGAAAACCTGTCTTCTAAATCCAACATCGAGCAATCCAACACCTTGTCTGCCTCCTCTCTCCAGACCTCTGCTAGTAGGCCCTTTAGTCGCACATGCCGTAGACTGGTGGAGGATCTAAAACTGGAATGGGGGACAACACTTGGAGGGATGCCACATTGAGGGTAGAAGTAATAAGGAAGCTATTTTTAGCCGGGCAAGATGATGGACAAATAACCTCCGCAAGTGGGACGGCCAATGAGGTAGAAGGCCTGGGAAGCGCCAAAGAAGTGGGAGAGCCGAAGACCCGAGAGTTGTTTCCTTTGGCAACAAGCTAGGAGAAGAGGGGAGTGAAGTGACATGCCCAGGAGGGGCCAAAGTGCTCACCTCAATTGGAGTAGATACCCGAGCAAAAGGGTGGGTTGAAGATGACCGCTCAGGAGAAGATTACACCGAAGGGGTAACTCGACGTCGTTTACGTTGTAATCGGAGGGGTCGTTCAAGGTCCTCTATCGAAATCTTCTCGGGAGTGGTAGAGAGTCGAACAATTGCCCTCTCCTCATTGGTGGCCACCCCACTAACACCCGCCTGAGGACAAGAAGCATCTCCAAAAGAGTCGGTCGGCTGATTCTCTTGGCCGACTAAAATGATTTGCCCTCACCATTTTATTATGTCTTTCTTTAACTTCGAGGAGTTGAGGGTGAAGTTCTTAAACAGGATTTCCTCTGTGTAAAAAGAAAAAAATCTCAGTCGGTGAGGATGTAAGAGCTAAGTTACCTAGGTTTACGAAGAGATTAGGGAGTGATGCACTGACGGGACTCGGTCCAAATATATGAAGAAGGCTTTTACGTAGCAAGGAGGGGTGGAGAAACTACATGTGTATCAACTTCTCTGAAGCAGCAGCACAGGCAGGCTTGTGATGATGGTCCCCTAAAGTATGGGCGCAGGGGATTGAATAAAGAAGAAATGAGATTTTCATCCCTTATTAGAGGAGGACATGTTCTTAAAGAGCACTGATTTAGGTCGGGACTGGACCATGAAAACTCATGGTTCTAATTTTTTGAGATAATAAAAATAATGAAAGAGACGTGGGGATAAAGGGATATCGTATAAATGACATATGATTACTATTTCGCACATAGCGCATAAGGTATTGGGTGCAAACTAAGAGGGGGGAAAGTGGAAATATTGGCTTAGGTCAGAAAAAATGGAGGAATGGGAAATCATAGATCGACGTTAAGTTGACCCTTGAAGAAAGTGATAAAGCTAGGTGGAAGACGATGAAGGTGGTCTTGAGGGTCAGGAATGTGAAGGTAAAAGATTATGGGATCTTTAGGTTCAACCTAGCGGACGTGAGGTCATAACCATAAAAATCAGAACGGAAGATGGCGTACTAGGGGGCCAGCGTTTCTTGAGCCATTATCAAGGAGTAGAGAAGGGAGAAGGTCGAAGAAAAGAGTAGGCGGAGAAGGAGCACTTACAGGGAAGAGGATGCACAAGCAATCGTAGGGGCCGAAGGTTAGAGAAGACAAAGCATAAATGGGTTATTCTCCATAGCACTTAAGGTTTTAAAACTAGGATTCTGAGGATGCCCAGGAATATGAACCGTGCAATCGAAACAATCCTATTACGGGTAGCCATCAGATTAGAGAGGGGGAGTTATCATCAACCGTGCGGAAAGGCATACATCAACCACTACCTCAAAATAGAGTTGGTAGCACACGTGATGATCACCTATAAAACGACATTTATGATGGGAGAGATGAGCAAATTATTACCCTGATATGCTATCGCCAACATCCTACCTTGCATTAAAACAACGGAAGGACGTTTCTGCGAAAAAGGCACCACGTGAAATGGCTTCAAAGAAATGTCATTGGAGTTGATGCCCGGTCACACAATGGGACAACAATAGAACTCGAGTTTAGTTAGTCAACCATAAGCCTCCTTTGACTAGACTTGAAAGGGAGGCTTGTGATATGGTGTATAATGGAGGGGCCAGTACAATGAGAAAGTCAATAGTCAATATGACATAATGGTCAAAAGTAAAAGAGGGGTGGTGGTCAAGGGTGAAAAAATTCTGGCTGGTCCAAAAAAGGAAGTATAGTCAAGACCGAGAAATTCTTCTTGGACTTAGTTCTCTCACCTCATAGACACGACTCTCGATATATACCCGATCAACTTCTTAGTTGGTCAGGCCCCCAGGGCTTAGTCCCCTCATTTCCTCCTGGGCACCGCTCTAGTCTACACCCGGTCGGCTTCTTAGCTAGTCGAGCCCCCAGGGTTCAATCCCCTCATTTTCTCCTAAGCACCGCCCTAGTCTACACTCGGTCGACTTCTTAGTTGGCCGGACCCCAGGGCTTAGTTGCTCATTTTCTCCTGGGCACTGCCCCAATCTACACCTAGTTGACTTCTTACATGGTCGAGCTATTGTTGAGAGACAACATTGTCAGGAAATCATAACTACTTGTCAAAGAATAACTACTATCCATCAGAGAATATTCTGATACTTTGCCCCTGCATATCGTAAAACCTTCCTCTACCCAATGAGAGTTCGTCATACTTCAGCCATCACCCGACATGCCCTAACACCCAACATTCTCTGATGCTTCATCGTCACAGAGGTTATGAGAAATAGTATAAAAGGGGGATTTTCTCCGTTAGTCAGGTACGTGCACACATACACATCTACTATAGTACTACTGTTCATCTTCTTATTTCGACACTTTTCACTTTATGATGCTCTTAACTTGAGCGTCGGAGAGCCTGCGCTAGGGATTTGTACCCTGGTTCTTGCTCTAACCCCCCTGCGATTTCTCTGCATGTGCGCAGGTTCGTGGGTACCATCGGTAACCTTTCCTTCACCCCCACATCGCTCCGCTGTAAGGAGAAAGAGCTTGCAATGTCCCCACATGCCCTATATCTGGTCCTCTTTTCATCAACGTCCTTACCCTCATCACCGGCTCTCTCATCCGATTCAGCTTTCGGACGGGATCACATATCTTTAGGGAAAAATTATTTCTATCTTCTAGTCATTTGACGGTTGGGTATAAGCTGATCTCATGATTTATCTCTCTTTACATAACTGAGGACGGACTATGAGGGACGTCTGGATGAACGTAATCGCCTTTATACTATAATAAAATGAATGTGATGATATACCCCACAGACAAAGTCGAGTTAGTACTTAGATAGTAGAGCAGGAGTCGAATCTTTGGAGAATAATCTTTTGGTGAATAAAATCCCTCTCATTTAGAGATCACTTGGTTAACATGATTTACTCTTTTCATCTCGCAATGGGCTGATGATTTGGAATACTTGGAGTGAGCAAGACGCCCTTTGCCACATAGAATAAATATGATGAATGGTAGAGAAATTAGTGGGGACTGGGGGTGGATACTGGTTGTTCTTTAATTCACAGGTCTTATATATAACTTAGGAAGATTAACTTAATATAAAGTGTGCATCGCTTTTAATATCTCATGTATGACTTATCTTGATTTAATATAAGTTATGCATCGGAAATGAGAGAAGGAATAATACAAACGCTAACATCTTGGTTTAGAAACCTTCCTTCTTACTAAAGGACCATTAGATTCTCGCCTTCATAGTTTTCTTGAATTCAAATGTTTTGCAATATTACAAAAACTAAAGAATTAAGAGGAAGAGTGCGTAAGTGAGCTCAAATGATCAAAATAATATCTTAGGAATGCTAGCCTTCAAATGTTCCCCTTAGTCTAGACTTCAACCCTCTTCAACTTCAATTTACGGTTATATTGTGTCGGCATTGGTTAGTCGGCTTGATTCATTATCAGTCGATTACTTTTTCGATCATAACAACTCCTAATCTGTCACTGACTCTATCAATTGACTAATCCATTATAGCTATAAGGTCATCAAATCATTGATGTTCAAATTAAAGGCTATGACGTTTCTATCATATCATTAGTCGACTTTATATTCATCATCATCAGTCCAATAATATCAAATTAGTTGAATGTGTAGTCAACTCAAGCACGAACAAAAATATTCTATTCAATGTTTGATTCACTTGAGTTGACTATTTGATAACTCAATCACCAGTTGACTAATGATAATTTTTAGTCAATTGAATCGTCGTTCATGACTTAAGTTGAATATTACCCGTCTCGGCTCCTCCACTATAAGTTCACGAACGCCTTAACTTCTGTACCAATACCCGTGCAGATAAGTCCAATGGAAGTGTGGCAGTGGTCCTCTTAGCTCAAACCATGTGTGGCCCTACATGGCTTGTTATAACAGTACATAAAATCATGTATACTATATAGTATGGACCGTTTGCAAGTATTTTGTCATCTTCACTTATATTAGTTGTTACTCTGTATCCATCATTTGACAATAATTAGCTGGTATGTTACTATCAAACAGAGGCATAGTTTATGCTCTTTGGCAATAGTGAAATCAATGTACTAAACTTCAAGTTCCTAAACAACTGGTTGTAAATAATTTCCATATGCAAACAATGGTAAAGATCATTGGATTCTGTTATATATCATCTCTTTGTAGAGTTCATCTCATAAAGAATTGTTTGCCCCCTATACAAACTGTGTAATCTCTATCGTCTTCAAGTTGCTTTGTTATCCATTAAGATTCTTTCTTATCTATCTAGTTGCCCTTATACACAAAAGGGGACCCTAGTTGTCCTCTTGAACACAATGAACAACACAATTTCATTGACATAATTTGGTGGGACTGTCTGTATCTAGAAGCTTACTTAATTTGTCCAATTGAGTGATGAATTGTTGATTTATCTAACGCCATACTTTATCAAACAATTATAGTGAGAATTTCAAATATGTAAAACGTTTCAAATAGATTGAGGTGTAAATTGAGAAATCGTAGAAAATAAAAAATTCTATAAATAGAAATAAGCCGTAACCGTGAAAAATATTTTTAAAAAACTTCATATAAAGAAAAATATCATAAAAAACTTGACTAATAAAAAAAATTAACAACGGACCATTTTCATTTAATAGAGACTGCCCGAGTAGCATCTCATATATAGAAATAGCCCCCGAGCACCGCACCTGCGGTAAAACACATGACATAAATTCAAAAATGATGATTGAAAACTCAACCCAGAAAGTAAATTTCATGTGTGGTAGATTTACAGTAAGGGTGTAATCGAGTCAAGCTAAATTAAACTCTTGAATATTTAAATTTAATTTATTTATAATTGAACCGAGCTCGAATTTTACTTAACGAATATATTCATGGCTCACGAGCTTATTTAAACTTTTATCGAGACTAAACGAGTTTAATAAATATAAATTATAAATTTAAATACTCATTCAAAACTAAATTATATATTTAGAAAAATTATAATATTCTTATTAAAATTTATAATTTTATTTTAATAAATAAATTTAATATATTTTTCTATATGTGGCAAAAAGGCGATTCGCTCGCCCCTAGCGCCCCCCCGCCAACCCGTCCCTAGGCCAACATGGAGGAGGTAAATCACGGGTGGCTACTAGCCATTAGTGCAAATGGCCAAGACATAGAGTGTAAAATATATGAATTCAACATCAAATCTATTATTTTTTTATTTAAAAGTTGATTCATTAGCTTAACGAATATGTTCACGAGCTAACGAGTATGAAACTTGATCTTGGTTTGTTTATCTTAACCAGCCTCATTAAACGAGCTTTTATCGAATAGAGTTTCGAATAGCTCATGAGCGGCTTGGTTCATTTATACCCCTAGTTTTGGGATTGTGAAACTTGGACGCCATGGGCTTGGCACGAGCACTTGTCGAATTTACTTGGGAGGATATATGAATTTAGGGGTGTAATTGAATCGAGCTATATATATATATATATATATATATATATATATAATAACTTTTCTCTTTTTCTTTTTAAATAAATATAAAATTATCTCTTCTCTCTACTCTCTCCTGTAATTACATGTAACAATCACTGTGATGTTGATTTTTAAATTTGGTATAGCTGCTGCTACATGTTGGCTATAATATGTAGTAATTACTGTATAGTAGTTACTACAATATTGTAGCAGCTACTTGTAATTGTAGTATATAATAACTGCTGTCCCCTCGGGACGGTCTAGTGGCTAGCACATGAGGTGTTGCCACCCTGAGATCTAGGGTTCGAATCTTGGCAAAGCCGAGGTAAATGTCTCCCTTATGTGCTAGTTAGTATTCCAAAGGCAAGTAGCCGCCCGTGATTTACCTCTTCTGTGTTGGTCCTGGGACGGGTTGGCGGGGGTGCTGGAGGGAACGTATTCGCCTTTTGCCACCATACAATAACTACTACAATGTTGTAGCAGCTACTACATTGTAGCTTCTACGCGTTGTAGTAATTACATCACTTTTAAAAACTAGCGTCACAGTGATGGGTGCATGTAATCATAGGAGAGAGAAAAGAGATTTTTATTTTAATTTAAGAGGAAAAAGAGAAAAATTGTTACATGCAAATAAGAGAGAGATTTAAAAAATTAGGTTTTGGTCGCATCAGATCGTCTACGTCAGATGTCACTCACGGTCGCGTAGGAGACATCAAACATGATATTATTTATCTCTCTCTTTCTTTCTCTATATATAAAGCTTTGATATTTTAGGCGATGCACATGGGTGCCTCACTGTATGGGAGACACCTCCATTCACTAGAGGCACCTCCCCTATAGTGAGGCGCTCACACACGTTGCCCAGGCTAAAATTACTATATATATATATATATATATATATATACTATGAGGGCATTCAACGTAGACAATCTAACACAGTCAAAACCTAATTTTTATTTCTCTCTTTTACATGCAACAACTCTTCTCTCTCTTTTTATGCAAAAGGTGAAATTCGTTATGCTGGCGACCCCTTACGACTACCCACACTATTGTGAGAGAGTAAATCAAGAAATCGAATTAGCGATCATATAGCAGGGTAGTTCCTCGGTCTTTTACCAAGATTCAACCCTTGCTCAATTCTACAAATTTACCATATGATAACCAACTCGGCTACACCCTAAGCTCTCATTTGATTACATGTAAGGTAGTGCTAATTTCTACAAATCAGTATTAAGGTGGTGCTGTCATCATCGAACCAGTACCATCAAACTTTGGTGTTGGTTTGTAAAAACTAAAGTGATGCCCACGGTACAAACCAACATCATCTTGGTACTAATTTGTAAGATGGATAATGTTGATTTATAGAAATCAATAACATTCAATAAAAGAAAAAAAAAAGAAAATTGTTATATGCAGATGAGAGAGAAAAATACAAATTTGAATTTTTGATCACAGATGTCACTTACAATTACTCATGTAAAATTTATAAGGTATCTTTTTTTAATAACAAAGATGTTCACAAATTATGAAGATGAACTATGAGAGATATTTGAAATAACTAAAATCATCGTTTACTATAACAAACAGATTCACAAATCTCTAAATTAACATATTCTCACGGGTTCAAACTAAATACTATTAAACTCGAATATTTTTGAGCTCGGTTTAAATTTGACTCGTTAACTTATTAGAATTATCTGAATAGCGGGTGGCTTTGGATTAAAAAAAAAAACAGAAAAAACCTTACGAAACAAAACTGCCGCGGTTTCCATGTCCCGCAGAAACAGCCAGCTGCCGTTACAAGCGCACCAGCACTTGACGACAGGGGTCGAAGCCCCATTCCGCTGTCGGTCGTCTTCCTTTACCTTTAATACGACTTCCAGTTCCAATAGAGCTGCAAGAGCCGATTAGGAGCAACTCCGGAGAAAGCGCTGCGAGCTCGAAACACGCGCTCTCCGACAAAGCCCTTCTTTCTGCACTTCTTTAATTCCGGAGGAGGTCAAGGTGGTACATCTTCTGCGATTCTCGCTTTGGAATTTTCTCTCTCTTCTTTTTCTTCTTTGCGTTTGGATTGGTTCTCCACTTTGTGCCTTTTGGATTCTTCTTCCTCGTCCCCAGCCTCCTCGTAAAAGATCCATTAATGAATCTAAAAACAATGGCAAGATGTTTTTTTACAGAGAGTTTCGCAGGTTTGCTGGATCTATATCACTCTTGGATTTTTCCGATGTAGGATCTTGGTAGGTTCTTCCGTTCAGAGCTGGTTTTGTGGTTTCAGAAGCATGTCCGACCTTATTTTGTAATTTCTTTGTGCAAGTCGAACTCGAAGAAAGGGATGAAAACACCTTTTTCTTTTTGCTTTACTCTTAGATTTGAGAATCTCTTCGCTCGCAAAAAATGGCGGGGAGGCTGCTAATGGCGCGCCTGCTGTTGGCTATTCTACTGGCGCTGTTACAAGGCGGCGCCTTTGTGGCGGCGGAAGGGGATGAAACGTGCTCTGGGATCGTGCCGATGAAGAAACGGGGTGAGGTGGTGTCGATTACAGACTTTGGAGGGGTTGGAGATGGGCGCACTCTCAACACAGAGGCTTTCGTGAGCGCGGTCGCCTGGATTGAGCAAAGGAATGCACCAGGTGGAACCCTTCTTTACGTCCCTTCCGGTGTCTGGCTTACTGGGGCCTTCAACCTCACCAGCCACATGACGCTCTTCCTTGCCCAGGGTGCCGTCATCAGTGCCACACAGGTTATATTTCTATCTCCCTTTTTTACGTAACAATTTTATTTGTTCAAAGGACAATTATTTGATTCTGGAGTCGCAATCATGTGGTCTCAGTATTCTTTATTTTTCATTTCTATTAATTTTAGTGTGTGGTTTGGTCGTTGACTCAGTAATGGTTGGGTTGCTTGAATCCCCTTCTGCCATCCTGAATGATCCATTTTGCAGGATACATCAAGTTGGCCACTGATTGATCCTTTACCATCATATGGAAGAGGAAGAGAACTACCAGGTGGGAGATATATGAGTTTCATTCACGGCAATAAGCTTCATGATGTGATAATAACAGGTGTGCTTTTGCAGAAGTGATTTTGATATTTATTACTACTGTGGTGGTTGGCATATATACTTACACAATAGGTTTAGCTTATTCTGTGTCTGCTACTATTGGTTGCTACTTTCATTACACTGCAAACCATTATATCAGGAGATACCAGCAAAGCTACTTTGATTGGTTTGTAGCAATTTTAAAGAACTTTTGTTTGTCATGTTCTGCACCAAAGACTTAAAGCTGGCTAATTTTGTGTTTAGAAAAAAAAAAAAACCCTGTGCAAGATGAAAATGGCTTAGTTCCAGAGAGACACTAAGAAAGCCTTGGAAACACCTTAGGTTCAGGTTTCTCCTTAACTGAAATATTGGGATGCATATTTCCACATATACCCACACAACATATGAGAAATGGGTTCTACCATGTAACCCATGAGGCGAACCAACTTTTGACACAAAAGGCTTATGAAGTCTTTTCGCAATTTTGGATTATCATTCTATGAATTTGATGCATAACGAACAAATTGTGTCGCTAAAACACAAACTCTTGTTGAACGAAGAGGGAAAATTTGGTTAAATTGAAAGATAATTCTGTGCATGGGATTCTAACCCCTTATATTGATCGAGATTATGATCAGATCTTTGAAAAAACATGACTGAGCTATCTGAAACCCTAACAACGCCAAGCAACTCTTTTAAAAATTAAATAATTGAATTGATAAAACTCCTATTGACATTGAAAATCCTAAAAATCTCTAATGATTAATTAAAAAATACTATGTTATTCTTCCCTAGTAAGAAGAACTCAACTTTTTCTAGCAAGGTAGAAGTATGTTTCGTCAACTCTTCCACCCCCCACATAAGGGTGAAGTGTGCCTCTCTAGAAGATGGTTCTAGTTACTTTTGTTGAATCTCAACAAATAAATCCGAGTGCTATGTGTTGTAATTTCTTTTTTATGATTCATTCATCTTCTATGTCTATGAATCATTTTTAGTGGACTAAATATCTTTTAATGCTTCCATGAGGTGCTACTGTTTGAATATGAATCACATTCTTAGTAACATGGGATGACTATAGTGGGTGGGAAGAGTTGGCACCAAAGTAGTTAGAGTACTACTTATAGGCAAATCAACCAACAAAGAAAGGGGCTCGAATGCTCCTCACGATATTAGATCCTCTATACTGAAAAATGGACTAATGTTTACTTTAAGTGGTAAATCGATAATGTAAGCATTAGAAACTATTTTCCTCACAATAGGGAATGGGCCCATGGATTGACCATGAAGTTTTATATGTGTGTTTTCAGGGAATCACTCAGGACAAATGCAATTAACAACATATTCTCCTATATTGTATTCCTTTTGATTATGATGTGAATTTTATAGAGTTCACTATTCTGTGCAAGTTTTCTCCTACCATGAATATGTATCTTTCGGATACACTTAGAAATGCCCTCAGTTGGCTTAGAAAGGTGGTAGGTAGTTAAATGATTATAATGAAATAAAATTAACTAGATGATGAAGTGTAGAGCTATAGATGACCCTTAATGAGCTTTTACCCATAGAAAGATTTATGGATCTATTATAAACAAACTTGACAATGGGCAAGACAAAATCACATATCCTTGAGCTTAAAGTTTCCTACTAGGCATCTAAGTAGGATTTATAAGCAACAGTTAATAATTTGAGTTTGACCATCAATCTAGGGTGTCATACAAATGCGAATTTGAGTTGTGTTCCAAATAATCTTTAAATGATCTTTCAAAATAACTAACAAGCTTAACATCTGTATCTACCACTATTGATGTGGATAACTCATCTTATCTAACAACCTCTTCATAGAACAACGTAACTTAGATATAAGTTGCATCATTTGCTGCAATTTTAGAAGACCTATTTACAACAATTAAGATGCAATCATGACTTCGATTGGTTAGGGGAGCGCTTGTTGGAGTTAAGAAGATGAAAGGGCACCCCTTCCCCTTGATCTTCTAGCTCATTTAATTCTTCTATTAATAGAGGGAGAGGAAGAGTCATCTTCCTCTAATATATATGCGTCCAAGCCAATGAAGAAAAGGGGAGTTTTGCAGGATCTTGCTGTGTGCAAGGTTTGTGTAAAGTCAGGTTCGTCCCATATCTGAAAGGTCTCTGTGCAAGGTTTGTCTGTGTGCGCAAGATTGTAAGAGAAGAACATCCATTAGAGAGGGATTTGGCTTGTGGAATCTTGAAGAGTTTTTCGATTTGTTCGTGATCGTTCTTTCGACAGCAAGTTATTCTTCGATATTTTCTCCAATCTTCTTCTCCGAGCATCACTGTGAGTTTTTCGTTTTGTATGAAAAGCGAAGATTAAGATTTACTACGGGAGATCACTGTGAGTTTTATAGTTTTTGTATTTATGTATTTTTCATGCTTTAGAACTATCAACAATGGTATCAGAGCGTTGCCTTAGTTTTAAGAATGCATGATGGATCTTTTTGCTTGCATGATTTGTTACCGTGATAAGCCAAGATCACAAATATAGATTTGTGCATGTAGGTAGTATACACGTAGATCTGTTATATTAAACGCCTAAAATGATAAGCCAAGAGATCTGTGCAAATATACCTTTGTTCGAATGGTATGCACATGTTCATCGCTGAAGAAATCGCCGACGGAGCTATCATCAAAAGTGAAATCGCGATAGTGTCGCGATCTGCCACCATTGCCGGGTGCTGGGAAATACCAGTCGCCTCGCATGAAAAGAATCAGCGACTGCTGCCGACCACGTGTTTGTCACATAGAAACGGTTGTAAACACCGACGACCAAGTCGAGAGGATAACCATAGGTGTCCGACCGGCTAGCGCTAGAAACGACACTAGAAGATCGGCAATTGATTGTAGTAGTCGGCAACCTCGCCATTGCATGGGGTGACAGAAATGACATCGATGTGCTTGTGGGCATGGCTTCGGTAGAAGAAGCGGGCATGCTTCGGCGTTGGGCAGAAGACATGGTTTCATGAAAAACAAAATAACGTTTGTTATTAATGCATGTTAAATGCATATTAATAAAACGTAATTTGTTTTTTATTGCATTGCATGACATGTCAATTAATTAATTGAGACTAGATTTAATTAATTGGTTGAGTTTGACTTAAAACGAATCTGTTTCACTGAACCAAACTAAATTGGTTTGAACCACTTTAATTCAAATCAGACCCAGGTCTGGTTCAAACTATTAGTAGGTTTAACCAGACCAGATTGGTCTAATTAGACCCAGATTTGATTTAAATCATTGATTGATTTAATTAGACTATGATGGTTCAATTAGACATCGGTTTTGTTCAAACCATTATTTGGTTTAACCGAACTAGTTTGATCCAAACCAGAATCGATTTGGGTTGATTTAATAAGGCTTGGACCAGTCAAATTTGATCAAATAGATTAGATTTGTTCTAATGGGTCAGACTTAATCCAATAGACATTGGGTTGATCAAACGGACTTGAGTTTGATCAATAAGTCTGAGATTGGCTAAAATGGACTTTGATTAAATAATAACAGAACATAGGTACAGAAAATCCCTGTCCAATTAGATTAGTTCTAACGAGGAGATTGGATTGAGCTCAGGACTTGGATTCCTAATCGACCGATCAAATGGGTCAATCAATTTAGACTCCTGAAAATCAAGAAGATTTATTTTTCTTGATTAATAATATTGGTTCTATGTCTGTATAAATTGAATTAAGCCGGTTTTGTACTGGTTAGTTGATTTTGTACTGACTTATTTAATTTTAATTTATAGATGACACAGATAATTACCAGTCCTGGAAACTCGAACAAGAAAAGTTTCCAAGCTTGGATAATTATAGGATCTGGACATTCATTTGTTCACTGTCGGAGAATCCAAAGGTGGTAGCACACCAAATATGGAGGCTCTCCAATGGGAGAATCTTATATGCATAGTTGTGTGTGGAACTACTTCACCATGAGTTCCTAGAGGAAGATCCTGAAGAATTTGAGAAGGATCTAGAGGAGGATCCTGAAGAATCTGAGGAGGATTCTGAAGAAGTTTCGATGATAGATCAAATTGAAAATCTTGAAGTTGGTCTATCTGAAATTACCTCAAATGAATCCAAGTTTAAGGGGATTATGTTGGTCACTGCACTAGTGTCTGTTCTAGTGGAAGTGGTGTTAGCCTATCTAGTTTGTTAGAGTTTTGTTATTATTATTATTACTGTCATTATATATGAACAATATTAGTCTATTTAGTTCACGTCAGTTTGTTATATGTTAACAATATGCAGCATGTTCATGTGAATGATATGTTCGTTTATATACTGATTAATCTACATGATACATGATAAATGATTAGTTTATTTTATTAAATGATTAGTTCATTTAATTAAACAAATCATGATAGAATAATGATTAGTTCATTTGTTGGGATGTATGCAATAGTATTGATGTTGAATTGATTGATCATACGAATGATGAGTGAAAATGTAGTTATTACTTGATTTTGTAAACCAACTCAAATTAACATTGAGTCAATCATAAATTGCAGCATATGAATTACACTGAATACTAAATAATATGTTTATTTATATTAGATCATGACAAATAAAAATATCATAGCTAAACTCAATAACAGAGAGAAATTATATGAGGATAACTACAAAATCTGACAGCTCAAGCTACAATATGTTCGTGAGGAAAAGAAGTTCTTGAGGCTATAAAACAAGTTATGTAAGAACCTGTAGATGATCCCACTACAGAACAGACGAGATCTTGATGCCTATAAGGCATGGAAGGAGAAGGACTCCACTGCTAAGGGAATATTGATTAATTCAATAATTGATGACCTAGTTTTTGAATACGAGTCGTATTTTACGGCTCATGCAGTCTGGGTAGCCCTTAAGGAGAAATATAGTGGAGTAAGTCTGAGCAAGTTTCGACAGCTGACGATTAAGTTTTGACAGCTATAAGAAGCATCCGAATCTTTCAATGTTCAACACCTGAGGGAGATTCGAACACATAAGGGCTCATGCTTGCCTATTTAGTTTAACACATTCTATAGGAATTATGCAGTAGTGTAGAGTACTTGGCAATTGGCAATTGTGTGATCTATGTAAAAGGTAAATTATAACTATATGCCAAGGTGTTAGTTTGTTAGGTAACTCCTTGTGAGTTACTTCCTGATACTCATCTAAGAACCTTCTTGAGGTGGCGGGGCCAACCTCAAGGTGTTGAGCAACTAAGGCTATTATCATTCCTAAGTCCTTTCATTCTTTTCAAATTAACACTATGGGAAGAGGTGAGGGGGCTGTCTTGAAGATTGAGCCGACTTAGATTTTGGTTTGACTGGTTAGATTTTGTCATAACAACTTGATGTTTTGTCATTGTATTTAAAGATATAAGTGTTTTCTCTCCCATGCTGGGTTATAGAGAGATCATAAAGCAAGAGTCTACTAAGAATGATATCGTAATGAATTTTATTAGTGTAAGGGTTCATCTCAGTATAACTTATTGCAAACTTATTGCAATATCTTATCTCTCCCATGCTGGGATAAATTCTATTTATATCCCTTTGCATAACTTATTGCAAACAACTTTATAATTAACCTTGTTACATGTGACATACTAAAACATACAACTCCTTATGTAGGGATGTAGTGACTCCAGGTCAAAAGACTATTTATACTAATAGTCATAATGAGAATATTTATGACACTCATATAATAATCCATGAAACATTCTCATGACGGTCAATTCAGTACATATTCTCTAATATATACCCATGTGTTAACTTGATATTTTATATGCATAACTTGTGAGATTAAGTCATGCTAGTCTCAATGCATTAATATTGCCCTTGTATATTAATACTTGACTAGGAACAATTGAGAGTGGTGTTCTATATATTCTCTCACAATCAATTCAACTAATTGATATGCTAACCTACCATTATAGGACATTATTATATTTATTCAAGCTTGCACAGATTTAAAGCAAATATAATAAACACAAAATGTTGTCTTTTATTTAAAATATGATACAATAATCTCATATCAATTATTTCATGATTGACTCTTAGGGCTGACACTAACACTTTGTTGAAGAGGTGATTTGATGTTAAAGATATTATTGGTAGTTGATCTATACTCAAAGTGATCATGTTCTCTATTAATTTCTTAAGTTTTGTTTTTCTTGCATGAGAGTAGTATGTCTTGTTTCCTTGTTATGTCTAGATTATGTTATGTCTTAATGTATTTTACAAGCTGGACCTATCTTGTGGATGAGTACTAAAGGTATTGCAGTTTATTAAGTATTACATGTAGTCAGTTTAGTTCTGTGTAATGATTATTTCATTGAGAAGCAATACAATAATTTCTTTCCCTAAATTCTACAAGTATAATACCACAGACTCTTTGCCAAACCACAGAGAAAGAGTAGAAAGTAGTTTCTACTCTTTCTTTGCCCAATGATGAAGCTCTAAAGAAACATTAAGAAAGCCTTGCAAACACCTTAGATTTGGGTAGGGCAATTCGGATCACCATCACACCAATTTACATACATATCTCCTCATTTCTGTAATTCTTGATTCATTTTCTATTTAGTTTTTGAAGTGATTACCAAGCAATAACAAGATTTCGCCTACATGATCTACTGTACAGAACGTTGTTGGTTTTGTTTACAGCTTAACAAGCTGCCTGCCTAGGTTAGCAACAAAAATTTTACTAAGATGAATCTTGCATGTTTTTTGGGAAAACATCTTATTTGTGTTACCAAATTGAAGATCTCATAACTATTTCACAAATTCAAGTAATGCAACTCTGGTTCACATGCACAACTTTGTACGGAATACAACTTCCAAGTACTGTGGAAAATATTTGAGGATTTTCATGCTTCAGGAAGACCATTAGGGGATTTGAAGTCAATTCTGTTGTCATTTTCTTGCCATCAATTATATAGTTTCCCTAAGTTTTTTTTTGTTTCATCAAGCCTTCATTCTAGTATTTTGTCTCGTCAATCTCATCACCCATGGCCAAGCCTTCATACCTTTAGTATTTTAGCCTCCTCAACCTCAATAGTCAAATTTATAGTTCTTTCATTGTTGTTTTTTTCTATTCTCATTATGCACTCCTTAACTTTCCATCAATTTACATACACAGCTACTGGTTTTGCACCTAACTGTAATTTCAACAGGTGAGAATGGGACAATTGATGGCCAAGGTGATTTGTGGTGGAATATGTGGAGACGGAGGAACTTGCGTTTTACTAGACCAAACCTTTTGGAGCTTATGCATTCTACAGATATCATCATCTCTAACGTGGTCTTCCTCAACTCACCCTTTTGGAACATTCACCCTGTTTACTGCAGGTGAGAATACTAATTATAATAATTATAATGGAAAAACAAACCTTGCTTGTCTTTTTTCCTTTGAGTATTTGAAACAATCTTGTTCTTTAAATAATGCCCTTCAGGACTATTTGACACTGCTTCTGTGCTATATTTGTTCTTGGTTCAAGCCATTTTGGAAATTGTTGGAGTTGAGACACCACTTGTTGGACTCCACGCTATTGAGAAATGTTTGGTAGAGTCATCCTCAATAAGGTAGATGCCCTAATTTATCACCTCTAGTCAGCCATTCAGGTCCATATGATGCGACTAGAATGTTTGGTAGAGTCATTGATTTTGTAGGATGTGAGTCATATGAAGTCCATGTGACCTCTTTGAGTGTACGTTTTGCAATTATTTCAACATTTTATAAATATTTTTCCTTTATCCTGGGACATTGATATGTCGCCTTCTTGTGCACGAAGGGATGCTTTAGAATGACAAGAGATTCGGTCTGCACTTGCTCAGTGGCTTGGGCAAGTCTGCTGTTCTCGACCATATCACTCAAGTCATTGAACTAGACCTGACATGGCAAAGTGCCTTATTTAGGTAAACACCAAATATGTTGTTTGAGAATGCATTCTCTGCCTTAACAAGTCATGACATAGCAAAGGGACTCATTTTGGGTTATTAGATGAACTCCAGATATGTTGCTCTAGCCATCTTGCCTACTATATTGGGGAGGGATCAGTCATGCATAAGGCATATGATGCGATAGTGCTGTGTGGAGGGATCAGTCTCACATCTGATAGTTTGTCTTTTTTGTTTTTTTTCCATTGTAATCTTGTAGTGAGCTTTTATCTAACGATAGCATATAGGAAGAATCGAATCATAAAGCTTGAGAATCGGGGAAAATTGACTTTCCTTGGCACCAATCATCCTAAAGCAGTCACACGGGCCTCTGGAAATAATATCCACATTACTGGTATCAGAATAGTTTGTGCTCAGGCCACTCTGGTTGCCACAATTCAGGCAACATCACTATGCTGGTGGTTGTTCTATGAGATCACTGTGGTGAGTAGTGACAGCAAC
Source organism: Zingiber officinale (assembly GCF_018446385.1). Lineage (NCBI taxonomy): Eukaryota > Viridiplantae > Streptophyta > Magnoliopsida > Zingiberales > Zingiberaceae > Zingiber > Zingiber officinale. The sequence continues at coordinate 45,861,839 of NC_055996.1, read as the reverse complement.
ACAAGGAAAGAAAGGTGAGTGTGATCACTGATTAGAGATGCGCAGTTGATCCAAGCTTTGGATGAAGTTGCAGCTGAGGGAGTAAGGAGATGTGGACCAACAAGAGCATGGTTTCATCTCGAGGGAAAGATGAACAAGAGGGACAAGAGTGTGGCTGCCAAGGTCGAGAACACACATGATAAGCTATAGGGGCAACAGGAGCAAATAAGCAACAGCGTGAGAATGTTAATTTAGTGTATATATGAACAAAGATTGCTGAGCTAAGTGTTAATTTCTTATCGCTTAGTTTGGAGTTCTTCCTGATTAGAGATGGCAGTGATTGTGCTCTCAACACACCTTAGCAACTTGCTAATGCATATATGTGAAGGATTTGGGGAACTTCTTGACATGAAGATATTTATAGAAGGAAAGGAACTCAAATGATAAAGCATAATCTTTTACTTATCTCTGATTGATTATAATTCAATGCAACCCTTCTCTTGATTGATTATGCAAACACAAGCGAAGGGTCAAGAGTGTCTTGCCTCGTCACAAGAGTAGGAATGCTGGCTGCAACTAGAGTTTGCTGGTTGCGCAAGCTTTTTGGGAAGAGGAAAAGTTGGTTTTATATATATATATATATGGTGGTAAAAGGCGAATATGTTTGCCCCCAGCGCCCCGTCAATCCTCTCAGGGTCAACACGGAGGAGGTAAATCACGGATGACTACTAGCCTTTGGAATAATGACTAACACATAAGGGAGGCATTTATCTCAGCTTTGCCGAGATTTGAACCCCAGACCTCATGGTGGCAACACCTCATGCGCTAGCCACTAGACCGTCCCGAGGGGACTATATATATATATATGGGTGCTCATTGTTGCTGGATAAGGGAAGCATAGTGGTGGTTGATATCTGCTATAAGAGGAGGAAGAGGGCTGCTTGGGCTCCTATAGAAGAGGGAACGAGGCTACTGTAGCCGAATCTTGCAATTGGAAGAGGGGGCATTGAAGCTTACAGCTAGGTGATAGAAGGTAGTGGAAGCCCTGGATTGGAGGGAAGGGATGGTGGAAAGCTTGGACCAAAGGAAAGTGCCAGTGTAGGGCCATCTCAAGACAAAGGTGGTGGGTGGTGGTTGATAGCTGTTACAAGAGGAGGAAGAGGGTTGCTTAGGCTCTTACAGAAGAGGAAACGAGGCTAAGACCTCCACACCAGCTTCCCTATCCAAAATGCATAATTTAGGGTAAAAAAGTTACTTTATTAAATTTAGATATCCACTTTTCAATACATCATATATCAGCTTCCCTATTTCTTCTCTCTCCTCTATAATGTTTAGGGAATGGAATCCATTTCCTAATTTAGAGAAGTACTGTCCATAAATGCATAATTTAGGGAATCGATAGGGTAGTTGATGTAAAGATTTTTTAATTACTCTATCTAAAATTTAAGGTAAAATTTTTGAATAGGGTATCTGATGTGGATGCTCTAATGCAGCCGAATCTTTGCAAGAGGAGGCGTCGAGGATTACAACTAGGTGATAGAAGGTAGTGGAGGCCTTGGATTGAAGGGAAGGGGCGGTGAAAAGCTTGGATTGGAGGAAAATGCCAGTGGAGGGCCATGAGATGCCGTGGCATCTCAAGAAAAAGGTGGTGTAGGGCAACACAACGATGTGGAGGCAATGCAAGGCGACATGGGGGTAGTCGGGTAGGGAACGCGGTGATCCCTCGACTATGTGGAAGGATGGGTGACTCCCCTTTGAGAGGGGCATGGTCACTGTTGCCTTACAAGGCTACAAATGTAAGGTTTTAAACACTATAAAAAAAAAAGAGCCTTTCACCTTTAGATCTTTTTGAATTGTGAAAAAGAATGTTTCTAGTGTATATGTTATTGACTAATTGTTAATTTGAATATTAGTTCGATTTTAACTGTTGTGGATTTATTATCATACCGAGAGAGAGGCAAACATTCAAGTGTTTCTCCCTTTATGTTGGTTTACCTATAGATCATGCTTTCACACAGTTTGGTTCTTGTGCTCTCATCCATGACACAACCCACTTAGATTTAGTGTATTGTGGATACTCAGGTAGTGGTAGCTCCTCATGAAAACATTTAAAGGTACTTAGTTGATTGGAAATTGGAGTTTGATGGTGCTTCGATTATTGAAGTTGAGCTTTGTCACCTTGCTGCTTAAACAAATGGAACAACAACATCTGATCTATTTATAAATGTCATGCAGTACCATGCATTTTGATTTAAAAGTCCCATCTCTCTATTCAACAGAGTTGAGTTCTTCTTGGTGAGGAGAAGGATGCGAAAAATAAAATTTAATTTGATAATATTTGAATTTTGAATTCCAATTTGAATGGTTTAATAATTAGTATATTTTGATTTATTATCTTTCATTCTGGGTAGTACATTAATAAGGATAATTAAATTTCTTGATTTGCTTATATTTCTTTCATGGTTTTTATTAGAATTAAGTCTATGAAAGTCTAGTCTCCATGTAATTCTCAGTTCCAACCAATGAAAATTTTCCACTTTCAATTGTTTGTGTAAGATTTCCTTGTGTGAGCCTTAGTTCCCGTGTTTGACCAAATGATGAAGCTGAGGGAGGGGATGTGAATAGCCTTCCTTAAAATTGCTTGCTTAGATATACAAAGATAAGTAATGCAGCAAAAACAACAAAACAAAAAATTAAAGACTAAGCAATGCTAAAAATTCTTTGACGTGATTCAGAATCTTGATTCCTACTTCACAGTCAATTACTCATCAGTGAGTTACTCTATGAGATCCGCTATCCTTTCTCCTTCATTGGATCCTTTTGGAGATAGAAAAACCTCCTACAATTTTCTTCTTATAAACATAAAAGTTGATTGCAAAGAAGACAATATAAAGTGTGGAGCTTAAATAAAGACTATGAGCACTAAAGAATTGAACTTAGGAGGTTAGGAATAAGGAGTTTCAGTTAATCTTTGCGAGTTCCACTTAGTGCATATTTATAGTCTTCCACTGTAGCCATGCTTTAGCATGAAATCTACTTTCCAATGGAATCTAATCGACTAATGATTTAAGCTAGTCGACTGTATCACTAATTGTGCTAGTATGTTGTTCCGCTATAGATACTGTAGTCATTTGATCAACTTCTAGTCAACTAAATCACTATATCACATAAGTAATCAGCTAATCATAGTCTTCCTTTCCAAATCAACTATGCTTGGTGGATTGAATCTAACCCAGTCAACTACCCAATTGACTTAGTCATGGACAAAAATATTTAGTTTGTTGGCTAATCAACTTTAATTGATTGTTTAGTCAACTTAGGCAACTAAATCACCTTCGGTCGACTAAATCCTCAGCTTAAACTTACTTAAGTTCAACTCTCCGCCTATGTGTAGTCCCACTGTTATGCTACCGTAAGTGCACGGTTACGTTATCAGAAATAAACATATCGATCCAGGGACTATTGATTAAGCACTAGTTGAATTCACATGACGAATTATCTAGACAATCGAAGGGTGGTTTTGTCACTAACGCTTGAGAGAGATTGAGAAAAGAGAGAGAGGAGGAAAGAGAGAGAAGAGAGAGGGAAAGAGTGTGAGCGCAAGTGAATAAAGAGGAGTTGGATGGTGGATGAATGATTTTAGGAGTTTGGTTTCACTATGACGCTAGTTAATGTCCTTGTGCATTGTTCATCTCCTTACCTCCATACCTACACTCTTGTAGAATTTCTAACTAAAGTTCAGCTCAATCCCGCAAAAATTGCATCGGAGAGTTTACCCAAGTTTTAATGCTATTAAGTAAAGAAGCAATTTTAGAAAGTCCGAGTAAAAGATTACCCTAAGACCTCTCGGTCATACAATTCTAGAGTTATCTGATTTACTTTTTAATGGTAGATTAATGCAACTAAGTAGAAGAGGTAACCTAGAAAGTCCGGTTAAAGGGTTACCCTCTTTTACAAACCCTCGGTCATATAAATTTAGATTACATAAGTCACTTCCTAACATTAATCCGGGAGAAACTCTCTACACTCTAATTAGCTTCCCTTGTAGGGAATTGTCCTCCCTTTCAAGGACGATACCCTAGAGAGTAAAGGATACCCTCTGTCACAGGGCCCCGGTTAAACAAACCAAAGTATCCCCTCTGCACGGTGACCAAAACTCTACATCTTAATGTATTGACCTCACACACATTTCGTCAAACACATACAAAGCATAACACATATAGAACATGATATGAACACTTCATTATACAAGGAAATGACATATACATAGTTCATACATCAATCAACCATCACAATTACTCCCTACATCCTAGATCTGGAGATCTACTCCATTGCATAGGAAATACAATCAAGAGACAAGAAATTAACCATCCTACAATCCAAAACATGAGATAGAGATGCGTCATTGGTTTCTTGGATGGAATCCTAGTTCTGGAGATGGACAGATCATTAAAATCAACTGGAGATAGAGGCTCTAGGGTTCCCCAAGTGGGAGAACCCTAGATTAGAACATAAGATGAGTCAAAAGGGGGAGAAGCCCCTTTTATACCATGCCCGGCCCGTGTCACAACCGTGCCCCTAGGCACAGCTAGGGCGTGTCTCCCTTGGATGGGGAGGCATACCCGTGCCTCAAAGCACGACTCCTGTCTGGTTCTTCTCTGGATCTTTGTCATGGCTGTGCCATTTGGTATAGCTTGGCCTTGGTTGGGCTCTGGAAGGAGGCACAACCGTGTGGTTTCACACAGCCACTCCCGGATAGCTACTGGAGGAGGCACGACTTGCCCCGGGTTTATCTCTGGAGAGGAAGTATGACCGTGTTGTTAGTTAGAGCCCTAGAGCCAATCATTTGATGATTGTTGTATGGACTCATTGTATCATATTCTTATATATATAAAGGCATTTGTTTATGGTTATTATGCTTACTTGTATTGGTGTCAAATAACTAAGCATAATAGCGTCCTTGAGTAGAAAGTTCTTACCTATATCAATCGATTGGTTGAATCGATAGTGAGATGATATAGGGAACACTACTCTTAATCATTCCTAGTCGAGTATTAACATTAAGGGACAATGTTAATGCGACGAGACTAGCATGTAGGTCAACTCGATGACTTGATCTCACAAGTCATGGATATAGAGATATCAAGTTGACACATGGGTATGCATTAGAGAATGTATACTAATAACCCGCCATGAGAAAGTATCATGAATCGTTATATGAGTGTCATATACTTTCTCATGTGGCTATTAGTATGACTACTAGTCCTTGGACCTGAAGTCACCATGGTTCCCTACATAAGGAGTTACGTACTTTGGTTTCGTCAAACGTCACCCGTAACTGGATGGACTATAAAGACGATTACGGGGTATGTAACGAATTATGCAGAGGGATGTGAGTGATGTAAATGAGATCTATCCCTCCTATATGACGGGAGTGACATCGATATTCTTGATAGAGTGAGACCACTAAGTGCATGGCCATGCCCAAATGAGTCAATATGAAATATTGAGCTCATTTGATTGAGTGAGTCTACTTGGGATTCAAGATTTAGATTGATTAGAGGATGACATGGTCTATGCCTCATATTGATCAATCTAGATGTCTAGGATAGAAGGACAATGTCATATATTGTGAGGAGTCACAATTAGTAGTCACAAGGTGATGTTGGATCTCAACATTCTTGTAACTTGGGTAGTAATGATGTGTTGCTAGATACCGCTCATTACTTATGCTTCTAAATGAGTTTAGGAGCATTGCCAACGTTACAAGAACCTATAGGGTCACACACAAAGGGCAATTAGATGGAGATTAGGTTTATTAGATGAACCTAAAGGATTAGGTTCATGTGATGAACCAAATTGGATTAAGAGTAATCCAAATTGAGCTAATTGAGTTGGACTCAATTTGGTTAATTAGTTAAGTGAGTCTAATTTGGACTTAGACTCATTTAATTAATTTAATTCAATGAATAGAGATTCATTAAATTAAAATTGACTTGAACCAATGGTTAGATTAGATCAACCAAGGGAGAGAAGTGGTCAAGTTTAACTTGACTTAAGTAGGAAGAATGAAGAGTCAAGTTTTGACTTGACTTTGACTTGACCAATGCCACATCATCAAGGCTTCTTCATTTGGTCAAGTTTGACTTGACCAAATGCCATCTCATGAAGGAGATCAAGAGACTTGACTCTTGATATTCCATGGGGGTTTAGCAAGGTTCTAAAATTCTCTAGGCGCTAGTCGGGCGGTAGACCAGTGCCTAGCGCCTAGGCCGCCTAGGCGGGGACTAGGCGCCGCTAGGCGGATTCCTCGGTATCCCTTGTTTCATGTGGACTGTGGACAATGTTATATGTAAATCTAAATGTTGTCTTAAACAATTTCATAGCAATAAAGATCTAACTATGTATGCTGAAATAAATACATATTTTCCAATACAAAAAAATGAACATGCAGTAAGTTATCATAATCATATAGTAAACAGTAGAACATTGGAAAATAGTAGCAATAGTTCAATTCAAGATTACAATGCATTGTGAACTAGTAACCACTAAGCAAAATATAATTGTTAAATAACATAAATCATGTCTTAACAAAATGAGTTCAAAATTGGGAAAACTAATAATATCTCATAGACTCATATTTATTCTTCTTCTTCTTCTCCATAATTTTCAATAACTTGTTCTTCATCGGACACAAACTCAATATCATTATTGTGATCCTCGTCTTCTTCTTCGGATTCAAAATCATCTTCATGGAGTTCTCTCACTCTGGAGCTTCTTCGGGGTTGTAGATTTTCATCTGCTCCACTTGCTTCATCAATCATTTGCCAAGTGAGCCCGGAACCTAGTTCAACTTCATCATCTTCCCCACCATCCACAATCCAACCTTGTGCATTTGAAGCATCTTTTGCAAGAAGGACATCAACATTTTTTTCTTTTTCTCTTTTTTGTTTGTTCAACAATCTAGCATTAAATTGGACAAATACTAGATTGTTCAACCTGTTGGCATCCAACCTATTTCTTTTCTTTGTGTGAATCTAAAAAAACAGAGAAAGTAAATACTATAGTTAGTACCTGAATATAGAATATAGACGTTAAAAATTATAACTAATTTAATTAAAGAGTAGATTGAAAGTTTAAAATTTACTCCTTCAAATGTACTCCAATTTCTTTCACACCCAGATGAACTTGTAGTTAATGAAAGTATCCTCAATGCCACCCTTAGCAAGTTAAGTGTGTGAGCACCGTATGTACTCCACCATGCACATGGATCAACTGTATCATCATTTTTTTCACATGCTTTTGCTGCCAATGTTTTTCCAAATAACCCAGTCTTATTTCTATATTTTGGAAATTCCTTGTTAATAATTGTATCTTGTAAATCTAACTCATTGGCATGCAAAGTTTCCATGCATTCAAAAATCCCCATCGCGACCTCCTCATAAAGAGCAATCGAACTATCTTTGTAGTAAAAATAAGGATTCAACAAAAATGCAGTGGTATGCAATGATGTATCAAGTCTATCCTTCATTTTTGACTCAATAATGACTATGATAGGCTGATAATTTGATTTCACGTTATTCAAAGCCACCTTGATATCTTCTTTAGCTTGAAGAAGCTTCCCATATAGAAACCCCATCGATGGCTTTCTATCTCCATCTACCAATCGAAGAACTCTTACCAAAGGAGCAAATATTTTCAAACAAAGTGTTACACCATTCCAAAAACTCATGCTCATCACTGTAGAGTAAGCCAATTTTCCTTTGTTTGTTTTTGACCATTTACATTTCTCCCACATATCACTTGTAAACATGACCTTTAAACTAGCTTTTTTTTCAATCAAACTTTGCAATGTGAGGAAATTTGATGCAAACCTGGTAAGTCCTGGTCGGACTATGCCTCTCTTCTTCGTGAAACTTCTCATCAATGATAAACTCTTATGGTGAGCATAGATGAAAATGGTAAAAGCTTTGGACTGCTCAATCACCTTTTTATATCGTGAAAGTTTGCCAATACTTTCAAGCATGAGATTAATAGTGTGAGTTGCACATGAACTCCAAAAGATCCCGGGTCGTTTTTCTCTCATCAATTTAGCTGCAGCCATATTGTTGGTGACATTGTCTGTAACAATCTGAACAATATTCTGAGCTCCTACTTGTTCAACACACTTGTCAACATACTCAAAAATAAGTTCAGCTGTATGTGCCTCCTCTGAAGACTCCTTAGACTCTAAAAATATAGTACCCTCCTTCCAATTAACACACAAATTTAAGATGCTTCTTCTTTTCTATCACTCCATGCATCTGTCATGATCGAGCATCCATTCTTTGCCCATTCTTCTTTATGTTTCTTCAGCAATTGTTTTGTTCTTTCAACTTCGGCTTTCAATAGTGGCTCCCTAAGTTGATATTGAGTTGGAGGCTTGAATCCTGATCCAAATTGACCCACTGCCTCCATTAGTTACTTGAAGCTATCATTATCAACAGCATTGAATGAGATTCCATTTTCATAAACCCATCTCCCAACATATTGTTGAACTTGTTGAGTTCTTTCTTTGAAAAGAGCCTCATTTATATTTTTTTGCCGAAGTACTTTACTTCCACTGGAGCCTGCATTTTCTGGAGCAATTGCCGATGCATATCTATCCATGGGGCCAAGTGGAAGAGGTTTTTTAACTCCATCTATCCCTTCAATTTCAAGACCTTCTTCTTCATCTACGGAAATAGCCACCTCTGCTCTACAACTTTGTTCTTCCATTATTTTGTTCTTCTTTCTGTTCCTCCCTTCTAAAATAGCCTGTTTGCACTTATTTTTGTCTTCTTGAGATGCTTTTCGACAACCCGATACATTTCCAGGTATATTACCAATGTGCTCCTTTATCCTATACACTCCTCCTGACATTGCTTTTCCACATAACTTATATTTAATTTTGTCGAGGTTCTTAGGATCAATCAATATCCCAAACTCCCATCCGATGTCATTTGTTTTCTTCTAAGAATTCCGGATTCGGGTTGAGTGACAGATGCTGTCGAAGATGGATTGCTTGCCATTGATAACAGATAATTTGAAGGAAAAAAAATTTATATATAACAAAATATAATATGATAATAAAATTTAATTATACCATACAAATATACAATACAAAATAATGAAAATATGAAATATAACATTAAGTCATTAATAAGTCTGAGAATATTTTTTTATATATCTTATTCTAATTAATAAAATTTATTAGATATTTGTTTAAATAAATTTAATTTTAAATATATTTTTTATATTATTAAATCTGTTATATACTTATATATAAATTAATAATATTTATTAGAATTTTTAAAATTTTAATTTAATTTTCATATTTTTAAAACTGATTTATATAAATTAATAATATTTATTAGAATTTTAAAAATTTTAATATAATTTTAATAATTAATATTTATAAATCCGATTAATATACATTTATAATATATAAAATTTATAAATATGATTTATATAAATTAATAATATTTATTAAAAATTTTAAAATTTTAATATAATTTTAATATGTATAAATCCGATTAATATAAATTTATAATATATAAAATTTATAATTTATAAATAATTAAATATGATTTATTAATTTATTAATATGTATTATATGTTTTTTAATTTTAAATATTTTTATATTTTTAAATCTGATAAAGTGATAAATGATAATATTTATTATAATTTTTTTAATATGTTAATATATAAATTAATATTTAATATTATTTATTTAAAAAAATTAAATATATTATTTATATATTTAAATATGATTATATAAATTAATAATGGTTATTAGAATTTTATATATTTAAATTTTTTTTATATAAATTAATAATATTTATTATAAAAAAGATAAATTTTAAATATATTTAATTGGGATCTTAATTTTATTAGGGTTTATGAACTCAACCTTATTATTAAAATTATCCCCGTTAGGAGTTAGGAATTGTTTTAATTTATTAAATCTAAAAAAAAAATTAAAAAAGAAAAAAAAAACGCTAAAAACGTGTCTCTGTCGCGAGTCTCGCGACTTGCGCGACGGCGCGGATGGCGGACGCCACGGGCCGCCACCGGCGGCTCGCGGGAGGGCTCCGGCGCTGCCGGAAGCTTCGCCGGATGAGTCCGGCGAAGTCCGACGTTGCTTCCAGCGGCACCGGTAGCGTCGTGCGGAAAGCTTTTGGCACAGCCAGAAGCATCGCGACTCTATCTGTAACGCCCGCCCTCCCTGCTGTCAACAAGGGACGGGGCTACGATACTCTACGTACATATTACAGCGGAAGATTTAAAATTATTTTTCTTAACTTAATTAAAACCGAACTACACTAACATAGTTTTATAACATGATAACAAAATAAATAAAAACTCAACATCAAGTCACCCATATTGTATTACATTTCACAAAACCAAAGCATAGTTCTTAAAAGTTTTAAAGCAGGTTCTTAATTAGTTGCCTAGCCACCGCCACACACATCTTCGTTGCTCCTCCTGCTGCTCCTTTAACTCATCCAACTTTTTCCTTTATCTGTGGCACAAGGAAAGTAAGCTATGAGCACTCATGGCTCAGTAAGTTCCTTTCCTACTCACTAAAACCAACAATCAACACATAATCAAATAATGTCTCAACTTAACATGATCTCAACTAGTCATGGCATAACATATCATACTCTTTAAGCTTATCATGCAACATAACTAACATTGTAACTAGTCATGGCATATCATCTCTTAAAACATAGCATGAAACATAACATAATCATATCATGGCATATCATCTCTTAAAACATAGCATGAAACATAACATAATCATATCATGGCATATCTTAAATCATAGCCTCAACACAACATAATCATAGATCATATGCATCATGATTTTAAAAACATGTATCCGAAAAACATGTGTATGTCTCATGATCTTTTAAAACCATTTTCTTCTTACATATATATACTTGAACATAATATCAACATAATTAGGGCCCCGGCTTGTACCATACATACATAACATAGATGCGCGCGTCCTAAGTATATCCAAGGTAGCAAGTCTTGAATCATACTAGGAACTAGGTCAAGATCACAAAGCATGGCCTAGGGGCGTACTTGAAGAGTCCATCCCTTATTAGCCTAGATCACAAAGCAAGGCTTAGCCTAGATCACAAAGCAAGGCCTAGGGGTGTACTAAGGAGCCCATCCCTTATTAGCCTAGATCACAAAGCAAGGCTTAGCCTAGATCACAAAGCAAGGCTTAGAGACTGATTAGGAGTCCACCCTTGGTACAAGCCTTACAAAGTAAAATAGCATGTATAAAAATGCATCATTTAGTCACATAGCATAGCATAGCATATCATAAAAGCATGCATATTCTAAGCATATAGCATATCATCAAGCATGCATATCTCTAACCACATATATCATAAAAACATGCATATTCTAAACACATATCATATCATAAAAACATGCATATTCTAAACACATATCATATCATAGAAAGTATAAATCACAAGCATACATGTTTAAGCATAAGGGTGTATCATGTGATTATACTATCATAAGAAACATGGTAACATAGTTAACTTGGGTTCTAAGCTTCCTAAACCCTTGGGTTCCTATCATGGCCGAACCCCCTTAGGTCTCAATTTAGGTAAAAACAACCTCCAAGCATGTGAAACCTAAATCATCATCACATAAATTTTATAGGAAGCATTATAAGCATGATTAACTTGGTTTCTAAGTTCTCCAAGTCCTTAAACTCATGTGGCCGAACCCTATCAGTATATAAACAAGGTCCCAAATGTCATGAAAGCATGGAAACCTTAAACCATATTTATAGCATTTTTTCAAATAGCATAGTAAGCATATTGAGCTAGTTCTTAAGTCCTTCAAGCCCTTAACGTATATCTTGGTCAAACTTTTAACAAGTGTTCATTAGGGTTAAAAACAAACATACAAGCATGTGAACTTGAACTAACATCATGTATAAATTCATAACAAGACATCATACAATAGGTATGGCCGAAACTTACCCTAGCCTCATTTAGGTCACTAAACAACATATAGTATGAGAACTTTGGTTTTCTACTTATCATAATTCATGTAGAGTGACATAAGCATATTTAATTCTTGTTCTAGGGTTTCTAGGGCATCTATTCCTTCATGGCCGAAACACACAATGATCCATTTAGGTCATGGAAAAATTATACAAATATGTGACACAATCAACACCTTATCATATTTTCATAAGAAGCACTTTTAACACATTTGGTTTCATTTCTAAGGCCTCTAGGTCTTTTAAACCCTACTTGGCCGAAACTCAGAATATAAACTTGCTTCAAATAGCCTAAAAGCATGAGAAATTATACAAGTTTCATAGCATGTGTAAGGACAAGCATAATAAACATACATGTGAATTGTGTTTTAGGCTTCCTAGGTTTCTTTCCTTTTTTTTTCTTTTATTTCTCCTTATGGCCGAAACCTACCAATCTCTAAACTAAGTTTTAAGTGGCCTAAAGCATGGAAAACCTAAGTAAGTTTCATGGCAAAAAATTACTAAGAACATCATATATAAAGTTGGTTCATAAACAAGCTAGGACCCTTATGATCTTACATGTCATATATCATGTAACTAATTTTCTATACTCAATTTAAACATAAGAGCATTAAACAACTTTCATATCATAATATCACAGAGGTCTTGAGCATATTAGAATTTTGTTTAAGTTTTTCTTAACTATCCATCTTATCATGGTCGAAAATCTAAAATAAGAGTTCATGAATTTCTAGGAATGTACAACATGCAATTCTTTAAGAGAACTCTATATTCTATCATACAAACATGGTTATTTAAATTTAAAGGTCTTCCTAACCCTAAGCCCTTTTCTTGGCCGAAACATATAAATGGATTTCTTTGGTTTCAAGTAACTTTCAAGCAAGAAAACCAATAAAAACCCTTAGTAGTTCATGGGAGAAATTTTGTACTAGTTTAGTTAAACAATATTTTTCCCTAACCTCCTTAACATATTTTTGGCCGAAATTCTAGGGTTAGGTACTCCTCTGATCAAGCATCATTTAAGTATAAAAACATGAAGAAAATTCTTCCTACATAGCATAGAAAGAATATCATGAAATAAGGACTTGTTCAAATCATCCTAGATTTGAAAACCCTTTCTTTAGCCGAATTTTCTTAAATTCTTTCCTAGATTTTCTAATCCTTATAGAATCCGAAAATCACATAAAAGCCTTGTACCACAGGTGAGGGGAAGCTTACATCCTTTTCGCTTGTGGATCTAAGGTATGGTGGAGAAGAAATAGCCTCTTCTTCTAGTTCCTTTTCCCTTGATTCCCTTGCTTAGTCCTCCTTGTATCTTAGGCTTTCTAGGAGAAAACCTTGGCTTTGGGGCCGAAGGTGGAGGAGAGGGGACTGAGGTGTTCTCGATGAGGGAGAGGATGAATGAGAGAAAAATAATTTTCTCTTTTCTTGCTCTCTTTTATGTTAAGGGGGAAGAGGTAGCAAAATTGATTTTGCTTTCCTTCTCCCTTAACCCATTTTCTATTTTTCTTACATTTATTTTATTTTCTATTTATTCTCACCATTCATGATAAAATAAGGGGGAATGAATCCCCTTAATTCCTCTTTAAGTTTTCGGCAAAAATCAAAGAGGAAGAGGGAGAGAAAGGGAGGAAGGCAAGTTGCCCTTCTCTTGCTCTTTTCTTATTTTCTTTTGGCTAGCTTTTACTCTTACCTTTATCATGAGTTTCCCTCCTTTGCTATCAATATCTTCTCTCTATCCCAATTGGTTTCTACTAATTAATTCTATGAAATATAATATAAGAGGTTTATGGTTCAATCCTTGACCTCCTCTTCTTTTTATTTCATTTTATTTCTTTTTGCTTCAACTCACTTCCTATTATTTTTCTAAGGAAAAATCCCACATTCATATATTTATCTTACAAGTTTAGTGGGTATTACACTATCGGCGTTGCTCGAAGCAACGCCGGACTTCGCCGGACGCGTACGACGAGTTCGGCGAAGCTTCCGACAGCGTCTGACACCTGCGATGCGTCCGGTGTTGCCGCGACGAAGATTTGAGAAACAAATAAAGTGCGATGAAACAAAAATGAACAAAAACAAAAACTTACCGGAAGCAAGCGATCAGGGAGCGATCAGGGAGTGATCAGGGAAGACGAACAGTCGGGGCGATGAAACAAACGAATGCCTGGCAAATACCTAAAAATCGGGTTTAACATGCCTTAAAAAGCTTGGCCCGCCAAGCCCGCCGAACCTGCCGAAGCCCGCCGAAACCCGCGGAGGACCGCGGAGGACTGCCTAGGCGGCCCAGCCGCCTAGGGCTTCCGCCTCGCTGGTTTCCGGCGCGGCATCTTGCCGCACAACGCCTAGGCGGCCGCCTAGGGCGCAATTTCGAACACTGGGGTTTAGAAGCCAAAGGTGGCCGACCACTTTTATGATTGAGTGGAGTTTCATTTTTTGTCTTGTAACTCCCATCTTCTTCCTCAAGCTCTCATCTTCTCTCCCTCTCCTCCACCATTGCTGATCCTCTAAGGTTGCTAGCACAACTTTAGAGGTTCTCTCCATCTCTTATTGTTCGTGTGGATACACATAGAGGGTTGTACACTTGACAACCTCGAGATCCGGCATCACTTGGACGAGCGGGATACGCGAAGGGCTTCGCATCAAGGGTAACCTTTTTTCCTTGTAGATCTAGTGTAGATCTAGGTTAGAGAAACTCGTTCATGAAGTTTTACGAAATTTTTACTTCGCACGGATCCGGTGGCATGGGGTTTCGGTGTTTTCGCAACGCAAAAAGCGGTTTTTGCGACCCGAAAATTCCAACACGTGTGTGCTAGTGTAATCTGCTACTGGGAAGACACACGGCCGTGTCTCATGGCCCTAGTGAAAGACATGACCGTGTCTCATGGCCCTAGTAAAAGACATGACCATGTCTCATGGCCTTAGTGAAGTAGACATGACCCTAATAAAGAACATGGCCGTGTCTCATGGCCTTGTGAAGTATACATAACCCTGGCATGACCCTACCTCATGGCCCTAGGAAGTAGATATGACTTGACATGTCCTTGCCTCATGACCCTGGGAAGTAGACATGACCATGCTTTGCTAAATTCTCTCCCAAACTTGCTCCAATTCTCCATCTTTGCTCCGAAATACGTTTTTTTAATGAAAATAAGGAAAGAGCAGATCTCCGAACAAATAGAATGGAAGTATAATATAATAATGAGATAGAGTACAATAAATATAGATTATACTCATGAAATATAAGTAGACGTGCGTCAAAGAATGCCTAAAAACATATATAACCTACGCACATCACACCCCAGACTTAAACCTTTACTTGTCCTCAAGCAAAAATTGCAATATAAATTCATGTGGTTAAATAGTGCATCGTAATCTCCAATGAATCAATCTAATCCTATCAAATGATTTTATTGGTGAGCAAGATACAAAAATAGTTTGAATATGGTTTAAGAAATAGTTCTCCGTGCTCAGTGTAATAAGTGATCTAAATTTTTCAAGTTTCAATCCCTAAACTTAATTAAGTCGTCATAGGACCGTGTTCCTTATGCTTCCGGTGATAGACACTTACTTGTCACACGCATGGTTCATATCTCTTAAACTACACAAGGTCTTAAATGATTACTCGAAATTAAAAGATATCTAACATTTATTTCTCTAGTAACCTAACTCGGTCTCAAAGGGGTAAATTGTTCATTTCCATTCATGATAACTATTTTCTATCCCTTATTCAAATGATTTTTTTATTTATTTTATGTTTTATAGGTGAAGCACTAACACATATGCAAATATACAAATACGAATGTAGAGATTTTGATTTTTCCAAATGAGTTGCCATCATCCAGTAACCAAAATGTAATTAAGAGGTCACCTTAGAAACACAAGTATTAGTACAATTCTATGAATCATGACTATTTTCAGAGTTATCTACCTTCAAAATTAGACAAAGTGTAAAGCGATACTAAAATAAGATCAACACTCAAACTCTTTGTAAAAATTATTGGTGCAATATCCCCTAGGTCAAGGTTGACAAGGTTAACTAAGCTTGAGTTGGCTCAAGCTGAAATCTTGATGTGTGGGTTTCGATGTTTGACAATATATGGAGATTGCAGATGCAATCGTCCGATTGAGAAGATTGTTGGTGCAATTCTCCGCTGATCAAGGGATGACCAGTTTGATGTGAAGAAGAGTCAAGTAGGTCAAGGTTGATCGGATACTTGATTAGGAAAGTCCTAACTGGAAGTTAAGCAGTTGGGAAAATCCTAGTGAGTGAAGTTAGGTGAAAGTCCTGGTGAGTGAAGCCGGGCAGTGTGAAAATCTTGGTGAGCGAAGCCAGGTGAAAATCCTAGTGAGTGAAGCTAGGTGAAAGTCCCGATGAGTGAAGCCGAGCATATGGAAAGTCCTAGTGAGTGAAGTTAGGCAGATGGAAAGTCATGGTGAGTGAAGCCAGGCAGATGGAAAATCCTATTGAGTGAAGCTAGGTGAAAGTCCTGGTGAGTGAAGTCAGACACGTGGAAATCCAGGTGGATCAAGGTTAACCGAACACCTAGTGTTGGGAAGTCCAAGTAGGTCAAAGGAGTGACCGGATACTTGGCATAAGGAAATCCAGATGGGTCAAGGGTGACCGAACATATAGTGGAGAAAAGTCCAAATGGGTCATGGAGGACCGGACACTTGGCACGAGACGGTAAGTCCAAGTAGGTCAAGGCTGACTGGACACTTGACACGAAGAGAAAAAAGTCCAAATGGGTCAAAGGATTGACCGGACACTTGGTGAAGGAGTCCCAACAGGTCAAGGTTGACTGGATGTTGGATTTGGAGTCTTAGACTTGACTCGGGCGAGCTAGGGTTGGTCAATTTGATCAAGTGATTAAATTAGACCAAGCCTAATCGATCAGCTGATCGATTGGGCACAATGCTGCAACAAACAACAACCCAATCGATCGACCGATCAATTGGGAAGCGATACTGCGAGCACAGAGCGGTCCCCAATCGATCGGTCGATCAATTGGGCACCGCTAATCGATCGGTCGATCGATTAGGGGCTGGTTTTCTCGCGAGGACGCGAGGAAGCCTGAATCGATCCGTCGATCGATTCAGGTGGTTTCCAGTAGAGCACAGAGGCGCTCTGAATCGATCATCCGATCGATTCAAGCATCTCCAATCGATTGGTCAATCGATTGGGATATGACCGTTGTGCAGGAAGCGAGAGATGGACGGCTGCGATTACGTGGATGTGACGTGACAATCGATTGGGAGTAAGCCCAATCGATTGGGAGCTCTAGAAGCGCAGAGTATAAAGCCGTAACGAGTTTCTTCTTCGGCTCGCTCTTGACACAACGTTCTTCCAATCTTCACACGACTTCTCCGACTACTCTCCGCCAGTTCTTGGAAGCTCTTGGAGACAAGTGTTGTTGCACTTCCAAGGTTTAAGAAGCATCTACAAGCAACAAGAGAGTAAGAAGAAGGTTTTTCATTTATATTCTTTGTATTTTTCTTCTTGCGTTGAGTTGTATGCTTGTGTGAGTATTGTAAGAGGTTTCTCCACCTCTGGTAGTATGGAGAAGGAGTTTCTTTCTTAGCGGAGAGTGCTTATGTGTGTGGATCCTTAGATTAGTCACCTCTTCTTGAGGTGGATACCAAGTAAATCTTTCGTGTTAGCGTTGTAAGAGTGTTTCGTGTTTCATTCCACTGCATATTATCATCACGAAGCAAGACAACGAGCGCTACGAGCTATTCACCCCGCTCTAGTTACAAATCGATCATATCAAGAGGTATCAGAGCGAGGTCGCTCTTCACCGGAATCATCGTCAGAAAGGGCAACAAGCTAGAGGGAGAAGAAGTTGAAGCAAATTTCAATAAGTCAAAGACTTCATCAAAGGCTCAACTTCAAATGGAATTCCGAGATGGACTCGGATTCGACACGAGGGTGCCTCCACCATTCACATCAATGAGCTTTGATTCTTGGAAATCAAGGATTGAAAATTTTCTTATAATGGACATAAAGCAATGGTTTGTTCTAATGGAAGGTTTCCAAGCTCCAACAAATAGCAAAGGCAAAATTCTGAAGAAGAGCAAGTGGAGCCAAGAGCATATTCAAAGATGTGAGGCCAATGATAAAGTGACCAAGCTATTGGTCAATCTATTGTCTAGCAACATCTTGAAGCAAGTGGGAGAATTTGAAGATGCCAAGGAGCTATGGAGGAAATTGGCTAAAATCCATGAGGTCTCCTCCACTGCACCAAACCAAGAAAAATCCAAAAAGGGCGACTCATTGGATCAAGACCAAGAGGAAGAGGACTCCGAAGTTGAGAGATGCTCAATTTCCGAAGAAGAAGTCCAAGAAGCGTCATCCTCAAAGGAGTGCAACCAAAAGAGCAAAGAAGGAGCATACTTTTGCTTCACATGCAAGAGGATGAAGACAAAGATGTCTCCACCTCTAGGATTGAGGGGGAGCGTCATTCACTGACACTGGATTAAGAAGAGGCTTCCACCTCCGGGTCAAATGAAGAAGAAGAAGATGGTGCCACCTTCACAAATCAAGAAAAATCAAATGGAGGATCATGTGCCACCCCTACAAGCAAAGAAGGTATAACTATTTCAATTTTAAATAATAAAAGTCACATTATATGCTTTGAGTGTAGGGGAAAAGGGCACTACAAGAATAAGTGTCCTAAATTGGCCACCTAAGGGCAAGAAGAAGCTCAAGGAGGCCGTCCCGTGACAAAGAAGAGCAAGGAGTACATAGTGTGTTTCTCTTGCAATCAAAAATGACATTACCGGAGTCAATGTTATAAGGGGAAGAATTTGACCAAGCTAAAGGAGAAAGCTCAAGTCAAGGGGGAGCTCTCAAGAGTAAACCCAAGGTATCATTTATTGAGCATATTCCTTTAAGTAATGATAAAAAGCATGCTAGGAATAGTTTATATCATTTCAATGCTATTTATCATGAAAATATGAAGCATGATAGGGTTAAGGAAAATTATGTAGCTTATCATGCTAAAACCACTCAGTCTAAGGACAGAAAAATAGATAACAAATTAGACAATAATTCTAAGGATTTTAGATATAGGAGTAAAAATAGAAATGCTTAAAGGAATCAAGAAAAATCAAAATCTAAGAATTTAAAGTTGGAAAATCAAGCCTTGAGAGTAAGACTTGAAAAATTAGAAAAGATCCTAAAAAGAATGGAAAATTTCTTTAAGGGGTAAAATGAGCATAACCAAGACTTAGGAACACAAAAGTTATCAAATGATCGTAGAGGTTTGGGATATAAACCTAAGGCTAAGAAGGATGTGGCTTCGTACCATAGGATTCCATATAGTTATGGAACCAACCCTAGGTATAGGGGTCAAGTCAAAGATATAAGGAAAACTATCCCTAGAAGTATTTTTGCCGAGATCGACTAAGACTTTTAAGAAGTCAAAGAAAGTCACCAAGAATGTCACAAGCTAGAGTTGACCTAGAGAAAGTGATCAAGGCTTCTAAGAAGCCTAGAAAGGTCATTAGGAAGGTAGCTAGGGAAGTTATCCCTAGTGAGTGCCTAGAACATCCAAGGAGCACCAATAGATTTTGGGTTCCAAGGAGCATATTCTCTGCACCCTAGATGAGTTTAGAAAGTGTCAATTCTAAATGGGTAGGGTGGTTAACCCAACCTTGATAAAGTTGACACTTGGAGGCATTTTCAAGGTTTTTGTTAATCTTTGAAAATGAAAAGGATTAATTGATTACTCTTTGGAAGAGTAAAATGTGCCAAACTTTGAGGAAGTTGACTTAATTTTAATTGGCACAAGTAGGAAGAGCAAAAGAAATGCCAAGTTAGATTTTGACATTTTCTTGAGAAAATGAGGGCAATCTAGGATCAATTTTAGTTTAGCTAAGGATTTAAGATACTTAGATAGATTATCTAGGTATATTATATATATACTAATTGCCATGATTGTTTGCCATCATATTCATGACATCATATTTTGCATTCATGCTTATTATGAAAAACAAACAAAAATATCATGTCATACATACATCAAGTAGCTATAGTATGTTTTCTTTTGAAAATTGCTTATTTTGATGTTTGCCATAAATCATCATGCATTATTTTAATTTCCTTGTAATTAAAGACAACGACATTTACTAACAAGTGACATCCCAGGTGGATGTTTATAATTCCTAAAATGCCTAGATAGGTATGCATGATTCCTAGTTTAGGGCAAAACCAAAATCTATATCTCACAAAGATTATAAGACATTTAGTTAGTGCACATCAGATACAAGTGAGATGTTAGGATAATGAACAAAACTCAAGGTGTTAATTTAGTACATTTATTTGAGTTTTGATTTCATCAAAACATATATTTATGTATACTTCAATCATTGGGAAAGCTAATGTACAAATCATGTGCATTGAGCCCAAAGAACATGCTTGGAAATTGGTTTTGGAAAACATTTTAAATATACTTTGGAAAACCTTGGTGAAGGCTATTTTTTGATAGTAATCATCATTGAAAAGTTAGACACAAACTAGAAGAAAATATTGAAGTTTTTAAATTTGTGTCAATCTTTGAAATTAGGAAGATTTTCTTAGAAAATTATTTTTTCATGATAGTATATACCCTAAATAATGTCTACAGGAATTTTCACGATTTTTAGAATTTTGTAGAATTTTTAGGGCATTTTTGAATTTAAGCTGAAATTCATTTTCAGGAAATTAGAAATCCAATCAATTAACCAATCGATTGGGCAGTTTTAATCGATCAGTCGATCGATTGAAATTGAGTTTCTCATGAGCAGAGGCTCGCGGAATCGATTAGCAGATCGATTCAACTTTGCTGAATCGATCAGTCGATTGATTCAAGCGATTTCTCTGTGAATAGAAGCTCGCGGAATCGATTGAAATGGTGCCAATCGATTGAGTCCCAACCCTAATCGATTGAGAAGGCTGATTTTGGCTGGGAAAGTTTGATTTCAACACTTTAAGTCATTTTTAGTCTCTTTAACCACTTCTAATCCCTTGGAATATATTTATATACATTTAAGGGTAGTTGTCATGATGAAAACAAGGAGAAATGGTTAAGGAACACTAGGTTGATGTTTAGGATGAGGTTGGTTTCAATATTAAATCTTTTAAACATCAAAACTTCAAGTTTTGGGTTTCCTAAAGGTTTAGGGATTCCAAGTCATTGTTGGTGCAATGACAGAAGTCTGGAGGATGTCTTTAGGGGGAGCCACTCTTTAAGGACAAGAAAATTATTTTTCAAAACACTATGGAAGGTGGTTAACTTTCGTTAGAGTAAATGCTCAAGGTTAAGCATTTAAAAATAATGGAGAGTGGATATCTTCATTATTGAGTTGTAAATACTCTTGGATGAGCATTGTGAGGTGGTTTAATGTTCAAGGGTGAGCATTGGATACAATGAAAGGTACGAGACCTTCATTGTAGTGTTGTGAACAACGAGTAAAGTTGTGAATAACGTATGAGTAACTCTTCAGGGGGAGAGTTTTTGATGTGTGCCAGAGGGGGATAATGTAGGGTTTAAGTTAGACCTTCATTATCTAAAGACATAGTTTGCCCTCTAGGAAAGGGGGAGAATGAAGGAAACCCTCATTCATGCTTTGGCATGAAGAGAAGTTAAGGCTATAGGATTAGCCTAACTTAAAGATATTGTCAAACATCAAAAGGGGGAAATTGTTGGTACAATATCCCCTAAGTCAAGGTTGACCAGGTTGACTAAGTTTGAGTTGGCTCAAGCTAGAGTCTTGATGTTTCGGTTTCGATGTTTGACAATATATGGAGATTGCAGATACAATCGTTCGATTGGGGAGATTGTTGGTGCAATTCTCCTATGGTCAAGGGATGACCAGTTTGATGTGAAGAAGAGTCAAGTAGGTCAAAGTTGATCGGATATTTGACTGGGAAAGTCCTAACTGAAGGTTAGACAGTTGGGAAAATCCTAGTGAGTGAAACTAGGTGAAAGTCTCAATGAGTGAAGCCGGGCAGTGTGAAAATTTTGGTGAGTGAAGCCAGGTGAAAATCCTAGTGAGTGAAGCTAGATGAAAGTCCTAGTGCAGGTGAAAGTCCCGGTGAGTGAAGCCAGGCAGATGGAAAGTCCTAGTGAGTGAAGTTAGGCAGATAGAAAGTCCTTGTGAGTGAAACTAGGCAGATGAAAAATTCTAGTGAGTGAGTGAAGCCAGCACATGGAAATCCAGGTGGGTCAAGGTTAACCGGACACCCGGTGTTGGGAAGTCCAAGTAGGTCAAAGGAGTGACCGGATATTTGGCACAAGGAAATCCAGATGGGTCAAGGGTGACCAGACATATGATGGAGAAAAGTCCAAGTGGGTCATGGAGGACTGGACACTTGGCACGAGACGGTAAGTCCAAGTGGGTTAAGGCTGACTGAACACTTGGCACGAGGAGAAAAGTCCAAGTGGGTCAAAGGATTGACCGGACACTTGGTGAAGGAGCCCCAACAGGTCAAGGTTGACCGGATGTTGGGTTTGGGAGCTCTAGACTTCACTCAGGCGAGCTACGAGCACAGAACGGTCCCCAATCAATCAGCCGATCGATTGGGCACCGCCAATCGATTGGTCGATCGATTGGGGGCTGGTTTTCTCGTGAGGACACGAGGAAGCCTGAATCTATCTGTCGATCGGTTCAAGTCGTTTCTAGCAGAGTACAGAGGTTCTCTGAATCGATCATCCAATCGATTCAAGCCTCCCTAATCGATTGGGATATGATCGTTGTGCAGGAAGCGAGTGATGGATGGTTGCGATTGCGTAGATGTGATGTGGCAATCGATTGGGAGTAAGCCCAATTGATTGGGAGCCTTAGAAGCGCAGAGTATAAAGCCGTGGCGAGTTTCTTCTTAGTCTCGCTCTTGACACAACGTTCTTCCAATCTTCACACAACTTCTCCGACTACTCTCCGCCAGTTCTTGGAAGCTCTTGGAGACAAGTGCTGTTGCACTTCCAAGGTTCAAGGGGCATCTACAAGCAACAAGAGAGCAAGAAGAAGGTTTTTCATTTATATTCTTTGTGTTTTTCTTCTTGCGTTGAGTTGTATGCTTGTGTGAGTGTTGTAAGAGGTTTCTTCACTTCTGGTAGTACGGAGGAGTTTCTTTCTTAGCGGAAAGTGCTCGTGTGTGTAGATCCTTGGATTAGTCACCTCTTCTTGAGGTGGATACCAAGTAAATCTTTCGCGTTAGCATTGTAAGAGTATTTCGTGTTTCATTCTACTGCATATCATCATCACGAAGCAGGACAACGAGAGCGACGAGCTATTCACCCCCCCTCTATCTACAAATCGACCCTATAAAAAATATTGCTCACTTTATGCTAAAATGGATAGGAAAAGATAGATTACTAAATATGCTAGCACCATAAGTCAACAATAAACCACATGAAATCTAGAATAAACATGCTAGTATTTTTATATTAAGGGCAAACAATCATGATATGATGTATGATGCAACTAGGTAAATTTTATTATACAAAAAGAAATATGATGAAAACTAATCTAAATCCAATATATTTCCAGACTTAAACTTTTCATTGTCTCAATAAAAACTAGAAATATAATATGGAGGAGGTTTTAAAGTATGAGAATTTACCAAGTGATGAGTTTACAATTGTTGAGACATTCATATGCTTAAAAATACTCCTTTATCTGATATCCACACACCTCCACAACATTGAATCTTACAAAATGGAGACAGACAAGAAAAACTAAGTAGAGAATCTGGGTTATTACGAAGAAAGAAAAGTAACTAAAAAGAAACTTAAAACTTAAATAAAAACAAGAAAGAAGAACTTGGGTTACCTCCCAAGAAGTACTTATTTTAGGCCATTAGCTCAATCCCTTATTTGGTTCACTTAAATCGTGATCTTTCTAGAGTGAGATACCTCTGGACTTTTCGGCTCATGGTCCAAAATGCAGAGGGAGCTTTCATCGTGGGAAACATATCGTGAGAAATTGCTCTCTCTTCTTCTCCTTAAAAAATCTCTCTAGAGTTTGGAGAAGGTGAAGTTAAAATGTCTAAGACAAGAGCGCGGTTATTACTGTTGATGTTGAGGCCTTGTTTAGAAGAAAGTGAGATATAGGAAAAACTGAGAGTGTCCAACCTTGGGGTCTCCGGCTATCCACCACTTCCCACTCGGAGGGTTGCATACTAATATCAACATCTGCCTCAATTATGATCCCATCATTAATCAAGCATGTATTAACAGGAGTTGTAACAAGAACAAGGCTGGTTGAATATGCAGCACAAGTCCTTTCATTGTCTGGAGTATCGTTGAATATGCTATCTTTATGAAAAATAATAGAGTTCTGTAGGGTTGTAAAATCATGAACACAATCACCATCAGCTTTACAATCCGTCCCCTCCAAAACGTCATTTAGCTGAGACTCCAAAGTTGGACTTAACACATCAACTTGTTGTAGGAATCGGAGAAACAAGATCCCTTATTGCACTAGGAGCTCTTTTAAATCTTGAAATGTGGTCTTCGTCTGATTGGGAGCAGGATCATCTGAGTCTTCAGTCAGTTTGCTCATCCAGTTGCAACTAATGTGGTCTACCTAATAGTGAATGATCTTGAAATTTTGATTGACTCTGATTTGCTTGAGAAGATTGCTTAATACTTTATATGCAGTTATAATCAAAATTTTGATGATACATCCAATCTTAATTGTAGTATTGAGGTGAGTCAAGGATATGCTGCTGCGGTAGTAATTGCTCATTCTCCTTAGAAATGTGCTGAAGTTGAAAGTTCTGAGTTTGATGATCTTCCCAGTCATAGCTAGAAATATTAGGAACTGAATTACATATATCTTGATGTTCAGGTTAGAATAGATGCTAAAGTTTCGTGAGAGATATAACAACCTTTTGGAAGAAGTGACATAAAGCAGCTGGATATGATGAGTTGTAACAAATCTTGCAGATGCTATCAATTGGTCCAGTGGAAGGGCTAGCTTCATTTTGGAAGAGGTGGCATATGGTAGTTGGGTGGGTTAAGCTACCACATAGTCTGCAGATATTCAACATTTGCTCGTCAATTAAATTATACTTTGCATTTAAGCCTCGAGGTTGCTAAGAATACCAATCTATGACTAAAGAAAATTTCTAGTCTCACCTGAAACAATAACAATAAAATCACAAAACACATGGAGTAGTCATAAAATTACATATGGATATAGAAGATCTAAAGTAATCATGACACTCAATCAATGTTTGTATTAATTTAAAAAAAATAAATACAAAATTTAAAAATAAAAAGAAAAATATCTAGAGTAACTCATATGTTAATAAAACAGTTTCCGGCAATGACGCTAAAAACTTGTTAAGCTACCGTAAGTGCAAAGTTACGTCGTCAATAATAAAAATATCGATCCAACAGAGATTATTGATTAAGCACTAATTGAATTCGTACGGTGAAATATCTAGACAATTGAAGGGTGGTTTTGTCACTAACACTGGAGAGAGATTGAGAAGAGATAGAGAGGAGAAAAGAGAGAGAAGAGAGGGAAAGAGTGTGAGCGCAAGTGAACAAAGAGGAGTTGGATGGTGGATAAATGATTCTAGGAGTTTGGTTTCACTATGACGCTAGTTAATGTCCTTGTCCATTGTTTATTTCCTTACCTCCATACCTATATTTTTGTAGGGTTTCTAACTTGTACCCTCAGGACGGATAGTTGGCTAGTGCATGGTGGTGTTGCCACCATGAGATCTGGGTTCAAATCCCAGCTAGTAGCCGTGCTTGCCCTTCCCCATGCGCTATTCAACTGCTCAAGACTAGTAGCTATCTGTGATTTACCTCTTCCGTGTTGGCTGGGGACTGGTTGACAGAGGAGCTGGGGCGAGCGAATTGCCTTTTGCCACCATTGTAGGGTTTCTAACTAAACTTCGGCTTAACCGGGAAGATCGGGCCGGAGAGTTTACCCAAGTTCTAGCGCTATTAAGTAAAGAAGCAATTCTAGAAAGTCCGGTTAAAGGGTTACCCTAAGGCCCCCCGGTTATACAATTCTAGAGTTATCTGATTTACTTCCTAACAGTAGATTAATGCAACTAAGTAAAAGAGGTAACATAGAAAGTTCGGTTAAAGGGTTATCCTTTGTCACAGGGCTCCCGGTCACACAAATCTAGATTACATAAGTCACTTCCTAATATTAATTTGGGAGAAACCCTCTAAACTTTAATTAGCTTCCCTGGTAGGGAATTACCCTCCGTTTCAAGGACGATACCCTAGATAGTAAGGGATACCCAATGTCACAGGGTCCCGGTTAAACAAACCAAAGTATCCCCTCTACACGATGACCAAAACCCTACGTATAAATATATTGACCTCACACACATTTCATCAAACATATATAAGCCACAACTCACATAGAACATGACATAAACACTTCATTGAATAAAGAAATGACATACACAGTTCATACATCAATCAAAACATCACAATTATTCCCTACATCTTAAATCTGGAGATTTACTCCATTGTGTAAGAAATACAATCAAGAGACAAGAAATTAAACATCCTATAATCTAAAACACGAGATAGAGAAGAGAGAAACGCTTATCTATGTGTCACTGGTCTTCTTGGATGGTATCCTAGCTCTAGAGGTGGGTGGATCGTTGAAATCAACTGGAGATGGAGGCTCTAGGGTTCCCTAAGGGGGAGAACCCTAGATTAGAACATACGATGAGTCAAAAGGGGGAGAAAGCTTCTTTTATAGGCGAGGGCATGACCCTGCCTGGCCCATGTCATAGCCGTGCCCCTAGATATGATCAGGGCATGTGTCGCCCCTAGATGGGGAGGCGACCCCTGTCTGGTTCTTCTCTGGATCTTTGGCATGACTTGTCCATGGTTGGGCTCTAGAAGGAGACACGATCGTGTGGTTTTACATGGCCACCTCCTAGACAACTGCTGGTGGAGGCACGACTTGCCCCTGGTTCTTCTTTGGAGAGGAGACACGACCATGTGTGCTGGTATAGTCTGCTCCTGGGAAGACACACGATCGTGTCTCATGGCCCTGGTGAAAGATATGGCTATGTCTCATGGCCCTGGTAAAAGACATGACTATGTCTTATGACCTTGGTGAAGTAGACATGGTCCTAGTCAAAGATATGGCCGTGTCTTATGGCCTTGTTAAGTAGACATGGCCTTGGCATGACCCTATCTCATGACCCTGGGAAGTAGACATGACCATGCTTTGCTGAATTCTCTTTCAAATTTGCTCTAATGCTCCATCTTTGCTCTGAAATGCATCCTGTCAATGAAAACAAGGAAAGAGCAGATCTCTAAATAAATATAATGAAAGTATAACATAATAATGAAATATGGTGCAATAAACATAGATTATACTTATGAAATACAAATAGTTATGTGTCAAAGAATGCCTAAAAACATATATAACTTACGTACATCACCCACCTATAACCTAAATTACAAGTGCACTCAATTCTCAGCCCACTAAGAGTTACTAGCCAAGAGGTCGTGCCTTTGGTTGTGCCTTTGGACGCGCCAAGATGCTTATTCTGAGTCTTTTGTGCAAATAGGCCTCGCCTCAAGGTCTTCCTTTTTTGTAGGTCTCCAATTATCCTTGATCCACTAAGACTTTTGGTCATTAAACATCACACTTGATCAACTTGGACTTCCACTTATCAAGTATTTGGTCTTTTTTGACCTACTTTAGTTGCCAAGTATTCAATCAATTTTAACCCACTTGAACTTCAACCATTGCACCTGCAACAATGTCAAGAAACCTCCACCTTAACAAACTATATTAATAATCACAATGCATGTCTAATTTAAACCTTTGACCACTTTAAAACTTTATAACTTCATGATCAATGGCATGATTGCACCAACATTTTGTTCATGCTACGTCACTTGGCCTTGTGAATGAAGTCATGTCTCATCAGGAAGAAGCTTCTGTGACTCAAAACCCTCAACCTCTTGGAAGATGTCTCATTACAAGTAAAAGATTTCAACTTCACGTTTTTGTAAAAATTGCAAGGTTATCACTGCATAAAACTTAATTATCTAACATAAGTTAGTAGTGCTAGATATACGCCTCAAACATAATATTAATAGACGAAAGATGTGCATTGCTCGTAAAATCGAGTGGTGGAAATTAAAGGATGATAAACAAAATATATTTAAAGAGAGAGTGTGTGCACAACTATTAGGAAAAATTGTGATTCGAAATTTTAAAATGGTGCCCAAGAGTGTACTTCGTGAGTCAAAAGAGTGTGCAACGGACAACCTATAAGTTATTATTCACTTGTAAGAATGAAACAAAAAATTAAAAAAAATATATAGTAGTCGAGAAAGAGACCAAGAAAGCGACGAGCAAAGCTAAGAATGAAACTTTTGATATAAGTAGATTAAAAGAAGGGGAAAAAGACATCTATAAAATAGCTAAAGCAAGAAAAAAACAAGAGATCTTACCCAAATAAGATGTATTAAATATGAATATGTTGGACCCCGTGGGTGTTTTGATGTGATCAACATAGTTGGTTAGGTCCTGCTTTGTGTTTGATCCCTGTGTCTGAGTGTGCAGGAGTTTAGGAGCACAGGAAGTTGAGCGGAAGACGCAGCTAGCGAGAAGGACGGCACGGGAAGGGAGCCGACGGGCTCGGTGCGTCCAAAGGACGAGAGAGCTGCGGAAGAGTACACCGGTGGGCGAGAAGAACGTGCGTGGCGTTCGAGGGACGTTAAGCCGGGGAGGAAGGCTGCTCGAGGAAAAGGCTGGAAATTAGGTTCGGGTGAACCCTATTTCGGTTGGCCGCAATCACCCAATCAATCGGAGCTTCGGAAGGAGAAAGGAAGCCAAAATGAGCTGAAGAAGCTAGCCAGAGGCGCCTCAGACCAATGCTGAAGGCGCCTCAGCTGCCTCCACTGTCTGAGGCGCCTCAGATAGCTTGGAGGCGCCTCAGACCCAGTCCGAGGCGCCTCCAAGGTTGTTTAAGGCGCCTCGGACCCAGCTAAAAGTGTCGTTTGCAATCGGATAGAGTTTTATTTGGTCAAACCTTATGGAGGCGCCTTGAACCCTCTTGGAGGCGCCTTCAACACTCGGGATAGAGTTTCCAGGAGCTATATAAAGGCTCCTGAAGGTAGGAAATATTTATGCAACTCAGTATTAGATTTCCTAGCAACTGTTGAGATTTCGAAGTGTGTAAAAGGCTTCTCTGTCTTCAGAGAAGGAGTTTTCTTACTGCGTTTTTCATCGCTTTGGATTAACAACCGTCTTGGTTGTAATCAAGTTAATTCCGGGTCTTCTCTATTTCTTTTTTCTTAATTGTTTTATTTTAGTGTTGCTATTTTTGAGTTGAAAGTTTGAGGAGGGTATAATTTTTATTTGCAGGCAATTCACCCCCCTCTTGTCGGCCTCCGCTGTACCTACATTTGGTATCAGAGCCAGACCGCCTCAGAAGGACTAACCGCCGACTGAAGCACAACGATCAAGACGATGACCGGAGCAAATATTCATCCTCCAAAGTTCAACGGAGATTTCGCTACATGGAAGCGAAAAATGGAGGTATTTTTTAAAACTGAATTTGATATACTTTTAATAATGAAATATGGATATACAGCGCCGAAAGATAAAGAAGAAAACATGTGGAGCAAGAAGGAGCAAGCCGATTTTGTCGCCAACGGAAAGGCTGAGTTCCACTTGCTCAGCGTTCTGCCACCTCAGGAGGTAAATAAGATCGGAAGCTACGACTCCGCGAAAGATCTCTGGGAAAAATTCCTGGAGCTTCACGAAGGTACCTCCGAAGCGAAGCTAGCAAGGCGCGATATCCTCCGGACCAGTTGACGAACCTCCGGATGAACCAAGGCGAGAAGGTAGCGCAACTCCAAGCGAGGATTAAAGAGCTGATCACGCAATTAGGCAACCTTGGAGAAGAAGTAAAGAACCGGGACTCGATCTGATACGCGCTCAACGCCTTCCCCAGAACTCCAGAGTGGGCATCCTTAGTAGATGCGTACTACATCTCTAAGGACTTCGAGGTAAGTACTCTAGAACAATTGTTTTCTACTTTTGAACTTCACGAATATCGAGTTGCAGAGCCCAATGGAGTAGAGAAGACTAGTCAGAACATTGCCTTAAAGGCAAGAATAAATGGTTCTGTCTCCGAAGCCTCAGTCGACGAATCCGAAGTGGCACTACTGGTAAGACGCTTCTATAAATTTTTTAAATCTAATAAATTTAGATCGCAGACAAAGAGGCATCAGCAAAGAAAAAGGACGGTTCGTTGCTACAACTGCAACGAAGAAGGGCACATCAAAGATGATTGCCCGGACTTGAAGAAAAAGGGGAAGGAGAAGGAAAAGACAAAGTACAAGAAACCAGAATCATCCAAGCACAAGAACCTGAAGGTCACTTGGTCAGATTCGTCTTCTTCCGAATCAGACGTCAAAGCCTTCTCCGGGTTAGCGATGATGGCTAACCATCTTCCCGAAGATGACTCAAGCTCCGAGATGAGCATAGATGAAGGGGGAGGAACATCAGAAGAAGAAAGCTGTAGTGAAGGGGGAGCATCACCAAGTCAGGTAAGTAAGGTGCGTAATCTAACCCCTACTCAGTCATTTCTATTTATCAAGTCTCTTTCTAAAGAGTTAGATCAATTAGAAAAAGAAAATGAACATTTGAAATTAGAGAATGCAAAATTGAAAAATGAAATTGAAAAATTGAAATCTGCTACATGTTCAAATGTTTTTCAAAAATCTAAATTAAAAATTTTTGGTAAATTAAACTGGTATATTAGAAAGCATCAAGGTCAACTTAGGAAAATTCCTAAAACTTATGTACCCCCTAGATTTTTAATTAACCCAGTAGGAAGGAATCTATACTGGATTCCAAAGTCTTTGATAAATTAGAATTATTGAAGTTAGAGCTTACAGCGAGTAAATTAAACAATGAATTTCTTTACGAAGCTTTGTCTAAGGAAGTGGTTGTTGCTCCAATAACCAAGAAGGCTTAGTGCCTCGTCACGACCTGGAAGCCGAAATATCGAAATAAAATATTTAATCAACTTTCTGGTAAAAGCATTAAAAGTTAAAAATTAAATAATACTTTGAAAGTTTTTCAAACTTTTTCTTGAAAACTCTAAAAAAAATTCATTTTTTATTATGGAAATTTTTTTAAAAATTCAGGTTACTTAGAATTTTTTTAATTTCTAAAAATTCATTTTTTATTATGGAATTTTTTTTTAAAATTCAGGTTACTTAGAATTTTTTTAATTTCTAAAAATTCATTTTTACCTAGAATTTTTACATAGAAATTCTTTCTGAAAATTCTAAAAATTCATTTTTAACTTAGAATTTTTTCTGGAAAATTCAAAAAAAAAATATATTCATTTTTACTAAGAAATTCTTTCTGTTTTAAACTTATAAATTAAAAAAAATAAAAAAATAAAAATTAAGTTTACTTGAAATTTTAAAAAAATTCAGTTTACCCCGTTTTTGCTGTGATCAAAGGGGGAGAAATAGGTACAAGTTTAGGGGGGAGTTAGGAATATTTAAGAATTTCAAAATTCTTTTAGTATTGCAAATTTTTGCAATTTTTATGCTTAAACGGTTAGTTAGTACTTTCTTTAAAATTACTATTTGTTTTTATACCCTAACTTGAACTTGGGTTGATGCACATCAAAAAGGGGGAGATTGTTGGACCCCGTTGGTGTTTTGATGTGATCAACTAAGTTGGTTAGGTCATGCTTTGTATTTGATCCCTGTGTCTGAGTGTGCAGTAGCTTAGGAGCACAGGAAGTTGAGCGGAAGACGCAGCTAGCGAGAAGGACAGCACGGGAAGGGAGCCGACGGGCTCGGTGCGTCTGAAGGACGAGAGAGCTGCGGAAGAGTACACCGGTGGGCGAGAAGAACGTGCGCGGCGTTCGAGGGACGTTAAGCCGGGGAGGAAGGCTGCTCGAGGAAAATGCCGGAAATTGGGTTCGGGTGAGCCCTATTTCGGTTGGCCGTAATCACCCAATCAACCGGAGCTTCGGAAGGAGAAAGGAAGCCAAAATGAGTTGAAGAAGCTAGCTAGAGGCGCCTCAGACCAATGTTGAAGGCGCCTCAGCTGCCTCCACTGTCTGAGGCGCCTCAGACAGCTTGGAGGCGCCTCAGACCCAATCCGAGGCACCTCCAAGGTTGTTTAAGGCGCCTCGGAACCAGCCAAAAGTGCCGTTTGCAACCGGATAGAGTTTTATCCGGTCAAATCTTATGGAGGCGCCTTGAACCCTCTTGGAGGCGCCTTCAACACTCGGGATAGAGTTTCCAGGAGCTATATAAAGGCTCCTGAAGGTAGGAAATATTTATGCAACTCAGTATTAGATTTCCTAGCAACTGTTGATCTTTCTAAGTGTGTAAAAGGCTTCTCTGCCTTCGGAGAAGGAGTTTTCTTACTGCGCTTTTCATCGCCTTGGATTAACAACCGTCTTGGTTGTAACCAAGTTAATTCCGGGTCTTCTCTATTTCTTTTTTCTTAATTGTTTTATTTTAGTGTTGCTATTTTTGAGTTGAAAGTTTGAGGAGGGTATAATTTTTATTTGCAGGCAATTCACCCCCCTCTTCTCAGCCTCCGTTGTACCTACAGAATATAATAGGGTACTAGTGAATGATGAGAAAATAAAATAGCAAGTGATATTTTCATCAACTTTTTAATAAAGGTTTATGCGATCAATTTAACTTAGGCAATTTAAGTAGGTTAGAGGGGTATAAAATTTATATTTTTATCGTAAAATTCAAACTTTATAAGTAAAATAAACTTTAATTGGGATGCAAAATAGAAAAGTGGTTGGATTAGATATTCTAATAGAAGAATGGCTTAGGGAAGCAGGATTTGAATGACTTACAAAATTATTCAATATAATATTAAAAATAAAAAATATTGAATTAATAGAGGGTGAGCACTCTAAATCTCTTGTATAAAAATAAAATAGACATATAAAATTGTACAAATTATAGGAGCATTAAGTAAATGAGTCATACCATTTAATTTTAGGAAAGAGTGATAGAAAAAAAATACTAAGGAAGGAGACTACGATAATCAAAAATGATTTTAGATTCATATATGAAAGGTTGACAATATAAACTATACATCTTCGCAAACAACTAATTGAAGTATATCTGGAAAAGAAGAACAACTTAAGTATGATATTCGTCTACCTAGAAAAAACTTATGACAGAGTTCAAGGGATATTATATGGAGAATTCTAGAAAAGAAAAGTATTAGAATCTTGTATATTGAAATGATTAAAAATATGTATGAGAATGCAATGACAAAGTGAAGATCCTAGGCAATTAACCAAAAACTTTCCATGGATGAACTCATTGGACACACTAAGACATTCTACTATGATGCTTGTTGTTTGCAGATAATATTATTTTGATAGATGAGACACTATTGCTAAACTTGAATCTTGATAGGATTTATTAGAGATGAAAGAATTTAGGCTTAATAGAATAAAGGCTGAATATATAGAATTTGAATTTAGTGATATTAGATCCGACAATTGTTAAGATAAGAGACGACGAGTTACCTGCACTCTAGATCTTAAATAATATCATATTGAATAATTTTCAATATTGCTACTATTTTTTTTATTTTCAATATTATATTGAATAATTTTGTAAGTCATTCAAATTCTGCTTCCCTAGGTCATTATTCTATCAGAATATCACTAACAATTGCAAAGTATTTTTTGTGATCGTAAAGTATCTTTAAAACTTAAAAGGAGGTTCTACAAAATGGTAGTTACACTTGCTATATTATATAGAGTTGAATGTTAGGTATGCAGAATAACTTAAGTATGCAAGCAGGAAATGAGAGTTACAAGGATGAAAATGTTAATGCGGATGTTTAAATATACGATGATAGACAGTATATGAAATACAAATATTAGATTGAAAGTTGAGGGTTACGTCTATTGAGGAAAAACTATGAGAGATGTGTTTAAGATGCCAATAAATGCTCCAGTTAAATAATGTGAACTATTACAAATACACACATTAAATGAAGATGACCAAAGAAGGCTTGGTTTACAACGATAAAGTAAGATAAAATTTATTTAAATATAGATGATATAGTAAAGGATACAACCCAATGATATTGGAGGAATTATATAACCAACTCCAGCTAGTGGGGATAATGCTTGGTTGTTGTTGTGTTTGGAACCCTAGCTTTGTGGAAAATATGTCTTGTTGAAAGGAAGAACACTTTGATTCCACATTCCATTGAACCATTAGCCTCATGGAAGAAGATGCATCTTGCGAAGGAAGAAAATGTATCTCATAGGATAAGCCTTTTCAATGTTTCACTTTGCTCATTTGTTTCACTTGGCTCATTTATTTCTAGGCGTCCATTTTGCCACTCAAGCTTAATGTGCATGTTGCCTAGTGGTTTAAGGATGTTTGTGGATGCTATAGGCCTTTTGTAACCTATTAGTTAGATTGGCTTTCCACATGCTGCCTTCTAAACTCCATCAATTGTTATATAATGGCACCCGTTTGAATGTAACTAGCACAATGAAATCAAAATTTTCTACAACTTTGAGACTAGTAGCATCTGCTGTAGATGCAGTGTGCCATCTCAAACCCTGGACGCTGCCATCGAATAATATCCCATAATCAAAGCCTTGGTCATGCTCAATGAACAGTTGAACCACTCTCTTTAGGCACCAATATGCTCGATTCAAAATTCTAATTGCAGATGCACACTTTTTCATTTGAGATGACAAAAGCAACATATAAATCTTATCTATCTGCGCTTACCTTGAGATGTGTTCTTTCCTTACGGCAGTTTCTTTTACAGTGACTATATGCTTTAGATCTGAGCATTAGGCATCCGTGAGATTACCATTAAGAATACTATCAGGATTTCCTCTTTTAATTGGAAATGTGACAAAGAAATTCTTGAATAATGTAGCAAAAGGCGATTCGCTCGCCCCAACGCATCCGCCAATTCGTCCCTAGACCAACACGGAAGAGGTAAATCACGGGTGATTACTAGCCATTAGTGCAAGTGGCAAGGTATGTGAGAGGACATGCTTGGACGCGCTGAGTTTCAACCCCAAGATCTCATGTGATAACACCCCATGTCTTAACTACCGCACCGCCCCGAGGGGACAAGAAATTCTTGAATAATGCACATACTTTCCAAGTTTAGTGACCTTGAACATGAAGATACCAGCTACTTGTGCTTATAATTGATGTTAGCGATCTCCCGTTGCAGTTTACTTCAATAGCTAAGCATTTTCTTTGCATGTAGAAACATGATGTCTATCCATTCTTATTTAAAATATTAAAGGTGGGTTCTCCATCACATTGTGCATTCTTGTCTTTGCAGCAATGTTGTTGTGAGAAATGTAACTATTTTAGCTCCTCATGATTCTCCCAACACTGATGGAGTTGATCCAGGTAATTATGTTGGTTCATTTTTACTAATGTGATAATCCAACTACATCACATATTTTTAAAACTGGTATCACTTTATCCTAAGAATCATCATATTTTGCAGATTCGAGTTTAAATGTCTGTATCGAAGATTCCTACATTTCAACAGGGGATGATTTGATTGCCATAAAGAGTGGTTGGGATGAGTATGGCATGGCTTACGCTCATCCGAGCTCTGGAATTACTGTTCGTCGAATAACAGGATCTGGCCCATTTGCCGGCTTTGCTATAGGGAGTGAAACTTCTGGTGGAATAGCAAATGTTCTAGCTGAGAACCTAAACATATTCAATACTGGAATTGGGATCCATATTAAGACTAATTCTGGAAGGGGAGGCTTCATACTGAACATTACTGTCTCTGATGTGAATCTGTGGAATGTTCGGAAGGGATTGCGGATTGCCGGAAATGCAGGAGACCACCCCGATGACCGCTACAACACTAATGCTCTTCCAGTTGTTGATAAATTGACAATAAAAAATGTGTGGGGAGTGAGAGTCCTGCAGCCGGGTTCGATTCAGGGTATCAAGAAGTCCCCATTCACACAAATTTGTCTTTCGAACATAAAACTCGACATTGCTGCAGTGAAGGCAGTTCCGTGGATTTGTTCCGATGTGAGCGGTGGTGCTCTCGAGGTGCAGCCGGCAGCTTGCACTAACCTGACCAGCACAAATGGCATGAATTTCTGTACGGGTGCTCTTTAAAAAAAAAAAAAACTCGTTTGTTTCTTCTTGCTCCCAATCTTCTGGATGAGGTATTGCTGTCGAAATTGAACACTGATTTAAGCGGAAAGATGAAGCTGACAATTATGGAGCATAATGAAATGATATTCACTGTTTTCGACTGTCAGAGTGCAAGGACTAACATCTCAAGTTGATGAATTTTAGACCTTTACCAGTGGCAAATGGAAGAAGGAAACAGAGTAAGAAAAATATAAAAATGTTATATTTGCTGAAATTGTATTATTTCCTATTATTTTTTTTCTAAGAAAAAAATTCAAAAATGTTATATTTGCTGAAATTTTCTTATTCGCTATTCTCTTAACTCCCATTGCTTGTGAAGTAAAAGAAGCCTTGGTATTTCTTTAAGGAATAGTAGGGGAAGGGTTTCTCACTTGGGTATTTATATTTAGTATTGTAATTTTAACTCTTTGTTATGGGGTATTTACAATTAATAGTACTTCCCTTTAAGTTTTCATTAAATATAATATAAAATTAAGTTTTTATTAAATATAGTAATTTTACACTTGTTATTAATAGTACTTGGTCCACTTGGGTCACTCATCAGACTCACTCGGGGCACTCGGCAGCCACTCGATAGCTTGATTCTACTTGGGTCACTCAATAGTTCTAGTAATTTGGCTTTCTTGCCAACTCGGTCTTCTTTGGCAGAATCTAGTGGCTCGGCTTAACTAGCCGAGCTTGATAGTTTGATCTGCTTGGCTTATTCAACATCTAAGGTTTGTTGGATTTAATCTGTATTAGGTGAGTCAACATGTTAATCGTTAACACACGAATTATGGTATTTAGAACAAATCCATTAAAATGATCTAATTTGTCTTGATTGTGGTTTGTATATTATTGAATGTGGACTCATATGTGTACAACCCATTAGGCTATTACCATTAGCATTGATGGGTAGCTAATGAGTTTGGACCCATTATATTTAGATAGGTGTGATCCCTATAAGAGAGGGGTGTGGTGGTCTAACCCTGACGCTATCTCATTTTCCTCATCAGATTGAGAAGTCATCACCCTTGCACCTGTGGAAGAACATGCCTTGTAGCTAATTAGTGTTTTGATCTTCAGAATCTTCCAGAGATAATAAGGAAGTATCTAATTGGATTTAATGAGTTATCTCTAATTCTGTGTTAATAAGTGTTAGTGTGTTCTTATGATTTATAACCGAGGGGCCCTAGTGATAAGGATATCCCATTTTCAGACTTCATAGGAATCATTTTCACTTAGTGGCATCAAACACCATTAGGAGTAGCACTTCAACATGATTACCGTGGGGTAGTGTCGGTATTTAGTTAGACTTTCTACATGTGCATAAGAATGGAGGTAAGGAAATGAATAATGCATAGGGATATTAACCAGCATCATAGTGAAACTGAAATCCTAGAATTGCTTTCTAAATCATTTCTCACATCCTCTTAAACTCAACCTCTCTCAAGAACAATTCTCTCTAAACCTCCTCTTCCTCTCTTCAACCACTTTCGTTAGTTTGCAAGTGTCAAAGCTAACTTTCGACTATTTAGATAACTTACTTTGCGACATCTCTAGTGCTTAATCAATAGTTCTCGTGGGATCGATATCTTTTATCACTTGATGACACTCGTGCACTTGTTGGCACGCATCAATTCTTAACTCTGTTATATCAATGTCCACATTATGGAATCGAGGATTAGTTACTTATTCACATATTTTATGTAGGGATATCTTTCCTGAATAAGACTCAGTTAGATTCAGCTATGGGAGGTTAGCTGATGAACAAAAGTTTGAATGAAGGATGTGAATTGATCGATCAGGTAGTAATGAATCTGAACGAATGGTTAGGAGAAAATCTAATGACTCCCTCATTTAGAACTCCAGAGGTAAAAAGCTTGGAAGCAAAATTAAATATGAAAGGAGATTCATGTCAAGAGAAGGGTGAATCCCCAAACTCTTTAGAGAAAGAAATTTATTTTTGGCATGAAGGCCTTGAGAAATTGGCTCCTTGGTGCAGTGACACTCTAACATGGATGCTGGATGATATGATCTCTCCCAAGGGAAATAATTATGGCCAAGAATTGCATGAAATCTTTATGCAAAGATAGGAATAATCTTGGATATTTACTCCTATCAACATTAGAAGATCCCTTAGAGGAAAGTCAAAATTGTGGGGAAATGGCATAGTTAGGGCAAGATTTGGTGAAATTCTTGGATTGACACTAGCGTATGAGTAAATCAAGATGCTTAAGCAAAGTTCAACTATACCTAAAATTCTACCACCTCAAGTAGAACTCAAACTTTTGCCTTCTAATCTTAGATATGAATTTTTTAGGCTAAATTCCATATTTCTTGTGATAATTAATGTAAATCTAATTAAATTGGAGACCGAAAAGTTAATCAGAGATTTGAGCTTGCACAGAAAAGAAATTGGGTACACCATTAATAACATCAAAGGAATTAGTCATTCTTTATGCATGCATAGAATTTTACTTGAAAATGATCACAAATATTCAGTTGAACATTAGAAAAGGCTAAATCCTATTATAAAAGAGGTTGTCAGAAAAAAATTACTCAAGCTACTGGATGCAAGGATCGTTTATCCTATTTCTAATAGTGAGTGAATAAGTTCAGTACATGTAGTTCCAAAAAAGGAGGAATGACAGTGATCAAGAATTAGAGCAATAAATTGATTCCAACTAGAACAATTATCAGATGATGAATGTGTATTGACTACCGAAAGTTAGACAAAGAAACTAGGAAGGATAATTTCCCTCTCCCTTTATTAATCAAATGCTTGAAAGACTTGTTAAGCACTCTTATTTCTGTTACTTGGATGGGTATTCTGGATTTTATCAAATTCCAATACATCCTCACGATTAGGAGAAAATTACTTTTACTTGCCCATATGGAACTTTTCCATATCAATGAATGCCTTTTGGGTTGTGTAACGCCCCTACCACTTTTCAATGTTATATGATGACAATATTTTTTGATTTAATAAAAGATATTATGGAAGTTTTTATGGATGATTTCTCAATGTATGGAACCAATTTTGATGCATGTCTATCTAATTTGTTAAGAATTCTCCAGATATGTGAAGAAGTAAATTTAGTTCTTAATTAGGAAAAGTGTCACTTCATGGTAACAAAATGAATTGTTTTGGGATATAAAATTTCCAAACGTAGAATTGAGGTTGACCAAGCAAAGGTAGAAGCAATTGAGAAACTTCCACCAACAATTAATGTGAAGGAAATAAGAAGCTTCTTGGGACACGCCAAGTTTTACCGAAGATTTATAAAGGACTTATCGAAACATTCCAAACCACTGACTAACCTTCTAGTTAAATATGCAGAATTCTACTTTAATAAAGATTGCTTAGAAGCCTTTGAGAAAATCAAAAGTGCTCTCGTCACTACTCCAATAATCTAAGCACTAAATTGGGAACTCCTATTCGAAATTATGTATGATGCTAGTAATTTTGTTATAGGAGCAGTATTAGGGCAAAGAAAGGACAAGAAACTACATACCATCTACTATGCCAGCAACACCTTAGATGAAGCTCAGATCAACTATGCTACTATAGAAAAAGAGTTATTAGTAGTGGTCTTTGCATTTGATAAATTTAGAACATACTTGGTGGATTCAAAAGTGATAGTTTACATGGATCATGCAGCGCCACAGTAATTACATAGTAAGAAGGATGTGAAACTGTGGCTTATGAGATGGATATTGCTTCTTCAAGAATTTGACTTGGAAATCTAGGACAAGAAAGGATCAGAGAACTTCGTAGCAGACCACTTATCACAAATACGTCAAAATGAAGTAGGAAAAACAAGAGATAAGTTACCAATTGATGATTCTTTTCCGGATGAGCATCACCTATCTATTTATTGTAAGAACATACCATGGTACGTTGATATTGTGAACTATCTTGTTAGCAGGATTCTTCCATCAAAATTTACCTGCCAATAGAGAAAGAAATTTCTCAATGGCGTTAAGTATTATGCACGAGATAAACCATTGATGTACAAAAAATGTGGTGATGCAAT
Source organism: Zingiber officinale (assembly GCF_018446385.1). NCBI lineage: Eukaryota > Viridiplantae > Streptophyta > Magnoliopsida > Zingiberales > Zingiberaceae > Zingiber > Zingiber officinale. The sequence continues at coordinate 45,821,595 of NC_055996.1, read as the reverse complement.
TTATTAGAGAAGCATGCCTGAAGATGAGGCCAAGGAAATTTTATATCATTGTTATTCATCAACTTATGGGGGACACATGGGCATCTCAAAAATAGCCGCTAAAATTTTGTAAGTCGGATTCTTTTGGCCCCACCTATTTAAGGATGTACAGGATTATGTACAATCATGTGATCGGTGTCAAAAGATCAAAAACATACCAAGTGACATAAAATATCATTTAACTATATTATGGAAGTCAAGTTATTTGATATTTAGGAAATTGACTTTATGGGGTCATTTCCATCATCCTATGGCAATAACTACATCATTGTTGCTATTGACTATATGTTTAAATGGGTTAAAGTCATCGCATCTCCCACTTAGTGATGCCAAGACGGTGATCAAAATATTCAAGAAAATAATATTCTCTCAGTTTAGAGTTCCTTGAGCAATCATAAGTGACAAACGGTCTCACTTCATTGAGAGAAATTTGTGACCTTACTGAAAAAGTATGGGATAAGCCATAAAGTTATAACACCATATCAGTGAATAAGTTGAAATTTCAAATAGAGAAATTAAGGGGATATTAGAAAAAATAATGTCAACATCAAAGAAAGAATGAACCTTTAAGTTGGATGAAGATTTGTGGGCTTATCGAACCGTCTACAAGAATGACACCTTTTCTATTAGTGTATGGAAAGCCCTGCAACCTTCTAGTGGAGTTAGAGCACAAGGTCTATGTTAGTATTAGCCCTAGCACTAATTATGAGATGATTGACAAGAACACTTTTTGTATCATATTTCACTAATTAATAAAAGGCAAAGTTGATTATTATATTTGTTAGGGCCGATTTGTAGCTAGAGGGGGGTGAATAGCTCGTCACATTCGTTGTCTTGATGTTTCTTGATGATGTGTAGCGGAAAAGAACTCGAGGCAAACACTCACAACGCTAACAAGAGGATTTACTTGGTATCCACCTCAAGAAGAGGTGACTAATCCAAGGATCCACACACGACACTCACTCCACTAATAAAACTCTCATTCTCGGTAACAACCGGAGGAGGAGAAACCTCATATAACACTCACACATACAACAACTTAATGCAAGAAGAAAAATACAATGAATACAAATGAAAAGCTCTCTTCTTCTCACTTGTTGCTTGTAGTTGCCTCTTGAACCTTGAAAGTGCACCAACACTTGCCCCTAAGAGCTTCCAAGAACTGGCAAGAAGTGTTGGAGAAGATCGCGTGAAGATTGGGAAGAAGGATTTTTGCATTTAAACGCTTCGTCACCTTTATATCTGCGCTTCTAGGACTTCCAATTGATTGAGTCTCCTCCCAATCAATTGCCACATCAGATCCCAGCGATCTGGGCCGTCCAAAACTTGCATCCTGTGCAACGATCGTATCCCAATCTATTGACCAATCGATTGGGGAGGCTTGAATCGATCGGTTGATCGATTCAGAGCGCCTCTGTGCTCTTTGTTAGAAAAGCCTGATCGATTGACCGATCGATTCAGCTTTCTCGCATCACACGTGATTTCCAGTCCCCAATCGATCAGCTGATCGATTGGTTGTACCCAATCGATCGGCTGATCAATTGAGGAGGCTTCTGTTTGCGCGATAAACACCCCCAATCGATCGACTGATCGATTGGGATGTTGTTTATCATAGCATTCTCCCAATTGATCGGCTGATCGATTGTGCTTTGGTCCAATCGATTGACCACCCTTGACTTACTTAACTCAAGCTCAAGGGTCCCCAAATCCAACATTCGGTCAACCATGACCTGTTGGAACTCCTCGTGCCTAGTATCTGGTCAACCTTGACCTGCTAAGAGTTCTTCACCAAGTGTTTGGTAAATCCTTTGACCCACTTGGACTTTTCTCCTTGTGCCAAGTGTTCGGTCAACCTTGACCCACTTGGACTTACCGTCTCGTGCCAAGTGTCCAGTCCTCCATGACCCACTTGGACTTCCACCAAATGTCCAGTCACCCTTGACCCATCTAGATTTCTTAGTGCTAAGTATCCGGTCAATTCTTTGACCTACTTGGGCTTCCCAACACCAGGTGTCCGATCAACTTTGACCCACCTGGATCTCCACATGTTTGGCTTCACTCACTAGGTCTTTCCATTTGCCTAGCTTCACTCACAAGGACTTTTCATCTTCCTGGCTTCACTTATTTGGACTTTCCATCTGCCTAGCTTCACTCACCAGGGCTTTCACTTAGCTTCACTCACTAGGATTTTTCCACTGCCCGACTTCACTCACTTGAACTTTCACTTGCCTATCTTCACTCACTAGGTCTTTCATCTGACTTCACTCACCAGGATTTTTAACTGCCTAGCTTCACTCACTAGGTCTTTCACCTGGCTTCACTCACCAGGATTTCCAACTGCCTGGCTTCACTCACCAGGTCTTGCCTTTGCCTAACCTTCAGTTAGGGCTTTACCAGTCAAGTACCCGGTCAACCTTGACCTACTTGACTCTTCTTTACATCAAACTGGTCAAACCTTGACCAGAGGAGAATTGCACCAACAATCTCCCCAATCAGATGATTGCACCTGCAATCTTCACATATTGTCAAACATTAAAATCAAAACATCAAGACTCAAGCTTGAGCCAACTCAAGCTTAGTCAACCTGGTCAACCTGATCCAGAGGATATTGCACCAACAATCTCCCTTTTTTTGATGTTTGACAATACCTTTAAGTTAGGCTAATCCCATAACCTCAACTTTTTCTTCATGTCAATGCATGAATGCGGATTTCCTTCATTCTCTCCCTTTCCTAGAGAGCATTCTCCCCCATACTTTCCTAGAGGGGCAATGAAGGCCTAACTTAAACCCTACATTCTCCCCCTATTGGTACATATAAAAAATTCTCCCCTGAAGAGTTACTTAATGTTGTTCACAACCTACCATGTTGGTCACAACACCGCATTGAAGGTCTCATACCCTTCATTGTAGCTAATGCTCACCCTTGATCATTAATCCACTTCATAATGCTCATCCTTGAGCATTCACAACTTAAAAACGAAGATATTCACTCTCTATTATTTTTCAATGCTCAATCTTGAGCATTTACTCTAAAGAAGGTTAACCACCTTCCAGGGTGTTTGAAAAAAAATAATTTTCATGTCCTTAAAGAGTAACTCTCCCTAAAGATATGCTCCAAACTTCTATCATTGCACTAACAATGACTTGGAGTTCCTAAATCTTTAGGAACCCCAAAAACTTGAAGTTTTGAGGTTTAAGTATCAATATTTGAATGCAAATCTCAACCTAACTTCAATCTAGTGGTCCTTAACCATTTCTCCTTGTTTTCATCATAAACACTACCCTTAAATGTATATAAATATATTCCAAGGGGTTTAGGAGTGGTTAAAGGGACTAAAATTAGCTTAAAGTGTTGAACTCAGGCTTTCCCAACCAAAATCAGTCTTTTTAATCAATTGGGTTAGGACTCAATCGATTGACACCATTTCAATCGATCCATTGATCAATTCTGCGAGCTTCTGTTCGCTGAGAAAATACTTGAATTGATCCACTGATCGATCCAAGCAAACATGAATTGATCGGCTGATCGATTTAGTGAGCTTCTGCTCACGGGAAACCCATCTCAATTGATCGGTTGATTGATTGAGCATACCTAATCGATCGACTGATCGATTGAGTTTCTGGAATCCAATTTCAAGCAAAATTCAGAAATACCTTAAAAATTCTACAAAATTCTAAAAATCATGAAAAATTCTTGTAGACATTATTTAGGGTATATACTATCAAGGAAAAATAATTTTCTAAGAAAATACTTCATATTTTCAAAGATTGACACAAACTTGAAATCTTGTAAAAACTTCAATATTTCTTCCAAGTTTATGTCTAACTTTTCAATGATGATTACTATCAAAAGATAGCCTTCACCAAGATTTTCCAAAATACATTTAAAATGATTTTCAAAACCAATTTCCAACCATATTCTTTGGGCTCAATACACATGGCTTATACATTAGCTTTCCCAATGATTGGAGTACACATTAACTATGTGTTTTTATGAAATCAAAACTCAAATAGATGCACTAAATCAACATCTTGAGTCTTGTTCATCATCTTAGAATCTCACTTGTATCTAATGTGTATTAAAACACATACAAGTCACCTTATAGTCTTTGTGAGATGTAGATTTTGATTTTCCCCTAAACTAGGGATCATGCATATCTATCTAGGTATTTTAGGAATTATGAACATCCACTTAGGATGTTACTTGTTAGTAAATGTCATTGTCCTTAATTACAAGAAAACTAAAACGATGCATGATGACTTATGACATACATAAAAAAAAAAGATTTTTAAAAGAAAATATACTAATGCTACATGATGTATGTATGACATGACATGATATTTTTGTTTAATTTTCATAATAACCATGAATGAAACATATGATGTCATGGCATATGATGGGTAAACAAAGCATGACAATTAGCATAAATAAAATATACCTAGATAATCTATATAAGTATCCTTAATTCCTTAACTAAATTTAAATTGATTCTAGATTTGCCCTCATTTTCTCAAGAAAATGTCAAAACACAACTTCACATTTCTTTTGGTTTTCCTCATTTGTGCCACTTAAAATTAAGTCCAATTCCTTAAATTTGGGCACATTTTACTCTTCCAAAGAGTAAACACTTAATCATTTTCATTTTCAAAGGTTAATAAAAACCTTGAAAATACTTCCAAGCGTTAACTTTATCAAGGTTGGGTTAACCACCCTACCCATTTAGAGTTGTCACTCTCTAACCCATCTAGGGCGTAGAGAATATACTCCTAGGAACCCAAAGCCTATTGGTGCTCCTTGGATACTCTAGGTACTCACTAAGAATAACTTCCCTAGATACCTTCCTAATGACCTTTCTAAGCTTCTTAGGAGCCTTGGTCACTTTCTCTAGGTCAACTCTATGGATAGCTTCCCTTGTGATATTCTTGGTGACTTTCTTTGACTTCTTAGAAGTCTTAGTCACATTTATTGTCGCAAAGATACTCCTATGGATAACTTCTCTTGTATCCTTGACTTAACCTAGACCTAGGATTAGTTCCATAGGTATATCGAATCTTATGATATGAAGCTACATCCTTCTTAGCCTTAGGTTTGTATCCCAAACCTCTATGGCCATTGGATGACTTTTGGTTTCCTAAACCTAGGTTATGTTTTTTTTGTTGGTGCGGTTAGCACTAATGGTCTAACTCAAGTTTTGATGAATGACAAAATAGGTTAAGTTAGTTTCATTGTTATCTAACACTCTGGCTTAGTGTGCAGGAGAAGCCCAGACAAGTCGATGGGCTGACCTGATGTCTGGCACGAGGCCCAACTATGTCGACGGGCCGACCGGATAGTTGACACGAAGTCCAAATGGGTCGATGGGCTGACCGGACGTTTGGCACGAAGTCTAGCTAGGTCGACAGGCTGACCGGATAGCTGGCACGAAGTCCAGACGGGTCGACGGGCTGACTGGACGTCTGGCAGGTAAGTGAAGGTAAGTCACTGGAGGGGAGTGACTGTGAGGACGCGTTCCTGAGAAGGGAACATTAGGTGTCGATCCGACTTAGATCCATTTTGGATATCTAAGTTGAGATTGTGACTAGATTCCGGTCTCGAGGAGACGAAATCTAATTACTATCCTTCCTTTATCATAAATTGTGCTAACACTCTATTTTGCAGGATATTTTGCATTTATGTTTCAGACTAACATTTTCTTGCACGGAAATGAAATTGCTTGAAAATGGAGTCCGGGCGCCCGGGAGGGATCCGAGCGCCCAGAATGCAAAATCTATCCTCAACGTCACCTCGCCACGTAGAGATCCCTGGTTAGCTCGGCTACGTCATATTCAGGGCGCCCGAAATGATCCATGCACCCCGAACCTCCTATATAAGGAGGGTAAAGGCTGGAGTAACAACAAAACAACTCAAAAACTGCTCTCCTGTGCTCTTGCAACGCTGCGAAGACTCTCGGACAAGTTTTATTTTTCTGTCTTTTTAATTATTGTCGGTTTTTCATTTATAATAATTCCTGTACTTCATTTTGTAACATCCTTACGAATTATTAGTGATTGCCCAACGAAAGCACTCAACGAGTGCGGACCTTGGAGTAGGAGTCGCCGAAGTCTCCGAACCAAGTAAATCAACTTGTGTTAGCGTTGCCCTTTCTTTTCGTTTATTCTTTTTCCGCTGCGTACTTTGGATAAAATTTTAAATCGCTATTCACCCCCCCTCTAGCGAAACTCATGATCCAACAAGTGGTATCAGAGCAGGTACCGTTATGATTTTGTGCAACCACCAATTAGACAAGGGGGTGAAAACCTTTTTTATTTGTTTCGGTTTTCAATTTTTTTGTTATATTCCAAATTGGTATTGTTACCTTTTTGGAAATATTTTTCGTTACAAGTTATCTGAATTGGTGCAACACCAATTCATCTTTTATATTATTTTTATTTCTTCCCGCACTACTAATCCAAGACCAAGTCTTGAGGTTTTCCTTGTTTATTTCTTTACTTGTGTGCAGGTTAAAGAATGTCTCAAATTAAAGGTTTTAGCACAGTACGTCCTCCCCTATTCAACAGGAATGATTTTCCGTACTGGAAGAAGCGGATAGAAGTCTACCTGAAGACAGACTTCGACCAATGGTTCAGTGTCACCAGAGGCTACAAGGTGCCGGTCGAAACTCCGGAATTCCACTGGACCCGGAACAGTGGATTTCGGACATGAAGAAAAAGTTGTCAATAGACTTCAATGCCCTCAACACCCTACAATGCGGACTGACAAAGGAAGAGTTGAACCGGGTAGGGCCGCATCAAAACGCGAAAGAGCTATGGGACAAATTGATCGAGCTACACGAAGGAACTAGCGACGCTAAGGTAACAAAACATGACCTCCTCTTAAATAAGTTATTTAATATTAAAATACAAAAAGGAGAAACAACGAGTCAGCTTTATGCGAGGATCAAGGACATCCTCAACGGACTCCACACGATAGGCCATCAAATGGAGAACTGTGATTTAATAAGGTATGCGTTAAATGCCTTTCCATGTAACACCTTGTGGGCATCCATCGTGGATGCCTACAAGATTTCAAAAAATTTATTGAAATTAAAATTAGACAAATTGTTTTGCGAATTAGAATTACACGAGCAAACTAACATCGAGACCGAGAAAGGTGTAGCCTTGTTTGCAGGTTCATCCATGGAAAGAACAAAGACCAAGCCTGAGGTTGAAGATGAGTCTGACTAGGACTCTGAAGACGAAGAATACCTGGTGAACCTGGTAAGGAAAATGTTCACCAGGAGGAAGAAGAGCTTCATCAAGAAGGACCTGCAAAAGATCAACCCCCCAACCAAACCGAGGAATGTGACATGCTTCTGATGCAACAAGAAGGGTCACTACAAGAACGAGTGCCCGAAACTGAAGAGCGACAAGACAAAGCTATCCAAGAAGAAGGCTCTCAAAGCGACTTGGGATGACTCTTCCTCAGACGAATCGAAGGCCAAAGACCAGAAGCACCAGAGTCACCTCGCATTGATGGCCCTCGAAGCAGAGTCAGAGGACGAATCAGAAGATGGGTCCGAACCCGAATCAAGCCACGAGTCCGTACTCATTTTCGAAGGTTCTGAAGAGGTAAACTTTAATTTGAATAGAAAGTTTTTCAAAATTATTGCATGTTTAAATAATAAATTAATTACATTAGAAAAAGAAAACAAATTGCTCCTTAAGGAAAATCAAAATCTCAAGGAACAAATCATAAATCCTAATCCAAGTCAAGACCTAACACTTGAGGAGGAAAATTTATCACTAAAAGTAGAAATTAATAAATTAAAAGATCTCTTAGAAAAATTTATAACAAGATCTAAGAGTTTAGATCTAATTTTAAATAACCAAAAAGTAACTTACAACAAAATCGGACTTGGCTACAAGTCAAGTTCAAATAAAACATTTAAATCGTTAATAACCCAACACAAACAATCATGTAAAGCTTGGGTTTCGAAAGCATGCTTAACCACACAAGTAACACTTAACCAATACTACATACCTAAAGAAAAAAATATATTATGTAAAATCAAATAAATCAAATCAAAAACCAAAATACAAATCTAGACTAACAAATTCAAAATATAAATATTTTAAACCCCACCGAGACTTAGAATATCATCAAGTCAATTATAATTATAAAAAGAACATACATAAACCAAGAACTAAAAATAAAAAATAAAGGCCAATAATTCAAGGGAAGGCTCCAGAATAGCTGGCACCTTCGAAATTAACCTACCCGATAGGGTAATCCAAACTAACCTATCCGGCAGGGTAATTAGGACTAATTAGAAAGGGGCCTAGTTTAACTTGACCTATGGTACTAGTGAAATTTTGGATGATAGTACGTTAGGGAAGCTTAGTCTATGCATGTCTAGGAAGATATGACTTAGACCTGGTGCATTTGGCTAAGTGGAACTAACCGAAACTACCCTTTATGGATCCTAACTAGTTTGACCAAGGTTTTGTATTAAGTTCAGTGGATAGAACTATTTGGAAAACCTCGAAGGCATGGCTACTCTAATGATGTCCAGATGACTCGCCATAGCCCAGAAGTTTATCTAGAGAATGTCTATTTGTTGAGCCCAAAGTTAAACCTGAATCTAACACAAAGTTAAACCAAATCCTAAAACTGAACCTAATTCATCTCACAAAATTATAGAATTCCCTGATTGAAAACATAGATTGGGTGAGATGACTAAGGACTCAATTAAATAAAATTTAATTATTAAATTAAATTAAATTAAAATTAAATTAAAATTAAATTAAAATTTTAAAAAACATATTTGAAAAATTCTTTTAAACTTTAAAAATTATTTGAAAAATTCTTTTATTTTTTTTAAAAAAACTATTTTAAAAATTCTTTTAAAATTCATTTAAAAATTTTAAAAACTATTTTAAAAATTCTTTAAAAATTCTTTTAAAAATAAAAAAAAACTATTTTAAAAAATTCTTTTAAAATTTGTTTAAAAATGTTAAAAACTATTTTAAAAATTATTTTAAAAATTTTAAAAACCATTTTAAAAATTCTTTTAAAAATTTTAAAAACTATTTTAAAAACTCTTTTAAAAATATTTTTAAAACTTTATTTTAAAATTCTTTTAAAAATTAAAAAAAAACTTTTTAAATTCTTTTAAAAATTTTAAAAACTATTTTAAAAATTCTTTTAAAAATTTTTAAAAACTATTTTAAAATTCTTTTAAAAATTTTTAAAATTCTTTTAAAAACTTTAAAAACTATTTTAAAATTTATTTTAAAAAACTTTAAAAATTCTTTAAAAAAAATAAGAAAATAATAGAAACAAAATGGGTGTTTAGTAATAAATTAAGCGAAATTGGGGAAATTACCAGAAATAAAGCTAGGCTAGTCGCTAAGAGGTTTAGTCAAGTTGAAGGACTTAACTATGATGAAACTTATGCCCCAGTAGCTAGATTAGAGTTCATTAGAATGTTACTCAGTTATGCAGCCCATAAAGGGTTCAGACTGTATCAAATGTGTAGGATTGCGGTGGCCGGCTAGAAGGGGGGTTGAATAGCCTGAAAAATAAAAACACGAAAACCCTTCTCGACTTTTCTTAAACTAACACTTGCATAAAATATATAAGCAGAAAGTAAAAGAAGAGGCTCACAAAGATTTGACTTGGTTACAACCGGGAAGGTTGTTAATCCAAGGAAAATATCGCACTAGTACTCCTTCAGGCGGAGAAGCCTCTTACAGCAATAACGCACAAGGAAATAGAAGTTAAACTACAACTGAAAGCACACTTGATGTTGGAATACACAATTTCTAAGTTGATTAAAAGCTTCTGGACCAAGGCTGTATTTATAACCTTGGTCAGGGCGCCCCGAAGGGGTTCCGGGTGCCCTGGGGGATAAAACTTTATCCCCAACGCATAGATCTCGGTTTGACCAAGATCTGGATATATTTTTGGTCCGAGCGCCCAGAGGGGTTCCGGGCACCCCGGCTGAGAAAGTCAACCTCGTTGACTTTTTTCAGCCCAGGTCTTCTGATCAGGCTCCGTTCGCCTCAGACCGAGTCTTTCGCTCGCTTGGGTGATCTTTGCCATCAGGAATAGGGCTCACTCGAACCCAACTTCCAGTCTTCTCGAGCAGGCTTCCGCTCTGGTTTCTCTCCCTCGGAACCGTCGCGTGCTTCCCTCTCGTCCGCCAGCGTACTCATCCGCAGTCTTCATCCTTGGTCGCACCCTGTGTCGATCTTCTCGCTAGTTACGTCTCTTTCTCCTCGAGCAGTCTTCCGCTCCGGCTTTTCGTCCCTTGAAACTACCGCACGTTTCCTTCTCGTCCATCGGTGTACTCTTCCGCAGCGTCTCGTCCCTCGGACGTACCGCGTGCCATCCTTCTCGCTAACTGTGTCTTCTACTCGACTACCTGTGCTCCTAAGCTCTTGTACACTTAGACACAAAGTTAAAAACACATAGGACCTAACTTAACTTGTTGATCACACCAAAATAACCTTGGGGTTCCAACAAAATGAACGTCAAATCTGCCTTTCTAAATGGGATGATCAAAGAGAAAGTCTATGTAGGTCAACCACCCGGGTTTGAATGTCTAGAGCATCCTGACTATGTCTTTAAATTAAAGAAAGCCTTATACGGACTTAAGCAAGCACCCAGGGCCTGGTATGAAAGGTTAACCTCTTACCTAATATCAAAAGAGTTTAACCAGAGTCAAATTGACCCAACCCTATTCGTTAAATTAATAAGAGAGGACATATTTATAGCCCAAATCTATGTAGATGATATAATTTTTGGCTCAACTAATTCAGAATTTTTATAAGAATTCACAAACTTAATAGAACAAGAATTTGAAATGAGTTTAGTAGGAAAATTAACCTACTTTTTAGGATTGCAAATCAAACAAAAAAATGAAGGAAATTATATTTATCAACAAAAATATACCAAAGAATTACTTAAAAAATTCGGGATGGAAAATACTAAAGAAATAAAAACACCTATGGCAGTTAATACCATTCTAGACGACGACCCAAATGGAAAACCAATCAACTTAAAATACTATAGGAGTGCCATAGGTAGCCTATTGTACTTAACTGTAAGTCGACCCGATATTTTATTTACAGTGAGTATGTGTGCTAGATACCAAACCTGTGCTAAAGAATATCATTTGACTCAAGTCAAAAGAATCTTTAGATACCTTAAAGGAACAACAAATGTAGGAATTTGGTATCCTAGAACCAACAATTTTGAATTAATAGGATATTCTGACTCAGATTATGCTGAGTGCAAATTAGATCGCAAGAGCACAAGTGATGGATGCCAACTACTAGGTCCATCACTTGTCAGCTGGTTTAGTAGAAAGCAACACTATGTTGCTCTGTCTACAACTGAGTCAGAATATATAGCCATAGGAGAATGTGTTGCCCAACTATTATGGATGATGCACACTTTAAACGACTTTAACTTAAATCTTACAAATGTAAAAGTATTAATTGGCAATATTAGTTTAATTAATTTAACAAAAAATCCTATGCATCATTCCAGAACCAAACACATTGAAATTAGGTACCACTTTATCAGGGATCATGTCACTAAAGGAAATATTGAACTCAAGTATATTGAGTTCAAATCTAATTTAGCTGACATATTTACCAAACTCCTCCCTGAAAGTGAATTTATCAATCTAAGTAGAAAATTAGGGATGTGTTTAATAGACTAGGATACTAAAATTGCAAAAATTATTTTTTAAAAAAATAATATTTTCAAATTCTAGGATAAAATCTTTATGTTTTTTTTTAAATCTTCCATTTCTAGAATTTTAAATCAGTTTTAGCCTTAGATTAGAATAATTCCTTAGAAAGCATGTTCCCCTAGGGCTAGTACTTGAGCATCTCACCAACACCCTAGAATTCCCTTGTTTGTGATTGCCGAACATAGAAAGGGGTGAGATGCATAGACAAATTGCCTGGATTTAAGATGCTTATTTCAGTGCATCGACATAAGTCTGGGCGTTAAATACCAAACAGACATTAATCAGGTTCAGTCATTCAGTTTAGTCAAATACTAACTGATTACAATTAGACTTAACCTGACTAACCAAGTGAAAGCTGTTATCTTCTAATAGTCAGTAAGTAGCTAACTGGTTAGACATATCTTCTAATTTCAGGTTCAGGGGGAGGAATAATCATTTTTATACTTATTTTAAATTAATTTTTGAAAAATATCTCTTTTTAAGTTTGGATTTTTCAAACTTGGTTTTGAAAGTTAGAATTGTTAAAACTTAGATTTGAAAATTAGTTTTATTTTCAAACTCTAAAAATTTTCAAAATTTAATTTTGAAATTTATATTCATTTAAACTTAGTTTGAAATTTGAAAAATAAACTTTATTCGGGTATGTAACTTAGATACTGAAAATTATATTTTAAAAATATATTTTTGGAAATTTATTTAAAAGGTTACAAACTCAGGTTTGAAAATAAATTTTACTTAGTTAGGTTTTACAAACTAAAACTTGAGAAATAAAATTTTACTTAGTTTCAAAAACTTGACTTGAAAATTGAACTTAACCCTAATATTTTTTTTTGTAAAAATGCTATATTTGCAAATTATGTTTTTTGCAAAACTCTTTTCGAAAGATTAAGTTAAAATTACAGTTATCTTTCTAAAGTTAACTATGTTTTTAAACGTAGCTATTTTTTGAAAAAGATAAAAGTTAAAAGCTTAAAACAGAAGTTATCTTTCTATATTTCTAGCTTAAACTCCCCCAAAATAATCTGACTTACACTTCTAGACTTTTCTAGACTTCCTTGCATGTTTAATTTTTTCTGTGTTAATTTTTCATGAATGTCAAAGGGGGAGGGTTAGGTGGTTAAGTTAGTTAAACAAACAACAAAAACAACAAAATTTAAAAGCTAACTTAACAACTTTTTTACTTGCATATTTTTCACTAACTTTACCAGGTTGTCATTGCATCAAAAGGGAGAGATTGTTGGTGTGGTTAGCACTAACAGTCTAACTCAAGTTTTGATGAATGACAAAATAGGTTAAGTTAGTTTCATTGTTATCTAACACTCTGACTGAGTGTGCAGGAGAAGCCCAGACAAGTCGATGGGCTGACCTGATGTCTGGCACGAAACCTAGCTATGTCGACGGGCCGACCGGATAGTTGGCACGAAGTCCAAACGTGCCGATGGGTTGACCGGACGTTTGGCACGAAGTCTAGCTAGGTCGATGGGCTGACCGACACTACAACAAAAATGACTTTCCGCAGCGCATCATCAACAGCGTGCAATTAAAGCATGCCGTTAATAATAGTTTTTACGGCGTGCCTAATTATGTGTGATGCAGATAATATAATATTTATACAAATGACAGCGTGCAGAAAAAGTATGCTGTTAATACACCTTTCTACGGCGTGCAAACTGCGCTGTTAAAACATAATATTAACAGCGCACGGAGCGCGCTGTTAATAATTATTATATATATAAATAATGGCGTACAAAAAAGTATGCTGTGAATAGATATTATTTACGATGTTAATAAACTTTTTCTACGACGCGCAAAGTGCGCTGTTAAAACTTAATATTAACAGCGCGCGGAGCGCGCTATTAATAATTATTATAAATATTATAAAATATTAGCAGCATGCAACATGCGCTGTTAATAATCTTCAAAATTTTCTAAATATTTAACCAAAATTTTATCTCTGAAACAAACCTCCCGCGAATATTTTTCCGCGCATCCTCATCTGCCCGCAAAACATCTCCTCACGCCCGAAACATAATCTCACGCTCGAACTGCCTAAAAAGCCTAAAATCGTGACCGTCTCCTCACTCGTTCGTCGGAACCTCCTTGCCGCAGCTCCTCTCAGCCAACATCTTCGCCCATCTTCTCTTCGTTGAAGCCCTCTCCGGCTAAATCCTCTCCAGCGAAGCCCTCCTCCTCAACCGAAACCCTAGCCGAAGCCCTCCTCCTCAGTCGAAGCCCTCCTCCTCAACCAAAGCCCTAGCCGAAGCCCTCCATCCCAGCCGAAGCCCTCCTCCTCAGCCGAAGCCCTCCTCCTCAACCGAAGCCCTAGCCGAAGCCCTCCTCCTCAGCTGAAGCCCTCTTCCTCACGCGAACTCTCTCCGCCAAAACCTCTCTGCCGCAACCCTAACTCCTCTCTACCGAACATCTCCGCCCATCTTCTCTCAGACGAAGAGCTCTCCGGCGAAGCCCTCTCATCCGAAGCCCTTTCGTCCGAAGCTCTCCACTGAAGTGAACATCTTCTTCAATCCTTCCGTTTCTCAGGTTGAAATTTCTTTTTGTTTTTCTTGTTTTATGTTGAACATCTACAACTCTTTCTTGTATTTACTTTCCTTCCTCTTCCTGGCATTCTCCATCTTAGTAATGAGACTCTAATTGATTTAGTTGCTTTGGCTTTCATTGGCTTTAGTTGTAGAAGATAAATAACATTACCTTCTTGTACTCTTTTGTTGAAACAACATGAACATGAAGGTTCTGTGCATCTATTTTAGAATAGAATGAAGTTGATCCTTTCTATATTTTCCATTATCAAATATAGATGCACAGAACTTTCATGTTCACTTTGCTTCAACAAAAGAGTACAAGAAGGTAATGTTATTCTAACAAAGGATCTTGATGCACAGAACCTTTGATAATGAATCTTGACCCACTTTCCATTATCAAATATAGATGCACAGAACCGTAGCATCTTGATGAACCACACTTTGCAAAGTAACAAAGTTTTACCTTGGCGAACTAGTTGCTGGTACTTGTCTTATGTTAATGTCTATCTGTTGTCTCCCTTCCAACCTAAACCAACCAAAAACCCCTCAGGTCTCCACTTTCATCCACTTGATCAGTTGAGCCTTCTCTATCGATCATTCACTCCGTTCCTTGGAATACAATTTAGAATTTAAACCCTCCCTCCCTGGCCTGTAATACGTGACCCACTTAGTTGCAATTTAGAATTTGACCCACTTAGTTGGTATATGTCTTACCTTGGCGAATGACCCACTTAATATGCCTTTTTTCACCTTCAATATTGCAATTTGCACTCTCCCCATTTTGTTTTCTTTCAACTTTCATTTTCATTTATGTATATTAAATAAATATATAAATCTTATTTTGTATTAAACATGAAATATTTGTATGTTAGGGTTTGGGTCATTTACGAAATGGATAAGGAATGGATACATTTGCCTTCAAGGCTTGTACCTGAGTATGAAGAAGGTGTACAAAAATTTCTTACACAAGCTAAGAAATATGCCAAAACATGTGAAGTAATCTTATGCCCTTGCAAGCATTGTAAAAACAAAAAGTATATGAAATTTGACTAAGTGTACGATCACTTAATTATTAAGGGGTTTGATCCTTCTTACACTATTTGGGTCTTCCATGGAGAAACTTATAACCGACAATATCAAGGTGAAGGTAGTTCAGGAGAATTTCAGAAAGATGATGAAAGTAGAGAGACATATCACTTATATAAGGATGCCTTTGTGCCAGAAGAAGAGGTTGGATACACTATGTCTGAGGCAAAAGATAACGACTTTGCTAGTTTATTAGAAGATGCAGAAACTCCCCTCTTCCCTGGTTGCATAGCTTACACAAAGTTATCAGCAGTCGTCACATTATACAATTACAAGTCTACTAATGGTCACACAGACAATAGTTTTAATGAGCTCCTTAAGATCTTAGGTGACATGCTTCCAGAAAAAAACACACTTCCAGAAACTATTTACTCGATGAGAAAATTGTTAAAACCATTTGATTTAGGATATGAGAAGATTCATGCTTGCCCAAATGATTGTTGTCTATTTCGAAAGGAGCTTAAAAATCTGGATACGTGTCCAAAGTGTGGTTCATCAAGATGGAAGGTGGACAAAGTCACCACCAAAGTTTTTAAAGGGGTTCCTGAAAAGGTGCTACGGTATTTTCCAATGATACCAAGATTTAAAAGGATGTTTAAATCAAAAGAAAAAGCTGAAGAATTGATTTGGCACTCCAACCACAAAAGTCAAGATCACATGATGCGTCATCCAGTTGATTCAGTAGCTTGGGATACAATAAATCATAAATGGCGAGATTTTGCATCAAATCCTAGAAATCTGCGCCTTGGCCTTGAAACCGATGGATTCAACCCTTTTGGCGACCTTAGTTCTAGATATAGTTGTTGGCCCGTTATTTTGGTAAATTATAACCTTCCTCCATTGATGTGTATGATGAAAGAAAATCTTATGTTGACATTACTAATTCCAGGTCCAAAGCAACCGGGAAATGATATAGATGTATACTTGGAACCCCTTATAGAGGATTTAAAGGAGTTGTGGGAGACAGGTGTAGAGACATATGATGCATTCAGCAAGTCAATGTTCAATCTAAAGGCTATTTTGATGTGGACAATCAATGATTTTCCAGCTTATGGAAACCTAGCTGGATGTGCCACAAAAGGGAAACTTGGTTGCCCAATATGTGGGGAAGACGTATGTTCTATGTGGCTTAAGTATAGCAGAAAGTTTGCATATATGGGCCACAGAAGATTTCTTTCTCCTAATCACCCATTTCGTCAGAAAAAGAAGTGGTTTAATGGAAAAAAAGAAAGAAAAGGGAAACCTAGACCTTTGAATGGGTTAGAAATTCTCAATGCAATGATGGATATTGAAAAGGACTGGGGTAAAAAGAAAAAGGATGTGAATGTCAATACTTCGGGGAAAAAGAGGAAGAAACAAGATAGTTCAAAAGAAATGCAAAAATCTGTTCAACAGTGGAAGAAAAAGTCAATTTTTTTCAATTTACCATATTGGAGTGTAAGTTATTTTGCACTCTATTCATTAGTTTTTGTCCACAAATTGTTTTAAATTTCCATAACTAACATTATGAAACATGTTGATGGTTACTTGTAGGGGCTCCTGTTACGCCATAACTTAGATGTGATGCATGTTGAAAAGAACGTTTGCGAGAATATCATAGGCACATTATTAAATCTAAAGAAAAAAATCCAAAGATGGTGTGAATGCTCGCAAAGATTTGATGCACTTAAACATTAGAAAAGAATTACATCCTCAAGAAAAAGGAGAAAATAAATATCACTTGCCTGCTGCACCGTACATGTTGTCTAAAAAAGAAATGGATGTATTTTGCTCTAGGTTGAAGAAAATAAAATTACCCGATGGCTATAGCTCAAATATTGGTAACTGTATTTCCTTAGAAGAGCGTAAGCTTAATGGGCTGAAATCTCATGATTATCATGTTCTAATGCAACAATTGCTATCAGTAGCATTGAGAAATCTTCTACCGAAAGGTCCACGTAATGCTATCTTTCTGCTTGGTTCATTTTTCAATGAATTATGTCAAAGAGTGTTAGACAGGAATCATTTAGAAGCACTAGAGGAGAATATTGCTGAAACTTTATGCATGTTGGAAAGATATTTTCCACCTGCCTTCTTTACCATCTCGGTTCATTTGACAATTCATTTAGCAAGAGAAGCTCGCTTGTGTGGACCAGTCCAATTCCGTTGGATGTATCCATTTGAAAGGTAATAAATAATAATTTAGTTTTGTTATCAATTGTTCTTTCATGTAATTTTTTTTTATGATTTAGATTTATGAAAACACTAAAAGGGTATGTGAAGAATCGAGCAAGGCCAGAAGGTTGTATAGCTGAGTGTTACCTCGCAGAAGAACGAATGATGTTTTGTAGCGCTTATATAAAAAAGGCTTCTAATATTGGTGTCCGTTCAAATTGGAATGATGATTTGGAAAATGGATTAGTGGAGGGTCGTCCAATTTCTCAAGGAAAAGAAAATATTTTAGAAGATGACATGCTGCAAATTGCACATCGATACGTGTTGTTTAATACTGCAGAAGTTGAACCTTACTTACAGTGAGTGTAATTAATTGCATACTATATTAGTCTTGATGTATTACGTATCTTGTATATCCTAATATCTACATTCAATGATTTTCAATAGGATGCACATTGAGGAGCTTAAACAAACAGATAGTCGTTTCTTAAGTAATGAAACATTGTTACAAAAGCAACATATGGAAACATTTGCTGAATGGTTATCAAAACATGTTCCTTTTAACTCTTCAGGCCGAATTCAATGGCTTGCATATGGCCCAAGAAAGCATGTTACATCTTATACGGGTTATATTATAAATGGACATCGGTTCCACACAATTGATATTGGAAGGTCGACACAAGATAGTGGAGTTTCGATTGAAGCCGATACTGTTTGTCAATCTAATGCTAATGATTATTCACATACAGTAGAAAGACTATCATACTATGGAGTTATACGGGACATTATTTTACTAGACTACTATTCTTTCAAAGTACCTATTTTTAGGTGCGATTGGGCCAATCATGGAAATTGTATCAAAATGGAGGATGGCTTTACACTGGTTAACTTACACCAAGGACTAAAATTTTTTGAAAATGATCCTTTCATTTTAGCATCACAAGCCAAGCAAGTATTCTATTCTAGGGACAATGATGAATCAAATTGGTATGTGTTGCTAAAAGCACCGCCTCGAGGTATTCATAACATGAATGTGGTTGAAGTAGATGCCTATACATCATCAACACCTCTTGACGTGCCCCAACTTGAAATTAACATTACCGAGAAAGAACCATATGCAAGGAATGAGTGTGAGGGAATTGATGTGATTGAGACATGACTGAAATTTTGAAATGTAGATTTTAAAGTTATTTATTTCAATTGGTAAATGTTTTTTTTTCATAGTTATATAACTCTCTATTACTGTTGCAATATATTTGTCTACATAATTATTGTGTTTGTTTATATTCATTATGTCATATTATATGTTTGCTCAATTCATTACATAACATTCAAAAAGATGGGCAAAAAGAGCAAAAAGCATAGCTTAGCATCTCCAAATGAAATTCAGGTGATATTTTACTCTTTCAAAAATCTTAGTTTTAGTAAATAAACTACACTTGTACATTTCAATATATATTTTTGTTATTTTACAGGAAACTATAGCATCACATGATTTGCATGGTGAAGAACAAATTAATGATGACAAACCTCATAAGAAAAAGGGAAGGGGTGCGTCCAAACTGAAAATGGTTAGTGGCCAAGACAAGTGCAAAGAGCTGGAGCGTAACGAGTTAGGACAACCGATTGGAGATAATTCGGTAAAGTATGCTTCTTTTCTAGGGTGCATGATTAAGGAATTTGTTCCATATACATTGGATGGATGGAATGAAATAGGTGAAGAAGTAAAGGATAGGATGTGGAGTTGTCTTCAGGTAATATCTTCAGACACTACATTTTTCATTTCCATTTCTATAACAAAATGTATATAGATTTTTATGTTTATTAATGTACAGCTGAATTATAAAGTTGAAGATTGGGAAAAGAAAGTAATTTTTCAAAAGTTAGCTAAATTGTGGCGTGATAGAAAATCCAAATTGCAAATACTTGTACGAGAAGTTAATACAGGTCGAGCGGCTTCACGAGATCTCAATCTTTTGAAGCCTGAATTTATGGAGCAAAATCAATGGGACTTGTTTGTGAAGAAGACACTATCAACTACCTTTCAAGTAAGTATTTATTCACTTTAAATAGTTTTTGAAGGAGATGTATAAGCTAAGCTTAAATCTGGATCTTGGTTGTCCATGCTCATGTAAGAGAAGCTTAAATCTAAATTTCATACCTTTGTCATCTCATCAGTAGGCCTAGTGT
Organism: Zingiber officinale; assembly: GCF_018446385.1. NCBI lineage: Eukaryota > Viridiplantae > Streptophyta > Magnoliopsida > Zingiberales > Zingiberaceae > Zingiber > Zingiber officinale. The sequence goes on along the minus strand of NC_055996.1, from coordinate 45,801,845 downwards.
TATATCATTATATTAGTATGTCTAATTCATATTTCATTCATCATTGTTTTTCACTTTTGGTTGCTCTGTGTTTCATTCATCATTGTTTTTCACTTTTGGTTTCATACATGCTGTGTTTTTAAAACTAGACTAGACATTGAACAGGTGAAACTGTTGGTTTATTGGTTTTCTGGTCAAACTGGAAGATTTAAAAATAATAATATAAATATTCTAATCCTTTCTTTTATAAGTATAAACATTAACTCTTAATATGTACTTGTATTTTTACTTCACTCTTAAGATATATATTGGTTTTCTGGTCAAACTGGAAGATTTAAAAATAGTAATATAAATATTCTAATCCTTTCTTTTTACTTCACTCTTAAACTATTGGCGTGTGCTTGAACAGGTGACACCAACATATGACTTATACTTCACTCTTAATATGTATTTGTATTTTTTCGGTATATATCATCATTAATTAAAGTTTTTAATACATATAACATTAATATAATATATGATTAATTAATATATTAATATGATATATCATAAATCATTATTTTACCAGTTAAATAGTTAGATCAGTCAATTGTTTTTGTAGAAAAGTTTGAAAATTAGAAAAGAAATTGTAATTGCAGCTGGGGTTTTAACTACCGTCACCTATTAATAAGAAATCACATACAACTGAGATAAGAATTCTGTTTGTCTTAAGCATTTGTTGGTTTCAGTTTTATACTGGTTGAGTTTGTTTTTACTAATTTGCTTAACACCTAATTTTTCAGTCAAACTGGTCTAAAATTTTCACTGGCATCCTATATAATCAGTTAAACCAGCTGGCTCGGATGGGTTTTAAAGAACTGCTATTATGTTTACAGCAGTTTCCCCTTGCATGGTTCAAATATTGGAATATGTCCAGTCTAGTTTCCTAAAGAACAGCTATTACGTTTACTGCTATTGTATCGAAACATCACTAGACTATACAATTTTTCAAATATTGGAATATGTCCAGTCTAGTTTCCCCTTGCATGGTTTCAGGAATATGTCCAATATTGGAATTTTTCAAATATCGAAACATCATTTCCCCTTGCATGGTTCCAGGAATATGTCCAATATTGCAGCACAACCATGATGGGCTATTCTTTTGGACCATGTTAGTGTTGAAGATTGTATATCTTGTTATAATAGGAGGTTTTCTCTTTTTGAGTTCATTTCTGGTTTGCCAGGTTGATTTATGGTTCATTTCAAATTTGGAACAGAACAATATGTTAAATGTTCTAGAGTGATACTATGATTTATGATGACCAAAATTACTTGTAATAAATGTCTTATTAATGCTAAATGTAAAATAAATGTCTTGATTTGTTTGGTAAATGTCAGGAAAAGAGTGCGAGATTTAGAGCAATGCGAGAAAAACAAGACCACATTCACACGATGAGCCGGAGAGGTTATGCTCGTTTAGCTCACATTATGGTAAATATTATTTTTTATACTTCTAAATTAATTATTGAATATTGTTTCTAACTTTTTTTTTTCTAATATTTCTATATCTAAGGAAAAAACAAGTCCGCCAGATACACAAATTACAAGATCACAAGTTTGGATTGAAGGTCACAAGAAAAAAAATGGGGAACCTAGTACTCAATCAGTTGGAGAGAAAATGATAATAAAATTATGTCTTTTTTATTTGAAGAAGCTCATAAGAAAAAAGTTGGGTAACTTAAATTTGTTATTTTTTTAAAATTTAACTTTTTTATTTGCAGAAAGAAATACAAGAATGTCCACCAGAATCTCAAAAGACTACTAACATGGTTGATGATGCAATTAGCATTGTGTTTGGCAAGGAAACAAGAGGTAGAGTGCGTGGATTGGGCTTTGGAGTTACACCATCAAAAGTTGGAGCTTCTGTGCAACAAAATCAAACGGTTAAACAACTCCAAGCTATGGTACATAACCTTCAACAAGAAATGCAAGAAATGAAGTCTATGTTTTTACAAAGTATGAGGCAACAGAATCAACAAGAACAGGTTAGTAATTAAACAACATACATAAAATAAGTTAATTTGGAATCTACACTTATATGTTGCCATTGTTTGACACAATTTATTTGTAAAATTAGGTTGGCAGTGGTGGCATTGGTAGTGGTATTGGGAACGAAGTTGGTAGCAATTGTGATATCAATGATGCTGCAAAAAAATTTTGGTGATTTTCATAATGTTAATAAACATTTAGCTACTGCTCAGGTAAATATCTTCACAATATGCATTTTTAAACCAAAAAATTATTACAAAAATTGGCATGATAGAATTAATAACTTTTATTGTTTTTTTTACAGTCAAATTTGAAGAATGTGAGTCGTGGAGATATCCGTGCTAACACTAAATGCAAGTTGCTTCATTGGTGTGTTGATGGATTATTTGTTGCAGAAGGTCGAATTGCGTCCACAGATCCAAACACAAAAGTGCATCATGTTGTTCTTGGTGGATCTTGTTGGAAAGTTTGGGTTGACAAGATTTTGGTGGAGAAGGTTGATCTAATTCGACCAAATGAGGAAATGCAGTTTCTCGATGATGCAATAGGAAGCACAGTCGCATGGTTATCTAAATTTATAGTCTTGTGTGATTGATATAGATTATACTGAATTATGGATTGAAAGTTTTTAGCTAGTTTGTGAGAGATTATGCATCTTGTTTTTGTATTGAATCTTTCTGTTTGGATTATAAAAACTAGTGACTTTTATTTTGTTTTATCTTTAGCCATTTATTTCTATTTAGTTTTATTTTTTAATTTCACATTTTGGGTTTGGGTTTATTTTGTTGAAGTATTTGTTAAATTGGAATTCAATATTATTTGATATGGAGCTGTAACAATTTTCAATAGCGTGCAACACATGCTATTGATGATTGTTTTCGCGGCGTGCATTGCACGCTGTGGATACATGTTTCAACATCGTGCATTGCATGCTGTGAATAGTTGTTTTATTAGTTTTCGCAGCGTGCATTGCTTGCTATGGATAATTGTGTTTGATAGTTTTCGCAGCGTGCATTGCTTGTTGTGGATAGTTGTTTTTGATAGTTTTCACAGCGTGCATTGCATGCTGTAGATAATTATTTTTGATAATATTTGCAGCGTGCATTGCTTGCTGTGGATATTTGGTTTTCACGGCGTGCAAGGCATGCTGTCGATAGTTATTTCCGCAGCGTACATAGTACACTGTCGATAGTTATTTCCGCGACGTGCAATGCACGCCGTCAATACTAATGACTTTCAACCGCTTTAAACTATGCAGCGTGCATTGCGCGCCGCGAAAGGTGATTTTGCACGCTGCGAAAAGTCATTTTTGTTGTAGTGCGGATAGCTAGCACGAAGTCCAGACGGGTCGACGGGCTTACCGGGCGTCTAGCAGGTAAGTGAAGGTAAGTCACTGGAGGGGAGTGAGATTGAGGACACGTTCCCGGGAAGGGTACATTAGGCATTGATCTGACTTAGATCCATTTTGGATATCTAAGTCGAGATCGTGACTAGATTCTGGTCTCGAGGAGACGGAATCTAATCACTATCCTTCCTTTATCATAAACTGTGCTAATACTCTGTTTTGCAGGATATTTTGCATTTATGTTTCGGACTAACATTTTCTTGCAGGGAAATGAAATTGCTGGAAAATGGAATCCGGGCGCCCGGGAGGGATCCGAGCGCCCGGGAGGGATTCAGGCGCCCGGAATGCAAAATCTATCCTCAACGTCGCTTCACCACGTGGAGATCCTTGGTTGGCTTGCTTACGTCATATTTAGGGTGCCCGAAAGGATCCAGGCACCTCGAACCTCCTATATAAGGAGGGTAAAGGCTGGAGTAACAACGAAACAACTCAAAAACTGCTCTCCTGTGCTCCTGCAACACTGCGAAGACTCTCCAACAAGTTTTATTTTTCTAATTATTTTTGATTTTTCATTTATAATAATTCCTGTACTTCATTTTGTAACATCCTTACGAATTATTTGTGATTACCCAACGAAGATACTCAACGAGTGCGGGCCTTGGAGTAGGAGTCGCTGAAGGCTCTGAAATAAGTAAATCAACTTGTGTTAGCGTTGCCCTTTATTTTCATTTATTCTTTTTCCGCTGCGTACTTTCAATAAAATTTTAAATCGCTATTCACCCCCCCTCTAGGGAAACTCACGATCGAACACTTTTTGCCTCTTATGGATACTTTCCATCATTTTTAGGGTCTTTTTAATTTTATCAAGCCTTGACCTCAAGACTTGATTTTCTTTCCATAAATCCCTAGATTTTGATTTATCATTAAATCCTTGAGCATTTCTATTTTTAGGCTTATAACTAAGGTTCTTAGTGTTCTTGCCTAGTTTATTTACCTTCCTAATCTTAGGTGAGGTAGTCTTGGCATGAAGAGCTACATATTTTTCTTTAATTCTATCATGCCTTCTATTTTTATGATAAATAGCATTAAAATGATATAAAGTTGAACTAGCATGCTTTTTACCATGACTTAAAGAAATTGGATCAACAAATGATACCTTGGGGTTGCTCTTACAAGCTCCCCCTTGACTCTTGCTTCCTTCTTTGAGCTTGGTTGATTTCTTCCCTTTTGGACATTAACTTCGATAATGTCCATTTTTCTTGTACAAGAAACACACAATGTATTCCTTGCTCTTCCTTATCACGGGGCCAACCTTCTTAGGATTCTCCTTAGCCTTTGGTGCCACTTGACCCTTCTTCTTGGTCAATTTGGGGCACTTACTCTTGTAGTGCCCATGTTCCCTACACTCAAAGCAAATAATATGATTTTTATTATTAATTGAACTACTTATACCTTTACGTGTAGGGATGACACTTGATCCTCCATTTGATGTCTCTTGATTTTTGGAGGATGCCCCATCTTCTTCTTCTTCATTTGACTCGGGAGTAGAAGCTTCTCCTTCTTCTTGGTCCGGAGTCAACGAATGTCGCTCCCCCTCAATCCTAAAGGTGGAGACTTCTTCATCTTCATCTTGTACATGGAACAAAGAGTATGCTCCCTCTTTGCCCTTTTCATTGCATTCTGTTGAGGATGAAGCCTCTTCTTCTTCCTCCGATATTGAGCATCTCTCAACTTCGGACTCCTCTCCTTTTTAATCCAACGAGTTGCCCTCTTTGAATTTTTCTTGAATTTGTACAGTGGAAGATTCCTCATGAACTTTAGCTAATTTGCTCCATAGCTCCTTGGTATCCTTGTATTCTCCAATTTAAGTCAAAATATTGTTTGACAATAAATTAACCAATATCTTGATTACTTTATTATTGGTCTCACATCTTTGAATTTGCTATTGACTCCATTTGTTCTTCTTGAGGAGCTTGCCCTTTGAATTTGTTGGAGTTTCAAAGCCTTCCATTAGAGCAAACCATTGCTCTATCTCCATCATGAAGAAGTTTTCGATTCTTGATTTCCATGAATCGAAGCTTGTCGATATGTATTGTGGAGGCACCCTTGTGTCGAATCCAAGTCCATCTTGGAATAAGTTGAGTCTTTTGATGAAGTCTTTGACTTTTGAAATTTGCTTCAACTTCTTCTCCCTCTAGCTCGTTGCCCTTTTCGGTAGTGATTCCGGTGAAGAGCGATCTTGCTCTGATACCACTTGTTAGGGTCGATTTGTAGCTAGAAGTGGGGTGAATAGTTCGTCGTGTTCATTGCCTTGATGCTTCGTGATGATGTGGAGCGAAAAAGAACTCGAAGAAAACACTCACAACGCTAACAAGAGGATTTACTTGGTATCCACCTCAAGAAGAGGTGACTAATCCAAGGATGCACACACGACACTCACTCCACTAATAAAACTCTCATTCTCGGTAACTACCAGAGGTGGAGAAACCTCATACAACACTCACACATACAACAACTCAACGCAAGAAGAAAAATACAATGAGTACAAATGAAAAACTCTCTTATTGCTTACTTGTTGCTTGTAGTTGCCTCTTGAACCTTGGAAGTAACCAACACTTGCCCCCAAGAGATTCCAAGAACTGACGAGAAGTGTCAGAGAAGACCGCGTGAAGATCAGGAAGAAGGATTTTTACGTTTGAATGCTTCGTCGCCTTTATATCTGTGCTTCTAAGGCTTCCAATCGATTGGGGTTCCTCCCAATCGATTGCAACGTCAGATCCCAGCAATCTCGACCGTCCAAAATCTGCATCCTGTGCAATGATCATATTCCAATCAATTAACCAATCGATTGGGGAGGCTTGAATCGATCGACTAATCGATTCAGAGTGCCTCTGTACTCTTTGCTGGAAAAGTCTGAATTGATCAACCAATCGATTCAACTTTCTCGCGTCACAAGCGATTTTCAGCCCCCAATCGATCGGATGATCGATTGGGTAGGCTTTTGTTTGCGCGATAAACACCCTCAATCGAACGACCGATCGATTGGGCTACTATTTATCGCAGCATTCTCCCAATCAATCGGCTGATCAATTGGGCTTTGGTTTAATCGATCGGCTGATCGATTGACCACCCTTGACTTTCTTAACTCAAGCTCAAGGACCCCCAAATCTAACATTCAATCAACCGTGACCTATTGGAACTCCTTGTGCTTAGCATCCGGTCAATCTTGACCTACTTGACTCTTCTTTACATCAAACTGGTCAAACCTTGATCAGAGGGGAATTGCACCAATAATCTCCTCAATCGGACGATTGCACCTGTAATCTCCACATATTGTCAAACATCAAAACTTAAACATCAAGACTCAAGCTTGAGCTAACTCAAGCTTAGTCAACCTGACCCAGAGAATATTGCACCAAAAATCTCCCTTTTTTTATGTTTGACAATACCTTTAAGTTAGGCTAATCTCATAGTTTCAACTTTTTCTTCATGCTAATGCATAAATGCGAGTTTCCTTCATTCTCTCCCTTTCCTAGAGAGTATTCTCCCCCAAACTTTCCTAGAGGGACAATGAAGGTCTAACTTAAACCCTACAATATTTACTTCAATTCAGTGTCGAATGAATAAGTATAATAATATCCTAGAGTAATAGACTCTAGTCTACAATATATCAATTGATTAAATTGATAGTGGGATATTGTAGATATATAGAATGTTACTCTTAACTATTCCTACTCAAGCATTAATATGCAAAGACAATATTAATGCATTGAGACTAGCATATAGGTCAATTGATGACTTAATCCCATAAGTCATGGATATCAAATATCATTTAACACATGAGTATATATTAGAGAATATATACTGAATGACTCCTTATGAGAATATTTCATGGATTATTATATGAGTGTCATAAATATTCTCATAGTGATTATTAGTATGAATAGTCTTTAGACCTGAAGTCACTATGGTTCCCTACATAAGGAGTTATGTACTTTGGTATCAATAAACGTCACTTGTAACAAGGCAGAATATAAAGTCGATCACTAGATATGTAATAAGTTATATGGAGGGATATAAGTGATGTAGATGGGATATATCCCTTTCATATGACATAAGCAATATTTGTGTGCCCCTTGATTAGTAGGATACAAAAATGCATGGCCATGCTCAAATTAGTTAATATGAGATATTGAGCTTGTTGGATAGAATGAGTGCGATAGAAGGGGGATGAATATCGCGCTTTTAAAACTTTCTTTTACTCGTTAAAAATAAAGTCGTGTAGCGGAAAAATAAAGAACATTTCGGTTACTTGGTTCCTCGAAGCCTAGGTCGACTCCTACTCCAAGGTCCGCGATCCTTGACTGCACCGATGGGCAATCCACTAATACTCTTCTTTCTGAAAATCTCGGAAAGAAGCAGTGCGTACAATATGCAAGATAGTAACACCCTACTATCTTGTAAGAATTCAAGTACAATGCAAGCTTTTCTAAAATAAAATATACCGACAATAATTGATGACAAAGCTTGGTCGACACTTCTGGATGGAGCAACTTGCGAGTCGTAGAGCAGTAGCAGAGGCTTGCACAGAGATGATTTTCGAAGCAGAACAGAGTTGTATTCAGCCTCGGACCTCGAGCTCTCTTTTATAAGAATCGTCGATGTTCGATCGATCGATCCCTGGGTTTGGTTGATCGAACCAGCTCCCTTCCATCTTCGCTGAGATCCAATGCTGATTCGATCTTCGACATTAACTGATAATTAAGGGTTCGGTCGACCGATCCTCCTTTTCGATCGACCGAACATGATCCTTCCCTATTCGTTGAGCTTTGCCGAGATTCACATTTACTGTTGCATTTATGAAGTGATCATTCGGTAGACCGATCTACGGTTCGGTCGATCGATCAACGTAGCTTCCTTCCCTGCTTCTGACCAATCTAAACTATGCTGAAGCATCAAGGTTCGGTCGACCGATCTTGCTTCGATCGGAGTGTGCTCTGCTTTAGTCTGAACTGAACTCTGATCTAAGTCAAGATGGTTCGATCGAATGATCCCTACGTTCGGTTGATCGATCCAACCAAACCTGCAATACAGAGTTAAACAAAGTATCCCTGTAACACAAAGGTTAGCACAGTAATATATAATGCATGAGTAATATTAGATAGTAGAACTGTCTTGATCTCAACTTGGAAATCTTCCTGGTTTCTTCAGTTGGATCAGCGACCTTAAGTTGTTCCTTTCAGGAACACGACTTCACTATCACTCCTCCAGTTGCTTACCTCAGCTTACCTGCCAAACATTGGTCCTCCAGACTTGTTTGGACTTTCTCTGCTCAGTGTCTGATCACCTGATCCACTAAGACCATACCTGTAATATTACATTAGCCAGCAGCAATAATAGTAATACAGAATGATATGGTAAAACTAAACTTAAAATCACCAAGATCTGCTGGTTCGGTCGACCGCGCGTGATCGACCGGAAACCATCCGATCAACCTTGCTTGGAGTTTACTTCTTAAAAACTTCTCGCTACCTAAGGTTATCTCCCCTTAGGATTTTCACATCTGGCTTCGCTCACCAGAACTTAAGGTTACCACCCCCTAGGGTTTTCTCCACCTGGCTTCACTTACCAAGATTCAGTATTCGGCTACCCAGACATCAGGTCCTTTAAACCTATCCACATGGTTTCCACAATCTACCAAGATTTCACTTCCCTAGCCTACAACTAGGACTCAGTATTCAACTACCCAGGGATCAGGTCCTCCAGACATATCGATCCACCTAGTTTCCATGATCTACCGAGATTTCCTTTGCCTAACCTATAACTAGGACGTTCCTTGCCTAACCGCAGTTAAGACTAGTCACTCGGTTGACTTCCCACCCTTGCCTAGTCACGACTAGGACTTCCCATAATCAAGCTCCATTAAACTTACTTAAACATATTTGTCGGACATTAAAACCTTGGAGGTCGATTGTACCAACAGAGCTTATTTGATTGAGTGTGTCTACTTAGAGATTAAGCAATATAAAGATTGATAAGAGGATGACATGGTATATACCTCATTAATCAATCTAGATATCAAGGATAGAAGGATTAAGTGTTACAAGATAATAGACGCGGAAACATTAAGTCAGATCTCGACATTCTCGTCACTTGGGTAACAATGATGCCTTGTTATATGTCATTCATTGTCTATGTATCTAAAATAGTTTTAGAGACATTATCAATATTATGAGAACCTATTAAGTTACACACAAAGGACAAGTTGATTTGGAGATGGGTTTATGTGATGAATCATTGGATTAAGTCTAATCCGAATTAGACTCATTGAGTTAAAATCAATTGGATTCAACTATTGGATTTAGTCCAATTCGAATTAGACTCATGGAGTCAGTTCAGATCAATGAGGATCAATGAGTTGGACTCATTGGGTGAACTCGAATTCACCAAGGAAGAGAAAAGATCAAGACTTAATTTGATTAATGGAGAATTAATGTCAATTAAAGCAATTAATGCCAATTAAGACTCATTGGGTGAATTAATACAAAAGCGGGTTTTGATTCATTTAGTAGAAAAAAAACACTTGTGTTCTTCATCTTCTTCTTCTCTTTTCTTCCTCTTTGGCCAAAATCTTCCTTGTAGTTGCTAGCATAACCTTGGTTGATTTTTCCTTCTCCATTTCATTAATTCGTGAGTCGGACGGAAGACTTGTTCGTATATATACCAAAAGAGGCATGAACACGTGATCGTGCTGAGATCCTTGCTGTCAGGAGTTCGTGTTTACGCAATAAAGGTATAACTCCCTTTTAACAAACTTAGTATATATTTTTCTCCTTCGTATGGATTTTTTTGAAAGGATTTAGTTAGTTTTTCTACTACGCTTTCTACGTGTTTAGCGCTCTAGATCCTCACAGTGGTATCAGATCCAATTGCGAAGGCATATACTAAGTTATAGCTGGATTTTTATATGTGATATAGAAACTGCATGAGATGTTTACTATGATTTGCATGATTATGAATTTTTATTTTGTTGAAAATGAAATAGTTTGTGTTGAACAAACTAACTGATATTGTATCTTCATACATGTTATGAACACGTACTATAGCTGATTTCATTTGATAAAAATATACTCCTAAGGTCTCGGCTAAAGGTGGTCTCGGCTAAAGGTGCTGTGAACAACAAAGTCTCAACCAAAGGTGTTGTGAACAGTAAGATCTCAGCTAAACTGTTGTAACAACAAGGTCTTGGCTAAATTGTTGTGAACAGTAAGGTCTTAGTTTTTGTTAGTAGAAGGGCTGCCATGGCATTACAGCTCATAATTCTTTATTGAAATTATAGTAGATTTTATGTTATAAAGATATTATGAATGTTATATGGCATAGTGCATGGTTATGACCCTTAACCCGAATATGATTCGATGTGTATATATGTTATAATTCATAATATGGTCTGCTTATCGTGCCTTTATCTTTTTCATTTTTATTGTAAATTTAGACTACCCTCGAATGTAACTCGAGATTTCTTTAGGTTTTGTAATGTACAAATTTGGAAAAGAACTAGCCTACTGGACAATGATAAAAAGGGGAGAAAAACAATAACACATGATGACCAAGGAAGCACTTAGAAAAGATGCTTTTACCTAGGTTGATCTTTCAATCTTCCCAGTAGCTTGAGAAGATCGTAGTTGATAGGGTCATAACCATGTCATGTTTTATTTAGCATATATGTTGATGTGTAAAATACCGAAAAATGATGAATAATGATAAGGAAATTTTCTGGAATTTCTGAGAATTTTTCTAGAATTTTTCGGAGATCGTATGGACGAGTTTACGGGGATAAAATAGGGCCTGGGAAAGCCTGTTTAGGCTACCCATTTAAGCGAGGAAATGTTTATATTTATATTTCCTTTTCTTTTATTTCTTCGTTTCCTTTCTCCCCAGCCGAAGCTCTCTTGTGCCGAACCTTTTCTATTTCCAACTCGACGGTTTCTCTCCTCAAACCGCCAATGCCCACTCCTCCTATTTCTTCCCCTGCCGTGCCCTAGCCATCTTCTCTTCCGTGCGCTCAAGGTCTTCTCTCCATCTCCCTGCTCAAGTCGAGATCATGGCAACGAGACGAGGTCAAGCTTGCCGGCGTTGCCCACCTTCGATCCCCTCGCCTGGAGAGGAAATTGCGCCGATTTACCCGTGCCCTAATCACTGCCGCCGACGCCTTCCTCCTCACCCTCTGCCCTGTGTGTCGTTGCCCTTGTTGGCGTTGTGCCCTAGATCGCCGGAGGCCGAGAGCTGGAGAAAGTGACAGCGAGCAGAAGCAATTCGGCGGTGTGATTGAAGGTAAGGGCTTAGGGTTTGGTTTCCGAGTTTGTGCCATGTTTCTTGTCCTACCGTGAGCAACACTTGTATAGGGTGGAGGTTATGTTAACTAGGGATGGTGGTCTCTAATTGTAGATTCATTGTGCTGGTGGTGTTTCAAGTTTCCAGCAGCAGCTACTTCTTCTGGCAGCAACCTCCTCTAACAGTAAGGTAAGAGTTTTGGTGTATGGACTGAGTTGGCACGCTCTTGATACATGCTATAGATCGTGGTTTTGATTCGATTATTTTAGATAGTTGTTCATGTGTAGATTGATGTAGGCTTAGCTTTGATATCTAATGGGTTGATTAGGGATTAGGAAAACTAACCCTAATTAACCGTTGGATTTAACTAAGGCAGATTGAGGTTTATGGATTAGGGTTTTACCCTAATTTAGTGTAAGAGATTTTATTTAGCTATTTATAGGAATGTAGCTAAATAAAATATATTTATGTTGGTGATACAGGACTGTGATTCGAGATGGGCATCTCGACATCGGATTGGTTCGATTTGATCTATATTGGAGGCGGGCACCTCTTGACTTATCTTTTATGAAATTGTCAATTGGATATGTATAGTATTTTATAGCTACAAGCAATGATCATGTTTGTCTTTGGTATGTCACGGTTTGATACCCATAGCATGTTCTGTTTTGTCGCTTGTTATGTATCCATGTTTATACCTCGTGATTATTGCCATGAGTACCTTAGTTCCTAGAGTAAGTGACATACCATGCTTTATTGAGTTTAGGACTAGATTCTGGATTCTTATTATCTGGCATGTGTATCTATATTTTTATATCATATCTGATCTGTGTACCTAGACCCTTTTGCTTTGATCCATGTATATTGTTGGTACATATTTTATGGAGGTGGATATGTTCACATATTGTTATACCATAGAGGACCTGTATACCCTAGATCTGTGGATTTGACTTACTGGTACTAGGGTTCACATTTTTATATATATATGGATTGGTTCAAGATATTGTCATGCTTAGTGTCATGAACCATTCGCATGATTGCATGCTGCGTGATAGGCTACTCCATTATTGTAGAGCATATCACCAGTTTCATCATTGTTCGGTGCTTCACTAGGACGCTCATGGGTAGCGAGACGCAGCGTGGTAGCACATCAATTTGCTCGGTGGTGCTCCGTTGGTCCGCTCATGGGTAGTGTGACGCATCGTGATAGCACGTCGGGATCCCTCCCCGTCATGGCGTATCGGGAGATGAGAGCATTGCGCTCCCCCATTTATGATTTGGGGTAGGAGTATGTGTGTACTCCGACAGCATCCCGTCCTTTCGGTCACTCATCAGGAGCAGTGACGTCAGAGTGCACGGTTGTCACCGCCCTACCCGCTCAGTCTCACCATTGTGTGTGAGATGACTGACTGGCGTCAGGGGTGACCATGTCATTGACATCATATGTATTTATTGCATTTATTTGCTTGTGTTTGCTGCACTTATATACTGCATTTTGGTGGATGCATTTGTTTGATATGCATACAGGAGGCATATTGTGTATCTGGTTTGACGACCCTTTTGTTCTGGATAGGAGTTCCTTGTGAGTACAGCTTCCTCAGTTACCTTTCAGTTTTGCATATTTCCTATATATGATTAGGAAGCTGTATTCCATGTTTATAGCTATTAGATATATCTTACTAGGCATGTCTATTGGTATTCGCTGAGTTGTTGAACTCACCCCCGTGGACACTATCTTTTTCAGGTACCAGGTTGTTTATGATGTCGCTTGGAGTATCCTGTCTGCTGGTCCCCACGTCACCTCAGAAGATCTATAGGTTTCATTTATGTTTTGTTTGTTTTATGCGTCAGTGTGTTTAGTTTGTTCTCCGGTTTTGTTTCTGGAGTTTTGAAGTTGTTATGTGGTATTTTGTATTGGTTGTTGGTTGTGTAAGTCTAGCCGGCTAGTAGATTTGTGTTTTGGTTTGTATTTGGTTTCTGTCATTTTCCATTGTGTTTTGGTTTTGGTATAGCCGAGTGGGCTGCTTTACATATAACTGCATGGTTGTGTGTATATTCCAGCCGTCTGTGGCTGATGTATATTATGTCTGTAGAAATGCTTCAGATTGTCACCCGTACAGGGGAGGTGCTGCCGAAATTTCTTCGGACAGAGACTCCCCCGGGGCGTGACATGATGTATGCCATAATATGCCATGATTGTATACGATGCATGTTTAGTTTAATCGTAATTAGTTTTTTTTATATGTCTACTAAAGTTTGGTACTCACTACTATCTTGATCAATTGTAGTCAGGTTTTGTCAAAGTAAAGTGACTCAATTTATCTTGGTAGAGTGCAACAGCATAATTGTGATGTCCAACTATTAAACTTTGGGTGTGACTTAACTAAGTTACCTCAATTGGATTGAGAACTTAGAGGCATATCACATACGATGTAATTCAAATTATGCTAGTTTTGGGCGATTAACCAAAGTTAACTAAGATGAGTTATAATATGAATTTCATAAGATGAAAAAATGAACAAACAGTCTTGTTCATCCAATGATACAGGAGTTACATATGATGTAATTGGTAAATATTGTCTACCTAAGTTATACCAAGTCTTGGGTGATTAGCCAAAGCTAACTCAATATGAGATATAATATAGATCTTGTCCTACATGAATGTCATCACGATTGGATTTAGAGCTATTAGTGTAGGTAAAACCACATCCATGACTTGCTCCCACCAAGATTTACAATTCATTGGGAGAATTATTTAATTAAAGTACTAATTAAATGATGTAAATATGATACTTATTTCTATATTTTATTGTTGTAGATCACCATGTCATCAAATATATCGAAGACACTATCTCTGTGATCTTTCCTTGATAAGGACAAGCTCAATGAAGCTAATTTCCTAGATTAGTACAGAAACTTGAGAATAGTTCTCAAGCAGGAAAGAAAACTATACATCTTAGAGTAGCCCATTCCTGAAACACCCTCCACTATTGCCACTAGAGCTGATAAGGATGCTTATAAGAAGTATCAAGATAATGCATTAGATGTATCATGCTTTATGCTTACCACTATAAACTCTGAGTTTCAAAAGAAACATGAGAACATGGATGCTTATGATATAGTTTAATATCTTAGACAACTATATCAAGGACAGACAAGATATGAGAATTTTGAGATCTCTAAGACTCTATTTCAATGCAAGATGAAAGAAAGAAATCCCATAGTGCCTTATGTGCTCAAAATGATTAGGTATGTAGAGAACCTACAAAGATTGAGATTTCCAATGGACCAAGAATTGGTCACTAACCTTATTCTATAGTTGTTGCATGAGAGCTACAGTCAATTTTTCATGAACTATAACATATATGAATTTAATAAGTCATTACCTGAGATGTTAAGCATGTTGAGAACTGTTGAAGTCAACCTTAAGAAGGTAAAACCTAGTACCATTTTGATGGTGCCAAAGGGTAAAGATACATGGAAGCCCAAAGGTAAGGGCAAGACTAAGCCAACGGCATGGGAAAGTCTCATGCATTAAAACTCAAAGGTGGGGTGGCTAAAGAAGGAGCCTGCTTCACTATAGTGACATTGGACACTGGAAGAGGAACTGCAAATCGTACTTGGAGGAAGTTAAAAGGAAGAGAAGTGAGACTTCTGTCTCAGGTATATATGTTATAGAAGTCAATCTATCTATTTCTTTTTCATGATTATTAGATATTAGATATGCATCTCACATTTGTACTAATGTACAAGGGCTGAGAAATAGTAAATCATTAACAAAGGGTGAAGTGGACTAATGCGCGTAGATTATATATGTTATTTTATAATATTTGATGCACATCTACTTATATTTCATGTTTATAATATGTGTTTTGTACCCTTTTCTATCATATTTCAGTATAATTACTACTTTACATTCAGAGATTTGCTTGGTGCTTGTTTTAGCTTTCAAAAGCAGTTTAGAGCAGAAAAGAATGCTAAAGATGCAAATGAAGATCAATGGAAGCAAGGATTAGAGTGCCAAAGTCATTTCCAAATCAAAATAGACCTACCCATTCTTTAAACCACAGCCAAGAGAAGCTCAAGGAGTTGGTCGTGCCAAATGGCACGGTTAAGGAACAAAAAAAGACACTAGTCGTGCCAAATGTCACGGCCAGGTAGTAGACTCAGCAGTTTTGAAGACTAGGTCGTGCCTCAGACCATGGCCAGAAGCTTTCCATGCCATCATCCAGAGTCAAATTGGGCTTGGTCATGCCTTGAGGCACAACTATACACTTGAACCAGTAGTTTTGAAGAGTTGGTCGTGCCAATTAGCACAGTCCAGAAGAAGTAAAGTAGAGTTGCTCTGCTTTGGTCGTGCTAAACGGCACGTCCTGGCCGTGTGGACAGAGCCAAACTGAGTCTAGCCGTGCCTTAAGGCACGACCAAGAAGCCAGTAGTAGTAAACGTGCTATGTCATTTGGCATAGCCAAGTAATTGTGGCCGACATAAATAAGCTCTGGTTGTGTCATATGGCATGGCCAAATGCCTGAGCCTTGTTCAGGTCATGCCTAGAGGCACGGCTACCCTGTGATTCACCTTTATTTAAGGGGCACTCCATCTCCTAGCTTGTGAGGAAGATCCAAGGGCGAAATAGAACCATCTAGGTCAAATTCTCATATTCGGGAACATCATTTGGACGATCCAAGGATGTTCCACTGCTCCATCCTCGTCAACATTCCAAGATCTGCATCCAAGCCCTTTACTCGACGTCAAAGGATAAATTTCTACTCCCTTTCCTTAGGGTTTTGAAAATTTCTATGTTTCTGAGTGCTTGGGTTGTATTTCTTCATATTATGGAGTAGATTCTTATTGTTCTAGGACGTAGAAAGTAATTATAATGTGTGGATGAAGTAAACTCTATGGAATTGCTAATTTCCTAATTTAATGAAGCTTGTATGCACTTGTTCTATTTGATGAAATGCTTTCATAGAGGCTTTCCTTTATGATCATAAATTTGTCTATCTAGATTGCATATCTATATACATAGGTCTTATTTCTGAGTAGATACATTATTGCGTGTCTAAATTGAGACTATGCATGAACCTGAATTTTCGTTGATCAAATGCATAATTTGTCATCTCTTTTGAGTGTGTGTTCTGATATAGCTCGGCATGGCCTTAGGATACTTGTCTGAAGTTGAGTATCTAAGGTAACTATTCTTCTATATGGAACGTAACCTCCTAAAAGAGAATGATTCTATGTATGGATAAGTCTATCACTTAACTTAGTTGGCTTCTCCTAATCATATGTTACGCAAGTGACCTATGTAATCTAGAGACGTATACCCGGGGGAGACTTTGTGATAGGAGATATTCTACTTAAACTCGAACTCTCTAAGTTACTTCTTCACTTGATAACATACTGGGTTACTGACAGGAGAAGTACTCCAATACATCATCACGGGGTGGAATTCGATAAATGTTTAGGCTATCCTACAAACATATAAGCAGAGAACTAAGAATGAGCTAATTCATAACACAACATCAACCATTACAATGAAACCTTCGGCCTAGAACATTTTCTGAATTAAAGACTTCCTCAACTATTTATTACTTTTCTTTTCACATTTTAGTTGAAAACCTCATAACAACCCATTATCGATTTTGTCTAGTTAAATTTGAAATATAGAATCAACTAACATTTAATCTTCAATCCTCATGGCATCAACTTTTATAAATTTTATTATTTGACGACAATCGTGTGCTTGCAGTCACGACATCAAGTTTTTGACGCCGTTACCGGAGATTGAGTATTTTAAATCAAGTTAGTTTACATTAGAGTTTATCTAGACAATTATTTGAATCTTTAATTCTTTCCTTCTTTATTCTTTATTCTTTATCTTTCATTACTGTATTTTCTTTTTTGTTTTTAATTCTACATTTCTATATTTTCTCATAATTTTTTTTAGACACTATGAGCACTGACATGTCAAGCGGGCCCTTAAGAGAATTTGTTGCACCCATCTCTGCAAGATTTTTATCTCCAGAAAGTGCCCAAAGGCTACAAGTACCTTTCCCTCAATGGTTGTTCACACCATCAATAGACAAACAAGTTAAACCTTTGCCACAAGCTCAAAGGGAATTTTGGAAAAAGATTAATCATTCCTTTTCAGGACCTCCATTAATAATTCCTTTTCCATAAGGCTAGTGAGAGCCAATGAAAACAAAGACTTTGGCAAATTCTGTGATATTAATAGGGTTGAGTGTAGATTTCTTGATGTGCATAAAGATAAAGACTCTTCAGATGAGGAATGTAATGATAATACAATAGTCAACAAGTTTTTAGATCTACCTCCTAGATTTACAGGGCATTGTAGTGGAATAGAATTTTCAGATGATGATTGTGATGAGGTAGATCAATTCAAGACTTCAAGTGATGTTGTTGATTCTCCTATAGATGATATTGATCTTGGTGCATTGTTCAGCAATGTATGTGATGATGTTAATGACATGGAAGGAAGTGTAGGGAACTATGTTTTGGAAGTAGCATCTCAAGAATCACCTCCTTTGTCCACATAACCCTTTGAGTTTATGAGAGTTGTAAAAATTGAACATGTTGTGGATTAATGTGTAGGGACTTATGCTGAGATGGCAAAGTCTCAAGAATCACCAACTTTAGTTACAATACTACCTGAGCTAGAGCTAGAACCATCAATTGATTCAAAAAAAGTCGCATCCACTTGTTTAGCACTTTCAGGTACCTCTCAGCAATATAAGGTTAGTATTTCTAGTGATCTTTTAGAAAATTTCATAGAAGTACCTATAATCGATTCTGTAGGATGTAATTCATTTTTTCATTCATGCTTTGTCAAATTTAATATGATTTTAGTTCTTTCTTATATCGTATGCTTGTGGGAGGTATGTTTTTATTTTGCATGTACAAATTTCTCTTGGGTCGAAATTTAAAAGCTCATTCTGAACCGTCTTCGACCACTTGAAAGAACTTTTAAGAAGACGAAGAAGGAGAGAACAATACTTCACTTTTTATCTCCTGTCATAAAAGCTCTCCATAATAAGAGCCCTTGGTAGGAGGCTGTTGAAATATTTTTCCCCTTCAAGAGCAAGATTTCGATGAGTCTATTGAGGTGGTCGAGCTAATAACCTTAAACAAGCACTTTTTAGGAGGCAACCCAAGTTTCTTTCTTGTTATTATTTCAGTTTATTTTATTTTCTCTTTTCTTAACTCAAATCCTCTAATTAAATTTTGTTGTATATCTTCTTTTTATATATTTAAAGTTGTGGAGGAATGTGAGAATTAGATAGAGGAGTATCTTAAAGAATATGAATGTCAACCGTTTGAAACTCATCACTTGGTAACTTCTCTAGCTTCAAAAACCTCTTCCATATTTTATTTCTAGTTTTCATTGGGAAAATAAATAGTTTAAGTCTAGGGAGATGCATACTTAGATGCATATATGTTAGGTTATAGTTTATATTTTGATAATAAAATTCAGATTTTGCTCTAGTTTGAATTTATAGCAGTTTGCTTTTGAAATTTGCTTTCTTAGTAAGATTGTGGCTTAAGTTACATTATCCACACTATTACTGCTGACTTGTCCAAGAGTAAACTTCTAGTACGTTTATTATCTAGAGGTCATGAGTTATGCTTTTTGGTGCTAGTATATTTAGTTATTTATTTTTTCTATCTCTAGTGGAACAAACTGAGCATAGTAATTGTTTGATAATAAATTTTTTTGCACATTTATTGTTTAGATTCATGTGGATAGGTCATGAGTGCTAGTATATTTGGTGATCTACTTTTCTCTATCATCATTAGCAAGACATGAGCATTATTTTTCGTTGAAAAGATTTGATTCTAGTCTAGCTTGAGGATCTCTACACACCATGCCTTATTTTGATAGTTGAAAGTTCTGAAATTAGTCATGATTCATTAGACTTGATGAGTACTTGAATTCCCATGGTGTTTTCTTAACTACATCTCGATTATTAGATTGATGCTCGAAACATGAAAGCTCATTTGGAAAAATGAAAATCCCACAAATTTGCATCATTACAAATGTGCAAATGAAAAAAAAGAGCAATATGAAATAAGAGATTGAAAAAAAAATTTATCGTGAGTGGAAACTTGTTGTTTGCCCCTATGAGATCGAGTTAGGTTACTGGAGAAACGAACACTAGATTTTTCTTGTTATCGAGCACATTCTTTAGATCTTGGATAGATCTAAGATAGATGAACCAAGCAGTAGTTGCTGCTGGGAATAAAAGGAAAAGATGGTTTAATGACGACTTGACTAAGACTAGGAATTGAAACTTGAGAAATTTAGACCACGATTAGCACTGAGCACGAACAACTCATTCTTAGGCAAATTGAATCCATTTATGATCATGCTCATTATTGAAATTGTTTGATAGAATTAAATTAATTCACCAAAGATTATGATATACTTACTCCTACACATGTTTCTAGATTGTAAAAATTTTATTTTGTAACAATTGAGTGTTTTATTGTTGATCCTTCTTGATTATACTCATTAGTTTCACTAGTTTGATAGAACTAAGTAGAATCACTATGGATACTCATTATTAGCTCATGAATATAGATTGCAGAGTTTGCTTAAGGACAAGCAAAGATTTAAGTCTGGGGTGCGATGTGGGTAGATTATATATGTTATTTTGCACTATTTGATGCACATTTACTTATATTTCATGTTTATGATCTATATATTTGGTACCCTTTTCTATCATATTTCAGCATGATTACTACTTTACGTCCAGAGATCTGCTCGATGCTTGTTTTAACTTTTAGGAGCAGTTTAGAGCGGAAAAGAACACTAAAGATGCAAATGGAGATCAATAGAAGCAAGGATTGGAGTGTCAAAGTCATTTCAAAACCAAAATACACCTGGCCATGCTTTAAACCACGGTCAAGAGAAGCTCAAGGGGTTGATCGTGCTAAATGGCACGGCTAAGGAACAAGAAAAGGCACTAGCCGTGCCAAATGTCACGACCAGATAGTGGACTCAGTAGTTTTGAAGACTAGGTCATGCCTCAGAGCACGACTAGAAGCTTTCCATGCCATCATCCCGAGTCAAATTGGGCTTGGTCATGCCTTGAGGCACGACCATACACTTGAACCAACAATTTTGAAGAGCTGGCCATGCCAATTAGCACGACCCAAAAGAAGCAGAGCAGAGTGCTTTGGTCATGCCAAACGACATGGCTTGGCCATGTTGACAGAGCCAAACTGGCTCTAGCTATGCCTTAAAGCACAACTAAGAAGCCCGCAGCAGTGAAAAGGATGTGACATTTGGCACAACCAAGTAATTGTGCCCGAAACAAATTGTCTCTGGTCGTGCCAAATGGCACGGCCAGATGCCTGAGCCTTGTTCAGGTCGTGCCTAGAGGCACGGCTACCCCATGCTTCACCTTTATTTATGGGGCACTCCATCTCCTAGCTTGTGAGGAAGATCCAAGGGCGAAAGAGGACCATCTAGGTTGAATTCTCAAATTCGGGGATGCCATTTAGATGATCTAAGGTCATTCCACTGCTCCATCCTCGTCATCATTCCAAGATCTACATCCAAGCCCTTCACTCGGCATCAAAGGATAAGTTTCTACTCCCTTTCCTTAGGGTTTTGGAAATTTTTATGTTTCTGAGTGTTCGGGTTGTATTTCTTCCTATTATAGAGTAGATTTTTATTATTCTAGGATGTAGGAAATAATTGTAACGTGTGGATGAAGTAAACTCTATGAAATTGCTAATTTCCTAGTTTGATGAGGCTTGTATGCACTTGTTCAATTTGATAAAATGCTTCCATAGAGGTTTTCCCTTATGATCATGAATTTGTCTATCTAGATTGCATATCTATATGCATAGGTCTTATTTTTGAGTAGATGCATTACTGTGTGTCTAAATTGGGACTATGCGTGAACCTGAATTTTCATTGATCAGATGCATAAATTGTTGTCTCTTTTGAGTGTGTGTTCCGATATAGCTCGGCATGACCTTAGAATACTTATTTGAAGTTGAGTATCTAAGATAACTATCCTTCTATATGGAACATACCCTCCTAAGGGAGGATGATTCTATGTATGTATAAGTCTATCACTTGACCTAATTGGCTTTTCCTAATTATATGCTATCAAGTGACCTACGTAATCGAGAGACGTATACCCGAAGGAGACCTTATGACAGGAGGTACTCAACTAAAACTCGAACTCTCTAAATTACTTCTTCACTTGATGACATACTTAGTTACTGGCAGTGGAAGTACTCTGATACACCATTGTGGGGTGGAATTCGGTAAATGTTTAGGCTATCTTACAAACATATAAGCAGAGAACTAGGAATGAGCCAATTCATAGCACAACATCCACCATTATAATGAAACCTTCAGCCTAAAAAATTTTCTGAATTAAGGACTTACTCAACTATTTCTTACTTTTATTTTCACATTTTAGTTGAAAACCTCATAACAACCCATTATCGATTTTGTCTAGTTAAATTTGAAGTGTAGAACCAAATATCATTTAATCTTCAATCCTCGTGGAATCGACTTTTATAAATTTTATTATTTAACAACAACCGTGCACTTGTGGACACAATATTGTTCCACTATGGTGAGACTGGACACTAGAAGAGGAACTGCAAATCGTACTTGGAGGAAGTTAAAAGGAAGAGAAGTGAGACTTCTGTCTCAGGTATGTATGTTATAGAAGTTAATTTATCTATTTATTTTTCATGAGTATTAGATACTAGATGTGCATCTCATATTTGTACTAATGTACAGGGGTTGATAAATAGTAAATTATTGACAAAGGGTGAAGCGGACCTATGAGTAGCCAATGACACAAGAGTTGCTGCTATAGCTGTAGGAACATATTCCTTATCTTTGCCCACTAGACTTATTTTAGAACTTGAAGAGTACTTTTATGTGTCTACCTTAATTAAGAATATTATATCTGTTTCTTATTTATACAAGAAAGGGTTCTCATTTATAATAAAAGACAAATATTGTTCTATTTATTTCGATGAAATGTTCTATTGCAGTGCACATCTTCTGAATGAACTTTATGTTCTTGACTTTGAAAGCCCAATCTATAACATAAATGCCAAACGGTTCAAACCTAATGATTTGAACTAAACATATCTCTAGCATTGTCACTTGGGTCACATAAATGAGAGTCGTATATCCCAACTCCATAAGGATGGACTTTTCGACTCATTTGATTTTAAATCATATGAGGTATGCGAATCTTGTCTTCAAAGTAAGATGACAAAGACTCCATTTAGTGGACATAGTGAAAAAATTAATGATTTGTTAGGACTCATATATACTGATATTAGTGATCCTTTTAAAATAACAGCTAGAGGAGGCTACCAGTATTTCATTACTGTTACTAATGATGTTAGTCGATACGACTATGTGTATCTAATGAAACACAAGATAGAATCCTTTGAAAAATACAAAGAATTCAAGAATGAAGTACAAAATCAATTTGGTAAGCATATTAAGATGCTTCAATCAGATCGAGATAGGGAATACCTTAGCCAAGAGTTTCATGACCATCTCGTTGAGTGTGGGATCATTTCACAATTCACTCCACCTAAAACACCATAGTGGAATGGTGTATCAAAGAGGAGAATTCGTACTTATTAGATATGGTACAATCGATGATGAGTCAAACAGAACCTCCAACTTCTTTCTAGGGATATGCTCTAGAGACGATCGCTTTCACACTTAACCGTATTCCATCTAAGGTCGTTATAAAGATACCATATATGATATGGACTAGGAAGAGTCCCAAGATATCTTTCATAAAGATTTAGGGATGTAAGACTTACGTTTGATAACAAGTCTCAGATAAACTAGGATCCAAATCATACAAGTACTATTTTATAGGATATTCCAAGGAAACAAAAGAATATTACTTTTATAATCTCACACAAGGCAAAGTATTTGTTACCAGAAGTGGTGTTTTTTTAAAAAAATTATTTCTAGAAAAACTAGTGGGAGTAAAGTCAATCTTGAAGAAATTTAAAATACACAAACTAGCACTGAAACCTTGATGGATATTGAACAAGTACCACAAGATGTTGTGGATCATGATTTTGTTACACCGCAAGAAGTTGTGGAGCAACAACTTGTTCAAGTAGGACTAGCTTTATGCAGATCTGATAGGATCCGTCGTCAATCTGAGAGATATTCTTTTCTCTTGTCTGGCCATGGTGATGTCATGCTTGTTGATCTCAACGAGTTTACATCTTATCAGAAAGCTGTACAGGGCCCATATTCTGAGAAATGGTTATAGGTTATGAAATTCGAAATAGAATCTATGTACACTAACTAAGTATAAACTTTAGTTGATCCACCTGAAGGGATCACACCCATCGGGTGTAAGTGGATTTTCAAAGTGAAGACTGACATGTATGGTCTTATACATATCTATAAAGGTAGATTGGTGATTAAAGGATTCAAGCAGATTCATGGCATAGACTATGGCGAAACATTTTCACTAGTTGCGATGCTCAAGTCTATTTGGATCATGCTTACTATTACAACTTACCTGACAGATGAATGTCAAAACTATATTTCTTAACGAAAATCTACTCGAGGATGTATACATGACACAACCTGAGGATTTTGTAAATCCAAAGCATGCTGGAAAGGTATATAAGTTGCAAAGATTTATTTATGGATTAAAGTAAGCTTCTAGAACTTAGAATTTTCGATTTGATGATGCAATCAAAGTGTTTTGTTTCATCAAGAATGAAGACGAAACTTGTGTCTATAAGAGGATTAGTGGGAGCACAGACATCTTTCTCATATTGTATGTTGATGACATACTTCACATTGGACATGATATCCCTACTCTTCAATCAGTGAAAACTTGGCTTGGGAATTATTTTTCGATGAAAGACTTAGGTGAAGCAACCTATATTTTAGGTACCAAAATCTATAGAGATAGATCTAAAAGATTGCTTGTCCTAAGCTAGAGTACATACATTAACAAGGTACTTAATCATTTTACCATGTAGAATTCTAAAAAAGGATTTCTGCCAATGTGTGTGAGTCTTTCGAAGACTAATCCCCCTCTTCTAAGGCAGAAAGGGACCGCATGGATCAGATTTCTTATGCATCTGCTATACGATCTATCAAGTACGCTATACTTTGTACTCGCCCAGATATCTCGTATGTGTTAAACATGACCAGTAGATACCAATCAGATCTAGGTGAAGGCCATTGGACAGTAGTCAAGAATATTCACTACAATAAAAATGTTAAAAGACAACGGATTTTATTTGTTATCGTAGGCCACCATTGTAATTGGCAGTGTTGTTAAATGTGTGGTAAAAGACAATGGTTTAAAACTATTGTCTTCGAACACAATAAATGGCAAACATGCAATGGTTTTAAAGTGTTATCTTTTAATACCAAAGACAACAATTTTACAACAGTTAACACCCGTTGTAATTGACAGTTTTGCAACAATTTTGATTGCACGCAATAGATATTTTTTGCGGTAATTTACCAAAAGGCGTACGTGGTATAATGTATTTACCAAAAGACACATTACCATTTTGTATATACCAAAAGGCGCAGGTAAGTGATGTGTAATACCCAATATAACCCTCCCGCCAATCTCCTCTGTTCAGTAGTCAAGTACCGAGGCATCCGAACCACTTTTTGAATAACTTTGATTAAAAAAAAATAACTTCGATCATTTGTCTAACTCCCTCCTTCGTAACATGCGAGTACATATCTAATTCTGTGGATAAATCTTCCCTCTTGTGAAACCCTAGTTTAGTGACCTTGAGTGTTTCTCAAGCGGCATCAAGCATTTTGGTGGCAAAAACCAGGACTGATCGCGAGGCGCCAATGAAGGGTTCTAGGGTTTACGTCAATCATCTCGTTTCAAAATGGCCTAAAGAAGTTGATCGGGTGTATCATCATCCTCTCAACATCAATTAGCTGTAAAGGTATCATTTTACAAACTCTGTGATTTTGAGAAGCTCAACTAGTATGATTAAAATGTTTTAATTTCTATAAAATATAGGGTTCAGTTGACGTTGGACAAAAATTACATTGGAACAGTGCCTTAGGTCACTTTAAAAGTTTTTTTGAAGCATCCACGAAGAAAGGAACGCATCAAGGGTCTGTTATTTTACATGACCGATACATAGCGCTGATCAAACAATCACCCTTTAGTATTTTTTTGGACATACAAGATATGCAGCACATCCATGGAATTTTGGTCAAGATATTTCAAAATTAGGATTCAAGTAGTCAAACCTTTAGATTCTCAGGTACAATATATAATTTCATATTTTAATCATAAAGTAGTTGTATGGTAAAATTAAATCTTTGGCTAAACGTGGGCCTGATACGATATCACATCAGGGCCATAGTGGGCATCATACGATGCCATATCAGGTCCAACGTGGGTCTGATACGATGTCATATCAGGCCCAACGTGGGCCTGATACGATGCCATATCAGGCCCAACATGGGCATGATATGATACAATAGCAGGCCTAACGTGTGCTTCATATGGCAGCGTATCAGGCTCACGTTGGGCCTGATACTTTTGTATTTATTGGTAGAAGTCTAATAATCATTTAACTTGGTTAGGTGTTCCGGCTGACTTCACAAGAAGAGATATTTCATTGCTGCTTGGTATTGCAGACCGAGGAGCTTCAATTCTGATGAATTCAACTAAAGCATCCGGTGACCTCTTTCTAACATACTTCTAAAAAAAAAAAAAGAAGCTACTAGATCAAGAATTGAGGAGTTGCTTAAATTTTATGACAATTATTTTGAAGGAGAAGATGATATTTTATTATTTTATAAATTTTATATTTTGTATATATTTGTTTGTGTCTTATTTTCTTCTAGTACATATATGGTCCCTTTATGTCTTATAGATATAGTAGATGATTTTGAGAATCTTGCTAGATTCAACTGGGTTTAAGTCATCCATGAATTTATGGCTCCACAATTACCTAAAATTGGGGACATATTTTCATCAATTGGGACAAAACAATCTAACACCAACCTTCCTTACCTAAAGGGGTTTGCTGGTCTTTTGGCAGTAAGTTTATAATTTATGTGAAATTTATTAATATTTTACGAACATTTATGAATAGGTAACCCTTGTGATGGTGAATCAGGCATGGTTTTTGGTGCATGTTCCAATCCAAAAACTATACAAAATAAAAGGAGCAAGAATAAATAAGTGGAGGAATATTCCTTCACATATTAGTAAGGTGAGAGAATTGTTTGATCAAGTCTCCTCTGTAGAGGTAAATTTTGAATACTTTGACTATAGTTTGGTTAAAAATTCTTGTTTTAACATGTGTTTTAATATTGTTACAGGTTTTGATTGACCTAATCCCTACCCAATATGAAAATTCATTGTTTAAGAACCTTGTTGGCTTTGATGATAGTCCACATGCAATGGAGACATCACAAATTGAAGTCACTGAAGGCGGAAGCCAAATTAATGAGTGTTGTAATTGCATTATTCAAGCAAACAGAATTAAAGAGCTAACAATAGAGAACATGCAATTAAATGAGAGGGTGAAAGAATTACTTAAAATAGTTGAAAATAAAGGCATGGAATCTCAATATAGCGAGCCTGTAGACGATCTTCAATTTGAACCTGTAGGTGTTACAACAAGAAGTAGGAGAGGACATGACAGAAGTCGCTATGATTACAGGGATACTCCAATTGATAGTCCATTGTGGCTCAAAACTTTACCTAAGAGGAAGCGTAGAAATATACATATAAGTGAGCCTGCGGAGAAAGTTTCAAGTCCAGGAGATAGAAAAAAAGTTGTAAAAGAACCTGATGTTGTGGGGAAGGGGAAAGGAAAAATTGTTGTGGATGAAATGGAATAAGAAAGAGATATTGTAGAATTGATGGAAGACAAATCTGATGAAGAGGCAGAGAAGGATGCAGATATGTTTGGCAAATATGACAAAATGAGGAAACAAGCCATTGTTGTAAGACTACATCTGCAAATTTCATTGTAATTTGTTTGATTTAATAGATTATATAAATGCCTTTTATGTTTATGCGCATAGTATGTGAAGAAGTAATTTAAGACTTCCAAGAAAAAAAAAAAAGACAAAGAGGTGGCATACTTGTTAAAAGCGTTGGAGAAACTAAAGTATGTGAAATACATAGTCGATTAATCAAGACAATTATATGCTTCTCTAATTACATAGTTGATCTATGGTTCTCATATTTAAATTTGTAAAAATAATCATTAATTTGTTTACTTTGTAGGTTTATAAATGATTTAGTTTGGGAGGAACCACCCTTTTGTTTAGATGTGTATTCTCTGTTATCTGGTGTGAGAGAGATATTGACAAGAGGGGACGTAATCGACACGTATTGTAAAATTCTATTTAGGAGGGCATTCTCATCTGGAAGGACATACAATAAGTCTATATATTGCTCAACATTATTCACTATAAGGAATTTATTTGAGAATAGTACAAATTAGAATTCATTTTATTATTTGGTTATATATGTATGACTTTGCATATTTGTAGTCATTAATGAAATCGTCAAGTAAGTTTGCCTTCCAACACCTGATAAAGATAGATAGAGGAGATGAAGAGGTTAGGTATATCTTTATACCTTTGTGCAATGATAATGCACACTTCCACTTGCTGATGGTGGACACCAAAACAATGACGTTCAATCAGTACAATTCTCTAGCAAGTGGAAGTAAATATAAATATGAATTTGAAGCAGCAGTGAGCATCCAATATTCATGTGTATGTTTGTATTCTAATATAAATGCTAGTTGATGGAAAATGTAAATTTCCTCTTCAATATTACAGGTATCAGATTTTAAACTCTATAGTCGTGAGTACGTTGCTTCTATTGATCCAAAATTTGAAAGGCATTATCCGTTTGATAAATGGGTCTCTCGCACAATAGAATGTCCACAACAACAAGCCAGGTAAGTCGAGCATAGAGTGTGAATATAATATATTGATAAAAAATATTGTCCATTAAAATGGTGTTGTTATTTACAGTGTTGACTGTGACTTCTTTGTGATGCAATACATTCGATGTCTCCTATACGATATGAAGATGGACTTCAAAGAAGGAGGCATGAAAAAGATTAGAATTGATGTAATGGTATCAATTTTGAGGGATAAGTTTTTTAAAACATTGGATTAAATATCCATAGTCTTGTAAGGCAAAAACTTGTAGAGAATGTAAATGAACTTACGTAGTGTAGGTAGTTTTATATCTTTGTAGTAGTCTTTGTTGTTTAATACAGTGGTATGTATTATATGAGAAGAGTATAAACTGTCACTGGAATATTAATAATATTACATAGTGATTAGTCACAATATCCAAATTGCGATGCTTGTGCTTATCAGTGAAATCCAAATTGCGATGCTGGTGCTTATTAGTGAAAATAGAGATAATGTATATAAATTATACTGCACACCATTTCTATCTTCTCAAAACTAAAAAAATGGTAACGATTGGGATTGTTTAGAAAATCAAATAGGCTCGGACCAACACTCGGTTTCAAGAGCACAAGGTAGGCTTTGAAATTTGAATTAGACATATGTAATTATGGAACACCAAAGTAACTAAGTTACTTGAAAAAAAAATTGGTTCTTATTCCTGAAACTGCAAGAAACACATGTTGTGTTCCAAATGGCACGGACAAAGAACTTCTTACCTAGGGTTTATAACTATGTTTTGAGACCATATATACCTTCCCCCCCTCTCAAACCTTCATAGGGAGGGTGAGATCAAGTAAATCCAAGTAGGGTAGGCCTATAAGTGGATTTTGGCCAAAACCCACTGATGGACCTAGACACCTGTGATTCGACCTATTTCAAGTCTCGTGTGATTAGGGTATTGCAAGGATTCCAACGGTGCTATCGAATACACAAAGCTCTCTATGGGTGATAACACGTGGAGAAAAAATCTAGCCTCCCTTTGGGCCTGATATGGTATCCTGATATGATACCATATCAGGCCCAACGTGGGCATGATATGGTATAATATCAGGCCCAACGTGGGCCTGATATAGTACAATATCAGGCCCAACGTGTGTAACTTTGCATTTCAATTGAACATCTCTCTTTTGTTGCGGATTTCAAAGTCTGCTATGTTTTTTAAACTATAAATTACCTAAAACATAGTTAAAAGGATTGTTTGTTGTAATGCTTGCAAAAAAAAAAAGGATAGTCTACTATGAGCGCATATCAGGCCCAATGTGGGCCTGGTATGGTATCGTTTCTTAAAACTTGATTCTATCTCCCCCTTCTATAAACTCAACACGTGCTACCATGGTCCTTATAAAAAAAATAAAATAAAATAAAATTTGAAGGTGCTACCATAGGGTTTAAGTCTACAGCATGACCATCAGTGGGTTCTGTGCCAACTGGCATGGAGCCATAACTTAGTTTCCAGGGTGTATAAATTTGTTTTGACACCATATATGTAAAATACGACACCCAGATAATAATTAAATAATAAGGTTATTTTGGACAAATAATCTTATTGGATTTTTCAGGAATTTTTAGGAATTTTCTGAGAATTTTTCGGAGTCCGTTTGGCGTAGTTTAAGGGGATCATTTATAGGCTAAGTGGAAGCCCGTTTAAAATACTTAAAAGTGGGAGTTGATTGAGGAAGCCAACTTAGGGTTTAATTGATTTAACCTAAGTTTTAATTAGGCTAGGTTTATAATCCGAAAACTTCTCCATTCCCTCTTCACTCCGCCCGATTCCTTCTCTTCACTTGCGCCGACTTCCCCCAAACCCATCGCTGACACCATCACCGCCCCTCTCCCGCTCGCGATTCTCCCTGCCCGATCGCCGGCTGCTTGCGAGTTCACTGCCGATGGAGGTCTTCTCCTCCATCGTTCCTCAGCTCCGCCACTCGACTTTCCTCTTCCCGATTTCCACTTCGGCGCTGGCACAGATTCATTGCCGCTCTTCGCCGGAGTCACTTCAATCGAAGTCGCTAGCCGCAGCAAGCTCCCTATTCCGCCTTCACCCGACGTTGCTGCCCTCTCAGCCGATCATCCGTCGGCCACTGCTTTGAGGCATTCATCGCCAAGGCTAGGGTGGAGCTCGACCTCACCATTATGGACAGCATCAAGCCCTAGTTTCCTTCCCCAGCCGACGTTATTTGATTGAGGGAGGTTAGGACAGCACCGTCGATGGCCGTGTGAGAGGTATCATCGCTTTTCCCTGTGCTGATCTCTTGTGTGTTGTTTGCCTTTGGTGGTGCCGAGTGAAATTGATCTTCACCGTCGCCCAAATGCCTTCTGCCCTGATTGTGAGGTCGCTGGAATTGGGATAACAAGTGTCGATTTGGGCTATCTTTCCAGCAGTTATCTTGATGTCATTTTGGAGTATCTTTACCCAGCTCTGATTGTATCTGTGTGTGGGTGATCCTTAGCTCAAGCCACAAGTTTCCAGCAGCAATGATCCCAGCTGCAAATCTACAACAGAGCGCATTGGATTAGGTAAGTTGTGGTTAGAATTGGATGTTTATTGAGTTGAAGCCATTCTATTGGTATTGTTTTGGTTAATTAGGATTTGATGATAATTGGTCCATTTGGTTAAGGGATAAAATAGTGAAATTATGGATTCATTGTTTAGTTGAATTTAATTATTGGATTATGGACTTGATTAGTTGATATGAGTATTTATGTTTGGAATTTAGTTATCTAAAGGATGATTGTAATAGTTGAGGCTTAATCGATATAAAATTGATTTGTATGGTAAATTGTGGATTGTTGGGATCTGATTGTGGTTTGAGGTTGTTAATTTACACTTAATTGGTTGGGATTGATTTGGTGATGTAGCAGATTTGGGATTCGATGGAATGTTGAAGATGGAGATCGGATTTCATGGTTTGTAGTGATTTGGTTAGCATTGATCTATGTTTGTTTAAATTGGTTGGACTATGGAGTTTGGGTTTTAGGGTTTAGCTAGTTATTGCATATGTGGTTAGCTAAACTGTATATTGTGATTTGCAGGACTTTGATCCGAGATGAGCGTCTCGATGTGAGGTCATTTGGCACGATCGACATATATAGGCGGGTATTTCTTGCTCTATCTCTTTAGCACATTGATCTTAGTGCATGAGCTATATGTTTAGTTGACTACTATGTTTATCTTGACTCCACTCTTATTTGTCCTGCGTTTGATACTTCCACTCAAGCTTTGAGCTACTCGTTTCTGTATCTATACAGTCTCTCGTTGCTATTCATGATATTTAGCAGATACTATAGTACTAGGTATTGGGTACCAGATACCAGACATTAGATAGTAGGTATTGGATATATGAACACCTGATACCATGTTTACCTGCTTTGATTGCTGTTTATTTACACACCTTACTGAGCATGCTGGCTTCATGTAGCATACCTATTTCTGTGTTTATTTACACACCTTACTGAGCATGCTGGCTTCATGTAGCATACCTGTTTCTGTTTATATATATATGATGACTGTTGCATTGTTCGCATCATGTCATTGCATGCATGCCGGCGACCATGTCTCCCTTGTGGTTGAGAGGGTCATTGGCCAGGGCCGCACGCTCGGCCACTCATGGGTAGTGGCGGCTGGAGCGTGCCGCTTGTCCTGTCGTGCCGCACTCGGCCACTCATGGGTAGTGGCAGCTGGAGTTGCGAGCAGCAGGGACCCCGTCGCAGACGTAGCTATTCAGCTACTATGCAACTGTCCACTCGGTCACTCGAGAGTAGTGGCGGCTGGAGTGTCGTACAGTTGTCATCGATCCGGCCTCTCGACCATACAGGGGTCGTGGTGCAGAGAGGTGGGCGGGGTGACCATCCGTACATACGCTGTTGTTATTATATCTGCTGGTTGTTTACTTATGCTGTTGTTGCATATCTATACTGCTGTTACTAGCTTGTGTTGTTGTTTGTTTATGTTGTTATGCTTACATAGGTTGAGATTTATACCTGTGATATGTGTTTAGACCCTGACTTGCTTACTGTTGTCATGTATATACCTCACACGATACCATGTAGTTATGAGCAGTACTGTAGCAGGACTTTGCTACATCTACCTTCCCTTACTAGCCTAGGATATGGTTTCAGGTATGGACACTTATTATGATATCACTGTAGTATCTGCTATTACCATACGAGACTGTATACCTTTGCATTTCTAGTTCTTTACTTTACTCATGCACTATCTGTCTATTACCCGCTGAGTCTTTATACTCACCACCCCGTATATTGGTAATTTCACCAGGTAGCACGTAATGGATTTATGGAGTCGCCTGGAGATCCTGTCCGCCAGTTCCACGTCACATTCGAGGACGACCTTACGATTTTGGTATTTCTTACGTTATTTGTATTTTGGATTTTGTACTTGTTTATGTATTTGTATTGTTTTGTATTGGGTTTGATATTATTGTGTCAAGCCGAGCCGGCTCGCAGTTAGTTGATTTGTGTTTTGTGACCGTTGTTTGTGATTTCCGCTGTGTTGATTTTTAGTACAGTCGTGTGGGCTGCTTATATAACTGCGTGGTTGTGTTGATATATTCCAGCCGTATGTGGCTGATGTATATTGTATGTATGTATGCCTCAGATTGTCACCCGTACAGGGGAGATGCTGCCGAAATTTTTCGGTACGGTCTCCTATGGGGGCGTGACAATATATACCATCTCCCCACCCAGACCTTCACAGGGAACTTGATTTCACGTAAATCCAAGTAGGGGAGGGCCATCAGTGATTTTGGTCAAAACCCACTGATGGACCTAAACACCTCTGATTTGACCCATTTCAGTTCGAGTGGGATTATGGAATTACAAGGATTCCAACGGTGTTAGAAAATCATGATTTAAAGTTATATATGTGTGGTAGCAAGTGTTGAAAAAAAAATCATCCACCATTGGGCCTGATATGAGAGCATATCAGGCCCATTGTGGGCATGATATGAATGCATATCAGGCCCATTGTGGGCATGATATGAATGCATATCAGGCCCAACGTGGGCCTGATATAAGCGCATATCAGGCCCAACGTGGGTCTGGTATAGTATCATTTCTTAAAACTTAATTCTATCTCCCCCTTCTATGAACTCAACACGTGCTACCATGCTCCTTATCAAAAAAATAAAATAAAATAAAATAAAATTAGAAGGTGCTACTATAGGATTTAAGTCTACAGCATAGCCATCAGTGGGTTCTGTGCCAACTGGCACGGAGCCATAACTTAGTTTCCAGGGTGTATAAATTTGTTTTGGCACCATATATACCATCTTCCCACCCAGGCATTCACAGGAAACTTGATTTCACATAAATCTAAGTAGGGGAGGACCATTAGTGGGTTTTGGTCAAAATCCACTGATAGACCTAGACACCTCTTATTTGACTCATTTAAGTTCGAGTGGGATTATGGAATTGCAAGGACTCCAACAGTGCTAGCAAATCATGATTTAAAGCTATAAATGTGTAGTAGCAAGTGTTGAAAAAAAATCAGCCACCGTTGGGCCTGATATGAGAGCATATCAGGCCCACCGTGGGCCTGATATGAGAGAATATCAGGCCTAACTGGGGCCTGATATGAGCGCATATCAGGCCTAACGTGGGTCTGGTATGATATCATTTCTTAAAACTTGATTCTATCTCCCCCTTCTATAAACTCAACACGTGCTACCATGGTCCTTATCAAAAAAAAAAAAAAAAAAAAAAATTTGAAGGTGCTACCATAGGGTTGAAGTCTACAGCATGGCCATCTGTGGGTTCTGTGCTAACTAGCATGGAGCAATAACTTCGTTTCCAGGGTGTGTAGATACGTTTTGACACCTTATATACCTTCTCCCCACTCAGACCTTCACAGGGAATTTGATTTCAACTAAATCCAAGTAGGGGAGGGCCATCAGTGGGTTTTGGTCAAAACCCACTAATTGTAACGATCCAAATTTCCTCATTATGAGTCCTAATAGTGTTTAAAAATATTTAGAAATGCTTTAAAAATATTCTAGAGATTTTTAGGAATTTTTAGAGTATTTTTATGTAATTTTTGGAGTTCGTTTGGTATTTTTACAAAAGGAAGAAATTTTAAAAAATAAAGAGGTTCGGCCGAGGTTCGAACCCGCGACCTCTGACCCGAACCAAGTCTTAAGCGATGCGCGATAGCCAATTGCCCAAGCGGGCCATGCTAAATAAGGAAGGAGCGGATTTTATTTAAGTAGTAGTTGGTAAGAGGATATTGGAGTTATAAAGAGAGGGCTTAGGTATTTACCGTAACCTAATTACCTTACCTCTCCTTCCACGCGTGCGACGACGGCTCGGGCGACGATGAAGACAAACCTAGGGAATGTCTCCGGTGGCCGACCAAGGCTCGATCCGAAGGGTTTCTTCACCGAATTGAGATCCTCTTGTCAAGGAGAGTCCGTGGGCACGAAGAAGAAGCCGGAATCTTGAGCTATCCGAAACCCTAGAAGTTCTCTTTGTTGGTTGCTACTCGGAAAACCTAATGGTTCCACTGTACAAAAATTTTGTACAAAGGTCTGAACCTTTTCCTAGCTACCATGTGTTCTTTTAAATTAAATTCGGATCGCCTGCGGAACTTAACACGTTTGATCCTAAGTTTAATTTATTTGTTCTTTTAGGTTTAGACTTGGATCTCCTGCGGAACTTAACACTTTCGATCCAAATCACCTAGGTTATTAATTCTATTAAATATTAATTTCCAAAATTGACTTCCAGTACTGACGTGGCGAGGCACATGGCCTTCTTGGATATGGGAGCAACCACCACCGACTAGATAAAGCCTTTTAAGGAAAGCTAATATTTAATTTCCTTAAATAACTTTAGATCAACCGAAAAGAACGATCAAATCACAAGGAAAAGAAAAAACAAAAGAACACAACATCAAAAACAAATTCAAAATACTAGAATCACATGCTTCTTGTATTTGGTATTTTACAAAGAAATAAAACTAACATGATGCGGAAAAACATTACTAGTTATACCTTTCTTTTGAAGACAAAGACCTATTGATCTTCTACTGTATTCCTCTTCTAACCTCGGACGTTGTGTGGGCAACGATCTTCCGAGATGAGAACCACCTTTCCACCTTCCTTCTTTCTTCTAGATTTCGTCCATAATAAATTTCTTCAAGGATGAAGAATTTCGGCCACCACCAATGCTCCAAGGGATGCTAGAGACGAGGCTTGCTTTCTCTTCTTCTTCTCCTTCCTTGATCCGGCCACAAACAAGAGCTCCACCAAGAAGATAGGTTTCGGCCAACAAGAGGAGAGGATAGAAATAGGGTCGGCCACCAAAACCAAGGAAGAGAGGTAGGAAAAGAATATAGGTTGTTCACCCATGAAGGCTCCTCCACCTCCTCTTTTATAATCCTTGGTATTGGCAAATAAGGAAATTTTAATAAAAACTTCCTTAATTCTTTTGCCATGAAAAGGAAAATTTTATTTAATTAAAAATAATTTTTCTTCTCATTATTATAATGGCCGGCCACACCAAATCTCCAAGCAAATAAAAATTTTAAATACAAATTAAAACTTCCTTATTTGCTTCCAGAAATTTTATAAAAAATTTCTCCAATAATTTTATCCCTTCATGATTGGTTAATAAAAAGGAAATTAAATCTTTCTTTAAACATGTGGATAATTTCCGGAAAGTTATTTCTAAAAATTAAAATCTCCTTTCAATCTACAAATAAGGAAAGATATCAAATCTTTTCTTAATCTTTTGTAGACACTAATAAAAGAGAATTATTAATTTTAAACTTTCTTTTAAATCGTGAACATGGTTAAAAGGAAAGTTTTTACCAAAATTAAAATCAACCTTTTAATCTACAAATAAGGAAAGAGATTTAGTTATTCTCTTAATCTTTTGTAGAATCTTATAAAAGGAAAGATTTAAATTTTTAAACTCTCTTTTAAATCATGTTATCCACATAAGAAAAATTTAAAAAATAAAAATCCTTTTAATTTGATTTGGGCCGGCCACACCAAGCTTGAACCCAAGCTAGGGCCGGCCACCTTGAAGTACCCATGAACCAAACTTTGGCCGGCCCTAGCTTGGTCTCCAAGCTAGCTTAGCCGGCCCCTATGGGATGGGTAAGAAGGTGGGTATAGGTGGGTATAGTACTCTATAATTAAGAGGCTACGATAGGGACCGAGAGGAGGAATTGGTTTTGGTCTCCCGATAAAATTAAGTATCCCGTGTTCGCCTCGAACACAAAACTTAATTTTATCAATAATAATTCATTCTACTAGAGAACTATTATTGAACTACCGCACCAATCCCAAATTACATTTTGGGCTCCTTATTATGAGTGTGTTAGTCTCCCTTTGTTTAAGATGTCGAATGTCCAATAATTAAGTGAGTTACTGACAACTCATTTAATTAATATCATAGTCCAAGAGTAGTACCACTCAACCTTATCGTCATATCGGACTAAGTCCACCTGCAGGGTTTAACATGACAATCCTTATGAGCTCCTCTTGGGGACATTCTCAACCTAGATTACTAGGACACAGTTTCCTTCTATAATCAACAACACACACTATAAGTGATATCATTTCCCAACTTATCGGGCTTATTGATTTATCAAACTAATCTCACCCATTGATAAATTAAAGAAATAAATATCAAATATATGTGCTTGTTATTATATTAGGATTAAGAGCACACACTTCCATAATAACTAAGGTCTTTGTTCCTTTATAATGTCAGTATAAAAGAAACGACCTCTAAAGGTCCTACTCAATACACTCTAAGTGTACTAGTGTAATTATATAGTTAAGATAAACTAATACCTAATTACACTACGACCTTCCAATGGTTTGTTTCTTTCCATTTTGGTCGTGAGCTACTGTTTATAATTTATAAGGTACTGATAACATGATCCTCTGTGTGTGACACCACACACCATGTTATCTACAATATAAATTAATTGAACAACTATATTTATCATAAATGTAGACATTTGACCAATATGATTCTTATTTCTAGATAAATGTTTATACCAAAAGCTAGACTTTTAGTATACATCCTAACAATCTCCCACTTATACTAAAAGACTAAGCTGCTATATCTATTGCCATACATCTGATTCCCAACCCTTCAACATGCCCATCAAAAGCTCTTGCCTTAAGGACCTTAGTGAAAGGATCTATAGGTCATCTCCTGATGCAATCTAGGCGGCAACAACTTGTCCTCGTTTATACGATTTCTCGTATTGGGTGGTACTTGCGCTCTATTGTGTTTACTTGCCTTATAGACTCATGGTTTCTTCGAGTTTGCTACTGCACCACTATTATTATAATAAATTGTAATAATCTTTGGACAAACCAAAAATCATATCTAAGTCTATCTTGAGGTTATTGAGTCATTCAGCTTTTATGACTACCTCAAATGTTTGCCATATACTCAGCTTCTATGGTGGAGTCTGAAAAGCACCTATGCTTATCACTCTTCCATAGTTATGACTTTACCTCCTAAAATAAACACAAAACCCCGAGGTTGACTTACTATTGTCCCTATCCGATTGGAAGTCAAAATCTATGCAACCCACAGGGACCAAATTAACTGCCTTGTAAGCTAGCATATAATCTCTAGTGCCTCTAAGGTACTTCAATATATGCTTTACTACAATCTAATGTCCTTGTCTAGGATTACTTTGATATCTGCTAACTATGCCCTTGGCAAAATAGATTTCTGATCTCGTGCATAGCAAACATTAGGCTTCCGACAGCCGAAACATAAAGAACTGCCTTCATATCCTCTATCTCCTTTGATGTCTACGAAGACATTTCTTTAGATAAAGTTACTCCATGTTAAAAAGGTAAGAAACCTTTCTTGGAGTTTTGCATGCTTAAAACGAGCAAGGATTCTTTTCGATATATGAAGCTTGAGATAAATACAATATTCTTTTCTTGCGATCCCTTATTACTTTGATCCCAAGAATATATTCATTCTCCCAAGTCCTTCATATCGAATTGTTTGGATAACCATACCCTTACTTCTGACAACATTTTGATATTGTTTCCAACTACCAAAAATGTTATCTACGTATAGTACAAGAAATACCACCACGTTTCCATCACACTTTTTGTATACACAAGACTTATCCGGTTACTAAATAAATCCACAGGTCTGGATTACTTTGATAAATCGGATGTTCCAAGACCTTGAAGCTTTGCCTCAGTCCATAGACTGATTGAGCTTGCACACAAGATGCTCTTTGCCCTTTGTAATGAACCCTTCTTGTTGCTTTTTATGGATGTTTTCTTCAAGACTTCCATTAAGGAAAGCTGTCTTGATATCCACTTGCTAAAAAGAAACTGGATAGACTTTAGCATGACTACCGATAAAAGGTTTCCCCTTTTTCAACAAGCCTTGCTTTGAAAGTATACACTTTCCCGTCTGTCCTTCCTTTTCTATTGTAGACCTATTTAACACCCAATGGCTTTTACACCATCTGGTGGTTCTACAAGCTTCCAGATTTTATTAGAATACATATATTCTAATTCTGTTATTCATTACTCTTTGCCAAGATGTTGCATCTTTATCTTGGAGTGCTTCATTATATGTCCAGGATCAGGCTCATGTTCATTTGGGATCAAGTCCAAAGACTCTCCCAAAACATGAATCTCTTAGGTTGCTTGACAACCCTCCCACTACAATGATTCATTGTGTATCAATTGTGATACGTGTTGCAATTTCTTGTGATATTTTATCTTGTACAGTTGGTTCTAGATTAGACGTGTCTTTTATTAAGAACAAATTTACTTATGGGCTTGTGGTTCATTATATAGTTCTCTTCTAAAAATCAGTCATTGATGCTAACAATGACCTTCTGATTTTTAAGACTATAAACCTACTTTCGTTTCTCTAGGATAACCCACAAACAAATGAATTCCTATCCAACTTATCATTGTCTCTCTTCAACATATGTGCTGGACTACCCGAATCCGAATATGCTTCAAAATAGGCTTACGCCTATTCAACAATTCTATATGAGTAGAGAGTTCTGACTTTGGAAGGTACTATGTTCACTTTATTTTTCAGAGTATATCCTTAAAACGAACTTGGTAATTTTCTGAATAACTCATCATCAATCTAATTATTTCCATAAGAGTCCTATACCTTCTTTCTACTACACCATTCTGTTAGGGTGTACCAGGTGCAGTTAGTTGAGATTGAATCCCTACTTTTGATAAGTGACTCCTAAATTATCCCAAGAGGTACTTGCCACTACGATCTTACCATAGTGGCTTGATACTTTTACTTTAACGTTTCTCCGCATCAGCCTTGTACTCTTTGAACTAATCAAAGCACTTAGTCTTGCGGGACATTAAGTAAATGTATTTGTATCTTGAATAGTCATCGAAATATTCGATACTACCTCTTGTCTGAATAGTATAGGATCGCACAAATCAGAATGAACCAATTCCAATGTATCTTTGGCTCCATACCCCTTATACTTAAAAGCTTCTCGATTATTTTTCCTTCCAAGTAAGACTCGCAGGTTGGAAAGATTTCCACTACCAATGAACCCAAAAATTCATCAGCTATCAATGATCCTACTCAAGTTAATATAACTTAGCCTTAGATGCCAAAGATATAATTGGTTCATTTCCGAAGGTTGCTTTCTCTTAAAGTTAGAAGATGTGTTACTAATTTTCATTTGTTGTATCGTGAGAGTTATTGGATTTATAAATTGTCAACCAACGTACCAGAACATATAACTTCCCTCTTTTTCTTGATAACAACTTTATTTAAAGAGGCAGAATATCAAGTTTTTTGAATAGTTTAGAAACTGAAAACTAGTTCTTTCTAAACTTGGTACGTAAAGACAATTACTCAAAATCCATGTTTTATTCTTATCAAAGGATAAACATCTCCCACTGCAACTGCTGCCACTTTTACAGCAGTGCCCATTTAGACGGTGTTTTTATTTTCATTTAGTTGTCGGGTTTCCTAGAACCCTGCAATGAATTGCGGACATGATTAATGGCATCTGTATCTACACTCCAGGTTCTGGTAGATAACACTACTAAACATGTTTCAGCTAATGAATTAAATACACCTATATTGTTCTTAGTTCTAAAAAGACAGTCTACCTTAATGTCCAAGTCCTATTTCCAATCATTACAATTGGGACTACTAAGTCTTTTCTATAGTATAACAACTAGGGAATTGACAAACATTTTAAATCCTAAGAATCACAAAAATATTTGGTCAAGATCAATTCTTTAAAATCCCCATGAATTTTATATGCCACGATAGTGTGGACGTATACAAAATCAAAGAGGAGATTTTATCCATTAATTTTATTATCTCGTCAACTTTACTTTATGACGAATAAAATTAATAGTTGATCTGTCTTTGATCAAATATTTGGTCAAAACTTTTTGAATTTAAAATAACATTGATTCCTCAAACAATATTATTTAAATTCACCAACACCTCAAACACCGTGAATTTTGCATGCCACGATAGTGTGGACATATACAAAATTTAAACATTTGTAAGAGGAGGGTTTTACCCATTAATTATCTTGTCAATAAATCTTTATGACAAAATAAAATTACCTCAAACACCGTGAATTTTGTATGCCACGATAGTGTGGACGTATACAAAATCAAACATTTGTAAGAGGAGTTTTTAATTTTATTATCTTGTCAACCTATTTATTTGACAAATTAATAGTTGGTTTTCTTCGGTCACACAAATAATAGCAGTGACTCCGATGGGGAGGATACTATTAGACGTGCCTAAGTGTATACCATTACTTGACACTAAGTCCATTAATAAGATTGTGCCCCTTCCGATGGGGAAGATCACACGCTCTTAATTAACTTCCTATTGTCATCCAAAATGGAAGTTTAAGCTAGTGATCCGCAAACAAGCTCATCTGATATGGAGGAAGGCATTCAGAGCCAACGCGCAAGTTTGTTGCATCACTTATAAACCAGTAATGGAGACCGTGGAATTTATTTAAAAATTAAATCCCTCTCCCACTTAGTTATTTAAAGTGAGGAATTTTGACTATGCTAGCCTACTTAGCATGCATACTAACAAGCACACACAACACAGCATAAAAAGCAATAAATAGAAAAACTAATTTTCAACTATTATGGCTTTTATCTATTGCTGTCCTCCGTGTGTCGCCAACCCTAGCTGCTGCCCTCTTTGGTCACCGCCACAGGGTCTAGTTGTTGCATCCATCTTGCTCCTTGTTCCGCTGCGCCTCTAGTCCTTAAAAGGTTTCACGCCTTGCAAGATTCGATCTGTGACATAAATAAAATTTTACATTTTTCGATCCTATATTCCTCGAAGGAATGTACATGTAAACTAGATCGAACATAAAATAAAATTTACATCCATCGATCCTATATTCCATAAAAGGAATGTACATGTAACTAGATCAAAAAATAAAATCCTAATAAAACAAAATACAGCTCCTGCTGTATTTTATAATATAATCATGCACACACAATAAAATGCCCTTGACATGTCCAAGGGTCCAATTACACACACAATATCTATAAGCCATAATAGTTGGATCCTGCATCCACAAAGTTAGCACATCCTACTATTATCCTGCCTAAATTATGTATGTCATGTGCATAATTAAACTAATACCAAATACACAGAGGCAAAACCCTAGCTCTGATACAAATTGTTGGTTGCTACTCGAAAAACCTAATGATTCCACTGTACAAAAATTTTGTACAAAGGTCTGAACCTTTTCCTAGCTACCATGTGTTCTTTTAAATTAAACTCGGATCGCCTGCGGAACTTAACACGTTTGATCCTAAGTTTAATTTATTTGTTCTTTTAGATTTAGACTTGGATCTCCTGCGGAACTTAACACTTTCGATCCAAATCACCTAGGTTATTAATTCTATTAAATATTAATTTCCAAAATTGGCTTCCAGTATTGACGTGGCGAGGCACATGACCTTCTTGGATATGGGAGCAACCACCACCGACTAGACAAAGCCTTTTAAGGAAAGCTAATATTTAATTTCCTTAAATAACTTTAGATCAATCGAAAAGAACAATCAAATCACAAGGAAAAGAAAAAACAAAAGAACACAACATCGAAAACAAATTCGAAATACTAGAATCGCATGCCTCTTGTATTTAATATTTTACAAAGAAATAAAACTAGCATGATGCGGAAAAACATTACTAGTTATATATACCTTTCTTTTGAAGACAAAGACCTCTTGATCTTCTACCGTATTCCTCTTCTAACCTCGGACGTTGTGTGGGCAACGATCTTCCGAGATGAGAACCACCTTTCCACCTTCCTTCTTTCTTCTAGATTTTGGCCATAATAAATTTCTTCAAGGATGAAGAATTTCGGCCACCACCAATGCTCCAAGGGATGCTAGAGACGAGGCTTGCTTTCTCTTCTTCTTCTCCTTCCTTGACCCGGCCACAAACAAGAGCTCCACCAAGAAGATAGGTTTCGGCCAACAAGAGGAGAGGAGAGAAATAGGGCCGGCCACCAAAACCAAGGAAGAGACGTAGGAAAAGAATATAGGTTGTTCACCCATGAAGGCTCCTCCACCTCCTCTTTTATAATCCTTGGTCTTGGCAAATAAGGAAATTTTAATAAAAACTTCCTTAATTCTTTTGCCATGAAAAGAAAAATTTTATTTAATTAAAAATAATTTTTCTTCTCATTATTATAATGGCCGGCCACACCAAATCTCCAAGCAAATAAAAATTTTAAACACAAATTAAAACTTCCTTATTTGCTTCCATAAATTTTATAAAAAATTTCTCCAATAATTTTATCCCTTCATGATTGGTTAATAAAAAGGAAATTAAATCTTTCTTTAAACATGTGGATAATTTCCGGAAAGTTATTTCTAAAAATTAAAATCTCCTTTCAATCTACAAATAAGGAAAGATATCAAATCTTTTCTTAATCTTTTGTAGACACTAATAAAAGAGAATTATTAATTTTATAATTTCTTTTAAATCATGAACATGGTTAAAAGGAAAGTTTTTACCAAAATTAAAATCAACCTTTTAATCTACAAATAATGAAAGAGATTTAGTTATTCTCTTAATCTTTTGTAGAATCTTATAAAAGGAAAGATTTAAATTTTTAAAATCTCTTTTAAATCATGTTATCCACATAAGAAAAATTTAAAAAATAAAAATCCTTTTAATTTGATTTGGGCCGGCCACACCAAGCTTGAACCCAAGCTAGGGCCGGCCACCTTGAAGTACCCATGAACCAAACTTTGGCCGGCCCTAGCTTGGTCTCCAAGCTAGCTTAGTCGACCCCTATGGGATGGGTAAGAAGGTGGGTATAGGTGGGTATAGTACTCTATAATTAAGAGGCTACGATAGGGACCGAGAGGAGGAATTGGTTTTGGTCTCCCGATAAAATTAAGTATCCCGTGTTCGCCCCGAACACACAACTTAATTTTATCAATAATAATTCATTCCACTAGAGAACTATTATTGAACTACCGCACCAATCCCAAATTACATTTTTGGGCTCCTTCTTATTATGAGTGTGTTAGTCTCCCTGTGTTTAAGATGTCGAATGTCCACTAATTAAGTGAGTTACTGACAACTCATTTAATTAATATCTTAGTCCAAGAGTAGTACCACTCAACCTTATCGTCATATCGGACTAAGTCCACCTGCAGAGTTTAACATGACAATCCTTATAAGCTCCTCTTGGGGACATTCTCAACCTAGATTACTAGGACACAGTTTCCTTCTATAATCAACAACACACACTATAAGTGATATCACTTCCCAACTTATCGGGCTTATTGATTTATCGAACTAGATCTCACCCATTGATAAATTAAAGAAATAAATATCAAATATATGTGCTTGTTATTATATTAGGATTAAGAGCACACACTTCCATTATAACTGAGGTCTTTGTTCATTTATAAAGTCAGTATAAAAGAAACGACCTCTAAAGGTCCTACTCAATACACTCTAAGTGTACTAGTGTAATTATACAGTTAAGATAAACTAATACCTAATTACACTACGACCTTCAATGGTTTGTTCCTTTCCATT
The DNA here is from genome assembly GCF_018446385.1 of Zingiber officinale. Classification (NCBI taxonomy): domain Eukaryota; kingdom Viridiplantae; phylum Streptophyta; class Magnoliopsida; order Zingiberales; family Zingiberaceae; genus Zingiber; species Zingiber officinale. Next base: position 45,757,077 of record NC_055996.1, on the reverse strand, counting down.
TTGGTCGTGAGCTACTGTTTATAATTTATAAGGTACTAATAACATGATCCTCTGTGTGTGACACCACACACTTTGTTATCTACAATATAAATTAATTGAACAACTACATTTATCATAAATGTAGACATTTGACCAATGTGATTCTTATTTTAGATAAATGTTTATACCAAAAGCTAGACTTTTAGTATACATCCTAACACTCTTCTCGATTGTGAGTCCAAGAAACCAATGTAAGCGCTCCTCACATGCGGTAAGAGTAGCTATGGAGTTGTTCTTCTTGTTAGTTTCTTGTTTTTCCGAAGTAAGTTGTAAGGAACAGAGCTTTGAAGTTTCTGCCGTGGATTGAGGTTTCGGATTTTGTTTTCTTCTTGATTCTGAAGCATGCAGTAAAGATGTTGTGCTTGTTGCCGTGAGTTTCATGAAGGAAATGAAAGGGGATGGTTTAGTTTGAAATATGGTTATCTTTTGTTATTAGTCTCCTTATACATGCGGTTTGGAGTCACTGTATGTGGTGTAGTATCCGGTTCCTTGTTTGGTTTCCTTGCCGTGGCACTGATCAGTTAAGGGAGGAAGAGTAGTGGTTCGGTTTGTTTTGGAGCTTGTTGCCATGAAAACCTAATCCAGATTAGTAGATTTGGAATTTAACATGGAAGGGTATAGTTGTTTGAGCATGTAGCGTTCTCAGTTCCTTTTTGTTTTCTTGCGATGGCACTGAACAATAGTTTTGAGCTTTGAGTTGTGTTATGCAAAAGGCACGAATAGCTTTACCTTTGGGAGTGCTATGTTGGTTCCTTGTGGCTTAATTAGACCCTTTAGTTATCAATTGCTTAACATGCTGCTAGATTCTTTGTTAGTGATCCTTTAACCTGCAGTTATAGTTTTAAGTTTAGTATGTCAGTTTCAGGTTTCATTAAAGCATTTAGCTTTAGTTTCCTCTATATATGCAGAATTTTGTTAGCAGTTTAGATCTCCTTGTAGTGCAAAATTTTAGTGCAGTTTCTTTAAGTAACTTCTGATTTAGCAAGTGCAGATCATATTCAAGTTTTCTTTTGTTTTCTTTGTTGCTGTACAGAACCTAAACTGCCCTCTTATTCCGAGTATATAGATAGATTTCTTGTTGATTAGAATAAATGGTCATATGAATAGGTTTTTACCACGTTTTCGGACTTTTGTACATATGCATTTATGAGTAATTATAAGCAAGAAAAGACCAAGGTCTTGATTTGATCCCAAGTTCCAGAAGTTGGGGATCAAAGGCACGCTTAGTGCTTGAAGAAATACCGAGGCATTATATATTAGAAGTAATAAAAGATAACAAGTATTTTATTTTTGAGAGGCTAGTATCCGACTTCCGAGATTGTCGTTAAACAAATCCAGGTGACCGTTTCCGAGGTCTCGGCCCTGGTAAGACCGAGGTCTTTACCCTTATAGGATTGCTGGTTCGCTACCCCAATTTCTATTAGGGAGCGCGCATTGGTACTAAGCCTGGGCCCAAGAAAAGATTATTATTTTGAAGTAATAAAGTATAAATTTTTGGAACAAATGAAACAAGCTTCACTTATGTTTAGAGTCAGCAAGTTTAGTTCCTTTTAATTCGAAGCATGCAGTATTAGTTTTATTTGTTTCCTGATTAGTTTATTGAACATGATTAGCCTTGTCTTCTAGCATGAAGTTTTATTCTTGTATATCATGAGTATGCAAATTTTAGTGCTTTGCTATTAGATGAGCATGAGTAGTTTTCTTCTTACAGATTCAGTTTTTAGCATTGCTGTATTTATATGCACATTCGAGTTTTTGTGAGTTAGACAGCGCTTACTAAGCATTCGCTTATAGTTTGCATTTCCTCTTACTGCAGATAAAGGAAAGGAAAAGTTATAGCAAAGGAAGGCGACAAGGAGGTGTTCGATGATGTGTGTGATGCCAGGACTATGGGAGAGACTTGGGACATTATTAAGTTTCCGTGTTTTAGTGGATAAGAAACATTTGAGATTGTACTTTATATTCCATGTCATTTGAGATTGTACTTTATATTCCATATCATTTGAGATTATTCTTGCTTTAGATTGCATGCTAAGATAAGTTCAGTTTAGTAAGTAGGTACTTTTGTGTTTGCATTGAGATATAGTTTCATATGTCTTCTGCTATTATGAGTTATATATGCATATAAGAATTTTGAGTATTGTATTGTATTTTAGTCATGCTGAACTGCATATACTCTGTCGAAATTTTAAGTTTTCTGGAAAAAATTTTAATGTAAAGTTTGCTATACTAGTTAAGAAAGAATCTATAGTAGATATGTAACGGTCACCTTTAGAGAGTAGTAGTAAGAAGGGTGGTCGTTACACTGATGGACCTAGACACCTCTGATTTGACCAATTTCAGTTCGAGTGGGAATCTGGAATTGCAAAGACTCCAATGGTACTAGCAAATCATGTTTTAAAGCTTCATAGGTGTGGTAGTAAGTATTGAAAAAAAAATCAGCCACCGTTGGGCCTGATATGAGAGCATATCAGGCCCAACGTGGGCCTGGTATGGTATCGTTTCTTAAAACTTGATTCTATCTCCCCTTTCTATATACTCAAAATGTGCTACTATGCTCCTTATAAAAAAAAATAAAATAAAATTTGAAGGTGCTACCATAGGGTTTAAGTCTACAGCATGGGGAGTGAGATACGGCTAATAGTATCGTATCATACCTTTACTCTCTACCATATATTTGACTTAAAAATAAAATGGTGGTTGTTAGTTTTCCAAACTTACAAGGCATTGTTTTAAATTTATAGTTCCTCCCCTCTGAAACCTTCTTATTGAACGAGAATTTGAGGAAATAAAAAATCAGATAAAAATTACAATTTTTTAGTAACTAGAATACATCCAGATAGTATAAGAGTACTAATATATATATATATATCATTGAAAAGAAAAGAGGTGCACTGTTCCGTGCCAACTAGCACAGAGCCATAACTTAGTTTCCAGGGCATATAAATTCATTTTGACACCATATATACCATCTCCCCAGCCAGACCTTCATAGGGAACTTGATTTCAGGTAAATCCAAGTAGGGGAGGTCCATCAGTGGGTTTTGGTCAAAATCCACTGATGGACCTAGACACCTCTGATTTGACCCATTTCAGTTTGAGTCGGATTCTGAAATTGCAAGGACTCCAATGGTGCTAGCAAATCCTGATTTAAAGCTATACATGTGTGGTAGCAAGTGTTGAAAAAATATCAGCCACCATTGGGCCTGTATTGGTATCGTTTCTTAAAACTTGATTCTATCTCCCCCTTCTATAAACTCAACATGTGCTACCATGGTCCTTATAAAAAAAATAAAATAAAATAAAATTTGAAGGTGCTACCATAGGGTTTAAGTCTACAGCATGGCCATCAGTGGGTTCTGTGCCAACTGGCACGAAGCCATAACTTAGTTTCCAGGGTGTATAAATTCGTTTTGACACCATATATACCATCTCCCCACCCAAACCTTCACAGGGAACTTTATTTCAGGTAAATCCAAGTAGGGAAGGGCCATCTGTGGATTTTGGTCAAAATCCACTGATGGATCTAGACACCTCTGATTTGACCCATTTCAGTTCGAGTGGGAATATGAAATTGCAAGGATTCCAACGGTGCTAGCAAATCATGGTTTAAAGCTCCATATGTGTGGTAGAAAGTGTTGAAAAAAAAATGAAATCAACCACCATTGGGCCTGATATGAGAGCGTATCAGGCCCAACGTGGGCCTAATATGAGCGCATATCAGGGCCAACGTGGGGCCTGATATTAAAGAGTATTATTAGAAAATAATAATAATTAATCATACAAATAAATCGAGTCGAATAAATTTAAAATAAAATTATGGGATATCAGACCCAAGTTTCAATCTGCAAAAGTGCACACTCTCCTACTTCGGTCGTCATCTTCTTCTCGAAGGCATTCTACGTAGCTCCATTTGAGGTGTGACTCTACCATCACCGGCGTTCTAGAATCGGTTTCGTACGTAGCTCCGTTGCTCATTTAGTGGTTCTTTCTATAACGGTTTAACCTAGGGTTTGTGTTACTGTTATGGGCATGTTAGAATAAGAGCATAGTCGTTATTATGGAATCTAAGAGTTGTTTTTCTGGGTGTGGTTATACGGCAGCTAGGTTCGCAATGGCTATAAAAGAGGCGTTGACCAGTGTGAGTGCTGATCGACCAAGTTATCCAAGTTATGTCAACAGAGGAGGAACTAAAAGAATGAACTAGAAAATTACCATTTGTCACTTCAGAAAATTTATTTCTTCTGTTCAACCAACTGTAGAACAAGAACAGAAGATTCAATATGCTCTCACATATCTTACATATTTTTTTCAACACTTTCATATCAGGCCCAACGTGGGCCTAATATGAGCGCATATCAGGCCCAACGGTGGTTGATTTTTTTTCAACACTTGCTACCACACATATATAGCTTTAAATCATGATTTGCTAGCATCGTTGGAGTCCTTGTAATTCCATAATCCCACTCGAACTGAAATGGGTCAAATCAGAGGTGTCTAGGTCCATCAGTGGATTTTGACAAAAACTCACTGATGGCCCTCCCCTACTTCGATTTACCTGAAATCACGTTCCCTGTGATGTTCTGAGTGGAGAGATGATATAAATGGTGTCAAAACTTATTTATACCCCCGGATTAGAAGTTATTGCTCTGTGCCAGTTGGCACGGAACAGTGACCTGTTTTCTTTTTCAATGACTCCAATCTTATTTTTCAAGCATGACTACAATCCCTTTGTCTGAGTTTTAACTCATTTATATTTCAAAACATATTTACATTACTTTGAAATTTCAAACCTCTTCCTGTTGAATTGAAATGCAGAGATATACTAAACATATATAGTGTGAAGTATTAATTATGCCTTGCAGGTGATGGTTGACACTTCTCATACCTACAATACCACTATATCATAAAATAAATACTACATAAAATGATATAATAGAAACATCACTTTCCAAAACTATTTTTCTTACAATCCTATGTATGTACTGCATACAAAACATATGGATCAACTCCTCCAATTTACAATTAATTCAAGAACCAGGGGCTGGCGACATTCTACAGGTCCTCCGATTATGACCCAGTTGTTTGCACCTGCTGCATTTGACTTTTACCTTTCCATTATATTTCGACTCGATCCTTGCCTTCTTTCGCCTACCCGGCTGCACAAGGCTACGGGGACGTAGAACTATAATGTTGTTTACTCCCCTAGGCCAAAATTCCTTGCTCCGACAGGGGTAAATACGATCCATGTATGTTGCGTTCCAATTCTGTGAATGAAAATAATGTTCACAATATGGGAGTGTATCCATGTTCCGGTGAATAATGACGACAATTGCATGTGAGCAAGGCAATCCTGAAATTTGAAACTCCCCGCAGTTACAATATTTTCTCTCCAAATCAACAATGTATCAAGCACCCCATGTCTCTACTTCCATTTCAGATTGAGAGTAGGGGTGGACTTTATATCGTCTAGCTTTCTCCCTCCTTGATTCCATTTCTTTGGTAGCATGAGGTGTCAAGGCAATATACCATTTCGATACTTCCTCCCTACGGTTAAAGAACCATTAAGCAACCTTTCTTCTGATATTATCAATTAACCTATTTATGGGAAGTTCACGCGTCTCCTTGAACAAATCATTTAAACTCTCTACACAATTTTTTGTTAGCATTGTGTACCTTCTGTCACTAAAGTGTGCATTAGCCCATCTTTAAGGGTCAATGTTCTGAAGCCACTTATGAGCATCTGGATGTTTTTCAAGCATGGACTGCATTATGAGATCATATTAGAGTGTTGTGTTTGCTCGAGCTGCTAGCCAAAACAAGCCTAAACCTGACCTACTACCAGTATCTGTTACCATATTGCAAGACATGTGGTGGCAACAAAAGCATGATGGACGGTAGGATAGACTTTCCTAACTGCTGATATAATGTCGCGATGTCTATCTAATACTATAGTCATTGCCTCTGGATCAACATCAAATAATCTCTTCGTATGATACAAAAACCACTCCCATGCAGACCCACATTCAACTTCAGCGATTCCAAAGACTACTGGGAGGACATTGTCATTAGCCTCAATTGATGTAGTCATCAACAACACGCCCGGATATTTACCTCTTAGGTATGTGGCATCAATTCTAATCAATTTACGAAGATAAGACCTGAATACTCTTCTACAAGCTCCAAAACCCCAAAAACAGCATTGGAACTGATTATCCCCATTCCTGTGTAGTGCCACATAGGTTTCAGGATCCCTAACTCTTAACTCACGTAGATATAGTGGAAGATCTCTATATGCTTGGTTATAATCTCCAACAACTTTCTTCATCGCTTTCTCTCGAGCTATGTATGCTTTTTTGTATGATATGGTCACTCCAAACCTAGCTTTTATATCTGCTATAATCATACTTGGCTTGTATTGTTCATTAGCAAGAAATTGCTCTTCAACAAAAGAAGCTACAAAGGATGAAGAGCATGCTTGATGATCAACACTTTCCCTAATGAGCAAAAAATTCATGCTCATCTGATGCCTCTTCAACTGGATTTTGGAGCAATCGAGAATTTAGAATATATGGATCATCAGCTATTGGGAACTCCTCCTCTAAGTCACTGTACTGCTCTGGAGATATTTCATATTGTTCAATCTGCATATCATCAGCTAAGAATTCTTGTACATCTGTATTACATTGCAATTCCTCTCCAATTCGGTTATAATACCCTTCCTCCTCCCTCCAAGTAGGCTCAAAGTAAACATCAAGTGTTGTACAAGGATTCATAACTTCATCTTCTTGAATACTAGCTTCTTCATTTAGATCAAATGTTAAATTACTGCTTCTATTTCTATTTGTGTTAGGCACACAACTATACTGCGAAGATGATGGAATATTTGTTCTGAATACTTCTCCTACATTAGCTCCATGTCCAATGCTAGAATTTGTATCAAGTGTATTCCATATCTCAGAGAGAATTTCTTCAGTTATATGATCGTCCTTGATAAATAAATTCCAAACTAATTTAGTAAATTTGCAACTACATAATCAAGTGCTGTCGTTAATTTGTAATTTTGCTTAATTGAAACCACTAGGAAGGGTTGAGTGAGAAAAAGATCTATATGATGTAAAATCCAACTTTTAACCAAAGATCACGTTGGGCCTGATATCGATGATATTAGGCACCTACTGAAGTAGACACTTCTTGTAAACTAGGACCACCACTGACTAAACCATAAATCATAAATAAAAAATGGTCAACCAAACTTAACTATCAACCGCAGAAACTAACAAGACTTAAATCGATTAAGTATTCTATTACATCATATTGCAGGTGTTATTGAATATTTATTCCCCACACAACCAAAATAAATCATAACAATCATTTTTTCCACCACCCTTTGCTACAATACTGTAATTTTTATTTACCATCACTACCCTAATTTACAGTAATAAATCTATACATACATGTCTAAATCTTTAAATGTATTCTTCTACTAATTTCCCTCTTGCAAGAAGTTGCTGACGCTCTTAACTGCAGTTGTCCTTTGGTCTCCTCTTGAACTCTTATGCCAATATCCCGAAAACCTAACTGGTCTATTACAATCCCGCCAACCAGCACGAGCAGTAATGGCAAGCGTAGGGTTCATATTTCTTTTATGTTTATAACACCACGCAGAGGGATGGAGGGAGAGAGACGGTGAGATGACGTGCATCCGAACCACAAATTATTTTTCAATTCGATTTGTGCCTTGGATGCTTGGAAAATGGTGATTGGAAAACGTGGTTGCCAGATAGCCAGAGGGGTAATCTGGGAATTGAATTTGTTAAATTACGCCCTTTGGTAAATACCAATCTACGATGTGCCTTTTGGTAAATACAATATCCAAGCAACGCCCTTTGGTAAATTGCCGTATTTTTTATAACAAATAAACACTATTGTCTTTTTTCAAGATTTAGTTTAAAACTACTGTCTTTAAATACTTTTCACAATAGTTAAAAATCGTTGTCTATCTTAATTAGAAAATGCATTGCGAATAGATAAAAATCGTTGTCAAATAATAATTTTTTCACACAATATTTCAAAATTGTTGTCTAAGAAAAACTATTATATATTTACAATATATATACATTCAGTTCAATATACATATATATCCTATCCTAAGAAAAAATTATTATCTAAGTACACAACTTCTATACATTCACTTAAGTTTAGAAACTTCTACAATTACTACAAGTATCCCAAACATGACCACAATTATCCAATCATGACCACCACAAAAGATGAGACCACAAAATTAAATTTACACAGAAGTAGATCATAACCATGCTTTCTCGAATCCCTTTTCTATATATTGATCATCGAATGTTATATATATATATATATATATATATATATATATATATATATATATATATAAAATTAGAGCCATAGCAAAAACTAAGTTAGATAAGAGATGCTAGAAAAATATTATAGATTACCTTTGCCCTTATCGTTTACAATAAATTAAATTCTTCATCACAAAAAGACTCAAATAGCATGTTGGCACATAATAACACTTGATTTATTTATTGCTATCTCTTGAACCCTAAGCAGATCATTTTATATAATTAATTAGAAATAAAACACACTCATTCAGGTCATAAGTGAAAATAAAACACATAATAACACTCCGAGTATAATTTTTCAATAGAAAGGTTGGAATCAAAATTCATGTTCATGCTACATGAGCAAAATTATAACAGTCCAAATTTTGAAGATTCACAACTAACGGTAAGTAAATGAGTAAAATCAGTTTCAACATTAATTTCTTTCTAGAAAAAAATAAGAACAAACTAATTCATGATACCTATTCACCGGATGCATACCAACCTTAGAATAATTCTATCTTCCACATACTTCAAGATGGTAATATTGATAAATAATGATACCTATTCATCGTATATTTCAAAGCTGGTTGGTTTTTACCTGTGGCTAATTCATCAGGGCAGTGGATTGTTTTTTTAGTGATTGGTTCAGATGCAAATAGCTTCTTAGGAGATCCATCCATAAAATTAACCGATTTCTCCAATGAATCTGGCAAAACAGCATTTTTTTTTTTTTTGCAAAAAGAAAAAATTGAAACAGCTATTGTACCACATTCACCGTACAAATAGACTGCAACCAAGTTGATAAATTATGGATAAATGTACTTCACGCTCTCAGATTCTACTTGAAAGTGTGAAGCCAAAGAGTTGGCCAATACAACATGACTCATATTTGCAGGGAGATCTTGTTGTTTACACAATTGTTGAAGCTCCTTTCATGACATTTTGAGATAGAAGTCTAAATTCTCTTAGAAACCGATGATCTCAAAGCGTACAATTCAAAAGTCTCCAATGATCCTTTTTTTTAATGTCAAACAGAAATAAACAACAAAATCACAATGTGTATAGGAAAAAAGGTATACACAAAAAATAAAGACAAAGCAATAAGTTGATAAATGATTCCATAATCATACCGAGGAAAAAGGTTAAAGCGCAAGAAATGGCGTTCAGCTATCAAGTATGAGAAAATAAGATCAATATAATACCATTTATCGGTCATAGAATAACATAAATAAGCACAAATACCACCAACATAAGTACAATAATTGTTTTAGAAGGATGAAATCGGCAAAAGAATAACATATTATCAACATAATAAATGTTATATAGAATAGAGCATCCACAATCATTAGAGTTTTTAGGGAACTCCTTCGTTGTCACATCCGCGACATGTCAAAAGTAAAAAAAATCTCACACATCTCTCGACTATAAAAAAATTGCTCAACAATCCTTTCATAGATCCCACATTTTTCATTATATATACTTTTTATATCTCCTTCATATTTTACATTATATATAATTAAATTTTTATAAAATTTAAATTCATAAATTATTAACATGAAATAACATTAATAATTAAAAAAATTAATATTAAAAAAATATTAAAAAATAAATTATTTTAATATTAAAAAAATGAAGAAGCGGCTCCGTAAACATGGAGCTCCCTCTTCAAAAATGAAGAATCCGCCTCTTCAAAAAATACAAAGGAACTCCCTCCCACTATGGGTTTACATGGAGCCACTTCTTAAAAAAATACAAAGGAGCTCCCTGCCACTATGGGAGGGAGCTCCCTCTGTGTTGCCATGTCACAATGAGATCTCCGATGGTGTTATGTCTAAGTTTTACATAAAAATAATTAAGGGCAATAGCATACATGAGTTGTCTTTGTAGATCAATAATACACGATTTCATTCTTAACAAAGCATCGCTATATCCATATCTAGACTGAACCCAATAAAAGGAGCGCATATGTTTTTATAATAATATTAACAGAATTACATAAAAGAAAGTCAAATAAAAAAAGGAAAAAGAGTGAGAAAGAAAGAGAGAAAAGAAGGGGAAAAAAAAGACTTGCAAGTTTCCCCTGTACTGCCTTCTCTATCTCAAGCATTTTTAGTATTCAAATTTCATGAACTTTCGTTTCTTTTTATTTTCACCCATTTGTGTGGATGTTGTAAATGAGATTAGTTATACTCTATCTAAATTCCAACATCCATTCTTCATGTAGTAAAAATTACAATTGCCTATCATTTCTCCTAGGTTAAAGTGGATGTTTAGAACTCTAATCTCACTCAGGGGGCGTTTGGTTCTTTCCTAGGAATAGGAATCGGAATGAGAATCATTGTAGTGTGGAATGAGAATGAGTATGAGCATGGATATCACTCTTAAAAGTAATGTTTGGTTAGTTGCATATTTTCTATCGGAATAAATCAAAATTCCCTTTTTTACCCTTAAAGGAAAATAAGAGAAAAAATTAGATGAGAGAGAAACATAAATGAGAGAGAAAAATATGGTGAGAGAGAAAGTATGATGAGAGAGAAAGTGTGATGAGAAAGAATAAAGAGAGAGAAAGTGTGATGAGAGAGAATGAGAAAAGAGAGTGTGATAGAAGAGAGCATGATGAGAGAAGATGAGAGAGAAAATATAATGTGAGAGAAAGTATGATGGGAGAGGATGAAGAGAGAGAAAATGTAATGAGAAAAAATGAGGAGAGAGAGTGTGATGAGAGAGATTAAGGAGAGAGAAAGTATGGTGAGAAAGAAAGTATGATGAGAGAGAAAGTGTGATGAGAAAAAAAGAGAACAATGAGTGTGATGGGAGAAATTTAGGAGAGAGAAAGTATGATGAGAGAGAAAGTGTGTAGAGGAAAAAAAAGGAGGGAGTGTGGCAAAAGGCGAAACCCTTGCCCTCAGGGCCCCCGCCGCACCCTGCCCAGGGTCATCACGAGGGAGGTAAATCACGGTAGCTCGGTGGCAAGTACGCAGTGGGCCGAGACTTTTTTTTGCACAGGAATAGGGAATAAATCCCAAAAAAAAAAAAAAAAAAAAAAAAGGAGGGAGTGTGACAAGAGAGATTGAGGAGAGAGAAAGTGTGATGAGAGCGAAAGTGTGATGAGAAAAAAAGAGAAAAGAGAGTGTGATGGTAGAGATTGAGGAGAGAGAAAGTATGATGAGAAAAAAAAGAAGAGAATGCGATGGAAGAGATTGAGGAGAGAGAAAGTATGATGAGAGAGAAAGTGTAATGTGAAAAAAAGAGGAAAGAGAGTGTGATAGGAGAGATTAAGGAGAGAGAAAGTGTGTGATAAAATGATGAGAGAGAAAATATGATGAGAGAGAACAAGGAGAGAGAAGTGATATGAAAGAAAAAATAAATAAATATATTTTGATATTTGATATTAAGGGAGAAAATTTAAGTTTTAGGTCAAGGGTATTTTTGGAATAAGGGAATATTTTGATTGATGAAAATAGGGTAATGACTCATTGAAGGGGAGGTACATGGGAATGAGTTATTACCCAATTTCAAGGATTCATTCCCTTATTTGTATTCCTATTCCTATAATCCAAACATTAACAATGACAATCAATGATTCTCATTTCCATTCCCTACTCTTATTCCCCTAAACCAAACGCCCCCTTAGTTTTGTAAAACATTTCTTAATCCATTGCAACTCCGAAGAAATAGATTGTTAGTCTTTGTTCCTTTTAAGTATTCTCTTTCTCATGAGTGATGCTATATCTTTAATTAATCGCTCTCTCTAGTTCCTTGTTTTTTTATAACAATACAAGTCTTTACTCAATCTTCATCCAATATTAACTCAATCTTCAATTGCAAAAACATCATATGCATAATCATTATTATCCACTTTAACCTTAGGAACACGCATAACCGTCTCAAAGGCAACACATGCACTACATTGGTTGAACATCCCCTCGCCTACATCACATGATTACAACCGATGTGGAACCAAGACATCACCATTAGAGGCACAATAATTCTTCTCTTTGATTGGAGCCTTCATCAACCAAGGCCTTGGTTTGATCCAGAATTTAGCTAAACATATTCCTCATGTATAAGGGTAGTGAATCCTGTTGACAGGTGACTCATATTTGGATGAGGTCAATGCGATGGATGTAATGAAAACAAATCTATTAAAATTTTTCGTAATAAAATCCTGTTATGATTTTATATAACAGAATTTTGTTACGATTTTTCATAATAGAATTTTGTTATGATTTTTCATAACAAAATTCTGTTATGATTTTACCGGGTCTGAGGTTTATACATTATTTATAGGGGTCATTGTAAACCTATTGTACAACAACAATCACAAGAATCATGTAATATGATTCTCTTGTGTAAAGAGAATTCTAATAAAGTTTCAGTCGTTTTTGTGGAATAGGCACGTCGAACCACGGTAACTCTTTTTCTTTCTCTTCTTCTTCTTCTCATTTCTCGTGTTTGCTTTCCTTTTGTGCTTCTTTGTCTTGTTGCTCCGCGTGATCTCTTTTCTCTCTTCCTCTTCTTCTGCGCTTTAGAGGTTGAGAGGTGTTGCCCTCTCTTTGCATAGCAATTGGTATCAGAGCTACAAGTTTTGGCGGATTTCTTCAACATGTCGGGGACAACTTTTTCGAAGTTTGATATGGTGAAGTTTGACGGAACCAAAAACTATGGATTATGGCAGAGAAGGGTCAAGGATTTGTTGGTGCAACAAGGCATGGTGAAGGCGCTAGGAGAAAGAAAACCAAAAAGCATGGAAAGATCAGATTGGGAAGAACTTCAGGCGAAGACAGTAGCAACAATCAACCTTTATTTTACAGATGACGTGATGTACCATGTCATGGACAAGGAGTTACCGGTGGTAGTTTGGCAAAAGCTAGAAAGCCGGTTCATGTTAAAGTCATTGACAACAAGCTGTATCTTAAGCAGAAATTATTCGAGCTGAAGATGACACAAGGAACCGATCTGAGCCAGCACATCAACGTATTCAACCAGATTGTGAGCGATCTGAAGCAGGTTGATGTGAAGATCGAAGATGAGGACAAGACACTGGTATTGTTGAATTCTCTACCTTCATCTCCTACATACAAAAATTTGGTTACTACTTAATGTGGGGTCAGGAAACTCTCAAATTGGAGGAGATCACAAGTGTGTTGCTAGGTTTTCACCAAAGGAAGAAAACAAACAATGAAGTTTCTCAAGGAGAATGACTTGTGGTAAATAGCAACCAAGAGTATGGTAGGAGTAAATCTCGACATGGATCAGGTAACAACAACAAGGCTTGTTCTAAGTCGAGAAGGAAGAAGGTGATCACGTGCTACAAGTGTGGAGGCAAAGGTCATATCAAGAGAGATTGTCCAGAGATAAAGAAATATGTTGCAAAGAACAAAGGTAGTTCGACAAAGTCTGCAAACATAGTTGAAGAACAAAATTCAGAGAACGATGATGGAGATATGCTATCAGTTATATCAAGTTCGGAGCAGCTGACGGATGCATGGATTATAGACTCTACATGTTCATATCACATGACTCCAAACAAAGATTGGTTTGAAACCTATAGGGCAGTGAATTCTAGTTCAGTGTTGATGGGAAATGATGCGTCATGCAAAATTATTGGCATAGGCAACGTCAGAATAAAGATGTTTGATGGTGTAATCTGTAGTGTTCGAAATCACTTATTTAATTAAGGTGAGTTATTGGATTAAATTGTAATTTAATTAGATTCCGTATTTATTTAATTAAGGAAATTTATTAGATTAATTATAATTTAATTAGATTTCAAATTTATTTAATGAGGGATATTTATGGGGTAATGGTAATTATTCATTTGACTAATTAAGAATTTATTCAAATATATTTAATTAATCGAGTTAGCCTAGAAATTTAGATTAATGAATTATATTAAGAAAAATAGTAAGATACCAATATATAAAGACTTAGTATTTATATAATTTATGTATATAAATTATCCTTCTAAACAATATAGAAGTAAAATATAAATCTATATAGAGCACACAAAATTAAATAAAAGATTAATAATCAATCACTATACTAATTATATATAACATACAAATATATAGGAATATATATATATATATGAAATTAATGCAATGATAAAATTATATGTATATGGCCATGTGTATATATATATATATAGAATTAAATAAGTAAACTATATATAAAAAATTTTTAATCATGGAAATATGTTTCTATTTAAACTTGATATTAAGTTTTATAGAAATAAAATAAATTACTTAGAAAATCATGTAAATATGTTTACCCTAAACTCTAAACCCTAAACCCTAAATATGTTTCTATTTAAACTTGATATTAAGTTTAAAAAAAATGGTAAGAACGTGTAAATATTATGTATAATATAAAATATGTAATTTAAGAAATATTATCTATAATATAGAATATATATATATATATATATATATATATATATATATAAATGGTAAGAACATGCAACAAAGAAATATTATGTAAAATATAAAATAATATGTTACATAATATATAAGGTATAATATAAATTACAAAGAATAAATAGAATTAAATAAGCAAAAATATAGAATTAATAGATGTTGAACGCGCAATTAGTAACCAATTAAGAAATTATAGTATTATACTTTATATAAAATATATATGAAATTAAATAATCATGGATATAGATTTCTATCTAGACTTAGTAAAATATTTTATAAAAATAATATATACGACTTAGCATTTATAAAATTTATAAAAAAAAAATTAAAACCTAGACCAAGTTCTAAGCCTCTCTTCTATTTAAACCCTCACCTAGAACTTCTCCCTATCTTCTTATTTCCACCGACCCTCTTGTTCTCCACCGGTGCTAGGATTTTCATGGCTAAGTACATAAGACATGTTCTCAAACCTGGTACACGCATTAGTTGGTTTTATAATTTGGTGAGCTTCGGATTCTATGGGGTTAGGCTTTTAATTACTGGTTTAAAGTTATTCATATTGAGGTTGCTCCACATTTTGCTTCATGATTTACTATTTATTTATCGTTAGAAGTTAGAGAATTTTATTAACCAAAATTAATTAAGCAAGTAATGATATGACAATTGTTGTTATTGTTTCCGTGTTCATGAAAAGGTGCCATGCAGTAACATTTTGATTTCCATGAAGCAATATGGTTGCATGCCTAGGGTGAAACTTGTACAAAATTATTGGAAACCTATATGCATGTTCTATACTTTTTGGGCAATAGTCAATTCATATAATAATGTTTTTGTGCGGAAACATAGTATGTAAGTACTTTTATGTCCATCATGATCCACGAGTGTTAACCTAGTTATTTTTATTTTGTACGAGTACCATGGTTTTAAGGTTGCGTCGATGAATGCAATCATCATGGTTTAGATCCGGATTTTAAAGCTTGTAAGTATGGTTTGTTTTTCATGCTAATGATATTATGTTTTGGCCTTTATAAATTATGCATATTCTTAACCATGTTATTGTTTTAGTTTAGTTTCTATGTCTTGTGTGTTTTGGGTTTTTCTTTGAAGCTTGTAAGGTATTGGTATATTTTCTTGTTAAGGATGTCATATTCAGCCATACAAGACTAGAATGTTTTAATTAAGTTAGTGCCTTAATTTAGTTTATATACCTTATGTGGTTACGGAATTTTGGAAGCTTGAAGGGTTTTGGTTTGTTTTCTTGCTGTGGATATTATGTTTCGACCACACAAATTTAGCATGGTTTCAATTATATCGGTGACTTAGTTTAGTTCCTATTGTTAGCTAGAGCCCTAGAGCCAATCATTTGATGATTGTATTTTGAACTTGTTGTATCATATTCTATATAAATAAAGGCATTTGATTTTTTGGTTATTATACTTACTTGTATTGGTGCCAAATAAATTAAGTATAATAACATCCTTGAGTAGAAGGTTCTTACCTATATCAATCAATTGGTTAAATCGATAGTGAGATGATATAGGGAACACTACTCTTAATCATTCCTAGTCAAGTATTAACATTCAGGGACAATGTTAATGCAATAAGACTAGCATGTAGGTCAACTCGATGACTTGATCTCAAAAGTCATGGATATAGAGATATCAAGTTGACACATGGGTATACATTAGAGAATGTATACTGAATGACCCGCCATGAGAAAGTATCATGGATCATTATATGAGTGTCATATACTTTCTCATGTGGCTATTAGTATGACTACTAGTCCTTAGACCTGAAGTCACCATGGTTCCCTACATAAGGAGTTATGTACTTTGGTTTCGTCAAACGTCACCGGTAACTGGGTGGACTATAAAGGCTATTACTGGGTATGTAATGAATTATGCAGAGGCATGTGAGTGATGTAGATGGGATCTATCCCTCCTATATGACGGGAGAGACATCGATATTCTTGATAGAGTGAGACCACGAAGTGCATGGCCATGCCCAAATGAGTCAATATGAGATATTGAGCTCATTTGATCGAGTGAGTCTACTTGGAGTTCAAGATTTAGATTGGTCAGAGGATGACACGGTCTATGCCTCACATTGATCAGTCTAGATGTCTAGGATAGAAGGACACTTGTCATATATTGTGAGGAGTCACAATTAGTAGTCACAAGGTGATGTTGGATCTCAACATTCTTGTAACTTGGGTAGTAATGATGTGTTGCTAGATACCGCTCATTACTTATGCTCCTAAATGGGTTTAGGGGCATTGCCAATGTTACAAGAACCTATAGGGTCACACACTAAGGACAATTAGATGGAGATTAGGTTCATATGATGAACCAAGAGGATTAGATTCATGTGATGAATCAAATTGGATTAAGAGTAATCCTAATTGGGCTAATTGAGTTGGACTCAAGTTGATTCATGTGTTCAATGAGTCTAATTTAGATTATGACTCATTGAATTAATTTAATTAAATGAATTAGATTCATTATATTAAATTGGCTTGAATTAAATTGTTGGATTAGATCAACCATGAGAGAGATTAAGTCAAGTTTGACTTGACTTTTTGCCACATCATTAGTGAGCTGGCAAGATGTGGACCAATGATGATGCTCGACATCATCATGGTTACTTAACTAAGATGCCACCTCATGGAGGTTACAATTCTTCACCTTAATGACTCCACATTAATTGCACTTAATGTGGAAATGGGGGTTACACTTTTTGAAAGTGGCCGGCCACTATTGTGAGGGGACGGAATGAATTTTTCATTCAAGGCAATTCACTTCATCCTCTTCCTCAGGCTCTCCCTCTCCCTCTCCTCCTCTACTATTGCCGAGACCCTTTGGAGTGCTAGCACACTCTAAGGCTCTCTCTCCATTGAGTTGTTCGTGTGGATACGTATAGAGAGTTGTCTACGTTGACAACTTCGAGATCCGGCACCATTTGGACGAGCGGGAACGCGAAGGGCTTCGCTTCAAAGGTATAACCTTTTTCCCTTATAGATCTAAGTGTAGATCTAGGTAAACTCGTAATCGTAGTTTTTCGAAATTTTTTTTTTCTTTGCACGGATCCGTTGGCTAGGGAGTTTCGGGGTTTCCGCGATGTGAAAAAGCGGTTTTCACGGCCCAAAAAACCCAACAGTGGTATCAGATCCACGTGCGAAGACGAATACGAGTTTATTTTGGTTTTTATGAAAAATAAACATTCTGTGAATTTCTTTAATTTTAAGTTTTTAATGGTTTTTATGAGTATTTTTCTCGTAGAAGCGAAGCACAAGTGTTTCGACACTTGTAGGCTTCGACTACCGAGAAGAATTTTCCAAAACGGTCAAGTTTCACCCCGAAACTTTTTGGTACAGCGGGCTAAGGCACTGTTAGATCGCAAAGGAACCCTCGCGATGGTTAGATCGCGGGTAGGGGCGCTGCCCCTGGCCCCACAAGGGGATTCGTTCCGCGATTGCGCCGGAAAATCGCTAAACGGGACCGCCAGAAAATTTTACTCATAAAAAATTGTAAAAATTATGAAACAAATTATAGAAAATTATGAAAATATATAATTTTGAATTATATATTATTTTTGTGATAGTCATGGCCCAAAAAGACCCAATATGATTGGATTTGTGTTGTAATTTATAATACGGCCTACGTGCCGTCATGTGTTTGTGTGTGCTGTATTTGATACGCGACCTGCGCGTCGTGCCTCCCTATTTATATTCTGGTTGTAAATTAGATTTAGACTCAAATGTAACTTGAGTTTCAAAATTGTAATATAAATTTTGAAGCGGTGGAAGGTCCACTCGAGACGGAGTTACGAGGAGGGCGCGAGCAACACGAGGTGGTCAAAGGAAGGAGCTTGAGAAGCTGTTGACTTTAGGTTGACCATCCGATCTTCTCATTGGCTTGAGAAGATCGTAGTAGGGCCATGACATAATCACAAAATTATTTAATTAATTACTTTTGTGTGTATGTGATGCATGCTAGTTAATTAAGTAATTAATTAGTGCCTCACGATTAGATTAGATCTATCGAGTATATGATATGCATCATCGTTTAGATTAGATCTAAATCGCGTCAACTCGTAATGCCTACCATGCCGTGATACCTACCACTACCTCGATCGCATGTTGTTGTTGAATCTGCCAAAGCAGAGCAACGCATACTATCTTGGTAGGGTACGGAGGGACAATCTTGGTCCCGCCTATCAACGCATGGGTGAGTACAACTCAATTAGATTGAGTAACTAGTTAACTCAATTGGATCGAGTTTAACTATAGGCATTATCCAATAGTTGGTGGATAGGTCAAAATCACGTTTATATTAACTCTTGGGCGTATTAGCCAAAACTAACTCGAGTTTTAATATAAATGCGGATTTTGATCCTATAAACAAGAGTTGCATAGAGATGTAATTGGTAATTAGTTACCTACCGATCATACTAAGTCTTGGGCGTATTAGCCAAAGCTAACTCAAGGATTAGTATGATGTGGATCTTGTCCCACATGAATTATAGAATTCAATGGGAGCATCATTTAGTTAAAGGCCTAATTAAATGATTTAAAAGAATATGATTTTCTGCATTTTTCTGTTGTAGATAAACCATGACGTCGAATACTAACACCTTCTCTCTGCGTTCTGTCCTTGAGAAGGATAAGCTCAACGGAGTAAATTTCCTGGACTAGTACAGGAACTTGAGAATAGTTCTCACCCAAGAAGGTAAACTGTACGTTCTGGAGCAGCCCATTCTAGAGGCTCCTCCTGCCACTGCCCCGCAAGCTGACCGAGATGCTTTCAAGAAGCATCAAGATGACGCATTAGATGTGTCTTATCTAATGCTCGTGTCACGCCCCAGAGGAGTCCCTGTCCGAAGAAATTTCGGCAGCATCTCCCTTGTACGGCGGACAATCTGAAACTTCTACATAACACACATACCTCAGCCACAGGCGGCTGGAATCATAACAATAAATAAAAAGAAAACACCACGCAGTTAATATAATTTATTCAGCCTCTGGCTGTCACAACCACGCAGTTAATAATAGTAAACAAAAACCATAGTACTCTGACTCGAAATCCACTCTACTCCACTACACTCGTAAAGGTCAAATCCGACGAACTCACATCTTCTGCCGTCCAGGCAGGCATGTAGTAGAATAAAATCCAAATCATACCAAAAATCCATCAACATCTCAAAATCCATACAAAGTCCAAGTATCCAAACAAACCAAGTCTATAACATAGTCAAAAAGGAAACAAATAAAACCAGTAGATCCGTAAGTATTCGGGTCTTCAGGGGACCAACAACTAGAACTCTCTCCTGACAGCATCAACCTGAAAATATCAACAATGGAGGCGGGGTGAGTCCAACACTCAGCAGGTACAATTGATATGCAAAGTAAAGAAATAACAACTAGCACTAATCATGCGTACAGTCTCCTGATAAAAAATAAAGATAAATGCAAACCGAAGTAGACAGGAGAGAATCTGTACTAACCAGGACCCGGTATAAGGACAAACAGTCCGAAAGGTATAGAAGACCTGTATGCATGTCAAACATAGGTATTCAAACAATATGCAGCATATAAATGCAGCAAACACAATCACAAACAATAAATGCATCATGCATATGATGCCAATGTCATGGTCACCCCTGACGCCAGTCAGCTAACTCATAACAAAAGTGGGACCGAGTGGGTAGAGCTGTGACAACCGTGCACTCTACATCACTACTCCTGATGAGTGACCGAGAGGACGGGATGCTGTCGGAGTACACACGTACTCCTACCCCAAATCATAAATGAGGGAGCGCAATGCTCTCATCTCCCGGTACGCTATGACGTGGAGGGATCTCTAACGTGCTACACGCTGCGTCACACTACCCATGATCGGACCAACGGAGCACCGGAAGAGCCAAACTGACGTGCTACCACGCTGTGTCACGCTACCCATGAGCGTCACAATAGAGCACCGAACAGTGATGAAACTGGCAATGTGCTCAACAATAATGGAGCAATCTATCGCACAGCATGCGATCATGCAAATGGTGCATGTCACTAAGCATGGTAATATACTAAACCAACCTCTGGACATATAACAATGGGCACCATAGTGAATAAATCATATCAAGATATACTGATCAATAAGGTATCAAACCTAGGTCCTGAACATGTGAAACATGGTTATATCACTACCCATGAGCATGAAAAATCAGGTACGAGATCAATACGAGATGCAAACAAACAACCAATCAAACAGGTAACATGTATTGGGCAGTGATTAATCGAAACAAATAAGAAACACAATTAATGCAACATGTTAATTTCATTACTAAGCATATCAAAGACAATAAGTCAAAAGTACCCGCCTCCAATAAAGTGGTCAAATTCGGTAATCAAGATACTCGTCTAGATACCGTCCCGAACCAAAGTCCTGTGTCGAACATATAGATATATTTTATTTAGCTACAATTTAAATGAATTTAAATAGCTTAATAAAATCCACGAACTAAATCAGGGAAAACCCTAATTAACATAACCAATTGCCTACCCAAAATTAAATCTAACCATTGACTAAGGTTAATGGTCTTAACCCTAATCGTTCCATTAGATTCATTTAAAACCAACTCTATCTACAACAAGGATCCGCCATCAATGTATCATCCTATAACCAAATTAGGTACGTATCAATTCATACATAAAACACATTTTCACCTCAAATCACAGCTGGAGAAGATTCGCTGTTGCAGCACAGTAGACGAAGTTGCTGCCAATAATCCTATCCGGAGCGAGGTGGAACCGTTGCCTAGCAAGTCAGCCCTTTCAAATCAGCACCTAGACAAATCAAACGTCTAATTCACAGTGTGTACATGCTAACCATGCAAGACCAAATCAAGGCTCACCTTGGGGGTCTGATCACCTTACTCACTGTCTGCAAATTCACAGCAACCCGAGGCTGAGATCCAGCGTTGGAAGGGTAGTGTAGCACAAAGGGAAACAGTGGCACAGATATGAAGAAGTTGGCGTCGGCACCATTTAAAGAAATAGGCAGTGGCTAGGGCTGAGGAATGCAAAGCTGTGGCCACCGGAGAGAGATGGTGGCCGTGGGTTTCCGGCTAGGGCATGCGGCTGGACGAGGGCAGAGGGTGTCGGAGGAGAGGAAATCAGCGTCAGGACTCGCTACACTGTGGTGGTCGATGCTGGGGCACCAGAGGTGAGGCGCTGCTCCGTGCGTCTCCGGCGACAGTGGCGTCGGGCGGCTCCGGCGCTCGCTGTGGTGGCGGGAGAGGATGCTAGGGCGCAGCCTCGGCAGGAGGAAGCTCGGCTAGGGCACGGGATTGCCAGCGGAGACTGCGGTAGTCGGCGGTCGGGCGGCGCCAGGTGGCTAGGGCAGGGAGATTAGGGCTTCGGGGTGAGAGAAGAAGGGAAGAGGGCGCGGGCGGTTTTCGGGGAGGAGAAACAGAGAAACTGGCGAAAAATAAAGGAAAAAGGAAAATTAAATAAAGGAAAAGAATTAAGAAAAATTTAACTTTTTCTCATTTAAATGGGGTAATCTAAACAGGCTTTTCCAGGCCTCGATTTTATCCCCGTTAACTCGTTCGTACGAGCTCCGAAAATTTCCCGAAAAATTTTCAAAAATTCCCTTATTAATATTCGTCTATTTCCGGTATTTTACATTCTCCCCCACTAATAAAAATTTGGTCTCCAAATTTCTTTATCTACCATCAGCAAGTACTAACAACAAATAGAAAGTATGAATGCTGAACGGTAAATTAAATCACATACCTCAAGTGAAAAGTTGAGGGTATCGAGTTCGGATAGTATCCTCGAGCTCCCAATTAGCCTCCTCGTCTGAATGATGTTGTCATCTGACTTTAACCAGTCGGATAGTCTTGTTCCGCAACTGACGCTCTTTCCGGTCCAGAATCCGTACCGGAACCTCCTCATAAGTGACGTCAGGCTGAACAGGAACTGAGACATCTGTCAGTACATGCGTCGGATCAGGTACGTATCTCCTCAGCATAGATACGAGAAATACATCGTGGATGTTCGACAGGGACGGTGATAGTGCCAGTCGGTAAGCTACCGCTCCGATCCTCTCCAAGATCTTGAAAGGACTAACGTACCGCGGAGCTAGCTTACCTCTGAGGCCAAATCTCTTCACCCCTTTCGTGGGTGAAACTCGCAGAAATACATGGTCGCCAACAGAGAACTCTAGTGGTCTGCGTCTCCGATCAGCATAACTCTTCTGGCGGTCCTGCGTCTCAGACATCCTCCGTCTGATAGTACGGACCAACTCTGCATCCTGCTGAACTCCATGAGGTCCCAACAACTGGGCCTCTCCAACCTCATCCCAGAGGACGGGTGTCCGACAAGGTCTACCATACAACGCCTCAAACGGTGTCAACTGGATACCCGAATGAAAGCTGTTGTTGTAGACGAATTCTACCAATGGCAAGTGGTCCTCTCAACTGCCTCCAAAATCCAATACACAAAGCCTTAGCTGAACCGGGGTCTCTATCTGAAATAATACTCAATGGTACACCATGTTATCGGATGATCTCCCGGCAATACAGATCTGTCAATCGATCCAGGGAATCAGTCTTCCGGATCGCTAAGAAGTGCGCAGATTTGGTTAATCGATCAACGATTACCCAAATCGCGTCATGGTCTCGTCGTGTCCTCGGCAACCCTACCACAAAGTCCATGGTAATGTGATCCCACTTCCACTCAGGAATAGGAATCCGCTGAAGTAACCCTGTAGGTCTCTGGTGCTCAGCCTTCCCCTGCTGACCGACAAAACCTCTCGCTACAAATTACGTGATGTCTTTCTTCATCCCTTTCCACCAATAGAAACGCCTCAAATCTTGGTACATACGGGTACCGCCTGGGTGGACAGTAAATCATGAGCGATGAGCTTCCGGAAGTAACTCCTATAAGACCGGATGAGACTGAAGTACGCATAATCTGCCTCGGAAGTGTATAACACCCTCCTCGTCTCGTGTGAACTCGGTCTGCTGCCCGGAAGCTATCTGGCTGCAAATAAATTGCAAATACTGATCAGCAGCCTAGGGCTCTCGTATCCTCGTCCTGATCAACGACTGAGCAACCATGGTAACCAGAGTACTCCGCTCTGTATGTCCTTACCCCTCAAGGCCCAAATCGGAGAAATCTTAAATCAAGTCTGTGACCACAACTCGGTGGCAAGCTAAAGTCCCTCCGGACTTCCTGCTAAGCGCATCGACAACCACATTAGCTCTCCCCGGGTGATAGCTAAGGGTACAATCATAATCCTTCAGGAACTCCATCCATCTCCTCTGTCGAAAACTAAGTTCCTTCTAAGTAAACAGATATTTGAGACTCTTATGGTCAGTGAGAATCTCAAATGTAACGCCATATAAATAATGTCGCCAAATCTTCAGGGCAAAAATAATGGCGACTTGCTCCAGATCATGTACAGGGTAGTTCTTCTCATGCTCCTTCAACCGACGAGAAGCATAGGAGACTACCATATCGTGCTGCATCAGAACAGCGCTCAAATCCTGAATAGATGCGTCGGTGTAGAGGACATATCCGTCCCCTCTAGAAGGTAAAACCAAAATCGGAATCGACACTAATCTCCGCTTCAGCTCCTGGAAGCTGATCTCATAATCCTCAGTCCAAGTGAACTTCACGCCTTTCCTGGTCAGGCGTGTAAGTAACATAGCAATCCATGAGAAACCCTCAACGTATCTCCGGAAATATCGAGCCAAACCGAGAAAGTTGCGAGCCTCTTCTATAGACTCCGTCTACTCCCAACGGTAACAACCTCGATCTCCTGTGGAACCACGGTATACTCCTACTAGTGACCGTGTGTCTCAAACATCTCACAGAAGACAACCAAAATACGCACTACTGATCTTCACATATAGACGTTTCAGTCAAAACATCTCTAGAATTATGCGAAGATAGTGTACGTGATACACCTCAGATCAGGAATAAAACACCACGTCGTCAATAACTATAACGAATTTTGATTCAATATCCTAGGGATACCCAAATCATCGAGTCCATGAAAACATCTAAGGCTCCGCAAGCCCTACTGGTAAAACCAAGACACATAATGTTCGTATCACAACATTCCTAACCATAAGATCCTCAACAATAAACAGATCTGATCACCAACGATATAAATCACCAAAGAATAGATCCTCCAGTGTAAGAGCAACGCTCCATCACACGAAATACCACATATGTGGGAGCAACGCTCTACCACAAGAAATCCTCAATATGTAAGAGCAACGCTCCACCACAAATAATCTGAAATATGTATCCACAATAAATATGGGAGCAATGCTCTACTACAACCAATCCACAATATGTGGGAGAACAAACCTAAGTGCCCAAAGCACCTAACTATCTAACCAGTGACTATCTCGGGTCGCTCTACCACAGATCACTGTGGGCAGCCAAAGGTATAAACAACCTAGTAAATAAATTAAATCCATCAACATCATAGTGAGTCACCCACTGATAAGAATATGGGTTGACAGGGTAATCCAACAAATGACATAATGCAGACACTCCACACCTTGCATTCAACATAAGCAGAATTATCAAGTTGCTACCAACAATACACCTGACACACTTGTCACACAACTTATGTATGATCGACATAATCCTCCAATTTGTACACACCAAACACACTCATAGCACAGGTATAAATCAGTGTGATACCTCCAACAATACCTACCGAACCCGTGTGCAAAGTCAACATAGGTAAAATCAACAATACACCTCAAACAACACTCACATGACATATCTTCACCTATGCCCAGAGTATAATCAACGTAATACTTCCAACAAATCATAATCGACACGAGTATACTCTCAGAACAACCATATAATAAACAAGATACCTCAAATATTACACCAAACACATCTACACATATCACAACTCAGATTAAATCGATAAGACATCCAATAAAACACTCAAACATATGTGCATATTTCACAACATAGTTTTTAATTGACAAATACCTCCAATAAAAAATCAGACATGTATGTCTAACCACTCGGGTATAATCTACTAGAAACCCTCAAAAATCACATGTATAAATGTGTACGACCCAAAAGACAGTCAGAATTCAAGATCATCAAGACACTCTCATTTTTTATCCTCAAAAATATCAGCCCACATAATATCAGATGAATAAGTCTCTACTCCCCATGAGAGCAAGTTAACATTCAAAACATCAAATCATTATTTATCAACATAGTCCAATATCAGAGGAAGTAAACATCAATTTTATCATCCTGTTAACTAACCACAACTAACCAGATTTATTAAAATCTCATAGGCACTCTAAACCATAAACTCTCTAGCACCCGATTTATAATCTGATCACCAACTATAAACATCAAACCTGTGAATATCATACATGACACTCACTATGTCACCATCAACAACAACCCACATAATAGATCATCAGAATAGTTATCCACTAATAGATCATCAAACAATCACATAACATTTACTCTCATAAATCATTAGAAATCAACACATCACAATATCTGATCTCCCAATATCCCTCAACCTCAAATCATTTTCAACAATGATCAAACATGATAACTCTCCAATGACCAATTTTCATCGTATCGGATACCCTAATATCCAAAAGATACGAGTATAAAAAACTCTACTAGCTAAGTCCACAGGAATATATAGGTATCATCCATTACCCAGCTAACAATAGCAGAGACTGATATGTGCCTCCATCTCCTAATAGTAGTAACAGGAGCTAAAACTACTGATGGTATGATATGAAAAATCACCAGAGACTATAATCCTTGATCTCTATTAGGGTCGACCAAGATCAATGGCTAACCCATCACATGTAATATGACTACAACAACCAGACAGGTAATAAAGATAAAGTGCTAATAGATGTCCTAACTATCATAAAATAAACATCATACCTATTTGCCGTCTGGAGACGTTCCATCGCTATCTAGTCCCTAACTTCTGACCTCAAAATTCCGAACGAGAAAATCGTCGAAAATCCATATAAATACGAAACGGAAGTCCGAAACATAACCATAACGGAAATCCGTACAAACCGAAATAGACATCCAAAAATCCAGAACACCAAAAGCAGGTATCCATAACCTACTCTGATACCAATAAATTGGTATTAGATAAATCTCAAAAATCCAAAATACAAAAATCCAACAAGTATCGCCAAACTTGGCGCTCTGATACCAAGTAAATAAACTGGTATCAGGTTATCCCAAACATCAAAAATACGAAAACAAAAGATCGTATAACTTGGCTCTGATACCACTAAATTGTCACGCCCCAGAGGAGTCCCTGTCCGAAGAAATTTCGGCAGCATCTCCCCTGTACGGCGGACAATCTGAAACTTCTACATAACACACATACCTCAGCCACAGGCGGCTGGAATCATAACAATAAATAAAAAGCAAACACCACGCAGTTAATATAATTTATTCAGCCTCTGGCTGTCACAACCACGCAGTTAATAATAGTAAACAAAAGCCATAGTACTCTGACTCGAAATCCACCCTACTCCACTACACTCGTAAAGGTCAAATCCGACGAACTCACCTCTTCTGCCGTCCAGGCAGGCATGTAGTAGAATAAAATCCAAATCATACCAAAAATCCATCAACATCTCAAAATCCATACAAAGTCCAAGTATCCAAACAAACCAAGTCGATAACATAGTCAAAAAGGAAACAAACAAAACCAGTAGATCCGTAAGTATTCGGGTCTTCAGGGGACCAACAACTAGAACTCTCTCCTGACAGCATCAATCTGAAAATATCAACAATGGAGGCGGGGTGAGTCCAACACTCAGCAGGTACAATTGATATGCAAAGTAAAGAAATAACAACTAGCACTTATCATGCATACAGTCTCCTGATAAAAATAAAGATAAATGCAAACCGAAGTAGACAGGAGAGAATCTGTACTAACCAGGACCCGGTATAAGGACAAACAGTCCGAAAGGTATAGAAGACCTGTATGCATGTCAAACATAGGTATCCAAACAATATGCAACATATAAATGCAGCAAATACAATCACAAACAATAAATGCATCATGCATATGATGCCAATGTCATGGTCACCCCTGACGCCAGTCAGCTAACTCATAACAAAAGTGGGACCGAGTGGGACCGAGTGGGTAGAGCTGTGACAACCGTGCACTCTACATCACTACTCCTGATGAGTGACCGAGAGGACGGGATGCTGTCGGAGTACACACCTACTCCTACCCCAAATCATAAATGAGGGACCGCAATGCTCTCATCTCCCGGTACGCTATTGTTGGTGCGGGAAGCATCCGACGATCGAACCTTAGTTTTGATAATGGCAAAGGATTCAAAGTTAAGTTAGTGGGTGATCTAACATGTTTGAATGAGTGTTTCAGGAAAGTCCTAGCTGCGGTTAGGCAGGTAAAAACCCCTAAGGGGTGGTAACCTTAGGTCCTAGGGGGCGGTAACCCTAGGTGGAGGAAAACCCTAAGGGGCGGTAACCTTAGGTCCTAGGGGGCGGTAATCCTAGGTGGAGGAAAATCCCTAGGGGGTGGTAACCCTAGGTTCTAGGGGGTGGTAACCCTAGGCGGAAAAGTCCAGTCGGTCTGGAGGACCGGACTGGCATCAGGTAATCTCTCCTGAGGGGAGTAGGTGAGGATGCGTTCCCCGTAGAGGGAACAGTAGGCGTCGGGTCGACCTAGGGTTTCCGAAGTCAGACTCGGACAGTGCGAAGACTGTCAGTTATTCCTTACTATGTTTTATCAGATTCTAACACTGTCTTGCAGGGGATTTTGCTCGGACTAACCTTGTTTTGCAGGTGAGGAACCTGCTGGAAAAAGGTGGTCCGGGCGCTCGGGACGGATCCGGGCGCCCGGAGGTCCGGGCGCCCGGGACCAAACTTTATCCCTGCCGCGACTTCGCCACGTGGAGTATCCTGGTTGGTTGGCCACGTCACACTCCAGGCGCCCGGAAGGGATCCAGGCGCCCGGAATCGCATATAAAAGGAGGGTTGAGGTGCAGCTTCAAAGAAACAACGAATTCCAAGCTTTCTTTTGTGAAGTGCTGCCAACGAGACGACCTTGAAGTGCTACTACTCGACGTCGACAACCCGAAGCTCAGACTCTTCAATCTTTTGTTGTCGGTATTAGTTTACTTATTGCATTAATTGTAATTCTAATTGTAATCTTTCCGATATATAGTTGTTGCCCACCGAAAGCGGTCAAGGACCGCGGGCCTCCGAGTAGGAGTCGCCATAGGCTCCGAACGAAGTAAAACACCTGCGTCTCTGTGTGTTTGATTTTACTTTCCGCTGCGTTATTATTCTGTGTTTAAAATCGTTAAAATAGCCAAGAGCGCTATTCACCCCCCCCCCCCTCTAGCGCTTTCGATCCATCAATTGGTATCAGAGCGGGGTCATTTTGAATCTGTGCAACCACCATTCAAAATACTTTTTCGTGGTATTTTTTTTATTTTCGGAGTCAATTAGAATTTAGCCTCATAGCTATATTCTAATTCTTTTTCCCTTAAATCGGTTTTTCTCAGAATTGGTGCAACACCACCCGAGATCGTGATCCATTTTTTTTCTTTCCTTCCGCACTACTAAGCCAGGACCAAGTCCTGGGACATTTTTTTTTGTGGTTGTTTTTCGCTTTAGGTAAAACTGAAATGGCCCTTCAAGAAGGCTACAGTACTGCCCGCCCTCCGCTATTCACTGGAGATGACTTCGGGTACTGGAAGGGTCGGATGGAGGCATATCTCCAGACTCACTTTGAAGTCTGGATGATTATCAAAACCGGATTCAAACTGCCAACTGACAGCGCCGGCAAACCACTACCGTACGAGGACTGGGATGCAACTTTGATCAAGAAAGTGGAAGCTAATGCCAAGGCAACCTGCACCCTCCAGTGTGGCCTATCAAAAGAAGAACTCAACCGCGTCGGCCCCTTCAACAGCGCCAAAGAATTGTGGGAGAAGCTAATTGAACTTCACGAAGGGACATCCGACACCAAAGTAAGTAAAAGAGACTTAATTTTTAATAAATTATTTAACATCAAATTGCAGGAAGGTGAAACAACTGCCCAACTCCATGCCCGGATTCAAGATCTGCTCAATGGTCTTCATGCGATTGGACAGAAGGTAGACAACCGGGACATCATAAGGTATTCTCTAAACGCCTTTCCAAGGAACACCTTGTGGGCATCCATGGTAGATGCCTACAAGGTCTCCAAGGACTTGTCTACCATTAAATTAGATGAACTGTTTGCAGAATTCGAACTTCATGAACAGACTAATGCACGCCCGACCGAGAAAGGGTTGGCTTTGGTTGCAGGAACAGGGAGATCGCGTGAGTCAAAAATCAAGCGAAGAACCGAACCTGACTCAGAAGAAGAACCAGATTCGGAAGACGATGATGAACTTACAATCGAAATAGTCAGTTTAGTAAAGAAGCTCTGCAAAAAGAAGGGCTTCAACAAAAAGGATCTCAGAAAGGCCATTCAGTCTAAAGAAGCCCAACCAAGCTCGAAGGTTAAATTCGAAGTGACCTGCTATGGGTGCAATCAGAAGGGTCACATCAAGGCAAATTGCCCGAACCAGAAGGATTCAAAGAAACCCAAAAGAAAGAAGGCATTGAAGGCAACATGGGACGAGTCTTCTTCCGAGGAATCCGACGACGAAGAACTGGAACAGACGAACTTTCTCGCCTTGACAGCCAGGGACTACACTAATGGATCCGGAAGTGAGGACGAATCGGAAGCCGAGTCCGAGAGAAGCCACGGATCCGCATCCGTTTCCGAAGGGCCGAACCCCTCTGTAAGTAAAAGTCGTTTATACAGTTTAATTAATTATTTAATGCATAAAGTAACTAAGTCCAAGATTCGAATCAAAGCACTTCTAAAGGAGGTAATACTCCTTAAAGAACCGCCTAACAACGAATCCTTAACTGATCAAGTTCAGACTGGAACCTCAACTCAAGTTCAAAAACTTGAGGAAGAGAATTCCAATCTGAAAAGTCAAGTCAAGGATTTGAAAACAACTCTAGAGCGATTTTCCTTGGGATCCAAGAACCTTGACTTGATTCTTGGAACTCAAAGGGCAATCTATAATCGAACTGGACTAGGATATAAAAAGAAGTATAAATCTTACCTATCCTTAATAAACAAACCAAATAGAAAAATGATCTAAGCATGGGTTGCCAAGTCCAACCTGATCAATCAAGTTGGACTTGGACATTATTGGGTTCCTAAGGATCAAATACATTACCTCAATAAACCTTATCGAGGCTATGATCCAGGGGGAGCTAAAAACTCAAAATAAAAAATTCGAAATCAATCTAAAAACTTAAAATTAAAAATTCAAAATTAATCTAAAAACTCAAAATAAAAAATTCGAAATTAATCTAAAAACTCAAAATTAAAAATTCGAAATTAATGAAAAACTTAAAATTCAAAATTCATAATTAAAATTTAAAATTCAAATTCAAAATTCGCAATTAAAACTTAAAATTCAAATTTAAAAATCGTAATTAAAATTTAAAATCAAATTCAAAAATTTGAAATTAATTAAATTTAAAATCAAATAGGAGGAGGGTCCAGAATAGCTGGCAATTCCGAAATCTATTTACCCGACAGGGTAACCGAACTTAATCTACCCGAAATGGGTAAACAAGAGTAGATTACCCGGATGGGTAAATAAGGATAGATTAAAAAAGGGTTAAATTTTAACTTGAAGCACAGTATTGGTGAAGTTTTTGGATGATAGTACGTTGGGAAAACTTGGGCATCGCATGTCTAGGAAGATATGGCTTCGACCTGGTGCATTTGGCCAAGTGGAACTAACCGAAGCTACCCTTAAATGGATCCTAACTAGTTAGACCAAGCTTTAGTATTAAGCTCAATGGGTAGGACTATTTAGGAAACCTCGAAGACATGGTTACTTTAATGAGATCCTTGTGACTCACCATAGCCCAGAAGTTTATCCAAAGAACGCTTACTTGTTGAACCCAAAGCTAAACCCGAATCTAACATAAAGTTAAACAAAACCCTATAAATTGAACTAATTCATCTCACAGAATAATATGATCCCCTGATTGAAAACATACATCGGGTTAGATGACTATGCAAATTAAAATTTAAATATTCCTCCAAATTACTTAACTTAAACATCTTCAAATCAAATTAACTTAAACAATTTCAAAAATGAATTAATTTAAAATAATTCTCAATTAAACATGTTTAAAAATCAAATTAAATTAAAATGTTTTTTAATAAATTAAAAAAAAACGAACAAACGTTTTCATTAAATATTTTTAATAAATTTAATCAAATTAAATGTTATTAAATTAATAACTTAACAAACGAACTTGGGTCAAAAATCGGGGGCGGGCACCCCCGGTATTCAGACCCTGGGCGCCCGCAGAGAACCCGGGCGCCCCGCCTCACACGACCCCGGCCGCCCGGAACAGGTCCGAGCGCCCGGACTCCCTTATATATAGGGGGCAGGAGGCGCCCCCTACCCTTGCACCCAAGTCTTCCTCCTTAAAGCTTCTTAGCTTACCTGCGAAGATTTTCACAATTTAAATTTTCCGCGGTTGATACGGAGTCATGACTCAACCGAGGTTGTCAGTTCTAAAACTTATTACAATGGCTCCTCGGTAAAATTTCTATCCCCTCCTAAACTTTATTTCTTATAATGCTTGTTTATTTCCTAGTGTAATATTAATTTGAAATTTAGGAAGCGTTCTAAATCTGGTGCTGGGTCCTCTACACCTAGCATTGACCCTAAGTTTCCCACCGAAGAACTAAGGATTAAGTTTATGTCAACAAATTATATGGCCATTAGAACCAAATGTATAGATAGATCGTTCTTTCTACGCTCTTGTATTCCAGTCTTCGAGGCTATAAGCCACTATAGGTTGCGAAACCTTATTGAGTGCACCAGCCCAGTAAACATAAGTTTATGTGCCGAATTTTACAACAACCTAGTGAAAGTAGACGACTACTCCTATACCACTAGGGCAGCTGGCACGGATATCACATTATCTCCCACCACCATTCGTGAGTTTCTAGGGTTACGAGAGTCATCCTGCACCTTTTTATGCTATCCTCCTAGAGAGCTACCTTTTGGAGATCCCTACTCACATATTACCCTCGATACGATCTATTCGTATTTCTTTGAGGACCAGCGTGATCCCACTGAGACCCAGTTTAGGTTACTTAACCTTAGAATTCAGGACTACGCCCTTTAAAGGGTTCTAGTACTTTGTATTCTACCGCTGACCACTCACGACATTGCGGTGATGCGTCCATTTCACTCCTTTCTTCTCTATGCCCTGTGTCATAGGTTAGACATAGACATCAACCTACACATCTTTTCCACTATTAATTACGCAGCTGGATACGTGACCAGCAGACGAGTACATATGCCTTACTGTCACATTTTGACAGCTTACATGTCCTCATTGTACATTGATGTCACCGGAGGTGACATCCGCCACATGACCGAGTTTGACATCATAGGAGCTAGGAACTTTTCCCTAGCAAATATCCATATAGACGATGAGGGTACCATGTCCTGGCGTAGGGGGGCACAACACCAGCAGGCGGGGGAGGCAGAGCAAGATGAGTTCATGTTGGCACTATTTCGTGAGGAGGCTGCTCCTGCCCCACCACCACCTCGAGCACCACACCCAGCTCCCCGCACTCTAGCTGATCGAGTTTCCGGACTAGAGAGGGCGATGTCGAGTCTCCAGAATGAGAGCTCCGAGTTTCATCAGGCCATGCGGCGAGAGGTCTCCGATCTTCGATGAGAGGTCCGACAGGAGGTCTCCGACTTACGACGAGACGTACGGCAGGAGCTCTCCGACCTACGCCGAGATCTACGAGAGGACGATCGGGCTCGTCACACTGAGCTCCTGACACTACTCCGGACCACCTCCCTCATCATCTCAGTAGCTCCGACTGTAGCTCTATTATGACTCTAGTACAGCTTGTAGCAGCTCTATTATGACTCTTTTATCAATGTCGACTTTTTAATCTAATAGACTATTTTACTTCAGGCTTGATTGACTATACCTTAATCTAATAGATTAGTCTTTTAATCACATTTTTATAACTTCTAGGCAAAACAGATTTTCCAAAATCCCTACTTTACTAGACTATCGAAAGTTGGATTTAGCCTAGGATTTTCCCCTAGAAATCATGTTCCCCCAGGACTCAGCCAGAGCATCTCACAAACACCTAGGTTTACCTTGATTGTGTTTGTAAACATAGAACGGTGTGAGATGCATAGGGTATAGCCTGGACTCGAGAATGCTTATTTCTGTGCATCAATATGAGTCTGGGCGTTAAATACATGATTAACAGTAATCAAATCAAGTCTTCCAGCCTTAGTCAAATCTAACTGGATCAATTGACTTGACTTGACTAACCAAGTGAACACTGTTGCCCTTTAGGCAATCATCAAGTAACTAAACGGTTAGACAGTTGGTGAAGGAAATAATAAGTTTAAGCATGTCTGTACTTAAGGGATCTGATACCTGATCAAAACAAATCTTTACTCATGCTTGGACTTTAGGGCTCTGAAACCTTACTAAAACAAAATGACAAGCTATTAACAAATAAGGTTATCGCTTCTCCTTTGCCTTAAGTATTTTTGAAACACATTTCAAAGCAGCTTTTTCAAAAACTTTCTTCTCCAAATTTTCAGGTGTCCTCTATTCTGGAAAATTTTTCTTAGAAAGTTATTTAAGCTGAAACCTTTTCGAAAAGTCGTCAAGTTAAAAATTTTTTTTAGAAAATTATTTAAAGCTTTGAAATTTTTTTTTGAAAATCTTCCTTGAAAATTTTCTTTAAAAAAAAAAAACCTGAATATTTTCTTCCAGAAAATTTCTGAAGCTGAAAATTTTGTGTGAAAATTTTTGAGGTTGACATTTTTTTTTGTT
Source organism: Zingiber officinale (assembly GCF_018446385.1). Lineage (NCBI taxonomy): Eukaryota > Viridiplantae > Streptophyta > Magnoliopsida > Zingiberales > Zingiberaceae > Zingiber > Zingiber officinale. Next base: position 45,722,276 of record NC_055996.1, on the reverse strand, counting down.
TGAAAAATTCTGAAGATTGAAAATTTTGTTTAAAAATTTCTGAAGTTAAACTTTTGTTTGAAAATTTTTTCTGTGGAAATTTTGGAAACTCCTAAAACACACTAAGAGTTCCTCTTTGCAAATCACTTCAAACAAAATCAATTGACAAAATTTTGAAAAATATTGCTATGTTACCTCGCTCCTTTCCTAACTTAAAATGTTTTTCTGCTAAATTCTGTCTTGAAAAAATTAAGTTTTTCAAAACTAGCCCATTTTTGATATATGGCAAAGGGGGAGAGTAGAGAAATTCAAAGAAAGAAATAAAATAGAAATTTAAATTCAAAGAAAATATTTTAAAGGGAGCTTGTATTAAGGGGGAGCAATATTTATGCTTATCTTGCTATCACGCTTATCTTGTGTCTTGTGCTTATACATAACAGCATATTTCTTTTACTTAACATTAAATTTCGGTTGCCATTATCAAAAATGAGGAGATTGTTGGTGCGAGAAGCATCCGACGATCGAACTTTAGTTTTGATAATGGCAAAGGATTCAAAGTTAAGTTAGTGGGTGATCTAACATGTTTGAATGAGTGTTTTAGGAAAGTCCTAGCTGCGGTTAGGCAGGTAAAAAACCCTAAGGGGTGGTAACCTTAGGTCGTAGGGGGCTGTAACCCTAGGTGGAGGAAAACCCTAAGGGGCGGTAACCCTAGGTGGAGGAAAAACCCTAGGGGGCGGTAACCCTTGGTCCTAGGGGGTGGTAACCCTAGGCGGAAAAGTCCAGTCGGTCTGGAGGACCGGACTGGCATCAGGTAATCTCTCCTGAGGGGAGTAGGAGAGGACACGTTCCCCGTAGAGGGAACAGTAGGCGTCGGGTCGACCTAGGGTTTCCGGTTGGGAATCCGAAGTCAGACTCGGACAGTCTGAAGACTGTCAGTTATTCCTTACTATGTTTTATCATATTCTAATACTGTCTTACAGGGGATTTTGCTCGGACTAACCTTGTTTTGCAGGTGAGGAACCTACTGGAAAAAGGTGGTCCGGGCGCCCGGGACCAAACTTTATCCCTGCCGCGACTTCGCCACGTGGAGCATCCTGGTTGGTTGGCCACGTCACACTCCAGGTGCCCGGAAGGGATCCAGGCGCCCGGAATCGCATATAAAAGGAGGGTTGAGGTGCAGCTTCAAAGAAACAACGAATTCCAAACTTTCTTTTGTGAAGTGCTGCCAACGAGACGACCTTGAAGTGCTACTACTCGACGTCGACAACCCGAAGCTCAGACTCTTCAATCTTTTGTTGTCGGTATTAGTTTTCCTATTGCATTAATTGTAATTCTAATTGTAATCTTTCCGATATATAGTTGTTACCCACCGAAAGCGGTCAAGGACCGCGGGCCTTCGAGTAGGAGTTGCCATAGGCTCCGAACGAAGTAAAAACACCTACGTCTCTTTGTGTTTTATTTTACTTTCCGCTGCGTTATTATTCTGTGTTTAAAATCGTTAAAATAGCCACGAGCGCTATTCACCCCCCCCTCTAGCGCTTTCGATCCATCAGCTATGACGGGGAGGGATCTCTAACGTGCTACACGCTGCGTCACACTACCCATGAGCGGACCAACCGAGCACCGGAAGAGCCAAACTGACGTGCTACCACGCTGTGTTACGCTACCCATGAGCGTCACAACGGAGCACCGAACAGTGATGAAACTGGCAATGTGCTCAACAATAATGGAGCAATCTATCACACAGCATGCGATCATGCAAATGGTGCATGTCACTAAGCATGGTAATATACTAAACCAACCTCTGGACATATAACAATGGGCACCATAGTGAATAAATCAAATCAAGATATACTGATCAATAAGGTATCAAACCTAGGTCCTGAACATGTGAAACATGGTTATATCACTACCCATGAGCATGAAAAATCAGGTACGAGATCAATACGAGATGCAAACAAACAACCAATCAAACATGTAACATGTATTGGGCAGTGATTAACCGAAACAAATAATAAACACAATTAATGCAACATGTTAATTTCATTACTAAGCATATCAAAGACAATAAGTCAAAAGTACCCGCCTCCAATAAAGTGGTAAAATCCGGCAATCAAGATACTCGTCGAGATACCGTCCTGAACCAAAGTCCTGTGTCGAACATATAGATATATTTTATTTAGCTACAATTTAAATGAATTTAAATAGCTTAATAAAATCCACGAACTAAATCAGGGAAATCCCTAATTAACATAACCAATTGCCTACCCAAAATTAAATCTAACCATTGACTAAGGTTAATGGTCTTAACCCTAATCGTTCCATTAGATTCATTTAAAACCAACTCCATCTACAACAAGGATCCTCCATCAATGTATCATCCTATAACCAAATTAGGTACGTATCAATTCATACATATAACACATTTTCACCTCAAATCACAGCTGGAGAAGATTCGCTGTTGCAGCACAGTAGACGAAGTTGCTGCCAATAATTCTATCCGGAGCGAGGTGGAACCGTTGCCTAGCAAGTCATCCCTTTCAAATTAGCACCTAGACAAATCAAATGTCTAATTCACAGTGTGTACATGCTAACCATGCAAGACCAAATCAAGGCTCACCTTGGGGGTCTGATCACCTTACTCACTGTCTGCAAATTCACAGCAACCCGAGGCTGAGATCCAGCGATGGAAGGGCAGTGTAGCACAAAGGGAAACAGTGGCATAGATTGAAGAAGTTGGCGTCGGCACCATTTCAAGAAGTAGGCAGTGGCTAGGGCTGAGGAATGCAAAGTTGTGGCCACCGGAGAGAGATGGTGGCCGTGGGTTTCCGGCTAGGGCACGCGGCTGGACGAGGGCAGAGGGTGTCGGAGGAGAGGAAATCAGCGTCAGGGCTCACTACACTGTGGTGGTCGATGCTGGGGCACCAGAGGTGAGGCGTTGCTCCGTGCGTCTCCGGCGACAGTGGCGTCGGGTCGGAGTGGCGGCGACGCTGGTAGGGATCGGCTCCGGCGCTCGCTGTGGTGGCCGGAGAGGATGCTAGGGCGCAGCCTCGGCAGGAGGAAGCTCGGCTAGGGCACGGGATTGCCGGCGGAGACTGCGGTAGTCGGCGGTCGGGCGGCGCCGGGTGGCTAGGGCAGGGAGATTAGGGCTTCGGTGTGAGAGAAGAAGGGAAGAGGGCGCGGGCGGTTTTCGGGGAGGAGAAACAGAGAAACTGGCGAAAAATAAAGGAAAATTAAATAAAGGAAAAGAATTAAGAAAATTTTAACTTTTTCTCATTTAAATGGGGTAATCTAAACAGGCTTTTCCGGGCCTCGATTTTATCCCCGTTAACTCGTTCGTACGAGCTCCGAAAAATTCCCGAAAAATTTCCAAAAATTTCGGAAAATTTCCTTATTAATATTCGCCTATTTCCGGTATTTTACATTCTCCCCCACTAATAAAAATTTGGTCCCCAAATTTCGTTATCTACCATCAGCAAGTACTAACAACAAATAGAAAGTATGAATGCTGAACGGTAAATTAAATCACATACCTCAAGTGAAAAGATGAGGATATCGAGCTCGGATAGTATCCTCGAGCTCCCAAGTAGCCTCCTCGTCTGAATGATGTTGTCATCCGACTTTAACCAGTCGGATAGTCTTGTTCCGTAACTGACGCTCTTTCCGGTCCATAATCCGTACCGAAACCTCCTCATAAGTGACGTCAGGCTGAACTGGAACTGAGACATCTGTCAGTACATGCGTCGGATCAGGTACGTATCTCCTCAGCATAGATACATGAAATACATCGTGGATGCTCGACAGGGACGGTGATAGTGCCAGTCGGTAAGCTACCGCTCCGATCCTCTCCAAGATCTTGAAAGGACTAACGTACCGCGGAGCTAGCTTACCTCTGAGGCCAAATCTCATCACCCCTTTCGTGGGTGAAACTCGCAGAAATACATGGTCGCCAACAGAGAACTCTAGTGGTCTGCGTCTCCGATCAGCATAACTCTTCTGGCGGTCCTGCGCCTCTGACATCCTCCGTCTGAGAGTATGGACCAACTCTGCATCCTGCTGAACTCTATGAGGTCCCAACAACTGGGCCTCTCCAACCTCATCCCAGAGGACGGGTGTCCGACAAGGTCTACCATACAACGCCTCAAACGGTGTCAACTGGATACCCGAATGAAAGCTGTTGTTGTAGACGAATTCTACCAATGGTAAGTGGTCCTCTCAACTGCCTCCAAAATCCAATACACAAAGCCTTAGCTGAACCGGGGTCTCTATCTGAAATAATACTCAATGGGACACCATGTTATCGGATGATCTCCCGGCAATACAGATCTGTCAATCGATCCAGGGAATCAGTCTTTCGGATCGCTAAGAAGTGCGCAGATTTGGTTAATCGATCAACGATTACCCAAATCGCGTCATGGTCTCGTCGTGTCCTCGGCAACCCTACCACAAAGTCCATGGTAATGTGATCCCACTTCCACTCAGGAATAGGAATCCGCTGAAGTAACCCTGTAGGTCTCTGGTGCTCAGCCTTCACCTGCTGACAGACAAAACCTCTCGCTACAAATTACGTGATGTCTTTCTTCATACCTTTCCACCAATAGAAACGCCTCAAATCTTGGTACATACGGGTACCGCCTGGGTGGACCGGATGAGACTGAAGTACGCATAATCTGCCTCGGAAGTGTATAACACCCTCCTCGTCTCGTGTGAACTCGGTCTGCTGCCCGGAAGCTATCTGGCTGCAAATAAATTGCAAATACTGATCAGCAGCCTAGGGCTCTCGTATCCTCGTCCTGATCAACGACTGAGCAACCATGGTAACCAGAGTACTCCGCTCTGTATGTCCTTACCCCTCAAGGCCCAAATCGGAGAAATCTTAAATCAAGTCTGTGACCACAACTCGGTGGCAAGCTAAAGTCCCTCCGGACTTCCTGCTAAGCGCATCGACAACCACATTAGCTCTCCCCGGGTGATAGCTAAGGGTACAATCATAATCCTTCAGGAACTCCATCCATCTCCTCTGTCGGAAACTAAGTTCCTTCTAAGTAAACAGATATTTGAGCCTCTTATGGTCAGTGAGAATCTCAAATGTAACGCCATATAAATAATGTCGCCAAATCTTCATGGCAAAAATAATGACGACTTGCTCCAGATCATGTACAGGGTAGTTCTTCTCATGCTCCTTCAACCGACGAGAAGCATAGGAGACTACCATATTGTGCTGCATCAGAACAGTGCTCAAATCCTGAATAGATGCGTCGGTGTAGAGGACATATCCGTCCTCTCCAGAAGGTAAAACCAAAATCGGAATCGACACTAATCTCCGCTTCAGCTCCTGGAAGCTGATTTCATAATCCTCAGTCCAAGTGAACTTCACGCCTTTCCTGGTCAGGCGTGTAAGTAACATAGCAATCCATGAGAAACCCTCAACGTATCTCCGGAAATATCGAGCCAAACCGAGAAAGTTGCGAGCCTCTTCTATAGACTCCGTCTACTCCCAACGGTAACAACCTCGATCTCCTGTGGAACCACGGTATACTCCTACTAGTGACCGTGTGTCTCAAACATCTCACAGAAGACAACCAAAATACGCACTACTGATCTTCACATATAGACGTTTCAGTCAAAACATCTCTAGAATTATGCGAAGATAGTGTACGTGATACACCTCAGATCAGGAATAAAACACCACATCGTCAATAACTATAACGAATTTTGATCCAATATCCTAGGGATACCCAAATCATCAAGTCCATGAAAACATCTAAGGCTCCGCAAGCCCTACTGGTAAAACCAAGACACATAATGTCCGTATCACAACATTCCTAACCATAAGATCCTCAACAATAAACAGATCTGATCACCAACGATATAAATCATCAAAGAATAGATCCTCCAGTGTAAGAGCAACGCTCCATCACACGAAATACCACATATGTGGGAGCAACGCTCTACCACAAGAAATCCTCAATATGTGAGAGCAATGCTCCACCACAAATAATCCGAAATATGTATCCACAATAAATATGGGAGCAATGCTCTACTACAACCAATCCACAATATGTGGGAGAACAAACCTAAGTGCCCAAAGCACCTAACTATCTAACCAGTGACTATCTCGGGTCGCTCTACCACAGATCACTGTGGGCAGCCAAAGGTATAAACAACCTAGTAAATAAATTAAATCCATCAACATCATAGTGAGTCACCCACTGATAAGAATATGGGTTGATAGGGTAATCCAACAAATGACATAATGCAGACACTCCACACCTTGCATTCAACATAAGCAGAATTATCAAGTTGCTACCAACAATACACCTGACACACTTGTCACACAACTTATGTATGATCGACATAATCCTCCAATTTGTACACACCAAACACACTCATAGCACAGGTATAAATCAGTGTGATACCTCCAACAATACCTACCGAACCCGTGTGCAAAGTCAACATAGGTAAAATCAACAATACACCTCAAACAACACTCACATGACATATCTTCACCTATGCCCAGAGTATAATCAACGTAATACTTCCAACAAATCATAATCGACACGAGTATACTCTCAGAACAACCATATAATAAACAAGATACCTCAAATATTACACCAAACACATCTACACATATCACAACTCAGATTAAATCGATAAGACATCCAATAAAACACTCAAACATATGTGCACATTTCACAACATAGTTTTTAATTAACAAATACCTCCAATAAACAATCAGACATGTATGTCTAACCACTCGGGTATAATCTACTAGAAACCCTCAAAAATCACATGTATAAATGTGTACGACCCAAAAGACAGTCAGAATTCAAGATCATCAAGACACTCTCATTTTTTATCCTCAAAAATATCAGCCCACATAATATCAGATGAATAAGTCTCTACTCCCCATGAGAGCAAGTTAACATTCAAAACATCAAATCATTATTTATCAACATAGTCCAATATCAGAGGAAGTAAACATCAATTTTATCATCCTGTTAACTAACCACAACTAACCAGATTTATTAAAATCTCATAGGCACTCTAAACCATAAACTCTCTAGCACCCGATTTATAATATGATCACCAACTATAAACATCAAACCTGTGAATATCATACATGACACTCACTATGTCACCATCAACAACAACCCACATAATAGATCATCAGAATAGTTATCCACTAATAGATCATCAAACAATCACATAACATTTACTCTCATAAATCATTAGAAATCAACACATCACAATATCTGATCTCCCAATATCCCTCAACCTCAAATCATTCTCAACAATGATCAAACATGATAACTCTCCAATGACCAATTTTCATCGTATCGGATACCCTAATATCCAAAAGATACGAGTATAAAAAACTCTACTAGCTAAGTCCACAGGAATATATAGGTATCATCCATTACCCAGCTAACAATAGCAGAGACTGATATGTGCCTCCATCTCCTAATAGTAGTAACAGAAGCTAAAACTACTGATGGTATGATATGAAAAATCACCAGAGACTATAATCCTTGATCTCTATTAGGGTCGACCAAGATCAATAGCTAACCCATCACATGTAATATGACTACAACAACCAGACAGGTAATAAAGATAAAGTGCTAATAGATGTCCTAACTATCATAAAATAAACATCATACCTATTTGCCGTCTGGAGACGTTCCATCGCTATCTAGTCCCTAACTTCTGACCTCAAAATTCCGAACGAGAAAATCGCCGAAAATCCATATAAATCTGAAACGGAAGTCCGAAACATAACCATAACGGAAATCCGTACAAACTGAAATAGATATCCAAAAATCCAGAACACCAAAAGCAGGTATCCATAACCTACTCTGATACTAATAAATTGGTATCAGATAAATCTCGAAAATCCGAAATACAAAAATCCAACAAGTATCGCGAAACTTGGCGCTCTGATACCAAGGAAATAAACTGGTATCAGGTTATCCCAAACATCAAAAATACGAAAACAAAAGATCGTATAACTTGGCTCTGATACCACTAAATTGTCACGCCCCAGAGGAGTCTCTGTCCGAAGAAATTTCGGCAGCATCTCCCCTGTACGGCGGATAATTTGAAACTTCTACATAACACATATACCTCAGCCACAGGCGGCTGGAATAATAATAATAAATAAAAACAAACACCACGCAGTTAATATAATTTATTCAGCCTCTGGCTGTCACAACCACGCAGTTAATTATAGTAAACAAAAAGATAATAGTACTCTGACTCGAAATCCACCCTACTCCACTACACACGTAAAGCTCAAATCTGACGAACTCACCTCTTCTGCCGTCCAGGCAGGCATGTAGTAGAATAAAATCCAAATCATACCAAAAATCCATCAACATCTCAAAATCCGTACAAAGTCCAAGTATCCAAACAAACCAAGTCTATAACATAGTCAAAAAGGAAACAAACAAAACCAGTAGATCCGTAAGTATTCGGGTCTTCAGGGGACCAACAACTAGAACTCTCTCCTGACAGCATCAACCTGAAAATATCAACAATGGAGGCGGGGTGAGTCCAACACTCAGCAGGTACAATTGATATGCAAAGAAAAGAAATAACAACTAGCACTAATCATGCGTACAGTCTCCTGATAAAAATAAAGATAAATGCAAACCGAAGTAGACAGGAGTGAATCTGTACTAACCAGGACCCGGTATAAGGACAAACAGTCCGAAAGGTATAGAAGACCTGTATGCATGTCAAACATAGGTATCCAAACAATATGCAGCATATAAATGCAGCAAACACAATCACAAATAATAAATGCATCATGCATATGATGCCAATGTCATGGTCACCCTTGACGCCAGTCAGCCAACTCATAACAAAAGTGGGACCGAGTGGGTAAAGCTGTGACAACCGTGCACTCCGCATCACTACTCCTGATGAGTGACCGAGAGGACGGGATGCTGTCGGAGTACACACGTACTCCTACCCCAAATCATAAATGAGGGACCGCAATGCTCTCATCTCCCGGTACGCTATTGTTGGTGCGGGAAGCATCCGACGATCGAACCTTAGTTTTGATAATGGCAAAGGATTCAAAGTTAAGTTAGTGGGTGATCTAACATGTTTGAATGAGTGTTTCAGGAAAGTCCTAGCTGCGGTTAGGCAGGTAAAAAACCCTAAGGGGTGGTAACCTTAGGTCCTAGGGGGCGGTAACCCTAGGTGGAGGAAAACCCTAAGGGGCGGTAACCTTAGGTCCTAGGGGGCGGTAACCCTAGGTGGAGGAAAACCCTAAGGGGCGGTAACCCTAGGTCCTAGGGGGCGGTAACCCTAGGCGGAAAGTCCAGTCGGTTTGGAAGACCGGACTGGCATCAGGTAATCTCTCCTGAGGGGAGTAGGTGAGGACGCGTTCCCCGTAGAGGGAACAGTAGGCGTCGGGTCGACCTAGGGTTTCCGGTTGGGAATCCGAAGTCAGACTCGGACAGTCCGAAGACTGTCAGTTATTCCTTACTATATTTTATCAGATTCTAACACTGTCTTGCAGGGGATTTTGCTCGGACTAACCTTGTTTTGCAGGTGAGGAACCTACTGGAAAAAGGTGGTCCGGGCGCTCGGGACGGATCCGGGCGCCCGGAACAGGTCCGGGCGCCCGGGACCAAACTTTATCCCTGCCGCGACTTCGCCACGTGGAGCATCCTGGTTGGTTGGCCACGTCACACTCCAGGCGCCCGGAATCGCATATAAAAGGAGGGTTGAGGTGCAGCTTCAAAGAAACAACGAATTCCAAGCTTTCTTTTGTGAAGTGCTGCCAACGAGACGACCTTGAAGTGCTACTACTCGACGTCGACAACCCGAAGCTCAGACTCTTCAATCTTTTGTTGTCGGTATTAGTTTACTTATTGCATTAATTGTAATTCTAATTGTAATCTTTCCGATATATAGTTGTTGCCCACCGAAAGCGGTCAAGGACCGCAGGCCTTCGAGTAGGAGTCGCCATAGGCTCCGAACGAAGTAAAACACCTGCGTCTCTGTGTGTTTGATTTTACTTTCCGCTGCGTTATTACTCTGTGTTTAAAATCGTTAAAATAGCCACGAGCGCTATTCACCCCCCCCCCTCTAGCGCTTTCGATCCATCAATTAGTATCAGAGCGGGGTCATTTTGAATCGGTGCAACAACCATTCAAAATACTTTTTCGTGGTATTTTTTTTTATTTTCGGAGTCAATTAGAATTTAGCCTCATAGCTATATTCTAATTCTTTTTCCCTCGAATCGGTTTTTCTCAGAATTGGTGCAACACCACCCGAGATCGTGATCCATTTTTTTTCTTTCCTTCCGCACTACTAAGCCAGGACCAAGTCCTGGGACATTTTTTTTTGTGGTTGTTTTTCGCTTTAGGTAAAACTGAAATGGCCCTTCAAGAAGGCTACAGTACTGCCCGCCCCTCCGCTATTCACTGGAGACGACTTCGGGTACTGGAAGGGTCGGATGGAGGCATATCTCCAGACTCACTTTGAAGTCTGGATGATTGTCAAAATCGGATTCAAACTGCCAACTGACAGCGCCGGCAAACCACTACCGTACGAGGACTGGGATGCAACTTTGATCAAGAAAGTGGAAGCTAATGCCAAGGCAACCTGCACCCTCCAGTGTGGCCTATCAAAAGAAGAACTCAACCGCGTCGGCCCCTTCAACAGCGCCAAAGAATTGTGGGAGAAGCTAATTGAACTTCACGAAGGGACATCCGACACCAAAGTAAGTAAAAGAGACTTAATTTTTAATAAATTATTTAACATCAAATTGCAGGAAGGTGAAACAGCTGCCCAACTCCATGCCCGGATTCAAGATCTGCTCAATGGTCTTCATGCGATTGGACAGAAGGTAGACAACCGGGACATCATAAGGTATTCTCTAAACGCCTTTCCAAGGAACACCTTGTGGGCATCCATGGTAGATGCCTACAAGGTCTCCAAGGACTTGTCTACCATTAAATTAGATGAACTGTTTGCAGAATTCGAACTTCACGAACAGACTAATGCACGCCCGACCGAGAAAGGGTTGGCTTTGGTTGCAGGAACAGGGAGATCGCGTGAATAAAAAATCAAGCGAAGAACCGAACCTGAGTCAGAAGAAGAACCAGATTCGGAAGACGATGATGAACTTACAATCGAAATAGTCAGCTTAGTAAAGAAGCTCTGCAAAAAGAAGGGCTTCAACAAAAAGGATCTCAGAAAGGCCATTCAGTCTAAAGAAGCCCAACCAAGCTCGAAGGTTAAATTCGAAGTGACCTGCTATGGGTGTAATCAGAAGGGTCACATCAAGGCAAATTGCCCGAACCAGAAGGATTCAAAGAAACCTAAAAGAAAGAAGGCATTGAAGGCAACATGGGATGAGTCTTCTTCCGAGGAATCCGACGACGAAGAACTGGAACAGACGAACTTTCTCGCCTTGACAGCCAGGGACTAGACCAACGGATCCGGAAGTGAGGACGAATCGAAAGTTGAGTCCGAGAGAAGCCACGGATCCGCATCCGTTTCCGAAGGGCCGAACCCCTCTGTAAGTAAAAGTCGTTTATACAGTTTAATTAATTATTTAATGCATAAAGTAACTAAGTCCAAGATTCGAATCAAAGCACTTCTAAAGGAGGTAACACTCCTTAAAGAACCGCCTAACAACGAATCCTTAACTGATCAAGTTCAGACTGGAACCTCAACTCAAGTTCAAAAACTTGAGGAAGAGAATTCCAATCTGAAAAGTCAAGTCAAGGATTTGAAAACAACTCTAGAGCGATTTTCCTTGGGATCCAAGAACCTTGACTTGATTCTTGGAACTCAAAGGGCAATCTACAATCGAACTGGACTAGGATATAAAAAGAAGTATAAATCTTACCTATCCTTAATAAACAAACCAAATAGAAAAATGGTCCAAGCATGGGTTGCCAAGTCCAACCTGATCAATCAAGTTGGACTTGGACATTATTGGGTTCCTAATGATCAAATACATTATCTCAATAAACCTTATCGAGGCTATGATCCAGGGGGAGCTAAAAACTCAAAATAAAAAATTCGAAATTAATCTAAAAACTCAAAATAAAAAATTCGAAATTAATCTAAAAACTCAAAATTAAAAATTCGAAATTAATGAAAAACTTAAAATTCAAAATTCGTAATTAAAATTTAAAATTCAAATTCAAAATTCGCAATTAAAACTTAAAATTCAAATTTAAAAATCGTAATTAAAATTTAAAATTCAAATTCAAAAATTTGAAATTAATTAAATTTAAAATCAAATAGGAGGAGGGTCCAGAATAGCTGGCAACTCCAAAATCTATTTACCCGACAGGGTAACCGAACTTAATCTACCCGAAATGGGTAAACAAGAGTAGATTACCCGGATGGGTAAATAAGGATAGATTAAAAAAGGGTTAAATTTTAACTTGAAGCACAGTACTGGTGAAGTTTTTGGATGATAGTATGTTGGGAAAACTTGGGCATCGCATGTCTAGGAAGATATGGCTTCGACCTGGTGCATTTGGCCAAGTGGAACTAACCGAAGCTACCCTTAAATGGATCCTAACTAGTTAGACCAAGCTTTAGTATTAAGCTCAATGGGTAGGACTATTTGGGAAACCTCGAAGGCATGGTTACTTTAATGAGATCCTTGTGACTCACCATAGCCCAGAAGTTTATCCAAAGAACGCTTACTTGTTGAACCCAAAGCTAAACCCGAATTTAACATAAAGTTAAACAAAACCCTATAAATTGAACTAATTCATCTCACAGAATAATAGGATCCCCTGATTGAAAACATACATCGGGTTAGATGACTAAGCAAATTAAAATTTAAATATTCCTCCAAATTACTTAACTTAAACATCTTCAAATCAAATTAACTTAAACAATTTCAAAAATGAATTAATTTAAAATAATTCTCAATTAAACATGTTTAAAAATCAAATTAAATTAAAATGTTTTTTAATAAATTAAAAAAAACAAACAAATGTTTTCATTAAATATTTTTAATAAATTTAATCAAATTAAATGTTATTAAATTAATAACTTAACAAACGAACTTGGGTCAAAAATCGGGGGCGGGCGCCCCCGGTATTCAGACCCTGGGCGCCTCCCTTATATATAGGGGGCAGGAGGCGCCCCCTACCCTTGCACCCAAGTCTTCCTCCTTAAAGCTTCTTAGCTTACCTGCGAAGATTTTCAAAATTTAAATTTTCCGCGGTTGATACGGAGTCGTGACTCAACCGAGGTTGTCAGTTCTAAAACTTATTACAATGGCTCCTCGGTAAAATTTCTATCCCCTCCTAAACTTTATTTCTTATAATGCTTGTTTATTTCCTAGTGTAATATTAATTTGAAATTTAGGAAGCGTTCTAAATCTGGTGCTGGGTCCTCTACACCTAGCATTGACCCTAAGTTTCCCACCGAAGAACTTAGGATTAAGTTTATGTCAACAAATTATATGGCCATTAGAACCAAATGTATAGATAGATCATTCTTTCTACGCTCTTGTATTCCAGTCTCCGAGGCTATAAGCCACTATAGGTTGCGAAACCTTGTTGAGTGCACCAGCCCAGTAAACATAAGTTTATGTGCCGAATTTTACAACAACCTAGTGAAAGTAGACGACTACTCCTATACCACTAGGGCAGCTGGCACGGATATCACATTATCTCCCACCACCATTCGTGAGTTTCTAGGGTTACGAGAGTCATCCTGCACCTTTTTATGCTATCCTCCTAGAGAGCTACCTTTTGGAGATCCCTACTCACATATTACCCTCGATACGATCTATTCGTATTTCTTTGAGGACCAGCGTGATCCCACTGAGACCCAGTTTAGGTCACTTAATCTTAGAATTCAGGACTACGCCCTTTATAGGGTTCTAGTACTTTGTATTCTACCGCTGACCACTCACGACATTGCGGTGATGCGTCCATTTCACTCCTTTCTTCTCTATGCCCTGTGTCATAGGTTAGACATAGACATCAGCCTACACATCTTTTCCACAATTAATTACGCAGCTGGATACGTGACCAGCAGACGAGTACATATGCCTTACTGTCACATTTTGACAGCTTACATGTCCTCATTGCACATTGATGTCACCGGAGGTGACATTCGCCACATGACCGAGTTTGACATCATAGGAGCTAGGAATTTTTCCCTAGCAAATATCCATATAGACGATGAGGGTACCATGTCCTGGCGTAGGGGGGCACAACACCAGCAGGCGGGGGAGGCAGAGCAAGATGAGTTCATGTTGGCACTATTTCCTGAGGAGGCTGCTCCTGCCCCACCACCACCTCGAGCACCACACCCAGCTCCCCGCACTCTAGCTGATCGAGTTTCCGGACTAGAGAGGGCGATGTCGAGTCTCCAGAACGAGAGCTCTGAGTTTCATCAGGCCATGTGGCGAGAGGTCTCCGATCTTCGATGAGAGGTCCGACAGGAGGTCTCTGACTTACGACGAGACGTACGGCAGGAGCTCTCCGACCTACGCCGAGATCTACGAGAGGACGATCGGGCTCGTCACACTGAGCTCCTGACACTACTCCGGTCGCTGGGTTCCGAACCACCTCCCTCATCATCTCAGTAGCTCCGACTGTAGCTCTATTATGACTCTAGTACAGCTTGTAGCAGCTCTATTATGACTCTTTTATCAATGTCGACTTTTTAATCTAATAGACTGTTTTACTTCAGGCTTGATTGACTATACCTTAATCTAATAGATTAGTCTTTTAATCACATTTTTATAACTTCTAGGCAAAACTGATTTTCCAAAATCCCTACTTTACTAGACTTTCGAAAGTTGGATTTAGCCTAGGATTTCCCCCTAGAAATCATGTTCCCCCAGGACTCAGCCAGAGCATCTCACAAACACCTAGGTTTACCTTGATTGTGTTTGTAAACATAGAACGGTGTGAGATGCATAGGGTACAGCCTGGACTCGAGAATGCTTATTTCTGTGTATCAATATGAGTCTGGGCATTAAATACATGATTAACAGTAATCAAATCAAGTCTTCCAGCCTTAGTCAAATCTAACTGGATCAATTGACTTGACTTGACTAACCAAGTGAACACTGTTGCCCTCTAGGCAATCAGCAAGTAACTAAACGGTTAGACAGTTGGTGAAGGAAATAATAAGTTTAAGCATGTCTGTACTTAAGGGATCTGATACCTGATCAAAACAAATCTTTACTCATGCTTGGACTTTAGGACTCTGATACCTTACTAAAACAAAATGACAAGCTATTAACAAATAAGGTTATCGCTTCTCCTTTGCCTTAAGTATTTTTGAAACACATTTCAAAGCAGCCTTTCCAAAAACTTTCTTCTCTAAATTTTCAAGTGTCCTCTATTCTGAAAATTTTTTCTTAGAAAGTTATTTAAGCTGAAACCTTTTCGAAAATTCGTCAAGTTAAAATTTTTTTTTAGAAAATTATTTAAAGCTTTGAAATTTTTTTTTGAAAATCTTCCTTGAAAATTTTCTTTAAAAAAAAAAAACCTGAATATTTTCTTCCAGAAAATTTCTGAAGCTGAAAATTTTGTGTGAAAATTTTTGAGGTTGACATTTTTTTTGTTTGAAAAATTCTGAAGATTGAAAATTTTGTTTAAAAATTTCTGAAGTTAAACTTTTGTTTGAAAATTTTTTCTGTGAAAATTTTGGAAACTCCTAAAACACACTAAGAGTTCCTCTTTGCAAATCACTTCAAACAAAATCAATTGACAAAATTTTGAAAAATATTGCTATGTTACCTCGCTCCTTGCCTAAGTTAAAATGTTTTCTGCTAAATTCTGTCTTGAAAAAATTAAGTTTTTCAAAACTAGCTCATTTTTGATATATGGCAAAGGGGGAGAGTAGAGAAATTCAAAGAAAGAAATAAAATAGAAATTTAAATTCAAAGAAAATATTTTAAAGGGAGCTTGTATTAAGGGGGAGCTATATTTATGCTTATCTTGCTATCACGCTTATCTTGTGTCTTGTGCTTATACATAACAGCATATTTCTTTTACTTAACATTAAATTTCGGTTGTCATTATCAAAAAGGGGGAGATTGTTGGTGCGGGAAGCATCCGACGATCGAACCTTAGTTTTGATAATGGCAAAGGATTCAAAGTTAAGTTAGTGGGTGATCTAACATGTTTGAATGAGTGTTTCAGGAAAGTCCTAGCTGCGGTTAGGCAGGTAAAAAACCCTAAGGGGTGGTAACCTTAGGTCCTAGGGGCGGTAACCCTAGGTGGAGGAAAACCCTAAGGGGCGGTAACCCTAGGTGGAGGAAAAACCCTAGGGGGCGGTAACCCTTGGTCCTAGGGGGTGGTAACCCTAGGCGGAAAAGTCCAGTCGGTCTGGAGGATCGGACTGGCATCAGGTAATCTCTCCTGAGGGGAGTAGGTGAGGACGCGTTCCCCGTAGAGGGAACAGTAGGCGTCGGGTCGACCTAGGGTTTCCGGTTGGGAATCCGAAGTCAGACTCGGACAGTCTGAAGACTGTCAGTTATTCCTTACTATGTTTTATCATATTCGAACACTGTCTTGCAGGGGATTTTGCTCGGACTAACCTTGTTTTGCAGGTGAGGAACCTGCTCGAAAAAGGTGGTCAGGGCGCCCGGGATGGATCCGGGCGCCCGGGACCAAACTTTATCCCTGCCGCGACTTCGCCACGTGGAGCATCCTGGTTGGTTGGCCACGTCACACTCCAGGCGCCCGAAAGGGATCCAGGCGCCCGGAATCGTATATAAAAGGAGGGTTGAGGTGCAGCTTCAAAGAAACAACGAATTCCAAGCTTTCTTTTGTGAAGTGCTGCCAACGAGACGACCTTGAAATGCTACTACTCGACGTCGACAACCCGAAGCTCAGACTCTTCAATCTTTTGTTGTCGGTATTAGTTTACTTATTGCATTAATTGTAATTCTAATTGTAATCTTTCCGATATATAGTTGTTGCCCACCGAAAGCGGTCAAGGACCGCGGGCCTTCGAGTAGGAGTCGTCATAGGCTCCGAACGAATTAAAACACCTACGTCTCTGTGTGTTTGATTTTACTTTCCGCTGCGTTATTATTCTGTGTTTAAAATCGTTAAAATAGCCACGAGCGCTATTCACCCCCCCTCTAGCGCTTTCGATCCATCAGCTATGACGGGGAGGGATCTCTAACGTGCTACACGCTGCGTCACACTACCCATGAGCGGACCAATGGAGCACCGGAAGAGCCAAACTGACGTGCTACCACGCTGTGTCACGCTACCCTTGAGCGTCACAACGGAGCACCGAACAGTGATGAAACTGGCAATGTGCTCAACAATAATGGAGCAATCTATCGCACAACATGCGATCATGCAAATGGTGCATGTCACTAAGCATGGTAATATACTAAACCAACCTCTGGACATATAACAATGGGCACCATAGTGAATAAATCATATCAAGATATACTGATCAATAAGGTATAAAACCTAGGTCCTGAACATGTGAAACATGGTTATATCACTACCCTTGAGCATGAAAAATCAGGTACGACATCAATACGAGATGCAAACAAACAACCAATCAAACAGGTAACATGTATTGGGCAGTGATTAACCGAAACAAATAAGAAACACAATTAATGCAACATGTTAATTTCATTACTAAGCATATCAAAGACAATAAGTCAAAAGTACCCGCCTCCAATAAAGTGGTCAAATCCGGTAATCAAGATACTCGTCGAGATACCGTCCCGAACCAAAGTCCTGTGTCGAACATATAGATATATTTTATTTAGCTACAATTTAAATGAATTTAAATAGCTTAATAAAATCCACGAACTAAATCAGGGAAAACCCTAATTAACATAACCAATTGCCTACCCAAAATTAAATCTAACCATTGACTAAGGTTAATGGTCTTAACCCTAATCGTTCCATTAGATTCATTTAAAACCAACTCCATCTACAACAAGGATCCGCCATCAATGTATCATCCTATAACCAAATTAGGTACGTATCAATTCATACATAAAACACATTTTCACCTCAAATCACAGCTGGAGAAGATTCGCTGTTGCAGCACAGTAGATGAAGTTGCTGCCAATAATCCTATCCGGAGCGAGGTGGAACCGTTGCCTAGCAAGTCAGCCCTTTCAAATCAGCACCTAGACAAATCAAACGTCTAATTCACAGTGTGTACATGCTAACCATGCAAGACCAAATCAAGGCTCACCTTGGGGGTCTGATCACCTTACTCACTGTCTGCAAATTCACAGCAACCCGAGGCTAAGATCCAGCGATGGAAGGGCAGTGTAGCACAAAGGGAAACAGTGGCACAGATATGAAGAAGTTGGCATCGGCACCATTTCAAGAAGTAGGCAGTGGCTAGGGCTGAGGAATGCAAAGCTGTGGCCACCGGAGAGAGATGGTGGCCGTGGGTTTCAGGCTAGGGCACGCGGCTGGACGAGGGCAGAGGGTGTCGGAGGAGAGGAAATCAGCGTCAGGGCTAGCTACACTGTGGTGGTCGATGCTGGGTCACCAGAGGTGAGGCGCTGCTCCGTGCGTCTCCAGCGACAGTGGCGTCAGGTTGGAGTGGCGGCGACGCTGCTAGGGATCGGCTCCGGCGCTCGCTGTGGTGGCGGGAGAGGATGCTAGGGCGCAGCCTCGGCAGGAGGAAGCTCAGCTAGGGCACGGGATTGCCGGCGGAGACTGCGGTAGTCGGCGGTCGGGCGGCGCCGGGTGGCTAGGGCAGGGAGATTAGGGCTTCGGCGTGAGAGAAGAAGGGAAGAGGCCGCGGGCAGTTTTCGGGGAGGAGAAACAGAGAAACTGGAGAAAAATAAAGGAACAAGGAAAATTAAATAAAGGAAAAGAATTAAGAAAAATTTAACTTTTTCTCATTTAAATGGGGTAATCTAAACAGGCTTTTCTGGGCCCCGATTTTATCCCCGTTAACTCGTTCGTACGAGCTCCGAAAAATTCTTGAAAAATTTTCAAAAATTCTGGAAAATTCCCTTATTAATATTCGCCTATTTTCGGTATTTTACAGCTCATGACCATGAACTCTGAGCTTCAGAAGCAACACGAGTTAATGGGCGCTTACGATATGGTTGAACATCTTCGTCAACTGTATCAAGGACAAGCGAGGCATGAGAGATTTGAGATCTCAAGGGCACTGTTTCAGTGCAAGATGTCAGACGGGGCTCCCGTAGGCCCATATGTACTCAAAATGATTGGGTACATAGAGAACCTACAAAGGTTGGGGTTCCCACTTGGCCAAGAGCTGGCCACTGACCTGATCTTGCAATCCTTGCCGGATAGCTACAGTCAATTCGTTCTAAACTACAATATGAACAAAATTGACAAGTCACTGCCCGAGCTGCTTAGCATGTTAATAACTGCTGAGCTGAACCTTAAGAAGGCTAAGTCCCACTCTATTCTGATGGTTCAGAAACACAAGGGAAAGGGAAAGCCCAAAGGCAAAGGAAAGTCCCAAGCCAAGGGCAAAGGCAAGGCACTGAAGCCTAAAGGAGGGGTCGCCAAGGATGCTTCCTGCTTCCACTGTGGTCAGACCGGGCACTGGAAGAGGAACTGTAAGGTATACTTGGAGGATCTTAAGAAGAAGCGAAGTGAGACTTCCACTTCAGGTATATATGTTATAAAAGTCAATTTATCTATTTCTACATCATGGGTATTAGATACTTGTATGTGCTTCTCACATTTGTACTGATGTGCAGGCGCTGAGAAATAGCAGGGCATTGACAAAGGGCGAGGTGGACCTACGAGTAGGCAATGGAGCACGGGTTGCTGCTGTTGCTATAGGGACTTACTTTCTATCTCTGCCCTCTGGGCTTGTACTAGAGTTAGTCGATTGTTGTTATGTGCCTACATTAACTAAGAACATTATATCAGTTTCTTGTTTGGACAAGAATAGTTTCTCGTTTACAATAAAGAACAAATGTTGTTCCGTCTATTTAAACGATATGTTCTATTGTAGTGCACCTATGATAAACGGACTCTATATTCTAGACCTTGAAAGCCCTATCTATAACATAAATACCAAGAGGTTCAAGTCAAATGACCTGAACCAAACCTATCTCTGGCATTGTCGCTTAGGTTATATAAATGACAAGCGCTTATCCCAGCTCCATAAGGATGGTTTGTTGGACTCATTTGATTTTGAATCTTATGAGACGTGCGAGTCATGCCTACTAGGCAAGATGACCAAGACTCCCTTTAGTGGGCACAGCGAAAGAGCGATTGATTTGTTAGGACTCATACATAGTGATGTATGTGGCCCTTTCAATGTCGCTGCTAGAGGCGGTTATAGGTACTTCATCACATTTACTGATGACTTCAGTAGATATGGTTATGTGTACTTGATGACACATGAGTCTGAATCCTTTGAAAATTTCAAAGAATTCAAGAATGAAGTATAGAACCAGCTAGGCAAGAGTATTAAGATACTTCGATCCGATCGAGGTGGAGAATACCTTAGCCATGAGTTCCGTGACTATCTAGCTGAGTGTGGGATTCTATCCCAACTCACTCCTCCTGGAACACCACAGTGGAATGGTGTATCCGAAAGGAGGAATAGTACCCTATTAGATATGGTACGATCTATGATGAGTCACATAGATCTTCCGACATTCCTTTGGGGCTATGCTCTAGACACGGCAGCTTTTATACTCAACCGAATTCCATCTAAGGCCATGATAAAGACACCATATAGGATATGGACTGGGAGAGATGCTCAGGTGTCTTTCATGAGGATTTGGGGTTGTGAGGCTTACGTTCGACGTCAAGTCTCAGATAAATTAGGACCCAAATCCGACAAGTTCTACTTTATAGGATATCCCAAGGAAACTAAGGGATATTACTTCTACATTCCCAGTCAGCACAAGATAGTTGTGGCAAAGACTGGAGTCTTTCTAGAAAGACTAGTGGAGTACATTCGATCTTGAAGAAATTCAAGATGTGGATCCTAGCACTGAAGCCTCGATGGAAGTTGAACTGGAACCAAAAAGTGTTGTGGATGATGTTGTTCCACAAAGAGTTGAGGAACATCAACCAGTTCAAGTAGACCTACCTCTTCGCATGTCTGATATGGTACGTCGTCAGCCTGAGAGATACTCATTTCTCTTGTCTAACCATGATGACATTGTTCTCATAGAGGATGAGCCTATCACCTATCAGGAAGCTGTGATGAGACCAGATTCCGAGAAATGGCTAGAGGCCATGAGATCCGAAATGGAATCCATGTACACTAACCAAGTATGGACTTTGGTTGATCCACCTGAAGGGGTAAAACCCATAGGGTGTAAGTGGGTCTTTAAGAGAAAGACTAACATGGATGGACTTATCTATAAGGGTCGCTTGGTAGCTAAAGGTTTCAAGAAGATTCATGGTATTGACTATGATGAAACCTTTTCTCCAGTAGCGATGTTTAAGTCCATTCGGATCATGCTTGCTATTGCAGCTTACCACGATTACGAGATATGGCAGATGGACGTCAAAACCACGTTTCTGAATGGAAACCTACTCGAGGATGTGTACATGACACAACCTGAGGGTTTTGTAGATCCACAGCATACTAGCAGAGTTTGCAAGCTGCATAGGTCCATTTATGGACTAAAGCAAGCTTCTCAGAGCTGGAATCTTCGATTCGATGATGCAATCAAACAGTTTAGTTTCATCAAGAATGAAGATGAACCTTGTGTCTACAAGAAGGTTTTAGGGGACATAGTTGTCTTCCTCATATTGTATGTGAATGACATACTTCTCATTTGGAAGGACATCCCTTTGCTACAGTCTATCAAGACTTGGCTAGGGACTTGTTTCTCAATGAAGGACTTAGGTGAAGCATCCCGCATTCTAGGGATACAGATCTATAGAGATAGATCTAGGAGATTGCTTGGCCTAAGTCAGAGTACATACATTGACAAGGTACTCCTTCGGTTTGCCATGCAGAACTCCAAGAAGTGATTTCTACCGATGTCACATGGTGTGAGTCTTTCAAAGACTTAAGGTCCCTCTTCTAGAGAGGAGAGAGACCGCATGGATCAGATCCCTTATGCCTCAGCCATAGGATCGATCATGTACGCTATGCTATGTACTCGACCTAATGTCTCGTATGCTTTGAGCATGACGAGCAGATACCAGTCAGATCCAGGTGAAAGTCACTGGATAGCGGTCAAGAATATTCTTAAGTACTTAAGAAGGACTAAAGAATATTTCTTGATATATGGAGGCAATGATGAGCTAGCTGTAAAGGGTTACAGTGATGCTAGCTTCCAGACCGACCAGGATGACTATAGATCGCAGTCAGGGTTCGTGTTTTACATTAATGGTGGTGCTGTGAGCTGGAAGAGTTCGAAGCAGGACACAGTAGCTGATTCTACGACAGAGGCCGAGTATATTGCTGCATCAGAGGCAACAAAGGAGGCAGTTTGGATTCGAAAGTTCATCACTGAACTTGGGGTGGTTCCTAGCATTGCTGACCCTATTGAGCTATATTGTGACAACAATGGAGCTATAGCACAGGCAAAGGAACCTCGCTCACACCAGCGGACCAAACACATACTACGACGTTTCCATCTCATTCGAGAGATCATCGAGAGAGGAGATGTGAATATTTGCAGAGTACCTACAGAGGCTAACATCGCAAATCCCTTGACCAAGGCTTTGGCACAGAGGAAGCATGATGGTCACACTAGGTCATTGGGGCTTAGGGCCTACACTGATTGGCACTAGTGCTAGTGGGAGATTGTTAGCTAGAGCCCTAGAGCCAATCATTTGATGATTGTATTTTGAACTTGTTGTATCATATGCTATATAAATAAAGGCATTTGGTTTTTTGGTTATTATATTTACTTGTATTGGTGCCAAATAAACTAAGTATAATAACGTCCTTGAGTAGAAGGTTCTTACCTATATCAATCGATTGGTTGAATCGATAGTGAGATGATATAGGGAACACTACTCTTAATCATTCCTAGTCGAGTATTAACATTTAGGGACAATGTTAATGCAATAAGACTAGCATGTAGGTCAACTCGATGACTTGATCTCACAAGTCATGGATATAGAGATATCAAGTTGACACATGGGTATACATTAGAGAATGTATACTGAATTACCCGCCATGAGAAAGTATCATGGATCGTTATATGAGTGTCATATACTTTCTCATGTGGCTATTAGTATGACTACTAGTCCTTAGACCTGAAGTCACCATGGTTCCCTACATAAGGAGTTATGTACTTTGGTTTCGTCAAACGTCACCCGTAACTGGGTGGACTATAAAGGTGATTAGTGGGTATGTAATAAATTATGTGGAGGGATGTGAGTGATGAAGATGGGATCTATCCCTCCTATATGATGGGAGTGACATCGATATTCTTGATAGAGTGAGACCACGAAGTGCATGGCCATGCCCAAATGAGTTAATATGAGATATTGAGCTCATTTGATCGAGTGAGTCTACTTGGAGTTCAAGATTTAGATTGATCAGAGGATGACACGGTCTATGCCTTACATTGATCAATCTAGATGTCTAGGATAGAAGGACACTTGTCATATTTTGTGAGGAGTCACAATTAGTAGTCACAAGGTGATGTTGGATCTCAACATTCTTGTAACTTGGGTAGTAATGATGTGTTGCTAGATACCGTTCATTACTTATGCTCCTAAATGGGTTTAGGGCATTACCAACGTTACAAGAACCTATAGGGTCACACACTAAGGACAATTAGATGGAGATTAGGTTCATATGATGAACCAAGAGGATTAGATTCATTTGATGAATCAAATTGGATTAAGAGTAATCCTAATTGGGCTAATTTAGTTGGACTCAAGTTGATTCATGTGTTCAATGAGTCTAATTTAGATTATGACTCATTGAATCAATTTAATTAAATGAATTAGATTCATTATATTAAATTGGCTTGAATTAAATGGTTGGATTAGATCAATCATGAGAGAGATTAAGTCAAGTTTGACTTGACTTGAGAGGAAGAGGAAAAAGTCAAGTTTGACTTGACTTTTTGCCACATCATTAGTGAGTTGGCAAGATGTGGACCAATGATGATGCTCCACATCATCATGGTTACTTAAGTAAGATGCCACCTCATGGAGGTTACAATTCTTCACCTTAATGGCTCCACATTAACTGCAATTAATGTGGAAATGGGGGTTACACTTTTTGAAAGTGGCCGGCCACTATTGTGAGGGGATGGAATGAATTTTTCATTCAAGGCAATTCACTTCATCCTCTTCCTCAAGCTCTCCCTCTCCCTCTCCTCCTCTACCATTGCCGAGACCCTTTGGAGTGCTAGCACACTCTAAGGCTCTCTCTCCATTGAGTTGTTCGTGTGGATACGTATAGAGAGTTGTCTACGTTGACAACTTCGAGATCCGGCATCATTTGGACGAGCGGGAACGCGAAGGGCTTAGCTTCAAAGGTATAACCTTTTTCCCTTGTAGATCTAAGTATAGATCTAGGTAAACTCATACTCATAGTTTTTCAAAAAAAAAAAATTTCTTTGCACGGATCCATTGGCTAGGGAGTTTCGGGGTTTCCGTGATGCGAAAAAGCAGTTTTCGCGGCACGAAAAACCCAACACCTATGTCTTGGGTATTTTCGGATTCTAAATTAGGAGAACTTATGTTTTCTTCTTACTTGATATTATAGTAATTTTTCATGCTTAGGAATGCTTATGCTTTCTTCTTACTTGATATCATCGTAATTTTTCATGCTATAGGTATTTTTGGAAATTCTAAATTAGGAAAGTTTATGTTTTCTTCTTATTTGATATCATGGTAATTTTTTATGCTATAAGTACTTTTGGAAATTCTAATTTAGGAAAGCTTATGATTTCTTGTTGCTTGATATCATGGTAATTTTACATGCTACATGTTTTGTAGAAATTCTAAATTAAGAAAGCTTGTGTTTTCTTCTTACTTGATATTATGGTAATTTTCTATGCTACATGTATTTTTGGATTTCTAATATAGGAAAGCTTATGTTTCTTCTTGCTTGTCATCAATTTTATATGCTACATGTGACTTTCGGATTATAGTTTAGAAAGGGTTGAATTTAGTATAGTTAGGCTAAAGTTTCCTCTTCTCATCATGATAATTTTAATTGCTCCTAAAATGAACCTGCTTACGTTTATGCGCATGTACATATTTATATTCATACCTATACAGTGATCATCATTATGTTTATGCTTACACTTATGTCGATGCTTGTGAGATAAATGTTGTTAGTTGTACCCGGGGACCTAAGCCCGGGAAAGCGTACCAAATGTTGTTATGGGTTAAGTGATGAATCGGGGACCTAAGCCTGGGGAGCTTGCCAATTTATGTTCTGGGATGGTGGTATGATCTGGGGACCTAAGCCGAGTAAGTGTCAAAATCAAACAAGATATGTTCTGGGATGGTGGTATGATCCGGGGACCTAAGCCCAGTGAGCGCGCCAGAATCAAACAAGATATGTTCTGGGATGGTGGTATGATCCAGGGACCCAAGCCCGGTGAGTGCGCCAGAATCAAACAAGATATGTTATGGGATGGTGGTATGATCCGGGGACCCAAGCCCGATGAGCACGCTAGAATCAACTAAGATATGTTCTGGGATGGTGGTATGATCCGGGGACCTAAGTCCGGTGAGCGCGCCAGAATCAAACAAGATATGTTCTGGGATGGTGGTATGATCTGGGGACCTAAGCCCAGTGAGCGCGCTAGAATCAAACAAAATATGTTCTAGGATGGTGGTATGATCCGGGGACCTAAGCCCGGTGAGCGCGCCAGAATCAAATAAGATATGTTCTGGGATGGTGGTATGATCCGGGAACCTAAGCCCGGTGAGCGCGCTAGAATCAATTAAGATATGTTCTGGGATGCTGGTATGATCCGGGGACCTAAGCCCGGTGAGGGCGCCAGAATAAAGGGGAACTCCGGTCCTAAGTTCGGACCCCTACCAACCTAGCGCTAGAGTAGTTGTCTGATCAACAACTTATGTTACGATACTACTAAGTGCAACTAGGCCACCACAATAGTATGTTTATAAGTATGCATGCAAGTATGTTTAAGTCATGTTCATGTTTATGCCTATGCTCACGTTTATGTTTATATTTATATTGTGTTCATGTTTATATTTATGTTTATGTTGAGTTTATGGTTATGACTGTGTTATGCTCATGTTATGTTTATATTTACGTTTATGTTTAGGTCTACGTTATGTTCATGTTATGTTTTTGCCTATGCATATGGACATGCTTGTGATCAAGTCTATCATTATGTTTAGTTCATCTACCATGCTTACATTTATGTTGTCACACTTATGTCACTGCTTATGCTTATGTTCATTGTATGTAGGTTAGGAGGTCCTAAGTTACCTTTGATATAGTTTTCCTTAGTACACTAGATTATGGACGCTAACTAATGCATAACACTATTTTAAACATGCTGAGTCTCTCGCTCACAGTTTATAATTTTTTTTCAGACAATGAGGCGAACAAGACATGAGGCATTGACCAGTGAGCCAACTTGGAACAGGGGCAGTACAACCCGAAGACCCTCCATTTTAAATTCCGCATTTAGTTATGTTTTCTTTCGAATTGTATATGTAATTTTATTGAAGTAAGGAACTATTATGGAAGTATGAGTAAGTGACATCCGCAGGTTACGTATTATATATATGTAAAAAAAAAACTAGGGGCGTTACATAATCAGAACTTTATGTGATGCCAGATATATACCAGAGTTAAGGAAGAACTTGATCTCACTAGGCACACTGGATGGTATTGGTTGTAATTATAAATCAGTGAGCGGGGTGATGAAAGTCGGCAAGGGAGCTCTGACGATAATGAAAGGACAAAAGATAGCAGGAAACACCTACAAGTTGATAGGAACTACAAGTGTAGGTGGAGCCGCCTCGGTGGAGTCTGAATCAGACAGTACTGTCTTGTGGCATATGCGGCTAGGGTATATGGGTGAACGTGAGATGCTAAAATTTCACAAGAGAGATTTGTTGAAGGGTATCAAGACATGCAAGCTTGAATTATGCAAATTTTATGTTCTTGGGAAACAAAGCAAAGTGCAATTCAAGACGGCAACAAATAAGACGGAGGGGATTCTGGACTACGTACATACGAATCTCTGGGGACCAGCCAATGTAGCATCACGTGGAGGGCACTTGTATTTTGTGAGTTTTACTAATGATTTCTCACGAAAATTTTGGGTATATTTTATATGTCACAAGTCGGACACTTTTGTAAAGTTTAAATTGTGGAAAACTGGAGTGGAGAACTAAACTGGAAGAAAGATCAAATGTCTTAGGTTAGACAATGGGACTGAGTACACAGATTCAAAATTTCAGAAATTTTGTGAGCAGCATGGGATAATGAGGCATTTCTCGGTTCGCAGGACACCTCAGCAGAACGGGGTAGCGGAAAGGTTGAATAGGACAATCATTGAGAAGGCAGGATGTCTCAGGATGAATGTAGGGCTTGCAAAGAATTCCTAAGCGGAAGCAGTTAACATGGCATGTTATCTCATTAATAGATCACCAAGGGCAGCACTAGAAGGCAAAGTATGGAAGTATGGACAGGGAATCAAGTAGATTACTCTCATCTTCAAGTTTTTAGATGTCCAGCCTATATACACATATCTAGTGAGGAAAGATCAAAACTGAATGTGAAGTCAAAGCAGTGCATTTTTCTGGGGTATTAGAAAGGAGTTAAATGCTTCAAGCTTTGGGATCCTAAGGTAAACAAGGTAGTGATCAGCAGAAATGTGGTATTTGACGAGAAATCTATGTTACATCGTACTCAGGAAGAAGAAAAGGAAACACCACAAAGCAACATGAAGAAAGATGTTATGCAGGTGGAGCTAGAGACTCATGACTCCGATGATTCTAGCTTAAAGCACACAGAGCATCGCACTATAGCTGGTGGCAGAACGAGACGAGTCGTAAAACCACCCACTAGATATGGATTCGAAGACTTGGTATCTTATGCACTTATCATTAGTAGTGGAGACCCTAGATCTTTTCAGGAGGCGATACACAACTTTGAGAAGGACAGGTGGACGGGTGCTATGGCAGAGGAGATGGAGTCATTGCATAAGAACCAACATGGGATCTAGTAGAACTTCCTAAAGGAGAGAAAGCTATAGGGTGCAAGTGGATATTCAAGAAGAAAGAAGCAATGTCAGAGGGAGAAGAAGTGAAGTTCAAGGCTCGGTTGGTAGCAAAGGGATATTCACAGATAAAGGGAATTGACTATAAAGAAATTTTCTCTCCGGTGGTAAGACATACGTTAATTAGAGCGGTGTTGACTTTAGTGGCACATCACGATTTGTAGCTTGAGCAAATGGATGTGAAGACAACATTTCTTCATGGAAATTTGGTGGAGCAGATTTTTATGTCACAACCCGAGATATTTAGTCATCCCGGACAAGAATAGTTGGTTTGCAAGTTAAAGAAACCGCTCTATGAATTGAAACAATCTCCTAGGCAATAGTACAAATATTTTGATTCATACATGATTCAAAACGGATATAGGAGATGTGAGTATGACTGCTGCATATATGTGAAGAGCCTTGAAGATGAATCATTGATTTTCTTACTACTATACGTAGATGACATGCTCATTATTGCGAAGAAGATGAAAGAGGTTGACAAATTGAAGAGATTATTGAGCAAGGAATTTTACATGAAAGATTTGAGAGAGACCAAGAAGAGTCTTGGAATGAAGATTCACAGGGATAAAGCTACAGGGAGATTATGTAGTCTCAACGTAGCTATGTGAAGAAGGTACTGGATAGGTTCAACATGAAGAATGCAAAGTTGGTGAGCACACCCCTGGTGCATCACTTCAAGTTATCCAGTACATAGTGTCCAAAGACAGATGACGAGATCCAAGAGATGTCAAAGGTTCCTTATGCAGTGTAGTTAGTTGTATGATGTATGTCATGGTTTGCACGAGACCAGATTTAGCGCAAGCAGTTAGTATGGTAAGCAAGTTTCTCTCAAATCCTAGTCGACCATATTGTGATGCAGTGAAATGGATTTTCAGATACTTGAAAAATACAACTGATTATGACATCATATTTAGTAGGCAATCGGAAGATCCTTCAATTACTGGGTATGTATAATGCGGACTATGCAGAAGATTTAGATAACAAGAGGTCTACTACAGGATAAGTGTTCATTGTGGCAGGAGGACCTATCTGTTGGAAATCTATAATTCAATCTATTGTTGCATTATCTACTACGGAGTCCGAGTACATGACAGTAGCTGAAGTAGCGAAGGAAGTTTTATGGCTTACAAGATTGGTCAGAGAACTAGGTGTTCAGCAAAGTGGAGTCAAGTTGTTATGCGATAGTCAGAGTGCTATCTATTTGGAAGAATTAAGTGTATCATGCGAGAACCAAGCACATTTATGTGAGGTTTCACAAGATCAGAGAGTTGATTGCTTTCAGGGAAATTCAACTTGAGAAGGTTCACACTGCAGACAATGCTGCAGATATGCTGACAAAGCCAATGACCATAGAAAAATTTAAGAATTGCTTGAACTTGATCCATATCTCTAGATGCTAGAGGAAGGAAGCTCAGACCCAGAGATCCAGGTGGAGTTTAATTCAGATACTCATATTCTTTGAAGGGGTGAATATTTGCCAAGGTGGAGATTGCTGACAGGTGGCTTATATTTGGATGAGGTCAATACGATGGATGTTATGAAAGAAAAATCTGTTAAGATTTCTCGTAATAAAATTCTGTTACGATTTTATATAACAGAATTTTGTTATGATTTTTCATAACAGAATTTTGTTATAATTTTTCATAACAAAATTCTGTTATAATTTTACCGGGTCTGGGGTTTGTGCATTATTTATAAGGGTCATTGCAAACCTATTATACAACAACAATCACAAGAATCATGTAATATGACTCTCTTGTGTAGAGAGAATTCTAATAATGCTTCAGTCATTTTTGTGGAATAGGCACGTTGCCAAACCATGGTAACTCTTCTTCTTTCTCTTTCTCTTCTCCTTTCTCGTGTTTGCTCTCCTTTTGTACGTCTTTGTCTTGTTGCTCCGCGCGATCTCTTTTCTCTCTTCTTCTTCTTCCACGTTTTAGAGGTTGAGAGGTGTTGCTCTCTCTTTGCACAACAAATCCAATCTCAATTAAACACAGGTCACTCCCCACAACATTAAAAATCCTACTCCAATCAAAAAGGGGGGAGTGACTGAGGAAATCAAATGTAGGAGATGGATATAATTTGGCATTATACCCTAATGCGGATCTTCTATTCTACCTTTCTGCTCGATACAGAATACTAGAGATGACAGAATCATCATCTGCTCACTGCCTAAATTAGATGATATCATGGAGCTTCAGCAACCCTACAAAAACCTCTGTAATCAAGAATAAGAGGATGAGACCAGATTATCAAATAAAGGACAAAAACACATCAGGAGTTTTTCTCGACTTACCAAACTATTGCTCAATGAGGGGTGTTGAAACATGAAAGACTACTGCTTGAACACATAGGTACTCTCACGCTGCGCTCTATTTTTCTCACTCTCAATTGGCATAAACGAAGCTACAACCTCGTCCTGGATGAAGAATAGAATAGAATCCAGACAACAGGTGTTCGACTTAGAAGGGGGAGGCGATGCTACTCGAGGATTGGGGAGAAGAGGATATCGACTCGAGGGATCGTCGCTTCGCTCCACTGGACTCTGCTCAGAATGGGAAGAGGAAGCAGAAGGTGGCATCAGCAAAGAGCAGTTTCTGATTAAGAAGGGAGAAAAGCCGCCAACGTCTGTTATTCCAGAGGGGTAAATAATCACCGTTCTCTCCACCGCTGGAGAAGAAGCGAGAGTGAAGGATCTGCTCGAGAGGTTTGGCTAGCGACGCATAGGCTACTTATCGAGGATCACAAGGACAGCAACAAAAAACATAGAGAAAAGTACACAAATCAGAGCTAAGCCAGCTCAGAGGTGCTCATCTCAATCGACCCGAAGCAATCACCAAACCTGGACACACAAAGATCCCATAGAAAGATATGGCAAAAGGTGAAATCGCTTGCTCCCCGCGCCCCCGCAGTATCTGATCCCAAGCCATCACGAGGGAGGTAAATCATGACAGTCGATAAGACAAGTGGTGGTGGGGTGAGTTGCACAGGATCCGGGGATTTACGCCCAACAGCCTTGTGGTTCGACCCTGCGACCTCATGTGTCAAGCATGCCACCACTTACCATTTCGAATGACCCGTAGGGTCAAGATCCCATAGAAAAATGAATAACGAGAAGGAGGAGAAAGGTAACGAAGCTTTAAAGAACAGTACCTCGTCGATGCTGTGAGCCACCGGAACTCTGTTCCTCAGCCAACAGAGACTGCAAAGTGAGAACGAGTGATTCATTTCATTTTTCTTTTCCCCAATCGGGGTTCGAAAGAATCCAAACCGACAGAAAATAGATCGAGATCTTGTTTACAGGACAGGTAAATGAGCTATAAATGTGTGAGGAGAGGAGAAGATGATGCGAGGAGATCGTGAAGAGGAAATTGTGTGAGGAAGAGAGGAGAAAGACAAAAGATTAAGTTCAAAAGATGGGGGAGGAACACTCCGCTAAAATTTTTTGGAGAGGGAAAGTAAATCATAACATTCGAAGGGAAAAAAATAAAAGAATTAAGTCAAAAGACAACGACTTATTAAAACCGTTGTCTTTGACTATATACAACAATATAAAAAAATATAACGATTTCTAAAACTGTTATCATAGCCCATAAAAAATTGTTTAAAAACAAAGGTTTTAGAAAACTGTTATAAAATGCATTGTTGATTAAAAAAAATCGCCAATGACAATGATTTTATAAAACTGTTATCTTTTGTTTTTTTAGTTCAAAGACAATGGTTTTGTCAAAAATCGTTGTCTTTTACCAAATTAATAATAGTTCATTCTAAAATCGTTGTCTTTTAACATTTTTATTGTAGTGATTCTTAAGTACTTGAGAAGAAATCAATATTATTTCTTGATCTTTGGAGGTGATGAAGAGCTTGTTGTAAAGGGTTACACCAATACTAGCTTCCAAACTGACAAGGATGATTTCAAATCGCTGTTAGGGTATGTATTTTGCTTAAATGATAGTATTGCGAGCTGGAAGAGTTTAAAGCAAGACACAATCACTGATTCTACAACAGAGGCCGAGCGCATTGCCGCTTCAGCTGCAGCTAAAGAGGTTGTTTGGATCAAGAAGTTTATTATAGAGCTTGGTGTTGTTCCTAGTATAGCGAACCCAATAGACCTCTATTATGATAATAATGGGGCTATTGCATAAGCTAAGGAACTTTGCTCTCATCAGCGATTCAAACACATACTATGGTGATTCCATCTCATTCGAGAGATCATCAATAGAGGAGATGTGAAAATATGCAGAGTACTGACTGATGCTAACATTGCAGATCCTTTGACTAAGGCTTTGGCATAAAAAAAATATGATGGTCACAGTAGGTCACTGGGTATTAGATATTTCAGTGATTGACATTAGTGCTAGTTGGTGATTGTTAGTATTAGCCCTAGTACCACTTATGAGATGATTGACAAGGGCACTTTTTGTATCATATTTCACTAATTAATTAAAGGTAAAGTTAATTATTATATTTACTTCAGTTTAGTGTCGAGTGAATAAGTATGGTAATGTCTTAGAGTAGGAGGTTCTAGTCTACAATATATCAATTAGTTGAATTAATAGTGGGATATTGTAGATATATAAAACATTACTCTTAATTATTCCTAGTTAAGCATTAATATGCAAGGAGAATATTAATGCGTTGAGACTAGCATATATGTCAATTGATGACTTAATCCCACAAGTCATGAATATGAGATATTATGTTGATACATGGATATATATTAGAGAATATGTACTGAATAACCCACCATGAGAATATTCCATGGATCATTATATAAGTATCATAAACATTCTCATAGTGACTATTAGTATGAATAGTCCTTAGACTTTAAGTCTCTATGGTTCCCTATATAAGGAGCTGTGTACTTTGGTATCGGTAAATGTCACCTATAACAAGGTGTATTATAAAGTTAATCAGTGGTATGCAATAACTTATGCGAGGGATATGAGTGATGTAGGTGAGATCTATCCCTTCCATATGACGAAAGCGATATCTGTGGGTTCCTTGATTAGTATGACACAAAAATGCATGGCCTAGATTAGATTAGTGCATCATAATACTCACCGCATCATCTTTAACAAGTTATGGCCTGTAAGTACCCCGTGGTGGTTTTGATGTGATCAACCAAGTCAAGTTAGGTCATGTTGGTATTTAACCCCCTGTGTCTAAGTGTGCAGGAACTTAGGAGCATAGGAAGTCGAGCAAAAGATGTAGTTAGTGCGAAGGACGTCACGAGAGAGAGCTGCCGGGCTCGGTGCGTTCGAGGGACAAGGTGCTGTGGAAGAGTACGCGGTGGATGAGAAGGAGGCGCGTGGCGTTTCCGAAGGACGAGAAACTGAAGCGGAAGACTGCCCGAAGGTCGAAAGTTGGGTTCGAGTGAGCCCTATTCTAGATGGTCGAGATCACCCAAATGAGCGAAACTGAAGCGGAAGACTCGGACCAAAAAGTCAACTGGAAGTTGACTTTCTGGTCCAGGCGCCCGGAGCAAGTTTTTATCTGAAATGCGACACGGCAAGTTCCGTTGCAACGGGGAAAAAAAGTTTATCCCCCAAGCTCCTAGAACCCTTCCAGGCGCCCCGACCAGGGCTATAAATACAGCCCTAGTCCCAGAAGCTTAAAAACATCACTTGTAATCAATTCCTTTCTTGTTTAGCTTTGTATTGTGTGCTTCAATGTTGTAAGAGACTACTCCACCTAGAGGAGAATCTTAGTGTGCTTTTCGGGGTTTTAGATTAGCAATCCTATGATTGTAAATCAAGTAAATTCGGTGACTCTTTTTCTTAATTAGTTTTCTAATTCCTTTTATGCAAGTGTTTGTTTTAATTATGCTGTAAAATTCGAAAAAGGTGTCTTTGTATTTACAGGGCAATTTACCCCCTCTTGTCGACTGCCAAGGATCCTACAAGTGGTATCAAATCAAGGTTTGCTTCAGAAGGACTAACCGCCGACCGAAGCAAAATCAATGGTCGGATCAAGCCTTGTCCCACCAAGTTCGAGGGAGGGTTTGCGCACTAGAAACATCGGATGGAGGTATTTCTAAAAACTAATTTTAAAATTCTTTTAATTATTAAATACGGTCTTGTAATTCCAAAAGATCAACAAGGCGTAGAGAAAGATGAGTATCTTTGGACGAAGAAGGGACAAAGTGATTTCGTCGCCAATAGCAGAGTAGAATATCACTTGCTGAGTGTGTTGCCGCCTCAAGAAGTCAACCACATCGGAAGCTACTCGTTGGCAAAGAACTCTGGGAGAAATTCCTAGAACTCCATGAAGGCACATTCGAAATGAAGCTCGCATGATGAGACCTTCTTCTAAATCAACTAACAAATGTACGCCTAGAAAAAGGTGAGAAGGTAGCCCAACTACATGTGAAGATCAAGGAACTCATCATCGGACTGGTCAACCTCTGTGAAATGGTAACCAATCGGGACTCGATATGCTATGCGCTCAACGCCTTTCCCAAGACTGCAGAATAAACCTCAATAATCGACGCCTACTACATCTCCAAGGACTTGGAGGTAAGTACACTAGAAGAATTATTTTCAACTTTAGAATTACATGAATCCAAATGTGCAGGATCAAGTAAAGAGTCAAGCCAGAACCTAGTACTGAGAGCCACCAAGAAGGATGAATCTGAGTCAGACTCAAATCTGAAAGGAGACCAAGAAGATTATATGGTAAGGAAGTTTAGAAAATTTTTTATATCTAATAAATTTAAAGAAATACATAATAGAAAAACTCCAAGAAATAGAAGAAAAGTTTGATGCTACCAATGTCAAAAGGAAGGACGCATAAAGGAGGACTACCCGGGGCTCAAAAAGGAAAAAGACAAGGGGCCCAAGCCAAACAAACATAAGAATCTCAAGGCTACTTGGGACAAAAGCTCATCATCCAAATCAGAAATAGAAGCATACGCCAGACTAACACTGATGGCTACCCACGAAGATCAAAGCACCTCAGAAGCCAGTGTCGATGAAGAGGGAGCGACATCAGACGAAAGCAGTAAAGCAGGGGGAGAATCAAGCTTTAGATCCAACATGGTAAGTGAGGTATATCTCTTACCTCATGATCAACTCTATTTCGGTATTAAGTATATGACTAAATCAATGTGCAAATTAAAAAGTAAAAATGATAATTTGAAAAAGGAGAATTTAGAAATAAAAGAATCTTAGAAAAGTCATGCTTAATAGAGAAGCTTGATAAATTGAAAATGCTAATTTAAAGGAGCAAATAGAAAACTTTAAAAATTCTACATTTTTAATTTTTTCTGCTTCAAATTTTAAAACTATAAAGGATTAAATTAGTATTATATATTTTATAAGAGCTAAATTCAAAAAATATCACAGAAATATATTCTTAAGAAGTTTCTGATTAATCTTGTAGGAAGGAACCTATTTTGGATTCCAAAATCATATTTAGATTAATTTTTTGGGGGGCTTTTAGACAGAAAGTTAAATATTTAATTTCTTTAAAAGGATTTGTCTAGAAAGTGGTTGTTTCTCTAATATCTAAGAAGGTCTAGTGCCACACCACAATCTAGAAGCCAATTATTAAAATAAGTATTTAATTGACTAACTATTAAGTAATTAGTTATTATAAAAATGCTTTCCAATGTTTGTCAAAAATTTTATTAGAAATTATTTAAAAGTTAATTTTTCTGAGAACTTCATCACTTAACTATAAGAAAAATTTTAAATGCTAAATTTTTTAGATTTTTTTTTAAACTTTATGAAAAATTTTCTACCTTAAAAAAATCGAATCTTAAAATTTAATGTTTTTTTTGTCACTTAGAATTTTTCTTATTGTTAAGTAAAATTATTTTAAGTACCCCATTTTTAATGAGATCAAAAGGGGGAGTAATAAAGATTAAGTCTAGGGAGAGGGTAGTACAATTTTTATTTTTTGTACTTGTAAAAATCTTATTTTATAACTGTTATTTTTATGGTTTACCCTAACTTAACTTAGGTTTACTAACATCAAAAAGGGGGAGATTGTAAGTACCCCGTGATGGTTTTGATGTGATCAATCAAGTCAAGTTAGGTCCTGTTATTATTTAACCCCTGTGTCTAAGTGTGCAAGAACTTAGGAGCACAGAAAGTCGAGCAAAAGACACAACTAGCAAGAAGGACAACATGGGAGAGAGTCGACGGGCTCAGTGCGTCCGAGGGACAAGATGCTGTGGAAGAGTACGCGGGTGGACTAAAAGGAGGCGCGTGACATTTTCGAGGGACGAGAAGTCGGAGTGGAAAACTGCTCAAAGGACAGAAGTTGGATTCGGGTAAGTCTTATTTCGGATGGCCAAGATCACCCAAGCTAGCAAAACCAGAGCGGAAGACCCGAACCAATACAAGCAAAACTGAAGCGGAAGACCTGGACCAAAAAGTCAACTAGAAGTTGACTTTATAGCCTGAGCCCCTGGAGTAGGTTTTTATTCAGAATGGGACGTGGACTGGGATAAAAGTGTTGGAACCCCAAGGTTATTTTGGTGTGATCAACAAGTTAAGTTAGGTCCTGTTTGTTTCTAACCTTGTGTCTAAGTGTGCAGGAGCTTAGGAACACAGGTAGTTGAGCGGAAGACGCAGCTAGCGAGAAGGACGGCACGCTGTGCGTCCTAGGGACGAGGCGCTGCGGAAGAGTACACCGGCGGACGAGAAGGAAGCGCGCGGTGGTTCCAAGGGACAAAAGTCGGAGCGGAAGATTGCTCGGGGAGCAAGAGACGCAGCTAGCGAGAAGGTCGACGACCGAGGGACGAAGACTGCGGATGAGTACGCTGGCAGATGAGAAGGAAACACGCGGCAATTCCGAGGGACGAGAAGCCGGAGGGAAGCACGCTCGAGAAGACCAGAAGTTGGGTTCGGGTGAGCCCTATTCCGAATGGCAAAGATCACCCACCCAAGTTAGCGGATCCGGAGCGGAAGACCCGGACCGAGGCGGGACTGAAACGGAGCAGAGGTCCTGGACAAAAAAGTCAACTAGAGTTGACTTTTGTGGTTTCGGGGCGCCCGGAGCTGACCGGGGCGCCCGGACCCCTCCTGGGCACCCGGAACCCTTCCGAGCGCTCAAACTAGCCTTTTGACCAGGATCGAGTTTTGACTCGATCTGATCATTGGGGGATAAGTTTTATCCCCCCAGGGCACCCGGAACCCTTCCAAGCGCCCCGACCAAGGCTATAAATATAGCCTTGGTCCAGAAGCTTAGAATTAACTCAGAAATTTACATTTTAAACACTTGTGTGCTTCTGTTCTAGTTTAGCTTCTGTCTTTTGTGCTTTCACTGGTGTAAGAGGTTTCTCCGCCTGAAGGAGATTGATAGTGTGATCATCTTTCTTAGATTAACAACCACCCCGGTTGTAACCAAGTCAAATCCGGTGCCTCTTCCTTTTCTTGCTTTTTCTTGTTTAAGTTAATTTTATGCATTTGTTAGTTTAAGAGTTCGAGAAGGGTTATTTTGTTTTTGATTTTACAGGCTATCCAACCCCCCCTTCTAGCCGACCGCAACGGTTCTACAAGTGGTATCAGAGCCGAGACGCTTCAGGAGGACTAACCGCCGAACGAAGCAACAAGATGGCCGGATCTAACATCCACCCGCCAAAATTCAAGGGGGACTTTGCAAGCTGGAAGAAACACATGGAGGTATTTTTCGGTACTAATTTCGATTTATTACTTACAATGGAACTCGGTTTTGAAGCTCCCGAGGGCAAAGTGAAAAATTCATGGACAAAGAAAGAGCAGGCCGAGTACGTGGCAAACAAGAAAGCAGAATTCCATCTGCTAAGCGTACTTCCGCCACAAGAAGTCAACCATGTCGGCACTTACAACTCGGCAAAGGAGCTTTGGGAGAAGTTCCTTGAACTACACGAAGGAACATCCGAAGCCAAGCTTGCGAGACGGGACTAAATTCGCAACCAGCTCACCAACCTCCGTCTTGAAGAAGGTGAAACAATTGCACATCTACACTCAAGGATACAGGAGCTCATCACTGGCCTTTCGAATATTGGAGAAGAGGTAAGTAACCGAGATTCGCACAGGTATGCTTTAAATTCCTTTCCGAGAAATTCAAAATGGGCATCACTAGTAGATGCCTTTTATATTTCAAAAGACCTAGAAAAAGTTTCTTTAGAAGAATTTTTTTCGACATTTGAAGTGCACGAATCAAGATGTGCAGGTTCGAAGGAGCCCAAGAACAACATCGCCCTCAAAGCATCGAGAGACGAGCCTGAGTCAGAATCTTCTCTCGACGACGAGGAAATGGTAATGATGGTAAGATGATTTAAGAAGTTATACAATTTTAGAAAAACTAACCATCCACAGGGTAGAAAGAAAAGAACGATCCGCTGCTACCATTGCGACGAAGAAGGGAAAGTCAAGGACAACTGCCCCAAACTAAAGAACAAGGATAAAGATAAAGGGAAAAAGCCTGTTCAAAAGCGCAAATCTCTAAAAGCGACGTGGGACGATACATCGTCCGAATCGGAAGTCGAAGCATTCTCTAGACTCGCACTGATGGCGAGTCATCAAGACGACGATTGCGATTCAAGTTCCTCCGAGATGAGCATCGAAAGCATCGATGAAGGGGGAGCTTCGTCGGAAGAAAGCAGCAGCTCAGGGGGAGAAACGGATAACAAGATCGACAAGGTAAGTCAGGTATGATCTCTTCCTCCCGATAAAATGTTTAAGTTCGTTAAACTCTTAACAAAAGAATGCTACAAATTAGAAAGTGAAAATAAAAATTTAAAAGTAATTCTAGCTAAGTCTTGTCCCTTAGAAGAATTAGATAAATTGAAACTTGAAAATGATGATTTGAAAATTCAAGTAGATAACTTGAAAAACTATGCATGTTCATCTAAAACCAATGTTAGAAGATTTAATAATTTAAATTGGTATTATAGATATCACCAGGGACAAATTAGGAATATCTCTAGAAAATATGTCCCTAAGAAATTTTTAATCAACCCAGTAGGCTGGAACCTTTATTGGGTTCCTAAATCTTGCTTAATCTAAATAAAAGTTAGCGCTTTCAGTGAGAAAATTAAACAATGAATTTCTTTATGAGGCTTTGTCTAAGGAAGTGGTTGTTGCTCCAATAACTAAGAAGGCCTAGTGCCTCGCCACGACCTGGAACTAAAATATTAAAATAAATGTTTAATTAACTTTCAGTCAAAGCATTAAAATTAGAATTAATTAATGCTTTCAAAGTTTTTCAAACATTTTTTCAAATTTTTTTACTTAGAATTTTTTTGAAAATTCTCTTTAACACTTAGAAAAATTCTCAGAAGATGTCTTTAGTTAAAGGTTATAATGAAATTGAAAATTTCTGCTTCAAGTTTTTTTTTTGAAAATATTTTTTTTTGCATAAATGCCTAAGTTAGATTTTTTTTATAATTTCCCTTAGAAATTATTGCAAATTATTAAAGATCTAAGGACCTAACCCTTAGATTTTTTTTCTTGAAACCTCATTTTTTTTGTGTGATCAAAGGGGGAGAAGGATTAGTATAAGTCTAGGGGAAGGTAGAAAATTGAAAATTACAATTTGGAATGTTTGAAATTTAATTTTTTTCTATCATGTTGCATATTATTGCAATAAATTGTTTTATTCTATATCTATTTTTTACCCTAGCTTAACTTGGGTTACTCACACCAAAAAGGGAGAGATTGTTGGAACCCCAAGGTTATTTTGGTATGATCAACAAGTTAAGTTAGGTCCTGTTTGTTTCTAACCTTGTGTCTGTTAGAGTGTATACTAAAAGCCTAGCTTTTGGTATAAACATTTATCTAAAAATAAGAATCACATTGGTCAAATGTCTACATTTATAATAAATGTAGTTGTTCAATTAATTTATATTGTAGATAACATGGTGTGTGGCGTCACACACAGAAGATTATGTTATCGGTTCTTTATAAATTATAAACAGTTGCTCACGACTAAGATGGAAAGGAACAAACCATTGGAATAGTCATAGTGTAATTAGGTATTAGTTTATCTTGACTAATAAATTACACAAGTACACTCTAAGTGTATTGAGTAGGATCATTTTAGGTAAGTTCTTTTTATACTGACTTGATAAAAGAACTAGACCTTAGTTATTATGGAAGTGTGTGCTCTTAATCCTAATATAATAACAAGCACATATATTTGATATTTATTTCTTTAATTTATCAATGAGTGAGATTTAGTTCGATAAATCAATAAGCCCGATAAGTTGGAAAATGATATCACTTATAGTGTGTATTGTTGATTATATAAGGAAACTGTGTCCTAGTAATCTAGGTTGATAATGTCCCCAAGAGGAGCTCATAAAGATTGTCATGTTAAACCCTGCAGGTGGACTTAGTCCGACATGACGATAAGGTTGAGTGGTACTACTTTTGGACTAAGATATTAATTAAATGAGTTGTCAGTAACTCACTTAGTTAGTGGATATTCGATATCTTAAACACAGGGAGACTAACACACTCATAATAAGAAGGAGCCCAAAATATAATTTGGGATTGGTGCGGTAGTTCAATAATAATTATTTAGTGGTATGAATTATTATTGATGAAATTAAGTTGTGTGTTAGGGGCGAACACGGGAAGCTTAATTTCATCGGGAGACCAAAACCAATTCCTCCTCTCGGTCCCTATCATAGCCTCTATTTATAAAGTCTTATATCCATCCAAGTTTATCTTCTAGTTCATGTAGTTGATGTTGTTATCCAAGTAAGCATCACATTGTTGAAATCAACGTGAACAGAACATCAACTTATGTTGGTGTTGATTATCAACGTGAACAGAACATCAACTTATCAACGTTTTGCTTGCCATGTGATGTCAGCGTGAGAAGCAATTCACGTTTTTTGCTTGCCAATTGAGTCAACATGATTAAGTTGGAAAACTTGCCGATCACTTGCCGATCATATGGAATTAAGAGTCAACGTGATTAAGTTGGAAAAACTTGTCGATCACATTAAAAGGATTTTTATTTAAAATCTTTCTTTAAAACCACGTGTTTTTAAAAGAAAGGTTTTAATAACCAACCATGAAGAGATTTTAAAAAGGGAAAATTTTATTTTAAAATTTTCTGAAGAAAATAAGGAAGTTTTAATTTTTGACGAAAACTTTTCTTATTTGCAAGACATAGTTGTGGCCGGCCATGATAAATAGAATAAGGAAGATTTAATTATTTTTTCCTTATTAGTTCATGTCCAGGAAAATAAGGAGATTTTAATTGTAATTAAATTTCCTTATTTACCAAGACCAAGGAATATAAAAGAGGGGGTAGAGGTGCCTTCATGGTTAACGACTCTATTCTTTTTCTTCCTCTCTTTTCTTCCTTGGTGTGGTCGGCCCTATTGGTTTTCTCTTCTTCCTTTTCTTTCTTCTTCATTGGTCGGATCTTGTGAACTCATGGAGCTTGAAGATGGCCGGATTTTAGCATGGAGAAGAAGGAGAGAAAGGAAGCAACCCTTGGAGCTTGGTGGTGGTGGTCGAACCATATCTATTCTTGGAATATTTGTGGTGGCCGAATCTTGCTTGGAGAAGAAGGTGGCTTAGGCGGATTCTCATCTCGGAAGATCGTTGCCCACACAACGTCTGAGATTAGAAGAGGAATACGGTAGAAGATCAAGAGGTTATTTCCTAACAA
The DNA here is from genome assembly GCF_018446385.1 of Zingiber officinale. NCBI lineage: Eukaryota > Viridiplantae > Streptophyta > Magnoliopsida > Zingiberales > Zingiberaceae > Zingiber > Zingiber officinale. The sequence goes on along the minus strand of NC_055996.1, from coordinate 45,680,509 downwards.
AGAAAGGTATAACTAGTAATTATTTTCCACATCATACTAGTTTTCTTTGTATAGTTATTTTTGGAAATACCAAACACAAGAGGCATTAGATTCTAGAGTTTTCGAATTTATTTTCGAGTTTGTGTTTTTTTTTCCCCTTTGTCGAATTTGTGATTTGATTATTCTTTTTGGTTAACCTAAAGTTATTTAAGGAAATTAAATATTAGCTTTCCTTAAAAGGCTTTGCCTAGGCGGTGGTGGTTGCTCCCATATCCAAGAAAGCCATGTGCCTTGCCATGCAGTCCTGGAAACCAATTTTGGAAATTAATATTTATGGAATTAATAATTTAGGTAGATTTGAATCAATAGTGTTAAGTTTCGCTTGCGATTCAGATCTAAACCATTAAGAACAGATAAGTTAAATTTGGAATCAATGATGTTAAGTTCCGTCTGCGATTCCTAATTTAATTTCTAAAGAACACAATAGGTTATTTAAGGAAAGGTTCAACACTTGTACAAAATTTTTGTACAGTGGAATCGGTACGTTTTTCCTAGGACTAACCAACAGTGTCTAAGTGTGCAGGAGCTTAGGAACACAGGTAGTCGAGCGGAAGATGTAGCTAGCGAGAAGGACGGCACGCTGTGCGTCCGAGGGACGAGGCGCTGCGGAAGAGTACACGGCGGACGAGAAGGAAGCGCGCAGTGGTTCCGAGGGACGAAAGCCGGAGCGGAAGATTACTCGGGGAGCAAGAGACGCAGCTAGTGATAAGGTCGACGACCGAGGGACGAAGACTGCGGATGAGTACGCTGGCGGACGAGAAGGAAACACGCTACAATTCCGAGGGACGAGAAGCCGGAGGGAAGCACGCTCGAGAAGACTAGAAGTTGGGTTCGGGTGAGCCCTATTCCGGATGGCAGAGAACACCCAAGTAAGCGGATCCGGAGTGGAAGACCCAGACAGAGGAGGGACTGAAACGGAGCAGAGGTCTCGGACGAAAAAGTCAACCAGAGTTGACTTTTGGGGTCCGGGGCGCCCGGAGCTGACCGGGGCGCCCGGACCCCTCCAGGGCGCTTGTAACCCTTCCGGGCACCCGAACTAGCCTTTTGACCAGGATCGAGTTTTGATTCGATTTGATCATTGGGCGATAAGTTTAATCCCCGCCAAGGCGCCCGAAACCCTTCCAGGCGCCCCGACCAAGGCTATAAATATAGCCTTGGTCCAGAAACTCAGAATTAACTCAGAAATTTACATTCCAAACACTTGTGCGCTTCTGTTCTAGTTTAGCTTCTGTCTTTTGTGCTTTCACTGGTGTAAGAGGCTTCTCCACCTGAAGGAGATTGATAGTGCGATCATCTTTCTTGGATTAACAATCACCCCGGTTGTAACAAAGTCAAATCCGGTGCCTCTTCCTTTTCTTGCTTTTTCTTGTTTAAGTTAATTTTATGCAAGTGTTAGTTTAAGAGTTCGAGAAGGGTTGTTTTGTTTTTGATTTTACAGGCTATCCAACTCCCCCTTCTAGTCGACCGCAACGGTCCTATAAAAAGTTTACCCCCCTCCCCCCAAGTGTCTGGAACCCTTCCAGGTGCCCTGACCAGGGCTAAAAATATAACTCTGGTCCCAGGAGCTTTAAAACATCACTTATAATCAATTTCTTTCTTATTGAGCTTTGTAATTGTGTGCTTCAACGTTATAAGAGGCTACTCCACCCAGAAGAGAATCTTAGTGCACTTTTCAAGGTCTTGGATTAACAATCCCCTGATTACAAACTAAGTAAATTTGGTGCCTCTTTTTCTTAATTAGTTTCTTAATTCCTTTTATGCAAGTGTTAGTTTTAATTACGCTGTAAAATCTAAGAAAGGCGTCTTTGTATTTACTGTTAAGCCCTTTGCGACCAGCTAGAGGGGGGGGGGGGGGAATAGCCCCTGCACAAATTAAACAAATACCTTTCTCGGACTTATAACTTATAATAAAACACTTGCATAGACAAATTAAGAAATAAACTGAAAAGACAGAGACATAGAGAATTTTACTTGGTTACAACCGGGGAGATTGTTAATTCAAGGAATAAAGTCGCGCTAATTTCTTCTTCAGGCGAAGAAGCCTCTTTAGTATAATGAAGCACAAAAAGAAGAAGCTAAAATAGACAACGAAGCGTGTACAAGTGTTGCTTGAATAATTCTTATTGTCTTCTAGCTTTGGGAGCAGGGTTGCTTATATAGCCCTGCTCGGGGCGCCTAGAAGGGTTCCAGATGCCTATAGGGGGATAAAACTTTATCCATTTCACAACGGACCATAGTCAAATGCGATCTAGATAAAATTTTGTTCCGGGTGCCCGACCTAGGAAAGTCAACCAAGTTGACTTTTTCCAATCTGAGCCTTCCGCTTTGGTTTCGCTCGCCTCGGTCTGGTTCCTCTTGCTTGGGTGATCTCGGTCATCCGAAATAGGGCTCACATAAACTCAACTTTCGGCCTTCTCGAGCAAGCTTCCGCTCCTGGCTTCTCGTCCCTTGGAAACATCACGCGCCTCCTTCCCGTCCGCCCGCGTACTCTTTCGTAACACCTCGTCCCTTAGACGCACCAAGACCGTCGGCTCTCTCCCGTGCGGTCCTTCTCGCTGGCTACGTCTTTTGCTCGACATCCTGTGCTTCTAAGTTCCTACACACTTAGACACAGGATTAAATGTTGGTGCAATATTCCCCAGGTCAAGGTTGACCGTGTTGACTGAGCCTGAATTGAGTCAAGCTCGAGTCTTGATGTTGTGGTTTCGATGTTTGACAATACATGTAGTCAATACATGAATATTGCAGGTGCAATTGTTCATGTGTGAAGGAGAGTCAGGTAGGTCAAGGTTGACTGGATACTTGACGGGAAAATCCTGGTGAGTGAAGCCAGGTGAAAGTCCTAACTGGGAAGTTAGGCAGAAAGAAAGTCCTGGTGAGTGAAGCCAGGCAGAAGAAAATCCTGGTGAGTGAAGCTAGGTGAAAGACCTAGTGAGTGAAGTTAGGCAGAAGGAAATCCTGGTGAGTGAAGCCAGGTGATAGACCTAGTGAGTGAAGCTAGGAAGAAGGAAATCCGTGTGAGTGAAGCCAAGTGAAAGACCTAGTGAGTGAAGCTAGGCAGAAGGAAATCCTGGTGAGTGAAGCCAGGTGAAAGACCTAGTGAGTGAAGCTAGGCAGATGGAAGTCCTGGTGAGTAAAGCCAGGCACGAGGTGGAAAGTCCAAGTAGGTCAAAGGGATTGACTGGATACTTGGCACGAGGAGGAAAGTCCAAGTAGGTCAAAGGGATTGACCGGATACTTGGCACGAGGTGGAAAGTCCAAGTAGGTCAAAGGGATTGACTGGATACTTGGCACGAGGAGGAAAGTCCAAGTGGGTCAAAGGGATTGACCGAACACTTGGTGAGCAAGTCCTAGCAGGTCAAGGGTGATCGGATGCTAGGCACGATGAACCAACAGGTCATGGTTGACCGGATGTTGGTTTAAGGGACTTTAGACTTGATTTTGGGAGAAATTATGAGCTGGATCGATCAGCCGATCGATTGGCTCATGCCCAATCGATCAGCTAATCGATTGGGTGAGTCTTCGCGACAATCCTCCTCCCAATCGATCAGTGGATCGATTGGGAGAAGTGCACGATCGCACAGAACAGCTCTGGATCGATCAGTGGATCGATTGGGAAGTGCGATTCTGCGCGATAAGCCCTGGATCGATCGGTGAATCAATCCAGGCATTTCCCAAGAGCACAGAGGCGCTCTGGATCGATCGACCGATTGATCCAAAGCCTCCCCGATCGATTGGGAGCAATCCAATCAATCGGGATCCGACCGTTGGCGTCGTATTTAGCTGTTGGCGAGCTGTTCTCTCAGTAGAACGTCCACGGCTTCTTCTCCAGCGAGCACAGATCTTCATAGAGCTTCTCCACAGAGTTCTCATCCCCAGTTCTTGAAGTTCTTAGAGGTTCTTCCAAGTCAAGAGGCAGATCTACAGCGAGAAGACGAAATCTAGGGTTAGGGTTTTCTTGTGCAAACTTGTAAGCTTTTGCTTGTATTTTGTTCCCTTTCCCTTTCTTCTTGTAGTGTGAACTTGTAGGGCTTCTCCGCCTTTGATAGTTACCATAAACGAGGGTTTTCATAGTGGAGGGTGCGTGAGTGTGTGGATCCTTGGATTAGTCACCTCTTGTGAGGTGGATACCAAGTAAATCCTCTTGTTAGCGTTGTGTATTTTGTTTCTTTATATTTTCCGTTGTATATCTTGAAGAAATAAGCAATGAAGAGCATGATGAGTGCACTGAGCTATTCACTCCCCTTCTAGCTACATAATCGGTTCCAACATTAAACACAACAGGACCTAACCTAATTTGTTTGATCACATTAAAACAACCTTGGGGTACCAACAATCTCTCCCTTTTTGATGTGAGTAACTCAAGCTAAGTTAGGGTAAACTAACATAAAGTAAAAACAATAAATTTACAATGAAGTGCAAGAAATTAAAAAAATTTAAACTACCTCCCCTTAGACTTAATCTTCCCTTCTCCCCCTTTTATCACATAAAATGGGGTACTAAAATAAATCTGGTAACTTCTCAAAAATAAGAAAAAAAATTTAGTTAATATATAAAAAAAACTCTGGTTTTCCAATAAAAAACTTATCAAGCTTTAGAAAATTTTGAAAAAAATTGAAAATAATTTGCAACGTAAATAATTTTAGAAACTTTAAGTTTTGCAAATACAATTTCTTAAGTTAAACAAATTTGTAAAAAAAAATTGAGTAGTTTTGGTGAAATAATTTTGATAAAGTAAAGTTAATACTTCCAAAAAAACTTTAATAGAGATAAAACTTAAGTTTTTTAAAAAATAATCTAAGTTAAAAACACCGAAAGAATATTTGAGAAGCTATTTAAAGTATTATTTAATTATAATTAAATGCTTTATTAGTTAGTCAATTAAATATTTTATTTCATTAATTGGCTTTCTGGCTATGGTGAGGCACTAGGCCTTCTTGGTTATTGGAGCAACAATCACTTTTTAGACAAAGCCTCTTAAGGAAATCAAACATTTAATTTTCTCGCTGAAAGCTCTAAGTCTAATTAAAGTTTAATTTATATAGGATTTGGGAACTCAATACAGGTTCCTGCCAACTGGATTAATTAGAAAACTCTTAGGAATATATTTCTGAGAAATTTTTCTAATTTATCCCTTGTGGTAATTAAAATATCAGTTCAAATTATTATATTTCCTAACATTTTCATTTTTCACATTTAAGCATGCACGATTTTTCAAGTCTTCTACTTGTATTTTTAATTTATCATTTTCTAATTTTAATTTTTCAAAAGCTTCTAATAGACAAGATTTGGCTAGAATTAACTTTAATTCTTTATTTTCTTTTTCTAGTTTGCAATAGTCTTTAGATAATAATTTAACAAATTTAAATAACTTATCGGGAGGAAGAGATCATACCTAACTTACCTTGTCGATCTCGTTATCCATAGCTCCCCCTGAATTGTTGCTTTCTTCCAATGTCGCTTCCACTTCATTGATGCTCTTGATGATCATTTCGGATGAACTTACTTCATTTTGATCTTCTTGATGGCTTGCCATTAACGCAAGTCCGGAGAAAGCCTTAATGATTCGGACGATGTTTCATCCCATGTCGCCTTTAGCGTCTTGTACTTGTTAGATTGGACAAGCTTATTATTCTTTCTTTTGTCCTTGTCCTTGATCTTTAACTTAGGGCAATTGTTTTTAACATACTCTTCTTTATTGCAGTGGTAGCATCTAATTGTTCTTTTCTTTCTACCCTGCAGATGGTTAGTTTTTCTAGATTTAACTAATTTTTTAAATTGTCTTACCATCATTGTTGTTTCTTAGTCGTCGAGAGAGGATTCTGAATCTTGTTCATCCATCCTTGCCTTAAAGGCAACGTTGTGCTTCACCTCCTTCTTCAGATCTGCACATCTCGTTTCATGGACTTCAAATATTGAAAACATTTCCTCTAAGGTAACAGATTCTAAATCTTTAGATATATAGTAAGCATCTACTAATGATGCCCACTCTGTAGTTCTAGGAAATACTTTAAGCGCGTACCTTAGCGAATCTCGGTTGTTTACCTTTTCTTTGAGATTCGTGAGTCCGGTGATGAGTCCTTCATTCTCAAGTGAAGATGTGCAACAGTTTCTTCAGCTTCCAACTTGATGTTACTTAATTGGTTCCTTAGCAAATCCCGTCTTACTAGCTAGGCTTTGGACGTCCCTTCGTGTAGCTCAAGGAACTTTTCCCAAAGCTCCTTTGCTGAGTCATAGGTACTGATTCGGTTGACTTCTTATGACGGTAAGAAGATTAGCAGATAGAACTTTGCTTTATCATTTTCCACGAAGTCGACCTGCTCCTTCTTCGTCCACTAGTATTCTTCTTTGTCTTTGAGTGCTACAAAATTGAATTTTGTTATTAAAATTAATTCAAAGTCAGTTTTAAAGAATACTTGCATTTTCTTTTTCCAGCTCGCGAACTCCCCCTCTAACTTTGGTGGGCAGATGCTCGGTCCGGTCATCTCGAGTTCTTCGTTCAGCGGTTAGCCCTCCTGAAGCGTCATTGCTCTGATACCACTTGTTAGGCCCTTTGCGGCCGACTAGAGGGGGGTGAATAGCCCCTGCAAAAATTAAACAAATACCTTTTTTAAACTTATAACTTAGAATAAAACACTTACATAGACAAATTAAGAAATAAACTGAAAAGATAGAGACACAGAGAATTTTACTTGGTTACAACTAGGGAGGTTGTTAATCTAAGGAATATAGTCGCGCTAATTTCTCCTTTAGGCGAAGAAGCCTCTTTACTGCAATGAAGCACAGAAAGACGAAGCTAAAACAGACAAAGAAGCATGTGCAAGTGTTGCTTGAATAATTCTTGTTGTCTTCTAGTTTTGGGAGTAGGGCTGCTTATATAGCCCTGCTCAGGGAGTCTGGAAGGATTCCAGGAGCCTGTAGGGGGATAAAACTTTATCCCCTTCGTAATGGACCGCGGTCAAATGTGATCCAGATGAAATCCTATTCTGAGCACCCAGAAGGATTCCGGGAGCCTGGAGTCCGAGCGCCCGAACTAGAAAAGTCAACCAAGTTGACGTTTTCTAGTCTGAGCCTTCCGTTCGAATTTTGCTTGCCTCGGTCCAGTTCCTCTTGCTTAGGTGATATCGGCCATCTAGAATAGGGCTCACATGAACTCAACTTCCAACCTTCTCGAACAAGCTTCCGCTCCTGGCTTCTCGTCCCTCGAATACTCCGTGCGCCTCCTTCTCGTCCACTCGTGTACTCATCCACAGCACTTCATCCCTCAGACGCACTGAGCCCATCGGCTCTCTCTTATGCGGTCCTTCTCGCTAGCTGTGTCTTTTGCTCAACATCCTATGCTCCTAAGTTCCTGCACACTTGACACAAGATTAAATACAACAGGACCTAACCTAACTTGTTTGATCATATCAAAACAACCTTGGGCTTCCAACATTTATAGGAAAATTCACCCCTCTCTTACCGGCCGCCAAGGATCCTACATGGGCCGTGTGGAATTTTCTACACTGCAGATTGAAAGTAAATGGCCATAACTTTTTTTCCAATTAGAGTTATAGGCTGTTCTTTATATCAAAATGTAGATAACTTCAATATCTACAACTTTTCTTAAGGCTTCAACTAGAGAAAACCAAATCTTGATGGCCTAAAAAATGTTTCCATGAGATATAAGCATGTAGGATCATGCAAGGGTCAAGTCATGGCAGTGTGAAATCCACACAACCATATGGGATCCACATGGCCGTGCCATATTTCCAAAGAAGAAGAAGACTTAGGTCGTGTGGATCCACATGGTCGTGCCACATACTAGTGGCCAAGCTGACCTTGGCCATGTAAATTCACATGGTCGTGTCATGGCCCAAGCAATAGCCGTGTCTAGAGCTATAAAAGGGGGTTTTCTACCCTTTTTCACTAATCTTTGGCTTAGAACTCGCCCCCATTTCTTGGGGAAGGGTTCTCCCCCTTAGGGGAACCTTAGATCTTCCATTTTCATCGATCCCTCTACCTTCAGAGCAAGGATTGCATCTAAGAAGACCGATGCTACATCGATAAGCCTTCTCTTCTCTTTATGTTTTAAGTTGTAGATTACTTTATTTATTGTCTTTTGGTTATATTTTCTTTATGATGGAGTAGATCTCTAGATCTAGGATATAGGAAGCAATTATGATGTGATGTGATATGATGTATGAAGTATATATTTAGATGAAGTGTTTATATCATATTTTATATGTATTGTACCTTGTATGTATTTGACGAAATATGTGTGAGGTCAATTCATGTAGATGTGAGAGATTTGTCTCTATTTTAAGATTGCTACTAGACTAGATAACTGGGGGATTCTTAGTGACAGAGAATGCTCATTCAACCGGACATATTATTCCCTTAGTGACAGAGGACATCAATACTTTCTCACTTTCTTGAGTCAAAAGATCTTAACATAGGAACTAATCCTTTTTAAGGCATTCTAATTGGAGTTGATACTCTAGTGCTATCATTAGGAAGTACATTAGAAAACTCTAGGAATGTATGACCGGGGGCCCTGTGACAGAGTATAACCCTTTAACCGGACTTTTTAGAGTTGCTTCTTTACTTAGTGGCGTTAAGACTTGGGTAAACTTTCTGGTGTGACTTTTGTGGGGTTGTGCTGGACTCTAGTTAGAAGCCCTACATGGGTATAGGCATGGAGTTAGGTAGATGAACAATGCATAAGGACATTAACTAATATCATAACGAAACTAAAATCCTAGAATCTGTTGGTGCAATCGACCTCTAAGGTTTTAATGTCCGACAAATATGTTTAAGTATATTTAATGGAGCTTGATCATAGGAAGTCCTAGTCGTGGCTAGGCAAGGGTGAGAAGTCAACCGAGTGACTAGTCCTAACAGGTTAGGCATGGAAAGTCCTAGTTGTATGCTAGGCAAGGGAAATCTCGGTATATCATGGAAGCCAAGTGGATAGGTCTGGAGGACATGATCCCTGGGTAGTCGAATACTGAGTCTTCGAAAGCAAGGGAAATCTCAGTAGATCGTGGAAGCCAGGTGGATAGGTCTGGAGGACCTGATCCCTGGATAGCCAAATACTGAATCTTGGTGAGTGAAGCCAAGTGAAGGAAATCCTAGGGGGAGATAACCTTAGGTAACGAGAAGTCTTGGAGGAGTAAACTCTAAGCAAGGTTGATCGGATGGTTTCCAGTCGACCGTGCGCGATTGACCCGACTAGTGGATCTCGGTAAATCTAAGTTTAGGTTTACCATAGCATTCTGTGTTACTATTATTGATGTTGGCTAATGTAGTATTGCAGGAAAAGTCTTAGTGGATCAGGCGATCAGATACTAAGCAAGCAAAGTCTAAATAGGTCTGGAGGACCAATGTGTAGTAGGTAAGTTGAGGAATGCAACTGGAGGAGCGACAGTGAGGTCGTATTCCTGAAAGGAACAACCTAAGGTCGCTTATCCAACTGAAGAAACTGGGAAGGTTTCCAAGTTGAGATCAAGACATTTCTACTGTCTAATATTACTCATGCATTATATATATTACTGTGCTAACCTTTGTATTGCAGGAATACTCTGTTTTAACTCTGTGTTGTAGGTTCGACCTGATCGGTCGACCGAACGTGAGGATCGGTTAACTAAACCAGGTTGACTCAGACTAGATCACAACCCAGCAGAGCACAGTCCGATCTAAGCTTGATTATTCGACCAAACCAGCTGATCAGTCGACCAAATACTTACAACTCAGCACAGATTAGTTCAATCAGTAATGATCAGAAGCAGAAGGAAACTACACTGATCGGTCAACCGAACCAGAGGATCGGTCGACCGAACAATCAACATTAAAGGCACAGTAAATACACATCTCAGCAGATCTCGATGAACAGGGAAGGAGCATGTTTGGTCGACCGAAAATGAGGATCGATCGACTGAACCCTTAATGATCATTAATTACCGAAGATCGAATCAGCATCGGATCTCAGCCAAGAAGGAAGGGAGCTGGTTCGGTCGACCTGACATTGATGGTTCTTATAAATGAGATCTTGAGGTTCGAGGCTGTAAGATTCTGGTTAAAAGATTCTCACTGTGCAACCTGTGATCAGTACTACGACTACTCACCTATTGCTGCAAGAAGTGTCGACCAAAGCCTCATCTTTTATATACTGTCGGTATAATCTTTTTATTCTGCATTATACTTAATTCAAGTAAGATAGTAGGCTGTTACTATCTTACTAATCTTTTGTACGCACTACTTCTTTCTGAGGTTTTAAGAAAGAAGAGATTTAGTCGATTGTCCATCGGTGCGGTCAAGGATCGCATGCCTTAGAGTAGGAGTCGACCTAGGCTCCGAACCAAGTAACTGAATTGTTCTCTATTTTTCTGCTGCACGACTTTATCTTTAACAAGCAAAAGAAAAGTTTTAAAAGCGCGATATTCACCCCCCCCCCCCCTCTATCACACTCATTCGATCCAACAAAATCTATCATCCTTCATTCACCTACGCTCCTTCTCTCTCTCTATTCTCTCTTGTCTCCTCTTTCTCTAAACCTTCTCTTCCATCTTCTCAACCTCTCTTCTAGCATTCGTGAACCAACCTTTAATCATCTAGATAATTCACCGTGCGAAGTTAACTAGTACTTAATCAACAGTCCCTATGAGTTTGATATCTTTTATATTACTGTCGATGAAATCATGTACTTGTTGTTCATAACAAGTTTATGTTGTTGTTGCCGGAAACTAATTTTTATTAACATTAGTTGATTAACATATGAGTTACTCTAGATATTTTTTCTTTCTTCTTTTACATTCTCTTTCTTATTTTCATTATGTATTTTATTTCTTGTTTTTAAATTCTACATTTATTTTTCTAAAAAAATATCAAAAGTTCCTTGATTATTTTATATCTCCTATATCCATGTGCTATATGATGATTTCTCACTGTGTCTTTTGAGTTTAGTGCTATTGTTTTAGGTGAGACCAAAACCTTTGTTTAGCCATGGATAAGTACCTTTCTCTGAAATATGGAGGCTTAAATGCAAGGAATAATTTAGATGACGAGCAAAGGTCAAACATCTGCAGAGTATGTGGTAGTCTAACCATCCATCTGCCATATGCCACCTTTTCCAAAATGAAGTTGGCCCTTTCATAGAATCAATTGATGATATCTACACGGTTTGTGGTTGCTCATCCCAACCAACTACTATATGTCACATCTTCTAAAAGACTACTGCCTCTTCCACAGAACTTCATAATCTATTCTAACCTGTACATCAAGACATATTTGATTCAATCCCTAGTATTTCTAGCTATGAATAGAGATATCAACAAATTCAAAATTTTCACCCCAGCATACTTTTGAGGATGAGTAGTTTCTATTACAGCAGCATATCCCTAACTCACCTCAATACTTCAATCAAGATGGGATAGATTATCAAAATTTTGAGTTCAATAACATTCACAGTGTTGAGTAATCTTCTTAAGCAAATCAGAGTCTATCAAAATTTCAAGAAGATTCACTATTAGATGGACTACAAAGGTTGCAACCAGATGAGCCAACTGCTTGGGAGGACTCCTAAGACTTAGATTTTCCTACTCCCAGCTAGATAAACACCAAACTTCAAGAATTAGAAGAGCTCTTGATGCAAGAGGGGATCTTATTTCTTTGATACCTATAGTAAGATGCTGTGTTAAGTCCAAATTCAGAGCCTCAGTTGAAGGATGATTTGGATGGGACGGAATGTAAAGCTGAAGATGACTGTGATCATGATTCTGCAGCTCTACAGGACTCCTCTACTACTTTGTAAAGTGATGATGTATTTTATGATACTCCGGACACTAATAGGACCATTGATGCATCTTCAACCAATCTTGCTATTGTTCTTGATGCAACTTCTAATAGTACATGCTTGAGTGATGATGGGATTATAGAGGAAGCAGATGTTAATATTTGCGTGCAGTTATCCAAGTGGAAAGTGGTGGATAGCTGAAGACCCCAAGGCTAGACACTCCCACTTTTGCCTATACTTCATTTTCATTAGAACAAGGCCTCAACATCAACTGTGATCACCACACTCTTGGCCTGGGTACTTCAAGTGAACCTTCTCTAACCGTCAAGAAGAATCTTAAGGAGAAGAAGGAGAGAAGAATTCCTTAAGATGTGATTTCCATAATGAAAGCGATGTGATTTACATAATGAAAGCTCCCTCCGTATTTGGCCTATTAGCTGGAAGGACGGGAGATAGCTCACTCCGGCAAGATCACGATTTCGATGAGCCTAATAAGGGGTCGAGCTAATAACCTTAAACAAGCGCTTCGTGGGAAGCAACCCAAATTCAATCTTACTTTTATTTTAGTTTTAGTTTATTTCTAATTTCTTTACTTCGTTCATAATAACTCTAGTCCCTCTATTTAATTTTTCTTATCTATTTATTTTTGTATAATTCAAATTTGTGAAGGAATGTGAGCATTAGATAGAGGAGTATCTTCAAGCACATGAATGTCAACTATTTGGAACTCATCACTTGGTAACTTCTCTAACTTCATAAATCTCCTCTATATTTCATTTCTAGTTTTCATTGGGACAATGAAAAAGTTTAAGTCTCAGGGGATGCATTAGATGTATTGGGTTTAGTTTAGTTATTGTTATATTCATTTTTTTTCTAGTTACATCACTCATCATGTCATTGTTGTTTGTTCTTTATTATAAAATGCTAGCACGTTTCATCTAGATATTTATGTTATGTGATTTGGTACGCTAGTATGTCTATTGATCTGTGTTTTCCTATTCATAGTAGCATGAAGTGAGCATTGTTATTACTAGAAGAATTTGAATGTTGGCCTAATTTTAGGATCTCTTCACATTATGCTTGACTTTAATGGTAAATATTTTAAAAAATAGTCATAATTCATAGAACCAGACCAGTATTCTTGCTTCTATGGTGACCTCTCAACTACATTTTGGTTAGTGGATAAACTTAGATCATGCAACCTCATTTGAAAAAATCAATCCCTAAAAAAAATATAAAGGTTTGTTCAAGTTTGAGACTTTGTAAACATTCATAAAAAAAATTATAATATGGGATAAAAAATAGTTATCTTGAGTGGAAACTAGTAATTCATATTTTTGAGATCAAGTTAGGTTACTAGGGAAATAAATGTTATATTTCTCTTGATATTGAGTATTCCTTTGAGTCCTTGTGTAGATAGTGCATAGCATTTTTTGTGGGGGGCGAACCTTGCGTGTGGTAGGTAAGTGCATATCGCCAAAAATATGAGGAACATGGTTAAATGAAAATTTGACTAGGCTTAGAGATTAACACTTGAGAAAGTTAAGCCACTCATCACACTGAGCACGAAGAACTTCTACTTATGCCACATTTAAATAATTTTTATATCATGCTCATCAATGAAACTATATGATAGGTTTATATTGATTCACTAGGGATTATTACATGCCATCTACGCACATAAATCTAGATTGTAGGTTTTGGTTAAGGATAAGCAAAGGTTTAAGTCTGGGGGTGTGATATGCATAGATTATATATACTTTTATATATATTTTAATGCATATATACTTGTATTTCATGAGCATAATCTATGTTTATTGTACCCTATTTTATTATAATATTATATTTTTACTTTGTTCGGAGATCTGCTCTTTATTTGTTTTGACTGATAAGACATATTTTTAAAGGAAAAATAGAGTAAAAAACCTTGAAATGTGAAGTCAAAGAAAGGAGCATGCAAACATGAAACATACATGAAGGAAAAGGCTTTCAAAAAACCTTCAAAGATTAAATCAAGGAATATGCTCTAGCCATGTTCGTTGATATGTGCATGTTCCTATGGAAGAAATTTGATTGAAAATGGAGCTAAAATGGAGTCTAGAGCCTCCAAAGTATCCGACCCATGTGGAACACACACGGCCATATAAAAACCAAGATTTTCCCATGCCACGACTGTGTGGATTTCACACGGTTGTGTCTTGAAATGGCATGGCTCATGTGGAATTTTCTACACTACAGACTAAAAGTAAAATGGCTATAACTTTTTGCTCATTTGGAGTTATGGGCTATTCTTTATATAAAAATGTAGATAGCTTCAAGATATCTACAACTTTGATGAAGACTTCAACCATAGAAAACCACATCTTAATGGCCTAAAAGACATTTCTATGAGACATAGCCATGCGGGATCATACAAAGGTCAAGTCAAGGTAGTGTGGAATCCACATGGCCATGTCACATTTCCAGGGAAGAAAAAGTCTTAGGTCGTGTGGATCCACATGGCCATTCCACCAAACCAAAGGTCACGCAGACCTTGATCAAGTGTCTCTTTGCTCTGTTTTCAGGTTGTGATTCACCTCCATGAGCTGGCCATGATCGACTCATGGGTGTAGAGGAGTTGGAGACGTCAAAAAAAGAGAAAACTCAACCCTTGTACACCCTATAGATATGGTTGTGTGACTTCACATGGTCGTGTGACACAAATAGTTGGGAGAGTACCAAGCCGTGTAATACCACACGACCCATGTGGACCTTGCAAAAAGAAAGAAGAAGGTAGTTGTGTGATTTCACACGGCCGTGTGAACCTAGCCAAGAGGAAGAAGAACATGGCCATGTGATTTCACATGGTCGTGTGAGGATAGCAGAGAAGAAGCAGGCACGACCCATGTCAAATGACAGTGCTGTGTGGATTTAGCCAAAAAGAAGAAGAAACAGGTCGTATCACCCAACACGGCCTTGCGAAAATACCCATTACTGGGCCATGCTTATAAGACACAACTGTGCCGAGGCCGTGTCCACCACACACTCCTGCCAAAATCAACTTCTCTACTCACTCTTTCTCCCCAATCCTTTTCCTCCTTAAACTTTCTTCTTCCACTTCTAAAATCTAGATCTTACACTCCTTTTCTGTAAAATCTAGATATAGATCTAAAACCTAATTTTAAATCCAAAAATCACTCATCTTCTTCCTCAAGATCCACCTCCATTCACAAGATCTCTCCTCCTTTTTCTCCAACCAATCACTTTCCCTCGCTGATCTTGCCATCATGTCCCATCTTTTAAAAAGAATCCGAAGAGGAAGTGACAAATCTAGCGGAGGAAAAGAACCGAGAAGGGATAAAGGCAAGGAAAAAGCTACATCAAAGGGCAAAGGCAAGAGGATGGCACGCGATGAAGGTAATGATAATGAGCATCATATTATTTTTAGAAATGATGAGCATAAATCTAGATATGATTCTCTTATTGTTAGAAAGATTATGTGTACAAGATATATAGATCCAACTAACAAGGATGTTTTGGGAATTAGAGATAATGTAGATTGGATGGTTTGCTCTTTTGATTGGAATGATATGATGTACTCACATCTACCAACATATCCCTGCCTTGTTCTTGATTTTCTAAGTTCAATTGATGTTCACTTCTTTTCTGAAGATGATTATATTGGCAATATCAGTTTTAGAATAATGAACCAAGAATTTCAGTGGATATTTAGTTATTTTAATAACTATTTTGGATTGCCTACCGATGGTGCTCAAAGGTTTGATTCTAATTTTAATTGGAATGAATTTTAGACTTTTATTACCAAGCCAACCAATCCTTATGAGCCCTTGATGTGCGTAGATTAAATATAGTATTTTGTAATGTTTAATGTACATCCTTCTATGTTCATTGTCTATGATCTATGTTTTTGCACCTTTTATCATGTTAATTTTAGCATAATTACTATCTTGTGTCCAAAGATCTGCTTGGTATTTATTTTCACTTTCAGGAGCAGTTTGGAGTGGAAAAATATGCTAAAGACCCTAATGAAGATTAATTGAAGCAAGGAATGGAGTGTGCAACTCATTTCAAAGGTAAATCGAACCTAACCATGCTATAAACCACGACCAAGAGAAGCTCCAGGAGTTGGCTATGCTAAATTGCACGGACAAGGAACAAGAAAGGACAAGGTCATGCCAAATGGCACGACCAGGAAGTAGACTCAGCGTAAATCAAGACTCAATTATGCCTTAGAGCATGACTAGAAGCTATCTGTACCATCTTCTAGAGCCAAATTAGACTTGACCTTGCCTCAAAGCACGACCATACACTTGAAGGTGCAGTTTTGAAGAGTTGGTCATACCAATTAACATTGCCCAAAAGAAGCAAAATAGAGTTACTCTTCTTTGGCAGTGCCTAACGGTAAGACCTGCTCGTGTGGAAAGAGCCAAACTAGCTCTGGTTATGCCTTAAGGCATGGCCAAGATGTTAGGATGTATACTAAAAGCCTAAGCTTTTGGTATAAACATTTATCTAGAAATAAGAATCACATTGGTCAAATATCTACATTTATGATAAATGTAGTTGTTCAATTAATTTATATTGTAGATAACATGGTGTGTGGTGTCACACACAGAGGATCATGTTATCAGTACCTTATAAATTATAAACAGTATCTCACGATAAAGATGGAAAGGAACAAACCATTGGAAGATCATAGTGTAATTAGGTATTAGTTTGTCTTAACTATATAATTACACTAGTACACTTAGAGTGTATTGAGTAGGACCATTAGAGGTCGTCTCTTTTATACTGACTTTATAAAGGGACAAAGACCTCAGTTATTATGGAAGTGTGTGCTCTTAATCCTAATATAATAACAAGCACATATATTTGATATTTATTTCTTTAATTTATCAATGGGTGAGATTTAGTTCGATAAATCAATAAGCCCGATAAGTTGGGAAATGATATCACTTATAGTGTGTGTTGTTGATTATAGAAGGAAACTGTGTCCTAGTAATCTAGATTGATAATGCCTCCAAGAGGAGCTCATAAGAATTGTTATGTTAAACCGTGCAGGTGGACTTAGTCCGACATGACGATGAGGTTGAGTGGTACTACTCTTGGACTAAGATATTAATTAAGTGAGTTGTCAGCAACTCATTTAATTAGTGGACATTTGACATCTTAAACACAGGGAGATTGACACACTCATAATAAGGAGCCCAAAATGTAATTTGGGATTGGTGCGGTAGTTCAATAATAGTTCTTTAGTGGAATGAATTATTATTGATGAAATTAAGTTGTGTGTTCGGGGCGAACACGGGAAGCTTAATTTCATCGGGAGACCAAAACCAATTCCTCCTCTCGGTCCCTATCGTAACCTCTTGTATATAGAGATTTATACCCACCACATATCCACCTTCTTACCCATCCAATGGGGCCGGCCAAGCTAGCTTGAAACCAAGCTAGGGCCGGCCAAGACCAAGTGGATGAGCCAAGTTGGTGGCCGGCCAAAGCTTGGGTCCCAAGCTTAGGTGGCCGGCCACTAGAATATTAAAAAATATATTTATTAAAATTATTTCTTATGTGGATATCATGGTTTTAAAAGAGAGTTTAAAAAATTAAAAATTTCCTTTTATAGCTTTCTACAAAAGATTAAGAGAAGAGATTAATCTCTTTCCTTATTTGTAAATCATCCACATGTTTAAAAGAAAGTTTAAAATTTGAAATCATTCCTTATTTGTTGATTAAAAGGTAGATTTTAAATTTTAAGAAAACTTTCCTTTTTAACCATGTTCATGATTTAAAAGAAAGTTTAAAAAAATTAAATATTCTCTTTTATAAGTTTCTACAAAAGATTAAGGAAAGATTTGATATCTTTCCTTATTTGTAGATTAAAAGAGATTTTAATTTTTAGAGATAACTTTCTTTTTATTCACATGTTTAAAAGAAAATTTTTAATTTCCTTTTTATAATCCACCATGAAGGGAAAAATTATTGGAGAAATTTTTTTTTATAAATTTCCGGAAGCAAATAAGGAAATTTTAATTTGTGTTTAAAATTTTATTTGCTTGGAGATTTGAATGTGGTCGGCCATGATATGTGAGAAAAGGAATTTGATTAATTTTTATTTTTCATGGCAAAGGAATTAAGGAAATTTTTATTAAAATTTCCTTATTTGCCAAGACCAAGGATTTTAAAAGAGGGGGTAGAGGTGCCTTCATAGCTAACATCTCTATTCTATTTTTCCTCTCTTTTCTCCTTTGGTGTGGCCGACCCCTTCTTTTTTCTCTCCTCTCCTTTGTGTGGCCGAAACCTTCTCTTGGTAGAGATAGCTTTGGTGGCCGGATCTAAGAAGGAGAAGAAGGAGAGAAAAGAAGTCTCTTTTCTAGCATCCCTTGGAGCATTGGTGGTGGTTGAATCTCTTCATCCTTGGAGGTGCTCTTGTTGTGGTCGAACCTTGCAAGGAAGAGAAGAAGGTGCTTTGGTGGTTTCTCATCTCGGAAGATCGTTGCCCACACAACGTCCGAGGTTAGAAGAGGAATACGGTAGAAGACTTAGAGGTTTTTGCTTGCAAAAGAAAAGGTGCACTAGTATTTAATTTCCGCATCATACTAGTTTTATTTCTTTGTAAAAATACCAAATACAAGAGGCATGTGATTCTAGTTTTTCGAATTAGTTTTCGATATTGTGTTCTTTTATTTTTCTTTTCCTTGTGATTCGATTGTTCCTTTTGGTTAACCTAGAGTTATTTAAGGAAATTAAATATTAGCTTTCCTTAAAAGGCTTTGTCTAGGCGGTGGTGGTTGCTCCCATATCCAAGAAGGTCATGTGCCTCGCCATGCAATCCTGGAAGCCAATTTTGGAAATTAATATTTAATGGAATTAATAACATAGGTAGATTTGGATCAAACGTGTTAAGTTTCGCAGGAGATCCAATTCTAAACCTAAAAGAACAAATAAGTTAAACTTAGGATCAAACGTGTAAAGTTCCGCAGGCAATCCAATTTTAATTTAAAAAGAACACATGGTAGCTAGAAAAAGGTTCAGACCTTTGTACAAAAATTTTTGTACAGTGGAACCGTTAGGCTTTCCGAGTAGCAACTAACAATTGGTATCAGAGCTAGGGTTTTGCCTCTGTGTATTTGGTATTAGTTTAATTATGCACATGTCATACATAATTTAGGCAGGATAATAGTAGGATGTGCTAACTTTGTGGATGCAGGATCCAACTATTATGGCTTATAGATATTGTGTGTGTGATTGGACCCTTGGACATGTCAAGGGCATTTTATTGTATGTGCATGATTGTATTATAAAATACAGCAGGAGCTGTATTTAGTTTTATTAGGATTTTATTTTTTGATCTAGATACATGTACATTCCTTCGAGGAATATAGGATCGAAAAATGTAAAATTCTATTTATGTCGCGGATCGAATCTTGCAAGGCGTGGAACCTTTTGAGGACCAGAGGCGCAGCGGAACAAGGAGCAAGATGGATGCGACAACTAGACCCGGTGGTGGTGGCCAAAGATGGCAGCAGCTAGGGTTGGTGACACACGGAGGACAGCAATAGATAAAAGTCATAGTAGTTGAAAATTAGTTTTTCTATTTATTGCTTTTTATGCTGTACTGTGTGTGCTTGTTAGTATGCATGTTAAGTAGGCTAGCATAGTCAAAATTCCTCACTTTAAATAACTAAGTGGGAGAGGGATTTATTTTTAAATAAATTCCATGGTCTCCATTACTGGTTTATAAGTGATGCAACAAGCTTGCGCATTGGCTCTGAGTGCCTTCCTCCATATCGGATGACCTTGTTTGCGGATCACTAGATTAAACTTCTATTTTAGATGACTATAGGAAATTAGCTAAGAGCGTGTGATCTTCCCCATCGGAAGGGGCACAATCTTATTTGATGGACTAAGTGTCAAGTAATGGTATACACTTAGGCACATCTAATAGTATCCTCCCCATTGGAGTCACTGCTATTATTTGTGTGACCAAAGCAAAACCAACTATTAATTTGTCAAAAAGATAAGTTGACAAGATAATAAAATTAAAACCCCTCTTACAAATGTCTAATTTTATATACGTCCACACTATCGTAGCATACAAAATTTATAGTGTTTGAGGTAATTTTATTTGTCATAAAGTTTTATTTTTTGACAAGGTAATTAATGGGTAAAACCCTCCTCTTATAAATGTTTGAATTTGTATACGTCCACACTATTGTGGCATGTAAAATTCACGGTGTTTGAGGTGTTGGTGAATTTAAATAATATTGTTTGAGGAATCATTGTTATTTTAAATTCAAAGTTTTGACCAAAATATTTGATCTAAGATAGACCAACTATTAATTTTATTTGTCATAAAGTTAAGATGATGAGATAATAAAATTAATGGACAAAATCTCCTTTTGAATTTGTATACGTCCACACTATCGTGACATACAAAATTCACGGGGATTTTAAAAGTGTTGGTCTTGACCAAATATTTTTGTGATTCTTAGGATTTAAAATATTTGTCAATCCCCTAGTTGTTATACTATAGAAAAGACTTAGTAGTCCCAATTATAATGATTGGAAATAGGACTTGGATATTAAGGTAGACTGTCCTCTTAGAATTAAGAACAAGATAGGTGTATTTTATTTATTAGTTGATACATGTTTAGTGGTATTATCTACCGGTACATGGTTTGTAGATACAGGAGCCACTAATCATGTCTGCAATTCATTGTAGGGGTTCTAGGAAACCCGATAACTATATGAAAGGTAAATCACCGTTTACATGGGCACTATTGCAAAAGGTGGTAGCTATTGCAGTGGGAGATGCTTATCCTCTGATAGAAATATAATATGGATTTTTGAAATTGTCTTTATGTACTAAGTTTAGAAAGAACTTGTTTCCAGTTTCTAAACTATTAAAGAATAGATATTGTGTCTATTTTTGATAACAAAGTGGTTATCAAGAAAATAGAAAAGATATCTATTCTGGTACGTTGGTTGATAATTTATAATCCAATAACTCCCACGATGCAATAAATGGAAATTGATAACACATCCTCTAACTTTAATAAGAGAAAGAACCTTCAAAATGAACCAAACATATCTTTGGCATCTAAGGCTAGGTTATATTAACTTGAGTAGGATTCAAAGGAAAATAACTAATGAACTCTTGGGTTCATTGGTAGTGGAAATCTTTCCAACCTGTGAGTCTTACTTGGAAGGAAAAATAACCAAAGAAACTTTTAAGTCTAAGGGGTATGGAGCCAAAGAAATGTTGGAACTGGTTCATTCTGATTAGTGTAGACTTTTGACTATCCAGGAAAGAGGTTGTTTCGAATATTTCATCTCTTTTCGAGATGAGAATACATTTACTTGACGCATCACAAGTCTAAGTGCTTTGATTAGTTCAAAGAGTACTAGGCTGATGTGGAGTAACGTCAAAGTAAAAGTACCAAGACACTACGGTTAGATCGTAGTGGCGAGCACCTCTTAGGAGAGTTTAGGAGTCACTTACAGAAGTCGGGACTCAATCCCAACTACACTTGGTACACCCCAATAGAATGGTGTAGTAGAAAGAAGGTATTAAGCTCTTATGGAATAATTAGATCGATGATGAGTTATTCAGAAAAATTACCAAATTCGTTTTAAGGATATACACTAGAAACAGAAGTGAACATAATACCTTCTAAAGACAGAACTCTCTACTCCCATAGAATTGCAGAATGTGCGTAAGCCTAGTCTGAAGCATATTCGGATTTGGGCGGTCTAGCACATGAGAGACATTAATAAGTTGGGCAGGAGTTCACTTGTTTGTGAGTTATCTTAAAGAAACGAAAGGAGGTTTATAGTCCTCAAAATCGGAAGGCCATTGTTAGCACCAATGATCGATTTTAGAAAAGGACTATATATACTATGAACCACAAGCCCATGAGTAAAAATTATTCTTAAAGAAATTAAAGGGCATGTCTAATCTAATACCAACTGTACAAGATGAGATACCACAAGGAAACTGCAACATGTATCACAATTGATACACAACAATAGACAATGCCTCGTCGTAGTGGGAGGGTTGTGAGGCAACCTAAGAGATTCATGTTTTGGGGAGAGTTTTCAGACTTGATCCAAAATAAACATGAACCTGATCCCCAAACATATGACGAAGCACTCCAAGATAAAGATGCAGCATCTTGGCAAAAAGCAATGAAGAATTAGAATATATGTATTCTAATAAAGTCTGGAAGCTTGAAAAATCACCAAATGGTGTAAAAGTCATAGAAAAGGAAGGAAAGACAGGAAGGTGTATACTTTCAAAGCAAGGCTTGTTGAAAAAGGGAAACCTTTTACTGGTAGCCATGCTTAAAGTCTATCTGGATTTCTTTATCTATTGTTGCTCATATGGATTATGAGATTTGGCAAGTGGATGTCAAGACAGTTTTCCTTAACAGAAGTCTTGAAGAAAACATCCATATAAAGCAACCAGAAAGGTTCATTGCAAAGAGCAAAGAGCATCTTGTGTGAAAGCTTAATCAGTCTATGGACTGAAGTAAAGCTTCAAGATCTTGGTACATCCGGTTTAATAAAGTAATCCAGACCTATGGGTTTATTTTATAACCGAATGAGTTTTGTGAAGTGTGATGGAAACGTGGTGGTATTTCTTGTACTATACGCAGATGATATTTTTGGTAGTTGGAAACAATATCAAAGTGTTGTCGGAAGTAAGGGTATGGTTGTCCAAACAATTTGATATAAAGAACTTAGGAAAATGTGCACACATTCTTGGGATCAAAGACATAAGGGATCGCAAGAAAAGAATGTTGTGCTTATCCCGAGCTTCATACAATCCTTACTCGTTTAGCATGCAGAACTCTAAGAAAAGGTTTCTTACCTTTTAGGCATGGAGTATCTTTATCTAAAGAGATGTCTCCGAAGACATCAAAGGAGATAATGGACATGAAGGCAGTTCCTTATGCTTCGGCTGTGGGAAGCCTAATGTATGCATGCTGTGTACGAGACTGGATATCTGTTTTGCCGTGGGCATGGTTAGCGGATATCAAAGTAACCCTAGACAAGGACATTTGTCTGCAGTAAAGCATATATTGAAGTACCTTAGAGGCACTAGAGATTATATGCTAGCTTACAAGGCAGATGATTTGATCCCTGTGGGTAATAAGGATTTTGACTTCTAATAAGATAGGGACAGTAGTAAGTCAACCTCGGGGTTTTGTGATTACTTTAGGAGGTAAAGTCATAACTATGGAAGAGTGATAAGCATAAGTGCTTTTTCGGACTCCACCATAGAAACTGAATATATGGCAACCTCTGAGGTAGCCATAAAAGCTGAATGACTCAATAACCTCAAGATGGACTTAGATATGATTTCTGGTTTGTCCAAAGATTATTATAATTTATTGTAATAATAGTGGTGCAGTTGCAAACTCGAAGAAACCATGAGTCCTAAAGGCAAGTTGCAAACCCCATGCCTCACTTTTATTTAATGGGCACTTCATCTCCTTGCTAAAGGAGGAAGATCCAAGGGGCGGAAGGAGACGATCTAGGTCAAATTCTTGCATTCGGAGACATCATCAAGATGATCCAAGGTCGTTCCATTGCTCCATCCTTGTCAGCATTTCAAGATTTATATCCAAGCACTTCACTCGATGTCAAAGGATAAGTTTTTTACTTCCCTTTCATAGGGTTTTGGGAATTTCTATGCTTTTAAGTGATTGGATTGAATTTATTTCTATTATGGAGTAGATTTATACTGTTCTAGGGCGTAATAAGTAATTGTAATATGGGGATGATGTAAACTCTATGGAATTACCAATTTCCTAGTTTGATGAAGCTTGTATGCACTTGTTCTATTTGATGAAATGCTTGCAAGAAGGCTATCTTCATAACATGAATTTATCTATCTAAATCGCATTTCTGTATGCTAGATCTTGTTTCTGTACTAGATACATTGTTGTGTGTCTAATTCTAAACAAGAATATGAAATTTCATTGAATAAATATATAGGTTGTTACCTCTTTTGAGTGTATGCTCTGATATAGCTCAGCATGGCCTTAGGATGCTTGTTTAACATTGAGTATCTAAGGTAACTATCCATCTATATGGAACATAACCTTCTAAGGGAGAGCAATTCTATGTATGAATGAGTCTATCACTTGACCTAATGGACTTTTCCTAATCATATACTATACAAGTGACCTATGTAATCTAGAGACGTAAACCTAGGGGAGACCTTGTGAAAGGAGGTACTCTACTGAAAACCTGGACTTTCTAAGTTACGTCTTCACTTGATAGCATACTTGATTACTAGCAGGGAAAGTACTCTGATATACCATCTCAGGATGACATTTGGTAATAAGTTAGGCCATCCTACAAACATAGAAGTTGAGAACTAGAATTTAGTAATTTCATAGAACAATATCCACCATTACAATAAAACCAAAACCCTAGAACATCTTCTTAAATTAAGGACTTCTTCAACTATTTCTCTTTTATTTTCATATTTTAGTTGAAAATCTCAAAACAAACCATTATCAATTTTATCTAGTTAAATTCGAAGTGTAGAC
Source organism: Zingiber officinale (assembly GCF_018446385.1). Lineage (NCBI taxonomy): Eukaryota > Viridiplantae > Streptophyta > Magnoliopsida > Zingiberales > Zingiberaceae > Zingiber > Zingiber officinale. The sequence continues at coordinate 45,656,131 of NC_055996.1, read as the reverse complement.
CAACTTGTTGGGTGCTACTCAGAATTTCGTTTTGTTTCCCCTGTACAAAAATTTGTACAAGTACAGAACTTTTCCTAGCAACCCATGTGTTGTTCATAAGTTAAACTTGGATTGCAAACGAAACTTAACATTATTAATCGAAGATCATCCCATGTGATCTTCAAAAGTTAAACTTGTATTGCAAATGAAACTTAACATTATTAATCCAAGTTCAACCCATGTGCTCATCAGAAGTTAAACCATATTACAGAACTTGATTAAATATCTATTTCAAGGATTGACTTCCAGGTCGTTGGCGAGACACTCAGCCTTCTTGGTTATGGGATCATCCACTACTTCCTAGACAAAGTCTTTCAAAGTAATTGAATATTTAAACTCTTCACAGTAAACCCTAGGTTTAACTAAAGAGACATCAATCGAAGCACAAGATCAAAACACAAAATTGAAGCACAAAATCGAAACACAAAATCGCTAGCCTCTTGTGTTGGTATTTCAGGATCCATACAAAGAAAAACTAAACTAGTTCGTAGGGGAATAAAGAACTAGTTGTACCTTTCCTTGTAGTTAAAGACCTCTTGATCTTCTGTTGTATTCCTCTCCTCTTCTTGAATGTCGTGTGGGTGACAATCTACCAAGACGAAGACACCCGACCTTCTCATTTTTTTCCAAACTTTCATCCACCAAAGAATACAAGTGAAGAGGCCTTCTTCTTCTTCTTCTTCTCCTCCAAGCAACCGGCCACCAAGGTAGAGTTTTCTCCAAAGGGGCGCTAGCCCTAATGAAGAAGAAAGGATGGATACCACCGGCCTTTAGGGAAAGAAGACAATAGAAGAAGATAGAAGAAGGGCCGGCCATACAAGAGAATAAAAGAGGAGAGCCTTAGGTTGTTCTAGTTTTTGGGCACCTCCCTCCTCCTCTTTTATAATCTTCGCTAGTGGCTAATAAGGAAAGCTTTTAATAAAATTTCCTTTTATTTTCTATTGTAGATGGTTACAAAAAAGGAAAGATTTAAAAAAAATTAAAATGTCTCTTTTAAACCATTGTAAATAGCTATAAAAGGAAATATTATAACAAAATTTCCTTTTAAACAAAAACTTCCTTTTATTCCTATAATGGTTGGTTACAAAAGGAAAGATTTTAACAAAATTAAAATCTCTCTTTTAACCATTGTAAATAACTATAAAAAAGGAAATATTTTAACAAAATTAAAATCTCTCTTTTAATCCATTGTAGAAAGCAATAAAAGGAAAGATTTTAACAAAATTTTTGTTTTCAACAAAACTTCCTTTTCTCTTCTTGTATGGTCGGCCCCATGCTTGGGCACCAAGCATGGCTTGGCCGGCCCACATCTTGGGCACCAAGAGGGCTTGGTCGGTCCCTTGCTTGGGCACCAAGCAAGGATGTGGCCGACCCCTCATTTGGGTAAGAAGGAAAATCAAAATGGGTGAACACGAGGCTTTATAGAGGCTACAGCAGGGATCGAGAGGAGAAATTGGTTTTGGCCTCCCGATGAGCTTAAGCTTCCTGTGTTCGACCTGAACACCCAACTCAAATTCATCAATAATAACTCATACCACTAAAGAGTTATTATAGAATTACCACACCAATCCCATATTACATTATGGGCTCCTTCTTATCATGAGTGCATTAATCTCCCTGTATTTAAGATATCGAATGTTCATTAATTAAATAAGTTACTAACAACTCACTTAATTAATATCTAGCTCCAAGAGTAGTACCACTCAACTTCATTGTCATGGCGGACTAAGTCCACCTGCCGGGTTTACATGACAATACTTATGAGCTCCTCAAGGGGACATCATCAACCTAGATAACTAGGACACTGGTTCCTTCTATAATCAACAACACACCATATAAATAATATTATTTCCCAACTTATCGGGCATATTGATTTAACGAATAAATCTCACCCATTGATAAATCAAAGAAATAAATACTAAGTATATGTGCTTGTTATTATATCGGGATTAAGAGTATGCACATCCATAATAACAAAGGTTATGTTCTTTTATGCAGTTAGTATAAAAGGAACAACCTCAAATGGTCCTGCTCAATACACACATAGTGTACTAGTATAATTTTATAGTCAAGATAAACTAGTACCAAATTACACTACAACCATTCCAATGGTTTGTGTCAATCCATCTTGGTTGTGAGCTACTATTTATAATCTATAAGGAACTGATAACATGATCTTCTGTGTGACACCACACACCATGTTATCTATAATATAAATTAAATGGACAATTGCATTTTACTAAATGTAGACATTTGACCAATGTGATTCTCATTTCAAAATAAATGTTCATACAAAAAGTTAGGCTTTAAGTATACATCCAAACAATCTCCCACTTATACTAAAAGACTATACTGTCATACATCTGATTTTCATCCTCTCAACATGCCCATCAAAATCTCTTGCATAAAGGGCCTAAGTGAAAGGGTCCAAGTTATCTGCTGATGTAATCTTGGCGACAACAACTTCTCCTCATTTTACGATGTCTCGTATTAGGTGGTACTTGCGCTCAATGGGTTTACTTGGCTTATGGGCTCGTGGTTCCTTCGAGTTTGCTACTGCACCACTATTATCACAATAAATTACGATAATTTTAGGCAAACCAGGAATAACATCTAAGTCCATCAAGAAGTTTATGAGCCATACAACTTTTTTGGCTGCCTCAGAGGCTGCCACATACTCAGCTTTCATGGTAGAGTCTGAAACGCATTTATGCTTAACACTCCTCCATGCTATGGCTCCACCTCTCAAAGTAAACACATACCCCGAGGTCGACTTACTATTGTCCCTATCTGATTGGAAGTTAGAATCCATGTAACCTATAGGGAACAAATCATCTGCCTGATAAACCAGCATATAATCTCTAGTCCTTCTCAGGTACTTTAATATATGCTTTACGACAGTCCAATGTCTCTGTCCTGGATTACTTTGATATCTGCTAACCATGCGTAAGGCAAAATAGATATCCGATCTCATACATAGCATTACATACATTAGGCTTCCTATAGCCGAAGCATAAGGAACTACCTTCATGTCCTCTATCTCCTTTGATGTTTTAGGACACATCTCTTTAGATAAAGGTACTCCATGCCGGAAAGGTAGAAAACCTTTCTTCAAGTTTTTGCATGATAAAACGAGCTAGGATAGTATCGATGTATGAAGCTTGGGATAAGCACAGCATTCTTTTCTTGTGATCCCTTATTACTTTGATCCCAAGAATATGTCCACATTCTCCCAAATCATTCATATCAAACTGTTTGGACAACCATACTCTTACGTCTGACAACACTTTGACATTGTTGCCAATGAGTAAAATGTTATCTACGTATAGTACAAGAAATACCAATATGTTTCCGTCACTCTTCTTATATACACAAGACTTATCCGAACACTAAATAAATCCATAAGATTAAACCGGATGTTTCAAGATCTCGAAGCTTGCTTTAGTCCATAGATAGACCGATGCTGCATCTTTATCTTGGAGTGCTTCATCATATGTCCAGGGATCAGGTTCATGTTCACCAGGGATCAAGTCTGAAGATTCTCTCAAAAACATGAATCTATCAGGTTGCCTTACAACCCTCCCACTACGACGAGGCATTATGCATCATTTGTGATACGTGTTACAGTTTCTTGTGGTATCTCATCTTGTACCGTTGGTAGTAAGGTAGACGTGTCTTCTCTTATTTCTTCAAGAATAATTTTACTCATGGGCTTTTGGTTCATTACATAGTCTTGTTCTAAAAATCGGGCATTTATGCTAACAATGACCTTCTGATCTTTAAGACTATAAAATAAACCACCTTTCATTCCTTTAAGATAACCCACAAAAAAGCGAACTTCTATACGTGATTCCAACTTATCAGTGTCTCCCTTCAGCACATGTGCTGGACTACACCAAATCCGAATATGCTTCAGACTAGGCTTACGCCCATTCCACAATTCTGTAGGAATAGAAGGTACTGACTTAGAAGGTACCAAGTTCAGAATGTACACTGCTGTTTCCAAAGCATATACCTAAAATGAATTTAGTAATTCTAAATAACTCATCATTGATCTAACCATTTTCTTAAGAGTCCTATTCTTTCGTTCTGCCACACCATTCTGTTGGGGTGTACCAAGTGTAGACAGTTGGGATTGAATCCCGACCTCTGATAAGTAACTCATAAACTCTCCTAAGAGATAATCGCCACCACGATCAGACTGTAATGTCTTGATACTTTTACCATGATGTTTCTCCACATCAGCCTTATATTCTTTGAACTTATCAAAGCACTTAGACTTGCGACACATCAAGTAAATGTACCCGTATCTCGAATAGTCATCTATAAAAGAGACAATATTTGAAACCACCTCTTGCCTGGATAGTCATAGGTCCACACAAATCAGAATGAACAAATTCTAACACATCTTTGGCTCTATACCCCTTAGCTTTAAAAGGTCTCTTGGTCATTTTTCCTTCCAAGCAAGACTCGCAGGTTGGAAAGTTTTCCACCACCAATGAACCCAAAAGTCCATCGGTTATTAACCTTTGAATCCTACTTGAGTTAATATGACCTAGCCATAGATGCCAAAGATATGTTTGGTTCATTTCTGAAGGCTGCTTTATCTTATTTGAATTAGAAGATGTGTTATTAATTTCTATTTTTTGCATCGTGGGAGTTATTAGATTTAGAGTATACAAATTAACAACCAATGTACCAGAATAGATAGCTACCCTATTTTTCTTAATAACTACTTTGTCATCAAAAGAAACAGAATATCCATCCATAAATAGTTTGAAAACTGGAATCAAGTTCTTTCTAAAACTTGGTATATAAAGATAATTTCTCAAAATCAATATTTTATTCCTATTAAAGGATAAATAAGTATCTCTCACTGCAACAACCACTACTTTTATAGCATTGCCCATGTAGACGGTGATTTCCCCTTCATATAGTTATCAGGTTTCCTAGAACCCCTACAATGAATTGCAGACATGATTAGTGACTCTCGTATCTACACACCAGGTACCGGTAGATAACACCGCCAAATATGTTTCAACAACTAATGAATAATATACACCTTTATTGTTCTCCCTTTTGCGAGGACAGACCAAGTTTTGTTTCCAATCAATGTAATTGGGACCAGTAAGTGTTGGGTTTTTCGTGCCGCGAAAACCGCTTTTCGCGTCGCGGAAACCCCGAATCACCCAAAGCCATAGATCCGTGCAAGGAAAACCGAACGAAATACAAATACGAGTTTCAAAATCTTTAGATCTACTCCTAGATCTATGTGTTGAGAACTTTACCCTTGTTACGTGCCCTTTCGCGTTCCCGCTCTTCCAAGGAGTTGCCGGATCTCAAGACCGTCAAGCGCCGGTCCTCTAGAAGTATCCACACGGACACGTAGGTGGAGAAACCTCACACAAAAGGTGTGCTAGCACCTTGGTGAGATTCGGCCAAGCAAAGAGGAGAGGGAGAGGGAGAGCTTGAGAGCTTGAGGAAGAAGAAAGGAGTAAATGAGGAGTTTTAATCAAAAATTCATTTCCTTCCCCTCACTAAAGTGGCCGGCCACATTTGGTTGTGTAACCCCCATTTCCACTTAATTACAATTAAGTGGAGGCCATTAAGAGGTGTCTTGTAACTCCCATGAGGTGGCACACCATGAAGATGTGGACCATTACCATTGGTCCACCTCTTGCCACCTCACAATGATGTGGCAAATGAGTAACCTCCACTCATTTAATGTGGCCAACCCACATTAAATGCAATGGAGGCTTGTAACCTCCATGAGGTGGCAAAACAAGATGATGTGGAACAACACTATTGGTCCACATCTTGCCACCTCACTCATGATGTGGCAAAGAGTCAAGTCAAACTTGACTCTTCCTCTTCCTCTCTAGTCAAGTCAAACTTGACTCAATCTCTCTCATGGTTGATCTAATCTAACCATTTGATTCAAGCCAACTTAATATAATGAATCTAATTCATTAAATTAAATTGATCTAATGAGTCATAATCTAAATTAGACTCATTAAATACATGAATCAACTTGAGTCTAACTCAATTAGCCCAATTTGGATTACTCTTAATCCAATTTGATTCATCAAATGAATCTAATCCTCTTGGTTCATCATATGAACCAAATCTCCATCTAAATGTCCTAAGTGTGTGACCCTATAGGTTCTTGTAACGTTGGCAATGCCCTAAACCCATTTAGGAGCATAAGTAATGAGCGGTATCTAGCAACACATCATTACTACCCAAGTTACAAGAAATGTCGAGATCCAACATCACCTTGTGACTACTAATTGTGACTCCTCACAATATATGACAAGTGTCCTTCTATCCTAGACATCTAGATTGATCAATGTGAGGCATAGACCGTGTCATCCTCTGACCAATCTAAATCTTGAATTCTAAGTAGACTCACTCAATCAAATGAGCTCAATATCTCATATTGACTCATTTGGGTATGGCCATACACTTCGTGGTCTTACTCTATCAAGAATATCGATGTCACTCCCGTCATATAGGAGGGATAGATCCCATCTACATCACTCACATCCCTCTGCATAATTCGTTACATACCAGTAATCGCCTTTATAGTCCACCCAGTTACGGGTGACGTTTGACGAAACCAAAGTACATAACTCCTTATGTAGGGATTCATGGTGACTTCAGGTCTAAGGACTAATAGCCACATGAGAAAGTATATGACACTCATATAACGATCTATGATACTTTCTCATGACGGGTCATTCAGTATACATTCTCTAATGTATACCCATGTGTCAACTTGATATCTCTATATCCATGACTTGTGAGATCAAGTCATCGAGCTGACCTACATGCAAGTCTTATTGCATTAACATTGTCCCTGAATGTTAATACTCGACTAGGAATGATTTAGAGTAGTGTTCCCTATATCATCTCACTATCGATTCAACTAATCGATTGATATAGGTATGAACCTTCTACTCAAGGACGCTATTATACTTAGTCTATTTGGCACTAATACAAATAAGTATAATAACCAAACAAATGCCTTTATTGATATACAAGAATATGATACAATGAGTCCATACAATTATCAAATGATTGGCTCTAGGGCTATAACTAACAATCTCCCACTAGCACTAGTGCCAATAAGTATAGGCTCTAAGGCCTAATGACCTAGTGTGACCATCATGCTTCCTCTGTGCCAAAGCCTTGGTCAAGGGATCTGCGATGTTAGCCTCTGTAGGTACTCTGCAAATCTTCACATCTCCTCTATCGATAATCTCTCGAATGAGATGGAAGCGCCGTAGTATGTGCTTGGTCCGCTGGTGTGAGCGAGGTTCCTTCGCCTGTGCTATAGCTCCATTGTTGTCACAATAGAGCTCAACTGGGTCAGCGATGCTAGGAACCACCCCAAGTTCAGTTATGAACTTGCGGATCCAAACTGCCTCCTTTGCTGCTTCTGATGCAGCAATATACTCGGCCTCTGTTGTAGAATCAGCTACTGTGTCCTGCTTCGAACTCTTCCAGCTCACAGCACCACCATTTAAGCAAAACACGAACCCTGACTGCGATCGGTAATCATCCTGATCGATCTGGAAGCTGGCATCACTATAACCCTTTACAGTTAGCTCATCATTGCCTCCATATATCAAGAAATATTCTTTATTCCTTCGTAAGTACATAAGAATATTCTTGACCGCTATCCAGTGACTTTCACCTGGATCTGACTGGTACCTGTTCGTCATGCTCAAAGCATACGAGACATCAGGTCGAGTACATAGCATGGCGTACATAATCGATCCTATGGCTGAGGCATAAGGGATCTGATCCATGCGGTCTCTCTCCTCTCTAGAAGAGGGACCTTGAGTCTTCGAAAGACTCACGCCATGTGACATCGGCAGAAATCCCTTCTTGGAGTTCTGCATGGCAAACCGAAGGAGTACCTTGTCAACGTATGTACTCTGACTTAGGCCAAGCAATCTCTTAGATCTATCTATATAGATCTGTATCCCTAGAATGCGGGATGTCTCACCTAAGTCCTTCATTGAGAAGCAACTCCCTAGCCAGGTCTTGACAGACTGAAGCATAAGGATGTCCTTCCCAATGAGTAGTATGTCATCCACATACAATATGAGGAAGACAACTATATCCCCTACAACCTTCTTGTAGACACAAGGCTCATCTTCATTTTTGATGAAACCAAACTGTTTGATTGTATCATCAAAACGAAGATTCCAGCTCCGAGAAGCTTGCTTTAGTCCATAAATGGATCTATGCAGCTTGCATACTCTGCTATTATGCTGTGGATCTACAAAACCCTCAGGTTGTGTCATGTACACATCCTCGAGTAGGTTTCCATTCAGAAACGTGGTTTTGACATCCATCTGCCATATCTCATAGTCATGGTAGGCTGCAATAGCAAGCATGATCCGAATGGACTTAAACATCGCTACAGGAGAAAAGGTTTCATCATAGTCAATACCATGAATCTGCTTGAAACCTTTAGCTACCAAGCGACCCTTATAGATAAGTCCATCCATGTCGGTCTTTCTCTTAAAGACCCACTTACACCCAATGGGTTTTACCCCTTCAGGTGGATCAACCAAAGTCCATACTTGGTTGGTGTACATGGATTCCATTTCGGATCTCATGGCCTCTAGCCATTTCTCGGAATCTAGTCTCATCACAGCTTCCTAATAGGTGGTAGGCTCATCTTCTATGAGCACAACGTCATCATGGTCAGACAAGAGAAATGAGTATCTCTCAGGCTGACGACGTACCCTATCAGACCTGCGAAGAGGTATGTCTACTTGAACTGGTTGTTGTTCCTCAACTCTTTGTGGAACAACATCATCCACAACACTTTGTGGTTCCAGTTCAATTTCCATCGAGGCATCAGTGCTATTGTTCGTATCTTGAACTTCTTCAAGATCGAACGTGCTCCCACTAGTCTTTCTAGAAACAAGGTCCCTTTCTAGAAAGACCCCAGTCTTTGCCACAACTGACTGGGAATGTAGAAGTAATATCCCTTAGTTTCCTTGGGATATCCAATAAAGTAGCACTTGTCGGATTTGGGTCCTAATTTGTCTGAGACTTGACGTCGAACGTAAGCCTCACAACCCCAAATCCTCATGAAAGACACCTGGGCATCTCTCCCAGTCCATATCCTATATGGTGTCTTTATCACGGCCTTGGATGGAACTCGGTTGAGAATGAAAGCTGTCATGTCTAGAGCATATCCCCATAGATATGTCGGAAGATCTGTGTGACTCATCATAGATCGTACCATATCTAATAAGGTACGATTCCTCCGTTCAGATACACCATTCCACTGTGGTGTTCCAGGAGGAGTGAGTTGGGATAGAATCCCACACTCAGCTAGATAGTCACGGAACTCATGGCTAAGGTATTCTCCACCTCGATCGAATCGAAGTATCTTAATACTCTTGCCAAGCTGGTTCTGTACTTCATTCTTGAATTCTTTGAACTTTTCAAAGGATTCAGACTTATGTGTCATCAAGTACACATAACCATATCTACTGAAATCATCAGTAAATGTGATGAAGTACCTATAACCGCCTTTAGCAGCAACATTGAAAGGGCCACATACATCACTATGTATGAGTCCTAACAAATCAGTTGCTCTCTCGTTGTGCCCACTAAAGGGAGTCTTGGTCATCTTGCCTCGTAGGCATGACTCGCATACCTCATATGATTCAAAATCAAATGAGTCCAGCAAACCATCCTTATGGAGCTGGGATAAGCGCTTGTCATTTATATGACCTAAGCGATAGTGCCAGAGATAGGTGTGGTTCATATAGTTCGATTTGAACCTCTTGGTACTAACGTTATAGATAGAGCTCTCAAGGTCTAGAATATAGAGTCCGTTCATCAGAGGTGCACTACAATAGACCATATCGTTTAAATAGGCAGAACAACATTTGTTCTTTATTATAAATGAGAATCCTTTCTTGTCCAAACAAGAAACTGATATAATGTTCTTAGTCAATGCAGGCACATAACAACAATCGTCTAACTCTAGTATAAGCCCAGAGGGCAGAGATAGAAAATAAGTCCCTACAGCAACAGCAGCAACCCGTGCTCCATTGCCTACTCGTAGGTCTATCTCGCCCTTTGTCAATGCTCTGCTATTTCTCAGTGCTTGTACATTAGTACAAATGTGCGAAGCACATCCGGTATCTAATACCCACGACGAAGAAATAGAGAGGTTGACTTCTATAACATTTATACCTGAAGTAGAAACCTTATTTCTCTTCTTCTTAAGATCTTCCAGGTATCCTGTGAAGTTCCTCTTCCAGTGCCCTGCTTGTCCTTGATATAGTTGACGAAGATGTGCAACCATATCGTAAGCACTCATCAACTCATGTTGCTTCTGAAGCTCAGAGTTCATGGTTGCGAGCATAAGACAGGACACATCTAATGCGTCATCTTGATGCTTCTTGTAAGCATCTCGGTCTGCTCGCGTGGCAGTGGCAGGAGGAGCCTCCGGAATGGGCTGCTCCAGAACGTACAGTTTACGTTCCTGAGTGAGAACTATTCTCAGGTTCCTGTACCAGTCCAGGAAATTTGCTCCGTTGAGCTTGTCCTTCTTAAGGACAGAACGCAGGGAGAAAGAGTTCGTATTCGACGTCATGGTTATCTACAACAGAAAATTTACAGAAATAAATATCATATTCTTTTAAAATCATTTAACTAGGCCTTTAATAAAATGATGCTCCCACTGAATTCTATAATTCTTGTGGGACAAGATCCACATCATACTAACCCTTGAGTTAGCTTTGGCTAATACGCCCAAGGCTTAGTATGATCGGTAGGTAACGATTACCAATTACATCTCTATGCAACTCTTGTTTATAAAATCAATATCCGCATTTATATTAAAACTCGAGTTAGCTTTGGCTAATACACCCGAGAGTTAATATAGATGTGATTTTGACCTATCTTTTCCAACCGTTGGAAGAATGCCTATAGTTGACTCGATCCAACCGAGTAACTAGGAATACTCAATCTAATTGAGTTTGTATTCACCCATGCGTTGATAGGTGGGACCAAGATTATCCCTCCGTACCCTACCAAGATAATATGTATTGCTCTGCTTTGGCAGATTCAACAATACATGTGATCGAGGTAGTGATAGGTATCACAGCACGGTTAGGCATTTAGAGTTGGTTCGATCGAGATCTAATCTAATCGAAAAAGGATGCATCTTGTGCACGACTTAGATCTAATCTAATCGCAAGGGTGCATCATGTGCACGACTTAGATCTAATCTAATCATAAGGCACTAATTAATTAATTAATTACTTATTAAACATGCATCATATACATAAGCAATTAACTAATTAATATATTTGTGATTTAGTCATGGCCCTACTACGATCTTCTCAAGCCAATGAGAAGATTGAATGGTCAACCTAGGGTCAACAGCTTCTCCAAGCTCCTCCCTTTGACCACCTTGTGTTGCTCGTGCCCGCCTCGGAACTCCGTCTCGTGTGGACCCTCCACCGCTCCAATTTGTACATTATAATTTGAAACTCGAGTTACATTCGAGTCTAAATCTAATTTACAATGAGAATATAAGAGAAAGGCACGACGCGCAGGTCGCGGAAAAATAAAAACATACAACACGCGCAAACACATAACGGCACGCAGGCCGTATTATGAATTACAACACAATCCAATCATATTGGGTTTTTGGGCCATGACTATCACAAAATTAATATATAATTCAAAATTATATATTTTCATAATTTTCTATAATTTTAAAAATAATTTTTACAATTTTTACGAGTAAAATTTCCCGGCGGTCCCGTTTAGCGGTTTCGGGCGCAATCGCGGAACGGATCCCCTTGCGGGGCTAGGGGCAGCGCCCCTACCCGCGATCTAACCATCGCGAGGGTTCCTTTGCGATCCAACAGCGCCCAAACTTGCTATCCCAAAAAGATTTGGGTCGAGACATTGCCGTTTCGGAAAAATCTTCCCGGCAGGTTCGTTTTTAGCGATTTCGAGTGCAATCGCGGAGCAAATCCCCTTGGGGGGTTAGGGGCAGTACCCCTACCCACGATCTAACCATCATGAGTTGCTCCTTTGCAATCTAATGGCACCCAAGCCTGCTGTCCCAAACGGATTTGGGGCAAAACGAAGCCGTTTTGGAAAAATCTTTCCGGTAGCCGAAGCCTACAAGTGCCGAGACACTTGTGCTTCACTTCTACAGAAAAATTACCCATAAAAACTATAAAAATCATAATTTTACAGAAAATTACAGAAACTTTAGTTTTCATAAAACCAAAAATTAAACTCGTACAAGCCTTGCACGTGGCTCTGATACCACTGTTGGGTTTTTTGGGCCGCGAAAACCGCTTTTCGCGTCGCGAAAACCCCGAATCACCCAAAGCCGTAGATCCGTGCAAGGAAAACCGAATGAAATACAAATACGAGTTTCAAAATCTTTAGATCTACTCCTAGATCTATGTGTTGAGAACTTTACCCTTGTTGCGTGCCCTTTCGCGTTCCCGCTCTTCCAAGGAGTTGCCGGATCTCAAGACCGTCAAGCGCCGGTCCTCTAGAAGTATCCACACGGACACGTAGGTGGAAAAACCTCACACAAAAGGTGTGCTAGCACCTTGGTGAGATTCGGCCAAGCAAAGAGGAGAGGGAGAGGGAGAGCTTGAGGAAGAAGAAGGAGTAAATGAGTTTTAATCAAAATTCATTTCTCCTTCCCTCACTAAAGTGGCCGGCCACATTTGGTTGTGTAACCCCCATTTCCACTTAATTACAATTAAGTGGAGGCCATTAAGAGGTGTCTTGTAACTCCCATGAGGTGGCACACCATGAAGATGTGGACCATTACCATTGGTCCACCTCTTGCCACCTCACAATGATGTGGCAAATGAGTAACCTCCATCATTTAATGTGGCCAACCCACATTAAATGCAATGGAGGCTTGTAACCTCCATGAAGTGGCAAAACAAGATGATGTGGAACAACACTATTGGTCCACATCTTGCCACCTCACTCATGATGTGGCAAAGAGTCAAGTCAAACTTGACTCTTCCTCTTCCTCTCTAGTCAAGTCAAACTTGACTCAATCTCTCTCATGGTTGATCTAATCTAACCATTTGTGTAACACCCCAAATTTCATGATTTGGAGTCCCAAAAGACCTTATTAAAATCTAGAAATGCTATAGAAAAATTCTAGTGATTTTTAGGAATTTTTAGAGTATTTTTACGTAATTTTTGGAGTTTGTTTGGTATTTTTACCAAGAGAAAGAAGTTTAAAAATATATATATATTAAAAGTGTTAAAGCTGGGTTTTGAACCCAAGATCTCGGACCCGAACCAGATTTTAACGGACTCAGCCAACCATCTGGGCTATGGCTGTTTTGTTAATAATATATGAGATAAGATATATATGATGTAGAAAATGGTAATGGAGAATAATAGAAAGGAAAATAAGTTAAGAAGCTGGGTTTCGAACCGAGCTCCTCGGCCCAAGCAGAACTCGGCCCGACCAACCGAGCTATGCTTGATTTGTTAACTAGATGTGAGAACAAATTTATATAAGGTATAGTTAGGAACATTGAAAATAAATCGAAACGAAAAGTGCGCGGTTGAGGAATTGAAGCTGCGACCTGGGACTTGGTCAAAACAGCAGCCAACCAACTCTTCCGCGAGTATTTCGCGAAAAGGTAGGGTGCGAGATATATATATATGTTAAAATTGAAACCCTAGTGATAAGAAAAGAGAACTTAAGTTTTCTTTTTCCCCGAACCTTTCTCTCCTTTCCTCTCCTCACGCGAGCGTGGCGATTCTCCTCTCGGGCGAATCAACTCCGGCGGTCGGCGAGCACTCCTCTCCGTCGGTTCTTCACAAATTCGAGGTCTCCTCGTTGAAGAGAGCTCGTGGGCACGAGGAAGGGTTGGAATTTGAAGTTTCTCCGCGAACCCTAGAGGTTTTCTCCTTCGGTTTGAATTCAAGAATCAGGTAAGTTGCTACTCACCTGCAGTAGGATAGCTCCGAAGTATATTCCGTACTCCTCTCCTTGTTTCCGAAGTTTAGAGTAGCTATGGAGTTGTTTTTGTTTCTTGTTAGATTCTGGTTTTTCCGAAGGATGAGGTATAGAACGAGCTTTGAGGTTTTCTGCCGTTGTAACGACCCAACCCTCTTGGCCCATTTGGCGGCCCATTTGGCGACCCTCGGGTCGTCGACCGTCGGCCCTTATGTCGTCGGCCCATTTGGCGACCCATTTGGCGACCCTCGGCCGAGTGGATTTTTGCCTCCCCAAGGATTCGAACTCTAAACCTCCAGGCTTAAGTATTAGAGTTTATGAATCCTGGTAACCAAGTGAGATCATCTCACTTGGTTACCAGGATTCATAAACTGTAATACTTAAGCCTGGAGGTTTAGAGTTCGAATCCTGGGGGAAGCAAAAATTCACTGCCAGGGGTGGAAAGTCCTAGTGAGTAACGACACTGCCAAAGGGTCGTCGGTCGACGACATGAGAGGTCGCCAAATGGGCCGACGACATAAGGGCCGACGGTCGACGACCCGAGGGTCGCCAAATGGGCCGCCAAATGGGCCAAGAGGGTTGGGTCGTTACAATAAAAAGGCGCCTTTTATTGTAACAACCCGGCCCTCTTGGCCCATTTGGCGGTCCATTTGGCGACCCTCGGGCCGTCGACCGTCGGCCCTTATGTCGTCGTCCCATTTGGCGACCTCTCGATCGACGACCCTTTGGCAGTCGTTACTCACTAGACTTTCCACCGTGTCGGATTTTTGCCTCCCAGTTCGAACTCTAAACCTCCGGGCTTAAGTATTAGAGTTTATGAATCGCAACCAAGTGAGATCATCTCACTTGGTTACCGTGATTCATAAACCGTAATACTTAAGCCTCGGAGGTTTAATCCTGGGGAAGCAAAAATTCACGCCAGGTGGAAAGTCTAGTGAGTAACGACGCCAAAGGGTCGTCGACGACATGAGAGGTCGCCAAATGGGCCGACGACATAAGGGTCGACCCGACGACCCGAGGGTCGCCAAACCGCCAAACGGGCCAAGAGGGTTACAATAAAAGCTTTATTTAACAACCGACCCTCTTGGCCCATTTGGCGGTCCATTTGGCGACCCTCGGGTCGGCCTTTATGTCGTCGGCCCATTTGGCGACCTCTCGATCGACGATTGTGTCGTTACTCACTAGACTTTCCACTGGGTGGTTTTTGCCTCCCCAGTTGAACTCTAAACCTCCAGGATTAAGTATTAGAGTTTATGAATCCTGGTAACCAAGTGAGATCATCTCACTTGGTTACCAGGATTCATAAACTCTAATACTTAAGCCTGGAGGTTTAGAGTTCGAATCCTTGGGGAGGCAAAAATCCACTGACCAGGGGTGGAAAGTCCTAGTGAGTAACGACACGGCCAAAGGGTCGTCGGTCGACGACATGAGAGGTAGCCAAATGGGCCGACGACATAAGGGCCGACAGTCGACGGCCCGAGGGTCGCCAAATGGACCGCCAAATGGGCCAAGAGGGCCGGGTTGTTACAGCCGTGATGGGCACATTCGACTCATGTTGAGTTTTGCAGGTTTTGTTTTTATGATGCAATGAATTTGAATTTGATTTCTTTCATGTTGTTGAGGCTGGGAGATTTCTGCATGATATCCGTTTGATCAAATGCCTGATCGAGAAGTTATTCGGAGGATTGAATGGTGTTTTGAGTTTAGTGGAGCTTTGAATCTTAAGGTTGATTTGCTTTCTTGGGGTTCCGGTTGGTTTTGTGTTCCTGAACTATTATGGGACACGGGTTAAGCACAGAAGTTGAGTTGATCTTTCTGGAGTGGCATAAATTTTGATTGAATTTGCTTTCTCTTGATGCAATAACAGTTCGGACAGATTATGGTAGAGTTAAATCCTTGGTATCTCCGTATCACTAAATAGCTAAAGTTTTCTAAAGGTTTAGGATCAAATCTGTTTGGTTCATCTCTTTTGTTATTGCACAGTTTTGAAGTGTAAGTTTACTTGATGGTCAAGGAATTCAATGAGATTGTCTTGTTATGTGGAAGATCCAATTAGATGTGTTACTTTCATTTAAGTATATAGATTTGAGGTTTAGATAATTTATTTATGTTTAATCTGAACATGACGTTTAGATAATTTTCTTATGTTAAATCTGAGCTAGAGGTTTAGATATGCAAGTAATAAGTTCAGAATAGAAGCTTAGTTTAGAAAATGAGAAAAGAGATTTACATGTTGATCAATGTAAATTTAATAAAGTATTAGTATGCAGATTTTGTTAAGCTTAGTATGCAGATTTTAGATAACCTTAATATGCAGATTTTAGTTAAGCTTAATATGCAGATTTCTGTTTAAACTTGTATGTAGATTTTGTTTAAACATTGTAGTATTAGAATTTGTTTAAACATTTCAGTTTTGTAAGAAGCATTCTTTTATAAGAAAAGTATACGAAAGATTAAGAAAAGAAAGAAAAAGGCCAAGGTCTTAAGTAAATCCCAAAGTCAAGACTTTAGGGATTTTGGCACACAAGGTGCTAAAGAAAATGCCGAGGCATTATATAGAAGTATTAAGAGATAACAAGTATTTTACTTTTATCAGTGGCACTGTACTGGACTCTCTGTCCTTGGGCTGGGCTCCCATAGTCGTCCCTAGGTTTAGATAACCTAGTAGTAACGGCTCGGCCGACGGTCGACGGTCGACGACCATAGGGTCGCCAAATGGGCCGCCGAATGGGTCGGGTCGTTACAAAAGTAAAAGCACAGTTGCCGGGCCCAAGAAGAAGTTGATTATTATTTTGAAGTATTATAAGTATAAGTTTTTGAACAAGTAAAGCAAGTTTTTACATAAGTATAAAGTATTAAAGAATAAGTCTTTAAACAAGTGAAATAAGATTCAGAAAGTGTTTAGAATTCAGTAAGTTTAGTTCTTTATTCTACCATGTTTATCTAGTAGATGAGTAGATTTCATGTTTACCTATTAGATGAGTAGCATGATTAGCCATTAGAATTACATGAGTAGATTCCTTAGCCTTTCTTTGCTATTAGTTTGACATGAGCAGTTATGTTTATGCTTTATTTCTTTTTAGAGCATATAGTTTCCAGTTCTTTTCGTATACATGCACATTCGTGATTTTGTGAGTTAGATAGCGCTTACTAAGCAAATTTTGCTTATAGACTACACTTCCTCTTACTGCAGATACAGGAAAGGAAAAGATATAGAAAGGAAGGCGACAAGGTGGCGCGGATGGTGTGTGATGCCAGGACTATGGAAGCCTTGGGACTTAGTTTAAGAATTTATTAAGATTGCCATTTATTAAGAATGTATTAGATGAGTCATTTAGTCTTCCGCTGTTAGTTAATTGTATGTTTTTGTTTTGTTTCCTCTATTCATTACTTGCATGATTTGATTTCATTAAATTGCGTGGTGATGTTATTCCTTTTGTGTGTTTGATATGTGTTCCAGCCGCCTGTGGCTGTGTATATTATGTTATGTATGTCAGTTTAAGGTCACCGGTACAGGGGAGACTTTGCCGAAATTTTTCGGTAGGGTTTCCATGTGATTTTTAATCATACCGGTTAAGTAGAGTTAGTAGTTAAGTAACGGTCATCCTTAGAGTGTAGTAGTAGTAAGAAGGGTGGTCGTTACAATTTGATTCAAGCCAACTTAATATAATGAATCTAATTCATTAAATTAAATTGATCTAATGAGTCATAATCTAAATTAGACTCATTAAATACATGAATCAACTTGAGTCTAACTCAATTAGCCCAATTTGGATTACTCTTAATCCAATTTGATTCATCAAATGAATCTAATCCTCTTGGTTCATCATATGAACCAAATCTCCATCTAAATGTCCTAAGTGTGTGACCTTATAGGTTCTTGTAACGTTGGCAATGCCCTAAACCCATTTAGGAGCATAAGTAATGAGCGGTATCTAGCAACACATCATTACTACCCAAGTTACAAGAAATGTCGAGATCCAACATCACCTTGTGACTACTAATTGTGACTCCTCACAATATATGACAAGTGTCCTTCTATCCTAGACATCTAGATTGATCAATGTGAGGCATAGACCGTGTCATCCTCTGACCAATCTAAATCTTGAATTCCAAGTAGACTCACTCAATCAAATGAGCTCAATATCTCATATTGACTCATTTGGGTATGGCCATACACTTCGTGGTCTTACTCTATCAAGAATATCGATGTCACTCCCATCATATAGGAGGGATTGATCCCATCTACATCACTCACATCCCTCTGCATAATTCGTTACACACCCAGTAATCGCCTTTATAGTCCACCAAGTTACGGGTGATGTTTGACGAAACCAAAGTACATAACTCCTTATGTAGGGATTCATGGTGACTTCAGGTCTAAGGACTAATAGTCATACTAATAGCCACATGAGAAAGTATATGACACTCATATAACGATCCATGATACTTTCTCATGACGGGTCATTCAGTATACATTCTCCAATGTATACCCATGTGTCTGCTTGATATCTCTATATCCATGACTTGTGAGATCAAGTCATCGAGCTGACCTACATGCTAGTCTTATTGCATTAACATTGTCCCTGAATGTTAATACTCGACTAGGAATGATTTAGAGTAGTGTTCCCTATGTCATCTCACTATCGATTCAACTAATCGATTAATATAAGTATGAACCTTCTACTCAAGGACGCTATTATACTTAGTCTATTTGGCACTAATACAAATAAGTATAATAACCAAACAAATGTCTTTATTAATATACAAGAATATGATACAATGAGTCCATACAATCATCAAATGATTGGCTCTAGGGCTCTAACTAACAATAAGTTTGTTCTCTTTCAATATATCAGCAAGAGGATTGAAAGCCATTTGAAATCCTAAGAATCACAAAATATTTGGTCAAAACTTTAGAATTTAAAATAATATTGATTCCTCAAATAATATCATTTAAATTTACCAATACCTCAAAACACCGTGGATTTTGTATGCCACGATAGTGTGGATGTATATAAATTCAAGCATTTGTAAGAGGGGGGTTTACCTATTAATTTTATTATCTTGTCAACCTAACTTTATGACAAATAAAATTAATAGTTGGTTTTTCTTCGGTCACACAAATAATAGCAATGACTCCGATGGGGAGGATACTATTAAATGCGCCTAAGTGCATACCATTACTTGATACTTTGTCCATTAAATAGGATTGTGCTCCTTCAGATGGAGAAGATTACACAAACCTAAATAATTTCCCATAATCATCCATAAAGGAAGTTTGATCTAGTGATCCGCAAACAAACTCATCCGATGTGGAGGAAGGCACTCAAAGCCAACGCACAAGTTTGAATGCATCACTTACAAATCAGTAATGGAGACCGTGGAATTTAAATAATTCCTCTCTCACTTAGTTATTTAAAATGAGGAATTTTAATATGCACACACACCCAGTACATATAAATAGCATAAAAGGAAATAAATATGAAAAATAATTTTCCAACTATTATGGCCTCATCCATAGTTGTCCTCCGTGTGCCACCAACCCTAGCCGTCGCCAATAGATCATGTTGTCTCGTCTATCTTGCTTCCTTTTTCGCTGCACCTCTGGTCCTCAAATAGTACCATGCCTCGCAAGGATACGATCCATGATAAAATAAAATTTTACATTTATCGATCCTATATTCCATGAAGGAATGCACATGTAATCTAGATCGAACAAAATGTAAAATCCTAAAAACTAATATAACTCATGCTGTTTTTAATAATTACAATCATGCACACACATAAAATGCCCTCAACATACCCGAGGGTCCAATCACACATAAACACAATAGGGTCATAATAGTTGGAACTAGGATGTCTGCAACCACAGAGTTAATCTTGCACAT
Source organism: Zingiber officinale (assembly GCF_018446385.1). Taxonomy (NCBI): domain Eukaryota; kingdom Viridiplantae; phylum Streptophyta; class Magnoliopsida; order Zingiberales; family Zingiberaceae; genus Zingiber; species Zingiber officinale. Next base: position 45,636,190 of record NC_055996.1, on the reverse strand, counting down.
CCTACTGTTGGATCGAGACGCGCTAGAGGGGGGGTGAATAGCGCTCGTGGCTTTCACTTTTTCGGAATCGTAAAACCGTTCGAGTAAATGTAGCGGAAATAAAAATAATCACACAAAGAGGCAAACTATTTACTTCGTTCGGAGCCTAGATCGACTCCTACTCGAAGGCCCGCGATCCTTGATCACTTTCGGTGGGCAACAACTATAAGCACGATAATTTGTACAATTATAGGAATTTACAGCTCATAAACTTTATACCGACAACTAAAGATGGAGAAGCGTAGTTCTGGGTCGTTGGTGTCGCGTCGCAGCACTTCTGGGTCGTCAGGTTCGCAGCACGTAGCAAGAGATTATTCAGAGAGAGTTGTTCTGGAAGAGGTGCTCGAACACTGCTTATAAAGGGTGCTGGAGGCGCCTCCAAGGCTGTCCGAGGCGCCTCCAAGCCCCGGGTTGCACGCGTCGATAAGCGCTGATCAAGTCGCGCATTATCCCTCTGAAGGCGCCTTCATGCGCCTTCAAGGCGCCTCCATGCTGCGGTCCAAGGCGCCTTCACTGCCCTATAAGGCGACTCAGCTCACCTTCGCACCCGAGGCGCCTCCAAGCTCCATGGAGGCGCCTCGGACACTGTTCATCCGAGGCTAATGTTGCTCTTTTGTCCCTGCACAATGTGTTAGTCTACACACATATCCTACAAGACAAAGTTAGCACATATAATATCATGAATATGAATGAAAGTTCGATAGTCTCCGGACTATCCGGGTCTGACTTCGGATTTCCGACCGGAAACCCTAGGTCGACCCGACGCCTACTGTTCCCTTTACGGGGAATGTGTCCTCACCTACTCCACTCAGGAGATTTACCTGTTGCCAGTCAATCCTCCAGATCGACTGGACTTTTGCTCAGCACTCGACGCTTCCGGACTTTCTGCTGGACATCCGCTTCCCAGCCAGTCCAGTCTTTCACCTGGTTCGCGACACCAGGACTTTCCACCTAGGGTTACCACCCCCTAGGACTTTTGCCTGAAGTCATCGACCTGCCAAGACTTTCCGCATAGGGTTACCACCCCCTATGACCTAGGGTTACCACCCCCTAGGGTTTTTCCCTTTGCCTAATCGTAGCTAGGACTTTTCTCCACCTAGGGTTACCACCCCCTAGGACCTAGGGTTACCACCCCCTAGGGTTTTCACCTGCCTAATCGTAGTTAGGACTTTCCTGAAACACTCATTCAACATGTTAGATAACAGAGAATCTTAACTTTGAATCCCTTTGCCATTATCAAAACTTAGGTTCGATCGTCGGATGCTTCCTGCACCAACACCTACTATTATCCTGCCTAAATTTATGTATGAAAAGTGAATAATTTAACTGAACACCAAACATACAGAGGCAGAAAACTAGCTCTGATACCAATTGTTGGGTGCTACTTGGAATTTTTTTCTGTTTCCCCTGTACAAAAATTTATACAAGCACAGAACTTTTCCTAGCAACCCATGTGTTGTTCATAAGTTAAACTTAGATTGCAAACAAAACTTAATATTATTAATCCAAGTTCATCCCATGTGATCTTCAGAAGTTAAACTTGGATTACAAACGAAACTTAACATTATTAATCCAAGTTCAACCCATGTGTTTATCAGAAGTTAAATCATATTATAGAAGGTGATTAAATATCTATTTCAAGGATTGGCTTCCAGTTCTTTGGAAAGACACTCGGCCTTCTTGGTTATGGGATCATCCACTACTTCCTAGATAAAGCCTTTCAAAGAAATTGAATATTTAAACTCTTCACAGTAAACCCTAGGTTTAACTAAAGAGACCTCAATCGAAACACAAGATCAAAACATAAAATTGAAGCACAAGATCGAAACACAAAATTGAAGCACAAAATTAAAATACAAAATCGCTAGCCTCTTGTGTTGGTATTTCATGATCCATACAAAGAAAAACTAAACTAGTTCGCAGCGGAATAAAGAACTACTTGTACCTTTCCTTATAGTTAAGTGTTGGAGTGTATACTTTAAAGTTTAGCTTTTGTACACATTTATTTTGAAATAAAGAATCACATTGGTCGAATGTTTACATTTATTTGTTAAATGTAATTGTTCAATTAATTTATATAGTAGATAACATGGAGTGTGGAGTCACACCTAGAAGATCATATTGTCGATTCTCTATAAATTATAAACAGTTGCTCACGACTAAGATGGAAAGGAACAAACCATCAGAATAGACGTAGTGTAATTAAGTATTAGTTTATCTTGACTAATAAATTACACTGATACACTTTAAGTGTATTGAGTAGGATCATTTAGGTAAGTTCTTTTTGTACTGACTTAGTAAAAGAACTAGACCTTAGTTATTATGGAAGTGTGTGCTCTTAATCCTAATATAATAACAAGCATGTATATTTAATATTTATTTCTTTGACTTATCAAAGGGTGAGGTTTAGCTCGATAAATTAATATGCCCGATAAGTTGGGAAATGATATTACTTATAGTATGTCTTGTTGATTATAGAAGGAATCTGTGTCCTAGTTATCTAGGTTGAGAATGTCCCCAAGAGGAGCTCATAAGGATTGCCATGTTAAACCCTGCAGGTGGACCTAGTCCAACATGACAATAAAGTTGAGTGGTACTACTCTTGGAGCTAGATATTAATTAAATGAGTTATTAGTAACTCACTTAATTAGTGGACATTCGTAATCTTAAACACAGGGAGACTAACACACTCATGATAAGAAGGAGCCCATAATGTAATTTGGGATTGGTGCGGTAGTGCGATAATAACTCTCTAGTGGAATGAGTTATTATCGATGAACTTGAGTTGTGTGTTCGGGGCGAGCACGGGATACTCAAGCTCATCGGAAGGCTAAAACCAATTTCTCCTCTAGGTCCCTGTTGTAGCCTCAATAAAGCCTCAAGTCCATCCAAAGAAAAGCCTATCTTGGTGTCCAAGAAGGGGCCGGTTCATTGCTTGACCAAGCAATGGTCGGCCACATATTCTCTAGAAGTGGTCGGCCCTTACCTTGAGGCAAGGGGGCCGGCCGCAATATTTAAATTAGGAAGGTTATTTTTGAATTTTTAAATTTCCTCAGATATTTACAATTTGTAAAAAGAGAGATTTTAAAAATTTATAAAATTTTCCTAATTTAAATTAGGCCACAAGGTTTTAAAAGAGAGTTGTAAAATTTATAAAACTTTTTTTTAAAAAGAAATATTATTAGAGGTGTTTTAAATTTTAAACTTGGTTTTAAATTTTAAAACTTTCCTTTTAATATCCACATTAGAAAAGAAAAGAGAGTTTGTAAAAATTTATTAGAAGTTTTCTTCTTTTAAGATTTTATAAAAAAAAATCTTTCTTTCCCTTTTAATAAGTGGTCGGCCACCTTGCTTGGTGCCCAAGCAAGGGGCCGGTCAAATAATTAAACATCAACAAATAGTTGTTTAATTAATAAATCAATCTAGGATTGATTAATTAAAAGGAAAGAAAAAGAAAAAATTAAAAGGAAATAGGAATGAGTCTAATTTTTATAAAACTCTTTCCATAATTTTCCGTTGGTAAACTAATATAAAAAGGGGGGAAGGGGAGGCCTTGAAAAACATAACAATTGATATTGTGGTGTTGGAGATCATCAAGTGGCCGGCCCCTCTCCCTCTCTTCCCTTTGCTCTCTTTTGCTCCTTTGTGGTGGTGGTGGCCGAATTCTAGAGAAGGAGGAGAAGCTCTCCGGGTGGTGTTTGTCTTGGAGGATCGTCGCCCACACGACGTCCAAGAGGAGGCGAGGAATACGGCAGAAGATCTCAAGGTTTTTAGCATACAAGGAAGAGGTACAACTAGTATTTAATTTCCGCATCATACTATTTAATTTTTCTTTGTATAAATACCAAATACAAGAGGCATTCGATTCTTGTTTTTCGAATTTAATTTCGATGTTGTGTTCTTTTTCATTTTTCCTTGTGATTTGATTGTTCCTTTTGGTTAACCTAGAGTTATATAAGGAAATTAAATATTAACTTTCCTTAAAAGGCTTTGTCTAGTCGGTGGTGGTTGCTCCCATATCCAAGAAGGCCAAGTGCCTCGCCATGCAGTACTGGAAGCCAATTTTGGAAACTAATATTTAATTGAATTTATAACCCAGGTGATTTGGATCAAACGTGTTAAGTTCCGCAGGAGATCCAAATCTAAACCTAAAGGAACATATAAGTTAAACTTGGAATCAAACGTGTTAAGTTCCGCAGGAGATACAAGTTTAACTTAAAAGAACATATGGTAGCTAGGAAAGGTTCAGATCACGTACAAAATTTTTGTACAGTGGAGCCATTAGGTTTTCCGAGTAGCTGTAACGACCCGCCTTCTACTGACTAGCTGTAAGGCCGAATCGTCACATTATGTTGTGCTAACTATTCCATGACCATCATTAAACATAGATGTGAAAGCTGTACTAATTAAAATTTTGCTAAACTATTATCATTTCTTGGTTCTACATGTGCTAAGGGGTGCAATCTAAACTACTCATGACATATATTACATTCCCCAATGGTCAAGGAACTTAACTAAGAGTTTCTTGCTGATATCAGGCCTCCCAATCGATCCACGGATCGATTGGAATGGCCGGATCGATCCACTAATCGATCCAGGTGGCTACTGTATACGGAACTTAGGTTGGATCGATCCAGTGATCGATCCAGCACGCTACTGTGCTCGGGGCGATATTCTGGATCGATCGGCTGATCGATCCAGTCTGGCCAATCGATCCAGTGATCGATCCCAGAGCCTTCTGTTCGCTACAGAAATTGCTGGATCGATCGGCTGATTGATCCAGAAGCCTACTGTTCACGGAACAACTTGCCCAATCGATCAACTGATCGATTGGAAACCCTCAAATCGATCAGCTGATCGATTCGAGTTTCTGATTTCAACCAAGGGTTTGATTTCAGCACTTGTTCGTGCCAAAATCACCTATAACATTTCTAAACTAAATGCCAACCATTCTAACATCACAAAAATAGTATTCTAAACATGATAGGATGCTTGATTAACTAATTCATAACATTTAACATGCTAAGATGCAAAATAACCAAATGCTAAAAAGTTCTAGTGCTTAAACAAGCTTGCTGAAATTCCCTAAGATCTCTATTCCAAGTTCCATCCACACACATCTTCGTAGCATTGCCCTCCAGCCTCCGCTAGTCCATCTTTCCTTTACCTTTATCTGCAGTATAAGGAAAAGAATGTATTTGTAAGCTTTCGCTTAGTAAGAAACCATCTACCTCACTAAAACATGCAATCGATGCAAATCATGCTTTGAAAACATGCTATTTAAAACACGTACTGATTGAACTAAACATGGAATGCTATCATACAATACATAGCAATCAAAAGCTAGTCATGGCATACTATCATCTAAAACAGGTGTAATAAAACTGAACATAGAGCTATCATACATAATCATAAGAGAGAGCTGAACTGAGCTAATTCTAGCAAATGCTAAAACTGTACTGATTTCACCTAGTTGTTCTATGAGAGTTTAAAAAAACTATATACATATAATAGGTGAAAATACATAATCATGCTGCTGTTTGGGCCCGGCAACTGTACTTTGCTGTGCGCGCATCCCTAACTAGACCCGGGTTTGCAAGTCCCGAATTTAGTAGGGTTACTAGGTTAGCTGAACCTAGGGACGACTGTGGGAGCTCAACCCAATGGATATCTAATCCAGTACAGTGCCACTGAGAAAGTAAAATACTGAACATAAGCTAATAGCTAGTGTCTTGCTTCTACCAGGTTGTCTAAACCCAGAACTAGGTTATCTGAACCTAGAGGCGACTGTGGGAGCCCACCCATTGGACGTCTAGTCCTGTAAAAGTTAGAGCAAGACTAAATAGACTATGTAAATGCTTCTAGTGCATTTATCCAAGCTAATAAAATGCCTAATTTTCATTTGACTGCGCTAAACATTCTATCGAGCACCTGGTGTACGCTAGTGCACACCTTATGTGCTGGAATTTGTATACGACTAAACTAATGCATAAAAATCACACGAATAGCTACTTATACCGCAGGTGAGGGGTTTCTTACCTCCTGTTCGGATTCTCTTACGATTCTAATCGCTAGATCTCTGGAGGAGACGATCCTTTCGACGATCTTCTCGCGTCCACGCGTTCCTCTCGCGGAGGGGAGCGTCATCGTGTCGAAGTCGTCGCCAGAAGGTGCCCTTGGGCAGAACCCTAGCCTTCCTTGTGGTTGGCGCCGAGAGAGGAAGAAAAGAGAGGTGGGCGGCGGTGAGGTTTTGAGGAGAGGAAAAATCACGATCCAAATAACCCTTCACTTAATTATTTCTTATTTATATTAAGTGATCTAATTCGCCCCAACTCCAACTTAAATAAAATTGATTCCCTTTCCTTTCAGCACGGCCCTACTGGGTTCACTTGGTTACCATGGTTCACCATAAGTCATAGGACCCAATAGGTCTCGGGTTCAATCCCCGCGTAGGCTATTTTACGGTCCTATTTATTTTTGCTACTTCAGCTACTCTAAAAATTCCATAAAAATACTCTAAAATTCCAGAAAAATTATAGAATATTTATAAAATAAGTTTGAGAATTTTCGGGCGTTACAGTAGCAACCAACAATATGACCTCTTGATCTTCTGTTGTATTCCTCTCCTCTTCTTGGACGTCGTGTGGGCGATAATCTACCAAGAGGAAGACACCCGACCTTCTCCTTTTTTTTCCAAGCTTTCGTCCACCAAAGAATACAAAGTGAAGAGGCCTTCTTCTTCTTCTTCTTCTTCTCCTCCTCCTCCTCCAAGCAACCGGCCACCAAGGTAGAGTCTTCTCCAAAGGGGCGTCAACCCTAATGAAGAAGAAAGGATGGATACCGCCGGCCTTTAGGAAAAGAAGACAATAGAAGAAGATAGAAGAAGGGTCGGCCACACAGGAGAATAAAAGAGGAGCCTTAGGTTGTTCTAGTTTTTGGGCACCTCCGTCCTCCTCTTTTATAATCTTTGCTAGCGGCTAATAAGGAAATTTTTTAATAAAATTTCCTTTTATTTGCTATTGTAGATGGTTACAAAAAAGGAAAGATTTAAAAAAAATAAAATCTATCTTTTAAACCATTGTAAATTAAAGGTTTTGGCCTCCCGATGAGCTTGAGCTTCCTGTGTTCGACCCGAACATCCAACTCAAGTTCATCAATAATAACTCATACCACTAAAGCGTTATTATTGAACTACCGCACCAATCCCATATTACATTATGGGATCTTTCTTATCATGAGTACATTAATCTCCCTGTGTTTAAGATATCGAATGCCCATTAATTAAATAGGTTACTGACAACTCACTTAATTAATATCTAGCTCCAAGAGTAGTACCACTCAACTTCATTGTCATGTCAGACTAAGTCCACCTACAGGGTTTACATGACAATCCTTATAAGCTCCTCAAGGGGACATCATAAACCTAGATAATTAGGACACAGTTTCCTTCTATAATCAACAACACACCATATAAATAATATTATTTCCTAACTTATCAGGCCTATTGATTTAACGAATAAATCTCACCCATTGATAAATCAAAGAAATAAATACTAAGTATATGTGCTTGTTATTATATCGGGATTAAGAGTACGCACATCCATAATAACAGAGGTTATGTTCTTTTATGCAGTCAGTATAAAAAGAACAACCTTAAATGGTCCAGCTCAATACACACATAGTGTACTAGTGTAATTTTATAGTCAAGATAAACTAGTAGCAAATTACACTACAATCACTCCAATGGTTTGCCCCAATTCATCTTAGTTATGAGCTACTATTTATAATTTATAAGGAACTGGAAACATGATCTTCTATGTGACACCACACACCATGTTATCTATAATATAAATTAAATTGGCAACTACATTTTACTAAATGTAGACATTTGACTCATGTGATTCTCATTTCAAAATAAATGTTCATATAAAAAGTTAGGTTTTTAATATACATCCTAACACAACTAGTGTAATGACCCGGCCCCTCGGCCCCTTGGGCGGCCCAACTGGTGACCCCTTATGTCGTTGACCGACGACTCTCGGCCATGTTGTTACTCAATAGGACTTCCCACCCCTGGCCAGTGGATTTTTGTCTTCCCTAAGATTCGAACTCTAGACCTCCGGGCTAAGTACTAGAGTTTATGAATCCTGGTAGCCAAGTGAGTGTCGCTATTACCAGATCATAAACCTAGTACGAGGTTCAGAGTTCGAATCTGGGAAGGCAAAAATCGACAGGTGGAAGTCCCAGTGAGTGCCAGTTGGGCCGCCAGTTGGGCCGCCCAAGGGACCGCCAAGGGGCCGCCTAAGGGACCGCCAAGGGGTCGCCAAATGGGTCGCCCAAGTGGCTGAGGGGTTGGGTCGTTACAATAAAAAGGAGCCTTTTTTATTGTAATGACCCGGCCCCTCGTCCCCTTGGGCGGCCCATTTGGCGGCCCCTTGGCGGTCCCTTGGGCGGCCCAACTAGCGATCCCTTATGTCGTCGACTGACGACCCTCGATCATGCCATTACTCACTAGGTCTTCCCACCCCTGGCCAGTGGATTTTTGCCTTCCCCAGGATTAGAACTCTAGACCTCCAAGATAAGTACTAGAGTTTATAAATCCTGGTAGCCAAGTGAAAATTTTCAAAAAATTCCCTTATGGTTATTCAGTTAGTTAGAGCCCTAGAGTCAATCATTTGATGATTGTTGTATGGACTCATTGTATCATATTACAGCTCCTGCTGTATTTGATACATATAATCATGCACACAAATAATGCCCTTGACATGTTCAAGGGTCCAATCACACACAACATCAATAAGCCATAATAGTTGGAGCCTGCAACCAAAGAGTTAACACATCCTACTATTATCCTGCCTAAATTATGTATGACATGTGCATAACCTATTTGAATTCTAAACACACAGAGGCAAACCCTAGCTCTGATACCAATTGTTGGTTAATCCTAGGAAAACGTACCGGTTCCACTGTACAAAAATTTTTTTTTATACAAGTGTCGAACCTTTCCTTAAATAACCTATTGTGTTCTTTAGAAGTTAAATTAGGAATCGCAGACGGAACTTAACATTATTGATTCCAAATTTAACTTATCTGTTCTTAATGGTTTAGATTTGAATCGCAAGCGGAACTTAACACTATTGATTCAAATCCACCTATGTTATTAATTCCATTAAATATTAATTTCCAAAATTAGCTTCCAGGACTGCATGGCGAGGCACATGGCCTTCTTGGATATCGGAGCAACCACCACCACCTAGACAAAGCCTTTTAAGGAAAGCTAATATTTAATTTCCTTAAATAACTCTAGGTTAACCAAAAAGAACAATCGAATCACAAATTCGAAAAAGAAAAAAACACAAACTCGAAAATTAAATTCGATAAACTAGATCTAATTGCCTCTTGTATTTAGAATTCTTACAAAGAAAATAACTAGTATGTTGCGGAAGAAAAATACTAGTTATACCTTTTCTTTGTAAGTTAATGACCTCAAGATCTTTTGCTGTATTCCTCGCCTCACCTTGGACGTCGTGTGGGCGACGATCCTCCAAGATGAACACCACCCAAAAGCTTCTTCCTCTTCTTCTAAAATCCGGCCACCAACACCACCAAGGAGAAGAGAGCAAAAGGGAAAAGAGAAGGGAGAGAGGGGCCGGCCACTTGAGATCTCCAAGCAAAAGAATAAGAGTTGTGTCTCATGAAGCCCCCTCACCCCTTCTTTTATATTACTTGCCCAAGGAAAATAAGGAAAAACTTTTTACAAAAATAAAATCATCCAAGAGTTTTTCCTTTTCCCTTTTTATTTTTCCTTTTCTTTCCTCTTGATTGAATCAATCACCAATTTTGATTTTGTGATGATTTTATTTATTTTATTATGGTCGGCCACTTGCTTGGGCACCAAGCAAGGTGGCCGGCCACCTCATCAAGAGGAATAAGGAAATATATTTTTTAAAAAAATTTACAAGAAGAAATCTTCTTATAAAATTTACAAGCTCTCTTTCCTAAAGTAGGAGTTAAAAAAGGAAAGTTCTAAAAATTAAAATCATGATTTAAAATTTAAAATTGCTCTTATAAAATTTTCTTTTTTAACATGATGATAGAAAATTTTAATTTTAAAACTTATCTTCCTTTTTTTTCTTAAACCATGAGGATGGTTAAAAAAGGAAAGTTTTAAAACTTTTAAAACTCTCTATTAAAACATGTGGCCAAATTCAAATAAGGAAAGTTTTTAAAATTAAAATCTCTCTTTTAAAACTTATAGTTTTCTACAAAGAGAAGATTTTAAAAATTCAAAAGCAACCCTCCTAGTTTGAATATTATGGTCGGCCCCTTCATGCTTGGTCACCAAGCAAAGGGTCGGCCCCTATAGAAGAGGATGTGGCCAGCCCTTGCTTGGTCACCAAGCATTGGACCGGCCCACTTCTTGGACACCAAGAAGAGCCTTACATTTGGATGGACTTGAGGCTATAATGAGGCTACGATAGGGACCTAGAGGAGAAATTGGTTTTGGACTTCCGATGAGCTTGAGTATCCCATGCTCACCCCGAATACACAACTCAAGTTCATCTATAATAACTCATTCCACTAGAGAGTTATTACCGCACTACCGCACTAATCCCAAATTACATTATGGGCTCCTTCTTATTATGAGTGTGTTAGTCTCTTTGTGTTTAAGATTATGAATGTCCACTAATTAAGTAAGTTACTGACAACTTACTTAATTAATATCTAGCTCAAAGAGTAGTACCACTCAACTTTATTGTCATGTCGGACTAAGTTCACCTGTAGGGTTTAACATGACAATCCTTATGAGCTCCTCTTGGGGACATTCTCAACCTAGATAACTAGGACACAGATTCCTTCTATAATTAACAACACACACTATAAGTAATATCATTTCCCAACTTATCGGGCATATTGATTTATCGAGCTAAACCTCACCCTTTGATAATTCAAAAAAATAAATATTAAATATATGTGCTTGTTATTATATTAGGATTAAGATCATACACTTCCATAATAACTAATGTCTAGTTCTTTTACTAAGTCAGTACAAAAAAAACTTACCTAAATGGTCCTACTCAATACACTTAAAGTGTATTAGTGTAATTTATTAGTCAAGATAAACTAATACTTAATTACACTACGACTATTCTGATGGTATGTTCCTTTCCATCTTAGTGTGACACCACACTCCATGTTTATAATTTATAGAGAACCGACAACATGATCTTCTGAGTGTGACATCACACTTCATGTTATCTACTATATAAATTAATTGAACAATTATATTTAACAAATAAATGCAGATATTAACCAATGTGATTCTTTTATTTCAACAAATAAATGTTTACAAAAGCTAGGCTTTTAGTATACACTCTAAAAATGTAGATGGGATCTATCCCTCCTATATAACAGGAGTGACATCGTTATTCTTGATAGAGTGAGACCACTAAGTGCATGGCCATGCCCAAGTGAGTCAATATGAGATATTGAGCTCATTTTATTAGAGTTAGTCTACTTGGAGTTCAAGATTTAGATTAATCAGAGGATGACACCGTCTATACCTCAGATTTAATCAACCTAGATGCCTAGGATAGAAGGACATTGTCACATATTGTGAAGAGTCACAATTAGTAGTCACAAGGTGATGTTGGATCTCAACATTCTTGTAACTTGGGTAGTAATGATGTGTTGCTAGATACCGCTCATTACTTATGCTTCTAAATGGGTTTAGGAGCATTGCCAACATTATAAGAACCTATAGGGTCACACACAAAGGGCAATTAGATGGAGATTAGGTTCATTTAATGAACCAAGAGGATGAGGTTCATGTGATGAACCAAATTGGATTAAGAGAAATCCAAAGTAAACTAATTGAGTTGGACTCAATTTGGTTCATGTGTTAAATGAGTCTAATTTGGACTTAGACTCATTGAGCCAATTTATTTCAATTAATAGAAATTCATTAAATTAAAATTGACTTGAACCAATGGTTGGATTTGATCAACCATGGGAGAGAAGTGGTCAAGTTTGACTTGACTTGAGAGGAAGATGAAAGGTCAAGTTTGACTTGACCATTGCCACCTCATTTGTGAGTTGGCATTAAGTGGACTAATGATGATGTGCCACATCATCAAGGCTAGCATATGTGTGTGCCACCTCATGAGGGAGATCAAGAGTTGTGACTCTTGAAATCCCATGGAGGTTTATAAGCCTCAAAAGCTGGCCGACCACTTAATTCACTAGTGTGAGTTTCATTTGGTTTTGCTAACCTCCTTCTTCTTCCTCTCTACCTTTCTTCTCTCCCTCTCCTCCACCATTACTGATCCTCTAAGGTTGCTAGCACATCTTTAGAGGTTCTCTCCATCGATTTGATCGTGTGGATACACATAGAGGGTTGTACACTTGACAACCTTGAGATCTGGCGTACCTTGGACGAGCGAGATTTGCGAAGGGCTTCGCATCAAGGGTAATCTCTTTTTCTTTGTAGATCTAGTGTAGATCTAGGTTAGAGAAACTCGTACATGTAGAAAATTTTTGTTTTATAACTTTGCACGGATCCGGTGGCATGGGATTCGGGGTTTCTGCAACGTAAAAAGCGGTTTTTGCGGCCCGTAAAATCCAACAGTGGTATCAGAGCCATGTGCGAAACCTATACGAGTTTCTTTTGTATTTTTATGAAAAATATCAGTTTTGTAACTTTCTGTAAATTTATGATTTTTATGCATTTTATGGGTATTTTTCTCGTAGAAGCGAAGCAACAAGTGTTTGAACACTTGTAGGCTTCGACTACCGAGAAATACCTTCCGAATCGGCAAGGTCTCGCCCAAAATGATTTTGGACAGCAGGCTAAGGCGCTGTAGGATCACTTAGGAACACTCGTGATGGTTATATCGCAAGTAGGGGTGCTGCCCCTAACCCCGCAAGGGGCTTTGTTCCGTGATCGCGCTCGAAAATCGCTAATTGGGACCGCCGGGAAGTTGCGACTCATAAAATCGTAAAAATATTAGATAAAATTACAGAAATTTATGGAAATCATATAATTTAGAATTATGTATCATTTTGTGATGGTCATGTCCCAAAGAACCCAATTTGATTGGAAATATGTGTTGTAATTCATAATATGGCATGCGCGCCATTTTGTGTGTTTGTGCGTGTTGTACTTGATTCGCGACCTGCGCGTCGTGCCCTTGTATTTATATTCCTGTTGTAAAATAGTTTTTAGACTCAAATGTAACTCGAGTTTCACCTTTTGTAATGTACAAAATTGGAGCGGTGGAAGGTCCACTCGAGACGGAATTACTAGGAGGGTGCAAGCAACACATGACGGTCAAAGGGAGGAGCTTGAGGAAGCTGTTGACCCTAGGTTGACCATCCGATCTTCTCATTGGCTTGAGAAGATCGTAGTAGGGCCATGACTAATCACAAAATTTAATTAATTGCTTGTTTGTGTGTGTATGTGATGCATGCTAGAATAATAATTAATTAGTGCCTTAACGATTAGATTAGATCTAAATCGTGTACATGATGCATCTCTACGATTAGATTAGATCTAAATCACGTATATGATACACATCGTCGATTAGATTAGATCTTAATCGCGTCAACTCGAAATGCCTACCATGCCGTGATACCCATCACTACCTCGATCACATGTTGTTGTTGAATCTGCCAAAGCAGAGCAACGCATATTATCTTGGTAGGGTGCGGAGGGACAATCTTAGTCCCGCCTATCAACGCATGGGTGAGTACAACTCAATTAGATTGAGTAACTAGTTAACTCAATTTGATCGAGTTTAACTATAGGCATTTTCCAATGGTTGGTAGATAGGTCAAAATCACATTTATATTAACTCTTGGGTGATTTAGCCAAAGTTAACTCAAGTTTTAATATACATGCGGATCTTGATCCTATAAACAAGAGTTGCATAGAGATGTAATTGGTAATTAGTTACCTACCGATCATACTAAGTCTTGGGCGATTTAGCCAAAGCTAACTCAAGGCGTAGTATGATGTGGATCTTGTCCCGCACGAATTATAGTTGGTTAGAATCTAATAGGTGTGGTTTGACCACATTCATGACTTGATTCTACAAAAGTTCTATAATTCAGTGGGGGAATCATTTAGTTAAAGGCCTAATTAAATGATTAATAGAATATGATATTTATTTTCTGCATTTTTCTATTGTAGATTGCCATGTCGTCAAACACGAACTCCTTCTCCCTGCGTTCTGTCCTCGATAAGGACAAGCTCAATGGAGTTAACTTCCTGGATTGGTACAGGAACCTGAGAATAGTTCTCACTCAGGAAAGAAAATTGTACGTCCTGGAGTAGCCCATTCCTGAGGCACCTCCTGCCACTGCCACCCGAGCTGATCGAGATGCTTACAAGAAGCATCAAGACGACGCATTAGATGTGTCATGTCTTATGCTCGTAACCATGAACTCTGAGGTTCAGAAGCAACACGAGTTGATGAGCGCTTATGATATGGTTGAACATCTTCGTTAACTATATCAAGGACAAGCGAGGCACGAGAGATTCGAGATCTCTAAGGCACTATTTCAGTGCAAGATGCAAGATGGGACTCCCGTAGGCCCATATGTACTCAAAATGATTGGGTACATAGAAAACCTACAGAGGTTGGGATTCCCACTTGGCCAAGAGCTGGCCACTGACCTGATCTTGCAATCCTTGCCTGACAGCTATAGTCAATTCGTTCTAAATTATAACATGAACGAAATTGACAAGTCACTGCCCGAGCTACTTAGCATGTTAAGAACTGCTGAGCTCAACCTTAAGAAGGTTAAGCCCAATTCCATTCTGATGGTACAAAAACATAAGGGCAAGGGCAAGCCCAAAGGTAAGGGAAAGTCCCAAGCCAAGGGCAAAGGCAAGACACTGAAACCCAAAGGAGGGGTTGCTAAGGATGCTACCTGGTTCAAGTGCGGTCAGACCGGGCACTGGAAGAGAAACTGCAAAGTGTACCTGGAAGATCTTAAGAAGAAAAGAAGTGAGACTTCCACTTCAGGTATATATGTTATAGAAGTCAATATATCTATTTCTTCAACATGGGTATTAGATACCGGATGTGCTTCTCATATTTGTACTAATGTGCAGGCGCTGAGAAATAGCAGAGCATTGATGAAGGGCGAGGTGGACCTACGCATAGGAACTTATTGTAGAACGGGTTGCTGCTGTTGTTATAGGAACTTATTCTCTATCTCTGCACTCTGGGCTTGTACTAGAATTGGATGATTGTTGTTATGTGCCTGCTTTGACTAAGAACATTATATCAGTTTCTTGTTTAGACAAGAAAGGCTTTTCATTTATAATAAAGAACAAATGTTGTTCAGTTTATTTAAATGATATGTTCTATTGTAGTGCACCTCTGATGAACGGACTCTATATTCTAGACCTTTAGAACCCAATCTATAACATAAGTACCAAGAGGTTCAAGTCAAATGACATGAACCAAACCTATATCTGGCACTGTCGCTTAGGTCATATAAATGACAAACGCTTATCCCAGCTCCATAAAAATAGTTTGCTGGACTCATTTGATTTTTAATCATATGAGACATGTGAGTCATGCCTACTGGGCAAGATGACCAAGACTCCCTTTAGTGGACACAGCGAGAGAGCGACTGACTTGTTAGGACTTATACATAGTGATGTCTGTGGACCATTCAATGTCGCTGCTAGGGGTGGTTATAGGTACTTCATTACATTTACTGATGATTTCAGTAGATATGGTTATGTGTATATGATGACACATAAGTCAGAATCCTTTGAAAAGTTCAAAGAACTCAAGAATGAAGTACAAAACCAGCTTGGCAAGAGTATTAAGATACTTTGATCAGATCGAGGTGGTGAATACCTTAGCCATGAGTTTTGTGACTATCTAGCTGAGTGTAGGATTCTATCTCAACTCACTCCTCCTGGAACACCACAGTGGAATGGTGTATCCGAAAGGAGGAATCGTACCTTATTAGATATGGTACGATCTATGATGAGTCACACATATCTTCCTATGTATCTTTGGGGCTATGCTCTGGTTACAGTAGCATTTATACTCAACTGAGTTCCATTCAAGGTTGTGATAAAGACACCATATAAGATATGGACTTGGAGAGATGCCCAAGTGTCTTTTATGAGGATTTGGGGTTGTGAGGCTTACGTTCGACGTCAAGTCTCGGACAAATTGGGACCCAAATCTGATAAGTGCTATTTTATTGGATATCCCAAGGAAACGAAGGGATATTACTTCTACATTCCCAGTCAACACAAGATAGTTGTGGCTAAGACTAGGGTATTTCTAGAAAGGAATTTTGTTTCTAGAAAGACTAGTGGGAGTACGTTCAATCTTTAAAAAGTTCAAGATGTGGACCATAGCACTGAAGCCTCGATGGAAGTTGAACTGGAATCACAAAATGTTGTGGATGGTGTTGTTCCACAAGAAGTTGAGGAACTACAACCAGTTCGAGTAGACCTACCTCTTCGCAGATCTGATAGGGTACGTCGTCAGCCTGAGAGATACTCATTTCTCTTGTCTGACCATGATGACATTGTACTCATTAAGGATGAGCCTACCTCCTATCAGGAAGCTGTGATGAGACCAGATTCTGAGAAATGGCTAGAGGCCATGAGATCCGAAATGGAATCCATGTACACTAACCAAGTATGGACTTTGGTTGATCCACCTGAAGGGGTCAAACCCATTGGGTGTAAGTGGGTCTTTAAGATAAAGACAGACATGGATGGACTTATTTATAAGGGTCGCTTGGTAGCTAAAGGTTTCAAGAAAATTCATGGTATTGACTATGATGAAATATTTTCTCCAATAGCGATGTTTAAGTCCATTCGGATCATGCTTGCTATTGCAGCGTACCACGATTATGAGATCTGGCAGATGGATGTCAAAACCGCGTTTCTGAATGGAAACCTACTCGAGGATGTGTACATGACACAACCTGAGGGTTTTGTAGATCCACAACATACTGGCAGAGTATGCAAGCTGCATAGGTCCATTTATGAACTAAAGCAAGATTCTCGAAGCTGGAATCTTCAATTCGATGATGCGATCAAACAGCTTGGTTTCATCAAGAATGAAGATGAACCTTGTGTCTACAAGAAGGTTGTAGGGAAAACAGTTGTCTTCCTTATATTGTATGTGGATGACATACTACTCATTGGGAAAGACATCCCTTTGCGGCAGTCTGTCAAGACTTGGCTAGGGACTTGTTTCTCAATGAAGGACTTAGGTGAAGCATCCCGCATTCTAGGCATACAGATCTATAGAGATAGATCTACGAGATTGCTTGGCCTAAGTCAGAGTACATTCATTGACAAGGTATTACTTCGGTTTGCCATGCTGAACTCCAAGAAGGGATTTCTGCCGATGTCACATGGTGTGAGTCTTTCGAAGACTCAAAGTCCTTCTTCTAGAGAGGAGAGAGACCGCATGGGTCAGATCCCTTATGCTTCAGCCATAGGATCTATCATGTACGCCATGCTATGTACTCGTCCTGATGTCTCGTATGCTTTGAGCATGACGAGCAGATACCAATCAGATCCAGGTGAAAGTCACTGAATAGCGATCAAGAATATTCTTAAGTACTTGAGAAGGACTAAAGAATATTTCTTGATATATGGAGGCGATAATGAGCTAGCTGTAAAGGGTTACAGTGATGCTAGCTTCCAAACTGATCAGGATGATTATCGATCGCAGTCTGGCTTCATGTTTTGCATAAATGGTGGTGTTGTGAGCTGGAAGAGTTCAAAGCAGGACACAGTTGTTGATTCTACAATAGAGACCGAGTATATTGCTGCATCAGAAGCTGCAAAGGAGGCAGTTTGGATCCGCAAGTTCATTACTGAGCTTGGGGTAGTTCCTAGCATTACAGATCCCATTGAGCTCTATTGTGACAACAATGGAGCAATTGCGCAGGCTAAGGAACCTTGCTCACACTAGCGGACCAAACACATACTACGGCTCTTCCATCTCATTCGAGAGATTATCGATAGAGGAGATGTGAAGATTTGTAGAGTACCCACAGAGGCTAACATCGCAGATCCCTTGACCAAGGCTTTGGCACAGAGAAAGCATGATGGTCACACTAGGTCATTAGGCCTTAGAGCCTACACTGATTGGCACTAATGCTAGTGGGAGATTGTTAGTTAGAGCCCTAGAGCCAATCATTTGATGATTGTTGTATGGACTCGTTGTATCATATTCTTATGTATATATAAAGGTATTTGTTTATGGTTATTATACTTGTATTGATGCCAAATAACTAAGTATAATAGCGTTCTTGAGTAGAAGGTTCTTACCTATATCAATCGATTGGTTGAATCGATAGTGAGATGATATAGGGAACACTACTCTTAATCATTCCTAGTCAAGTATTAACATTCAGGGACAATGTTAATGCGACGAGACTAGCATGTAGGTCAACTTGATGACTTGATCTCACAAGTCATCGATATGAAGATATCAAGTTGACACATGGGTATGCATTGGAGAATGTATACTGAATGACCCGCCATGAGAAAGTATCATGGATCGTTATATGAGTGTCATATACTTTCTCATGTGGCTATTAGTATAACTATTAGTCCTTGGACCTGAAATCACCATGGTTCCCTACATAATGAGTTACATACTTTGGCTTCGTCAAACGTCACCCATAACTAGGTGGACTATAAAGGTGATTACTGGGTATGTAACAAATTATGCGGAGGGATGTGAGTGATGTAAATGGGATCTATCCCTCCTATATAACAGGAGTGACATCGTTATTCTTGATAAAGTGAGACCACTAAGTGCATGGTCATGCCCAAGTGAGTCAATATGAGATATTGAGCTCATTAGATTAGAGTGAGTCTACTTGGAGTTCAAGATTTAGATTGATCAAAGGATGACACCGTCTATGCCTCAGATTTGATCAACCTAGATGTCTAGGATAGAAGGACATTGTCACATATTGTGAAGAGTCACAATTAGTAGTCACAAGGTGATGTTGGATCTCAACATTCTTGTAACTTGGGTAGTAATGATGTGTTGCTAGATACCGCTCATTACTTATGCTTCTAAATGGGTTTAGGAGCATTACCAACGTTACAAGAACCTATAGGGTCACACACAAAGGGCAATTAGATGGAGATTAGGTTCATTTGATGAACCAAGAGGATTAGGTTCATGTGATGAACCAAATTAGATTAAGAGTAATCCAAAGTAAACTAATTGAGTTGGACTTAATTTGGTTCATGTGTTAAATTAGTCTAATTTGGACTTAGACTCATTGAGCTAATTTAATTTAATGAATATAGATTCATTAAATTAAAATTGACTTGAACCAATCGTTAGATTTGATCAACCATGGGAGAGAAGTGGTCAAGTTTGACTTGACCTGAGAGGAAGATGAAAGGTCAAGTTTGACTTGACCATTGCCACCTCATTTGTGAGTTGGCATTAAGTGGACTAATGATGATGTGCCACATCATCAAGGCTAGCACATGTGTGTGCCACCTCATGAGGGAGATCAAGAGTTGTGACTCTTGAAATCCCTTGGAGGTTTATAAGCCTCAAAAGGTGGCCGGCCACTTAATTCACTAGTGTGAGTTTCATTTGGTTTTGGTAACCTCCTTCTTCTTCCTCTCTACCTTTCTTCTCTCCCTCTCCTCCACCATTGCTGATCCTCTAAGGTTGCTAGCACATCTTTAGAGATTCTCTCTATCGATTTGTTCGTGTGGATACACATAGAGGGTTATACACTTGACAACCTTGAGATCCGGCGAACCTTGGACGAGCCGGATTTACGAAGGGCTTCGCATCAAGGGTAATCTCTTTTTCTTTATAGATCTAGTGTAGATCTAGGTTAGAGAAACTCGTACACGTAGAAAATTTTTGTTTTATAACTTCGCACGGATCCTGTGGCATGGGATTCGGGGTTTCCGCAACGTAAAAAGTGGTTTTTGCGACCCGAAAAACCCAACATATTCGCTCTTTTTTAGTATTTTACAACAAGAATTTAATCTTCAATCCTCATGGGATCGACTTTTATAAATTTTATTACTTGATGACAATTGTACGTTTACGGTACTCACATTAGCCCTCTGGAGCTAAAGCCTCCTGCATGCAAAACCCCGTATTCAGATACTTACACCATGTTATAAGCAAAACCATTTTTGGTAGGGGTGATAATGATGAGATAGTTAGAAAAGTGGAACTTTACTCTCTTTGGGCTATTCTTAATAAAGTTGATTTTGATTCTAGTTTCCATTTTTTACAAAACCTTACAAGAGATGGGAAAGCAACCTCAAGGTTGATTATTTTTGGCGGTTTAATCACCCAAATAGCTATAAATTTGGGTTGTGAACTTGATAGGTTGGAGGTTATTCATGGCAACAACAAGATCGATATTGATGTTTTTCTTGCCATGAAGATGATTTGTTGGGATGAGAATGAGTTTGCCTTTCCTAGAAAGGATGATTTTCCATTACCTCTACCTTGTCTCAAACATACCTCTGTTCGCAACCCCGCTAATTGGGTGATTACCGACATAGCTCCCGAGTTTGTTCCACCACTGGTAGGAGACACTGAGCCTCACCTTGAGCCCTCATCATATAGATACCCGCAACCATTCGGACATCCGAGACCTACTAGACACTCTTTTGCCTATGATACGGGTTCTTCCAGATTTGACTTTTCTAACTTCCGTGCCTCTTTAGCTTCACTTCATGAGAAGCATAGTGCCCAATAATAAATGTTAGAGGGTCACTTCAAATTATTTGATGACCAGTTTCAAGAGGTATATGACCATTTTTAGTTCATGAGGAACTTCCAAGGTCAGGTGGCCGAGTTTGTTCAGGATTACGATACAAACCAGGTGAGAATGGGAGAATTTATGGAGGACATGGACATCACTAGACATCATGTAGACACTCTTTATCACTACCATGAGTACCTACCCACCTTCTTACCCATCCTAATGGGGTCGGCCAAGCTAGCTTGGAACCCAAGCTAGGGTCGGCCAAGACCAAGTGGATGAGCTAAGTTGGTGGTCGGCCAAAGCTTGGGTCCCAAGCTTAGGTGGCCGGCCACTAGAATATTAAAAAGGATTTTTATTAAAATTATTACTTATGTGGATATCATGTTTTTAAAAGAGAGTTTAAAATTGGAATCTTTCCTTATTTATAGATTGAAAGGAGATTTTAATTTTGAGAAAACTTTCCTTTTAAACCATGATCATAATTTAAAAGAGAGTTTTAAAAATTAAATATTCTCTTTTATTAGTTTCTACAGAAGATTAAGAAAAGATTTGATATCTTTCCTTATTTGTAGATTGAAAAGAGATTTTAATTTTTAGAGATAACTTTCCTTTTTGGAAATTATCCACATGTTTAAAAGAAATATTTTAATTTATAAAATTTCCTTTTTATAACCCACCATGAAGGGAAAAATTATTGGAGAAATTTTTAAAAATTTCCAGAGACAAATTAGGAAGTTTTAATTTTTATTTTAATTTAAACTCTTCGTGTTTTGGGGAAATAAGTGATCGGCCATGTAATAATGAAAAGGAAAATTATTTTTAATTAAATAAATCTTTCCTTTTCATGGCAAAAGAATTAAGAAAGTTTTTAATTAAATTTCTTTATTTGCCAAGACCAAAGATTATAAAAGATGGGGTAGAGGTGCCTTCATGGCTAACGACTCTATCCTTTTCTTCCTCTCTTTTCTCTTCCTTGGTGTGGTCGGCCATAGAAGTTTTCTCTTCTTCCTTTTCTTTCTTCTTCATTAGCCGAACCTCATCATCTCATGGAGCTTGAAGGTGGCCGGATTCTAGCTTGGAGAAGAAGGAGAGAAAGGAAGCATCCCTTGGAGCTTGGTGGTGGCCGAACCTCATCCTTTCATGGAGCTTTTGGTGGCTGAAACCCAGAAGGAAGAAGGTGCTTGGTGGTTCTCATCTCAGAAGATCGCTGCCCACACAACGTCCGAGGTTAGAAGAGGAATACGGTAGAAGATCAAGAGGTTATTTTTGCTTACAAAGAAAGGTATAACTAGTAATTGTTTTCCGCATCATACTAGTTTTCTTTGTATAGTTATTTTTGGAAATACCAAACACAAGAGGCATATGATTCTAGAGTTTTCGGATTTGTTTCGAAGTTGTGTTTCTTTTCTTTTATTTTTCGAATTTGTGATTCGATTGTTCTTTTTGGTTAACCTAGAGTTATTTAAGGAAATTAAATATTAGCTTTCCTTAAAAGGCTTTGTCTAGGCGGTGGTGGTTGCTCCCATATCCAAAAAGGCCATGTGCCTCACCATGCAGTCCTGGAAGTCAATTTTGGAAATTAATATTTAATGGAATTAATAACATAAGAGGATTTGAATCAATAGTGTTAAGTTCTGCTTGCGATTCAAATCTAAACCATTAAGAACAGATAAGTTAAATTTAGAATCAATGATGTTAAGTTCCGTCTGTGATTCCTAATTTAACTTCTAAAGAACACAATAGGTTATTTAAGGAAAGGTTCGACACTTGTACTAAAATTTTTTGTACAGTGGAACCGGTACGTTTTCCTAGGACCAACCAACACCTATCACTGGGAACATTAGGAACTCAATTGGATGATGAATTGACTAGAACGAGATTGAAACTTGAAGAGTTTGAGTCACTCATTACACTGCATACAAGACCTTATGCTCAGGCCATAGTTAAGTTATTTCCATGATCATGCTCACTAATGAAACTAGTTGATAGAGTTAGGAATGTGACTAGGGATTATAATGCATTATAGGAGTACATGAATTTAGATTGAGACATTTTGCTTGAGGACAAGCAAAAGTTTAAGTCTGGGGGTGTGATGTGCGTAGATTATATATACTCTTATGCATATTTTAACACACATTCACATATTTTACTTATACTTGATTCATGTATTTATACACCTTTGGTCTTACTTTCAGCATAATTACTCTTCTTTGTTAGAAATATGCTCTTTGTGTATTTTTTATGTTGGTAGGAGACATTTTAGAGTGAAAATGGCGTTCGTTTGACAATCCAGAGAGCATACAAAGCCAAAAAACACTGGTCGTGTGATCTCACACGGTCATGTCAAAGAAGCAGCGAGGAGGATGGCTACGATCGTGTCAAGCCACAAGGTTATGTGACCTTACTAGAAGAGGAGAAGCACACGGTCATGTGATCCCACACAGTCATGTCATTCATCTATAAGCAAGCAGAACACAGCCGTGTGATCCCAAAAAGCTATGCCACTCATCCAGAGAACAAGCAAGACATGGTCGTGTGACCTTAGTCGAGGCAAAAAAGACACCGGTCGTGTGGATGCCACATGGCTGTGGAACAGGTCATGCCAGGCCCATACCCTGCATTATATAAGAGGTTTTCTTCCCCTTTCTATGGGGAGGAAGGTTCCCCCTTTGGGAGTGCCATCTTGGTTCCGATTATGCACATAATCTGTCAAAACTAACAATTTACCCCCTTTGAGACTGAGATAGGTTACAAGGGAAATAAATATTATATTTCTCTTGATTCTAAGTAGTCCCTTGAGACCTTGTGTAGTTTTAGAGATGTGAACCATGCATGTGGTAAGTATCCATCGCCGAAAGCTTAAGAAACATAATTTTATGACTTGACTAGGCTTAGGGATTGATACTTGATAAATTTAGGCCACTATTACACTAAATATAGAGAACTATTACTTAGGTCATACTCAAATAACTTTTGTATCTTGCTCACCAATGAAATTATTTGATAGGATTAGATTAATTTGCTAAAGATTATGATGCACTATTTAACCAGATGAGTTTAGATGTAGTTTTTACTTGAGGATAAGCAAAGGTTTAAGTCTGGGGGTCTGATGTGTGTAGATTATATACACTTTTATACATATTTTGATGCACATCTACTTATATTTCATTAGTATAATATATGTTTATTGCACATTATTTCATTATAATATCATATTTCTATTCCTTTTATTCGGAGATCTGCTCTTTACTTATTCTGATTGATAGGAAGTATTTTTGGAGGAAAAATGGAGTAAAAAGCCTTGAAAAATGAAGTCAAAGAAAGGAGCATGCTCACATGAAACATACATGAAGGAAAATGCTTTCAAAAGACCTTCAAATTGGATATTTAATCAAGTAATACGCTCTAGCCATGTTCCTTGACATATGCATGTTTCTACGGAAGAAATTTGATGGAAAGCATAGCTAAAATGAAGTCTAGAGCTTCCAAAGTATCTAGGCCATGTAGAACTCACACAACCATGTGAAAATCCAGCTTTTCCCATGCTCTGGCCGTGTGGATTTCATACGGCTGTGTCTAAAAAATAGCACGGCTGTGTGAAATTTTTTGCACTATAAACTAAAAGTAAAATGGCTATAACTTTTTGTCTGATTAGAGTTATGGGTTGTTCTTTATATAAAAATGTAGATAACTTCAAGATCCACAACTTTTCTAAAGACATCAACTAGAGAAAACTATATCTTGATGGCCTAAAAGACATTTCTATGAGACATAGCCATGTAGGGCTAAGCAAGGGTTAAGTCATGGTAGTGTGGAATCCACACGACCATGTGGAATCCACACGAATGTGCCACATTTCCAGAGAAGAAGAAGACTTAGGCCATATGGATCCACATGGTCATGCCACCGGACTAGAGGCCAAGCAAACCTTGGTCGTGTGGATTCACACGGTCGTATCACAACCCAAACAAGGGCGTGTCTAGAGCTATAAAAGGGGTTTTCTCCCCTTTTCACTCATTTTTTGGCTTAGGGCTTACCCCCATTCCTTGGGAGAGGATTCTTCCCCTTAGGGGGAAACTCTAGGGCTTTATCCACCTCTATTCCTTCAAGATCCTATAGGATCGAAAAGGCTAGGGGGTGAATAGCGCTCGTGGCTTTCATGTCATTTTAAAACTATCGAGTAATACGCAGCGAAAATAAAAGAAATAATGCAAACACCAAGATTTACTTGGTTCGGAGCCTGTGTTGACTCCTACTCCAAGGCTCGCGATCGTTGATCACTTTCAGTGGGCAATTACTATAAGTTCAGAAATTCTTTACAATTTGAAGTACAATATCAAAGCAGTCATAAAAATTATACCGATAATGGAAAACAATAAACTTGAAGCTTCTGGTCATCGGAGTCTTGTTACAGCTTTGTCGGATCATTCTTTAAGTAGAGCACGGAAGGAGGATTGCGATTTCGAGAGTTGTCCTTGCTGCTACTCGAACTGGCCTTAAGTAGACTATTGAGGGCACCTCCAACTGCATGGAGGGCGCCTCCAAGCCTAGGGTCAGTCGCGTTTGGATGAGCTCCGCACTTCTCATAGCTTATCCGCCTGAGGGCGCCTCCAACCTCCATAGAGGGCGCCTCTAGCTCAGTGTCCAAGGCACCTCCAAGCTCTATGGAGAGCGCCCTCCATCTAGTGTCCAGGGCACCTCCAAGCTCCATAGAGAGCACCCTCCATCCAGTGTCCAGGGCGCTTCCAAGCTCCATGGAGGGTGCCCTCGGTCTGCTTCCTGCGCTGCTTCAGCCAAGGCACCCGAGGCGCCTCCAAGCTCCATGGAGGGCGCCTCAGACACTGTTCATCCGAGCTTTTAGTTCTTTTTCACTCCCTGCAAGGTATGTTAGTACAAAATAGAAAATATATCCAGCAAAATAGAGTTAGCACAAATAAAGCAAGATTAATATAAGAATTTGACAATCACCGAACTGTCCGATTTGACTTCAGATTTCACCTCCGGAAACCCGGTCAAACCGATGCCTACTGTTCCCTCACTGAGGAACACGTCCTCACCTATTTCACTCAAGAGAGTTTACCTATTGCCAGACCGATCCTCCAGACCGACTGGACTTTTGCTCAGTGCCCGAGTCTCCAGGACTTTCTACTGGGCATTCGCTCTACGACCCGTCTAGTCTTTTCACCTGGTCCACGACCACCAGGACTTTCCACCTAGAGTCCCCGACTCTAGGGTTTTTGCCCGAAGCCCTCAACCCACCAAGACTTTCCGCCTAGGGTTACCACCCCTAGGACCTAAGGTTACCACCCCCTAGGGTTTTCTCTTTGCCTAAACGCAGCTAGGACTTTTCCTCACCTAGAGTTACCACCCACTAGGACCTAGGGTTACCACCCCCTAGGGTTTTCCACCTACCTAACCATAGCTACTTTTGCCTAAGTACACTTAGGACTTTCCTGCAAACTTATTCAAATATGTTAGATCATAAGACAACTTAACTTTGGACCCTTTGACATAATCAAAACTCAAGTTCGATCGTCTGGTGCTCACTGCACCAACAATCTCCCCCTTTTTTATTATGGCAACCTAGTTCAAAGTTAAGTAAAACATAACTGTAATAAAAGTAGTTTAAGAAAGAGTAAGAGCATAAGTAAAGCAAATTTTATATAACATTTTATATAACAAAAACTCCCCCTTATGCTTTCTTAACTTAACTTTAACTATTCTCTCCCCCTTTGACATCAATCAAAAAGAATATAAGTAGAGATAAGTATGTAAAAAAGAACTAGCTTTTAATCAGTTTAACTTGAAACACCCCCTAAAAGGTAGCACCCTATTTTTTTAAAAAAAAAACTTAGCTAAATTCTTAGATTTTTAAGAAACTTTGTCAAGTACCTAGCTTTTGAAAAAGAATTTTGATAAAAAACATAGTTAAGGACTTAGCTTTTGAAGAAATTTAGATAAAAATGATAGTTAAGTACTTTAACTTTTTAAAAGGAAAAAGCATAGTTAAGTACTCAGCTTAAAAAAAAATTTTATAAAAGCTTAGTTTAAAAACTTAGTTAAGTACTTAGATTTTCAAAAGATTTTGATAAAACACTTAGCTTTAAAAATATTTTCTTCTAAAAATACATAGCTAAGAAAATGATTTGTTTGAAAAATATTTAAAAAATATTTTATCAAGTACTTAGCTTTTGAAAAGATTTTTAAGAAAAACTTAGTTAAGTACATTGAAACTTAGTGAAAAATACTTTTTCAAAAACTTATTTTTCTAGATACAAAAATATTTGAACTTGATGAAATATTTAACGTTTATTTTAAAAAAAAATTGAATTCCCTTTTTAAAAAACTATAACTTTAAAAAAAAATTAATTTTGAAAATTTTTAAAAAGAATTAGTGCTTTAACTTTCTTTCACACCCCCTTAATTAATGCCAAAAATATTTTAAGGTGTTCCAGAGTCCAGGCATATAAATTTAAAGTAAAAATACAAGTTTAAAATAGAAGTAATTATTTATTATCCTAATTTCCATCTCACCCTTTCTAAGTTATCAAAAATGTTTAGCTTATAAGTTCTATGAGATGAACTTCAATTAATTTTCAACTTAATTTTACGTTTATAAATATTTAAAGATATTGAAAATGATTATGTTTGAACATAAATTTAGATTTCAGAAATATTAAAATTGAGATTTAAAAACTTAAGTTTGACTTTTGAATGAGTTTGAATTTCAAATTTTTAAAAATAAGTGTAAATTTAAAATTTAAGGATTAATTAGCATTTGAAAATAATTAAGATTTTGAAGGTTAATCAATTAACATTAACAATTTGAAAATTAATTAAATTTAAAAGTTGATTGATATTTGAAACTTAATTAGATATGAAAGTTAATTACTTAAACCTTTGAAATTATAGTTTTGAAATTAATTAAAGTTTTGTAATTAATTAGAGTTTTATAATTAATTAAAGTTTTTAAATTAATTAAAATTTTGAAATTAATTATAGTTTAGAAATTAATTAAGGTTTTAAAATTAATTAAGCTTAGAAATTAATTATAATTTTGTAATTAATATTTGAAAATAATTATATTTTGAAAATAATTTGAGAAGATTTAAAAAATTAATTATGATTTTGAAATTAATTAATCTTTTGAAATTAATTAAGAATTTTGAAATTAATTAAGTTAAGTTTATTAAGTTGAGTTAAATTTATTAAGTTAAATTAGTTTAAATAAATTAAATTTACTAAGTTGACTAAATTTATCCTAAGTCCACCTCACCCTTTTCTAAATTGTCAATCGGGGAACCTTATGGGTTATTGTGAGATGGTTAATTTTATCTTAAATTTAGATTACAATCTAAGGATTGATTTACATTTTAGTTAGACTCATGTTTTAAAGTAGTTAATTAAATATTTATTTCAATGATTGACTTCCAGGCTATGGCGAGGCATTAGGCCTTCTTGGGTATGGGATCATCCACCACTTCTAGACAAAGCCTTTCAAAGAAATTTAATATTTAATTTCCTTATAATAACTCCTAGGTCTAACTGATCAAGTGTAAATCAAGCCTATGTGTTTATATAGTCTAATCTAAGCATGTATAGTGAAAATAGTAAAGCAAGCAGCAAACAAATCTATCTATCGATAAAAATGGTCTTTCTATTGGCTCTCCCTGGATCATAGCCTCAATAGGGTCTATCAAGGTAGTGAATTTGATCCTTGGGGACCTAATATTGTCCAAGTCCAACTTGATTATCCAAGTTTGACTTAGGGACCCATGTTTGGACTACTTTTCTATTTGTTCTATTTATAATTGATAAATAAGACTTGTATTTTTGTTTAGCCTTAAATCTAAGTCTGGATCGGTTGTAAATGGCTCTTTGTTTTCCAAGAATTAGATCAAGATTCTTGGAACCCAAAGTGAACAGTTCCAATGCGTCCTTTAGTTCCTTAACTTGATTTTTCAGGCTAGAATTCTCTTCCTCAAGCTTTTGGACTTGAGTTGAGATTCTAGTCTGAATGAGGTCAGTCAAGGAGCTAGGGTTAGTCACTTCTTTAAGGGTTGTTACCTCCTTTTGAAGTGATTTGACCCGGACATTGGATTTAGTTAACTTGCGCATTAGATAATTAACTAAATTATGCAGTAACTTCTTACAGTGGGGTTAGGGCCTTCAGAAATGAATACGGATCTGTGGCTTCTCTCGCACTTGGCTTCCAATTCATTCATGGTCTCCAATTCGTCGACTTGTTCCCAGGCCGTAAGTGCAAGGAAGCTCGTCTATTTGAGCTCTTCATCGGAATCTTTTGAAGAAGACTCATCCCACGTTGCATGTAGTGCTTTCTTCTTCTTTTGTTTCTTTGCTTCCTTTTAGTTTGGACGGTTAGCGTTGACGTGCCCCTTTTGGTTGCAACCGTAGTAGGTTACCTCAAACTTCACTTTCGGACTTGATTATACCTTCTTGGACTGAATCACCTTTTTGATGTCCTTCTTTGTGAATCCCTTCTTCTTTTAGTAGAGTCTGCATACTAGGTTGACGAGTTCAACTGCTATCTCATCATCGTCATCTTCTGAGTCCGGTTCATCTTCGGACTCAGGTTCAATCTGATGCTTCTTTCTAGCCTCCTTTGCCTTGCTTGTACTTGCAATCAACGCAATACTTTTCTTGGACGGATGCACATTAATATGTTCATGCAATTCAAATTAAAAAAATAATTCATCTAATTTAATTAACGATAAATCCTTGGATACTTTGTAGGCGTTTACCATTGATACCCACAACGTATTCCTTGGAAAAGCATTTAGTACGTACCTTATTACGTCTCGATTCTCCACCTTCTGTCCAATCGCGTGGAGGTCATTAAGGAGGTCTTGGATGCGTGCATACAATTGACTTGCCGATTCACCATCCTGCAATTTTATGTTATAAAGTTTATTCAAAATTAGATCTCTTTTACTTACTTTAGTATCGGAGGTCCCTTCATGTAGCTCAATTAGCTTCTCCCACAAATCTTTAGCACTTGCAAACTGACCAACTTGGTTCAGCTCCTCCTTTGTTAGCCCATATTGAAGAGTATATGTAGCTTTGGCATTGGCCTCAACCTTCTTTATTAGACTTGCGTCCCAGTTCTCTCATGATACTGGTTTTCCCGAGCCATTGAGTGGGAGTGAGATGCTGGTTTTGATGATCATCCACATCTCGAACTGGGTTTGGAGGCAGGACTCTATTCGGCCCTTCCAGTAGCTAAAGTCTTTGCCAGAGAAGAGCGGCGGGCAGGATGTGCTGTAGCCTTCTTGATGGGCCATTGTAGCAGAAAAATCTCGCACACAAAAAAAAAGAGTAAACTTGTTCCAAGACTTGGACTTAGATTAGTAGTGCGAGATTAAGAAAAAATAAACTCGAGCGGTGGTTGCATCGACTTCGAGAAATGAGGAAAATTGATCGATAAAACTGATCGGAAGATGGTAATTTTACCGATTCCGATTGATTTCATAAAATTGAAAATTACCACGAAAAAATTTCTTGAATGGTGGTTTCACCAATTCGAAGCGACACTGCTCTGATACCAATTATAGGATTGAAAGCACTAGAGGGGGTGAATAGTGCTCGTGGCTTTCATGTCGTTTTAAAACTATCGAGTAATGTGCAGCGAAAATAAAAGAAACAATGCAAACACCAAGATTTACTTGGTTCGGAGCCTGTGTTGACTCCTACTCCAAGGCTCGCAGCGTTGATCACTTTCAATGGGCAATCACTATAAGTTCAGAAATTCTTTACAATTTGAAGTACAATATTAAAGCAGTCATAAAAATTATACCGACAACGGAAAATAGTAAACTTGAAGCGTCTGGTCGTCGGAGTCTTGTTACAGCTTTGTCGGATCATTCTTTGAGTAGAGCACAGAAGGAGGATTGCGATTTCAGGAGTTGTCCTTGCTGCTGCTTGAACCGACCTTAAGTAGACCATTGAGGGCACCTCCAACTGCATGTAGGGTGCCTCCAAGCCCCGGGTTAGCCACGTGTGGATGAGCTCCGCACTGCTCGCAGCTTATCCGCCTAAGGGAGCCTCCAAGCTCCATGGAGGGTGCCTCCAGCTCAGTGTCCAGGGTGCCTCCAAGCTCCATGGAGGGTGCCCTCCATCCAGTGTCCAGGGCACCTCTAAGCTCCATGGAGGGTGCCCTCGGCCTGCTTCCTACGCCGCTTCGGCCAAGGCACCCGAGGCGCCTCCAAGCTCTATGGAGGGCACTTCAGACACTGTTCATCCGAGCTTTTAGTTCTTTTTCACTCCCTGCAAGATACGTTAGTACAAAATAGAAAATATATCCTGCAAAATAGAGTTAGCACAAATAAAACAAGATTAATATAAGAATTTGACAGTCACCAGACTGTCCGATTTTGACTTCGGATTTCACCTCCGGAAACTCTAGGTCAAACCGACGCCTACTGTTCCCTCACCGGGGAACATGTCCTCACCTACTCCACTCAGGAGAGTTTACCTATTGTCAGACCGTTCCTTTAGACCGACTAGACCTTTGCTCAGCGTCTGAGTCTCTAGGACTTTCTGCTGGGCGTTAGCTCTACGACCCATCCAGTCTTTTCACCTGGTCCGCGACTATCTGAACTTTCCACCTAGAGTCCCCGACTCTAGGATTTTTACCCGAAACCCTCGACCCGTCAAGACTTTCTGCCTAGGGTTACCACCCCCTAGGACCTAGGGTTACCACCCCCTAGGGTTTTCCCTTTCCCTAACCACAGCTAAGACTTTTCCTCACCTAGGGTTACCACCCCCTGGACCTAGGGTTTCCGCTTCCTAGGGTTTTTCCACCTGCCTAACCACTGCTAGGACTTTTGCCTAAGTACACTTGGACTTTCCTGCAGACTCATTCAAATATGTTGGATCATAAGACAACTTAACTTTGGACCCTTTAATATAATCAAAACTCAGATTTGATCGTCTGGTGCTCCCTGCACCAATAGATCCGTCCATCTTCGGAGCAAGGAAATGCTTCCAAGGACACTATGCTTCAAAGATAAGCACCTCTTCTCTCTATCTCCAAGTATTGAGTTGTAATTTGCCTCATTCTTCGTCTTTAGATTGTAATATTTTGTAATAGAACATATCTCTAAATCTAGGATGTAGGAAGTAGTTATGATATGATTATGGATGTATGAACTATGTATTTGTATATTTTCTTGTGTTATAAAGTGTTTATATCATTATCTTTGTATGTTGTGCCTTGTATGTGTTTGACAAAATATGTTTGAGATTAATTCATGTAAGATATGAGGGATTTGTCTTTATCTTAAGGTTACTACTAGACTGGATAACTGGGGGGATCCTTAGTGATATAGGATACTCATTTAACCAGACATATTATGCGCTTAGTGACAGAGAGCATCGATACTTATCCACTTTCTAGAGTCAAAAAATCCTAACATAGGAACTAATCCTTGTTAAAACATTCTAATTGGAGTCAATTCTCCAATGCTACCATTAGGAAGTACATTAGATAACTCTAGTGATTGTATAATCGGAGGGTCATATGATAAAGAGTAATCATTTAATCGGACTTTCTAGAGTTGTTTCTTTACCTAATAGCGTTAGAACTTAGGTAAATTCTCCGATGCGACTTTCGTGGGGTTGTACTAGACTCTAATTAAAAGCCCTACATAAGTATAAGAATGAAGTTAGGTAGATGAATAATGCATAAGAATATTAACTACCATCATGATGAAATTGAAATCCTAGCATCTACCATTCATCCTCTTCCAAGATCATCCCTTATTCCTTCTCTCTCTCTATTCTCTCTTTCTTCCTCTCTCTCCTTCTCCTTAATATTTCTCTTACTCTCTCGCTTTTCCAACCAACCTTCGATTGTCTAGATAGCTCACCATGTAAAATTAACTAGTACTTAATCAACGGTCCCTGTGAGTTTGAGATCTTTTGTATTACTAACGACGTAACCGTGTACTTGCTGTTCGTAACAAGTTTTTGGTGTCATTGCTAGGAAACCAACCTTCGATTGTCTAGATAGCTCGCCATGTAAAGTTAACTAGTACTTAATCAACAATCCCTGTGAGTTTGATATCTTTTGTATTACTAACGACGTAACCGTGCACTTGCTGTTCGTAACAAGTTTTTGGTGTCATTGCTAGGGACTGTTTCCGATTAACATTAGTTGATTAGTATATGAGTTACTCTAGACATTTTTCTTTTTATTCTACATTTTCTTTCTTATTTTGACTATGCACTTTCTTTCTTATTTTTAAATTCTACATTTTTTTATTCAAAACAAAAATTGGTTAAGTACCTTGATTATTTTAGATCTTATATATATACATGTGCTATGTGATGATTTTTTACCATGTCTTGTGAGTTTAGTGTTATTATTTCAGGTGAGATAAAAAAAAAATCTTTAGTCATAGATTGGTATTCTTGGCAACTTGGAGGCTTAAATGTAAAATATAATTTGGATGATGAGTGAAAACTGAACATCTGCACAGTATGTGGCAGTCAAACCCATCCATCTACCATATGCTACCTCTTCCAAAATGAAGTTGGACCTCCCACAGAACCAACTGATGATATCTGCATAGTTTATAGTAGCTCATCCCATCCAACTACTATTTGTCACTTCTTCCAAAAGACTACTCTACTACCTTTTTTACGGAACTTCAGAATCTATTCCAACCTATGCATCAAGACAGATATGATTCAGTTCTTTCTAGATATAACTGGGGAGATCAACAAATTTAGAACTTTCAACCCTAGCACACTTCGGAGGAGGATGAGCAGTTACTATTACAGCAGCATATCCCTAACTCACCTTAACACTTCAATCAAGATGGGATGGATTATCATAATTTTGATTATAACAATATTCAAAGTGTTGAGCAGTCTTCTCAAACAAATCATAGTCCATCAGAATTTCAAGATGATTCTCTATTAGATAGACTACAAAAGTTGCAATATTATGAGCTGACTGACTGGGAGAACTCCCAAGGCTCAGACATTCCTGCTCCAATTAGATGAAGACCAAAATACAAGAATTAGAAGAGCTCTTAATGCAAGAGGGGATCTTGTTCCTTCGATCCCTATAGCAAGTTGATAAGTCAAGTCCAAATCTGGAGCTTCAGTTGAATGATGTTCTGGAGAGGATGGATTATGAAGCTGATAATGTCCCTTCTTATAATCCTGTAGCTCTACAAGACTCCTCCACTAATTTGCATGAAGTAATTATTTTTGATGATACTCCAGATACTGATAGGACTATTGATGCATCTTTAACCAATCTTGCTATTATTCCTTTTGCAACTTCTGATAATACATGCTTAATAGATGATGGGATCATAGATGTTGACACTTGTATGCAGCCCTCCGGGTGGGAAGTGGTGGAAAGCCAAAGACCCCAAGGCTGGGCATTCCCACCTTTGCCTATACTTCATTTTCATGGGTACTTCAAGTGAACCTTCTCCAACCATCAAAAAGAACCTTTAAGGAGAAGAAGAAGGAGAGAGCAATTCCTCAACTTGTGTTTCCTACGATGAAAGATCCCTTCGCAATATGGGCCATTAGCTGGAAAGTCCATAGGTATCTCACTCTAGAAAGATCACGATTTAAGCGAACCAAATAAGAGGTCAAGCTAATGACCTTAAACAAGCACTTCTTGGGAGGCAACCCAAGTTCAATCTTGCTTTCATTTTAGTTTTAATTTCTTTCTAGTTTCTTTACTTCGTTCATAATAACTCTAATCCCTCTACTTAATTTTTCTTGTTTATTTCTTTTTGTAGAATTCAAAGTTGTAGAGGAATATGAACATAAGATTAAGGAGTATCTTCAGAACATGAATGTCTGAACCATTTGGAGCTCATCACTTGGTAACTTCTCTACCTTCAAAAATCTCCTCCATATTTCATTTTTAATTTCTATTGGAACAATGAAAGATTTAAGTCTGGGGGGATGTTTGGGTTTAGTTAGTGTTTGTTATATTTCTTAGTTTTTGGCATATTTTTTTTTTGCATAATAAAATTTTTACTAGTTGCATCATTCATCACATCATGAATATTTGTTCCTTAGTACAAAATACTAGCATGTTTGTTCTAGATTTTATGTGGTTTATTGGTTACTTAATGCTAGTATATTTAGTGATCTATCTTTTCCTATCTATGTTGGCATGAAGTGAGCAATATTTTTACTGTAAGAGTTTAAGTATTTGCCTTATTTTAGGATCTCTATACACTATGCCTAATTTTGATGGTTGATAACTCTGAAAATAGTCATGATTTATAGAATTAGACTAGTACTTGTGCTTTTATGGTGATCTCTTAATTGCATTTTGGCTACTGGATGATCTCAAATCATGGCAACTCACTTGAAAAAATCAAAATCCCTATATTTGTATTTATATATTTGCATTTGTATTAGTGCTTCACCTTTAAAGCACCAAAATAAAAATAAGCATATGAATAAGGGATAAAACATAGTTGTCATTAGTGGAAACTAGCAATTTACCCATTTGAGACCGAGTTAGGTTAATGGAGAAATAAATGTTATGTTTCTCTTGATCCTGAGTAGTCCTTTGAGACCTTGTGTAGTTTTAAAGATATAAACTATGCGTGTGGTAGGTAAGTGTCTATCGCTAGAAGCAAAAGAAACATAATTTTACGATGACTTGACTAGGCTTAGGAATTGATACTTAACAAATTTATGTCACTATTGCACTAAGCACGGAGAACTACTACTTAGATCACACTCAAACAACTTTTATATCTTGCTCACTAATGAAATCATTTGATAGGATTATGTTGGTGCAGGGAGCACCAAACAATCGAACCTAAGTTTTGATTACAGGAAAAGGTCTAAAGTTAAGTTTACTTGTTGTCTAACAAGTGTGATTGAGCTTGCAGGAAAATCCAAATTGCTCTTAGGCAAAAGTCCTAGTAGATTCTAGGCAGGTGAAAAATCCTAGGGAGAGTTAACCCTAGGTAAAGAAAAGTTCTAGCTGCGATTAGGCATGAAGTTCTGATATGAGGAATTGGGCGAAGTCTTAGCGGGTTGAGCACTTTTGGTGAACCCCTAGAGTCAGGGACTCTAAGTGAAAATCTTGGTGGTTGTGGACCAGGTGGAAGTCTTAACGGGTCGTAGAGTGGATATTCAGCATGAAGACTTGAAGTCTCGAATGCTGAGCAAAAGTCCAGACAGTCTGGAGGACCAGTCTTGCAAAAGGCAATTTCTCCTGAGAGGAGTAGATGAGGACGCGTTCCCTGAAGAGGAAACAGTAGGTGTCGGTTCGACCTAAAGTTTTCAGAAAATCCAAAATCAGAATCGGACAATCCAAAGGCTATCAAAAGTTATTCTTTTATATTGCTTTATTATTTACCTAACTCTGTTTTGTAAGAAACTAATATTTTTGTAGGTTGAAGTTTCGGACTTGATCGGTCGACCGAACCTTGGATCGATCGATTAAATCTCCTAGCAAACAAATCAAATTTCTAGCGAGATGATCAGGTTCGACCAAGGGATCGGTCGACTAAATCGTGGGTTCAATCAACGAAACAGCAGATACGCATCTACGTGGTCAGGCTGGGTTGATCAAACCAGATAATGCAGCAAGGAAAGTAAGATTGGTCGACCGAATGGTGGATCGGTCGACCAAATGAAAACTCTTATCTGGGAGAATCTGGACGCGAAGCTGGGCAGGTTCAGAAGGTTCAGTCAACCGAACACCTGGATTGGTTGACCGATCATAGTCGAGTCAAAGACTGATCCCGAGATCAATGGATCTGGATCAGGTCTACCGCGACTATAAAATGGGGCTTGACCAGTACTTTCAACACAGACACCGAAACTGAACATCTTTTGCTTCCTTGTGTGCTTCACCGAGACAAATGACGACGTCCAAACGCTGCTCCGTCAATCAACGAACTGCTAATTCTTTGTTGTCCATAAACTTTATTATTAATTTTAGTACTTGTATTTACTGCCTTTGTAAAGTGTTTCCGAACTTATAGTGATTGCCCACTAAAAGCGATCAATGATCGTGAGCCTTGAAGTAGGAGTCGTCACAGGCTCCGAATCAAGTAAAACCAAAGGTGTTAGCTTGGTTTTCTTTCTGGTTGCTTACTGTTCACTTCTTTTCATTTCCTCTACATGAACTCTTACGCAATCAAGTTTTTCCTCTTCACTTCTTTTCATTGCTTACTGTTCACTTCTTGTGATATTTCATCTTGCATTGTTGGTATTAAAGTAGGTGTGTCCTCTCGTATTTCTTCTAGAACAATTTCACTCATGGGTTTATGGTTTATTACATAATCTTCCTCTAAAAATCGAGCATTGGTGCTAACAATGATCTTCTGATTTTTGGATTGTAAAATAAGTCACCTTTCGTTCCCTTAGGATATCCTACAAACAGACAAACTTCTGTACGTAATTCCAACTTGTCAGTATCTCCCTTCAGCACATGTGTTGGACTATCCCATATCTGAATATAACTCAGACTAGGCTTACGCCCATTCCATAATTTCATGGGAGTAAAGGGTACTGATTTAGAAGGTACCATATTCATAATGTTCACTGCTATTTCCAGAGCATATCCCCAAAACGAATTTGGTAATTATGAATAACTCATCATCGATCTAAACATTTCTATAAGAGTCATATTCCTTCGTTCTGCCACACCATTCTATTGGGGTGTACCAGGTGCAGACAATTGAGATTGAATCCCAGCTTCTGATAAGTAATTCCTAAACTCTCCAAAGAGGTATTTGCCGTCATGATTAGACCGTAGTGTCTTGATACTTTTACTTTGACGTTTCTCCACATCAGCCTTATATTCTTTGAACTTATCAAAGCATTCAGACTTGTGGTGCATCAAGTAAATGTACCCATATCTTGAATAGTCATCTATAAAAGAGACAAAATATTTGAAACCACCTCTTGCCTGGATAGACATAGGACCACACAAATCAGAATGAATCAGTTCTAATACATCTTTGGCTCTATACCCCTTGGCCTTAAAAGGTCTCTTGGTCATTTTTCCTTCCAAGCAAGATTCGCAAGTTGGAAAGTTTTCCAACACTAATGAACCCAAGAGTCCATCGACTATAAGTCTTTGAATCCTACTCAAGTTAATATGACCAAGTCTCAAATGCCAAAGATATGTTTGGTTCATATCCGAAGGTTCCTTTCTCTTATTAGAATATGAAAATGTGTTATTAATTTCCATTTGTTACTTTGTGGGAGAAATTGAATTTAGAGTATACAAATTGCCTACTAATGTACCAGAACAAATAATAACCCTATTCTTCTTGATAATTACTTTATCATCAAAAGAAATAGAATATCCATCCACAAACAATTTAGAAATTGAAATTAAATTCTTTCTAAAAGTTGGCACATAAAGATAATTTCTCAAAATCAAATTTCTATTCCTATCGAATGATAAGTAGACGTCTCCCACTGTAACAGCCGCCACTTTTGTAGCATTGCCCATGTAGACGGTTATTTCTCTCTCATATAGTCATCGAGTTTCCTGGAACCCCTTTATTGTTCTGATTCCTACGAGGACAGCCCGCCTTCCAATGTCCCGACTGGTTGCAGATGAAGCACTTGCCCTTTGGCTTCTTCACTCCAGCTTTAGGTCCAGTACCTAGAGATCTTTTCACCTTCTTTGATGAGCCAGCCTGTTTCTTCTTCTTCTTGCCTTTTGACTTAGAAGTAGAAACATTTTCAGCAAAGTGAATCTGAGAACTATAAAGAAATATACCTTCTGTTGCATGAAGTTCTGTCAGAAGTTCGGCCAACGTATAAGCCCTTTTGTTCATGTTATAGTTCAAGCGGAACTGCTCAAAATTTCTGGGTAACGTTTGGAGAATAATATTGATCTAGGTTTCCCCATCGATTTCAGCTTCAAGGATCTGTATTTCGTTCAGATAAGCCATCATCTTTAGGATATGATCCCTTATGAGTGTTGGAGAGTATACTAAAAGCCTAGCTTTTGTATAAACATTTATAAGAATCACATTGGTCAAGTGTTTACACTTATATATACCAAATGTAGATGTTCAATTAATTTATATTGTAGATAACATAGTGTATGGTGTCACACACAGAAGTTTGTGTTATCAGTTCTTTATAAATTAAAAACAGTAGCTCACGACCAAGATGGAAAGGAACAAACCATTGGAAGGTCGTAGTGTAATTAGGTATTAGTTTATCTTAACTATATAATTACACTAGTACACTTAGAGTGTATTGAGCAGGACCATTTAGAGATCGTGTCTTTTATACTGACTTTATAAAGGAACAAAGACTTCAGTTATTATGAAAGTGTGTGCTCTTAATCCTAATATAATAACAAGCACATATATTTGATATTCATTTCTTTAATTTATCAATGGGTGAGATTTAGTTCGATAAATCAATAAGCCCGATAAGTTGGGAAATGATATCACTTATAGTGTGTGTTGTTGATTATAGAAGGAAATTGTGTCCTAGTGATCTAGGTTGATAATGTCCCCAAGAGGAGCTCATAAGGATTGTCATGTTAAACTCTGCAAGTGGACTTAGTCTGACATAACGATAAGGTTGAGTGGTACTACTCTTGGACTAAGATATTAATTAAATGAGTTGTCAGTAACTCACTTAATTAGTGGACATTCGACATCTTAAACACAGGGAGACTAACACACTCATAATAAGAAGGAGCCCAAAATGTAATTTGGGATTGGTGCGGTAGTTCAATAATAGTTCTTTAGTGGAATGAATTATTATTGATGAAATTAAGTTATGTGTTCGGGGCAAACACGGGATGCTTAATTTCATCGAAAGACCAAAACCAATTCCTCCTCTCGGTCCCTATCGTAGCCTCTTGTATATAGATATTTATACCCACCACATACCCACCTTCTTACCCAACCAATATGGGCCGGCCAAGCCAAGCTTGAAGCTCAAGCTTAGGGCCGGCCAAGCCTAAAGGTTGAGCCATAAGGTGGCCAGCCAATAGCTTGGAGCCCAAGCTTAGGTGGCCGGCCACATCATATTAAAAAGGATTTTATTTATAAATTTTTCTTATGTAGATTCCATGGTTTTAAAAGAGAGTTTAAAATTTAAATCTTTCCTTTTATAGCTTTCTACAAAAGATTAAGAAAAAATTTGAAATCTTTCCTTATTTGTAGAATGAAAGGTAGATTTTAATTTTGAGAAAACTTTCCCTTTTTAACCATGTTCATAATTTAAAAGAGAGTTTAAAAATTAAATATTCTCTTTTATTAATTTCTACAAAAGATTAAGAAAAGATTTGATATCTTTCCTTATTTGTAGATTGAAAAGAGATTTTAATTTTTAGAGATAACTTTCCTTTTTGGAAATTATCCACATGTTTAAAAGAAGGATTTTAATTTATAAAATTTCCTTTTTACTAACCAATCATGAAGGGAAAAAAATTATTGGAGAAATTTTTATAAATTTCTAGAAACAAATTATGAAGTTTTAATTCTTGTGTGAATTACACTTTCCTTGTTTTGGAATTAGAAGTGGTTGGCCATGATATTTATGAGGAGGAGATTATTTTTTAATTAAATAAATTTTCCTTTTCATGGCAAAAGAATTAAGGAATTTTTTATTTAAATTTTCTTATTTGCCAAGACCAAGGATTATAAAAGAGGGGGTAGAGGTGCCTTCATGGGTGAACAACTCTATTATTCTTCTCCTCTCTTTTCCTCCTTGGTGGCTGGCCCTAGCTTCTTCCTCTTCTCTTCTTCTTATGGCCAGCGGCAACCTCTCTTGGAGCTCTTGATGGTGGCTGGTTCTAGCTAGGAGAAGAAGGAGAGAAAGGAGGTTTTGTTTCTTGCATCCCTTGGAGCTTGGTGGTGGTGGCCGAACCTCTACTTCTCTTGGAGAATTATGGTGGCCGAAACCTAGAAGGAAGAAGAAGGTGCTTGGTGGTTCTCGTCTCGGAAGATCGTTGCCCACACAACGTCCGAGGTTAGAAAAGGAATACGGTAGAAGATCAAGAGGTTATTTTTGCTTACAAAGAAAGGTATAACTAGTAATTATTTTCCGCATCATACTAGTTTTCTTTGTATAGTTATTTTTGGAAATACCAAACACAAGAGGCATAAGATTCTAGAGTTTTCGAATTTATTTTCGAGTTTGTGTTTTTTTTTTTTACTTTATCGAATTTGTGATTCGATTGTTCTTTTTGGTTAACCTAGAGTTATTTTAGGAAATAAATATTAGCTTTCCTTAAAAGGCTTTGCCTAGGCGGTGGTGGTTGCTCCCATATCCAAGAAAGCCATGTGCCTCGCCATGCAGTCCTGGAAGTCGATTTTGGAAATTAATATTTATGGAATTAATAACTTAGGTAGATTTGAATCAATAGTGTTAAGTTCCGCTTGCGATTCAAATCTAAATCATTAAGAACAGATAAGTTAAATTTGGAATCAATGATGTTAAGTTCCGTCTGCGATTCCTAATTTAACTTCTAAAGAACACAATAGGTTATTTAAGGAAAGGTTCGACACTTGTACAAAATTTTTGTACAGTGGAGCCGGTACGGTTTTCCTAGGACTAACCAACAATTGGTATCAGAGATAGGGATTGCCTCTGTGTGTTTGGTTTTCAAATTAGGTTGTGCACATGTCATACATAATTTAGGCAGGATAATAGTAGGATGTGCTAACTTTGTGGTTGCAGGCTCCAACTATTATGGCATATTTTTATTGTGTGTGATTGGACCCTTGGACATGTCAAGGGCATTTAATTGTGTGTGCATGATTGTATGTAATTAAATACAGCAGGAGTTGTATTAGTTATTAGGTTTTTACATTTTTGTTCAATCTAGAATACATGTACATTCCTTTATGGAATATAGGATCGATGTATGTAAAATTCTATATTTGTCGCGGATCGGATGCTTACGAGGCGTGGTACTTTTGGAGCACCAGATGCGCAGCGGAATAAGAAGCAAGATTGATACGACAACTCGACCTGATGGCGGTGGCTAAAGATGGCAGCAGCTAGGGTTGAAGCACACGGAGGAAAGTGAGGGAAGAAGCCATAATAGTTGGAAAATTAATTTCCATATTTATTGCTTTATATACTGTGATGTGTGTGTGCATGTGATGAATGCTAGATTAGGTTAAAATTCCTCACCTTAAATAACTAAGTGGGAGAAGGATTAGAATATTAATCCCACGGTCTCCATTACTGGTTTGTAAGTGATGCAACAAGCTTGCGTATTGGCTCTGAGTGCCTTCCTCCACAACGGATGAGTTTGTTTGCAGATCACTAGATCAAATTTCCTTAATGGATGGTTATAGGAAGTTATTTAGGATGTGTGTGATCTTCTCCAACTGAAGGGGCACAATTCTATTTAATGGACTTAGTATCAAGTAATGGTATACACTTAGACACATTTAATAGTATCCTCCCCAACGGAGTCACTACTATCACTTGTGTGACCAAAGGGAAACCAACTATTGATTTGTCATAAAACTCGAGTGGCAAGATAATAAAATTAATAAACCCCTCTTACGAATGTGTGAATTTGTATACGTCCACACTAACGTGGCATACAAGATTCATGGTGTTTAAGGTAATTTTATTTGTCAAAAAGTTATATTGACAAGATAGTCAATGGGTAAAACCCTCCTCTTACAAATGTTGATTTTGTATACGTCCACACTAACGTGGCATGCAAAACTCACGGTGTTTTGAGGTGTTGGTAAATTTAAATAGTATTGTTTGAGGAATCAATATTATTTTAAATTTAGAGTCTTGACCAAATATTTGATCAAAGACAAACCAACTATTAATTTTATTTGTCATAGGTTGACAAGATAATAAAATTAATGGATGAAATTTTTATTTTTAGAATTTGTATACGTCCACACTAACGTGGCATACAAAATTCACGGGGATTTTGAGATGTTGGTCTGGACCAAATATTTTTGTGATTCTTAGGATTTCAAATGTTAGTCAATCCCCTAGTAGTTATACTATAAAATAGACTTAGTAGTCTCAATTGTAATGATTGGAAAACTTGGACATTAAGATAGACTGTCCTCTCAGAACTGAGAACAATAATGGTGTATTTATTAGTTGTTGAAACATATTTAGTGGTGTTATCTACCGGTACCTGGTGCGTAGATACAGGAACCACTGATTATGTCTGTAATTCATTGCAGGGGTTCCAGAAAATCCGACAACTATATAAATCATCGTCCACATGGGCATTGCTGTAAAAGTAGCAGCTGTTGCACTGGGAGATGTTTATCCTTTGATAGGAATAAAACATGGATTTTTAAGAAATTGCTTTTAAGTAACAAGTTTAGAAAGAAATTTATTTCAGTTTCTAAACTATTTAAAGAATAAATATTGTGTCTATTTTGATAACAAAGTTGTTATCAAGAAAATAAAAAAGATATCTATTCTGGTACGTTGGATGGTAATTTATAAATCCAATAACTCCCACAATGCAATAAATGGAAATTAATGACACATCTTCTAACTTTAAGAGAAAGCAACCTTCGGTAATGAACCAATCATATTTTGGCATCTAAGGCTAGGTTATATTAACTTGAGTAGGATTCAAATGATAATAACCAATGAACTCTTGGGTTCATTGGTAGTGGAAATCTATCCAACCTGCGAGTCTTACTTGGAAAGAAAAATAACCAAGAAGCTTTTAAGTCTAAGGGGTATGAAGCCAAAAATATGTTTGAATTGGTTCATTTTGATTTGTGTGATCCTATGACTATCCAGACAAGAGGTAATATTGAATATTTCATCTATTTTATAGACAATTATTCAAGATACAAATACATTTACTTGATGTACCGTAAGACTAAGTGCTTTGATTAGTTCAAAGAGTACAAGGCTGATGCGAAAAAACATTAAAGTATAAGTATCAAGTCACTATGGTAAGATCGTAGTGGCAAGTACCTCTTGGGATAATTTAGGAGTCACTTATCAAAAGTAGGGATTCAATCCCAACTAACTGCACCTGGTACACCCCAACAGAATGGTGTAGTAGAAAGAAGGTATAGAACTCTTATAGAATAATTAGATAGATGATGAGTTATTCAGAAAATTACCAAATTCGTTTTAAGGATATACTCTGAAAACGAAAGTGAACATAGTACCTTCCAAGTCAGAACTCTCTACTCATATAGAATTGTTGAATAGGTGTAAACCTATTTTGAAACATATTCGGATATTCCAGCACATATGTTAAAGAGAGACAATGATAAATTGGATAGGAGTTCACTTGTTTATGGGTTATCCTAGATAAACGAAAGTAGGTTTATAGTCTTAAAAATCAAAAGGTCATTGTTAGCATCAATGACCAATTTTTAGAAAAGGACTATGTAATAAACCACAAGCCCAAAAGTAAATTTGTTCTTAAAGAAATAAATAAAGGACATGTCTAAACTAGTACCAAACTGTACAAGATGAAATATCACAAGAAATTGCAACACGTATCATAAATAATACACAATTACAGACAGTGCCTCATCATAGTGGGAGGGTTTTCAAGCAACCTAAAAGATTCATGTTTTGGGAGAGTCTTTGGACTTGATCCCAAATGAACATTGTTGGATCGAGACGCGCTAGAGGGGGGGGGGGGTGAATAGCGCTCGTGGCTAAAATCGTTCTATTATCGGAATCGTAAAAACTATCGGAGAAGTAACGCAGCGGAAAGTAAACAAACACACAGAAAGACAAGAGAATTTACTTCGTTCGGAGCCTGTGACGACTCCTACTCGAAGGCCCGCGATCCTTGATCACTTCCGGTGGGAAACAACTATAAGCTCGATAAAATGATTACAAGATGAAGTACAAGTAACTGGAAAAACTAGTTATACCGACGACAACAGTAGAATATTGAAGCTTCGGGTCGTCGGAGACTTGTTGCAGCACTTCCGGGCGTCTTTCGGAGCAGCACGTTGAAGAGAGAAGACTTGGAATTCGTTGTTCCGGTGCTGCTGCTCGAGACCCCTTATAAAGGGTGTTCAAGGCGCCTTGAAGCCCTTCAAGGCGCCTTAAACAGGCCGAGTCACCCGCGGAGATCAGCACAGACTTGGTCGAACTTCATCCAGTTCAAGGCGCCTTCAGCCTACCCAAGGCGCCTTCCTACCCAAGGCGCCTTCAACCTTCGACCCAAGGCGCCTTGAACTCCATTCAAGGC
This sequence comes from Zingiber officinale, assembly GCF_018446385.1. NCBI lineage: Eukaryota > Viridiplantae > Streptophyta > Magnoliopsida > Zingiberales > Zingiberaceae > Zingiber > Zingiber officinale. The sequence goes on along the minus strand of NC_055996.1, from coordinate 45,591,192 downwards.
GCCTCCAGTCTGCTGCGCTGGCCTTTTCCTGGCTCGCACCCGAGGCGCCTCCAAGCTCCATGGAGGCGCCTCGGACACTGTTCATCCGAGTTGTAACTTGCTCCTTTGTTCCTGCAAAATGTGTTAGTCCCAAACACATACCCTGCAAAACAAAGTTAGCACAGAAACATAATGAATGATAATAAAGGTTTTGACAGCATTCGAACTGTCCGGGTCTGACTTCAGGTTTCCAACCGGAAACCCTAGGTCGACCCGACGCCTATTGTTCCCTCTACGGGGAACGCGTCCTCACCTACTCCACTCAGGAGATTTACCTGTTGCCAGTCCAGTCCTCCAGACCGACTGGACTTTCCGCCTAGGGTTACCACCCCCTAGGACCTAGGGTTACCGCCCCCTAGGGTTTTTCTCCACCTAGGGTTACCGCCCCCTAGGACCTAAGGTTGCCGCCCCTTAGGGTTTTCCTCCACCTAGGGTTACCGCCCCCTAGGACCTAAGGTTACCCCCCCTTAGGATTTTCCTTCACCTAGGGTTACCACCCCCTAGGACCTAAGGTTACCCCCCCTTAGGATTTTCCTTCACCTAGGGTTACCACCCCCTAGGACCTAAGGTTACCCCCCCCCCTTAGGATTTTCCTTCACCTAGGGTTACCACCCCCTAGGATTTTCCCTTGCCTAACCGCAGTTAGGACTTTCCTGAAACCTTATTTAACCACGTTAGATAACAAGGAGTCTTAACTTTGAATCCCTTTGCCATTATCAAAACTGAGGTTCGATCGTCGGATGCTTACTGCACCAACAAACATGAGCCTGATCCCGGACATATGATGAAGCACTCCAAGATAAAGATACAGTATCTTGGTAAAGAGCAATGAATACAGAATTAGAATATATGTATTCTAATAAAATCTGGAAGCTTGTAGAACCACCAGATGGTGTAAAAGCCATTGGGTGAAAATAGGTTTACAATAGGAAAAGAGGGATAGATAGGAAGGTGGAAACCTTCAAAGCAAGGCTTGTTGAAAAAGGAAACTTTTTCGCCGGTAGCCATGCTTAAGTCTATCGAGATTCTTTTATCTATTTGGTAAGTGGATGTCAAGACAGCTTTCCTCAATGGAAGTCTTGAAGAAAACATCCATATATAGCAACCAGAAGGGTTCATTGCAAAGAGCAAAGAGTATCTTATGTGTAAGCTCAATCAGTCTATGGACTGAAGTAAAGCTTCTAGGTCTTGGAACATTCGGTTTAATAAAGTAATCCAGACCTATGGATTTATTTAATAACCGAATGAGTCTTGTGTATACAAGAAGTGTGATGGAAATGTGGTGGTATTTCTTGTACTATACGTAGATAACATTTTTATAGTTGGAAACAATATCAAAGTGTTGTCAGAAGTAAGGGTATGGTTGTCCAAACAATTCAATATGAAGAACTTAGGAGAATGTGCACACATTCTTGGGATTAAAGACATAAGGGATCGCAAGAAAAGAATGTTGTGCTTATCCCGAGCTTCATACAATCCTTGCTCGTTTAGCATGTAGAACTCCAAGAAAGGTTTCTTACCTTTTAGGCATGGAGTAACTTTATCTAACGAGATGTCTCCGAAGACATCAAAGGAGATAAAGGACATGAAGGCAGTTCCTTATGCTTCTGCTGTAGAAAGCCTAAATATATGCAATGCTGTGTACGAGACTGGATATCTATTTTGCCGTGGACATGGTTAGCAGATATCTAAGTAACCCTGGATGAGGACATTGGACTGCGGTAAAGCATATATTAAAGTACCTTAGAGGTACTAGAGATTATATGCTAGCTTACAAGGCAGATAATTTGGTCCCTGTGGGTTGCACGGATTTTGACATCCAATCAGATAGGGACAATAGTAAGTCGACCTCGGGGTTTTTGTGTTTACTTTAGGAGGTAAAGTCATAACTATGGAGGAGTGTTAAGCATAGGTGCTTTTCAGACTCCACTATGGAAGTTGAGTATGTGGCAGCCTCAGAGGCAGCCATAGAAGCTGAATGACTCAGTAACCTCAAGATGGACTTAGATATGATTTCTGATTTATCCAAAGATTATTACAATTTATTGTAATAATATTGGTGCAGTAACAAACTCGAAGAAACCATGAGTCCATAAGGTAAGTAAACATAATAGAGCGCAAGTACCACCCAATACGAGAAATTGTATAAACGAGGAGAAGTTGTTGCCGCCTAAATTGCATCAGGTGATGACCTATAGATCCTTTCACTAAGGTCCTTAAGGTAAAAGCTTTTGATGGGCATGTTGAAGGGTTGGGAATCAGATGTATGGTAGCATTTATGGTAGCATAGTCTTTTAGTATAAGTGAGAGATTGTTGGAGTGTATACTAAAAGCCTAGCTTTTGTATAAACATTTATAAGAATCACATTGATCAAGTGTCTACATTTATATATATCAAATGTAGATGTTCAATTAATTTATATTGTAGATAACATAGTACATGGTGTCACACACAGAAGATTGTGTTATCGGTTCTTTATAAATTAAAAACAGTAGCTCATGACCAAGATGGAAAGGAACAAACCATTGGAAGGTCATAGTGTAATTAGGTATTAGTTTATCTTAACTATATAATTACACTAGTACACGTAGAGTGTATTGAGCAGGACCATTTAGAGGTCGTGTCTTTTATACTGACTTTATAAAGGAATAAAGAACTCAGTTATTATGGAAGTGTGTGCTCTTAATCCTAATATAATAACAAGCACATATATTTGATATTCATTTCTTTAATTTATCAATGGGTGAGATTTAGTTCGATAAATCAATAAGCCCGATAAGTTGGGAAATGATATCACTTATAGTGTGTGTTGTTGATTATAGAAGGAAACTGTGTCCTAGTGATCTAGGTTGATAATATCCCCAAGAGGAGCTCATAAGGATTGTCATGTTAAACCCTACAGGTGGACTTAGTCCGACATGACGATAAGGTTGAGTGGTACTACTCTTGGACTAATATATTAATTAAATGAGTTGTTAGTAACTCACTTAATTAGTGGGCATTCGACATCTTAAACACAGGGAGACTAACACACTCATAATAAGAAGGAGCCCAAAATGTAATTTGGGATTGGTGCGGTAGTTCAATAATAGTTCTTTAGTGGAATGAATTATTATTAATGAAATTAAGTTATGTGTTCGGGGCGAACACGGGATGCTTAATTTCTTCGGAAGACCAAAACCAATTCCTCCTCTCGGCCCCTATCGTAGCCTCTTGTATATAGAGATTTATACCCACCACATACCCACCTTCGTACCCAACCAATAGGGGCCGGCCAAGCCAAGCTTGAAGCTCAAGCTTAGGGCCAGCCAAGCCTAAAGGTTGAGCCTTAAGGTGGTCGGCCAATAGCTTGGAGCCCAAGCTTAGGTGGCTGGCCACATCATATTAAAAAGGATTTTATTTATAAATTTTTCTTATGTGGATTCCATGGTTTTAAAAGAGAGTTTAAAATTTAAATCTTTCCTTTTATAGCTTTCTACAAAAGATTAAAAAAAGATTTGAAATCTTTCCTTATTTGTAGATTGAATGGTAGATTTTAATTTTGAGAAAACTTTCCTTTTTTAACCATGTTCATGATTTAAAAGAGAGTTTAAAAATTAAATATTCTCTTTTATTAATTTCTACAAAAGATTAAGAAAAGATTTGATATCTTTCCTTATTTGTAGATTGAAAAGAGATTTTAATTTTTAGAGATAACTTTCCTTTTGAAAATTATCCACATGTTTAGAAGAAGGATTTTAATTTATAAAATTTCCTTTTTACTAACCAATCATGAAGGGATAAAAATTATTGGAGAAATTTTTATAAATTTCTAGAATAAAATTATGAAGTTTTAATTCTTGTGTGAATTAAACTTTCCTTGTTTTGGAATTAGAAGTGGCCGACCATGATATTTATGAGGAGGAAATTATTTTTTAATTAAATAAATTTTCCTTTTCATGGTAAAAGAATTAAGAAAGTTTTTATTTAAAATTCCTTATTTGCCAAAACCAAGGATTATAAAAGAGATGGTAGAGGTGCCTTCATGGGTGAACAACTCTATTATCCTTCTCCTCTCTTTTCCTCCTTGGTGGTCGGCCCTAGCTTCTTCCTCTTCTCTTCTTCTTATGGCCGGCAGCAACCTCTCTTGGAGCTCTTGATGGTGGCCGGTTCTAGCTAGGAGAAGAAGGAGAGAAAGGAGGTTTTGTTTCTTGCATCCCTTGGAGTTTGGTGGTGGTGGCCGGACCTCTACTTCTCTTGGAGAATTGTGGTGGCCGAAACCTAGAAGGAAGAAGAAGGTGCTTGGTGGTTCTCGTCTCGGAAGATCGTTGCCCACACAACGTCCGAGGTTAGAAGAGGAATACGGTAGAAGATCAAGAGGTTATTTTTACTTACAAAGAAAGGTATAACTAGTAATTGTTTTCCGCATCATACTAGTTTTCTTTGTATAGTTATTTTTGGAAATACCAAACACAAGAGGCATAAGATTCTAGAGTTTTTGAATTTATTTTCGAGTTTGTGTTTTTTTTTACTTTTTCGAATTTGTGATTCAATTGTTCTTTTTGGTTAACCTAGAGTTATTTTAGGAAATAAATATTAGCTTTCCTTAAAAGGCTTTGCCTAGGCGGTGGTGGTTGCTCCCATATCCAAGAAGGTCATGTGTCTCGCCATGCAGTCCTGGAAGCCGATTTTGGAAATTAATATTTATGAAATTAATAACTTAGGTAGATTTGAATCAATAGTGTTAAGTTCCACTTGCAATTCAAATCTAAACCATTAAGAACAGATAAGTTAAATTTGGAATCAATGATGTTAAGTTCCGTCTGTGATTCCTAATTTAACTTCTAAAGAACACAATAGGTTATTTAAGGAAAGGTTCGACACTTGTACAAAATTTTTGTACAGTGGAGCCGGTACGGTTTTCCTAGGACTAACCAATAATGGGTGTCCCCTCTGACATGTTGGCTGTCATTAATTTTCTCATTGCCTCTTGCCTAGCAGCCCAATTCTGGTGTCCGAAGAGTTCTTTGAGATTGTTCATCATATTATAAGCTGTTGGTAAGTCCTAATGCTGATGTTGCAACACATTTGACATTGAAGCTAAAATGTAACACCGCGCCATCTCATCTGCTTTTACCCATTTTTTATGATACTCAATCTCCTCTTCACTAGAATCGCTATTAGGTGCATCAGGGCAGGTCTCTAACAATACAAACTTATAGCCTTCAGCAGTTAGGACAATGTCCAGGTTTCTTTTCCAATCTATGTAGTTGGGACCAGTAAGTTTGTTCTCTTTTAGTATAATAGCCAGTGGGTTGAAAGTCATCCTAAGAATCACAAAATAAGTTTTGGTCAAGACTCCAAATTTAAAATAATATTGATTCCTCAAATAATACTATTTAAATTTACCAACACCTCAAAACACCGTGAATTTTGCATGTCATGTTAGTGTGGACGTATACAAAATCAAACATTTGTAAGAGGAGATTTTACCCATTAATTTTATTATCTTGTCATCCCAACTTTATGACAAATAAAATTAATAGTTGGTATTCCTTTGGTCACACAAATAATAGCAGTGACTCCGTTGGGAAGGATACTATTAAATGTGCCTAAGCGTATACCATTACTTGATACTTAGTCCATTAAATATAATTATGTCCTTCAGTTGGAGAAGATCACACACATCCTAAATAATTTCCTATAACCATCCATAAAGGAAGTTTGATCTAGTGATCCGCAAACAAACTCATCCGTTGTGGAGGGAGGCACTCAGAGCCAACACGCAAGTTTGTTGCGTCACTTACAAACCAGTAATGGAGATCATGGAATTTATTTACTAATCCCTCTCCCACTTAGTTATTTAAGGTGAGGAATTTTAACCATGCAAGCACACATCACATGCACACACACACATCATAGTAAATAAAAGCAATAAATATAGAAATTAATTTTCCAACTATTATGGCTTTTTCCATCACTGTCCTCCGTGTGCTGCCAACCCTAGCTGCTGTCATCTTTAGCCACCGCAATCGCGTCAAATCACCGCATCCATCTTGCTTCCTTTTTCGCTGCGTCTCTGGTCCTCACAAAGTACCACGCCTTGCAAGGATATGATCCGCGACAAAAATAGAATTTTACATTTATTGATCCTATATTCCATAAAGGAATGTATATGTAATCTAGATCGAAACAAAAATGTAAAATCCTAAAACTAATACAGCTCCTGCTGTATTTAATACATACAATCATGCACACACATAAAATGCCCTTGACATGTCCAAGGGTCCAATCACACACAATATCTATAAGTCATAATAGTTGGAGCCTGCAACCACAGAGTTAGCACATCCTACTATTATCCTACCTAAATTATGTATGACATGTGCATAATTAAACTGAAAACCAAACACACAGAGGTAAACTCTAGCTCTGATACCAATTGTTGGTTGATACTCAGAATATCGTACTGATTCCCCTGTACAAAAATTTTGTACAAGTCCTGAACCATTCCTAACAACCTATTGTGTTCTTTAGAAATTAAATTAGGAATCACAAACGGAACTTAAAATTATTGATTCTAAATTTAACTTATCTCTTCTTAGAGGTTTAGACTTGGATCGTTAATGATATGTAACATTATTGATCCAAATCCACCCATGTTACAAATTCAATTAAATATTAATTTCAGAGATCGCCTTCCAAGTTAAACATGGTGAGACACTAGGCCTTCTTGGGTATGGGAGCATCCACCACTTCCTAGACAAAGTCTTTCAACAAAATTTAATATTTAATTTCCTTATAGTAACCCTAAGTTTAACCAAAAAGAACAATCGAATCACAAGTTCGAAAAAAACAAAAGAAATACAAACTCGAATCACAAATTTGAAACCTAGAATCATATGCCTCTTGTGTTTGGTATTTCAAAATCTATACAAAGAAAACTAGTATGATGCGGAATAGAATTACTAGTTATACCTTTCTTTGTAAGCAACAACCTCTTGATCTTCTATCGTATTCCTCTTCTTATCTTGGACGTCGTGTGGGCGACGATCTACCAAGACGAGAACCACCACCACCTTCCTCCTTGTAAGTTTCGGCCACCAACCTTCAAGCTCCAATGGATGCTAGAACAAAGCCTCCTTTCTCTCCTTCTTCTCCAAGCAAAATCCAGCCACCACAAGAGCTCCAAGAGAGGGTTTCGCCGACCACTAAAGAAGAAGAGAAAAGGAAGACTAGAGGTCGGTCACACCAAGGAAGAGAAGAGAGGGAATAATAGATGTTAGGTTATCAGGTGAGGCACCTTTACCCTCTCTTTTATATTCCTTGGTCTTGGCATATAAGGAAAGTTTTATTAAAAACTTTCTTATTCAACTTGCCAACAAAAAGAAAATTTAAACAACAATTTCCTTTTAAAACTTCAATGGTCGGCCACCACCTTGAGCTCCAAACAAGGAAAGTTTTAAATACAAAAATTAAAACTTCCTAATTTGTTTCCGAAAATTTTTAAAATAAAATTTCTCTTAAAAATTCCCTTCATGGTTGGTTATAAAAGAAAACTTTCATAAATTAAAATCTCTCTATTAAAACATGTGGATGATTACAAAAAGGAAAGTTTTCTCCAAAATTAAAATCTTCCTTTCAATCTACAAATAAGGAAAGATATATAATATTTTCTTAATCTTTTGTAGAAACTATAAAAGGAAAGATTTAATTTTAAAACTCCCTTTTAAATCGTAAGGATGGTTACAAAAAAGGAAAGTTTTATCAAAAATTAAAATCTTCCTTTTAACTACAAATAAGGAAAGATATCAAACCTTTCACTTAATCTTTTGTAGAAAGGTATAAAAAGAAATATTTAAATTTTAAACTATCTTTTAAAAGTTAAGATAAACTAATACCAAATTAGTACACTACGACTATTCCAATGGTTTTTTCCTTTCCATCTTAGTCGTGAGTTACTGTTTATAATTTATAAGGAATTGATAACATGATCTTCTGTGTGTGACACTACACACTATGTTATCTACAATATAAATTAATTGAATAACTACACTTAGCATATAAATGTAGACATTTGACCAATGTGATTCTTTATTTCAAAATAAAATATTTACAAAAGGCTAGGCTTTTAGTATACACTCTAACAGTTTCTCTACTTTATTTCTAAATTCTCTAAACTTTTCAAAGGCTTCAAATTTGTGTTTCATTAGATACGCATACCCATAATGAGAGTGATCATTAATGAAAGTAATGAAGTAGCTATAATCTCCTAATGTGTGAGTTGGCATTGGTCCACATATATCGGTATGTATGAGCCCAAGTAACTCATCAACTCATTCACCCTTTCCAAAAAATATAACTTTATCATCTTGCTTTTTAAATATGAATTGTATATATCAAATGTATCTAATTCAAATGATTCAAGAACTGTAATTTTTTAAAATTCGGACATGCGTTTCTTACTTATATGGCCAAGGTGACAATCCCACAAGTAAGAAGTTAATTGATTATCTATTCAAGCTCATTTATTGCTCATTTTGATATTGAATACATCACCAGATATATTTAACGCATAGATGTCATTACATAAAGTTCTAGTACCATAAAGAACATCATTCAAAGTTATATAAAAATAATTGTTATTAAAAGTCAAATGGAAACCTTTTCTATTTAAGCAAGAAATAGAAATAATGTTCTTTATTAATACAGGAACAAAATAACAATTATTCAATTCTAAGACAAGTCCACTAAGAAGCTTTAATAAGTATGTTTCGAAGGCGATTGCAGCAACCTTTGCTCCATTCCTAACTCGTAGGCTTGATTCTCCCTTAACGAGTCTTTTGCTATTCCTTAACCCTTATATGTCATTACATATATGTGAGTCACACCTAGTATCCAATGTCCAAGTGTCTGAGAAAATAATATGACAGTCAATAACAAAAATACCTAAAGAGGATGGGGCATCAGATGGCTTATTCTTTTTCACAAACTCGAGATAAATCTTGTGGTTTATTCGCCAGTGTCTCATCTTGCCACAATGATGGCATGGACCCTTTTGTACTAGCTCTACTGTCTTGGCATTTTTGCTCTTCCTCTTAGTATGATGTTTTAGCTTTCTCTTAGAACCTTTCTTGGAGGAGTCTACTAACATCACAGTTTTATGTTCACCTTTAACAGAAGGCTTCATATTCTTGAGCATATTAATTATCTCAAGGATGGTTGATTCCAAATTGTTCATCTGATAGTTCATCATAAATTGTGAAAAACTTTTTGGCAAACTATGTAGAATTAAGTCAATACTTAACTCATGATTCATCGTAAAACTGAGTGATGCTAAATGTTCTATATAGTCATTCATCTTTTGTACAAATTGCACTGCAGACGAATCCTCCCGCATCTTTAAGCAAAAGAGTAGCATGGAGACCTCAAACCTTTTAGATCTAGCTTACCCATCAAACAGCTCACGAAGATGATAGATAATATCATAATCATCCAAATGTTCATGCTGTTTCTGTAGTTTAGGAGTCATAGAGGCTAACTTGATGCAACATGTAAGTACAGAATCATCCTTATGTTCTAATGGGCCAACAATTGGCCCACAGTTGCATCAGCATTAAGACTTGTGGGAAGAGGTTCATTAATGACATAATCTAGTTTCACAACTTTGAGAACAATTCTCAAACTTCAAAACCAGTCTAAGAAGTTCGGCCCAGTCAGTTTGTTCGAGTCCAAAATCTAACGTAAATTAACAGAAGTCATAATTAAATTATTAACCTAAAAATACAAAAATCAGAATGTATTAGAGACATTATTTACATAAACAATTTATATGCAATAAAAGCCCACTTATTTATCAAATTCAAATACCCTTATTTTGAATTTGAGAGATGGTAGATTTCTCCAAGTGGGTTGATATGTCACGCCCAAGAGGATTTCCTGCCAGACAAACGGACAATATCTCTCCTGTAACTATGACAATATAAAGTATATATATATTGTCACAAGGCTACTCACAAGCAATAATCAACAGCCCACACGACTGGAACATACACAATCATGCAGTTATATACTGTAAAATGCCGGAAATAGGCGAATATTAATAAGGGAATTTTTCGAAATTTTTGGAAATTTTTCGAGAATTTTTCAGAGCTCGTACGGACGAGTTAATGGGGATAAAAACGGGGCCCGGGAAAAGCCTATTTAGGCTACCCCGTTTTAAAGAGGAAATGTTTATTTTGTTTATATATTTTCTTTTCTCTTTTCTTTATTCTTCCTTTTCCTCACCGATTCTTCTTCTCCGCGCGTGTAACGCCCACCCTCCCTGCTACTCAAAGGGACGGGGCTACTTACTTACTTAACTATTCCAGGATACATACATATTCAAAAATTCTTTCTTATAACATAAAGCAGCGGAAATGTCATAGAGTTATACTGAAATGTAACGTAAATACAATGGTTCATGTCAAACATAACAAAACATTATAGCAGGTCTTATTGGTCTCAGCCAAGCCACTGCCACACACACCTCCTTGCCTCCCCTGTAGCTCCCTTAGGTCATCCATCCCTTGCCTTTATCTGTGGTACAAGGAAGTAAGCTATGAGCACACGAGCTCAGTAAGATTCTTTCCTACTCACAAAAATCTGTATCTCAAGCATAATCATACAAGCATATCATCAATGAAAAATAAACATAATCATCAATAGGTGAGCATAGTTTCTTATCATAACATATCCTTATGAAACATGTTTCTAACATATCATAAACAAAGAAATCATATGAGGTAGATCATGAGAAGCATAACGTATCATGGAACATAGAAAGAAACATATCATATATGAATGGGTGCATTATGCAAAATATCTTTTTAAAACATATGTCATGTCGAGTGCAAGATGTCTTTATACATATCTTTTAATATTTGAACATAATATCATCATCATGAGGGCCCGGCTTGTACCACATACATACATAAATGCGCGCAATCCCTAGGACAGGGTAGCTAGCCCCGAACCTACTAGGAATCTAGACCCGTTCATAGTCCGTCGGTCTAGGGGCATACTAAGGAGCCCATCCCTTTTTACTAGACCCGTTCATAGTCCGTCGGTCTAGGGGCGCTTATGGAGCCCACCCTTGGTACAAGCCATACAAAGTAAAGTACATGTCATGCATATCATATCATTATAATCGTCATATCATATCATCATAAGGTCATGCTCTTGTCTTAACATGAAGAATGCTCTTAATCCCAACTTAAGGGAAGCAACTCTTTGCCATTTTCTTATCATATCATAACGCATGCATTCTTGGCACATGGCCATCATATGAAATCATTATCATGCTTGGTTCATAAGCTTACATAGATGAGCATACAACATATTGAAATCATACATGCTTGTGTACATAATCATCATAAGGATCATATCATGCATAATTCGTAACATACATAATCAACATGTTGTTGATCTTATCATAAAGCATGCATACTTAAACTTAAACATATCATAAGGAAAATTCATGGCTTGTTAAGTTTAAGTTTAAGACTTTCTTGAATCCTAAGTCATAGTCATGGCCGAAAGTTCATAACAAAGAATACTCCTAAACAACATACAACATGAATACTTAGCAAATCTCATAACATATCATAAGAAGTCTATGAACATACTAAATTAGGTTTTGAGTTTCATGAACCCTAACACCTTATCATAGCCGAAACATCATATAACAAGGAGTAAAACTTCTAAGTAACATATGAACATAAATACTTAGCCAAATTGATAACATATCATAAGGAAGTCTATGAGCATGCTAGATTAGGTTTTGAGCTTCATGAACCCTAAAATCTTATCATGGCCGAACCTTCATAAGCCAAGAATATAAACTTCTAAACAACATGTAACATGAACACCTAGCTAATTCCATCATATATCATAAAGAAGTCTATGAGCATACTAAATTAGGTTTGGAGCTTCATGAACCCTAAGGATTAATCATGGCCGAAACTTCATCATGTAGGGAATGAATTTCTAAGCAACATATAAGTATAAGTTTCTATCCCATTTTATAGCATATCATCAAGAAGCCTACGAACATACTAACTTAGGTTTTGCGCTTCATGAACCCTAAAAGTTATCATAGCCGAAACATCATGCAACAAGAAGTAGACTTCTAAGAAATCTTTTAACATGAATACCTAGCAATTTGATAACATATCACAAGAAAGCCTATGAACATGCTAAGTTAGATTTGGAGCTTTATGAAACCCTAAATCACTATCATGGCCGAAACTTCACAACTAAGAAATAAAATTATGAGCAACATGTATACATAAATCTCTTAGTTAATTTCATTACATATCACATGGAGGTCTATGAGCATACTAATTTAGGTTTTGAGTCTCATGAACCCTAATATCTCCATCATGGCCGAAACCTCTTCAAGCAAAAACATAATTTCTAAACAACATATGAACATGAATCTCTAGCCAATTTCATGACACATCCTAATTAATTCCATGAGCATGTTTGATTAAGGTTTAAATCTCACAAACTCTATATTTTTATCATGGCCGAAACTTACAAAAGCAAGAACACAACTTCTAAACAACATATGAACATGAATCTCTAGCAAATTTCATAACACATCATAAATAAATCTATAAGCATGTTAGATTAGGTTTTAAGCCTCATGAACTCTATACTTTTATCATGGCCGAAACTTACAAAAGCAAGAACACAACTTCTAAACAACATATGAACATGAATCTCTAGCAAATTTCATAACACATCATAAATAAATCTATAAGCATGTTAGATTAGGTTTTAAGCCTCATGAACTCTATACTTTTATCATGGCCGAAACTTACAAAAGCAAGAACACAACTTCTAAACAACATATGAACATGAATCTCTAGCAAATTTCATAACACATCATAAATAAATCTATAAGCATGTTAGATTAGGTTTTAAGCCTCATGAACTCTATACTTTTATCATGGCCGAAACTTTCTCAAGCAAGAACACAACTTCTAAACAACATATGAACATGAATCTCTAGCAAATTTCATAACACATCATAAATAAATCTATGAGCAGGTTAGATTAGGTTTTAAGCCTCATGAACTCTATACTTTTATCATGGCCGAAACTTACAAAAGCAAGAACACAACTTCTAAACAACATATGAACATGAATCTCTAGCAAATTTCATAACACATCATAAATAAATCTATGAGCATGTTAGATTAGGTTTTAAGCCTCATGAACTCAAACTTTTCATCATGGCCGAACCTTATAAAAGAAAAGAAGGTGAATAAACATCTTAATAAGAAGATCAATTTAACATCACACACATAATTTCTTTTCTAACTAAATTCATATCATAACCTACTAAAGTACATAAGCATGGTTTCTTCTCTTCATTTTATTTCTAATTCTAAGAGTTCAAATCTTTCGAGAATACCGTAAGCAACTTGTACCACAGGTGAGGGAATACTTACATCCTTATTTGCTTAAGGAAAAGGGATCTTTCTTGTGGAGCCTTCCTAGAGAGGGGTCTTCTTTGTTTTTGGATTTCGGCAAGGAGAGGTGGGGGAAGGTCTTGGTCACGGTGAGGAGGAGGAGGGAGGAGAAAGAGGAGCAAATGAGTTTTCCTCTTTAATTTTCCCTTTTATTCATCATGAGAGGAGGAAGGGAAAATGTACTTTTCCTTCTCCTTTCTTTTACTTCTCCTTAATGAGAAGAGGAAGCAAGAATCCTCTTTTCTTTTGAGAGGGGGAAGGCAACTCTAACTTCTCCTTCTCAATGAAAAATCTCTTTTCTTACCCTTAACTATCTTGTCACTTCTTTTTTTAACAATAATTTCTCTTGGTCTATTGGTTAACACATGCATATATCTAGTAAGAGATCCAAGGTTCAAGCCTTGGTCATCTCTCTTTTTTTTTCTATTTTATTTTTATTATTTTTGCAATTTCCACATAAGGCCTATTTTTTTTTTATTCATGATAAAAATATCTAAAATCTTGCTAAGTACTCTAGGGGTGTTACAGCGCGCGCTCGTTTCCTCGCCCGAATCTCCTGTGCCCTAACCGCCGAGGCGGTTCCCTCTCCTATTTCTTCTTCTCCTCTTTCGAGCATCCGCAGTCGGCAAGAATTTTTATGCCCTAATTTCTTTGACACCATCTTCACACGACAGTGTCGACGCCACAAGAAGCCTCGTTCCTTTGCTCGTCGCCCTCGCTGTGGGGATCCCGATCGCCGGACATTGACGCCGCAATTCTTCCTGTGCCTTCTTCCCTTCTGAGCGCCGGCAGTCTACCGCAATACCTTGGTCTTCAGTGTATCCCGATCTGAGCCCTTCATCCCTTTTTGTGCTGCCGGAGCCGACCAGCACAGGCGACGCTGACCCTCTCTGCTCACTGGCGCCGGTTATCTTCTTCTCCTTCTTCCCGAGCCACCCCGTGCCCTAGATTGGGTTCCCAGTCGTCTTGTTCGTTGTCGCACCTCTGCACGGTGTCGACACCACTGCCCTAGTGCCCTCTGCCTTGATCAAATCCACGGTGAGGTTTAGTTTGGTTGGAAATTCTATAGGTTCAAGGATTTTGATTATTTACTGTTTTGGTTTGTTCATTTTTGTTCCAGCAGCAATCAATTTGTGCTGGTAGCCACAGTTCTGGTGTGGATCAACAAGCACGGCTATGAGTTGGGTAAGGAAAATTAGGTATTGCTGATTTTATGATGTCCTCATCTTAATTGGACAGTGGGAAAGAATTTCTAATGGGATTTGCTGTGGTTTCCTTGATTCAGCAATTTATTTTGTTGCTAGCGGCGACAAGTCGATCTCCAGTTGTGTTGTTGATAGAAGCTTTAGAGTTGTGTAGATTTAAATTGGGTAAAATACTTAATTGAGTTTGTTTGGATAGGTTTGATTCATTATATAGTTGGTGGTTCATGTGTAGTTAGGTCGACTTGTGGTTAAGTTAGGAATGGAACCCTAAGCTTTGGATTAGGGATAGTTAACTGTGATTAACTATTTAATTAGGGTTCCTGGAGAAAAATAATTTGGTTTAGCTATTTTGCTTATAATTAAATTTAGCTAAACTATACGGTTTATTACAGGACTTTGATTCGAGACGAGTATCTCGATTGTCGGATTGGACCATTTCGATTCGAGGCGGGTACTTTGACTTATGTCTTTTGATATGCATAATAATGTATTTAACATATAGCAATGATTGTGTTTCTTCCATTTGTTTCGGTTGGTCACTACATGATCTATTACATGTTTGTTTGTTTACTTATTATGCACTGCATGTTATTATTTACCTGATCATTCATGCTTTTAGGTAGTGACACAACCATATGAGACATTATGTTCAGGACCTAGGGTTTATTTGATACCCTATCTGTTTGTGTACCTTCCATTTGATTCATTGTCTTGTGGTACACATTTTATATTTATGTATGGAGCATGCTATGCTATTCGTGATATTGTCATGTTTAGTGTCATGCATCATCTTGCATGATTGCATGCTGTACGATTGGCTGCTCCATTATTGTTGAGCACATCGTCAGCTACATGTATTTGTACACACCACCACTCATGGGTTAGTGGTATATCAAACAGGTGTGTGGCTCCGTTGGTCTGGTGACTCAGCGTGGTAGCCGACAGACAGTTCCGCTCTGTTTGGCTCCGTTGGTTTAGTGTAGCAGCGTTGTAGCCGGCAGGCAGTTGGACTTTGTTTGGCTCCGTTGGTCCGTTCATGGGTAGTGTGACTCAGCGTGGTAGCCAGCAGAGATTCCTCCCCGTTATCGTGTACCGGGAGATGAGAGCATTGCACTCCCCCATTTATTATTTCGGGGTAGGAGTATGTGTGTACTCCGACAGCATCCCGTCCACTCGGTCACTCATCAGGGGCAGTGATGTCAGAGTGCACGGTTGTCACAGCTCTACCCACTCGGACTCACCATTGTGTGTGAGATGGCTGACTGGCGTCAGGGGTGACCATGTCATTGGCATCATATGCATGATGCATTTATTGTTTGTGTTTGCTGCATTTACTTGCTGCATTTATATGGATGCATATGATTGACATGCATACAGGATTATGACACCCTCGGTTTGACGACCCTGTTACCTTTATACCTTGGTCCTGGTTAGTACAGTTTTCTCCTGTTTTTGTTTCAGTTGCATTTATTCTTCTCGTATTCAGGAGACTATACGCATGATTAGTGTTGTCTGTTATTTACTTTATTATGCATATCAGTTGTACCTGCTGAGTGTTGGACTCACACCCTCCTCCGTTGATATTTTCAGGTTGAGGCTGTCCGGAGCAGTTCCAGTCGCTAGTCCCCATTACACGTAGTGCTAGTCCTCTGCTGATCTCGAGTTGTTATTTTTTTTTATCTCTATCAGACTATGTCTTAGTCTTGTATTAGTTTTACTTATGGATCTTGTATGGATTCTTATCGTAAATGGATTTTGGTATGATTTGGTTTTGTTCTACTACATGCCTGCTTGGACGGCAAAAGAGGTGAGTTCATCGGATTTGTGTTTTATGAGTGTAGTGGAGTAAGAAAAATCGGATTTGAGTTTTATGTGTGTAGTGGAGTAGGGTTGTTTTTGAGTCATGGTATTACTGATTTGTTTATTTCTTATTAAACTGCGTGGAATGCTTGTGTGTTGTATTTTATTATCGTTGTTATTCCAGCCGCATGTGGCTGAGGTATATGGATATGTAGGAAGTTTCAGATTGTCCGTCGTACAGGGGAGATGCTGCCGAAATTTCTTCAGACAGGGACATCCTCCGAGGCGTGACATATACCCAGCCCACTCGGCTAGAACAAAATGATCACAACTACGTAGTTGTATAATAAACAGCCCACACGACTATACTAAAAACTCAATGGAAATTAAAGGAAAACCCAAACAAACCAAAATGATACAATGTGTGTCGACACGGCTTAAACACAACAAAATACTAAAAACGGTAAAATAATCACATAGCTAAACACTAATACAATGCTAATATCATAAGAAAAATATATAACACAAAAGCAAAATACGACCGTCTTCTAATGTGACGTGAGATCGACAGACAGAATACTCCAAGTGACTCCATAATCACTACCTGCTACCTGAGAAAACAGACAACACAGAAATGTGGTGGTGAGTGCGGGTCACTCAGTGGGAAATAGATAAGATAATGCATGGCCTAAATATAATATGAAGATCAAAGTATACAGTCTCATCAGGGAAATAAGAACATGATCATAACTGACATAATGAATGTACATACCTAATCTGGATCCAACACATAATATAATGATCATAATGTTATAGTAAAAGAAACTACCCAATCTGGTACTAATATATAAGGTCAAGATCAATAATGACATAATAAATGCACATACCCAATCTGGAATCGACACATATGGTACAAAGATCAGTAAACTCACTGGTGATCAGCAACAGATCTGCTCGTAACACCTGAGCAATGTAACCGACAACATATACATATATAATAAATGACATGTATGCAGCATGACAACCATATACAACAATCAGAGCTCAAACAAGTGCAACATATCACAATCACATGTAGCTAGTATCTACTAGACATGCATGTAAATATATCTCCACAAGATGCACTGCGCATCATATGCAAATGCACATGCATGCCAAATGGTGTCACTCCCGCCCGTCCCTCCACCTGCCACAACCCTTGTGTGGTTGAGGGGTTGGGATAATGATAACTGTACAACCCTCCAGCAAACACTACTCTCTAGTGGCCGAGGGGACAGTGCGCTAAGTAGTTATCTAACTACATAGTGATGGAGTCCTTGACTGCTCACAACTCCAGATATCATAACGCCTAGTGACCAAGTGGCACGATAGGACAAGCGACAACTGCTCCAGCTACCACTATCCATGAGTGGCGAGTGTGTGGCGCTAAAAATAACTAACAATCCGCTCAACCACAAGGGGAGACATTTGATTATCAGCATGTAATGCAATGATGGACATGATGTAATAATCATGATACAACCACAATCATCATCAATGCAGCAACCCAATCAACATAAGTATCTCTAATACATGATCCATCAATCACCTATATCTATAGGTAAGGGGGGTATATCCACTAGGTGTCCTCTAAATAACAAGTACAATAAGTAATCACACCAAACACGTACACACCACACACGTACGCACCCTACCACGTAGGTATAAGAAACCTCCAATAGTCATACCAGACACATACAATCACTAACATAGGCATTATTAGCATGATCCTCAAATAGTACACATTAGACACATGTACATACAATATTGATACAATCAACATGAAACCTCCAATAGATAACACCGGACATGTGTACACATACAACAAATAAATGCACGACAAACCTGATAACTCTTATGGAACATACCAAACATGTGTATACATAATACCATTAACATAATCAACATGTTAACTCAGTCAACAAGACGTATCCTACCATACAAACTCTCATGTGAATACACAACAGAGTATAGATATTCAAAGCTTAAGACTGTGTATGAAATAAATAGATCAAATTAAAGGTCAAACATAAGTATCAAGCAGGATAATAATACAAATAGATTTAAGGTAAAGTAATCTAATCCAATAAATAAAACAACCATGAACTAAGTTCAAAGAACTAAAGAGGCCAAGGAAGAAATACTTACCTTTAATATATAGATCGTGTCAATACAACTCCCACATTGAGATAGTCATCTCAAATCAGCATCCTGCAAATCATATTATATACAGTTTAGTTAATCACATACAATAATTAACTAAACTCAATCCTAACTTGTTTAGGTAATCTAATGATCCAAATCTAATAATCCTAATTTAATTAGATGATAAATCCATCATTAATCCACCGATCAATTCGTTAATTCTCACCAATCAATCACTAATCAAATCCCATCATAAATCCTTCAATCTTTCCAATCATTATTTATAATCCATTAATTAATCAAAAATAACTTAATCAATTTCCACAATTTATTAAACCATCTACTAAACATCATGAATCAACCCTACATAATTCATCCACATCAATTAATCCATCATTTAATCCATGACTTCGAACAACTAAACACTCATTAACTAAACTACACAGATTACAACCTTATATGAAATTTGATACACGTCCACATTAACCCAATACCATTATCAACAATAAACCAATTCCAAACACATCTCCTTATCATCAACTAGTTAATCAAGCTAACATAGAAATTAATTCTGATCTGTATCACTCTAAAGCTGAATGGATCTTACCTTAATCCAATTTGCATATCTACAGTACCTTGGCGAAGACATCCGGATGCAGCCACGAGGAAGATAGTACTCCCTCCACTTCAGATCTGATGAAGAGGACAATATAAAGTCCGACGAGGTGATTCGGTCCCTCCTCTTGTCTCCAATCGATCGAGATCTCCAAAGCACTGGAAGACAACGATGCCACCGAGCTGAACACCAAGTAGGACACTGAATGCAAGATATGGTGAGTGAGGTGCTAGGGCTCGAGATGGGGCTTCAACGAGGTGACCACATAGCTCCTCTTCCCATCGGTGATAACGTCGGAGCAAATAGAAATGGCGGTAGCGACTCCTCACTTATGGTCGGAGATGACCCGTGTAGGGGAGAGTGGCTTGAAGATGATGGTGGTGGATTGGGAGGGGAGGAGTGCGTCAGCGACAGTTATTCAAGGAAAAGCAGGATCGCGGAGGAGAGGAGGAAGTGTCAGCGAGATGAGGAGGAAAGGAAAGAATCAGGCTTAAAGAAGAAATCGGCGAAGATCAGAGACAACCAGTGATGGTCGGTGACGGCTGATCTATTGTGCAATGGGGGCGACGATGGGGAGATCTCCATCGGGCGGGGAAGGAGTGGCAGAGGATCGGGTGTCTTGGTCGGCGAAAATGAGTAGAAAAGAAAAGGAAATCTTAAAATAACACTTAGGTTTAATATAATTAAACTCTAACTTAATTACTCAATCAACTCCTAAATAAATGGATATTCTAAACAAGCTTCCTCCTAGTCCAACCGATTCATCCCCTCAAAACAGGACTCCATTTAAATCTCGAAAAATTTCTAAAAATTCCTGAAAAATTCAATAAGATTATTTTTCCAAAAACACTTATTATTTAATTTTATTGTATCTCACATTCTCCCCAACTAATAAAAATTTGATCCCCAAATCTACTGCTTAACTCAGGGATCCTCATCTGAGGGTAACAACTAAGGAACATACTCATATATCACTCCATCCAAGTAACATGAACAAATCTCCAACCATAAGGGTGACTCTATGGGTTATGAGCTCATCTTGCTTCCGCTACTCCCATACTGTTACCTAGCCAACTGTGGATAAAATCTACTACCCCAAAATCCATACACACACTATCCGTAAATCCTCCAACATCTATATAGTGTGCTCAGACTATCCATCAGTCTGAGTGTGAAAATCTATATTAAAATATAGCTCTATACTCATGTTCTACTGTAAACTTTGTCAGAATTATGATGTGGATCGCGGATCTCCATTCGATATAATACTGAGAGATATACCATGAGGTCTAGTAATATTTGTATAGAATAATCCTACCAATCGATCCAAAGAATCCATCATATGGATCAATAGAAAGGAAACAAATCTAGTCGACCAAATAACAATTACCCAAATCGCATCATATCCTCTCCGTGTCCTGGGTAATCCAACAACAAGGTCCATCGTAACAAGCTCCCATTTCCATTCCAATATCCGAATCTACCGAAACAATCCTGCTAGTCTCTGATGTTCAACTCCACCTGCTGAAATACTAGACATCAAGCTACAAAATTCGCGTTGTCTTTCTTCATGTCGTTCCATCAATAGGAACATTTCAAGTCTCTATACATTTGAGTACGACCTAAATATATCTCAAATCTAGATTAGTGTGCTTCCTGAAGTAACTCCTCTCGAACAGGATAAGACTCAGGAAACACATAATCTCCTACGAAAATAATAATAATTTCTATAAAAATGATGTCTCTACATTTTTAGCGAGAAAATGGTAACTACTAACTCCAAAATCGTGAGTTGAATAATTTTTCTAATGATCTTTCAGCTGATACGTAGCACACAATACAACTCCCTCATGCTTCTTTTAAACTGCACTTAACCCCTGCTATGATTTATCTGTGTAGAGTACAAATTCATCTACACTAGAAGGTAAAACTAAGACGGGTGCAGTTATCAGTTTTTCATTTTAGTTCCTAAAATTGGTCTCACAAGCATCTATCTATACCCTTCCTAGACAGTCCAGTCAATGGCATAACAATATTGGAAAAATCCTCAACCAATCTCTGGTAATATCCAACCAGACCAAGGAAGCTGGAGTCTCCTGTACAGACTTCGACTACTTCTAACTGCTAACAATCTCTATCTTCTGTGGATCTACAGATAAGCACCTGCTAGAGATAATGTGTCCCCAGAAATCCCACAGAAGATAACCTAACATGCGCATTCACTAAATTTCACATAAAGATATTCTCGTCAACCCCCCCCCCCCCTAGAAGTATGCAAAGATATTATTAGTGATCCATCTCGAATTCGAAATATATCATAATATTGTCAATTGAGACAATTACCAATCTAATCCAAATTCCCTAGGAATATCATATTCATCAAGTTCAGGAAAACATCTAAGACACTGATAAACCTAAATGGCGATACCAAAGCCCCATAATGTCCCTACAACAAGCATACTCAATCGTAAGATCATTGGCAATGAGTCTGTAATATGATCACTAACTACAAATCATCAAATCCATAAATATCACATACATGCTACATCCTCATGTCACTGTCATCAACAACAAATACCAAATAATAGACTATCAAAATTGGCATTCCATGGAGGTTACAACATCTCTTAATGTGGTCGGCTACATCAATGGATGAATAAGTTTCATTTTGTGAGTAATTCTCATTCATTCCTTCATCTTCTTCCTTGCTCCAATTTTTCTCTCCCTCTCCTCCTTTCTTGGCCGAACACTCTAGGTGCTAGCACACCTTTGTTTGGCTTCTCCACCTATTGTGTTCATATGGATACGCATAGAGAGTTGTCTACCTTGACAACTTGAGATCCGGTACCTTGGACGAGCGGGATTCGCGAAAGGCACGCATTAAGGGTAAAAATCTCTTAACATATAGTTCTAGTGTAAATCTATAGGTTGGTAAACTCATACTCGTAATTTTTATTTTTAAAGTTTTTACTTCACACGGATCCGTGGCTGGGGGTTTCGAGGTTTCCGAGACGCGAAAAGCGATTTTCGTGGCCCGAAAAATCTAATAGTGGTATCAGAGCCACGTGCGAAGCTTGTACGAGTTTAGTTTTTGTTTTTATGAGAAAAATTTAGTACTATAACATTCTGTAATTTTAATACTAATTTTTACAATTTTTACGAGTAAAATTTCCCGGCGGTCCCGTTTAGCGATTTTCGGGTGCAATCGCGGGACGAATCCCCTTGCGGGGCTAGGGCAGCACCCATACCCGCGATCTAACCATCGCGAGTGTCCCTAAGCGATCCAAAAGCACCTTAGTCCGCTGTCCCAAAAAGTTTTGGGGCGAAACCTTACCGTTTCGGAAAAATCTTCTCGGTAGTCAAAGCCTACAAGTGTCGTAACACATGTGATTCGCTTCTACGAGAAAAATACTCGTAAAAATTGTAAAAATTAGTATTAAAATTACAGAAAATTATGAAAATTACATAATTTAGAATTATGTATAATTTGTGATGGTCATGGCCCAAAAAGACCCAATCTGATTGGATTTGTGTTGTAATTCATAATACGGCCTGCGCGCCATCATTTGTGTTGTGCGTGTTGTACATTTGATTCGCGACCTGCGCGTCGTGCCTTTCTCTATTATTTATTCTTGTTGTAAATTATTTTAGACTCTAATGTAACTCGAGTTTCAAAATTGTAATGTACAAAATTGGAGTCGTGGAAGGTCTACTCGAGACGGAGTTACGAGGAGGGCGCGAGCAACACAAGGTGGTCAAAGGGAGGAGCTTGAGAAGCTGTTGACCCTAGGTTGACCATTCGATCTTCTCATTGTCTTGAGAATATCGTAGTAGGGCCATGACTAATCACAAATTAATTTAATTAATTGCTTGTGTATATGTGATGCATGATTAAGTAATTAATTAGTGCCTAACGATTAGATTAGATTAGATCTAAGTCGTGCACATGATGCACCCCACGATTAGATTAGATCTAAATCGAGTATATGATATGCATCTTCGTTTAGACTAGATCTAAATCACGTCAACTCTAATGCCTACCGTGCCGTGATACCTATCACTACCTCGATCACATGTGTTGTTGAATCTGCCAAAGCAGAGCAACACATATTATCTTGGTAGGGTATGGAGGGACAATCTTGGTCCCGCTTATCAACGCATGGGTGAATACAAACTCAATTAGATTGAGTATTCCTAGTTAACTCGGTTGGATCGAGTACAACTATAGGCATTCTTCCAATGGTTGGAAATTAGTTAGAGCCCTAGAGCCAATCATTTGATGATTGTATTATGGACTTGTTGTATCATATTCTTATATAAATAAAGGCATTTATTTTTGGTTATTATACTTACTTGTATTGGTGCCAAATAAACTAAATATAATAGCGTCCTTGAGTAGAACGTTCTCACCTATATCAATCGGTTAGTTGAACCGATAGTGAGATGATATAGGGAACACTACTCTTAATCATTCCTAGTCGAGTATTAACATTCAGGGACAATGTTAATGCAATAAGACTAGCATGTAGGTCAACTCGATGACTTGATCTCACAAGTCATGGATATAAAGATATCAAGTTGACACATGGGTATGCATTGGAGAATGTATACTGAATGACCCACCATGAGAAAGTATCATGGATCGTTATATGAGTGTCATATACTTTCTCATGTGGCTATTAGTATGACTGCTAGTCCTTGGACCTGAAGTCACCATGGATCCCTACATAAGGAGTTATGTACTTTGGTTTCGTCAAACGTCACCCGTAACTGGGTGGACTATAAAGGCGATTACTGGGTATATAACGAATTATGCAGAGGGATGTGAGTGATGTAGATGAGATCTATCCCTCCTATATGACGGGAGAGACATCGATATTCTTGATAGAGTGAGACCACGAAGTGCATGGCCATGCCCAAATGAGTCAATATGAGATATTGAGCTCATTTGATTTAGTGAGTCTACTTGGAGTTCAAGATTTAGTTTGAACAGAGGATGACACGGTCTATGCCTCACATTGATAAATCTAGATGTCTAGGATAGAAGGACACTTGTCATATATTGTGAGGAGTCACAATTAGTAGTCACAAGGTGATGTTGGATCTCAACATTCTTGTAACTTGGGTAGTAATGATGTGTTGCTAGATACCGCTCATTACTTATGCTCCTAAATGGGTTTAGGGGCATTGCCAACGTTACAAGAACCTATAGGGTCACATACTAAGGACAATTAGATGGAGATTAGGTTCATATGATGAACTAAGAGGATTAGATTCATATGATGAATCAAATTGGATTAAGAGTAATCCTAATTGGGCTAATTGAGTTGGACTCAAGTTGATTCATGTGTTCAATGAGTCTAATTTAGATTATGACTCATTGAATCAATTTAATTAAATGAATTAGATTCATTATATTAAATTGGCTTGAATTAAATGGTTGGATTAGATCAACCATGAGAGAGATTAAGTCAAGTTTGATTTGACTTGAGAGGAAGATGAAGAGTCAAGTTTGACTTGACTTTATGCCACCTCATTGGTGAGTTGACATTGAGTGGGCCAATGATGATACTCCACATCATCATGGTTGCTTAAGTGGGATGCCACCTCATGGGAGTTACCAAGAGTTGTGACTCTTGGCATTCCATGGAGGTTACTACATCTCTTAATGTGGCCGGCCACATCAATGGAAGAATAAGTTTCATTTTGTGAGTAATTCTCATTCAATCCTTCATCTTATTCCTTACTCCAATTTTTCTCTCCCTCTCCTCTTGTAACACCCACAAAATTATAGGATATGTATATGAATATTATTTTTCCTTAGAGCATAGAAATGAAATGAATAAGAGAAAAGGGAAAATAAAAATATAGAATAAGAAGAGGTGAGGTCAAGGATTGAACCTTGAACCTCCCACAAATGATGGAGATACATTGATGAATGATAACCACTAGGATAAGGAGAAATATTTGGATAGAAAGGAATGAAAAATTTAGTTAAAGGAGAAAAGAAAACTAAGCAAAAAGATCAAGAGAAAACCAAGTTGCTTACCTTCTTTTCCCTCTTGGTTAAGAAAAGGAGCAAGCAAAAGAAGAATTTTCTACTTCCCTCCCTCTCTCTATTTTCGTGGGAATTAAAGGAGTGGGGGAAAAGAGGAGTTGAGGGAATGAAAGAAGACATGTTTCATTTGGCAAAGGGATAAATAGGTTTAGAGAAGAAAAACAAGGGACTAAATTCTTTTTTCTTATTCCTCCTTCTCCCTTCTTCATTCTTCACCGAACCAAGAAACTCTTCCCTCTCCTCATTCCAATAGCTAAGTTAAGTTCTTCTCCAAGAAAGCTAATTTCCGAGAATAAACCTTCAAGTTCTAGCCCTTCCAAGCAAAGGAAACAAAAGGAGGTACAAGAAGAAGAAGCTTCCTCCTTCCTTGGCACCTAGAACACTTTTCTCTCTAAGGAAAACCACATGCGAAAGGATGTAAGTTTCCCTCACCTGTGGTACAATAGCTCTTGTTTGTTCTATGAAGATTCGGTTACATAAAAAGAAAAAAATCTAAGAAAACCTCATGAAGAATTTCAATCAAGATAAGACCAAGGGAAGGACCTAGGGAATGTAAAGATCTAAATTTTTGACATGCTCGATATGTTTCTTGAAATATGTAATTTATGGTAAGGATTTATCCCATGTTTCTATGCTAGAATGTTTAGTAGAACTTAGATCCATGGTCCTAGATTTTCGGCCAAGCAAGAATAAAAGGATTAGGTAAGTTTAAGCCTCAAATTAAAACATGCTCCTTTGTTCTTATGATAGATGCCCTATGATAATGGTATTGTTAACATTTTCTCCTACTTGTTATGTGGATTGGAACTTCATCTCAAGCTCATGAATATTCGGCCATGATAGAACTAATGGCTTAGAAGAGCTTTAACTTAAAACTAAGCATGCCATGTTTTCCCTAAGATAAGATATGAAGCTATTATGATATGTCCATGACTGTATGTTAAGTTGAACTCTATTTCATGTCGATGAAGGTTCGGCCATGTTTAGATTTGAAACCTAGGAGAGTTTAAACAAGTCTAAGATACTCATGACCTTCTTGATGAAATGATATGAAAATGTTTTATGTTTATTTGTTGCATGGAAATTTGGTTATAGGCTTGATAAGTTTCGGCCACATCATGATTTAGGGCCTAGGAAACTTAGAACCTAACTCAACTATGCTCATGTTATTCCTTGAAATATTTGCTATGAAAGTTATTTAAGGTTCTCATGCTTTTAGGGCACTTGAACCCTAGCTTTAAGTCCTACAAGTTTCGGCCACATCATGTTTAAGGGCTTAGGAAACTTAGAACCTAACTCAACTATGCTCATGTTATTCCTTGAAATATTTGCTATGAAAGTTGTTTAAGGTTCTCATGCTTTTAGGACACTTGAACCCTAGCTTTAAGTCCTACAAGTTTCGGCCACATCATGTTTAAGGGCCTAGGAAACTTAGAACCTAACTCAACTATGCTCATGTTATTCCTTGAAATATTTGCTATGAAAGTTGTTTAAGGTTCTAATGCTTTTAGGACACTTGAACCCTAGCTTTAAGTCCTACAAGTTTCGGCCACTTCATGTTTAAGGGCCTAGGAAACTTAGAACCTAACTCAACTATGCTCATGTTATTCCTTAAAATATTTGCTATGAAAGTTGTTTAAGGTTCTCATGCTTTTAGGACACTTAAACCCTAGCTTTAAGTCCTACAAGTTTCGGCCACATCATGTTTAAGGGCCTAGGAAACTTAGAACCTAACTCAATTATGCTCATGTTATTCCTTGAAATATTTGCTATGAAAGTTGTTTAAGGTTCTCATGCTTTTAGGACACTTGAACCCTAGCTTTAAGTCCTACAAGTTTCGGCCACATCATGTTTAAGGGCTTAGGAAACTTAGAACCTAACTCAACTATGCTCATGTTATTCCTTGATGTAATTGCTATAAAAGTTGCTTAAGGTTCTCATGCTTTTAGGACACTTGAACCCTAGCTTTAAGTCCTACAAGTTTCGGCCATATCATGCTTAAGGGCCTAGGAAACTTAGAACCTAATTTAACTATGCTCATGTTATTTCCTTGAAATGTTTGCTATGGAAGTTGTTTAGGGTTCACAAGCTTGAAGGATAATTTTTAACCCAATGTATGCTTGATAAGATTCGGCCATGATAAGTTGTAAGCTTAAGAAACCTAGAACTCTACCTAAACATGCTCATGATGTTTTCTTATGGTATATGGAATAATACTTGTTTAGGGTTCACATGTTGGTATGGAGGTTTTTACCTAAAACCTAATTTATAGGTTTCGGCCATTATAAGACATTAGGGTTTGAAAGCTAATTATGTTTCCCATGTACCTTATATACCATGTTTATGATATTGCTATGCTTCTATGTTTAATTATGCACACTTATGATCTATACATGATGGAAACTCTTATGCTATGCTGTGTGTTATTTATGATGAGCTGTGTGCCCAATTTATGCATGATATATGTGATGAGCTGTGTGCCCAAGTTTACATGCTATTTATGATGAGCTATGTGCCCAAACTATGCATGTATTTATGATGTGCTGTGTGCCCAAATTTTACATACCATTATGATGAGCTGTGTGCCCAAAATTCTATATGGTATGATATGATAAGAAATACGATGTGCAAGAAATTATAAGAACCATGATATGTTTGACATGCTACTTTACTTTATATGGCTTGTACCAAGGGTGGGCTCCATAAGCGCCCCGGGGTCGATGGACTAAGAAACAGGCCTCGTTAGGGATGGGCTCCTAAGTGCCCCTAGGTCGATGGACTAAGAAACGAGCCTAGTATGTATGCCTTGTAGGGTTCAAGACTTGCTACCTTGGACCTACATAGGACGCGCGCATTTATGTATTTGGTACAAGCCGGGGCCCTAACTTTGTTATGATTATGTTTAAGTATGTATGAAATAAGTTTTCAAAGGACATGTTGCATATACTATTACATGAATCATGTTTTTGAAAGTCATCTTGCATAACACATTATGATTATGTTACGATATACCATGATGCCTATAATTATATTATGTTATGTTAGGATGAACCTTATGATTACGTTTTTATATGTTATGATCATGATCATGTTATAATAGAATGCACTTTATGACTTTATGAGGATATGCCATAATACCATATGATTATGTTATGATATGATGCTTCTATACATGATATGATGAGTTGTCTTTACACTTTATGCATTGAAGCTTTATTTATGCTATACGGTTTTTGTGAGTAGGAAAGGATCTTACTGAGCCTTGAGTGCTTACAGCTTACTTTCCTTGTACCACAGATAAGGGCAAAGAATGGATGTACTAAGGGAGCTGCAGGAGGGGGCAAGAAGGACGTGTGTAGTAGTGACTTGGCTAAAAAGGAAAACCTGCTTTTAATTAATAAGAATTATGTTCATATTGTTTCCTTTACAACTCTATGACACTTTATCATGCTCTTTAGTATTATGGTTTAAGTTATGTTAAGCATGTTATGTGACTCATATGATAGGTAGTTGATGATGATGTGTTAAAAAAAAATAAAAGAAAGGTTTAAAGAAAAATATATATATATATATGCTATAGATAAGACTTCCGCTGTTTTAAGAAGAAAAGATAAGTAACCCCCGTCAGCTTAAGCAGGAAGGGGCAGGGCGTTACAGTTTGGTATCAAAGCCAAGTTTAGCATTTTCACTACACACATGTCAAGCCTCCATCCTGCCGCTCCAAGTAAGAATCTATATGCTTAAAATTAATTCTTCTATGATGCTTTAATATTATGCATGATTTCTTATTTTGTTTTTATAATGTTAAGTCACAATCCTAGTTTAGGTATGCATGATGGTAGGATAGGAATAATAACGATCTTATTTTGGCCTGGATAGAGATAACGATAATTTATTGTTATTTAATGAAGATAAGCATGGCTAGGAGACGTACTACCCGAGAAGACGAGACACCGACTCCACCAGATCTGACCCAGGTAGTCACCGATCTCCAGCGTCAGATCACGAAGCAACAACAGCTGATCACTACGTTAATGTGTCAACAAGGAACTCCTGCCACCCCGCCAGTAAATCAGAATGCAGTGCCCATCGTGCCAATAGTTGCACCCGTACCACCGATAGCCCCTGCCCCTGTGGTCAGACAGGAGACCTACTTGATACAGTGGCTAAGGCTGAAGCCGGAAAATTTCTCAGGTACTTGCGAGCCATGGGACGCTCAGGCCTGGTTCAAGACAGTGGAAAACATAGTGGAATTACTGGACTGGCCCATAGCGGAAAAGATCAAGTGTGTATCATTTTGTTTTTCCGGAGACACAAGGATGTGGTGGGAAAGAGTGAAAGCAAAGAGACAGATTAATCTGATGAACTGGACGGACTTCGAGACAGAGTTCTTCAAGGAGTTCTTCCATATGCAAGTGACGAACCGGCACTATGACGAGTTCACCGAGTTTCGGCAAGGTGACCTATCAGTGAACGAAGCGGTAAAACGCTTCAACCGTTTGGCACGCCTATGTCCGGAATTGGTTCGCACAGAAAGGGAAAGGGTCAGACTGATGTTGAAGATGCTTCGACCCGAAATAGCACTGAACATGGCCGGCGGAGTTAATAGACCTCAGACTACAGAGGAATTGGTCAGCAGTGCCCTCATCACAGAACATTATCAGAACACGATGAACGGGAATAAGAGTCAGACCTGAATAGAAGGACAGAGACCCTCAGGTAATAAAGCAAGCTGGAAAGGGACCTCCACTGGAAAAAGGAAACAATGGGACAATACAAAAGGTGGCTCAGTGAATAAGCAACCGAAATAGCCTCAGTGCACTATTTGCGGAAAGCTGCATTCCGGAGTATGTCATAAGGGCACAAGAAGGTGCTATAATTGTGGAGGGGAAGGACACCTGGCCAGAGACTGCACCAACCGGTTCCAGGCACCACCCCAGCAGAACAACCCAAACAAGAATACTCCCTCACAACTACATCAGATGCAAACTACTATTGAGGGAACACCGATTAGCAAAGGGAGATTGGAAGCTCCACCAACTACAACGAACGCCAGGGTTTTCTCGCTTACTAAGGAGGATGTGGCAAGCGCCTCTACTGTCGTCACAGGTCAGTTACCTACTTTTAGTCAATATACCAAAGCTATATCTGATGTTAAAGGCGAACCAGGGTTCGAAATTATTGGGAAACCGAGAGATATTACTAGTCAATGGATCGAAAATATGTCCGGGCAGCTCTCTACCATGACCATAGCACCCACATTATTCGATAATCTATTATAGAAACAAACCAGTGACCAAAGTCTCCAAAAGATTAAACAAGAAACCCTAGAAGGAAAGAATGACGGATTCCGGATCGCGGACAATGGAATATTATACCTCATGGATCGATTATGTATTCCCGGGGACTCAGAGTTGCGAAGAAGGATACTAGAGGAAGCTCATTCAACGCCCTATGCAATGCACCCAGGATCCACCAAAATGTACCAAGACTTGAAAAAGAAATTCTGGTGGTCCGGTATGAAAAGAGATGTGGCTCAGTATGTCGGTACTTGTCTGACATGTCAGAGGGTTAAAGCAGAACATCAGAGACCGGGAGGATTACTGCAGCCTGTCTAAATTCCCGAATGGAAATGGGAAGATATCTCTATGGATTTTATAGCAGGATTACCCAAGACAACAAACGGCTATGACGCCATATGGGTAATTGTGGATAGATTAACTAAATCCGCCTATTTTCTAGCAATCAAAATGACTTATTCAATTGAGCAACTGGCTCAATTATATGTCAAGGAAATTGTTAGGTTACATGGGATCCCGAAGACCATCATTTCAGACAGAGATGGTCGTTTCGTTTCACATTTCTGGGAATGCATCCAGAAGACTCTTGGTACGAAGCTATTATTCAATACTGCCTTTCACCCTCAGACCGACGGACAAACAGAAAGGGTTAATCAAGTGCTAGAAGATATGTTACGGGCATGCGCATTAGACTTCAAGGGAAGCTGGAGCCGATATTTATGCCTGGCGGAATTTGCCTACAACAATAGTTACCAGGCTACTATTGGGATGGCACCTTACGAGGCTCTGTACGGGAGAAAATGCAGATCCCCTATATGTTGGTACGAAGGCGGTGAAAAGAAGGAGATGGGATTCCAAACCGAGTTCATCGATAATACCACCCAGGCTATACAGAACATCCGCCAACGAATAGAAACTGCTCAGAGTCGACAAAAGAATTATGCGGACAAACGACGAAGGCCATTGGAATTCAGTGTCGGAGACCCGGTATTTCTCAAAGTAGCTCCTATGAAAGGAGTAATGAGGTTTGGTAAGAAGGGAAAGCTAAGCCCACGTTATGTGGGACCATACCGAGTTCTGAAAAGAATCGACAAAGTAGCCTATGAAATAGAGCTGCCTCAAGAGATGTCAGTCATTCACAACGTGTTCCACGTTTCGATGCTAAAGAAATGCATTCCGGGCACGGATCAAGTAATCGAACCACGGGCAGTACAAGTGCAAGAGGACCTAACTTACGAGAGCCGACCAATTCAGATATTGGATCGAGAGGTCAAAAGACTAAGGAACAAGGAAGTACCCTTAGTAAAGGTTCTGTGGCAAAACCAACGATACGAAGAAGCCACGTGGGAACGAGAAGAGGATATGAGACAGAAGTATCCATCACTGTTCTAAGTTCGAGGATGAACTTTTTATGAGGTATGGGGTACTGTAACACCCATGAAATTATAGGATATGTATATGAATATTATTTTTCCTTAGAGCATAGAAATGAAAAGAATAAGAGAAAAGGGAAAATAAAAATATAGAATAAGAAGAGGTGAGGTCAAGGATTGAACCTTGAACCTCCCACAAATGATGGAGATAAATTGATGAATGATAACCACTAGGATAAGGAGAAATATTTGGATAGAAAGGAATGAAAAATTTAGTTAAAGGAGAAAAGAAAACTAAGTAAAAAGAGCAAGAGAAAACCAAGTTGCTTACCTTCTTTTCCCTCTTGGTTAAGAAAAGGAGCAAGTAAAAGAAGAATTTTCTACTTCCCTCCCTCTCTCTATTTTCGTGGGAATTAAAGGAGTGGGGGAAAAGAGGAGTTGAGCGAATGAATGAAGACATGTTTCATTTGGCAAAGGGATAAATAGGTTTAGAGAAGAAAAACAAGGGATTAAATTCTTTTTTCTTCTTCCTCCTTCTCCCTTCTTCATTCTTCACCGAACCAAGAAACCCTTCCCTCTCCTCATTCCAATAGCTAAGTTAAGTTCTTCTCCAAGAAAGCTAATTTCCAAGAAGGAACTTTCAAGTTCTAGCCCTTCCAAGCAGAGGAAACAAAAGGAGGTACAAGAAGAAGAAGCTTCCTCCTTCCTTGGCACCTAGAACACTTTTCTCTCTAAGGAAAACCATAAGCGAAAAGATGTAAGTTTCCCTCACCTGTGGTACAATAGCTCTTGTTTGTTCTATGAAGATTCGGTTACATAAAAAGAAAAAAATCTAAGAAAGCCTCATGAAGAATTTCAATCAAGATAAGACCAAGGGAAGGACCTAGGGAATGTAAAGATCTAAATTTTTGACATGCTCGATATGTTTCTTGAAATATGTAATTTATGGTAGGGTTTATCCCATGTTTCTATGCTAGAATGTTTAGTAGAACTTAGATCCATGGTCCTAGATTTTCGGCCAAGCAAGAATAAAAGGATTAGGTAAGTTTAAGCCTCAAATTAAAACATGCTCCTTTGTTCTTATGATAGATGCCCTATGATAATGGTATTGTTAATATTTTCTCCTACTTGTTATGTGGATTGGAACTTCATCTCAAGCTCATGAATATTCGGCCATGATAGAACTAAGGGCTCAAAAGAGCTTTAACTTAAAACTAAGCATGTCATGTTTTCCGTGAGATAAGATATGAAGCTATTATGATATGCCCATGACTGTATGTTAAGTTGAACTCTATTTCATGTCTATGAAGGTTCGGCCATGTTTAGATTTGAAACCTAGGAGAGTTTAAACAAGTCTAAGATACTCATGACCTTCTTGATGAAATGATATGAAAATGTTTTATGTTTATTTGTTGCATGGAAATTTGGTTATAGGCTTGATAAGTTTCAGCCACATCATGATTTAGGGCCAAGGAAACTTAGAACCTAACTCAACTATACTCATGTTATTCCTTGAAATATTTGCTATGAAAGTTGTTTAAGGTTCTCATGCTTTTAGAACACTTGAACTCTAGCTTTAAGTCCTACAAGTTTCGGCCACATCATGTTTAAGGGCCTAGGAAACTTAGAACCTAACTCAACTATGCTCATGTTATTCCTTGAAATATTTGCTATGAAAGTTGTTTAAGGTTCTCATGTTTTTATGACACTTGAACCCAAGCTTTAAGTCCTACAAGTTTCAGCCACATCATGTTTAAGGGCCTAGGAAACTTAGAACCTAACTCAACTATGCTCATGTTATTCCTTGAAATATTTGCTATGAAAGTTGTTTAAGGTTCTCATGCTTTTAGGACACTTGAACCCTAGCTTTAAGTCCTACAAGTTTCGGCCACATCATGTTTAAGGGCCTAGGAAACTTAGAACCTAACTCAACTATGCTCATGTTATTCCTTGAAATATTTGCTATGAAAGTTGTTTAAGGTTCTCATGTTTTTAGAACACTTGAACCCAAGCTTTAAGTCCTACAAGTTTCAGCCACATCATGTTTAAGGGCCTAGGAAACTTAGAACCTAACTCAACTATGCTCATGTTATTCCTTGAAATATTTGCTATGAAAGTTGTTTAAGGTTCTCATGCTTTTAGAACACTTGAACTCTAGCTTTAAGTCCTACAAGTTTCGGCCACATCATGTTTAAGGGCCTAGGAAACTTAGAACCTAACTCAACTATGCTCATGTTATTCCTTGAAATATTTGCTATGAAAGTTGTTTAAGGTTCTCATGTTTTTAGGACACTTGAACCCAAGCTTTAAGTCCTACAAGTTTCAGCCACATCATGTTTAAGGGCCTAGGAAACTTAGAACCTAACTCAACTATGCTCATGTTATTCCTTGAAATATTTGCTATGAAAGTTGTTTAAGGTTCTCATGCTTTTAGGACACTTGAACCCTAGCTTTAAGTCCTACAAGTTTCGGCCACATCATGTTTAAGGGCCTAGGAAACTTAGAACCTAACTCAACTATGCTCATGTTATTCCTTGAAATATTTGCTATGAAAGTTGTTTAAGGTTCTCATGCTTTTAGGACACTTGAACCTTAGCTTTAAGTCCTACAAGTTTCGGCCGCATCATGTTTAAGGGCTTAGGAAACTTAGAACCTAACTCAACTATGCTCATGTTATTCCTTGATGTAATTGCTATAAAAGTTGCTTAAGGTTCTCATGCTTTTAGGACACTTGAACCCTAGCTTTAAGTCCTACAAGTTTCGGCCATATCATGCTTAAGGGCCTAGGAAACTTAGAACCTAATTTAACTATGCTCATGTTATTTCCTTGAAATGTTTGCTATGGAAGTTGTTTAGGTCACAAGCTTGAAGGATAATTTTTAACCCAATGTATGCTTGATAAGATTTGGCCATGATAAGTTGTAAGCTTAAGAAACCTAGAACTCTACCTAAACATGCTCATGATGTTTTCTTATGGTATATGGAATAATACTTGTTTAGGGTTCACATGTTGGTATGGAGGTTTTTACCTAAAACCTAATTTATAGGTTTCGGCCATTATAAGACATTAGGGTTTGAAAGCTAATTATGTTTCCCATGTACCTTATATACCATGTTTATGAGATTGCTATGCTTCTATGTTTTATTATGCACACTTATGATCTATACATGATGGAAACTCTTATGCTATGCTGTGTGTTATTTATGATGAGCTGTGTGCCCAAACTATGCATGTATTTATGATGTGCTGTGTGCCCAAATTTTACATATCATTATGATGAGCTGTGTGCCCAAAATTCTATATGGTATGATATGATAAGAAATACGATATGCAAGAAATTATAAGAACCATGATATGTATGACATGCTACTTTACTTTATATGGCTTGTACCAAGGGTGGGCTCCATAAGCGCTCCGGGGTCGATGGACTAAGAAACCGGCCTCGTTAGGGATGGACTCCTAAGTGCCCCTAGGTCGATGGACTAAGAAACGGGCCTAATATGTATGCCTTGTAGGGTTCAAGACTTGCTACCTTGGACCTACATAGGACGCGCGCATTTATGTATGTGGTACAAGCCGGGGCCCTAACTATGTTATGATTATGTTTAAGTATATATGAAATAAGTTTTCAAAGGACATATTGCATATACTATTGCATGAATCATGTTTTTGAAAGTCATCTTGCATAACACATTATGATTATGTTACGATATACCATGATGCCTATAATTATGTTATGTTATGTTAGGATGAACCTTATGATTACGTTTTGATATGTTATGATCATGATCATGTTATGATAGAATGCACTTTATGACTTTATTAGGATATGACATGATACCATATGATTATGTTATGATATGATGCTTCTATACATGATATGATGAGTTGTCTTTACGCTTTATGCATTGAAGCTTTATTTATGCTATACAGTTTTTGTGAGTAGGAAAGGATCTTACTGAGCCTTGAGTGCTCACATCTTACTTTCCTTGTACCACAGATAAGGGCAAAGAATGGATGTACTAAGGGAGCAGCAGGAGGAGGCAAGAAGGACGTGTGTAGTAGTGACTTGGCTAAAGCGGAAAACCTGCTTTTAATTAATAAGTATTATGTTCATGTTGTTTCCTTTACAACTCTATGACACTTCATCATGCTCTTTAGTATTATGGTTTAAGTTATGTTAAGCATGTTATGTGACTCATATGATAGGTAGTTGATGATGATGTGTTAAAAAAAAAATAAAAGAAAGGTTTAAAGAAAATATATATATATATATATATATATACTATAGATAAGACTTCCGCTGTTTTAAGAAGAAAAGATAAGTAACCCCGTCAGCTTAAGCAGGAAGGAGCGGGGCGTTACACCTCCTTTCTTGGCTGAACACTCTAGGTGCTAGCACACCTTTGTTTGGCTTCTCCACCTATTGTGTTCGTGTGGATACGCATAGAGAGTTGTCTACCTTGACAACTTAAGATCCGGTACCTTGGACGAGTGGGATTCGCGAAAGGCACGCATCAAGATATAAAAGGGTTCCTCTTTGTAAATCTAGTGTAGATCTAGATTAGAAACTCGTACTCGTATTTTTGTTTTATTTCTACTTCGCACGGATCCGGTGGCTTGGGGCTTCGGGGTTTCCGCGACGCGAAAAATCGATTTTCGCGGCCCGAAAAATCCAACAGTGGTATCAGAACCACATGTGAAGTCTTGTACGAGTTTAGTTTGCATTTTTATGAAAAATGTAGGTTCTGTGATTTTCTGTAAATTTAGGTTTTTAATTATTTTTTTGAGTAATTTTCTCGTAGAAGCGAAGCACAAGTGTTTAGTCACTTGCAGGCTTCGACTACCGAGAAGATTTTTCCAAAACGACAAGGTTTCGCCCCAAATCCTTTTGGGACAACGGGCTAAGGCGCTATTGGATCGCTAAGGGACACTCGCGATGGTTAGATCGCGGGTAGGGGTGCTGCCCCTGGCCCCGCAAGGGGATTCGTTCCGCGATTGCGCCCGAAAACTGCTAAACGGGACCGCCGGGAAATTTTACTCGTAAAAATTAGTATTAAAATTACAGAAAATTATGGAAATTACATAATTTAGAATTATATATAATTTGTGATAGTCATGGCACAAAAAGACCCATGCTGATTGGATTTGTGTTGTAATTCATATTACGGCCTGCGTCGTCATTTGTGTTGTGCGTGTTGTACATTTAATTCGCGACCTGCACGTCGTGCCTTTCTCTATTATCTATTCCTGTTGTAAATTAGTTTAGACTCGAATGTAACTCGAGTTTCAAAATTGTAATGTACAAAATTAGAGCGGTGGAAGGTCCACTCGAGACGGAGTTACGAGGAGGGCGCGAGCAACACAAGGTGGTCAAACGAGGAGTTTGAGAAGCTGTTGACCCTAGGTTGACCATCCGATCTTCTCATTGGCTTGAGAAGATTGTAGTAGGGCATTGACTAATCACGAATTAATTTAATTAATTGCTTGTGTATATGTGATGCATGATTAAGTAATTAATTAGTGCCTAACGATTAGATTAGATCTAAGTCGTGCACATGATGCACCCCTCGATTAGATTAGATCTATCGAGTATTTGATACACATCGACGATTAGATTAGATCTAAATCGCGTCAACTCTAATGTCTACCATGCCATGATACCTATCACTACCTCGATCACATATGTTGTTGAATCTGCCAATGCAGAGCAACACATATTATCTTGGTAGGGTACGGAGGGACAATCTTGGTTCCGCTTATCAACGCACGGGCGAGTACAAACTCAATTAGATTGAATATTCCTAGTTAACTCGGTTGGATCGAGTATAACTATAGGCATTCTTCCAATGGTTGGAAAGATAGGACATAAATCACATTTATATTAATTCTTGGGCGTATTAGCCAAAGCTAACTCAAGTTTTAATATAACTGCAGATAATGATCCTATAAACAAGAGTTGCATAGAGATGTAATTGGTAAATTGTTACCTACCGATCATATTAAGTCTTGGGCGTATTAGCCAAAGCTAACTCAAGGCGTAGTATGATGTGGATCTTGTCCCACATGAATTATAGAATTCAGTGGGAGCATCATTTAGTTAAAGGCCTAATTAAATAATTTAAAAATATATGATATTAATTTTCTGAATTTTTCTGTTGTAGATAACCATAACGTCAAATACGAACACTTTCTCCCTGTGATCTGTTCTTGAGAAGGACAAGCTCAACGGAGCAAATTTCCTAGACTGGTACAGGAACTTGAGAATAGTTCTCACCCAGGAACGTAAACTGTACGTTCTGGAGCAGCCCATTCCGGAAGCTCCTCCTGCCAATGCCCCGCGAACTGACAAAGATGCATCAAGATGACGCATTAGATGTGTCCTGTCTAATGCTCGCGACCATGAACTCTGAGCTTCAGAAGCAACACGAGTTGATGGGCGCTTACGATATGGTTAAACATCTTCGTCAACTGTATCAAGGACAAGCGTGGCATGAGAGATTTGAGATCTCAAGGGCACTATTTCAGTGCAAGATGTCAGATGGGGCTCCCGTAGGCCCATATGTACTCAAAATGATTGGGTACATAGAAAACCTACAGAGGTTGGGATTGTTAGAATCGATGTACTCGGCTAGAGAGGGGGGGTGTGAATAGCCGCCCCAAATTCTTTCCCTTCTTCCTACGATTAAGGTTAGCGCAGCGGAAATAAAACGAATAGAAACGAAAAAGGAGAAGCAAACCTCAACACGAAGATGTAACGAGGTTCGGATATGATACTCCTACTCCTCGGCGTGTCCGTAAGGTGGACGAGCCCTATCAATCCGTCGGTGGATGAGTCCCCGGAGAACCGGCTAATAAATACTCCTTGTGGGTGGAGAAACCTCGCCACAAACTCTTGCAACAGCAAGATCAGAGTACAAGTACAAGAAGCACAGCAAGATACAAATATAAAGATGAATGTAACAACTCTTGCTTGCCTTCTCGTCGTCGACTGAAATCTGTAGACGAAGCACCAAATTCACAGAATCACAGCAGCAGTTGAAACCAGTCGAAGAAGTCGAGGAAGCTCACGCGAAGCTTCGGAAGCGAGCTTAACAAAGCTCTAGCACAGCACTTGCAGAAGCAAGAAGAAGATCAAGAAGAAGCAGAAGCTTCGGTGAACTAGCACTGTAGAAGCCCTCAGCCCTCTTTTATACCGCATCCACCGCCAAGAAGAGAAGATAAGACTAGCCAGAGCCAACGGCTAGGTCGGACCGATCGAACATCTCGATCGGTCCAAGAAGACCTCGATCGTCCCGGGACCGATCGAAGCTTCCTCTCGATCGGTCCAGGGACCGATCAAGATGCTTTTCTCCCAACTTCTTGCCTTCGATCGTTGTTTCTGATCGGTCCGCACCGATCGATAACACTCAAGAGGCTATCGTTGTTACCGATCGGTCACCGCATCGATCCGATACTCAATGTATCACTGGATAGATCCATCGATCGATCTGAGCTTGGTTTTGCCCAAACCAAGTCTCAAACCTTCCAAACCAACATCCGTCAACCTTGACTGTTGGTACATCATGCTAGCATCCGGTCACCTTGACCTGCTAAGACTCCCCACCAAGTGTCCGGTCAATCCTTTGACCCACTTGGACTTTTCTTCGTGTCAAGTATCCGGTCACTCCTTGACCTACTTGCCTTCTCAACACCGGATGTCCGATCACCCTTGATCCATCCGGATTTTCCCTCGCCCGGCTCACTCATCGGTCTTTCACCTAGCTTCACTCACTAGGGTTTTCACTGCTTCACTCACCAGATTTCCAAACCGGCTTCACTCACGGGACTTTCCAACCGCCTGCTTCACTCACCAGTGACTTTCCCACCGCCTCGCTTCACTCACCGTGACTTATTCATCCGCCTCGCTTCACTCACGAGACTTTCCACATCGGTCCGAGAACGAGCTACCGAGCCCTCTCTGACCACAGTCCGGAGAACGAGCTACCGAGCCCTCTCCGACTTCCCATGTGCCAAGCTTCCATACTTGGACTTCTCCATGCCAAGTCTCCATACTTGGACTTTTCCCGTGCCAAGCTCCCTGCTTGGACTTTTCACCATGCCAAACTCCTTGCTTGGACTTTTCCCATGCCAAGCTCCTTGCTTGGACTTTTCCCGTGCCAAGCTCCCTGCTTGGACTTTTCACCATGCCAAACTCCCTGCTTGGACTTTTCCCATGCCAAGCTCCCTGCTTGGACTTTTCCCGTGCCAAGCTCCCTGCTTGGACTTTTCCGAGTCAGGTCAACTTACCTCGGGTCAACCAGGTCAACCTTGACCAAGGGTTGCACCCACAACCTCCCAAGTTTCTGTTCTTATCAAACATCAAGATACAACTTGAGTCAGGTCACCTCGAGTCAGGTTAACCAGGTCAACCTTGACCTAAGGGATGCACCAACAATCTCCCATCAAAATACACCTCTTCTGTTTTCGTCAAACATCAAAATACAACTCGAGTCAGGTCAACTCGAGTCGGGTCAACCAGGTCAACCTTGACCTAAGGTTACACCAACAATCTCCCCCTTTTTGATGTTTGACAAAACCATAACCTAACTTAGGTTTTCTAATGTTCTTCCTTGAACATTCTCCCCAAACTCCACTCCCTTTTTGACACACATCAAAAAGAGTGAATCAAGGTCAAGAGTTTCTTCCTAATGAAAGTCTCATACCTTTCATTGAAACCCTTAATTTCCCCCTTGATACTAAGGTCAACAATTAACTTAGTGATAATCTCATATCACTCAAGTCTTTAGGAGTAAAAACTCCCCCTAAAAATCAACTCCCCTTGACTAATAGGTAAAATTCCCCCTAAAGGTCAACTCCCCCTTGACCATTGCACCAACAATGTTCCAGAGTCAAACTAGACATCCAAAAACATTGAATTGAAATTTCAAATTTCATAATATCTTCCAGCCCAAATCGGTTAGCCAATATATCTATATCGGATCAAAATTGACCGATCCACAACTGCCTGGACTGATCAGACTCCCTTCTGATCGGTCCACAACCTCTGATATCAGTTTTTGAATTTCCTTCCGAAATTCAGAAACCCCTACAAAATTTCAGAAAATTCCAAAAATTATAAAACTTTGAGGATACATTCCTCATAACATATACTATCATGAAAAAATAGTTTTCTATGAAAATAAGTTCCATTTTCAAATCTTGATACAAAGTTCAAAAGTCTTTGAAATAGCTCAAAGTTAACTCATCTTTATATCACTTTGCTCAATGATGAATGCTATCACTAGAAAAGCTTCATCAAGGTTTTTCAAATCAATTTTGAAATGATTTTAAACCATTTAATTTAGGATCACAATCTTTGGGCTAAATGTACATGACTTGTACATAAGCTTTCCCTATGATCCCCAATTTCGAATTAGGCTCATCTAGGTACAAGAACTATGCACCTTGATCCTAACTCATGATCCTAACATCTCACACACATCTAAGGTGTATCAAACACATCCAAGTCAATTTTGATGTGAGATATGGGTTTAGGTCATCTTAGGCTAAGTTTTCATGCATTTTCTAAACAACAATTTGATCTCCATATCAAATTGTGTTTTTAACCTTAAATCAATTTCATTGATTATAAATGCAAGAAATGATGACATGGCATAAAATGATATCATACATAATAACATGTGTCAATGTCATGATGTCATGGCATAAAGTATGAAACTTAAATAAAGCATGACATATAAATAACCTAAGCATTATCATGACATTTCAAATGATCATAGATTAAATATGATGTCATGACATGGCATATGACAAACAATATATGGCAAATAACATGTCAAGGTATAGAAAATACCTAGTTCTAGCCTTAGTTGCCATTTTTGATAATTTCGATCATTTTGCCATAAATTCCATATTCCTAAGTGTATTAGACCTAAAATCAAATACAAAAGATTTTTAGATCACTATGTGCCAATTAGATTGACTCTAGAAAATTCCTCAAATTTGATTGGCACATTCTAATCACCTTAGGAATAATTCTTAATTTCATTTTCAAGGCTTGATTATACCTTGAAAAATCCTAAAGTGCCACCTTTTGCCATGATTAGGTTAACTACCTAGTCAAGTAAGGTTGGCACACCCTAACTCATATAGCGTGATGGAATCACGCTCCTAGAAACCCAATACCTATTTGAGCTCATTGGGTTCACTAAATATTCACTAGGGATGACTTCCCTAGCAACCCTCCTAATGACTCTCTTAGGCTTTAAAGTCTTGGCCATTTGGGACTCATCAAGATCAACTCTAGGGGTGACTCCCCTTGTGACCTTGGTAATGGTCTTCCTAACCCTAGGTCTTGTTCCATAATCGAATGGAACATTATGATAAGTGGGCTTGACCACTTGAGACTTAGGTTTGTGACCCAAACCTTTCATGTCCTTAGGCTTTGGTTTTTGCCCCTTAGACCCTATATTTGACTTTTCCAAATTTTTAAAGGTCTTTTCTAAAGAGTCAAGTCTTGACCTCAAGACTTGATTTTCCTTTTCTAAGGCCTCAAGTTTTAATTTGTCATTGTTCTTTGAGGTACTCCTAGGCATATGTCTAGTAGTTTTGGGATTCCTATCTAGGTTTCCCTTAACCTTAGATGAGTTAATCCTAGGGTTGACATTTCTAGAGTTGTCCTTATTCAAGCTAACATGTTTAGCACCTAAGCACATATATTGATTCATATAATTAACATGCTTATCATTATTAGCAATTGCAATAAAACTACTAGCAT
The DNA here is from genome assembly GCF_018446385.1 of Zingiber officinale. NCBI lineage: Eukaryota > Viridiplantae > Streptophyta > Magnoliopsida > Zingiberales > Zingiberaceae > Zingiber > Zingiber officinale. Next base: position 45,548,336 of record NC_055996.1, on the reverse strand, counting down.
GTGTCGTATTAGAATTGCAACAATGAGCCTTAAAGGTTACCTTAGGGTTTGCCTTAGCTCCCCTTATCGATGTGCTTGGTTTCTTGTCCTTGTGAGGTTGCCTCCCCCTCGGACATTGGCTCCGATAATGTCCCCTTCGCTTGCATTGGAAGCACGTTGGGAATCCGGCTTCCTTGACCTTTGGCGCCGGTGGAGTCTTTCTAACCCTCTTTGGATATTTACTCTTGTAGTGCCCAAATTCCCTACACTCAAAGCACATTATGTGTAATTTGCTAGAAATTAAAATGCTTGAGTTACCTAGGTTTGAGGATGGATGAAAGCTCTCTTCTTCATCCCTTCCGGAGGTAGACGCTTCTTCTTCTTCTTGCTCCGAACTTGAAGAAGAACTCTCCTCCTCTTCATCCTTAGATGTTGAGTAGCCCTCAACTTCTAATTCAACACTTCCATGATGTGAGCTACTTGGCTCACTTGACTCCTCTTCATGGCTTGAATTGAAGCTCTTCTCATGGAACTTCGCCAAGTTGTTCCACAACTCATTGGCATCGTTATATCCACCTATCCTACACAAAACATCATTAGGTAAAGAAAATTCAAAAATTTTCAATACCTCATCGTTGACTAGGGATTGGTGGACTTGTTCCTTGGTCCACTTCTTCTTCTCTAGGGTTTCTCCTTTCTTGTCCATCGGAGGCTTGAAACCTAATTGAACACAACTCCAATTTTCAAAGTTAGTCATAAGAAAGTACTTCATTCTTACCTTCCAAAACGCGAAGTCGTCGCGATCGTAGAAAGGTGGAATTGTGACGTCTTCTCCAAATAACTCCATTCTCTAGCTCGTGCTCCCCCGGGTGTTGATCCAACGAAGAGCGACCTCGCTCTGATACCACTTGTTAGAATCGATGTACTCGGCTAGAGAGGGGGGGTGTGAATAGCCGCCCCAAATTCTTTCGCTTCTTCCTACGATTAAGGTTAGCGCAGCGGAAATAAAACGAATAGAAACGAAAAAGGAGAAGCAAACCTCAACACGAAGATGTAACGAGGTTCAGAGATGATACTCCTACTCCTCGGCGTGTCCGTAAGGTGGACGAGCCCTATCAATCCGTCGGTGGATGAGTCCCCGGAGAACCGGCTAATAAATACTCCTTGTGGGTGGAGAAACCTCGCCACAAACTCTTGCAACAGCAAGATCAGAGTACAAGTACAAGAAGCACAGCAAGATACAAATATAAAGATGAATGTAACAACTCTTGCTTGCCTTCTCGTCGTTGACTGAAATCTGTAGATGAATCACAGCAGCAGTTGAAACCAGTCGAAGAAGTCGAGGAAGCTCACGCGAAGCTTCGGAAGCGAGCTTAACAAAGCTCTAGCACAGCACTTGCAGAAGCAAGAAGAAGATCAAGAAGAAGCAGAAGCTTCGGTGAACTAGCACTGTAGAAGCCCTCAGCCCTCTTTTATACCTGCATCCACCTGCGAAGAAGAGAAGACAGAAGACTAGCCGCCAGAGCCAGCGGCTAGGCCGGACCGATCGTAACATCTCGATCGATCCGAAGACCGATCGTCCCGGGACCGATCGAGCTTCCTCCGATCGGTCCCGGGACCGATCGATGCTTTTCTCCCGAACTTCGCCTTCGATCGTTGTTTCTCGATCGGTCCGGCAGACCGATCGGATAACACTCAAGAGGCTACCGCTTGTTAATCGATCGGTCACCGATCGATCCGTATACCAAAGGTATCATCGATCGATCCAGAGCTTGGTTTTTGCTCAAACCAAGTCCCAAACCTTCCAAACCAACATCCGGTCAACCTTGACCTGTTGGTACATCATGCTTAGCATCCGGTCACTCCCTTGACCTGCTAAGACTCCCCACCAAGTGTCCGGTCAATCCCTTTGATCCACTTGGACTTTTCTCTTCGTGTCAAGTATCCGGTCACTCCCTTGACCTACTTGACCTTCTCAACACCAGATGTCCGATCACCCTTGATCCATCTGGATTTTCCCTTGCCCGGCTTCACTCACCAGGACTTTCACCTAGCTTCAGTCACTAGGGTTTTCACCTGGCTTCACTCACCAGGATTTCCAAACTGCCCGATCAGTTTGTTAGGACTCATACATAGTGATGTATGTGGCCTTTTCAATGTTGCTGCTAGAGGCGGTTATAGGTACTTCATCATATTTACTGATGACTTCAGTAGATATGGTTATGTGTACTTGATGACACATAAGTCAGAATCCTTTAAAAAGTTCAAAGAATTCAAGAATGAGGTACAGAACCAGCTTGGCAAGAGTATTAAGATACTTCGATCAGATCGAGGTGGAGAATACCTTAGCCATGAGTTTCGTGACTACCTAGCTGAGTGTGAGATTCTATCCCAACTCACTCCTCCTGGAACACCACAGTGGAATGGTGTATTCGAAAAGAGGAATCGTACCCTATTAGATATGGTACGGTCTATGATGAGTCACACAGATCTTCCGACATTCCGGCTATGCTCTAGACATGCAGCTTTTATACTCAACCGAGTTCCATCCAAGTGATAAAGACACCATATAGGATATGGATGGAGAAATGCTCTGTGTCTTTCATGAGGATTTGGGGTTGTGAGGCTTACGTTAGACGTCAAGTCTCAGACAAATTAGGACCCAAATCTGACAAGTGCTACTTTATTGGATATCCCAAGGAAACTAAGGGATATTACTTCTACATTCCCAGTCAGCACAAGGTAGTTGTGGCAAAGACTGGAGTCTTTCTACAAAGGGACTTTGTTTTTAGAAAGACTAGTGGGAGCACGTTCGATCTTGAAGAAGTTAAAGATGTGAACAATAGCACTGAAGCCTCGATGGAAGTTGAATTAGAACCACAAAGTGTTGTGGATGATGTTGTTCCACAAAGAGTTGAGGAACAACAACCAGTTCAAGTAGACATACCTCTTCGCAGGTCTGATAGGGTACGTCGTCAGTCTGAGAGATACTCATTTCTCTTGTCTGACCATGATGACGTTGTGTTCATAGAGGATGAGCCTACCACCTATCAGGAAGCTGTGATGAGACTAGATTCCGAGAAATGGCTAGAGGCCATGAGATCCGAAATGGAATCCATATACACCAACCAAGTATGGACTTTGGTTGATCCACCTGAGGGGGTAAAACCCATAGGGTGTAAGTGGATCTTTAAGAGAAAGACTGACATGGATGGACTTATCTATAAGAGTCGCTTGGTAGCTAAAGGTTTCAAGCATATTCATGGTATTGACTATGATGAAACCTTTTCTCCAGTAGCGATGTTTAAGTCCATTCGGATCATGCTTTTATTGCAGCATACCATGACTATAAGATATGACAGATGGATGTCAAAACTGCGTTTCTGAATGGAAACTTGCTCGAGGATGTGTACATGACACAATCTGAGGGTTTTGTAGATCCACAGCATACTAGCAGAGTATGCAAGCTGCATAGGTCCATTTATGGACTAAAACAAGCTTCTCGGAGCTGGAATCTTCGATTCGATGATGCAATCAAACAGTTTGGTTTCATCAAGAACGAAGATGAGCCTTGTGTCTACAAGAAGGTTGTAGGGGATATAGTTGTCTTCCTCATATTGTATGTAGATGACATACTACTCATTGGGAAGGACATCCCTTTGCTTCAGTCTGTCAAGACCTGGCTAGGGAGTTGCTTCTCAATGAAGGACTTAGGTGAGGCATCCCGCATTCTTGGGATACAGATATATAGAGATAGATCTAAGAGATTGTTTGGCCAAAGTCAGAGTACATATATTGACAAGGTACTCCTTCGGTTTGCCATGCAGAACTCTAAGAAGGGATTTCTACCGATATCACATGGCGTGAGTCTTTCAAAGACTCAAGGTCCCTCTTCTAGAGAGGAGAGAGATTGCATGGATTAGATCCCTTATGCATCAGTCATAGGATCTATCATGTATGTCATGCTATGTACTCGACCTGATGTCTCGTATGCTTTGAGCATGACGAGCAGATACCAGTCAGATCCAGGTGAAAGTCACTGGATAGCGGTCAAGAATATTCTTAAGTACTTAAGAAGGACTAAAGAATATTTCTTGATATATGGAGGCAATGATGAGCTAGCTGTAAAGGGTTACATGATGATGCCGGAAGCATCCGACGATCGAACCTAAGGTTCGTAATTTGCATAAACGGTGGTGTTATGAGATGGAAGAGTAGCAGGACACAGTAGTCGATTCTACGACAGAGGTCGAGTACATTACGCATCGAGGCAGCAAAGGAGGCGTTTGGATTCGCAAGTTCATCACCGAACTTGGGGTGGTTCCTAGCATTGCTGACCTCTATTGTGACAACAATGAAGCTATAGCATAGGCGAAGGAACCTCGCTCACACCAGCGGACCAAACATATACTACGACGATTCCATCTCATTCGAGAGATTATCGAGAGAGGAGATGTGAAGATTTGCAGAGTACCTATGGAGGCTAACATCACAGATTCCTTGACCAAGTCTTTGGCACAGAGAAAGCATGATGGTCACACTAGGTCATTGGGGCTTAGAGCCTACACTGATTGGCACTAGTGCTAGTGGGAGATTGTTAGTTAGAGCCCTAGAGCTAATCATTTGATGATTGTATTTTGGACTTGTTGTATCATATTCTTATATAAATAAAGGCATTTGTTTTGGTTATTATACTTACTTGTATTGGTGCCAAATAAACTAAATATAATAGCGTCCTTGAGTAGAAGGTTCTCACCTATATCAATCGGTTAGTTGAACCGATAGTGAGATGCTATATGGAACACTATTCTTAATCATTCCTAGTCGAATATTAACATTCAGGGACAATGTTAATGCAATAAGACTAGCATGTAGGTCAACTCGATAACTTGATCTCACAAGTCATGGATATAGAGATATCAAGTTGACACATGGGTATGCATTGGAGAATGTATACTGAATGACCCGCCATGAGTATCATGGAGTGTCATATACTTTCTCATGTGGCTATTAGTATGACTACTAGTCCTTGGACATGAAGTCACCATGGATCCCTACATAAGGAGTTATGTACTTTGGTTTCGTCAAATGTCACCCGTAACTGGGTGGACTATAAAGGCGATTACTGGATATGTAACGAATTATGCAGAGGGATGTGAGTGATGTAGATAGGATCTATCCCTCCTATATGACGGGAGAGACATCGATATTCTTGATAGAGTGAGACCACGAAGTGCATGGTCATGCCCAAATGAGTCAATATGAGATATTGAGCTCATTTGATTTAGTGAGTCTACTTGTAATTCAAGATTTAGTTTGATCAGAGGATGACACGGTCTATGCCTCACATTGATCAATCTAGATGTCTATGATAGAAGGACACTTGTCATATATTGTCAGGAGTCACAATTAGTAGTCACAAGGTGATGTTGGATTTCAACATTCTTGTAACTTGGGTAGTAATGATGTGTTGCTAGGTACCGCTCATTACTTATGCTCCTAAATGGGTTTAGGGGCATTGCCAACGTTACAAGAACCTATAGGGTCACACACTAAGGACAATTAGATGGAGATTAGGTTCATATGATGAACCAAGAGAATTAGATTCATATAATGAATCAAATTAGATTAAGAGTAATCCTAATTGGGCTAATTGAGTTGGACTCAAGTTGATTCATGTGTTTAATGAGTCTAATTTAGATTATGACTCATTGAATAAATTTAATTAAATGAATTAGATTCATTATATTAAATTGACTTGAATTAAATGGTTGGATTAGATCAACAATGAGAGAGATTAAGTCAAGTTTGACTTGACTTGAGAGGAAGATGAAGAGTCAAGTTTAACTTGACTTTATGCCACCTCATTGGTGAGTTGACATTGAGTGGGCCAATGATGATGCTCCACATCATCATGGTTGCTTAAGTGGGATGCCACCTCATGGGAGTTACCAAGAGTTGTGACTCTTGGCAGTCCATGGAGGTTACTACATCCCTTAATGTGGCCGGCCACATCAATGGATGAATAAGTTTCATTTTGAGTAATTCTCATTCATTCCTTCATCTTCTTCCTTGCTCCAATTTTTCTCTCCCTCTCCTCCTTTCTTGGTCGAACACTCTAGGTGCTAGCACACCTTTGTTTGGCTTCTCCACCTATTGTGTTCGTGTGGATACGCATAGAGAGTTGTCTACCTTGACAACTTGAGATCCGGTACCTTGGACGAGCGGGATTCGCGAAAGGCACGCATCAAGGGTATAAATCTCTTAACATATAGTTCTAGTGTAGATCTATAGGTTGGTAAACTCGTACTCGTAATTTTCATTTTTAAAGTTTTTACTTCGCACGGATCCGTGGCTGGGGGTTTCGGGGTTTCCGCGATGCGAAAAACAGTTTTCATGGCCCGAAAAACCCAACAAATGTGTCCCCAGAAATTCCACAGAAGATAACCTAACATGCGCATTCACTAAATTTCACATAAAGATATTCTCGTCGAAACCCCCCCCCCCCCCCCAGAAGTATGCAAAGATATTATTAGTGATCCATCTCGAATCTGAAATATATCATAATATTGTCAATTGAGACAATTACCAATCTAATCCAAATTCCCTAACAATATCAGATTCATCAAGTTCAGGAAAACATCTAAGACACTGATAAACCTAAATGGCGATACCAAAGCCCCATAATATCCCTACAACAAGCATACTCAATCGTAAGATAATTGGCAATGAGTCTGTAATATGATCACTAACTACAAATCATCAAATCCATAAATATCACATACATGCTACATCCTCATGTCACTGTCAACAACAACAAATACCAAATAATAGACTATCAAATCAAATAACTACTAATAGAGCATCACAAAATAATATATCACCATATATGATCTCACAGTACTCATCAATCTCCAATCTTCCTCAACAATAATCAAACCTAATAACTCCCTAGTAACCAATTCTCATCATATCAGGTACTCTAATATCTACAATAAGGAAATGACAATCCAAAATCCAAAGGATCTCTTAACCTCTTAACTGAGAGTATACCCTTTAAGAGAGTATCTCCACAGCTCTCATAATTGTACCTATAAATGTCCCCTGACAAATATTGATAAAAGGTTAAATCCTCTGATATGTAAAATAAACTTCAAGACCTCGAGTAAATAGTCATGTGGTCAAGGTCTTAAACTACTTGATAAAGATAATGTTAATTGAGTCGCCTAACCATTGTCTTGTAACCATCCATAATGATGGTTCCACCTGAGGTTCAATAACCTCTAGTGATGAGCAATGCATACAAGGGTAGAGGAGCACTATCACTAAATAACTGATCGAAATAACTTTCAATCAACACTTTGCTCCCCTTAAAATCATCATCTGATATTTCCACTTAGTGACGGTGGAACTTACTAGGTGTTAATCAACTAACATCACCTGCTTCGCATCACTATAGGTCATAAATCCCTAGGTACCATCAAGGATATCCATGATCGATCCATGAGTCAAGATCTTCCATGGAACAACGTTAGACGAGTCGGCTGATCATCGCCTAATAAACCATCATGCCACCAAAAGAGGTAAGAAGTCATCTCTCTCTCTCTCTCAAAACACCTCAAAGTAATCACCAAGTGATGTTTCATTCTCAAAATCATCTTCTGCATCTTCCTTCATGTGGTGTCGGTCACGTAAAGGATACACAGCTAATATCATCTATCCGGCATCAGTACAAGTCATATATCGAAATGTATTCTCTAAGTTATACACACTATAATGGTTGTACCTCATAAATGTTAAGCAACTAGCTATACACTTTTCCACATCAGTGAAGTCATCTATCCGAATATACATTCTAAGTTATCCAACAAGGTATATAAAGTCCATAATCAAAGTCCTCGTAGAATAGGATACATCGATCCTCTACAGATTGGTAAAACCAACAATGGTATATGGTTAATTCAATCTTTTCTATATATGTACAAGTCTTGTACCAATCATAAGCAGCCCAAGGTCAGAATCTCCATAAAATAGAGTAAATCGATCCGCTATTGATCGAACCCACAAAAGTAAATCAGTCTTCTACTAACTAAATCAATAAGAGTAAATCAATTCTCTACTGACTAAGTCAACATGGGTAAATAAGTCCTCTACTGACCGAACCGACTAGGGTAAATCAGTACTCTATTGACTGAGTCAACATGAGTATGCAGATACTATCCACTACCCAGCTAATAATAACAAAGACTGGTATGTGACTCTAACTCTCAACCAACTACTAGTAACAGAAACTAGTAATACGGTGGTATGGTATAAGGAATCCCTTGAGACTGTAATCCCTGATCTCCAATAGGGTCGACTATGATTAGTGGTTGACCTAACACATGTAATACATAATACAAATAACTAGACCAGTACTAACAAAAGAGTACCAACACATGTCATAACTATCATAGACAACTATACATGTACCAACAGAAGTGTATGATAACAATATACAAGCATACCTCCTATAGTTTGGAGATGTCCTGTCGTAGCCTGGTCCTAAAATATTGAAAAGTCACATCATGAAAACCAAAACACAGGAAATAAGTCTCATAAACCTGTGGCTCTGATACCAATAAATTATCACGCCCCAAAGGAGTTCATGTCCGGCAAATAGATAGTATCTCCCTTATAACTATGATAATATGAAGCATATATACATTGCTACAAGGCTACTGACAAGCAATAATCAATAGTCCATATGGCTAGAACAAACACAACCATACAGTTATATGCATAGCCCACTCGGCTAGAATAAAATGATCATAACCATGCAGTTGTATAATAAACTGCCCACACGACTATAGTAAAAACTTAGTGGAAACAAAAGGAAAGCCCAAACAAACCAAAATGATACAATGCATGCAGGTACAGCTTAAACACAACAAAATACTAAAAATGATAAAATAATCACATGGCTAAACACCAATCCAATGCCAATACCGTAAGAAGAATGTATAAGAACACAATAGCGAAGTACGACCGTCTTCTGATATGACATGGGATCGACAGACAGGATACTCCAAGCGACTCAATAATCACTACCTACAACCTGAGAAAGCAGACAACACAGAAATGTGGTGGTGAGTTCGGGTCACTCAGCGGGTAATAGATAAGACAGTGCATGATCTAAATATAATAAGAAGATCAAAGTATACAGTCTCATCAGGGAAATAAGAACATGACCATAACTGACATAATGAATGTACATACCCAATCTAGATCCAACACATAATATCATGATCATAATGTCATAGTAAAAGAATCTATCCAATCTAGTACTAACATATAAGGTCAAGATCGATAATGACATAATAAATACACATACCCAATCTGGAATCGTCACATATGGTATAAAGATCAGTAAACTCATTGGTGATCAGCAACAGATCTGCTCGTAACACCTGAGCAATGTAACCGACAACATATACATATATAATAAATGACATGTATGCAGCATGACAACCATATACAACAATCAGAGCTCAAACAAATGCAACATATCACAATCACATGTAGCTAGTATCTACTAGACATGCATGCAAATATATCTCCACAAGATGCACTGCGCATCATATGCAAATGCACATGCATGCCAAATAGTGTCACTCCCGCCCGTCCCTCCACCTGCCACAACCTCTATGTGGCAGAGGGGCCGGGATAATGATAACTGTACAACCCTCCAGCAAACACTACTCTCTAGTGGCCGAGGGACAATGCGCTAAGTAGTTATCTAACTACATAGAGATGGGGTCCCCAACTGCTCACAACGCTGGATATTTTGGATCGAGATCGCGCTAGAGGGGGGGTGAATAGCGCTCATGGCTTTCATGCATTTCGGATTCGAAAAACTCGACGAGTACACAACGAAATGAAATAACAAACACACACAAAGACACCAAGGGTTTACTTGGTTCGGAGCCTAGGGTGACTCTTACTCCAAGGCCCGCGATCGTTGATCACTTTTCGGTGGGCAACAACTATAAAATCAATAAGAGTACAATAAGTGTTTACAATTAAATGTACTGAAATGAAAACTTATACTGACAACTAGAGATGGAGAAAACGAAGCTTCGGGTTGTCGGGTACTTGCAATAGCACTTCTGGGTCGTCTTATTAGCAGCACACGAGAGAAGGTCACTTTAGAATTGATTGATTCAAGCTGCTGCTCAAACACCCCTTTTATACACTGCTAGAGGCGCCTCAAACCTCATCTAAGGCGCCTCCAAGCCTCCCGAGTCAGCCACGTGGATCAGCGCAGAAACCTTCGTCGCTTATCCTGCTTGAGGCACCTCCATGGCCAGTCCAAGACGCCTCCAAGCCCCGCTCCAAGGCGCCTCCAGCTCCATCCGAGGGGCCTCTAGCTCCTCTTCGTAGCGAACTTCTATTTTGCACCCGAGGCGCCTCCAAGCTCCATGGAGACGCCTCGAATACTGTTCATCCGAGGCTTAGCTTGTTCCTTTTGTACCTGCAAGACACGTTAGTCCCAAAACAACAACATACCTTGCAAGACAAAGTTAGAACAGATATAAACATGATAAATCAAGTGATCGACAGTCATCGGACTGTCCGGGTCTGACTTCAAATTTTCGTCCAAAAACCCTAAGTCGACCTGACGCCTACGGACTGTCCGGGTCTGACTTCGAATTTTCGTCCAAAAACCCTAAGTCGACCTGACGTCTACTGTTCCCTCTGCGAGGAGCGCGTCTTCACCTACTCCCCTCATGAGAGATTACCTGATGTCAGTTCGGTCCTCCAGACTGATTGGACTTTCTGCCTAGGGTTAGCACCCCTAGGACCTAGGGTTACCGCCCCTAGGGTTTTTCACCACCTAGGGTTACCACCCCCTAGAACCTAAGGTTACCCCCCTTAGGATTTTCCTCCACCTAGGGTTACCACCCCCTAGGACCTAAGGTTGTCGCCCCTTAGGGTTTTCCTCCACCTAGGGTTATCACCCCCTAGGACCTAGGGTTACCACCCCCTAGGGTTTTCCTTCACCTAGGATCACCACTCCCTAAGACCTAAGGTTATCACCCCTTAGGATTTTCCACCTGCCTAACCACAGTTAAGACTTTCATGAAACCTCATTTAAGCACGTTAGATAACAAGGAATCTTAACTTTGAATCCCTTTGTCATTGTCAAAACCTAGGTTCGATCGTCGGATGCTTCCCGCACCAACAGATATCACAACGCCTAGTGACCGAGTGGCATGATAGGACAAGCGACGACTACTCCAGCTACCACTACCCATGAGTGGCGAGTGTGCGGCACTAAAAATGATTGACAACCCGCTTAACCACAAGAGAGATATTAGATTGTTAGCATGCAGTGCAATGATGGATATGATGTAATAATCATGATACAACCACAATTATCATCAATGCAGTAACCCAATCAACATGAGTATCTCTAATACATGATCCATCAATCACCTATATTTATAGGTAAGGGTAAATTCAACAAGTGTCCTCTAAATAACAAGTACAATAAGTAATCACACCAGACACGTACACACCCTACCACATAGGTATAATCAATAAGAAACCTCCAATAGTCATACCAGATACATACAATCACTAACATATGTATTATAGACATGATCCTCTAATAGTACACGTCAGACACATGTACACACAACATAGATACAATCAACATAAAATCTACAATAGATAACACCGGACATGTGTACACATACAATATATAAATGCATAGTCAACCTGATAACTCTTATGGCACATACTATAACACCATTAACATAATCAGTATGTTAACTCAGTCAACAAGACATATCCTACCATACATACTTTATATGTGAATACATAACAGAGTATAGATATTCAAAGCTTAAGATTGTAAACGAAATAAATAGATCATCTCAAAGGTCAAGCATAAGTATCAAGCATGATAACAATACTGATAGATTTAAGGTAAAGCAACCTAATCCAATAAATAAAACAACCGTGAACTAAGTTCAAAGAACTAAAGAGGCCAAGGAAGAAATACTCACCTTTAATATATAGATCGTGGCAATACAACTCCCACGTTGAGATGGTCGTCTCAAATCATCATCTTGCAAATCATATGATATATAGTTTAATTAATCACATACAACAATTAGCTAAACCCATAACTCAATCCTAACTCATTTAGGTAACCATGTTTAATTTCACCTAATGATCCAAATCTAATTAGTTGATAAATCCATCATTAATCCACCGATCAATTCGTTAATTCTCACCAATCAATCACTAATCAAATCCCATCATAAATCCTTCAATCTTTCCAACCATTATTTATAATCCATTAATCAATCTAAAATAACTTAATCAATTTCCACAATCCATTAAACCATCTACTAAACATCATGGATCAACCCTACATAATTCATCCACCTCAATTAATCCATCATTTAATCCATGACATAGAAAAACTAAACACTCATTAACCAAACTACACAGATTACAACCTAAAATAAAATTTGATACACGTCCATATTAACGCAATACCATCATCAACAATCAACCAATTCCAAACACATCTCCTTATCATCAGCTAGTTAATCAAGCTAACATAGAAATTAATTCAGATATGTATCACTCTGATGCTGAATAAATCTTACCTTAATCCAATTTACAGATCTACAGTTGCTTGGTGAAGACATCTAGATGCATCCACGAGGAAGATAGTACTCCCTCCACTTCAGATCTGATGAAGAGGACAAGATAAAGCCCAGCAAGGTGATCCGGGCCCTCCTCTCATCTCTAACCGATCGAGAGCTCTAAAGCACTGGAAGACAACGATGCTGCCAAGCTGAGCACCAAGTAGGACACCGAATGTGAGATACGATGAGTGAGGTGTTAGGGCTCTACATGGGGCTACGACGAGGTGACCACATAGCTCCTCTTCCCATCGATGATAACGTCGGAGCAAATAGAAAGGGCGGCAGCGACTCCTCACTTTTGGCCGAAGATGACCTGTGTACGGGAGAGTGGCTCGAAGATGATGTGGCAGATTGGGAGGGGAGGAGTGCGCCGACGACGGTGAATCGAGGAAAAGCAGGATCACGGACGAGATGAGGAGAGGAGGAAGTGTCGGCAAGATGAGGAGGAAAGGAAAGAATCAGGCTTAAAGGGGAAATCGGCGAAGATCAGAGACAACCAGTGATGGCCGGTGATGGTCGATCTATTACGCAATGGGGGTGTCGATGGGGAGATCTCGATCGGGCAGGGAAAGAGTGGGAGAGGATCGGGTGTCTTGGTCGGTGAAAATGAGTAGAAGAGAAAAGGAAATCTTATAATAACACTTAGGTTTAATATCATTAAACCCTAACTTAATTACTCAATGAACTCCTAAATAAATGGATATTCTAAATAGACTTCCTCCTAGTTCAACCAATTCATCCTCTCAAAATAAATCATACGGACTCCATTTAAATCTTGAAAAATTTCTAAAAATTCCTAGAAAATCTAATAAGGTTATTTCTCCAATAACACTTATTATTTAATTTTATCGTATCTTACATGATATCCATCATAGATAAGAACAAACTTTACTTTGGCCAATAAATCATTCTTAGCTATAGCGGTAGGTAACAAGTTTACCGATTGCATATCGCTTATATGCAACTATTACATTATGCTAGCAACTAAATGATTTTCTCATAAACATCGGATTTTTAACATATTAAGAAGTATACATCAAATGTATATCACCCAACTTCACCTCTATCCACATTGATCATGACTTTGGCATAACAAATCAATGCTTCAAGTTTAAAACTAATCCGTTAATCACGAGATTGCATCTCCATAGTTTAAACATATTTAATTTCAAGTTAAGCTTGACTTTAGCGAACAACTTAAACAAGAACTTAAACTCTTGTTCTTACCATATTAACGGAAAGTGTAGATTTTAATATTGTGTAAAAGATTTGGTCTCATCTACATCATGCAGATATTCTATGTACATGACATTATACGCATGACATAAATGATGATATGACACACCAGACATATGACATAGATGATGACATGACACATCACACACATGACATAAAATGTCACATCACACATTCGACAAGATCTAATCTCATCGTACACGTGGCAAAATCTAATCATGTCATAATTAATGTATCTACGTAGCATACAACATAGTATGAATATGACATAAATTTAAATATGTTATAATTTTATTTTAGAAATAAAAATATGTTATAAATCTGATTTTAATAAAAAAAATTATCTAATCAAATTAGGAAACCAATTTCTAAATTTAATTAACATATCTCATCTAGAATATTTCTATTAATAAAAAATCTTTAATTATTTTGGAAATAAATTTCCAAATTAATTTCTTAACAATTTAGGAAATAAATAATTAATATGTCTTAATTTATTACAAAATAATTCAAATCCAAATTTTTTTGTGATTTTCTAAAATTTTGTATTTCCTAACCATTTAGGAAACTTTCTAAAAATGAAATATTTTAATAAATCCAAAAATACTAAAAAAGATAATTTATATAATTTAATTCATAATATTTCAAATCTAGATTTTTAAAGAATTTTAGAATCTTTCTAAATTTGGTATTACCTAACAAATTAGGAAATTTCCTAAAAATAAAATATTTCTTAAAATTCAGAAAATTTCAAAAATGATAATTTCTAAATTAATAGAATATTTCTAAATTTAATTTTCAAAAATTATTTTAGAAACTTTCTAAAAGTGGGATTTCTTAATAATTTAAGAAACTTCCAAAAATAAAAAATTCTTAATAATTTTAGAAAAATCTTAAAAATTAATTACAACACTAATTATAAATCATAAAATAATTTTATGATCATGTCAAAGCATGATCAGACTATTATACCATTGTTGGGATATGCCCGATGTGATGTATGCTAAAGACACATTTCATAAACATGCGCAACGGAAGACTTAACGATAAATAAACTAATTTATTACATCACACACACTACACACATGCAAGATATAATCGTGCAGACAAGATCATAAAATTGAATAACAATTATTCTAGGTATACCTTACGGATGACCTGTAACGAGAAGGGCATCAATCTTTTGCGACGTTATCAAACCTCACCTATATTTGTATCCATGCCGAGCTATTTAAGACAACTCCAAGAGAACAAGCTTTACCTTCGGAAGGTATTAGCCACAAATGAAGGAGAAGGATCGAGAAGAGGAAGAAGAAGCAAAAGGAAGACTTCTTCCTTTGGATGACTCACGACAATAAGAAGAGGGTCGGGACAAGAGAGAGAGGGAGAGAGAGAGGTATTGGGTTTAAGTTTCCAAAACCTAATCAAACCAATAATGAATTTATAGGATCATTGCGCTAGAGGAGGAGGGTGAATAGCGCTCATGGATTATTCTTGTTTTTTAGAAAATAATTGAAAGTACATAGCAGAAATGAAAGAAAGAAAATAAGAACAATGCTAACACTTTTGGTTTACTTAGTTTGGAGCCTTTTGACGACTCCTACTCCAAGAACCACGATCGTTAATTATTTTTTGTGGGCAATCACTATAGTTTCAAAGATCGTTACAAAATTGAGTATAGAAAATGATAAGTACAAGTACTTTAAATGCTACAAAAGAATTATACCAATAATTTTTAAGGATCTGGAGGGTCATGCTTTCGGTCATCGGAGTTGCATCACTCATAGAAATTGTATCGTGGAGTCGCAGGGTCGTCCTTGGAGCAGCGCGAAGAAGAAAGATTGAGAAGAATAAAGTTGTCGCAAGAATTTGGTCGAGCACACCTTTTATGGGTTGTTGAAGGCACCTTCAACCCCATAGAAGGCACCTCTAGCTGTGAATCTTATCCCTGCAGTGTCGGAGACAATAACTTTCACAATTTATGAAATTTATCCCTTCAAAGGTTCCTTCAAGCTCATAGAAGGTGCCTTCCATCGAATCTCTAATGCGCCTTTAGGTGCATGGAAGGCCCCTCTATGCCTCTCCACGCAGGCCCTCAACTAAGCCACCCGAGGCAACTCTAATAGCCCTGGAGGCACCTCAAACACTGTTCATTCGAGTTTGTTATGTGGTTTTCACTCCTTGCAAGTCATGTTAGTCCAAAATATAAAATATACCCTACAAGACAAACTTAGAACAAAAAATATGTTTAATAAAACTATTTAACTATCTTTTGACCATCCAATTTTTACTTTTGGATTTTTTGGAAACCTTAGGTTAAACTGACGCCTACTGATCTCTCTTCGGGGAACTTGTTCTCACCTACACTACTAAAGAGAAATTACCTTTTACCAGATCGGTCCTTTAGACTATCTGTGTTGGTGCAATTTGCACTAACGGTCTAACTTAGATTTTGATGAATGACAAATAAGTTAAGTTAGGTATAATTATGATTTAACCACTTTACCAAGTGTACAGGAGTTAATCAGATAGGTTGACGGGTCGACCGAATATTTAGTGAGAAGTCCAAATAAGTTGACGGGTCCACCGGATATCTGGCGGGAAGTCTAGCTAGGTCAACGGTTTGATCGGATAGCTGATGTGAAATCTAGCTAGGTCAACGAGCTGATTGGATAGCTGGTGAAAAGTCAGATAGGTCGACAGGCTGATCGGATATCTTGTAGGAAGTACAGTTGGGGCTGCGGATCAGATAACTGGCAAACTGGTAAGTAAAGGCAAGTCACTGAAGGAGAGTGACTAAGTGAGAACGCATCCCGGTTAAGGGGACAGTAGGCATCGGTCTAGGTTAGGACTATTTTGGATCCTTAATCTGAGACCTTGACTATCTCCTACTCTTACAAGGACAGGAACTAATTATTACCACTTATTATAATTGTGTTAACTTTATTTTGTAGGATAGATGTTTTAGTTATTAGATTGACATATTTTGTAGGGCAAAAAGGAGCAAAAGCCTTCGAATGAACAATGTCTGAAGGCACCTTCAAGCAGTGAAGGTGCCTTCCATGGCTATAGAAGGCGTCTTCTAAAGGGATAAAATTTGGCCACTTCGACAATAGGTTGCAGCAAACTTTGGGATAAAGTTTATCCCATTGGAGGCGCCTTCCAAGGCTATGGAAGGCACCCTCAATGCCCTATATAAGGCAGTCTCAAGGAAGCTTCAAAGGACAACACATATACGAGCTACTACGCATCCATTTGAGGTTCCAACTGCTCCGAGCTCCTACTACGACTCTGCTACGAAGTTGCTGCGCCTGATGACTGCTTTAAGGACTTCTGATCGCGGTCGACAGACAGACATTGACACACGAACAAGCTACTTCATTCCCTAAGTGTCGGTAGCATTTTTTGTACTTAAATTCTGCAAATGGGAAGTATAGTCTATTGCATTTCTTCGATCTTCTTTGTACTTGATTCTCTCTTCTGGAGGTACCAGATGAGGCTTTTAGTGGATTATCCATCGATAGGTCCGCGGGACCTGGGTCTTGGAGTAGGAGTCGCTGAAGCTCCGAACCAAGTAAAACCTCTTGTGTTTTCTTGTGTTTTTTTTTTTATTTTTGTTGCGTATACTTTGATTTCAAAACGAGAAGATGTGTTTTCAAAAACCACATGATTCACCCCCCCCCCCCCCCCCCCCCTCACATGCGTATCAATCTAACAAGTGGTATCAGAGTGGGTTTTGCTCTGAATTGGTTCAACCACCAATCAAGCTAGGGGGATTTGCTTTCTCCTTGAATTTTAGTTTTTCGTATTCAATTTGAATTGGCAATTTTTTACCTATTTAGATAATATTTTCTCGTTCAATTTTAACTCAAAGGTGGTGCAACACCACTCAAGCTCTTCGATATTTTATTATTTCTCAAACTCTGCTAATCCAAGATCAAGTCTTGGTACCCTCTTTAGTCTTGTCTTTTCAGTACTCAAATGACCCAACTTGAAGGATACAACACCGCTCGTCCTCCCCTGTTCAAAGGATACGACTTCCCCTACTGGAGGAGGCGAATGGAGGCGTATCTAAAGACCGACTTTAACCAATGGTTCAACGTCACCGAAGGATACAAGGCACCCGTCAACAACTCCAGAATTCCAATAGACCCAGAAAATTAGAATTTGGAAATGAAGAAGAAGGCCTAGATCGATTTCAAGGCTCTCAACATAATCTAATGCGAGCTAACGAAGGAGGAGCTGAACCGCGTCGACCCACGCGAGAATGCAAAGGAACTATGAGAGAAGCTCATAGAACTGCACGAGGGAACCAACGACGCAAAAGTAACAAAGAGGGATTTGTTTTTAAATAAATTATTTAATGTTAAAATGTAGGAAGGTGAGATTTCTAGTTAGCTGCATGCGAGGATAAAGGATATCCTCAAAGGACTTCACACAATTGGCCACCAAATGGAGAATCAGAATCTAATAAGATATGCATTAAACTCATTTCCTCGAAATGCACTGTGGGCATCCATCATGGATGCCTATAAGATTTCGAGGAATATGTCCAAGTTAAAATTAGACGAACTTTTTTTTGTGAATTGCAGCTACACAAACAGACTAACGCCAAAATCGAGAAAGGTATTTTTTTATACGTCGAAAGAAAAATCTAGGACTAAGCCGAAACCTGAAGTCGAGTCTAATCCAGACTCAGATGATGAAGAATACCTGGTGAACTTGGTAAGAAAAATATTCACCAGGAGAAAGAAGAACTTCGCCAATAAGGACCTGTAGAAGATCAACTCCACCTCTAACTCTAACAACAAGAATGTGGCATACTTTGGATGCAACAAAAACGGGCACTACAGGAACGACTACCTGAGTCTAAATAAGAAGAAAGCCCTTAAGGCGACTTGGGACGAATCGTCCGCGGAGGAATCGAATGGTGAAGAACCAAAGTACATCAACTACCTTGCACTGATGGTGTATGGACTATAATCGGAGAGTGAATCGAAAGACGGGTCCGAACCCAAGTCGAGCCATGAGTCCACACTTGTTTTCGAAGGTTCCGATGAAGTATATTTTAGTTTGAGCAAAAAGTTTTTTAAAATTATTGTATATTTAAATAAGAAATTAACTAACTTTGGAAATAAAAATAAATAAACTAACAAAAGAAAATAAGATACTTAATGAATGATTAAAATCAAATTCAACAACTGAATTGATTCAACCTGAAATCCTGACTCAAGTTGCAAAACTTGAGGAGGATAATTCCAGGTTGATAAGTGAAATATTTGAACTAAAACAATTACTAGAGAAATTTTCAATAAGATCTAAGTATCTCGACATGATACTTGGATCACAAAAAGTTGTGTACAACAAGTATGGACTCAGATACAAGTCCAGCTCGACTAACAAAATCTTTATATCCTTAGTTAACTAAAGTAAAAAACCAAATTAAGACTTGGGTTCCAAAAGCGTGTCTAACCACGCAAGTAGGACTCAACCAATACTACCTACCTAAAAATAAAATACACTATCTAAAACCAAATAAACTAAATAAATCAATTAACTCAAATTCAATTACTCCCTCTAAGATAAAACCAATAAAGTCATATAAAACAAATTGAACTAAACCTAGATAAAGTAAAAACAAAATTAATCTAAACTCAAATTACAATCAAGTCTATTATAACTATAAAACAAAACGACACAAATGCAAAACTTAAAATCTAAGTCCAATAATTTATGGGGATGCTCCAAAATAGTTGGTACCTCCAAAAATAACAATTTACCCAAATGGGTAATTAGGCCTAGTCTAAAATGGGACAAAAGTTAAACTTGACCTACGGTACTAGTGATGTTTTGGATGAGAGTAAGTTAGGAAAATTCTATCTATGCATGTCTAAGAAGATATGGCTTCGACCTGGTGCATTTGGCTTAGTGGAACTAATTGAAACTACCCCTTATGGATCCTAACTAGTTAGACCAAGATTTTGTACTAAGTTCAGTGGATAGGACTATTTGGAAAACTCCGAAGGCATGGTTATTTTAATGATATCCAAGTGACTCACCATAGCCCAGAAGTTTATTCAAAGAATGTCTATTTATTGAGCTCAAAGCTAAACTTGAATCTAATACAAAGTTAAACTAAACCCTGAAATTGAACTTAATTCATCTTACAAAATCATTGGATTCCTTGATTGAAAGTATAAGATTGGGTGAGATGATTAAGGCAAAATAATTAAATTTAAATTAAATTAAATTAAATTAAATTTAATTACATTAAATTAAAATTAAATTAAATTTAAATTAAATTCATTTAAATTTAAATTTAAGTAAATAAATTAAATTAAATTAAGTTGACTTAAACAATAAGTTAAAGCTTAAAATTAAATCTAAACTGTAAAATTCGAATTCAACTTAATCTATCCAATTAATAAAGAAATTCCTACCTCTTTGTAGGAAACAAAGTGGATATTAGACAGTGAGCATTTCAGACATATGATTGGAGATCATACCAAATTCACTCAACTAACATAAAAAAGCTTAGGAACAGTTGCATTTGGAAACAACGGCAAACTCAAGGTAATTGGGATAGGTAATATCGAACTCAAAATTGACTTTGTTGTTAAAAGAGTGTTATTAGTTGATAACTTCAAATATAATCTACTTAACATTAGTCAACTGTGTGATTCTAAATATAAGGTTAGGTTTTTATCTTCTGAATGCTTAATCAAACACTTAGATAACCCTAAAATAAACCTAAAAGGATTTAGGAAGGACAACATCTATGTAATCAATTTAATTGTCTTTTCACTTAAGTGTCACCTGACATAAAAAGAATAAACTTGGTTATGACATAGAAGAATATCCCACACAAACTTTAGAAACTTAACAAAATTAAATGATTTAGTTAAAGGCTTACCAAAATTATCCAACTTAGATGTAATAAACTGTAATGCTTGTCAACAAGGAAATCAAACCAAATCAACGCACAAATCAACTAATCAAACTCAAACTAACTCGATACTAGAACTGTTGTATTTGGACTTATTTGACTCCCATAGAATCAAATCCATAAATGTGAGTCTTTATTGTCTAGTAATAATAGATGATTACTGTAGATTCACATGGGTAAAATTCTTAAAAAATAAAGATGAAACATTTGAAGTCTTTAGTAATTTTTGCAACAAACTGAAAATGAAAAAGGTCAAAAAATTAAATGAATAAAAAGTGATAATGGAGGTGAATTTAAAAATAATAACTTTAATCTATTTTGCCTTGAAAATGATTATCATCACGAATTTTCATACCCTAGAAACCCCAATAGAATGGAATAGTGGAAAGAAAGAATAAAACTCTACTTGAAGCCTCCAGGACAATGCTAAATGAATATCAGCTTTCAAAATATTTTTGGGCATAAGCTGTTACTATAACATACTATGTACAAAACCGAACCATGATAAATAAAAACCATAATAAAACTTCATTTGAACATTATTATAATAAAATACCCAATATCAAATACTTTAAAGTATTCGGGTGCCAGTGTATATTTTAAACACAAGAGAACACTTAGGTAAATTTACCTCAAAAATAAAAAATGAAATTTTATAGGTTATTCATTAAATAGTAGAAGTTACCGAGTATATAGCAAAAACACTCTAAGAATATAGGAAACCATAAATGTAAAATTTGAAGAATCCAACCAAAACTTAGAACAAACCCCGATTCAAACAATTGATTTTGTTCGAGCTAATACTAGTCAATGGAGAGCAAGTGAAAACCTAAGCCATGAATATGAAGAAGAACATCAACTTCAAGAGAATGAACCTATTAGAACCATAAGAGCTAACCCAAACCATTCAATTGATCAAATAATTGATGACCTAGACCTAAGAGTTCAAACTAGATCAGCTTTTAGAAATCTAAGTCAAATTACCTTAATCTCTAAAATTGAACCCAAAATGATAGAAGAATCTCTACTTGACCCAAACTGGATCATAGTTATGCAAGAAGAACTAGCCCAATTTGAAAGAAATAAAGTATGAGACTTAGTACCACTACGTGTTAATAAAAAGGTAATAGAAACAAAATGGGTATTCAGAAATAAACTAAGTGAAAATGGAGAAATTGTTAGAAACAAGGCTAGACTAATGGCTAAAGGGTTTAGTCAAGTAGAGGGACTTGACTATGATGAAACATATGTCCCAATAGTCAGACTTGAGTCCATTAGAATGCTACTTAGCTATGCAACCCATAAATGATTTAAGCTTTATCAAATGGATGTTAAGTCTGCCTTTTTAAATGAGCTAATAAAAGAAGAGGTTTATGTAAGTCAACCACCCGGGTTTGAGAGTCTAGATCATCTTGACCATATCTTTAAACTTAAGAAAGTCTTGTATGGTCTTAAACAAGAACCTAGGGTCTAGTATGAGAAGTTGACCTCCTACCTAATTTCCAAAGGATTTAACCAAGGAACAAATTGATCCAATACTATTTGTAAAATTAATTAAACAAGATATCTTTATAGCCCAAGTATATGTAGATGACATAATCTTTGGTTCAACCAATTCAAAATTTTTATAAGAATTTATAAACCTAATGGAACAAGAATTTGAAATGAGCCTAGTAGGTAAACTAACTTACTTTTTAGGATTACAGATTAAACAAACTAGTTAAGGAAATTATGTTTATCAACAAAAATATATCAAAGAATTACTTTAAAAAATTGAAATGGAAAATGCCAAAGAAATAAAAACACCAATGATAACTAACACAACCTTAGATAATGATCCAAATGGAAAACCCGTAGACCTAAAATATTATAGGAGTGCTATAGGCAACCTCATTTACTTAACTACAAGTCAACCTGATATTTTATTTGCAGTTAGTATGTATGCTAGATACCAAATATGTGCTAAGGAATCCCACTTAACTAATGTAAAAAAAAATTAGATATCTAAAAGGAACACCAAATGCAGGAATTTGGTGTCCAAGAACAACTAATTTTGATCTAATAGGTTACTCAGACTCAGACTATGCTGGTTGCAAAATAGATAGAAAGAGTACAAGTGGTGGATGTCAATTACTTGGACCATCACTTGTCAGCTAGTTTAGTAGAAAGCAACATTGTGGTGCTTTATCTACTACTGAGGCAGAATATATAGCAATAGGAGAATATGTTGCACAATTATTATAGATGATGCACACTCCAAAAGATTTTAACTTAAACTTCAAAAATACAAAAGTACTAATTAATAATATTAGCTCAATTAACTTAACAAAAAATCCAATGTATCATTTAAGAACCAAACACATCGAAATTAGACAACACTTTATTAGGGATCATGTAGCTAAATGCGACATTGAACTCAATTACATTGAGTCCAAGTCTAACTTAGCTGATATATTTACCAAACGTCTCTCTGAAAGTGAATTTAGCAATTTACGTCGATAACTAGGAATGTGTTCTATAGAATAGGACTATTATCTTCAAAAATAGTTTTCAAATGATTTACAAATTCTAAGGAAAACCCCTTACCTATATTTTTCTAAAAAAAAATCCCATTTCCTTAGTTCTTTCAAAATAAATTTTAGCCTTAATTTAGATCATATCCATAGAAAGTATGTTCCTATAGATTTAGGACTTGAGTATCTCACAAACACAATAGGTCTACCTTGATTGTGTATTCCAAACTTAGAACAGCGTGAGAGGCATATGACCTTTGCCCGGACTTAAGATGTTTATATCAGTGCATCAACATAAGTCTGGGCGTAAAATACTAAACAGAACAATGATCATGCTAAGTAATACACTTTTAGTCAAACACTAACTGAATACAATCACTTAACCTGACTAATCAAGTGAACATTGCTATCCTCTGATAGTTAGTTAGTAACTAACGGTTAGACACTTAAGGATAATTTCTAGTTGATCAGATTATTTTTAAATAATATCAGGTTCAGAGGGAGAATATTTAAAAAATGACTTTCAAAATATTTTTTTGTGTTTACACATCCTTTGAAAATATGTTTTAAAAAAAACTCTTTTTCAAAATGCTTACTTTAAAAATCATTCTTAACACATTTTGAAAAATCACATGTTTTAAAATTTTTTGATACTTATCAAATCATATGTTTTGAAAAATTATTTTGAAAACTGTTTCAATTTTGTAAACTGCTTTTAAACCAACTTTAAAAGTTGTGTTTGAATAGTTTTTTCTTGCAAAACCTAGTCTTTTAACAGTTTCATTCTTGAAAGGTTTCATCCTTGAAATTTTTGAAAAGTTTCATTCTTGCAAAACTTATTTTAAACTTTCCTTAAAACTTATTTATATTTTCGAGCATCTTATAAATATTTTCTAGCTCAAAATTCTTGTTCAAAGTATTTTGAAAAATTGATAGATTTTAAAAGTTTATTAGCAACTATTTAAACTTTAAAGTTAGTTGTGTAAAGGTTAACTTTCAAAACCTAGTATAAATCTGAAAAGCCTTCCTTTAAAAAAAAATTTTTGGTTAAAAAATTACAAGTGTTTTGCAAACTTCATTTTTCGATTAGTTTGAACAAGTTTTCTTTAAACTCCCCTAATAATTCTGAAAATTTTCTTGTTGTTGCCAAAATTTCACTACTTTCCCTCATTACTTAGCATTGTTTACTTATGTTTTTTTTTATAAATGTCAAAGGAGGGTTAGAGATTAAGTTAGCAAATAAACAAAAATGATTGTTGATAAAAATCAGAATAACTTAATCCTAAAAATGATTGTCTCAAACTTTTTAGTTATCTTAAAATCATTTTTGTGCTTACTTTATATATATTTTTTTTCTAAATTAACCCAGGTTGTCATTGCATAAAAAATGAGGAGATTATTGGTGTAACGACCACCCTTCTTACTATACTACTCTCTAAGGGTGACCGTTACTTTACTACCAACTCTACTTAACCGGTATGATCGAAACCACGAAGAGTCTCTACCGAAAAATTTCGGCAGCATCTCCCCTGTACCGGTGACCATAAACTGAGATACATATATAGTATACATCAGCCACAGGTGGTTGGAACACATATCAAACACCCACGCAATTAAATAAGTGTCAAACACCAAAATATCTACTTATTAAACAGACTCATCACAACATGCAATCTAAAACATGAATGAACTCAAATGACATGGAGAATAAAATACAATCTCAAATGACATGAACTATAAAGTACAACTCAATTGTTTCTTATCCACTAAACATGAAAATTCAATAACTTCCCAAGTCTCTCCCATAGTCCTGGCATCACACACCATCCGCGCCACCTTGTCGTCTTCCTTTACTATATCTTTTCCTTTCCTTTATCTGCAGTAAGAGGAAATGCAAACTATAAGCAAAATTGCTTAGTAAGCGCTATCTAACTCACAAAAACTCGGATATGCATGTATATAAGAAGAAACTAGAAATTGTATGCTTTTAAAAGAAAACATATATAGTTGCTCATGTTAAAAGTACTGAAACTAGGAAATAAATCTACTCATGCATATTCATTAGCAAGCACTAAAATTTGCATACTCATGATATACAAGGGTAAAACTGCATGCTGGAAGATAAAGCTAATCATGCTCAATAAACTAATCAGGAAACAAATAAAACTAACACTGCATGCTTCGAATTAAAAGAAGCTAAACTTGCTGACTCTAAATATAAGTGAAGCTTGTTTCATTTGTTTCAAAACTTATACTTTAATACTTCAAAATAATAATCAACTTTTCTTGGGCCTAGGCTTAGTACCAATGTGCGCTCCCTAATAGAGACTGTGGTAGCTAGTCACAAGTCCTACGAGGGTAAAGACCTTGGTCTTACCAGGGGCAAGACCTTGGAATTGGTCACCTGGATTTGTTTAACGACAACCTTGGAAGTCGGGTACTAGCCTCTTCAAAGTAAAATATCTTAATTACTTCTTCTTTAAATGTCTTGACATTTTAACAGGCACCTTGTGTGCCAAAATCCCTAAAGTATTGACTTTGGGATCTACTTAAGGCCTTGACCTTTTTCTTTTTTTCTTTATCTTTCTTATACTTGTTAATACCTCTAATAAAAGGATGTCTCATACCAAAACTGTACTAAAATGCTTATTAACATTTCACTGAAATGCTTAACAGAATTGCATGGAATTACTTAATAAAACTGTACTGAAATGCTTAATAAAAATCTACTCTAAGATTTGAGTCCTGCATATAATACATATCAAAATCTGCAAGCAATACTTATAAAAATCTGCAAGCAATACTTATAAAAATCTACATTGCTACATTTCCTTGTGCACGCCTACTGCTGCACAAGGAAACCTAGGAACTAAATGCAACTAAAAAATCTGTTCATGCTCAAATGACAGCAATAGGGAAAGCTAGAAAAATACTGCTCGTGCTCATCTACAGCAAAAGAAATTACACATGCTCAACTAATAGCTAATAGGAACTACTCATGCTCACAAACAACAAGGCAAGGAGGACTGCTCATGCTCGCATACAACAAAAAGAAAATTAATCAGCAAAGGAAATTACACATGCTCGACTAATTGCTAATGGGAACTATTCATGCTCACAAACAGCAAAGTAAGGACTACTCATGCTCGCATACAGCAAAAAGGAAATTAATCAGCAAAGGAAATTACACATGCTCAACTAATTCATGAAACCAACAGCATACACTTGATAGATAAAAATCTGGAATAATAATTGCAAGTAAAAACCCACAAGAATAAAAATCTCTCTCATGTTCTTCCTTTGAAAACCCACGGCAAACAAGCCCTTAACCAACAAAAACTTCACAGTATACTCGAAAAACAAGGGAACACCCAAATCAAATTCGGAACCACTCTTATCGCAGGTGAGTAGCAACTTACTTCGTTCTTGGACTTACAACTGAAGAAGAAGGACTTTCTAGGGTTTCGGAAGGCTTGAGATCGTGGCCTCTTCCTCGTGCTCACGGGTTCTCCTCGACGAGAGGATCACGGTGGTGTGAAGACCTCACGGAGAAGGGTGCTCGTCAATCGCCGGAGACGCCCTAGCTGCTTGCTGTGTTTTCGCCCGAGAGGAGCTGCGCCGTCGGGAGAGAAAAAGGAGAGGAGAGGAAATTTTAGGGCACGGGAGATTAATCTCCTTCTCCACTTAATACCTAATATTTCTGTTATTAACTATTGCTTAAGAATATTTCGCGCCTTACTCTTTCACGAAATACATGCGGAACACTTGGTCAGCCGAATTAACTTAAGGTTCGGTTCGAGTCTGCGGTCACGGGTTCGAATCTCGGTTTGGACATTTTTTTGTCGAAACTTCCTTCGTTTAGTAAAAATACCAAACGACCTCCAAAAATTACATAAAAATACTCTAAAAATTTCTAAAAATCCCTAGAATATTTCTATAGCATTTTTAAATATTTTTAAATTACTTTTAGGACTTTAAATGAGGAAATTTGGGTTGTTACAATTGGTGTAGTTTACACTAATAGTTTAAATCATGTTTTGATGAATGACAAATAAGTTAAGTTAGGTATAATTATAATCTAACCACTTTACCAAGTGTGCAAGAGTTAACCAAATAGGTCGACAGGCTGACCGGATATCTGGTGAGAAGTTTAGATAGGTCGACGGGCTTACCAGATATCTGGAGGGAAGTCCAGCTAGGTTAACGAGCCGACTAGATAGCTGGTGTAAAGTCTAGCTAGGTCAACGGGTTGATTGGATAGCTAGTGCAAAGTCCAGATAGGTCGACGGGCCGATCGGATATCTGGCAAGAAGTCTAGTTGGGTCTGTGGACTAGACAACTGGTAAACTAGTAAGTAAAGGTAAGTCACTGGAGGAGAGTGACTAAGTGAGGACATATCTCGATTAAGGGGGCAATAGGCGTCGGTCCAGGTTAGGACTATTTTGGATCCCTAATCTGAGACCTTGGATCCCTAAACTTTATTTTGCAGGGTAGATATTTTAGTTATTAGACTAACATATTTTGCAGGACAAAAATGAGCAAAAGCCTTCGGATGAATAGTGTCTGAAGGCGCCTTCGTACTGTTCATAGAAGGCGCCTTCCAATGGGATAAAACATGACCACTTTGACAATAAGCTACAACAAACTTTGGGATAAAGTTTATCCCATTTGAGGTGCCTTCCAAGACTATGGAAGGTGCCCTCAATGCCTTATATAAGGTAGTCTCGAGGAAGCTTCAAAAGATAACACATATATAAGCTCCACGCATCCATTTGAGGTTCTTACTGCTCTGAGCTCCTACTACGACTCTGCTATGAAGTTGCTACGCTTGACGACTGGTCTGAGGACTTTTGATCGTGGCTAGTAGACTGACATCGGCACACGAACAAGCTACTTCATTCCTTAAGTGTCGGTAACATTTTTTATACTTAAATTCTGCAAATGGAAAGTGCAGTCTGTTGTACTTCTCTGATCTTCTTTGTACTCAATTCTCTCTTCCGGAGGTACCGACAGAGGTTTATAGTAGATTACTCATTGATAGGTCTACGGGACCTAGATCTTGGAGTAGGAGTCACCGAAGGCTCCGAACTAAGTAAAATCGCCTGTGTTTTCTTGTGTTATTTTTTTTTAATTTCCGCTGCGTATACTTTGATTTGAAAACAAGAAGATAAGTTTTCAAAAACCACATAATTCATCCCTCCCCTCTCACGTGCGTATCTATCCAACAGTCTGGACTTTTGTTCAGCGTCTCAGACTTCAGGACTTCATGCTGAATGCCCGATCCACGACCTGTCCAGTTTTCTACTTGGTGTTCATGAACCCCAGGATTTTAATCTAGAGTTCTCGACTCTAGGATTTCACTCAAAGTCCTTGACTCGCAAAGACTTTGCCGAATCCCCCAGACCAGGACTTCGTTGCCTAACCATAGTTAGGACTTTCCACCTATCTAGCCTTAATTAGGACTTTTCTGCACACTCAGTCATACTTGTTAGATCATAAGACAACTTAACTTTGGACCTTTTGCCATGATCAAAACTTAGGTTTGTTCATCTGGTGCTTTCTGCACCAACAGAATTGTATATTAATTCTCTCTTAACCATATCAATATATAGTACTCTTTAATGAGTTGGATTAGAAAGTTCAAATCCAACCTATTATGCCTTAACCAAAAATTAGCCTATTAACCCCTTGGTTTAATTTACAACTAAATCAAGTTAGTTCATAGTTAAACCATATTGGTTCATGACTAAACCAAATAGGGTCTAACTCTTTTATAAGAGATGTGACCTATCCGCACTTTCGTTCTAACAAATATTTTCATATTTGTCTTATGTATGGTTTAGTTAAACATTTATCTCTTGATATGAGAATCCTATTTTCTAACTTATTTTACGTCTTTTAGAGATTCGTAGTATGTGTGACCCAATAGATTCTCAGTTTATCTTGACCATCTATAATTAACTATTTAATTATGGAACGATCATGAGTGACACATAGTAGTACATCATGATCTCTAATTAACTAGAAAATTATATTTGATCTTAGAACTAATTCTGAATCCTTCAGCAGCTATAGTGATTCGTGCCTTGCTCCTTTCACTAGTCTTATACCTACTTAGTTCAAGACATGGTCTATGTGTCTTCCCT
Organism: Zingiber officinale; assembly: GCF_018446385.1. Classification (NCBI taxonomy): domain Eukaryota; kingdom Viridiplantae; phylum Streptophyta; class Magnoliopsida; order Zingiberales; family Zingiberaceae; genus Zingiber; species Zingiber officinale. Next base: position 45,518,809 of record NC_055996.1, on the reverse strand, counting down.
TACTAGGCGTCACTTTACATTTAGCCCAAGTAATATTTTCTCATTCTACAAATTTAAATTACTCGTATATGTGTACAAGAGTCCTATACTCTTAACATGTGATGCTTTGGCCAAAGACTACGAGTAATAATCCTAATGAGTGGTCATAGGGTATACGTCTTCTCACAAGGAACGATGAATCCTTTGTGGGCTATCCAAACACCTTCAGACACTTTAACTTATATTCAATTATCTCGAGTCCACATCTCCAAGAGATGTTTATTTAAGATGTCAAAGTATAAGTCTTCATGACCAAGATGACTTGTATACCTCAAGTCGAAGGAAACTTACACTCGAGCTGTAGTAAGAACTTCACATACATATCTATATATGTAGAGAACCGCATGAAGTTTTATAGCAAGTCACTCTAATGAACTAGTTACCATAACTAGTATGAGTAGGATCGAAAGAGTGCGATAGGGGGGGGGGGGTGAATATCGCGCTTTTAAAAATATTTTCTTTTACTAGTTTAAATCAAAGCTATGTAGTAGAAATTAAATAACACACTTCGGTTACTTAGTTCGAAGCTTAGGTCGACTCCTACTCTAAGGCTCGTGATCCTTGATCGCACCAATGAGCAATCCACTAAAACTCTTTTCTTTGAAAACCTCGGAGAGAAGTAGATCGTACAATGAAATGAGTAAGATAGTAACAACCTACTATCTTACTTTAGATTAAGTATAAAACAAGCTAAATAAATATACTGATTACTTAGATAGAAGATGCAACTCGATCGGTACTTCTTGGATGGTACAACAACTTACTTGATGGATGCGTAGAAGAGTAGTAGCATGAACATCAGCTTGCATAGAGATGAACTTTGAACAGATCAGTTTTCGTTCCCCAGCCTCGGACCTTGAACTCACTTTTATAAGAGTCATCGACGTTCAGTCTACCGATCCCCAGGTTCGGTCAACCCAACCAGCTCCCTTCCATCTTTACTGAGATTTGACGCTGATTCGATCTTCGACATTTATTGACATTAAAGTGTTTAATCAACCGATCTCATTTTTTAGTGGATTGAACAGATAATTTCTCTGTTCGTCGAGATTCACACCTAATGCATCATTAATGAGGTGTTCGTTAGGTCAACCGATCTCCTGGTTCGGTTGACCAATCAGCTTAGTTTCCTTGTCTACATATGACTGAACTGATTTGTGTTGAGTCATCAGAGTTTGGTCGAACGATCCTCTGGTTCAGTCGACTGATCAAGCTTTGATCGCACCTTGCTTTGTTTTGGTCTGAACTGATATTTGTTCTAAGTTGGCCGTGTTCGATCGACCGATCATCGAGTTCGGTCGACCGATCATCGGGTTCAGTCGATCGATCATCGGGTTTGATTGATCGATCAAGTAGAACCTGCAAAATAGTGTTAAACAATAATCCTGCAAAAGAGATATTAGTACAGTAATAATATATCTAATGCATGAGTAATAATAATAGACAGTTCAACTGTCTTGATCTCAACTTGGAAACCTTTCCAGTTTCTTTAGTTGGATCAGTGACCTTTGGTTGTTTCTTTCAGGAACATGACCTTACTGTTGCTCCTCCAGTTACTTACCTCGACCTACCTGTCAAACGTTGATCCTCCAAATCTGTTTGGACTTTGCTTGCTTAGTGTCTGATCGCCTGATCTACTAAGGCTTTTCCTACAATACTACATTAGCCAATAATAATAATACAAAATACTATGGTAAACCTAAACTTAGATTTACCGAGATCCGCTGGTCCAGTCGATCAACCTTGCTTGGAGTTCACTCCTCTAAGACTTCTCGCTACATAAAGTAATTTTCCCCTAGGATTTTCACCATCTGACTTCACTCACCAGAACCTAAGGTTACCACCCCCTAGAGTTTTCTCCACCTGGTTTCACTCACTAAGACTCAATATTCAGCTACCCAGGGATCAGGTCCTCAGACCTATCGAATTCACCTGACTTCCACGATCTACCGAGATTTTCCTTGCCTCAGTATTCGGCTGCCCAGAGATCAGGTCCTCCAGGCCTATCAAATCCACCTGGCTTCCATGATCTACCGAGATTTCCCTTGCCTAGCCTGCAGCTAGGACTTTCCTTACCTAACCACAGTTAGGACTAGTCACTTGGTTGACTTCCCACCCTTGCCTAGCCACGACTAGGACTTCCCATGATCAAGCTCCATTAAATTTACTTAAGCATATTTGTCGGACATTAAAACCTTAGAAATCGATTGCGCCAACATTATCCACATTTAAGTCTTGACATCCCAATGTTCTCAGCTAGTGAGAAATAGCTGCTTGGTGAACTAAGTAGTATAATCCATGCTAGTCTTATCAAATTGATGATGCCTGAATACACCAATTTGACGACTAAGGAAATTCTAATACGTTCATAATTGCACAATAGAGATAATCATAAATTGTGATCCAATCATAAATTCTCTCATGCTATGAATTATATTACGAACATTCAGTAAATGAGTTTAAGACTATTCAAACATACAATATGCACTTAAATAGTAAATTTATATTTATCAAATAAATAGTAAAATCATATGGTAATTGTCTTAGGACATCTCTCAAATTCTAACAGAAGAATCCTAGAAAAGGGTTTTCGTGGATATTTCAAAGAAACTCTCACATACATCTCTCACGCTGGTTTTCTCGGGTGTTTGGAGAGGTGCTGCTACATTTTCCACCACCAAGAGGCAATCCAAAGTAAGAAAAGAGCAAGCAAAGAAAGGTTCATGTTGTAAAGTCGTTTTCAATTTCTTTGTAACCTAATTTGTATATCTTATTTTTATTTCTTGTATTCGAGCTTGTACGAGATTTCTCCATCTCTGAAAAGTTTCAGAGAAGGAGTGATTTCACAGTGGATGAGATCATGAGAGATAGATCACCCTTGGATTAGTCACCTCAAGGAGGTGGAGACCAAGTAAAATCCAAATGTTAGCATTGGTGAGTTTTCGCTTTAAGATATCTATTGTAAATCATTAACACGAAGCGATCGAAGCTATTCACCCCCTCTAGCTCTTGGCGTGTCCTAACAGTTAAGGACACCTGCAATGGGGGGATTTATAGTATGAGGTTTATGCTATAAACCCTTCATTATGAACCCCACCCTCACTATATGGGTAGAGCTTATAATTTTTTCTATAAACCAATCCTAAAATCTTAGCACTAGTTTATACTTTTTTTTAAAAAAAAAAAGCTACAAAGAGGGTTTATGTTCTCTTTCTTGACATGTGCGTGAGGGCAGCAAGCAATAAGGGCTCGTTGCCTTATTTAATATTTTTTTTATTTTTCTAAAATTTATTTATATTTTTGTTAAATATTTATTTATTTGTATCAAATTATTTTTTTACATAAATAAATGTATAAAATTTAAAATAATAATATAATTATAAATATTAAATTAAAATATGAATTAATATTATATATAGTAAATGAAATTATAAATAAAGATAAATGAAAAATAAAAATAAAAATAAATAAATTAACAATGAGATCATAACATAATAGTGGTTGTAAAAGTTTATGATAATAAAAAGAGATTTTAAAAGGAGTGGAGTTTCGATTTGAATTAATTGAGTCAGTTAATTTAATTTAATAGATATTTACTCATCTTAATTCGTAATTCCCTACTTTGGGCTTCTATAAAATATCTGATGAACAAGTAATTAAAATTAAAGTTTTTTTCCCAAAGGATTTTCTCTTTCTCATAGTTATGTAAAAATATAATAATGTTTGCGTCAAATGTCTTTCATAGTCGGCCTGCGAAGAGAATACAATACAAGATGATAAATTATGTATTCAACTAATTTCTGAGTGGGAGGATTATTTACCATAGTCACCGCTCAAATCGTTGCTCATTAGTTATGTGCCACAGCTACAATTTTTTTTCGCTTTCTTACAAAGAAACCACGCATTGGATCGTGTGGCGAGCAAGACATGAATCGATTCATTGCTTTGGTTGTGCTCTATGCTTCCTCCTTTTAACGTGCCCTTCTTGGCGACAAGGTTTCTTTCGCCGCCTCCTCCCTCTTATCTCCTACTCCCTTCGTCAACTCCAAATCGTGTGGCTCTCACTCCAAACCCCCCTCTCCCTCCGCCGCGGTGGCTCCCATCGCATCCACTTCCTCCTCCGCCGTCGTTCCTAGTTGTCGCCGTCCCCTTTCCTACCTTTCGCAGCGCTGCTATGACCGCCCTGCAGGCCTCCCTTCTCTTCCGGCCCCTTCCCTCTCTCCCCCTCTCTCGCCCTCCCGAGCGGCTCCACCCCCGATCCTCCCTCCGCCGCTCCGCCGCCGTCTCGATCCGCTCTCACCGCCGCCTCGCGCATGCTCTCGCTCTCCGCGCATTGTCTCCCGAGAGTGCTGAATCGGAGCTTGAATCCACCTCCCCCTCTACAGATCGAAGCTTTGATCTTTCTCAAGAGATTGGTGGAGACAATTCGAGGAGGGAGCCAGTTGAGGCTGTTCTAGAGGGAGAGGTTGAAAATGGCGCTGCTCCCGTTGAAGACCCGTCGAACGGTAAGATGAGGATTGAGAATAAATTGCCTCTTGTGGTTTTCTTGATGAGAGTCCTGGCTTCGGCCAGGAAAGGCTTCGATGCCTTGGTGATGTCGGAATGGCTGAGCTGGTGGCCCTTTTGGAGGCGGGAGCAGAGGTTGGAGCGCCTGATTGCAGATGCTGATGCGAATCCCAAGGATCCCTCCAAGCAGAGTGCCCTCCTTGCGGAGCTCAATAAGCATAGGTTCTGCTGCGGCAACCCTTTGCTACATATCCAATCTTTTTCCCGTGAGAATTACTTTATTTGTTGTTAGGTCATCGCCCATAAAATTTTTGCTGCTAATAGAATCCTAACAGAACTTCTATGTCAAATGATGATGTTATGTTCCCAATTTGTACTTAAAAACTACCAGTCCTTTTACCCCCATAACATCACTTTGTTGTTGATCTAAATAGTTGACTGACTGTGTAAATCAACAACATGATTTCTCCTGCTATTTTGATATAATTCTTATTTTAAGCATCGATCTTCAAACTAGACTTGTTTGAGGGGGTGATCATATGTGCTGTCCTGATGAAATTTTCATTTGAGGAATGAATTGTCTTGGCTTTGTATTCTAACATATATTACATGACACTTCGTGATGTTATCTACGCTCATCTTCTGTTATAAATATTGTGCATGGAAGGATTATGTCTATTGGCTCCCTATGTAGTTAAGACTCATTTAGCATGGTGTGCATTATTACCATTTGTACTTAGTGGCTGAGGAGAGTGCTAAGTGCATATACAATCTCAGTCTTCTTTGGATTTGTTTATTAACTCATGCAATTTAAGGCTTGTTTTGCATCACATGCATTAGCATCATGCTATACTAAGTTGCAGAGGACAGTGCAAGTACATAAACAATCCCATGGTTTTCTTCTTGATCCAATGCTAAACTACCTGACATCTTTTTGGCAGTCCTGAGTCGGTCATCAAACGTTTTGAACAAAGAAGTCATGCAGTAGATAGCAGAGGAGTTGTGGAATATCTTCGAGCTCTCGTTGTAACTAATGCTCTTTTAGATTATCTTCCGGATGAGAGTTTAGGGAAACCATCTAGTCTTCCTACACTGGTATGAATAACTTCACTTTTTATTTTATTTCCTGATTACATATATATGCATAGTCAGAGATGGGTCTATCTCTTGCAATAAGAGTGACATTGACTAGCTAGTCAATTAGGGTTGGGTTATTTACACTAGTTGAATTAAGTAGAGCCTTATTCGTCTCGACTAATTTTATGGTTCTTAATTTCTCATTGAACTCGTTCGATCACTAAAATATCTAGATCTCTTAAATCAGTATATTTAAAACAATTAGTAAATCCTATAGTTGTAGAAGTTGAATTAATTAGAGCCTTGTTTGTCCTGGTTATTTGAAAGCAATTTTATGCTTCTTACCTTCTCATTGAACTCTATAAAGACTATATAATTAATGAAAATTTACCCTATCATTCATTCAACTTTACAAAATACCTAAAAGTTGCATCCAACTTTGATATTATCAAAGGGTGCTTTGTTACACAAAATGTTCCTATGCCCTCTGCACGCCCAAGCTAAAGTGCCAAACTAATTTTTGCTTGCTTGAACAAATTGAACCATCTATGTTTTTTTTCCAAGAGACTGAACCCTTTAAGACCATCAAACACTTTTTTTGCCAATAGTTCTTGATGACCCTAAATAGCTTAGGTTTCTTCTAGATTACCATTGTCGCACTATTTGTAGTCCTCTAAATCCATCTATATTTTTCTTCGTCTTCTAGATTTGGAGCCCTTTAGAGCTATTAAACACTTTTTGATGACCCTTGGTCATCTGGTTGGCTTTAAAAGTGTCAGATTCGTATCAAATGAACACAATTATACTTCTAGTGAACCTTGAGCCCCTTTATATCTTTGTTTTTAAATTTTAATCCCTTTAATGCCATTAAATATCTTTTGGCTAAAAGTGTTTGAGGACCCTAAAGTACTCTGATTTCTTCTAAATTAACACTAAAGCACTCTTGGTAGTCCCTTAAGTTCATTTATGTTTTTTTTAGAATTGGAGCCCTTTATGGCCATCAAACACTTTTTGTCACTTTTAAGCAAAAATAGTTGATGATTTTAAATAGCTCATATTAGTTTTAATTCTGCACCCTATCAAATACTTTTTAACAAAAGTGTTTGAGGACATTTGGTCAAAAGTGTTGGGTGTCCCTAAAGAGCTTCCAATCTGGAAAAAAATAATATGAATGAGTTCAAGAGACCACAAGGAGTGCAACAATGCAAATTTGAATTAAATTCAAACTCTTTAAGGTCATTTACACTTTTGCTTAAAAGTGGCCAAAAAGTGCTTGATGGGCTCCAAATTTAGAAAAGAAGTCAGGGGAACACTGGGAGAGCTATGATGTTAATTTGGAAGAAATTTCCTTTAGGGCCATCAAAGACTTTTAGTCAAAGGTACTTGATGACTCTAAAGAGCTCAAAGTTTGAGAACAAGAACATGAAGAGATTTAGGGGTCACTAGGACTTAACATGGTGTATTAATCTAAGATCTTTAGAGCTACCAAACACTTTTGGCCAAGGACCATTAAGCATGGCCCTAAAGGACTCTGAATCTAGAAAAAAGAATATGGATAAACTCAAAGGGCTACTGAGAGTGTTACAATACTAATTTGGAAGAAATGCAAACCCTTTAGGGCCATCAAACATGAATAGACTTAGAAGACTCAGTAGGTCACTAGGAGTGTAATTGTGCTCATTTGACATGAAGTGCTGAGACCTTTAGAACCACCAATGACTATTGGACAAGGACTATCAAATATTTTTGGCAAAAATTATTCAAAATTAAAATGAACATGGATAAAGTCAAGAGACCACTGTTTCAACAATGCAAATTTGATGAAGATCAAACCTTTTTAGGACCATCAAACACTTTTGGCTCTAAAGAGCTCAAAATTTGAAAACAAGAATATGATGAGACTAAGGGGATCACTAGTAGTATAATCGTGTTCATTTGATACAAATTTGATACTTTTATGACAACCAAACACTTTTGTCCACTTTTAGCAAAAAGTACTTGATAGTCCTAAAAGATTCTAAATCTAGAAAAAAGAATATGGCTGGACTCAAGAGATCACCACGGAGTGTTGGAGTTCTAATTTGAAAGAAATTTGAGCTCTTTTCGGCCATCAAGCACTTTTGGCCAATAGTGCTTGATGGCCCTAAAGGGCTTGAAATTTGGAAATAAGTTATAGTTGATAAGTAAAAAAAAAAACAGTTTGGTGCATGAAGCTCCCACATTGCGGGGTCTATTGTACGCAGCCTTATTTTGAATAGTCGATAAATAATAAACACATAATAATAATGAAACATTTCACACATTACATGTTAACCAAAATAAAATGATGATAAATTTAACAATGAATGAGAAAAAGAGATAAGAGAAGAGGGATAAAAACACACACAATGAATGAGAAAAAAAAGAGAAAAGAGGGCAAAAAACACACCTATGGAAAAGAAGGAAGAAAAGATACTTAAAAAAATGATAAAAATCGGTGCAGACTGCCATAGTGCCGATGTTAGTTGAAAAAAGAGTGGTAGAAGTCAGATGAGTTGGGGATGACCGGCATTACTTTCTAGGTGGAGGGCCGTATAACAAGGACTGCCTAGCAAGGTGAAATGGTTACTTACTGAAACTGCCTAGGTGTCCACTTTTTAAAACAATGCTCCTAATTTCTCTTGAATAACAATGTTTTGATTTTATCTTTTTTAGTAATTCTACACATCCATCTTGGCTTTCTCTTCTTATTACATTTTGGTTATTTATTTGATATTACCTACTTGCATAATTCTTTGAACATTAACAGGTAATTTATCTGTGTTTTAAGGTAACTGTATTTTTCTATTTTAAAATTATTAATAGAAAGCTAGAAATTCCTTAAGTGTAGTGATAACCTCTAGCAACAGTGTCTTGTCACATCCTTTTACTAAGTTCATGTAATGCCTAAGGTCTACTATGTGTTCCACACGTCTCATGATGTTCTAATGGGAATTCAGCATTGGTGGTGACTGCTTCATCATATTTTAATTGTTTGGAAATTATTAATGTATGTGATAAGGCAATGGGAGTATTCAGAGATTGCATTTTACCTATTGCTTCTAATGGAATGATCTTTGTTTCTGTATGCTATAACGGGTATCTCTGATTATAACAATTTTGTTAGTAGTTGCAAGAGTTGAAGCAACGTGCATCAGGAAATGAGGATGAGCCATTTTTGAATCCTGGAGTATCAGAGAAGCAACCGCTACATGTGGTTATGGTAAATATCCTTACAACTTATTGTTATCATTAAAACTTTATTCTTTTATCCAACGGTTTGCTAAATATCCTATACGGTGAATTTCATCTTCATGTTTGATGTTTTACTTCACAGGTTGACCCTAAAGCATCTCACAGATCATCGCGGTTTGCCCAAGAACTCCTCTCAACTATCTTATTTACCATTGCTATTGGCTTCATGTGGTGTGTATTTCATCTATTTCCCCTTTAACTTGTTCTTGATTATCTTAATCCTTAAGTTGCGTCATATTCATCTCACCTTGACCTTGTCAAAATTTCATTGCGGCTTTAGACCCGAATAACTAGTCATACAAATACATGAAGTTATTTCTTAATTTTTTTTATCGAAGTCCATAAAAGATATGTAACTTATAAATTTTTATAATCTTAAACTATTCATAATATGCTAAAAATAAGAAAATAATATAAGTTTCATGTATTAGATAAAGGTTTAATCTAATTTATAAGAACAACAATATTGTTAGTTGAGCTCAATAAAATGCTCGAGCTCTATCAATTTTTTAATAAGAAGCTTGAATAGGCTCGATAAGTAAATAAACAAACTTGAACACAACTAAGCTCGACTCAGATAAGTTTGTGTACACCTCTATATGCACATATGTGGATTAATAATGAATAATAGTTGGAAATGGCATTCACTAACTTCTAAAATCATGTAGAAATAAGATTTTTCAATAAACTTTTAAGCTCTATATATTAGCGACTCAAATTTTGTTCATTTTTTTGCACACTTGTAATAGTTCATTGAAAAGGGTGTCCTGTTTGGAGGGCCAAACTGGAGGGGAGGAGAAATGAAAGAATAAGAAAGCTATCTACTTGGATGAAACCAGAGAGAAGAGGACTAACAAGGGATTAATTGGCCTATCTTTTTCATCAGAATTAATACATTCAAATATGGATAGATTGGAAGGAGGAAAAAAGAAACGATGAAAGACTAATTTCTTTATCACTAAACACCAACCACCATTAGACCTTGGACCATTGACATACCATTTAATGCGGTGATAAAAGGAGGCCCCACCATTGGGTCAAAGTAGAAGACAAGTAGCGGATGTGGAAGTCAAAGTCAGAGTAGGCAAAGGCCTCGGCTCGGGAAGCAAATCGATTGAGCCGAGTGGCATGGCATTCAGTCGGCCGGGCGTGACCACCCGGTCGATCCAAATCATGTCCGAGCGGCCTCTCAGGAAAGTCCGTGGTTAAGGCCCATAGCCGAGCAACAACTCTATCGGACCGATACCCTCGAAAGGGAGGCGTGGCCGGTCGAAGAAAGAGCAGACCTCCGACAATAACAGCTGAATGGAAAGCGAGACAATAGTTTAGTGTAGTACGCCCGGACGGGGATTGTCCGCCCGAGTAGCTGCCGGTCGGCCGTGTGCAGACTCGCTGACTATCTTATCACATCTTTTTGGGAGTTTGTGCCACTGATAGTAGAGCATGTCCAGCAAACAAATTGTACTTTAGAAGTTTCCAAGCTGTCACATCAGAGAGTTTCCTGACTACTAAAGGAATGGTGTTAGACATTTTTTGACTTGTCTTTTCTTAGGACACCTAGGAAAACGTGTGTATGCCTTGATATGCATGAACACCACAGTGACACTATAAAAGGGGGGTTCCTACCCACAGGAGGGGGTATGCACAACTTCGCTATTTTATATATTTGTGCTACAGTTTTATGCTATTTAACACATCGCCAAAAACTAACTTGAGCGTCGGAAGGCCAACGCCGGGAATCCTTTCCTGGCCTGGCACTAACGTTCCTTGTTTTGCAGATTGCGAAAAGTCTTCATCGAGTGAAAGAGAGCGCCACATTCCCATCCCACCGCCTTCTTAGATTTTGGACAGAATCATATTGGTGCCGTTTGTGCGAACTTCAACTGCATCTAAAACGTGAAGATGGAAAACGCTGGACGGCTTGTCACCGTAACGCTAACACAAGAGGAGTTGGAAATGCTAATAAATGGCTGAGCTGCAAAGATGGTGTAGCAGCAGCTGGAGGCTGCGACCGACTACCCAGTGCTGAACCTCGCTATGTCGACGATAGCTCAGCAAGTCGACCAAGGGGCCCGAGTCGAAGCCCTGGTTGATCGGCGGCTGACTCATCGCGCTGCGGGCGCTCCCAGGAAGCCCCGAATGCCCTGCTCCCATATCATCGGGCGTTATTCCGCACGCCCTTAGAGGAGCACGGTCGAGGGGAGAAAATGCTAGGGTTGTCTTCAGAGAATGCACCCGCTTGGGATAAGCGCAAAGGCAAGGAGCCCCGAACGGACGAGTCACCTGAGTGGATCAATGGACAGTTCTTCTAGGAGATTCTAGACGATCAACTTCTGGCCTATTTTCGTCCGTTGGCGATTGGAGAATACAATGGGTCGACCGACTCCGAAGACGACTTTGTCAAATTCGACAATATGTCTACACTCCACCTGATGGAGTTAAGTGCCGAGTCTTCCTCACCACCTAATGGAGTAAAAATAGTATGATTCTTCTTTTTTTCCTGTTTCTTCCATTCTTCTTTTTCAGTTTCTTCTTCCTTGTGGTAGAGATCACAGAAGAGGAACCACTCGCTTAAGTGCAGAGATGAGGAGTGATACAAAGAAAGAAAATGAAGAAAACAAAAAAGAAATATTTAAACATTATCGAGACAGAACATAAGAGATATATGTAATCTGACTAGGATTTCCTGCCCAGCATCCATGTCCGCACAAGGTTTTGTTATATTATAGCATTCAAAGTGATGCAGTTCAGGATTCAAAGTTTAAACCTTTACCATATATGTATTTGTGATTTACTCTTGATCCATTTTTTATTTGTATTTTTAACATTGAACTGGTCATTATTTTTTGTAAAGACTTATAAAGGTGTCTCAGATGGTATTGTTTAAACATGTTATGAGTTGTGAATTAAATAATTCTTATTCCGCTATATTCTTCAACTTTTCTCCCACCTATTCTCCCTCCTTTCTCCTCATGCCTACTATTTCTATTCTCTTTTTTATCTAATGTTATCATCTTTCTACCTCTAATCCTCTATGTATCCTGCATCAGTTTATCTTACATCAGTTTGATATGAGAGTTTGTTCTGCATTATTTGGTATTAGATCCCAATTGATATCCATTCTGTCTTCCTTGATTTTTCATCATTACGATATCAAGTCTGCTTGCACCATTCATTCAGATCTATCGACACACTGCACGTCTCATCTTTTCTATGACACTGCCATCTCCTACACAGTAGTTTGTTCTAGACATTGCTGTTAAAAAGCTTCCTTGATTGGTGAAGGTATTGCTGTCGACCACTTCTGCTCCATCATCACGGCTGCAGTTACACTTCATCTCTCACAGCCAATGCTTTCCTAGTGTGAACAAATTTCTTTAGAGTCAAGGGTCTTGGTGTTGCACCTTCTGCAATGCTCCACGATACCACTGACTTTGATTTAGAAGATCTATCTTTTCTAGTTTTTCCTGGATTAGCTTGTCGGTGATAAAGTAGTTCACGCTTCAGAAAATGATTTTTTCCTACTTGGTCCTGCTCCATGATTCTATTCTCAGAGAGAATCTTTTTCCTGTTGTTTCTTTAATTTTTCTATTTTTCTTAGATTCCCATTAGTCTGCGATATATTTTTGGATCTGTCTAGGTTATTTCTTCCATTAATTGATCTATCATTTTATTTTTAATTGTAAGGGTACTGGGTGCGGCCGCATTGCAAAAATATGTTGGGAGCTTAGGTGGTATTGGGGCATCTGGTGTTGGTTCAAGTGCCACATATGCCCCTAAAGACTTGAACAAAGAAATCATGCCAGAGAAGGTAATTCTTAGTCTTCTTCTTACTCCTTGTAAGTGCTTTCAATTTAGTGTTATTCTGTATTAATAGGTTCCAGATAACTTAAATAGTTCATGTGCCTTGTTGTTGACTTGGTCTATCATTCTTAAAACTCAAGAAAACAGTAGATGATTTCCTTTCTTGTTCTTATTAAATAATGGTAAATAGCTGTTTTTCCTCAACTGGAGAAATCAATCCTAAATGGTTAATGTAGAATTCTATCATATTGAAGAACATGTTGAGACCTGCACATTGAACCTATCATATTTTGTTCAATTGCGAGGCAATGAAATGGCTTATGAACACTTGTTGAGTAGAAGTCATTTTTAAATTCTCTAAAAGGTTGACTTTTCAGTTTGACATATATGCCTTTCGGAGGTTTCATTATTCTTCAAAGGGCATATTTTGAATAATCTTTACTTCAAACAATTAGGTCAATCCCACATCAAATAGTTTTTAAATTGTCTTAGGCAAGGGTGAGCATTCGGTTAATTCGGTTCATAAATTAACTGAATTACCGAAAACTAATTTAATATTGACTAATCGAATCAAATCAATTTTACTAAAACCGAATTAACCAAGTCTAATTAAAAATTGGTTATTTCGGTTAACATCGAGTTAACCGAATTTGTTTAAAAAATAATAAAAATAATTTATACAAAATTAATATCAAATTAACTGAATTAACAGAATTAACCGAATGCTCACCTCTCTTAGCACCATTCAACCATGGTTGTCGAGATTGACCTATTCTGATACAAATCATCCAAGTTAGGATTGACATCCACAAAGGCCAATCCAATCACAAGAAATTAGTTCTCACAAAGATCATTGACAAGTTACTAAAAAAAGGTCAAAATTTGAAGAAATTACCTAGAAATGAGTTAAGTTCCATTAGAAAAGTTATATGGAGAAGATTGAAATTTGGCCAAATCGAGATAAATAAATGGATAAGTTTGATTGAGATTTCTATGAAATTAGGTTGATTCCAAAATTTTTGGACTTAACAAATGTTTTGCCCAGTTCAAGCTTGAATCCTAACAAACACACGAAAGGGAGAGAGTGTCTTCTTTTATGTTTTGAATTTGAGCTTAAATTTCTCATCCTCACCATCACCTAAGTTTGTCACGAGACAAAGCTTTAGCCCTATGTAAGTAAACAACTGCAATATAAATAGAAAGTAAACAACTGCTAGCTAGACCATACCTTTCATCCGATGAGTCTCTCTTAGTCCACCGAGAGATATTACTATGATTGAGAGAAATCTTATAGATTCATTTGAGATGTGATTTAAGGTTCCAATTAAGCTCAATAATGATAATTTTTTAATTTTTTTATAATATTTATTGATAACACGCATAGGATGACACTTGTTGGAGCTAGTGACGCAGAGGACTCTTATGCGGCTCATAAGCGATTTGGGGTAACAATGAGATTGAGTGTTGTGATTCCAATGCTTCATATAAGAGGCAAGATTCCTATGCCTATGTGACCTCACTTCTCATGGGAAAGTTTTGGTGGGACAATGAAATTTAAATTAAATATATATGATTGATAGTCTATAAAATATATGTATTGTATACTTTCATATAAGCTAGGGTTGAGCATAATTTTTTTTCCACCATCCTTGCCTTGCCTTGCATCGGTGTTATTTTTCTTTTATATCATCCATATTCCATTTACATTATGGGGCCGAGGCAGTCTCCATCAAAATGGACATAGTGAGTCTTGATTGAAGCGGGTGTAATAATAATCTCTATGAGTGGGCTTAGAATTCACATGCAGGTGCATGTGCATTTAATGTTGCTAGTCCTTGGGATGATGTTGTAGTTAATGATCTTAGTGACTTTCAAAAGAAGCGGCCATATAGAAGTGGCAAGATTTGTTCTTCAAGGACCCTACTGCTAATTGGGATGGGGAAATGAATACATACATTGAATGTAGACTCTTGTCCGTAGGTGATTCCAGATGACATACTGTAGGTGGTGTGACTGAATTGCACTTGCAGATGAAGTCAAATGGATACTAAGGTGCTGCCGATGGGATGACACTCATTGGCAAGAACACAGCATGGAAAATATCATTATTGCTTAGGGAAGTAAGAGAGTGAAGAACATGTGGATGAAAGGGGAGGCCACTCGCCTCCCCTTGGGGATAAATTCTTTTTAGAAAAAACCTAACCATAAAAGAGTGGCTCTAATACTATATAAAAATTTGGAGAAAGAGAATAGCATATTGTTTTTTTAATGAGATATACATTACATAGATATATCTGGACTCATGATAACACTCTAACTCTAGTTTGTACTAATTTTTACTAAACCTGCTACACATGAACTCACTACCTTTAACACACTATTCTCTATGTTCATTTTAGTCTAATTTCACTTTCTCCACCTTGTCTTAATCAACCTGATCCTCTGCACCTCTGATTTAGCCCATTTAACCTAACCACTCAAATATCTCAATTAGGCAGAACTTAGGGTGGTTTCTAGGACAAGTGGTCAGCCATACCTTATTCCGATCCCATTCACCTCACCTGTGCTCGGTGCACTTTGGCAGACTTTACCAACCAACCAACTACTCAACCCACTTAGGTTCTCCTTCAGGTAACTTCTCTAATTGATATAGGGCAATACCACGATAGTGAGTAGACTTATTTGTTTGTTGTAATTTAACCATGAAAGGTGGATTGGTCTTTAACTGGGATGCATTTCATATCAGAATAACTGTCTTGTGATTGAAGATAGTAAGATTTGGGAATTCTATTTATGCAAATTGTGATTCTGATTATGTCCAAAACTATCCTTTGGTCAATGAATTTTGAGGTAGTTTAATCCAGTCCTTCGACACATTCCTTTTTAGTTTGCCACTTATGAATTTTAGTATTTAAATCTTGTTTATGCTAATTGACATATGATCAACTCTATTATCCTTCCTTGCATCTCCACTGTAGTTCCTAGTATAAGTAGGTAATGAACAAATGGTTATATATTCCTTTTATTCTTGTGCAGAATGTGAAAACTTTTAAGGATGTTAAAGGTTGTGATGATGCCAAGCAGGAGCTCGAGGAAGTAGTAGAGTATCTTAAGAACCCAACAAAATTCACTCGTCTTGGGGGGAAATTACCAAAGGTAGGTGCAAAATCTTTTTTTTTGGTACTAGTGCAGATCTTGTTCATATGTTCTTTCAATATATGCTTTTAAACACAATATTGCAGCAACTTCATTCTGTTGTTCATCTGCATCTTAAAAATTTGTTTTTAAACATATCTAAGTTTTAGGTAGAATGCTATCTTAATTCCTTTTGTCTCTTCTGCTACTTTTTTTTTTTGTATAATTATAAATACCATTGCATTTACTAAACCTAAATGCTATGCTGTAGAGAATGCACAGGAATGACATTTTATTGGCTTGTTTTAGTATTTGGTTGTCAAGATCTAATGGTTTATATTCCTGAAATGAAGACCGTCACCATTTGTGTAATTTAAAATCCTGAATAATTCCATACAAGGTTTTAAATCTTGATTAGGTACTAGTTTTGGTTCTAGCCTTCTTATAAGGCACACGACATGGGTCAACAACACATTCTGACCATGCTGACTTAATTTTCTTGGTATTAATTTATAGTTTATGTATTCTTATCAACATAATATCGTTACTCTAATCAAACACTCTATCAATCCCCTTAAAAATTAAATTCTATAATTTGTTTAAATAAGGTTAGCATATTGGACTCTATAGATCCTATTCTTAGTTATCCTATCAAATTGCTTCAATCTTCCAGCAACATCATCTTATGATAACTTATGGCTATTAACTTCTCTTGACTTTTCATAAGAAATTGCATATCTTGGCATTCAAATTAATCTTACCTTCTATAATTACAAATATAAGGAAATGCTATAACTCATTTTTTTATTAGTTGTTGCAACGATTAGGACTAAAAATCTTAGCTACTGCATTAGAAAGATTGGTGAAATTAGAAATATTGAGAAAAATCACAAAAATAAAATATAAAGATTTAATATAAAAGATGATCTAAACGATATTTAATCATAATAAGGATTTAAAGCCTGTCAAATCACTGAATGCTCGATTTTATATTGATTACTTGTATAACATTTTAGAAAACTATGAATTTAGATGGATGGGGTTCTTGGTCTAGTGGTAACTCACATGCAACAACATGATTATTTTGTTGATCTCATAACAAGTCTTAGGCAGTGAGGAGCTGAATGATTAAGCTAGCATTCATGAAAGCAACAGGGATTGTTTCCTTTCCCTGTGTGGATTTACTAGTATTCTATATAGGTTGGTAATAAGTTGGTAGATTATTTGAGTTTAACAACATCAATTTAATTTCTTCATCATATTTCATCTTTTTTCATTCATGATTTGACAGGCTTTCAATCAATTTAATCTTATTTTATAGGCGTGTTAATTTATTTTTAAGTAATTTATTCTAATCCCTATTTTTTTTTAAAACTAGACCATTGGTTTATATGAATTGATTGATTTCTCTGGAAAGATCTGTTTTTCCTTTGCCAATACTAATCCAACTCAAGCGATCTATATTGGTAACATCTGATTTGACAACTATATTCATGTTCTTAATGGCAAATTTTTGATATGGACACCTTTGTTGGATGCTACTATAATTGGAAGCAAATTACCAGCTTGGAATAAATCTGTTACTACCTAATTAGCTAGTGGAATAAATCTGCTATTACCTAAATTGCCAGTTTGGAATAAATCTGTTACTACCTAATTAGCTGCTGAAATAAACCTTCTACTCAAAATTTGCTACTGCTATAAGTAGAAATAAATAAAGGGTTTTTCTATTTTTGATTCCTTGTTTCCTTTAGTTTTTTTTTTCGATTGATCTTTTCCTTTTTTCCTTGAATAGTCCATGTAATTGACTTCTTATATAAGGAGTGTTATTATCAATGAAGAGAGGAAGAAAAATTGAGTAATTTGGACTCTGTCTAGGATGAGTCTTTCCCCCTCCCTTCCCCATTACATGTTGCATAACCAAGTATGGATCCGGATCTCGACCTGTGACTCGATCCCGCACTCGGGACCACAACAACTTGGTATCCGAGCTGATCATGGGTGACACGGATCCAATCACATCCAAACTCGATACCTTCACGGAAAGATTGATCTTACAACAACAAGTTTTCATGGAGCAGATCATCTTATGCCAACGAGGACTAGAGGAGCAGATGACTGAGTTATCCCATACTGTTCAAGAGATAAGACAACAGCCGATGCCTATTGCAAACATCCCTACTAGCATGTAGTGTGGCCCTTCCAAAGCCTCGGAGGTTAATTAGTGGCACCCTGGTTCCACGGTACTTGAAGATGGAGTTCCCCACCTATTCTGGAGAAGGGGATCCATTGTGCAGATTAAAAGGTATGAAAAATTCTTTGCCAACCAAAGGACCACAAAAACCGACAAGGTTGGCCTTGCTGCCTTCCACTTGGTAGGGGAAGCCTAACTTTGATTTGATTAGATGGAACAGGAAGAACCTGATATGACTTGGAAGCAATTCAAAAACAATTGTCATATCTGCTTTGGGCCGCCTATGAGCAACAACCCATTGGGAGAGCTAGCAAATCTGAAGCAGACAAGCTCGGTAGAAGACTACTAGTGGCAGTTCCAATCCCACCTCGCCTGAACCTCGGATCTCGGACCTCCGACCTCCGACCACAACGACAGGTTGACTTGTTTACTGCAGGGCTAGTCAAAGATCTCCGTATTGACATTGCACTGCAGAAACTTGAAAACCTAGGCATTGCAATGAATATGGCTAGGGAATTAGATCGGAAGCAGCACTTCCATCAAGATGGGGGGTTGCTGTTCACGAATTGGGGCGGGACCACAACCAAGCTTAACACCAGCAGTGGAGGCCCTCCTTTGGTGAAGACCAAGACAATGGGGACATCAACAAGGATACTCCACCTGCTTCATTCTTCAAGTGTCTGACCCGCGCTGAAATGGAGGAACGGAGAGCCAAGGGCCACTGTTTTAATTGTGATGAGTCCTACTCCACGGGTCACAAGTGTAAATGCCTATTTTGAATTGAAGTGCCTGATGATGACAAGGAAAGTGAGGAAGAGGTGGAAGTGGATTCGGAAACTTCCCTTCATGCTATTAGTGGCGTTATACCCCGCTTTCGAGCTTGAGGACAAGCTTAGCATTGAGGAGGGGAGTGATTATATGGACGCCATTGTTGGATGCCACTATAATTGGAAGCAAATTACCAGCTTGGAATAAATCTGCTACCACTTAATTAGCTAGTGGAATAAATCTGCAACTACTTAAATTGCCAGTTTGGAATAAATCTGTTACTACCTAATTAGCTGCTGGAATAAATCTGCTACTGTCAAAATTTGCTATTGCTATAAATAGAAATAAATAAAGAGTCTTTCTATTTTTGTTTCCTTGTTTCCTTTAGCGATTGGTCTTTTCCTTTTTTCCTTGAATAGTGCATGTAATTGACTTATTATTTAAGGAGTGTTATTATCAATGAAGAGAGGAAGAAAAATTTAGTAATTTGGACACTGTCTAGGATGAGTCTTTCCCCTGAGTAATTTGGACTCTGTCTAAGACGAGTCTTTCCCCCTCCCTTCCCCATTACATGTTGCATGACCAAGTACGGATCCGGATCTCGACCTGTGACTCGATCATGCACTCGGGACCATAACATTTTTCTAATTAATAGCATGCAAGTTATACATGCAACAAAATTTTAGGTGATCAAATAAATCTCTTTCTACAAATAATCTGTTTACTACTGAATATTATATTTTACCTTTGGCTATCTGGCCACTTGGACTAAGTTTAGTATCAAGTCCAATATAGCTTGTATCTTTCTGTGCTGGGTGGCACAAAAAGAATGTTTGTATTGCCATGTACCGGCTTAGATTATTTTGTTGGAGCGACGCATGCCACTCATATTGCCAAATAAGGCATGAGCTTTAAATCTATTATACCATATATTCCCTTTGGATTTAGAATATTTTGAAGATTTCATTTATTTGTATTTTACAATATTATAAACTGTAACATGTTCTTTTGTAGGGAATTCTCTTGACTGGAGCTCCTGGCACTGGAAAGACTCTACTTGCAAAGGTGAGAATACATCTCTTGTTATTAGATTAGTTCATGTGCACTTTAGACTTTAGCTGACTAATCATATAAATATATATAGTATTTTGTTGCTCAAAGGAAAGGGGATGAAATATGAAATTCTAATAGAAAGAGTTAAGTGGCTGATTTTTAGCACATAGTTATATATATATTTCTTTAGCATTAACATTATATATTAACTTTGTTGTATAACAACTATTGCCAATCTCTTCATTTATACTCATTATAGTTAACAATTTCATTAATGTAATGGATCAAATGCTGTTATTGAGTGGGCATATTCAATCTTGTTTTGTGGATGAAAGAAGCTTATGCAGTATATGTTGACTGAAAATATTTAATGCCAAGAGTTACGAAAATGTCCTGACAACATTATCTTGAATAGGCCTGTTCAACTCGATATGCATTTGTATTTAAAATTAGTATGAAATATGCACCATATATTGACATTCCAGTTGGTTTTTTAATGTGCCAATATGTTGATATTTTATAAACTCCTGTATGTTGTTTAAATTAACTTTCTGAACTAAAGCTTACAGATGTGCATTCTATTCCTCCGTCGTCACAGCTAAATCTGGTTTCTGCAGGCTATCGCTGGAGAAGCTGATGTGCCATTCTTCTATAAAGCAGGTTCTGAGTTTGAGGAAATGTAAGAGAAACTACATACAAAATATTTTTCCAGTCAAAGAAATAACTTTGATTTCCTTGAAAATTAGTAGGCATTAGAGTATGCAGATTTACAAATGTCCAGAGCCAGAGCCAGACCCGACCGGATTACAGTTCAATTAATAACCTGAATTCTGGCATGATGTCTTATTCTGGATTCATGTTCAGTTATGATTAGTATTTTTGACCAATTTTTTTAGTGTATTTCTTGAAATCCTAGCAGTTGTCACTAAAATTGCGAGCTTTTCACTTTTTTCTTCTGCCTAGTGGTAGTGGTAGGTGAAAGACTTGGGGAATAATAGTGAGTCAATAAATTCCACATTAGTTGTGCTTTACCCAGGTTGAAGGTGTAAAATGTAGTTCATCTTCTAAGTTCCAATAGATGTTGGAACAATATCATTTTGGTGTTGATTGACGCATTGCTTGGTACGAGATGGTGTAGGCATTTATTAGGAAGAGGAGGGAGGAAGATGATGAAGAATATGAAGAGAAAGAAGAGGAAGAAGAGACAACAGGAGATTGCTTTATTTAGGCGACCCTCTTTTTCCCTAATATTTCGCTTACTTGATAAGACAAATTTAAGAATTGAGGAAAGTTTTCTATGCAGAATTTTTTTTAATGTTTATTTCATGAAAAGGATAGATTGCGTATTCTTTATGCTATTTACTTATTATGATATAATGAATGGATGGATTTATGAATCCATTCGCGAATTATTTTTGGACATTGTTTTTATCTGTCCATATCGGACGGAAAACGACTTTTCTTCCTTGTCATATCATTGCTCTCAACCACACGAGCCACAAGCGGCCGTGGATTGGTGACACTGCACGGCGGCCTTGCAATGGTGGCATTGTGCTACGACCCAACGCGACCACAGGCACCAAGTCCGCCTCACGAGCCTTGGGCAGCACAATGTGGCCGCTGGCGGCCTTGCTCAGGCGACATTGCGCAAGGCGTTACCATGCGACCACCTCGCGATCCACGGGCAGCCCGCGGGCGACACTACGCGGTCTACCCAAGATAGAGGTAGCTGTGGACGACAATTTGTGGTCGACCCATTGCAGCAGCCTCGAGCGGCTGTGTCTCGTGCAGGGCGGCACTACGACCTCACGAGCCGCAAGCCACACGTGACCTCACTCGGGTCGTAGTGACTTTTGCCATTTTTTATCTTTCCATCGTTTTTCTTCCTTTCCCTTTTCCTTTCCGCAGGATTCTTCTCTCCCCTTCTCTCTTTTCTTTTCTCTTCCTCTTCCTCTACTTGAAGGTTTTTTTTCCACTATAATTTCTTTCCTTAATCCACACCTCGGAGTAAACAGAGCCTAAAGAACTCTGATTACCCCTTGCTTTCTTGCCGTAGAACTTGCAACCAAGTCTTCATTGACTCTCCTCCGTCTCTATCCCCGTCTATGGTTGCACGCTAATGAGCATTCAACCATGTCTTGAGCTGGAGCATATTTTTGATGTTACTATTTGGTGTCACTTGACATGTGAATAGATAAGTCTCTTTTCTTGATTGAAACCTAATGAGATTCTAATCTATGCTTATGGTAAAAGGCTTCAATATAGGTAGTCTATAGACTAAACAATCTTGTTATTGAAGATAGTGGATGGCTATAACTTGATATTTCACCCAAGCTAGAAATATTGTGTTTCTCATTTAGCAGGTAATTCTGGTATACTGATAGATGCGGAGTTTATGTTCGCTATTTCCTTTTTGTAATTTTATGCTTTGATCCAATAGCCATCTATATTCCTATTCCATTCTTAAGAATCTTGATTGTTGTCAAACTCTTCTTTAGTCCATTTCAAGCTTGTTTACTTGCTACCATGATTTGGAAGGTGGATTAAGATTCTATTCTATGCTGCATAGTACACGTGACATAACTATTCCACCAAAGAACTGAGACGTGAGACGCGAAACAACATTGATTTCCCTTCCTCTTGTGGTACTCCATCTCAGAAATCTCAGACAATTTTTCCACTTCTCTATTTCAAGACACTTCATCTTCATCTTGTGCTCCTCTTGAGCGCGAATAGGTTTCCTCTAGCTTCTCTAGGTAAGTCGTCATTGCCTCCTCTATTACTTCATCTTTATGATCCCTACCTCTTCTTCTTCTTCTTGTTAATTTTTTCCTTCTACTCAGGGATACCTATACTTATCTTGGCATGGTGCCATGGCGTTAAGATTATATCATTTCGGCTTGGGACCACTACCCTAAGTGAGAACGAATTTTAAACCTTGGTTTGAAATATTATTTTATGCCAATGTACATGATCAAAACAAATTGTTCATTGGTATAGGCATGCGGATTGGCTAGCAACACGAGACCTCAGACAAATCTTCTTCCTTCACACAAAATGTCTTCAATGTGCTAGCTTCGTTAAAATTTTGACTGTGAGGCAGAATAGCTCTTCCGACTCTATCAGAAGACGATTTCATCTCTAAGATATGTTTTGTTATCCCCCAGGTTCTAGGTATCAACTCCACGTGTTTGCATGTAGCAAGACACTGACACCATCTCGTTCTGACTGGGCATTTAAACCTTGCTTGTTACCAAGCTCTAATTGTTAAGTTTTTTTAAAAGTTTATTACACGTGTGCACTCTAATCTTGTGCTTTGTGACCAGCAAAAAGACTTGTTCTGATTGATGTGTTTTTTTTAACCAAAGTATTTTAATTTTAATTTTAATTTCTTGTAACTTCTTCTCTTGGCTACTTTTAAATATATATTATTGGTATAACCTTTTTCTATTCTCGATAGTTTTTTGGTGCAATTACAAGGAAACATGCCATTGACATTATCAAGGATTTTTATTATCCCCACAAATTATCATAAGTTAGTTTGGTTTACAAGAAGGCCATATTATGAATATCCAACTAAAAATTCTTTTGTGGCTTGCTTTTCATACCAGGTTTGTTGGAGTTGGAGCACGTCGTGTAAGGTCATTATTTCAGGCAGCTAAGAAAAAGGTGCTATTTGATAATCTGCTATTTGTTTAATATTTGTATTTATTAGTTACCTATACTTTAAACATGCTGAATAATTTATTATTTTCTATGGTTTATGATTGTGATATTTAGATTGTTTCCTTTTCTTTATTTATTTGTTTTTTTAAAAGATAAAATAAAAATACATGTCAATATCCATATTTTAAACTCCACATATTTCTTCTATTCAGGAGCAATTAGGTGTACATATATTTCCCTGATATATGACTGATATAAATTTAAATGGTATGCTATTGATCAATAAATTTAAATGGTGCAAGGGGAGCATGAGAGGACAAAGAAAACTCTAATAAATGTTATTAAAAGTAATTTAGATTGGAACATTACCGGTAATTTATATGCATAGAATTCAATATGACAATACCATCTATATAAAATGATCGTAATAATTGGGATAATATGGGTTAATGATCACAGGGCCACACAACCATATACAGGAAGCTCTACATATATAACTGATCCCTAATTGGGATAAAATGATTTAATGATGATGATATACTTCTTTTATTATATAAAACCATCTTGAATTAATAAGTATATTCATAAATAGAATAGAGCCACTTAGAAATATGCAGGAAAACTAATACCACACAGAGCCGACCTTGGGGTGCTCAAGGTGGGGCCGGCGCACAGGGCCCCACCTCTTGCGGGGCCCAATTTTTTTTAGTAATTGTTTTATATTTTTTTAATGTAAAGGCTAACAAAATAATCCCTGTGTTCATTGATAAAAAAATTAAATTAAAAAGCACTTAATTATAAATTCTAAAACATTATGGACTTTTTTTTTGTAAAAGTATTCATAAAAAGAAAAAAAGCACGCATGGAGCATACCTTATCTTTCTCCTTTAGAACTTTTCCTATTTCTATCTCCCTAAACCCTAACCTTCTAGAATCCACTTTTGATCACCGCGCGCTTCCTACATTGTGATTTCTAGTGCCGTTGTCGTTGCATTGTCGTGTTGCCACTTCATTACTTTTCCTATTTTATAGCATCAATTTTATTATTTTTTATATGAATATAAAAGGTCTTTTTTTTTTTTTTTGCATTGGACCCTTCAAAGTCTACGACCGTCCTTGATACCACAAGACCTAGACTAGATGCCATGATTGACTTCATGGTAGGAGCTCATGATCCTATAAGATTGACTCATGTAATGGGTCTCACCAAATTATGGTTAGGGTTTATGATGAATAGAAGAGTGCCTTTAAGACAAAATGAGTTGTACAAATGGTTTGTCATGTCCGAACTTTTGTACACCCTAAGTTAATTCATGAGGGAGATGAATCAAGTCTTAGGAACCTTTATAGGAAAGTTCTTGGTAGCCCATTTCAATGACATCTTAATATATGGCACACCCACTTAGAACATATTCAATAGTTATTGAAATCTTTTTGAATTGAGGAGTTGTATGCTTATTTGAAAAAGTGCTAATTTTTAACACCTTAAATTTTCTTCCTTGGGTTTATCGTTTTTGCACAAGGCATACCCATAAATGAAAAAGTTAGGGTAATTGATGATTGGCTAGAGCCCACTACCATCCTAAACTTTTATGACTTTTATTCATTCAAAACTTTAGTACCATTATGGCTCCCATCATAATTATCTCAAGAAAGAGGAAAGGGGAGTTCCATTGGACTAAGTTTGCCTCTATAACCTTTAGGGTACGTTTGGTTCAAGTTATCATGTATAACCTTGGTTATGTGATTACCAGGTAATCACATAACCAAGGTTATGGGGAATAAAACATAACCAAATGTTGTTTGGTTCAACCTAGGTAATGTAACAAAAACTTGTTTGTTTGAAGGTTTTAATGAATACCCTAATTTAATATTTTACCGTATTATCCTCAGTTATAAAACCAACTATACATAATAATAATATTATTATTATTATTTATTTTTTAATGTTTTTTTACTTTTCTTTTTCCGGTATATTTTTTTACTTTTTTATGTGTTTTTTTATTTTTTAATGTTTTTATTTTTTTTATATTATTTATATTTATATTTTTTATTTTTTTACATTTTTAAAATTTTAATTTTTATTTATTTATTTTATTTTTAAATTTTTTTATTTTTAAAATTTTTAAATTGTTAAATTTTTTAATTTTTATAAATTTTTAATTTTTAATTTTTTTTAAATTTTTTAAAATTTTTTTAAATTTTTTATTTTTAAAATTTATATTTTTTTAATTTTGTTTTTATTTTTTAATTAATTTATTTTTTTTTAAAAAATAAAATTTTAAATTTTAAATTTTTTTAATATTTTTTTACAATTTTTCTCTTTTTTTCATGTTTTTTCTTATTAGAGGGTATTTTTGGTTAAAAAAAATTCGTTAACCCCGGAATCAAGAAAAACCTTAGGGTGCGTTTGGTTTGCACCGTTTTCATTTTCATTTTCTGGAAAACGCGCGTTTTCTAGAAAACAGAAAACGACTTTTTGTCATTCTCTGTTTTTCTAGAAAACGCGTTTTCTAGAAAACAGAAAACGACTTTTTGTCATTCTCTGTTTTTCTAGAAAACGATAGCTAATTTTTTAGAAAACGCGCGCGAAAAACGTAAACCAAACACCGTTTTTCAGAAAACGCGCGTTTTCCAGAAAATGAAAATGGAAAACGCGCGTACCAAACGCCCCCTTAGTTTTCTAAGGTTTTCCGATTCCGGGTTGCATGACCCTTTTGTTGACGTGTCGGGCATGGAACATTACTCGGGAATCATCGAATACCTAAACCAAACAAGGTTGTTGTTGATAACCCTGGATGGATAACCAAGGTTATCAAGAATAACCCCGAACCAAACGCACCCTTAAAGAAATTAAGGAAAAAAGGTTCATGTTGTCAAACATCTTGACTTTTCCAAACAGTTTGAGATAGCTTGTGATGGGTGCATCCTATTGTTTTCAAATCAAGAATGGCATGTTATTGCTTTCATTTCTCTTCAACCATAAATTTAAGTCAGTATATGTCCTGCAGTAATTGGACTAAATGGATTTCCCTGACATGCACAATTTGAGGTTGTTAGAGTTCCCTTGAGTGAGTCTCTGGACTTGAGAAATAGTTCTAAGTTTCCCCTGTAGAGTTTAGAACACAAATTGTGGAGATAGCATTTCGCTTATTGATCAATGCAATTAAATTAAACCCAAAGCTGAAATTGTGGAGAGAAAGTTTAGTAACCAAAGGTTTTACATCAAGTAGAACCAAATAGGATAGATAAAATCAAATCCACAAAACTAATAGATGTTACAGAATTGTTAAGATGGATCGATAGAATTGTTAAGATGGGTTGATATTGAATTATTGACTTGAATAGACATGACTCTATCCTCATTGAGTTTTACAAAATGCATGATTGAAATAGAGAAAGGTTTTTAGAGTTTTGTGTGATCCTTTTGTGCCCCTTATGGTAAAAGGAAAGTTTCATAAGATTATAGTACGATTAATTCTTTTTTATAATATTAGCTCTGTTATAACTTTGCGTTAATGGACAAATAAGATTCATTTAGCCATCCCCAAATATTTGAGACAAGAATGAGTTGATGATGTTATTGATGATGAGATATTTAAACAACAGATAAATTCTATAGTTAGACGAGTTGATTGATTAGAGTTGAAGGCAGTAGAGAGATCAATCATAACTCTTAACTCTGATAAGGTCGACAAACATGACTTTAAAATTGATTGGCTAATCACTTATCCAAAAAGCTTGAGATATAATGAAATGGACCAATTTATATATTATAACCTTGTTACTTCCATTTATGTGTGGTGGGTATACTTCACTTGATGGACCCACCTAAACCCAATGTATGAATTGATAAGTTTTAAATTTTTAAAATTTAAAATTTAAAATTTTAATTTTATCTCTTTTACATAGGTAGCATTTAAACCTGGACAGCTGGACCTCTTGCTTTGATATCATGTTAAAGTTGATTGGGTAGCTGCTTATCCCAAAAGTTTGAGCTGTTAAAGAAGGGGATCAATTTATATCTTTAGTAATTATTAATGTTAAATTTGGGATAGAGTTCAATGGAGACAGAAAATCCATGTAGGAGCTTCATATAGTTGGGATTACCACAACTTAATGATGATGATGCATAAAACACTGGACAAAATAGAAACATGGATCTTTTGAAGGTAAATTTTTTTTTTCTCTCAATTATTGTAGAAAGTTGGATCCCTACTTGTGGAAAACATAAACTATTCTGTTTCTTTGGGGTATATCATAATACAATATTCTAATTTAAACAACATTAAATATATAAGTTCTAGTTAACTGATTGAGTTCTAAATGAAATTTATCTATGCTGGAATTATGTAGATGACCAATTCCAATAACACAGTTTTGAATACTGGTCAGACTAGTGCTTACAGGATGGTACAAGAATCAGAATGTTACATGCATACCTGTCAAACCAAGGATCAGTTGGACAACAGTATTGGCTACCAGCCAATATTAAGTACTGTAATGTTTTTCTTGGTTATACTTGGCAACATGAGTTGGTATGTAACCTGTTATTTGCTAGTGTAGCAGTTAATAAGCTAACTGATACTGGGATCTGCACCAATTAAAGTACTGGATAATGTATCTGCAACTTTTACATCTTCCAAGTTCTGCAATTTCTTAATTTCCAATTGTCTTCTTTTACTCAATCATTGGTTATTATGCTCTCATTGATTGTGTTTTTTCACGTGACTCAAACTGAAAACTTGAAGATTTATTTAAAATCTCCAAAATCACTTAATTCTTTAGGTTTGCCCATGTCATTCAGACTAAGAAAATAGTCTTCTATCTTCCCAGTATTTGATTGCAACTTCATACTTCTCATAATTTACCTCCATTGATTTGTTCTATTATATGATTTGCTTTCGCTAAATGTCTCATATTTATCAATTTTCATCTTCAATAGGCACCTTGCATCATTTTCATTGATGAAATAGATGCTGTCGGTTCCACTAGAAAGCAGTGGGAGGGACATACTAAAAAAACATTACATCAGCTGCTTGTGGAAATGGATGGTTTTGAGCAGAATGAGGTAAATCAGATCAATGAAATTGCTGTTGTTTTTAAGTGATAATTATGCTACTCAACTTTGTCCTTGTCAGGGAATAATACTGATGGCTGCTACAAATTTGCCAGATATACTTGATCCAGCATTGATTAGACCTGGTAGATTTGATAGGCATGTAAGTTTTCCCATTCCTTCTGCACAGTTCATCGATGTGGTGCTATAGTCCCATTTAATATTTTTTTTAAAACTAAGAATCAACTAACAGATTAGTACTGGAATTTGGAAATGTGTTGCCCAATTCAAGTGATTCATTTCTATCTTGCTGATTATTTTTCTTATTGCTCACACGTTGATAAGATTGAAAATTTGTGAGGGATATTCAAGAAAAGGTTTACTTTACCTAATTTCTCAGGAAAGATGCATTTTTGTAAACTGGGAACATCATATGTCGGCATCAGCATACTGTGTACCCATAAATGTCTCCATTCTCTTTAACTTTAATGTTTGGTTCAGTCCAAGCATTCGCCTATGTCAACTCAAATTACCTAATGCCCATTGGAACAAGCTAGGGGGAGTGTATTTGGGAATTGACTGGTCTATGATTGAATTCTGTAAAATTTGAGTATATGGTGGAGTTTGGTAGGTTGTTTGTAATAACAGTTGTTTTAAAGGTGTTGAGACAGTTACTTCTTGCTACCCTTCAAATGGTACTATCATTTTGTAAGATTTACTATTGCAAAGCATGACTTGATATCATTGCTATCCAAAGGTTCCTGATAGCTTTCTCTAAGTGCCCAAGGCCATCAACACGAGGTGAGTGCCTAATTTTCCTTAACATCTTTTGCCTGAAGCCACTTAGTTCTTCAATCAGTCTAGGACATTGGGAGTAGTTACTTTCTTGACTTGATAGAAGCTACTGTGTTTAGTAGCTCAAGTCCACAGGCATGATGCAGCTGTTATGCACTAAATGCCCTTTCCGTGACTGGGATCCACCAGTTCTATGTCAGGACAATTCCATCGGCACGCCCCTCATGGTGGTCAAAGCATTATTCCTCCAAGATGCAAGAGAACACAAATTACGCATCTGGTTCATCATTCACAAGATATGGGTGCACACACACACACAGATAATTTATCTTAAAGGAATTGGCAAGCACTGTATGATCCAAGTAGTCAGTCTTTTAAACAATAAGGTGGACTGCTCAATCATGAAAATAAGAAAATAATGTAAGCAAGGATAACATGAAACAATGTAGTATAATATCTGTAGTATCTATTAGTTTCTACAACACTAAATTTATCTACTGCTTTTGAGATGTAATGCTTATAGTTCATATTACTTGTTGAGCAATTATGTATTTGAATATCATGTGTTCAATCATCAAAGAAAAGAAACTATTGCCTCGTGCACAAAGGTTAGGTGTATATTTTTTTCCATACATCATAATTCCTTCATGCCTCTAGATTCATTGCTGGGTTTGATTCTTGACAATTTTTTAATGCCCTTTTCTAGATTGTTGTTCCAAGTCCTGATGTACGGGGTCGGCAGGAGATTCTGGAGCTATATTTGCAGGATAAGCCATTAGCTGATGATGTTAATGTAAATGCACTTGCACGTGGTACTCCTGGATTTAATGGTGCAGGTTTGTTCTAGTTATGGTTCTTACTGTGTGAAGTCTATTATGTAGTTCAAGGAATCTCCAAAAGCTTGAATTCACATATAGTTGAATTGCAATCAGTTGAACAGCAAAAATTGAGTATTTCTATAATGCCGGTACTGATGCATCCATGTGAAACTTTTCTAAAAGAAAATTATATGCTTCTTGAATAATTTGTAGATCTTGCGAACTTGGTAAATATTGCTGCTATTAAGGCTGCAGTAGAAGGTGCTGAAAAAATAAATGCAGTACAATTGGAATTTGCTAAGGACAGGATAATCATGGGTACAGAGAGGAAAACTATGTTTATTTCTGAAGAATCAAAGAAGGTATTGACATTTTAGAGAAATATATCTTGTACAAGATATCTGATATTCTTGATAAATTCTTTTTTTGCTGTGTATCTATACAATAGTGGTTAACTGGGCTGGTATCCCCTTTCAGCTCACTGCTTACCATGAGAGTGGTCATGCAATTGTTGCACTTAATACTGGTGGCGCTCATCCCATACACAAAGCAACCATTATTCCTCGAGGTTCTGCACTTGGGATGGTGACTCAGCTCCCTTCTCAAGATGAAACATCCATTAGCAAGAAGCAACTATTAGCGCGCCTTGATGTTTGCATGGGAGGAAGGGTAGCTGAAGAACTCATCTTTGGTGAAGAGAGTATTACAACTGGTGCTAGTAATGATCTGCACACTGCTACAGAACTTGCCCATTACATGGTACTGGATCATGATATTTCAACACGTTACTAATTATAAATACCATATATTTGACAATTAGCTGCTTAGCAGGTGTCAACCTGTGGAATGAGTGATGCAATTGGCCCAGTGCACGTCAAGGAACGGCCAGGTTCCGAGATGCAATCACGAATAGACGCAGAAGTACGTTTTTAGTATTTAAAAGTGTATCTTAGTTGTTGAATGCTTGAATTTTTCTCATGATACTTTGTTTCTGTTGTTGAATACTTGATTTTTTTTTTTCATAAAAAATTTAGGTTGTCAAACTCTTGCGAGAGGCTTATGAGCGTGTTAAACGGCTACTAAAAAAGGTACGTTGATCTATGGCTTGCGTTGAATCTATCATGATCCTTATTAATCTTGATGACAATGCCATGCAAATCGCATAGATGCTATGATCCTACCTATCCTCAAGTCCCCAAAGTAAGAAAGTAGTGTCTGAACTCAATTAATACTTTGCTATATGAAAGCTTGGTAGTTCATATCCATTTTATGTTTGATATATTCTTTAGTTTTCATCGGGATTATGTTTCTCACTTGATTTTAACAATCACTTGCAGCATGAAAATGCACTCCATGCACTAGCAAATGCACTTCTCGAATATGAAACCCTCAGTGCAGACGAGATTAAACGAGTCCTCAATCCATATCAGGAAGTTCAAATCTCTGAACAACCACAGGACTTTGCTTTGACTTGAAGGATATCAAGAGTATCATATTATTTTCTCTTTTTTATCTTTTGTCTTATTGTAGAGTATGTACAGTAATGCAAACCTAGGTCCATTCTTAGACGTGTCATCTACCATATTTATTATGATCTGCTCACAGGATATCGCCCACCTGGTCGTGTTACATGACGCATTAAATGAGTAAATAGAGGAAAAGATGGCATCATTTTTTTAGGGATAGAATCTGCAGGAGTTGTATTTCTTTCTATGTTCGCGTTGGTATTTTTTTTTTCATTTCTAAAAATCTGTATAAACCATGAGAACCTAAATAAATAACTCAGGGCTCAAGTTCTTATGCATTCTCTACGTGTCTAGACATTGCTCAGGGCACAGTTAAGACATGTTTGTGCTACCTTGCCTTTCACTCTAAAATAGTGTGTCACTCGATTTAAATCAAAAGGTTAAATTAAACAAATGAATATTCACTTTGGTTTAGTTTTTCTCCGAATCCATTTAGTTCGATCTGGCTTCACTGAGACTTAATAACGTTTTGATTCGATTTTCATTTATTTTATTGCAAATTAATTTATTTTTTGACACATGATAATGTGTATTTATTTTACTAAAAACGGATGTTCAAAATTAATAATTATATGAACAAACTGAGGTTAATTGGTTTCGTTTCAAATTCTTATTAAGTGTCCATGTTATCAATTTTTTTCCCAATAGATTAGTGTATAATTAATGATTTTTTTCTGGGGATAAAGTAGCAAATTTCATTGGATAATTATATTAATTAGTGTTCTTTGTTATGCTATGGCCTATAGAGAACCTACCTATCTGTAGAGATGCTGAAGCCAAGCTATAGAAGTGGAAAGCTTCCAAGTCTTAATCAAGATTAGTGAACATCTGTGTGTTTAGGATTATATATATGAACGATCTCTTCCCTTTTAATCTAAATTATTGCGTTTGGTTTAGAGAATAGACAAGGGAAAAACGATTATGCATAGGGAAGAGTAACAATAGAATATGTATTATTTTGCTTGATTAATAAGAAGGAAAATGAGAAGATATGTATTCTTATGCTTGGCTAGTAGGATTAGGGAAATTGAGAACATCTGTGTGTTTAGGGTTAGGGAAGAAATAGATTTAAAAAGAATAAAGTACTTGTATAATTAAACTATTATATAATCGCACATCAATACTTAATTATTGAAATTTAATCCGAATTGAAGTTAGTTGGACATTCAAGATCACCATAAGTATGCATCTAAATTACTAAGCCATTATTTTGTCAAAAAAATATTATATACATATTCAAAGAAAATTTAATATAATATTTTCCTAATGGTATATAAATAATATCAAAATGTGTGCAGACAAAATTATACTATTGGACTTAGTATTCTAAGTTGCCTTAGGACTATGGTGTAACAGTAAAGGTTAAATTTTGTTATGGTGTATTTGTAGAGTTTTTTTTTTCAAATGAGATTTGTAATTAAGGGATGTTGGACTTTTAGACCGCTCGTTGTAAGTACTTCCCGATTAACCCTGATAATCGATGGGAAACTTTTATGGGGTCAAATTGATCATCCCATACTCGACTTTATCTCGCCTAATTAAGTTTTTTTTATTTAACTTCAAGTTTAAAGATGAATTTTATACATTATATCTTGTTATATATAGGTCATTATTTTATTCTAGTCGGAGATTTCTTCTTATGAATGCTTTGATAGAGAGAGCGCAGTTTGAATGTTGGAGACTTTAACTGAAACAAACTGGAAGCAGGAAATAAGTGCATTCTTAACCAGCAATTGGCAAGGTTACAAACATTTTTACATCAAATAAGCTCTTTGAGGAAACTTGTAAATCGATTTAATGGCATGTGATCCTATCTGAAAGCTGGAGAGATAGTGGGTTGGTGCCGATGACCAAATAGTTGACTAGAACAAGACTTTTCCCTTCTTGGAGAGGTTTCCTTGCGATCCTGCATACACGCCGACAATTCGACAGAGGGTTAGTGACCAAAAATTAGGGAAGGTGGTCCCTGGGAAGAGCCTCCGACACTCAACTTAGTATGACCCTGGAGGAATGAAGAATTGCAGAGAAAAGTGTTCGCGTGAGAATAAGGTTCAGATGATGTAAATTGCGTATGCCGCCAATGGAGAGGACCCCCCTTTATGTATCACCTCTCATAACCTTCGTCTCCGTGATTATGAGGTGGCATTGTGTGTAGGAATTTGTTAGTTTATTGTGTAACGAGTATCTAAAGAATCTTTTATCTACTCACAGATGTACCTCTTTTGTCGTTTATGATTTAGGCCTTTGATGAAGCCGTTGAAGGAATATGCTGTCATAAATGGTTGACTGATGAGAAACAAGATAACCTCTGAAGGAGGTCCCAAAGGAATATTCCTTGACAATTCTGACAGGTTGTTAAAATGTTGTCTGTTGTTTGTCTCTTAAATATATCTCGACTAGCTAACAAGGCTGATCTCTCTTATGTTTGTCCTTGCATTAAGCTTCTTTGGTATGCATTGAATGCTATCATAAACTTGGTCAAAGATTCATATGATACATTGAGCATGCTAGAAATCCATTTAAGCAACCCTCTGATGAACTCTGTGTACTAAAGATCCATTTGGAAATAAGTATGCAACTAAGTTTTTTTTAATTTTGGTCGGCTTTATGGCCAGTCGTGCATGAAGAGCTTTATAAAGTTAACTACCTTGAACTTGCCCGGTCTTTCATCTGATAAGACATATACAGAAAGATTTATAAGGCTACAGGTTTTGAGCCCGACCGACCTGTCTTTTGGTCGGGCGTACACGGATAAATTTATGAGGTCAAGTGCTTTAGGCCTGGTTGGTCTTTCATCCTGCCAGGCATACATAGAGATTTATGAAGTTAAGTACTTTAAACTCTACCAGTCTTTCATCCGGCCGAGCGCACATAGAGATTTATGAGGCTAAGTGCTTTAGGTCCGACCGACATTTCATCTAGCCAGGCGCACATAGAGATTTATGAGGCTAAGTGCTTTAGGCCCGACTGGTAGGTATTTCATTTAGTCGGGCGCATATAGAGATTTATGAGGCTTAGTGCCTTATACCTGGTCGATCTTTCATCCGGCCGGACGCACATAGAGATTTATGAGGCTAAATGCTTTAGGCCTGACTGGTCTTTCATCCGGCCAAGCGCACATAGAGATTTATGAGGCTAAGTGCTTTAGACCAGGCCGATCTTTCATCCGGTCGGGTGTTCATAGAGCTTTATGAGGCTAAGTGCTTTAGGCCCTGCTGGTCTTTCATTCAGTCGGATGCACATAGAGATTTATGAGGCTAAGTGCTTTAGGCTCGATCGGTCTTTCATCCGGCTGGGCACACAGAGATTTATGAGGCTAAGTACTTTAGACCCGATCAGTCTTTCATCCGACCAGATGCATATAGAGATTTATAAGGCTAAGTGCTTTAGACTCGACCTGTTTTTCATCCGGCTGGGCACACATAGAGCTTTATGAGGCTAAGTGCTTTAGGCCTGGCTAACCTTTATTCTAGCCGATCGGCCCTCTCCCGCATGACTTGTAATTTGATCGAGCTAGACCTAAGACCATTGATACCGAGTAAACCACGAAGCTAGTTGGGAAGTACTCCTATCTTGACTTTGACTACCATATCATCTTGACTTTGACTGCTATGTCACATTGACTTTGATTGCCAGGACATTTCCTGGGTCAGCTTATCACTATATATATCACTAACCTCTCATTCAAGTCTAGTTGAAGGAGGCGTAATCGACTGATTGAACCTAAGTCCTATTTTCACCCACTTGCCCGTTTTATTAGGGTCATCTGACTATTCGTGCTCTTCTTAGCAACCTAAGCACTTTGCGGTTTTTTCAAAAATTATGTGTTGGTAGTTGACCATTCAGAAGGAAAAAGTACCAAGGGCGAGCTAAGAGGCACTCTAGTAGCAAAATGATTTGATTGTCATGTCCATCATAAATGTCTATTTATGGGTGGCTTCCACGTGACATCATTCCTTGTTTCTCGAAGCGGCTTCTAACGCACGCTACTCGTATGACTCAACGACACCCCTCCCCCCACCCCAAAAAAAAACTATTCTTTATAAAAACCCTAAGTAGTCAATTTTCTTAGTACTTCACACTTCATCTTCTTCGATTTATTTTCCGATGAACCTTCTTCCCCAATCTTTTCTTCTCTAACACCTTAAGCGATCTAGTAAGTCATTCATTCTTTATATATCTTATACTTTCTTATGGCTCAAGAATCCTTTGCCTCCTGGTATACCCTCACCAGTTTGAGTTTTAATGATTCTGATAAAGATTTCCTCTATTCTAGATATGTCATTCCCAATAGTTATCATATCATCCTTCCTTCTTCGGACAATCATCCTCATCACCCTCCACCTAACCACATCACTTTCTTTTTTGACTAGTTAACAACTAGTTACACTTTCCTATCCATCCCTTTTTGTCAGAGGTAAGTCAACACTTCCATATCCCATTACAACAGTTCGTCTTGAACACCTTTAGGTATATGCGTGGGATGTTCATGTTGTTCTGTCTATTTGACATCCCTCCTACTCCTTACAATCTCTATCTCTTTTCGTAAGAAATCAAAACCTAGAGCTTTTCTTTTCCAATCTCAACCAAAGACGGTATTCTTTGAGGACACGCCATCCTTGAACAAAGGCTTAAAATCTCATTTCTTCTTCATGAAAATACCTGATCTTGCTACCCGGTCCACCGAGTGGTAATTTTTATTTCTTCCTCTCCCTGACCCTAGAAAGTTTAAGCAAGATCCAATCTATGTTTTTTACCTTCCTTTGAGCAACCAACATTTTTGAATCCATAAGTGGTTGCATGAAAGCTTTCTATATCTGTTTGGTTTAAGCCCCATCCAAAAGAAGCTATCCTATTCCTTTGATAATTTTCTGTAACTTAATCCTTAAGTTATTGCTAACTGAGATATTTTCTATTTTGTGTAGTGTATACTGTTTTAAAATCCCTGGCCGATGAAGAAATTGACCTATCTGCATAAGAGCTTTGCAGCAAGGAGCAAGAACTGTTGGCTGAAGGAGGTCTGCCCTAGTCGCCCCTTCCGGTGGGGCCTTTGAAAGTCATGCAGCTGAATTCAGCGCGGCTGCTACTTCTGGAGAAGTGCCTTCTGATTCGGTACCAATACCCGAGGGCTCTCCTTTGGAATAGGAAGCCTCTCCAAAGCAGACACACAAAGGGTGGAAGCTTATCCTTGCCCCCTCTCTTAAGAGGCAGGCATCTTCCATGGACTCTCCCTCCATTCTTGTACCTTCCATCCCAGAAGAGTCCATTCGGGAGGAGTCACCGTCCTCCGAATGAACTTTATCTGTTTACCCTTCCAACAGTCCCCTCTAAGGAGGTAGTTCAGCACAAGAGGTCCTCTCCTAGCTAGGCGGCTTCTCATAGCCAGCATTTTTTGTGCCTCTTCGTGCGAAAACCATTGCTACTACACTGAATTGGATTTATCAATCATTGCTCACCTTCGCTTTACCGTCCGCCTCGGATGCGGTCTCTTCAACATTGACCCCTTCATCCGCTGTTCAAATACTACTAGAGGGTTGCTTAACAAATGCCTGGGAGGATGCAGGAAATCAACTCAGCAAGCTTACTCCTATGGATCTAGTAGACGAATATTCCTATGAACAAACCAAGGTAATGTGATTTAATTTATTATTCTGCCCCTATATTGGGATGTTTATACTGATGTTTATCTTTCAACGCTATGTAATGAGCATGAGCATGTCTCAACAATTATATGCCCTAACCTGAGATAACGAGTCGCTAAAATAGTAAGTTTCTGAGATAGCTTCCACGTACATTGCCAAACGACTCAATGAATTAGAACTTCACCTCCAAGAGGCTTGAGGGCTTGCAAAAGCCGAACTTGAACAAGCGGGCAAACTAAAAACTACTCTAGAAAACTTTGAAACCCTAATCCAATCATAAACAACTCTCCGGGTGGAAATAAAAATAGAGCTGGACGAGCAAGCTGCAAAGATTTCGTAATTGTCCACTCAACTGTAGGAATTACAAGTTAACACACAGGGCCAAGCTGGCTACTGAAGAGTCCGAGCTGACAACTCAAAAGGCCAAGTAGGATTCTTTGCGCTTGGATTTAGTAGACACCCGACTTGAAGTAACAACTGGCCGAGAAGAATTAGCTACCTATTAGGCAGGGGAGAACGAAAGGTTCGAGACACGAAAATAGTCCTTTTTTTAACACAAGAGTTTAACACACCTATCGCCTGCTCTCTTGTTAAAGCACTCCTATTCGAAGAGAAGGGTGCTATGGAGCAACTAAAAGAAGGTGACTATTTGACTTCTAATCCCCCTGCCACTTTTTTGGATCACAAAAGGATAACTTAGAGTGATCCTCCCCAGCCTAATTCCAAATTTATTGTAATTTACCTTATTTTCCCTTTGTTGTTTCTAGTTAATGAACCAGCTGTGAATATTCACCATAATATAGCTTGACTTTCATTTAGCTATCTTTACTATGAAATTTAGTAGTCCAGTGATTCATGTTTTTCCTTCCTTAACCTATGTATATTAAAGATAATGTAAGTCCGACCGGGCAAAAACTCGGACGGGACAAAATAAAAATTTAAGCAGGTGAAAACCAACCTTCTCAGATTCCCTTTGGAGTAGAATTCATCTGAACCTTCAGACTGAACGAATTATAAGGTATAAAGTGTCTGATTAAGTACAACAACCCTTGTAGCTGACTGGCCTTAAGTTCGCTTGAGTTTACTTCCACTCAGGTTTAGACTTTAAGACAAGACAGACCACAACAAATATTACTTATTTAGGTGTTGTTTAGAACTTATCAAAATGAGGTCTGATCGATATTAACTCTGTCTGGAGTCTTGAATTAATCCAACACAATTCTGGCCAAGTTACTTTACTTATTGTCATCCCGACCGAGTCGTAAAAACTCACGAGAGCTTAGGGCTAATAGTGCTTTTAAAAAAGGTTGCACACAAATCTAAGTTTGCTTCGATAAAAGTATCAATGCTTCGAGATGACTACTTGTCAAATTAGTTATAATTGCATGTTTTTGATTGGTGCCACACATGCATTTGTTATTATAAGTATACACATTTCCCCATACCCAATGTTTTATCTTCTTCATCTAACGGTTGAAAATGCAATCTGCCTTTTTACTATTACAATTCAATGACTCTGCTAGATAGGTGATTTTGACAACTCCCTATAAACTTTTTTTGAAAAACCCTAAGATTTTACTTCTTTTCCTTCTCCCCTATGTTCACCTTCTTCATTCTTCTCGTCTTCTTCCTCACCATGGCTGAAGATAATGCATGGTACACACAATGCTCTTCTAATTTCACCCTCATGGATGTATATGACTTTACCATTAACTTTGGCCTTCCTTCTTACATGGTTATCCCTTTAGGCCAAGACCATCCCCCACCTTCCCCGATATAGAGCATCGTTGTCTTTAGAGAGGAGGTGATAGCCAGACTCCGTGTTTCCCCTCATCCTTTCTTTGTCACCATCAACCAATATTTTGGCATCCTGCTTCATCAACTCCTTCCTCAATCCATTCGCATCCTAAGTGGGGCTACTATTATTTTTCGCTTGTTTAATGTTCCTTTATCTCCTCACCTATTCCACCATTACTTCCTCCCTAGACAAGTGGTGGATGGTCTATTTTGTTTTCAAGCTCGCCCTAAGGTGATTCTGTTTAATAGGATTCTAACCCAAGATGAATGGAGAGATAAATATTTCTTCATATCTTCCAAACTCTCTACCTTGTCCTACAACATGGCAACAAAATCTTCCCAACCTCTCTAATTTAGGTAACATCCACATAGATCGGGCTTTGCACAATGCTCTGGAAAAGCTGAAAGGCTTGAAATTTAGCTTGCCTGAGCTGACCATAGAACACCTACTGTACATTTTTAGGTTCACCCCGATTGACCTTGGGCTAAACACCCTTTGGTAAGAAGAAATTTATATCTTTTCCTTAGATATTTATTATTTCTTAGCTATTTACTATAAAAGTTTT
This sequence comes from Zingiber officinale, assembly GCF_018446385.1. Lineage (NCBI taxonomy): Eukaryota > Viridiplantae > Streptophyta > Magnoliopsida > Zingiberales > Zingiberaceae > Zingiber > Zingiber officinale. The sequence goes on along the minus strand of NC_055996.1, from coordinate 45,479,091 downwards.
TGATCATTCATTTATTTTCTCAGCAGAAATTATCACCCCGACTTTCCTTTCCAGGAACATGTGAATGACTAAAGAGGTTTTGAACTAGATTGGTGAGAAATTGAGGAAGGAGCGTCAGCTCGAGCAAGTCTCTGCCTCTGTTGGTCCCTATCGTCTGGTAGAACCTTCCTCTAATTCCTTATCAAGTTCTTCAGATGTGGGTGCCCCTCTCGTAATTAAGTGCAAGAGACCTCAATCTTCGACCTTGGAGCTACCAGAGCATACTCGGACTAATCGAGTTCCCCTTAATTTGACTGAGGATCTGTCCAAGGAAAAGGGTCTGGATCCTCGATATGTCATCGATACCGAACCTACTCCAAGATTTCTATGATGCGGCCAGGCAAACTTATCTCTATATCTTGTAGGGCAACGCAAGCTTTGGAGCCAATTGAGTGGGCCTTAGAGCCGATTTGACTGTTGTCAAAATCGATCAATACCATTTTTGGGTCTTTTCCCTTAGCGACCTTGGATTTAAATTTGCCTGAACCTTCCTTTTCTGAGCCAACAAAGCATCCCCGATCCTACTCTAGATCAACTTGTTAGGATGTATACTAAAAGCCTAGCTTTTGGTATAAACATTTATCTAGAAATAAGAATCACATTGGTCAAATGTCTACATTTACGATAAATGTAGTTGCTCAATTAATTTATATTGTAGATAACATGGTGTGTGGTGTCACACACAGAAGATCATGTTATCGGTTCCTTATAAATTATAAACAGTAGCTCACGACCAAGATGGAAAGGAACAAACCATTGGAAGGTCGTAGTGTAATTAGGTATTAGTTTATCTTAACTATATAATTACACTAGTACACTTAGAGTGTATTGAGTAGGACCATTTGAGGTCATTCCTTTTATACTGACTTTATGAAGGAACAAAGACCTCAGTTATTATGGAAGTGTGTCCTCTTAATCCTAATATAATAACAAGCACATATATTTGATATTTATTTCTTTAATTTATCAATGGGTGAGATTTAGTTCGATAAATCAATAAGCCCGATAAGTTGGGAAATGATATCACTTATAGGGTGTGTTGTTGATTATAGAAGGAAACTGTGTCCTAGTGATCTAGGTTGAGAATGCCCCCAAGAGGAGCTCATAAGGATTGTCATGTTAAACCCTGCAGGTGGACTTAGTCCGACATGACGATGAAGTTGAGTGGTACTACTCTTGGAGCTAGATATTAATTAAGTGAGTTGTCAGTAACTTACTTAATTAGTGGACATTTATTATCTTAAACACAAGGAGACTAACACACTCATAATAAGAAGGAGCCCAAAATGTAATTTGGGATTGGTGCGGTAGTTCAATAATAGTTCTCTAGTGGAATGAATTATTATTGATAAAATTAAGTTGTGTTCGGGGCGAACACGGGATGCTTAATTTTATCGGGAGACCAAAACCAATTCCTCCTCTCGGTCTCTATCGTAGCCTCTTAATTATAGAGTACTATACGCACCTATACCCACCTTCTTACCCATCCCATAGGGGCCGACCAAGCTAGCTTGGAGACCAAGCTAGGGCTGGCCAAAGTTTGGTTCATGGGTGCTTCAAGGTGGCCGGCCCTAGCTTGGGTTCAAGGTTGGTGTGGCCGGCCCAAATTAAAATAAAAGGATTTTTATTTTTTAAAATTTTTTCTTATGTGGATAACATGATTTAAAAGAGAGTTTAAAAATTTAAATCTTTCCTTTTATAAGATTCTACAAAAGATTAAGAGAAGAGCTAAATCTCTTTCCTTATTTGTAGATTAAAAGGTTGATTTTAATTTTGGTAAAAACTTTCCTTTTAACCATGTTCATGATTTAAAAGAAAGTTTAAAAAAATTTTAATAATTCTCTTTTATAAGTTTCTAAAAAAGATTAAGAAAAGATTTGATATCTTTCCTTATTTGTAGATTAAAAGAGATTTTAATTTTTACAAGATAACTTTCTTTTTATCCACATGTTTAATAGAAAGATTTTAATTTATAAAATTTTCTTTTTATTAACCAATCATGAAGGGAAAATTATTGAAGAAATTTTTTATAAATTTCCGGAAGCAAATAAGGAAGTTTTAATTTGTGTTTAAAATTTTATTTGCTTGGAGATTTTATTAGTGGCCGGCCATTGTAAATTGAATAGAGAAAATTGTTTTAATTAAATAAATTTTCCTTTTCAATGGCAAAAGAATTAAGGAAGTTTTTATTAAATTTTCCTTATTTGCCAATACCAAGGATTATAAAAGAGGGGGTAGAGGAGGTTTCATGGTGAACATCTCTATTCTATTTTTCCTCTCTTTTATCCTTGGGTGTGGCCGGCCCTTTCTTTCCTCTCCTCTCCTTTGTGTGGCCAAAACCTTCTCATGGTGGAGATAGCTTTGGTGGCCGGATCTAAGAAGGAGAAGAAGGAGAGAAAAGAAACCTCTTTTCTAGCATCCCTTGGAGCATGGTGGTGGTGGCCGAACCTCTTCATCCTAGGAGAAGTTTTGATGGCCGAAACTTGTAAGGAAGAAGAAGGTGCTTGGTGGTTCTCATCTCGGAAGATCGTTGCCCACACAACATCCGAGGTTAGAAGAGGAATACGGTAGAAGATCAAGAGGTCTTTCTAAAAGGTATAACTAGTATTTTTCCTTTCCGCATCATACTAGTTATTTTTGGAAATAATACCAAATACAAGAGGCATGCGATTCTAGTATTTCGAATTTGTTTTCGATGTTGTGTTCTTTTGTTTTTTTTCCTTATGATTTGATTGTTCTTTTCGGTTGACCTAAAGTTATTTAAGGAAATTAAATATTAACTTTCCTTAAAAGGCTTTGCCTAGTCGGTGGTGGTTGTTCCCATATCCAAGAAGGCCATGTGCCTCGCCACATCAGTACTGGAATCCAATTTTGAAAACTAATATTTAATGAAATTAATAACCTAGGTGATTTGGATCGAACGTGTTAAGTTCCGCAGGAGATCCGAGTCTAAACCTAAAAGAATAAGTAAATTAAACTTTGGATCAAACGTGTTATGTTCCGCAGGCAATCCAAGTTTAATTTAAAAGAACACATGGTAGCTAGGAAAAGGTTCAGATCTTTGTACAAAATTTTTGTACAGTGAAACCATTAGTTTTTCCGAGTAGCAACCAACACAACTGGACTATGGCCGACCAGTATTTCACTTGCTCCTGGTGATATTGGGGCGGTCCTCTGAGCTAATTGAGATGATTCCTGAGTGTTTTCGTGCTCTTCCTTCAAGGCCAACTTTTCTAACCGTTCCCCAATACCTTTTCAAGCAATCTTATAGGCTACCATCCCAACAAGGGCTGGATACCGATGTCTACCTATCTTATGGAGTACTGAAGCTAAAGGGATTATTAGCTGAATCTTGGGTACAAACACATGGATAGTCAAAAGTGACCATAGTATCGGTGTGTGTTGAGACACACGCTTGAAATGCTACTGCGGTAAGGTCGTAACTAAGTCTTTCTTGTGAATTACCTTCATGAGTTATGCCCTTATCGTTGTTTTTTTAGTTCTACACCTTTGGGCTGCACTTAGGCTAATTGGTCATGGACCTAGAGTGTGCTAATAAGGTTTTAACAGCATGAGTAAAAGAACTAGAGGCATCCATCTCCATTCCTAATACTAAACTGATCAACTTACAAAAAGAAGCTGAAGTTCAAGCCGGGCTCCTCTTAGAATTAGGACAAACCTTGAAGGTGTCCCAATAGTTGGTGGATGCTCAACAGATGGATAAGAAAAAAAAAAAAATTAGAATTCCTATTGCAATACAGCGAGTCTAAGCTTCGAGTAGAGAGTGCACTGAGAGGCAAGGCCCTTTCCGACCTGGCTCACAAAGCTACTTTACTAGAAGAACTAACCCTCTCATGTGTGCCCTAATCCCCTGAACTGGTCCAAGAATTAGTTTCAAAAAACTTATTGATACTAGAGCAACAAAGGGAACTAGGTGCACGAGAAACCCAAATATGATCACTACAAGTTGAGCTAAACTCTGTGAAAATTGAACTGGTCAACTTCTAGGTAGATGAACTGATCCAAGAGTTATCCTCAAAGAACTTATTGATATTAGAGCATCAAGGGGAGATGGGAGTGCAAGAAACCTAAATAGGGTCCCTACTAGCTGAGCTAAACTCTACACATACCGAGATGGCCAACTACAAGGTAGGGGAAAATGAACACCTTGAGGTTGGAAAAAGAGCATATCTTGATTCTGTCGAATTTAAAAGGAAATTAGCCAAGAAACTTTCAGGAATGCTCAGCCATGCAGTTGGAGGAGTTGTTCAACAATTACGGAAGGACGGTTATCTATCGATGGACCCCCCCCGGGCAATCTATAGACCATCATCGGCTTCTCAACGAGCTCCTAGTAGATCTTTTAAGAAAACTCGTTTGATGTTATTTTCTCTAGTATGTAACCATTGAAAATAACTAAAATTAACTGCTAAGATATACTAAAACATACTTTTAAGATGTGCTAAGATATGCCTTAAATAAAGTTAGATAGAACCTACTTATAATGCGTATATTCAGAACCACCAGTACTTCTTATAGAATAAACTCCCGTGTGTGTTCCGCATGTGACATATATTAGTCTCCATAATAAGACAGGCCAGTCAATGACACCGAGTGGAATGACCCCGCCAAGCAATTAATATCCTTCAATATATTTATGATGCAACCCCAAGGATAATTTTTCATAATTGATTGCCGGACTGAAGAGTAAACTGACTGAGGTAATACCACCGTATGGAACAACTAGGTCGGGCAAATGCATTTCCTTATCGAAGCCTATAAGATGCCCCTGGGCTGAGTGATAGGCTGGCCAGGATACTAATGTCGAGTGAAATAACCACACTCGATAATATATCGTGTTATAAAGGAACCCCCATCCAAATAAGAGGCTGGTGAAATATTAACATCGAACAAAAGAAATCCAGCCAAACAGTTATCATTCCGTGATATATTTATGATCTAACTTCAGGAGCAATTTTTCATAATGCCCTTTTGAGCTGGATAATATACTAGATGATTGACTTACGCAGAGCAGAATAACCAGGCCAGATAATGTAATGAGATAAAATCTTCCTTGAACGCACACTTGCTTATAACCCAACCAGAGGTTCGCGTACTCAAAATTTGTAGGCACAAAAATATGCTTACTTAGGAACCAATCTGTCTCTTGGGGGCTTAGAATTTATGGGTGCAAGAGCATCCTCACTTATAACCTGATTGGATAGCTCAGGAGTTTGGCACAGGCCCAGTCTGAAACCCGGTGGCTAGATAAATTTAAAAGCGTGAGTGCACACTCTCTTATAACTCGACAAGATGGCTTAGGAGTTTGGGGCAGGCATGATTTGAAACTTGGGGGCTAGATAAATTTAAAGGTGTGAGTGTATGCTTGCTTATAACTTGATAGAATAGCTCGGGAGTCTGTGATAGACTCAGTCTGAAAGATGGAGGCTAGATAAGTTTAAAGTTGTAAGTGCATACTCGCTTATAACCCGGTCGGATGGCTTGGGAGTTTGGGATAGGTCTGGTCTGAAACCTGAGGGCTAGATAAATTTAAAGGTGCGAGTGCATGCTTGCTTATAAATTGATCGACGGCTCAGGAGTCTAGGACAAGCCCGGTCTGAAACCTAGGGACTAGATAAATTTAAAGGCGTGAGTACACGCTCACTTATAACCTGGCCGGATGGCTCGGGACACTGTGATAGGTCTAGTCTAAAATCCGGGGGCTAGATAAATTTAAAGGCATGAGTAAATGCTTTCTTATAACCCAGCTAGATGACTTAGGAGTTTGGGACAAGCCCGGTTTGAGACCCGGGGGCTAGATAAATTTAAAGGCACGAGTGCATGCACGCTTATAACCCAGTCTGATGACTTGAGAGTCTGGGATAGACCTGGTCTGAAACCTAGGGGCTAAACAGATATAAAGGTGTGAGTATATGCTCACTTATAACTTGGCCTGACATCTCGGGAGTCTGGGACAGGCCCGGTCTGAAACTCAAGGGCTAGATAAATTTAAAGGCGTGAGTGCATGCTCACTTATAACCCAGTCGGATGACTCGGGAGTATGGGATAGGCCCGGTCTAAAACCCGAGATCTAGATAAATTTAAAGGCGTGAGTACATGCTCATTTATAACCTGGTCGGATGGCTTGGGAGTCTGGCATAGGCCCTGTCTAAAACCCTGGGGCTAGATAAATTTAAAGGCGCGAGTGCATGTTTGCTTATAACTCAGCCGGATGGCTCAGAAGTCTAGGACATGCCCGGCCTAAATGTTAGATATCAGAAAATTTAAATAAATAGGGTTATTTGAGAAATAGCCTTATTTGACATCGCCGGATCTTTGGTAGATTCAAGGGTTTCGCTAGGTTAGGGTTATTCCGGCCTTGACTCTTCTTGTGTTGGTTTTTCCTCCTGAGCAGATCTTGCACCTCCAATTCTTGCGGCAGATTGGGGGATTCAGTTGATGATGATTAGGTGTTCTTGAGCTATCGGGCAGAGGCTAGAAGGATGGTTGATTGATTGTTGATCTTCCTGTTTAGTTCCTATTGTCGATCACTGCTTGATTCCTTCTTGATCCTGTTGATTCCAGTAGGTTGTTCTGTTCTGTGGGGTGTTCCTGTTTCGGCAACAACCCCATTCCAGCAGCTTAATTGAGGTATGTGTAGGGATTTTGATACATGATGTAATTAGGTTTATGTGTTGAATTAGGTATAATTTGGATTACATCATTAGTATGATTGGAACATGTGGTAGATCATGTTTTCGATTTAAGGTTGTAATTAGTTGTTGATTGTGTGTAGATTTATTCAGTTTAGAATTAATCTAATGGGATGATTAGGGTTAGGGTAACTAACCCTAATTAACTGTTAGGTTTCATTTAGGTAGGATAATAGTTATGCCGATTAGGGTTTTACCTTAATTTAGTTTTAGGGATTTTATTTATCTATTCATTTGGATTTAGCTAAATAAAATATATATATTGTTTGGCGTAGGATTCTGATTCGAGACAGGCGCCTCGACGTCGACTTTGGATTGCTTGATTGTACTTTCTATTTGAGGCGGGTACCCTTTGACTTATCTTTTTGATATTGTCTTATGATATGTGTAGTATATATATAACTAGTGGTAATTGGTAGATTTATCACTTCCCTGGTTATAGTTTATTTGATACCTGATACTTGCTTCTTCTGTTATCTGCTTTACATTAGTCTGGTATGTGTTTTGTCTTGCTATGCGTATCTGTGTTCATAGAGATAGATGTATTTATAGTGTTTCTTTATACTGGATTAGTTGCTAGACATTCTTGTTATGTGTTCTTGGATTTATGTTGCTTATATCATTGTTATATATGTGGATATCTTTCTTGCATATATATCTCGGCGAGGATATGTTCAGGTATGACATACTGTAGCATCATGCACCAACCCGCATGATTGCATGCTGGGCGATTGACGACTCCATTATTGTTGAGCTCATCGGTCGACTACATGGGCCTACACACAACGTGACCATTACATGGGTAGTGGCATAACACCCAGGGTGTGTATGGCAGTAGCTCTGTAGGGCTCCGCTGGTCCGTTCATGGGCAGTGTGATGCAGCGTGGTAGCAAGACAGGGATCCCTCCCCGCCATCACGTATAGGGAGATGAGAGCATTGCGCTCCCTCACTATATTTGAGGTAGGAGGATAGGTGTACTCCGACAGCATCCCGTCCACTCTGTCACTCTTCAGGGGTAGTGATGGCAGAGTGCACGGTTGTCACAGCCCTACCCACTCGGTCTCACAATTGTGTGTGAGATGGCTGACTGGCGTCAGGGGTGACCAAGACATGCCATTTACATCATATGCACAGATTACATTTATTGTGATTGTTGCATATTGGATGATGCATTTTGATGACTGCATATGATTGACATGCATACAGGATATATGCTTATTTGCTCTGACTATTTTTATCTGTGTATGTTCACAGTCATATGGTCAAGCCTCGCAGGTAAGTATAGTTTATTTCAATTATGAATTTCTTATTATTCTTGCTGTAGACTGTATTACATGTTTATTGTTAGTTACTACAGTTTATTCAGCTATGCATACCTGTTATACTGTTAGGAGACTGTACTATAGGTTATTGCTGGTAGTTATATGTTACTGTACATATCTATTGGTTACCTGCTGAGTTCTTTGAACTCACACCATTATATTGCTACTTTTCAGGTTGAGGCCATCGGGAGATTCCAGTCGCTAGCCCCCTTGTCGCGAGGACTTTCAGTTGTCGAGTTTTGTTTTCGTTACGATGTCTTTATACACTTGTGATGTGGGTTCTTGTACTTCGAACTTTGCGTTGAGCATTCGGGTTTGCTACTCTTATTTTCCGCTGCGGATATTTCATTACTTCTTGGAGTTCATTTCTTCGTTGTAGTGGAGTAGGATTTACATATATCTACGATGATTCCTTTATCATCTTTTCTTTTATTAATTTCTGTTGTCAGCCGAAGGCTGTATATTAAACTGCGTGGATTGTCTAAATAAACTGCGTGGATTGGTTATATAATTGCGTGGATTGTTTGTTATTTGTATTATATTGTTCCGGCCGTGTGGGCTGAGGTATGGATATATGTATATCAAGATTCATATTGTCACCCGTACAGGGGCGATGTTGTCGAAATTTCATCGGTAGAGACTACCTGGGGCGTGACAATATTTTTGGTATCAGAGCAGGTATACGATACTTGCTATGTGTTTTGGATTTTTGAGATTTATCTGATACCAATATTTTTGGTATCAGAGCGGTTTTCTGATACTTGTTTTTACGAGTTTTGCGAGTTTATCTAGATATTTTCGGATTATATGGATTTTCGTCGATTTTTCGATTCAGAATTCCGAGGTATATTTGACGAGGTTTTATTTGGGGGACTAAGCAGCGACAGGACATCTCCAGAAGACAAATAGTTAAACTAGGTAATTTTATAGCTCTCATACCTGTAGTGATATCTGGGTAACATTTTGTTTAACAGATATGACACATACACGTGTTCCAGTATCGAGACATGACCGATCACGTAAGAGGGCGATAGATTCTCCGGACACAGAGTCTCCAGAGAGATCTACTAGGGTCGAGCCTGTCAGTTAGGGACAGACTCCACAGGGTATTGTAGGTACATCAAGTTATCAGACCCCAACAACTCCTATTTCAAAGGTGCATACCTCGACTGTACCACCAGTGGTACCACCGTCGGCATATTCAGCACCTCCCCCATCAGTAGTATCTGCAGCATACCCTGCACCCCCTCTAGCCGTGTCTGCTACGGCGTACTCGGTACCACAGATACCTGTGCCGATTACTACATACTCGGCATCAGTACCAGCAGTACTGATTTCTCCTTACCCGGTACCGCCCACCGTACCTTCAGTCGCCCTACTTATATCTAATTTATAGTTCCACTAGTGGCACCTGCCCTGGTTTATGTGTAGCACCAGTGGTACCTCTTCCGACCTATCCAGCAGTACTACCCATAGGATCAGCTCCAGTGGTTCTGCCTAGTTCCGCAACAATCCTTACTGATATGGTTGTGGCACGAGCACGGATCCCAACCTTTGCAGAGTCGGTGAAGAGCCGATTCACATTGTTCCATGGGGAGACTGATCCGAGCATAGCTTAGTCCTGGATAGAGACTATAGAGCGGACATTCTTTTATATGGCCTGCTCCGAGTGGGAGAAGGCTGAGCTGGCTGCTTTCCACTTACGAGACGGGGCAGAGATCTGGTGGGACACTCAGCGCTCGATTATTGGTGAGCAGCATATTACATGGGAAAGATTTAGAGAGGCATTCGAGAGTCAGTATTTTCCCCGGGCGTATTAGATAACACGTCGGCAGGATTTCCTGAGTCTTCGACAGAATAACTGCTCAGTGATGGAGTATAATGCCGAATTTAATCAGTTGGCCAGATTCTATTCTGAGTTAGTTGCCGAGGATAGATCTTGTATGGTTCAGTTTGTTCAGGGGCTGGACGGGCATCTTCAGGTGAAGATTGCCGATTTTGGTAGTTCATCATACACAGAGGCACTGGATAGAGCTCTTATGATTGAGTCTGCTCATTAGTGAGTGAATGCAGACAAGAAGAGTAAGTAGACTGATCGGACTTCCGGACAGATCCAGCAGCCACAGACTACGGGGCAGCAGCAGAGCAGTCGTACTTAGACAGGTCAGGGTACTTATGGGTCATCTGGCCAACCCCAGAAGTCAGGACGATCTTCATCAGGACGTTCCCGGTCTTCTCAGCAGAACCAGAAACTATCCACCGGTGACTCTCACTTCACCCGATGTGGATCCCGAGATCACATCACCTCTGCATGCACCCTGGGACAGTCAGTTTGCTATTATTGAAACTGTCTGGGCACATGAGCCGAGATTGTTCGCTGAAGGCTCATCATGTAGCTTTCAGGATTTCTATTTCGGGAGGACAGTTTGGTCAGTCCGGGACTTAGCGAGAAGGGTCGAAAGCCCAATCTTCACATCGTTAGCAGAGGACAGCTTCCCCTGCAGCAGTTGCATATGACATGCACGGTCAGGAGCATTCTGGTGTCCTTATAGAGTCTCAGAGTTCTATTTCGAGACTTCAGTATCTGACACATGGGCAATATCATTTGCAGCCTCAGCCGCTGGTGTAGTATCAGTTGCAGCCTCAGCCATTAGTACAGTATCAGTTGCAGCCTCAGCCACCGGTTCAGTACTTACTGTAGCCCACGTGCCCACCCCTAGCTCAGTATTCAATACCGAGTCAGTGGCAGGCTCAGGCTCAGACGCAGCAGCCTTTGGCAGTACTACCACCTTTATCACCGTCGGATACTAGACGAGTTCACGCGGTCACCAGAGAGGAGGCACAACGGGTCGACGGATCCGTCTTCCGTGGTACGGTTTTACTTTATGCATTTTCTGCTGATATGCTAATTGATACAATTGATACAAGTAGTTCACATTCCTTTATATCTTGCGCATTTATGAGGGAGATTGGTAGACTACCTACTCATAGACTGCGGCGACTGACCGCCCACTTACCGTCTGGTGATACTTTGGATGTCACTCAGGAGGTTAGAGGTTGCCCGTTAGACTTTGGCAACATTATACTCACTGTAGATTTATTAGTGCTCGAAATGGTCGAGTTCGACATTATCCTTGGCATGAATTGGCTATCAGCATACCATGCTACTGTTGATTGCCAGAAGAGGGTGGTCACCTTCCGACCTCCGAACCAACCCTCGTGGGAATTTACTAGCATCAGAGACGATGGGGTATTGACTATTTCTACGATACATGCTCAGAAACTGCTGTCACATGGATGTCAGGGATTTCTATTATCGCTAATTAGTGCTGATGACAACAGTAATCCTCAACTCTCAGATGTTCTAGTGGTCCGAGAGTATCCAACCGTATTCCAGATGAGCTACCAGGTTTGCCTCACCGAAGGCAAGTGGAGTTTGCTATTGAGCTGATTCTGGGAACTGCGTCAACATCGAAAGCTCCTTATCGTATGACACCGAAAGAGTTGGACGAACTAAAGGTTCAACTCCAGGAGTTATTAGATAGGGGATTTATTCGCCCTAGTGTATCTCCATGGGGTTCTCTGGTATTATTCATTAGGAAGAAGGATGGTACTATGAGGTTGTGCATTGATTACAGGCAGCTGAATGCAGTGACTATCAGAAATAAGTACCCATTGCCACGGATTGATGATTTGTTTGATTAGCTCAGAGATACATCAGTGTATTCTAAGATTGATCTGCTGTCCGGATATCATCAGCTGAGAGTCAAGGATTCTGATATTTAGAAGATGACATTCCGCACCAGATACGGACATTACGAGTTTTTGGTAATGCCATTTGGGCTTACCAATGCTCCCGCAGTATTTATGGATTTGATGAACCGTATCTTTCTGGAGTATCTAGATCAGTTTGTTATCGTGTTTATTGAGGACATATTGATCTATTCGCGTCCCGAGGAGGAACATGCGCAGCATCTTCGCATAGTCTTGGAGACTCTACGACGACATCATCTATATGCGAAGTTTAGCAAGTGTGCTTTTTGGCTATCCTCAGTTGGTTTTCTGGGACATGTGGTGTCAAGCCGAGGTATTTCAGTAGATCCTCAGAAGATCGAGGCTATCACTTGCTGGGAGCAGCCGAAGTCAGTCCAGGAGATCCGTAGTTTCTTAGGATTGGCTGGATATTACAGACGATTTGTTGAGAATTTCTCCAGCATTGCCATGCCGTTGACACGTCTGACCCGGAAAGGCGTGAAGTTCACTTGGTCAGAGGCCTATGAGACCAGTTTTCAGGAGCTAAAATGGAGATTAGTATCGGCACTAGTTTTAGTTTTACCTTTCGGAGAGGATGGATTTGTACTTTACACAGACGCATCTCTATAGGGCTTAGGTGCGATTTTGATGCAACACGGCAAGGTAGTCTTCTATGCTTCTCGTCAGTTGAAGGAGCATGAGAAGAACTATCCAGTACATGATTTAGAGCTAGCCGCTATTATCTTTGCTTTGAAGATTTGGCGACATTATCTTTATGGTATTACTTTTGAGATTCTTACTGATCATAAGAGTCTCAAATATCTTTTTACACAGAAGGACCTAAATCTCCGACAGAGGAGATGGATGGAGTTCTTGAAGGATTATGATTGTACTATTAGCTACCACCCAGGGAAAACTAATGTGGTTGCTGATGCACTTAGCAGGAAGTCCAGAGGGACTTTAGCTTGTCACCGAGTTTTAGTCACGGACTTGATTCAGGAATTCTCCGAATTGGGCCTTGATGAGCAGAGACGGGCAGAGCAGGGTATTCTTGTTACCATGGTTGCTCAGTCGTCGATCAGGATGAGGATTCAAGAGGCCCGGGTTAGAGATCATCATTTACAGTTCATTGGCAGCTAGATAGCTTCCGGACAGCAGACCGAGTTTACACGAGATGACGAGGGTATTGTTTATTTCCGAGGTAGATTATGTGTGCCTCAATCACACCTAATCATGGAGGAGTTACTTCAGGAGGCTCATCATTCTAGATTTGCTATCCACCCAGGTGGGACCCGTATGTATCGTGATTTGAGGCGTTCCTATTGGTGGAATGGTATGAAGAAAGACATCGCGGAGTTTGTAACTAGATGTCTAGTTTGTCAGTAGGTGAAGGCTGAGCACCAGAGACCTGCTGGACTACTTCAGAGGATCCCTATTCCAGAGTGGAAATGAGAGCACATTACTATGGATTTTATGGTAGGTTTACCTAGGACTCGACAGGGCCATGATGCGATTTGGGTAATCGTTGATTGATTAACCAAATCTACACATATTTTAGCGATCCGGAAGACTGATTCTCTAGATCGATTAGCAAAGCTATATTGTCGAGAGGTTATTAGATTGCATGGAGTTCCGTTGAGCATTATATCTGATAGAGACCCATGGTTCACGTCCCGATTCTGGCAGAGTCTGCAGCAGGCTTTAGGCACGCAACTCTGTTTCAGTATGACATTCTATCCGTAGACAGATGGACAGTCAGAGCAGACCATTCAGACTTTGGAGGACTTACTGAGGTCTTGCGTTATGGATTTCGGAGGCAGTTGGGAGGATCACCTACCATTGGTGGAGTTCGCCTACAATAACAGCTATCATTCGGCTATCTAGATGGCACCGTTTGAGGCATTGTATGGTAGACCTTGTCAGATACCCATCCTCTGGGAGGAGGTTGGGGAGGCCCAGCTGCTAGGACCTCAGAGAGCTTAGCAGGAGGCAGAGTTGGTTCGTACTATTAGACGGAGGATGTCAGAGGCTTAGGACCGTCAGAAGAGTTATGCTGATCGGAGACGGAGGCCCCTGGAGTTCTCTATTGGTGACCATGTATTTCTGAGAGTTTCACCCACGAAAAGGGTGAAGAGATTTGGTCTTCGAGGTAAGCTAGCTCCACGATATATTGGGCCATTCCATATCTTGGAGAGGATTGGAGCAGTAGCTTACCGTTTGGCGCTACCACCATCTCTAGCTAGCATTCACGATATATTCCATGTATCTATGCTGAGGAGATATGTATCCGATCCAACACATGTTCTGTCAGATATATCAGTTCTCATTCAGCCCGACGTTACATACGAGGAGGTTCCTGTACGAATTCTAGACCATAGAGAGCGTCAGCTACGGAACAAGACTGTCTGGCTGGTTAAAGTCAAAATGCAGTATCATTCTTACGAGGAGGCTACTTAGGAGCTAGAGGATACGATTCAAGCTCGATACTCCCATCTTTTTACTTGAGGTATGTGGGTTAGAGTTTCTTTCAGCATTTATACTGTTTGGTTAGATTCTAGTGTTTGCTCTTGGTTATAGCGAAATTTGGGGACCAAATTTTTATTAGTAGGGGAGAATGTGAGATATCAAAAAAATTTAAATAAATAGGGTTATTTGAGAAATAGCCTATAATTTTTTTTCAAAATTTTCAGGGAATTTTTCAGAGCTCGTACGGAGGGTTTTCAGGGGATCGATTGGCAGGCACGTATAAAGCTTATTTGGGATACCCGTTTAAGTGAGGAAATGTTTAATATATAAATTCCTTTTTCTTTTTATTTCCTCCCCAAAACCCCCGATTCCCCGATCCTCTCCTCACCCGAACCTTCTCCTCCTTCCTCGATCTTCTCTTCTCCCCTTCCTCTAATCTCTCTCGCGGACGAAGCAAAGCCGACGGTTCCAGCGACCGTCTGCCTCGACGGAAACTAGTGGAGTCACCGGAGCTCGACGGTGCCGGGGAAGTCTAAGCCGAATCTAGTCGAGGGGTTCTGCTTCGACGGATTTTGCGACCAATTGTTGATGATCGGTGGCTAGGGCATGGTCAGGAGCCAGATCTTGCATCGTCTCCAACCGGTAGACCTTCCTTTTCCTCTCCTTGCGCTACTCACAGTGTGATCCCTCTCTTCACTGGTCGGATTGGATCGAGCAACGCCACCGAACAATGATCTTGGAGGTAAGGCATCACCGGATCTTTGGTAGATTCAAGGGTTTCGCTAGGTTAGGGTTCTTCCGGCCTTGACTCTTCTTGTGTTGGTTTTTCCTCCTGAGTAGATCTTGCACCTCCAATTCTTGCGGCAGATTGGGGGATTCAGTTGATGATGATGAGGTGTTCTTGAGCTATCGGGCAGAGGCTAGAAGGATGGTTGATTGATCGTTGATCTTCCTGTTTAGTTCCTATTGTCGATCACTGCTTGATTCCTTCTTGATCCGGTTGATTCCAGTAGGTTGTTCTGTTCTGTTCTGTGGGGTGTTCCTGTTTTGGCAGCAACCCCATTCCAGCAGCTTAATTGAGGTATGTGTAGGGATTTTGATACATGATGTAATTAGGTTTATGTGTTGAATTAGGTATAATTTGGATTACATCATTAGTATGATTGGAACATGTGGTAGATCATGTTTTCGATTTAAGGTTGTAATTAGTTGTTGATTGTGTGTAGATTTATTCAGTTTAGAATTAATCTAATGGGATGATTAGGGTTAGGGTAACTAATCCTAATTAACTGTTAGGTTTCATTTAGGTAGGATAATAGTTATGCCGATTAGGGTTTTGCCTTAATTTAGTTTTAGGAATTTTATTTAGCTATTCATTTGGATTTAGCTAGATAAATTATATATATTGTTTGGCGCAGGATTCTGATTCGAGATGGGCGCCTCGACGTCGACTTTGGATTGCTTGATTGTACCTTCTATTTGAGGCGGGTACCCTTTGACTTATCTTTTTGATATTGTCTTATGATATGTGTAGTATATATATAACTAGTGGTAATTGGTAGATTTATCACTTCCCTGGTTATAGTTTATTTGATACCTGATACTTGCTTCTTCTGTTATCTGCTTTACATTAGTCTGGTATGTGTTTTGTCTTGCCATGCGTATCTGTGTTCATAGAGATAGATGTATTTATAGTGCTTCTTTATATTGAATTAGTTGCTAGACATTCTTGTTATGTGTTCTTGGATTTATGTTGCTTATATCATTGTTATATATGTGGATATCTTTCTGGCACATATATCTCGGCGAGGATATGTTTAGGTATGACATACTGTAGCATCATGCACCATCCAGCATGATTGCATGCTGGGCGATTGACGACTCCATTATTGTTGAGCTCGTCGGCTGGCTACATGGGCCTGCACACAACGTGACCATTACATGGGTAGTGGCACAATTTCTAGGGTGTGTATGGCAGTAGCTCTGTAGGGCTCTGTTGGTCCTCTCATGGGTAGTGTGACACAACATGGTAGCAGGACAGGGATCCCTCCCCGTCATTCTGTACCCGGAGATGAGAGCATTGCGCTCTCTCACTATGCTTGAGGTAGGAGGATAGGTGTACTCCGACAGCATCCCGTCCACTCGGTCACTCTTCAGGAGTAGTGATGGCAGAGTGCATGGTTGTCACAGCCCTACCCACTCGGTCTCACCATTGCGTATAAGATGGCTAACTGGAGTCAGGGGTGACCAGGATATGCCATTTGCATAATATGCATAGATTGCATTTATTATGATTATTACATATTGGATGATGCATTTTGGTGACTGCATATGATTGACATGCATACAGGATATATGCTTATTTGCTCTGACTATTTTTATCTATGTATGTTCATAGTCATATGGTCAAGCCACGCAGGTGAGTACAGTTTATTTCAGTTATGCATTTCTTATTATTCTTGCTGTAGACTGTATTACATGTTTATTGTTATTTACTACAGTTTATTCAGCTATGCATACCTGTTATACTGTTAGGAGACTATACTATAGGTTATTGCTGGTAGTTATATGTTACTGTACATATCTATTGGTTGCCTGCTGAGTTCTTTGAACTCACACCGTTACATTACTACTTTTCAAGTTGAGGCTGTCGGGAGATTCTAGTCGCTAGCCCCCTTGTCGCGAGGACTTTCAGTTGTCGAGTTTTGTTTTCGTTACGATGTCTTTATACACTTGTGATGTGGGTTCTTGTACTTCGGACTTTGCGTTGAGCATTCGGGTTTGCTACTCTTGTTTTCCACTGTGGATATTTCATTACTTCGTGGATTTCATTTCTTCGTTGTAGTGGAGTAGGATTTACATATATCTACGATGATTCCTTTATCATCTTTTCTTTTAGTAATTTCTATTGTCAGCCAGAGGCTGTATATTAAACTGCGTGGATTGTCTAAATAAACTGCGTGGATTGGTTATATAATTGCGTGGATTGTTTGTTATTTATATTATATTTTTCCAGCAGTGTGGGCCGAGGTATATCAGGATTCATATTGTCACCTGTACAGGGGAGATGTTTCCAAAATTTCATCGGTAGAGACTACCTGGGGCGTGACACTAAAACTGAGGGGCTAGATAAATTTTGGAAAGATTTTTTGAGTGACTTTGCTTGTATTCTCATTAAATGTAAAATTTTGACATAGTACATGAACAAATTACAGACATACTTTTCATGCCCTATACGACTCCAGATGATTTGCACTCCAGTGTCGCTCTAATCATTTCCCTTCTGTGTCCTTGAGATAGTAGGAACCCGAGGTGAGTTTTTGTACCACCTTAAATGGTCCTCCCCACTCGTGCTCCAACTTGTTGACATCCCCGACTAGTGTGACTCATTTCTAGATCAGATCTCTCACATGGAAAAATTGTGGAATGCCCCTCCTATTATAATTTTACTTCATCCTTTGTCGGTAAGTCATCAACCGAGTTGCCACTTTGCCTCTGACTTCCTCTATCAGATCGAGCTTCATGAGGCGCCGACTAGCATTATCTTCATCATACAATCACCTTCAATCGAATTCCACACCAATCTCGATCGGGACCACTGCTTCACCACCATAAACTAGATGAAAAGGAGTTATACTTGTCGCTTCCCGAGGGGTTGTACGATATACTCATAATACGCTGGGTAATTCATCCACCCAGCTTCTTTCAACATGATCTAATTTGGTTTAAGCCCTCTGATGATTTCTCTATTTATTACTTTGGCCTAACTATTACTTTGTGGATATGTTACAGATGTGAAGGTCTGTGTAATACTGTAGCCAAAGCACCACTTTCAAATTTTCCTGCCCTAAAATTACCTTTCATTATCTGAGACAATCTTGTGTGGAATTATGAACCAACAAATAATGTGTTGCCATAAAAATATAATAACTTTTTGTTTGGTTATCTTAGCTAGTGGCTCGACCTCCACACATTTTGAGAAATAATCCATAGCCACTAATAAGAATTTCTTTTGAGCCGGTACCAAGGAAAAATGACCCACTATATCCATGCCCCCAGTGATCGATCGGACAAGAAACTATTGAAGTTTCAACAACTTCATGGGGTGATGTGGGATGTTCTAGTGCTTCTGACAGGACAAATAAGATCTCACTAGCTTGGTAGTATCAGCCTATAGAGTTGGCCAAAAATATCCTGCCAGTAATATTTTCCGAGCAAGTGACTGACTGCCCGCATGGCTTCTACAAGAACCTTAATGCATTTCCTATAAAATGTATTGTGTATCGTCCGGATTGATACACTTGAGCAAAGGACATGAGAAGGCCTGCTTATAAAGCTGATCAATAATCAGAGTAAACTGACTAGCTCTCTTCTTAAGCATACATGCCTGCTTACCCTCGGTAGGTAAACTGCCCTATTGTAGAAATAATAAATTGGTGTTCTCCAATCACTTTATAATTCTAGGTCGGCCTATCGCTCAATACAAGCCACTAGCAATGTTTGTTCAATCAGTTTATCCAAAGTCTAAGGAACTATAGCAGAGGCTAACTTAGCTAGATCATTGGTTGTTTGGTTATCTGAGTGGGGAATTTTCTATATAGTTACCTCTTGAAATTCAACCTTCAATTTATCAAATGCTTTCACATATAGTCTCAACCACACGTTGTTGATCTCGAAATTGTCAAATAGTTGATGAGTTACTAATTGGGAATACAAGTAGATTAAAATTTGGGCAGCTCCTACATGTCGAGTGGCCTACAGTGCAACTATTAATACTTCATATTCAATCTCATTATTGGTAGCTCGATAATCTAGATGAATAGATAACTATATTCAGTCCTCTCTAGGGGATATTATAAGGATCCCTATTCCGCTGCCCTATCAGGTGGATGATCCATCCACATAATCTTCCATGTTTCTCTAGGCTCGGGATTCTGTACTGTAACACCCATAGGATCCCTAGAAATTTTACATAAATTTATACATGATTAGTAGGTTTCATGTGGATCCTTCTTTAAAAAAAAAAACAAATAAAAAGAACCAAAAGGAGGCATGACCAAATCTTGAACCTTGGACCTCTTGTTAGATGCATGAATGTCATAACCAGTGGCCCCAGTAGGGGTGTGCTATTATGAAAAGGGAGAACTTATGGTTAAAGGTAAGGAAAGTGAAGGCTCTCTTCACTAAGAAGGAGAAGTTCAAGTTTTCTTCTTCTTCTTTCAATGAAAAGAAAGTTTTGCTTTCTTCCTTCATTAGGATGAGTAAAAGAGAAAGGGAAGGAAAAGTTCATTTTTCCTTCTTCCATTCATTTGGAATAAAAGGAGAAAATAAAAGAGAAATTTTTTTTTCTTCTCACTTCCTCCTCCCTCCTCCTCTTCACCGAAATCACTCTTACCCTCCTCACCATTGCCGAAACCAAGCTAGAAGATTTCTTCTCTAAGAAAGCTTCACAAGCAAAGTTATTTCTCTTAGAGAATCAAGCGAGAGGATGTAAGTATTCCCCTCACCAGCAGTACAATAGTTCCATACGTTCTATGCTTAAAGTTTTCTTAGAAGCTAGGGTTTTTGTCATATAAGTTTCGGCCAAGATGGGTTTAAAAGGTTGTTTATGGTGATTAAAGTTTTATGCTTCATAACTTGGAATTTCAAACCTTTAAAGTTTCGGCCAAGAAAAGATGTAGGGTTTATGGATTTCTTAAAAAGATAACTATGTTGTTTATGATTTCCTTATGGTATGTAAACCACTCCATGATGTTAGTGGAAGTTTTTCATGTTTTAGATTGCATCCAAAGTTAGACCCATGCTCCTAGGGTTTCGGCCAAGTTAGAATAAAAGGATTAGAGGAAATTTAGGAACCCAACTATGCTTGTTTATGACCTCTCATGATATGTAACTCACTATATATGATGTTAGTATAGGTTCTCATGCTTTAGGTTGCATAGAAATTTAGAATGATATTTTATAGTTTCGGCCAAAGAAGAAATCAAGGCTTAAAGCAAAAGTTTGAAACCTAACTATACTTGTATATGCTCTCTCATGATGTATGATCTCTAATATATGTTTGATTTAAGTTTCATGCTTCATGTTATGTTAGAAAGTTTGGAACCTCAACTTTAGGTTTCGGCCAAGTAAGAATGGAAGACTTAGAGAAAAAGTTTGAAACCTAACTATACTTGTATATGCTCTCTCATAATGTATGATCTCTAATATATGTTTGATTTAAGTTTCATGCTTCATGTTATGTTAGAAAGTTTGGAACCTCAACTTTAGGTTTCGGCTAAGTAAGAATGAAAGACTTAGGGAAAAGTTTGAAACCTAACTATGCTTGTATATGCTTTCTCATGATGTATGATCTCTAATATATGTTTGGTTTAAGTTTCATGCTTCATGTTATGTTAGAAAGTTTGGAACCTCAACTTTAGGTTTCGGCCAAGTAAGAATGGAAGACTTAGGGAAAAGTTTGAAACCTAACTATGCTTGTATATGCTCTCTCATAATGTATGATCTCTAATATATGTTTGATTTAAGTTTCATGCTTCATGTTATGTTAGAAAGTTTGAAACCTCAACTTTAGGTTTCGGCCAAGTAAGAATGGAAGACTTAGGGAAAAGTTTGAAACCTAACTATGCTTGTATATGCTCTCTCATAATGTATGATCTCTAATATATGTTTTATTTAAGTTTCATGCTTCATGTTATGTTAGAAAGTTTGGAATCTCAACTTTAGGTTTCGGCCAAGTAAGAATGGAAGACTTAGGGAAAAGTTTGAAACCTAACTATGCTTGTATATGCTTTCTCATGATGTATGATCTCTAATATATGTTTGGTTTAAGTTTCATGCTTCATGTTATGTTAGAAAGTTTGGAACCTCAACTTTAGGTTTCGGCCAAGTAAGAATGGAAGACTTAGGGAAAAGTTTGAAACCTAACTATGCTTGTATATGCTCTCTCATAATGTATGATCTCTAATCACTACAAGAAAAACCCTCATAGACATTGGTGGAACAACATCGATTTTAAGCAAAAACCGATGTCTTTGAGTATTTTACACCGATTTTTCCAAAAACCGGTGTCTATAAGCGCAGATTTTCGCTCATAACATCAGTTTTTTAAGCTGATGTATATGAGCGTTTTTTTTTGTTAATAGACACCGATTTTAACAGCGGTTTTTAAAACCCGGTGTCTATGATAAAATAAAATAATTTAATTTTCCCACCAATACTTAAGCCAAATTTGCAACACTTCAATATTTCCTCCAAACCTAAACCTATATCACGCCGTCCACCATCTCTCTCAGCCTCATCTCCCTCTTCCCCTTCCTAGATCGACGCACGATGCCCTTGCTTCTTCAGCCAACCACACCGCATCTCCTCCATCTCCTCCTTTGGGTAAGAAGAGGCTGCCTGTGTGGATTGGAGTCATCGCCGTGTCGCTAGAAGTGGCCCTCCTCCACTCTTACTCGATCCCATATCTGGTAACCTCGATTCCTCATCTCCTTCTTCTGATTTGATCCCTCCTTATCGATCCTCGTGTGGCCAGGACTGATCGGAGCTCCTTGCTCGCTGATTTTGCTGCTCACGGTAGGATTCGGCGCTGCCTCCGGGTGTGTTATCGACTAATCGGTCGACATGGTGAGGGGGAAGACACAGATGAGGAGGATAGAGAAACTGACCAGCCGACAGGTGGCCTTTTCCGAGCACCGGAGAGGCCTTCTGAAGAAGGCCTTTGAGCTCTCCGTGCTGGATTAAAAAGGGGCGTTGTGTCCTGGGAACCCTAAAGATACTCCCGCTATGGGTTTAGGAAATGCATGATAAATATACCCAATTATTTACCCGGTCTTCCAACTTCTAATCCCGAAGCCATGGCTTCCTCCTCCAAAGCCCTAGGCGAGCTCCTCTGCTCGCCGAAGCGTCTCCGCCCGATCTCCCTCTCCCCGGAATCCATGACCCTCAAATCCCCCCTCTCCACCCTCCACGCCCCTCCTCTCGCCGCCGGTGAACACCCCTCCGCACTCACGTCGGAGCAGGCGAAGAGGGTCAACGCCGGCCGATCCCTTTCCCGATGGAAGCGGAACCTCAGTATCTGTTCTGAAAGGATCGTGACAAGGAAAGATACTCATTCCGATCCCTATGTGAAGCTGGGAGAGCTCTTGGTCGAGGAGACATGGCTGGAGGCTCTCCCCGGCGAGCTTCAGAAACCCTACGCGCAGAACCTGTGCAGGTTTGTGGAGATGGAGATGCGCGACAGTGTCCCTATCTACCCTCCGCCCCACCTTATATTTAATGCTCTTCATTTGACTTCCTTTGATGAAGTCAAGGCAGTCATTATTGGACAGGTAGACTCCTTGACTTGAATCATTTTGTTATGCCTCATTGTATGCCCTATTCTTTGAGTTTCTTGTTTCTTACGCATGCTACAACTTTGACATTTTGTGCCTCCTGATTCCCATTTATTAACTAGATGAATATCAAGTTTATTCATACTGTCATAGTGTATTGATCTAGTAGCAGTGGCTTGTAGAATGATGTTGGTCATTTTATCTGAGGCCTTCATTATTTGGTTCCATGTAGAAAATCGCCTTTTGTCATCTTCAAATACTGAGTGTAATCGCCTTTTGTCATCTTCAAGGTGTTGTGCATCATGATTTAAAGCCAGAGGTTTGTATCATAGAGAACTTTAATTCAATTTATGCAGACATGATATTACTTTAGATCTCTTATTTTACAGGAGCAACTTAGGGTATTCTGCTATTCATTTCTTTTTCAACATATATTTTTCAGCGCTGTTAATATTTCTTCCTTGTATTTAACAATAGAATTTTCTTTTCACCACTAGAGATGAAAATGCTCAGATGAAGTTGATTGATTTTGGCCTTTCCGATTTTGTTAAACCAGGTGAGCATTGTTTAGTGGCATGGTCTAGTTGATTGCTTTTTTGGTGATGTTAAACATGAAAATGTTATCCTATTTTGTTATGGATTCCTTTTGTTGTTTTCTATGGTACCATTTGTTGTGAGTTTCCTTTTCCACTGAAGTTTTTGAATGTGTCATTCAACCTATCATTTTCTGCATTATATTTTATGAATTTTATAGATTTTTGCTGTAATGGAATAGAGTCCTCTTTTTCCAGCTTTTATTTTTTATGAAAGCATCATGTAAGAATTGTTGCATTAACATAAATCTATCAAAGTACAACAGCAAATGATGAGAAGTAATAATAATCTTGAGTAGGATATAAGTAATATTAGATTGGAAAGAGAAAAGTGGGAAGGGTTACAAACTAATAATTGTCAATATCGCGTGGCACTCATATTTAACTTGGAAGACATTTTTGAGTTTGATCACCTCAAGATGCCAATTGAAATTGTTTCAAATTTTTCTAGTAGGTCTTTTCAATTATTCTTTAGTTGGCTTTGGATTTGTAGAATTTTATACAGTAGTTACTTGTTTGTTCACATCATTATTGAATCATATGTCAAATTGTTTTGTGACAACTTATAGCATCCACTGTTACTAAGAAACTATTTCGACCTGATAATTGCTCTCAATTATCCATACATTGATAACCCAAATATCCTCAGTTGATATGGGTTAGTGCATGAGATGGAATTTCCACAACAAACTTAAGCAATGCTAATGTAGAATGGGGAAGGATTAAATACCAGGTTTAACATGAAAACAAGATAGAAGTATTTAACAATATTAGAAGGCAAAATTTCAACTCAATGAATAATGCATGCAAGTGTTAGATCTATGTGTCTTGAACGTTAAGGGATCTACAATGTATGGTGCCTTTAAACTAACAATTAAAGGTTCAAAAATTGATATAGCAATAGATGACTTAGAAGGCAAACCCAATATGGATATCTTAGAGCTACTACTCTACAAACCCGGTAAATGTGTGCTTAAATTTCAAATCTTGTAGCACCAAACGGAGAAGGTCTTTCCACTGGCATGGTTAAAACTTTTATGTATTATTGACCTGTAGAGTCTTGGTACTTGGGAGGTTGTATGGTTAAGTTTGGCTTCTTCCTCCTCATGGATCCTTGAGAATACTTCGTTTTCTTTTTGGACAAATTAGTTTATGGCGACTTGAGAGTAATCTTTTTATTGAATTTCAACAAAGTTACATAACTTGGGAGAGAACTAATGAAAAACATAATCAGTTGACCTTTGTATTCTAGTAAATTTCATAGGTTACCTCTTAGAGTTTTCAGCATCGAACAAAATTTGACAACCTATTCTTGGTTTTTAGCTTGATCATAATGAATTTGATATCGCTATATTTCTTATGTACCTATGTTAGTTCCTTATTGATGTTGTTCCTTCATATTTCAGAAGTATCACCCTACAAGAGTTCTCACAATTGTGTATCAACCATTTGCACTTGTAACAACTGCCATATTTACATACCATGAAGCAAAAGTTAACACTAGGTTGCGCAACTTAACTGGTTATATCTTGTTTTTCCTATGTTCGCTTTGTTAGAATTTTTCGGGCCACGAAAACCGCTTTTCGCGTCGCGGAAACCCCGAAACACCCTAGCCAAGGATCTCGTGCAAAGAAAAATCCGATTCGAAAAATTCCACGTATTTATATCATGCTTAATACCCGAATATGTTAGATCTACTCCTAGATCTATAGTTTAAAGAAAAACTACCTTTGATGCGTGCCCTTCGCTTATCCCGCTCGACTAAGGTTGAAGTTGGATCTAGAGGGCACAAAGTAGAGCCCCTCTATATGTGTCCACACAAGCAATTAGGTGGAGAAGATGACCGAAACAAGGTGTGCTAGCACCTATGTGGTTTTCGGCCAAGAAGAGGAGGAAGAGAGGGAGAAGTTGCCGAGAGCACCAAGGAAGAAGAAGAATAAAAAAAAATTGAATTCAAAAATTCAATCAATCCACCATATCATGTGGCCGGCCACATAAATGTCATTAAGTGGGCAATTAATGCTCTTAATTGCCCCCTTAATGTGGCCGACCACTCATGGGTAACCTCCCATGAGGTGGCAAGCATGAGGTGGCATGGTGATGTGTAGCATCCCCATTGGTTCTCCCATGCCACCTCATCAAATGTGGTGGCATCCAAGTCAAGTCAATATTGACTTTCAACCTTCCTAATTTGGCCAAAGTCAAACATGACCAAATTAACTCCCTTAATTGATTTATCCAACATTTGGATCATACTTGAGTCTAACTCATAGTCAAGTCAAACTTGTGGATTTAGGTCAAGTCAAACTTGCCTTTTATAGACTTTCCATATTTAGCCAAGTCAAACTTGACTTCATCTTTCCTCTTGGTTCATCATATGAACTAGTCTCCATCTATTGCTCTATGTGTGTGACCCTATAGGTTCTTGTCAACGTTGGCAATGTCCCTAAATCCAATTAGGGACATAAGCAATGAGAGGTATCTAGCAACACATCATTGCTACCCAAGTTACAAGAATGTTGAGATCCAACATCACCAATATGACTAATAATTGTGACTCTCACAATATGTGACATTGTCCTTCTATCCTTGATATCTAGATTGATCTTATATGAGGCATAGACCGTGTCATCCTCCAATCAATCTAAGTGTCTTGAACTCCAAGTAGACTCACTATAATCAAATAAGCACAATATCACATATTGCCTTATTTGGGCATGGCCATGCACTTAGTGATCTCACTCTATCAAGACTATGATATCACTCCTGTAATATAGGAGGGATAGATCCCATCTACATCACTCACATCCCTCCGCATAATTTGTTACATACCCAGTAATCGCCTTTATAGTCCACCCAGTTACGGGTGACGTTTGACGAAACCAAAGTACATAACTCCTTATGTAGGAACCATGGTGACTTCAGGTCTAAGGACTAAAGTCATACTAATAGTCACTTGAGAAAGTATATGACACTCATATAACGATCCATGATACTTTCTCATGGCGGGTCATTCAGTATACATTCTCCAATGTATACCCATGTGTCAACTTGATATCTCATATCCATGACTTGTGAGATCAAGTCATCATGTTGACCTACATGCTAGTCTCAATGCATTAACATTGTCCTTCTATGTTAATACTTGAGTAGGAATAATTAAGTGTAGTGTTCTCTATATCATCTCACTATCGATTCAACTAATCGATTGATATAGATATGAACCTACTACCCTAGGACATTATTATACTTATTTATATAGCACAAATACACACAAGTATAATAATCACAATGCCTTTATTTATATATCAGAAATATATGTACAAGAATATGATACAAAGAGTCCAAAAAGTAACCATCACATGATTGGCTCTAGGGCTCTCACTAACAATCTCCCACTAGCACTAGTGCCAATCGCTGTAGTATCTAATACCCAATGACCTAGTGTGACCATCATGCTTAGTCTGTGCCAAAGCCTTGGTCAAGGGATCTGCGACGTCTGTGGGTACTCTGCAAATCTTCACATCTCCTCGATCGATGATCTCTCGAATGAGATGGAAGCGCCGTAGTATATGCTTTGTCCGCTGGTGTGAGCGAGGTTCCTTAGCCTGCGCAATAGCTCCATTGTTGTCGCAGTAGAGCTCTACGGGATCAGATATGCTAGGAACCACCCCAAGCTCAGAAATGAACTTGCGGATCCAAACTGCCTCCTTTGCTGCCTCTGATGCAGCAATATACTCAGCCTCCGTTGTAGAATCTGCAACTGTGTCCTGCTTCGAACTCTTCCAGCTCACAGCTCCACCATTCAAGCAGAACACGAACCCTGACTGCGATCTGTAATCATCCTGGTCAGTTTGGAAGCTAGCATCAGTGTAACCCTTTACAACTAGATGCTCATCACCTCCAAATATCAAGAAATAATCCTTAGTCCTTCTCAAGTACTTAAGGATATTCTTGACCGCAATCCAGTGATGCTCACCTGGATCTGACTGGTATCTGCTCGTCATGCTCAAAGCATACGAGACATCAGGACGAGTACATAACATGGCGTACATGATAGATCCTATGGCCGAGGCATAGGGGATCTTATCCATGCGGTCCCTCTCCTCTCTAGAAGAGGGACTTTGAGTCTTCGAAAGACTCACACCATGTGACATCGGCAGATTTTCCTTCTTGGAATTCTGCATGGCAAACCGAAGTAATACCGTGTCAATGTATGTATTCTGACTTAGGCCAAGCAATCTCTTAGATCTATCTCTATAGATCTTAATGCCTAGAATGCAGGCTGCTTCACCTAAGTCCTTCATTGAGAAACAATTCCCTAGCCAAGTCTTCACAGACTGTAGCGAGGAAATGTCGTTCCCAATGAGAAGTATGTCATCCACATACAATACGAGGAAGACAACTGTGCTCCCACTAACCCTCTTGTAGACACAGGGTTCATCTTCGTTCTTGATGAAACCAAACTGTTTGATTGCATCATCGAATCGAAGATTCCAGCTCCGAGAGGCTTGCTTCAGACCATAAATGGCCCTATGCAGCTTGCATACTCTGCTAGTATGCTGTGGATCTACAAAACCCTCAGGCTGTGTCATGTACACATCCTCGAGGAGGTTTCCATTCAGAAACGCTGTCTTGACATCCATCTGCCAGATCTCATAATCATGGTAGGCTGCAATAGCAAGCATAATCCGAATGGACTTAAACATCGCTACTGGAGAGAAGGTTTCATCATAGTCAATACCATGAATCTGCTTGAAACCTTTAGCTACCAGTCTACCTTTATAGGTATGAGTAAGTCCGTCCATGTTAGTCTTTCT
Organism: Zingiber officinale; assembly: GCF_018446385.1. Taxonomy (NCBI): domain Eukaryota; kingdom Viridiplantae; phylum Streptophyta; class Magnoliopsida; order Zingiberales; family Zingiberaceae; genus Zingiber; species Zingiber officinale. The sequence continues at coordinate 45,451,048 of NC_055996.1, read as the reverse complement.
CTTAAAGACCCACTTACACCCAATGGGTTTGACCCCTTCAGGTGGATCAACCAAGGTCCAAACTTGGTTGGTGTACATGGAATCCATTTCAGATCTCATGGCTTCTAGCCATGACTCAGAATCTGGGCTCATCACAGCTTCCTGATAGGTGGTAGGCTCATTCTCAATGAGCATAACGTCATCCTGGTCAGACAAGAGAAATGAGTATCTCTCAGGCTGACGACGTACCCTATCAGACCTGCGAAGAGGTAGGTCTACATGAACAGGTTGTTGTTCCACAACTTCTTGTGCAACAATCTCATCATCCACAACTCTTTGTGGTTCCTGTTCAGTATCCATCAATGGCTCAGTGTTTTGGTCGTTGTCTTGAACTTCTTCAAGATCAAACGAACTTCCACTAGCCTTTCTAGAAACAAAGTCCCTTTCTAGAAAGACCCCAGTCTTAGCAACAAACACTTTGTGCGGACTAGGAATGTAGAAGTAATATCCCTTAGTTTCCTTGGGATATCCTATAAAATAACACTTATCGATTTGGGTCCCAGTTTGTCCGAGACTTGACGTCTAACGTAAGCCTCACAACCCCAAACCCTCATGAAAGACATCTTGGGACTCCTCCCAGTCCATATCGTATATGGTGTCTTCATGACCGCTTTGATGGAACACGGTTAAGTGTGAACGCTGTGTCGAGCATATCCCCAAAAGGATATAGGAAGATCTGCGTGACTCATCATAGATCGTACCATATCTAATAAGGTACGATTCCTCCTTTCGGATACACCATTCCACTGTGGTGTTCCAGGAGGAGTGAGTTGGGATAGAATCCCACACTCAGCTAGATAGTCACTAAACTCATGGCTTAAGTATTCTCCACCTCGATCTGATCAAGTATCTTAATACTTTTGCCGAGCTGGTTTTGTACTTCATTTTGAATTCCTTGAACTTTTCAAAGGATTCAGACTTATGTGTCATCAAGTACACATAACCATATCTACTGAAGTCGTCAGAAATGTGATAAAGTACCTATAACCACCCGAGCAGCGATATTGAAAGGGCCACATACATCACTATGTATGAGTCCTAGCAAGTCAGTCGCTCTCTCGCTATGTCCACTAAAGGGAGTCTTAGTCATCTTGCCTAGAAGGCATGACTCACATGTCTCATATGATTCAAAATCAAATGAGTCCAACAAACCATCCTTATGGAGCTGGGACAAGCGACTCTCGTTTATGTGGCCTAGGCGGCAATGCCAGAGATAGGTTGGGTTCAACTCATTTGATCTCAACCTCTTGGTACTCACGTTATAGATAGGGCTCTCTAAATCTAGAATATAGAGGCCATTCATCAGATGTGCACTACAATAGAACATATCTTTCAAATAAACAGAACAACATTTGTCCTTTATTATGAATGAAAAACCTTTATTATCTAAACAGGAAACTGAAATAATATTCTTTGTTAGTGCAGGGACATAACAACAATTATCTAGTTCCAATACAAGCCCAGCGGGCAGAGATAGAAAATATGTTCCTACAGCAACAGCAACAGCAACAACCCTTGCTCCATTGCCTACTCGTAGGTCCACCTCGCCCTTTGCCAATGCCCTGCTACTTCTCAGCGCCTGCACATTAGTACAAATGTGAGATGCACATCCAGTATCTAATACCCATGATGTAGAAATAGAAAGGTTGACTTCTATAACATTTATACCTGAAGTAGAAGCCTCGCTTCTTTTCTTCTTAAGATCCTCCAGGTAGATCTTGCAGTTCCTCTTCCAGTGCCCTGTCTGACCACAGTGGAAGCAGGTAGCATCCTTTTGCACCCCGCCCTTGGGTTTGAGTGCTGAAGAGCTGGCTTTGCCCTTGGTCTGGGTCTTACCCTTACCCTTGGGCTTCCACTTGCCCTTACCCTTGCCCTTTTGTACCATCAGGACGGTACTGGTCTTGGTAGTGGTGAGATTGGGCTCAGCAGTTCTCAACATGTTGAGCATCTCGGGCAGTGGTTTGTCTAATTCGTTCATGTTATAGTTCATGACGAATTGACGGTAACTTGCCGGCAACGATTGCAGGATCAAATCAGTGGCCAGCTCTTGGCCCAATGGGAACCCCAACCTCTCTAGGTTCTCGACGTACCCAATCATCTTGAGTACGTGAGTTCCTACAGGGGTTCCCTCTTTCATCTTACATGAAAAGAGGGCCTGAGTCACTTCAAACCTCTCATGCCTGGCTTGCCCTTGATATAATTGCTTAAGATGGCCAATCATATCAAAGGCATTCATGTTCTCGTGTTGCTTCTGAAGCTCAGAGGACATGCAGCATAGCATTAGGCACGACACGTCTAACGCATCGTCTTGATGCTTCTGATGAGCATCCTTAATGCTACGAGCGGCAGAGGCTGGTGGTGCTTCAGGAACTGCTTGCTCCAGAACGTACAGCTTACGTTCCTGCATGAGGACTATCCTCAGGTTCCTGTACCAGTCCAGGAAGTTAGCTCCTGTGAGCTTGTCCTTCTCAAGGATAGATCGTAGGGAGAGAGTGTTCGCGTTTGGTGACATGGCAATCTACAACATATTAAACATGCAGAGAATCAATATCATATTCTATCATCTAATTAGGCCTTTAATTAAATGATGCTCCCACTGAATTTTGTGGGACAAGATCCACATCATACTACATCTTGAGTCAGCTTTGGCTGAATCGCCCAAGACCTAGTATGATCGGTAGGTAGCTAATTACCAATTACATCTCCATGCAACTCTTGTTTATAGGATCAAGATTTAACTTTTACAAATAATCTTGAGTTAGCTTTGGCTAAATCGCCCAAGATTATTTATAAACGTGATCTTGTCCTACCTTTCCAACTATTGGAATACGCCTATAGCTTCACTCGATCCAATTGAGCTTTGCTAGCTACTCAATCTAATTGAGCTCAATCTAACCCGAGCGTGATAGGCGGGACCAAGGTTGTCCCTCCGCATCCTACCAAGATTAAATGCGTTGCTCTGCTTTGGCAGATACGACAATCGCATATGATCGAGGTAGTGATGGGTATCATGGCCCGGTAGGCGTTTACGAGTTGATTTCGATTTAGATCTAATCTAATCGACGATGTGCATCATATTTAGGCGTAAATTAAATCTAATTTAAATCCTAAATGTGTATTGTGCACATCAAGATGTGGTTCCCACATCACATGTGCATCACATACACTCATGCATATTCTATTCTACACAAACATGCATCACATACACATAAGCAAAAATAAAATATATACATTTAAATTATGTGATTGGTCATGGCCCTACTAGGATCCTCTCTAGCCAAAGAGAAGATCCAATGGTCATCCTAGGGTCTAGGTGGCAGCTTCTCCAAGCTCCTCCTTCCGATCCCCATGTGTTGCCGGCATGCTCCCGCGAGTCCGTCTTCTCCGGAATTTCGTCATCTTCAAATTTTGTACATTACAAAATTTATACTCGAGTTACATTCGAGTCTTAAAACTAATTTTTACAGAAATAAAATAATGGAAAAAGGCAACACGCAGGTCGCATCCACAATACAGCACACACAACACATGGCACGCAGGCCGTATTATGAATTACACGCATAATTTTTCATAAAAATTCTGGGACTTGGGCCATGACCAACACATACTGTACATAATTCAGAATTGTGTATTTTTTTTTTATTTAAAATTTTTCTACTGATTTTTCTGAATTTTTGAGTCCCTTCTCCACGGCGGTCCCGCTAAGCGGGTTTCGGGCGTAATCGCGGGACAAGGCCCCTTGCGGGGTTAGGGGCAGCGCCCCTATTCGCGAAATAACCTTCGCGAGTGTCCTCTTGCGATTATACAGCGCCCTTACCCGCTGTCCCAAAATCTATTTGGGTGAAACTTGCCGTTTCGGAGAAATTTTTCTCGGTGACAAAAGTGTACAAGTGCTTCGCACTCGTTCTTTCGCCTCTACGAGAAAAATACCCAAAAATTCCTAAAATTTAGAAAAATCACAGAAACTTAAAAGCATCTAAATTTTGTATCTAATACAGAAAAAAAAAAAAATAAATACGTGCTTCGCACGATGGCTCTGATACCACTGTTAGAATTTTTCGGGCCACGAAAACCGCTTTTCGCGTCGCGGAAACCCCGAAACACCCTAGCCAAGGATCTCGTGCAAAGAAAAATCCGATTCAAAAAATTCCACGTATTTATATCATGCTTAATACCCGAATATGTTAGATCTACTCCTAGATCTATAGTTTAAAGAAAAACTACCTTTGATGCGTGCCCTTCGCTTATCCCGCTCGACTAAGGTTGAAGTTGGATCTAGAGGGCACAAAGTAGAGCCCCTCTATATGTGTCCACACAAGCAATTAGGTGGAGAAGATGACCGAAACAAGGTGTGCTAGCACCTATGTGGTTTTCGGCCAAGAAGAGGAGGAAGAGAGGGAGAAGTTGCCGAGAGCACCAAGGAAGAAGAAGAATAAAAAAATTGAATTCAAAAATTCAATCAATCCACCATATCATGTGGCCGGCCACATAAATGTCATTAAGTGGGCAATTAATGCTCTTAATTGCCCCCTTAATGTGGCCGGCCACTCATGGGTAACCTCCCATGAGGTGGCAAGCATGAGGTGGCATGGTGATGTGTAGCATCCCCATTGGTTCTCCCATGCCACCTCATCAAATGTGGTGGCATCCAAGTCAAGTCAATATTGACTTTCAACCTTCCTAATTTGGCCAAAGTCAAACATGACCAAATTAACTCCCTTAATTGATTTATCCAACATTTGGATCATACTTGAGTCTAACTCATAGTCAAGTCAAACTTGTGGATTTAGGTCAAGTCAAACTTGCCTTTTATAGACTTTCCATATTTAGCCAAGTCAAACTTGACTTCATCTTTCCTCTTGGTTCATCATATGAACTAGTCTCCATCTATTGCTCTATGTGTGTGACCCTATAGGTTCTTGTCAACGTTGGCAATGTCCCTAAATCCAATTAGGGACATAAGCAATGAGAGGTATCTAGCAACACATCATTGCTACCCAAGTTACAAGAATGTTGAGATCCAACATCACCAATATGACTAATAATTGTGACTCTCACAATATGTGACATTGTCCTTCTATCCTTGATATCTAGATTGATCTTATATGAGGCATAGACCGTGTCATCCTCCAATCAATCTAAGTGTCTTGAACTCCAAGTAGACTCACTATAATCAAATAAGCACAATATCACATATTGCCTTATTTGGGCATGGCCATGCACTTAGTGATCTCACTCTATCAAGACTATGATATCACTCCTGTAATATAGGAGGGATAGATCCCATCTACATCACTCACATCCCTCCGCATAATTTGTTACATACCCAAGAATCGCCTTTATAGTCCACCCAGTTAAGGTGACGCTTGACGAAACCAAAGTACATAACTCCTTATGTAGGAACCATGGTGACTTCAGGTCTAAGGACTAAAGTCATACTAATAGTCACTTGAGAAAGTATATGACACTCATATAACGATCCATGATACTTTCTCATGGCGGGTCATTCAGTATACATTCTCCAATGTATACCCATGTGTCAACTTGATATCTCATATCCATGACTTGTGAGATCAAGTCATCATGTTGACCTACATGCTAGTCTCAATGCATTAACATTGTCCTTCTATGTTAATACTTGAGTAGGAATAATTAAGTGTAGTGTTCTCTATATCATCTCACTATCGATTCAACTAATCGATTGATATAGATATGAACCTACTACCCTAGGACATTATTATACTTATTTATATAGCACAAATACACACAAGTATAATAATCACAATGCCTTTATTTATATATCAGAAATATATGTACAAGAATATGATACAAAGAGTCCAAAAAGTAACCATCACATGATTGGCTCTAGGGCTCTCACTAACACGCTTTGCCTTATCGTGGTAAGCTCCTATTATTCTATGCCAATTTCTCCTAAAATTTCAGTTTAGATTGTAATTTTCAGCACTAAAAGGTTCCATACAGTTGGACATTGCTACATCTGGAAAAGGAGGGATTGGAGTTTATATTGGTATATGCGTTATCAGTGCAGCGTTTGGTCTCTCTGATGCTTTGGTTGAGGGGGGAATTGTGGGTGACTTGTCCATGATGTCCCCAGAATTCCTTCAGGTAATTAAGATTAACTTAAAAACATTTTCCTTTTTTGAAACATAATTTTTTTTCTCATTGAAGTCCAAAGAAACATTGTTTAAGATCACAGTTTAAGATCACAGTTTTATCTAAGATCACAGTTTAAGCTGCTAGCATCAAACGGAGAAAGTCACATATCGTTCGACAACTTTCGAATGGTCAGTCTAGTCGAATTTGTTTGCCAATATCCAAAATGTGATTGTTCAGTTGCATACTTTCCTCTGTCATTTACTTCTATGTCTATCCTTGTGCAGGCCCTATTGCAAAATGCAACCGAGTCAATGAAGGAGAGTAAGGTTATTGATATCTTAAATGTGGCGAGGCATCCATTCCTGCTTCCATTTTTTTTGCAGTTGCTAAGTTTCTTTTGTATGCCTCCACCATTACCATTACTACAGAATTTATATGCTACAGTTTTGAACAGAAATTTTTGATGGTAATATTCTAGGACTTCTGCAGCATGTATAATTCTTCTGTTTTTGTTCTTTGCTATAGTTAAGTAGACCAAATGATAATTTTGTTTGACAGATTAGAACAGTGGATGTTTTAACTCGGAAAATTAGGCATTTGAAGGTGAAAAGTGGTGAGATTAGGGAAATGAAAGGCGCAAGATGAATGGAGAAGTCTATCAAGTTGAACAGATTCTGATTCTCATAATTTAATAGCCTCAGCTTGATTTTTGACTCACGATGTTCTACCTTGATGTGTACAATATATATTAGCTTTTGATGTAAAAAGAATGTTTGGGTATTTTATGGATACTGTTGTAAGAAGATTATTTATGTAATTTGTGAATATTTAATTTATGTATTTTATGGATATTGTTGAATGAAGAATATTTGTGTAATTTTTGAATATTTGTGTATTTTTTTTGTTACTGTCGATTTTTCATTGTTTCGGAAATCAAATTTGTGCTGTTGAAAAATACCCATATTACATCGGTTTTCCACCGCTACAAAACTGGTGTTATTAACTAATATTACATCGATCGTATACCGCTGCCAAAACTGGTGTTATTAACATATAATATTACATCAGTTTTACACCGTTGATGAAACAGTGTCGTTAAGTGATACTACACCGGTTAATAACCGATTCGAACATCGGTGTCGTTAAGTGATACTACACCGGTTTTAACCCGATGTCTAAAATGGCAGAGCTTTTACATCGGCTTCATAGACATCGGTCGAAAATGTAATAGACACCGGTGGAAAATCGATGTCTATGAGAGTTTTTGTTGTAGTGAATATATGTTTGATTTAAGTTTCATGCTTCATGTTATGTTAGAAAGTTTGGAACCTCAACTTTAGGTTTCGACCAAGTAAGAATGGAAGACTTAGGGAAAAGTTTGAAACCTAACTATGCTTGTATATGCTTTCTCATGATGTATGATCTCTAATATATGTTTGGCTTAAGTTTCATGCTTCATGTTATGTTAGAAAGTTTGGAACCTCACCTTTAGGTTTCGGCCAAGTAAGAAAGAAATGCTTAGGGAAAAGTTTGAAACCTAACTATGCTTGCATATGCTTCCTCATGATGTATGATCTCTAATATATGGTTGGTTAAAGTTTATGCTTCATGTCATGTGGGAAAGTTTGGAACCTCACCTTAGGTCTCGGCCAAGATTGAATATGAGATTTAGAGCAAAGTTTTTAAGTCTAATCATGCTTATTTATGCTTCTTCATGATGTATGATCTCTTACATGTTGTTAGTTTAAGTTTCCATGCTACATGTTGTATTGAAAGGTTGGAACCTCACCTTTAGGTTTCAGCCAAGAATGAGCTAGGGTTTGTAGGAAGATCAAAACCCCAACCATGCATGATAATGACTCCTTATGATGTGCTATGGATTGTAGGCCCCCATGTTGTATGTTATATGCTAAATGTTATGTGCACTTATGCTATCACGTTATGAGTTCTTATGATATGCTTATGTATGAGCATTTATGCCATCATGTTGGAATCTCTTATGATATGCTTTATGTTATGTGCACTATATGCTATCATGATATGTTTATGAAAGGCTTATGTAAGATGAAAAGCCTAAGAGATGCTTCCCTTAAGTTGGGATCAAGAGCTCTCTCATGATATGACAAGAATATGATATGCTATGATATGACAAGGAACATGATATGCTATGATATGATAAGAAACATGATATGTTATTTTACTTTGTATGGCTTGTACCAAGGGTGGACTCCATAAGCACCCCTAGGTCGATGGTCTATGAAACGGGCCTAGTAAAAGGGATGGGCTCCTAAGCGCCCCTATGTCGATGGTCTGTGAAACGGGCCTAGTTTCTAGTAGGTTCAAGATTTGCTACCTTGGATCTATTTAGGATGCGCACATTTATGTATGTATGTGGTACAAGCCGGGCCCTCATGTTGAGATTATGTTTAAGTATTTATATGATATATGCTTTCAAAAGGACATCTTGCATATACTCATCTCATGACATATGTTTTCAAAAGAACATCTTGCATCTACAAGTTCATGTTTATATAGTTTACTTTATGCTTATGTAAGATGCTCTTGAAATTATGCCTATGATGCTTATATGATCATGTTGCTATTTTATGCTTATGCTCTCACATGCTATGATATGTCTCTATGCTTATGCTTTCACATATTATGCTATGGTTTGCTAAATGAACATGTTACCACTTATTGTGATGTATGATTCATGGTTTTTGCGAGTAGGAAAGGAACTTACTAAGCCTATGTGCTTATAGTTTTATGTTTCCTTGTACTGCAGAAAAAGGAAAGGAGTGGCTAAACTAAGAGGAGCAGCAGGAAGGGCAAGTGTGTGTATGGCAGTGGCATGGTGGAAGCAAACTGCTATATGTTTTTAAGTTCTAAGTTGATTATGAACCATGTGTTATTGTTATGTTTTGATAGTACTTTAACTAGTATGGATAGTTATGCACTTATGTTCTTTATGTTTCATGCTAGTATGCTTATGATAACATGAAATATGCTTCAAGTAGTTGGTATTAATTAAGTTGTATGCATGAATACTAGTAAGTCTACATGCTCAGTATGATAAGCATAATCATTAGTGAGAAAATAAAATTGAATAACTGTTTCCACTGCCATGATTTTTATATGTATGCACGTATGTAAGTAAGTAACCCCATCCCTCCTTAAGCAGTGGGAGGGCGGGCGTGACTTGTACTTCTGCTATAAAGTTTGCTAAGGTTTGAGCCTTGATAGTCATTCGAGGTTGATATTGTATATCATATTCACTAAGTTTTGTGGTCCACTTAATTAACCTTCTAGAAGTCTCAAGGCTGACAAGTACTTGACCCAAAGTACTATTGGTTGTTAACATAATGATCAGATGAGACAAAAAATAAGGACGCAACATTCGAGCTGCTAAAACGAAGATATACGCCAACTTCTTGAGTGAGGAGTAATGACACTCGACTCCTTTTAATAAATGGCTAAAGAAATACACAGATTGTTGTTTGAAGCCCTCCTACCTTACTAATGCTGCCCTAACAACCTGCTCATTAGTAGATAAATAAATCCATAAAGTTTCACCTACTATTGGTTTGACTAATACAGGAAGGGCAGCTAGATAACTCTTCAACTCTTCAAATGCTTTATCGCAGTCGCATCCCATTGAAATTTGGTCACCTGGCAAAGTATCTTGAAGAAAGATAAACTTTAATTAGTTGATCAAGAGATGAAGCAAGATAAGGCTGTGATTTCACCAATCAACCTTTGGGTCTCTTTCAGATTGCGTGGAAGGGCCATGTCTTGAAGAGCCCGCATCTTGCTTAGGTTGGCTTCAATTCCCCACTCGTTCATTTGTATCCAAAGAACCATCTGCTTCTAGCTCCGAATAGGCATTTACCGGGATTAATCTTTAATCCATATCACCTCAAAGTTTGGCAGATCTCCTCCACATCAGCACACAGATCATTCACCCAGAGGGATTTGATAAGGATGTCATCCACATAAATTTTCATATTTTGCCCGATTTACTTCTGAAAGACCTTATTCATAAGTCGTTGATATGTAGCTCATGCATTCTTTAGTTTGAATAGCATAATATTATAATAATAAGTACCCTCAGTAGTTATGATGCTAACATTTTCCTGATCATTTTTAGTGAGCGGGACTTGGTGATATTCATGGTAGGCGTCCAACATACAGATGAACTCACACCCAGAAGTGGAATCCGCCACTTGATCGATACAGGGTAGTGGATAGTAATCTTTCAGACAAGCTTTGTTAAGATCTCTGAAGTCTATGCAAATCAACCACTTATTTCCTGGTTTAGACACTAGGATAACATTGGCCAGCCAGCTTAGGAACTAAACTTCTTGGATGTATCCTATCTCTAGTAAGTTGTCCATCTCTTCCTTGATGATTTTATTTTGATCTTCCCTGAAATCCCACTTCCTCTACTTGATTGGATGGGCATCTAGATAAACAGGAGTACATGCTCCATGATCTCGGGCAATATGCTCGTCACTTCTTTGGGTATCCAGGAGAAAATATCATTGTTGTTCGTCAAATATTTGACCAGCTCAGCTTTAAGTTCAGGAACTAGGTCAGCTTCTATATGAGTAGTAGATTTCAATTAGCCGAGTTGAATCTATACTTCTTCCTTTTCTTCATATACCAAGATGGCTGGTGTAACACCCACCCTTCTTATCCTTACCTTACAAGGCAAATGTTACTCTTTCAATTCTATTTTTTTTAATATTATCTACTGCTCAGTTAAGAGATATCTCTGAACTTGTTTTGACTGATAGGACATGATTTGGAGCAAAGCAGAGCTGGGAGGGAGTCTAGAGCTTCTAGAGAGTATGGGTCATGTGGCCCTGATCGACCGTGTAGCCCTACCCATGAAGGAGCAAGGCAAGGCCGTGTGGTGATGACCGGCCGTGTAGCCTTACTCGAGAAGGAACATGACATGACCGTGTGGTGATGACCGGCCATGTAGCCTTGTCGAGGCCAAAATTTGGCATGACCGTGTGTGCCACACGACCGTGTAAGTCATTCCCTACTGGCGCAGGGCACGGTCGTGTGAAGGTCACACAACCGTGTCACCTTGGCCGAGAAGAAGGGGTCTGAGGCCATGTGAATCCACACGGTCGTGTCACGGGACGTGTGGGAGGTCACACCCTGCTCTACAAAAGGGTTATTCTCCCCTTTGTACTCATCCTTGGGTTAGGGTTCTCTTCCATTGCTTGAAGAGGGGTCCTCCCCTTCGGGGAGACCCTAGATCTTCCCTCTTTGTCACTCTAATTACTGCCAAACTGATAAATTCATCATAAACAACTCTTGGTAGTATTTTTTTGGCAGAGCAAAGATAAAATAATACATCAGCACCAAGATCTAACACATTCCATGCATTAGCAAGTTCCAAGATCTTCCTCCACTATTCCGTCACACACACACACACACAAAACACCGCTCCTGTTGCCTCCTCTTACTCGAGCTTTCCTTTACCTTTATCTGCAGTATAAGGAAATGCAAATATATAAGTGAATACTTAATAAGTATCATCTACTCACAAAACAAGTATTAAAAAGGGAACATTCTTTTCAAAACTGCTTGGGAAAAACACAAAACTTGCACTTGACAGTAATTCATGCTAAAATGCATAATTCAGAAATATATACATGACATACATTTTTAAATAGGTTTATCATGTAAAACATTAACTTAAAACCATGCTAGTAATGTAAACATGTAATGAAACATAAGTCTTGCCATACTATAGAATTCATCAATGCTACACTTTATAACTCAAGTTCTCAAAATTAGGAAGGCTTCCACTAAGACAAACAATGAATTTTGAAAACTTTATATTACATAACTAGTGAAAATAATAATAAACTTGCTTGGGCCCGACATTGTACCACTTTGCGCGCATCCTTAATAAGATATGAGGTAGCTAATCTCGAACCTATTAAGGTACTACTAGGCGATCTAGGGTCTAGGTGTTAGTTAGAGCCCTAGAGCCAATCATTTGATGATTGTTGTATGGACTCGTTGTATCATATTCTTGTATATAAATAAAGACATTTATTTTTGGTTATTATACTTACTTGTATTGGTGCCAAATAACTAAGTATAATAGCGTCCTTGAGTAGAAGGTTCTTACCTATATCAATAGATTGGTTGAATCGATAGTGAGATGATAAAGGGAACACTACTCTTAATCATTCCTAGTCGAGTATTAACATTCAGGGACAATGTTAATGCGATGAGACTAGCATGTAGGTCAACTTGATGACTTGATCTCACAAGTCATGGATATAGAGATATCAAGTTGACACATGGGTATGCATTGGAGAATGTATACTGAATGACCCGCCATGAGAAAGTATCATGGATCGTTATATGAGTGTCATATACTTTCTCATGTGGCTATTAGTATGACTACTAGTCCTTGGACTTGAAGTCACCATGATTCCCTACATAAGGAGTTGCATACTTTGGCTTCGTCAAACGTCACCCGTAACTGGGTGGACTATAAAGGCGATTACTGGGTATGTAACAAATTATGCGGAGGGATGTGAGTGATGTAGATGGGATCTATCCCTCCTATATGACGGGAGAGACATCGATATTATTGATAGAGTGAGACCACTAAGTGCATGGCCATGCCCAAATGAGTCAATATGAGATATTGAGCTCATTTGATTGAGTGAGTCTACTTGGGATTCAAGATTTAGATTGATTAGAGGATGACATGGTCTATGCCTCACATTGATCAATCTAGATGCCAAGGATAGAAGGACACTTGTCATATATTGTGAAGAGTCATAATTAGTAGTCACAAGGTGATGTTGGATCTCAACATTCTTATAACTTGGGTAGTAATGATGTGTTGCTAGATACCGCTCATTACTTATGCTTCTAAATGGGTTTAGGAGCATTGCCAACGTTATAAGAACCTATAAGGTCACACATAAAGGGCAATTAGATGGAGATTATGTTCATTTGGTGAACCTAAAGGATTAGGTTCATGTGATGAACCAAATTGGATTAAGAGTAATCCAAATTGAGCTAATTGAGTTGAACTCAATTTGGTTCATGTGTTAAGTGAGTCTAATTTGAACTTAGACTTATTTAATTAATTTAATTCAATGAATAGAGATTCATTAAATTAAAATTGACTTGAACCAATGGTTAGATTAGATCAACCAAGGGAGAGAAGTGGTCAAGTTTGACTTGACTTAAGTAGAAAGATGAAGAGTCAAGTTTTGACTTGACTTTGACTTGACCAATGCCACATCATCAAGGCTTCTTCATTTGGTCAAGTTTGACTTGACCAAATGCCACCTCATGGAGGAGATCAAGAGACTTGACTCTTGATATTCCATGGGAGTTTATAAGCCTAAAGTGGTCGGCCACTTGGGAGTTACACAAGGTGAGAATTCATTCTCATTCATTTCTTCTTCTTCCTCTCTAGGTTTCTTCTCTCCCTCTTGTTGGTTGCTACTTGGAAAACCCAATGGCTCCACTGTACAAAAATTTTGTACGTGATCTGAACCTTTCCTAGCTACCATGTGTTCTTTTAAGTTAAACTTGTATCTCCTGCGGAACTTAACACGTTTGATTCCAAGTTTAACTTATATGTTCTTTTAGGTTTAGATTTGGATCTCCTGCGGAACTTAACACGTTTGATCCAAATTACCTAGGTTATAAATTCAATTAAATATTAGTTTCCAAAATTGGCTTCCAGTACTGCATGGCGAAGCACATGGCCTTCTTGGATATGGGAGCAACCACCACCGACTAGACAAAGCCTTTTAAGGAAAGTTAATATTTAATTTCCTTATATAACTCTAGGTTAACCAAAAGGAACAATCAAATCACAAGGAAAAAAGAAAAAGAACACAACATCGAAATTAAATTTGAAAAACAAGAATCGAATGCCTCTTGTATTTGGTATTTATACAAAGAGAAATTAATTAGTATGATGCGGAAATTAAATACTAGTTATACCTCTTCATTGTATGCTAAAAACCTTGAGATCTTCTGCCATATCCCTCGCCTCCTCTTGGACGTCGTGTGGGCGACGATCCTCCAAGACGAACTCCACCCGGAGAGCTTCTCCTCCTTCTCTAGAATTCGGCCACCACCACCACAAAGGAGCAAAAGTGAGCAAAGGGAAGAGAGGGAGAGGGGCCGGCCACTTGATGATCTCCAACAACACAATATCAATTGTTATGTTCTTTAAGGCCTCCCCTTCTCCCCTTTTTATATTAGTTTCCCAACGGAAAATTATGGAAAGAGTTTTATAAAAAATTAGACTCATTCCTATTTCCTTTTCTTTTTCTTTTTCTTTCCTTTTAATTAATCAATCCTAGATTGATTTATTATTTAAACAACTATTTGTTGATATTTAATTATTTGACCGACCCCTTGCTTGGGCACCAAGCAAGGTGGCCGGCCACTTATTAAAAGGAAAATAAAGAAATTTTTTTTATAAAATTTTAAAAGAAGAAAACTTCTAATAAAATTTTACAAACTCTCTTTTTTTTTTCTAATGTGGATATTAAAAGGAAAGTTTTAAAATTTAAAACCAAGTTTTAAAATTTAAAACCAAGTTTTAAAATTTAAAACATCTCTAATAATATTTCTTTTTAAAAGAAAGTTTTATAAATTTTACAACTCTCTTTTAAAACCTTGTGGCCTAATTTAAATTAGGAAAATTTTATAAATTTTTAAAATCTCTCTTTTTATAAATTGTAAATATTTGAGGAAATTTTAAAATTCGAAAACAACCTTCCTAATTTAAATATTGCGGCCGGCCCCCTTGCCCAAGGCAAGTGCCGGCCATTTCTAGAGAATATGTGGCCGACCATTGCTTGGTCACCAAGCAATGAACCGGCCCCTTCTTGGACACCAAGATAGGCTTTTCTTTTGATGGACTTGAGGCTTTATTGAGGCTACAACAGGGACTTAGAGGAGAAATTGGTTTTGGCCTTCCGATGAGCTTGAGTATCCCGTGCTCGCCCCGAACACACAACTCAAGTTCATCGATAATAACTCATTCCACTAGAGAGTTATTACCGCACTACCGCACCAATCCCAAATTACATTATGGGCTCCTTCTTATCATGAGTGTGTTAGTCTCCCTGTGTTTAAGATTACAAATGTCCACTAATTAAGTGAGTTACTGACAACTCATTTAATTAATATCTAGCTCCAAGAGTAGTACCACTCAACTTTATTGTCATGTTGGACTAGGTCCACCTGCAGGGTTTAACATGGCAATCCTTATGAGCTCCTCTTGGGGACATTCTCAACCTAGATAACTAGGACACATATTCCTTCTATAATCAACAACACATACTATAAGTAATATCATTTCCCAACTTATCGGGCATATTGATTTATCGAGCTAAACCTCACCCTTTGATAAGTCAAAGAAATAAATATTAAATATACATGCTTGTTATTATATTAGGATTAAGAGCACACACTTCCATAATAACTAAGGTCTAGTTCTTTTACTAAGTCAGTACAAAAAGAACTTACCTAAATGATCCTACTCAATACACTTAAAGTGTATCAGTGTAATTTATTAGTCAAGATAAACTAATACTTAATTACACTACGTCTATTCTGATGGTTTGTTCCTTTCCATCTTAGTCATGAGCAACTGTTTATAATTTATAGAGAACTGACAACATGATCTTCTAAGTGTGACTCCACACTCCATGTTATCTACTATATAAATTAATTGAACAATTACATTTAACAAATAAATGTAAACATTTGACCAATGTGATTCTTTATTTCAAAATAAATGTGTACAAAAGCTAAACTTTTAAGTATACACTCCAACACCTCTCCTCCTCTTTGGCCGAGCCTTACAAAGGTGCTAGCACACCTTTGTGTTAGGTTTCTCCATCTCTTGCTTGTGTGAATACACATAGAGGAGTATCTACTTTGGTACTTTCGAGATCCGGCGAACCTTTAGCGAAGGGCTTCGCATCAAGGGTAAATTCTTATCTTGTAGATCTAAAGTAGATCTAGGCTTAGAAAACTCGTACGTGAAAGTTTTATGAAATTTTATTTCTTCGCACGGATCCGTGGCATGGGAATTTCGGGGTTTCCGCAACGCAAAAAGCGGTTTTTGCGGCCCGAAAAATCCAATAGTGGTATCAGAGCCACATGCGAAGCGCATATGAGTTTTAATTTGTATTTTTATGAAAATTACAGATCTGTGAATTTCTGTAAGTTTGTGATTTTTATAGATTTTATGGGTAATTTTCTCGTTGAAGTGAAGCACAAGTGTTTAGACATTTGTAGGCTTCGACTACCGAGAAAATATTTCCGAAACGACAAGATTTTGCCCCAAATTATTTTGGGACAGCGGGCTAAGACACTGTAGGGTCACTTAGGAAGACTCGCGATGGTTATATCTCGGATAGGGGTGCTTCCCCTGACCCCGCAAGGGGCTTCGTTCCGTGATTACGCCTGAAAATCGCTAAACGGGACCGCCGGGAATTTTTACTCATAAAAATTGTAAAAATTGTAAGAAAATTATAGAAATTTATAGAAATTACATAATTTAGAATTATGTATTATTTTGTGATGGTCATGGCCCAAAAGACCCAATTTGATTGGATATTGTGTGTTGTAATTCATAATACGGTCTGCGTGCCGTCATGTGATTGTGCGTGTTGTATATTTGATACGCGACCTGCGCGTCGTGCCCTTCTATTTATTTATTCCTGTTGTAAATAGTTTAGACTCGAATGTAACTCGAGTTTCACCTTTTGTAATGTACAAAATTGAGGCGGTGGAAGGTCCACTCGAGACGGAGTTACGAGGAGGGCGCGAGCAACACAAGGTGGTCAAAGGAAGGAGCTTGAGAAGCTGTTGACCTTAGGTTGACCATCCGATCTTCTCATTGGCTTGAGAAGATCGTAGTAGGGCCATGACTAATCACAAAATATTTAATTAATTGCTTGTGTGTGTATATGTGATGCATTCTAGATTAGTAATTAATTAGTGCCTTAACGATTAGATTAGATCTAAGTCGCGCACATGATGCACCTCCATGATTAGATTAGATCTAAATCGAGTATATGATACGCATAATCGATTAGATTAGATCTCAATCGCGTCAACTCAAAATACCTACCATGCCGTGATACCTATCACTACCTTGATCACATGTTGTTGTTGAATCTGCCAAAGCAGAGCAACACATATTATTTTGGTAGGGTACGGAGGGACAATCTTGGTCCCGCCTATCAATGCATGGGTGTGTACAACTCAATTAGATTGAGTAACTAGTTAACTCAATTGGATTGAGTTTAACTAT
This sequence comes from Zingiber officinale, assembly GCF_018446385.1. Lineage (NCBI taxonomy): Eukaryota > Viridiplantae > Streptophyta > Magnoliopsida > Zingiberales > Zingiberaceae > Zingiber > Zingiber officinale. The sequence goes on along the minus strand of NC_055996.1, from coordinate 45,433,551 downwards.
AGGCATTTTCCAATGGTTGGTAGATAGGTCAAAATCACGTTTATATTAACTCTTGGGCGTATTAGCCAAGGCTAACTCGAGTTTTAATATAAATGCAGATCTTGATCCTATAAACAAGAGTTGCATAGAGATGTAATTGGTAATTAGTTACTTATCGATCATACTAAGTCTTGGGCGATTTAGCTAAAGCTAACTCAGGGCATAGTATGATGTGGATCTTGTCCCACATGAATTATAGAATTCAATGGGAGCATCATTTAATTAAAGGCCTAATTAGATGATTAATAGAATATGATATTTATTTTTCTGCATTTTTCCTGTTGTAGATAACCATGACGTCAAATATGAACTCTTTCTCCCTGCGTTCCGTCCTTGAGAAGGACAAGCTCAACGGAGCTAATTTCCTGGACTGGTACAGGAACCTAAGAATCGTTCTCACACAGGAACGTAAACTGTACGTTCTGGAGCAGCCCATTCTGGAGGCACCTCCTGCCACTGCCACGCGAGCTAACCGTGATGCTTACAAGAAGCATCAAGATGACGCATTAGATGTGTCATGTCTTATGCTCGTGACCATAAACTCTGAGCTTCAGAAGCAACATGAGTTGATGGGCGCTTATGATATGGTTGAACATCTTCGTCAACTATATCAAGGACAAGCGAGGCACGAGAGATTCGAGATCTCTAAGGCACTGTTTCAGTGCAAGATGCAATATGGGACTCCCGTAGGCCCATATGTACTCAAAATGATTGGGTACATAGAAAACCTACAGAGGTTGGGATTCCCACTTAACCAAGAGCTGGCCACTGATATGATCTTGCAATCCTTGCCAGATAGTTATAGTCAATTCGTTCTAAATTATAACATGAACGAAATTGACAAGCCACTGCCTGAGCTGCTTAGCATGTTAAGAACTGTTGAGCTCAACCTTAATAAGGTTAAGCCCAACTCCATTTTGATGGTGCAAAAGGGCAAAGGCAAGGGCAAGCCTAAAGGTAAGGAAAAGTCCCAAGCCAAGGGCAAAGGCAAAGCACTGAAACCCAAAGGAGGGGTCGCCAAGGATGCTACCTGCTTCCACTGCGGTCAGACCGGGCACTGGAAGAGGAACTGCAAAGTGTACCTGGAAGATCTTAAGAAGAAGAGAAGTGAGACTTCCACTTCAGGTATCTATGTTATAGAAGTCAATCTATCTATTTATTCATCATGGGTATTAGATACCGGATGTGCTTCTCACATTTGTACTAATGTGCAGGTGTTGAGAAATAGCAGGGCATTGACAAAGGGCGAGGTGGACCTACGCGTAGGCAATGGAGCACAGGTTGCTGCTGTTGCTGTAGGAACTTATCATCTATCTCTACCTTCTAGGCTTGTATTAGAATTAGATGAATGTTGTTATGTGCCTGCTTTAACTAAGAACATAATTTCAGTTTCTTGTTTGGACAAGAAAGGTTTTTCATTTATAATAAAGAACAAATGTTGTTCAGTTTATTTAAATGATATGTTCTATTGTAGTGCACCTCTGATAAACGGACTCTATATTCTAGACCTTGAGAACCCTATCTATAACATAAGTACCAAGAGGTTCAAGTCAAATGACATGAACCAAACCTATCTCTGGCACTGTCGCTTAGGTCATATAAATGACAAACGCTTATCCCAGCTCCATAAAGATGGTTTGCTGGACTCATTTGATTTTGAATCATATGAGACATGCGAGTCATGCCTTCTAGGCAAGATGACCAAGACTCCCTTTAGTGGACACAGTGAGAGAGCGACTGACTTGTTAGGTCTTATACATAGTGATGTATGTGGCCCTTTCAATGCCACTGTTAGAGGTGGTTATAGGTACTTCATTACATTTACTGATGACTTCAGTAGATATGGTTATGTGTACTTGATGACACATAAGTCAGAATCCTTTGAAAAGTTCAAAGAATTCAAGAATGAAGTACAAAACTAGCTTGGCAAGAGTATTAAGATACTTCGATCATATCGAGGTGGTGAATACCTTAGCCATGAGTTTCGTGACTATCTAGCTGAGTGTGGGATTCTATCTCAACTCACTCCTCCTGGAACACCATAGTGGAATGGTGTATCCGAAAGGAGGAATCATACCTTTTAGATATGGTACGATCTATGATGAGTCACACAGATCTTCCTATATATCTTTGGGGCTATGCTCTAGACACAGCAACCTTCATTCTCAACCGAGTTCCATCTAAGGTTGTAATAAAGACACCATATAGGCTGGGGTATTTCTAGAAAGGGACTTTGTTTCTAGAAAGACTAGTGGGAGTACGTTCGATCTTGAAGAAGTTCAAGATGTGGACCATAACACTAAAGCCTCGATGGATGTTGAACTGGAACCACAAAGTGTTGTGGATGATGTTGTTCCACAAGGAGTTGAGGAACCATAACCAGTTTAAGTAGACCTATCTCTTCGCAGATCTGATAGGGTACGTCGTCAGCCTGAGAGATACTCATTTCTCTTGTCTGACCATGATGACGTTGTGCTCATTGAGGATGAGCCTACCTCCTATCAGAAAGCTGTGATGAAACCAAATTCTGAGAAATGGCTAGAGGCCATGAGATCCGAGATGGAATCCATGTACACCAACCAAGTATGGACTTTAGTTGATCCACCTGAAGGGGTCAAACCCATTGGGTGTAAGTGGGTCTTTAAGAGAAAGACTGACATGGATGGAATTATTTATAAGGGTCGCTTGGTAGCTAAAGTTTTCAAGCAAATTCATGGTATTGACTATGATGAAACCTTTTCTCCAGTAACGATGTTTAAATCCATTCGGATCATGCTTGCTATTACAGCATACCATGATTATGAGATCTGGCAGATGGATGTCAAAACCACGTTTCTGAATGGAAACCTACTCGAGGATGTGTACATGACACAACCTGAGGGTTTTGTGGATCCACAGCATACTAGCAGAGTATGCAAGCTGCATAGGTCCATTTATGGACTAAAGCAAGCTTCTCGGAGCTGGAATCTTCGATTCGATAATGCAATCAAATAGTTTGGTTTCATCAAGAATGAAGATGAACCTTGTGTCTACAAGAAGGTTGTAGGGAACACAGTTATCTTCCTTATATTGTTTGTGGATGACATACTACTCATTGTGAAAGACATCCCTTTGCTACAATCTGTCAAGACTTGGCTAGGGACTTGTTTCTCAATGAAGGACTTAGGTGAAACATCCCGCATTCTAGGCATACAGATCTATAGAGATAGATCTATGAGATTGCTTGGCCTAAGTCAGAGTACATACATTGACAAGGTACTCCTATGATTTGCCATGCAGAACTCCAAGAAGGGATTTCTACCGATGTCACATAGCGTGAGTCTTTCGAAGATTCAAGGTCCCTCTTCTAGAGAGGAGAGAGACTGCATGGATCAGATCCCTTATGCTTCAGCCATAGGATCTATCATGTATGCCATGCTATGTACTTGTCCTGATGTCTCATATGCTTTGAGCATGATGAGCAGATACCAGTCAGATCCAGGTGAAAGTCACTGGATAGCAGTCAAGAATATTCTTAAGTACTTGAGAAGGAATAAAGAATATTTCTTGATATATGGAGGCGATGACGAGCTAGCTGTAAAGGGTTACAGTGATGCTAGCTTCCAAACTGATCAGGATGATTATCGATCGCAGTCAGGGTTCGTGTTTTGCATAAATGGTGGTGCTGTGAGCTGGAAGAGTTTGAAGCAGGACATAGTAGCTGATTCTACGACAGAGGCTGAGTATATTGCTACATCAGAAGCAGCAAAGGAGGCAGTTTGGATCCGCAAGTTCATTACTGAGCTTGGGGTGGTTCCTAGCATACCTGATCCCATAGAGCTCTATTGTGACAACAATGGAGCAATAGCACCGGCTAAGGAACCTTACTCACACCAGCGGACCAAACACATACTACGGCGCTTCCATCTCATTCGAGAGATTATCGAGAGAGGAGATGTGAAGATTTGCAGAGTACCCACAGAGGCTAACATCGCAGATCCCTTGACCAGGCTTTGGCACAGAGAAAGTATGATGGTTACACTAGGTCATTAGGCCTTAGAGCCTACACTGATTGGCACTAGTGCTAGTGGGAGATTGTTAGTTAGAGCCCTATAGCCAATCATTTGATGATTGTTGTATGGACTCGTTGTATCATATTCTTGTATATAAATAAAGGCATATGTTGTTGGTTATTATACTTACTTGTATTGGTGCCAAATAACTAAGTATAATAGCGTCCTTGAGTAGAAGGTTCTTACCTATATCAATCGATTGGTTGAATCGATAGTGAGATGATATAGGGAACGCTACTCTTAATCATTCCTAGTCGAGTATTAACATTCAGGGACAATGTAAATGCGATGAGACTAGCATGTAGGTCAACTCGATGATTTGATCTCACAAGTCATGGATATAGAGATGTCAAGTTGACACATGGGTATGCATTGGAGAATGTATACTGAATGACCCGCCATGAGAAAGTATCATGGATCGTTATATGAGTGTCATATACTTTCTCATGTGGCTATTAGTATGACTACTAGTCCTTGGACCTGAAGTCACCATGGTTCCCTACATAAGGAGTTGCATACTTTGGCTTCGTCAAACGTCACCCGTAACTGGGTGGACTATAAAGGCGATTACTGGGTATGTAACAAATTATGCGAAGGGATGTGAGTGATGTAGATGGGATTTATCCCTCCTATATGACGGGAGAGACATCGATATTATTGATAGAGTGAGACCACTAAGTGCATGGCCATGCCCAAATGAGTCAATATGAGATATTGAGCTCATTTGATTGAGTGAGTCTACTTAGGATTCAAGATTTAGATTGATTAGAGGATGACACAGTCTATGCCTCACATTGATCAATCTAGATGCCAAGGATAGAAGGACACTTATCATATATTGTGAAGAGTCATAATTAGTAGTCACAAGCTGATGTTGGATCTCAACATTCTTATAACTTGGGTAGTAATGATGTGTTGCTAGATACCGCTCATTACTTATGCTTCTAAATGGGTTTAGGAGCATTGCCAACGTTATAAGGACCTATAGGGTCACACACAAAGGGCAATTAGATGGAGATTAGGTTCATTTGGTGAACCTAAAGGATTAGGTTCATATGATGAACCAAATTGGATTAAGGGTAATCCAAATTGAGCTAATTGAGTTGGACTCAATTTGGTTCATGTGTTAAGTGAGTCTAATTTGGACTTAGACTTATTTAATTAATTTAATTCAATGAATAGAGATTCATTAAATTAAAATTGACTTGAACCAATGGTTAGATTAGATCAACCAAGGGAGAGAAGTGGTCAAGTTTGACTTGACTTAAGTAGGAAGATGAAGAGTCAAGTTTTGACTTGACTTTGACTTGACCAATGCCACATCATCAAGGCTTCTTCATTTGGTCAAGTTTGACTTGACCAAATGCCACCTCATGGAGGAGATCAAGAGACTTGACCCTTGATATTCCATGGGAGTTTATAAGCCTAAAGTGGCCGGCCACTTGGGAGTTACACAAGGTGAGAATTCATTCTCATTCATTTCTTCTTCTTCGTCTCTAGGTTTCTTCTCTCCCTCTCCTCCTCTTTGGCCGAGCCTTACAAAGGTGCTAGCACACCTTTGTGTTAGGTTTCTCCATCTCTTGCTTGTGTGGATACACATAGAGGAGTATCTACTTTGATACTCTCGAGATCCGGCGAACCTTGGATGAGCGGGATTTAGCGAAGGGCTTTGCATCAAGGGTAAATTCTTATCTTGTAGATCTAAAGTAGATCTAGGCTTAGAAAACTCGTACGTGAAAGTTTTACGAAATTTTATTTCTTCGCACGGATCTGTGGCATGGGAATTTCAGGGTTTCCGCAACGCAAAAAGCGGTTTTTGCGGCCCGAAAAACCCAACACTAGGGGAGATCTAGGAACCCACCCATGGACCTTGTGTCCCATACATGCCACTTTAAAGTAAAATACTTTCTTTTAAATATTGCTTTCTTATACTCGCACTTAGTTGTCATTTAACAAGCACCTTATGTGCACTTAATCCCCCACACTTATAGGGAAGCACTTTAGGGCACTTGAATATACTTCTTAGCCCCAAAACTAAATGGGAAGCAATTCAAGATACTCCAAACATGCTGTTAATCCCAAAACTTTAGAGGGCCTCTTACAATCATAACATGTATCTTCTTTAACATGCATAAAACATATCACAATATGTATCTTCTTTAACATGCATAAAATATATCACAACTCACATCATCGAAGCAACTCATACTGCAGGTGAGTAGTACTTACCTCCTTTCGCTATATCTTACTATTATAGGGTGTAGGAAAGACAATCCTCTCTTGTATGCCTTAATCTCCAAGTCACTCTTCACGCGTGTACTGATCCTTGTGAAAACTCTCCGCTTAGATTCTCCTCTTGAAGAACTTAGAAACTTGGAACCCTAAAGTTCTTGGCCGAACACTAAAAATGTGGAAGAGGAAGTTTCAGCTAGAGAGGAGTGTAGGGTGTTACTCAGAATACCGTTCTGTTTCCCTTGTACAAAAATTTGTACAAGCACAGAACGTTTCCTAGCAACCCATGTGCTCTTCAGAAGTTAAACTTGGATTGGAAATGAAACTTAACATTTTTACTCCAAGTTCATTCTTCAAAGTTAAACTTGGATTGGAAATGAAACTTAACATTTTTACTCCAAGTTCAACCCTTGTGTTCTTCAGAAGTTAAACCATATTACAGAAGTTGATTAAATATTTATTTCAAGGATTGGCTTCCAGGTTATTGGCGAGACACTAGGCCTTCTTGGTTATGGGATCATCCACCACTTCCTAGATAAAGCCTTTCAAAGAAATTGAATATTTAAACTTCTCATAGTAACCTTAGGTTTAACTATAGAGATCTCAATCAAAGCATAAGATTGAAACAAAAAATTGAAGCACAAAAACGAAAACAGAAAATCGCTAGCCTCTTGTGTTGCTATTTCAGGATCCATACAAAGAAAACAAAACTAGTTGTGTTGCGGAAAAAATAACTAGTTGTACCTTTCTTCGTAGGCAAAGACCTCTTGATCTTCTGCCATATCCCTCTCCTCTTCTTGGACGTCGTGTGGGTGACGATCTACCAAGACAAAAACACCCGAACCCCTTTTGTTTCTAAGCCGCCTACCACCAACAGATGCAAAGAAAGGAATGCCTCCTTCTTTTTCTCCTCCAAACCGCCGGCTACCAAGGTGCTTCGTCTCTTCGTTTTCTTTTCCTCCAACCTCCAGCCACCAAGAGAAGATGGGGCGCTGACCCTAGAGGGAAGAAAAGGGGAGAAGAAAAGAAGTGGGGTGCCGTCCCTAGAGGAAAGAAAAGAAAAATTGGGCGTCGACCTTAAGGGAAAGGAGAGGGTTTTTAGTTGTGGAGAAAAACTTATCACTTCTTAATTGAATTTTTAATTTTTTGTCACAACCGCCTCTCCTTTTATAACCCTTTGCCCCAGATAAAAAAAGGAGACAAAGTAATAGATTTTTGTTTAGAAAAAATCTCTAGAAAAGAATTAACATAATTCTTTTTAGAAAATTTCTTAAGAAAGAATTAGTATAATTCTTTTTAGAAAATTTATAAGAAAGAATCAACATAATTCTTTTTAGAAAAATCTCTAGGAAAGAATTAACATAATTCTTGTTAGAAAATTTCTTAGGAAAGAATTAATATAATGCTTTTAGAAAATTTCTAAGAAAGAATTAACGTAATTCATTTTAGAAAAATCTCTAATTCTATTAAAAAAAGTCTCCCCTTTTCTTTTCTTTTCTTTTCTTTTGGTTTGGTCGACCCTTTGCTTGGGCACTAAGCAAGGCTTGGCCGACCCCTTTCTTGGGTAGGAAGCAAGGCTTGGCCGACCCCTTGCTTGGGCACCAAGCAAGGATGTGGCCGGCCCATTTCTTGGGTAGGAAGCAAAACCAAAATGGGTGAATGCGAGGCTTTATAGAGGCTACAATAGGGATCAAGAGGAAGAATTGGTTTTGGCCTCCTGATGGACTTGAGCTTCCTGTGTTCGACCCGAACACCCAACTCAAGTTCATCAATAATAACTCATACCATTAAAGAGTTATTATTGAACTACCACACCAATCCCATATTACAATATGGGCTCCTACTTATCATGAGTGCGTTAGTCTCCTTGTGTTTAAGATATCGTATGCCCATTAATTAAATGAGTTACTAACAACTCACTTAATTAACATCTAGCTCCAAGAGTAGTACCAGTCAACCTTATTATCATGTCGGACTAAGTCCACCTGCAGGGTTTACATGATAATCCTTATGAGCTCCTCAAGGGGACATCATCAACCTAGATTACTAGGACACAGTTTCCTTTTATTATCAACAACGCACCATATAAATAATATTATTTCTCAACTTATCGGGCCTATTGATTTAATTGAATAAATCTCACCCTTTGATAAATTAAAGAAATAAATACTAAGTATATGTGTTTGTTATTATATCAGGATTAAGGGTACACACATCCATAATAACAGGGGTTCTGTTCTTTTATGCAGTCAGTATAAAAAGAACAACCTCAAATGATCTTGCTCAATACAGACATAGTGTACTAGTGTAATTATATAGTCAAGACAAACTAATTCCAAATTACACTACAACCGTTCCAATGGTTTGTCCCTATCTATCTCGGTCGTGAGCTACTATTTATAATTTATAAGGAACTGATAACATGATCTTCTTTGTGGCACCACACACCATGTTATCTATAATATAAATTAAATGAATAACTATATTTAACTAAATGCAGACATTTGACCAATGTGATTCTCATTTCGAAATAAATGTTTATACAAAAAGCTAGGCTTTTAGTATACATTCTAACAATCTCACACTTATACTAAAAGACTATGTTGTCATATATGCTGCCATACATCTGATCCCCATCCCCTCAACATGCCCATCAAAAGCTCTCACCGGAAGGGCCTTAGTGAAAGGATCTGCCAGGTTATCTTCTGATGCAATCTTGGCGACAACAACTTCTCCTCGCTTTACAATGTCTCGTATCAGGTGGTACTTGCGCTTAATGTATTTACTTGCCTTATGGGCTCGTGGTTCCTTCGAGTTTTCTACTGCACCACTATTATCACAATAAATTGTGATAATTTTGGGCAAACCAGGAATCACATCTAAGTCCAACAAGAAGTTTCTGAGCCATACTGCTTCTTTGGCTGCCTCAGAGGCTGCCACATATTCAGCTTCAATGGTGGAGTCCGAAATGTATATTTGCTTAACACTCCTCCATGTTATGGGTCCACCTCCCAAAGTAAACACATACCCCGAGGTTGACTTACTACTGTCCCTATCTGATTGGAAATCCGAATCTGTGTAATCTACAGGGAGCAAATCATCTGCCTAGTAAACCAACATATAATCTCTAGTCCTTCTCAAGTACTTTAATATATGATTTACGACAGACCAATGTCCCTGTCCTGCATTACTTTGATATCTGCTAAACATGTCCATGACAAAACATATATCTGGTCTCATACATAGCATTGCATACATTAGGCTTCCTACAGCCGAAGCATAAGGAACTGCCTTCATCTTGTCTATCTCCTTTGATGTTTTAGGACACATCTCTTTAGATAAAGGTACTCCATACCGAAAAGGTAGAAAACCTTTCTTGGAGTTTTGTATGCTAAAATGAGCTAGGATAGTATCGATGTATGAAGCTTGGGATAAGCACAACATTCTTTTCTTGCGATCCCTTATTACTTTGATCCCAAGAATATGTCCACATTCGCCCAAGTCTTTCGTATTAAATTGCTTGGACAACCATACCCTTACATCTGACAACACTTTGACATTGTTGCCAATGAGCAAAATGTCATCTACGTATAGTACAAGAAATACCATCACGTTTCCATCACTTTTCTTGTATACAGAAGAGTTATCCGAACACTGAATGAATCCATAAGACTGGATCACTTCATCAAACCGGATGTTCCAAGATCTCAAAGCTTGCTTCAGTCCATAAATGGACTAATTGAGCTTGCATATAAGATGCTCTTTGCCCTTTGTAATGAATCCCTCTGGTTGCTTCATATGAATATTTTCTTCAAGACTTCCATTAAGGAAAGATGTCTTGACATCCATTTGCCAAACCTCATAATCCATATGAGCAGCAATAGATAAAAGAATTCGGATAGACTTGAGCATGACTACCGATGAAAAGGTTTCCTCATAATCGATTCCATCTTTTTGAGTATACCCTTTTGCAACAAGCCTTGCTTTGAAGGTTTCCACCTTCCCATCTATCCCTCTTTTTCTTTTGTAGACCCATTTACATCCAATGACTTTTACACCATTTGGTGGTTCTACAAGCTCCCAGACCTAATTAGAATACATAGATTCTATTTTGGAGTTCATTGCACTTTGCCAAGATGCTGCATCTTTATCTTGGAATGCTTCATCATATGTCCAGGGACCAGCTTCATGTTCACCAGGGATCAAGTCCGAAGACTCTCCTAAAAACATGAATCTATCAGGTTGCCGAACAACCCTCCCACTACGACGAGACACTACATGTAATTGTGCATCATTTGTGACACGCGTTGCAGTTTCTTGTGGTATATGATCTTGTACCATTGGTACTAAATTAGACATGTCCTCTCTTATTTCCTCAAGAACAATTTTACTCATGAGCTTGTGCTTCATCACATAGTCCTCTTCTAAAAATCGGGCATTGGTGCTAACAATGACCTTTTGATCTTTAGGACTATAAAATAAACCACCTTTCGTTCCTTTAGGATATCCTATAAACAAGCAAACTTCTGTACGTGATTCCAACTTATCAGCATCTCCCTATAGCACATGTGCTGGACTTCCTCAAATCTGAATGTGTTTCAAACTAGGCTTACACCCATTCCATAATTCTGTGGGACTTAGAAGGTACCAGGTTCAGAATTTTCACTGACGTTTCCAGAGCATATCCCCTAAACGAATTTGGTAATTCTTAAAGGGAAAGATTAAAATATCTCTCTTTTAAATTTCCTATTGTTGTATTGTGGGATTTACTGGATTTAGATTATATAAATTATCAACCAACGTACCAGAACAGACAACTACCCTATTTTTCTTGACAACTACTTTGTCATCAAAAGAAACAGAATATCCATCCATAAATAGTTTAGAAACTGAAATCAAGTTCTTTCTAAAACTTGATTCATAAAGATAATTTCTCAAAATCAATGTTTTACTGCTATCAAAAGATAAATAAACATCTCCCACTGCAACAGCCACCACTCTCGTAGCATTGCCCATGTTGACGGTGATCTCCCCTTCATGTAGTTGTCGAGTTTCTTAGAACCCCTGCAATGAATTGCAGACATGATTAGTGGCTCCCGTATCTACACACCAGGTACCGTTAGATAACACCACTAAACATATTTCGACAACTAATGAATAAGATATACCTTTATTGTTCTTGTTTCTGCGAGGACAGTCCAAGTTTTGTTTCCAATCAATATAATTAAGACTAGTAAGTTTGTTTTCTTTTAAAATAACAGTGAGAGGATTGAAAGCCATTTTGAAATCTTGAGAATCACAAAATAAAATATTTGGTCAAAACTTTAGAATTTAAAATAATATTGATCCCTCAAACAATATAATTTAAATTTACCAACACTTTAAAACACCATGAATTTAGTATGCCACAATAGTGTGGACGTATACTAATTCAAACATTTGCAAGAGGAGGTTTTACCCATTAATTTTATTATCTTGTCAACTTAACTTATGACAAATAAATTTAATAGTTGGTTTGTCTTCAGTTACACAAAATAATAGCAGTGACTCCGATGAGGAGGATACTATTAAATGCTCCTAAGTGTATACCATTACTTGATACTTAGTTCATTAATTATGATTGTGCCCCTTCGGATGGAGAAGATCACACAAAACTAAATAATTTCCTATAATCATCCATAGAGGAAGTTTGATCTAGTGATCTACAAACAAACTCATCCGATGTGGAAGAAGGCACTTAAAGCCAACACACAAGTTTGAATGCATCACTTACAAACCAGTAATGGAGACCGTGGAATTTATTTAAATAAACCCTCTCCCACTTAGTTATTTAAATGAGGAATTTTAACATGCACACATAACATACATGCACACAAAAGCATATACATCACAGCACATAAAGGCAATAAATATGAAAAAATAATTTTCCAACTATTATGGCCTCATCCACAGCTGTCCTCCGTATGCCACTGACACTAGCCGCCACCAACGGGTCATGTCGTCGCATCTATCTTGCTTCCTTTTCCGCTGCGCCTCTGGTCCTCAAATAGCACCACACCTTGTAAGGATACGATCCGCGATAAAAATAAAATTTTACATTTATCGATCCTATATTCCACAAGGGAATGCACATGTAATCTAGATCGAACAGAATGTAAAATCCTAAAACTAATACAACTCCTGCTATATTTAATAATTACAATCATGCACACACATAAAATGTCCTCGACATGCCCGAGGGTCTAAATCACACACAAGCATACAAAAAGCCATAATAGTTGGATCTAGGATGCCTGCAACAACTGAGTTAATCTATCTAGCACATCCTACTATTATTCGGCCTAAACTTATGTATGAACAGTGCATATTTAATCGAAAACTAAACACACAGAGGTAGAAAACTAGCTCTGATACCACTTGTAGGATCGAAAAGAATTTAGATATCTCTACAATGGTATGATATTGTCCACTTTGGGTCTAGGCCCTCATGGCTTTGCTCTTGGGCTCTCCCCAAAAGGCCTCATACCAATGGAGATATCATCCATCCTTTTAACCCATGATCTTTCCCATGTGTTTTCAATGTGGGACTATGTTTGCAACCTTACAACTCCAACAAGGAGAAGAGGAAAAATGAAAAGTTAGGTTTTGGTCTCTTCCATTCCCTTTTATACTAATTGGAAGTTGAAGCATCTCTTCACACATAATCTACATATAATGAATAGTTTCTATTTCCAATGTGATACTTTACCACCACCCTAATGGCTACATAAACCAATCTTAGATTAATGGTCTAGGGTTCAAATCCTAGCCTGGGCCATTTATGTATATATTTTTATTTCTTTTCTCTTCTTCTATTTCTTTTTGCTCTTTTGGAAGAGAAGAAATTTACGGGTGCTACAGCTAGTGTTTCTTGGATAGTATTGACCTCCATTCTTTAATTTTTTTGGGTGACATTAGACTCTATCTTAACTATTTCTATATAGCACTTGCGTGCTACCAATTGATCGCCTTTGATCTCACTCTCCTGGTCATCCATAGGAAATTTTATTTTTTGATAGAAGGTTAAGACAATCGCTTAGAATTTATTTAGAGTCGGCCGACCTAAGATGACGTTGTAGGCCGAGGGCGCATCCACAACTATGAAGATTGATCAACGCATCCTCATTAGGAGCTCCTCCCCTAAGGATATGACCAATTTTATTTGGCTGAGCTGCTGGACCTCATTACCCGTGAATCCATACAAGGAATTCACCATAGGTTGAAGCTCGCTTGAGTCTATCTGTAATTTCTTAAATGCCTACTTGAAAATGATGTTAACTGAGCTTCTTGTGTCAACAAAACTATGAGAAATATTATAATTGGCTTTAACAACCTTAATTATTAAAGTTTCATCGTGGGGTATTTTCACTCCCTCTAAAACATTGGGTCCGAAGCTGATTTTGAGCTCGGCCACATGCTCTGTGCTGCAGCTGATCGCATGAATCTCCAAATGCCAAGCCTGTGACTTTCTCGCTTGGTTGGAGTCTCCATTGGTTAGACCCTCGACTATCATGTTGATGTAGGGATCTGATGCATAAAACAACATATAATGTAGTGGAAAAAGGATCCCTCCAGAGATCCTTGCCAATACTGTATACTATATTTTCCTATTATATTAGATAGAATAGTTATCTTTATTGTGTGAAATGGTACTCCCAACAGAAACTTTGATTTAGATACAGATCTCAACGCGATCAGCACATTTGCGCCTCTACGGTATCCATACGAACATGTTCTCCATTTGTCTCATGAACTCACAACTTGGAGAAGAAACAACCTTTGTTGTGCTAGCAACTACACAAGGTTGTTTTTGTCCAAGAGAAGAAGAGGAAGAAGAGAAAAAACTGAGAAGATCACTATCACCCAAAAGGTTACTTCACCTATATAAGGTGACTTCACAAAAAGATTACTTTACCTAAAGGTTACTTTTAAAAATGGATTTTGTACTCATCCAATGAATACATGAAACATTTTTGTTTCTTGATCTTCCTTTTGATTAATGATGTATTAATCTCTATTAATATTCATTAATCTAAATGTGTTGGATTTAGTATATTGGATTAACCATTAACCTATTAAGCCATTAACCCAATAGACTAATGAGTTTAATCCATTACTCAATGATTCTAATCCAAATTCATTCAAGTCTAACTCAATGTGTATAATTTAGATTATACTTAACCCTATAATCCATCTCCAAATCAATATATTATTTGTGTGTGACCCAATAGGCTCTCGTAATGTTAGCAATATATCTAAAATCACTTTAGATACATAAGCAATGAGTGACATCTAGCAATACATCATTGCTACCCAAGTGACGAGAATGTCGAGATCCAACCTTCTGTGTCTATTATCTTGTATATCTCAATCCTTCTATCCTTGATATCTAGATTGTTCAATGAGGCATAAATCATGTCATCCTCTTATCAATCTTGGTGTTTCTAGATCTCTAAGTAGACACACTCAATCAAATAAACTCAATATCACATATTGACTCATTTGAGCATGACCATGCATTCTTGTGTGCTACTAATCAAGGGGCTCACAAATATCGCTTTCGACATAGGAAGTGATAGATCCCATTTACATCACTCACATCCCTTTGCATTGTTGGTGAAAGTTCCCTAGGTCAAGGTTGACCAGGTTGACTAAGCTTGAATTGTTTCAAGCTTGAGTCATAATGTGCGAGTTTCGATGTTTGACAATATATGAAGATTATTTTGACAATGTATGGAGATTACAGGAGTAATTGCCCATTTGGGGAGATTGGTCAAGGTTGACTAGTTTAATGTGAAGAAGAGTCAAGTTGGTCAAGGTTGACCGGATACTTGACTGGGAAGTCCTAATTGGAGGTTAGGCAAGGGAAGTCCAATGGGAAGGTTGGCAGATGAAAATCCAAGTGGATCAGTATTTGACCGGACACTTGGTGGGAAAGTCCTGGTGAGTGAAAGTCCTAGTGAGTGAAGTTAGGTAGAAGTGAAATCCTGGTGAGTGAAGCCAAGTAAAAGACCTAGGAGTGAAGCTAGATAGATGGGAAATCCTAGTGAGTGACGCCAGATGAAAGCCCTAGTGAGTGAAGCTAGGCAGATGGAAATCCTGGTGAGTGAAGTCAGGTGAAAGCCTAGTGAGTGAAGCTAGGTAGTAAGGAAGTCCTTGTGAGTGAAGCCAAGTATGTGGAAATCCAGGTGGGTCCAGGGTGATCGGAAACCTGATTCTTGGAAGTCCAATCGAGTCATGGATTGACCAGACACTTGACATGAGGAGAAAAGTCCAAGTGAGTCAAAAGATTGATGGGACACTTGGTGACGGAGTTCCAACAAGTCACGATTGATTGGATGTTGGGTATGGGAACCCTAGACTTGAGTTAGTCAAGCTAGGGTTGGTCAATCGATCAGCCGATCGATTAGGGCCACTCCAATCAATCAGTCGATCATTGGAGGTCATTCATGCAAAGCAGTGTACTCCCCAATCGATCAGCTGATTGATTGAGCTGCTCCAATCGATCGATCAATCAATTAGGGTTTGGTTTCCTGTAGTGACACGAGGAAAAGTTAGAATCAATTTGTCAATCGATTATGGGGCTTTCTGTGATAGCACAAAAAGGCTCTGGATCGAACAGCTGATCGATCTAGCTATATCCAATCGATTGGTCAATTGATTGGGAAATGATCGTTATGCAGGTAGCAAGCTTTGGACGGCTGGGATTATGCTGATCTTATGTGGCAATCGATTGGGAGCAGGCCTAATCGATTGGGAGCTCTAGAAGCTAGAGTATAAAGTCGTTGGTGAGCTTTCTTCTCCATATACTACTCCTGACATTCTCTACCAAGCTCATGATTTCTTCTGCCAGTTCTTGAAGCATCTTGGGGACAAGTGCTGCTACACTTCCAATAACCAAGAGGCATCCTCAAGCTACACAAGATCAAGTAAGAAGAGGTTTTCTTTTGTATTTCTATATTTATTTCTTTCTTTGAGTTGTATCTTGTTGTGTGAGTGTTGTACGAGGTTTCTCCACCTCCGGTTGTTCTGAGAAGGAGTTATTTTTTTAGTGGAGGGTGTGCTCGGTGTGTGGATCCTTGGATTAGTCACTTCTTCTTAAGGTGGATACCAAGTAAATCTATGTGTTAGAATTGGAGAGTTTGACTTCGATTTTATCCGCTGCAAACCAATATCTATGAAGTAAGAGAATGAGCAAGACAAGCTATTCACCCCCCTCTATCTCCAAAGTGACACAACTAGTGGTATCAGAGCAAGGCCGCTCTTTACTAGACTCATCGCCGGAATGTCAACGAGCTAAAGGAAGTAGAAGTTAAAGTTTAAATTTCATTAAGTTAAAGACATTATCAAAGGCTCAACTTCAAGATGGAATTCCGAGATAGACTCAGTTTCGACACAAGGGTGTCTCCACCATTCGCAATGACAAACTTTGATTCATGGAAATCAAGAATCAAAAACTTCTTCATGATGGAGATAGTGCAATGGTTTTCTCTAATGGAAGGTTTTGTAGCTCCAAAGGATAGAAAAGGAAAAATCATCAAGAAGAAAAAATGGTGCAAGGAACAAGTTCAAAGATGTGAGGCCAATGACAAAGTGACCATGTTATTGGTCAATTTATTGCCTAGCGACATCTTGAGAAAGATAGAGGAATACAAAGATGCCAAGGAGATTTGGAGCAAGTTGGCAAATATCCATGAAGAACTCTCCACTAGACCAAGTCAAGAAAATTCCAAAGAGGGCAACTCATTGGATCAACAAGAAGAGGACTCCGAGGTTGAGAGGTGCTCAACATCAGAAGCAGAAGAAGTCCAAGAAGTTTCATCCTCAAAGAAGCGCAACAAAAAAGGCAAAGAGGGATCATACTCTTTGTTTCATGTATAAGAGGATAAAGATGGAGAAGCCTCCACCTTAAGAATTGAGGGGGACTGTGGAGCATCAATGCCGAATCAAGAAGAAGTCTCTTCATCTGGATCAAATGGAGAAAGTGCTACCTCTACAAGAAAAGGTATAGAGATTTCAATTTGTAAGAATAAAGATCACATTATTTGCTTTAAGTGTAGGGAGAAAGGGCATTTCAAGAGTAAGTGTCCTAAGTTGACCAAGAAGAAGAGTCAACAGACACCAAAGGGCAAGGATAAGCCCAAAAAGGTTGACCCCATGGTACGCAAAGGCAAGGAACACATTGTATGCTTCTTGTGCAATCAAAAAGGACATTAAGGGGAGGAAATCAACTAAGATCAAAGGAGGAAACACAAGTTAAGGGGGAGCTCTCAAGAACAAACCCAAGGTATCATTTATTGAACCTATTCCTTTAAATCATGATAAAAAGCATACTAGTTCTAACTTTTATCATTTTAATACTATTTATCATGAAAATAGGAAGCATGATAGGATTAAGGAAAAACATGTAGCATTTCATTCTAGGACCACCTCACCTCAGGTTAGAAAGGTAGATAGAAACTTAGGAAATAACTCTAAGGATTTTAGATACATGTCTAAGAAAAAGAAAAATCAAGGTTGTAATGAAAAATCTAAGGTTGAGGAATTATGGAAAGAAAATCAAGTCTTGAGATCAAGACTTGACAAATTAGAGAGGACTCATAGGAAAATCACAAATGACAAACAAGGGTCCAAGAACAAAACTTAGGTTTAGGAATGCAAGAATCATCCTATGGCCATAGAGGTTTGGATTACAAACCTAAGGCTAAGAAGGATGTGACCTCGTACCATAGGGTTCCATATAATTATAGAACTAATCCTAGGTCTAGGGGTCAAGTCAAAGATACAAGGGAAGTTATCCCTAGAAGTATTTTTGAAAAGACCAATGTGGCTAAGGCTTCAAAGAAGCCTAAGAAAGTCACCAAATAGGTCACAAGGGAGGTTATCCCTAGAGTTGACCTAGAGGAGTCTAGCATGACCAAGGCTTTTAAGAAGCCTAGGAAGGTCATGAGGATGACAACTAGGGAAGTTATCCCTATTGAATACTAAGCACACCCAAGGAGCACCAATCGGTTTTGGATTCCTAAGAGTATGTTCTCTACACCCTAAATCGGTTTAGAGAGTTTCAACTCCAATTGGAAAGATAGTTAACCTAACCTTGAAGAAGTTGACACTTGGAGGGCATTTTCAAGGTAGTTGTACTCCTAAAAAATGAGAAGGATTAAATGTTTGCTATTTTGAAGAGTAAAATGTGTTAAAACTTGAGTAATTGGAGTTAATTTACATTAGCACAAATAAGAATGAGTCAAAAAAAAATGCCAAGTTGAGATTTTGGCATTTTCTTAGGAAAATGAAGACAATCTAGGATTAATTTTAAGTTTGCCAAGATCTACAGATACTTAGATGGATAATCTAGGTATATTTATTCATGTTAAATTATCATGACTATTTGCCCATCATATTCCATGACATCATATTTTACATTCATATTTATTATAAAAAATAACAAAACTACCATGTCATGTCATACATACATCATGTAGCTATAGTATATTTTTCTTTCAAAAAATTACTCATTTTGATGTATGTCATAAGTTATCATGCCTTATTTTAAATTCCTTGTAATTAAGGACAATGTCATTTACCAACAAGTGTGATAAGGAAACTTATCATCAAGTGACATCCTAGGTGGATGCTCATAATCTTCAAAATACCTAGATAGATATGCGTGATCCCTTAGATTAGGGAAAAACTAAAGTCTATATCTCACAAGGACTATAAGATGACTTGTATGTGTTTTAGTACACATTAGATACAAGTGATATGTTAGGATGATGAACTAGACTCAAGATGTTGATTTAGTGCACCATTTGAGTTTTAACTTCATCAAAACACATAGTTATGTGTTATCCAATCATTAAAAAAGGTAATGTACAAGTCATATTCATTTAACCTAAAGAACATGGTTGGAAATTAGTTTTGAAAATCATTTCAAAATATTTTTGGAAAACCTTGGTGTAGACTATCTTTTGATAGTAATCATTATTGAAAAGTTTGACACAAACTAGAGAAAATTATTAAAGTTTTCAAGAGTTTCCAATTTTGTGTCTATCTTTAAAAATAGAAATTATTTTCTTGGCAAACTATTTTTTCTTAATATTATATGTCTTAAATAATGTCTACAAGAATTTTTATAATTTTTAGAATTTTGTAGAATTATTGGGGCATTTCTAAATTTTGGTTGAAATTTGATTTCAGGAAATCAGAAACCCAATCTATCAAGCGATCGATTGAGAGAGTTCAATTAATCAAACGATCAATTGAACTAGGTTTTCTCATGAGTAGAAGCTCATAGAATCGATCAGTCGATCGATTGACCCCGCTTGGATCGATCAGGTGATTAATTCAAGGGCATTTCCATGAATAAAAGTTTACAGAATCGATCAATGGATTGATTAAATGCCTTCAATCGATTGAGTCCCAACTTCAATCGAATGGAAAGGCTAATTTTGATTGTAAATGTCTAATTTTAGCCCATTAAGCCATTTTTAGTCACATTAACCATTCCTAACCCTATGAAATTTATTTTTGAATATTTAAGGGTAGTTTTCTTGATGAAAACAAGAGTGGATTGGTTAGAAAAAGATTAAGTTGAAGTTTAAGATGAGGTTTAGTTTCATTATTAGATTTTTGACCTCAAAACTTTAAATTTTGAGTATTCTAAAGTTTTAGGAACTCCAAGTCATTGTTGGTATAATAACAGAAGTTTGGAGCATATTTTGAAGGGGAGTTACTCCTTAAAGACATGAAAATAATTTTTGAAACAATGGAAGGTTGAAAAATCTTTGTTATAGTAAATGTTCAAGGTTGAGCATTGAAAAATAATGGAAGAGTGGATATCTTCATTATTTGAGTGTTAATGCTCAAGGATGAGCATTGGAGACAGTGAAGGGTATGAGACCTTCATTGTGGTGTTGTGAACAATGAATGAGGTGTGTACAACGTGGAGATAACTCTTCAGGGGGAGAGTTTTTGATGTGTGTCAAAGGGGGAGAATGTAGAATTTAAGTTATGCCTTTATTACCCAAAGGGGGAGTTTGCCCTCTAGGAAAGGGAGAAAATGAAGGAAAACCCTCATTCATGCTTTGACATGAAGAAGAAGTTGAGGCTATGGATTAGCCTAACTTAAATGTATTGTTAAATATCAAAAAGGGGGGAAATTATTGGTACAATTTCCCTAGGTCAAGGTTGACTAGGTTGACTAACCTTGAATTGGCTCAAGCTTGAGTCGTAATATGCGAGTTTTGATGTTTGATAATATATGAAGATTATTTTGATAATATATGGATATTATAGGAGCAATCATCTGTTTGGGGAGATTGGTCAAGGTAGACTAGTTTAATGTGAAGAAGAGTCAAGTAGGTCAAGGTTGACCAGATACTTGACTAGGAAGTCCTAATTGGAGGTTAGGCAAGGGAAGCCCAATGGGAAGGTTGGAAAAAGATGAAAAATCTAAGTGGGTTAGTATTTGACCAGACACTTAGTGGGAAAGTCTTGGTGAGTGAAGTCAGGCAGAAGGAAAGTCCTGGTGAGTGAATCTAGGCAGAAGGAAAATCATGATGAGTGAAGCCAGATGAAAGACCTAGTGAGTAAAACTAGGCAGATGATAAATCCTGGTTAGTGAAGCTAGGTGAAAGCCCTAGTGAGTGAAGCTAGGAAGATGGAAATTCTGGCGAGTGAAGTCATGCGAAAGCCCTAGTGAGTGAAGCTAGGCAATAAGGAAGTCCTAGTGAGTGAAGTCAAGCATGTGGAAATCTAGGTGGGTCCAGGGTGACCAGATACCAAGTTCTTGGCAGTCCAAGTGGGTCATGGATTGATTGGATACATAGCATGAGGAGAAAAATTCAAGTGGGTTAAAGGATTGATCGAACACTTGGTGATAGCACAGAAAGCCTCTGGATCAATCAACTGATCGATCTAGGTACACCCAATCAATTGATCAATTGATTGGGATATGACTGTTGTATAGGTAGTGAGTTTTGGACAGCTAGGATTGCACTGATCTAACGTGGCAATCAATTGGGATAGGCCCAATCGATTGGGAACCCTAGAAGTACGAGTATAAAGCTGTTGTCGAGCTTTCTTCTCCACAAACTTCTCCCGACATTCTCAATCAAGCTCATGATTTCTTCCGCCAGTTCTTGAAGCATCTTGGGGGCAAGTGTTGTTGCACTTTCAAGAGTCAAGAGGTATTCTCAAGTTCCACAAGATCAAGCAAGAAGAGGGTTTCTTTTATATTTCTATATTTATTTCTTGCTTCGTGTTGTATCTTGTTGTGTGAGTGTTGTACGAGGTTTCTCCACTTCCGGTTGTTCCAAGAAGGAGTTATTTTCTTACTAGGGGGTGTGCTTAGTGTGTGGATCCTTGGATTAGTCACCTCTTCTTGAGGTGGATACCAAGTAAATCTACTTGTAAGCATTGGAGAGCTTAACTTCGATTCTATCTGCTGTAAACCAACATCTACGAAGCAAGTGAACGAGCGAGACAAGCTATTCACTCCCCTCTAGCTTCGAAGTGACCCAACACGCATAACTTATTGCATACCTAGTGATCAACTTTATAGTCCATCTTATTACAGGTGACGTTTGTCGATACCAAAGTACACAACACCTTATGTAGGGAACCGTAGTGATTTCAGGTCTAAGGACTATTCATACTAATAGTCACTATGAGAATGTTTATAACACGCATATAACGATCCATGAAACATCTCAAGGTGGGTCAATTCAGTACATACACTACAAGAAAAACCTTCATAGACATCGGTGGAACAACATCGGTTTTAAGAAAAAATCGATGTCTTTGAGTATTTTACATCGGTTTTTCCAAAAACCGGTGTCTATGAGCACAGATTTTCACTCATAGACATCGATTTTTTAGCAGATGTCTATGAGTGCCTTTTTTTTCGTTAATAGACACCGATTTTAACAGTGGTTTTTAAAACCCAGTGTCTATGATAAAATAAAATAATTTAATTTTCTCACCGATACTTAGCCGAAATTTACAACACTTCACTCTTCCCTCCAAACCTAAACCTATATCGCACTGTTCACCATATACCGTCGCGACACCACCACCACTTTCCTCCTCACCGCTGGCCGTCCGACCATCTCTCTCAGCCTCATCTCCCTCTTCCCCTTCCTAGATCAATGCCCCTTCCTCTCCTGATCAGGATCAACACACGACGCCCTTGCTTCTCTGACCAACCACACAGCATCAACACACGGGCTGCTGAGATCACGCTGCTCTCGTTCGCCACTCATCCAGTCTGCCATTGGATCAGCTTCGTCAACACTTTATTATCCAACTTTCCCCTCTCCTCCAGTCCTCCCATTCATCCTCCAAACCCTAGCCTCCTCAGATCTCTCCCATTTAGGATATTTTCTCAAAACCCTCGTCGTCCTGCTTTCTATTTTTCTCTTGATTTGTTTCTCTTGTAGACTCTATCTAGCTCCACTTTCCAGTTTTCATCTGCCAAGGTGATTCTTTTCATTTTCTTTTTAGTTTTTTGGTGCGATTGATGCGTTTTCATTGTATATTTTGATATTATCTTGTCCTGATCTTTTTTCTCTTGATTCGATATAGTATGGGGGAAGCCAAGGATAATGATGTTTATGAGAAGGAGCTCTTGGACTACGAAGAGGAGGAAGAGAAAGCTCTGGATTCTATCACTGCCAAGGTTTCCGGTGAAGCAGTGAAAAGAAAGAACGGATTATTACCAGTCTTCTGCTATTTTTTTTGTCTTTTTTTTCACTTCATATTCATGGCGTGGTTCATACTGTATAAAAGGTTTTTCTTTGTTGAGGGTTTTTTTTTGTCGTTACGATTTCAATCAATTAGTTGCTTTTTTGTTGTTTATTTATTGCACGTTTATAGCTATGGTATGCTTAAAAATTTCCTCATTCCAAGGATTTCTCTAGTCAGAAACTTCGTTTTATTCTAGATCTAGTGCTGACGTTCTTTGTTTTCCATTTTCCCCTTCTCCTGTACATATTTTCATGCAAAGCTAGATTTTTTTAATCAAATTGAATTATTTAATAAGTTTATTAGGATAGAAATGCTCATGAATCTAACAACTTACAGTTGTTACTATTCCTGTGTGGCTGCTATGTTATGCACATACTTTCTTTGAAGCTAGAGCAGAGGAATTTTATTTTTCACCCTCACTGTACATTATTGGATGTGATAAATGTTCTTTTGTTTTTTTTTCTCTTCCCTTAACTGAAGTTCCATTAGATTTATCTTCATGTTTTTTTTTCCTTATATCATTATGTAGCGTCTATTTTATTATTGTCGCATAATTTTGTTTTCTTTTTTAGTCTGGGTTTATTTCCATGAAATTTATACAAAAGGTGAATACTTTTTACTAACTATGATAAAACGTACAGGGGTTACGTTGGGATTCACAGTTCCGGATTCAGAGACTTTCTGTTGAAGCCAAAACTCCTTCGTGCTATCGTTGATTGTGGTTTTGAGCATCCTTCCAAAGGCAAGATACAGTATCATTTTTAAATGTACATATTTTTAATTTTAGAGAGATGTTGATATGGGAAATTTTGATTGGTTCCGGAACCACTGTTGAATAGCTCAACATTTTAGATTTAGTTTTCTGTCAGATGTTCGTACACTCCAATTCACTTAGTAGTTGCATCTAATTCGTTAAAATCAATTTTGGTCTTTAAAGTTTGTTCATAATATAAAATATCTTCTGGTACAAAAGAGAGCATTGTGTTGGCAATAGTTCAATTTCATCTTAGGCGGATGAGGTAATCATTGAAATTATATGAAAGTGGTTTTTTCAATTAAAGTACTAGAACTATAGGCTTGTCCTCTGCTCATTTTACTTTCTTAATTTGAGAGCAAATCAGGAGAACCCTATTTAAATTTAAATAGATATCTCATTTCATCATCGAGTGGATAGATGTATAAATCTTTATGGTATTTTGCAGGTAAAGATCACTTGCATGTTTCTCAGTTTGGTGGAGAATAGGGTAAACCTTTCCATTAAAGGAACCAGAAGATTATTTTTTACTTACTGGGGCACTCCTCAATTTTCATCAGTACAACATGAATGTATTCCACAAGCTATTCTGGGAATTGATGTTATTTGTCAAGCAAAGTCTGGAATGGGTAAAACGGTGATTTTTGTACTTTATACTCTTCAGTAAATTGAGCCAACAGCACGCCAAGTTGCTGCACTTGTGATGTGTCATACAAGAGAATTGGCCTTCCAGGTTTGACTTTATTTTTAAAGAATGATTTCTGTTGATTTTGGCGGTTCTAGAATTTTGATTCATATTTATATTTGTGCAGATTTGCCATGAGTTTGAGCGATTCAGCACGTACTTACCAGACATCAAGATTGCTGTATTTTTTTGGGATATTTTCCAATTGTAGGCATCTATATAGAAAGATGCATGAAAAGATGTTGCTGCAGGATTTCAGATTGGTGGATCCAGTGCCTGTGGAGTATGTGCCATCAAGTAATCAGAATAAAAATTCCATCCAAGAACACTTGAATAAAAGGACTTCTTACTTAAGTAGTAGGCTAATTGGTACCTCAACTGGCCAATTGGTTGTTGTGCCATGCAATGTTGGGTGAATAAGAATAATGTTATATATCACTCTCACTTGCATATTTTGAGAACTTGCAGTAAGAATAACATTGACTATCATCAATGTTGAGAAGGAGATTAATTTTTTGTTGGATCCTCTTGGTCACCGCATTCTTGATCAAGATTGGAAATATGTTGTCAACATGTTAGTTTTTTGGCTTCTTTTCTTACCTTTGTTGAAACATGGATGTATTTTGATGTGGCAATACAATTCCCACTGATTATATGCATGAAGGGCCTTGAAAATGTATAATATGGAGGCGGGAAGGAAAAGGAAAAAACAACCAACATGGGTAGTTGTCAAGGTATGTCCTTTTGATTAGCAATTGTTTCACTATCCTCGAAGGAGTTATTCTAAAATTTCTTTTCTAACATAGGCTCCTCAACAACCGGATGCAGAGTAATGTGGTTTTTATATCATGCGATATATGAAAGATATAATTGAAAATTTTGGAGTTGACCACAAGGATTCACTTCCAGCAATGGTAATAATACAATATCTTCCATTTTGCATATAAGCCCTAAAGAAAATTTGTTGCATTTTCCAACACTGTTTCAGTATCATATTCATTGCTCCAGTTGTTGCGCTTGGGGTTTATGAATCCAACAAAAAGTGTTTTGGGATTTTCTTGATTTTTTTTAAGAGACCTTACCGTTCAAAGATTCCATTGATCAGTTGCATGCACTAAAGACAGTGGGACAAGAATACATATCCTCTCTTGTTTCCCTATTTCAAGTAATTTCTATGTGATTAATTACCACTTCATTCTTTTATGATATGATCTACACATGCACATTATAAACAATATACAATAAGCAATGATGATATATGGTGAATTTACTTCTTTACTTATTTCTTGTTTTACTTGATGTATTATTGAGCATCCTCATCCATATATTATAGGCCTTGGAAATTATATACAGTTATATATTGACCACAATATTAGTAATTTGATTATCAAGTTGATCTCATAGTTCTGTTGGTTCTAAAGGAAATTTATTCTTTGTCACTTTTTATACGTACAAGAGTTTTGGATTGTTTAGGGGAGAGAATTACAAGTCAGAAAAGCTCAAGTTCTTTAGTGGATATATACAGTTGTTTGTTTCACCTTTCTTGATCTCAATGCACACCAATCCCTTAGTTTAGGGAGGTAGTTCATTTTGTTGAGTTGTTGTTACAAACTAATCCCTTATATTTATGTGATAATTAATGAATGTTTCTTTTTTTAAGCATTCCAGTTAGTCATCTTGTTACCTGGTGCCCTTACTTCTTTTTCAACTATGATTTTTGGTCTTGGTTTACTAATATATTATTTATGTGTTTTTACAGTTTACAAATATCAAGTACTCCAAAGTTGAAATTGATGAAGTGCGGTTCGAGTGGGCTAAATGCATGCTAGATTACATTTGAGTAGGAAAGGTATTTGATTTTTGAAAACTTTGGATGATGCATGCATTTGCATGGAATGTAAATTGTGGATACTACCTTGATGTGTATAATATCTATTATACCTTTTGATGTTGTAAAAAGAATATTTGTGTATTTTATGGATAGTGTTGTAAGAAGAATATTTGTGTAATTTGTGGATATGGACTTGATGTGTACAATATCTATTATCTTTTTATGCTGTAAGAATAATATTTATGCGTTGGTTACATGGATATTGACTTTGTTTGTATAATATCGATTGTTTCACTGTTTCGAAAATTGAATCTGTGTCGTTAAATAATATTGATATTACATCGGTTTTCCACCGTTGCTAAAACCGGTGTCATTAACTAATATTACATCGGTCGTATACCGCTGCAAAACTAGTGTTATTAACATATATTACATCGATTTTACACCGTTGCTGAAACGGTGTCGTTAAGTGATATTACACCGGTTTATAACTTTTTCGAAAACCGATGTCTTTAAGTGATACTATACCGGTTATAACCCGATGTCTAAAATGACATACCTTTTACATCGCCTTCATAGACATTGGTCGATTTTGTAATAGACAGTGGTGGAAAACTGATGTCTATGAGGATTTTTCTTGTAGTGATATTATCTAATATATACCCATATGTCAACCTGATATCGCATATCTGTGACTTATGATATTAAGTCATCTGTTAACCTACATGCTAGTCTCAACACATTAATATTGTGCTTGTATATTAACGCTTGACTAAGAATAGTTAAGAGTAGCATTCTATATATATATCTACAATATTCCACTATCAATTCAACCAATTAATATGTTGTAGATTACAACCTACTATCTGTTGGATCGAGAAGCGCTAGAGGGGGGGTGAATAGCGCTCGTGGCTATTTCGCGTTTCGAATTCGTAAAACTATCGAGTTAAAGTAGCGGAATAAAGTAAAAGACAACAAACACAGAAAGGCACTAGGGATTTACTTGGTTCGGAGCCTGTGACGACTCCTACTCCAAGGCCCGCGATCGTTGATCGCTTCCGGTAGGGACAAATATAAGCTCGGAAAAGAGTACAAATTTGTATTACAATAAGTGCAATAAAGAACTATTATACTGATGACAGAATCAAAATCTCGTAGCTCCGGGTCGTCGGGGGCTTGTAACAGCACTTTAGGGCGTCTTTTGGAGCAGCACGTTGTAATAGAAGCACTTAGGAATTGTTCTCTTGACTACTGCCTCGAGACCCCCTTTTATGCACTGCTGGAGGCGCCTCCAACACCATCCAGGGCGCCTCCAACACGCCGAGTCAACCGCGTGGATCAGTGCTGAAAAGTTCACCTCTTATCCTGCTTGAGGCGCCTTCATGGCCACTCCAAGGCGCCTCCAAGCTCTAGTCCAAGGCACCTCAATCTCCGTTTAAGGCACCTCCAAGCCTACTGCGCAGTCAGCTCACCCTCTGCACCCAAGGTGCCTCCAAGTTCCATGGAGGCGCCTCGGACACTATTTATCCGAGGTGTGACTTGCACCTTTGTTCCTGCAAAATGTGTTATAGTCTCAAACACATACCCTGCAAAACAAAGTTAGCACATAATAGTCATAGTAAATGAGATATTGACAGTCTTCGGACTGTCCGGGTCTGACTTCAAATTTCCAACCGAAAACCCTAGGTCAATCCGACGCCTATTGTTCCCTCTGCAGGGAATGCGTCCTCACCTACTCCACTCAGGAGATTTACTTGATGCAGCAAGATCCTCCAGATCGACTGGACTTTTACTTGGCGCTCGATGCTTCTGAACTTTCTGCTGGACGCCCGCTCCCCGACCCATCAAGTCTTCCACCTGGTTCGCGACATCAGGACTTTACACCTAGGGTTACCACCCCCTAGGACTTTTGCCTGAAGCTCTCGACCCGCCAAGTCTTTCCGCATAGGGTTACCACCTCCTATTGTTAGAGTATATACTAAAAGTCTAGTTTTTGTAAACATTTATTTTAGAAATAAAAGAATCACATTGGTCAAATGTTTACATTTTATTTGTTAAGTGTAGTTGTTCAATTAATTTATATTGTAGATAACATGGTGTGTGGTGTCACTCACAGAAGATCATGTTATCAGTTCTTTATAAATTATAAACAGTTGCTGATGACTAAGATAGATAGGAACAAACCATTGGAATAGTCATAGTGTAATTAGGTATTAGTTTATCTTGACTAATAAATTACACTAGTACACTCTAAGTGTATTGAGTAGGACCATTTTAGGTAAGTTCTTTTTATACTGACTTAATAAAAGAACTAGACCTTAGTTATTATGGAAGTGTGTACTCTTAATCCTAATATAATAACAAGCACATATATTTAGTATTTATTTCTTTAACTTATCAAAGAGTGAGATTTAGCTCGATATCAATATGCCCGATAAGTTGGGAAATGATATTACTTATAGTGTGTGTTGTTGATTATAGAAGGAAACTGTTGTAAGGGATCGGTGGCCGGCTTGAAGGGGGGTTGGATAAACGGCACCCCCAAATACTCGCTTCCTACACTTGTTAGTTTGCGCAGCGGAAATACAAACTAATATGAATACAAAGAAAGCTAAAGACAAGAAAGAAATCAAACCAAGTTACACAATCATTTAACGTGGTTCGGAGATTGCTTGCTCCTACTCCACGGCGTGTCCTTGAGGTGGACGATCCCTATCCGTCGGTGGATTAGCCCCCGGCAAACTCCGGCTATCTCAAGTCGCTCCTTGTGGGTGGAGAAACCTCACCACAACACCAACCAAGACTCTTGAGACTAGTAGAATACTAATTAGGGTTTACCACCACTAATTTTGTCAACTATAACCAAACTCCCAAGCTTTGGTTATATAGGCCGCGGGTTGAAAACCCCGCCTACCAGTCGACTACCAAAACATGCAGTCGACTGCCCTCTGTGGAAATTCGATCGTTACATCCCAACGGCTCGATACCAGTCGATTGCTAAAACTTACAGTCAACTGGTGCAGTCGACTGCTAAAATATGTAGTCGACTGATCCACATTGACCGAACGAACAGAACCATTCTGTTCGCACCCAGTCGACTGCGCGGTCGACTGCACTAGTCGACTGCTAAAACATGCAGTCGACTGCTACAGTGCCGCTACAGTAATGCTACAGTATTACTACAGTAAAACCCTAAAACTAGGATTTTACTCCGAGTACAATCTCTCGTGCACTCGTACCCTCACCCTTATGACTCACTTGACGCTTCTTTGCAGCCTTGACCTCTTGCCTTTAAGCCTACTTCCTTTGGCTCTCGTCCCTCGGATGCATTCAAGTCCGCGGCTCGTCCCCAATGCCATCCTTCGCGTATGCCTCGAAGTCGCTTCCCTCGGCCCTTGGCCTCGCTGCCTTGTCCACGGTCCCTCGGATGCTCCATCCTTCACTGGACCCGAAGCCGTCAACCTGAGTCACATGTGTATCCTGCAGTCCTGCACAACTCAAGTACACATATCAAATAACAAGGGTGAACCTAACTAAAACCCTTTGCCCAAACACCAAAACACATGGTCGCACAGACCATTGGGATTGCTCCAACAACTGTGTCCCTCTTTTTGATGTTTGACAATACGTTTAAGTTAGGGAAAACAAATAGCAAATAAACATGCTAAAAAAAATGGACTTACGATGCCAAGGCTACACACTTGGACTTACACCGCCGAATGGACTTACGATGCCAAGGCTACACATTTGGACTTACAACGCCGAATGGACTTACAATGCCAAGGCTACACACTTGGACTTACAACGCCGAATGGACTTACGATGCCAAGGCTACACACTTGGACTTACAACGCCGAAACAATGCATCATGCATTGGAACCTATCCCAAGGCTCCCCCTACACCTATGCTCCCTATTGAGCTAGGAATTTTCCTACAGGGATTTTTAAGAGTCTATCCCAAGGCTCCCCCTACGCAAAGGAACTAAGGTTTTCCCAACTAAACCTTACTTACTTCTCTCCTTTGCCTAACATCCAAAAAGCTTTCGAACAATATCTCGATTTTTGAAAACTTATCATCCAATTGACCCTAAACTCATGTATTTATCCCCCAGATATCTCATACATCTATACGAGCTGACCCGGTCAAAATCCAGTGCAGAAAACACTTTCAGACTGGTATCAGTCGACTGCAAGAAGTACCAGTTGACTGCCCTCATGAAAACAAGCTTACAGAGACATTCTGTACTAAAAAACACTATTACCAGTCGACTGGTAACTGTACCAGTCGATTGGTACACTATTTATGAAAAAATCAACCTTTTTTGGCCAACTTCAGAAATGCGTCAGAAATTCTACAGACCTCTAAAAATTCTCAAATTTTATGGAGAGGTCTATTATATAAATGTATACTTAGGAAAAATATATACAAAAATATATTTATCACAAATCCCAAGATTGACACAAAATACAAAACTAGCTAAAAAGTTCAATTGAACCTTGACCTAAAGTCCTAGTTTTGGCTTCCTCTTGATGTATTTGCCCATACTAAGCCACAATGCATCCCTAGCATTGGTTTATATGGCATCTATACATCAAAAACCAATTATCATGCTATATGACCCCAATTGTCATATTTCTTACATGAACCATAATCCAATTGTGCCAAAACTTTAAGTTTGAGACTCAAGTCCGTCTCCAAACCACTTGGCACATTCCATGACTCCCCTAGACTCCCAAGTAAATCCACTTGAGATCCATTGGCCATGGGTCCCAAATTGACTCTTTGAGCTCCCCCTAGAGCTTTTAACCTTAGTCACCTCCCTTGGTGACTCATCCACAATGGCTAGGCCACATTGGTGCACCTCCGGTGACACTTGGCCTACAAATCTAACCTTTTTAACCTTGGACACCTTGTCCTTGGTTAATTTCTCCTTACCTTTAAATGGTTTTCCCTTTCCATTTATTGGCTTCTCCTTGCTATAGTCATATGCAACCCTAGCATAAGACTTTCCCTTAGCCTTGGAGACACTAGATCCGTATCCCAAACCCGATCTATCATTGTTGGGTCTTTGGCTACCCAACACCATACCTAAACCCTTAGATCCAACATTGAATCTATCTAGGGTTTTATCCAACTTATCAAGCTTTGCCTTCAAAGCTTGATTTTTCCTTTCTAGGTTCCTAACCCTAGAATCAACATGTCCACCATGGACATTCCTAGACCTACCCTTTCTAGGCATGTGTCTCCCCTTCTTGGGATTAATGCCTTGGGTTTCCTTAGGTCTACCATTTCTAGATTTATCATGAATAGACACCTTAGGGTTATGATCTACAATTACCCTATTCCTATCATGATATTTGAAATCAAAATTTTGCATGGGTAAATAATAAGAATTATTTCTAGCATGCATGGAGGAATTTAAATTTGACTTCAAATTTAAATTAGGGTTTACCTTACCCTTTACCTTTAAAGCTCCCCCTTGACTTGAGCTTTTCTTCTTCTTCTCTTTCCCCCATTTCTTTAATTGCGCAAGCTTCTTGATCTCCCTCTTCTTGGGGCATTTTGTGTGGTAATGACCCCGCTCACCACACGTGAAGCACATTATGTGCTTTTTCTCCTTCTTCTTCCTACAACTCAAATTAGATTCAAAATATATTGAATTGAGTTTAGGAGATACCTTCTTCTTACCCATAGGACATCTACTCTTGTAGTGTCCTCTTTCATTGCACCCGAAGCACACAATGTGATCTTTTGACTTTGCTTCGGTGGAGGTGCTCACTAGGTTGACTTCCAAGACTTCTTCTTCTTCTTCTTCACTTGTCTTGGATTCTTCTTCAACCTTTGAGGATGTAGATGCTACCTCATCTTCCTCATCCACACTTGTGGATGGCCTTTCTTCATCCTTTTCCTCAAATGTGACCAAATTCACTTCCTCTTCTCCTTTTGATGTTGAATTGGTCTCCACATCCGATTGGTCCTTCTCTACTTGAGATTCTTCATCTGTTTCTTCGGATTTTTCCTCCTCTTGTGTAGACAAAGGTTCTTCCCATTGAACCTTCTTTATCTTGCTCCACAAATCATGAGTGTTCTCGTATTTTCCTACACGGCTCATCACGTCATTAGGCACAATATCAATCAATATAGATATTACCTTGTTGTTTGCCTTTGATCGTGTGGTTTGCTCCTCCGTCCAATGTCATGGTCGGAGCTTCTTTCCCTTCTTGTCCTTCGGGACTTCGAATGGTTCCTTTATCGCCATCATGGTGTCCCAATCCATATTGAAGAACACCTCCATCTTCATCATCCAATACATAATGTCCCATAAGCCTCTACCTACAAGCTTTGGCGGTTCTATCAAGCTGATCATCTTGTGCTTCCTTGGCGGTTAGTCCAACGGAGACCGTCCTTGCTCTGATACCACTTGTAAGGGATCGGTGGCCGGCTTGAAGGGGGTTGGATAGAAGACACCCCCAAATACTCACTTCCTACACTTGTTAGTTTGCGCAGCGGAAATACAAACTAATATGAATACAAAGAAAGCTAAAGACAAGAAAGAAATCAAACCAAGTTACAAAATCATTTAACATGGTTCGGAGATTGCTTGCTCCTACTCCACGGCGTGTCCTTAAGGTGGGCGATCCCTATCCGTCGGTGGATTAGCCCCCGACAAACTCTGGCTATCTCAAGTCGCTCCTTGTGGGTGGAGAAACCTCACCACAACACCAACCAAGACTCTTGAGACTAGTAGACTACTAATTAGGGTTTACCACCACTAATTTCGTCAACTATAACCAAGCTCCCAAGCTTTGGTTATATAGGCCGCGGGTTGAAAACCCCGCCTACCAGTCGACTGCCCTCTGTGAAAATTTGACCGTTACATCCTAACGGCTCGATACCAGTCGACTGCTAAAACTTACAGTCGACTGCTAAAACATGTAGTCGACTGATCCACACTGACCGAACGAACAGAACCATTCTGTTCGCACCCAGTCGACTGCGCGGTCGACTGCACTAGTCGACTGCTAAAACATGCAGTCGACTGCTACAGTCCTGCTACAGTGCCGCTACAGTAATGCTACAGTACTACTACAATAAAACCCTAAAACTAGGATTTTACTCTGAATACAATCTCTCGTGCACTCGTACCCTCACCCTTATGACTCACTTGATGCTTCTTTGCAGCCTTGACCTCTTGCCTTCAAGCCTACTTCCTTTGGCTCTCGTCCTTCGGATGCATTCAAGCCCGCGGCTTGTCACCAATGTCATCCTTCGCGTATGCCTCGAAGTCGCTTCCCTCGGCCCTTGGCCTCGCTGCCTTATCCACGGTCCCTCGGATGCTCCATCCTTCACTGGACCCGAGGCCATCAACCTGAGTCACATGTGTATCCTGCAGTCCTGCACAACTCAAGTACACATATCAAATAACAAGGGTGGACCTAACTTAAACCCTTTGCCCAACCACCAAAACACATGGTCGCACAAACCATTGGGATTGCTCCAACAACAGTGTCCTAATTATCTAGGTTGAGAATGTCCCCAAGAGGAGCTCATAAGGATTGTCATGTTAAATCCTGCAGGTGGACTTAGTCCAACATGACAATGAAGTTGAGTGGTACTACTCTTGGAGCTAGATATTAATTAAGTGAAGTTGTTAGTAGTTACTTAATTAGTGGGCATTCGTTATCTTAAAGACAGGGAGATTAACACACTCATATATGAAGGAGTCCATAATGTAATTTGGTATTGGTGCGGTAGTGCAATAATAACTCTCTAGTGGAATGAGTTATTATTGATGAACTTGAGTTGTGTGTTCGGGGCAAACACGGGATACTCAAGCTCATCGAAAGGCCAAAACCAATTTCTCCTCTAGGTCCCTGTCATAGTCTCATTAAAGCTTCAAGTCCACCCATATAAATGTTGGTTAGTCCTGAGAAAATCGTACCGGTTCCACTGTACAAAAATTTTGTACAAGTGTCGAACCTTTCCTTAAATAACCTATTGTATTCTTTAGAAGTTAAATTAGGAATCACAAATGGAACTTAACATCATTGATTCTAAATTTAACTTATTTGTTCTTAATTGTTTAGATTTGAATCGCAAGCGGAACTTAACACTATTGATTCAAATCCACCTATGTTATTAATTCCATTAAATATTAATTTCCAAAATTGGCTTCCAGGACTGCATGGCGAGGCACATGGTCTTCTTGGATATGGGAGCAGCCACCACCGCCTAGACAAAGCCTTTTAAGGAAAGCAAATATTTAATTACCTTTCCAAAAATAACTAGTATGATGTGGAAGAAAATTACTAGTTATACCTTCTCTTTGTATGTTAATGACCTAAAGATCTTCTGCCGTATTCTTTGCCTCACCTTGGACGTCGTGTAGGTGACGATCCTCCAAGATAACCACCCAAAGAGCTTTCTTCTTCCTCCTCTAAAATCTGGCCACCACCACCAATTTAGGAACCAAAGAGAGCAAGGGAAGGGGAGAGATCCGACCATCATGAGAGAGCACAAGAAAGAGACTAGAATTTGATGTCTCCTTCTTCTTCTTCTTCTTCTTCTTCTTCTTCTTCTCCTTCTTCTCCTTCTTGTATCTGGCCACTTAAAGAACCACAAGCAATGTTTGGCCGGCCCTAGCATGATAAAGAGCTAGGGGCCAACCCTAAGGAGGAGACTAGAGAGAAGAGAGAAAAAGAATTCATTAATTCATGAAGCCTCTCCTCCCCTTCTTTTATAATACTTGCCCAAGGAAAATAAGGAAAAACGTTTTACAAAAAATTAAAATCTTCCTCATGTTTTTTCTTTTCCCTTTTAATTTTTCCTTTTCTTTCCTCTTGATTGAATCAATCACCAATCATATATTTGATTGGATGATGATTTAATCCTATTGGCCGACCCCTTGCTTGAGCACCAAGCAAGGGTGGCCGGCCCCTATAAGGAAGGAAATATATATATATTTATAAAATTTTACAAGAAGAAATCCTCTTATAAAATTTTATAAGCTCTCTTTCAATTTCCTAAAGTAAGAGTTAAAAAAGGAAAGTTTTACAAATTAAAACCATGTTTTAAAATTTAAAATTTCTCTTATAAAATTTCCTTTTTTTAACATGGTGATAGAAAATTTAAATTTTAAAACTTCTCTTCCTTTTTTCCTAAACCATGAGGATGGTTAAAAAAAGAAAGTTTTAAAACTTTTAAACTTTCTTTTAAAACATGTGGCCTAATTCAAATAAGGAAAGTTTTTAAATTTAAAATCTCTCTTTTAAAACTTGTAGTTTTCTACAAAGAGAAGATTTTAAAAATTCAAAAACACCCCTCCTTGTTTGAATTATTGTGGCCGACCCCCTCTTGCTTGGGCACCAAGCAAGGGGTCGGTCCCCTTAAGAGGATATGATGGCCGACCATTGCTTGGCCACCAAGCAATGGACCAACCCCTTTCTTGGACACCAAGATGGGCCTCCTTTGGATGGACTTGAGGCTTTAATGAGGCTATGACATGGACCTAGAGGAGAAATTTGTTTTGGCCTTCCAATGAGCTTGAGTATCCCGTGTTCACCCCGAACATACAACTCAAATTCATCGATAATAACTCATTCCACTAGAGAGTTATTATTGCACTACCGCACCAATCCCAAATTACATTATGGGCTCCTTCTTATCATGAGTGTGTTAGTCTCCCTGTATTTAAGATAACGAATGCCCACTAATTAAGTAAGTTACTGACAACTCAATTAATATCTAACTCCAAGAGTAGTACCACTCAACTTCATTGTCATGTCGGACTAAGTCCACCTGCAGGGTTTAACATGACAATCCTTATGAGCTCCTCTTGGGGACATTCTCAACCTAGATAACTAGGACACAGATTCCTTCTATAATCAACAACACACACTATAAGTAATATCATTTCCCAACTTATCGGGCTTATTGACTTATCGAGTTAAATCTCACCCATTGATAAGTCAAAGAAATAAATACTAAATATATGTGTTTGTTATCATATTAGGATTAAGAGCACACACTTCCATAATAACTAAGGTCTAGTTCTTTTACAAAGTCAGTACAAAAAGAACTTACCTAAAATGGTCATACTCAATACACATAAAGTGTATCAGTGTAATTTATTAGTTAAGATAAATTAATACTTAATTACACTACGACTACTACAACGGTTTGTTCCTTTCCATCTTAGTTGTGAGAAATTGTTTATAATTTATAAAGAACCGACAACATGATCTTCTGTGTGTGACACCACACACCATGTTGTCTACTATATAAATTAATTGAACAAATTACATTTAACAAATAAATGTAGATATTTGACCATTGTGATTCTTTATTTCTAAATAAATGTTTATACAAAAGCTAGGCTTTTAGTATACACTCTAACAATCTCCCACTTATACTAAAATACTATGTTGCCATACATCTGATTCCCAACCCTTCAACATGTCCATCAAAAGCTCTTGCCTTAAGGACCTTAGTGAAAGGATCTATAGGTCATCACCTGATGCAATCTAGGCGGCAACAACTTCTCCTCGTTTATACGATTTCTCGTATTGGGTGGTACTTGCGCTCTATTGTGTTTACTTGCCTTATGGACTTATGGTTTCTTCAAGTTTGCTACTGCACCACTATTATTACAATAAATTGTAATAATTTTTAGGCAAACCAGAAAATATGTCTAAGTCCATCATGAAGTATCTGAGCCATACAGCTTCTATGACTGCCTCAAAGGCTGCCACATACTCAGCTTCTATGGTGGAGTCCGAAAAAACACCTTTGCTTATCACTCTTCCATAGTTATGACTTCACCTCCTAAAGTAAACACAAAACCCCGAGATTGATTTACTATTGTCCCTATCCGATTGGAAGTCAAAATCCGTGCAACCCACAGGGACCAAATTATCTGCCTTGTAAGCTAGCATATAATCTCAAGTGCCTCTAAGGTACTTCAATATATGCTTTACCACAGTCCAATGTCCTTGTCCAGGGTTACTTTGATATCTGCTAACTATACCCTCGGCAAAACAGATTTCTGATCTCGTGCATAGCATACATTAGGCTTCTGACAGCCGAAGCATAAGGAACTGCCTTCATTTCCTCTATCTCCTTTGATGTTTTCGGAGACATTTCTTTAGATAAAGCTACTCCATGATGAAAAAGTAAGAAACCTTTCTTGGAGTTTTGCATGCTTAAAACGAGCAAGGATTGTTTCGATATATGAAACTTGGGATAAGTAAAATATTCTTTTCTTGTGATCCCTTTGATCCCAAGAATATATGCATTCTCCCAAGTCCTTCATATCAAATTGTTTGGACAACCATACCCTTACTTCTGACAACACTTTAATATTGTTTCCAACTACCAAAAATGTTATCTACGTATAGTACAAGAAATACCACCATGTTTCCATCACACTTCTTGTATACACAAGACTCATTTGGTTATAAAATAAATCCATAGGTCTGGATTATTTTATTAAACTGGATGTTCCAAGACCTTGAAGCTTTACTCCAGTCCATAGACTGATTGAGCTTACATACAAGATGCTCTTTGCTCTTTGCAATGATCCCTTCTGGTTGCTATATATGGATGTTTTCTTCAAGACTTCTATTAAGGAAAGCTGTCTTGACATCCACTTGCTAAATCTCATAGTCCATATGAGAAGTAATAGATAAAAGAATCCGGATAGACTTAAGCATGACTACCGGTGAAAAAGTTTCCTTTTTCAACAAGCTTTGCTTTGAAAGTTTCTACCTTCCCATCTATCCTTTTTTTTTTCTATTGTAGACTTATTTTCACCCAATGACTTTTACACCATTTGGTGATTTTATAAGCTCCCAGACTCTATTAGAATACATATATTATAATTCTGTATTTATTGCTCTTTGCAAAGATGCTGCATTTTTATCTTGGAGTGCTTCGTCATATGTCCGGGGATCAGGTTCATGTCCACCAGGGATCAAGTCCAAAGATTCTCCCAAAATATGAATCTTTTAGGTTGCAAAACAACCCTCCCATTACGACGAGGCACTTTCTGCAATTGTGTATCATTTGTGATACGTGTTGCAGTTTCTTATGATATTGCATCTTGTACAGTTGGTATTAGATTAGACGTGTCCTTTAATTTCCTTAAGAACAATTTTTACTCATGGGCTTGTGGTTAATCGTATAGTCCTTTTCTAAAATCGGGCATTGGTACCAACAATGACCTTCCGATTTTAAGGACTATAAACCTCTTTTCATTTTTCTAGGATAACTCACAAACAAGTGAACTCATGTCCAACTTATCAGTGTCTCTCATGTTCTAGACTATCCAAATCTGAATATGCTTTAGACTAGGCTTATGCCCATTCTGCAATTCTATGGGAGTAGAGAGTTCAGACTTAGAAGGTACTATGTTCACTTCCGTTTCTAGTGTATATCCTTAAGACGAATTTGGTAATTTTCTGAATAACTCATCATCGATCTAATTGTTTCATAAGAGCCTTATACCTTCTTTCTACTACACCATCCTGTTGGGGTGTACCAGGTGCAGTTAGTTGGGATTAAATCCCGACTTCTGATAAGTGACTCCTAAACTCTCCTAAGAAGTACTCGTTACCACGATTTCACCGTAATATCTTGATACTTTTACTTTGATGTTACTCCACATCAGCCTAGTACTCTTTGAACTAATCAAAACACTTAGACTTGTGGCGCGTCAAGTAAATGTATCCTTATCTCGAATAGTCGTCTATAAAAGAGACAAAATATTCGAAACAACCTCTTGCCTAGATAGTCAAAGGTTTACACAAATCAGAATGAACCAATTCCAACATATCTTTGGCTCCATACCCCTTAGACTTAAAAGCTTCTTGGTTATTTTTCCTTCCAAGTAAGACTCGTAGGTTGGAAAGATTCCCACTACCAATGAACCCAAGAGTTCATTGGTTATTATCATTTGAATCTTATTAAAGTTAATATAACTTAGCCTTAGATGCCAAAAATATGATTGGTTCATTTTCGAAGGTTACTTTCTCTTATTAAAGTTAGAAAATGTGTTATTAATTTCTATTTATTGCATCATGGGAGTTATTGGATTATAAATTATCAACTAATGTACCAAAATAGATAACTTCCCTATTTTTCTTGAAAACAAGTTTGTTATCAAAATAGATAGAATATCTATTCTTTAATAGTTTAGAAACCGAAATCAGGTTCTTTCTAAACTTAGTACATAAAGACAATTTCTGAAAATCCATATTTTATTCCTATCAGAGAATAAACATCTCCCACTGCAACAGCTGCTACTTTTGCAGTAGTGCCCATGTAGACGGTGTTTTCCTTTTCATATAGCTGTCGGGTTTCCTGGAACCCTGCAATGAATTGCAGACATGATTAGTGACATCTATATCTAAACTCCAGGTACTGGTAGATAACATCACTAAATATATTTCAACAACTAATGAATTAAATACACCTATATTGTTCTCAGTTCTAAGAGGACAGTCTACCTTAATGTCCAAGTCTTATCATTATAATTGAGACTACTAAGTCTTTTCTATAGTATAACAACTAGGGGATTGACAAACATTTAAAATCTTAAGAATCACAAATCAAAATGAACCAATTCTAACACTTCTTTGGCTCTATACCCCTTTGCCTTAAAAGGTCTCTTGGTCATTTTTCCTTCCAAGCAAGACTCGCAGGTTGGAAAGTTTTCCACCACCAATGAACCCAAAGTTCCATCAGCTATTAACCTTTGAATCCTACTTAAGTTAATATGACCTAGTCCTAGATGCCAAAGATATGTTTGGTTCATTTCCAAAGGATGCTTTCTCTTATTAGAATTAGAAGATGTGTTATTAATTTCCATTTGTTGCATCGTGGGAGTTATTGGATTAAGAGTGTACAAATTGCCAACCAACGTACCAGAACAGAAAATCACCCTATTTTTCTTGACAACTACTTTGTCATCAAAAGAAACAGAATATCCTTCTGTACATAATTTAGAAACTAAAATCAAGTTCTTTCTGAAACATGGTACATAAAGATAATTTCTCAAAATTAATGTTTTATTCCTATCAAAAAATAAATAAACATCTCCCACTGCAACAGCTGCCACGTTCGTAGCATTGCCCATGTAGACGGTGATCTCCCCTTCATGTAGTCATAGAGTTCCTGGAACCCCTGCAATGAATTGCAGACATGATCAGTGGTTGTTGTATCTAAACACCAGGTGCTGGTAGATAACACCGCTAAACATGTTTCAACAACTAATGAATGAGATATACCTTTATTGTTCTTCTTTCTACGAGGATAGTCCATCTTCCAATGTCCAAACTGCTTGTATATGAAGCACTTTCCCTTCGGCTTCTTCATACCTGCCCGCGGCCCAGTCCCTTGAGGTCGAATCACTTTCTTTTCCAAACTTAATTGTCTCTTTTTCTTTTTTCTGCCTTTCAGCTTAGAAGTAGAAATATTTTCAGCAATGTGAATTTGAGAACTTTGAAAAAATATCCCTTCTGCTGCTTGAAGTTCTGTCAGAAGTTCCGCCAATGAATATGTCCTTTTGTTCATATTATAGTTCAGGTGGAACTTCTTAAAACTCTTGGGTAGCATTTGGAGAATGATATCGACCTGGGGTTCCCCATCGATTTCAGCTCCAAGGATTTATATTTCGTTCAAATGAGCCATCATTTTGAGGATATGATCCCTCAAGGGTGTCCCCTCAGTCATGGTGGTCGTCATCAAGTTTCTCATAGCCTCCTGCCTAGTAGCCCGGTTCTGGTGTCCGAAGAGTTCTTTGAGATTGTACATTATGTCATAGGCAGTAGGTAAGGTCTGATGCTGATGTTGCAGCACATTTGACATAGATGCCAAAATATAACACTGCGCCTTCTCATCTGCCTTGACCCATTTCCTATGCCTATTAATCTCCTCTTCACTAGAATCATTATTAGGCATGTTAGGGCAGATCTCATAAAGTACGAACTTGTATCCCTTAGCAGTTAAGACAATGTCCAAGTTTCATTTCCAATCAATATAATTGGGACTAGTAAGTTTGTTTTCTTTTAAAATAACATCAAGAGGATTGAAAGCCATTTTGAAATCCTGAGAATCACAAAATAAAATATTTGGTCAAAACTTTAGAATTTAAAATAATATTGATTCCTCGAACAATATAATTTAAATTCACCAACACCTCAAAACATTTTGAATTTCATATGCCCCGATAGTGTTGACGTATACTAATTCAAACATTTGTAAGCAGAGGTTTTATCCATTAATTTTATTATCTTGTCAACCTAACTTTATGACAAATAAAATTCATAGTTGGTTTATCTTCGGTCACACAAATAATAGCAGTGACTTCGATGGGGGAGGATACTATTAAATGCACCTAAGTGTATATCATTACTTGATACTTAGTCCATTAATTAGGATTGATGCACTTAAAGCCAACGCGTAAGTTTGAATGCATCACTTACAAACCAGTAATGGAGACCGTAGAATTTAAATAAATAAATCTTCTCCCACTTAGTTATTTAAATGAGGAAGTCTAACATGCACACATATCACACATACACACAAAAGCATACACATCACAACACATAAAGGCAATAAATATGAAAAAATAATTTCCCAACTATTATGGCCTCATCCATAGCTGTCCTCCGTATGCCACTAACCCTGGCCGTCGCCAACCCTAGCTGCCGACCCTAGGGTTTATGTCATTGCATCCTTCTTGCTTCCTCTTCCGCTGTGCCTCCGGTCCTCAAGGTAGCACCACGCATAGCAAGGAGACGAGCTGCAACAAAATAAAATTTTACATTTATCAATCCTATATTCCACGAAGGAATGTACATGTAATCTAGATCTAACAAAAATAAAAATTTACATTTATCGATCCTATATTCCACAAAGGAATGTACATGTAATCTAGATCAAAATGTAAAATAAACTAATACAGTTCCTACTGTATTTAATAATTACAATCATGCACACACAAAATGCCCTCGACATGCCCGAGGGTCTAAATCACATACAAACACAATAGGTCATAATAGTTGGAACTAGGATGTCTGTAACCCCAGAGGTAATCTATTTTGCATATCCTACTATTATCCTACCTAAATTATATATGACTAGTG
Organism: Zingiber officinale; assembly: GCF_018446385.1. NCBI lineage: Eukaryota > Viridiplantae > Streptophyta > Magnoliopsida > Zingiberales > Zingiberaceae > Zingiber > Zingiber officinale. Next base: position 45,391,027 of record NC_055996.1, on the reverse strand, counting down.
CATAATTTAACCGAAAACCAAACACACAAAGGCAAAAACCCTGCTCTGATACCAATTGTTGGTGCTCGGAATTCCATTCTATGTAAAACCCCTGTACAAAAATTTGTACAGGCACAGAACTTTTCCTAGAAACCTACATGCTTGATCAGACATGTGTTTGATCAATCAAGCAAGTCCTTGATTGACCAAAATGCACCTTGATCGAAGCACAAGATCGCTTGCCTCTTGTGTTGGTGTTCAGGATCCATACAAAGAAAACATAACTAGTTGCGCTGTGAAATAAATAATTAGTTATACATTTCTTTGTAGACAAAGACCTCTTGATCTTCTGCGGTATTCCTCTCCTCTTCTAGGATGTCGTGTGGGCAACGATCTACCAAGACAAACCACCCGAACCTTCTTTTGTTTCCAAGCCGCCTACCACCAAAAGATGCAAAGAAAAGGGGCACCTCCTCCTTCTTCTTCTCCTCCAAACCGCCTACCACCTAGGGTGGTTCTTCTCTTCTTCTTCTTCTCCTCCAAGCTCCAGCCACCAAAGGAGATATACTCCGGCCCTGGAGGGAGGAAAGGGAGGAAGAGATGAGAAGGTGGAGAATCGGCCCTAGGAGGAAGAGAGGAGGTGGGCGCTGACTCTAGGGGAAAAGAAAAGAGAGAAAAGAAGAGATGAGGTGCCGACCACAAGCAAGGGAAAACAACTCAAGAGAGATTAGGTTATAATGGCATGGCCTCCTCCCTTTTTATAACCTTTGGCACCAGATAAAAGAGGAGAAATATTAACAGAATTAGAAAAAATCTCTAGAAAAGAATTAACATAATTCTTTTTAGAAAAATTTCTTAGGAAAAAATTAATATAATTCTTTTCAAAAATTTCTAAGAAAGAATTAACATAATTCTCTTTAGAAAAATCTCTAATTCTATTGAGAAAAAAAATCTCCCTTTTACAACTCCCCCTTTTTTTCTTCCTTTTCTTTTCTTTTCCTTTTCTTTTCTTTTGGTTTGGTCGGCCCCTTGCTTGGGAACCAAGCAAGGCTTGGCCGGCCTCTTTCTTGGGTAGGAAACAAAATCAAACGGGTGAATGCGAGGCTATGTAGAGGCTACAACAGGGACCGAGAGGAGGAATTGGTTTTGGCCTCCTGATGGACTTGAGCTTCTTGTGTTCGACCCAAACACCCAACTCAATTTCATTAATAATAACTCATACCACTAAAGAGTTATTATTGAACTACCGCACAAATCCCATATTACAATATGGTTGCTTTTTATCATGAGTGCGTTAATCTCCTTATGTTTAAGATATCTTATGCCCGTTAATTAAATGAGTTACTGACAACTCAATTAATTAATATCTAGCTCCAAGAGTAGTACAACTCAACCTTATTATTATGTCAGACTAAGTCCACCTGCAGGGTTTATATGATATCCTTATGAGCTCCTCAAGGGGACATCATCAACCTAAATAAATAGGACACAATTTCCTTTTATAATCAACAACACATCATATAAATGGTACTATCTCCCAACTCATCGAGCCTATTGATTTAACGAATAAATTTCACCCATTGATAAGTCAAAGAAATAACTACTATGTATACATGCTTGTTATTATATCGGGATTAAGAGAACGCACATCCATAATAACAGAGGTTCTGTTCTTTTATGCAGTCAGTATAAATCGAAGAACCTCAAATGGTCCTGTTCAATACACACATAGTGTACTAGTGTAATTTTATAGTCAAGATAGAGTAATATAAAATTACACTATAACCGTTCCAATGGTTTATCCCTATCCATCTCGATCGTGATCTACTATTTATAATTTATAAGGAACTGATAACATGATCTTCTGTGTGGCACCACACACCATATTATCTACAATATAAATTAAATGGACAACTGCATTAACATATAAATATAAAATGTAACATTTGACCAAAGTGATTCTCATTTCAAAATATAAATATTCATACAAAAAGCTAGGCTTATATTATACATCCCAACAATATATATATATATATATATATATATATATAATATTCTACTATCAATTCAACCAATTGATATGTTGTAGATTATAACCTACTACCCTAGGACATTATTATACTTATTCATTTAGCACTGAACTGAAACAAATATAATAACCACCTTTGCCTTTTTATTAATAAGTGAAATATAATACAAAAATTTCCCTTATCAATCATCTCATAACTGGTACTTGGGCTAATATTAATAGTTGATGTTACCCCGGATGACATTGTTGCGGTTCTCCTACTGCCGGGTTATTAGCTGTGGTTGAATCCAGGTTGGAACTTGTGCTAGGGGTGTTCTTTAGCACCGCTCGATCACTCACTGATTTCTTCTGGGTGACCCATTTGCTTGTTGATAAGGGCGATAGTTGGGTGATGGGGCGCATCGGCAAAATCTCTGATTGGGGCTCTGGCAATTTATCAGATAGTAACACTCCTGAGTGTCATGAGTGGCGGACCGATGATATATACACCGCCAGCATGGTACTTCTCGAGGGACCTCTACATGTTTCACAGCCTGAGGCTATGGTTCTTGGTGACCAAATTGAGGACCCGCCCGAGGTCCTTTTGGTAGAGGAGTAGGTGGCACTAGGAGGTTGGAGTTGAGGCAAGTGTGGCGACCTCCTTTTTCCAGGCGGCTTGTGTTTCTTCTATATTGATGAATTCAGTCACCCGATCGAGTAGCAAATCAAAGTTTTTGGGAGGTCTTCTGGCTAAATCGTGAAAGAAGTCTTTATCAGTAAGCCCTTGAGAAAAAGCACTTGCCAAAGTTTCTGTGGTGGATGTGGGAAGTTCCATAGCCACCTGATTGAATATTTTAATATAACCTCTAGGGGTCTCCTTGGGCCCCTGCTTGAGTAAAAAGAGGCTCTAGGGGGTCTTATGATAACGTGGATTGCAAGAAAAGTGATGAAGAAAGACTTTGTGTAAATCCTTGAAATGGTGAATGGAGTTGTCTGGCAGTTGCTTGAGCTATCGTTGTGCCTAACTGCCAAATATAGTGAGGAACATTTGGCACTTTACACAATCCATACATTATTGAAGGAGGGTGGCATTCTCAAATTTAAGGAGATGATCTTCTAGATCAGTTGCCCTTGAGAATTCTCCTATGTTTAGGGTCTGATAATGTTTTGATAATTTATCCTCAAGTACCCATTGAGAGAATGAGGTACTAATTTACTAGGGATAGCTATCAATCATTGGAGATTTTCGTTTGCACCCTTCTTGAATAGGTGCCTCTCCAAAGGATTCTTGGCGTAGTTCCTCTTGGTCCACGTGGTGAGGCGGTGCATGAAAGAGTGTTTGAGGACGCTAGATTGGCGAGGGAGGTGCATGGAGTAAATGGGGGACTTCTTCCTGAGCTCCTCTCTCCCTCTAGTGGGCTATTGTTTACGTTACAAGATTTGGTAGTGGCAGCGTACCACCAGTAGTCGTTTGTTGTTGTTGCTGCAGTGCCATTTGCACTTGAGCATTGACGATCATTTCTAGCTCCTATTGCGTTAAAGTAACCATGGTGAGTTTTCTAGCCTCCTCCATCTTTAATTCTCAGATTTAGGAGAAGATTCCCACAGATGACGCTAAATTTGATCCTATCTGAAAGCTCGAGAGATGGCATGCTGGTGATGATGGATGAATGGTTGATAAGAACAAGACTTTTCCCTTCTTGGAGAGGCCTCCTTGTGATCCTGTGCATATGCCAACGATCCAATAATGGGTTAGTGACGAAAAATCAGGGAAGGGGGTCCCTGGAAAGGTCATTGAGCATGCTAGAAATCCATTTAAGCAACCCTTTGATATACTGTGTGTACTAAATATTCATTTGGAAGTAAGTATGCAACTAAGCTTCTTAATTCCACTGGCTTTATGGTCGGTCGTGCATGAAGAGCTTTATGAAGTTAACTACCTTGAACCCGGCCAATCTTTCATCTGGCTAGGCATATACTGAATGATTTATAAGGCTACAAGTCTTGAGTCCAATGGACCTGTTGTTACATTCCTGCAAGTGCATGAGTACATCATTAGTAATACAAAAGATATCGAACCCACAGAGACTGGTTATAATCACTAGCGATCTCTCACGTAGAATTAGCTAAACAATTGGCTAAGACAAGTTATGTGCTAGGTAAAAGAAACAAAGATTAGAACAAGAAAGAGAAAGAGGAACTTGGTTTTTGGGGATGTTCTAGGAGTTTGGTTTCATTGTGATGTTTATCAATGTAACACGGTTCACCAATTCACTATCCTCAATTCACATACATTTATAGGAAGCTGCCGATTCTCCCCTGCAGAGGACAACCGACGGGGTATTTATATCAATATCACTGGCAATTAAATAGGAATAATTCCTATAAAATCCGTTAATGGGTTACCACTGTCACTAGGGCCCCTCGATCATACATCACAAGAATACTCACACAACTCAATAAATATAGAGATAAGGATGATAATTGCATACTGCTGCCCACTTCCTTGTAGGGACTTACTTCTCCTTTTAAGGTGATACCCTAAACATCCGTTAATGGGTTACCCCTATCACTAGAGCCCGTCGGTCATATGATCTAGGGTATCCCTCGATGAGAACCACAAATCTGTAGAAACATTCAATCAAACATGAGAATTAAGTCTAAACACATGCATTCACATAAGATCAAATAGATACAAAGCATGCTAACGCCATTTAGATAGGAAATTGATTGGTATATCCATGAGTTCTATATCAACTCAGACCACAACTACTCCCTTGATCCTAGAACAAGAGATCTACTCCATATCAAGAAGAAAGAATTCCAATGACATGATAATTACAAACATTTAAACCCCAAATAAGAGAGAAAAGGGGAAGAAATTCTTATCCAATGACGCCGAGTGATCTTTGTATCCAATCCCAAGCTTTCAAAGTTGATGTGATGATGGAAACAACCTTGGATCATCAAAAGGAGGTCAGAGAAGTCATGGATGTTGGATTGAGAAGCGCTAGATAGGGGTGAACAACGCTCATGGCTTTCACTTTTCATATTCGGAAAATGTACGAGTAAATGCACAGTGGAATAAGAAAAACAAACACAAAGATACCAAGAATTTACTTGGTTCGGAGCCTAGGGTGACTCCTACTCCAAGGCCCGCGATCGTTGATCATTTTTGGTGGACAACAACTATAATATCGCAAATTTAGTATAATAAGTGTTTACAATTAAATGCAGAGAAATCTTATACTGACAACAATAAAATGTAAAATCGTAGCTCCAGGTTGTTGGAGACTTGTCGTAGCTAAATTGGAATGTCTCTTTCACAGCTTGTTGCAGAAGGATTGCTTGGGAATTGATGCCTCAAGCTGCAGGTCAAGATCTTCTTAAATAGGCTGTTGGAGGCGCCTTAAAGCCCCTTAAGGGCGCCTCCAGTGTGCTGAGTCAGCCGCGTGGATGAGCTGATAGGAGGTCTTCGTCTATCCTCTTGAAGGCGCCTCCATTAGCCATGAAGGCGCCTCGAACCTACCGTCCGAGGTGCCTCAAGCTTCCATGAGGGTGCCACCAATGTTGCTTCCAGCGCAGCTTCTGCCTCGCACCCGAGGCACCTCAGGCTCCATGAGGGTGCCTCATGTACTGTTCATCCGAGGCTAATCTTGCTCCTTTGTCCCTGCAAAATATGTTAGTCCACAAACCAATCACATATCTTGCAAAATAAAGTTAGCACACACAATAAACATAATAATGTGAAAGTTTGACAGTCATGGACTGTCTGGTTTTGACTTCGAATTTCTGACCGGAAACCCTAGGTCGAACCGACGCCTACTGTTCCCTCTTCCGAGGAACGCATTCTCACCTACTCCACTCAAGAGAGCATACCTGATGCCAGTCTGGTCCCCCAGATCGACTGAACTTTTCGCCTAGGGTTACCACCCCCTAGGACCTAGGGTTACCACCCCTTAGGGTTTTTCGCCTCCTAGGGTTACCTCCCCCTAAGACCTAAGGTTACCCTCCTTAGGATTTCTTCCACCTAGGGTTACCACCCCCTAGGACCTAAGGTTACTGCCCCTTAGGGTTTTCCATCACCTAGTGTTACCATCCCCTAGGGCCTAAGGTTACCACCCCTTAGGATTTTCCACCTGCCTAATCACAGTTAGGACTTTCCTGCAAACTCATTCAGGCACATCAGATAACACATAATCTTAACTTTGAATCCTTTGTCATTATCAAAACTTGGGTTCGATCGTCGGATGCTTCCCGCACCAACAATCTCCCCCTTTTTGATTATGGCAACTAAAATTCAAAGTTAAGCAAAAAGACACAATAAAGAAATGTTGTAAAGATAACAGTACAAGCATAACTGGAAAATAGCGCAAGCATAGATTTAATACAAAGCTCCCCCTTAAGAAACACTCCCCCCTAATAAAAGCTCCTTTTAAAATTTTGAATTTGAATACTCTCCCCCTTTTCCATATATCAAAATAAGCAAGACAATCAAGAAGGATTAGGAAAGTGATCAATGGCCTTAGCTAAGAATAACTTATTATGTTTGAATAAAGAATTAAAAATAGTTCGATAAACACTTAGCTTTTTAGAATAGCTTTCCTTGTAATACTATTAGCTAAGTGAAAAGATTTTATTAAAATAGTTTTTTATCTTAAATTAAATTTCAAAAAGCCTTTTTGAAAAAACATTTATAAAAATTTGAGAGGTTTTTGAAAAATATTCATCCAAATTTGAATTAGTTAGCCAAATTTAAAAAGCTTTTAAAAAATACTTAGTTAAATTTGAAATCCTCAGTTTTTTATAGAAGGGAATAGGAAATTTTCTTGTAGGAAAAATTAATTTTAGATAAGGGAAAGTTTTGATTTGAAAAGTAACTTAGCTAAAAGGTTTGTAAAAGTAAATGATAAAATGTAAAAAAAAATCTTCTATAGGAGAACTCTTTTAGGGTTAAAAAGTTGATTTAAATTTATCTTAAATTTTACCCTCACTTGAAATAATTTTAGCTAAGGGCATGCTCACACAAAAAAAATATTCAAAAAGTCTTATATCCAAGCATGAGTAAACTCAATACTTTAATTTTTTGGCCACATGTCTAATCATGGTAAGGGTAAATAGAAAATCCTTTCCACCAACTCTAGTGGTTACTAACTTGATCTCGATCGCCTCCCGCCATTTTCGAGGGCGCCTCCCTTGTGTCGGAGGCACCTTAGGTTTGATTAAGAACGATTTTTTTAAAAAAAAATTTATAAGTTTTAAAAAGTTTTTAAAATAAGTTTTAAATAAGTTTTTTTTTAAAAAAATTAAATAATTTTTTTAAAAGGATTTTTAAATAAGTTTTTAAAAGATTTATAAATAATTTTTTTAAAAAAATTTAAATAAATTTTTAAAATATTTTTAAATAAGTTTTTAAAAGATTTTTAAATAAGTTTTTAGAAGATTTTCAAATAAGTGTTTAAAAATTTTTTAAATAAGTTTATAAAAGATTTTTAAATAAGTTTTTAAAACATTTTTAAATAAGTTTTTTAAAAGATTTTAAAATAAGTTTTTAAAAAAAATTTAAATAAGTTTTTAAAAGATTTTTAAATAAGTTTTTAAAAGATTTTTAAATAAGTTTTAAGAAGATGTTTAAATAAGTTTTTAAAAAAATTTTGAATAAGTTTAAAAAAGATTTTTAAATAAGTTTTTAAAAGATTTTTAAATAAGTTTTTAAAAAGATTTTTAAAAAAAGTTTAAATAAGTTTTGAAAGGATTTTTAAATAAATTTTTAAATAAGTTTTTAAAAGATAGTTTTTAAATATGTTTTAAAAGATTTTTAAATAAGTTTTTAAAAGATTTTTAAATACGTTTTAAAAACAATTTTTAATAAGTTTTTAAAAGATTTTTAAATAAGTTTTTAAAACATTTTAAAAAGATTTTTAAATAAGTTTTTAAAAGAACTTCATTATATAAAATTAATTAATTAGTTGGATTAAATTAATAAGTTAATTAATTAAATTAAGTTCAGCCTATATCCATCTCACCCGATTATAAGTTATCAATTAGGGAACCTTAAGTAGTTTTGTGAGATGGTTATCTTTGATATAGATTATTTCTAAGGACTATCCACAAGGACTATCCATACAATGTCCATCAACAAGGCAGGCATGTAGTAAAACATATCGAATAAAAATCCATCAACAAGGACTATCCATACAATGTCCAGGTATCAAACAAAACTAAGTGTAAACATGGTCAAATAAGAAGCAAAACAAAACCAAAAGATCCAAAAGTCTTCGGGGTCTTCGGGGGCCAGCAACTAGAACTCTCTCCTGACAGCATCATCCTGAAATATAACAACAATGGAGGCGGGGTGAGTCCAACACTCAGCAGGTACAATTAATATGCAAAGTAAGGAAATAACACCTAGCACTAATCATGCGTACAGTCTCCTGATAAAATAAAGGTAAATGCAAACCGAAGTAAAACAGGAGAGAAACTGTACTAACCAGGACCTGGGTATCAGGACAAACAGTCCGAGTGGTATAGAAATCCTGTATGCATGTCAAACATAGGTATCCAAACAATATGGAACATATAAATGTAGCAAATACAAACACAAGCAATAAATGCATCATGTATATGATGCCAATGTCATGGTCACCCCTGACGCCAGTAAGCCAACTCACAACAAAAGTGGGACCGAGTGGGTAGGGCTGTGACGACCGTGCACTCTACATCACTACCCCTGATGAGTGACCGAGTGAACGGGATGCTGTCGGAGTACACACATACTCCTACCCCAAATCATAAATGGGGGAGCGCAATGCTCTCATCTCCCGGTACACTATGACGGGGAGGGATCTCTAACGTGCTACACGCTGCGTCACACTACCCATGAGCGGACCAACGGAGCACCGGAAGAGTAAACTGACGTGCTACCACGCTGCATCACAACGGAGCACCGAACAGTAATGAAACTGGCAATGTGCTCGATAATAATGGAGCAATATATCACACAGCATGCAATCATACGAATGGTGCATGTCACTAAGCATGGTAATATACTAAACCAATCTATGGACATATAATGATGTGCACCATAGTGAACAAATCATATCAAAGTACACTGATCAAATAAGGTATCAAACCTAGGTCCTGAACATGGTGAAACATGGTTATATCACTACCCCTATGAGCATGTGTAATCAGATACATAACAACACGAAATGTAAAACAAACAATCAATCAAGCAGGTAACAGGTAATCAGGTAGTGATTAACCGAAACAAATGAAGAACATAATTAATGCAACTTGTTAATTTCATTACTATGCATATCAAAGACAATAAGTCAAAAGTACCCGCCTCCGATAAAAATGGTCCCAATCTGACTCCGATATACTCGTCTCGCGTTAAAGTCCTGTAAATCAAACATATAGATTTAGCTAATTACTTATGAGTTAAATAGCTAAATCAAATCCCCAAACCTATTTAGGATAATCATAATCGAATACTATTATTGATTACCACCCAGGCTAGAATTAAACTGGTTTAACCCTAATAAAGTCATCATCTTCCTTAGATTAGTTTAACCCCTTATTTATCAATATCAACTCATCCACTAATTCTTTTCTTAAACCAATAACCAATCCATCTTTTAATTACCAATTTACTACATAATGAATCAAACCATAAGAACCCACATTGGTAATTCAATTAATCCAACTGGGTTAATTATCGCCAATAATTTCACAATCAAAGTGGAGTAATTAACCCTAACACTTCCATAATCACAACAAGTTAAGCTAAAACATAGATTAATGCCAACACTCACCCGGATCTTAGATGTTCCCTTGTGGATTCACTGCCGGTGAACCTCGCTGCTGAAAATTGCTAGCCGAAAGTACTTGCTGTAGCAGATTCTTGACTGAAGCTACATTGAAATTGCAACCAGAGACATCCACTCGGTGAACACAACATCCTATACCAAGTCTGAAACCCAAATCCAACAGACTTACCATATCTTAGTGCTGGAAATTTCCCTCTCCGACAGAAACCTCAATAACCGGCTGTAGGAACTAGCAAAGATGGAAATCAACATGGAAAGCTCGGAATTAGGGCTCGGAATGTGACCACTGTGAGGAAGAAAGTAGGGCCCTCGGCGTCGGCACCTAGGCAGAAGCAAGGGGGCACGCTGGTCGGATCTGGTGGCCGACACTGCCCTGTGCGACGGCGGTTTCTTGGCTCCCGGCAAGCTAGGGCAATTACCGAAGAGGAAACTCCTCAAATCAAGGAGTTTGGGCGTAGAGGAGGGGGGGGGGGGGGCGGCAGTGGCTTGAACGTCGTCGGCGCGTTCCTGATCTCAGCGGCGGAGAGGGCTTTCAATCCAAACTAGGGCAGAGGTGTCGCGAGGAAGGAGGAAGAGGGATTGGCCGACGATGTTGCTCGGTGCTAGGGAAGAAAGGATCGGGGAGAAGCGGCTGTCGGCAGAGGGAGAGTGGAGAAGAAGAAGAGAACAGCGCCGGTTAGGGCACAGGTGGTTCGGCGGCGTCGGCGCGCGGAGAAGAAAAATCGGGCACGCATAGTAATGTGGAGGAAAGAAAATAAATAAGAAAAAGAGAAAATAAATAAATAAATAAATCTTTTCCTCACTTAAATGGGTAGCCTAAACAGGCTTTCCCGGCCCCGTTATTATCCCCGTTAACTCGTCCATACGAGCTCCGAAAAATTTCCGAAAAATTTCCAAAAATTTTGGAAAATTCCCTTATCATATTTCGCCATTTTTCCGATATTTTACATTCTCCCCCACTAATAAAAATTTGGTCCCCAAATTTCGTTATCTACCATCAGCAAGTACCAACAACAGGTAAAGAGTATAAAATGCTGAACGGTAAATTAAATCACATATCTCAAGTGAAAAGATGGGGGTATCGAGCTCGGATTGTATCCCCGAGCTCCTGAGTAACTTCATCGTCCAAATGTTACTGTCATGCGACTTAACCAGCCAAATAGTCTTGTTCTACAACTGACGCTCTTTCCGGTCTAAAATCCATACCGGAACCTCCTTATAGGTGACATCAGGTTGAAGGAAACTGAGATTATCTATCAACACATGTATCGGATCGGGTACGTATCTCCTCAGCATAGATACGTGGAATACGGCGTGAACGCCTGCCAAGGACGGCGATAGTGCCAACCAGTAAACTACTGCTCCAATCCTTTCCGAGATCTGGAAAGTTCCAATGTATCACGGAGCTGGCTTACCTCTGAGGTCAAATCTCTTCACCCCTTTCGTGGGTGAAACTCGCAGAAATACATGGTCGCAAATGGAGAACTCTAAGAGTCTCCGACTCGGGTCAGCATAACTCTTCTGGCAGACTTATGCCTTTGACCTCCTCCGTCTGATAGTGTGGACCACTCTGCCTCATGCTGAGCTCTATGAGGTCCCAACAACTGGGCCTCTCGGATTCTCCTCCTGATTGACGACTGAGAAACTATGGTAACAATAATACCCTGCTTTATCTGTCCCTGCTCCTTAAGGTCTAACTCGGAGAAACCCTGAATCAAGTCTGTGACCACAACTCGGTGACAAGCTAAAGTCCCTCTGGACTTCTAGCTAAGGGCATCAGCAATCATATTAGTTTTCCTCGGGTGATAGTCAATCGTACAGTCATAATCCTTCAGGAACTCCATCCATCTCCTCTGTCGGAGATTAAGTTACTTCTAAGTAAACAGATCTTTGAGACTCTTATGGTCAGTGAGAATCTCAAATGTAACGCTATATAAATAATGTCGCCAAATCTTCATGGCAAAAATAATGGCGACTTGCCCAGATCATGTACAGGGTAGATCTTCTCATGCTCCTTCAACCGACGAGAAGCATGGGAGACTACCATATCGTGCTGCATTAGAACAGCGCTCAAACCCTGAATAGATGCGTCGGTGCAGAGGACATATCCGTCCTCTCCAGAAGGTAAAAATTCAAAAATCAGAGCCGACACTAGTCTCCGCTTCAGCTCCTAGAAGCTGGTCTTGCCATCCTCAGTCCAAGTGAACTTCACGCCTTTCCAGGTCAGGCATGTCAGTGACATAGCTATCCAAGTGAAACCCTCAACGTATCTCCGAAAATATCGAGCCAAACAAAGGAAGTTGCGAGCCTCTTCTATAGACTCCGTCTACTTCCAACGGTAACAACCTCGATCTCCTGTGGAACCACGGTATACTCCTACTGGTGACCGTGTGTCTCAAACATCTCACAGAAGACAATCAAAATACGCACTACTGATCTTCACATCTAGACGTTTCCATCGAAACATCTCTAGAACTATGCAAAGATGATGTGCGTGATACACCTTAGATCAGGAATAAAACACCACGTCGTCAATAAAGATAATGAATTCTGATCCAATATCTTAAGGATACCCAAATCATCTAGTCCATGAAAACATCTAAGGCTCCGCAAGCCCTAATGGTAAAACCAATACACATAATGTCTGTATCACAGACATTCCCAATCCATAAGATCCTCGACAATAAACAGATCTGATCACCAACGATATAAATCACCAAAGAATAAATCCTCCAGTGCGAGAGCAACGCTCCATCACACGAAATACCACATATGTGGGAGCAACGCTCTACCACAAGAAATCCTTAATATGTGGGAGCAACACTCCACCACAAATAATCTGAAATATGTATTTGCAATAAATATAGGAGCAATGCTCCACTACCATCAATCCATAATATGTGGGAGCAACATCCCACCACAAAACAATATATAAGTGCCCCAAAGCACCTAACTATCCAGCTAAAGACTGAACGAGATCTCTCTACCACAAATCACTGTGGTTAGCCTAGGGTATAACAACCTAGTAAGCTAATCAAATCCATCATCAACTCTATCAGCATCCCAGTGGGTCATCCACTGATAGGAGAATTAGTTGACGGGTTAATCCAACAAATGACATAATGTAGACACTCCACATCCTGCATTCAACATAAGTAGAATCATCATGCTGCTACCAATAATACACCTGGCACACGTGCTCACACAATATATGTATGGTCGACATAATCCTCCAATTAGTACACACCAAACACACACACAACTCAGGTATATTCAGTTTGATACTTCCAACAATACATACCGAACACGTGTGCAAAATCAATGTAAATAAAATCAACAATACACCTCAAACAACACTCACATGACATATATACACCTATGCCAAGAGAATAACCAACATATACTTCCAATAAAGCATACTAAACCCAGGTGCACTCACAAATCAAATATAATCAAAAAGATACCTTAGATACCACACCAAACACATATGTACATATCACGACTCAGATTAAATCGACAAGATACCTCCATCAAAACACCACAGATGTACTTATACCACAACTCGGATTTAATCGACAAGATATCTTCAATAATACATTTAGATACATACATCGAACTACATAGCCATGATCCACAAGGAACCTACAAACCATATCAGAACATGGATACATATACTACTCCCAAATGGGCAGTCTACCATAGGACTCCTACAACACATAACAATCATAATATACATGCAACATAGACATGCAAAATCAGTATACTAGCTCAATCAAAGAGACCAACCTTATGCTACCAACACTCATGGTTTACGGGTATATCTAAACAAAATTCATGCATATGTATTAAGCATGAATACATCAATCAAAAGCAACCCAAAATAAAGCAGCCTAATCATCCAGTAACAACCCTACTCTAGGTTCAAAGGAACTAATATCGGATAAGAAAGATATACACACCATGGTATAACATTACAAGTCAATGTCGTACACTACCAAGACTATATCTAATGGGGAAAATTTTATCATCTTAAATCCAAATGTACTCTCCCAGTATACACTAGTAACGATTGTATCCCATAAGTATTAAGCAATTAGCTCTACACTTCCTTACATCAGCGGGGTCACATATCCCAATGCACTTTTTGAGTCATCCAACCGGGTATATACAGTCCTTGGTCAAAGTCTTCATGGAATAGGATACATCGATCCTCTATAAACTATCCAAGCCGACAATGGTATATGGCTAAATCAGTCCTTTCCACGTCAGTACAAAACATGTACCAAAATGTGCTCTAGACACATAACTAAGCACAAGTAACCTAAAGGTTCGAACCTCTAAAAATAGAGTATGGAAATCCTCTACTAATCAACCAACAAAACTAAATCATTCATCTACTAACTAATCAAGAATACCTTATTCCTCCACAAGCAACTAAGGTATATCAAACCACGACTATCCAACTCGACAAACGTAAATCAGTCTTCTACTGACCGATCTAATAAGAGTAAATCAATATTTACTGATAAAAATTAACTAAGATAAAATGGTATACTACATTGTTAAATAACTAAATCAGTTCATGGGTCAATTCAACACTAATTACATCAACTCAAACTAGAGAATGTCAACCCACATAATACCGTATATATAAATGTGTACGACCCAAAATAAAAAGTCAGAATTCAAGATCATCAAGACACCCTCATTTTTTTTTTCCAAAAATATCAGCCCACATAATATCAGATGAATAAGTCTCTACTCCCCATGAGGACAAATTAGCATTCAAAACATCAAATCATTATTTATCCACATAGTCCAATATCAGAGGAAGCAAATATCAACCAAATTTTTTTTTTTTATCATCCTGTTAACTAATCACAACTAACCAGATTTATTAAAATCTCATAAGCACACTCAACCGTAAACTCTCTAGCACCCAATTTATAATCTGATCACCAACTATAATCAGCAAACCTATGAACATCATACATGACACTCACTATGTCACCATCAACGACAACCCCAAATACTAGATCATCAAAATAGTTATCCACTAATATATCATCAAAACAAATATCTAGTAATAGATCATCAGACAACCACATAACATTTACTCTCATAAATCATTAGAAATCAACATATCACAATATCTGATCTCATAATATCCCTCAACCTCAAACCATTCTCAACAATGATCAAACATGGTAACTCCCAAATAAACAACTTTCATCGTATCGGGTACCCTAATATCCAAAAGATATGAGTATAAAAAAACTCTACTGACTAAATCAACAGAAATTATGTAGGTATCATCCACTACCCAGCTAACAATAATAGAGGCTAGTATGTGCCTCCATCTCCAACTAGTAGTAACAGAAGCTAAAACTAATGATGGTATGATAAGAAAAATCACCAGAGACTATAATCCTTGATCTCTCTTAAGGTCAACCATGCTCAATGGCTAACCCATCACATGTAATATGTGCTACAACAACCAAACAGGTACTACATAAAGAATGCTAATACCTATCATAAACTATAAAATTAAACATCATACCTATATGTCGTCTGGAGATGTTCCATCGCTGTCCAATCCCCAACTTCTGACCTCAAAATTCCGAACATGAAAATCACCGGAAATCCATATAAATCCGAAACGGAAGTCCAAAATATATACATAATGGAAAATCCGTGCAATCCAAATGACTACCCAGTTTGCCTCGTAAACTTGGGCTAATCAAAAAATCCAGAATACCAAAAGCAGGTATCATAACCCATTCTGATACCAATAAATTGGTATAAGCCAAATCTCGAAAATCCGTAACACGAAAATCAAACAAGTATCGCCAAACTTTGGCGCTTTGATACCAATAAATTAGTATCAGGTTATCTCCAATATCCAAAATACGCAAAATAAAGATCGTAAAACTTAAGCTCTGATACCACTAAATTGTCACGCCCCGGAGGAGTCCCTGTCCGAAGAAATTTCGGCAGCATCTCCCCTGTACGGCGGACAATCTGAAACTTTCTACATATCCACATACCTCAGCCACATGCGGCTGGAATAATAGCAGAAATAAAATACAATCACAGACATTCCACGCAGTTTATATAACAAGTAAACAGAACAATAATACTCTGACTCGAAATCAACCCTACTCAACTACACTCGTAAAGCTCAAATCTGATTTTTTTTTCCTACTCCACTACACTCATAAAACACAAATCCAACAAACTCACCTCTTCTGCCATCCAGGCAGGCATGTAGTAAAACATATCGAATAAAAATCCATCAACAAGGACTATCCATACAATGTCCAGGTATCAAACAAAACCAAGTGTAAACATGGTCAAATAAGAAGCAAAACAAAACCAAAAGATCCATAAGTCTTCGGGGTCTTCAGGGGACAAGCAACTAGAACTCTCTCCTGACAGCATCATCCTGAAATATAACAACAATCGAGGCGGGGTGAGTCTAACACTCAGCAGGTACAATTAATATGCAAAGTAAGGAAATAACACCTAGCACTAATCATGCGTACAGTCTCCTGATAAAATAAAGGTAAATGCAAACCGAAGTAAAACAGGAGAGAAACTGTACTAACCAGGACCTGGGTATCAGGACAAACAGTCCGAGTGGTATAGAAATCCTGTATGCATGTCAAACATAGGTATCCAAACAATATGGAACATATAAATGTAGCAAATACAAACACAAGCAATAAATGCATCATGTATATGATGCCAATGTCATGGTCACCCCTGACGCCAGTAAGCCAACTCACAACAAAAGTGGGACCGAGTGGGTAGGGCTGTGACGACCGTGCACTCTACATCACTACCCCTGATGAGTGACCGAGTGAACGGGATGCTGTCGGAGTACACACATACTCCTACCCCAAATCATAAATGGGGGAGCGCAATGCTCTCATCTCCCGGTACACTATGACGGGGAGGGATCTCTAACGTGCTACACGCTGCGTCACACTACCCATGAGCGGACCAACGGAGCACCGGAAGAGCAAACTGAGGTGCTACCACGCTGTATCACGCTACCCATGAGCGTCACAACGGAGCACCGAATAGTAATGAAACTGACAATGTGCTCGACAATAATGGAGCAATCTATCACACATCATGCAATCATGCGAATGGTGCATGTCACTAAGCATGGTAATATACTAAACCAATCTATGGACATATAATGATGTGCACCATAGTGAACAAATCATATCAAAGTACACTGATCAAATAAGGTATCAAACCTAGTTCCTGAACATGGTGAAACATGGTTATATCACTACCCCTATGAGCATGTGTAATCAGGTACATAACAACACGAAATGTAAAACAAACAATCAATCAAGCAGGTAACAGGTAATCGAGTAGTAATTAACCGAAACAAATGAAGAATATAATTAATGCAACTTGTTAATTTCATTACTATGCATATCAAAGACAATAAGTCAAAAGTACCCGCCTCCGATAAAAATGGTCCAAATCTGACTCCGAGATACTCGTCTTGCGTTAAAGTCCTGTAAATCAAACATATAGATTTAGCTAATTACTTATGAGTTAAATAGCTAAATCAAATCCCCAAACCTATTTAGGATAATCATAATCGAATACTATTATTGATTACCACCCAGGCTAGAGTTAAACTGGTTTAACCCTAATAAAGTCATCATCTTCCTTAGATTAGTTTAACCCCTTATTTATCAATATCAACTCATCCACTAATTCTTTTCTTAAACCAATAACTAATCCATCTTTTATTTACCAATTTACTACATAATGAATCAAACCTTAAGAACCCACATTGCTAATTCAATTAATCCAACTGGGTTAATTATCGCCAATAATTTCACAATCAAAGTGGAGTAATTAACCCTAACCCTTCCATAATCACAACAAGTTAAGCTAAAACATAGATTAATGCCAACACTCACCCGGATCTTAGATGTTCCCTTATGGATTCACTGCCGGTGAACCTCGCTGCTGGAAATTGCTAGTCGAAAGTACTTGCTATCGCAGATTCTTGACTGAAGCTACACTGAAATTGCAACCAGAGACATCCACTCGGTGAACACAACATCCTATACCAAGTCTGAAACCCAAATCCAACAGACTTACCATATCATAGTGCTGGAAATTTCCCTCTCCGACAGAAACCTCAATAACCGGCTGTAGGAACTAGAAAAGATGGAAATCAACATGGAAAGCTCGGAATTAGGGCTCGGAATGTGACCACTGTGAGGAAGAAAGTAGGGCCCTCAGCGTCGGCTCCTAGGCAGAAGCAAGGGGGCACGCTGGTCGGATCTGGTGGCCGGCACTGCCCTGTGCGACGATGGTTTCTTGGCTCTCGGCAAGATAGGGCAATTACAGAAGAGGAAACTCCTCAAATCAGGGAGTTTGGGCGTAGAGGAGGGGGGGCGACAGTGGATTGAACGTCGCCGGCGCGTTCCTGATCTCAGCGGAGGAGAGGGCTTTCAATCCAAACTAGGGCAGAGGCGTCCCGAGGAAGGAGGAAGAGGGATTGGCCGACGATGTTGCTCGGTGCTAGGGAAGAAAGGATCGGGGAAAAGCGGCTGTCGGCATAGGGAGAGTGGAGAAGAAGAAGAGAACGGCGCCGGTTAGGGCACAGGTGGTTCGGCGGCGTCGGCGCGCGGAGAAGAAGAATCGGGCACGCACAGTAATGGGGAGGAAAGAAAATAAATAAGAAAAAGAGAAAAGAAATAAATAAATAAATATTTTCCTCACTTAAATGGGTAGCTTAAACAGGCTTTCCCGGCCCCGTTATTATCCCCGTTAAGTCGTCCATACGAGCTCCGAAAAATTCCCGAAAAATTTCCAAAAATTCCAGAAAATTCCAGAAAATTCCCTTATCATAATTCGCCATTTTTCCGGTATTTTACAAATGTTAGTTCCTTTAGAAATGATTTTATCCGAACATTAGACTTAGCTAGTTTACGCATTAAGTAATTTATCAAATTATATAACCGAAATGTACTTACAGAGGGGTTAGGGTCGGAAATGGATACGGATCCGTGACTTCTCTCGGACTCAGCTTTCGATTCGTCCTCGCTTCCGGAGTCGTTGATTTGGTCCCGGGCCGTCATTACGAGGAAACTCTTCTGTTCGAGTTCTTCACCGTCGGATTCTTCCGAAGAAGACTCGTCCTAAGTCACTTTCAGGGCATTCTTCCTTCTAGGTTTCTTGGCGTCTTTCTAATTTGGGCAGTTGGCCTTGATGTGCCCCTTTTGGTTGCATCCATAGCATGTGACCTCGAACTTCACCTTTGGTTGAGTCTCCTTGGATTGGATCACCTTTCTAACTTCTTTTTTGTTGAAGCCTTTTTTTTTCGGTAGAGCTTCCTCACCAGGTTGACAAGCTCGGTTGTGAGCTCATCGTTGTCATCGTCCGAATCTGGTTCTTCTTCCGATTCCGATTTAGTTCTGCGCCTTCTTCTTGTACCTGCAACCAAAGCTACACCCTTCTCGGCTGGGCGTGCATTAGTCTGCTCATGTAATTCAAACTCAGAAAATAGTTCATTTGATTTTATTGACGAGAGATCCTTGGATGCCTTGTAAGCATCTACCATGGATGCCCATAAGGTATTCCTAGGAAAGGCGTTGAGTGCATACCTTATAATGTCCCTGTTCTCCACCCTTTGGCCAATTGCATGGAGTCCGTTCAACAGGTCTTGTATGCGGCCGTGCAGTTGGCTTGCCGTTTCATTTTCCTGCAATTTAATGTTATACAGTTTATTTAAAATAAGGTCTCTCTTGCTTACCTTTGTGTCTGATGTACCCTCGTGTAGTTCGATCAACTTTTGCCACAGCTCCTTGGCACTTGAGAAAAGTCCAACTCTATTGAGTTCCTCCTTTGTCAGGCCACACTGGAGGGTGCAGGTTGCTTTGACATTAGCTTCTACCTTCTTGATTAGGGATGAATCCCAGTTCTCCCAAGGTAGTGGCTTGCCGGCGCTGTCAGTTGGTATTTCCAACCCAATTTTGACGATCATCCAGACTTCAAAATGAGTCTGGAGATATACCTCCATCCGGCCCTTCTAGTAACTGAAGTCATCTCTGGTGAAGAACGGTGGGCGGGTGGTGCTATATCCTTCTTGGAGAGCCATTAAAGATCTTGCACAAGACAAACAAATAGAAAACGAGTCCCATGACTTGATCCTGGATTAGCAGTGTGGTTTAAAAGTAAAAATAAATTACGATCTCGAGTGGTGTTGCACCAACTTCGAGACAAATCCGATTATGAAAGAAAACTAGATCAGAATACGATAAGAATACCGATTTCGATCGACTCCAAAAAACTAAAAAATACCACGAAAAAGTGCTTGACTGGTGGTTGCACCAAGTCGAAGCGCCTCCGCTCTGATACCAATTGTTGGATCGAGTAGCACTAGAAGGGGGGTGAATAGCACTCGTGGCTTTCACTTTTCATATTCAGAAAATGTACGAGTAAATGCACAGTGGAATAAGAAAAACAAACACAAAGACACCAAGAATTTACTTGTTTCGGAGCCTAGGGCGACTCCTACTCCAAGGCCCGCGATCGTTGATCGTTTTCGGTGGGCAACAACTATAATATCGCAAATTCAGTACAATAAGTGTTTACAATTAAATGTAGAGAAATCTTATACCGACAACAATAAAATGTAAAATTATAGCTCTAGGTTGTCGGGGACTTGTCGTAGCTAAATTGGAACATCTCTTTTGTAGCTTGTTGCATAAGGATTGCTTGGGAATTAATGCCTCAAGCTGCTGGTCAAGATCTTCTTAAATAGGCTATTGGAGGTGCCTCAAAGCCCCTTGAGGGCGCCTCCAGTGTGCTGAATCAACCGCGTGAATGAGCTAAGAAGAGGTCTTCGTCTATCCTCTTGAAGGTGCCTCCATTAGCCTTGAAGGTGCCTCCAACCTGCCGTCCGAGGCGCCTCAAGCTTCCATGAGGGCGCCTCCAATGTTGCTTCTAGCGTAGCTTCTGCCTCGCACCCGAGGCGCCTCAAGCTCCATGAGGGCGCCTCGGGTACTATTCATCCGAGGCTAATCTTGCTCCTTTGTCCCTGTAAAACATGTTAGTCCACAAACCAACTACATATCCTGCAAAACAAAGTTAGCACATACAATAAACATAATAATGTGAAAGTTTGACAGTCACGGACTGTTCGATTCTAACTTCGGATTTTCGACCGGAAACCCTAGGTCAAACCGATGCCTACTGTTCCCTCTTCCGGGGAACGCGTCCTCACCTACTCCACTCAGGAAAGCATACCTGATGTCAATCTGGTCCTCCAAACTGACTGGACTTTTTGCCTAGGGTTACCACCCCCTAGGATTTTTTGCCACCTAGGGTTACCTCCCCCTAGGACCTAAGGTTACCCCCCCTTAGGATTTCCTCCACCTAGGGTTACCACCCTCTAGGACCTAAGGTTACAGCCCCTTAGTGTTACCACCCCCTAGGACTTAAGGTTACCACCCCTTAGGATTTTCCACCTACCTAACCGCAGTTAGGACTTTCCTGCAAACTCATTCAAGCACATCAGATAACACATAATCTTAACTTTGAATCCTTTGCCATTATTAAAACTTGGATTCGATCGTCGGATACTTCCAGCACCAACAATGGATCAACACTAAGTTGGATCTCCCAAAGGGAGAACCTTCCTCCCCCCAGAAAAGGGAAGAAAACCCCTTATATAGTGCAGGGCATGAGCCTAGCACGACCCGTGCCATGACCGTGTGGCATCCACATGGTTAGAGCCTTCTTGGTCTCGGCCTAGGTGACCGTGCAAATATTTTTGCTATCAGACAAGTCAGCAAAGTAGTGAGTGTAAGGAACTAGGGCGCTAAACACACGAAAGCGCAGCGAAAAACTTCTAGTTCCTTTATCCAGTAGATCCATGCGAAGGGAAGAAATATTTCTTAAAACAATCTATACTAAGTTGCATGATAGTGGTTATACCTTTGATGCGTACTCACAAACTCCAAACGGCTTGGATTTAAGCACAATCACACGTTCGTGCCTCTATGGTATCCACAAGAACAAGCCTTGTCTCCGTTTGTCACACAAACTCACAAGAAAGAAATGGAAACCACCTAAGGTTGTGCTAGCAACCACACAAGGGGGTTTCGGCCAAGATAGGGAAGGAGGAAGAAGACTAAAGGTTTTTTCACTTAATGAAAATATCATCCAAAATGATATATATATATATATATATATATATATATATATATTTATATATAGATATATATATATATACCCATCTTATGAATACCAAAGGGTTTTATCCAGTGGCTCAAACCATTTCATCTTCCAATCCAATGGCTCAAAATTGACCATTCAATCTAATAGTTCAATTTTGACCATTCAACTTCCTTGGTGAACTCAAGTTCACCCAATGAGTCTAACTCATTGATTCTCATGTAATTTCAAATTCAATGAATAACCATTCCAATCATTCAAATTGATTTAATGAGTCTAGTTTGAATTGGACTTAATCCAACAATTAGATCCCATTGAGTCTTACTCAATAAGTCCAATTCGGATTAGACTTAATCCGATGAACCCGTCTCCATATCTACTTGTTCTTTATGTGTACCCCAATAGGTTCTCTAACATTGGCAATGCACCCAAATCAACATCAAGATACATAAGCAATGAGTGGCATCTAACAAAGCATCCTTGCTACCCAAGTGACGAGAAAGTCGAGATCCGACCTAACCTGTCCGTGGCTATTATCTTATATGACTTGGTCCCTCTATCCTTGATATCTAGATTGATCAATGAGGCATAAACCGTGTCATCCTCTTATTAACCTTTATGTTTCTTGATCTCTAAGTAGACACACTCAATCAAATAAGCTCAATATCTCATATTGACTCATTTTCACATGGCCATACTTTCTTGTGTCCTACTAATCAAGGGGCCCACATATATTGCTTCCGTCATATGGAAGGGATAGATCTCATCTACATCACTCATATCCCTCCACATAATTCATTGCATACTCAGTGGTCGACTTTATTGTCCACCTTGTTATAGGTGATGTTTGTCGATACCAAAGTATATAACTCCTTATGTAGGGAACCATAGTGACTTCAGGTCTAAGGACTATTTATACCAATAGTCACATGAGAACATTTATGACACTCATATAACGATCCATGAAATATTCTCATGTTGGGTCATTCAGTATATATTCTCTAATATATACCCATGTGTCAACCTGATATCTCATATCCATGACTTGTGAGATTAAGTCATCCGTTGACCTACATGCTAGTCTCAACGCATTAATATTGTCCTTATAGATTAATTCTTGACTAGAAATAGTTAAGAGTAGTGTTCTATGTATATCTACAATATCTCACTATTAATTCAACTAATTGATATGTTGTAGATAAAAACCTACTACCTAAGGACATTATTATACTTATTCAATCGACACTGAACTGAAATAAATATAATAACCAACTTTACCTTTTATTAGTAATAAAATATGATATAAAATGAGCCCTTTACAATTATCTCATAATTGGTACTAGGGCTAATACTAACAGTGAGGAATGATGTTCTCAATATGTCACTAAACAATTTAAAAGACACTCAAAATGATGATCGAACCAAAAACAAGCAAATAATAATAGAAGCGAATATGCAAGCTAAAACTGAAACAAGAAAAACAAACAAAAGTGTAAGCAAGAAAAATACATGAAAGAGTTGAAAATGAAGCTAAAAATGAAACAAGACAAATGAAAGTGCAGGAAATGTAAAGAAAAGAAAGTGAAAAATGACTCAGGTTGTGCAAACACCCCCCAGACTTAAACTTTTTATCGTTCTGATGAAATCAATATGGTGGTGGAGGTGGAGGAAAAGGAGGTCCTCGTCGGCTGGAAGGGAAACTAGGAAAACTAGGGATCTGGCCAAGGTACTCATGGTAGTGATAAAGAGTATCTACTTGATGTCTAGTAATGTCCATGGCCTCCATAAATTCTCTCATTCTTGCCTGGTCCGTATCGTAATCCTGAACAAACTCGGCCATCTGACCTTGGAAGTTCCTTATGAACTGAAAATGGCAACGTACCTCTTGGAACTAGTCATTAGATAATTTGAAGTGACCCTCTAACATTTGTTGTTGGGCACTATGCTTCTCATGAAGAGAATCCAAAGAGACATGGAAGTCAGAAAAGTTAAATCTGGAATGACCCGTACCATAGGCAAAAGAGTACCTAGCAGGTTCTAGATGTCTAGACGGCTACAGGTATCCAAATGACGAGGGCTCAAGGTGGGGCTCAATGTCTTCTACCAGTGGTGGGACAGACTCAGGAGCAATGTTAGTAATCACCCAATTAGTGGGGTTGCGAATAGAGGTATGTTCAAGACAAGGTAGAGGTAACGGAAAACCGTCTTTTCTAGGAAAGGCAAACCCTTTCTCATTCCGACAAATCATCTTCATGGAAAGACAAGCATCAATATTGATCATATTATTTCCATGAATGATTTCCAACTCATCAAGATCACAACCCAAATTTATAGCTATTTGGGTGATTAACCCACCAAAAATAATCAACCCTGAGGCTACTTTTCTAGCTCTCACAAGGTTTTACAAAAAATGAAAAATGGAATCAAAGTCAACTTTATTTAGCGTAGCCCAAAAAGAATAAAGTTCCACTTTTCTAATGACTCCATCACTATCCTCTCTACCAAAAATAGTTTTACTCATAACACAATGTAGGTATCTAAAAATAGGATTTTGCATGTGGACAGCTTTAGCTCTAGAGGGCTCATAAGGGTTATTTAATTCGGTAATAGATGTATAAAACCTGTGCCAATTAAAACTTGAATCAAATCTATGAGAGCCACCGGTAGGCAAGCCAAAATAATTGTTAAATTCACTAAACGTCCACTGAAATTCTTAATTCATTAGTCTAAAACTAATGTTTCCAACATAATCATCTTCATTAGAGTTTTGGACATCAATTAAACTTAAAAATTCAAGGATAATACAAGGATATATAGGTGGATGTGTGTACATCATATCATCCCAATCAAAGGTGCTAATCATCCAATCTACATCATCTCTAATTCCTAGAACATCCATAGTAGTTGGATCCATGTATCTAATGCACACAATCTTTCTAGCAACAAGAATATCATATCTAGTTTTATGCTTATCATTTCTAAAAATAATATGATATTCGTTGTCATTACCTTCATCGTGTGCCATCCTCTTGCCTTTGCCCTTAGCCGTAGCTTTTTTCCTTGCCTTTTTCCCTTGTCAATTCCTTTCCTCTACTAGATCCACCACTTCCTTTTGGATTCTTTTCAAGAGATTAGACATGATGGTAAAATAAGTGAGGGAAGGTGATTGATTGAATAAAAAGGGAGAAATAACTTGTGAGAGGAAGTATATCTTGAGACAAAAAGAGGAGAAAAATATGAGAATTTCTTGGATTTGGAATTGGGTTTTAAATCTAGATCTAGATCTTGAAGAAGAATGAGTCTAAGATCTAGATTTGAGAGGTTGATGAAGGAAGTTTGAGAAGGAAATGGTTTTAGGAGGAGAATGAGTGAAGAAGTTGCTCTTTGCAGGGGGGGGTGATGAACACGGCTGTGTCTTATAGACATGGCCTGGTTGATGCAACCTTCACATGGCCATGTCGGTTGACACGAACTATGTCTTCCTCTTCTTGGTCAGATCCACATGGTTGTGTCAATTGATACGGGCCATGCCGACTCCTTCTCTGCTAGCCTCACACAGCCATGTGAGGTCACACGACCTTGTTCATTTTCCTCTCGACTGGGTTCACACGGCCGTGTGATGTCACACGCTGGGTTCACATGGTCGTGTGATGTCACACGACCACCTTTTTCTTCTACTCTGGTTGTTTCACACGGCTGGCTCTATATAATGTACAAAGGCTGAATTTTCCCCTCTTTTACTTCGCCAATGCCTCCACGCCCATGGGATGATCATGGCCAGCTCGTGGAGGTGACTCACAACCTGCAAAAAAAAATTAAGAAACACTTAGATGCACTAACTAGGAGAAAATAAAAATGAAAACTAAACTAACTAAAAGAACCCTTGGGTTGCCTCCCAAGAAGCGCTTGTTTTAGGTCTTTATCTTGACCCCGTCTCTGTTAACACATAATACCCATGGAGGCACGGATTTCCTCCTTAGGTTGATGCTGCTATCTCTTCCTTCATTCTTGCTCTTGTAAGGCAGATGTACTTCTCGTTGCTTATTGGGGGCCTTCTCCCAATCCTTGCCAAATAATGTGTTTCATTTGACGACCTCCCGTGAGGATGGAAGTTCCATTACTCAATTTTGTAGGCATCTGCCCTATTGTAATTGCTTATTACAAAAGAAGAGACATTGTTAGAAGAATTAGATAAATCACATTCTAACCTTTTCTTACCAATAACTAGGGATAGCTTATGATTTTTCACATCAATTATAGCTCCGACTATCGTAAGGAAAGGTTTCCCCAAGATAATTGGGATCTTTGGGTCCTCCTCCATATCTAATACTACAAAGTCAGTGGGTATGATGCAGCCTCCCACCTCTACTGGAACACCTTCAACGATACCCATAGGCTACCTACAAAAATGATCAGCCAACTGTAGTGCTATAGTAGTAAGTTTAAAGTTGTTGAGACCTAGCTTATTACAAATTGAATATGGAATGAGGCTAACACTTGCCCCCAAATCACAAAAAGCTTTTTCTATAAATTTAGATTATATTGTGAAAGGAATAGAAAAACTTCCAGGGTCTTGAAGCTTTGGGGGAGTGGTTGCTACGAATAGAGCGTTGTATTCTTCTATCAATACTATGGTCTCAAACTCTCCTTTCTTTCTTCTATTGGACATGATGTCCTTTAAGAATTTGGCAAACTTAGGCATTTATTGAAGAGCGTCAATCATAGGGACTTCAAAACAAATCTCTTTAACCTTTTCAAGAAATCCATTGAATTCTTTATCGATCTTAGTCATGGCTAGTCTTTGTGGAAAAGGGATTGTTTGACTTTGTAGGAGAAGTGGATGAAGGGCGCTGGAATTCCGTTCTGTTTAAATTTCCCATATAAAAAATTGTACAGAACTATTCCTAGCAACCCGCAAGTTTGATCAGACATGTGTTTGATCAATCAAGCAAGTTCTTGAATGATCAAAGCACATCTTGATTGAAGTACAAGATCGCTGGCCTCTTGTGTTGGTATTCAAAATCGATATCCAAAATTGACACAAAGAAAACAAAACCAATTACGTAGCGGAATTAAAGAACTAGTTGTACCTTTCTTCGTAACTAAAGACCTCTTGATCTTCTTGTTAGAGTGTATACTAAAAGTCTAGCGTTTTGTATAAACATATAAGAATCACATTGGTCAAATGCCTACATTTATGCTAAGTGTAGTTATTCATTTAATTTATATCGTAGATAACATGGTGTGAGGAGGCATACAGAAGATCATGTTATCAGATCCTTATAAATTATAAATAGTTGCTCACAACCAAGATGGAATGGGACAAACCATTGGAGTGGTTGTAGTGTAATTAGGTATTAGTTTATCTTGACTAATAAATTACACTAGTACACTATGAGTGTATTGAGTAGGACCAATTGAGGTAGTATCTTTTTATACTACCTATATAAAAGAACAATACCTATGTTATTATGGAAGTGTGTACTCTTAATCATGATATAATAACAAGCACATATACTTAGTATTTATTTCTTTGATTTATCAAAGGGTGCGGTTTAGCTCGTTAAATCAATAGGCCCGATAAGTTGGGAAATGATATTATTTATATGGTGCATTGTTGATTATAGAATGAAACTGTGTCCTAGTAATCTAGGTTGATGATGCCCCCTTGAGGAGCTTATAAAGATTGTCATGTAAACCCTGCAGGTGGACTTAGTCCGACATGACGATAAGGTTGAGTGGTACTATTCCCGGAGCTAGATATTAATTAAGTGAGTTGTCAGTAACTCATTTAATTAGTGGACATTCAATATCTTAAACACAGGGAGACTAACGCACTCATGATAAGAAGGAGCCCATATAGTAATATGGGATTGGTGCGGTAGTGCAATAATAACTCTTTAGTGGAAGGAGATATTATTGATGAACTTGAGTTGGGTGTTCGGGGTGATCATGGGAAGCTCAAGCTCATCGGGAGACCAAAACCAATTCCTCCTCTCGATCCCTATTGTAGCCTCTTATTTATAAATTCTCATATCCACCCAAACCCAACTTCTTACCCACCTTAAGGTGGCTGGCCAAGCCAAGCTTGGAGCCCAAGCTAGGGCCAGCCAAACCAAGGTTAGATGGGTTCAAGTTATGCCCGGCCCTAGCTTGGAACCCAAGCAAGGGTGGCCAACCACATTGAATTAAAAAGAAATTTTAATTTTTAAAATCTTTCCTTTTATAGAGATTCATTAAAAGGATTTAAAAGGATGATTTTAATATAAAACTTTCCTTTTTAGATCGGTGATAAAAGGAAATAAAAGGAAGTTTTTATTTTGTTGAAAACTTTCCTTTTATGTTGGTTTTAAAAGAGAGTTTTAAATTTTAAAATATTTCCTTTTATAGCTTTCTACAAAGGAATAAAAGAGAGATTTAAAATCTTTTCTTATTTGTAGCTATCTATAATATGAAAGAAAGATTTTAATTTTTTGATAAAACTTTCCTTTCTTGAAACCATGTTTTATTTTAAATCTAATCTTTTATAGATATCCATAAAAGGATTTAAAAGAGAGAGATTTTAATTTATAAAATATTCCTTTTAGAACTATCCACAAAATGGATTTTTAAAAGAGAGATTTTAATTTTTGTTTAAAATCTTTCCTTGCTTGGAAAACAAGCATGTGGTCATCCATGACAAGAAGAAAAAGAAGTTTTAATTTTTTTGTTTTAAAATTTTCCTTTTTAGTCATTGGCAAGGAATATAAGGAAGTTTTAATTATGTTTAAAACTTTCCTTATTTGCCAAGACCAAGGAATATAAAAGAAAGGATAGAGGTGCCTCACCTTACATCAATATATCTTCTATTCCTCTCCTCTCTTCCTTGGTGGTGGCCGACCCTTACTCTTTCTCTCTTCTCCTTTGTTTTCCCTCTTGGTGGCCGGCGGCATATTGGTGTGGAGATCCATTGATGGTTGGTTGCTTGAAAGAGAAGAAGAAGAGAAGGAGGTTCTCTTGTCTAGCATCCCTTGGAGGAAAGTTGGTGGCCGAACTTCATCATCTCTTGAAGAAAGTTGATGGCCGAAACTTGAAAGGAAGAAGGCTTGGGTGGATTCTCGTCTTGGTAGATCGTCTCCCACACGACGTCCAAGATAAGAAGGAGGAATACAATAGAAGATCAAGAAGTCTATAAGTTACAAGAGGTATAAATAGTTATAAGTTTCTGCATCATAACTAGTGCATCCGTTTGTATAGATCTTGTAAAACCAAACACAAGAGGTTATCGATTTTAATTATCATTTTTCTTATCAATTTTCGTTTCGATTTCATGTTTCGATAATGTATTTCTATTGAGGTCTCTATTGTTAAACCTTGTTTACTGTGAGAAGTTTAAATATCTGATTTCTTTGAAAGGCTTTGTCTAGGCAGTGGTGGATGTTGACATACCAAAGAAGGCCTAGTGCCTCACCACGTTTAACCTGGAAGCCGATCCTTGAAATAGATATTTGTGTAACGCCCCGCCCCTTCCTGCTCAAGCTGATGGGGGTTACTTTTCTTTTCTTCTTATCTTATCTTACTTACTTACTTGTTAATAATCTTTTCTACTTAAAACAGCGGAAGTCTTGTTTATAGTATATATTTTTTTTCTTTTTAAAACTTTTCTTTTACTTTTCAAATCATCATCACTAACTACCTATCATATAAAGTCACATAGCATGCTTAACATAAATTTAAGCCATAATACTAATAAGCATGATGAAATGTCATGGAGTCATGAAAGAATGACATAGGCATAATTCTTATTGGATAAAAGCAGGTCTTTCTCTTTTAGCCGAGCCACTACTACACACATCCTTCTTGCCCCTCCTGCTGCTCCCTTAGTACATCCATTCCTTGCCTTTATCTGTGGTACAAGGAAAATAAGCTATGAGCACACAAGGCTCAGTAAGATCCTTCCTACTCACAAAAACCGTAAAGCATAGCATATTCATAAGGCATAAAGCATAAAAACAACTCATCATATCATGTATAGAAACATCATATCGTAACATAATCGTAAGGTATCATGGCATATCATAAAGTGCATCCTAGCATAACATAACATAATCGTAGTATCATGGCATATCATAACATAATCATAAAGTGCATCCTAACATAACATAACATAATTGTAAGTATCATGGCATATCATAACATAATCATAAAGTGCATCCTAGCATAACATAACATAATCGTAGTATCATTGCATATCATAACATAATCATAAAGTGCATCCTAACATAACATAACATAATCGTAAGTATCATGGCATATCATAACATAATCATAAAGTGCATCCTAGCATAACATAACATAATCGTAGTATCATGACATATCATAACATAATCAATAGTGCATCCTGGCATATCATAACATAGTCATAAGTATTATGCGAGATGACTTTCAAAAACATGTATCATGAAAAATATATGCAACATGTCTTTTGAAAACTTATTACATACATACTTAAACATAATCTCAACATGATTAGGGCCCCGGCTTGTACCACATACATAAATGTGCGCGTCCTATGTAGGTCCAAGGTAGCAAGTCTCGAACCCTACAAGGCATACATACTAGGCCCGTTTCTTAGTCCATCGACCTAGGGGCACTTAGGAGCCCATCCCTAACGAGGCCCGTTTCTTAGTCCATCGACCCCGGGGTGCTTATGGAGCCCACCCTTGGTACAAGCCATATAAAGTAAAGTAGCATGACATACATATCATGGTTCTTATTATCTCATGCATATCATATTTCTTAACGTATCATATCATACAAGATTTAGGCACACTGTAATGCCCGAAAATTCTCAAACTTGCATTAGAATTATTCTGTGATTTTTCTGGAATTTTTAGATATTTTTCCGGAATTTTCCGAGTAGCGGAAGTAGCAAAACTAATTAGAAGAATAAAAAGGCTTAAGCGGGAATCGAACCCGAGACCTATGGTTTACGGATAATTCTAGTAACCGGTGAACCCAGCAGGGTCGTGCTGGAAGAGAAGGGAAACATTTATATTTATATTTAAGTTGGGCCAAAATACCCACTTAATATAAATAGGGAAACATAAGTTGGGTTGGTTTAGGTTTTATTTGTTTCGGCACAATCTTTTCCACCGAGACCCAACACCACCGCCGCCTCTCCCTTCTTCTCCTCTTACTCACGCACGGCACACCAAGCCCCAAGGGCCAAGGGAACTTCTTCCGGCGAGATCTTCGATACGAGGACGTTCCCCTTCGCGAGAAGAACACGTGGACGCGAGCGGATCGTCGAGAAGAGCATCTCCACCGGAAACCTAGCGATCAGATTTGTAAGAAACTACGCGCAGGATGTAAGAAACCCCTCACCTGCAGTATAATAGCTTCCGTTTGAGTTTTATGCTTTAGTTAGGATGTATGCAGATTTTTATCGATATCTAGGGTGTATTTAACTCTCTTCGCAGATTAGGGATTTAGTTGAGCACCTCTAGATGGGCCGGGCATGTTTTCCCTCTTCAGATAGGAGGTTAGACGTTGTCGGGTGCCTAGAGGTGGTCTCCCTAATAGGGAGAAGAGTTAGAGCATCCTAGGTGTTCGATTAAAGGTCTAGCTCAGTAATAGACAGTTTAATTAACTTATTAAATGCACTAGAAGCATTTAAAGCAGCAAAGTAGTTTTGTGTCAACTTATGTAGGACTACAGTCCAATGGGTGGGCTCCCACAATCGCCTCTAGGTTCAGACAACCTAGTTCTAGGTTCAGATAACCTAGATTCCGCTAATTAGCATTTCAGTATTTTACTTTCAGCAGCGGCACTGTACTGGATTAGATATCCACTGGGCTGGACTCCCATAGTCGTTCCTAGGTTTAGCTAACCTAGTAAACCCTACTAGATTCGGAACTTGCAATCCCGGGTTTAGATAGGGATGCGCGCACAGCAAGTACAGTTGCCAGGGCCCATCAACAGCATGTTTAGTATTTTCACCTATTATATATATAGTTCTCTTTAAACTCTCATAAGTCAGTTAGGTGAACTTAGCATCAGCTTAGTTTCAGCTTCAGCTTCAGTTTAGCTCTTCCTTGTTGATACATTATGATAGCTTATGTTTAGTTCTTGATTGCTATGATTGTATGATCACATGCCATGCCATGTTTAGCCTAGTCAGTATATTTCCAATAGCATGTTTTAAAAATCATATCTGCATCGTATGCATGTTTTTGTGAGGTAGATGGTTTCTTACTAAGCTGTTTAGCTTACAGATGCTACTTTTCTTATACTGCAGATGCAGGTAAAAGAAAAGTGGACTAGTGGAGGCTGGAGGGCAATGCAGATCAAGATGTGTGTGGAAGGAACCTGGAATAAAGATCCGAGGGATCTAGCAAGTTTATCTTATGTTTTGGAATATTTAGCAAGTTTACTGTCTTACAACTTTAGAGAGTTAACTATTAGAACATTGTTAGTTGTTTTTCTGCACTTAGCGTGGTTACTTGTCATGAAGTAATGAATCATATCTCACAGCATGTTTAGTATGTTAGCCATTACCTAGTAGAATGTTCATTTAGCTTTTATAGTGTTGTATAATGATTTTGGCACGCATCAGTGCTGATATCAGAGTTTCTGATACGAAATCAGAAACCCCTGATCGGTCAGCAGATCGATCAGGGGGTCTCGGATCGGTCGGTAGACCGATCAGGGAGCTGGTTTCGGCAGTCCTAACTCTCTGTTCGCAGCTGGATCGTTCGGCAGATCGATCCAGCCGCGAACAGAAAGCATCCCGATAGTTGGATCGCGAACAGCACACCACTGATCGGTCAGCTGACCGATCAGTGAGCCACTGGATCGGTCAGTCCGACAGATCAGTGAGGTCCTAGATCGGTCGACAGACCGATCCAGGTGCGTACAAAAACTCTAGTGAATCACGGATCGGTCAGTCGACCGATCCAAAGGTTCTTTCCCATGCCAGTGTCAGTGGACCGGTCCGTGGACCGATCAGAAGTCCGGTATTAGTGGTAAATACCTTCTCTAGCATGTGTACAATTATTAGGTACATGTAGAACATTCAGTTTCAGCTTTCCCAGCACTTAGATTAGCAAAATTTTAATTAGCCCAGCTTTCCGCACAGTATAGTTTAGCATAATTGTAGCGACCGGCCTTACAGCCAGTACCCAGAAGGTGGGTCGTTACACACACAGCTCATCATAATAACATGCATAATTTGGGCACACAGCACATCATAAATACATGCATAGTTTGGGCACACAGCTCACCATAAAAGCATACATAATTTGGCACACAGCTCATCATAAATAACATGCATAATTTGGGCACACAGCACATCATAAGGGTTATCAACATGCATAGATCATGAGCATGCATAATTAAACATAGAAGCATAGCAAGCTCTTATCATATCATGAACATTGCATGTGAGACACAAGGGAATCATGTTTAGGTCTCTAACCCTAATATCATATAGTGGCCGAAACCTATAGTTGTGACTTAGGTTAAAAATCAACATACAAGCATGTGAACCCTAAACCAATATCGTATCATGTATCACAAGGAACATCATGAGCATGCTTAGGTTAGGTTCTAGGTTTCCTAAGCTTAGAAATCTTGTCATGGCCGAATCTTATCAAGCATTACATTGGGTAAAAAGCAACATACAAGCATGTGAACCCTAAACCAATATCATATTATAAATCATGAGGAACATCATAAGCATGTTTAGTTCAGGTTCTAGGTTTTCTAAGCTTGTAAATTCATCATGGCCGAATATCATCAAGTATCTCATTTGCTAGAAAATCAATATACAAGCATGTTAACTCTAAACTAACATCCTATCCTACATCATGAGAAACAACATAAGCATGTTTAGTTTAGGTTCTAGGTTTTCTAAGTCTATAAATCCATCATGGCTGAATATCATCAAGTATCCCATTTGCTAGAAAAATTCCATATACAAGCATGTGAACTATAAACTAACATCATATGATACATCATGAGAAACAACATAAGCATGTTTAGTTTAGGTTCAAGGTTTCCTAAGCTTATAAACCTACCATGGCCGAAACTTGTTAATCATGGGACTAGGTTTCATGTGGCATAAAAGCATGAAAAAAAAAACCCTAAACCAATTTCATAGCATTTATTGC
The DNA here is from genome assembly GCF_018446385.1 of Zingiber officinale. Classification (NCBI taxonomy): domain Eukaryota; kingdom Viridiplantae; phylum Streptophyta; class Magnoliopsida; order Zingiberales; family Zingiberaceae; genus Zingiber; species Zingiber officinale. Next base: position 45,356,834 of record NC_055996.1, on the reverse strand, counting down.
AAGGAACATCATAAGCATAGTTAGGTTGGGTTCTTAGTTTCCTAGGCCTTTAAACTAGTTGTGGCTGAAAGTTCAAAAAGCATGAAAAGTTCTAATCAACCCTACAAGCATGAGCATGTCATGTTAACTTCATATTTTTGTCTTAAGGAACATCATGGCATGCTTAGTTTAGGTTTAAAGTTCCCCTAGGCCCTAAAACCTACCATGGCCGAATGTTCATGAGCTTGAAATAAAATTCTAATCAACATACAAGCATGAGCATATCATGTTAACTACATATCTTGTCTTAAGGTACATCATGGCATGCTTAGTTTAGGTTTAAAGTTCTTCTAGACCCTAAAACCTACCATGGCCGAATGTTCATGAGCTTGGAATAAAATTCTAATCAACATACAAGCATGAGCATATTATGTTAATGTTGGAACCCCAAGGTTGTTTTGGTGTGATCAACAAGTTAAGTTAGGTCCTGTGTTTGTTTAACCTTGTGTCTAAGTGTGCAGGAGCTTAGGAACACAGGTACTCGAGCGGAAGACGCAGCTAGCAAGAAGGATGACACGCTGTGCATCCGAGGGACGAGGTGCTGCGGAAGAGTACACCGGCAGACGAGAAGGAAGTGCGCGCGGTGGTTCTGAGGTACGAAAGCCGGAGCGGAAGATTGCTCGGGGAGCACGAGACGCAGCTAGCGCGAAGGTCGGCACGGGGTGCGACCGAGGGACGAAGTCTGCGGATGAGTACGCTGGTGGACGAGAAGGGACACGCGGCAATTCCGAGGGACGAGAAGCCGGAAGGAAGCACGCTCGAGAAGACCGGAAGATGGGTTCGGGTGAGCCCTATTCCGGATGTCAGAGATCACCCAAGCAAGCGGAGCCGGAGCAGAAAGACCCAGACCAAAGGTGAGCTGAACCAGAGAAGAGAGCACGGACCAAAAGTCAATTGGGTTGACTTTTCGCTCCGGGGCGCCCGGAACTGTCTGGGGCGCCCGGAAGTGACTTTTTCACAGGATCGAGCTTTGACTCGATCCAACCGTTGGGGGATAAATTTTATCCCCCCCAGGGCGCCCGGAACCCTTCCAGGCGCCCCGACCAAGGCTATAAATATAGCCTTGGTCCAGAAGCTTTTTAAAACAATCACGATCATTCTATTTCCAAACACTTGTATGCTTTAGTTGTTGTTAAACTTCTGTTTTCTGTGCCTAAACGCTATAAGACGCTTCTCCGCCTGAAGGAGTTTTTGAGCTTAATCTTCCTTGGATTAACAACCATATCGGTTGTAACCAAGTAAACATCTAGTGCCTTGTCTTTTCTTTTATGCTTTTATTTATCTGCTTAATTCATTTTACAAGTGTTAGCTTAATCGTTCAAGGAAGGGTTGTCTGTTTTTAATTAACAGGTTATTTACCAACCCTTCTAGTCGGCCCAACGGTCCTACAAGTGGTATCAAAGCCGAGATGCCTCAGAAGGACTAACCGCCGTCTAAAGCAACAATGGCCAGAGCTAGCGACTACCCACCAGCATTCGAGGGGGAGCTTTCTTCATGGAAGCAACAAATGAAGGTATTTCTTAACTCTGATATTGGTATTTCTCTAATAATGAAAACAGGTTATGAAGCACCGAAAGACACGAACGGAGAGAAAATCAGCATACGCCTCTGGAATGAGAAGCAACGTGAAGAGTCCATGGCGAATGCTCGGGCAGAGTTTCACATTCTAAGCGCAATACCAAATAAAGATTTCGACAGAGTCGGAGAGTACAAAAGCGCGAAAGAACCTTGGGAAAAGTTCTTAATGCTCTACGAAGAACCGGTTGAAGTCGTCTCCTCAATAGACATCGAGCCGTCATCAGAAGAATCCGAGATGGAAGAAATTACCAAGACAGCCCCAACAGCCGAAGTACATCCCGAGATCGATAAAAAGGGAGAATCTTTGGAAGAAATTAATTCAACACGGGGAGAACCAACGACCGACGAGGTAAGTAAGGTATGGCCTCTACCCTCTGAACAACTGATTCAATTAATCAAATTACCTCAAGATTTTTGCGAATCAAAATTTGAATTATCGAAAGAACTTTTCGGATTAGAAAATCTTCGGTCGAATAATTGTTGCAAATTACAAAATATTTTTACGAAAGAATTATGCAACTTAGAAATATTATCAAAAACTTTTTCCGGATCTAAAAATTTTGAATTACAAATTACTTTACTGAAAAAGTTTTGTGAATTAGAAATTGATTCATCAAACAAAATTTTCAGATTAAGAAATCTATTATTAATAGATTCCTGCAAACTCTTATTGTTAAAAAATTCTTGCAAATTACAAAATATTCCTTCAAACGAATTTTGCACATTGCCGAAAGAATTTTTTATATTGTCGAAAAATTTTATCAAGTTAAAATCTATGTCATCTGAATATTTCTGTGAAATTGAAATTCAAAAAATAATAGAAATTAACATGATACAAATTTCTGCATGTATAATCTTTGTGGTAATAAATCTAAAAAAGATTGATTTAAGAAATTATGATAAGTTAAAATAGAAATTTAAAACTTTCTGATAAATAGAATTAAGAACTAAATAAATAAATAAATGCATAGAAATTTTTTTTTAAAAAAAAGTTTTAAATTTTCTTGCATAAAAGTCTTTTGGGCTTAGAAAGTTTTTTTTTAACTTAGAAACTTTTCAAAAAAAGCTATTGTTGACTTAGAAATATTTTAACAGATAACTTTTCAAAATTTTCTAAGTTTTTAAACCCTTAGAATTTTAAACCCCATTTTATTGTGATCAAAGGGGGAGAAGAAGAAGTATAAGTCTAGGGAGAGGTAGAGAAAATTGAAAATTAAAATTTTCTATTGGAATTTAATTTTTTCTATCTTATTGCACTTAATTGCAATATAAGTTAGTTTATATTTTATGTCTATTTTTTCCCTAGCTTAACTTGGGTTGATCACACCAAAAAGGGGAAGATTATTGGAACCCCAAGGTTGTTTTGGTGTGATCAACAAGTTAAGTTAGGTCCTGTGTTTGTTTAACCTTGTGTCTAAGTGTGCAGGAGCTTAGGAACACAGGCACTCGAGCGGAAGACGCAGCTAGCGAGAAGGACGGCACGCTGTGCGTCCGAGGGACAAGGTGCTGCGGAAGAGTACACCGGCAGACGAGAAGGAAGTGCGCGCGGTGGTTCCGAGGTACGAAAACTGGAGCGGAAGATTGCTCGGGGAGCAAGAGACGCAGCTAGCGCGAAGGTCAGCACGGGGTTCGACCGAGGGACGAAGTCTGCGGATGAGTGCGCTGGTGGATGAGAAGGGACACGCGGCAATTCCGAGGGACGAGAAGCCGGAGGGAAGCACGCTCGAGAAGACTGGAAGATGGGTTCGGGTAAGCCCTATTCCGGATGTCAGAGATCACCCAAGCAAGCGGAGCCGAAGCAGAAAGACCCGGACTAGAGGCGAGCTGAACCAGAGAAGAGAGCACGGACCAAAAGTCAATTAGGTTGACTTTTGGCTCCGGGGCGCCCGGAACTGTCCGGGGCGCCCGGAGCTGTCCGGGGCGCTCGGAACCCTTCCGGGCGCCCGGAAGTGACTTTTTCACAGGATCGAGCTTTGAGTCGATCCAACCGTTGGGGCATAAATTTTATCCCCCCCCAGGGCGCCCGAAACCCTTCCAGGCGCCCCGACCAAGGCTATAAATATAGCCATGGTCCATAAGCTTTTTAAAACAATCACGATCATTCTATTTCCATACACTTGTATGCTTTAGTTGTTGTTAAGCTTCTGTTTTCTGTGCCTAAATGTTGTAAGAGGCTTCTCCACCTGAAGGAGTTTTTGAGCTTAATCTTCCTTGGATTAACAACCACATCGGTTGTAACCAAGTAAACATCTGGTGCCTTGTCTTTTCTTTTATGCTTTTATTTATCTGCTTAATTCATTTTACAAGTGTTAGCTTAATCATTCGAGGAAGGGTTGTCTGTTTTTAATTAATAGGTTATTTACCAACCCTTCTAGCCGGCCCAACGGTCCTACAGTTAACAACTTTCTCATCGTGAGGTACATATCACAAAAAAAAAGGAGCATGCTTGGTTTGAGTCTTAACTTACCTATTTCCTTTATTCATGCTTGGCCGAGAGTCTAGGGATATGATTCTAAGTTCTACCCAAACATTTTAACATATAAACATTAGATAAATTCCCTACCATAAGGTACATGTTACAATAAACATATTTAGCATGTCCAACTTGGATCTTTACATTTCCTAGGTCCTTCTCTTCTCTTTTTTTTTTCTTGGCCGAAAGTTCTATGAAGGCATCCTAGGTTTTTAGGCAACTTAATCTCATAGAAAATACATAAGCTATTGTACCACAGGTGAGGGAAAACTTACCTCCTTTCGCTTGTGGTTTTTCTTAAGGAAAAAGGTACCCTAGGTGCAAAGGAAGGAGAGAGCTTCTTCTTCTTGCACTTCCTTTTGTTTCTCTTGCTTGGAAGGGGTAGATCTTGAAGGCTTCTTCTCGTAAATTAGTTTTCTTGGAGAGGAAACTTAGCTTAGCTTTTGGAATGAGGAGAGGGAGGGCTCTTGGTTTCGGTGGAGAATGAAGAAGGAGAAGGAAGGAGGAAGAAGAAGAATTAAATCCCTTGTTTTTTCTTCTCCCAATCCTATTATTCCTATGTAAATGAAGTATGTCTTCATTCATTCCCTCAACTCCTCTTTTCCCTCATTCCTTTAATCCCACAAAAATAGAGAGAGGGAGGGAAGTGGGCAATTTATCTTTTGCTTGCTTCTTCTCTTAACCAAGAGGAAGAGAAGGTAAACAACTTGGGTTTCTCTTGCTCTTTTACTTAACCATCTTCTCTCCTTTAACTACCATTTTCATTCTCTTTTATTCACTTATCATTCATTACTCTAGTGTTTCCACCCACTAATTTAACTCTATTATTTGTGGGAGGTTCAAGGTTCAATCCTTGACCTCACCTCTTCTTATTCTATTTTGGTTTCTATTTTTCCTTTTCTCTTATTCTTTTTATTTTTATGCTCTAAAGAAAATAACACCCATATGCATCATCTTATAATTTCGTGGGTGTTACAATTTGATCAACTTCTGTAATATGGTTTAACTTAGGAAGATCACATCGGTTGAACTTGAAGTAAGAATGTTAAGTTTCATTCCCAATTCAAGTTTAACTCCTAAAGGGAAAATTGGATTAATAATGTTAAGCATAGTTTGCAATCCAAATTTAACTTTAGTAGAACACATGGGTAGCTAGGATAGTTATATGCTTGTACAAATTTTTGTACAGGGGAAGTAGGACGGTATTCCGAGTAGCAACCAACACTTCTGCCGTATTCCTCTCATCTTCTTGGACGTCGTGTGGGCGACGATCTACCAAGACAACACCACCCTTCTTTTCTTCTCTTCCAAACCGTCGGCTATAAAAGGAGTCTCTAGAATAGGGCACTTTCTAATCTTCTTCCTTATCTTCCTCTTCCTCTTCCTCTTCTTTCTCTTCACCTACTTCTTCCTCTTCTTGCTTTTCTTCCTCTTCTTCCCTTTCTTTAAGCCACCGGCCACCAAGATGAAGAAGTGGCCCCCGGCCACCAAGGAGGAGGAGGGGATAAGGGTGCCGGCCCTAAGCAAGGAGGAGGAGGAGGGTGAAAGGGGTGTCGACCCTAAGCTAGGAGAGGGAAAGGGTGCCAACCACAAGGAGGAGGAGAGGGGGTTGTGCCGCTGGCCCTAGGAGGAGGAGAGGGGGCGACAACCACAAGGAGAGAAGGGAGTTATGGAATAATAAAAAGTTAGGTTTTAGGGGCCACATCCTACTCCATTTTATAGACTTGCCGTCGGTTACAAGGAAGGCAAAATTAACAAAATTTTGTTTAGAAAAAATCTAAACAAACTATGTTAAAACAAACCAAGTTAAGTTAAACTAAACCAAGTTAAGTTAAACCAAACCAAGTTAAGTTAAACCAAACCAATTTAAGTTAAACCAAACCAAGTTAAGTTAAACCAAACCAAGTTAAACCAAACCCAATTATGGAAAGGTGGATGGAAGGCTTTATATATTGAGGCTACAATAGGGACCTAAGGAGGAATTGGTTTAGGCCTCTCGATGGGCTTAAGTTTCCCGTGTTCGCCCCGAACACCCAACTCAAGCCCATCAATAATAATTCATACCACTAAAGGGTTATTATTGAACTACCGTACCAATCCCATATTATATTCTCGAGGTGTATATAAGAAATCACCCAATTCGCGGGGTCGCGAACTGAAGTGCGCTCGGGGCAAGGAAGGGGTAATGGAAAACCATTGGTTCTAGGGAAAGCAAACTCATTCTCATCCCGACAAATCATCTTCATGGGAAGACAAGAATTGATGTCGATCCTGTCATTACCATGAACTACCTCTAATCCATCAAGTGCACAACCAAGATTGAATGTCACTTGGGTGATTAATCCTCCAAACACTATCATCCCCGAAGATGCCTTAGCTGCCTTTCACAAAGTTTGCAAGAAATGATACCCTGAATCAAAATTGACTTTATTTAACATTGCCCAAAGAGAATATGTTGGTGCGGGAAGCATCCGACGATCGAACCTGAGTTTTGATAATGACAAAGAATTCAAAGTTAAGGTGTGTTGTGGACTGACGTGCTTGATTGAGTGTTTCAGGTAAGTCCTAACTATGGTTAGGCAAGGTAAAAACCCTAGGGGGTGGTAACCCTAGGTCATAGGGAGTGGTAACCCTATGCTGAAAGCCTTGGTGGGTCGAGTGTGTTGATACAGTCTGACCTGGCTGTTATTTTGATGTTGACACGGATTTAAGTTTGGATCAGATATTAATTAGACTCAGACTGATTAATGATCAAGGTTGATCATCTGGACAGGACGAAGTCGAAGAGGGCTCGGTAGCTCGTTCTCCGGACAGTCTGACCTGGCTGTTGTTTTGATGTTGACACGGATTTAAGTTTGTATCAGATATTAATTAGACTCAGACTGATTAATGATCAAGGTTGATCATCTGGACAGGACGAAGTCGGAGAGGGCTCGGTAGCTCGTTCTCTGGACTAGGTCAGAGAAGGCTCGGTAGCTCGGTCTCTGCTCCGGACTAGGTCAAAGAGGGCTCGGTAGCTCATTCTCCGGACTAGGTCAGAGAAGGCTCGGTAGCTCGGTCTCTGCTCCGGACTAGGTCAGAGAAGGCTCGGTAGCTCGGTCTCTGGACCGGACGAAGTCGGAGAGGGCTCGGCAGCTCCTGCCGGCGGGCGCGCAGGCGCACCATCTCGGCGTAGGCGGCCTCGACCTCGGGACCGGGCCGGACATGGATCTGGACGAAGTCGGAGAGGGCTCGGCAGCTCGTTCTCTGGACCAGACGAAGTCGGAGAGGGCTCGGCAGCTCGTTCTCCAGACTAGGTCAGAGAGGGCTCAGTAGCTCGTTCTCTGGACCGGACGAAGTCGGAGAGGGCTCAGCAACTCGTTCTCCAGACTAGGTCAGAGAGGGCTCGGTAGCTCGTTCTCTGACCCGGATGTGGAAGTCGGAGAGGGCTCGGTAGCTTGTTCTCCAGACTAGGTCAGAGAGGGCTCGGTAGCTCGTTCTCTGGACCAGGAAGACGTTAGGGTTTAGGGCTGGGAAGCTCTAAAACCAACAGAGGCATTGGATCGGTCTTTTGACCGATCCAGTGATACTTTGGCTGTCTGGATCGGTCTGTCGACCGATCCAGTGATACCTTAGTTATCTGATTGGTCTCATGACCAATCAGTAACCACACAGTAGCTTTTTGTGGGTTATCTGATCGGTCTGGTGACCGATTAGTAACCAAATAGTAGTTCACTGTAAGGTATCTGATCGGTCTGTAGACCGACTAGAAGGAAGCGATGGATTCAGAGGACTATAGGGGATCAGTTTGTGGACTGATCCACCTATAGGCTGATCGGTCCACAGACCGATCAGAAGCCTCCCAGACCGATCAGGATATGTCCTGATCGGTCCAGAGGTCTATGGATCGGTCTGTTGACCGATCCACAACGATGTTGTTTGTCATCTGCTATTTCTCTGCAATTTCTGATTCATCTGATCTAACCATCTGCTGTAAGCTTTTTGAGTTACAGGTTGCAGGTATCGTGCCAATGCTTAAATTCAAATTAAGCTCCATCAGAAGAATAAGACCAAGTGCTCTTTCTGCTGTGTTTCACTGCAAATGGTGCAATTGGAGTGTCAACGTTCACTGGCTGCGATCAGTTGACAACAGCTTGACTCTTGCTTATTGGTTCGAGCTCAGAGACACCAGTAAAGATCATGGATGGTATTGGTGTGAGTTCAGAGAACCAGATGAGGAGGAAGGGTGATTGGCGACGCCTGAGTTGATCGCAGTGATTCGATACAGGTGACAATGATTCGGCTCTGGCTGAAGACAATAAGAAAGCAGAGGGATAAGAAGAAGAAAGAAGAGAGGTTTTCGTAACAAAAAACAAAGAGGAGTTTGGAAAAACTCTCTGTCGATCAAGCAAGAGGTTGTGTGTTTGAACTCTTGGCTGAGGAACTTCTTCTGTCTCCGCGCTTTGCTTTATCATGGCTGTAAGTTGATTGTTCATTCTTTTTAGCCACTAAACTCTGTAAGTCTTGTGCTTCATTTCAAATCTTGTCTGAGACTTTGTGGAGAGGTTACTCCACCGAGAAGTAGAAATACTTAGCCGGAATTTGTCCGGGGTGTGATCTACCGAAAGATCAAGGGATCGTCCACCTTACGGACACGCCGAGGAGTAGGGGCAAGTTATCCCCGAACCTCGTACATCCTTGTTGTGTTAGTGGTGGGTTGTTTCTTTTCCTTGCATCAGTTTTCTTTTTGCTTATTTCCGCTGTGCTAACAAATTTTTGTGAGGAATTAATTGAGTTTTTAGTGGAGGCTATTCACACCCCCCCCCCCCCTCTCTAGCCATCCGAAGATCCTAACAAGTGGTATCTGAGCAAGGCGCTCTTTATCCGGATTAACACCCTAAAGAGCAAGAAGATGGCTATGAAGGAAGGTTTTAGCACCAATCATCCACCCTACTTCGACGGAGCGGACTTCCAATATTGGAAGAGTCGTATGGAGTATTATCTCAAGACCAACATCTCCATGTGGTTCTCGGTCAAGGGTTCACACCTCCAAAGGACGAAGAAGGTAAGGAATTAGAATCGTCAAGGTGGTCCGCCGAGCAAACTCGCAAAGGACAAGTCGATGCCAAGGCGGTGGTCACTCTACAATGTGGGATAGCCAAAGATCAACTTGTCAAGGTAGGTCCATTTGTGAGCGCAAAGGATTTGTGGAACAAGCTCATCGAACTCCAAGAAGGAACCCGAGACTCTCGGATCGCCAAGAGAGACTTGTTCCTAAACCAACTACAAAATCTCACCATGAAGGAGAACGAAACAGTAAGTGAACTACACGGAAGGTTCAAAGAGATCATCAATGGTCTTCATTCCGTAGATGAACGCGTAGAGAATCGCGATCTTGTAAGGTACGCTCTCAAAGCCTTTCCGAGGAATGTCTTGTGGTCATCTATGGTAGATGCCTACAAGGTCTCCAAGGACCTTTCAATTGTTAAATTAGATGAATTCTTTTGTGAAATGGAACTTCATGAACTTGCTAACAAGGGTCAAAAAGAGAAAGGTATTGCCTTAGTTGTAGGAGAAAAGAGCAAGGATGGAAGAAGGAAGAAAGAAAAGAAAAAGGAGAAAGAGATACCTACATCCTCATCCTCTTCCGAGTCCGATGATGAAGGTGGATCATCATCAAGCGAGATGGCCAACTTCGTAAGGAGAATCATGAGAAGGAGCCGGAGATACAAAGGGAAAGGTAAGTCTATTGATCAAAATGTTGATAAGACTAATGTTACGTGTTATGAGTGTAGCAAGAAAGGACACTATCGGAGCGAATGTCCAAAACTCAAGAAGAAGGAGGAAAGGGCCAAGAAGAAGAAAGCTCTCAAAGCTACTTGGGATGAATCCTCCTCAAGTTCATCGGAGGAAGAGAAGGATAAAAGAACTCGTCAATTAGCGCTCATGGCAAGGGAGGAATCAGATTCCGGAAGTGATACATCAGCCGCGACTTCATCATCTTCGGATGATGAAGAGGTAACTTCTCCTCACTTAGAAAAATGCTATAAAACTATTGCACATTTATCTACTTTGCTTAAGAAATCAAAAACTGAAATCAAATCATTAAAAGATGAAGTAGAACATTTGAAGACTCTTAGGGAAGATGAGGTTGATGACCTACATCAAGAGCTTCTTGAGGATGAAAACAAAGCCTTAAAGAGTGAAGTTGAGAAACTCAAGAAAATGCTTGAGAAATTCTCAACTAGCTCTAAGACCTTAGATATGATTCTAAATGCCCAAAGGGTGGTCTACAACAAGGCTGGGTTAGGATATCAACCTAAGGAGTCTAGTTTCATTTCCCTAGTGTCTAGAACCCAATTTCATAGATCACATGCTTCTAGGGTTCATGAGACTAGGAAGGGTGTGACCAAGGCATGGGTTCCTAGGTCTTTCATTGTAGATGCATTAGGTCCCAAGATTTGGGTACCTAAAACATCTATCTTTCGTGTCTTGTAGGCATTTCTCAAGGGGGAGCATCTATCAACTTGGTTTGTTGATAGTGGATGCTCCAAGCACATGACCGGGGACAAGTCACTCTTTACTACCCTTCAAAACAAAAATAGAGGTAATGTGTCCTTTGGTAATAATGGTAGCCTTAAGGTTATAGGAGTTGGAGATATTCATATATCCGAATGTCTCCAAATCAAAAATGTCCTTATAGTCAAGGGGATGACCTTTAATCTCCAAAGTGTCAGCCAATTGTGTGATACGGGTTACACAATTGAGTTTCATTCAAGTCAATGTCTGGTCAAACACATTGACACACTTGACACGGTACTAGTAGGCACAAGGGTAGATAACATTTATCAAGTATCTTTTAAAAGTGCTACTAATGCCTCTGCTAAGTGTTTCATGTCAAAAGAAGAAGAATCATGGCTGTGGCATAGGAGGTTGGCCCACGTAAACATGAAGAATATTCGAAAGCTGGCCAACAAAGGATTAGTGCGAGACTTACCAAGCATCAAGTACCAAAAGACAAAATTATGTGATGCATGTCAAAAGGGTAAGCAAACAAAAGCGTCGCATAAAGGTAAAAGCGCTGTAAGTACATCTACTGCTTTAGATTTATTGCATATGGACTTGTTTGATTGCAGTAATATTATTTCATTGAAAGGAAGTAGGTACTACTTAGTGATCATTGATGATTTTACTAAATATACATGGACTTTCTTTTTGAAAAATAAGGATCAAACCATAGATGTTTTTGTTTCTTTTTGTAGAAGAACTGAAAATGAAAAATCAACAACAATTAAAACAATTAGAAGTGATAATGGTGGAGAATTTCAAAACCATAGATTTTTAGAATTCTGTCAAGAAAAAGGATATAGGCATGAGTTCTCTACTCCAAGGACCCCACAACAAAATGGGATTGTGGAGAGAAAGAACCGAGTCTTGCAAGAGGCTGCACGAAGCATGCTCAATGATTACTCACTACCGAGCTACTTATGGGCTAAAGCTGTAAATACCGCTTGCTATGTGCAAAACCGAGTCTTGATACATAGGTTTTTAGGAAAGACTCCCCATGAACTTTGGTTTGGGAGACTCCCTACAATTAAACATCTTAGGGTGATTGGTTGTAAGGTGTTTATCTTAAACGCCAAGGATCATCTTGGAAAGTTCACGGCTAAGGCTGACGAAGGGATATTAGTCGGGTACTCTCTCATTAGCAAAGCTTATCGAGTCTACAACAATAGGACTAAATTGATTGAAGAGTCCTCGGATGTAGCATTTGAAGAAATTCCTAAATCAAATGATCAATCAAGGGATGTAGGAGAAATTTAATTTGAACTTAGAAATCTAAGTTTAAATGATCAAAACATAGAAAGAGTCGAAATTGACTCCGATGATGATGAACAAAGGCAAGAGAGGGCTCAGTCTGATCCTTTGCCTGATACTGAGCCCTTGCCTGTGTCTAGTGAGACCACTCATGAGGCACCGCCAATACCAAGGCAATCTAGGATAGCCTCTAGTCATCCCCAAGACCAGATTGTGGGAGACATTCAACAAGGGGTTGGACTAGATCATTCTTTAGAAATAAGTCTAATGAGATCACCTTGATCTCAGAAATTGAACCAAAACTAGTTGATGAGGTATTGCACGATCCTGATTAGATCATAGCTATGCAAGATGAGTTAAGTCAATTTGAAAGGAGCCAAGTATGGGACTTAGTTCCTAGACCTAAGAAGACCATCATTATTGGAACCAAATGAGTCTTCAAAAATAAGTTAAACCAAAAGGGAGAAGTCGTAAGAAATAAGGTAAGACTTGTTGCCAAGGGCTATAGTCAAGTCGAAGGCCTCGATTATGATGAGACATATGCTCCCGTGGCTCGATTAGAGTCCATTCGTTTAATGCTAGCTTTTGCTGCACATAGAGGCTTCAAGCTCTATTAGATGGACGTTAAATCGGCCTTCTTAAACGGTTTCATTAAAGAAGAGGTCTATGTTGAACAACCACCGGGGTTTGTGAATACCGAAGCCTTCAGATTCGGGGTTGAACAACCTTTCCTTACGATAGTCGGAGCTATAATTGATGTGAAAAATCATAAGCTATCCCTAGTTATTGGTAAGAAAAGGTTAGAATGTGATTTATCTAATTCTTCTAACAATGTCTATGTTGTGGTAATAAGCAATTACAATAGGGCAGATGCCTACAAAATTTCTCCTACATCCCTAGAAGATTATCTGTAATTGAGATTATCTGCCCCCGAACTACCTTCTGCCTATCACATCTAAACCATTGTCTGAGATCCGACCATATCATTGCCTGATGCTTTATGGATTGCGTCGGCGTCTCGACTTTGACATCATGTCTAGCATCTATTCTTCGATCATCTCCTATAGTGAGCCAAACAACTTCACTGTTTATATGCCTTATGGGCATATAATTACAGATTGGCTCGAGACCCTTCAGATTGATGTCTCCAAGGGTAGAATAGTCAAGATGGTCAGGCAGGACTGCAGACTTGGAAAACGGGCATTTTCCAAGTCTGGCATCATAGGACAGAATGGGGAGGTTCGGTGGAAGGATGGGAGAGCACTAGGTGAGCTACCACGGGCACCTCCACGACAGGTTGCGGCTGCTCCTATTGCTGCTCCTCCTGCTGCGGCCGCTGACGATGGAGAGGCAGATCCTGAACTGCGTTGGCAGATCGCCGAGCTGGAGGGTCGCATTGATCGGTACGATGAGCTGCTGGTTGCTAAGCTCCACGGGCTGCGCGTTCGGATTGACCAGCGCTACGATGATTTACGCAGTCAGCAGTTAGCGACACATCAGGCGATTATGGGATGGATGGCCAGATACCCACCTCCGCAGTATTTCCCGGGCTATCCATCCTCGAGCAGTGGCATACCACCTCAGGGACCCACTCCTCCAGCTGATGATGCTGATGCTCCTCATGATGAGGAGGCTGATTGATACACATTGTTCTATGCTGTCATTTTGATTATCTATGTTTTGGATGTTGTTTGTTGGATACTTATATCTGACCTGGATACTTGCTGATTTCATATACTTATGCTGCTCATTTTCTTGTTTTTCTTTATGTTTCACTTCCTATTGGCTATTAATATGCTGTTCATATGTCATGTCTTGTATGTCTCTTATTTTTTTATTACTGTCTTATAATACACTTAGAGGGCATTCTAGGTGGATTAAGAAAAAGACAGTATGGGTTCAGGGGGAGTCCTTTAACGTTTTCTTACCTTATTCGCACCTTTTCGGTGTTTGACAAAGGGGGAGAAGATAACTAAGTTTAGAGATAAATGAAAGTTTGGCTTTAGGGGGAGGATCTTGATTCCCCTATCCTTACATGGTGTTGTATCTGTCTTAGGGGGAGGATCTTGATTCCCCTAAAATTAGGGAAATATGAACATTTCTGATCTAAACTTAAATCGTGTTGTCAAACAACAAAAAGGGGGAGATTGTTGATACAGTCTGACATGGCTGTTGTTTTGATGTTGACACGGATTTAAGTTTGTATCAGATATTAATTAGACTCAGACTGATTAATGATCAAGGTTGATCATCTGGACAGGACGAAGTCGGAGAGGGCTCGGTAGCTCGTTCTTCGGACTAGGTCAGAGAAGGCTCGGTAGCTCGGTCTCTGCTCCGGACTAGGTCAGAGAGGGCTCGGTAGCTCGTTCTCCGGACTAGGTCAGAGAAGGCTCGGTAGCTCGGTCTCTGCTCCGGACTAGGTTAGAGAAGGCTCGGTAGCTCGGTCTCTGGACCGGATGAAGTCGGAGAGGGCTCGGCAGCTCGTTCTCTGGACCGGACGAAGTCGGAGAGGGCTCGTTAACTCGTTCTCCGGACTAGGTCAGAGAGGGCTCGGTAGCTCGGTCTCTGGACCGGACGAAGTCGGAGAGGGCTCTACAGCTCGTTCTCTGGACCGGACGAAGTCGGAGAGGGCTCGGCAGCTCGTTCTCCGGACTAGGTCAGAGAGGGCTCGGTAGCTCGTTCTCTGGACCGGACGAAGTCGGAGAGGGTTCGGCAGCTCGTTCTCCAGACTAGGTCAGAGAGGGCTCGGTAGCTCATTCTCTGACCCGGACGTGGAAGTCGGAGAGGGCTCGGTAGCTTATTCTCCAGACTAGGTCAGAGAGGGCTCGGTAGCTCGTTCTCTGGACTAGGAAGACGTTAGGGTTTAGGGCTGGGAAGCTCTAAAACCAACAGAGGCATTGAATCGGTGCTTGGCCGATCCAGGTGTCTTTGGTCATGCGGATCGGTGCCGACCGATCGATGTCTGTAGTTATCGATCGGTCTCATGGCCGATCGGTAACTCTGATAACTACGTGGGTTATCGATCGATGCGGTGACCGATCGGTAACAAACAATAGTTCACTATAAGGTATCGGTTGGTGCGTAGATCGATCGGAAGGCGATGGATTCGAGGACTATAGGGGATCGGTGCGTGGACCGATCCACCTATAAGCGATCGATCCGCGAGCCGATCGAAGCCTCCCAGACCGATCAGGATATGTCCTGATCGGTCCAGAGGTCTATGGATCGGTCTGTTGACCGATCCACAACGATGTCGTTTGTCTTCTGCTATTTCTACTATTTCTCTGCGATTTCTGATTCATCTGATCTAACCATCTGCTGTAAGCTTTTTGAGTTACAGGTTGCAGGTATCGTGCCAATGCTTAAATTCAAATTAAGATCCATCAGAAGAATAAGACCAAGTGCTCTTTCTGCTGTGTTTCGCTGCAAATTGTGCAATTGTAGCGTCAACGTTCACTGGCTGCGATCAGTTGACAACAGCTTGACTCTTGCTTATTGGTTCGAGCTCAGAGACACCAGTAAAGACCATGGATGGTATTGGTGTGAGTTCATAGAACCAGATGAGGAGGAAGGGTGATTGGCGACGCCTGAGTTGATCGCAGTGATTCGATACAGGTGACAGTGATTCGGCTCTGGCTGAAGACAGTAAGAAAGCAGAGGGATAAGAAGAAGAAAGAAGAGAGGTTTTCGTAACAAAAAACAAAGAGGATTTTGGAAAAACTCTCTGTCGATCAAGCAAGAGGCTGTGTGTTTGAGCTCTTGGCTGAGGAACTTCTTCTGTCTCCGCGCTTTGCTTTCATCGTGGCTGTAAGTTGATTGTTCATTCTTTTTAGCCACTAAACTCTGTAAGTCTTGTGCTTCATTTCAAATCTTGTCTGAGACTTTGTGGAGAGGTTACTCCACCGAGAAGTAGAAATACTTAGCCGGAATTTGTCCGGGGTGTGATCTACCGAAAGATCAAGGGATCGTCCACCTTACGGACACGCCGAGGAGTAGGGGCAAGTTATCCCCGAACCTCGTACATCCTTGTTGTGTTAGTGGTGGGTTGTTTCTTTTCCTTGCATCAGTTTTCTTTTTGCTTATTTCCGCTGTGCTAACAAATTTTTGTGAGGAATTAATTGAGTGTTTAGTGGAGGCTATTCACACCCCCCCCCCTCTCTAGCCATCCGAAGATCCTAACAGTGTGCTTCTTGCAAAAGTCCTAGGGGGTGGTAACCCTAGGTGGAAAATCCTGGTGTCGTGAACCAGGTGGAAGACTGGACGGGTCGGGAAGCGGGCGTCCAGCAGAAAGTCCGAAGGCATCGAACACTGAGCAAAAGTCCAGTCGATCTGGAGGATCGCACTGGCAAAAGGTAAAATCTCCTGAGTGAAGTAGGTGAGGACGCGTTCCCCGTAGAGGGAACAGTAGGCGTCGGGTCAACCTCGGGTTTCCGGTCGGAAACCCGAAGTCAGACCCGGACAGTCCGATGATTATCAAATTTATTTATATATTATCTTTCGTGTTCTAACTTTGTTTTGCAGGTAACTAACAGTTTTATGCAGGGTTAGAACTGACCAGGATCGGGCGACCGAACATTGGGATCAGTCGACCGAACCTCCAAGCTACCAGATCAAATCTCTAGAAGTTGGACCGGGCTCGACCAGGGATCGATCGACCGGACCTCGGGATCGGTTGACCGAACCTGGGATAGGTGTCGACTGGATCAAGCCGAGGTGTGCAGGTCAGAGGAGACTGATCGGTCTACCGAACCTTGGGATCGGTCGACCGAACCCAGGGATAAAGGTTGACCAGATCGAAGCAGAGCGACGGATCAGATGAGGTGGAGATCATCTGATCGGTCGACCGAACATGAGGATCGGTCGACCGATCCACTTCGGGTCAAATATGATCCCGAGACTTGGGGATCTGGATCAGACCTTGCAGAGCTATAAAAAGAGGCCTCGAGGTGCAGCTCAAATCATCAAATTCCGAACAGAAGTTCTGCACTCTTGTGTGCTCCGTACGCTTCAACTACGCTCTGCTGCTACAACGAACTGAAACTTCAAAGCTCTTCTACTTTCTTGTTCATTGGTAAAACTTTCTTATTTGCACTTAACTGTAATTGCTTCTAGCTTGTAATAATTCGGGATTTATAGTTGTTGCCCACCGAAAGCGGTCAAGGACCGCGGGCCTTCGAGTAGGAGTCGAGATAGGCTCCGAACGAAGTAAAACACTTGTGTCTTTTGTGTTTGCATTTACTTTCCGCTGCGTTTCTAATCTGTGTTTTAAATCGCTAAAATAGCCACGAGCGCTATTCACCCCCCTCTAGCGCTTTCGATCCATCAATTGGTATCAGAGTGGGGTCATTTTGAATCGGTGCAACCACCATTCAAAATAATTTTTCATGGTATTTTCAGATTTTTCAGAGTCAATTAGAATTTGGCTTTATAGTCATATTCTAATTCTTTTCTCGAATCAGTTTTCTGCTCGAGGTTGGTGCAACACCACCCGAGTTCGTGTTCTTTTTTTTTATATACCGCACTACTAAGCTAGGACCAAGTCCTGGGATTTTCTTGTTGTTTATTTTTTATAGTTGATCTAAAATGGCCCTTCAAGAAGGCTACAGTACAGCCCGCCCCCCGCTATTCACCGGAGATGACTTCGGGTACTGGAAGGGTCGGATAGAGGCATATCTCCAGACTCATTTTGAAGTCTGGATGATTGTCAAAATCGGACTCCAACTACCAATTGATAGCGCCGGCAAACCACTACCATACGAGGACTGGGACGCATCTCTGATTAATAAGGTGGAAGCTAATGCCAAGGCGACCTGCACCCTCCAGTGTGGTCTATCAAAAGAAGAACTCAACCGCATTGGCCCCTTCAACAGTGCCAAGTAGCTGTGGGAGAAGCTCATTGAACTTCACGAAGGGACGTCCGACACCAAAGTAAGTAAAAGAGATTTAATTTTCAATAAATTATTTAATATCAAACTGCAGGAAGGTGAGACAGCTGCCCAACTCCATGCCCGGATTCAAGATCTGCTCAGCGGTCTTCATGCAATTGGACAGAAGGTAGATAACCGGGACATCATAAGGTATTCTTTAAACGCCTTCCCGAGGAACACCTTGTGGGCATCCATGGTAGATGCCTACAAGGTTTCTAAGGACTTATCTACCATTAAGTTAGATGAACTTTTTGTAGAATTCGAACTTCACGAACAGACTAATGCACGCCCGACCGAGAAAGGGTTGGCTTTGGTTGTAGGAACAGGGAGAATGCGCGAATCAAAGATAAAATGCAGAACCGAACCTGAGTCAGAAGAAGAACCAGATTCAGAAGACGACGATAAGCATACAACCGAAATAGTCAACCTGGTAAAGAAACTCTACAAAAAGAAGGGCTTCAACAAAAAGGATGTCAGAAAGGCCATCCAGTCCAAAGAAGCCCAATCAAGCTCGAAAGTCAAATTCGAAGTGACCTGCTACGGGTGCAATCAGAAGGGGCACATCAAGGCAAACTGCCTGAACCAGAAGGATCCAAAGAAACCAAAGAGAAAGAAGGCATTGAAGGCAACATGGGACAAGTCTTCTTCCGAGGAATCCGACGATGAAGAACTAGAGCAGACGAATTTTCTCGTGTTGACAGCCCGGGACTACACCAACGGATCCTGAAGAGAGGACGAATTAGAAGCCGAGTCCGAGAGAAGCCACGGATCCGCATCCGTTTCTGAAGGGCCAAACCCCTCTGTAAGTAAAAATCGTTTATATAGCTTAATTAATTATTTAATGCATAAAGTAGATAAGTCCAAAATTCGAATCAAATCGCTTCTAAAGGAGGTAACACTCCTTAAAGAAATGACTAATAACGAATCCTTGACTGATTCAGTTCAGACTGGAACCTCAACTCAAGTTCAAAAACTTGAGGAAGAGAATTCCAACCTGAAAAATCAAGTCAAGGATTTGAAGACAACATTAGAATGATTTTCCTTGGGATCCAAGATTCTTGACTTGATTCTTGGAACACAAAGGGCAATCTATAATAGAACTGGACTAGGATACAAATCGAAAAAGAAGTATAAGTCATATTTATCTCTCATTCAAAGAACAAATAGAAAAATGGTCCAAGCATGGGTTGCCAAGTCCAACCTGATCAATCAAGTTGGACTCGGACAATATTGGATTCCCAAGGATCAAATACATTACCTCGATAGACGATATCGAGGCTATGATCCAGGGGGAGCTAAAACAATTAAAATTAAAAATTAAATTAAAATTTTGAAATAAAAATTCGAAAGTAAAATTAAATTAAAAAATTAAACAATTAAAATTAAAAATTAAAAATTAAATTAAAATTTTGAAATAAAAATTTGAAAGTAAAATTAAATTAAAAAATTAAAGTTAAAAATTCGAAATTAAAATTAAATTAAAAAATTAAATTAAAAATTTGAATTAAAATAAAAAATTAAAAATTTAGAAAATTCAATTAAATCAAAATTCGAGATTAAACTTAACATTCTAAATTCAATTGAAAATAGAAGGAGGATCCAGAATAGCTGGCACCCGCAACTAAACTACCCGACTGGGTAACCAAACTTAATCTACCCGAAATGGGTAAACAAGAGTAGACTACACAGCAGGGTAATTTAAGTTAGATAAAATAGGCTAGGTTTAACTTGACCCACGGTACTGGTGAAGTTTTTGGATGATAGTACGTTAGGGAAGCTTGGGCATCGCATGTCTAGGAGGATATGGCTTCGACCTGGTGCATTTGGCCAAGTGGAACTGACCGAAGCTACCCTTAAATGGATCCTAACTAGTTAGACAAAGGTTTAGTATTAAGTTCAATGGGTAGGACTATTTGGAAAACCTCGAAGGCATAGTTACTTTAATAAGTTCCTTGTGACTCACCATAGCCCAGAAGTTTATCCAAATAATGCTTACTTGTTGAACCCAAAGCTAAACCTGAATCTAACACAAAGTTAAACATAATCCTAAAATTGAACCTCAATTCATCTCACAAAAATTATAGGAGTCCCTGATTGAAAATTTAGATCGGGTGAGATGACTAATGAATTAAAATTAAAATCAACATAAATATTTTTTTTAACTTAAATATTTTCAAATTAAAATTAACTTAAATATTTTCAAAATTAAAATTAACTTAAATATTTTCAAAATTAAAATTAACTTAAATATTTTCAATTAAAATTAAATATTTTCAAAATTAAAATTAACTTCAATATTTTCAAATTAAAATTAACTTAAATATTTCCAAAATTAAAATTAACTTAAATATTTTAAATTAAAATTAACTTAAATATTTTCAATTAAAATTAACTTAAATATTTTCAAAATTAAAATTAACTTAAATATTTTCAAATTAAAATTAACTTAAATATTTTCAAAATTAAAATTAACTTAAATATTTTCAAAATTAAAATTAACTTAAATATTTTTCAATTAAAATTAACTTAAATATTTTCAAAATTAAAATTAACTTAAATATTTTCAAAATTAAAATTAACTTAAATATTTTCAAATTAAAATCAACTTAAATATTTTCAAATTAAAATCAACTTAAATATTTCTCAAAATTAAAAAATTAACTAAAAATAGTTTCCAAACTTAAACATTTTTCAAAAATTCTTCAATTAAACGTCAAACCACCATACAAATACCCATAAAATTAACTAATTATTAACTCAGACTGGGTAAGATGCAAAATTAAGGACTTACTTCAATCAAACTGTCTTTTGATCCATCAACTACTTTATGTGTAGGAATTGGATCAATGGATGTTAGACAGTGGATGCTCCAGACATATGACTGGAGATAGGTTGAAGTTCACTAAGCTAAAACTAAAGAACCTAGGATCAGTTGCATTCGGCAACGATGGAAAACTGAAAGTAATCGGAAAAGGTAATATCGAACTTAACTTCGATTTTATTATTCGAAAAGTATTATTAGTTGAAAATTTTAATTTCAATTTATTAAGTATAAGCCAATTATGCGATACTGGTTACTCGGTTAATTTTACCAAGTCCGAATGTATAGTCAAACATGTTGATAATCCAAAAATCATACTTAAGGGCACTAGGAAAGATAATGTCTACACCATTTATCTACCAACACCCTCAATAAAGTGCTTTCTAACACAACAAGAGGAAACTGAGTTGTGGCACAGGAGATTGGGTCACACTCACATGAGACTCATTTCAAAAATGTGTCACGCCCCCAAAGGAGTTCCTGTCAGACAAAAATCCGGCAGAACCTCCCCTGTACCGGTGACAATCTGAAGCATCACTACAAGCAAAATACATCAGCCACATGCGGCTGGAATATTTATATACACAACCACGCAGTTATAATAACAGCCCACACGGCTGGAATGAAACAATCACAACCACGCAGTTATATATAAAACAGCCCACACGGCTGTACTGAAAACTAACACAGCGGAAAACAAAAACGGAAAGCCCAATACAACACAAACAACACACTGCTAGCCGGCTAGGCTTATACAACAAATACAACACCAAAAGAATAAGATAGCCACATGGCTAAGCACAAATACAATGCCACGAATAAGAAAAGAATATACAATAGAAAACGAACACAGTCTTCGAATGTGACGTAGGACCCGGCAGACAGGATACTCCGAGCGACACCCCAACCATCTACCTGAAAACATAAATGTATACATGCGGTGGTGAGTATAGGTAACTCAGCGGGTAATAGAAAAGATAGTGCATGGACTATAAATAAACATGGAGATCACAAGTATACAGTCTCAGTAGGGAATAAAGAACATGATCATACTATCATAATCAATGCATCTGAACATACCTGACGTAATAACCAGACATAATCATAACTAACCTACAAACTGCACAAACCACTGCTGACATAACGGTAAATACATACCCAATCTGAAATCGACGCAAGGTACAAAGATCGGTAAACTCACTGGATCTGCAACAGATATACCCGTGACACCTGCGCAATATAAGTACGACTGCATATACATGTAAAATAAATGACATGTATGCAGCATGGCAACCAAATGCAACAACCATATCTCAATCAAGTGCAACAACGACAATCACATGCAGCTAGTATCTACTAGGCATGTATGCAAATGCAGATGCACCGCGCATCAAATGCAAGAATAATAACTGCGTATGCATGCTCCATGGTCACCCCCGCCACCTCTCTAGACACCACGACCCCTGTATGGCCGAGAGGCTTGGGTCTGTGACGACTGTACTACCCTCCAGCCCACTATATAGTGGTTGAGGCGGACAGTCCGCTAGTAGCTATCTAACTACATAGCATCAGGGTCCCTGACTGCTCTCACTAAACCTCGTGACCGGGTGGCACGACAGGACTAGCAGCAACTGCTCCAACTACCACTACCCATGAGTGGCCGAGTGGGCGGTGCTAAACTAAACCAACTGATGACTCTCTCACCACAAGGGAGATAATGGTCATCAGATGCAATGAATGATGAACATGATATATATATATAATCATCATCCATGCAATAACCCCAAACCTCACAAATACCTCCAACATGAGTATAATCATCATGATAAATCCACACATCCCACCCAACACATGTACACAACTACACATGTATAATCAACTAAGAATCTCCAATAATCCCCCTGGACACATATGCACAGATCGTAAATACAATCAACATGTATCCTCCAATAATAAACACATCAGACACGTGTATAAAACACAAACATACAATCAACATAACTCCTCCAAAAGTACATAACCAAACACGTGTATACATACAACATGCGAATGTAGGGTCAACATGATGACTCCTAAAACACATACCCACCTTTGTACAGTCCACATCATATACCCAATCAGCATGATAATACCAGTCACCCGACAATCCCTACAAGACATACTCTACACGTGTAATCACAATAGAGTAGATATCAAGAATGAAGACTGTATATGAATTAAATAGATCATCACAAGGGTCAAGCATAAGTATCATGCAGGAAAAATAACAACCGATCATGATATAAGATAAAGCAGCCTAATTCATCCAATAATAGCCATGCACTAAGATCAAGAAAACTACGTAGAGGTCAAGGAAGAAATACCCGCCTTAAATCTGTCGATCGTGATAAGATAAATCCCACCCGCGTCGAGACGCTCGCCTCGAATCCAAGTCCTGCGATCACATAATATATTTAGCTAATTACATACGAAGTAATTAACTAAACAACTTTCCCCAACCTAATCAGAATAACCCTAATCAAACATGATCATGGATTAATCCCCCAACTAACCTGAACCATAATACAACCTAACTAAATTAGGTTATACATGATACATCTCCAAAACTCCTCTAAATCAACACATCATTTAATCCAATCATGTAATCCATTAAACCAACCACTAAACATCATGAATCCAACATGTATAATCCTTCCACATAATCAATCCCTAACCCCCACATATGATAATCCAACCACCACATCTGATAACCCAATCCACAATCAATCCAATGATCCAAAGAATGGTCACATAACAATCTATATCAACCAATCACTATCAACAACTAATTAACCAAAACACAACAACTTACAACTAGAAGTAAAACCCTAATCCTTCTTTCAACCTTCCATGATCACCCAAAACTAACATCCTACTATCAACCATGTTACCAACTAAAGAAATCAATCACTAAATAACCATTATGAGTCAACCACATACCCTATAGCCAAGCCTCTCCAACCAACCCCACCTATCCAGTGGCCACCCAAAACCTAGCAATTAATCAACCAAATCAATAGGTTAATCCAACTGTTATCCCACCTATTGAAGCAATTAGGTTTCTCATAAATCCTGGAACTTGGAGACAAAGCTTACCCCAATTTCATATCGACAATAGCTGCCTCCTTGAAAAGAAAACCAAATGCAATGTGAGAGAGAGAAGCTGCTGACCTCTATCGAAGTTTGGTGGCTCTATCCTGCTGTGAATTCGTGGAGTAACCCGCCACACCACAGGGATCCCCACAACCAAAGATCTGCAACCTAATACACCCTAATTCAAATTTAGCACTTCCACAACAGAGCACAAGATCAAGAACTCACTCTCACCTTTCGATCACATTGCCGAATCAATTCGCTTGGTCGAAGACTTCATGTCGGACCGGAGATTAGGCATCGGTCTTGGTCGTTGGCGATGACCCAGAAGAGAGGGCTATGACAATGGCAGCTAGGACAACGATCAAGAACCGAGGAGGGATAGCAACGGCTGGCCATGACGATCGAGCTAGCAACCTTGTCGCGCGCACAACTACCGGCAAGCACCGGATGTCCATGACTAGGGCTGGCGCCGATCTACTCGTCGGGTGGTGGCGCACAAAGGGAAGTCGAGTGCTCTCAGGGAGGCCGAAAAGGGACTGCGGCCGGTTGCAAGCTCGTGGCCGGTCGGCCGATCGGGCGACGCCGAGAAGAAGGGCAATCGATATCCGCGAGATCAAAAGGAAGGAGGGGCAGCAACCGGATAAGATTGGAGGAGAACCGACGAGGCACGCTGGAGGAGAAGGTCGTTGCCGGAGGCGAGCTTGCGGTGGCGGCGATCGGGCGAGGAGATGGGTCGGGGAAGATGAGAGTCGCGCGAGAATAGAGAAATCGGGAGAGGAAGAATGGGGGAAAGGAGAAGCCGATTAGGTATATTAACATAGGTTAATTAAACTTAGGTTAGTTTAATTAAGGTCTAAGTTAATTCTCAAATCAACTCCCAACTTAATTTGGTATCCAAAACAGGCCTCCACTGTACCCCGAATTCATCCTCTCAAAACGGGTCATACGGACTCCGTTTAAATCCCGAAAAATTTCTAAAATTCTAGAAAAATCCAATAAATTTTTCCGTCCAATAATATTTATTATTTAATTTTGCGGTATTTTACATTCTCCCCCACTAATAAAAATTTGGTCCCCAAATTTACTGGTCAATTCAGGGATCCTCATCCAAGGGTAACATCTAAACAGTATCCTCATCCACTACTCCGTCATAACTTCATAAACATATCTCCAAGCATGACAATCCACCTCCAAGTGAATAGTGATGACTTTGTGAGCTATGAGCTCACTCTGCTCCTGTTACTCCCACTCTGCAATCTAGCCAACTGTGGATAAATCAAACACCTCTAAGATCCAAAATCCACTATCAATAAATCCTCCAACACCTATATAGATCGCTCAAACTATCCATCAGTCTGAGATGAAAATCTATACTAAAGTGAAACTCCTAATCCAAAGTGTGCTGTAACCACACTCTCAACCATGATGTGAAATCACTGATCTTCATCCGATATAACACTCAAAGATATACCATAAAGTCCGAAATCTCCCTACCGTGTAACTCCCCTCAATCCAAAGAATCCGTCTAATACATCGATGGCTAGGGCGCAAAGTCTTCACCCAACAATGATTACCCAAACCATAATATCCTCTCCATGTCCTGGATAATCCCACAACAAAATCTGTCAAAACATGCTCCCCACTCTACTCTAGCATCCAACCAACAGAGACAATCCTACTAACATCTGATGTTCAACCTTCTCTTGCTGACATACTAGACCTCAAGCTACTAAATCCGTGATATCTTTGTTCATATCGTTCCACAAATAAGAGCACTCCAATGTCTCCATACATCAGATATCACCCGAATGTATCGCAAATCCAGATCAATGTGTTTCCTACAGTGACTCCTCCTGGATAAGGAGTGACTCGGGAACACACATGATCTCCCACGAAAATAAAGAATCTCATTCTCATTACACGAGAATTCTTACTACTAGCACGAGACTACCCCGCTCATGTTATATCGGAACTGCACCGACTCCCAAATACGATACATCTGTGTAGAGTACCAATCCGTCTACACTAGAAAGTACAACTAAGACAGTGCAGTTAAACAACTTTTCGTTTCAACTCCTGGAACTGATTTCGTAAGCGTCTATCCAGGAAAATTCCATACTCATCCTGAACAGTCTAGTCAACGACATAATTGCTGGAGAAATCCTCAACCAATCTCCAATAATGTCCATCCAAATCAAGGAAGCTGCGAGTCTCATGTATAGACTACGACTACTCCCAACTGATAACAGCCTCTATCTCTTGTGGATCCACTAATATCCCTCTACTAAGGCGGCGTGTCCTAGAAATCTCGTAAAAGACAATCACAATACGTACTACTAACTTCACATATAGATGTTCCCGTCGAAACATCTCTAGAACTATGTAAAGATAGTGTACGTAATCCACCTCGGACCAGGAATAGATCACAACATCGTCAATGAAGACAATGAAAGCTGATCTAAACACCCTATGAATATAAAATACATCGAGTCCATAAAAACATCTAGGGCACGGTATGTCTAAATGGTAACACCAAGGACTCATAATATTCATACGACAACAAATACACTCAACCGTAAAATCTCCAACAGCAAACCTATGATTGGATCACCAACCACAAATCGTTAAATCCCTAAATATCACAGACATGTCACTCCTCATGTCACTATCCACATCAAACACCAAACAATAGATCATCAAATCAAATATCCACTAATAGATTATCAAAAGATAACATATCACCACACTTGATCTCCTAACATCTATCAATCCCAAATCATCCTCAACATCAATCAATCATACCAGATAATCTCCTAAACAAAGATAGAGTAAAAGGAAACCATCCAACATTCCACACTCACTGCCAACAAACTAAATGTATCGATAAAGTCTGTCAAATCTCATCATCTTATTCTTTCTGATAATCAAATATCTATAGTAAAGAAATGTCAATCCAAAGTCAAAGGGTCACACAATCTGCGGACTGAGAGTCCACCCATCAAGAGGGTATCTCCACAACTCTCATAATCATCCTATAAATGTCCCTCGACAAATATCGATAAAAGGTCGAACCCTTTAATCTGAGATATAGACTACAAGATCTGGTAAAATGATCACATGGTCAAGGTCTTGAGCCACCTGATAAAGACAATATTAGCTGAGTCGTCTAACCATTGTCTTGTACCCCATCATACTGTGATTACTCCACCCTGAGGTTCAGAAACCTCCAGTATCGAGCAATGAACACAAAGATAGAGGAACACTATAACCAAACAGCTGATCAAAATATCTGTCAATCAACGCTCTACCCCTCGAAGATCATCATATCCGAATGTACTCTAAAAGTTATACCCTTGTAACGGTTGTATCTCAAAGTGTTAAGCACATAGCTTTACACTTTTCCACACCATGCGGTATCCTACCTGAATGTACCTTCTAAGTCATCCAATCAGGTACAGGCAGTCCATAGTCAAAGTCCCCATGGACTAGGATACATCGATCCTCTATAGACTGGCTAAGCCGATAATGGTATACAGCCAATTCAGTCCTTTCTACACCGGTACAAGTCAAAATATCTAACCAAGCCTGAAACATCCCAAAGATAGGAATCTCTAAAAATAGAGTAAGTCAGTCCCCTACTGGTCGGACCAACAAAATAAATCGATCATCTCCTAACCGATCCAATAAGAGTAAATTAATCATCCACTGATGAAACTAACTAAGGTAAATCGATACACCACTACCCAAGTCAACAAGGGTAAATCAGTCAAACCATAACTACTCAAGTCAACCAAGTAAATCAATCATCAACAGGAGTAAACCGGTACTCTACTAACTGAGTCAACATAGGTATACAGATATCATCCACCATCTAGCTAATAGTAACCAAGACTAGTATGAGACTCTAACTCTCAACCGACTAGTAGTATGATATGAGGAAATCCCCTGAGACTGTAAATCCTTGATCTCCAGTAGGTCAACCGTGATCAGTGATTGACCCTACACATGAAATGTATGGTACAAACAAATAGGCAAGTACTAACAAAAGTACTAACACATGTCATAACTATATGAGCAACAATACATATACCAACAGAAATGCATGATAACAATATGCAAACATAACTCCTATGGCCTGGAGATGTCCTGCTGCTGCCTGGTCCAAAAATTCGAAAAGTCACATCAAGAAAATCGAATCACGAAATCCAAAACACGAATAATAGGCATCGTACCTACTCTGATACCAAAAATTGGTATCAGATAAATCTCGAAAATCTAAAACAAAACCAAGCAGACATCGTACCCGCTCTGATACCACTAAATTGTCACGCCCCCAAAGGAGTTCCTGTCAGACAAAAATCCGGCAGAACCTCCCCTGTACCGGTGACAATCTGAAGCATCACTACAAGCAAAATACATCAGCCACATGCGGCTGGAATATTTATATACACAACCACGCAGTTATAATAACAGCCCACACGGCTGGAATGAAACAATCACAACCACGCAGTTATATATAAAACAGCCCACACGGCTGTACTGAAAACTAACACAGCGGAAAACAAAAACGGAAAGCCCAATACAACACAAACAACACACTGCTAGCCGGCTAGGCTTATACAACAAATACAACACCAAAAGAATAAGATAGCCACATGGCTAAGCACAAATACAATGCCACGAATAAGAAAAGAATATACAATAGAAAACGAACACAGTCTTCGAATGTGACGTAGGACCCGGCAGACAGGATACTCCGAGCGACACCCCAACCATCTACCTGAAAACATAAATGTATACATGCGGTGGTGAGTATAGGTAACTCAGCGGGTAATAGAAAAGATAGTGCATGGACTATAAATAAACATGGAGATCACAAGTATACAGTCTCAGTAGGGAATAAAGAACATGATCATACTATCATAATCAATGCATCTGAACATACCTGACGTAATAACCAGACATAATCATAACTAACCTACAAACTGCACAAACCACTGCTGACATAACGGTAAATACATACCCAATCTGAAATCGACGCAAGGTACAAAGATCGGTAAACTCACTGGATCTGCAACAGATATACCCGTGACACCTGTGCAATATAAGTACGACTGCATATACATGTAAAATAAATGACATGTATGCAGCATGGCAACCAAATGCAACAACCATATCTCAATCAAGTGCAACAACGACAATCACATGCAGCTAGTATCTACTAGGCATGTATGCAAATGCAGATGCACCGCGCATCAAATGCAAGAATAATAACTGCGTATGCATGCTCCATGGTCACCCCCGCCACCTCTCTAGACACCACGACCCCTGTATGGCCGAGAGGCTTGGGTCTGTGACGACTGTACTACCCTCCAGCCCACTATATAGTGGTCGAGGCGGACAGTCCGCTAGTAGCTATCTAACTACATAGCATCAGGGTCCCTGACTGCTCACAACGCCGGATCTCACTAAACCTCGTGACCGGGTGGCACGACAGGACTAGCAGCAACTGCTCCAACTACCACTACCCATGAGTGGCCGAGTGGGCGGTGCTAAACCAAACCAACTGACGACTCTCTCACCACAAGGGAGATAATGGTCATCAGATGCAATGAATGATGAACATGATATATATATATAATCATCATCCATGCAATAACCCCAAACCTCACAAATACCTCCAACATGAGTATAATCATCATGATAAATCCACACATCCCACCCAACACATGTACACAACTACACATGTATAATCAACTAAGAATCTCCAATAATCCCCCTGGACACATATGCACAGATCGTAAATACAATCAACATGTATCCTCCAATAATAAACACATCAGACACGTGTATAAAACACAAACATACAATCAACATAACTCCTCCAAAAGTACATAACCAAACACGTGTATACATACAACATGCGAATGTAGGGTCAACATGATGACTCCTAAAACACATACCCACCTTTGTACAGTCCACATCATATACCCAATCAGCATGATAATACCAGTCACCCGACAATCCCTACAAGACATACTCTACACGTGTAATCACAATAGAGTAGATATCAAGAATGAAGACTGTATATGAATTAAATAGATCATCACAAGGGTCAAGCATAAGTATCATGCAGGAAAAATAACAACCGATCATGATATAAGATAAAGCAGCCTAATTCATCCAATAATAGCCATGCACTAAGATCAAGAAAACTACGTAGAGGTCAAGGAAGAAATACCCGCCTTAAATCTGTCGATCGTGATAAGATAAATCCCACCCGCGTCGAGACGCTCGCCTCGAATCCAAGTCCTGCGATCACATAATATATTTAGCTAATTACATACGAAGTAATTAACTAAACAACTTTCCCCAACCTAATCAGAATAACCCTAATCAAACATGATCATGGATTAATCCCCCAACTAACCTGAACCATAATACAACCTAACTAAATTAGGTTATACATGATACATCTCCAAAACTCCTCTAAATCAACACATCATTTAATCCAATCATGTAATCCATTAAACCAACCACTAAACATCATGAATCCAACATGTATAATCCTTCCACATAATCAATCCCTAACCCCCACATATGATAATCCAACCACCACATCTGATAACCCAATCCACAATCAATCCAATGATCCAAAGAATGGTCACATAACAATCTATATCAACCAATCACTATCAACAACTAATTAACCAAAACACAACAACTTACAACTAGAAGTAAAACCCTAATCCTTCTTTCAACCTTCCATGATCACCCAAAACTAACATCCTACTATCAACCATGTTACCAACTAAAGAAATCAATCACTAAATAACCATTATGAGTCAACCACATACCCTATAGCCAAGCCTCTCCAACCAACCCCACCTATCCAGCAGCCACCCAAAACCTAGCAATTAATCAACCAAATCAATAGGTTAATCCAACTGTTATCCCACCTATTGAAGCAATTAGGTTTCTCATAAATCCTGGAACTTGGAGACAAAGCTTACCCCAATTTCATATCGACAATAGCTGCCTCCTTGAAAAGAAAACCAAATGCAACTGTGAAGGAGAGAAGCTGCTGACCTCTATCGAAGTTTGGTGGCTCTATCCTGCTGTGAATTCGTGGAGTAAACCGCCACACCACAGGGATCCCCACAACCAAAGATCTGCAACCTAATACACCCTAATTCAAATTTAGCACTTCCACAACAGAGCACAAGATCAAGAACTCACTCTCACCTTTCGATCACATTGCCGAATCAATTCTGCTTGGTCGAAGACTTCATGTCGGACCAGAGATTAGGCATCGGTCTTGGTCGTTGGCGATGACCCAGAGGAGAGGGCTATGACAATGGCAGCTAGGACACTGATCAAGAACCGAGGAGGGGATAGCAACGGCTGGCCATGACGATCAGAGCTAGCAACCTTGTCGCGCGCACAACTACCAGCAAGCACCGGATGTCCATGACTAGGGCTGGCGCCGATCTACTCGTCGGGTGGTGGCGCACAAAGGGAAGTCGAGTGCTCTCATCGGAGGCCGAAAAAGGGCCACTAGCGACCGGATCTACGCCAAAGGGTGCTCTGCCGATCGGCGACGCCGAGAAGAAGGGCAATCGATATCCGCGAGATCAAAAGGAAGGAGGGGCAGCAACCGGATAAGATTGGAGGGAGAACCGACTGAGGCACGCTGGAGGAGAAGGTCGTTGCCGGAGGCGAGCTTGCGGTGGCGGCGATCGGGCGAGGAGATGGGTCGGGGAAGATGAGAGTCGCGCGAGAATAGAGAAATCGGGAGAGGAAGAATGGGGGAAAGGAGAAGCCGATTAGGTATATTAACATAGGTTAATTAAACTTAGGTTAGTTTAATTAAGGTCTAAGTTAATTCTCAAATCAACTCCCAACTTAATTTGGTATCCAAAACAGGCCTCCACTGTACCCCGAATTCATCCTCTCAAAACGGGTCATACGGACTCCGTTTAAATCCCGAAAAATTTCTAAAATTCTAGAAAAATCCAATAAATTTTTCCGTCCAATAATATTTATTATTTAATTTTGCGGTATTTTACAAAATGAGTTAAAATAGACTAGTCAGAGTGTTGCCCAAATTAAAAGTTATTGAAAATTCAATCTGTAATGCATGTCAACAAGGAAAACAAACCAAGTCAACCCACAAGTCAACCAATCTAGTTAGAACTACTTGTTTACTTGAGCTCCTTCACCTAGACCTATTTGATTCACACGGAATCAAGTCTCTAAGCAAGAACCAGTATTGCCTAGTTATAATAGATGACTTCTCCATATTCACCTGGGTAAAATTTCTAAAAACAAACGATGAAACCTTTGAAATATTTAGTAATTTTTGCAAATTAACAGAAAATGAAAAAGATACTAAAATTAAAAGAATAAGAAGTGACCATGGAGGAGAATTTGAGAATCACAACTTTATTGATTTTGTGAAATAAATGGATACAAACATGAATACTCCTGCCCTAGGACCCCTCAACAAAATGGTTTAGTAGAACGTAAAAACAGAATCCTACAAGAAGCTGCTAGAACCATGTTAAACGAATATAAACTATCTAATCAATTCTGGGCTGAAGCAGTTAGTACAGCATGTTACATTCAAAATAGGATTTTAATTAACAAATTACAAAATAAAACACCCTATGAAATTTATTATAATAAAATCCCCAACTTAAACTACTTAAAAGTATTTGGGTGTAAAGTCTTCATTTTAAACACTAAAGACTACTTAGGGAAATTTACATCAAAAACAACCCCGGGAATATTTTTAGGGTATTCAACAACCAGTAGAGCATATAAAGTGTATAACAAAAATACCCTAAAAGTAGAAGAAACAATAACTATAATATTTGATGTAGAAAATAAATTACCCAACACAATAAATGAAAATAAAAATATAGAAAATATTAATCCAATAAACAGAGAAGATGACGAAATTCAACCTGGACTTATTGAATCTGAAGTACAAATCACTAACTCAAATGGTATATGACCAACTAAAACAAGCACAAATCACCCATCTGACCAAATTTTGGGTGACCCAACTGTAGGAGTCAGAACTAGATCATCTTATAGAAACCAGAGCCAAATAGCCTTGATTTCAAAAATCGAACCCAAAACCATAGAAGAAGCCCTACCATACCCAGATTGGACTCTAGCAATGCAAGAAGAATTGGCCCAATTTGAAAGAAATCAGGTCTGGGAATTAGTGCCTAAACCCGTTAATAAATCCATAATTAACACTAAATGGGTTTTTAGAAACAAATTAAACGATCAAGGTGAAATAGTTAGAAACAAAGCTAGGTTAGTAGCTAAAGGATTCAGTCAAGTAGAAGGGTTAGACTATGACGAGACCTATGCCCCAGTAGCAAGACTTGAATCCATTAAGATGTTGCTAGCCTATGCAGCACACAAAGGATTCAAGCTATTTCAAATGGACGTAAAATCCACATTTTTAAATGGATTTATCAAAGAAGAAGTATATGTAGGTCAACCCCCAGGATTTGAGGACTTAGAACAACCAAATTATGTCTTTAAATTAAAAAAGGCCCTATACGGACTAAAACAAGCACCTAGGGCTTGGTATGAACGTCTGTCCAATTACTTAATATCAAAAGGATTTAACCAAGGTCAAATAAACCCAACCCTTTTCGTAAAATCCTTAGAAAATGACATTTTTATAGCTCAAATTTACGTTGACGATATTATTTCCGGTTCCACAAACTCTAAATTTCTAAAAGAATTCACCAAACTAATGGAAAATGAATTCGAAATGAGTCTGGTAGGAGAACTTAATTTCTTCTTAGGTTTACAGATTAAGCAAACTAAAGATGGAATTTACATTTATCAAACTAAATATACTAAGGAATTAGTTAAAAAATTTGGCATGGAAAACTCAAAAATAATCAATACACTAATGGCTACAAATGCTAAAATTGACTCAGACTTAGAAGGTAAATCAGTAGACTTGAAATACTATCGAAGTGCGATAGGAAGTCTACTGTACCTAACTGCGAGTCGACCAGACATTATTTTTGCAGTAGGTATGTGTGCACGATACCAATCTTGTACAAAAGAGTCTCACTGAACCCTTTTCAAAAGAATCCTTAGGTATGTTAAGGGAATCCTAAATGTAGGACTATGGTACCCTAGATCTGGCACCCTTGACCTAACCGGCTACTCTGACTCAGACTATGCCGGATGCAAGCTAGATAGAAAAAGCACAAGTGGTAGCTGTCAATTTCTAGGACAATGCCTAGTAAGTTGGTCAAGTAGAAAGCAACACTGTGTTGCTTTATCTACCACTGAAGCTGAATATATAGCCTTAGGTGAATGCACATCTCAGTTGCTGTGGATGATGCATACCCTTAAAGACTATCAACTGGAGTATCATAAAACTAAAATCTCAATTGATAATATAAGCTCAATAAATCTAACAAAAAAACCCAATTCATCACTCAAGGACTAAACATATAGAAGTGAAACACCACTTTGTAAGGGTTTACGTAGCTAAGGGTGATATTGAACTCAACTATGTTGAGTCAAAATCAAACCTAGCTGACATCTTCACAAAGCCCTTACCTGAACTTGAGTTCAGCGCACTTAGAACGCAAATAGGAATGTGCTGGGTAGAATAGATATTAATTTTCAAAATTCACTGTCTTACTTCAAAACTCATTTTTTTATTCTTTTCAAAATCTAGGAAAAATAATGATTTTAAAATCCCATTTTTTTAGAATTTTCAAAAATATGACTTAGCCTAGACTCTACCCTAGAAATCTTGTTCCCCTAGATTTAAGCCAGGGCATCTCACAAACACCTAGGTATACCTTGCTTGTGTTTGTAAAGCATAGAATGGTGTGAGATGCATAGGGTACAGCCTAGACTCAAGAATGCTTATTTCTGTGCATCAATATGAGTCTGGGCGTTAAATACTTTATTAACAGTAATCAAGTCAAGTCTTCCAACCTTAGTCAAATCTAACTAGACTAAATGATTTTACTTGACTAACCAAGTGAAAGTTGTTGCCCTCTAGGCAATCAGCAAGTAGCTAACGGTTAGACAGTTGGTGAAGGAAATTTTAAGCTAAAGCATGCTTATACTTTAGGGCTCTGATACCTGATCAAAATAATTTAAATAATTTAACAACTATTTAACTTGACTCATGCTTGGACTTAAGGACCAACTGAATAAATAACCTAAATTAAATTTTTAGTTACTCCCTCTTCATCCTAAGATTTCATAAATTCTTACTCCTATTTTCTTCAAAAAATTTTAAGTACCTTTTCAAACTGAAACTACATTTTTCAAAATTTAATGTTTGCAAAAGGCTTAGCTAAGTGGCACAGATAGCAACCTTCAAACTTAGCCATCTTTATGAACTTTTGCCTCGTTACCTATTAGATTCATTCTATACTTAGCTAAAAGGTATTAAACACATATTTCTTTACTTGCAAAATTTAACTTATGACTTTCAAAATTTTTGATAAGTAAAAAGAATAAATCTGTTCTATGATAAGCTAAGTGTTAAACAGGCATTTGTTCTTGCAAAGAATAAATCTGTTCTTTTTCTAAAAACTTAAAACTTGCTTTCAACTAGCCTATTTTTGATATATGGCCAAGGGGGAGAGTAGGAAATTCAAAAGTAAAAATTCAATTAAAAATTGCTTTTAATAAGGGGGAGAGTAGGAAATTCAAAAGAAAAAGGAAGCCCTGTATTAAGGGGGAGCTTCACAAAGTTCAAGTGTTAGCTTAAGTTATGCTTTTACTTTAATTTATATACTTAAGCTTGCTCACTTAAAATTTGTTAATATAGTTGTTTTACTTAACTTTGAATTTGGGTTGCCATAATCAAAAAGGGGGAGATTGTTGGTGCGGGAAGCATCCGACGATCGAACCTAAGTTTTGATAATGACAAAGGATTCAAAGTTAAGCTGTGTTGTGGACTGACGTGCTTGATTGAGTGTTTCAGGTAAGTCCTAACTGTGGTTAGGCAAGGTAAAAACCCTAGGGGGTGGTAACCCTAGGTCATAGGGAGTGGTAACCCTATGCTGAAAGCCTTGGTGGGTCGAGTGCTTCAGGCAAAAGTCCTAGGGGGTGGTAACCCTAGGTGGAAAATCCTGGTGTCGCGAACCAGGTGGAAGATTGGACGGGTCGGGAAGTGGGCGTCCAACGGAAAGTCCGGAGGCATCGAACACCGAGCAAAAGTCCAGTCGATCTGGAGGATCGCACTGGCAAAAGGTAAAATCTCCTAAGTGGAGTAGGTGAGGACGCGTTCCCCGTAGAGGGAACAGTAGGCGTCGGGTCGACCTAGGGTTTTCGGTCGAAAAACCGAAGTCAGACCCGGACAGTCTGATGATT
Organism: Zingiber officinale; assembly: GCF_018446385.1. NCBI lineage: Eukaryota > Viridiplantae > Streptophyta > Magnoliopsida > Zingiberales > Zingiberaceae > Zingiber > Zingiber officinale. The sequence continues at coordinate 45,320,677 of NC_055996.1, read as the reverse complement.
GTCAAATTTATTTATATATTATCTTTCGTGTTCTAACTTTGTTTTCCTGGTAACTAACAGTTTTATGCAAGGTTAGAACTGACCAGGATCGGTCGACCGAACCTTGGGATCGGTCGACCGAACCTCCAAGCTACCAGATCAGATCTCTAGAAGTTGGACCGAGCTCGACCAGGGATCGGTCGACCGGACCTCGGGATCGGTCGACCGAACCTGGGATAGGTGTCGACTGGATCAAACTGAGGTGTGCAGGTCAGAGGAGACTGATCGGTCGACCGAACCTTGGGATCGGTCGACCGAACCCAGGGATAAAGTTTGACCAGATCGAAGCGGAGCGACGGATCGACGGATCAGATGAGGTGGAGATCATCTGATCGGTCGACTGAACATGAGGATCGGTCGACCGATCCACTTCGAGTTAAATCTGATCCCGAGACTTGGGGATCTAGATCAGACCTTGCAGAGCTATAAAAAGAGGCCTCGAGGTGCAGCTCAAATCATCAAATTTTGAACAGAAGTTCTGCGCTCTTGTGTGCTCCGTACGCTTCAACTACGCTCTGCTGCTACAACGAACTGAAACTCCAACGCTCTTCTACTTTCTTGTTCGTTGGTAAAACATTCTTATTTGCACTTAACTGTAATTGCTTCTAGCTTGTAATAATTCCGGATTTATAGTTGTTGCCCACTGAAAGCGGTCAAGGACCGCGGGCCTTCGAGTAGGAGTCGAGATAGGCTCCGAACGAAGTAAAACACTTGTGCCTTTTGTATTTGCATTTACTTTCCGCTGCGTTTCTAATCTGTGTTTTAAATCGCTAAAATAGCCACGAGCGCTATTCACCCCCCCCCCCTCTAGCGCTTTCGATCCATCAGAATAGAGTTATGTCTTCTTAACCACCCCATCACTATCTCCTCAACCAAAGATTGTTTTGCTCATCACTCTGTGAAGGTATCTAGAGGTCGGGTTTTGCATTCGGGATACTTTAGCTTTAGAGGGCTCATAAGGGTCTTGTGATCCAGTAATCGACATCCAAAATTCATTCCATTTAATAGCACTATCAAATCCACGCAAACCACCAGTAGGTAACCCAAAACAATCATTGAAATCACTAAAATTCTTCCAAACTTCTTTGTTCATCATTCTGAAAGTTATGACCCCTGCGTAGTCGTCCTCAGAAGGAAATCTAACATCTAAGGAGCTCAGAAATTCAAGAACTAGGCGGGGGTAAGTCGGTGCATGAGCGTACATTATATCATTCCAATCTAAAGCACTAATCATCCAATCTATGTCCTCCCTAATTCCTAGCACATCCATAGTAGTGGAATCCATATATTTAGTGCATAAGATTTTCCTGGCGACAAGAATATCGTATCTATCTTTTTGTTCATGATTTCTAAAAATAATATTGAACTCGTTTTCATTACCTTCATCACGTGCCACCCGCTTTCCTTTGCCTTTTGAAGCAAGAGCCTTCCCTTTGTCTTTGTCGCCTCCTGGTGCATCTCCTCTGCTAGATCCACCGTTCCCTTGACGAAGCCTTTTCAAGATCTGCGACATGGTGCGAGGCTTGGAGGATTCTTCTCTCTTTTAGGATTTGTGGCTTGAGGAGGGTCTAGATCTAAGTGTAGATCTAGGCAAAAGTGAGCTCTAGAGGTGGGAAATGATGGGTTGGTGAGGTGTAGTGGAGAGGAGAAGATTGTTGGGATAGGGGGAGATGGAAATAGGGTTTCTTGGAAGAGGAGGCGGCGTGCACGGGTTGAGCCACGGTTGTGTCTTATAGACACGGTCGGGTCAAACGGGACGCTGCACGACCGTGCAAGGATGCACGGGCTCCTTTCTCTCCTCGGCTGAAGTGGCACGACCATGCCTGTTGGCACGACCCCTATCTTCCACTTCTCTGTATGAGCTGCAAAAAAGTGCCAGTTGGCACGGCCAGGATCTTTCTCCTCTCTGGCAAGGATGCACGGCCGTGCCTATTGGCACAGCCCGTGCCTCTCCCTTCTCTGCACAAGCCACACGACCATGCAGAGTTGCACGACCCGTGGCTTTAGTCTCCATGTTGCCTCCACACGGTCGTGTGAGGTCACACGGGCAGCTCCCTTAAGCTCGTAGTGATTCGTTCTTCATCATTTCGGCTCCTCCATCACCTCCACTCCCATGAGAAGCGCTCATGGCCAGCTCGTGGAGGCTATACACATCCTGAAAATGAAGTGCCCAAAATAAAACACTAGACTAAAACTCACTAGAGAAATAGAATGACAAAAAGGAATGATGAACTAAAATAAGAAAACCCTTGGGTTGCCTCTTAAGAAGCACTTGTTTTAGGTCTTTAGCTCGACCCCATTTCCATTAATGCGGACTAAACCCGTGGAAGGACGGCTCCCCACCTAGGGTTAATGCTCCAGCCTGCGCCTTTAGTTTTGCTAGTGCAGGACAAATGTATTTTGTGTTGTTTGCTGGAGGAGAATGCTCATGGAAATTACACTCCTCAACTTTGTGCATGTTGATCTTGCGAGAATGTCCCTGAGGGGAGGAGCTGCAGATGGAGGAATATGATAAATCGAACTCGATCTTTTCTTTACCAATCTCAGAAGAACTTGAGTACCACCAAGAACCCTCGTCAGCAGGGTTCCCGTAGCCTTCCGGACACCCGGACCCTCCTAGACACTCTTTTGCATATGGCACGAGACCCTCTAGTTTTGATTTTTCGGATTTCCATACCTCTTTAGACTCCCTTCATAAAAAGTAAAACACCCAACAATGATTGTTGGAGGGTCGCTTCAAGTTATCTGACGACCAGTATAGAGAGGTACAAGACCATTTTAAGTTCACTAGGGACTTCTATAGTCAGGTGACAGGGTTCGTTCAGGATTATGATGTTGACCAGGAAAGGATGCAAAATTTTATGGATGATATGGATATCACTAGACAACAAGTATATGCTTTGTATCAATATCATCAACATCTTGGTCATCTTCCTGGTATGCCTAGATTTCCCCCTGGCTCACATCAAGGGCCCCCTTATCCCCTACCCCCGCCACCATATTGATTTTATCGGGACGATGAAAAGTCTGAGTCTGGGGGGGGGGAGGGGTGTTGTTGCACAACCACAACCTGAGTGGAGTCAAGTTTTTCTTTTTGTCTTTCTTTTGTTTTTGCATACTTTACCTGCTCTTGCACATTTTATTCACTTTAGTTCATTTAGTCTTGTTCTATTTGCATTTTATTTTTTTCTGCTTGCAACTCATTTGTATTTTTCTTTCCTATCTTTAATTTTGTGGCATATTCGAGAACATCAACCGTCTACTTTTTCTGCTACTTGTCCCATAGCAAAATAGCTAGCATTTTCTTAGTTCATGAGTTTCCAGATGGTGTTAGTATGTTTGGTGTATCTTCTTCCTCTATCTTTAGTAGCATGAAATAAGCTAAGTATTGTACGGAGTTTGGTATAAGTTTTGCCCTAACCTTAAGGACCTTATTTTCACTACACTTAAGTACTTAAGCTTGAATGGTAGATATACTTTTGAAATAGTTATGATTCATCCAAATTGTTTAGTACTTTTTGTTCCCATGGTGATTCCTTACTTACATTTTGGTTACTGGATAACCTCGGATCATGGAAACTCATTCAGAAAAATCCAAATCCCAACATATGCATTGCATGTGTAATAAGTGCTACATCTATAGTACCCTAAAAGAAAAAAAATGATGAAATAAGGGATAAAAAAATAGTTGTCGTGAGTGGAAACTAACAATTCACCCCTTTGAGACCGAGTTAGGTTACTGTGGAAATGAATATTATGTTTCTCTTGATTCCGAGAAGTACCCTTTGAGACCTTATGTAAATTAAGGAAAATGAACCAAGTGTGTGGCAGGTAAGTGCCTATCACCGGGAACATTAGGAACTCAAATTGTATGACGATTTAACTAGGACAAAGAATTGAAACTTGAAAAGTTTGAGATACTTACTGCACAAAGGACTTATGCTTAGGTCATACTTAGGTTACTCCATAGTCATGCTTATCAATGAAACTAACTGATAGACTTAGGCGAATGCACTAGGGATTATGAAACACTGTAGGGACTCAGGAAACATAGTCTGTAGCGTTTTGCTTGAGGACAAGCAAAGGATCAAGTCTGGGGGTGTGATGTGCGCAAATATTATGATCATTTACGCATGTTTTAGCGCACATTCACGTACTTTATGCATATATATTCGTTGCTTGATTGCCTCTTTCATCTTGTATTCATTATGTATACTCTTTTGTTTGGATATCTGCTCTTTCTTTGGTTTTATGTTGATAGGGACAACTTTTGAAGAGAAAACGACGATTATCAATGCACCGGAACAAGCCAAAGAACACGATCATGCACTCTTGGCACGACCATGTGACCAGACAGAATGGGAACAATGCACAGCCGTGCAATCCCTGCACGACTGTGCGACCGAGACCGAGGCAGTTCAACACATGGCCGTGTAACCCTGCACAGCCGTGCCACCCCGAGACTGAAACCAAGAAGTGCCCGGTTGTGCATCCTTGCACGGTCGTGCAGTGCCATCAGAGGAGGAAATGAACATGGTCGTGCCATCTTGGCACGACCATGCCGCCGCGACCGAACCCTAGTCTATATAAGGGTTTTAACCCTTTTTCTCGAGAGGGGAGCACCGCGAAGCGAGCCGACAGTTTGAGAAACATCTTGGAGCCATCCCACGCTGTCTTGGATCTCCATCCAGCGATCTTCCACCACCGCATCCACTCCAGAAGTAGAGGATTAGACCCAAAGGCCACTCGTCAACATAGGATAAGCATATTTTCTCCTTCTTTCTCCGTATCTGAAGATTGTATGTTTATATACGTTATGCCTTTGGGTATTTCTCCGATACTTATGGAGTAGATCCTTTGTTCTAGGATTAGGGAGTAGTTGTGGCTCGGTTTGATGTGAAACTCGTATTGTACTTACACTTGTTGGATGATCTTTTATGCTTTGCTTCAATTGCATGTTGCTTGATTGCGTAGAACTTGTTAACCTCGTAGAGGGATTATTTCTAGATCGTATACCCGAGGGGCCCTAATGACAGGGGTAACCCGTTCACGGACGTCTAGGATACTTCCTTGAAAAGAGAGGCAAATTCTCCTCAAGGAAGCAAGAGACCAAACCTAATCCTTAACCTCTATCCTTAACTTACCAGTTAGAGTTGTGTCCTCAAGATTTACCGAGGTACCCTAGTGACAGGGGTAAACCTTGACAGGACTTCTTAGGGTCCTTCTTTATCCTGGTACTTAAGGATAGCCACTTTAGCTTCCGACAATTGCATGATAAAGGACAGTGAGTGTAGGATAAAGCATGACACATCAATACCACCACAACGAAACCGACCTCCTAGAACTCCTCATAACCAAGACACTTCGACTCACCCGCTCTCGACTTTTCTCCCCGACCTTTCTTCCCTAAGTTATTCATAACCCTTGGCAGTCTAGCTAACCCTTAGTGAACGATTGCTAGTGCTTATAACCAGTCCCTGTGGGATTGATATTTTTATTACTGACGATGAAACCATGCACTTGTGGTTGCGTAACATATTTCTTAATAGAAATCTACTCAAGGATGTGTACATGACATAACTTGAGAGTTTTGTAGATCCAAAGCATGATGGAAAGGTATGTAAGCTGCAAAGATCTATTTATAGATTAAAGCAATCTTCTAGAAGCTAGAATCTTTGATTCGATGATGCAATCAAAGTATTTGGTTTCATCAAGAATGAAGATGAACCTTATGTCTATAAGAGAATTAGTTGGAGCACAGTTATCTTTCTCATATTGTATGTAGATGACATATTTCTCATTCGAAATGATATCTCTATTCTTCAATCAGTGAAGACTTGACTTGGGAATTATTTCTTAATGAATGACTTAGGTGAAGCAACCTATATTTTAAGCATAAAGATCTATAGATATAGATCTAAGCGATTACTTATTCTAAGTCAAAGTATATATATTGATAAGGTGTTTAATTATTTTGCCATGTAGAATTCCAAGAAGGGATTCTTGTCACATGGTGCTAGCCTTTCGAAGACTCAATGCCCATCTTATAGGGAAGAAAGACACCGTGTGGATTAGATTCCTTATGCATCTGCTATAAGATCTATCATGTACGTCATGCTTTGTACTCGTCCTGATGTTTCTATGTGTTAAGCATGATGAGCATATACCAGTCAGGTTCAGGTGAAAGTCATTGGACCACATTCAAGAATATTCTTAAGTACTTGAGAAGAACAAAAGTATATTTCTTGATATTTGGAGGTGATTAAAACTCGTTGTAAAGGGTTTCAGTGATGCAAGCTTCCAAATTGACAAGGATGATTTCAAATCACAGTCACTTAAATGTTGGTGTTGGGTATTAGATATTATGGTGGTTCTATCTCATTCGAGAGATCATCGATAGAGGAGATGTGAGACTATGTAGAGTTTCAACCGATGCTAACATTGCAGATTTTTTGACCAAGGCACAAAGGAAACATGATAGTCACACTTGGTCACTAGATATTAGATATTTCAGTAATTGGTACTAGTAACATAAGGAGATTGTTAGTGTAAGCCCAAGAGTCAATCAAGAGTTGATTGACTTAGGATAGATTGTATCATATTTCATTAATAAAAGGTAATAGTTATTATATTACTTCAAATATGTGCTAGATGAATAATATAGTAATGTCCTAGGGTAGTAAATTCTAGTCTAGAGCATATCAATTGGTTGAATTGATAGTGGAAGACTGTAGATATATATAGACACTACTCTTAATTATTCCTGATCAAGCATTAATATGCAAGGATAATATTGATGCATTAAGACTAGCATGTAGGTCAATTGATAACTTACTCCCATAAGTCATGGATATGAGATATTACATTGACACATAGATATATATTAGAAAATATGTACTAAATTGACCCGCTATAAGATGTTTCATAGATCGTTATATGAGTGTCATGATTCTCATAGTGACTATTGGTATAAATAGTCCTTAGACCTGAAGTCATTACGGTTCCCTACATATGAAGTTGTGTACTTTGGTATCATCAAACGTCATCTATAACAAGATGGACTATAAAGTCGATCATTGGGTATGCAATAAGTTATGCGAAATTATGTGAGTGATGTATATGAGATCTATCTTTCCACATGATGGAAGTGATATCTGTGGGCCCCTTGATTATGTAGGACATAAAAATGCATGGCCATGCTCAAATTTGTCAATATAAGATATTGAGTTTATTTGATTGAGTGTGTCTACTTAGGGATCAAGAACATAAATATTGATAAGAGGATGACATGGTCTATGCCTCATTGATCAATCTAGATACCAAGGATAGAAGAACTGAGTCATACAAGATAATAGACATAGACAGGTTAGGTCAGATCTTGATATTCCCGGTACTTGGATAGCAATGATTCATTGCTAGATGTCACTCATTGCTTATGTATCTAAAATATTGATTTGGATACATTGTCAATGTTAAAATAGTCTATTGGGTCACACACAAAGAATATGTTGATTTCGAGATGAGTTCATTTTAGTTTGACTAAAATACTATGGACCTCAAGAATAATGGGTTACTCCAAAGTGTTGGTGTCATCTTTATAGTGATTGTCACTAGTGCTAGAGGGAGATTGTTAGTATTAGCTCTAAGAGCTAATTATGAGATGACTAGACTTAATAAGTTAATGACTTATTGGGTTAATGATTAATCGAAAATATAAAATCCAACCCATTAAATGGATAATGTAGATTAATGGAGATTAATTGGTATTAATATTGGAAGAAGACCAAAAGACAAAGACTTTGGGTATTCCTTGAAGAATATAAAAGACCTTTTGAGCTCCTTTTCATGAGAGACTCTTGATCTTCCAGTCTTCTTGTCCTTCCTCTTTGGCCAAACCTTCTAAGTAGCTAGCACCACAAAGTTGGTTCTTCTCCAAATCGTGAGTTCGTGAGACGAATGGAACATGTTTGTGTGGATACTGTAGAGGCGCGACCACTTGATGATCATGGTGAGATCCACCTAGGGCAAAGTTGCTGTCAGGAGTTCGTATTTACGCAACAAAGGTAGAACTCTCATCACAACTAGTGTATGATTTTCTTCGCATGGATCTTTTAGAAAGGATCTTGAAATTATATTTCGTTGCGCTTGTCTTATTTTGCGCTCGAGATCCTTACAGCTCCAAGTGTTGTAAAAATATTCTCACTGACAACGATTCATTACACTATTGTCCCAACTGTTGTTAAGACTGTCTTTTAGGATAACTATTATATCAAAGACAATAATTTTTATAAAATCGTTGTCTTTTGTCAAATTTATAATAATTTTTTCTAAAATTATTATATTTGTAGTGTTGTCTTTTAACAATTTTATTAGAGTGATATTATAAAATTATTTTTATTATTTAAATCCGTGACCACAAAATTATACAACTAAAATTTATTATTACGTGAAGACTTCCCTTCAAAGCATTAACGAGAATAACAAAGTATAATTACAATTTAAATGCTACACACCCTCCTTCCCCTTCCCCCTCTAACCTTTCTTATGTAAATAAAATATTTTTGTTCGACTGTTAGTTGATTAAGCATTTGATTAACCCCTTAGCAATTGTCTTATAATTGAATGACCCCATCAATCACTTGATTGGCTAGTCATTCAATGGCTATAGGAAAGCTGCCCGGTTAGAATAATTTAATCATTTCTTATACTTGAAGTAATGAAAAATAAATAATAAAAATTTTAAAAGTGGAATGATTCTAATTCTTTCTTACCATGAAAAGAGCAAATATTCTTTCTGATGCCCCAAAAAAGCGAATATTAATTACGTGAGGTAATACAGTACAATAGTGGTCAAATCCTGCAGACAACTCGCCAATACTGGCGGTCCCAATAAACAGAGTCGAAGACATGAATCGATAGCCACAATTCTCGATCGATCATCAAGATGAGATTCTCCAATAAGTAGAGTCACGTGGTCTTCTTACAATGAATCTGTCACATCCAGCAGAAGCAGCGACTCTCCTCCTCTTACAATGAATCTGGCCATTTATTGCATTGCAATTGGAACGACACCATGCAGCTGACTGCCAAAAGATAATTAAATCACGCCAAAGAACCTGGGGACAATTTTGTCCGGTAATGCTCAAGTGTCCATGGCTCCCTTGCTTTACGATGCTATCCACCAAACACCACTTTTTTTTCTAGCTGCAACACCAAAAAAGTCGAAGCATTCTTGTATATTTACACACCAAAAATTTCTTAAAATTCACTTATCTAGATCTTGGCACTTCATCCTGCAAGCCTCATGTTCCCCCCTTACCTTGTCAGTCATGTGTTGCACCTTGGGTTGTGCCACCAAACGCTCACAGACATCGGCCAAAGATTTTAGGTTGCAGTTAATCAACGCCTCCACGAAGTAACAGGTTTCGTCCTTGGTGTTGCCGTCGGGCACATCGACTACAAAGGATTCTATGACCAGAGTGCCTGGTCTCCCATCAATCACCACTGGATGGACAGTGATAATGGAGCAGTAATTCTGCAAGCCAAGTAACACACATGACAAATTGTAGCCCATTTAGAAAAGGAATAAAAATGAATACATGAAAAGGAAAAGGAGTTATCGCATCACTGCTTGAGTAGTAAAATGATACAAGATATTTTCAACAAAAAATCTGCTAGGTTGATATCAATAATTGGTCAACCTCAAACATAAGGTTCCAAAAACAGTTGCGTGTAAATGTTTTGCCATCAAAGGGAAACACTTTGATACGCAATATGTTACCTCGTATTCCTGCTTTTATGGAAGCATGCATTGATTCACAGTGACTAAACTATTCAAATTCGAGCTAATAATTGAATGTAGATCAAAGATTAGTGGAACGTAGTGTGAATTACAAGCATCTTTTTCCAAACAATGTATTCACATCTTCCAATAGCAAAACTAGATGCCATTAGACTGATGAAATTAAGAATGCATATGACTTGCTTATAACTGCAAGGACTACTAATTGGTGCCAAAACTTAGAACCAAGCTGCCTATCTGAATTTAGAAATGGAGACTCAACAAGTTAGTGCGAAGAAATTTTCATGAACGCCAATGACAAGCTCTTGCTAAATTGAAAAGTTTCAAGGCAATATCACAATAGAAGTATGAGGCCATAGGCTTCCATCTATCAGAAACATCCAATGAATCTGATAAGAGTTAAAAAATGCAAATAGGTTTGGAATTAGATAGTAGGATAACATGGGGGAAGACAGATCACAAACCTTTAGTCTGTGATCTCCTCCCACAATCTTAACACTGAGGACGTGTTCCTTGTCATCTAGTAGCTCCAATCTCTCCGTGCTGGTTGTGGCCGGCAGCCCCGATTTGACATTTACTTCTCGGACACTGCCGATCTCGAAATCACCCTGCGCCACACATCTGCTTACGAAGGGTTTATACTTCTGTGGCTGGTCAAATCGTCTCACCAATGACCAAACCTATCAAAGACATAAAAATCCAGTCAAATCGCTTTCTTTCGATAGATTTACAGATAAAAAAGTGATTCATGCAACAAGAAATCAGCTTTCTCGCATCCTCTTTCTTCCATCTTAGAAGCTCAAACAATAAAAAAGCTGCTTCAAATCTAGAAAGCCAAAACTATGTTCTATAAAAAGGCATCTCGTAAGTACTGGAAACAAGATAGAAAAATGACCAGAAAGCCGAACAAAATCATTCATAATAACAAACCCTATAACCCGTGAAATCAGTTGACCCTCAGTTGGATATATGATCAGTTAAGTTCGATTCCTCAAGATCGAGATTTAAAATATGAAAAAAAAACAAGAAAATGAAGATAACCAAGAGTAGAGGATAAGTACGAGATGGACAGGAGCCCTGATGTGCTTGACGAGAGTGGAGCTACACTGGTTATCTCCGGGCTCGTGCCTGTGGTATCTCTGCACGTACTCCTCCTCCATCGGCCGAGATCCGCCGCTCGTCCGGTCGCAACTCGCAAGGTCACCGACTGCCGTCGTCCTCGGCCTTCAAAGACTTCTCCAAATCTGCTACCTCCTAGGTCACGCTGCCCAAGCATCCACTCCACCTCTCACTCTTTCTTTCTCTCCTTTAGATGCGTGCAATCGAGCGACCCTTTCGGCCTTTGCCTCGGCGAAGCTTATCCTCTTTGATGGCAATATTGCTCACTATAGTGTTTTTATAGCTGAACTGTCCCCGCCCGCGGCGGGGGATCCGCTGCAAGCTTCATCGTCCCGTAAGCTTCCTTCGACGGATACGTGGCGGAAGCGTACTCGCCAATTTGAGTAATTCATTAATTCTTGGAACTACAGTCTATCATCAAAGTCGTGGGCCCCGCAATTGACTGGCCAATCATCAGCTGTCGGATATAATTATGCTCGCGTTCACAGATATATCACGTAAATTTCTAAGCGCCCATATTGGAGAAGGATATTATTAAGAGTAAATTTTGTTGGTGTTGGCCAACTAAAATTGAATTGTAATATATATATATACAGAAATGATATGTTGTGGATAAAGTCGAGCGGATCATTACGGACTTATCTTCTTGATCGGTCACCAGACCGATCAGGGAACCTCCTGATCGGTCTGATGACCGATCAGAAAATGATCGGTTCCCTGATCGGTCATCAGACCGATCAGAAAATGATCGGTTCCCTGATCGGTCTGGTGACCGATCAAGAAGGCATGTTCGTAACGGTTCGCACAGCTTTATCCGCAGCATATCATTTCTGTATATATATATATATATATATATATATATATAAATAATATATATATATAAATATGATATTATTAAAATGTTCATATATAATATATGTATGTATATATTTTGACTGATCAAACTTTGATCATTTAACATTATCTTATTACTAAATGGTCAGAATTTAACCGATTAAAATAATACTGAATTAAACTTTAATTAATAAAATTATTTTATATCTGGTCAGATTCTATTTACCGATTGTAGAAATGTGTCATGTAGGGTGGAATGATATAGTATGGGCCAAGTAGCCGAGTTTGACCCTATCATGTGTCCATAGATCAAAACACACAAGCTTAAGTAGAGCAGGGCCTAAAATGAGCCATGATCGGCTAGGTATGCGATTAAGCTTGACACTCCCATTGGGCCAAATCTGGCAACCTTGTTTTATATATATATATATAACTTATTATTAATTCTCAATATAAAGTTTTAAATTAAAATTTAATTTTTTTAATGGAACACGGTCAATAAGCCTAGTCCAACATGGGCACGAGTTGGATGTTGCAAATAAAGAAAGAATGAGATCAAAGTGGAAGGAAAGAGTTAGAGCAATTGAAGAGATGAGGCAAAACAGCTAGAGACGAGTCAATGATTGTGGTAAAAAGAGTAGGAAGGTAGAGGATGCATGAGAAGGAAGAAGATGGAGCTATTTTCATCCATTTTGTGAGCGCGTGAACCTACATGTTCTTTTTGTTGTCCACACGATGAGAACTCTCTTCATGGAAGGGAAGTGCTAGTCTTCATTAGCAAGAGAGGGAGCAGAGTATTTGTCAAAGGTTCATTGAAATGAGCACGCCAATGACAACATGGCATCACTTCAAACACCAATTTAGAGAGAAGCCCTCCATTCTTTCTAAATTTTTCCCCATGGAGAGGGTGATTGGAGGATGGTATCGCGTGCTGGGCACAAGCTTGTTGATGGCTCTTGTTCTTGTCTCCTGCTATAAGTGGTCTGTTAAATGGCAAGGAGAGGGTGTTGGTGTGCGATGGTGCTGTTGTCCAGTGGGGTTGTGCAATGATGAAGATGTTAGATAAAAATGGAAGGATAGAGGATAAGACGGATAAATAAAACATTATAATTTTTCACACAATTATTCATAAAACACGTAGCCTATTCATAAACTATTTATATAATTCATGAAACACCATTAACTCTATAATTCTACCCAACTAACTTAACTATTCTATTCCACTAACACAACTAATAAATTGAACAAAGATATTTTTCTTTAACCACTACGAAACACTGCAACTAATTGTTATCTTATCAACCCACTAACTCAAATATTAATTTTGAGTCATTTTATCAACACTCCCCCTTGATACAAAATTACAAACAACAAAACATGATCTAAATAAATTTATCTCTTGGAACTGATTTCGTCAAGATATCTGTCACTTGTTCATGTGTGTTGTGGTGCTCCAACATATTTTTATTATTTACAACAAAGTCTCAAATGAAATGCAAAAGAATATCAATATGTTTAGTCCTGGCATGGAAAGCTGGATTTTTTGTCATTGCAATTATTACCTTGTTATCACAAAAAATAATAATTACATCTTTTTGTTGTTGGTAAATATCTACAAGTAATTTTCTAATCCAAACGGCTTGACATTCTGCTAAAGTTACTGTTACATATTCTTCTTCTGAAAAGGATAAGGTTGTAGTAGCTTATTTCTTTGAACTCCATGAAATTGCTTTGATCCAAGATTAAAACCACTAGCTAAGGTGCTTTGTAGGATTTTGCATAAACCTAGAAATTACATCAATAGAAAAAGCAATATCTGGTCTAATATAAGTTAAATAAATTAGGCCTCCAACCAAGCATCAAAATTTTTTTGTATTAGCTTTCTTTGAACTATCTTCCAATTGCAACTTCTCATTTATATTCATGGGCGTAGTATCTAGATTGCAATTGAGCAAACTAACCCTTTTAAGAAGATCTATCACATATATTCTTTGTGAGATAAAAATCCCATCAACTCCTTGCTTCTCTTCAAGACTAAGAAAATAATGCAATATTCCCATATTTGACATCTCAAATCTCTTCATTATATTAGATTTAAAATCGAACAGTAAAGAATCAGAAGAGCTCATATATGTTATATCATCGACATAAAGGTACATAATAAGATAAGTTGGGATGTATACTATAAATCTAGCTTTTGTATGAACATATGTTTTGAAATATTTTGAAATGAGAATTACTTTGGTCAAATGTTTGCATTTTATATTTATATATATGTCAATGCAGTTGTCCATTTAATTTATATTGTAGATAACATGATGTGTAGTACCACACAGAAGATCATGTTATTGGTTCTTTATAAATTATAAATAATAGCTCACAACCAAGATGGATTTGGACAAACCATTGGAACGGTTGTAGTGTAATTTGGTATTAGTCTGTCTTGACTATAAAATTACATTAGTACACTTTGTGTGTATTGAACAGGACTATTTGAAGTTGTTCGATTTGTACTAACTACTTAAAAGAACAGAACTCTGTTATTATAGATGTGCGTCCTTTTAATCCCTATATAATTGTTGGTTAGTCCTAGGAAAACGTACCGGTTCCACTGTACAAAATTTTTTTGTACAAGTATCAAACCTTTCCTTAAATAACCTATTGTGTTCTTTAGAAGTTAAATTAGGAATCGCAGACGGAACTTGACATCATTGATTCCAAATTTAACTTATCTGTTCTTAATGGTTTAGATTTGAATCGCAAGCGAAACTTAACACTATTGATTCAAATCCACATATGTTATTAATTCCATTAAATATTAATTTCCAAAATTGGCTTCCAGGACTGCATGGCGAGGTACATGGCCTTCTTGGATATGGGAGCAACCACCACCGCTTAGACAAAGCCTTTTAAGGAACGATAATATTTAATTTCCTTAAATAACTCTAGGTTAACCAAAAAGAACAATCGAATCACAAATTTAAAAAATAAAATAAAAAAGACACAACTTCGAAACAAATCCAAAAACTCTAGAATCATATGCCTCTTGTGTTTAGTATTTCCAAAAATAACTATACAAAGAAAAATAATATGATGCGGAAAATAATTACTAGTTATACCTTTCTTTGTAAGCAAATAACCTCTTGATCTTCTACCGTATTCCTCTTCTTATCCCGAACGTTGTGTGGCCAACGATATACCGAGATGAGAAACACCAAGAACCTTCTTCTTCCTTCTAGGTTTCGGCCACCAAAAGCTCCTCCAAAGATGAAGAGGTTTGGCCACCACCAAGCTCCAAGGGATGCTAGAAATATCGCCTCCTTTTCTCTCCTTCTTCTCCAAGCAAGATCCGGCCACCACAAGGACTCCAAGGATCAGATGAGGTTCGGCCACAAGATGGAGAAGAGAGAAAGAGGAGGGGCCGGCCACACCCAAGGAGAAAAAGAGAGGAGAAAAATAATAGAGTCGTTAGCCATGAAGGCACCTCTACCCCCTCTTTTATAATCCTTGGTCTTGGCAAATAAGGAAATTTAAATAAAAAACTTCCTTAATTCTTTTGCCATGAAAAGGAAAACTTATTTAATTAAAAATAATTTTCTTCTCATCAAACATTATGGCCGGCCACATTAATCTCCAAAACAAGGAGAGTTTTAATTAACACAAGAATTAAAACTTCCTAATTTGTCTCCGGAAATTTATAAAAATTTCTCCAATAATTTTTCCCTTCATGGTGGATTATAAAAAGGAAATTTTATAAATTAAAATCTTTCTTTTAAACATGTGGATGATTTTTAAAAAGGAAAGTTATCTCTAAAAATTAAAATCTCCTTTCAATCTACAAATAAGGAAAGATATCAAATCTTTTCTTAATCTTTTGTAGAAACTTATAAAAGAGAATATTTAATTTTTAAACTCTCTTTTAAATCATGAACATGGTTAAAAAAGGAAAGTTTTCTCAAAATTAAAATCTGCCTTTCAATCTACAAATAAGGAAAGATTTCAAATCTTTTCTTAATCTTTTGTAGAAAGCTATAAAAAGAAAGATTTAAATTTTAAACTCTCTTTTAAAACCATGGAATCCACATAAGAAAAATTTATAAATAAAATCCTTTTTAATATGATGTGGCCGACCACATCATGCTTGGACTCCAAGCATTGGCTGACCACTAACTTGGCTCAACCTTTGGGTCTTGGCCGGCCCTAGCTTGGGTTCCAAGCTAGCTTGGCCGACCACCAAAGAGTGGGTAAGAAGGTGGGTATATGGTGGGTATAAATCTCTATATACAAGAGGCTACGATAGGTACCGAGAGGAGGAATTTGTTTTGGTCTCCCGATGAAATTAAGCTTCCCGTGTTCGCCCCGAACACACAACTTAACTTCATCAATAATAATGCATACCACTAAAGAATTATTATTGAACTACCGCACCAATCCCAAATTACATTTTGGGCTCCTTCTTATTATGAGTGTGTTAGTCTCCATGTGTTTAAGATGTCGAATGTCCACTAATTAAATGAGTTACTGACAACTCACTTAATTAATATCTTAGTCCAAGAGTAGTACCACTCAACCTTATCGTCATGTCAGACTAAGTCCACCTGCAGGGTTTAACATGACAATCCTTATGAGCTCCTATTGGGGATATTATCAACCTAGATCACTAGGATACAGTTTCCTTCTATAATCAACAACACACACTATAAGTGATATCATTTCCTAACTTATCGGGCTTTTTGATTTATCGAACTAAATCTCACCCATTGATAAATTAAAGAAATAAATATCAAATATATGTGCTTGTTATTATATTAGGATTAAAAGCATATACTTCCATAATAACTAAGGTCAAGTTCTTTTATCAAGTCAGTATAAAAAGAACTTACCTAAAATGGTCCTACTCAATGTTGGGATCTTAGATGGCTAGAGGGGGGGGGGGGGGGGGGGGGGGGGGAGAGCCCCTTGAAAAACTTAAACCAAAACTTCTACACAGATAATTGTTAGCACAGCGGAATTAGACAACTAAAGAAAGGAAAAACACAAGCACACTAACACTAGGATTTACGAGGTTCGGGGATAACTTGCCCCTACTCCTCGGCGTGTCCGTAAGGTGGACGACTCCTTGATCTTCGGTAGATCACACCCCGGATAACTTCCGGCTACAAATCCTCCTTCTCGGTGGAGTAACCTCCCCACAACGTCTCAAGAAAGATCTAAGTTAAAGCACGAGACTTACAGAAGCTCGGTGGCAAAGGAGAATAGAAATGCTTACAACCACGCGAGGATCAGTAGTAGAAACAGAGATCGCAGTTCACCCGAGAGCTCAAGAACTTCGCACAACAGCACATACTTTTCTTTCAAGCTTTCTTATTTTTGTTCTTGTTCTCCTCTCGCTTTTTTTACTGCTTCTCAAAACCTGATCTCTGCTGTCACAGATCTGGTCCAAACTGTGCAAATCAGCGTTGCAGCCAATCCCTCTTCCTCCTTACCTGGTTCCCTGAACTCACACCAATGATATCACAGTCAACACTGGCGTCTTCTGAGCTCGAACCAATCCCCAGGAGTCAAGCATATCGCAGCCAGATCACAGTAGTATCCGTTGATGCCTGAAATGCACCATGCGCCGCTGAAACCAGCAGAAAGATCATTTGTCGCATTCCTCTTATGAACTTAATTTGAAATTAGGCTTGGAATGATACCTGTTAACCTGTAAACTCAAAAGCTAACAGCACAGAGGATTACATCACATAAATGAATGAGATATATCAAAAGCAGTGAAGGAATAGCTGATACAGCGAACAAATCAGAGTGTGTGGATCGGTCACCAGACCGATCACAGTGCCTTGGACCGATCAGGCAACAGTCTGATCGGTCTGAGGCCATTCTGATCGGTCGTAGTGACCGATCAGATTGAGTGTGGATCGGTCCACAGACCGATCCACCTCTTTCTTTCTTCTGCAGGCTCTTCTCCTGATCGGTCTCCCTGACCGATCAGATTGCACTCAGTGTGCTACTGAGTGTTCTCTGATCGGTCTGCAGACCGATCAGATTGAGTGTGGATCGGTCCACAGACCGATCCACCTCTTTCTTTCTTCTGCAGGCTCTTCTCCTGATCGGTCTCCCTGACCGATCAGATTGCACTCAGTGTGCTACTGAGTGTTCTCTGATCGGTCTGCAGACCGATCAGATTTCACTCAGTGTGCTACTGAGTGTCATCTGATCGGTCATCAGACCGATCCATGGAACTCAGTTTCACTGGATCGGTCTGCCGACCGATCCACTGATTCATGTGTCACTGGATCGGTCTACCGACCGATCCAATGTGCCATGGAATGTCCACTTAAGTCTCTCTCTGACTTAATCCGGAGAACGAGCTACCGAGCCCTCTCCGACTTCGTCCGGTCCAGAGAACGAGCTACCGAGCTCTCTCTGACCTAATCCGGAGAACGAGCTACCGAGCCCTCTCCGACTTCGTCCGGTCCAGAGAACGAGCTACCGAGCCCTCTCTGACCATTCTGTGCCAAGTCACCATACTTGGACTTTTCCCGTGCCAAGCTCCCTGCTTGGACTTTTCACCAGATGTCTTGACCCATCTGGATTTCCCTTGCCTGGCTTTACTCATCAGGACTTTCCCTCCCAACTGATCAACCTCGATCAGTAGTCATTCTGAGTTTAATCAATATCTGATACAAACTTAAATCAGTGTCAACATCAAAATAACAGCCAGGTCAGACTGTATCAACAATCTCCCCCTTTTTGTTGTTTGACAACACGATTTAAGTTTAGATCAGAATTGTTCAAATTTTCATAATTTTAGGGGAATCAAGATCCTCCCCCTAAGACGGATACAACACTATGTGAGGATCTTCTAAAATCAAATTTCTAAAATCAAATTTGCATTCATCTAAACTTAGTTATCTTCTCCCCCTTTGTCAAACACCGAAAAGGTGCGAATAAGGTAAGATAACTTAAAGAACTCCCCCTTAATCCTTACTGTCTGGTTCTTAAAGCACTTAGAATTCCCTCTAAGTGTATTCTAAGACAGTAATAAGGAAATAAAAGACAAACAAGACATGCAAGTGAACAGCATATTAATAACCGATAGAAAATGAAGCATAATAAAGAGCAAACAAATATAAAACTGAGTAGCATAAATACAGGAGTAGCATCAGAAGTGCAAACATCCAGGTCAGTCATAAAGACTAACAAATAACATCCAAAATACAGACAGTCAACAAACAAACTGTATCAATCAACATCCTCACACTGAGAAACATCACCATCATCGGCAGGAGGGGTGAAATCCTGGAGGAAGGATAGCCTGGGTAAGACTGCGGAGGCGGGTAGCGTGCCATCCATCCGAGTAGCAACTGCTGTGTCACCACCGATGATTGCGCATATCATCGAAGGCTGGTCAATATGCCCGCGCAGGTCATCGTAGCGCTGGTCTATGGAGCTCAACAACCAGTATCTCATCGTGCTGATCAAAGCGGCTCTTCAGCTTGGCGATCTGCCAGCGCAGATCAGGATCGGCCTCTCCATCGTCAGCAGCAGGAGGAGCAGCAACAGGAGCAGCCTGTCGTGGAGGTCCCCGTGGTAACTCACCCAGTGCTCGCCCATCCTTCCACCGAACATCCCCATTTTGCCCTATGATGCCAGACTTGGAAAATGCCCGTTTCCCAAGTCGGCAATCCTGCCTGACCATTTTGACTATTCTACCCTTAGAGACATCAACCTGAAGGGTCTCAAGCCAATCAGTAATTATATGCCCATAAAGCATATAAATAGTGGAGCCGCTAGGCTTAGAATATAATATGATCGAGGAGTAGATGTTCGACATGATTTCAAAATCGAGACGCCGACGCAAACCATAAAGTATAAGGCAATGATATGATCGGATCTCAGATAATGGTTTAGATATGATAGGTAGAAGGCAGTTCGTGACAATCTTAAAAAGAATGTAGTCTTGAGGAGATAATCTCAAGGCTACAAAAGTAGGGAAGTCAACATCTAGCTCATCTAGTCCATCCGGTCTAGGCTGCCTGAAGAAGTACTCATAAATATCGTCAGGTGATACATCAAGTGGAGGAGGTAGTGACTCTGGTAAATCAGGATACAAGGAAAAAGGATTACCTGAACACATACGGCAACCTAGATACCCAAAGAATTCTCTGATGGAGAAATCGATACTTCTTTTAGCGACTCGAGTGTTATAAACACCATCATGGTTTTGATGAAGGTTGTTATAGAATTCAGATATTAGGTCAAGATTGATGCCCCTTTCTAGGTAGACTACCGAATCAAGTTTATAATAGGCTAGGGTTTCGGAGACAGAGGGACAAAATTCATCCATCCACTTTCAATCCACAGATCGACATGGAAGCAGCTTGAATGTCCTCTGTTGAAATGCTTGCTCAAACTGGCGGTTTGGGAATCTACTGGAACTAGCTGGTTGGGGTCGAGAGGGAGCAGGAGACTTGGTTTTCTCAGCTGGGGACTTAGAAGAACCCTCACCAGCTGCTTTCTTCCTAAATAGATAAAGATGTGGACACGGTCGGGGCAAATGGGAGTCCACGGGAGCCACACAGAGAGAACCGAGACAACACACATAGAGAAAATGTGAAAAGAAGCTAAAATGCTAAGAATGAACAAATCTTGGGAGGAAGAAGAGTTACCTGGGCGCCATTGTGACCTTTGGCTTTTAGAAGATGATGGGTCGAGAAGACGGGAGGAAAAGAGGGGCGTCGGCTAGGTTATGAGTCGGTCGGCTAGGGTTTTGAGAAGGAAGAAGATCGGGAAGAGAGGAGGTCGGGAGGATTTAATGAGGGGATAGTGCACAGTGTGATCTGATCGGACGGTTGTCCGATCAGATCGATTTTAATGCACAAAGGGGTCTGATCGGTCCCCCGGACCGATCAGGAAACCCTCTGATCGGTGCTCGGACCGATCAGGGGGCTTTCCTGCGAACCATAGAGAGCTGATCGGTCCTTGGACCGATCAGTTAGTGAATAGAGAGTTATGGATCATTCCTATCAGGCATCATCCTGATCGGTCCCTGGACCGATCAGTGTCTGATATAATTTTCAGTAACTGAAAATATGAGCCGTTATCTATCGGGAATTTTGAAAATTTCAGAATTCAAGAATTCAGAATCTCCCAAATTCATAACCTAGAATCACCACCCACAAGTATATTAAAAAAAATGAGCTCTTATGGTCTTAGCTTGTGTAGAGCCCGAAAGTTTCAGACTTTAAATCCAAAAACTCAGACATTTGGAATCTTAGAATTCCAATCTCAGAAAACCTTATAAAACCATATAGTGAAACAAGGTATTAATTAAGACCTAGGATTGCTATGATCAGTTTCAAGTTTGTCAAAATATAAACAACTTGTCCTAATTTTTTTAATCAAGGCATGTTAAGTATCAATCAAAAATATCAATCAACAAATCACCCATAGTTAGACACTTTTTAGACAAAAGTCCAATCAAGATTCCTTGATTGGAATATATGAGTAAGATCAAGGAACCAATTACACATGAATTATGTAATGGTGTTCCCCATACTCAATTAATGTCTCATCAACCTAATTATTCAAGGGATGCATGATACATTTTGAATAATTTGGTTGTTCCTAGCATCTCACCCCATTTCTAGCAAACAAAAATATTTTGTTAAACCTTATAGTTTGTGTGAGATGTTCCCAAGTTGCCCAAAATCATTCCCAATTTCTCTTGTCATTTTAATTTGTCCTTATTGATCATGATGAAGTCCTAAGGACCTAAGGAGCCAAACACATTCCCAACTCCCTCCTTAAATGACTAAATTCATTCTCCGGAAGGGGTTTGGTGAAAATATCAGCTAGGTTTGACTTTGACTCAACATATGTGAGTGCAATGTCTCCCCTAGCTACGTGATCTCTTATGAAGTGATGACGCACTTCAATGTGTTTGGTCCTCGAATGATGGACTGGATTTTTAGTTAGGTTGATCGTGCTAATGTTGTCACATAGCACTTGTACACCCTTATAAGAAAGTCCATAATCCTCTAGGGTGTGTATCATCCACAACAACTGTGATACACTCTCTCCCATGGCAATATATTCGGCCTCGGTCGTGGAGAGAGCAACACAATGTTGCTTCCGACTTGACCAACTAACTAAAGATGAACCTAAAAATTGGCGGCCCCCACTAGTACTTTTCCGATCCAATTTGTACCCAGCATAATAGGAGTCGGTATAACCTATTAAGTCAAAAGACTCAGTACGTGGGTACCAAAGACCTACTCTAATTGTGCCTTTAAGGTATCTCAGAATTCTCTTAACTGCAATTAAGTGAGATTCCTTGGCACAGACTTGATACCTAGCGCACATGCCCACAGCAAAGAGTATGTCCGGTCGACTAGCTGTGAGATATAGAAGACTACCAATCATGCTTCTATATTGCGTTAGATCAATTGGTTTTCCACTCTCATCATTGTCAAGGCGAGTGTTTGTCGCCATTGGAGTGGACACTTCCTTAGAGTCACTCATATTGAATTTTCTAAGCATCTCTTGAGTGTATTTTGTCTGATGGACATAAATTCCATCTCGAGTTTGTTTGATTTCAAGTCCAAGGAAGAATGTCAATTCTCCTACTAGACTCATCTCAAACTCACTTTCCATGTGAGAAATAAATTCATTCAAATAGCCCTTGTTATTTGAGCCACAAATTATGTCATCGACATATACTTGGGCTACAAAAATATTTTCACCATCTCTACGTAGAAATAGTGTTGGGTCTATTTGGCCTCTTACAAAGCCCTTTTCTAATAGGTAAGTTGACAACCTATCGTACCATGCTCGAGGTGCTGTTTAAGCCCATAAAGGGCTTTCTTGAGCTTGTATACGTGATTTGGAGCTTCGGTACTCACAAACCCCGGTGGTTGCTCAACATAGACCTCTTCTTTGATGAATCCGTTTAAGAAGGCCGATTTAACGTCCATTTGATAGATCTTGAAACCTCTATGAGCAGCAAAAGCTAGCATCAAACGAATGGACTCTAATCGGGCCACGGGAGCATAAGTCTCATTATAATCGAGACCTTCGACTTGACTATAGCCCTTGGCTACAAGTCTTGCCTTGTTTCTTACAACTTCTCCCTTTTGATTTAACTTATTTTTGAAGACCCATTTAGTTCTAATAATGGTGGTCTTCTTAGGTCTAGGAACTAAGTCCCACACTTGGCTCCTTTCAAATTGACCTAACTCATCTTGCATAGCTAAGATCCAATCAGGATCGTGCAATGCCTCATCAACTATTTTTGGTTCAATCTCTGAAATCAATGCGACTTCATTAGACTCATTTCTAAAGAATGACCTAGTCCTAACCCCTTGGTGGATGTCTCCCACAATTTGGTCTTGGGGATGACTAGTGGCTATCCTAGATTGTCTTGGTGTTGGTGGAGCCTCATGAATGGTCTCACTCGCAAGCAAGGACTCAATATCAGGCAAAGGATCAGATTGAGTTCTTTGTTGCCTTTGCTCATCAACATCAGAGTCAACTTCGACTCGTTCTTCATTTTGATCATTCAAACTTAGATTTCTAAGTTCAAATTGAATTTCTCCTACATCCCTTGGTTGATCATTTAAGTTAGGGATTTCTTCAAAGGCTACATCAGAGGACTCTTCAATCAATTTAGTCCTATTGTTGTAGACTCGATAGGCTTTGTTGGTAAGAGAGTACCCGACCAGTATCCCTTGATCAGCCTTCGCCGAGAACTTCCCAAGATGGTCCTTGGTGTTCAAAATAAACACCTTACAACCAAACACCCTAAGATGTTTAATTGTAGGTGGTTTCCCAAACCAAAGTTCATGGGGAGTCTTTCCTAAAAACCTATGTATTAAAACTCGATTTTGCACATAGCAAGCTGTATTCACAGCTTCAGCCCATAAGTAGCTCGGTAGTGAGTACTCATTGAGCATGCTTCGTGCAGCCTCTTGTAGGACTCGGTTCTTTCTCTCCACAACCCCATTTTACTGTGGGGTCCTTGGAGTAGAGAACTCATGCATATATCCCTTTTCTTGACAAAACTCTAAAAACCTATGATTTTGAAATTCCCCACCATGATCACTTCTAATGGTTTTAATTGTTGTCGATTTTTCATTCTCAGTTCTTCTACAAAAAGAAATAAAAATATCTATAGTTTGGTCCTTATGTTTCAAGAAGAAAGTCCATGTGTATCTAGTAAAGTCATCAACGATTACCAAGCAATATCTACTTCCATTCAATGATATTACACTACTGCAATCAAATAGGTCCATGTGCAATAAATCTAAAGCAGTAGATGTACTTACAGTGCTTTTACCTTTATGAACACCTTTTGTTTGCTTACCCTTTTGACATGCATCACATAGTTTGGTCTTGTGGTACTTGATGTTGGGTAAGTCTCGCACTAATCCTTGGTTGGCCAACTTCCGGATGTTCTTCATGTTTACATGTGCCAACCTTCTATGCCATAGCCAAGACTCTTCTTCTTTCGACATGAAACACTTAATCAAAGCATTAGTAGCACTTTTAAACGATACTTGATAAATATTATCAACCCTTGTGCCTACTAGTACCGTGTCAAGTGTGTCAATGTGTTTAACCAAACATTGACTTGAATGAAATTCAATTGTGTAACCCGTATCACACAATTGACTGACACTTAGGAGATTAAAAGTCATCCCCTTGACTAGAAGGACATTCTTGATATGGAGACATTCGGATATATGAATGTCTCCAACTCCTACAACCTTAAGGCTACCATTATTACCAAAAGACACATTACCTCTACTTTTGTTTTGAATGGTTGTAAACAGTGATTATCCCCGGTCATGTGCTTGGAGCATCCACTATCAACAAACCAAGTTGATAGATGCTCCCCCTCGACCAATGCCTACAAGACACGGAAGATAGAGGTTTTAGGTACCCAAATCTTGGGACCTAATGCTTCTACAACGAAAGACCTAGGAACCCATGCCTTGGTCATACCTTTCCTAGTTCCATGAGCCCTAGAAACATGTGATATACTATGTTGAGTTCTAGACATTAGAGAAATGAAACTCGATTCCTTGGGTTGGTACCCTAGCCCGGCCTTGTTGTAGACTGCCCTTTGGGCATTTAGAATCATGTCTAGAGTCTTAGAGCTAGTTGAGAATTTCTCAAGCATTTTCTTGAGTTTCTCAACCTCACCCTTTAATGCCTTGTTCTCATCCTCAAGGACTTCTAGATGTAGGTCATCGACCTCATCTTCCCTAAGGGTCCTTAAGGTTTTTACTTCTTCTTTTAACACTTTATTTTCTGTTTTTGACTTTTTAAGCAATGTAGATAGGTGAGTGATAGTCTTATAACACTTTTCTATATGAGAAGAGGTTACCTCTTCATCATCCGACGATGATGAAGCCGCGGTTGAAGCGTCGCTCGAATCTCCCTCACTTTCGGAGTCGGAAACCTCCCTTGCCATGAGTGCTAATTGTCGTGTGCTCTTTTCCATCTTCTCTTCTTCCTCCGATGAGCTTGATGAGGACTCATCCCAAGTGGCCTTGAGAGCCTTCTTCTTCTTGCCTCTTTCCTCCTTCTTTTTGGCTCGTTCCTCCTTCCTTTTTAATTTCGGACACTCGCTCCGAATGTGTCCTTTCTTGCTACACTCATAACATACAACATTAGATTTATCAAAATTTTGATCATTAGTTTTACCTTTTCCTTTGTATCTTCGGCTTCTTCTCATTATCCTTCTTACAAAGTTCGCCATCTCACTTGATGATGATCCACTTTCATCATCGGATTCGGAGGAAGAGGTGGATGAGGAAATCTCCTTTTCCTTCTTCTTTTCCTTCTTCCTTCTTCCCTCCTTGCTCTTTGGTCCTTCAAATAAAGCAATACCCTTCTCTTTTTGACCTTTGTTAGCAAGCTCATGAAGTTCCATCTCACAGAAAAATTCATCTAGTTTAACAATGGAAAGATCCTTGGATACCTTGTAGGCATCTACCATAGATGACCACAAGGCATTCCTAGGAAAAGATTTAAGAGCGTACCTTACTAGATCGCGATTCTCCACTCGTTCGTCCACAGAGTGTAGACCGTTGATGATCTCCTTGAATCTCCCATGAAGCTCACTTACCGTTTCATTGTCCTTCATGGTTAGATTTTGGAGTTGATTCAAGAATAGATCCCTCTTGGCAATCCGAGAATCTCGAGTTCCCTCTTGGAGCTCGATGAGTTTGTTCCATAGGTCTCTTGCGCTCGAGAACGGACCTACCTTGACGAGTTGGTCCTTGGCGATTCCACATTGCAAGGTGACCATAGCCTTGGCATCGGCTTGTGCTTTGCGGAGTTGTTCGGTAGACCATCTTGACGAATCGAGTTCCTTACCTTCTTCATCCTTTGGTGGTGTGAAACCTTCCTTGACTGAGAACCACATGGCAATGTCGATCTTGAGGTAATACTCCATGCGGCCCTTCCAATATTGAAAATCTGCTCCTTCGAAGTAGGGTGGTCGATTTGTGCTAAAGCCTTCCTTCATAGCCATCCTTGTTTGCTCTTTTGGGTGTTAATCCGAATCAAAGAGCCCCTTGCTCTGATACCACATGTTGGGATCTTAGATGGCTAGAGGGGGGGTGAATAGCCCCTTGAAAAACTTAAACCAAAACTCCTACACAGATAATTGTTAGCACAGCGGAATTAGACAACTAAAGAAAGGAAAAACACAAGCACACTAACACTAGGATTTACGAGGTTCGGGGATAACTTGCCCCTACTCCTCGGCGTGTCCGTAAGGTGGACGACTCCTTGATCTTCGGTAGATCGCACCCCGGATAACTTCCGGCTACAAATCCTCCTTCTCGGTGGAGTAACCTCCCCACAACGTCTCAAGAAAGATCTAAGTTAAAGCACGAGACTTACAGAAGCTCGGTGGAAAAGGAGAATAGAAATACTTACAACCACGCGAGGATCAGTAGCAGAAACAGAGATCGCAGTTCACCCGAGAGCTCAAGAACTTCGCACAACAGCACAGACTTTTCTTTCAAGCTTTCTTGTTTTTGTTCTTGTTCTCCTCTCGCTGTTTTTACTGCTTCTCAAAACCTGATCTCTGCTGTCACAGATCTGGTCCAAACTGCGCAAATCAGCGCTGCAGCCAATCCCTCTTCCTCCTTACCTGGTTCCCTGAACTCACACCAATGATATCACAGTCAACACTGGCGTCTTCTGAGCTCGAACCAATCCCCAGGAGTAAAGCAGATCGCAGCCAGATCACAACAGTATCCGTTGATGCCTGAAATGCACCATGCGCCGCTGAAACCAGCAGAAAGATCATTTGTCGCATTCCTCTTATGAACTTAATTTGAAATTAGGCTTGGAATGATACCTGTTAACCTGCAAACTCAAAAGCTAACAGCACAGAGGATTACATCACATAAATGAATGAGATATATCAAAAGCAGTGAAGGAATCGCTGATACAGCGAACAAATCAGAGTGTGTGGACTGGTCACTGAATAATAAAAAACACAACCTCGAATGTTAGGACGTTCAGAGCTTGCGATTAGGAATGTTATTGTTCGTAGATGTTCAAGTTCTGTCTTCTGATTTGAGAAGTTCTGAATTTTCAGAATTCTCGATGAGAAACGACTGCGAAATCAGTTGCTCGATTCAGATATCGACATCTGAATTATCAGACACTGATCGGTCTCACGACCGATCAGATGACTCTCTGATCGGTCCACAGTCCGATCAGGGGTCCTCCAGATTTCTTCGTGCTTTCTGTTGGCTCACTGATCGATCCAGGGACCGATCAGGATCGGTCTGCCGACCGATCCACTGATTCATGTGTCACTGGATCGGTCTACCGACTGATCCAATGTGCCATGGAATGTCCACTTAAGTCTCTCTCTGACTTAATCCGGAGAACGAGCTACCGAGCCCTCTCCGACTTCGTCCGGTCCAGAGAACGAGCTACCGAGCTCTCTCTGACCTAATCCGGAGAACGAGCTACCGAGCCCTCTCCGACTTCGTCCGGTCCAGAGAACGAGCTACCGAGCCCTCTCTGACCATTCTGTGCCAAGTCACCATACTTGGACTTTTCCCGTGCCAAGCTCCCTACTTGGACTTTTCACCAGATGTCTTGACCCATCTGGATTTCCCTTGCCTGGCTTTACTCATCAGGACTTTCCCTCCCAACTGATCAACCTCGATCAGTAGTCATTCTGAGTTTAATCAATATCTGATACAAACTTAAATCAGTGTCAACATCAAAACAACAGTCAGGTCAGACTGTATCAACACTCAATACACTTAGAGTGTACTAGTGTAATTTATTAGTCAAGATAAACTAATAATTAATTACACTACGACTATTCCAATGGTTTGTTCCTTTCCATCTTAGTCGTGAGCAACTGTTTATAATTTATAAAGAACCGATAACATGATCTTCTATGTGTGACACCACACACCATGTTATCTACAATATAAATTAATTGAACAACTACATTTATCATAAATGTAGACATTTGACCAATGTGATTCTTATTTCTAGATAAATATTTATACCAAAATCTAGGCTTTTAGTATACATCATAACAATAATAACAAGAGCGTATACTTAGTATTTATTTCTTTAACTTATTAATGGGTGAGATTTATTTGTTAAATCAATAGGCCCGATGAGTTGGGAGATAGTACTGTTTATATAGTGTGTTGTTGATTATAGAAGGAATCTGTGTCCTAATTATTTAGGTTGATGATGTCCCCTTGAGGAGCTCATAAGGATTATCATGTAAACCTTGCAGGTGGACTTAGTCCGGCATGATAATAAAGTTGAGTGATGCTACTCTTGAAATCAGATGTTAATTAATTGGGTTGTCAGTAACTAATTAATTAACGGGCATACGATATCTTAAACACAGGGAGTTTAACACACTCATGATAAGAAGGGGCCCATATTGTAATATGGTATTGGTGCGGTAGTTCAATAATAATCCTTTAATGGTATGAGTTATTATTGATAGACTTGGGTTGAGTATTCGGGCCGAACACAGGAAGCCCAAGCACATCAGGAGGACTAAACCAATTCCTCCTCTAGGTCCCTGTTGTAGCCTCTATATAAAGCCTCGCATCCACCCATCCATAACTTGGTTTGGTTTAACTTGGTTTAGTTTAACTTAGTTTGGTTTAACTTGGTTTGACTTAACTTGGTTTGGTTTAACTTGGTTATAGAAAGGGAGAATTTTTCTAAACAGAATTCTGTTATTTTTTTTCTTTCTTTGTAATCGACAGTAAAGGTTATAAAAGGAGTATGTGGTGCCCCCTAAAACCTAATTTTCCTAATTTTCTCTCTTCTCCTCCTTGTGGCCGGCACCCCTTCCTTTCCTCCTCACCTAGGGCCGACACCCATCCCCTTCTCCTTTGCTAGGGCCGACGCCCCCTTTATCCTTGGTGGTCGGCGCCCCTCCTCCTTGGTGGCCGGTGCCCCCTCCTCCTTGGTGGTCGGCGCTCCCTCCTACTTAGTGGTCGGCAGATTGGAGAAGAGAAAGAAGAAGAGGAAGAATAAGAGAAGGAAGAATATTAGAAGGTACCCCATCCTAGAGCCTCCTTTTGTGGCCGGTGGTTTGGATCCAAAGAGAGGAAGGGTGGTGTTGTCTCCATAGATCGTCGCCCACACGACGTCTAAGAAGGGAGAGGAATACGAAAGAAGATCAAGAGGTCTTTACCTACAAAGAAAAGATACAACTAGTTGTTTAATTCCATTGCGTAATTAGTTTAGTTTTCTTTGTATCGATTTTGAATACCAACATAATGTTGGTGCGGCTAGCACTAACGATTTAACCCAGGTTTTGATGAATGACAAATAGGTTAAGTTAGTCTTGTTGTTGTCTGACACTTTGATCGAGTGTGCAGGAGAAGTCCAGACAGGTCGACGGGCTGACCGGATGTCTGGCACGAAGTCCAGCTAGGTCGACGGGCTGACCGGATAGCTGGCGAGAAGTCCAAGCGGGTCGACGGGCTGACCGGACGCTTGGCGAGAAGTCCAGCTAGGTCGACGGGCTGACCGGATAGCTGGCGAGAAGTCCAAGCGGGTCGACGGGCTGACCGGACGTTTGGCGAGAAGTCCAGACGGGTCGACGGGCTGACCGGACGTCTGGCAGGTAAGTGAGGTAAGTCACTGGAGGGGAGTGACTGTGAGGACGCGTTCCCGGGAAGGGGACATTAGGCGTCGATCCGGCTTAGATCCATTTCGGATGTCTAAGTCGAGATCGTGACTAGATTCCGGTCTCGGAAAGACGGAATCTAAGTCATACTCTTTTTATCCATCTGTTGAACTTTAACTGTGCTAACAATTTGTTTTACAGGATGTATATTTGCCTCGGACTAACCTTGTTTTGCAGGAAAAAGGAGTCTTTCTGGAACAAGGTGGTCCGGGCGCCCGGAGGGGATCCGGGCGCCCGGAAGGCGAATTTTATCCAGACAAGTCGTCGCCACGTGGAGCATCTTGGTTTGAGCAGTTACGTCACACTCCAGGCGCCCAGAATAGCATATAAAAGAAGCCCCAGGCAGGAGCTTCAGGATCAACTTTTACTGAGAACTCTTCTACTGCTGATCTTGCTGCTCGACGTTCAAGTGCGACGTCAACTACGCTCCGACAAAAGTGCTCTTCCGATATTTATTTAATTTTTCTTTGTCGGTATTGCTTTATTACTAGCATTTCCTGTACTTATTCTGTAATCATATTTCGACTTGTTAGTGATTGCCCAACGAAAGTGGTCAAGGACCACGGGCCTTCGAGTAGGAGTCGTCACAGGCTCCGAACGAAGTAAAAACATCTGTGTCTATTTTATTTTTCCGCTGCGATTATACTCATCTTTTTCGAATCGATATTCACCCCCCCTCTATCGAATCTAACGGTCCTACAAGTGGTATTAGAGCCGGTACCGCTCTGATTTGGTGCAACCACCAATCAGACAGGGGGTGAATTTTTTTTGTTTTTTTTAATTAACTTTAAAACTGGTGTTTCGGTAACTTAATATTTCTCTAAACAATTTAAATTAGTGCAACACGAATCTAGATTTTTTTTCTATTTTTTTTCTCTTCCCGCACTACTAATCCAAGACCAAGTCTTGGGATTTTTTTCTGGTTATTTACCTGTGCACAGAATGTCCCAACAAGAAGGATTCAGCACAGTGCGACCTCCACTCTTCAACGGGGACGACTTCCCTTACTGGAAGAAGCGCATGGAGGTCTACCTCAAAACAGACTTCGACCAGTGGATGAGCATCACGAGACCCTACAAAATTCCAGTGGACAACACCGGGAATCTAGTGGATCCAGAAGACTGGACAGCAGATCTCAAGAAAAAAGCATCAACAGAAAATAAAGCAATCAACACTCTACAGTGCGGATTGACAAGAGAAGAACTGAACAGAGTCGGTCCACACAAGAACGCTAAAGAGCTATGGGACAAGTTGATCGAACTGCACGAGGGAACGAGCGACGCTAAGGTAACAAAACGAGACCTGCTTTTAAATAAAATTTTTAATATAAAAATGCAGGAAGGAGAAACAGCGAATCAACTACACGCGAGGATCAAGGACATCCTCAACGGGCTTCATGCGATAGGCCACCAGATGGAGAACAGAGACTTAATAAGGTACGCATTAAACGCCTTTCCACGTAATAGTTTATGGGCATCAATAGTGGATGCCTACAAAATTTCTAAGGATCTTTCTAATTTAAAATTAGATGAGCTTTTCTGTGAATTAGAATTACACGAACAAACTAATGCTAGAGCCGAGAAAGGTATAGCTCTATTTGCAGGGTCCTCCAAAGAAAAGAAAAGCAAGCCTGAATTTGAAGAAGAATCTGACCAAGACTCCGAAAACGAAGAACACCTGGTGAACTTGGTAAGAAAAATGTTCACCAGGAGAAAGAGGAGCTTCAGCAAAAAGGATCTTCAAAAGATCAGCTCTCCCTCAGAACAAAAGAACGTGACTTGCTACGGCTGCAACAAAAAGGGACATTACAAGAACGAATGCCCAAAACTAAAGTTCGACAAACCAAAGCCAACAAAAAAGAAAGCACTCAAAGCAACGTGGGACGACTCCTCGGACGAATCGGAGGAAGAAGAGCAGAAACATCAGAGCCACCTCGCACTGATGGCCCGCGAAGCCGAAACTGAAAATGAGTCGGAAGATGAAGACGGGTCCGAACCCGAAACAAGCCACGAGTCCGTACTCGTTTCCGAAGGCTCGAATGAGGTATATTTTAATTTAAACAAAAAGTTTTTTAGAATCATTTCGTGTTTAAATAGTAAATTAACTAAAGTAGAAAATGAAAACAAATCACTTCTTGAGGAAAATCAAAACCTCAAGGAACAACTAAAAAATTCGAATCCAACTCAAGATCTAACACTTGAGGAGGAGAATTTATCATTAAAAAATGAAATAAACAATTTAAAGGAGATGTTAGAAAAATTCACAACCAGATCAAAAAATTTAGACTTAATCCTAAATAATCAAAAAGCATGTTATAATAAAACCGGACTAGGATATAAGTCGAATTCAAATAAAACCTTCAAATCATTAATAACCCAATACAAGTCAACCAATCTAGCTTGGGTTCCAAAAGCGTGTCTGACCATGCAAGTAGGACTCAATCAATATTATATACCTAAAGAAAAAATACATTATATAAAATTGAATAAACCAAACCAAAATCCAAAATACAAAACTAAATCAAATTCAAAATCTAAACAGTTTAAAAATCAACAAAATTATCACCAAGTTAACTATAACTATAAAAAGAATCGACACAAGCCTAAAAATCAAAAC
This sequence comes from Zingiber officinale, assembly GCF_018446385.1. Taxonomy (NCBI): domain Eukaryota; kingdom Viridiplantae; phylum Streptophyta; class Magnoliopsida; order Zingiberales; family Zingiberaceae; genus Zingiber; species Zingiber officinale. The sequence goes on along the minus strand of NC_055996.1, from coordinate 45,288,047 downwards.
TTAAACTAATGGCCAATAATTCAGGGGGAGGCTCCAGAACAGCTGGCACCTCCAAAACTAACTTACCCGACAGGGTAACCCAAAACTAATTAACCCGGCAGGGTAATTAAGATTAGTTAAAAAGAGACCAAGTTTAACTTGAATCATGGTACTGGTGAAATTTTTGGATGATAGTACGTTAGGAAAGCTTGGGCATCGCATGTCTAGAAAGATATGGTTTCGATCTGGTGCATTTGGCCAAGTGGAACTGACCGAAGCTACTCTTAAATGAATCCTAACCAGTTAGACCAAAATTTAGTACTAAGTTCCGTGGATAGGACTATTCGGAAAATCTCGAAAGGTTGGTTACTTCTAATGACGTCCATGTGACTCACCAAGCTTAGAAATTTATCCGAAGAATGCCTATTTGTGGAGACCAAAGATAAATTTGAATCTAACTCAAGTTAAACCAAAACTCCATAAAAAATAATATCTAATTTCATCTCACAAAATCATAAGATTCCCTGATTGATAATATAGATCGGGTGAGATGAATAAGGTTTAAAATTTTAAACTTAAAAATTATTTTCAAAAAATGTAATTTTAAACTTAAAAATTATTTTCAAAATTTTAATTTTAAACTTAAAAATTAATTTCAAAATTTTAATTTTAACCTTAAAAATTATTTTCAAAATTTTAATTTTAAACTTAAAAATTATTTTCAAAATTGTAATTTTAAACTTAAAAATTTTAATTTTAAACTTAAAATTTATTTCAAAATTTTAATTTTAAACTTAAAAATTATTTCAAAATTTTAATTTTAAAACTTAAAAATTATTTTCAAAATTGTAATTTTAAACTTAAAAATTAATTTCAAAATTTTAAACTTAAAAATTATTTTCAAAATTTTAATTTTAAACTTAAAAATTGTTTTCAAAATTTTAATTTTAAAACTTAAAAATTGTAATTTTAAACTTAAAAATTAATTTCAAAATTTTAATTTTAAACTTAAAAATTATTTTCAAAATTTTAATTTTAAACTTAAAAATTGCTTTCAAAATTTTAATTTTAAAACTTAAAAATTATTTTCAAAATTGTAATTTTAAACTTAAAAATTATTTTCAAAAATTTTAATTTTAAACTTAAAATTTATTTCAAAATTTTAATTTTAAACTTAAAAATTATTTCAAAATTTTAATTTTAAAACTTAAAAATTATTTTCAAAATTGTAATTTTAAACTTAAAAATTATTTTCAAAATTTTTATTTTAAACTTAAAATTTATTTCAAAATTTTAATTTTAAACTTAAAAATTATTTCAAAATTTTAATTTTAAAACTTAAAAATTATTTTCAAAATTGTAATTTTAAACTTAAAAATTAATTTCAAAATTTTAAATTTTAAACTTAAAAATTATTTTCAAAATTTTAATTTTAAACTTAAAAATTATTTCAAAATTTTAATTTTAAAACTTAAAAATTATTTTCAAAATTGTAATTTTAAACTTAAAAAATTAATTTCAAAATTTTAATTTTAAACTTAAAATTTATTTCAAAATTTTAATTTTAAACTTAAAAATTATTTCAAAATTTTAATTTTAAAACTTAAAAATTATTTTCAAAATTGTAATTTGAAACTTAAAAATTAATTTCAAAATTTTAAATTTTAAACTTAAAAATTATTTTCAAAATTTTAATTTTAAACTTAAAAATTGTTTTCAAAATTTTAATTTTAAAATTTAAAAATTATTTTCAAAATTTTAATTTTAAACTTAAAAATTATTTTCAAAATTTTAATTTTAAACTTAACAACTATTATCAAAATTTTACTTTAAACTTAAAAATTATTTCCAAATTTTAATTTTAAACCTAAATTAATGCATGCTCAAAAGACTAACTTGAAATCCTACTTACTGTAGGAAACCAAGTGGATTTTGGACAGTGGTTGCTCCAAACATATGACTGGAGATCACACCAAGTTCACTCAACTCACTTACAAAAGCCTAGGAACAGTTGCCTTTGGAAACAACGACAAACTCAAGGTAATTGGTATAGGTAATATTGAATTAAAATTAGACTTTATAATTACAAATGTCTTACTTGTTGAAAACTTTAAATACAATCTTCTAAGTATAAGTCAATTGTGTGATACTAGGTATAAGGTCAAATTTCTATCTACAGAATGCTCAATCAAACATCTAGATAATCCTACCATAAGCCTAAAAGGTTTTAGAAAAGACAACATCTATGTCATCAACTTAACCATTTCTTCCATTAAGTATTATTTAACACAAAAAGAAGAAACTTGGTTATGGCATAGGAGAATGTCTCACACCAACTTTAGAAATATAAGTAAACTAAATGGACTTGTAAAAGGCTTACCAAAGTTACCTAACTTAGATTCAACTATATGTAATGCTTGTCAACAAGGAAAACAAACTAAATCAACCCACAAACAAACAAATCAACCACAAACTAACTCAATCTTAGAACTTCTACATTTAGATCTTTTTGACTCCCATGGAGTCAAATCCATTAATGGAAACTTATATTGTTTAGTAATTATAGACGATTACTCTAGGTTTACTTGGGTAAAATTCTTAAAACATAAAGATGAAACTTTTGAAATTCTTACAAACTTTTGCAAACAGATTGAAAACGAAAAAGATATTAAAATTAAAAGAATTAGGAGTGACAATGGGGGAGAATTTAAAAATCATAACAGCTTTTGTCTAGAAAACGGTTACCATCATGAGTTCTCATGCCCTAAAACCCCCCAACAAAATGGAATTGTAGAAAGAAAAAATAGAACCTTACTTGAAGCTTCTAGAACAATGTTAAATGAGTATAACCTACCTAAATACTTTTGGGCAGAAGCCGTTAGCACAGCCTGCTATGTACAGAACAGAACAACAATAAATAAAACTCATAACAAAACCTTCTTCGAAATATTTTATAATAAACAACCAAACATAAAATACTTTAAGGTATTTGGGTGCCCAGTTTTTATCTTAAATACAAGAGAATACTTAGGAAAATTCACCTCTAAAATTGAAAATGGAATTTTTGTAGGATATTCCCTAAATAGTAGAGGCTACAGAATTTATAATAAGGTTACCTTAAAAATTGAAGAAACTACTAATGTAAAATTTAAAGAAACTAAACAAGACATAGAACCTACCCAACTACCGGAGTTTGTTCCAGAAATCAACCAAACTCTAAGTCATGAAGAAGAGGAACAACATCAAGAGAATCAACCTCCTAAAACAATAAGGGTAAACCCAAATCATCCAACTGATCAAATAATTGGTGACCCAGACTTAAGAGTTCAAACCAGATCATCTTTTAGAAACCTAAGTCAAATTTCATTAATTTCAAAAATTGAACCTAAAACTGTGGATGAATCCCTACTAGACCCAGATTGGATTATAGCTATGCAAGAAGAACTAGCCCAATTTGAGCGTAATAAGGTCTGGGACCTAGTCCCACCACCTAAGAATAAGAAAATAATAGAAACAAAATGGGTATTCAGAAACAAACTAAGTGAAACTGGGGAAATTACTAGAAATAAGGCTAGGCTGGTTGCCAAAGGATTTAGTCAAGTTGAAGGACTTGACTATGACGAAACATATGCCCCAGTAGCCAGATTAGAATCCATTAGAATGTTACTAAGTTATGCAGCCCATAAGGGATTTAAACTATACCAAATGGATGTTAAGTCTGCCTTTCTTAATGGACTAATCAAAGAAGAAGTTTATGTAGGTCAGCCTCCTGGTTTTGAAAGTCTAGAACACCCTGATTATGTTTTTAAATTAAAGAAAGCCCTATATGGACTTAAACAAGCACCCAGGGCTTGGTATGAGAGGCTAACATCTTACCTAACATCTAAAGGATTCAAACAAGGTCAAATTGACCCAACCTTGTTTGTTAAATCATTAAATACAAACATATTTATTGCACAAATATACGTGGATGACATAATATTTGGCTCAACAAATTCAGAATTTCTAGAAGAATTTATTAATCTAATGGAAAAAGAATTTGAAATGAGCTTAGTGGGAAAACTAACCTATTTCTTAGGATTACAAATCAAACAGACAAATGAAGGAAACTATATTTCTCAACATAAATACACCAAAGAATTACTTAAAAAATTCGGAATGGAAAATACAAAAGAAATAAAAACACCGATGGCTGTAAACATAATCTTAGATAGTGACCCAAATGGAAAATCAATTGATTTAAAATATTATAGAAGTGCAATAGGTAGCTTACTGTACTTAACTGCAAGCCGACCTGATATTTTATTTGCAGTTAGTATGTGTGCTAGATATCAAACTTGTGCTAAGGAATCCCATTTGACACAGGTTAAAAGAATTTTTAGATATCTTAATGGAACAACAAATGTAGGAATCTGGTATCCTAGAACAAATAATTTTGAACTAATAGGGTATTCTGACTCAGATTATGCTGGATGCAAATTAGACCGCAAAAGCACAAGTGGTGGATGCCAATTATTAGGTGCATCACTTGTTAGCTGGTTTAGTAGAAAGCAACATTGTGTTGCTCTGTCTACAACTGAGTCAGAATACATAGCTATAGGCGAATGTGTTGCACAAATATTATGGATGATGCATACTCTAAAAGATTTCAACTTAAATATCACAAATGTAAAAGTATTAATTGACAATATAAGTTCAATTAACTTAACCAAGAATCCTGTGCATCATTCAAGAACCAAACATATCGAAATTAGACACCACTTCATCAGGGATCATGTTACTAAAGGCGATATTGAACTCAAGTACATTGAGTCCAAATCAAATTTAGCTGACATTTTTACAAAACCTCTCCCTGAAAGTGAATTTAGCAACTTACGACGAAAATTAGGGATGTGCTCAATAGACTAGGACCTTTCAAAAATACTTTCAAAAATGATTTTACCAACTTATAGGTTAAACTTGTTTGTTTTCAAACTTCCCATTTTTAGACTTTCAAAAACAGTTTTGGCCTTAGACTAGCTTTCCATCCTTAGAAAGCATGTACCCATAGGACTAGTTTTTGAGCATCTCACCAACACCTTAGGTTTACCTTGCTTGTGTTTGATAAACATAGAAAGGGGTGAGATGCATAGGCCTACTGTCTAGACTTAAGATGCTTATTTCAGTGCATCAGCATAAGTCTGGACGTTAAATACAATTCAGATATTAATTAGATTAAAGTTCATCAGTCAAGTCAAACACTGACTGGTTATAATTAACTTAATCTGACTAACCAAGTGAAAGCTACTATCTTCTGATAGTTAGTTAGTACCTAATTGGTTAGACAGCTGTTTAGAGTTAAGTATCAAGTTCAGGGGGAGAATTAACTCAAAATTTTGTGTGTTTGAAAAATGCTTTTTAAAACCTAACCTATGTTTGAACATTGATTTAAAAAAAGTTAAATTTAACTAAGTATTTGAAAAAATGTGAAACTTTAATCTCACCTAATTTTCAAACCTGATTTGAAAAGTTAACTATTTCCAAATTTAGCTTTTATCAAATTAGCCTTAAAAATTAATTTTTGACAAAAAAATTTTTCTTGAAAAATTACTTAATTTTTTTTTATTTGAAAAATCAAAGTTGAAATTTTTTTTACCTTTTTGAAAAGTAAATGTTACTTAAACATAAAAAGTAAATTTGAAAAACCTATTTTGAAAATTTCCACACGCTTGAGAGTTAAACTTGATTAACTTTAAATCTATACTTTTCAAAACTCAACCTGTCTCCCCCAAGTCAACTTGACTATTTTTTAACTTGGTGTTAAAAATTGCACTCTTATCTTTCAAATTTTGAACCAAACTTAGATATCTTTCAAAATTTGATTACCTGTTACAGTAACTCTTCACTATGATTTTTTACCTTTGTTCATTTTTTTGATGAATGTCAAAGGGGGAGGAGGGTTAGGTGGTTAAGTTAGCTAAACCAATTTGAAAACACAAACTAACTTTAAAACCACACAAATGCGTTGTTTCTTGCATATGCATTCACTAACTTAACCAGGTTGTCATTCCATCAAAAAGGGGGAGATTGTTGGTGCGACTAGCACTAACGATTTAACCCAGGTTTTGATGAATGACAAATAGGTTAAGTTAGTCTTGTTGTTGTCTGACACTTTGATCGAGTGTGCAGGAGAAGTCCAGACAGGTCGACGGGCTGACCGGATGTCTGGCACGAAGTCCAGATAGGTCGACGGGCTGACCGGATAGCTGGCGAGAAGTCCAAGCGGGTCGACGGGCTGACCGGACGCTTGGCGAGAAGTCCAGCTAGGTCGACGGGCTGACCGGATAGCTGGCGAGAAGTCCAAGCGGGTCGACGGGCTGACCGGACGTTGGCGAGAAGTCCAGACGGGTCGACGGGCTGACCGGACGTCTGGCAGGTAAGTAAGGGAGTGACTGTGAGGACGCGTTCCCGGGAAGGGGACATTAGGCGTCGATCTGGCTTAGATCCATTTCGGATGTCTAAGTCGAGATCGTGACTAGATTCTGGTCTCGGAAAGACGGAATCTAAGTCATACTCTTTTTATCCATCTGTTGAACTTTAACTGTGCTAACAATTTATTTTACAGGATGTATATTTGCCTCGGACTAACCTTGTTTTGCAGGAAAAAGGAGTCTTTCTGGAACAAGGTGGTCCGGGCGCCCGGAGGGGATCTGGGCGCCCGGAAGGCGAATTTTATCCAAACAAGTCGTCGCCACGTGGAGCATCTTGGTTTGAGCAGTTACGTCACACTCCAGGTGCCCGGAAGGGATCCATGCGCCCGGAACAGCATATAAAAGAAGCCCCAGGCAGGAGCTTCAGGATCAACTTTTACTGAGAACTCTTCTACTGCTGATCTTGCTGCTCGACGTTCAAGTGTGACGTCAACTATGCTCTGACAAAAGTGCTCTTCCGGTTTTTATTTAATTTTTCTTTGTCGGTATTGCTTTATTACTAGCATTTCCTGTACTTATTCTGTAATCATATTTCGACTTGTTAGTGATTGCCCAACGAAAGTGGTCAAGGACCACGGGCCTTCGAGTAGGAGTCGTCACAGGCTCCGAACGAAGTAAAAACATCTGTGTCTATTTTATTTTTCCGCTGCGATTATACTCGTCTTTTTCGAATCGATATTCACCCCCCCTCTATCGAATCTAACGGTCCTACACATAAGAGGCCAGCGATCTTATACTTCGATCAAGGTGTGCTTTGATCCATCAAGAATTTACTTAATTGATCAAACATATGCCTGATCGAACATGTGAGTTGCTAGGAAAAGTTCTGTACTTGTACAATTTTTTGTACTGGGAAATTTAAATAGAAAGGAATTCCAGCACGTTCGAGTGGTATCAGAGCAAGTTTTCTGGTTCTGTGTGATTGGTTTTCAATTAAATTATGCACTGTTCATACATAAGTTTGTTGTAATGTATACTAAAAGTCTAGCTTTTTGTATAAACATTTATTTAGAAATAAGAATCACATTGATCAAATGTCTACATTTATGCTAAGTGTAGTTGTCCATTTAATTTATATTGTAGATAACATGGTGTGAGGAGACACACAGAAGTTCATGTTATCAGTTCCTTATAAATTATAAACAGTTGCTCACAACCAAGATGAAATGGGACAAACCATTAGAGTGGTTGTAGTGTAATTAGGTATTAGTTTATCTTGACTAATAAATTACACTAGTACACTATGAGTGTATTGAGCAGGACCATTTGAGGTAGTATCTTTTTATACTAACTATATAAAAGAACAATACCTCTATTATTATGGAAGTGTGTACTCTTAATCATGATATAATAACAAACACGTATACTTAATATTTATTTTTTAAATTTATCGAAGGATGCGATTTAGCTCGTTAAATCAATAGGCCCGATAAGTTGAGAAATGATATTATTTATATGGTGTTTTGTTGATTATAGAATGAAACTGTGTCCTAGTAATCTAGGTTGATGATGCCCCCTTGAGGAGCTCATAAGGATTGTCATGTAAACCCTGCAGGTGGACTTAGTCCGACATGACGATAAGGTTGAGTGGTACTACTCTTGGAGCTAGATATTAATTAAGTGAGTTGTCAGTAACTCATTTAATTAGTGGACATTCAATATCTTAAACACAAGGAGACTAACACACTCATGATAAGAAGGAGCCCATATAGTAATATGGGATTGGTGCGGTAGTGCAATAATAACTCTTTAGTGGAATGAGATATTATTGATGAACTTAAGTTGGGTGTTCGGGGCGAACACGAGAAACTCAAGCTCATCGGGAGACCAAAACTAATTCCTCCTCTCGGTCCCTATTGTAGCCTCTTATTTATAAAGTCTTATATCCACCAAAAACTCAACTTCTTACCCTCTGCTTGGTGGTCGGCTAAGCCTAGCTTGGAGCCCAAGCTAGGGCCGACCAAACCAAACCAAGTTGTGAGCCAAGTTGTGGTCGGCCCTAGCTTGGAGTCCAAGCAAGGGTGGCCGGCCACATATAGATTAAAAGGAGATTTTAAAATTTAAATCTTTCCTTATGTGGAAGTCATGGTTTTAAAAAGAGAGTTTTTTTAAAAAATTTAAATCTTTCCTTTTATAGCTTTCTACAAAGGATTAAGAGAAAGGTTTGATATCTTTCCTTATTTATAGTTAAAAGGAAGATTTTAAATTTTGATAAAACTTTCCTTTTTAGCAATCATCCACATGTTTTAAAAGAAAATTTTTAATTTATATAATTTTCCTTTTACAACCAACAAGGGATTTAAAGAAAGAAATTTTTTAAATAAAATTTCTTACCGGAAACAAATAAGGAAGTTTTAATTTCATGTTTAAAACTTTCCTTGTTTGGAATTAAAGGGGTGGCCGGCCATGACAAGAAGAAAAGGAAGTTTTAATTTTTTGTTTTAAAACTTTCCTTTTAGTTATTGACAAGAAATATAAGGAAGTTTTAATTATGTTTAAAACTTTCCTTATTTGCTAAGACCAAAGAATATAAAAGAGGAGGAGGGGGTGTCTCACCCAACAAGACATCTTTTATTCCTCTCCTCTCTTCCTTGGTGGTGGCCGGCCCTTTGCTCTTCCTCTTCTCTTCATCTTTGTGGTCGGCGGCATCAAGACTTAAAGGTTGGATTGGTGGCCGGTTCATGCTTGGAGAAGAAGGAGGCATTGTTTCCTAGCATCCCTTGGAGCTTGGTTGGTGGCCGAACTTCATCATCTCTTGGAGAAAGTTGGTGGCCAAAACTTGGAAGGAAGAAGAAGGCTTGGGTGGATTCTCGTCTTGGTAGATTGTCACCCACACGACGCCCGAGATAAGAAGAGGAATACAATAGAAGATCAAGAGGTCTATAAGTTATAAGAGGTATAGGTAGTTATTAGTTTCCACATCATAACTAGTTCATCTTTTGTATAGATCTTGAAAAACCAAACACAAGAAGTTATCAGTTTTAATTATCATTTTTGTTATCGATATTCATTTCGATTTCATGTTTCGATAATGTGTTTCTATTGAGGTCTCTGTAGTTAAACCTAGTTTACTGTGAGAAGTTTAAATATCAAATTTCTTCGAAAGGCTTTGTCTAGGCAATGGTGGATGATCCCATACCCAAGAAGGCCTAATGCCTCGTCATGTTTGACCTGGAAGTCGATCCTTGAAATAGATATTTGATCAACTTAGGAAGATCACATCGATTGAACTTGAAGTAAGAATGTTAAGTTTCGTTCCCATTTCAAGTTTAACTTCTAAAGGGAAAATTTGGATTAATAATGTTAAGCATCGTTTGCAATCCAAATTTAACTTTAGTAGAACACATGGATAGCTAGGATAGTTCTATGCTTGTATAAATTTTTGTACAGGGGAACTAGGATGACATTCCGAGTAGCAACCAACAAAGTTTAGACCGGATAATAGTAGGATGTGCTAGATAAATTAATTTTGTGGTTGCAGGCATCCTAGATCCAACTATTATGGTTTTGTGTGTTTGTGTATGATTTGAACCCTCGGGCATGTCGAGGTTGTTTATGTGTGCATGATTGTAATAATTAAATACGACCGGTTGTCGTATTATTATTATTATTTTTACATTCTGTTCGATCTAGATTACATGTAAATTCCTTTGTGGAATATAAGATCGATAAATGTAAATTTTATTTCTTTTGTTGCAGCTTGTATCCTTGCTATGCGTGGTGCTATTTTGAGGGCCGGAGGCGCGGCGGAGAAGGAAGCGAGATAGACGCGACAGCATGATCCATTTGCGGCATATTGGAGGACAACGATCCATTGGCAGCATATTGGAGGACAGCGTTGGATGAGGCCATAATAGTTGAAAATTTTATTTTCATAATTATTGCCTTTATATGTTGTTTTATGTGTTGTGATGTGTGCTGTGATATGTGTGCATGTTAAAATTCCACGATTTAAATAACTAAGTAAGAGAGGGATTATTTAAATAAATCTCATGGTCTCCATTACTGGTTTGTAAGTGATGCATTCAAACTTGCGTGTTGGCTTTAAGTGTCTTCCTCCATGTCGGATGAGTTTGATTGCAGGTCACTAGATCAAACTTCTTCTATGGATGATTATAGGAAATTATTTAGGTATATGTGATCTTCTCCATCTGAAGGGGTACAATTCTAATTAATGGACTAAGTATCAAGTAATGGTACATACTTAGGCGCATTTAATAGTATCCTCCCCATCGGAGTCACTGCTTTTATTTGTGTGACCGAAGATGAACTAACTATTAATTCTCCACATAAAATTAATTTTATGGGGAGAATTAATAGTATCCTCCACATCTTTTAATTCTAATAAGAGAAAGCAACCTTCGGAAATAAACCAAGCATATCTTTGGCATCTAAGGTTGGGTTATATTAACTTGAGTAGGATTTAAAGGTTAATAGTCGATGAACCTTTGGGTTCATTGGAAGTGGAAAACTTTCCGACCTACGATTCTTGCTTGGAAGGAAAAATTACCAAGAGACCTTTTAAGGCAAAGGGGTATAGAGCCAAAGAAGTGTTGGAATTGGTTCATTCTGATTTGTGTGGGCCTATGACTATCTATGTTGGGATGTATACTATAAGCCTAGCTTTTGTATGAACATCTATTTTGAAATATTTTGAAATGAGAATCACTTTAATCAAATGATTGCATTTTATATTTATATATATATCAATACAGTTGTCCATTTAATTTATATTGTAGATAACATGGTATGTGGCGCCACACAGAAGATCATGTTATCGGTGTAGGAACTTTCGAGCCGCAAACACTGCTTTTTTGCATTGCGGAAACCCCGAAGTTCTTAGCCACTGGATCCATGTGAAGTACATAGTTTTCTACTCTAGATCTACTTTAGATCTATATGATAAGGAGTATACCTTTGAAGCGAAGCCCTTCGCAAATCCCGCTCGTCCAAGGTCCTTCGGATCTCAAGTGTGTTCAGACGTACACACCTCTAGTAGTATCCACACGAACAAGAAGTAATTCTCAAACCACTCTAGATGGAGAAAAGAGCACCACAAGTGTGCTAGCACTCCCAAGGGCTCTCGGATGGGATTGGAAGAATAAAGGAGAAAAGAAGAAGAGAGAATAAATCTTATACACTTCTCTAAAGCCCTCTATGTGACTTTCACTTACTCTTTCTTCTTTAAATTAAAATCACTCACCTTCACCTTTCTTGCTTGGAACTCTCAGCCAAGAGAAGATGGGGAACAAGAAAGAGCTAAGGAGGAAGAAGACATTCATCACACCCAAATCAATGCCAATGAATCTCTTATTCATTTTTGGCCGGCCACACATGGAATGCCAAGGGTCTTTGGGTCTTGGCATTCCATGCCTCTTGCTCTCCCTTGATGATGTGGCAAGGATGTATTGGTTAGTCATGCCATGTAGAATGAGTCAACCTTCATCAAGTGGCATTTGGTCAAGTCAAACTTGATGTTTCAACTTCCCATTTGGTCAAGTCAAAATTGACCACTTCTCTTCCTTGTTGAGTTAAATCCAACCTTTGATTCAAGTCAATTTCAATTTAATGAATCTTAATTCATTAATATAAATTGACTCAATGAATCAACTTTAAATTAGACTCATTCAACAATTGAATCTAATTGAGTCTAACTCAATAAGTCTAATTTCAATTAATCCTAATCCAATCTTTGGTGCATCACATGAACCTAATCCAAATGGTTCATCATATGAACCTAATCTCCATCCACTTGTTCTTTGTGTGTGACCCAATAGGTTCTTGCAACGTTGGTAATGCTTCTAATCCTATTTAGAAAAATAAGCAATGAGCGGCATCTAGCAATACATCATTGCTACCCAAGTTACAAGAATGTTGAGATCCAACATAACCTTTGTGACTACTAATTGTGACTCTCACAATATGTGACAATGTCCTTCTATCCTTGACATCTAGATAGATTAATTGAGGCATAGACCGTGTCATCCTCTAATCAATCTATATCTTGAACTCCAAGTACACTCACTCCAATCAAATGAGCTCAATATCTCATATTGACTCATTTGGGCATGGCCATGCACTTAGTGGTCTGACTCTATCATTGACATCCCTCCGCATAATTTGTTACATACCCAGTAATCACCTTTATAGTCCACCCAGTTACGGGTGACGTTTGACGAAGCCAAAGTATGCAACTCCTTATGTAGGGAACCATGGTAACTTCAAGTCCAATGACTGATAGTCATACTAATAGTCACATGAGAAAGTATATAACACTCATATAATTATCCATGATACTTTCTCATGGAAGGTCATTCAGTATACATTCTCCAATGCATACCCATATGTCAACTTGGTATCTCTATATCCATGACTTGTGAGATCAAGTCATCGAGTTGATCTATATGGTAGTCTCATCACATTAACATTGTCCCTAAATGTTAATACTTGACTAGGAATGATTAAGAGTAGTGTTCTCTATATCATCTCACTATCGATTCAACCAATCGATTGATATAGATAAGAACCTTCTACTCAAGGACACTATTATACTTAGTTATTTGGCACCAATACAAGTAAGTATAATAACCATAAAGAAATGCCTTTATAAGTATATAGGAATATGATACATCGAGTCCATACAACAATCATCATATGATTGGCTCCAGGGCTCTAACTAACAATCTCCCACTAGCACTAGTGCCAATCAGTGTAGGCTCTAAGGCCCAATGACCTAGTGTGACCATCATGCTTTCTCTGTGCCAAAGCCTTGGTCAAGGGATCAGCGACGTTAGCCTCTGTAGGTACTCTACAAATCTTCACATCTCCTCTATCGATGATCTTTCGAATGAGATGGAAGCGTCGTAGTATGTGTTTAGTCCGCTGGTGTGAGCGAAGCTCCTTAGCCTGTGCTATTGCTCCATTGTTTTCACAATAGAGCTCTATAGGATCGGCTATGCTAGGAACCACCCCAAGCTCAGTAATGAACTTGCGGATCCAAACTACCTCCTTTGCTGCTTCTGATGCAGCAATATACTCGGCCTCTATTGTAGAATCAGCAACTGTGTCATGCTTCGAACTCTTCCAACTCATAGCACCACCATTCAAGAAAAACATAAACCAGACTACGATCTATAATCATCCTGGTTAGTTTGGAAGCTGGCATCATTGTAACCCTTTACAGCTAGCTCGCCATCACCTCCAAATATCAAGAAATATTCTTTAGTCCTTCTTAAGTACTTAAGAATATTCTTGATCGCTATCCGTGACGCTCACCTAGATCTGGCTGGTATCTGCTCGTTATGCTCAAAGCATACAAAACATCAGGACGAGTACATAACATGGCGTACATGATAGACCCTATGGCTAAGGCATAAGGGATCTTATCCATGCGGTCTCTCTCCTCTCTAGAAGAGGGACTTTGAGTCTTCGAAAGACTCACACCATGTGACATCGGCAGAAATCCTTTCTTGGAATTCTGCATGACAAACCATAGTAATACCGTGTCAATATATGTACTTACTCTTTGGCCAAGCAATCTCTTAGATCTATCTCTATAGATATTTATGCCTAGAATACAGGCTGCTTCACCTAAGTCCTTCATTGAGAAACAATTCCCCAGCCAAGTCTTTACAGACTGCAACAAAGGGATGCCATTTCCAATGAGTAGTATGTCATCCACATACAATACAAGGAAGACAACTGTGTTCCCAACAACCTTCTTGTAGACACAGGGTTCATCTTCATTCTTGATGAAACCAAACTATTTGATTGCATTATCAAATCGAAGATTCCAGCTCCAAGAAGCTTGCTTTAGTCTATAAATGGACTTATGCAGCTTGCATACTCTGCCAGTATGCTGTGGATCTACAAAACCCTCAGGTTGTATCATGTACACATCCTCGAGCAAGTTTCCATTCAGAAATGCGGTTTTGACATCCATCTGCCAAATCTCATAATAGTGGTATACTGTAATAGCAAGCATGATCCGAATGGACTTAAACATCGCTACTGAAGAAAAAGATTCATCATAGTCAATACCATGGATTTGCTTGAAACCTTTAGCTACCAAGCGACCCTTATAGGTAATAAGTCCATCCATGTTGGTCTTTCTCTTAAAGACCCACTTACACCCAATGGGTTTGACGCCTTCAGGTGGATCAACCAAAGTCCATACTTGGTTGGTGTACATGGATTCCATCTCGGATCTTATGGCCTCTAGCCATGACTCAGAATCTGGTCTCATCACAACTTCCTGATAGGAGATAGGTGTATAGTGGAACCAGTACGTTTTCCTAGGACTAACCAACAATTGGTATCAGAGCTAGGGTTTGCCTCTGTGTTTTGGTTTTCAAATTAATTATGCACATGTCATACATAATTTAGGCAGGATAATAGTAGGATGTGCTAACTTTGTGGTTGCAGGCTCCAACTATTATGGCATTTAGATATTGTGTGTGATTGGACCCTTGGACAGGTCAAGGGCATTATTTTGTGTGCATGATTGTATGTATCAAATACAACAGGAGCTATATTATTTTTAGAATTTTTTTTTTCGATCTAGAATACATGTACATTCCTTTATGAAATATAGGATTGATATATGTAAAATTCTATATTTGTCGCAGATCGTATCTTTGCAAGGCGTGGTGCTATTGGAGGACCAGAGGTGCAATATAATAAGAAGCAAGATAGATGCGACAACTCGACTCGATGGCTGTGGCTAAAGATGGCAGCAACTAGGGTTGGAGCATACTGAAGACAGTGATGGAAAATGCCATAATAGTTAGAAAATTAATTTCTAAATTTATTGCTTTTATTTACTGTGATGTTTATGTGTATGTGATGTATGCTAGCATAGGTTAAAATCCTCATTTTAAATAACTAAGTTGGAGAGGGACTTTAATAAATCCCATGGTCTCCATTACTGGTTTGTAAGTGATGCAACAAGCTTGCGTGTTGGCTCTGAGTGCCTCCCTCCACAACGGATGGGTTTGTTGTGGATTACTTGATCAAACTTCCTTTATGGATGGTTATAGGAAATTATTTAGGAGCGTGTGATCTTCTCCAACTGAAGGGGCACAATCCTATTTAATGGACTTAGGATCAAGTAATGGTATACACTTAGACGCATTCAATAGTATCCTCCCCAACGGAGTCACTGCTATTGTTTTGTGTGACCAAAGTAAAACCAACTATTAATTTTATTTGTCATAAAGTTAGGATGACAAGATAATAAAATTAATGGGTCACACCCTCCTCTTACAAATGTTGAATTTGTATACGTCCACACTAACGTGGCATGCAATATTCACGGTGATTTGAGGTGTTGGTTAATTTAAAATAGTATTGTTTGAGGAATCAATATTATTCTAAATTTAGAGTTTTGACCAAAGTTTATTTTTGTGATTCTTAGGATGACTTTCAACCCACTGGCCATTATACTGAAAGAGAATAAACTTACTAGTCCCAACTATATTGATTGGAAAAGGAACTTGGACATTGTTCTTACTGCTGAAAGCTATAAGTTTGTACTGACTGAGGCTTGCCCTGATGCACCTGACGGTGACTCCACCCCAGAGGAGATTGAGTATCATAAGAAATGGGTAAAAGCAGATGAGATGGCGCGGTGTTACATTTTGGCATCAATGTCAAATGTATTGCAACATTAGCATCAAGATTTACCAACAGCTTATTATATAATGAACAATCTCAAAAAACTCTTTGGGCACCATAGTCGGACTACTAAGCAAGAGGCAATGAGAAAGTTAATGACAACCACCATGTCTGAGGGAACACCCGTAAGGGATCATATCCTCAAAATGATGGCATATCTGAACGAAATACAAGTTCTTGGAGGAGAAATCGATGGGGAAACCCAGGTCGATATAATTCTCCAAACACTACCCAGAAGTTTTGAGTAGTTCCGCTTGAACTATAACATGAACAAAAGAGAGTATATGTTGGCGGAACTTTTGACAGAACTACAGGCAGCAGAAGGTATATTTCGTCAAAGTTCTCAGATTCACTATGCTGAAAATGGTTCTACTTCTAAGCCGAAAGGCAAGAAGAAAAAGAAACAAGTCTTTTCAGTAAAGAGAGTGAATAAACCTCAGGGACAAAAGGCTGGAATGAAGAAGCCGAAGGGCAAGTACTTCATTTGTAAGCAGTCAGGATATTGGAAGGCGGACTGTCCACGTAGGAATCAGAACAATAAAGGTATATCTCATGCTCTAGTAGTTGAAACATGTTTAGCGGTGTTATCTACCAGCACCTGGTGTGTAGATACGGGAGCCACTGATAATGTCTGCAATTCTTTGCAGGGGTTCCAGGAAACCTGATGACTATTTGATGGAGAGATAATCGTCTACATGGGCAATGCTACTAAGGTGGCGGCTGTTGCAGTGGGAGATGTCTACTTATCTTTTGATAGAAATAGAAATTTGATTTTAAGAAATTGTCTTTATGTACCCAGTTTTAGAAAGAATTTAATTTCAGTTTCTAAACTGTATTTGAATGGATATTCTGTTTCCTTTAGTAACAATGTGGTTATAAAGAGAAATAAGGTGATTATTTGTTCTGGTACATTGGTTGGCAATTTATATACTTTAAATCCAATTTCTCCCACAAAGCCAAATATGGAAATTAATAACACATCTTCTAACTCTAATAAGAGAAAAGAACCTTCGGAAATGAACCAAACGTATCTTTGGCATCTAAGACTTGGTCATATTAACTTAAGTAGGATTCAAAGGCTTGTAGCCGATGGACTGTTGGGTTCATTAGAGTTGGAAAACTTTCCATCATGTGAATCCTGTTTGGAAGGTAAAATGACCAAGAGACCTTTTAAGGCCAAGGGGTTTAGAGCCAAAGATACGTTAGAACTGGTTCATTCTGATTTGTGTGGTCCTATGTCTATCCAGGCAAGAGGTGGTTATGAATACTTCGTCTCCTTTATTGACGATTATTCAAGATACGAATACATTTACCTGATGCACCGCAAGTCTGAATGCTTTGATAAGTTCAAAGAATATAGGGCTGATGTGGAGAAACGTCTTGGTAAAACTATCACGACACTACGGTCTGACTGTGGTGGCGAATACCTCTTTGGAGAGTTTAGGAATTAGTTATCAGAAGTCGGGATTCAATCCCAATTGTCTACACCTGGTATACCCCAACAAATGGTGTGGCAGAACGAAGGAATAGGACTCTTATGGAAATGGTTAGATCGATGATGAGTTATTCAGAATTACCAAATTCATTTTGGGGATATGCTCTGGAAATAGCAGTGTACATTCTGAATATGGTACCTTCTAAAACAGTTCCTTCTACTCTCATGGAATTATGGAATGGGCGTAAACCTAGTCTGAATGATATCTGGACATGGGGTAGTCCAGCATATGTGCTGAAGGGAGATATTGATAAGTTGAAATCACGTACAGAAGTTTGTGTGTTTGTGGGATATCCTAAGGGAATGAAGGGTAGTTTGTTTTATAATCCTAAAAATCAGAAGATCATTGTTAGCACCAATGCTTGATTTTTAGAAGAAGATTATGTAATGAACCATAAACCCATGAGCGAAATTGTTCTAGAAGAAATAAGAGAGGATACGTCTACTTTAGTACCAACAGTACAAGATGAATTATCACTAGAAACTGCAACACGTGTCACACATGATGCACAACCAGAGATAGTGCCTCGTCGTAGTGGGAGGGTTGTAAGGCAACCTGAGAGATTCATGTTTTTGGGAGAGTCTTCGGACTTGATCCCGGGTAAACATGAACCTGATCCCCGAACATATGACGAAGCACTCCAAGATAAAGATGCAGTATCTTGGCAAAAGGTAATGAATTCTGAAATAGAATCTATGTATTCTAATAAGGTCTGGGAGCTTGTAGAACCACCTAATAGTGTAAAAGCCGTTGGATGCAAGTGGATCTACAAAAGGAAAAGAGGGACAGACGGGAAGGTAGAAACCTTCAAAGTAAGGCTTGTTGCGAAAGGGTATACTCAGAAAGAGGGAATCGATTATGAGGAGACTTTTTCGTCGGTAGCTATGCTTAAGTCTATCCGGATACTCTTATCCATTGCCGCTCATATGGATTATCATATTTGGCAAATGGATGTCAAGATAGCTTTCCTTAATGGAAGTCTTGAAGAAAACATCCATATGAAGCAACTAGAGGGATTCATTGAAAAAGGTAAAGAGCATCTAGTATGCAAGCTGAATCGGTCCATTTATGGATTGAAGCAAGCTTCAAGATCTTGGAACATCCGGTTTAATGAAGTAATCCAGTCATATGAATTTATTCAATGTCCGGATGAGTCTTGTGTATACAAGAAGTGTAACGGAAACGTGGTGGTATTTCTTGTACCATACGTAGATGATATTTTGTTAATTGGCAACAATGTCAAGGTATTATCGGACGTAAGGGTATGGTTGTCCAAACAATTTGATATGAAGGACTTAGGAGAATGTGCACACATTCTTGGGATCAAAGTCATAAGGGATCACAAGAAAAGAATGTTGAGTATATCTCAAGCTTCATATATAGACACGATCCTTGCTCGTTTTAGCATGCAGAACTCCAAGAAAGGTTTCTTACCTTTTAGGTATGGAGTAGCCTTATCTAAAGAGATGTCTCCAAAGACATCAAAGGAGATGGAGGATATGAAGGCAGTTCCTTATGCTTCGGCTGTAGGAAGCATTACGTATGTAATGCTGTGTACGAGACCTGATATCTGTTTTGTCGTAGGCATGGTTAGCAGATATCAGAGTAACCCTGGACAAGGACATTGGATTACTGTAAAGCATATATTGAAGTACCTGAGAAGGACTAGAGATTATATGCTAGTCTACCAAGCAGATGATTTGCTCCCTGTGGGTTACACAGATTCGGACTTCCAATCAGATAGGGACAATAGTAAGTCTACGTCAGGCTATGTGTTTACTTTAGGAGGTGGAGCCATTGCATGGAGGAGTGTTAAGCAGAAATGCGTCTTGGACTCAACCATGGAAGTTGAGTATGTGGCAGCCTCTGAGGCAGCCAAAGAAGCTGTATGGCTCAGGAACTTTCTAATGGACTTAGATGTGATTCCTGGTTTGCCTAAAATTATCACAATTTATTGTGATAATAGCGGTGCAGTTGCAAACTCGAAGGAACCACGAGCTCATAAGGCAAGTAAACATATACAGCGCAAGTACCACCTGATACGAGACATCGTCATCGCCAAGATTGCATCAGCAGATAACCTGGCAGATCCTTTCACTAAGGCCCTTCTGGCGAAAGCTTTTAATCGGCATGTGGAGGGGATAAGAATCAGATGTATGGCAACAGATATGGCAGCTTAGTCTTTAAGTATAAGTGGGAGATTGTTGGAGTGTATACTAAAAGCCTAGCTTTTGTAAACATTTATTTTAGAAATAAAAGAATCACATTGTTCAATATCTACATTTATTTGTTAAATGTAATTGTTTAATTAATTTATATAAGTAGATAACATGGTGTGTGGTGTCACACTCAGAAGATCATGTTGTCGGTTCTTTATAAATTATAAATAGTTGTTCGCAACTAAGATGGAAAGGAACAAACCATTAGAATAGTCGTAGTGTAATTAAGTATTAGTTTATCTTGACTAATAAATTACACTGGTACACTCTAAGTGTATTGAGTAGGACTATTTAGGTAAGTTCTTTTTTTACTGACTTAATGAAAGAACTAGACCTTAGTTATTATGGAAGTGTGTACTCTTAATCCTAATATAATAACAAGCACATATATTTAATATTTATTTCTTTGATTTATCAAAGGGTGAGGTTTAGCTCGATAAATCAATATGCCCGATAAGTTGGGAAATGATATTGTTGGGACCAAATATAGCTAGAGGGGGGTGAATAGCTCGGCACGCTCCTCGTGCTTGTCGTTGCTTGTTTCTTCAAAGATATGCAGCGGAAAATACAAAGAAACAAAATACACAACGCTAACAAGAGGATTTACTTGGTATCCACCTCACAAGAGGTGACTAATCCAAGGATCCATACACTCACGCACCCTCCACTAATAAAACACTCCTTTACGGTAACTATCGAAGGCAGAGAAGCCCTACAAGTTTGCACTATAAGAAGAAAGGGAAAGGGAACAAAAGACAAGCAAAAGCTTACAAGTTTGCACAAGAAAAACCCTAACCCTAGATTTCTTCTTCTTGCTGTAGATCCGCTTCTTGACTTGGAAATACCTCCAAGAACCCTCAAGATCTGGCGGTGAGAACTTTGTGGAGTTGCTGTGAAGATTGCTGAAGAGAAGAATCGAAGCTGTTGAAGTTCTTACGAGAGAACAGCTCGCTAGCAGCTAAATACGACGCCAACGGTCGGATCCCAATCGATTGGATTGCTCCCAATCGATTGGGGAGGCTTTGGATCGATCGACCGATTGATCCAGAGCGCCTCTGTGCTCTCGGGAATTGCCTGGATCGATTGACCGATCGATCCAGGGCTTATCACGCGAAGTCGTAGCTCCCAATCGATCGCCCGATCGATTGGGGGCTCTGGATCGATCGGTTGATCGATCCAGATCTGTTTTGTTCGCGCGATGCTTCTCCCCAATCGATCCACTGATCAATTGGGAGGAGGTTTGTCACGAGGACTCACCCAATCGATCGGCCAATCGATTGGGCATGTGCCAATCGATCGGTCGATCGATTGGGCATGTGCCAATCGATTGATTGATCGATCCAGCTCCTTGTTTTTACCCAAAAACAAGTCCAAATCCCCCTAAACCAACATACTGTAGGTGCAGCGGAGGCCGGTAAGAGGGGGGTGAATTGTTGAAATCAAAAAATAAAACTACCCTCCTCAGATTTCAACTCAGAAAAGCAATAGTAAAATAATAACGATTAAATCAACAGAAATAAAAAGAGACTCAGCAATTAACCTGGTTACAACCAAGGAGGTTGTTAATCCAGGGAGATGAAAAAGCGCACTAGAAGAATCTCCTTTGCTGAAGGCGGAGAAGCCTTTTACACACTAACGGCTTATAACTATTGCTAAGAATTAAGTACAGAGTTGAATGTCGAAGTTGTTATTTCTTTCCTAGCTCGAGGGGCCTTTATATAGGTCCTGGAAATCTTATCCCGAGAGTCCAAGGCACCTCCAACTGGGTTCAAGGCGCCTCCAGCTCGGTCAACGGATAAAACTTTATCCGCTGTGCAAACGGTAAACTTTGACTGTTCAAGGCACCTTGAACAAGCCTTGAAGGCGCCTTCAAGACTGTTGAAGGCGCCTTGAGCTGGATTTTCCAGCACAGCTCCTTTTTTCAGCTCCTTTGCGTGGGCTTCCGATGCTCCAATCTTTTGGGTGATTTTGGCCAACCGGAATAGGGCTCACCCGAACCCAATTCCCGACCTTCTCCTCGAGCAGCCTTCCATCCTGGCTTAACGTCCCTCGAATGCTGCGCACGTTCTTCACGCCCATCAGAGTACTCTTCCGCAGCTCTCTCATCCTTCAGATGCACCGAGCCCGTCGGCTCCCTTCCCGTGCCGTCCTTCTCGCTAGCTGCGTCTTCCGCTCGACTTCCTGTGCTCCTAAGCTCCTGCACACTTAGACACAGGGATCAAACACAGCAGGACCTAACCAACTTGGTTGATCACATCAAAACTACCACGGGGTCCAACAATCTCCCCCTTTTTGATGTGCATCAACCCAAGTTCAAGTTAGGGTTAAAATAGACATAAATAGTAATTTTAAAGGAAATTACTAAACTAACACAATTAAGCATGAATTTGCAATAAATAAATTGCAACACAGTTAGAAAAAAATATTAAATTTTCATTTTTTAATTTTCCTAACTCTCCCTCAACTTGTACTTTTCTCTCCCCCTTTGATCACAGCAAAAATGGGGTCCTAAATAGAGGGAACTTTTCAAAACTTCTAAATAAATGAATTTTCAAACAGAACTTTCCAGAAGACTTTTTGAATTTAAAAAAAAATTCCAAGTAAATGAACTTTTAGAATTTTCCAGAAGAATATTTTGAAAAAAAAATTAAGGATTTTAAAAAAAAAATTCAAGTCAAAAAACAAATTAAGTCTTTAGAATTTTTCCAAGAAAAAATTTTCAAAAATGTTTGATTAAACTTTCAAAGCATTATTTAATTCTAATTTTTAAATACTTTTTCAGAAAGTTAATTAAACCTTTCATTTCAATATTTCAGCTTCCAGGTCGTGGCGAGGCACTAGGCCTTCTTGGTTATTGGAGCAACAACCACTTCCTTGACAAAGCTTTATAAAGAAATTTACTGTTTAATTTTATTCTCTGAAAGCGCTAAGTCTAATATTTCATCTAAGATCAAATATTATGATTTTTAAATTTCCATTTTAACTTCTCATAAGTTCTTAATTCACAGTTTTTTAGAATTATCGCAAAAAATATTGAGCATGCAAAAAATTGTACATTTTCTATTGTTAGTTTGTCAAAATCTTTTAATTGACAAATTGTGTCTTTTAACTCAATATTCTTTAATAGTTTTTCATTTTTTAATTTAAAATATTCTTTCAACGAAATAATTGATAATTCACAAAAACCTTTCGGCAATATTTTAATTGAACCAATTAATTTGCCAAGAGGTGGAGACCATACCTGACTTACCTTGTCGGCGGTTGATTCTCCCCTTGTTGAGTTGTTTTCGTCTTCTGATGTTTCTCCCCCTTCATCGATGTTCATTTGTGATGAGCATTCTAGGTCTTCAAGTTGGAGTTCGGTTACTGGTTCTGTCTCGGCACTTACCTCAGTTTCGGACTCTTCTGACGTTGGATCAGTGTCCATCGAGGAGTCGGATTCAACTTCAATTTGTTCTTCGTGGAGTTTTAAAAACTTTTCCCAAAGTTCTTTTGCGCTATTGTACTCTCCGACTCTGTCGAGATCTTCATTTGGTATTGTGGTTAGAAGATGAAATTCAGCCCGTGCATTTGCCATAAACTCGTCACGTTGCTTCTCGTTCCAGAGGTATTTCTCGAGCTCTTCTCCGTTTGCTTTCTTTGGTGCTTCATAACCATATTTCATTATTAAATAAATAGAAAAATCAGAGTTAAGGTATACCTCCATCTTTTGCTTCCATGAAGCAAACTCCCCCTCGAATGCAGGTGGGTAGTCACTGTCTCCGGCCATCGTTTTGATCATTGTGCGTCAGTCGACGGTTAGTCCTTCTGAGCGGTCTTGCTCTGATACCAATTGTAGGTGCAGCGGAGGCCGACAAGAGGGGGGTGAATTGCTGAAATCAAAAAATAAAACTACCCTCCTCAGATTTCAACTCAGAAAAGCAATAGTAAAATAATAACAATTAAATCAACAGAAATAAAAAGAGACTCAGCAATTAACCTGGTTACAACCAAGGAGGTTGTTAATCCAGGGCGATGAAAAAGCACACTAGAAGAATCTCCTTTGTTGAAGGCGGAGAAGCCTTTTACACACTAACGGCTCAGAACTATTGCTAGGAATTAAGTACAGAGTTGAATGTCGAAGTTGTTATTTCTTTCCTAGCTCCAGGGGCCTTTATATAGGTCCTGGAAATCTTATCCCGAGAGTCCAAGGTGCCTCCAACTGGGTTCAAGGCGCCTCCAGCTCGGTCAGCGGATAAAACTTTATCCGCTGCGCAAACGGTCAACTTTGACTGTTCAAGGCACCTTGAACAAGCCTTGAAGGCGCCTTGAGCTGGATTTTCCAGCACAGCTCCTTTTTCCAGCTCCTTTGCGTGGGCTTCCGATGCTCCAATCTTTTGGGTGATTTCGGCCAACCGGAATAGGGCTCACCCGAACCCAATTCCCGGCCTTCTCCTCGAGCAGCCTTCTGTCCAGGCTTAACATCCCTCGAACGCCGCGCACGCTCTTCACACCCACCAGAGTACTCTTCCTCAGCTCTCTCGTCCTTCGGACGCACCGAGCCCGTCGGCTCCCTTCCCATGCCATCCTTCTCGCTAGTTGCATCTTCCGCTCGACTTCCTGTGCTCCTAAGCTCCTGCACACTCAGACACAGGGATCAAACACAGCAGGACCTAACCAACTTGGTTGATCACATCAAAACTACCATGGGGTCCAACACATACGGTCAACCATGACCTATTGGTCCATCATGCCAAACATCCGGTCACCCTTGACCTGCTAGGACTCGCTCACCAAGTGTCCGGTCAATCCCTTTGACCCACTTGAAATTTTCCTCCTTGTGCTAAGTATCCAGTCAATCCCTTTGACCTACCTGGTCTTTCCAACTCGTGCCAAGTATCCGGTCAATCCCTTTGACCTACTTGGACTTTCCAACACCAGATATCCAATCAGCCTTGATCCATCTGGATTTCCTCGTGCCTGGCTTCACTCACCAGGACATCCCAATTGTCTGGCTTCACTCACTAGGACTTCCAACTGCCTAACTTCACTCACTAGGTCTTTCACCTGGCTTCACTCACTAGGATTTGCTTCTGCCTAGCTTCACTCACTAGGTCTTTCACCTGACTTCACTCACCAGGATTTTCTTCTGCCTAGCTTCAGTCACTAGGACTTTCACCTGGCTTCACTCACCAGGATTTCCTTCGGCCTAGCTTCACTCACTAGGTCTTTCACCTGGCTTCACTTACCAGGATTTTCTTCTGCCTAGCTTCACTCACTAGGACTTTCACCTGACTTCACTCACCAGGATTTCCTTCTGCCTAGCTTCACTCACTAGGTCTTTCA
The DNA here is from genome assembly GCF_018446385.1 of Zingiber officinale. Lineage (NCBI taxonomy): Eukaryota > Viridiplantae > Streptophyta > Magnoliopsida > Zingiberales > Zingiberaceae > Zingiber > Zingiber officinale. The sequence goes on along the minus strand of NC_055996.1, from coordinate 45,262,883 downwards.
CCTGGCTTCACTCACCAGAATTTCCTTCTGCCTAGCTTCACTCACTAGGTCTTTCACCTGGCTTCACTCACCAGGATTTTCTAGTCAAGTATCCAATCAACCTTGACCTACTTGACATTCCTTCACAATCTTCCCACATGAACAATTGCACCTACAATCTTCATGTGTTGTCTTTATGTATTGTCAAACATTGAAATCCAAACATCAAGACTCGAGCTTGACTCAATTCAAGCTCAGTCAACCAGGTCAACCTTAACCTAGGGAATATTGCACCAACAATCTCCCCCTTTTTGATGTTTGACAATACCTTATTTAAGTTAGGCAAATCCCATAGCCTAAACTTCCTTCATGCCAATATATGAATGGGGATTCCCTTCATCCTTCCCTTTTCCCATAGAGCGATGCACATTCTCCCCCTATTTAGGAAATGAAGGCCTAACTTAAACCCTACATTCTCCCCCTATTGGCACACATCCCAAACATTTCCCATCTTTGGGCACACATCAAAAACAAACTCTCCTCCTGAAGAGTTACCCTTCGTTGTTTACAACTTCACTCGTTGCTCACAACACAATAATGAAGGTCTCATACCCTTCATTATTCTCAACGCTCATCCTTGAGCATATACCACTTGGTATATTCACACGATTCAAATGAAAGTCCCATACCCTTCATTTTCATCAAATGCTCATCCTTGAGCATATATTGTTAGTTAGAGCCCTAGAGCCAATCATTTGATGATTGTTGTATGGACTCATTGTATCATATTCTTATATATATAAAGGCATTGGTTTTGGTTATTATGCTTACTTGTATTGGTGCCAAATAAACTAAGTATAATAGCGTCCTTGAGTAGAAGGTTCTTACCTATATCAATCAATTGGTTGAATCGATAGTGAGATGATATAGGGAACACTACTCTTTATCATTCCTAGTCGAGTATTAACATTCAGAGACAATGTTAATGCAATAAGACTAGCATGTAGGTCAACTCAATGACTTGATCTCACAAGTCATGGATATAGAGATATCATGTTGACACATGGGTATGCATTGGAGAATGTATACTGAATGACTCGCCATGAGAAAGTATCATGGATCATTATATGAGTGTCATATACTTTCTCATGTGGCTATTAGTTTGACTATTAGTCCTTGGACCTGAAATCACCATGGATCCCTACATAAGGAGTTATGTAATTTGGCTTCGTCAAACGTCACCCGTAACTGGGTGGACTATAAAGGCGATTACTGGGTATGTAATAAATTATGCAGAGGGATGTGACTGATGTAGATGAGATCTATCCCTCCTATATGACCGGAGTGACATTGATATTCTTGATAGAGTGAGACCACTAAGTGCATGACCATGCCCAAATGAGTCAATATGAGATATTGAGCTCATTTGATCGAGTGAGTCTACTTGGGATTTAAGATTTAGATTGATTAGAGGATGACACGGTCTATGCCTCACATTGATCAATCTAGATGTCTAGGATAGAAGGATAATGTCATATATTGTGAAGAGTCACAATTAGTAGTCACAAGGTGATGTTGGATCTCAACATTCTTATAACTTGGGTAGTAATGATGTGTTGCTAGATACCGCTCATTACTTATGCTTCTAAATTGGTTTAGGAACATTGCCAACGTTATAAGAACCTATAGGGTCATACACAAAGGATAATTAGATGGAAATTAGGTTCATATGATGAACCAAGAGGATTAGATTCATGTGATGAATCAAATTGGATTAAGAGTAATCCTAATTGAACTAATTGAGTTGGACTCAATTTGATTCATGTGTTCAATGAGTAATTTAGATTATGACTCATTGAATCAATTTAATTAAATGAATTAGATCCATTATATTAAATTGGCTTGAATCAAATGATTGGATTTGATCAACCATGAGAGTTATAATGTCAAGTTTAACTTGACTTGAGAGGAAGAGTCAAGTTTGACTTGACTATTTGCCACCTCATTTGTGAGTTGGCATTAAGTGGCCAATAATGGTGTTACACATCATTGAGTCTAGTACATGTGTGTGTCACCTCATGGAGGTTACAAATCTCCTCTTTAATGACCACATTAAATGAGAAAGGAGGTTACAAACCTTAATGTGGCCAGCCACTTATGGTGGAATGAATGGGTTAATTTTTCATTCAAGCCAATTCATTCCATCTTCTTCCTCATCTCATCTTCTTGCTCTCCCTCTCCTCCTTCTTGGCCGAACCACCTAAGGTGCTAGCACACCTTTTGTTTGGTCTTCTCCACCTAGTTTGTTCATGTGAATACACATAGAGAAGTGTCTACTTTGACACTTTCGAGATCCGGCGAACCGAGGACGAGCGGGATACGCGAAGGGCTTCGCATCAAGGGTAAAGATCTTCTTCTTTGTAGATTTAGTGTAAATCTAAGTTAGAAACTCGTACACGTAACGTTTTGAAATTTTAATCTTCGCACGGATCCGGTGGCTGGGGGCCTCGGGGTTTCCACAACGCAAAAAGCAATTTTTACGGCCCGAAAAACCCAACATATATCTCTGAAACAATGAAGATATCCACTCTCCATTGTAGTCAAATGCCCAACCTTGAGCATTCTCACGAAAGAAGGTTAACCACCTTCTAAGGTGTATGAAAAATAATTTTCATGTCCTTAAAGAGTAACTCCCCCTAAAGACATGGTCGTGACTTCTGTCATTGCACCAACAATGACTTGGAATCCCTAAACCTTTAGGAAACTCAAATTTAGATATTTTGAGGTTCATAAATTCAATAATGAAACCAAACCTCAACCTAAACCTCTACTTAGTCTTCCTTAACCAATCCATCCTAGTTTTCATCATGAAAACTCCCCCTAGATGTATAAAAATATGTTTTGAGGGGTAAGGAATGGTTACATAGACTAAAACATGGTCCAAAATGCTGAAATCAGGCTTTCCCAGCCAAAATCAGCATTCCCAATCGATTGGAGTTGGGTTCCAATCGATTGAACCCTGCTGAATCGATCCACTGATCGATTCAGACTGCTTGGATCGATCGACTGATCGATCCAGCGAGCTTCTGCTCGCGGGAAAGTTCCTCTCAATCGATCGCCCGATCGATTGAGGCACTCCAATCGATCGGGTGATCGATTGGAGCTCTGAAAAACTGAAAGTTCATTTCAGTGAATTTCAGAAACTCCCCAAAAGTTCTACAAAATTCCAAAAATCATGAAAATTCATGTAGACACTACTTAGCGGATATACTATCAAGGGAAAATAATTTTCTATGAAAATACTTTCTATTTTCCAAGATTGACACAAACTTGAACACTTGTAAAAACTTTAGTGTTTTCTTCTAGTTTGTGTCTAACTTTTCAATGATAATTACTATCAAAAGATAGTCTTCATCAAGGTTTTCTAAAAGCATTTTAAAATGATTTTCAAAACCAATATCCAATCATGTTCTTTGGGCTCAATGCACATGACTTATACATTAGCTTTCCCAATGATTGGAAAACACATAACTATGTGTTTTGATGAACCTAAAACTCAAAAGAATGCACTAAATCAACATCTTGAGTTTTGTTCATCATCCTAACATCTCACTTGTATTTAATGTGTACGAAACCACATACAAGTCACCTTATAGTTCTTAGTGAGATGTAAACTTTGATTTTGCCCTATTCTAGGGATCATGCATATTTATCTAGGCATTTTGAGGTGATGAACATCCACCAAGAATGTTACATGTTAATGGATGCCATTTGTCCTTAGTTTGCATAAAATAAATTAATGCATGATAATGTTATGGCATACATCAAAAAGAAATATTTTTCAAAAGAAAATATCCTATAACTACATGATGTATATATGACATGACATGATATTTTTATGGTTTTCATAATAAAATATGAATGCAAAAATAAACATGATGTCATGACATATGATGGGCAAACAAAGCATGACAAGTTTTAGCATTAATGAAATATACCTAGATTACCTATCTAAGTATTCTAAAACCTTAGCTAAATCCTAGATTGCCCAATTTCATCAAGAAAATGCCAAAACTCAATTTTGACATTTTCTTTGCCTTTTCCTACATTGTGCCAATTTAAATTAAGCATATTCCTCAAAATTTGGCACAAATTGTTGGAACCCCAAGGTTGTTTTGGTGTGATCAACAAGTTAAGTTAGGTCCTGCGTTGTTTCTAACCTTGTGTCTAAGTGTGCAGGAGCTTAGGAGCACAGGTACTCGAGCGGAAGACGCAGCTAGCGGGAAGGACGGCATGCTGTGCGTCCGAGGGACGAGGTGCTGCGGAAGAGTACACCGGCGGACGAGAAGGAAGTGCGCGCGGTGGTTCCGAGATACGAAAGCCGGAGCGGAAGATTGCTCGGGGAGCAAGAGACGCAGCTAGCGCGAAGGTCGGCATGGGGTACGACCGAGGGACGAAGTTTGGTGGGCGAGAAGGGACCGCAGAATTAGCCGGAGGGAAGCACGCTCGAGAAGACCGGAAGATGGGTTCGGGTGAGCCCTATTCCGGATGTCAGAGATCACCCAAGCAAACGGAGCCGGAGCAGAAAGACCCGGACCAGAGGCGAGCTGAACCAGAGAAGAGAGCACGGACCAAAAGTCAACTGGGTTGACTTTTGGCTCCGGGGCGCCCGGAAGGGACTTTTTCACAGGATCGAGCTTTGACTCGATCCAACCGTTGGGGGATAAATTTTATCCCCCCCAGGGCGCCCGGAACCCATCCAGGCGCCCCGACCAAAGCTATAAATATAGCCTTGGTCCAGAAGCTTTTCAACAATCACGATCATTCTATTTCCAAACACTTGTATGCTTTAGTTGTAGTTAAGCTTCTCTTTTCTGTGCCTAAACGCTGTAAGAGGCTTCTCCGCCTGAAGGAGTTTTTGAGCTTAATCTTCCTTGGATTAACAACCACATCGGTTGTAACCAAGTAAACATCTGATGCCTCGTTTTTACTTTTATGCTTTTATTTATCTGCTTAATTCATTTTACAAGTGTTAGCTTAATCGTTCGATGAAGGGTTGTTCGTTTTGATTTTTGACAGGTTATTTACCAACCCCTCTAGCCGGCCCAACGGTCCTACACAAATTACTCTCTCAAAGAGTAACCACTTTAAGTTAAGGCATAAATTGCCTTTAATTTCCCAAGAACGTACCAAAGTCCCAACTTGGTAGTTCTTTTGATTTTCCCTATTTGTGTCACTTAGATTATCATCTAATTTCTCAAAATGTGACACATTTTACTCTTCCCAAGAGTAAACATATACCCCTTATCATTTTCAAAGGCTAATAATAACCTTGAAAATGCTCTCCGAGTGTCAACTTCATCAAAGTTGGGTTAACTACCCTTCTAATCAGAGTTGACACTCTCTAACCCATTTATGGGGTAGAGAAAATACTCCTAGGTGCTCCTTGGATGCTCTAAGTATTCACTAGAGATAATTTCCCTAGATACCTTCCTAGTGATCTTGTTAGGCTTCTTAGAAACCTTGATCACCTTTTCTAGGTCAACCCTAGGAATAACCTCCCTTGTGACCTTCTTTGTGACTTTCTTAGACTTCTTAGAAGTCTTAGTCACATTTGTTACAAAAATACTCTTAGGGATAACCTCCCTAGTATTTTTGACTTGACTCTTAGACCTAGACTCGGTTCCATAGCTATATGGAACCCTATGGTAAGAAATTACATCCTTCTTAGCCTTGGGTTTGTATCCCAAACCTCTATGGCCATTGAATGACCTTTGTACTCCTAAACCTAGGTTTTGCTCTTTTTGCCCTTTTAGGATATTTTCCATCCTTTTTAGGGTCTTTTCTAACTTATCAAGTCTTGACCTCAAGACTTGATTTTCCATCCTTAAGTCCTTAGCTTTAGGTTTTTCAATGAATTCATGAGCATTTTTATTTCTAGACCTATAACTAAAATTCTTAGTTTCCTTGTCTAGATTTTTATCTACCTTTCTAAACCTAGGTGTAGTAGTTTTAGCATGTAGAGCCACATGTTTTTCTTTAAAGCTCTCATGCTTTCTATTCTTATGGTAAATAGCATTAAAATGATAAAAATTAGAACTAGCATGCTTTTTACCATTATTCAAAGGAGTAGGCTCAATAAATGATACCTTTCTTTTTACCTTGGAGGCTCCCCCTTTAGTTGTGCTTCCTTCATGAGCCTTGACCGCTTTCTTCCCCTTGGGACATTGGCTCCTATAATGTCCCTTTTGATTGCAAGAGAAACACACAATGTGCTCCTTGCTCTTCTTTGTTGTGGGGACGGTCTCATTGCACTTCTCCTTTCCCTTTAGTACAACTTGGCCCTTCTTCTTGGCCAACTTGGGGCACTTGCTCTTGTAATGCCCATGTTCCCTATACTAAAATCATACAATGTGATTTTTATTTTTAATTAAATTAGTTATACCTTCATGTGTAGGGATAACACATGATCCTCCATTTGATGTTTCTTGATTTTTGGAGGATACATCGTCTTCTTCTCCATTTGACCCGGATGTAGAAGCTTCTCCTTCTTCTTGATCCGGCGTCACCAAAGGTTGCTCCCCCTCAATCCTAGAGGTGGAGGCTTCTTCATCTTCATCTTGTATGTGAAACAAAGAGTATGCTCCCTCTTTGCTCTTTTCATTGAACTCCTTTGAAGATGAAGCTTCTTGGACTTCTTCTTCGGAAGTTGAGCATCTCTCAACCTCGGAGTCCTCTTCCTCATGATCTTGATCCAATGAGTCACCCTCTTTGGATTTTTGTTGGTTTGGTACAGTGGAGGGGATCTCATGAATCTTTGCCAATTTGCTCCATAGCTCCTTTGCATCTTCAAATTCTCCAATTTTGCAAAGAAGGGTGTTTGGCAATAAATTAACCAATAATTTGGTTACCTTGTCATTCGCTTCGCACCTTTGAATTTGTTCTTGGCTCCATTTGCTCTTTTTGAGGATTTTTCCCATTGAATTTTTTGGAGCCTTGAAGCCTTCCATGAGAGCAAACCATTGCTCTATCTCCATCATAAGAAAATTCTCGATTCTTGATTTCCAAGAATCGAAGCTTGTCATGGTGAACGGTGGAGGCACCCTTGTATCGAATCCAAGTCCATCTTGGAATTCCATTTAAAGTTGAGCTTCTTGAATAAAGTCTTCGACTTGTAGAATTTGCTCCAACTTCTTCACCCTCTAGCTTTTTGCCCCTTCCGACGATGATTCCCGTGAAGAGCAACCTTGCTCTCATACCACTTGTTGGGACCAAATATAGCTAGAGGGGGGGGCATGAATAGCTCGGTGCGCTCCTCGTGCTTGTCGTTGCTTGTTTCTTCAAAGATATGCAGCGGAAAATACAAAGAAACAAAATACACAACGCTAACAAGAGGATTTACTTGGTATCCACCTCACAAGAGGTGACTAATCCAAGGATCCACACACTCACGCACCCTCCACTAATAAAACACTCCTGTACGGTAACTACCAAAGGCGGAGAAGCCCTACAAGTTCGCACTACAAGAAGAAAGGAAAAGGGAACAAAAGACAAGAAAAAGCTTACAGGTTTGCACAAGAAAAACCCTAACCCTAGATTTCTTCTTCTTGCTGTAGATCCACCTCTTGACTTGGAAATGCCTCCAAGAACCCTCAAGATCTGGCAGTGAGAACTTTGTGGAGTTGCTGTGAAGATCGCTGAAGAGAAGAATCAAAGCTGTGGAAGTTCTTACGAGAGAACAGCTCGCCAGCAGTTAAATAGGACGCCAACGGTCGGATCCCAATCGATTGGATTGCTCCCAATCGATTGGGGAGGCTTTGGATCGATCGACCAATCGATCCAGAGTGCCTCTGTACTCTCGAGAATTGCCTGGATCGATCGACCGATCGATCTAGGGCTTATCGCACGAAGTCGCAGCTCCCAATCGATCGCCTGATCGATTGGGGGCTCTGGATCGATCGGTTGATCGATCCAGATCTGTTCTGTTCGCACGATGCTTCTCCCCAATCGATCCACTGATCGATTGGGAGGAGGTTTATCGCGAGGACTCACCCAATCGATCGGCCGATCGATTGGGCATGTGCCAATAGATCGGCTGATCGATCCAGCTCCTTATTTTTGCCCAAAAACAAGTCCAAAGCCCCCTAAACCAACATCCGGTCAACCATGACCTATTGGTCCATCATGCCTAGCATCTGGTCACCCTTGACCTGCTAGGACTCGCTCACCAAGTGTCCGGTCAATCCCTTTGACCCACTTGAACTTTTCCTCCTCATGCCAAGTATCTAGTCAATCCCTTTGACCTACCTGGTCTTTCCAACTCGTGCCAAGTATCCGGTCAATCCCTTTGACCTACTTGGACTTTCCAACACCAGATGTCCGATCAGCCTTGATCTATCTTGATTTTCTCGTGCCTGGCTTCACTCACCAGGACTTCCCAATTACCTGGCTTCACTCACCAGGACTTCTAACTGCCTAGCTGCCTAGCTTCACTCAATAGGACTTTCACCTGGCTTCACTCACCAGGATTTCCTTCTGCCTAGCTTCACTCACTAGGTCTTTCACCTGGCTTCACTCACCAGGATTTTCTTCTGCCTAGCTTCACTCACTAGGACTTTCACCCGGCTTCACTCACCAGGATTTCCTTCTACCTAGCTTCACTCACTAGGTCTTTCACCTGGCTTCACTCACCAGGATTTCCTTCTACCTAGCTTCACTCACTAGGTCTTTCACCTGGCTTCACTCACCAGGATTTTCCAGTCAGGTATCCAGTCAACCTTGACCTACTTGACTTTCCTTCACAATCTTCCCACATGAACAATTGCACCTGCAATCTTCATGTGTTGTCTATATGTATTGTCAAACATCGAAATCCAAACATCAAGACTCGAGCTTGACTCAATTCAAGCTCAGTCAACCAGGTCAACCTTGACCTAGGGAATATTGCACCAACAGATATTACTTATAGTGTGTGTTGTTGATTATAAAAGGAATCTGTGTCCTAGTTATCTAGGTTGAGAATGTCCCCAAGAGGAGCTTATAAGGATTGGCATGTTAACCCGTGCAGGTGGAATTAGTCCAACATGACAATGAGGTTGAGTGGTACTACTCTTGGACCTATATATTAATTAAGTGAGTTGTCAGTAACTTACTTAATTAGTGGACATTCATTATCTTAAACACAGGGAGACTAACACACTCATGATAAGAAGGAGCCCATAATGTAATTTAGAATTGGTGCGATAGTGCGATAATAACTCTCTAGTGGAATGAGTTATTATCGATGAACTTGAGTTGTGTGTTCAATGTGAACATGGGATATTCAAGCTCATCGGAAGGCCAAAACCAATTTCTCCTCTAGGTCCCTGTCGTAGCCTCATTAAAGCCTCAAGTCCATCCAAAGAAAGACCCATCTTGGTGTCCAAGAAGGGGGTCGGTCCATTGCTTGGTGACCATGCAATGACCGACCACATTATCTTCTTAAGGGGTCGGCCCCTTTGCTTGGTGCCCAAGCATGTAGGGGTCGGCCACAATAATTCAAACAAGGAGGGGTGTTTTGAATTTTTAAAATCTTCTCTTTGTAGAAAACTACAAGTTTTTAAAAGAGAGTTTTTTAAATTTTTAAAACTTTCCTTATTTGAATTAGGCCACATGTTTTAAAAGAAAGTTTAAAAGGTTTTAAAACTTTTCTTTTTTAACCATCCTCATGGTTTAAGAAAAAAAAGGGAAGATAAGTTTTAAAATTTAAATTTTCTATCATCATGTTAAAAAAGAAAATTTTATAAGAGAAGTTTTAAATTTTAAAACATGGTTTTAATTTTTAGAACTTTCCTTTTTTAACTCCTACTTTAGGAAATTAGAAGAGAGCTTGTAAAATTTTATAAGAGGATTTCTTCTTGTAAAATTTTATAAAAAATTATTATATTTCTTTCCTCTTATGGGGGCCGGCAAACCTTGCTTGGTGCCCAAGCAAGGTGGCCGGCCAAAAAGAAAAAAAAAATCATCATCCAAATTGATTTGGTGATTGATTCAATCAAAAGGAAAGAAAAGGAAAATAGAAAGGGAAAAAGAAAAACTAGAGGAAGATTTTAATTTTTATAAAAATTCTTCCCTTATTTGCCTTGGGCACGTATTATAAAAGAATGGGTGAGGAGGCTTCATGAGAGACAATACTTATTCTCTTGGAGGAGTTTCTCTTGGTGTGGCCGGCCCTCTCTCTTCTCCCTTTCCCTTTGCTCTCTTCTCCTTGGTGGTGGTGGTGGCTGGATTTTAGAGGAAGAGGAAGAAAGTTTTTGGGTGGTGTTCATCTTGGAGGATCGTCGCCCACACGACATCCAAGGCGAGGCAAGGAATACGACAGAAGATCTCGAGGTCATTAGTTTACAAAGAGAAGGTATAATTAGCAATTGTTTTCCGCATCATGCTAATTATTTCTTTTTGTAAGAATTTCAAACACAAGAGGCATTAGATCTAGTATTTTGAATTAGTTTTTCGAATTTGTGTTTTCTTTGTTTTCGAATTTGTGATTCGATTGTTCTTTTTGGTTAACCTAGAGTTATTTAAGGAAATTAAATATTAGCTTTCCTTAAAAGGCTTTGTCTAGGCGGTGGTGGTTGCTCCCATATCCAAGAAGGCCACGTGCCTCGCCATGCAGTTCTGGAAGCCAATTTTGGAAATTAATATTTAATAGAATTAATAACATAGGTGGATTTGAATCAATAGTGTTAAGTTCCGCACTACAAGAAAATTGGGATTCGACAACACTTAAACCACAACGCTTTTTTTAAAAAGCGTTGTCTATTTTTTTTAACAACGCTTTTAGTGAAAAGCGTTGTCTATTTCATTATTTTCTTATTAATAGACAACGCTTTTCTAAAAATCATTGTCTATTAGTGATTTTTATGGGTCAAAGACAACGCTTCGTAAAAAACGTTGTCTATTAGTCTTTTTTTTAGTGTCTACGACAATGATTTTTAAAAAGTGTTGTCTACTGTGAAGTTATATCTCAATCTTAAGTGATCTAGACCACTTATCTCAAGATCTGACGGCTGGATCTTCATCCATCTTCATCATAATATGGACGACCCAAATTAAAGGGGGAGAAAACTTCGTTTCCTTTTACCCATGCGACGACACAGTCTGGTGATTCCTTTCTGTTCGCGACATCTCCTCTCGCGCGGCTAGGGCACGCGACCTCCCACCACCGGCCGTCTCTTCTTCCTCACCACCGGCTGGCAGCTCTTTCTTCTCTTCACTGCCATCGGCCAGACCTCCATAGCCCACCCTTCTTCTTGATTCCAGCGGCGACAGCAGCAAGCACCGACGATGACTCCGAGCATCCACCTCACCTATACGCCATGCGCCACCCAAAGCTACGAAGCATGACACCCTCCGCCGCTTTTAACTTGTTCGAACGGAACAAGAGATGATCGCCGTCCAAGATCAATCCGCGCAGGAATCCTCTCTGCCGTCCTCGGGCAAGCAGCAATCCCTTCACCAGATCCTCGGCGGCGGAATGAGTATGTCCATCGAGAATGCAATTTTTTTTTTCAATTCTCTTTCTTGATTCTATGTTAGTCGGAGTTTGGATGTTTCATCTCCCACATCGCTTGCTTCGATTCTGACAGTCCGATCGTCGAGTGTTATGCGATTTCTTCAGCTGTGAGAGTCTACTCGATGGAAGTTTTCTCATCGATTTTGGTGCACCTTTATTAGTTTCCCGATCCATTTTTTTTCCCTTCTTTCTAGTATTGGCGAATCTAGTTGTGATATATTTACTTCGATTAGGGTTACATGGAGAGAAACAAAATGAGAATTGGGAGTGGAATTAAAAAATGCTTGTGTCCTGATCAGTGACTCACTGTAATTGTGCCTGATAGTTGCTGATGTGATCCTCTGGAGGAAGAAGAATGTAACCGTGGGAATTCTCATTGGTGTACTTGCATCTTGGATCATATTTGAGGTAGCTGGATATACCCTTCTGTCGCTTGTCTCAAATGTTCTGCTTCTCTTGATCTCCATCCTTTTTGTGTGGGCAAAGGCTGCCGAAGTTCTCAATAGGTAAATGCCATGTTTTCACATTTTGACTTTATTTGTTTCGTGAAATTATGTTTTAACCTTTTAATCATAGATTATTTTGTCTAGCTCTTTTACACTGTAGTATTGTGGCAAGGCTCTGTTCTATAATTAATTCATCTATTTTGTTTAACTGATTGCTAAAAGTTTTATTAAGTGTTTGTGAAAGAATTCTAAATTTGGAAACATGAATAGTTAATAGCCAATATCATCCTTTATTGTCCAGGTGGACTGGTGGAAGGTTGATACATAATTTCTCATAAAGTTTCAAGACAGAACTATAACATTAAGTCAGTGCAGTGCATTCTTGAAGTTTTGAAACAAATATCAGAAACTTATAGGAGTGCTTAACTGGAAAAGAAACTTACATTAAATGGATGTTAATAATATACTGATATATATAACTTATTTATCTCCTGAATCATTCTTGTTCACTTTAAGATGGAATTCCTGTAACTGTGGTATGAAAAATATAGGAATATGTTAAACTAAAAAGGTAGGTCAAGAAGCCTGAGATGAAGGTTTTTCTGTAAACGTAATCAACATTTTTTTAGTGTCCTAATCCTGAGATATGCAATGATTGACAAATAATATAGTCTGTAGATGTATCTTACTGTTGCTTTTTCAATAGACGAGGACTACTTATTATCTTGTCAAACATTTGATAATGAGAAGGAATTTCAGTAATGCGAGAAGAATATATCTATGTGATTTATAGCATTAATATGCCTGTTAAAGAAATGTAGCCAGTAAAATATAAAACCAACCTAAGATATCATTCTAGGTTCTATGTATAGAATCATGTGTGGCTTTGGTTGCCTTTTTTCTTGTGCACTAATTTACCTGCCAAAGATCCATTTCTTTCTTCTGTCTTTCTCAATCCAAATTTTCTCATTGCTGTATAGTGTGAACTGTGACATTTGTTTTCAACTTTAAGAGTGAAAATTTCTTTTGCATAATACTGATGGTATTGTTTTCTGTGGCAGATACATAGTGGTAGGTGTTTGTCCCAGTTTCAAGCCAACAATCCTTTTTGATCAGTATATCTAGAAGAAGTAAGCATGCAGATCGTTGTCTTCGAGGCCGACTAGCTATTTTTTGCTTTTTTTTGTTTTAAATTCGAATGTCACTATTTACTTTGAAACAGAACTATTTAGTCTTTGTGTATAGTTGAATTCTCCTGTAAATACTAATACTTTGTAATTGAATTCTATTGTTTTGGTACGAGTTTGAAATCATTAGCTGAGCTAATTAATGTTATTTTATATGTCAAATTCAAATCTAGACATGGTAAAAGAAAATTAATAATTTTGTAAATATAAAAAAAATGATTTTGTAAATAGATTTTTTTTATTTTTATTTTAAAAAGACAACGCTTTTAAAGCGTTGCACAAGTGTTGTCTTTGCCAAAAACAACAACGCTTTTAAAGCGTTGTCTTCGCTACAAACGACAACGCTTTAAAAGCGTTGTCGTTGAGCAGACTTTTAACAACAGTGCCTTTAACAACGCTTTTTCAGGCACAAAGACAACGCTTTTAAAGCGTTGTCTATTAGCTTTTTTCTTGTAGTGCCGCTTGCAATTCAAATCTAAACCATTAAGAACAAATAAGTTAAATTTGAAATTAATGATGTTAAGTTCCGTCTGCGATTCCTAATTTAACTTCTAAATAACACAATAGGTTATGTAAGGAAAGCTTCGACACTTGTACCAAATTTTTTATACAGTGGAACCGGTACATTTTCCTAGGACTAACCAACAATTGGCTCATTCTCAATGAGCACAACGTCATCATGGTCAGATAAGAGAAATGAGTATCTCTCAGGCTAACGACGTACCCTATCAGACCTGCGAAGTGGAAGGTGTACTTGAACTGGTTGTTGTTCCTCAACTCCTTGTGGAACAAACCTCATCATCCACAACATTTTGTGGTTCCAGTTCAACTTCCATCAAGGCTTCAGTGCTATGGTCCATATCTTGAACTTCTTCAAGATCGAACGTACTCCCACTAGTTTTTCTAGAAACAAAGTCCCTTTCTAGAAATACCCCAGTTTTAGCCACAAACACTTTGTGTTGACTGGGAATGTAGAAGTAATATCCCTTCGTTTCCTTGGGATATCCAATACAATAGCACTTAATGGATTTGGGTCCCAATTTGTCCGAGACTTGACGTCGAACGTAAGCCTCACAACCCCAGATCCTCATAAAAGACACCTGGGCATCTCTCCCAGTCCATATCCTATATGGTGTCTTTATCACAGCCTTGGATGGAACACGGTTAAGTGTGAAGGCTGCTGTGTCTAGAGTATATCCCCAAAAAGATATAGGAAGATCTGTGTGACTCATCATAGATCGTACCATATCTAATAGGGTACGATTCCTCCTTTCGGATACACCATTCCACTGTGGTGTCCCAGGAGGAGTGAGTTGGGATAGAATCCCACACTCAGCTAGATAGTCACGAAACTCATGGCTAAGGTATTCTCCACCTCGATCTGATCGAAGTATCTTAATACTCTTGCCTAGCTGGTTTTGTACTTCATTCTTGAATTCTTTGAACTTTTTAAAGGATTGTGACTTATGTGTCATCAGATACACATAACCATATCTACTGAAGTCATCAGTAAATGTAATGAGGTACCTATAACCACCTCTGGCAGCAAAATTGAAAGGGCCACATACATCATTATATATAAATCCTAACAAGTCAGTCACTCTTTCGCTCTGTCCACTAAAGGGAGTCTTGGTCATCTTGCCCAGTAGGCATGACTCACATGTCTCATATGATTCAAAATCAAATGAGTCCAGCAAACCATCTTTATAGAGCTGGGATAAGCGATTCTCACTTATATGACCTAAGCGACAATGCCAAAGATAGATTTGGTTCATATCATTTGACTTGAACCTTTTGGTACTTATATTATAGATGAGATTCTCTAAGTCTAGAATATAGAGTCCGTTCATCAGAGGTGCACTACAATAGAACATATTGTTTAAGTAAACAAAACTGTAGGTCCCTTTGGAGGCTGGCAAGAGGGGAGGGGTGAATTGCCCTACAAAATAAAACTCAAACCTTTCTCGGATTTCAACTATATAATCAACACTTGTAATAAATAAATAAATAAAAGAGACTAAGTAAAGAAAAGCAAACACCAGAGTTTTACTTGGTTTGCAATTAGGGGATTGCTAATCCAAGGAATGTAAGCGCACTATCTGATTCTCCTCTGGGCGAAGTAGCCTCTTTACAACCTTGACAGCACAAATGAAAAGAACAGAATTGAAAGCACAGAAGGAATTGATTACAAGTGAGAGTTTCTATATTCTGTGCAGACCAGTACTATATTTATAGTACTGGTCCGGGCGCCTGGAATGGGTTCCGGGCGCCCTGCGGGGGATAAAATTTTATCCCCCAACGATCAGATCGCGTTTGACGCAATCCTGGTCAAAAGTCAGCTCCAGGTGCCCGGACCCTCAATAGAGCCCAGGGCGCCCGGACCTCTCAAGTCAACTTTGTTGACTTTTTGTGGTCTGGTTCCACTGCTCCGGTTTAGCTCATTTCGGTCCGGGTATGTTCGCTCCGGCTCCGTTAGCTTTGGTGATCTCGGCCTTCCGGAATAGGGCTCACCCGAACCCATGTTCCGGCAGCCTTCCTTCCCGGTTTCTCGTCCCTCGAACGCCGCGCACGTTCTTCTCGTCCACCGGTGTACTCTTCCGCGGACACCTCGTCCCTCGGACGCACCGAGCCCGTCAGCTCTCTCCCGTGACGTCCTTCTCGCTAGCCGCGTCTTCCGCTCGACTTCCTGTGTTCCTAAGCTCCTGCACACTTAGACACAAGGGTTAGACAAACGCACGACCTAACTTAGCTTGTTTGATCACATCAAAACACCTTGGGGTTCCAACAATCTCCCCCTTTTTGATGTGAGCAACCCAAGTTAAGTTAGGGTAAACATATGCAATAAAAATAATTTATATTCAAATAAGTCCAAATATTTTTCATTTGAAAAATATTTTACCTCCCCCTAGACTTAACATACTTCTCCCCCTTTGATCACATAAAAATTGGGGTTATAAACAAGTCTAAGGTAAATTTCAAACAAAACTTTAAAAAAAAATATTTAAGTAAAGACACTCTCCAGAATTTTTCTTTCGAGAAAAATTTAAGTAAAACATTTTTCAGATAAAAACAGTCATAAATGTTAAAAAGAATTTTAAGTTTGAAACTTAACATTCCCAAAAAAAAATTCTAAGTTAATATTCATAAGAAACAATTTTAAGTCAATTTTAAGAAAAATTATAGGGCAATATTATCATAAAAAAAATTCTAAGTCAATTTTTATAAAAATTTCTAAGATAAAAAATTTCTAAATTTTTTTTTAAAATAATTTCTAACACAAATTGAATAACTCTTTTAAAGCATTAAGTAATTTAAATTAATGATTTTTCAGTTAGTCAATTAAACTTTTCATTTCGATACTTGGCTTCCAGGTCGTAGCGAGGCACTAGGCCTTCTTGGTTATTGGAGTAACAACCACTTCCTTAGACAAAGCCTCATAAAGAAATTAGTTGTTTAATTTCCTTGCTGAAAATGCTAAGTCTGACTTTAATTTTAAATTAAACAGGTTTTTGGAACCCAGTAGAGGTTCCTACCTACAGGATTAACCAAGTATTTCCTAGGTATATAGATTTTTGATATATTTCTAATTTGACTTTGATGAAATCTATAATACCAATTTAAACCTCTATAATTTCTAAAGGTAGAAATATTTGAACCATTAGGTTTTTTTAATCTTTCTATATCTTCTTTTAGTTTTTCATTTTCAATTTTCAATTTTTCAAAATCCTCTATAAGACATGATTTTGCCAAAATTCTCTTTGTTTCTAAAATTTCATTTTCTAATTTGGCATTTTTATTTTCTAATTTATACATGGATTTAGTCATAGCTTTGATACCAAAGTAAAGTTCATCAGGGGGTAAGAGGCATACCTCACTTAACATATCAGACTTGAAGCCTGAATCTCCCCCTGCTTCGCTACTTCCATCTGAGGTCGCTCCCCCTTCATCGATGCTGGGTTCTGATGTACTTTGTCCTTCGTAGCTTGCCATCAGTGCTATCCCAGCATATTCTTGAGCTTCTGATTCGGATGAAGAAGTGTCGTCCCAAGTTGCTTTTAGGTTGTGTTTCTTGGGTGTCTTCATTTTGACCTTCTTGAGTTCTGGGCAATCTTCCCTTAGGTGTCCCTCCTTCTGACACTGGTAGCACCGTACCTTTCTTCTACCTTTTTGATTCTTTTTATTCTGCATTTTAAATTTATTAGATCTAAAAAACTTTTTAAAGTTTCTTACCATGTACGCTTCTTGATCGTCTTCGGAGTCTGACTCGGGTTCATCCTTGTTGGTTGCGTTCAGTGCCATAGTCTGAGTTGTGTCCTTTGATATCTCTGCATATCTAGTTTCGTGTAATTCAATGGTAGAAAACAACTCTTCTAACGTACTTACCTCCAAGTCTTTTGAGATGTAGTAAGCATCGACGATTGATGTCCACTCCGGAGTTCTTGGAAATGCGTTGAGCGCGTAGCGTATAGTTTCCCGGTTTATTACCGTTTCACCAAGGTTTTCGAGACCAGTAACTAGTTCTTTTACCTTTGCATGTAGACCGGCTACTTTCTCACCTTTCTCCAGACGGATGTTCATCAGTTTGTTGCGGAGGATGTCCCTTCTAGCGAGCTTTGCTTCGGACGTGCCTTCGTGGAGTTCCAAGAACTTCTCCTAAAGTTCTTTAGCAGATAAATAGTTTCCGATGCGGTTGACCTCTTGAGGCGGTAACACGCTCAGCAGGTGATGTTCCGCACGGCTGTTTGCTACCGACTCATTCTGCTCCTTCTTTGTCCAATCGCTCTCTTCTTTTTCTTTTCCATCTTTATCTATTGGAGCTACAAAACCATATTTCATAATAAACTGAATTTCAAAATCTGTTTTTAGGAATACCTCCATACGACGCTTCCAGTCTGCGAAGTTCCCCTCGAATTTTGGTGGAACAATGCTTGGTCCGGCCATCTTGTTGCTTCGATCGGCGGTTAGTCCTCCTGAAGCGCCTGGCTCTGATACCACTTGTAGGTCCCTTTGGAGGCCGGCAAGAGGGGAGGGGTGAATTGCCCTACAAAATAAAACTCGAACCTTTCTCGGATTTTAACTATATAATCAACACTTGTAATAAATAAATAAATAAAAGAGACTAAGTAAAGAAAAGCAGACACCAGAGTTTTACTTGGCTTGCAATCAGGGGATTGCTAATCCAAGAAATGTAAGCGCACTATCTGATTCTCCTCTGGGCGGAGTAGCCTCTTTACAATGTTGACAGCACAAATGAAAAGAACAGAATTGAAAGCACAGAAGGAATTGATTACAAGTGAGAGTTTCTATATTCTGTGCAGACCAGTACTATATTTATAGTACTGGTCCGGGCGCCTTGGGGGGGATAAAATTTTATCCCCTAACGATCAGATCGCGTTTGACGCAATCCTGGTCAAAAGTCAGCTCCTGGCGCTCGGAGGGGTTCCGGGCGCCCGGACCCTCAATAGCGCCCAGGGCGCCCGGAATGATTCCGGGCGCCCGGATCTCTCAAGTCAACTTTGTTGACTTTTTGTGGTCCGGTTCCACTGCTCCGGTTTAGCTCATTTCGGTCCGGGTCTGTTCGCTCCGGCTCCGTTAGCTTGGGTGATCTCGGCCTTCCGGAATAGGGCTCACCCGAACCCATGTTCCGGCCTTCTCCTCGAGCAGCCTTCCTTCCCGGTTTCTCGTCCCTCGAACGTGCCGAGCACGTTCTTCTCGTCCACCGGTGTACTCTTCCGCGGACACCTCGTCCCTCGGACGCACCGAGCCCGTCAGCTCTCTCCCGTGACGTCCTTCTCGCTAGCCGCGTCTTCCGCTCGACTTCCTGTATTCCTAAGCTCCTGCACACTTAGACACAAGGGTTAAACAAACGCAGGACCTAACTTAGCTTGTTTGATCACATCAAAACACCTTGGGGTTCCAAAAAAAATAACATTTGTTCTTTATTATAAACGAAAAGCCTTTCTTGTCTAAACAAGAAACTGAAATGATGCTCTTAGTAAGAGCAGGCACATAACAGCATTCATCTAATTCTAGTACAAGCCCAGAGGGAAGAGATAGATAGTAAGTTCCTACAGCAACAGCAGCAACCCATGCTCCATTGCCTACTCGTAGGTCCACCTCATCCTTCGTCAATGCCCTGCTATTTCTCAACGCCTGCACATTAGTACAAATCTGAGAAGCACATCCAGTATCTAATACCCAGGATGCAGAAATAGATAGATTAACTTATATAACATATATACCTGAAGTAGAAGTCTCACTTCTCTTCTTCTTAAGATCTTCTAGATATACTTTTCAGTTCCTCGTCCAGTGCTTGGTCTGACCGCAGTGGAAGCAGGTAGCATTCTTGGCAACCCCTCCTTTAGGTTTCATTATCTTGCCTTTGCCCTTAGTTTGAGACTTTTCCTTACCTTTAGGCTTGCCCTTGCCTTTATGCTTTTGCACCATCAAAATGGAGTTGGGCTTTACCTTCTTAAGGTTGAGCTCTGCAGTTCTCAATATGCTTAGCAGCTCAGGCAGTGGCTTGTCAATTTCGTTCATGTTGTAATTCATGATAAATTGGCTGTAGCTCTCTGGCAAGGATTGCAAGATCAAGTCTGTGGCATGCTCTTGGCTGAGTGGGAATCTCAACCTCTGTAGGCTTTCTATGTACCCAATCATCTTGAGCACATATGGACCTATGGGAGTCCCATCTTACATCTTGCACTGAAATAGTGCCTTGGAGATCTCGAATCTCTCGTGTCTTGCTTGTCCTTGATATAGTTGACGAAGATGTTCAACCATATCATAAGCAGTCATCAACTCATGTTGCATCTGAAGCTCAGAGTTCATGGTTGTGAGCATGAGGTATGACACATCTAATGCGTCATCTTGATGCTTCTTATAAGCATCTCAGTCAGCTCGCGTGGCAGTGGCAGGAGGTGCCTCGGGAATGGGCTGCTCCAGGGCGTACAATTTTCTTTCTTGAGTGAGAATGATTCTCATATTCCTGTACCAATCCAGGAAATTAGCTCCATTGAGCTTGTCCTTGTCAAGGACAGAACGCAGGGAGAAGGTGTTCGTGTTTGTCGACATGGCAATCTATAACAGAAATAATGCAGAAAGTAAATATCATATTCTATTTATCATTTAATTAGGCCTTTAACTAAATGATGCTCCCACTGAATTATAAAGATTTTGTAGAATCAAGTCATGGATGTGGTCAAACCACACTACTAGATTCATACCAATTCGCTGTAATTTTCGTGGGACAAGATCCACATCATACTATGACTTGAGTTAGCTTTGGCTAAATCGCCCAAGACTTAGTATGATCGGCAAATAATGAATTATCAATTACATCTCTATGCAACTCTTGTTTATAGGATCAAAAATCTCATTTATATTAAAACTTGAGTTAGCTTTGGCTAAATCGCCCAAGATTTAGTATAAATGTGATTTTTATCCTATCGTCCAACCATTGGAAAATGCCTATAGTTTTACCTGATCCAATTGAGTTAACTAGTTATGCTCAATCTAATTGAGTTTGTACTCACCCAAGCTTTGATAGGCGGGACCAAGGTTGCCCCTCCGCACCCTACCAAGATAATATGCGTTGCTATGCTTTAGCAGATTCAATGACAACAAATGATCGAGGTAGTGATGGGTATCAAAACTTGGTAGGCATATCGAGTTGACTTGATTAAGATCTAATCTAATCGTGGATTCGTATCTTATACGCATCAAGGCACTAATTACTCTACATTATCATGCATCACATACACAAGCAATGATAGATAATTAATTATTTTGTGATGAGGTCATGGCCCTACTATGATCTTTTCAAGCCAATGAAAAGATCGGACGGTCAACCTAGGGTCAACGACTTCTTCAAGTGCCTCCCTTTGACCGCCATTTGTTAAAATCACCCTCCTCGTAACTCCTTCTTGAGTGAACCTTCCACCGCTTCATTTTGTACATTACAAATGTGAAATTCGAGTTATATTCGAGTCTAAAATCTATTTACAACAGGAATATAAAAGAGAGGCACGACGCGCAGGTCGCATATAACATATACAACACGCACAACACACAAAAATGGCGCGCAGGTCATATTATGAATTACAACACATTTTAACCAATCATATTTGGGTTTTTGGGCCATGACCATCACAAAATCACACATAATTCTAAATAATGTATTTTACATAAATTTCTATAATTTTACTACTGATTTTATCGATTTTATGAGTCATAACTTCCCGGCGGTCCCGTTTAGCGGTTTTTCGGGCACGATCGTGGGGCAATGCCCCTTGCGGGGTTAAGGACAGCACCCTTTTTTCGGGCGCGATCGTGGGACAATGCCTCTTGTTCCATCTTGATCTAACAGCACCTTAAGCCGCTGTACCAAAATAATTTGGGCGAGACCTTGCCATTTCGGAAGGTTTTTCTCGGTAGTCGAAGCCTACAAGTGTCCAAGCACTTGTTGCTTCGCTTCTACGAGAAAAATACTCACAAAATCTATAAAAATTACAAACTTACAGAAACTTATAGATATGAAATATTTTCATAAAATTAAAATACAAACTTGTACATGCTTCGCACGTGGCTCTGATACCACTGTAGGAACTTTCGAGCCGCAAAAATCTTTTTTTTTTGCGTTGCGGAAACCCCGAAGTTCTTAGCCACTGGATCCGTGTGAAGACAAAAATTTCATGTACATAGTTTTCTACTCTAGATCTACTTTAGATCTACATGATAAGGAGTATACCTTTGAAGCGAAGCCCTTCGCAAATCCCGCTCGTCCAAGGTCCTTCGAATCTCAAGTGTGTTCAGGCGTACACACCTCTAGTAGTATCCACACGAATAAGAAGTGATTCTCAAACCACTCTAGATGGAGAAAAGAGCACCACAAGTGTGCTAGCACTCCCAAGGGCTCTTGGATGGGATTGGAAGAAGAAAGGAGAAAAGAAGAAGAGAGAATAAATCTCATACACTTCTCTAAAGCCCTCTATGTGACTTTCACTTACCCTTTCTTCTTTGAATTAAACTCACTCACCTTCACCTTTCTTGCTTGGAACTCTCGGCCAAGAGAAGATGGGGAACAAGAAAGAGCTAAAAAGGAAGAAGACATTCATCACACCCAAATCAATGCCAATGAATCTCTTATTCATTTTTGGCCGGCCACACATGGAATGCCAAGGGTCTTTGGCTCTTGACATTCCATGCCTCTTGCTCTCCATTGATGATGTGGAGATGAAGTGGCAAGGATGTATTGGTTAGTCATGCCATGTAGAATGAGTCAACCTTCATCAAGTGACATTTGGTCAAGTCAAACTTGATGTTTCAACTTCCCATTTGGTGAAGTCAAAATTGACCACTTCTCTTCCTTGTTGAGTTAAATCTAACCTTTGATTCAAGTCAATTTCAATTTAATGAATCTTAATTCATTAATATAAATTGCCTCAATGAATCAACTTTAAATTAGGCTCATTCAACAATTGAATCTAATTGAGTCTAACTCAATAAGTCTAATTTCAATTAATCCTAATCCAATCTTTGGTGCATCACATGAACCTAATCCAATTGGTTCATCATATGAATCTAATCTCCATCCACTTGTTCTTTGTGTGTGACCTGATAGGTTCTTGTAACGTTGGCAATGTTTTTAATCCTATTTAGAAACATAAGCAATGAGCGGCATCTAGCAATACATCATTGCTACCCAAGTTACAAGAATGTTGAGATCCAACATAACCTTTGTGACTACTAATTGTGACTCTCACAATATGTGACAATGCCCTTCTATCCTGGACATCTAGATCGATCAATTGAGGCATAGATCGTGTCATCATCTAATCAATCTATATCTTGAACTCCAAGTAGACTCACTCCAATCAAATGAGCTCAATATCTCATATTGACTCATGTGGGCATGGTCATGCACTTAGTGGTCTCACTCTATCAAGAATCATGATGTCATTCCCGTCATATAAGAGGGATAGATCCCATCTACATCACTCACATCCCTCCGCATAATTTGTTACATACCCAGTAATCTCCTTTATAGTCCATCCAGTTACGGGTGACGTTTGACGAAACCAAAGTATGCAACTCCTTATGTAGGGAACCATGGTGACTTCAGGTCCAAGGACTGATAGTGATACTAATAGTCACATGAGAAAGTATATGACACTCATATAACGATCCATGATACTTTCTCATGGCGAGTCATTCAGTATACATTCTCTAATGCATACTCATGTGTCAACTTGATATCTCTATATCCATGACTTGTGAGATCAAGTCATCGAGTTGACCTACATGCTAGTCTCATCGCATTAACATTGTCCCTGAATGTTAATACTTGACTAGGAATGATTAAGAGTAGTATTCTCTATATCATCTCACTATCGATTCAACCAATCGATTGATATAGATAAGAACCTTCTACTCAAGGATGTTATTATACTTAGTTATTTGACACCAATACAAGTAAGTATAATAACCATAAAGAAATGCCTTTATAAATATATAGGAATATGATAGATCGAGTCCATACAACAATCATCATATGATTGACTCTAGGGCTCTAACTAACAATTGGTTCCTTATAAATTATAAATAATAGCTCAAAACCAAGATGGATTGGGACAAACCAATGAAATGGTTGTAGTGTAATTTGGTATTAGACCGTTTTGACTATAAAATTATACTAGTACACTTTGTGTGTATTGAGCAGGACTATTTGAGGTTGTTCAATTTGTACTGACTACATAAAAGAATAGAACCTCTGTTATTATGGATGTGCGTCCTCTTAATCCCTATATAATAACAAGCACGTATACTAAGTATTTATTTCTTTAACTTATTAATGGGTGAGATTTATTCGTTAAATCAATAGGCCCAATGAGTTAGGAGATAGTATTATTTATATGGTGTGTTGTTGATTATAGAAGTAATCTGTGTCCTAATTATTTAGGCTGATGATGTCCCCTTGAGGTGCTTATAAGGATTATTATGTAAACCCTGTAGGTGGACTTAGTTTGACATGATAATAAAGTTGAGTGATTCAACTCTTGGAATCAGATGTTAATTAATTAGGTTGTCAATAACTTAATTAATTAACAGACATACGATATCTTAAACACAGGGAGTTTAACGCACTCATGATAAGAAGGAGCCCATATTGTAATATAGGATTGGTGTGGTAGTTCAATAATAATCCTTTAGTGGTATGAGTTATTATTGATGGACTTGGGTTGGGTGTTCGGGCCGAACACAGGAAGCCCAAGCCCATCAGGAGGCCTAAACCAATTCCTCCTCTAGGTCCCTATTGTAGCCTCTATATAAAGCCTCGCATCCACCCATCCATAACTTGGTTTGGTTTAACTTGGTTTGACTTAACTTGGTTTGGTTTAACTTGGTTTGGTTTAACTTGGTTATAGAAAGGGAGAATTTTTCTAAATAGGATTCTGTTATTTTTTCTTTCTTTGTAACCAACAGCAAAGGTTATAAAAGGAGTATGTGGTGCCCCCTAAAACCTAATTTTCCTAATTTTCTCTCTTCTCCTCCGTGTGGCCGGCGCCCCTCCCTTTCCTCCTCACCTAGGGCTGGCACCCCTCCCCTTCTCCTTTACTAGGGCCGACATCCCCTTTATCCTTGGTGGCTAGCACCCCTCCTCCTTGGTGGTCAGCACCCCCTCCTCCTTGGTGGTCGGCGCTCCCTCCTACTTAGTGGCCGGCAGATTGGAGAAGAGGAAGAAGAAGAGGAAAAAGAAGAGAAGGAAGAAGATTAGAAGGTTTGGATCCAAAGAGAGGAAGGGTGTTGTTGTCTTGGTAGATCGTCACCCACACGACGTCCAAGAAGAGGAGAGGAATACGTCAGAAGATCAAGAAATCTTTAGCTACAAAGAAAAGGTACAACTAGTTCTTTAATTCCACTGCATAATTAGTTTAGTTTTCTTTGTATCGATTTTGAATATCAACACAAGAGGCCAGCGATCTTGTACTTCGATCAAGGTGTGTTTTGATCTATCAAAAACTTACTTGATTGATCAAACACATGTCTGATAGAACATGTGGGTTGCTAGTAAAAGTTCTGTACTTGTACAATTTTTGTACATGAAAATTTAAACAGAACAGAATTCCAGCGCCTTCAACTCCTTGCTTCACTTCAAGACTAAGAAAATAATGCAATATTCCCATATCTGACATCTCAAATCTCTTCATTATATTAGATTTAAAATCGAACAGTAAAGAATTAGAAGAGCTCATATATGTTATATCATCAAGATAAAGGTACATAATAAGATAATCATTTCTACCTTGTTTCTTCACATAAAGAGTGTGGGTTGCTATGCGGAATATCATACTGATTCCCCTGTACAAAAATTTTGTACAAGTCCTGAACCTTTACTAACAACATATTATGTTCTTTAGAAATTAAATTAGGAATCGCAAACGGTACTTAACATTATTGATTCCAAATTTAACTTATCTGTTCTTAATGGTTTAGACTTAGATCGCAAACGATGCTTAACATTATTGATCCAAATCAACCCATGTTACAAATTCAATTAAATATTAATTTCTAAAATTAGTTTCCAGGACTGCATGATGAGGCACTAGGCCTTCTTGGGTATGAGATCATCCACCACCGCCTAGACAAAGCCTTTTAAAGAAATTTAATATTTAATTTCCTTATATAACCCTAAGTTTAACCAAAAGGAACAATCGAATCATAAATTCGAAAAATAAAAAAAAACATAAACTTGAATCACAAATTCGAAACCTAGAATCATAGGCTTCTTGTGTTTGGTATTTCAAAAACTATACAAAGAAAACTAGTATGGTGCGGAAAATAATTACTAGTTATACCTTTCTTTGTACGCAATAACCTCTTGATCTTCTACCGTATTTCTCTTCTTATCTCGGACATCGTGTGGGTGACGATCTACCGAGACGAGAACCACCCAAGTTTCCTTCTTCTTCTTGTGAGTTTCAGCCACCACAAGAATTCCAAGAATAGATGAAGTTCGGCCACACCACCAAGCTCCAAGGGATGCTAGAAACAAAACCTCTTTTCTCTCCTTCTCCAAGCAAAATCCGGCCACCAACAAGCTCCTTGAGAGTTGATGTCGCCGGCCACCAATGGAGAAGAAAAGGAGGAGAGGAAGAGGATGAGAAGGGCCGGCCACCAACCAAAGAAATAGAAGAGAGGAAAACTAGAACATAAGTTATGAAGTGAGGCACCTCTACCCTCTCTTTTATATTCCTTGGTCTTGGCAAATAAGGAAAATTTTATAAAAAAACTTCCTTATTCTCTTAGCCAACGAAAGGAAAGTTTAATAAAAAATTTTCCTTTCAAACTCAATGTGGCCGACCACCTCTTAATCATCCAAGCAAGGAAAGTTTTAAACACAAAATTAAAACTTCCTAATTTATTTCCTGAAAAAATAAAAAAATTTCTCTATTAATTTTCCCTTCATAGTTGGTTATAAAAGGAAATTTTATAAATTAAAATCTCTCTATTAAAATATGTGGATGATTTTCAAAAAGGAAAGTTATCTTTAAAATTAAAATCTTCCTCTCAATCTACAAATAAGGAAAGATATCAAATCTTTTCTTAATCTTTTGTAGAAACTATAAAAGGAAAGATTTAATTTTAAAACTCTCTTTTAAATCATGAGGATGGTTACAAAAAAGGAAAGTTATATCAAAAATTAAAATCTTCCTTTTAACTACAAATAAGGAAAGATATCAAACCTTTCACTTAATCTTTTGTAGAATGCTATAAAAGGAAAGATTTAAAATTTAAATTCTTTTTTAAAACCATGGCTTCCACATAAGAAAAATTTTAAAAAATAAAATCCTTTTAATTTTATTGTGGCCGGCCACCTAAGCTTGGACTCAAGCTAGGGCCGGCCACACTTCATCCCATCCAAGCCATATCTTGGCCGACCCTTGCTTGGGCTCTAAGCTTGGCTTGGCCGGCCACATACGGATGGGTAAGAAGGTGGGTATGAGTGGGTATAATACTTTATAAATAAGAGGCTATGATAGGGACCGAGAGGAGAAATTGGTTTTGGTCTCCCGATGAAATTAAGCTTATCGTGTTCGCCCCGAACACCCAACATAATTTCATCAATAATAATTCATACCATTAAAGAATTATTATTGAACTACCGCACCAATCCCAAATTATTGGGCTCCTTTTTATCATGAGTGTGTTAGTCTCCCTGTGTTAAAGATATAGAATGTCCACTAATTAAATGAGTTACTGACAACTCACTTAATTAATATCTAGCTCCAAGAGTAGTATCACTCAACCTTATCATCATGTCGGACTAAGTCCATCTGTAGGGTTTACATGACAATCCTTATGAGCTCCTCTTGGGGACATCATCAACCTAGATTACTAGGATACAGTTTCCTTCTATAATCAACAACACACACTATAAATAATATCATTTCCCAACTTATCGGGCCTATTGATTTATCGAACTAAATCGCACCCTTTGATAAGTCAAAGAAATAAACACTAGATATATGTGCTTGTTATTATATCAAGATTAAGAGCACACACTTCCATAATAACAAAGGTCTTGTTCTTTTATGTAGTCAGTACAAAAAGAACTTACCTTAAATGGTCCTACTCAATACACTCAGAGTGTACTAGTATAATTTTATAGTTAAGATAAACTAATATTAAACTATACTACGACTATTCCAATGGTTTGTTCCTTTCCATCTTAATCGTGAGCTACTGTTTATAATTTATAAGAAATTGATAACATGATCTTTTGTGTGTGACACCACACACCATGTTATCTACAATACAAATTAATTGAACAACTACACTTAGCTTATAAATATAGACATTTGACCAATGCGATTCTTATTTCTAAATAAATATTTATACGAAAGCTAGGCTTTTAGTATACACTCTAACAAAAGAGAGGATTCGTTTTTGCTTCTCATGAAACTTTTTTGTCAAAAATAGCCATCAATCTTGCTATACTATGCCTGTGGGGATTGTTTTAACCTATAAAGTGTTTTCTCAATTTGTACACTTTCGTCTCTTTGCCTTCAATTATATAACTTTCTGTTTAAGCTTCATAAACTTCTTCTTGCAAATCACCATTCAAAAATACAGATTTAACATCAAATTGATAAACATGACAATGTAATTGTTAAGCTAATGCTAGGATAATTCTCACAGTTTCAAATCTAACAACTGGAGAAAATGTTTCTTTAAAATCAATACCTTGTTGTTACGAATACCCTTTTGCAACAAGCTGAGCCTTGTGTTTCTAAATGATTTCATTGGCATGATATTTTGTTTTAAACACTCACTTGAGACCAATCACATTCTTGTCTTTGGGTAGATCCACCATCTCCTATGTTTTATTTTTATGGATTGTAATTAACTCTTCTTTCATTGCATTCCTCTATTCCTCCTTTGTTACTACTTCTTCAAATGTTGTAGGATATGTAACAAAAAGAGCAAATTGACTTGACTCATAGATTTCTTTCAAAGATCTAACCTTTGTTGGAGGTGCTTCATCGGAAGATTCTTGTAAAGAGGGTGAACTGTTACTTCTTGAATTTGATGGTGAAAAAGCTTGTGATCCCAAAGGAGATCATTCAACACATATTGCTGTTGGAGTTCTGTTCTCCATTGGGATATGAACTTGAGCCTCTTGACCTTGTGTATTCCAATTCCATCTTGAATCTTCATCATGTGACACCCGCCGGAAGAGCCTGCATGAGCGGATGATAGGGGGTGGTGACAAAGCAAGGGTCCTACGCACACTCAGACGAGCCCCCTAGACGCTAGAGACCAGAAACCAGGGAAAAAGTCCCCGGGTCAGGCCCTCCGACGCTCAAGTCAGGTACTTTTTTCCCAAAAAATACAGAGAAAGGACGAAAAGCAAGAGGCGAGTAGGAAATGACGAGTGAGCGTACCTGCGTAAGGGACAAAGCATCCCTTTTTATACCGCAATGGGTGCTTCTGGAGTCTGACAGGTGTCAGAGAATATCGGATGTCAGACTTTGTCTGCCGGTGAATGACATGTGGCGTCCTCCTATATGTCTAGGAGGAATCAACTGACAGTGAGCACCAGACCGTTAGCATATTCTCTGGCAGACAGTGGTTATTCCCTGACAGGTTGTTACAATTCTCTGATTTTCTTGTCGTGTAGTGCATACCTGCCTCGATCTTTCCTGGTCTGCGTTTGTCGCTTCCCCACTCCAGACCTGTGTGTCTATCCCTGTCCTGCATGTCGTGTTCTTTGAACTCCTGACCTTCCTACTTTGCAAGTCGTGACCTGTGAGCCTTCGTTTGGTTCCTCTTATCCTGAGTCCCAACCTATACTCCTCGGTCTGATTCAGGCTGTCTTGACCTGTACACCTTAGTCTAATTCTATATGTCCCGACTTGTACACCTTAGTCTGATTCCAGATGTCCCGATCTATATACCTGAGTCTGATACTGTCTGTCTCGATCTGCACGCGTTAGTTTGATTATGTCTGTCCCGACCGGTATCCTTGGTTGGCATATCCCAACCTGTACGCTTTAGTCTCCATTCTGTGCCGCAAGGCTATAAGTCCTGACTTGTATCCTTGGTTGGCACATCCCGACCTGTACGCTTTAGTCTCTATTCTGTGTCACAAGGCTATAAGTCCTGACCTGTATCCTTAGTTGGCACATCCCGACCTGTATGCTTTAGTCTCCATTCTGTGCCGCAAGGCTATAAGTCCTAATCTGTATCCTTGGTTGGCACATCCCGACCTGTATGCTTTAGCCTCCATTCTGTGCCGCAAGGCTATAAGTCATGATTTGTATCCTTGTTTAGCACATCCCGACCTGTACGCTTTAGTTTCTATTCCGTGCTGCAAGGCTATAAGTCCTGACCTGCATCCTTGGCTGACACATCCCGACCTGTACGCTTTAGTTTCTATTTTGTGCCGCAAGGCTATAAGTCCTGACCTGTATCCTTGGTTGGCACATCCCGACCTGTATACTTTAGTCTTCATTTTGTGCCACAAGGCTATAAGTCCTGAGCTGTATCCTTGGTTGGCACATCCCGACCTGTACACTTTAGCCTCCATTCTGTGCCGCAAGGCTATAAGTTTTGACCTGTATCCTTGGTTGGTACATCCCGACCTGTACACTTTAGCCTCCATTCTGTGCCGCAAGGCTATAAGTTTTGACCTGTATCCTTGGTTAGCACATCCCGACCTGTACGCTTTAGTTTCTATTCTGTGTCGCAAGGCTATAAGTCTTGACCTGTATTCTTGGTTGACACATCCTGACCTGTACGCTTTAGTTTCTATTCTGTGCCGCAAGGCTATAAGTCCTGACCTGCATCCTTGGTTGGCACATCCCGACCTGTATGTTTTAGTCTCCATTCTGTGCTGCAAGACTATAAGTCCTGACCTATAAGTCCTGACCCGTATCTTTGGCTGACACATCCCGACCTGTACGCTTTTGTCCCTGTGTTCTATGCCGCGAGACTATATGTCCGTGTTATGTATCCTTGGTTGGCACATCCCGACCTGTACACTTTAGTCTCCATTATGTGCCTCAAGGCTATAAGTCTTGACCTGTATCCTTGACTAGCACATCCCGACCTGTACATTTTTGTCCAGGTCTGTCTGTCGCGACCTGTATGCCTTGGTCGGCACATCCCAACCTGCACGCTTTAGTCTCTATTCTGTGCTCCAAGGCTATAAGTCCGTGTTCTGTGCCGCAAGGCTATAAATCCTGACCTGTAACCTTGCCTCCAAATTCCCACTTGACGCGTAGGCTTAACCTCGGATTAGCACTTGTGCTTGACCCGGACCCTCTTATAACACAACCCTGTGGTCTCCACGTAGGCCGAATTTTGACCTCCACGTAGGCCTAACTTTTGACCGCTACGTAGGCCTAACTTCTTACCGCCACGTAGACTTGACTTCTGACCGCCACGTAGGCTTGACTTCTGACCCTCCCAAGGGCTTGACCCCTGACTACATTATCTCCTTGACCCCACGATCATGCACCGTATCAGCTTTCATTGACAATTTAGACCCAAATAGTGCTCCAACCTTGAGCACAAGCAAAATAATTAAGATCGAACTTACCGGATTGAAACAATTTCCTGCAAGCACTAATCGTAGGGACATGAATTGATGTAAAAAGATGAATAGTAATACCAAACAATCTCTAATATGAGCAGCGAAACTACAAATTTTGCAACAGAAAAAATTCATATAAAATTAGAAATTGTAACAATATTCCATGGATGAAAATGCACGGAAGGAATATCTGTTACAGCATCTTTACTTCTTAAAACTTACTATGAGATCAAAATAACACATGGAGAACCGTTAGAATCAAAGGTCAAGTTCAGAAACTTGAAAGCATCTACAGAATTAAGATTAACCAAATTTAACAGGCCAAAAATATTTTTAAGCTCTGTCTTGTTTAATTCTCTGTCAGTTCCACACTACCTTACCTTGTTGTGGTGGAAACATTAACCAATATCTTACAAATTCCATTGGGTGGGTAGTCATTAATAAACTATCTCACTTAGTTTCTTCCCCAATGTTTCGTGTTAGTTTTGTTGGGTTTTCTTCTTGTGCTAGATTTTGCCAGCCCATACATGTTGGTGTATACCTGTTGGTGATTATTTTATCCAAGAGCTAATTTGCTCTGTACTTCATGTCGATATAGAATTGGCCCTTCAACTCTTCTCGACCCAAAGACTTCAACATATCAAACAAACCTTCTTGAGGAATTATAAAGAAGTAAACGAACACATGCACTCCTTTACAAACTCTACAAACTGCATGTAAATAGGAGACTTGGGTCTTCAAGTTATTGTCCGAAAGAGTGACTTGAAAGTTCCCCAAAAGCCTAATCTTGTAAATAACTATTTATTATTACAACCACATGTGAATCTTTTAACATTGTACTCGTTTGATTCTACTATTGCAATGCAAATTAACATGAATTGAATATTTTGATCGAAAAGTAATGGAAGATGGTTCGATCTAATCACATATGATGCTATGTTTGTCTTAACGCAAACCTCCTTCGTGTGTAATTGTGTGAAGACGTCTTTTATTCGTGTATCAATCCTAAAATGAATTTATGATGAATTTTAAGACATAAAATTAGAATCTAGAGCACCTAAGTGGTGCAAATTTTATTATAGATACTAGAAAATTAGCATTCCTTCGTGGCAATGCTGCTGACCCATGGCGAAAGTGATCAAGACTCACATGAGTTGTCAAATGAAGGCTGAGCCAACCCTAGCTCACCTTCACCAACTGCCCACTGCCATTGCCATTGGTCAAGGTTGTAGCTCACCTGAACCCTCTCGTCCACACCAAATCACATTTCAAATAGTGGCAAATTATTCGTTCCATTTGGTGGCCGTGCCACATCAAACTCCCACAATGCTCAACCTTGGCGAATGGCAAAACTTGCAAGAAAATTCATTTCAGAGTTTCAGAACAAGAAACTATGAGATTGGAGGCAGAATCAAGAAACGAGCTGATGTTTAAAGCGCCGGGTTGCGCATCGTCAAGTGAGCAACAGCTTGCGGCAGTGTGATTGAGTTTGGGTTTCCTCTGTTTCATCTCTTCTTTGTGTTCTTCTTCGATGGAGCAGCCAAGTGGCCGGAGTACTCGCCGGTACCGGATAGAAACCAAGTCGTTATCCTACGACGTGCCGGCGCAGAGTCTTCTCCTGCCTCATTGCTACACCGGAACAGGCAGGTCGGTTCTGAAGAATGTGAGCTGCGAGGCGCTTCCTGGCGAGCTCATGGCGGTGGTCGGCCCGAGCGGAGCCGGAAAGACCACCCTCTTGTCTGTGCTCGCCGGCGTGATACAACCCAGTAAGGTCAGCGGCGAGATACTTGTCAACGGCCGGCCCATGGACGTGTCCCGATTCAGGCGGGTGTCGGGGTTCGTGACGCAGGACGACGCGCTGTTCCCTCTCTTGACGGTGGAGGAGTCGCTCGCGTACAGCGCCAGGCTAAGGCTACGCGCCACCGCCAACACCACCGCCGCTGTCCGGGTTAGAGAGCTGCTCAAGGACCTGGGCCTCGCCCACGTGGCCAGTTCCAGAGTCGGTGGCGGCGGCACTCGAGGCATTTCTGGAGGCGAGCGTCGCCGAGTCTCGATTGGCGTCGAGCTGGTGCACGACCCGGCAGTGCTCCTGCTCGACGAGCCCACCTCCGGGCTCGATTCCGCCTCCGCCCTCCACATCATCAAGCTGCTCAAGTCCATGGTGCTCGTCCAAGACAAGACTGTTATTCTCACCATCCACCAGCCGGGATTCCGCATCCTGGAGATCTTCGACCAGGTGGTGCTCATCTCCGGCGGCGTCGTTTGCCATCAGGGCCCTATCGTACTCCTGGAGAGCCGACTCAAGGAAGCGGGCTGCTGCGTCCCTCCGCACGTCAATGTTCTCGAGTTCGCCATGGACTCGAGCGACGCCATGGCAAGCCTCGAGGACTCACAACCCCCCACCCCCCACGCAGACCAACAGCTCGTCAAAATCCCCAACGCTGCACCCAAAGAAGACAACAAAGTCCTCTACGCCAATTCCCGGCACAAGGAGGTCCTCATCCTCACCGGCCGGTTCTTCAAGAACGCTTCCAGAAGCCGGGAGCTCTTCACCGCCAAAATGATCCAGTCCCTCGCCGCTGGCGTCGGGCTGGGCACCATCTTCATGAACGTGAGCGACATGCAAGCCCGTGTTGGCTTCTTCGCCTTCAGTCTCACCTTCCTCCTCTCCTCCACCACCGAAGGCCTCCCCATCTTCCTCCGCGAGAGGGCCATTCTGCAGAGGGAGACGTCGAGGGGCGCCTACCGCGTCTCCTCCTACGTCATCGCCAACGCGCTGGTGTTCATGCCCTTCCTCTTCGCGGCCGCCGTGCTATACGCGACGCCGGTCTACTGGCTGGTGGGGCTGCGCAGCGAGATGGAGGAGTTCCTCTACTTCACCCTCGTGGTGTACCTGGTGATGCTGATGGCGAACTCCTTCGTGGCCTGCTTCAGCGCGTTGGTGCCCAGCTTCCTCATGGGCAACTCAGTCATCTCCGGCTTGATGGGATCCTTCTTCCTCTTCTCCGGCTACTTCATTGCCAAGGACAACATCCCCACCTACTGGCTCTTCATGCACTACCTGAGCTTGTTCAAGTATCCGTTCGAAGCGTTTGTGGTAAACGAGTACGGAGGGAGAAAGGGGAGGGGAGAGTGCTTGGATTGGGAGATAAAAAATGGGTGTGTTCTCAACGGGGGGATGTTCTTGAGGCAGCAGGGGGTGGAGGAGTCTCAGAGGTGGAGTCACGTATGGGTAATGCTTGGCTTCGTAGTTGGCTACAGGGTGCTCTGCTTTCTCATTCTCTGCTTTAGATGCCACAGGATGAGGAGGTAGAGTCCCTCTAGAGCTAGAGGAAGAGTCCCGTTCCCAGTATTTTTTTTTTCCCTGTTCTTTGTTTATTATCTTCCTAAGATTTATTTTCTTATTGTTGCACTGCAATTTATATAAGAAACCATCAATGATCCTCATTATAATTTTATTGGCTCTGGTGGTTTATAATTAAAACTTGATAATCCATTTGCTTAAACTCTATGATCTTGTGACATATATGCATAGAAATATGAGTACAAAGTTTAATAAAAATGAAAAATTTTGGGATTTAAATTTTACTACTTATTTTGATATTTATATGGATTGTATTAAGTAAAAAAATATATAATTAAGTCGACCTTTTAATATTTCATTCTTTTGAAGGAAAATATTTCATTGCTTGATGATTATTTATGTTATGCTATGTTTATTTGTGGTATAAGTAAATATTGTTAGGGTTGAGAGTACCACATTGAATATATTTGATGTATGGTTAGTTTAAAATTAGATTGTCTTAGGATGTGATAAGTGTGTCAAGTGTGTTGGTGTAAGTAACTTGATGAAAGACAAAATTCTTGATTGATGATAACACCTCATATGTCACATTATATATGACAATTTAAATTATCAAACCCCTGACCAGTGTAGTAAAGAAAAACATTGATCGTCTCTCTCAAGAAATATAATGGTGGATGTCAATCTTAGGATTAAGTTATTTGCATATGAGGTTTGGACTTTCGATATTAGAAATGGGGGTTTATTGATTTGAATTGCTAAAGCTAATGATAGTAAATAGAAATATAATTTAATCTAATATACTTGCAAACGAATTAATAGAATCATAAAGTAAAGCATTCTAATCTAACCTAACCTAACCAACTTGCATTCAAATGAAGAATAAGAATTTAAAGCATTCAATGAAACAAGACAAAGCATGAACTAAATGAATTGAAATGCATCAACAAAAGTAAACATAATGTAAAGGGTAATTAAACCAAACACTTTGTCAGCATGAAAAACTAAGCTACACTAAGACTAAAGATAAAAGAGCTCTCCCTCCAATTGGATGAATGGTTGATGCAGAACTAGCCTAGGACCCTACAGCTCGCTGATGGAAATGGAAGTGCTTCTCCCAACCATGACAAGGCCTTATAGGTCACGGATTCTGGTAATGAAGATGGGAACATCTCTCCCAACTAAGCCAAGGGCTTGATACAGACCAAAAGAGGTGGAAGACCTCCACACCTACTTCTTAATCGGAGATGGACTTGTGGAAGCTAAGAAGGTGGAAGACCTCCACACCCTCTTCTCTTGTCCAAGTGTGTGTTCTCTTACGTGAGGAAACCTTCCCAATCAAGATGACAAAAGACGAATACGCTCGCCCCCATGTCAACTCATCCCAGGGCCAACACGGAGGAGGTAAATCACAGGCGGCTACTAGAAAACCTTCCCAATCAAGGTGAGATGGATGATTGTCTCTCTTAACCAGGATGAGAGCTTGTGGATGAAGGTGGCTACTGAATATAGAGATGGTAGAGCCTCTCCTAATTGGGATGAGGGCTTGGATTGAGGTGGAGAAGGAGAAGGAACAAGATGATTCCCCTTTCCCCTAGATCTGATGATGCCTTTTATATATCCCCAATGAATCAATTTTCACTAAGTGAACCCAACCACATGCGCCATGATCGTACCAAGGGGGCACGACTTGGTTGTGTTGGCTACTGAGGTGGCATCTAATCCCGCTCCAAAATGGGACACGGTCAAGCCAAGTTCCCTACTATTAAGTGTGATAAATGATGGTACAAGAGCACCAAATGATTGAACCTGAGTTTTGATATTGGCAAAGGGTTCAATGTTAAGTCTTATTGTTGTACTGATAAGGTAAACTAAGTGTATAGAAAAGTCCTAAGTGATCTTAGGTAGGCAAAGAGAAAGTCTTAGTTGTGGCAAGATAAGGAAATCTTGGTCAGAGAGACAGGGAGAAATCTTGGTAGGTCGAGGACATCGTGTGAAAATCCTAGGGTCGAGGACACTAGGTGAAAGTTCTGGGGGTGGCGGACAC
Organism: Zingiber officinale; assembly: GCF_018446385.1. Taxonomy (NCBI): domain Eukaryota; kingdom Viridiplantae; phylum Streptophyta; class Magnoliopsida; order Zingiberales; family Zingiberaceae; genus Zingiber; species Zingiber officinale. The sequence continues at coordinate 45,226,266 of NC_055996.1, read as the reverse complement.
TAGGCGAAAGACTTGATAGGTTGGGGATCAAACATCTAATGAAAAGTCCTGATATCACGATTGTTGAGTAAAAGTTCAAACTGTCTGAAGGACCATCTTAGAAAAAGGTAAACTCTCCTGAGAGAAGTAGGTGAGAACACATTTTCCAATGAGGGAACAATAGGTGTCGATTCACTAAAAATTCAAAAGTCAGAACCAATAATCCGAAGACTGTCAAATATTTTATTTCTATATTATTTATTATACTAACTCTATTTTCTAGGGTATCTTTGTGTATTTAGACTAACATATTTTACAGGAGTTGAAACACACAAGTTGGTCTCAGGTGAATAGTATTCAAGGCACCTCAGAGCTACTCAAAGGCACCTCAGATCTGGTGGAAGGGGCCCTGAATAGGTAAAAGGCATCGTCACACAGATAAACCTTGGAGATAAGGTTTTTATCATTAGGAGGCACCTTGGAGCGCATGGAAGGTGCCTTGGAGGATTAGAAGCACCTTGGAGCACCTAGAAGGCGCCCTCCAGAGGATAAAAATAGTAGATTAAGATGATTATTGCGACCGAGGCTTTGGGGATAAAAATCACAGATGGAGGTGTTAGAGTGTATACTAAAAGCCTAGCTTTTTGTAAACATTATTTTTGAAATAAAGAATCACATTGGTCAAATATCTACATTTATGCTAAGTGTAGTTGTTCAATTAATTTATATTGTAGATAACATGGAGTGTGGTATCACACACAGAAGATCATGTTATCAGTCCCTTATAAATTATAAACAATAGCTCATGACTAAGATGGGTAGGAACAAACCATTGAAATAGCCGTAGTGTAATTTGGTATTATTTTATCTTGACTATAAAATTATACTAGTGCAGTATAAGTGTATTGAGCAGGACCATTTAAGGTAGTTTCTTTTTATATTGACTAAATAAAAGAACAAGACCTCTGTTATTATGGAAGTTTGTGCTATTAATCTTAATATAATAACAAGCACATATACTTAATATTTATTTCTTTAATTTATCAAAGAGTGTGATTTAGTTCGATAAATTAATAGGCCCGATAAGTTGGGAAATAATATTATTTATAGTGTGTGTTGTTGATTATAGAAGGAAACTATGTCCTAGGAATCTAGGTTGATGATGTCCCCAAGAGGAGCTCATAAGGATTGTCATGTAAACCCTGCAAGCGGACTTAGTTTGACATGACAATAAGGTTGAGTGGTACTACTCTTGGAACTAGATATTAATTAAAGTGAGTTGTCAGTAACTCATTTAAATTAGTGGACATTCAATATCTTAAACACAGGGAGACTAACACATTCATGATAAGAAGGAGCACAAAATGTAATTTGGGATTGGTGCGGTAGTTCAATAATAGATCTTTAGTGGTATGAGTTATTATTGATGAACTTGAGTTGGGTGTTCGGGGCGAACACGGGAAGCCAAAGTTCATCGGGAGACCATAACTAATTCCTCCTCTCGGTCCCTATTGTAGCCTATTATATATAGCCTTATATCCACCTAAATCCTAGCCTCTTAGCCCATGCTAGGGGCCAGCCCCTATCCTTACTTGGAGCCCAAGCAAGGGGCCGGCCAAGCCAAGCTTGGTGCTTGAGCTAAGGCCAGCCAAGCTTTGCTTGGTGCCCAAGCAAGGGGTCGGCCGAGTGTGAAAAGGGAAGAGGGATTTTATTAAAAATAAAATTTTGATAAAATCTTTCCTTTTATGTTTTCATCCACATGGTTTTAAAAGAGAGTTTTAAAATTTAAAATCATTCCTTTTAAAGATTTTCTACAAAGGATTAAAGGAGAGATTAGATATCTTTCCTTATTTGTAGTTATCTATAATGTGAAAGAAAGATTTTAATTTTTTGACAAAACCTTCCTTTTTGTAACCATGATATAAAAGGAGTTTTATTTTTATCTCTTATCTTTTATAGATATCCATAAAAGGCTTTAAAAGAGAGAGATTTTAATTTATAAAACGTTCCTTTTATAGTCAACCACAAAAGGAATTTATAAAAGAGAGATTTTAATTTTTGTTTAAAATCTTTCCTTGTTTGGTTTTGATAGAGGTAGCCGACCAATATAGAGTTATTAAAGGAAGTTTTATTTTTGTTATAAAACTTTCCTTTTTTGGATTCACCAAGGAATATAAAAGAAGGGGAGAGGGTGCCTTCATGAGACACACAACTTATTCTATTGTTCCTCTCCTCCATCCTTGGTGGCCGACCCTATCTCTTCTCTTTATTTTCTTCATTGTGGCCGGCGGCATCTTCCTTTGTGGAGCCCTTGGTGGCCGGTAGCTTGGGGGTGAAGAAATAGAGGAAGGAGACATTGTTTTCTAGCATCCCTTGGAGCATTGTGGTGGTGGCTGAAACTTGGAAGCAACGAAGGCTTTGGTGGTTTTCTTCTTGGTAGATCGTCGCCCACACGACGTCCAAAAAAAGAAGAGGAATACAATAGAAGATCAAGAGGTTGTTGCATACAAAGAAGGGTATAACTAGTAGTTTTATTCCGCATCATACTAGTTTTCTTTGTATGGATTTTGAAATACCAACACAAGAGGCTTACGATTCTAGGTTTCGAATTTATGATTCGATTTTGTGTTTCTTTTGTTTTTCGTTCTTGTGATTCGATTATTCTTAATGGTTAAACCTAGGGTTACTATAAGGAGATTAAATATTGAATTTCATTGAAAGGCTTTGTCGAGGCAGTGGTGGATGTTCTCATACCCAAGATGGCCAAGTGTCTCGCCATGTTTGACCTGGGAGCCGATCTCTGAAATAAATATTTAATTGAATTTGTAACATGGGTGGATTTGGATCAATAATGTTAAGTATCATTTTCGATCCAAGTCTAAATCTCTAAGAACAGATAAGTTAAATTTGAAATCAATATTGTTATGTTCTATTTGCGATTCTGAATTTAATTTCTAAAGAACACAATAGGTTGTTAGGAAAGGTTCAGGACTTGTACAAATTTTTTGTACAGGGGAATTGATACGATATTCCCAGTAGCAACCAACAATTAGTATCAGGGCTAGAGTTTGCCTTTGTGTGTTTGGTTTTTAGTTTAATTATGCACATGCCATATATATTTTAGGCAGGATAATTTTAGGATATGCTAACTCTATGGTTGCAGGCTCCAACTATTATGACTTAATGTGATTGTGTGTGATTGGACCCTTGGACATGTCAAGGGCATTTTATTGTGTGTGCATGATTATATTTATTAAATATAGCAGGAGTTGTATTAGCCCTAGGATTTTACTTTTTTGTTCGATCTAGACTTCATGTACATTCCCTTGTGGAATATAGGATCGAAATATGTAAAATTCTATTTTTGTCGCGGATCGTACCCTTGCGAGGCGTGGTACTATCGAAGGACCAGAGACGCAGTAGAAAAGGAAGCTCGATGGACCCGATGACATGAAACCTAGGGCTAGCAGCACACGGAGGACAGTGATGTAAGAAGCCATAATAGTTGAAAAATTAATTTCCATATTTATTGCTCTTATTTACTGTGATGTGTGTGCGCAAGTGATGTGTGCTAGCATGAAAAATTCCTCACCTTAAAAAACTAAGTGGGAGAGGGATTTTAAATAAATTCCACGATCTCCATTACTGGTTTGTAAGTGATACAACAAGCTTGCGCGTTGGCTCTGAGTGCCTCCCTCCACAATGGATGAGTTTGTTTGTGGATCACTAGATCAAACTTCCTTTATGGATGGTTATAGGAAATTATTTATGAGCGTGTGATCTTCTCCAACTGAAGGGGCACGATCCTATTTAATGGACTGAGTATCAAGTAATGGTATACACTTAGACACATTCAATAGTATCCTCCCCAACGGAATCACTGCTATTGTTTTGCGTGACCAAAGAAAACCAACTATTAATTTTATTTGTCATAAAGTTAGGATGACAAGATAATAAAATTAATGGGTAAAACCTCCTCTTATAAATGTTGATTTTGTATACGTCCACACTAACGTGACATGCAAAATTCACGGTGTTTGAGGTGTTGATAAATTTAAATAGTATTGTTTGAGGAATCAATATTATTCTAAATTTAGAGTTTTGACCAAAGTTTATTTTATGATTCTTAGGATGTCTTTCAACCCATTGGCTATTATACTGAAAGAAAACAAACTTACTGGTCCCAATTATATAGATTGGAAAAGAAACCTGGACATTGTCTTAACTGCAGAAGGTTTTAAGTTTGTACTATCAGAGGTTTGCCCTAATGTGCCTAATAGTGATTCTAGTGAAGAGGAGATTGAGTATCATAAGAAATGGGTAAAGGCAGATGAGATGACGCGGTGTTACATTTTGGCTTCAATGTCAAATGTGCTACAACATCAGCATCAGGATTTACCAACTGCTTATGATATAATGAACAATCTCAAGGAACTCTTCGGACACTAGAGTCGGGCTGCTAGGCAAGAGGTAATGAGAAAATTAATGACAACCACCATGTCAACGGGGACACCCGTAAGGGATCATATCCTCAAAATGATGGCTTACTTAAACGAGATACAAGTTCTTGGAGCTGAAATTGATGGGGAAACCCAGGTCGATATTATTCTCCAAATGCTACCCAAAAGTTTTGAGCATTTTCGCCTGAACTACAATATGAATAAAAAGATGTATTCATTGACAGAATTACTGACAGAACTTCATGTAGTAGAAGGGCTATTTCGTCAAAATTCTCAAATTCACTTTGCTGAAAATGGTTCTACTTCTAAGTCAAAAGGCAAGAAGAAGAAGAAACAAGCTGGCTCAGCAAAGAAGGTGAATAAATCTCTAGATACTGGACCAAAAGATGGAATGAAGAAGCCGAAGGGTAAGTGCTTCATCTATAAGCAGCTTGGACATTGGAAAGCGGACTGTCCTCGTAGGAAAGAGAACAATAAAGGTATATCTTATTCTCTAGTAGTTGAAACATGTTTAGCGGTGTTATCTACCAACACCTGGTGTGTAGATACAGGAGCCACTGATCATGCCTGTAATTCATTACAGGAGTTCCAGGAAACCCGTCGACTATATGAAGGAGAGATAACCGTCTACATGGGCAATGCTACGAAAGTGGCGGCTGTTGTAGTGGGAGACGTCTACTTATCATTTGATAGGAATAGAAGTTTGATTTTGAGAAATTGTCTTTATGTATCAACTTTTAGAAAGAATTTAATTTCATTTTCTAAATTGTTTATGGATGAATATTCTATTTCTTTTAATGACAAAGTAGTTATCAAGAAGAATAGGGTTATTATCTGTTCTGGTATATTAGTAGGTAATTTGTATACTCTAAATCTAATTTCTCTCACAAAGCAACAAATGGAAATTAATAACACATCTTCTAATTCTAATAAGAGAAAGGAACCTTCGGAAATGAACCAAACATATCTTTGACATCTAAGGCTTGGTCATATTAACTTGAGTAGGATTCAAAGGCTTATAGCCAATGGACTCTTGGGTTCATTAGTGTTGGAAAATTTTCCAACTTACGAATCTTGCTTGGAAGGTAAAATGACCAAGAGACCTTTTAAGGTCAAGGGGTATAGAGCCAAGGATGTGTTAGAATTGGTTCATTCTGATTTGTGTGGTCCTATGTCTAGCTAGGCAAGAGGTGGTTACGAATATTATCTCTTTTATAGACGATTATTCGAGATACGGATACATTTACTTGATGCGCCGCAAGTCTGAGTGCTTTGATAAGTTCAAAGAGTACATGGATGATGTGGAGAAACGTCATGGTAAAAGTATCAAGATACTACGGTCTGATCTTTGTAGCGAATACCTCTTTGGAAAGTTTAGGAATTACTTATCAGAATCTGGGATTCAATTCCAATTGTCTGCACCTGGTACACCCCAATAGAATGGTGTGGCAGAACGAAGGAATATGACTCTTATGGAAATGGTTAGATCGATGATGAGTTATTCAGAATTACCAAATTCATTTTGGGGATATACTTTGGAAACAGTAGTGTACATTCTGAATATGGTACCTTCTAAATCAGTATCCTTTACTCCCATGGAATTGTGGAATGAGTGTAAGCCTAGTCTAAGTCATATTCGGATATGGGGTAGTCCAGAACATGTGCTGAAGGGAGATACTGACAAGTTGGAATCACGTACAGAAGTTTATCTGTTTGTGGGATATCCTAAGATTACAAAAGGTGGTTTGTTTTATAATCATAAAAATCAGAAGAGCATTATTAGCACCAATGCTCGATTTTTAGAGGAAGATTATGTAATGAACCATAAGCCCATGAGTGAAATTATTCTAGAAGAAATAAGAGAAGACATGTCTAGTCTAGTACCAACAGTAAAAGATGAAATATCACAAGAAGCTGCAACATGTATCACAAATGATACACAACCATATACAGTGCCTCGTCATAGTGGCAGGGTTGTGAGGCAACCTGAGAGATTCATGTTTTTGGGAGAGTCTTCGAACTTGATCCCTGGTAAACATGAACTTGATCCTTGAACATATGACGAAGCACTCCAAGATAAAGATACAGTATCTTGGCAAAGAGCAATGAATTCTGAGATAGAATCTATGTATTCTAACAAAGTCTAGGAGTTTGTAGAATCATCAAATAGTGTAAAAACTATTGGATGTAAATGGATCTACAAAAGGAAAAGAGGGATAGATGTGAAGGAGGAAACCTTCAAAGCAAGGCTTGTTGCGAAAGGGTATACTCAGAAAGAGGGAATCGATTATGAGGAAACCTTTTCGCCAGTAGCTATGCTTAAGTCTATCCGGATACTCTTATCTATTGCTGCTCATATGGATTATGAGGTTTGGCAAATGGATGTCAAGACAACTTTCCTTAACGGAAGTCTTGAAGAAAACAACCATATGAAGCAACCAGAGGGGTTCATTGAAAAAGGCAATGAGCATCTAGTGTGTAAGATAAATCGGTCTATTTATGGACTGAAGCAAGCTTCAAGGTCTTGGAACATCAGGTTTAATGAAGTAATCTAGTTGTATAGATTTATTCAGTGTCCGGACGAGTCTTGTGTATACAAGAAGTGTGATGGAAACGTGGTGGTATTTCTTGTACTATACGTAGATGACATTCTGTTAGTTGGAAACAATATCAAAGTATTGTGGGAAGTAAGGGTATGGTTGTCCAAACAATTCGATATGAAGGACTTAGGAGAATACGCACATATTCTTGGGATTAAAGTAATAAGGGATCGCAAGAAAAGAATGTTGTGCTTATCCCAAGCTTCATATATCGATACAATCCTTGCTCGTTTTAGTATAAAAAACTCCAAGAAAGGTTTTCTACCTTTTAGGCATGGAGTAGCTCTATCTAAAAAGATGTCTCTGAAGACATCAAAGGAGATAGAGGACATGAAGGCAGTTCCTTATGCTTCGGCTGTTGGAAGCCTAATGTATGCTATGTTATGCACGAGACCAGATATCTGTTTTACCGTGGGCATGATTAGAAAATATCAAAGTAACCTTGGACAAGGACATTGGACTGCTGTAAAGCATATATTAAAGTACCTGAGAAGGACTAGAGATTATATGCTAGTTTACCAGTCAGATGATTTACTCCCTATCGGTTACACGGATTCTGACTTCTAATCAGATAGGGACAATGGTAAGTCTACATCAGGCTATGTGTTTATTTTAAGAGGTGGAGCCATTGCATGGAGGAGTGTTAAGCAGAAATACATTTCAGACTCAACCATGGAAGCTAAGTATGTGGCAGCCTCTGAGGCATCCAAAGAAGCTGTCTGGCTTAGGAACTTCCTAATGGGCTTAGATGTGATTCCTGGTTTGCCCAAAATCATCACAATTTATTGTGATAATAGCGGTGTAGTAGCAAACTCGAAGGAACCACGAGCCCATAAGGCGAGTAAACACATAGATTGCAAGTACCACCTGATACGAGACATCGTAAAGTGAGGAGAAGTTGTTGTCGCCAAGATTGCATCAACGGATAACTTGGCAGATCCTTTCACTAAGGCCCTTTCGGCGAAAGCTTTTGATTGACATGTTGAAGGAATGAGAATCAGATTATGACAGCATAGTTTTTTAGTATAAGTGGGTGATTGTTAGAGTGTATACTAAAAGCCTAGCTTTTTATAAATATTATTTTTGAAATAAAGAATCACATTGGTCAAAAATCTACATTTATGCTAAGTGTAGTTGTTCAATTAATTTATATTGTAGATAACATGATTTATGGTGTCATACAAAGAAGATAATGTTATCAGTCCCTTATAAATTATAAACAGTAGCTCACGACTAAGATGGATAGGAACAAACCATTGGAATAGTCGTAGTGTAATTTGGTATTAGTTTATCTTGACTATAAAATTACACTAGTACAGTATGAGTGTATTGAGCAGGACCATTTGAAGTACTTTCTTTTTATACTGACTAAATAAAAGAACAAGACCTCTGTTATTATGGAAGTGTGTGCTCTTAATCCTAATATAAAAACAAGCACATATACTTAATATTTATTTCTTTAATTTATCAAAGGGTGTGATTTATTTCAATAAATCAATAGGCCTGATAAGTTGGGAAATAATATTATTTAGAATGTGTGTTGTTGATTATAGAAGGAAACTGTGTCCTAGAAATCTAGGTTGATGATGTCCCCAAGAGGAGCACATAAGGATTATCATGTAAACCCTGTAGGTGGACTTAGTTCGACATGACAATAAGGTTGAGTGGTACTACTCTTGGAACTAGATATTAATTAAAGTGAGTTGTCAGTAACTCATTTAAATTAGTGGACATTCAATATCTTAAACACAGGGAGACTAACACATTCATGATAAGAAGGAGCCCAAAATATAATTTGGGATTGGTGCGGTAGTTCAATAATTGCTCTTTAGTGGTATGAGTTATTATTAATGAACTTGAGTTGGGTGTTCGGGGCGAACACGGGAAGCTAAAGTTCATCGTGAGACCATAACCAATTCCTCCTCTCGGTCCCTATTGTAGCCTCTTATATATAGCCTTATATCCACCCAAAGCCTAGCCTCTTAGCCCATGCTATGGGCCAACCCCTATCCTTGCTTGGAGCCCAAGAAAGGGGCCGGCGAAGCCAAGCTTGGTGCTTGAGCTAGGGCCGGCCAAGCCTTACTTAGTGCCCAAGCAAGGGGCCGACCGAGTGTGAAAAGGGAAGAGGAATTTTATTAAAAATAAAATTTTGATAAAATCTTTCCTTTTATGTTTTCATCCACATGGTTTTAAAAGAGAGTTTTAAAATTTAAAATCATTCCTTTTATAGATTTTATACAAAGGATTAAAAGAGAGATTAGATATCCTTCCTTATTTGTAGTTATATATAATGTGAAAGAAAGATTTTAATTTTTTGAAAAAACTTTTCTTTTTGTAACCATAATATAAAAGTAGTTTTATTTTTATCTCTTATCTTTTATAGATATCCATAAAAGGATTTAAAAGAGAGAGATTTTAATTTATAAAACGTTCCTTTTATAGCCAACCACAAAAGGGATTTATAAAAGAGAGATTTTAATTTTTGTTTAAAATCTTTCCTTGTTTGGTTTTGATAGAGGTGGCCGGCCAATATAGAGTTATTAAAGGAAGTTTTATTTTTGTTATAAAACTTTCCTTTTTTGGATTCACCAAGGAATTTAAAAGAAGGGGAGAGGGTGCCTTCATGAGACACACAACCTATTCTATTGTTCCTCTCCTCCATCCTTGGTGGCCGACCCTATCTCTTCTCTTTCTTTTCTTCATTGTGGCCGGCGGCATCTTCCTTTGTGGAGCCCTTGGTGGCCGGTAGCTTGGAGGTGAAGAAGTAGAGGAAGGAGACATTGTTTTCTAGCATCCCTTGGAGCATTGTGGTGGTGGCCGAAACATGGAAGAAAGGAAGGCTTTGGTGGTTTTCTTCTTGGTAGATCATCGCCCACACGACGTTCAAGAAAAGAAGAGGAATACAATAGAAGATCAAGATGTTGTTGCATACAAAGAAGGGTATAACTAGTAGTTTTATTCCGCATCATACTAGTTTTCTTTGTATGGATTTTGAAATACCATACAAGAGGCTTACGATTCTAGGTTTCAAATTTATGATTCGATTTTGTGTTTCTTTTGTTTTTCGTTCTTGTGATTCGATTTTTCTTAATGGTTAAACCTAGGGTTACTATAAGGAGATTAAATATTGAATTTCATTGAAAGGCTTTGTCGAGGCAGTGGTGGATGTTCCCATACCCAAGATGGCCAACTGTCTCGCCATGTTTGACCTGAGAGCCGATCTATGAAATAAATATTTAATTGAATTTGTAACATGGGTGGATTTGGATCAATAATATTAAGTATCATTTGCGATCCAAGTCTAAACCTCTAAGAACAGATAAGTTAAATTTGGAATCAATAATGTTAAGTTCTATTTGCGATTCTGAATTTAATTTCTAAAGAATACAATAGGTTGTTAGGAAAGGTTCAGGATTTATACAAAATTTTTGTACAGGGGAACTGGTACAATATTCCCAGTAGCAACCAACAATTGGTATCAGAGCTAGAGTTTGCCTTTGTGTGTTTGGTTTTTAGTTTAATTATGCACATGCCATATATATTTTAGGCAGGATAATAGTAGGATATGCTAACTCTATTGTTGCAGGCTCCAACTATTATGGCTTAATGTGATTGTGTGTGATTGAACCCTTGGACATGTCAAGGGCATTTTATTGTGTGTGCATGATTATATTTATTAAATACAGCAGGAGCTGTATTAGCCCTAGGATTTTACTTTTTTGTTCGATTTAGACTTCATGTTCATTCCCTTGTGGAATATAGGATCAAAATATATAAAATTCTATTTTTATCGCGGATCGTATCTTTGCGAGGCGTGGTACTATCGAAGGACCAGAGACGCAGTAGAAAAGGAAGCTCGATGGACCCGATGACATGAAACCTAGGGCTAGCAGCACACGGAGGACAGTGATGTAAGAAGCCATAATTGTTGAAAAATTAATTTCCATTTTTATTGCTCTTATTTACTGAGATATGTGTACGCAACTGATGTGTGCTAGCATGAAAAATTCCTCACCTTAAAAAACTAAGTGGGAGAGGGATTTTAAATAAATTCCATGGTCTCCATTACTGGTTTGTAAGTTATGCAACAAGCTTGCGTGTTGTAACGCCCGCCCCTCCTGCTAGTAGAGGCGGGGTTACTTTCTACATACATACGTACATGAATTTCATAAAAAGAAATAGCGAAAGTAATTATTTTCTTTTCATTTAAAACACAACTAATCATACGAGTATGCTTAGCATAGTTATGAATTTAGAGAGTCATAATATCCATTTCTAACATGAGCATAAGTAAAGTGATCATGCAAGACATCAACATGAATTAAGGAAAGTTCATATCAATCCTAAATCAACGTAAGCAGGTCTTTCTTTCTTAGCCAAGCCACCACCACACACATCTCCTGCTGCTCCTTTAGTTCATCCATCCTTTACCTTTATCTGTGGTACAAGGAAAATAACTATAAGCACACAAGGCTTAGTGAGATTCTTTCCTACTCACAAATAAAACATGTCATAGCAAAATCATACAACATATAGCATGGACACATGAGCATCTAACCAACATATCATGCAAGAGTATCATATTACACTTTAACATAGCATAAGAGAGAACATTATATCATACCATATCATAGCAGAAAAGAACATCATGTCATGTCATATCATAAAAGAAACATCATGTCATATCATGTCATAACACAATTGAAGACATCATATCATATCATATTATATCATAACGTAAAGTAAGTATCATGACATATCATATCATAGCATAAAGAACATCACATCATAGCATAAAGAACATCATATCATATCACATCATAACATAATCATGTATACAATGAAAAATATCCTTTAAAACATGGGTAATATCATGTGCAAGATGCTTTTAAAAACAAAACATATCATATAATACTTAAACATAATATCATCATGAGGGCCCGGCTTGTACCACATATATACATAAATACGTGCAATCCCTAGGACAGGGTAGCTAGCCCTGAACCTACTAGGGATCTAGGTCCGTTCATAGTCCATCGACCTAGGGGCGTACTAAGGAGCTCATCCCTTTACTAGACCTGTTCATAGTCCGTATGTCTAGGGGCGCTTATGGAGCCCACCCTTGGTACAAGTCATACAAAGTAAAATAACATGTCATATAATCATAGTATATCGTATTCATGTCATTCATAGCATATAATGTTCATGTCATTCATCATTCATCATGTTCATGTCATTCATAACTTAACTTAGCATAAAGAGTGCTCTTAGTCCCACTTGATAGGGAAGCAACTCTTAGGCCTTTCACATAGCATATCATAAAGAGTGCTCTTAGTCCAAACAAGTAGGGAAGCAACTCTTAGGCCTTTCACTTAGCATGTCAAAAACATACGTGCTTGAGCGTATAGCACATCATAGGAGACATTTTAAATGCATGATTCATAAGCGTACATAGATGAACATATATCATATCATGGGAACATAATCATGCATGGAACATAAGTTAATATCTCCTAATTCATATCATGGCATGTGAAGCACATAATGAGTCATAATTGGGTCTCAATCATCAACCTATTATAGGTGGCCGAAACATGTAAGAAATCACTTAGGTTGAAAGCAACATACAAGCATATGAACCCTAAACCAGTTTCATATCATTTATCATAAGGAACATCATGAGCATTTTTAGTTTAGGTTCTAAGCTTCTTAGGTCTACAAACATGTTGTGGCCGAAACTTACAAGGCCTAAACCTAGGTTACAAATAGCATATAAACATGTGAACCTTAAACCAATTCCATATTATTTATCATAAGGAACATCATGAGCATTTTTTATTTAGGTTCTAAGCTTCCTAGGTCTACAAACATGTTGTGTCCAAAACATACAAGGCCTAAACCTAGGTTACAAATAGCATATAAACATGTGAACCTTAAACCAATTCCATATTATTTATCATAAGGAACATCATGAGCATTTTTAGTTTAGGTTCTAAGCTTCCTAGGTCTACAACCAAGATGTGGCCGAAAGTCATGAAGTGTGAAATTAAGTTCTAAACCAAAGACAAGCATAAGAGTATCATGTTATCTTCATATCATATCATGGGGAAAAACATGAGCATGTTAGGGTTGAGTTTAAGCTTGCCTAGCCCTTTTAATCCTAACTTGGCCGAAAGTTCTAAGCATGAATACCTAGTTCTAACCAACATAAAATTCATAAGTACATCAAGTTATCTTCATACCATTTCATGAGGAAGATCATAAGTAAGTTGGATTTGTGTTTAAATTTTTCTAGGCTTTTTAAACTTGTCATGGCCGAAACCCTAAGGTGGGGTTCATCTAATTCCATGTAACATACAAGCATGAAACACCAAGGAAATATTCATATCATGTCATAAGAAAAATCATAAACATGTTAGATTTGAGTTTAAGCTTTCCTAGGCTTTTAAACTTGGCATGGCCGAAACCCTAAGGTGGGGTTCATCTAATTCCATGTAACATACAAGGATGAAACACCAAGGAAATATTCATATCATGTCCTTAGAAAAATCATAAACATGTTAGATTTGAGTTTAAGCTTTCCTAGGCTTTTAAACTTGGCATGGCTGAAACCCTAAGGTGGGTTTCATCCAACTCCAAGTAACATACAAACATGAAACACCAAGGAAATATTCATATCATGTCATTAGAAAAATCATAAACATGTTAGATTTGAGTTTAAACTTTCCTAGGATTTTAAACTTGTCATGGCCGAAAGTTGTAAGAAAACTTCCTAGGTTTTTAATCCATTTAAATCTATGGAAAAATCATGAGCTACTTGTACCACAGGTGAGGGAATACTCACATCCTTTCGCTTGTGGTTCCTAATGAAAATGGTACCCTTGTGAGGAGGAAGAAGAGAGCTCCTCCTTCTAGCACTCCCTTTTTCTTCTCTTGCTTGGAAGGGGTAGATCTTGAAGGTTCCTTCTTGTGGATTAGTATTCTTAGGAAGAAAGACCTTAGGTGGATTTTGAAATTAGGAGAGGGAGAGCTCTAGGTTTCGGCAATGGTGAGGAAGGGAAAAGAAAGAAGAAAATGAAATCCCTTTCTTTCTTTCTTCTTTATGCTAAGTGGGAGGAAGAAACAAAGATGAACTTTGCCTTCCCTTTCTCCTTAACTCATTCATATCATTCCCTAATGAGAATATGCCCCCATTCATCCCCTTAATTTCTTCAAATCCTATCTCCTCTTCATTCCCACGAAAATGGAAGGGAGAAGAAGAGAAAGACAATTGTCTTTTTGCTTGTTATTAATCAAGAGAAGGAGGAAGAAAGCTACTTGATATTTTCTTGTTTCCTTCTCTTAACCATATTCTTACTTTATCTAAAATTTCCATCCCCTTTTCAACAATAATCCATAATGGCCTAGTGGTCATTCCATAACTCCTAAAAGTTGCCATTTAATAAAAAGGTTCAAGGTTCAATCCTTGACTTCACCTCTTTTTTTTTTTATATATCTTTTTGGTTCTATCTCCCTTTTTATTCTACAAAAAACAAAAGATACTCACATATGTATAACTACTAGTTTTCGTGGGTGTTACACGTGTTGGCTCTAAGTGCCTCCCTCCACAATGGATGAGTTTGTTTGCGGATCACTAGATCAAACTTCCTTTATGGATGGTTATAGGAAATTATTTATTAGCGTGTGATCATCTCCAACTGAAGGGGCATAATCCTATTTAATGGACTAAGTATCAAGTAATGGTATACACTTAGACACATTCAATAGTATCCTCCCCAATGGAGTCACTGCTATTATTTTGCGTGACCAAATGAAAACCAACTATTAATTTTATTTGTCATAAAGTTAGGATGACAAGATAATAAAATTAATGGGTAAAACCTCCTCTTAGTAATAGGAATAAATTATCTTTATCTTTTGATGGGCGGCGGTTGCAGTTGGAGATGTTTATTTATCTTTTGATAGGAATAAAATTTTAATTTTGAAAAATTGTCTTTACATACCATGTTTTAGAAATAACTTGATTTCAGTTTCTAAATTATTTATGGATGGATATTCTGTTTCTTTTGATGACAAAGTGGGTGTCAAGAAAAATCGGATGGTGATCTTTTCTGGTGTGTTGGTTGCCAATTTGTATACTCTTTATCCAATAACTCCTACGATGCAACAAATGGAAATTAATAACACATCTTTTAATTCTAATAAGAGAAAGCAACCTTCGGAAATAAACCAAACATATCTTTGGCATCTGAGGTTGGGTCATATTAACTTGAGTAGGATTCAAAGGTTAATAGCCGATGAACCT
This sequence comes from Zingiber officinale, assembly GCF_018446385.1. Lineage (NCBI taxonomy): Eukaryota > Viridiplantae > Streptophyta > Magnoliopsida > Zingiberales > Zingiberaceae > Zingiber > Zingiber officinale. Next base: position 45,210,922 of record NC_055996.1, on the reverse strand, counting down.
TTGGGTTCATTGGTAGTGGAAAACTTTCAGACCTGTGATTCTTGCTTGGAAGGAAAAATGACCAAGAGGCCTTTTAAGGCAAAGGGGTATAGAGTCAAAGAAGTGTTGAAATTGGTTCATTCTGATTTGTGTGGGCCTATGACTATCTATGTTGGGAAGTATACTATAAGCCTAGCTTTTGTATGAACATCTATTCTGAAATATTTTGAAATGAGAATCACTTTAGTCAAATGTCTGTATTTTATATTTATATATATGTCAATATAGTTATCCATTTAATTTATATTGTAGATAACATCGTGTATGGTGCCACACAGAAGATCATGTTATCGATTCCTTATAAATTATAAATAGTAGCTCATAATCAAGATGGATTGGGACAAACCATTGGAACAGTTATAGTGTAATTTGGTATTAGTTTGTCTTGACTATAAAATTACACTAGTACACTATGTGTGTATTGAGTAGGGCCATTTGAGGTTGTTCGATTTGTACTGACTATATAAAAGAATGAAATTTCTGTTATTATGGATGTGATCCTCTTAATCCCTATATAATAATAAGCACGTATACTTAATATTTATTTCTTTAACTTATCAATGGGTGAGATTTATTCGTTAAATCAATAAGCCCGATAAGTTGGGAGATAGTGCTATTTATATGGTGTGTTGTTGATTATAGAAGAAATCTGTGTCCTAATTATTTAGGTTGATGATGTTCCCTTGAGGAGCTCATTAGGATTATCATGTAAACCCTGCAGGTGGACTTAGTCTGGCATGATAATAAAGTTGAGTGGTACTACTCTTGGAATTAGATGTTCATTAATTGAGTTGTCAGTAACTCATTTAATTAACGGACATATGATATCTTAAACATAGGGAGTTTAATGCACTCATAATAAGAAGGAGCCCATATTGTAATATGGGATTGGTGCGGTAGTTCAATAATAACCCTTTAGTGGTATGAGTTATTATTGATGGACTTGAGTTGGGTGTTCGGGGCGAACACGGGAAACCCAAGCCCATCGGGAGACCTAAACCAATTCCTCCTCTAGGTCCCTGTTATAGCCTCTATATATAAAGCCTCGCATCCACCCATCCATAACCGGGTTTGGTTTAACTTGGTTTGGTTGAACTTAACTTGGTTTGGTTTAATTTAACTTGGTTTGGTCTAACTTAACTTGGTTTGGTCTAACTTAACTTGGTTTAGTTTAACTTAACTTGGTTTGGTTTAACATAGTTTGTTTAGATTTTTTCTAAATAAAATTTTGTTAATTTTTCTTTCCTTGTAACCGATGGCAAGTCTATAAAAAGAAGTAGGATGTGGCCCCTAAAACCTAACTTTCTAATTTTCCACAATCTTCTTCTCTCCTTGTGGCCGGCGCCCCCTCTTCCACCTAGGGTCGACGCCACATCCACCTCTTCTTCTCCTTGTAGCCGGCGCCACCTTCAACCCCACCTAGGGCCGACGCCACCTCCACCAAGGGCCGACCCTTTCTCACCTTGCAAGGGTGATAGCCATGATTTTATTGTATTATTTTGATTCATTTATGCATGGTTTGATGTTATGTTCATAGATAAAACCTAGATTTACATCACATTTCATGCATTGTCTTTATTTTGGGCTTAATTATAAATTATCTTATTTTTGATGTTATTTGATGCTAATATTTGATTTTTATTTTGTAGGCATCAAAGGATCTTGGATTTGGATCTATTCGAACCGAAATTGGGCTCGAATCGGAGTTTAAACGAGACGATCAAACCTTGGAGTTATTTGGACCGTTCATCTACAATCAAGCAGATCTGAGTCATCCATTGAAGATATGACACATCCAACCTAATGAGGAGGAGATCTCAGCCATAGATGAAGATCTAGAGGTTTTGATCCAGATCTGAGTTCATACAACCATTGATCAAGCCCGAATTAATCTGGACCGTTCATCGAAGATTTGGCAGATCTGAACCATATAGTGAAAATCTGGTCGATCCGACCTAAGGGAGAGTAGATCCAAACTCTAGATCAAGATCAGCACCTTCGGATCGGATTTTAGGCGACTTTTCACCGTTGATCAAGCCCCGAATCGCTCACAGCCGTCCGTTCAGATCTGGATCTGATTCAAAACAGAGAAGCTACAGTGCTTTCTCTTTGTCGATCTCCTCACACAGCGATCCGACCTAAGGGAGAGTAGATCCAGACTCTAGATCAAGATCAGCACCTTTGGATCGGATTTTAGGCGACTTTTCACCGTTGATCAAGCCCCGAATCACTCATAGCCGTCCGTTCAGATCTGGATCTGATTCAAAACAGAGAAGCTACAGTGCTTTCTCTTTGTCGATCTCCTCACACAGCTGCGCGTTCCGCGGCGTTCATCTCCAGTGAGATTCCGACCCCATCTCTTCTTCCAGATCCATTTTCCGGTGACTTCATCGGCGACGATGCTCTCAGATGCTTTCGACCAGCTTTCGGCGATCTGACCTCGCTCCAAGGTGGTCCTACGACAAGAATTCTGTTTGCGATTGACTGTTCTATTGCCGCCGATTTGGAGGTGTTCTTCCGATTAGTGGCTCTGCTTTCCATCCGTGAGCTTTGGCGATGTTCCTCCACTGCTACTGGACCATTCCCGACGACATTCCATCCATCATCTTCTCCATATCAGATTTGAAGTCGCAGCTCACAGATTGTCAGATTTCTTGAGGTTGGCAGCTCCGATCTTCATCAGATTGTTTGAAGAGGTCTCTGATGATGCTGGTGAAGGCTGAGCTGAGTTTAGCTACTGAGGTTGTCTTCCCCGATTACTGAGATGAGGTTTCATTGATGCTTCCTTGTGTGACGGCAAGGAGAAGTTGTCGTGAGAAGTGGTTGTGAGTTGGATCAGTTAAGGTTTATTTCATTTTGTTACTATTTTTTACAGCTTAGAACAAATTCATTTTAATGTTTGTTATGTTTTAGCAAGTAATTTAGCATTTCATTTCCTTGTTTAAGTTTAATTTGTGTTTAATTTGATGCTTGGTTAATTGTTTAGTGTTTAAGTTCTAAGTTAGGGTTTACATTTTGCTTTAGATCAAATTTAATTTGATATTTGCTATTTCATTCGTAGTTTAATTGTGTTGAAGATGAAATTCATTACGTAGTGTGACAATTCGTATTGGACTAATCGGTGACACCTAGTTAGATTTCATTTATGCATTAGATTAATTTCTTATTTGCTGTGCTTTCCATTTGTTAGATTTATATTCAAAGTTCAAACCCCCATTTTCATGTTAAAACCCCCAAAAATGAGAATAACGTACAATCCTAGGTTATCATCCGACCGCTAGTTCCTCGAGAGATCGATCCTGGGTTCGTTATTACAACACAATTGTGTAGATTAGGGGTTCAATGAAATTAATTATTAATTTGATAAGCCTATGCGTGACATTTAATGTAATATTTATGCTTATCAAATTTTGGCGCCGTTGTAGGGGAAAATATGCAATGTTTGGCAATTTTAGGATTGTTTTTATTTTGGAAAACCAAAATTTTTTTGTTGTTTTGATTGCTTTCATGATTATATATCCATGTGTTTGATTTAATTTGCTCCTGAGTCTTCTAATTTTATTTGCTAGTGTTTCAGTGTAAGAACAGGAAATTCTTTTGACCATGGATCCATATTATTCGTATTTTGGAGATTGGAGTCAGAGTTATTATGATCAGCCTCAGACTGGGATTTATGCGCCTGAATATCAGTATGAGGATGTACAAGAAAAATTTGCAGAGTCAGTTTTAAAATTCAATGAAGTTATACATCAAATGAGAGATCATCAAGAGCAACAATTTGTAAGGATACAGAATATTCAGAGTCAGTTAGATCAAATTGCATCATTCATTAATCTGTTACAAGCACAGAACTCTAGTGGAGAGATGGAAAGTAGTGATTCTGTCAGGCCTGACCCTACTCCTATTTCTTCACAAGAATTTTCTAGTATTATTTGTGATGATGATGTAGTTGTTCAGATTTCTAACTCTACTGATAGTGTTGCTCTAGATGTTGTTAATGATGCAAGAAATGAAGATTTAATTGATGAAGAAAAGTTAAGTGTAGGGGAATGCTTACTGGAAGCATTACTTTAAGAATCACCAAGAATAGAGGATGTAAGTATAGAGACTTGTGCTATGGAGCCAAGAACCCAAGAATCACTACATGAAGTTGAACATTCACCAGAACTAGAGCCTGAACCATTCCTTGATGCTGAGGAGGGCACAGAAATCATTTTAGAACCCACAAGTATCTTTGAGCATGATAAGGTTAGTATTTTTTGTGATACTTCAGAAAATTTAATTGAGGTACTTGTTTTTGACTTTATAGCATGTGAAACTCAATTTTATCCATTTAGCTTAGACACTAATTGCATTTCATTTTCTCCTAATCATGTGAGTGTATGGGAGGTGTTTTGCTTTATTGATTGTGTAAGAGAAATTAAGCTTCTGGAGTAGATGCTTAAACTGAACCGCCTCAGACCTCCAGAAAGAATTTTCAAGGGAAAAAGGATTAATAAGAAGAATTTGAGTAGAACCATGATTACTCTACTTCCGGGGTGGCTTCTTTTGTTAGATCTTCTTCAACCACTGGGAATTTAAAGGGGAATTGGTTCTAATTTTGCTTTCTTTTGCATTTTAATTCATGCTTTGTGTCTAATAAATTCTTTATACGTTTCTTTAGTTACATACTTTGCACTTTGCATTTTACTTTCATACTTTGCATTTTGTTGAGTATACATATCATGTCATTTGAATAAAATTCTCCGTGAATTGTTTAGTAATATTTTTAAGATGGTAAAAGTATTTTTAATTTGACCATCAATTTTAGGTCATTGTACATGATTGGATGTTTTTCTTACATGATATTAGTTAATTTGGTGGTGGATTCCAATTTGATCAATTGAGTTTGATTGCAAGAAAATTACCTAGAGAGGACCACTTTAAGCCTATATACTATTATTTTCTCTTGAGTGGCATGCACTCATAGTAATTGAAACTCTAAAACTTGCTTAGTTTCTTTTCAAAGTCACAATAGCATTGGTGTGCATGGAAATTGAGGATTTTGTCAATTTTGTTTCCCTTCATACTTTCCAATTCCTTTCCTCATAATTTTCTTTATACATTCTCATCTAGCATTTTAATTCTTGATAATCCTTGCTTGTCATTCTGTAATTGAGTGTTTTGGTTGAAGTCTTGATGAGTTAGATTTTGCAAGATGAATTAAGTTTTAAGTGTGGGAGAGGATTGCTTATGCTTGAGGTTTATGGAGGTTTCTTACTACTAATTGACTAGAAATTCCGAAATTGTGAAATCAATTCAGGATGTATTGCATTTTCACTGAAATTTTGTCAATTAGCAAGGCATTGGTTTATTGGAATTTGGAGCTAAGCAAGGACAATTGGCTACTAATTAATAGGCACATTTCAGTGAATGTGTGTAGCTTGCTGGTGCCAATTTCTGTTGCTATTGCATTTTCTGTGTAGCAATCCCAGAATTCAGAAGTTGGCAAGCATTTTAAGCTTGAATTTCTATATTAATGAAGGAAGGGATTCTTTGGGAAATTAAAATTTTAGATTTGAAGTCTATGATTTATCAAGTTCTCAACTTGAATTTGAATACTGCAGCAACTGGAATTACAGCAGCTAGATTTCAAAATACATATCAAGATTGAGTGGAAAATTTGTATGGACATCTTAGGCTTTGATATTTCTGCAATGTCCTTGAAGCTGAATCCTTAAGTTGAGGTCTAAAATGAATCATGTTAAGAAAATCATTGTATCAATAAGAAGCAGATTCTGAAACTTGTTGAATTGGAGTGCAGAAATAGAGAAGTGTTGAAATTTGGTATCAAGGCGTATCAAAAATTGGAAGCAACATTTAAACAATTGAGAAGCTCAAGTTAAGTCCTGTATGATGCAGAAACAAATGGTATTTCAGCCTTCTATGACCTCTACAAATTCTAAAAAGAAGCTATTAATGGAATTTGATACATATTTGAAGTGCAGGAATGAAGTTCTGAATTTTCAGAAACAAAGCATGGCTTAAGTTTCTGAACCTACATTGAAAAACTGAACTTGGACTGTAATTCAGACTCCAATGAGCAGGAACTCTGCAGAAAGAAACTGCAGTTGACAATCAACATAATTGAAACTCAATTTCTAACCAATGCACAGCTAAATTCTTCATGACTTAAGCTGAAAATTCTTGGATTTCCAAATTCTGAAAGTGGTAGCTTTAATTTTGTACTAAGGAGAAACTTGAAAGTGTTGATTTGATGATTGTAGCTTGGTGTTGAGTAGTCTATGAACCTGAAATTTGAAAGATGATTCAAGTTATTGTATCAGATTTGATATGCTGAATTCAGAAGTTGTTGTGATACATAGGGAGTTGCATTTGCTGAAAAAAACTAAGTTTTTTATTTCTGCAAGGTCTTATTTCCAGTTTCAATGTTAACCCTTGCTGCTTCTCCTATACCTGAGCAAAAAGAAGGCATTTTGAATAGCCAACAAAACTATAATTGATGTGTCAACCTTAACATGTTGCGTGCCAAGCTTTGTGGTAAGTTCCTGGTCAGTGGGAAGCTCAAGTCAAGTTCTTGTTTAACTAGTAACAAGTGATGTTTCATATCTTCCAGATCTTCTATGATTCAAAGCCTGCAAATTCTTTGAATCTAATCTATGAGCATAAATCATCAAGTTGGTATGAGTTTCAAGTGATAATTTTGGAGTTGGTTGCATCAGTTATTGCTTCAAAATACCTGCTGTGTGCCAATATTTAAAAGTTGATGAGGATCAGCAGTACATCAAATTTAAATCCTACCATTGTAATTCCTGGAACTAGAATTTGATTTCTGAAACTGAAATTCAGAAAGCTGAACCACTGAATTTGAAGTGGCAGAAATGTTAGGAATCTGTTGAAAATGCAGGATTTGGTGCCAAAAGTGTATCAAAAATTAGGTACAACAAATGAGAAGTGAGAAGTTTAAGTGAAGCTTTGGGATTTATAGTAACAAATGGTATTCTTGTTCCTTATTTACCTCTATAAATTGTAGTGTCTGATTTTAAAAATTTTGAATGGCTGTAATAAGAGACGAGTGCAGGAAAAATCAAATTAATTGTAAAAGGCTGAAGTTTTGAAAATCGAAGTTGTGTTAACTGAAATTTTGATTTGTTAGAGCTGAAACTAATTGAATTCAAGCTTGAAGTTATTGAATGTTAACTGTGTTGGTTAGTCCTAGGAAAACTGTACCGGCTCCACTGTACAAAAATTTTGTACAAGTGTCGAAACTTTCCTTAAATAACCTATTGTGTTCTTTAGAAGTTAAATTAGGAATCGCAGACGGAACTTAACATCATTGATTCCAAATTTAACTTATCTGTTCTTAATGGTTTAGATTTGAATCGCAATAGGAACTTAACACTATTGATTCAAATCTACCTAGATTATTGTAACGACCCACCTTCTACTGACTAGGCTGTGAGGCCGATCGCTACATTATGCTGTGCTAAATTACTATTGCGGAAATATGGATTGATTAAAATTTTACTAAACTGATTACTGTAAAATCTGAACTTAATATTCTAGGTGTACCTAGGAGTTGTAAACATGCTAGGGAAGATAATCTATGCCTCTCGGATGTCCTGCTAGCTGTAATCAGGCATTTCAATCGATCCATGAATCGATTGGGCTGTCGGATCGATCCAGTGATCGATCCAGCTTGATACCGGCACGGAGAAAACTCTGGATCGGTCGGCTGACCGATCCACAAGCTATCTTGCTTCTGTATGCGGCTGGATCGGTCTACCGACCGATCCAGGAGTACACTGATCGATGGCTCACTGATCGGTCGGCTGACCGATCAGTGAGCTTCTGTACTCTACGCTAACTCTCTGTTCGCGACTGGATCGGTCAGCTGACCGATCCAGTGGCACAACCCAATTCTGATCGATCTGTAGATCGATCTGGGTTTCTGATTTCAAATCAGAACCCCTGATTTCAGCACTATTTCGTGCCCAACTCATACACATCAAGTCTATAACAGCTAGAAACATTTTTAACATGTATTAGCTAACATTTTAAACATGATATCACGCATGATTCACTAATTCATGGCATGCAAATGTACTATGTGTAGAATAATAAGGTTCTAACAGTTAACTAATTTTGCTGAAAGTTCTAATACATAAATAAAGCTTGTTAGATCCCTAAGATCTTTTATTCCAAGTTCCTGCCCACACACATCCTCGTAGCATTGTCCTCCAGCCTCCGCTAGTCCATCTTTCCTTTACCTTTATCTGCAGTATAAGGAAAAGAAAGTATCTATAAGCTTTCGCTTAGTAAGAAACCATCTACCTCACTAAAACATGCATTCGATGCAATATGCTTTTAAAACATGCTGTTTGAAAGTGCACTGATTAGACTGAAACATGGCATGTTATCATACATAGAAATCAAAGCTAGTCATGGCATACTATCATCTAAACATGTGTAATAAAAGCTGAACATGAACACCAAAGCATGGCATACAAAGCTAACCATAACTATCATGTGTAACAACAAGGAAAACTGAGCTGAACATGAATTAAACTAGTCTGGAACTGAATTCAAACTCAACTAACATAACTGATCTTTGTGAGTTTTGAAAAAAACTATAATATAATAGATAAAAATACATAATCATACTGCTAATGGGCCCGGCAACTGTACATGCTATGCGCGCATCCTCAACTAAACCCGGGATTGCAAATTCCGAATTTAGCAAGGTTTACTAGGTTATCTAAACCTAGGGACCGACTATGGGAGCCCAGCCCAATGGATATCTAATCCTGTACAGTGCCACTACTGAAAATAAAATACTGAATCATAGCTAATTAATTTACCTTGCTTCTACTAGGTTATCTGAACCTAGAGGCGACTGTGGGTGCCCACCCATTGGACCGTAGTCCCATATATGCTGTGACAAGGCTAACTAAACTATTTAAATGCTTATATTGCATTTACTGAGCTATTAAAATGCCTAAGTTGCATTTTTCTGTGCTAAATAATTTAATCGAACACTTAGTATGAACTAATTCGCATCCTTGTGCTGAAAGTCTACATATTACTAAACTAAAACATGGAATTCACACGGAAGCTACTTATACTGCAGGTGAGGGGTTTCTTACCTTCTGTTCGGATTTTCTTACGATTCTAATCGCTGGATTTCCGGAGGAGACGATCCTTTCGACGATCTTCTCGCGTCTATGCGTTCCTCTCGCGGAGGGGAGCGTCCTCGTGTCGAAGTCGTCTCCGGAAAGTGTCCTTGGGCCGAACCTCAGCTTTCCTTGTGGTTGGCGCCGAGAGAGGGAGAGGAGAAGTGGGCGGCGGAATTAGGTTGTGGTGGAGAAAGCTACGATCCAAGAAAAATAACTCTCTTCACCTATTAAATTCCCTATTTATATTAAGTGGGTAATTTCAGCCCAACTCTAATATAAATTTAATTGTCTCCCTTTCCTTTCAGCACGGCCCTGCTGGGTTCAACTGGTTACTAACATTATCCGTAAACCGTAGGTCTCGGGTTCAATTCCCGCTTAGGCCATTTTCGTTTTCTATTTGTTTTTGCTACTTCCGTTACTCTAAAAATTCTGTAAAAATATCCTAAAATTCCAGAAAAATCATAGAATATTTCTAAAATAGTTTTGAGAATTTTCGGGCGTTACAATCCCCCATACCTTATAAAAAGTTCGTCCTCAAACTTAGAATAATTCTGGGTACTTCTGTCTCATGTTGGCTTCTGTCTCTCATGTTGTCTCTTCTGCTGTGTGACTGTGCCAAATGACTTTGACTAATGGTACTTCCTTGTTCCGTAATTTCTTAACTGCTCGGTCTATTATCTGAATAGGCCGACTGTCATAGCTGAGGTCTTCGCGGATCTGTACCGACTGGGGCTCAATCACCTGGGTGGCATCTGGGATATGCTTCTTCAGCATAGAGACATGAAATACATTGTGGATAGCTGACATTTCCTGGGGTAGCTCTAGCTTATATGCTACCTTGCCCACTCTTCTGCTGATAAGGTATGGTCCCACATATCTGGGACTTAGCTTGCCCTTCTTCCCGAAACGCATTACTCCCTTCATGGGAGCTACTCTGAGGAACACTGAATCCCCAACTGAAAACTCTAAAGGTCTGCGCTGTGTATCAGCATAGCTTTTCTGGCGGCTCTGAGCTATCTCTATCCTCTGGAGAATCTGCTGTATAGCTGCTGTGGTATCTGCCACTAGATCTGTCTGAAGTTCTAGTTCTTTCTGTTCACCACTCTCATACCAGCAGATTGGAGATCTACACCTCCGCTCATAGAGAGCCTCGTAATGTGCCATACCGATAGTGGCCTGATAGCTGTTGTTGTATGCAAATTCTGCTAGACTCAGATATTTGCACCAACTTCCTTTGAAATCTAGGGCATATGCTCGGAGCATATCCTTGAGTACCTGATTTACTCGCTCCGTCTGTCCATCTGTCTGCGGATGGAAGGCTGTGCTAAACTTTAACTTTGTGCCCAAAGCTGTCTGTACACACTCCCAGAAGCGTGACGTGAACCTGCTGTCTCTGTCTGAAATAATGGTTTGTGGGACTCCATGTAATCTAACGATCTCCTTGAGATACAACTGAGCTAGCTGTTCCATGGAGTAGGATATCCTGATAGCTAAGAAGTGGGCTGATTTAGTCAATCTGTCGACTATTACCCAGATGGTATCAAAACCATTCGTGGTTCTGGGTAATCCCACTATAAAATCCATAGAAATGTCTTCCCACTTCCATTCTGGTATCTGTATGGGCTGCAAAACTCCCCCTGGTCTCTGATGTTCTGCCTTAACCCTCTGACAGGTTAGGCAGGTGCTGACATATCGAGCGATGTCTCTCTTCATCCCAGGCCACCAAAAATGTTTCTTCATGTCCTGGTACATTTTGGTGGAGCTAGGATGCATCGCATAGGGAGTCTTGTGAGCCTCGTCTAGGATTTTCCTCTGTAGTTCCTCCTGATCCGGAACACATAGCCTGTCACCAAAATACAACACCCCGCTATCTGATATTCTGAACTCTCCACCTTCTGATTCTGCTAAACCTTGCTTGATTCTCTGAATTTCAGGATCCTGCTCCTGAGCTGTCTGGATGTCACCAAGCAAGGTAGACTCTAATGTCATAGTAGAGAGCTGTCCGACTATGAGCTCAAGACCGAAATCTGAGATCTCCTTCTGTAGGGGCGGTGACATGGCTGCTAGAGATAATAGGGTAGCGCTGGACTTCCTGCTGAGGGCGTCTGCTACCCTATTCGCTTTTCCTGGGTGGTAGAGGATATCTATGTCGTAGTCTTTGACCAGTTCTAGCCATCTACACTGTCGCATATTCAGATCCTTCTGAGTGAAGAAGTACTTCAGACTCTGATGATCTGTATACACTCTGCACTGAGCTCCATACAAGTAATGTCTCCAAATCTTGAAAGCGAACACCACTGCTGCAAGCTCAAGGTCATGAGTAGGATAGTTCTTCTCATAATCCTTAAGTTGTAACGCCCGCCCTCCCTGCTGTCAACAAGGGACGGGGCTACGATACTCTACGTACGTATTACAGCGGAAGACTTAAAATTATTTTTCTTAACTTAATTAAAAGCCGAACTACACTAACATGGTTTCATAACATGATAACAAAATAAATAAAAACTCAACATCAAGTCACCCATATTGTATTACATTTCACAAAACCAAAGCATAGTTCTTAAAGGTTTTAAAGCAGGTTCTTAATTAGTTGCCTAGCCACCGCCACACACATCTTCTTGCCCCTCCTGCTGCTCCTTTAACTCATCCAACTTTTTCCTTTATCTGTGGCACAAGGAAAGTAAGCTATGAGCACTCATGGCTCAGTAAGTTCCTTTCCTACTCACTAAAACCAACAATCAACACATAATCAAATAATGTCTCAACTTAACATGATCTCAACTAGTCATGGCATAACATATCATACTCTTTAAGCTTATCATGCAACATAACTAACATTGTAACTAGTCATGGCATATCATCTCTTAAAGCATAGCATGAAACATAACATAATCATATCATGGCATATTATCTCTTAAAACATAGCATGAAACATAACATAATCATATCATGGCATATCATCTCTTAAAACATAGCATGAAGCATAACATAATCATATCATGGCATATCATCTCTTAAAACATAGCATGAAACATAACATAATCATATCATGGCCTATCATCTCTTAAAACATAGCATGAAACATAACATAATCATATCATGGCATATCTTAAATCATAGCCTCAACACAACATAATCATAGATCATATGCATCATGATTTTAAAAACATGTATCCGAAAAACATGTGTATGTCTCATGATCTTTTAAAACCATTTTCTTCTTACATATATATATACTTGAACATAATATCAACATAATTAGGGCCCCGGCTTGTACCATACATACATAACATAGATGCACGCGTCCTAAGTATATCCAAGGTAGCAAGTCTTGAATCATACTAGGAACTAGGTCAAGATCACAAAGCATGGCCTAGGGGCGTACTTGAAGAGTCCATCCCTTATTAGCCTAGATCATAAAGCAAGGCTTAGCCTAGATCACAAAGCAAGGCCTAGGGGTGTACTAAGGAGCCCATCCCTTATTAGCCTAGATCACAAAGCAAGGCTTAGCCTAGATCACAAAGCAAGGCCTATAGACTGATTAGGAGTCCACCCTTGGTACAAGCCTTACAAAGTAAAGTAGCATGTATAAAAATGCATCATTTAGTCACATAGCATAGCATAAAAGTATGCGTCACTTAGGCATACATTATGTCATAAAAGTATGCATCACTTAGGCATACATCATATCATAAAAAGTATGCATCACTTAGGCATACATCATGTCTTAAGAAAGTATGCATCACTTAGGCATACATCATATCATAAAAGTATGCATCACTTAGGCATACATCATGTCTTAAGAAAGTATGCATCACTTAGGCATACATCATATCATAGAAAGTATGCATCACTTAAACATGTAGTATATCATTAAAGTATGCATATTTCTATCCACATAGCATATCATAAAAACATTCATATTCTAAGCACATAGCATATCATTAAAGCATGCATATTTCTACTCACATAGCATATCATAAAAGTATGCATATTCTAAGCACATAGCATATCATTAAAGTATGCATATTTCTAAGCACATAACATATCATTAAAACATGCATATTTCTAAGCACATAACATATCATTAAAATATGCATATCTCTATCCACATACCATATCATAAAAAGGTATAAATCACAAGCATACATGGTTAAGCATAAGGGTGTATCATGTGATTATACTATCATAAGAAACATGGTAACATAGTTAACTTGGGTTCTAAGCTTCCTAAACCCTTGGGTTCCTATCATGGCCGAACCCTCTTAGGTCTCAATTTAGGTAAAAACAACCTCCAAGCATGTGAAACCTAAATCATCATCACATAAATTTCATAGGAAGCATTATAAGCATGATTAACTTGGTTTCTAAGTTCTCCAAGTCCTTAAACTCATGTGGCCGAACCCTATCAGTATATAAACAAGGTCCCAAATGTCATGAAAGCATGGAAACCTTAAACCATATTTATAGCATTTTTTTCAAATAGCATAGTAAGCATATTGAGCTAGTTCTTAAGTCCTTCAAGCCCTTAACGTATATCTTGGTCAAACTTTTAACAAGTGTTCATTAGGGCTAAAAACAAACATACAAGAATGTGAACTTGAACTAACATCATGTATAAATTCATAACAAGACATCATACAATAGGTATGGCCGAAACTTACCCTAGCCTCATTTAGGTCACTAAACAACATATAGTATGAGAACTTTGGTTTTCTACTTATCATATTTCATGTAGAGTGACATAAGCATATTTAATTCTTGTTCTAGGGTTTCTAGGGCATCTATTCCTTCATGGAAGAAACACACAATGACCATTTAGGTCATGGAAAAATTATACAAATATGTGACACAATCAACACCTTATCATATTTTCATAAGAAGCACTTTTAACACATTTGGTTTCATTTCTAAGGCCTCTAGGTCTTTTAAACCCTACTTGGCCGAAACTCACAGAATATAAACTTGCTTCAAATAGCCTAAAAGCATGAGAAATTATACAAGTTTCATAGCCTGTGTAAGGACAAGCATAATAAACATACATGTGAATTATGTTTTAGGCTTCCTAGGTTTCTTTCCCTTTTCTTTTATTTCTCCTTATGGCCGAAACCTACCAATCTCTAAACTAAGTTTTAAGTGGCCTAAAGCATGGAAAACCTAAGTAAGTTTCATGGCAAAAATTACTAAGAACATCATATACAAAGTTGGTTCATAAACAAGCTAGGACCCTTGTGATCTTACATGTCATATATCATGTAACTAATTTTCTATACTCAATTTAAACATAAGAGCATTAAACAACTTTCATATCATAATATCACAGAGGTCTTGAGCATATTATAATTTTGTTTAAGTTTTTCTAAACTATCCATCTTATCATGGCCGAAAATCTAAAATAAGAGTTCATGAATTTCTAGCAATGTACAACATGCAATTCATTAAGAGAACTCTATATTCTATCATACAAACATGGTTATTTAAATTTAAAGGTCTTCCTAACCCTAAGCCCTTTTCTTGGCCGAAACATATAAATGGATTTCTTTGGTTTCAAGTAACTTTCAAGCAAGAAAACCAATAAAACCCTTAGTAGTTCATGGGAGAAATTTTGTACTAGTTTAGTTAAACAATATTTTTCCCTAACCTCCTTAACATATTTTTGGCCAAAATTCTAGGGTTAGGTACTCCTCTGATCAAGCATCATTTAAGTATAAAAACATGAAGAAAATCCTTCCTACATAGCATAGAAAGAATATCATGAAATAAGGACTTGTTTAAATCATCCTAGATTTGAAAACCCTTTCTTTAGCCGAATTTTCTTAAATTCTTTCCTAGGTTTTCTAATCCTTATAGAATCCGAAAATCACATAAAAGCCTTGTACCATAGGTGAGGGGAAGCTTACATCCTTTTCGCTTGTGGATCTAAGGTATGGTGGAGAAGAAGTAGCCTCTTCTTCTAGTTCCTTTCCCTTGATTCCTTTGCTAAGTCCTCCTTGTATCTTAGGCTTTCTTAGGGAAAAAAAACTTGGCTTTGGGGCTGAAGATGGAGGAGAGGGGACTGTGGTGTTCTCGGTGAGGAAGAGGGAGGATGAGGAAATGAGAGAAAAATAACTTTCTCTTTTCTTGTTCCCTTTTATGTTAAGGGGGAAGAGGTAGCAAAATTGATTTTTGCTTTCCTTCTCCCTTAACCCATTTTCTATTTTTCTTACATTTATTTTATTTTCTATTTATTCTCACCATTCATGATAAAATAAGGGGGAATGAATCTCCTTAATTCCTCTTTAAGTTTTCGGCAAAAATCAAAGAGAAAGAGGGAGAGAAAGGGAGGAAGGCAAGTTGCCTTTCTCTTGCTCTTTTCTTGTTTTCTTTTGGCTAGCTTTTACTCTTACCTTTATTATGAGTTTCCCTCCTTTGCTATCAATATCTTCTCTCTATCCCAATTGGTTTCTACTAATTAATTCTATGAAATATAATATAAGAGGTTCATGGTTCAATCCTTGACCTCCTCTTCTTTTTATTTCATTTTATTTCTTTTTGCTTCAACTCACTTCCTATTATTTTTCTAAGGAAAAATCCCACATTCATATATTTATCTTACAAGCTTAGTGGGTATTACATAAGTTGTCTGGAGGCATAGGTGATCACCTTGCCATCTTGCATCAGCACTGCTCCTAGTCCCAACTTCGAGGCATCACTATATATGTCAAAGCTATCTGCGTTCTTTGGTAGAGTCAGAATAAGTGCACTGGTCAATCTCTTTTTCAGCTCGCTGAAACTGTTCTCACAGTCCTCTGTCCACTGAAATTTTCTGTTCTTTCTGGTAAGAGCTGTCAGTGGGGAGGCTATCCTGGAGAAGTCCTCTACGAATTTCCTGTAGTAACCTGCTAATCCCAGAAAGCTTCTGATCTCACTGGCATTCTTGGATCTTTTCCAGTTGCTCACAGCTTCTATCTTACTGGGGTCTACCATGATACCATCCCTTGAGATGATGTGACCCAGGAAGGACACCTGATCTAGCCAAAATTCACATTTGGTGAATTTGGCGTACAGCTGATTCTGCTGAAGGGTCTGCAATACTGTTTTCAGGTGCTCTACGTGTTCTTCCTGAGTTCTGGAATAGATAAGGATGTCATCGATGAACACGATAACGAACCTATCTAAATATTCTCTTAATACCCTGTTCATAAGATCCATGAAAGTAGCTGGAGCATTTGTCACGCCAAAGGGCATGACTACGAACTCGTAATGTCCGTATCTAGTCCTGAATGCTGTCTTGGGTATGCCCCCTTCTTTAACCTTCACCTGATGATAACCTGATCTGAGGTCTATTTTAGAGAACACTGCTGCTCCCTTTAGCTGATCAAACAGGTCATCTATTCTGGGAAGAGGATACCTGTTCTTGATTGTGACTTGGTTCAGTGCCCGGTAGTCTATACACAGGCGCATGCTCCCGTCTTTCTTCTTCACGAACAATACAGGTGCTCCCCATGGTGAGTGACTAGGACGGATGAAGCCCTTGTCAAGCAGCTCCTGTAGTTGCTCATGAAGTTCCTTCAGTTCTGCTGGAGCCATGCGGTAAGGTGCTTTGGAGATAGGATTTGTACCGGGAATGAGCTCTATCTCAAATTCGATCTCCCTGTCTGGTGCTAGGCCTGGTAACTCTTCAGGGAAGACTGCTGGGTAGTCACATACGACTCGGACCTCTGCTAGCTGTTGGTCCTTGTCCTGACTGGTGCTGACTACGTGTGCTAAGAACCCCGTACATCTTGAATCCATCAACCTCTGTGCCTTCATAGCTGAGAGAAACTTCTTGGCCTTTCTCCTGGGTTCTCCGATGAATTCGAACTGTGCTTCCGCTTCAGGTTGGAATATGACTTTCTGTTTACGGCACTCGATGGAGGCACCGTATTTGATCAAGAAGTCCATCCCGAAGATGACGTCGTAGTCGGTCATATTAATCACTATCAGATCGCAAAAGAGCTCTCTGTCTGCTATAGTGACCGACACTGCTCTGAGCCAGTGCGTAGACGCCATGATTTCTACTGAGGGTAACGTCGTAAGGAACTGGCTACTGAGTACCTCTGGAGGTACTGCTAACTTCTCAGCAAATGCCCTGGATATGTATGAATCGGTTGCCCCAGTATCGAATAAGACAGTTGTACTTTGCTGTAAAATACTAATCTGACCTATAACAACTGTCGAGGCATTTGCTGCGTCCTCTCTGGTGAGTAAGTAGATCCTCGCATTGGTCGTAGCTGGAGGGGCTACATATCCATCTAAAGCGGCCTGCATATGATGTAACTGAGCTGGCTGGCCTCCGTACTGGATCGGCTGTGGTGGAGGAAAGCTGGCCTTGTTCGGACACTGCTTGGTCATATGCCCTTCCTGTCCGCATTCAAAGCATCCTCGTGTGCCCTTACGACAAACTCCAGGGTGGAATTTCCCACAAATAGCACACTTTGGATAACTGGGCTGCTTGTTGGCTGGCCCTCCTTTTGGGTAACTCCCTGGTTTGCACTTGTTGCTGGAGTTCCCTTTCCAGTTAGAGCCATGGGAGCTGTGGCCCTGCTGTTTCTGAGTGCCTGAGCCTCCTTGACCTTTAGCTTCTGAGAGGACTTGCTTCTGCTGCTTGATGCTATTCTGGTAATGCTCAGTGATTAGAGCACTGCTCACTAATTCTTCTGTGGTTTGTGGCCTATGAACGCCACCAGCCACGTTCATTGCTATTTCCGGCCTCAGCATCTTGAGCATCAACCGGATTCGTTCACTTTCTGTGCTGACTAATTCAGGGCATAGACGAGCCAACCTGTTGAATTTCTTCACGGCTTCCTCAACTGATAGGTTGCCCTGATGAAACTCAGTGCACTCGTCGTAGTGACGGTTGGTGACCCGCACGTGAAAGAACTCCTCAAAGAATTCCTTCTCGAAGTCAGCCAATGTCATCTGGTTCACTGGGCGCTTCGCTCTGATTCTCTCCCACCACATACGTGCATCTCCTGTCAGACAGAAGGAGGTGCACTTCACCTTCTCATGTTTTGGCCAGTCCAGAAGCTCCATCGTACTTTCCAGTGTTTTGAACCATGCCTGAGCATCCCATGGTTCATTGCTGCCTGAGAAATTCTCTGGCTTGACTCTCTGCCACTGGATCAGATAGGCTTCTCTCTGCGTTCCTGCTGCTGGGGCTACTGGTGCCGTAGGCTGGACTGGTGGAACCTCTAAGACCACTGGTGTCGCTAAGTTAGGCTCCGGGGTGACAGTGGGAGTGTTCTGCTGACTAGCCTTTAAGGTGGCTATTTCCTGTTGCTGTTCAGCTAGCTGCTGCTGTAACTGAGCCACTAGTGCTGTAAGGTCTGGGGGAGGCACTGAACTGCCTGCCTCATGCTGGGGCTCAGTGGCTGGTGCCCTTCTAGCTGGGCGTCCTCGTGCCATTTCTAAAGACATGCAGGACATACATGACTAACACAAGCATAATAGAGAAACTATTGTTATCATGTTAACTACTATCATAAACAAGCATGCTTTAGTTATCCATAACAGAAAAGCAATAAACATATAAGTTGAGAGGTATTCTTACTTGGAAGCTGCAGGTACAATGCTGATGTGTGTGTAGGAAGTATGGAAACTGCTCTGATACCACTCTGTAACGACCCGCCTTCTACTGACTAGGCTGTGAGGCCGATCGCTACATTATGCTGTGCTAAATTACTATTACGGAAATCTGGATTGATTAAAATTTTACTAAACTGATTACTGTAAAATCTGAACTTAATATTCTAGGTGTACCTAGGAGTTGTACACATGCTAGGGAAGATAATCTATGCCTCTCGGATGTCCCGCTGTAATCAGGCATTTCAATCGATCCATGAATCGATTATCGGATCGATCCAGAGGATCGATCAGCTGATCCGCGGAGAACACTCGATCGGTCGGCTGACCGATCCATAAGCCATATTGCTTCAGATGCGGCTGGATCGGTCTACCGACCGATCCAGAGTACACCGATCGGTCGGTAGATCGATTCTCACCGATCGGTCGATCGACCGATCGGTGAGCTTCGATTTCACGCTAACTCTCGCGATCGATCGGTGGCCGATCCAGGGCACACCCACCTCGATCGATCAGATCGATCTGGGTTTCTGATTTCGAATCAGAACCCCTGATTTCAACACTATTTCGTGCCCAACTCATACACATCAAGTCTATAACAGCTAGAAACATTTTTAACATGTATTAGCTAACATTTTAAACATGATATCACGCATGATTCACTAATTCATGGCATGCAAATGTACTATGTGTAGAATAATAAGGTTCTAACAGTTAACTAATTTTGCTGAAAGTTCTAATACATAAATAAAGCTTGTTAGATCCCTAAGATCTTTTATTCCAAGTTCCTGCCCACACACATCCTCGTAGCATTGTCCTCCAGCCTCCGCTAGTCCATCTTTCCTTTACCTTTATCTGCAGTATAAGGAAAAGAAAGTATCTATAAGCTTTCGCTTAGTAAGAAACCATCTACCTCACTAAAACATGCATTCGATGCAATATGCTTTTAAAACATGTTGTTTGAAAGTGCACTGATTAGACTGAAACATGGCATGTTATCATACATAGAAATCAAAGCTAGTCATGGCATACTATCATCTAAACATGTGTAATAAAAGCTGAACATGAACACCAAAGCATGGCATACAAAGCTAACCATAACTATCATGTGTAACAACAAGGAAAACTGAGCTGAACATGAATTAAACTAGTCTGGAATTGAATTCAAACTCAACTAACATAACTGATCTTTGTGAGTTTTGAAAAAAACTATAATATAATAGATTAAAATACATAATCATACTGCTAATGGGCCCGGCAACTGTACATGCTATGCGCGCATCCTCAACTAAACCCGGGGTTGCAAATCCTGAATTTAGCAAGGTTTACTAGGTTATCTAAACCTAGGGACCGACTATGGGAGCCCAGCCCAATGGATATCTAATCCTGTACAGTGCCACTACTCAAAATAAAATACTGAATCATAGCTAATTAATTTACCTTGCTTCTACTAGGTTATCTGAACCTAGAGGCGACTGTGGGTGCCCACCCATCGGACCGTAGTCCCATATATGCTGTGACAAGGCTAACTAAACTATTTAAATGCTTCTATTGCATTTACTGAGCTATTAAAATGCCTAAGTTGCATTTTTCTGTGCTAAATAATTTAATCGAACACTTAGTATGCACTAATTCGCATCCTTGTGCCGAAAGTCTACATATTACTAAACTAAAACATGGAATTCACACGGAAGCTACTTATACTGCAGGTGAGGGGTTTCTTACCTCCTGTTCGGATTTTCTTACGATTCTAATCACTGGATTTCCTGAGGAGACGATCCTTTCTACGATCTTCTCGCGTCTATGCGTTCCTCTCGCGGAGGGGAGCGTACTCGTGTCGAAGTCATCGCCGGAAAGTGTCCTTGGGCTGAACCTCAGCTTTCCTTGTGGTTGGCGCCGAGAGAGGGAGAGGAGAAGTGGGCGGCGGAATTAGGTTGTGGTGGAGAAAGCTACGATCCAAGAAAAATAACTCTTCACCTATTAAATTCCCTATTTATATTAAGTGGGTAATTTCAGCCCAACTCTAATATAAATTTAATTGCCTCCCTTTCCTTTCAGCACGGCCCTGCTGGGTTCAACTGGTTACTAACATTATCCGTAAACCGTAGGTCTCAAGTTCAATTCCCGCTTAGGCCGTTTTCGTTTTCTATTTGTTTTTGCTACTTCCGTTACTCTAAAAATTCTGTAAAAATATCCTAAAATTCTAGAAAAATCATAGAATATTTCAAAAATAGTTTTGAGAATTTTCGGACGTTACAATTATTAATTCCATAAATATTAATTTCCAAAATTGGCTTCCAAGACTGCATGGCGAGGCACATGGCCTTCTTGGATATGGGAGCAACCACCACCGCCTAGGCAAAGCCTTTTAAGGAAAGCTAATATTTATTTCATTAAATAACTCAAGGGTAACCAAAAAGAACAATCGAATCACAAATTCGACAAAATAAAAAAACACAAACTCGAAAACAAATTCGAAAACTCTAGAATCTTATGCCTCTTGTGTTTGGTATTTCCATAAATAACTATACAAAGAAAACTAGTATTATGCGGAAAACAATTACTAGTTATACCTCTCTTTGTAAGCAAAATAACCTCTTGATCTTCTATCGTATTCCTCTTTTTATCTCGGACATTATGTGGGCAACGATCTTCCGAGACGAGAACCACCAAGCTCCTTCTTCTCCAAGCTAGATTCGGCCACCAAGAATTCTCCATGAGAAGTAGAGGTCCGGCCACCACCACCAAGCTCCAAGGGATACAAGAAACAAAACCTCCTTTCTCTTCTACTTCTCCTAGCTTGAACCGGCCACCATCAAGAGCTCCAAGAGGGGATAAAACCGGCCACTAGAGAAGAAGAGAAGAGGAGAGGGAGAGCCTCTAAGGACCGGCCACACCAAGGAGAAAAAGAGAAGAAGAAAAGAATAGAGTTGTTAGCCATGAAGGCACCTCTACCCCCTCTTTTATATTCCTTGGTCTTGGCAAATAAGGAAATTTTAATAAAAACTTCTCTAATTCCTTTTCCATGAAAAATAAATTTTAATTGATTTAAAATCAATTCCTTTTTCAATTTCAATGGCCGGCCACTTATTTCCTCAAAACAAGGAGAGTTTTAATTAAAACAAAAATTAAAACTTCCTAATTTATTTCCGGAAATTTATAAAAAATTTCTCCAATAATTTTTCCCTTCATGATGGATTATAAAAAGGAAATTTTATAAATTAAAATCTTTCTTTTTAACATGTGGATAATTTTCAAAAAGGAAAGTTATCTCTAAAAACTAAAATCTCTTTTCAATCTACAAATAAGGAAAGATATCAAATCTTTTCTTAATCTTTTGTAGAAACTAATAAAAGAGAATATTTAATTTTTAAAACTCTCTTTTAAATTATGATCATGGTTAAAAAAGGAAAGCTTTCTCAAAAATTAAAATATCCTTTCAATCTACAAATAAGGAAAGATTTCAAATCTTTTCTTAATCTTTTGTAGAAAGCTATAAAAGGAAAGATTTAAAATTTAAACTCTCTTTTAAGAAACATTAATCCACATAAGAAATAATTTTAATAAAAATTCCTTTTAATTTTATAGTGGCCGGCCACCTAAGCTTGGGACCCAAGCTTTGGCCGGCCACCAACTTGGCTCAACCTTTGGGTTTTGGCCGACCCTAGCTTGGGTTCCAAGCTAGCTTGGCCGACCACCAAAAGTGGGTAAGAAGGTGGGTATGTGATGGGTATAAATCTCTATATACAAGAGGCTACGATAGGGATCGAGAGGAGGAATTGGTTTTGGTCTCCCGATAAAATTAAGCTTCCCGTGTTCGCCCCGAACACACAACTTAACTTTATCAATAATAATTTATACCACTAAAGAATTATTATTGAACTACCGCACCAATCTCAAATTATATTTTTGGGCTCTTTCTTATTATGAGTGTGTTAGTCTCCTTGTGTTTAAGATGTCGAATGTCCACTAATTAAGTGAGTTACTGACAACTCATTTAATTAATATCTTAGTCCAAGAGTAGTACCACTCAACCTTATCGTCATGTCGGACTAAGTCCACCTGCAGGGTTTAACATGACAATCTTTATGAGCTACTCTTGGGGGCATTATCAACCTAGATTACTAGAACACAGTTTCCTTCTATAATCAACAAGTCACACTATAAGTAACATCATTTTCCAACTTATCGAGCATTTTGATTTATCGAACTAAATCTCACCCTTTGATAAGTCAAAGAAATAAATATTAAATATATGTGCTTGTTATTATATTAGGATTAAGAGCACACACTTCCATAATAACGAAGGTCTAGTTCTTTTATTAAATCAGTATAAAAAGAACTTACCTTAAATGGTCCTGCTCAATACACTTAAAGTGTACTAGTGTAATTTATTAGTCAAGATAAACTAATGCTTAATTATACTACGACTATTCCAATGGTTTGTTCCTTTCCATCTTAGTCGTGAGCTACTGTTTATAATTTATAAAGAACCGATAACGCAATCTTCTGTGTGTGACACCACACACTATGTTATCTACAATATAAATTAATTGAACATCTACATTTGGTATATATAAATGTAGATACTTGACCAATGTGATTCTTATAAATGTTTATACAAAAACTAGGCTTTTTGTATACACTCCAACAATCTCCCACTTATACTAAAAGACTATGCTGCCATAAATACTACCATACATCTGATTCCCAACCCTTCAACATGCCCATCAAAAGCTCTTGCCTTAAGGACCTTAGTGAAAGGATCTATAGGTCATCACCTGATGCAATGTAAGTGGCAACAACTTCTCGTTTATACGATTTCTCGTATTGGGTGGTACTTGCGCTCTATTGTGTTTACTTTCCTTATGGACTCATGGTTTCTTCGAGTTTGTTACTGCACCAATATTATTATAATAAATTGTAATAATCTTTGGACAAACCAGAAATCATATCTATGTCCATCTTGAGGTTATTGAGTCATTCAGCTTCTATGGCTGCCTCTGAGGCTGCCACATACTCAACTTCCATAGTGGAGTCTGAAAAGCACCTATGCTTAACACTCCTCCATAGTTATGGCTTTACCTCCTAAAGTAAACACAAAAACCCCGAGGTCAACTTACTATTGTCCCTATCTGATTGGAAATCAAAATTCGTGTAACCCACAGGGATCAAATTATCTGCCTAGCAAATGCTTTACGACAGTCTAGTGTCCCGGTCCTGGTTACTTCGATATCTGCTAACTATGCCCTGGACAAAATAGATACCTTGTCTCGTACATTGCATACATTAGGCTTCCGACAGCCGAGGCATAAGGAATTACCTTCATGCCCTTTATCTCCTTTGATATCTTCGGAGATATCTCTTTAGATAAAGCCGCTCCATGTCTAAAAGGTAGAAAAACCTTTCTTGGAGTTTTGCATGCTAAAACGAGCTCATTGTATGAAGCTTGGGATAAGCACAACATTCTTTTCCTTGCGATCCTTGATCCCAAGAATATGTGCTCACTCTCCTAAGTCCTTCATAACAAATTGCTTGGGCAACCATACCCTTACTTCCGATAACACCTTGATATTGTTTCCAACTATCAAAAATGTGATCTACGTATAGTACAAGAAATACCACCACGTTTCCATCACACTTCTTGCGTACACAAGACTTATCCGGTAACTAAATCCATAAGATTGGATTATTTCATTAAATAGGATAAACCAAGACTTTGAAGCTTTACTTCAGTCTATAGACCGATTGAGCTTACATACTAGATGCTTTTTGCCCTTTGCAATGAACCTCTCTGGTTGCTTTATATGGATGCATTCTTCAAGACTTCCATAAAGAAAAGCTGTCTTGACATCCATTTGCCTAATCTCATAGTCTATTTGAGCAGCAATAGATAAAAGAATTCGGATAGACTTAAGCATGGCTACCGATAAAAGGTTTCCCTTTTTCAACAAGCCTTGTTTTGAAAGTTTCCACTTTCCCATCTATCCCTTTTTCTATTGTAGACTTATTTTCACCCAATGGCTTTTACACTATTTGGTGATTCTACAAGTTCCCAGATTTTATTAGAATACTAAATTCTATTTCTATATTCATCACTCTTTGCCAAGATGCTGCATCTTAATCTTGGAGTGCTTTGTCATATATCTGGGGATTGGGTTCATGTTGACCAGGGATAAAGTCCAAAGGCTCTCCCAAAACATGACTCTTTTAGGTTGCATAACAACCCTCCCACTACGACGAGGCACTGTCTATAATTGTGTATCATTTGTGATACGTGTTGCAGTTTCTTGTGATATTTCATCTTGTACAGTTGGTACTAGATTAGACATGTCCTTTGTTACTTTCTTAAGAATAAATTTACTTATGAGCTTGTGGTTCATTATATAGTCCTCTTCTAAAAATCGGTCATTGATGCTAACAATGACCTTCTGATTTTTAAGACTATAAACCTATTTTCGTTTATCTAGGATAACCCACAAACAAGTGAACTCCTGTCCAACTTATCATTGTCTCTCTTCAACATATGTGCTGGACTACCCGAATCCGAATATGCTTCAAAATAGGCTTACACCTATTCAGCAATTCTATATGAGTAGAGAGTTCTGACTTGAAAGGTACTATGTTCACTTTCGTTTTCAGAGTATATCCTGAAAACAAATTTGGTAATTTTCTGAATAACTCATCATCAATCTACTTATTTCCATAAGAGTCCTATACCTTCTTTTTCTACACCATTCTGTTGGGGTGTACCAGGTGCGGTTAATTGGGATTGAATCCCGACTTCTGATAAGTGACTCCTAAACTCTCCTAAGAGGTACTTGTTACTACGATTGAACCGTAGTGTCTTGATACTTTTACCTTGATGTTACTCCACATCAGCCTAGTACTCTTTGAACTAATCAAAGCACTTAGACTTGCGGTGTGTCAAGTAAATGTATAGTCGTCTATATATAAGAGATAAAATATTCAAAACAACCTCTTGCCTGGATAGTCAAAGGTCTACACAAATCAGAATGAACTAATTTCAACATATCTTTGGCTCTAAACCCCTTAGACTTAAAAGCTTCATGGTTATTTTTTCTTCCAAGTAAGACTTGCAGGTTGAAAAGATTTCCACTACCAAAGAACCCAAGAGTCCATTGGTTAAGATTCTTTGAATCCTACTCAAGTTAATATAACCTAGCTTTAGATGCCAAAAATATGATTGGTTCATTTCTGAAGGTTGCTTTCTCTTAAAGTAAGAAGATGTGTCATTAATTTCCATTTATTGCATTGTGGGAGTTATTGGATTTATAAATTGCCAACTAACGTACCAGAACAAATATCTTTCCTATTTTCTTGATAACAACTTTGTTATCAAAATAGACACAATATTTATTTTTAAATAGTTTAGAAACTGAAATAAATTTCTTTCTAAACTTGGTACTTAAAAACAATTCCCTAAAATCCATGTTCTATTCCTATCAAAGGATAAACATCTTCCACTGCAACAGCTGCTACTTTTACAGCAGTGCCCATGTGGACGGTGATTTATATAGTTGTCGGATTTTCTGGAACCCCTGCAATGAATTGCAGACATAATCAGTGGTTCATGTATCTACACACTAGGTACCGATAGATAACACAACTAAATATGTTTCAACAACTAATAAAATACACCGTTATTGTTCTCAGTTCTGAGAGGACAGTCTACCTTAATGTCCAAGTTTTCCAATCATTACAATTGGGACTACTAAGTCTATTCTATAGTATAACAGCTAGGGGATTGACTAACATTTGAAAACCTAAGAATCACAAAATTATTTGGTCAAGACCAACATTTCAAAATCCCCATGAATTTTGTATGCCACGTTAGTGTGGACGTATACAAATTCTAAAAAGAGATTTTATCCATTAATTTTATTATCTTGTCAACCTATGACAAATAAAATTAATAGTTGATCTGTCTTTGATCAAATATTTGGTCAAGACTCTAAATTTAAAATAATATTGATTCCTCTAACAATACTATTTAAATTTACCAACACCTCAAAACACCGTGAATTTTGCATGCCACGTTAGTGTGGACGTATACAAATTCATCATTTGTAAGAGGAGGGTTTTACCCATTAACTATCTTGTCAACCTAACTTTATGACAAATAAAATTATCTCAAACACCGTTAATTTTGTATGCCACGTTAGTGTGGACGTATACAAAATCAATCATTTGTAAGAGGGATTTTAACCCATTAATTTTATTATCTTGTCACCCTAGTTTTATGACAAATTAATAGTTGGTTTCCCTTTGGTCACACAAGTGATAACAGTGACTCCGTTGGGGAGGATACTATTAAATGTGTCTAAGTGTATACCATTACTTGATACTAAGTCCATTAAATAGAATTGTGTCCCTTCAGTTGGAGAAGATCACACGCATCCTAAATAACTTCCTATAACCATCCATTAAGGAAGTTTGATCTAGTGATCCGCAAACAAACTCATCCGTTGTGGAGGGAGACACTCAGAGCCAACATGCAAGCTTATTGTATCACTTACAAACCAGTAATGGAGATCGTGGGATTAATATACAAATCCCTCTCCCACTTAGTTATTTAAGGTGAAGAATTTTAACCTATGCTAGCATGTATCATACGCACACACATCACAGTAAATATAAGCAATAAATATGGAAATTAATTTTCCAACTATTATGGCATTTTCCATCACTGTCCTTCGTGTGCTCCAACCCTAGCTGCTGCCATCTTTAGCCACCATCATCGGGTCGAGTTGTCGCATCTATCTTTCTTCTTATTCCGCTGCGCCTCTAGTCCTCCAATAGCACCACGCCTCGCTAAGATACGATCCGCGACAAATATAGAATTTTACATATATCGATCCTATATTCCATAAATGGAATGTACATGTAATCTAGATCAAAAAAATAAAATTCTAAAACCTAGGACTAATATAGCTCCTGCTATATTAGTTACATACAATCATGCACACACAAAAATAATGTCATTGACATGTCCAAGGGTCCAATCACACACAACATCTATAAGCCATAATAGTTGGAGCCTGCAACCACAAAGTTAGCACATCCTACTATTATCCTGCCTAAATTATATATGACATGTGCATAACCTATTTGAAAACCAAACACACAGAGGCAAACCCTAGCTCTGATACCAATTGTTGGTTAGTCCTAGGAAAACTATACCGGCTCCACTGTACAAAAATTTTGTACAAGTGTCGAACCTTTCCTTAAATAACCTATTGTGTTCTTTAGAAGTTAAATTAGGAATCGCTGACGGAACTTAACATCATTGATTCCAAATTTAACTTATCTGTTCTTAATGGTTTAGATTTGAATCGCAATCGGAACTTAACACTATTGATTCAAATCTACCTAGATTATTAATTCCATAAATATTAATTTCTAAAATTGGCTTCTAGGACTGCATGGCGAGGCACATGGCCTTCTTGGATATGGGAGCAACCACCACCGCCTAGGCAAAGCCTTTTAAGGAAAGCTAATATTTATTTCCTTAAATAACTCTAGGTTAACCAAAAAGAACAATCGAATCACAAATTCGACAAAATAAAAAAACATAAACTCGAAAACAAATTCGAAAACTCTAGAATCTTATGCCTCTTGTGTTTGGTATTTCCATAAATAACTATACAAAGAAAACTAGTAAGATGCGGAAAATAATTACTAGTTATACCTCTCTTTGTAAGCAAAATAACCCCTTGATCTTCTACCGTATTCCTCTTTTTATCTCGGACGTTGTGTGAGCAACGATCTTCCAAGACGAGAACCACCAAGCTCCTTCTTCTCCAAGCTAGATTCGGCCACCAAGAATTCTCCATGAGAAGTAGAGGTCCGGCCACCACCACCAAGCTCCAAGGGATGCAAGAAACAAAACCTCCTTTCTCTTCTTCTTCTCCTAGCTTGAACCGGCCACCATCAAGAGCTCCAAGAGGGGATAAAACCGGCCACTAGAGAAGAAGAGAAGAGTAGAGGGAGAGCCTCTAAGGACCGGCCACACCAAGGAGAAAAAGAGAGGAAGAAAAGAATAGAGTTGTTAGCCATGAAGGCACCTCTACCCTCTCTTTTATATTCCTTGGTCTTGGCAAATAAGGAAACTTTAATAAAAACTTCCTTAATTCCTTTTCCATGAAAAATAAATTTTAATTGATTTAAAATCAATTCCTTTTTCAATTTCAATGGCCGGCCACTTATTTCCCCAAAACAAGGAGAGTTTTAATTAAAACAAAAAATTAAAACTTCCTAATTTGTTTCCGAAAATTTATAAAAAATTTCTCCAATAATTTTTCCCTTCATGATGGATTATAAAAAGGAAATTTTATAAATTAAAATCTTTCTTTTTAACATGTGGATAATTTTCAAAAAGGAAAGTTATCTTTAAAAATTAAAATCTTTTTTCAATCTACAAATAAGGAAATATATCAAATCTTTTCTTAATATTTTGTAGAAACTAATAAAAGAGAATATTTAATTTTTAAAACTCTCTTTTAAATTATGATCATGGTTAAAAAGGAAAGTTTTCTCAAAAATTAAAATCTCCTTTTAATCTACAAATAAGGAAAGATTTCAAATCTTTTCTTAATCTTTTGTAGAAAACTATAAAAGGAAAGATTTAAAATTTAAACTCTCTTTTAAAAAACATGATATCCACATAAGAAATAATTTTAATAAAAATTCTTTTTAATTTTCTAGTGGCCGGCCACCTAAGCTTGGGACCCAAGCTTTGGCCGGCCACCAACTTGGCTCAACCTTTGGGTCTTGGCCGGCCCTAGCTTGGGTTCCAAGCTAGCTTGGCCGACCACCAAAAGTGGGTAAGAAGGTGGGTATAAATCTCTATATACAAGAGGCTACGATAGGGACCGAGAGGAGGAATTGGTTTTGGTCTCCCGATAAAATTAAGCTTCCCGTGTTCGCCCCAAACACACAACTTAACTTTATCAATAATAATTCATACCACTAAAGAATTATTATTGAACTACCGCACCAATCCCAAATTATATTTTTGGGCTCCTTCTTATTATGAGTGTGTTAGTCTCCTTGTGTTTAAGATGTCGAATGTCCACTAATTAAGTGAGTTACTGACAACTCATTTAATTAATATCTTAGTCCAAGAGTAGTACCACTCAACCTTATCATCATGTCGGACTAAGTCCACCTGCAGGGTTTAACATGACAATCTTTATGAGCTCCTCTTGGGGGCATTATCAACCTAGATTACTAGGACACAGTTTCCTTCTATAATCAACAAGTCAAACTATAAGTAACATCATTTCCCAACTTATCGAGCATTTTGATTTATCGAACTAAATCTCACCCTTTGATAAGTCAAAGAAACAAATATTAAATATATGTGTTTGTTATTATATTAGGATTAAGAGCACACACTTCCATAATAACGAAGGTCTAGTTCTTTTATTAAATCAGTATAAAAAGAACTTACCTTAAATGGTCCTGCTCAATACACTTAAAGTGTACTAGTGTAATTTATTAGTCAAGATAAACTAATGCATAATTATACTACGACTATTCCAATGGTTTGTTCCTTTCCATCTTAGTCGTGAGCTACTGTTTATAATTATAAAGAACCGATAACACAATCTTCTGTGTGTGACACCACACACTATGTTATCTACAATAGAAATTAATTGAACATCTACATTTGGTATATATAAATGTAGACACTTGACCAATGTGATTCTTATAAATGTTTATACAAAAACTAGGCTTTTAGTATACACTCCAACAATCTGAAATGAATCCAGCATTAGAAGCTTGTGCAGAGAATGCTGAAAATGGAAAGAAATGCAGAATAGAGATTGTTGCTGTGTAGGAATGGATTGGACTTATGCTATTTAGTTTTTCTGAATTCTGATTTCTGAAATATGTTGTTGGAATTTTGGAGCAAGAATAACAGAACAGGAGCTGCAATTTTTCGAGTTGTGTGTGCCAGTTTGTATCAATCTCTATATCGTTAGTCTCTTTTGTTTTCAGGCCTATTGCTTGTTCTTTGCCTTTGCCTTTTGCATTGTTTCCATGATTATATAGAGCCTGAAGCCATTCTGTAGGAGGAAAGGCAGTGACAATAGATATAGACATGTCTGATTTTTGAAATTGCTACTACTGGATACCAAGTTCTGGGGTAGTAATCTGATTAAGGCATTCTTAAATTCTATTGATTCTCATTCTGTGTAATATGAAGGTAATCTTAAAGCTATTCAGATAGTAAGTGACATCAACTGAAACCTCCTTTTAAACTGAGTTTCCAGGAAGTGGCAGAGTATTTAAATTTCAGATTATGAAAATTGCATAGCTTCACTTTACTGCTGGAATTAGAGGTTGCTGTAATGCAGAGTTTAAAGTAGTTGTTAAACTTTAGAGTTTGCATTTGATAGCAAGGATACAATCTACAAGCTATTTCAAAGAGGAAGTTAAGCTTCTCTAAATCAGAAATGAGAATTCTAGATTTGAAACTTCCAGAAATAAGTTTCATTTCCATTTATTGTTGACAGCTTGGAATATTTGGAGCTACGTTTATTGCGGCTGGATTATGCTAGTATTGAATTCTAAGTTGCTGATTTCCAGATTCCATACTGAAATTTCTGTAATACTTGATTCTGTAGGAATGGAAACCATGTATCAACAAGAACATGTTTAGTGCCAAACCTCTATGCTATTTTTGATTAGTTACATCATAATTCAGTCTCTTTTCATTCTGGGCAAGAACTTAATAGTTGCTGAAAGGCTTATTGGCGTTGATTCTGAAGTTTATACATGTTGATTGGTACTGACTTGTTTAACAGAATTGGTTTTTTAGATAAGCTGTAATTTTGTGAGTTTACAGTTTATGAAATTTAACAAAACAGAATTTGAATTCTGCAATCTGCAGAATGAAAACAAGATCAGTACATAGAAGAGTGTCCTGTCATTTTATACATGTTGTGTTTCATTGTCTAAGATGACCAATGTTTTAAGTGTGGGGGAGGAAATTATTCTTCATGATTTGAGATTGTTTTTAGATTCAAAATTCTGGAATTTAAGTGTGGAAAAACAGTAAAAAATTGGCAAATCAAGAAGTGTATCAAATGTGAAGATCGAGTATCAAGAATTTTGGATGCCCATCAAATTGAAGGGGAGGTTAGCTTGATACTTTGAATTGATAACAACAATGGTATTCATATCTTTTCACATCAAATTGGTCAACTCATCAAGTATATTCCTCCAATACTCTCATCTTCTCAATTTTTTCATTGAATTCTTTTCTTTTGCCTATTCCATTTACTTTCATTGTTCTTTTTGATTTCATTTCATTTCTTGTTGATAAAATCCTTTTGATTTATGTATGCTATGTTTTATGGTGGTGGAGAATTAGAAAATAAGCAAGCTTATGGTAGTGAAATGTTGTGAGTTGCATTGAATGAGCTCCACGTGTACATGCTTGAGTGTGAGAGATAGAATAGGTGAATACCTTGTGAGATTGCAACTTACATAATTTTTCAATTGGATTGAAACTACCATACCTACTGATTTTTGTTTGGATTGTATTCATGATTGTTTGTGATCTTTAGATGGTCTTAGTTAAATTCTTTTTTACTATCTTCTAGGTATTGTTAGGGAATTTTTGTGGAGATGATTTTTAGTTTTCTTTACTTTCACGAGACGTTCAAGACTAAGTGTGGGGGATTGGATAACCATGATTTTATTGTATTATTTTGATTCATTTATGCATGGTTTGATGTTATGTTCATAGATAAAACCTAGATTTACATCACATTTCATGCATTGTCTTTATTTTGGGCTTAATTGTAAATTATCTTCTTTTTGGTGTTATTTGATGCTAATATTTGATTCTTATTTTGTAGGCATCAAAGGATCTTGGATTTGGATCTATTCAAACTGAAATTGGGCTCGAATCAGAGTTTAAACGAGACGATCAAACCCTGGAGTTATTTGGACCGTTCATCTACAATCAAGCAGATCTGAGTCATCCATTGAAGATCTAGCCCATCCAACCTAATGAGGATGAGATCTCAACCATAGATGAAGATCCAGAGGTTTTGATCCAGATCTGAGTTCATACAGCCATTGATCAAGCCCGAATTAATCTAGACCGTTCATCGAAGATTGGGCAGATCTGAACCATCCAGTGAAGATATGGTTGATCCGACCTAAGGGAGAGTAGATCCAGACCCTAGATCAGATCAACACGTTTGGATCAAATTTTAGGCGACTTTTCACCGTTGATCAAGCCCTGAATCGCTCACAGCCGTCCGTTCAGATCTGGATTTGATTCAAAACAGAGAAGCTATAGTGCTTTCTCTTTGTCGATCTCCTCACACAGCTGCGCGTCCCGCGGCGTTCATCACCAGCGAGATTTCAACCCCATCTCTTCTTCCAGATCCATTTTTCGACGACTTCATCGGCGACGATGCTCTCAGATGCTTTCGACCAGCTTTCGGTGATCTGACCTCGCTCCAAGGTGGTCCTACGGAGAGAATTCTGTTTGTGATTGACTGTTCTGTTGCCGCTGATTTGGAGGTGTTCTTCTGATTAGTGGCTCCGCTTTCCATCCGTGAGCTTTGGCGGTGTTCCTCCACTGCTACTGGACCATTCCCGACGACATTCCATCCATCATCTTCTCCATATCAGATTTGAAGTCACAGCTCACAGATTGTCAGATTTCTTAAGGTTGGCAGCTCCAATCTTCATCAAATTGTTTGGAGAGGTCTCTGATGATGCTGGTGAAGGCTGAGCTGAGTTTAGCTACTAAGGTTGTCTTCCCCGATTGTTGAGATGAGGTTTCATTGATGCTTCCTTGTGTGACGGCAAGGAGAAGTTGTCGTGAGAATTGGTTTGGAGTTGAGATGGTTTAGGGTTTATTTTTTGCATTCTTTTTATTGTTTATTGATTTAAATTTCAGTTTCCGTTGTTGAATTTAGTAATCATAGTTCATTTTATGATTAATTGTTTTAATTCATGTGTTTTGAGTAATTTAGTTTTAATTGATTTTAAAGTTGTTGTTAATCT
This sequence comes from Zingiber officinale, assembly GCF_018446385.1. NCBI lineage: Eukaryota > Viridiplantae > Streptophyta > Magnoliopsida > Zingiberales > Zingiberaceae > Zingiber > Zingiber officinale. Next base: position 45,177,044 of record NC_055996.1, on the reverse strand, counting down.
TGCTTTAGCTTAGGGTTCAGTACTAGTGAGTAATTTAGTTTTCTACAGTTTAGTTAGCTTTAATTTCAGCAGTAGAGTAGTTTCTTATTTGCTTGCATTTCATTTGCTAAATTTGGATTTAAAGCTTAAACCCCCCCATTTACATTAAAAACCCCAAAAATGAGAATAAAATACAATCCTAAAATTACATTCTACCGTTAGTCTCTCGAGGTTCGATCCTGGGCTCGTTATTACAACATTAATGTGTCGTTAAGGGGTTCAGTGAATATACATTGTTAATTTGATTTAGGAGTGTGACAGAGACTCGTTATCAAAGGGCCACCCCCTTTCCTCTCCTATCTAGGGCCGGCAGCACTTCTTCTTCTTGGTGGCCAGTGGCTTGAAGAAAAGGAAGAAGAGGAATGTAAGGAAGAAGAGGAAGGAGAGGAAGAAGAAGAAGAAGATTAGAAGGTACCTCATCCTAGAGACTCCTTTTTTTGGCCGGCGATTTTGGAAGAGAAGAGAAGGAGGGTGGTTTTGTTCTTGGTAGATAGTTGCCCACACGACGTCCAAAAAGAGGAGAGGAATACAGCAGAAGATCAAGAGGTCTTTAGCTACAAAGAAAAGGTACAACTAGTTCTTTAATTCCGCTGTGTATCTAGTTTCATTTTTCTTTATATTGATTTTGTGTATCGATTTTGAATACCAACACAAGAGGCCAGCGATCTTTATTTCGATCTAGGCGTGCTTTGATCATTCAAGAACTTGTTTGATTGATCGAACATGCGGGTTGCTAGGAAGAGTTATGTTCTTGTACAATTTTTTTTGTACAGGGAAATTAAAATAGAATGGAATTCCAACTCCCATCAAGTGGTATCAGAGCGAGGTTTCTAGTTTTGTGTGATTGGTTTTCGGTTAAATTATGTACTGCTCATATACAAGTTTAGGTAGGATAATAGTAGGATGTGCAAGATAGATTAAATCTGTGGTTGCAGGCATCCTAGATCCAACTATTATGGCTTTTTGTGTGTGTATAATTTGAACTCTCGGGCATGTTGAGGTTGTTTTGTGTGCATGATTGTAATAATTAAATTTAGCCGGTCACTGCATTATTATTTTTTTTACATTCTATTCGATCTAAATTACATGTAAATTCTTTTGTGGAATATAGGATCGATAAATATAAATATTTTTTTTTGTTGCGGCTTGTATCATTGCTATGCCTAGTGCTATTTTGAGGACCAGAGGCGCGACGAAGAAGGAAGCAAGATAGATGTGATGGTTTGATCCATTGGCAGCATACACGACGGCTTGATCCATTGGCGGCATATTGGAGGGCAGCGTTGGATGAGACCATAATAGTTGGAAATTTTATTTTGATATTTATTACCTTTATATGCTGTTTTATATACTGTGATGTGTGTGCATGATTAAAATTCCTCAATTTAAATAACTAAGTAGGAGAGGGATTATTTAAATAAATTTCATGGTCTCCATTACTGGTTTGTAAGTGATGCATTCAAACTTGCGCGTTGGCTTTAAGTGCTTTCCCCCATATCGGATGAGTTTGTTTGCAGATCACTAGATCAAACTTCCTCTATGGATGATTATAGGAAATTAATTAGGTATGTGTGATCTTCTCCATCTGAAGGGGCACAATCCTAATTAATGGACTAAGTATCAAGTAATGGTAAATACTTAGGCGCATTTAATAGTATCCTCTCCATCGGAGCCACTGCTATTATTTGTGTGACCGAAGATAAACCAACTATTAATTTTATTTGTCATAAACTTAGGTTGACAAGATAATAAAATTAATGGGTAAAACCTCCTCTTACAAATATTTGAATTAGTATACGTCCACACTATCGTGGCATACGAAATTCACGGTGTTTTGAGGTATTGGTGAATTTAAATTATATTGTTTGAGGAATCAATATTATTTTAAATTCTAAAGTTTTGACCAAGTATTTTATTTTATGATTCTCAGGATTTTAAAATGGCTTTCAATCCTCTTGCTGTTATTTTAAAAGAAAACAAACTTACTGGTCCAAATTATATTGATTGGAAACGAAACTTGGACATTGTCTTAACTGCTAAAGAATACAAGTTCGTGCTTCTTGAGGTGTGTCCTAACGTGTCTAATAAAGATTATAGTGAAGAGGAGATAGAGAGACATAGGAAATGGGTCAAGGCAGATGAGATGGCGCTGTGTTACATTTTGGCTTCTATGTCAAATGTCCTGCAACATCAGCATCAGGCCTTACCCACTACCTATGACATGATGCTCAATCTCAAGGAACTCTTTGGACACCAGAATCGGGCTACTAGGCAGGAGGCCATGAGAAACTTAATGATGACCACCATGACTAAGGGGATACCCGTAAGGGATCATATCCTCAAGATGATGACTCATTTAAATGAGATAGAAGCCCTTGGAGTTGAAATCGATGGGGAAACCCATGTCGATATCATTCTGGAAACGCTGCCCAAAAGTTTTGAGTAGTTCTACCTGAACTACAACATGAACAAAAAGGTTTATTCATCGGCGGAACTTCTGACAAAACTCCAAGCGGCAGAAGGGCAATTTCATCAAAGTTCTCAAGTTCACATTACTGAAAACGTTTCTGCCTCTAAGGCGAAAGACGGAAAGAAGAAGAAGAAACAAGTTGGTTCAGCAAAGAAAGTAATTCGACCTCAAGGGACTAGGCCGCAGGTAGGTGTGAAGAACCTGAAAGGAAAGTGCTTCACATGCAAGCAATCTGGACATTGGAAGGCGAACTGTCCTCGTAGAAAGGAGAATAATAAAGGTATATCTTATTCATTAGTTGTTGAAACATGTTTAGCGGTGTTATCTACCAGTACCTGGTATGTAGATACGGGAGCCACTGATCATGTATGTAATTCATTGCAGGGGTTCCAGGAAACCAGACGATTACATGAAGGAGAGATCACCGTCTACATGGGCAATGCTACGAGAGTGGCGGCTATTGTAGTGGGAGATGTTTATTTATCTTTTGATATGAATAAAACATTAATTTTGAGAAATTGTCTTTACGTACCATGTTTTAGAAAGAACTTGATTTCAGTTTCTAAATTATTTAAGGATAGATATTATTAGTGAGAGCCCTAGAGCCGATCATGTGATGATTGTTGTATGGACTCGATGTATCATATTCCTATATATATTTATAAAGACATTTCTTTATGGTTATTATACTTACTTGTATTGGTGTCAAATAACTGAGTATAATAGTGTCCTTGAGTAGAAGGTTCTTATCTATATCAATCAATTGGTTGAATTGATAATGAGATGATATAGAGAACACTATTTTTAATCATTCCTAGTCAAGTATTAACATTCAGGGACAATGTTAATGTGATGAGACTAGCATGTAGGTCAACTCGATGACTTGATCTCGCAAGTCATGGATATTAGATATCAAGTTGACACATAGGTATGCATTGGAAAATGTATACTGAATGACCCGCTATGAGAAAATATCATGGATCGTTATATGAGCGCCATATACTTTCTCGTGTGACTATTAGTATGACTATCAGTCCTTGGACCTAAAGTCACCATGGTTCCCTACATAAGGAGTTGCATACTTTGGCTTCGTCAAACGTCACCCGTAAATGGGTGGACTATAAAGGCGACTACTGGGTATGTAACAAATTATGCGGAGAGATGTGAGTGATGTAGATGGGATCTATCCCTCCTATATGACGGGAGAGACATCATGATTCTTCATAGAGTAAGACCACTAAGTGCATGGTCATGCCCAAATGAGTCAATATGAGATATTGAGCTCATTTGATTAGAGTGACTCTACTTGGAGTTCAAGATATAGATTGATTAGAGGATGACATGGCCTATGCCTCATTTGATCAATCTAGATGTCAAGGATAGAAGGACATTGTCACATATTGTGAGAGTCACAATTAGTAGTCACAAAGGTGATGTTGGATCTCAAAAATCTTGTAACTTGGGTAGTAATAATGTGTTGCTAGATACTGCTCATTGCTTATGTTCCTAAATGGGTTTAGGAGCATTGCCAACGTTACAAGAACCTATAGGATCACACACAAAGGGCAGTTAGATGGAGATTAGGTTCATATGATGGACCAAGAGGATTAGGTTCATGTGATGAACCAAATTGGATTAAGAGTAATCCAAATTAGACTAATTGAGTTGGACTCAATTTGATTCATGTGTCGAATGAGTCTAATTTAGACTATGATTCATTGAGTCAATTTAAACCAATGAATAGAGATTCATTAAATTAAATTGATTTGAATCAAAGGGTAGATTTGATCAACCATGAGAGATAAGAGGACAAGTTTGACTTGACTTGAGAGGGAAGATGAAGGGTCAAGTTTGACTTGACCAAATGCCACTTCATTGTGACTTGGCATGGGCCGGCCAATGATGATGTTCCACATCATCAAGGCTACATCATTGTATGCCACCTCATGAGGAAGACCAAGAGCCATGACTCTTGGTATTACATGGAGGTATTAAATACTCTATTAAGTGGCCGGCCACACACATGAAGAAAAGTGGTGTGTGCTCATTCAAGGCATCTTCTTCTTCCTCTCTTCTTTTTCTCTCCTTCTCCTCCATTGCCGAGACCTCTCAAGAGTGCTAGCACACTCTAAGTGGTTTTCTCCACCTTTTGTCCGTGTGGATACGTGTAGAGGAGTGTACACTTGACACTCTACGAGATCCGGCAACCATTCGGACTAGCGGGATAAGCGAAGGGCATCGCTACAAGGGTAATACTTCTTTTTCATGTAGATCTAAGGTAGATCTAGTGTAGACAAATATGTACATGAATATTTTTATTTATCTTTGCACGAATCCGTGGCTAGCTTCGAGGTTTTCGCAACACAAAAAGCGATTTTTGCGACTCGAAAGTCTAACAGATATTCTGTTTCTTTTGATGACAAAGTGGTTGTCAAGAAAAATAGGGTGGTTATCTGTTCTTGTACGTTGGTTGGCAATTTGTATACTCTTAATCCAATAACTCCCACGATGCAACAAATGAAAATTAATAACACATCTTGTAATTCTAATAAGATAAAGCAACCTTCGGAAATGAACCAAACATATCTTTGGCATTTAAGGTTGGGTCATATTAACTTGAGTAGGATTCAAAGGTTAATAGCGATGGACCTTTGGGTTCATTGGTAGTGGAAAACTTTCCGACCTGTGAGTCTTGCTTGGAAGGAAAAATGACCAAGAGACCTTTTTAGGCAAAGGGGTATAAAGCCAAAGAATTGTTGGAATTGGTTCATTCTTATTTGTGTGAGCTTATGACTATCCAAGCAAGAGGTGGTTTCGAATATTTTGTCTCTTTTATAGACGACTATTCGAGATATGGGTGCATTTACTTGATGCGCTATAAGTCTGAGTGCTTTGATAAGTTTAAAGAGTACAAGGGTGATGTGGAGAAATGTCAAGGTAAAAGTATCAAGACACTAAAGTCTAATCGTGGTGGAGAGTACCTCTTAGGAGAGTTTAGGAGTTACTTATTAGAGGCAGGGATTCAATCTCAATTGTCTACACTTGGTACACCCCAACAGAATGGTGTGGCAGAACGAAGGAATTGGACTCTTGTGGAAATAGTTAGATCAATGATGAGTTATTCAGAATTACCAAATTCATTTTGGGGATACACTCTGGAAATGACAGCGTACATTCTGAACTTGGTACCTTCTAAGTTAGGCCCCTCTACTCCCACAAAATTATGGAATGGGCATAAGCCTAGTTTGAAACACATTCGAATTTGGGATAGTCTAGCACATGTGCTGAAGGGAGACGCTGATAAGTTGGAATCACGTACGAAAGTTCGCTTATTCTTGGGATATCCTAGAGGAACGAAAGGTGGTTTGTGTTATAGTCCTAAAGATCAGAAGGTCATTGTTAGCACCAATGCTCGATTTTTAGAAGAGGACTATGTAATGAACCACAAGCCCATGAGTAAAATTGTTCTTGAGGAAATAAGAGAGGACGCTTCTACTTTAGTACCAACGGTACAAGATGAGATACCACAAGTAACTGCAACATGTGTCACGAATGATGCACAATTTCAGGTAGTGCCTCATTATAATGGGAGGGTTGTTAGGCAACCTGATAGATTCATATTTTTGGGAGAGTCTTCGGACTTGATCCCTGGTGAACATGAAGCTGATCCCTGGACATATGATGAAGCACTCCAAAATAAAGATGCAGCATCTTGGCAAAATGCAATTAACTCTAAAATAGAATCTATGCATTCTAATTAGATCTGGGAGCTTGTAGAACCACCAAATGGTGTAAAAGCTATTGGATGTAAATGAGTCTACAAATGGAAAAGAGGAACAGATGGGAAGGTGGAAACCTTTAAAGTGAGGCTTGTTGCGAAGGGGTATACTCAGAAAGAGGGAATTGATTATGAGGAAACTTTTTCACCGGTAGTCATGCTTAAGTCTATCCAGATTCTTTTATCTATTGTTGCTCATATGGATTATAAGGTTTGATAAATAGATGTCAAGACAACTTTCCTTAATGGAAGTCTTGAAGAAAATATCTATATAAAGCAACCAGAGGGATTCATTGCGAAGGGCAAAGAGCATCTTGTATGTAAGCTCAATCGGTCCATTTATGGACTGAAGCAAGCTTCGAGATCTTGGAACATCCGGTTTGATGAAGTGATCCACTCTTATGGATTCATTCAGTGTCCGGATGAGTCTTGTGTATATAAGAAAAGTGACGGAAACGTGGTGATATTTCTTGTACTATACGTAGATGACATTTTTCTCATTGGCAACAATGTCAAAGTGTTGTCAGACGTAAGGGTATGGTTGTCCAAGTAGTTTGATATGAAGGACTTGGGAGAATGTGGACATATTCTTGGGATCAAAGTAATAAGGGATCACAAGAAAAGGATGTTGTGCTTATCTCAAGCTTCATACATCGATACTATCCTAGCTCGTTTTAGTATGCAAAACTCCAAGAAAGATTTTCTACCTTTTCGGCATGGAGTACCTTTATCTAAAGATATGTGTCCTAACACATCAAAGGAGATAGAGAAGATGAAGGCAGTTCCTTATGCTTCGGCTATAGGAAGCCTAATGTATGCGATGCTATGTATGAGATCGGATATCTTCTTTGTCGTGGGCATGGTTAGCAGATATTAAAGTAACCCAGGACTGGAACATTGGACTACCGTAAAACATATATTAAAGTACCTGAAAAGGACTAGAGATTATATGCTAGTTTACCAGGCAGATGATTTGCTCCCTGTGGGTTACACAGATTCGGACTTCCAGTCAGATAGGAGTAGTAGTAAGTCAACTTCGAGGTATGTGTTTACTTTGGGAGGTGGAGCCATAGCATGGAGGAGTGTTAAGCAGAAATGCATTTCAGACTCCACCATGGAAGCTGAGTATGTGGCAGCCTCTTAGGCATCCAAAGAAGCTGTATGACTCATAAATTTCTTGATGGACATAGATGTGATTCCTGGTTTGCCCAAAATTATCACAATTTATTATGACAACAGTGGTGCAGTAGCAAACTCGAAGGAACCACAAGCCCATAAGGCAAGTAAACACATTGAGCATAAGTATCACCTGATACGAGATATCATAAAACGAGAAGAGGTTGTTGTCGCCAAGATTACATCAGCAGATAACCTGCAGATCCTTTCACTAAGGCCCTTCTGGCGGGAGCTTTTGATAGACATGTTGAAGGAATGAGAATCAGATGTATGGCAGCATTTATGGCAACATACTCTTTTAGTATAAGTGGGAGATTGTTGGAATGTTACTATTAGCCTAGCCTTTATATGAACATCTATTTTGAAATATTTTGAAATGAGAATCACTTTGGTCAAATGTCTGCATTTTATATTTATAAATATATCAATGCAGTTGTCCATTTAATTTATATTGTAGATAACTTGGTGTGTGGTGCCACACAAAAGATCATGTTATCGGTTCCTTATAAATTATAAATAGTAGCTCACAATCAAGATGGATTGGGACAAACTATTGGAACGGTTGTAGTGTAATTTGGTATTACTCTGTCTTGACAATAAAATTACACTAGTACACTATGTGTGCATTAAGCAGGACCGATTGAGCTTGTTCGATTTGTATTGACTATATAAAAGAACAAAACCTCTCTTATTATGGATGTGTGTCCTCTTAATCCCTATATAATAACAAGCATGTATACTTAGTATTTATTTCTTTAACTTATCAATGGGTGAGATTTATTTGTTAAATCAATAGGCCCGATAAGTTGGGAGATAGTATTATTTATATGGTGTGTTGTTGATTATTGAAAGAATCTGTGTCCTAATTATTTAGGTTGATGATGTCCCCTTGAGGAGCTCATAAGGATTATCATGTAAACCCTACAGGTGTACTTAGTCCGACATGATAATAAAGTTGAGTGGTGCTACTCTTGGAATTAGATGTTAATTAATTGAGTTCTCAGTAACTCATTTAATTAACGGACATACGATATCTTAAACACAAGGATTTTAACGCACTCATAATGATAAGGAGCCCATATTGTAATATGGGATTGGTGTGGTAGTTCAATAATACCCCTTTAGTGGTATGGGTTATTATTGATGGACTTGAGTTGTGTGTTTGAGGCGAACACGGGAAACCCAAGCCCATCGAGAGACCTAAACCAATTCCTCCTCTAGGTCCCTGTTGTAGCCTCTATATATAAACCATAACCGGGTTTGGTTTAACTTGGTTTGGTTTAACTTAACTTGGTTTGGTTTAACTTAACTTGGTTTGGTTTAACTTAACTTGGTTTGGTCTAACTTAACTTGGTTTGGTTTAACTTAACTTGGTTTCGTTTAACTTAACTTAGTTTGGGTTAACATAGTTTGTTTCGATTTTTTCTAAATAAAATTTTGTTAATTTTTCATTCCTTGTAACCGAAGGCAAGTCTATAAAAAGGAGTAGGATGTGGCCTCTAAAACCTAACTTTCTAATTCTCCACAATCTTCTTCTCTCCTTGTGGGTGGCGCCCCCTCTTCTACCTAGGGCCGGCGCCACATCCACCTCTTCTTCTCCTTGTGGCCGGAGCCACCTTCAACCCCACCTAGGGTCGGCGCCACCTCTACCAAGGGTCGCCCCTTTCTCACCTTGCAAGAGCCACCCCCTTTCCTCTCCTAGCTAGGGCCAGTGGCACTTCTTCTTCTTGGTGGCCAGCAACTTGAAGAAAAGGAAGAAGAGGAATGCAAGGAAGAAGAGGAAGGAGAGGAAGAAGAAGAAGAAGATTAGAAGGTACCCCATCCTAGAGACTCCTTTTTATGGCCGAAGGTTTTGGAAGAGAAGAGAAGGAGGGTGATTTTTTTCTTGGTAGATCATCGCTCACACGACATCCAAGAAGAGGAGAGGAATAGGCAGAAGATCAAGAGGTCTTTAGCTACAAAGAAAAGGTACAACTAGTTCTTTAATTCCGCTACGTATCTAGTTTCATTTTTCTTTGTATCGATTTTGAGTATTGATTTTCAATACCAACACAAGATGCCAACGATCTTGTATTTCGATCAAGGTGTGCTTTGATCATTCAAGAACTTGCTTGATTGATCGAACATATCTTTGATCGAACATGCGGGTTGCTAGGAAGAGTTCTGTTCTTGTACAATTTTTTTGTACAGAGAAATTAAAACCGAACGGAATTCCAACGCCCTTCATTTAATACTTTAAATTATTAGTTAAGCAGCGGTAGTAAAAACAAATAAAGACAAAAGACAAGTCTACATTTTACTTGGTTTAGAGCTCAGCCAACTCCTACTCTAAGGTCTATGATTTTTTATCACTTTTGTTATTAATCCACTAAATGATGAAATATTATAAGTATGAATACAATATACAAGTAAAAATACCAAAAACAATTAATAGATGATGTAGTACAGTTTTTGGAGAACTTCTCGAAGCAGAATTGTCAAAGCTTGCACGAGAAGTCACAACAGGAGTAGAATAGATCAGAGAAAGAGTTGTACTCAGCTTGAACCCTCAGGCCTTCTTTTATATGTATCATTCGGTCGACTGAACCTATCAGTCGACTGAACCTCCTATCAGTCTATTGAACTCTACACCATTCTTATTTATCTTGATCCGATCCCGCAAATCACACTATTCGATCGACTGATCCAACTGATCCATCGATCAAACCTGAATCTACAAATTTAGCATCGATTCGATCATATCTCTATTGTTTACCAATAGTCGATAGGTTGAATAAAGTGTTTGCTCGGTTGACTGATAAGTTTATGTTTTTAAGTTTGTAGAACTTGATCGTCTGTGTCACGCTGGCCGGATCGGTCAACCAAACCGCCTATTTAGTCAACCAAACTCTCGGTCTACTTTGTTCAATTTGTAAAACAAAGTTAATGCAATAGTAATAATATAATAATAGTTTTGTAAAACAGAGTTAGATGGATATATAAGTGCATGAATAAGATAGTTAGGATTGTCTTGATTTAAGTTAGAAACCTCTATTGTTTCTTTAGTTGGATCAGCTTCTAAGGTTTGTCCTTACCGGGAAACGATCTCACCGCACTCTCTCATCTACCAAATATCTAGTCCTCCAAACCTATTTAGACATTCTCTGCTCAATGTTTGATCTGATCCACTAAGACTTTTCCTATAATACTAAATTAACACAACAGAAATAATAGTAATGCAAAATAGTGTTGGTAAAATCATATGGTCATACATGCTTGTAGTTCACTCCTCCATGACTTCTCACTACCTAGGGTTACCTCCCCCTAAGGGTTCATTATTTGGCTTCACTCACCAGTGCTTTTATTGTTGGATCACTTCGGAGCTAGAGGAGGGAGGTGAATAACTCGTCGCGCTCGTTCACTTGCATCGTAGATGATGATGTGTAGCATAATAAACTCGAAGCCAAGCTCTCCAATGTTAACAAGTAGATTACTTGGTATCCACCTCAATAAGAGGTGACTAATCCAAGGATTCATACACATGAGCACTCTCCACTAAGAAAGAAACTCCTTCTCAAATACAATCAGAGATGGAGAAATCTCGTACAAGACTCTTACAACAAGATACAACACAGGCAAGAAGTAAATATACAATAATACAAATAAAACCTTCTTCTTGCTTGATCTTATTGATGTAGATTGCCTCTTGAACCCTAGAAGTGAAACAACACTTGTCCCCAAGAGCTTTCAATAACTAGTGTAAAGAGATGTGAACTCAGTGAAGAATATCGAGAGAAGTCTCGTGTAACAGCTGCCTCATTTGAACTCGTTGTTGCTTTTATATTCCACGATCTAGGGATCCCAATCAACTGGGCCTCCTCCCAATTGATTGCCACATCAGATCCCAGCAATCCCAGCCATCCAAAACTTGCATCCTGTGTAATGGTCATATCCGAATCGATTGTGTGTAGCTAGATCGATCCAGAGGCTTTCTTTGCTTTCATAGAAAGCTCTAGAATCAATTGACCAATCGAATCCAGCTTTTCTTCAAGCCAGTGTCAAAAATCGAGCCCCAATCGATCGGTCGATCGATTGGAGTGACCCAATTAATCTGCTGATCGATTGGGGAGCACACTGCTCTCTTGCATGAATGACCTCCAATCGATCAGCTGATCGATTGACCAACCCTAATTTATCTAACTCAAGTCTAGGGTTCACATACCCAACATCCGGTCAACTGTGATCTGTTGGGACTCGCCCGTGCCTACCATTTGGTCAACCTTGACCTGCTAGGACATTGCCACCAAGTGTCCGGTCAATCCTTTGACCCACTTGGAGTTTTCTTCTCATGAAAAGTATCTAGTCAATCCTTTGACCTACTTGAAGTTTTCTCCTTGTGCCAAGTGTCACGTCAACCTTAACCTACTTGGACTTACTGGCTTATACCTGTTGGTGCAGGAAACATCCGACAATCGAACCCAAGTTTTGATAATGGCAAAGGGATTCAAAATTAAGGTTATTTGTTCTTTGATATATTGAATGAGTTTGCAAGGAAGTCCTAACTGCGGTTAGGCAAGTGGAAAACCCTAAGAGGCGGTAACCTTAGGTCCTAGGGGGTGGTAACCCTAGGTGGAGGAAAATCCTAAGGGGCGGCAACCTTAGGTCCGAGGGGATGGTAACCCTAGGTGGTGAAAAACCCTATGGGGCGGCAACCTTAGGTCCTAGGAGGTGGTAACCCTAGGTGGTGGAAATCCTAAGGGGGGGGGGGGGGGTAACCTTAGGTCATGGGGGAGGTAACCCTAGGTGGCGAAAAACCCTAGGAGGTGGTAACCCTAGGTCTTAGGGGTGGCAACCCTAGGTGGCGAAAAACCCTAGGAGGTGGTAACCCTAGGTCTTAGGGGTGGTAACCCTAGGTAGAAAGTCGAGTCGATCTGGAGGACCGGACTGACATCAGGTATGCTCTCCTGAGTGGAGTAGGTGAGGACGCATTCCCTGGAAGAGGGAACAGTAGGCGTCGGCTTGACCTAGGGTTTTCGGTCGGAAATACGAAGTCAGAACCGGACAGTCCAAAGGGATAGGAAAGCGAAGACCATTGAGAAGCTGATCTTTGAAGAAAGTCATAAAGTCGGTGGGAGGAGGATAAGGATGGTCGTTAGGCCACGGGGGCGAAGCTTGTATGCCTCTGAAAGTTGCAAGCTAGAATAAATAGACCTAAGGTCACTCCTATCCAAATCAGAATGGAAATACTTGTAACAGGGTACTACCATCTTGTCGACCATTGTAATATTGTAAAAGGAGGGAGAAGAAGATGAATGTGAAGAAGTACTTACAGAAGAGATGCACGAAGAGGAAGGCGAGCGAGCAAAAGAAAGTAGAGAAGGAAGGGTGGAAGGAAGGCGAAGTGCTAATGAGCAACGGCGGACGACCTTTAGGGTTTTTAAATTCAAACCCTTAGGGAACATCGGGATGTGAGCCGGACAATTGAAAGGGCAAAGCACATGTCAGCCGTCAGATGTAGAGGAGAAGCACCCTAAGATCGTGTGCAAAAAGCATGCGTCAAACATCATAAGAAATTAGTGGGATATGCGCCCACTCCCTATGAAATGACATTTATGGTGGAAGTGACAAGGTAATCATGGAGGTGATATGCAAATAGGAGCACCCTACCTCATGAAGATCAAGCCTCGAGGATAGAAAATTCTGGGCAACGACCTCAGGAAATGAAGCAAGGGGTGGCGGGAAGCGTTGATCAAAATTTGGTGCCCCCACCCATCATCGGAATTAGAGTAAGCTTTAAATTTGACTAAAGCCTTATGTAATGCACTCTATGATGGTAGGAGCATTAGGCTAAGTCTACGAGCATAACTCTTTCAAGCCACAAATGCTACCCTTCCAAACCAATTCCCGACCGGTCCGCCAGATTCATTCATAGTAGGACTGCCAAATGACCTCCCGGTTGGGATTCCAAATTCTCGCCCCAGCGCAAGTTATAAGTGAGCATGCTCTTATGACCAACGACCTCCCGGTCGGGATTCCAGACTCTCGCCCTAGTGTGAGTTATAAGTGAGCATGCTCTCACACCTCCAGACTCTCGCCCAAGTGTGAGTTATAAGTGTGCATGCTCACACGACCAACGACCTCCCGGTCGGATTTCCAGACTCTCGCCCCAGTGCAAGTTATAAGTGAGCATGCTCTCACGACCAACAACCTCCCTATCGGGATTCCAAACTCTCTCCCCAACTGAGTTATAAGTGAGCATTCTCTCACAACCAACAACCTCCCTATTGGAACTCCAAACTCTCACCCCAGCGCGAGTTATAAGTGAGCATGTTCTCACACCTCCAAACTCTCGCCCTAGCGCGAGTTATAAGTGAGCATGCCCTCACGCCTCCAGACTCTCGTCCCAGCGTGAGTTATAAGTGAGGATGCTGCCACGCATCCAGATTCTTGCCCCAACACGAGTAATAAGTGAGCATACTCTCATGACCGAACGACCTCCCGGTCAGGATTCCAGATTCTCATTCCAGCGTGAGTTTTAAGTGAACATGCTCTCACGACCCAACGACCTTCCGATCAGGATTTTAGACTCTCTCTCTAGCGTGAGTTATAACTGAGCATGCTCTCACGACCCAACGACCTCCCTATCGTGATTCCAAACTCTCGCCCCAACACAAGTTATAAGTAAGCATGCTCTCACGACCCAACAACCTCCCCGTCGGGATTCTAGACTGTCGTCCCAATGCAAGTTATAAGTGAGCATGCTCTCACACCTCCACACTCTCACCCCAGGACGAGTTCTAAGTGAGCATGCTCTCACACCTCCTGACTGTCGCCCCAGCACAAGTTATAAGTGAGCATGCTCTCACACTTCCAGACTCTCGACCCAACGCGAGTTACAAGTTAGCATGCTCTCACGACCCAACGATGTCCCATTAGGAATTCCAGATCTCACCCAGCGCGAGTTATAAGTGAGCATGCTCTTATGACCCATAACCTCCCAGTCGGGATTCCAGACTCTCGCCCCAACACGAGTTATAAGTGAGCATGCTCTCACGCCTCTAGACTCTCGCCCCAGCATGAGTTATAAGTGAACATGCTCTCACGCCTCTAGACTCGTGCTCCAGTGTGAGTTATAAACGAACATACTCTCAAACTTTATATCTCATAGGCCAGCTTTCTACACTCTTGCTACCGAGCGGATTTCAGTAAGCAATGCTTTCACTAATCCCCCCCCCCCCTCAGGATCTACATAAAGTAAGAAAGTGCCAGGGAGGTGTTACGCAATAGCAAGTGCATGGTTTCGTCGTCAGTAATAAAAAGATATTGTATCCACAAGGACTGGTTATAACCACTAAAGATATCTCAAAGCGAAGTAGCTAAACAATCAACTAGGAATTACACGTACTAAGAAGCAACTAGAAATAGAAAAGTAATGTAGAAACTATGTTTTATGAAAGTTCTAGGAGATTTGGTTTCTTTATCATACTTATCAATGTAATATGATTACCAATTATATCCTCAATTGTCATGCATTTGTAGGAAGTCGTTGGTTATCTTCTGTAGAAAACACCGGCAAGGGACTTATATCTACACCTTAAGCAATTAAATAGTCATGATCCCTATGAAGTCCGTTAGCGGGGCAGCCCTGTCACGATGCCCCTCGGTCATACAACATAGAAACACATCACTAATCAATTCACATCAAGATATAGGGAACATCTCATCTATCTATCCCACTTCTTTGTAGATTCTTGCTTCACCCTTCAAGGTGATCCCCAAGATGTCCGTTAACGGGGCAGTCCTTTCACAATGCCCCTCAGTGATATAATCTAGAGAATTCCTCTACAAGATCCACAAGTAATACAAACATCCAATCAAGAATGGTAATTAGATCCAAACACAACAATCCATACAAGATTGAATTGATACAAAACATAACAACATCATTGAAACAAGAAGTTGGCAAATCCTTGAAATCTAACATCAATTCACATCACAAATACTCCCTCCATCCTAGAACAAGAAGATCTACTCCATGAAACAAAGGAAAAGATCCGATGACAAGAAGATCATAAACATTTCGATCCAAATCAAGAAGATAGAAAAGAAATGCTTATCTAGAGACGACGAGTAATCTTCGGAACCAATCATTGCTACCAGAGTCGACTCAAGAATGGAAACGTCTTTAGATCACCGGATCGACACCTAAAAGATGGAGAAAAGCCTCCAAATTTTATCTCCCCAAAGGGAGAGCCTCCCCCTTTTCAAAGAGGAAGAAACCCTTTATATAGAGCAGAGGATTTGGGTGCCACACGACCCGTGTCACGGTCGTATAGACCTCACACGGCCTCGGCTGCTTAGCTCTCGGCCAGAGTCTCACAACTGTGTGAGATTCACACGGTCGTGCCAATCTTGGCCTTTAGAAATATTGCACGACCGTGTGGCACACATGACCTGACAATGCTTGGCCTCTCGAAAGGTTGCACGACCGTGTAGATGTACATGGCCGTGTTCTAATTTTGCTTCAAAAGTTACATGGCTGTGTGAAACCACATGGCCATGTCAGCCCCTCTTCTACTGATGCTACACACCCGGTCTACTCCACACGACCAAGATCATTTTTTCCTTCCTGTTCCTTTGGCATGGCCGTGTGGCACATATGGCTGGCACTAACTTCCTTTGTTTATTGATTAGATTCTTCATGAACATCATTTCCTCTCCAAATTTGACTCCTGTAGATAGAAAATACACAATAGTAGATCTCTGAACAAAAAAGAGTAAATATACTAAAAGTAAAGCAAGGAGTATAAAATGCATAGATAAGGCATGCATAAAATATAGGAATGTGCGTCAAAATATACTAAACAAATGTATAAAATCTACGCACATCAGGAGGAAAGAAAAAAGAAACATGAATAAAGATCGAAATCCAACCAGATTTGTATTATTTGATAAAATACAGAAGACACTCCTCAAAAGCTCATTTTTGCATTTAAGACATCTAAGCGATCAGAGTTCTCTTCCACTATCAGTAGGCGGTCGGCACTTCGAGCAAAAGTGTTCCACTTGACCTGCCTGCTCCAGATGGATTCGAGCCTGTGTCAGCTCAGCCTTAGTCGACTGAATAATGCAACATTGCTGAGTAATGATTTCATCTTTGATCCGATTCTCTTCTTGAAGAAGGGATATGGAAGAGGCATGTTTCTCTTTCAAATATATCAGGAATTGGGCTTGACTTTCCAAGTCTGAATATGCTTTCTGTTTCAGTGCCACCTCATCCCGGGACCGAGATTTAGCGGCTGACCAAAGTTTCTCAATTTCTCAGCAAAGAGAATATTGAAGATCTCTATCCTGCATCACCTCGGCTAAGGTCGTACCCCTTTGGGCAAGCAGTTGAGTCATCTGATCCAATTGTTGATGGAGACACTACAGTTCATTCGACTCAAAATTCAAATCCATGATTAATAGACGTCAATAGAGGAAAGTATGACTTTAGAGATGGTGATCAGCCTCCTTTTAAAGAAGAGGGGAAAGAGAAGACAACTTATGCAAAAGTTAAAGTGACTCTTCATCCTAGGTTGATTAAGTAATTAAACATATTACATAACCAAGGACCTGGGAAAAGGAGCAGCATTTAGAGTCATAATGGTGAAATAAATTAAACCAGGGTCTGGGTCTAGTCAGTCGGACCTTATCCTTCTTCGACTAGACTTAGATGGGAGGCTTGTGATACGGTGCATAATGGTATGGTCTGATAAGGCTAGGAAGTTAGAAGTCAAGGGGACATGACAGTTAAAAGTTAAGAGGACGTGACAGTCAAAAATCAAGAGAACGTATCAGTCAGAAGTCAAGGGGACGTGGCAGTCAGTAGTCAGGAGGACGCGACAGTCAGCAGTTAGAGAAAGAAAAAATGGGGCCGCCTGACGTCATCAACCGCATGATTCTCGATCGAGTGCTTACAGATCAAGATCCCAGATCTGAGACATGGAGTGTGACCGGGGGGAATGCCTGACCTGACCTGACTGGTTGAGGTTTCTCAGCTTAGGTTACATATCTAGACTTGGTATTCTTGGTAGGTCGACTCCCGGTCGACACTTGGGCAATCCAAAAGGGAAGATGAGGCTCTCACCATAGCTCTGTTGGTGTGAGAAGCATCCGACGATCGAATCTGTATTTTAATTATGTCAAAGGATCCAAAGTTAAGTTGTTTTGTTATCTAACAAATTTGATTGAGATTGCAGGAAAGTCCTAAGTGTACTTAGGTAAAATTCCTAGCTACGGTTAGGCAGGTGAAAAATCCTAGTGGGTGGTAATCCTAGGTCCTAGGGGGTGGTAACCCTAGGTGAGAAAAAATCCTAGCTGTAGTTAGGCAAAGGGAAAACTCTAGGGGTGGTAACCCTAGGTCCTAGGGGTGGTAACCCTAGACAGAAAGTCTTGGCGGGTCGAGGGCTTCAGTCAAAAGTCCTAGAGTCGAGGACTTTAGGTGGAAAGTCCTGGTGTCGCGAACCAGGTGAACGACTGGGCGGGTCATGGAGCGGACGTCTAGCAGAAAGTCCTGGAACCTCGGGTGCTGAGCAAAAGTCCAGTCGGTCTGGATTACAGATCGACAATAGGTATACTCTCCAGAGTGGAGTAGGTGAGGACACGTTCCCTGGTGAGGGAACATTAGGCGTCGGTTCGACCTAAGATTTTCAGTCAAAAATCTGAAGTCAGAACTGGACAGTCCGAAGACTGTCAAATATGTTATTTATCATGTCTAACTTTGTTTAGCAGGGTATGGTTAGGTTCTTGGACTAACGTATTTTACAGGAAGTGAATTAGACATGTTTGCCTCGGGTGACCTGGAGAAGCAACCTCTGATGTTCGTAAATTGTATACTCTTATTTAGCATGTTTTGACACACATTCACATGTTTTGAGCATGTTTTATTTATACATTTTCATACTTCCAGCTTTGCTTTCAACATGTTTATATTTTTGTTCGGAGATCTACTTTTGTGCATTTTATGTACACAGGAGTCGTATTTGGTGAAGGATTTATGATTATGGCCAGATCTGCAAGCAAACCAAAGGAGGAAGGCACCATCCTTGTGTGACACACGACCCTGCCATGGGGGTTACCCAGGCCATGTGAGGATCACTACACGTGTGGCTGCAGCAAGAAAGGGATTGGTCATGGCCGTGTGAGCTTCACACGACCGTGCCACATTTTAAAGGCAACAGAGCCAGGCCGTGTACACCACATGGCCTTGCAAGCCCTCCAGAGTTGAAGAAGTGTGCAGCCGTGTAGATCTACACGACCGTGCAACATTTCCAGAGGCCAAGAACACCCTGGCCGTGTGCACCACACGATCGTACAGGAGCTCTAGAGCCGGAGGTAGTGCAGGTCGTGTAGATCTACACAGCCGTGCAAGGGGAGCAGAGGTAGAGCAAGCCACGACCGTGTCTCACACACGGTCGTGTGAGACAGGTAGAGAAGGGAGTGAGCCAGGCCGTGTGAGCTTCACACGACCGTGTCTCGGGGCCGTGTGACGCCCAAACCCCCCTTCTATATAAGGCCTTCTTCATGATTTGAAAGGGGATCAACTCCCTTTTTTTTTTGGGAGGGGGGGGGGGGAAGATTTGGGGTGTTTCTCCACCTTCTTGGAGGGATTTTCCGGCGATTCAAGGGAAGATCTTCATCGTTTCAACTCTGGAAGCAAGGATTGGATCAGAAGACCATTCTTCATCATAGATAAGCCTTTCTTCCCTTTATTTCTTGGATTTGGGGATCAAGATGCTTGTAATCTTCTTGTTTTTAGATTTCTTTCCTTGTTCTATGGATTAGATCTCTTGTTCTAGGATGGAGGGTGTATTTGTAATGAAGATTTGATGTAAAATTCTTGTGGATTAGCCAATTTCCTATTTATATGATTTTTCCCTGTTTGTATCCATTTGATCTTCTATGGATTATTGTGACTTAGACCTAATTCTCATTTTTGATTGAATGTTTGAATATCTTGTAGATCTTGTAGAGGTAATTCCTCATTCGATTTTCCGAGGGGCGTTCGTGACAGGAACAAGCCCATGTAAGGACGATTGAGGGATAATCCTGAAAGTGAAATTAGGTCATTCAAGGGGGTAGGATGGATTTTGTGCATTAATAATTTATACCTTAATGAGGTTGAGAAGCAATGAATTCCTAAGTTGATTATCCGAGGGACGCACATGACAGGCAAGCTCGTGTAAGGACAACACAGGAACCATTCCTAATTGATCACATTAGGGTATAGATTTCAGTCCTGGGCCGGTTGTCTATTGCAAGAGGGAACCAATAACCTTCTACAAACGATGGACAATTGAGGAATAAGATTTGGTTGATCATTTACGTTGAAGAACATTACAAAGAAATCAAAACTCCTAGAACATCTTTTATCACAACCCTTATTCTTGATTCTTATTCTTTTATTTCTATATTTTGTTTTCTATAGTTGCACTTAGCTTGTGTAAATCAATTGATCAGTTGTTTAGCTAATTTGCATTGAGAAATCTTTAGTGGTTATTCCAGTCCCTATGGATACTTTATCTTTTATTATTACTTACGACATTTCCGTACACTTGCGGTACGTCAACAAGTTTTTGGCGCCGTTGCCGGGGACTGCGCTATAACATTAGAGATTATCAATTGGGTTAGACTAAACATAACTTTTCTTTTCATTTGCATAGTTGAATCTAATCTTTAGAATTCTGTTTTCATAGTTTTTGCATATCTTTCTACTATTCATTTTGTTGCAATTCTAATTCTAATTCTAACTTTCTAGCATTCTAGTCTAGCTTTTCTCTGTTTTTCTTTTGATCTAAATTTTTCTCTTCTTTTCTTTTGTAAATATATCTTGCAATCTTGTTCTTGTGTATGCGAAGAGCTAACTTTACAGGAGAACTTCTTCCTCTAGACCCAGAAATAGATAGAACATTTCATAGAAGAAAAATTCTGCAAAGACAACAAACAGAACAAGAATATTCTAGCATGGCTAATAGACCACTAAAGGATTATGTAGCACCTTATGCTAGGGGTTTTCGATCTAGTATTTCAAGACCTTCTGTTGAAGCAAATAATTTTGAGATCAAACCTGCTATTATTTCTATGGTGCAACAAAATCAGCTTGGTGGAGGACCGCATGAAGACCCAAATCAACATTTGGAGGTCTTCTATGAGATATGTGGCACAATAAAGATGAATGGTGTTCCTTCTAAAGCGGTGCACTTATTATTATTTGGGTTTTCTTTGAGAGATAGAGCTAAGCAATGCTTAAACTCTTTAGCTCCAAATAGCATCACCACCTGGGAACAATGTGAGCAACTATTTCTTGATAAATTCTATCCACCAAGTAAAACGGCTCATATGAGGAATCTCATTGCAAGTTTCAAACAAGCTGACTCAGAATCTTTATTTGAAGCTTGGGATAGATATAACAATATGCTCAGACAATGTCCACACCATGGCTTGGAGAAGTGGTTAGTGTTGCACACATTCTATAGTGGCATCAATTATCATACCAAGGTGTCCCTTGATTTAGCTGCTGGAGGGGCACTCATGAACAAAAGTTTAGATGAAGCTGAGGATATAATTGAAAGTGTAGCACAAAATCATCATCAATGGGCAAATGAGAGAAGTGGTGGCTATTCTTGTGTAAACCCAACAAAAGCATTAGGAAAGTATGATGTTGTTGCAGTTACTTTAATGGTTGCAAAACTAGATGCTCTTACGAAGAAATTAGAAAGCATGGGAGCTAATTCAAATACGGTTAATGTCATTGTAACTACTTGTGAAGTATGTGGAAGTTCTGATCATTCTAGTGACTCATGTCCTTTGGAAGCTATTTTTGCACAAATAAATCAATTAGAACAATGTGATGCAATCATGGGTTTCAACCAGAGGTAGAACAACCCATACTTAAATACATACAACCCTGGGTGGAAAAGTCATCCTAATTTTTCTTATAGAAATAATCAAGAGCAAGGACCAACTATGGGGGCAAGACCTAATTTCTAATCTGGGCAGCAGAATTTTCAGTAACAACAATAATCTTCTCAAGGTTATCAGTTTTCTAAAATTGAAAAGATGCTTAAGGAAATTATTTCTAATCAAAACAAAATGAAGCAAGACATTTTGAAGTTGACTTAGAGAATGGATAATTCTGAAAAGCATCAAAAGATCCAAGATAGCCAAATTGTCCAGCTAGCCTCATCATCTTCAAGAGCACCAGGGCAATTTCCTGGAAAACCTGATGTAAATCCAATAGAGCATTGCAATCGCATCGAACTTAGGAGCGGACAGACCTTGGGGGATCCTCAAGTGACTGCTCAAAAAGGGATGAAAGCTGAAGAAGAGCTCTCTCCTCCGACACTTGAACCAAATCAGATTCAAGAAAATGAGGAGAGTACCATTAAGGTTGAAGAGACTCTTCCACTTAATCCACAGAGTCAAGTAATCCCTTTTCCTCAAAGATTAGTGATGCTAAAGAAGGATGAAGAGTTTGGTAGATTTTTGGACAAAGTTAAAGAAATCTGTGTGGAAGTTCCTTTGATTGATGCAATTCTACAAATGCCAAAATTTGCCAAGTCCTTGAAGGACATCATGTCAAATAAAATAAGAAGAGGAGACATAGAGACCATAGCACTTACGGAGGAATGCAGTGATCTTTTTGAGAAGAATATCTTGTTGGGTTCGTCGGGCCGCGAAAATCGCTTTTTCGCGTCGCGGAAACCCCGAGTCACCCAAAGCCATGGATCTCGTGCAAAGATTCGTAAAAAATTTTTTTCGAAAAACCTTTTTCTTGTACGAGTTTGTAAAAACTTTAGATCTACACTAAAGTTAAGATCATTACCCTTGATGCGCGCCCCACGCGAATCCCGCTCGTCCAAATGGTGCCGGATCTCAAGACCGTCAAGCGTACGGTCCTCTAGAAGTATCCACACGGACACACTAGATGGAGGTGACCAAAAACAAAGGTGTGCTAGCACCTATGTGGTTCGGCCAAGGAAGGAGGAGAGGGAGAGAGCAAGAAGAACTCTAGGAGGAAGAAGAAGGAATGAATGATGGAATAATTTTCAAAATGAAAATTATTCTCCTCATTCAAGTGGCCGGCCACCTTCTCATGTCTAACTCCCATTTCCACATTAAATGCAATTAATGTGGAGCCATTAAAGAGTTGTAACCCCATGAGGTGGCACTCTAGGATGATGTGGATCAACACTATTGGTCCACATCTTGCCACCTCACTAAATGACATGGCAACAAGTGTAACCTCCTCATTTAATGTGGGCCGGCCACATTAAATGCTATGGAGGCTTGTAACCTCCATGAGGTGGCACACATTGATGATGTGGAGCAATCCTATTGGTCCACATCTTGCCAACTCACTAGTGATGTGGCAAAAAGTCAAGTCAAACATGACTTTTTCTCTTCCTCTCAAATCAAGTCAAACTTGATCAAATCTCTCTCATGGTTGATCTAATCCAACCATATGATTCAAGCCAACTTAATATAATGAATATAATTCATTAAATTAAGTTGATTTAATGAGTCATAATCTAAATTAGACTCATTGAATACATGAATCAACTTGAGTCCAACTCAATTAGCCCAATTTGGATTACTCTTAATCCAATATGATTCATCAAATAAATCTAATCCTCTTGGTTCATCATATGAACCAAATCTCCATCTAATTGTCCTTAGTGTGTGACCCTATAGGTTCTTGTAACGTTGGCAATGCCCTAAACCTATTTAGGAGCATAAGTAATGAGCGGTATCTAGCAACACATCATTACTACCCAAGTTACAAGAATGTCGAGATCCGACATCACCTTGTGACTACTAATTGTGACTCCTCACAATATATGACAAGTGTCCTTCTATCCTAGACATCTAGATTGATCAATATGAGGCATAGACCGTGTCATCCTCTAATCAATCTAAATCTTGAACTCCAAGTAGACTCACTCGATCAAATGAGCTCAACATCTAATGTTGACTCATTTGGGCATGGCCATGCACTTAGTGGTCTCACTCTATCAAGAATACCGATGTCGCTCCCGTCATATGGGAGGGATAGATCCCATCTACATCACTCACATCCCTCTACATAATTCGTTATATACCCAGTAATCGCCTTTATAGTCCACCCAGTTACGGGTGACGTTTGACGAAACCAAAGTATATAACTCCTTATGTAGGAATCCATGGTGACTTCAGGTCTAAGGACTAATAGTCATACTAATAGCCACATGAGAAAGTATATGACACTCATATAACGATCCATGATACTTTCTCATGGCGGGTCATTCAGTATACATTCTCTAATGCATACCCATGTGTCAGCTTGATATCTCTATATCCATGACTTGTGAGATCAAGTCATCGAGCTAACCTACATGCTAGTCTTATTGTATTAACATTGTCCCTGAATGTTAATACTCGACTAGGAATGATTTAGAGTAGTGTTCCCTATATCATCTCACTATCGATTCAACCAATCGATTGATATAGGTAAGAACCTTCTACTCAAGGACGCTATTATACTTAGTCTATTTGGCACTAATATAAATAAGTATAATAACCAAACAAATGCCTTTATTAATATACAAGAATATGATATACATGAGTCCATACAATCATTAAATGATTGGCTCTAGGGCTCTAACTAACAATCTCCCACTAGCACTAGTGTCAATCAGTATAGGCTCTAAGGCCTAAAGACCTAGTGTGACCATCATGCTTCCTCTGTGCCAAAGCCTTGGTCAAGGGATCTGCGATGTTAGCCTCTGTAGGTACTCTGCAAATCTTCACATCTCCTCTATCGATAATCTCTCGAATGAGATGGAAGCGCCGTAGTATGTGCTTGGTCCGCTGGTGTGAGCGAGGTTCCTTCGCCTGTGCTATAGCTCCATTGTTGTCACAATAGAGCTCAACTGGGTCAGCGATGCTAGGAACCACCCCAAGTTCAGTGATGAACTTACGGATCCAAACTGCCTCCTTTGCTGCCTCTGATGCAGCAATATACTCGGCTTCTGTTGTAGAATCAGCTACTGTATCCTGCTTCGAACTCTTCCAGCTGACAGCACCACCATTAATGCAAAATACGAACCCTGACTGCGATCGGTAATCATCCTGATCGGTCTGAAAGCTGGCATCACTGTAACCCTTTACAATTAGCTCATCATTGCCTCCATATATCAAGAAATATTCTCTAGTTCTTCGTAAGTACTTAAGAATATTCTTGACCGCTATCCAGTGACTTTCACCTGGATCTGACTGGTATCTGCTCGTCATGCTCAAAACATACGAGACATCAGGTCGAGTACACAGCATGGCGTACATGATCGATCCTATGGCTGAGGCATAAGGGATTTGATCCATGCGGTCTCTCTCCTCTCTAGAAGAGGGACCTTGAGTCTTCGAAAGACTCACGCCATGAGACATCGGCAGAAATCCCTTCTTGGAATTCTGCATGGCAAACCGAAGGAGTACCTTGTCAATGTATGTACTCTGACTTAGGCCAAGCAATCTCTTAGATCTATCTCTATAGATCTGTATCCCTAGAATGCGGGATGCCTCACCTAAGTCCTTCATTGAGAAGCAACTCCCTAGCCATGTCTTGACAGACTGAAGCATAGGGATGTCCTTCCCAATGAGTAGTATGTCATCCACATACAATATGAGGAAGACAACTATGTCCCCTACAACCTTCTTGTAGACACAAGGCTCATCTTCGTTCTTAATGAAACCAAACTGTTTGATCGCATCATCGAATCGAAGATTCCAGCTCCGAGAAGCTTGCTTTAGTCCATAAATGGACCTATGCAGCTTGCATACTCTACTAGTATGCTGTGGATCTACAAAACCCTCAGGTTGTGTCATGTACACATCCTCGAGTAGATTTCCATTCAGAAACGTGGTTTTGACATCCATCTGCCATATCTCATAGTCATGGTAGGCTGCAATAGCAAGCATGATCCGAATGGACTTAAACATCGCTACTGGAGAAAAGGTTTCATCATAGTTAATACCATGAATCTGCTTGAAACCTTTAGCTACCAAGCGACCCTTATAGATAGGTCCATCCATGTCAGTCTTTCTCTTAAAGACCCACTTGTACCCAATGGGTTTTACCCCTTCAGGTGGATCAACCAAAGTCCATACTTGGTTGGTGTACATGGATTCCATCTCGGATCTCATGGCTTCTAGCCATTTCTCGGAATCTGGTCTCATCACAGCTTCTTGATAGGTGGTAGGCTCATCCTCTATGAGAACAATGTCATCATGGTCAGACAAGAGAAATGAGTATCTCTCAGGCTGACGACGTACCCTATCAGACCTGCGAAGAGGTATGTCTACATGAACCGGTTGTTGTTCCTCAACTCCTTGTGGAACAACATCATCCACAACACTTTGTGGTTCCAGTTCAATTTCCATCGTGGCATTAGTGCTATTGTTCGCATCTTGAACTTCTTCAAGATCGAACGCTCCCACTAGTCTTTCTAGAAACAAAGTCCCTTTCTAGAAAGACCCCGGTCTTTGCCACAACTACCTTGTCCTGGCGAATGTAGAAGTAATATCCCTTAGTTTCCTTGGGATATCCGATGAAATAGCACTTGTCGGATTTGGGTCCTAATTTGTCTGAGACTTGACGTCGTACGTAAGCCTCACAGCCCCAAATCCTCATGAAAGACACCTGGGCATCTCTCCCAGTCCATATCCTATATGGTGTCTTTATCACGACCTTTGATGGAACTCGGTTGAGTATGAAAGCTGCCGTGTCTAGAGCATATCCCCATAGATATGTCAGAAGATCTATGTGACTCATCATAGATCGTACCATATCTAATAGGGTACGATTCCTCCTTTCGGATACACCATTCCACTGTGGTGTTCCAGGAGGAGTGAGTTGGGATAGAATCCCACACTCAGCTAGGTAGTCACGAAACTCATGGCTAAGGTATTCTCCACCTCGATCTGATCAAAGTATCTTAATACTCTTGCCAAGCTGGTTCTGTACTTCATTCTTGAATTCTTTGAACTTTTCAAAGGATTCAGACTTATGTGTCATCAAGTACACATAACCATATCTATTGAAGTCATCAGTAAATGTGATGAAGTATCTATAACCGCCTCTAGCAGCAATATTGAAAGGGTCACATACATCACTATGTATGAGTCCTAACAAATCAGTTGCTCTCTCGTTGTGCCCACTAAAGGGAGTATTAGTCATCTTGCCTCGTAGGCATGACTCGCATATCTCATATGATTCAAAATCAAATGAGTCCAGCAAACCATCCTTATGGAGATGGGATAAGCGCTTGTCATTTATATGACCTAAGCGACAGTGCCAGAGATAGGTGTGGTTCATATCGTTCGATTTGAACCTCTTAGTACTAACGTTATAGATAGAGCTCTCAAGGTCTAGAATATAGAGTCCGTTCATCAGAGGTGCACTACAATAGAACATATCGTTTAAATAGACAGAACAATATTTGTTCTTTATTATAAACGAGAATCCTTTCTTGTCCAAACAAGAAACTGATATAATGTTTTTAGTCAATGCAGGCACATAACAACAATCGTCTAACTCTAGTATAAGCCCAGAGGGCAGAGATAGAAAATAAGTCCCTACAGCAACAGCAGCAACCCGTGCTCCATTGCCTACTCGTAGGTCTATCTCGCCCTTTGTCAATGCTCTGCTATTTCTCAGTGCTTGTACATTAGTACAAATGTGCGAAGCACATCCGGTATCTAATACCCACGTCGAAGAAATAGAGAGGTTGACTTCTATAACATTTATACCTGAAGTAGAAATCTTATTTCTCTTCTTGTTAAGATCTTCCAGGTGTCCTGTGAAGTTCCTCTTCCAGTGCCCTGCTTGTCCTTGATATAGTTGACGAAGATGTGCAACCATATCGTAAGCACCCATCAACTCATGTTGCTTCTGAAGCTCAGAGTTCATGGTTGCGAGCATTAGACAGGACACATCTAATGCGTCATCTTGATGCTTCTTATAAGCATCCCGGTCAGCTCGCGTGGCAGTGGAATGGGCTGCTCCAGAACGTACAGTTTACGTTCCTGAGTGAGAACTATTCTCAGGTTCCTGTACCAGTCCAGGAAATTTGCTCCGTTGAGCTTGTCCTTCTTAAGGACAGATCGCAGAGAGAAAGTGTTCGTATTCGACGTCATGGATATTCTACAACAGAAATAAATGCAGAAATAAATATCATATTCTTTTAAAATCATTTAATTAGGCCTTTAATTAAATGATGCTCCCACTGAATTCTATAATTCTTATGGGACAAGATCCACATCATACTAACCCTTGAGTTAGCTTTGGCTAATACGCCCAAGGCTTAGTATGATCGGTAGGTAACGATTACCAATTACATCTCTATGCAACTCTTGTTTATAGAATCAATATCCGCATTTATATTAAAACTCGAGTTAGCTTTGGCTAATACGCCCGAGAGTTAATATAAACGTGATTTTGTCCTACCTTTCCAACTATTGGAAGAATGCCTATAGTTGACTCGATCCAACCGAGTAACTAGGAATACTCAATCTAATTGAGTTTGTATTCACCCATGCGTTGATAGGCGGGACCAAGATTGTCCCTTCGTACCCTACCAAGATAATATGTATTGTTCTGCTTTGGCAGATTCAACAATACATGTGATCGAGGTAGTGATAGGTATCACGGCACGGTTAGGCATTTAGAGTTGGTTCGATCTAGATCTAATCTAATCGAGAAGGATGCATCTTGTGCACGACTTAGATCTAATCTAATCGCAAGGGTGCATCATATGCACGACTTAGATCTAATCTAATCATTAAGGCACTAATTAATTAATTAATTATTAAACATGCATCAGATACATAACAATTAATTAATTAATCTATTTGTGATTTAGTCATGGCCCTACTACGATCTTCTCAAGCCAATGAGAAGATCGAATGGTCAACCTAGGGTCAACAGCTTCTCCAAGCTCCTCCCTTTGACCACCTTGTGTTGCTCGTGCCCGCCTCGGAACTCCGTCTCGTGTGGACCCTCCACCGCTCCAATTTGTACATTACAATTTGAAACTCGAGTTACATTCGAGTCTAAATCTAATTTACAACCAGAATAAGAGAAAGGCACGACGCGCAGGCCGTGGAAAAAAATAAAAATACAGCACACACAATCATATGACGGCACGCAGGCCGTATTATGAATTACAACACAAATCCAATCTTATTGGGTATTTTGGGCCATGACTATCACAAATTAATATATAATTCAAAATTATATATTTTCATAATTTTCTATAATTTTAAAATAATTTTTACAACTTTACGAGTAAAATTTCCCGGCGGTCCCGTTTAGCGGTTTCGGGCGCAATCGCGGAACGGATCCCCTTGCGGGGCCCAGGGGCAGCGCCCCTACCCGCGATCTAACCATCGCGAGGGTTCCTTTGCGATCCAACAGCGCCTAAACCCGCTGTCCCAAAACGATTTGGGTCGAGACATTGCCGTTTCGGAAAAATCTTCCCGGCGGGTTCGTTTTTAGCGATTTCGGGTGCAATCGCGAAGCAAATTCCCTTGCGGGGTTAGGGGCTATGCCCCTACCCACGATCTAACCATCGTGAGTTGCTCCTTTGTGATCTAATGGCACCCGACCCCGCTGTCCCAAACGGATTTGGGGCAAAACGAAGCCGTTTAAAAGAAAAATTTCCGGTAGCCGAAGCCTACAAGTGCCGAGACACTTGTGCTTCGCTTCTACGGAAAAATTACTCATAAAAACTCTAAAACTCAATTTTTACAGAAAATTACAGAAGGTTTATTTTTCATAAAAATACAAACGAACTCGTACAAGTCTTTGCACGTGGCTCTGATACCACTGTTGGGTTTGTCGGGCCGCGAAAACCGCTTTTTCGCGTCGCAGAAACCCCGAGTCACCCAAAGCCATGGATCTCGTGCAAAGATTCGTAAACAAAATTTTTCGAAAAACCTTTTTCTTGTACGAGTTTGTAAAAACTTTAGATCTACACTAAAGTTAACATCATTACCCTTGATGCGCGCCCCACGCGAATCCCGCTCGTCCAAATGGTGATGGATTTCAAGACCGTCAAGCGTACGGTCCTCTAGAAGTATCCACACGGACACACTAGATGGAGGTGACCAAAAACCAAGGTGTGCTAGCACCTATGTGGTTCGGCCAAGGAAGGAGGAGAGGGAGAGAGCAAGAAGAACTCTAGGAGGAAGAAGAAGGAATGAATGATGGAATAATTTTCAAAATGAAAATTATTCTCCTCATTCAAGTGGCCGGCCACCTTCTCATGTCTAACTCCCATTTTCACATTAAATGCAATTAATGTGGAGCCATTAAAGAGTTGTAACCCCCATGAGGTGGCACTCTAGGATGATGTGGATCAACACTATTAGTCCACATCTTGCCACCTCACTAAATGACATGGCAACAAGTGTAACCTCCTCATTTAATGTGGGCCGGCCACATTAAATGCTATAGAGGCTTGTAACCTCCATGAGGTGGCACACATTGATGATGTGGAGCAATCCTATTGGTCCACATCTTGCCAACTCACTAGTGATGTGGCAAAAAGTCAAGTCAAACATGACTTTTTCTCTTCCTCTCAAATCAAGTCAAACTTGATCAAATCTCTCTCATGGTTGATCTAATCCAACCATATGATTCAAGCCAACTTAATATAATGAATCTAATTCATTAAATTAAGTTTATTTAATGAGTCATAATCTAAATTAGACTCATTGAATACATGAATCAACTTGAGTCCAACTCAATTAGCCCAATTTGGATTACTCTTAATCCAATATGATTCATCAAATAAATCTAATCCTCTTGGTTCATCATATGAACCAAATCTCCATCTAATTGTCCTTAGTGTGTGACCCTATAGGTTCTTGTAACGTTGGCAATGCCCTAAACCAATTTAGGAGCATAAGTAATGAGTGGTATCTAGCAACACATCATTACTACCCAAGTTACAAGAATGTCGAGATCCGACATCACCTTGTGACTACTAATTGTGACTCCTCACAATATATGACAAGTGTCCTTCTATCCTAGACATCTAGATTGATCAATATGAGGCATAGACCGTGTCATCCTCT
Organism: Zingiber officinale; assembly: GCF_018446385.1. Lineage (NCBI taxonomy): Eukaryota > Viridiplantae > Streptophyta > Magnoliopsida > Zingiberales > Zingiberaceae > Zingiber > Zingiber officinale. The sequence continues at coordinate 45,146,448 of NC_055996.1, read as the reverse complement.
AATCAATCTAAATCTTGAACTCCAAGTAGACTCACTCGATCAAATGAGCTCAACATCTAATGTTGACTCATTTGGGCATGGCCATGCACTTAGTGGTCTCACTCTATCAAGAATACCGATGTCGCTCCCGTCATATGGGAGGGATAGATCCCATCTACATCACTCACATCCCTCTACATAATTCGTTAATCGCCTTTATAGTCCACCCAGTTACGGGTGACGTTTGACGAAACCAAAGTACATAACTCCTTATGTAGGGATCCATGGTGACTTCAGGTCTAAGGACTAATAGTCATACTAATAGCCACATGAGAAAGTATATGACACTCATATAATGATCCATGATACTTTCTCATGGCGGGTCATTCAGTATACATTCTCTAATGCATACCCATGTGTCAGCTTGATATCTCTATATCCATGACTTGTGAGATCAAGTCATCGAGCTAACCTACATGCTAGTTTTATTGTATTAACATTGTCCCTGAATGTTAATACTCGACTAGGAATGATTTAGAGTAGTGTTCCCTATATCATCTCACTATCGATTCAACCAATCGATTGATATAGGTAAGAACCTTCTACTCAAGGACGCTATTATACTTAGTCTATTTGGCACTAATATAAATAAGTATAATAACCAAACAAATGCCTTTATTAATATACAAGAATATGATATACATGAGTCCATACAATCATCAAATGATTGGCTCTAGGGCTCTAACTAACATATCTCCCCAAAGTTGAAGGATCCAGGAAGCTTTTATATTCCTTACAACATAGGAGCTGAATTTATTGAGAAAGCTTTTTGTGATTTGGGGGCAAGTGTTAGCCTCATTCCTTATTCCATTTGTAATAAATTAGGTCTAAAAAACTTTAAACTTACTACTATGGCACTGCAACTAGCTGATCATTCCTGCAGGTACCCTATGGGTATTGTTGAAGACGTGCCGTAGAGGTAGGTGGGAGCATAATTCCCACAGATTTTGTTGTGTTAAACATGGAGGAGGATCCAAAAATTCCTATCATATCAGGAAGACCATTCCTTGCTACAGCTGGAGCTATTATAGATGTTAAAAATCATAAACTTTCTTTGGTAATTGATAGGAATATGATATATCCAATGCCTCTAACCATGTCTCTTCTCTTTTAAATGCTTGTAGTAGGGCAACCATTTACAAACTTGAGGAATGGAATTTCCATCCTCTTGGGAGGCCACCAAATGAAGAGAACAATGTGGTGGAAGATGTTGGGAGATGGCCTCCCAAAAAAAATGAAAAATATGTTTGCCCTCCTAGGGAAAGAAAAAGAGAAGAATGATTAGATTGGTCAAACTAAAGACCTTAAACAAGCGCTTCTTGGGAGGCAACCCAAGGTTTCTTTTAGTTAGTGTATTTCATGTTTCTATTTTTCATTAATAGTGGTTTTACTTTGTTTTCACTTTGATTTCAGGTTGAAATTTTACTTCCATGAGCTTCCCATGACTTCTTCATGGGCATGGAAGTGTTGGAGAAGCAAGGAAGGGGAAAAATCATCATTTGGAGCAAAATAGAGCTTGGTCGTGTGTCATACACGGCCAGGTACATCCTGCAGAAAGGAAGGATGCTAGGGCCGTGTCTATATGACACGGTGGTGTAAGGCACTCCGAGGAGAAAAAGAGCCAGGTCGTGTCCCAGACACGACCGTGTGACAATTCCAGAGGAGGGAAGGTGTTCGACCGTGTATCAAACACGGCCGTGTGAAGATCTAGGAGCAAAAATTACACTGACCGTGCCATCTAGCACGGTCATGCAAGGCTGCCCGAGAAGAGGAAGGATAAGGTCGTGTCTCAGACACGGCCATGCGAGCTAATCCAGGGAGGAGATGGTTGTGGTCGTGCCGATGGGCACGACCGTGTGAACCCAACCGAGGAGAAGGAGGTTAGGGTCGTGTAGATCTACACGGCCCGTGTGAACTCTTTTGCCTTGGCCGTGTCTGCTATACACGGGCATGCACAGGTCGTGTTGGCCACACACCCCCATCCTCTCCAAGCGTTCTTCTCTCCAAAACCTCCTTCTTCTTCAACCTTTCTCCTAAAACTTTCTCAGATCTAGATCTCAAACTCTTCCTTCTCCATAAACTTCATCAGGATCTAGACTTTTCTCTTCTCCTATATCCGAGATCTACAACTTGTTGGTGCGGGAAGCATCCGATGATCTAACCTATGTTTTGAGTATGTCAAAAGGTTCAAAGTTAAGGTGTTTTATTTTCTGATATGTTGAATGAGCTTTGCAGGAAAAGTCCTAAGTTTACTTAGGCAAAAGTCCGAGCTGCGGTTAGGCAGGTGGAAAACCCTAGGGGGCGGTAAACCTAGGTCATAGGGGGTGGTAACCCTATGCGGAAAGTCTTGACGGGTCGGAGCTTCGGGCAAAAATCCTAGGGGGCGGTAACCCTAGGTTAAAATCCTGGTGTCGCGAACCGGGTAGAAGTCTGGACAGGTCGTAGACCGGACGTCCAGCATGAAGACCGGAAGCATCGGACGCTGAGCAAAAGTCCAGTCGATCTGGAGGACCGAGCTGGCAAAAGGTAAACTCTCCTAAGTGGAGTAGGTGAGGACGCATTCCCCGGACGAGGGAACAGTAGGTGTTGATTCAACCTAAGGTTTTCGGTCGAAAATCCGAAGTCAGAACTAGACAGTCCAGAGACTGTCAATTACTACTTTTACTATATTTTATGTGTGCTAACTTTGCCTTGCAGGGTATGTGTGTGTTTGGTGAACTAATATACTTTGCAGGGACAAATGATCAAGGCAAGCCTCGGATGAATAGTGTCCGAGGCGCCTCCATGGAGCTTGGAGGCTCCTCGGGTACAGAGTGTGAGTTGGCTGCGAAGAGTGTTAGACCCCGTGGTTGTTTTGATGTGATCAACCAAGTTGGTTAGGTCCTACTTTGTGTTTGATCCCTGTGTCTGAGTGTGCAGGAGCTTAGGAGCGCAGGAAGTCGAGCGGAAGACGCAGCTAGCGAGAAGGACGGCACGAGAAGGGAGCCGACGAGCTCGGTGCGTCCGAAGGACGAGAGAGCTGCAGAAGAGCTCCGAAGGACGGGCTCGGTGCGTCCGCGGTGTTCGAGGGACGTTAAGCCGGGGAGGAATGCTGCTCAAGGAGAAGATCAGAAATTGGGTTTGGGTGAGCCCTATTTCGGTTGGCCAAAATCACCCAAGCAAACGGAGCTCCGGAAGTCAAAGCAAAGAAGAAAAGGAGTCAAAAGAGGCTGGAAACTATTTATACCATGCAAGCAAGAAGGTATTTATAGTAGGAACCTTGAAGACGCCTTAAACATGTTGGTTGCTACTCGGAAAACCTAATGGTTCCACTGTACAAAAATTTTGTACAAAGGTCTGAACCTTTTCCTAGCTACCATGTGTTCTTTTAAATTAAACTTGGATCGCCTGCGGAACTTAACACGTTTGATCCAAAGTTTAATCTATTTGTTCTTTTAGGTTTTGACTTGGATCTCCTGCGGAACATAACACGTTCGATCCAAATCACCTAAGTTATTAATTCCATCAAATATTAATTTTCATAATTGGTTTCCAGTACTGACGTGGCGAGGCACATGACCTTCTTGGATATGGGAGCAACCACCACCGACTAGACAAAACCTTTTAAGGAAAGCTAATATTTAATTTCCTAAAATAACTTTAGGTTAACCGAAAGGAACAATCAAATCACAAGGAAAAGAAAAAACAAAGAACACAACATCGAAAACAAATTCGAAATACTAGAATCGCATGCCTCTTGTATTTGGTATTTATTTCCAAAAATAACTAGTATGATGCGGAAAAGAAAAATACTAGTTATACCTTTTAGAAAGACCTCTTTATCTTCTACCGTATTCCTCTTCTAACCTCGGACGTTGTGTGGGCAACGATCTTCTAAGATGAGGACCACCTAGCACCTTCTTCTTCTTCCTTCAAGTTTCGGCCAAGCACCAAAAATCCAAGGATGAAGAACTTTTTCCACCAACCAAGCTCCAAGGGATGCAAGCTTTCTCTCCTTCTTCTTCTTCTTCTCCAAGTAGTATCCGACCACCACAAGAGCTCCAAGCAAAGAAGGGTTTCTGCCACCACAAAGAGGAAGAGAGGGAGAGAGGATGGCCGGCCACAACACCAAGAAAAAGAGGGAGAGAATAATAGAGGTTGTGTCTCATGAAGGCACCCAACACTACAACAAAAATAGCTTTTCGCAGCTAGCTATTAACAGCGCACATTAAAAGCACGCCGTTAATAGTATTATTAACGGCGTGCATATTGATGCGCGCTGTTAATAGTATAAACTTAATACTATTAACGACGTATATATTGATGCGCGCTGTTAATAGTATAAACTTAAAGAAGGAAAAAAATTATGTCTAGATATTAATGGCGCACATTAAAAGTATGTCGTTAATACTATAAATATTTAATAACAATAACGACATGCAAAAATAGGCATGCTGTGAATACTTTTTAAAATTATTAACGGCATGCAACATGCTGCGATTAGTTTAAAAAAAATAATAAAAAAAATATTATTTACAACCATGGTTAAAAAGAATGTGTTTTGACCAAGCATGTTTTGACCAACTTTATTTTATTTTAAATTATAGTTTAAAAGAAAGTTATCTTTAAAAAAATTAAATTAAACAAAAATATGTAAATAATAAAAAAATACATCCAACCCCTAAAGCCGATCAATAATAAACGTGGTTAAAAAAAATAAGTAAAGAAAAACTTAAAGTAAGTAATTAAATAAAAATGTAATAAGTAAAAAAACACAATTAAAATAAAAAAAAACACTAGGTTAAAAATATAAAACGGATCAAAGACACCGAAGCCATCGCACTACAGGAAAATTGATCTATTATGATATTATCGTAATGACACTTATTTCTAAGTGTCATAATAAATACCTTATAATGACATTTATCTAAAAATAATAAAAAAATAAAATAAAATATCATGTTAAATCCTTTATCTTGATATTTCTAATAAATGTCATTATTAATCCATTAATAATTAGTTTAATCTATTAATAATTAGCCTTAGCAAAAATCGAAACCCTCGTCCGCACTTGTCACACCCTCCGCACTTTTTCTTAAGACGCCGAAAAACTTCTCACGCTGCACATCTGGTTTTCGCACATTGCTGAAGTTCTTTCTCAAGCCAGCATGCCATCGCATTTCTTTCTCACACCGTACGCCGTGTAAGATATTAGAAAATTTAAATAATAAGGTTATTTGGGAAATAGCCTTATAAAATTTTTTTGAAATTTTTAGAAATTTTATGGAAATTTTTCGGAGCTCGTACGACGGATTTTGAGGGAACGAATTGACGGCGCGAATAAAACTTGTTAGGGATACTCGTTTAAGTGAGGAAATGTTTTATTTATATAATCCTTTTTCCTTATTTTCTTTCCCAAAACGCCGAACCTCTCTTCCCCAACCCCCTCGCGACCCCGACTTCCCTCTCTTTCCTGTTCTCTCTCGCGGACGATCGACGCCGACGGGAGCAAGGCTTCAACTCCGGTGATCTTTTCTCTACCGGAATAGACCCTTAAGCTTAGATCCAGCCGAAGCCCTTCTCTTTCTCACTCTGATCTCTCTCTTCTCTCACGCGGAAGATCTGACGCACCCGACGCCGACAGAGGGTGACTGCTTTCCGACGATCTGGGCCTCTTCGCGTCGCCTAAGGACCGTCGCCGGATTATTATAGGTGCTGACACTGTCCAAGCTCTTCCGATGGAGCGATCCCTTCCTCGTCCGGTTCTTACGCGTGAGCGACGATGGCTAGGTGGCTAGGGCACGGTGGAGGGCTTGGTTTTGGTTGTTTCCGACCGATTGACCCTTCATTTCCTCCTTCTTGAGCTGTTCACATAACGATCCGTGGCTCCTCAAAGTGGATCGGATTGGGCGATACCTTCTGGAGACAACCGATTGAGGTAAGCTTAGGTCTTCTTCTCTGTTACCAATCCTCATCTTCTTTTCGGTTGAATTATGTTACAAATTTGGAGATGTTGGTATCAGGGAGGTGTTCTTGAGCTACCGGGCAGAGGCTAGAAGGATGGTTAATTGATCAGTGATCTCCCTGCTTGACCTCCTGTTGTGATCCGATTGATTCCAATGAGGTTGAGTGCTATGGATCAACAAGCACGACTATGAGGTGAGGTTCTGTATACTGTTGGTGTTCTTGGTTCTGCTCTACTTGTTCCAGCATCAATAGTAGCTGTGATTTGAGGTAAGGTGTAGGAATTAGGGAATTGGATTACTAGATCAGTTAGTATGATTGGTATATCATTAGTTGATACATGTTGTAATTAATTGTTGATTGTGTGTAGATTTATTTAGTTTAGAATTAATCTAATGGATAAGAGTTCATCTCCTCTTAGGTTTGTGTATATCCTAATTCTCCCATGTTTCTACCTCTTTTTCTAACAATTAGGATAAGAGTTCTATGATAGAGTTCTAGGTTTTCCATACTTTATTTTCTTCTTCTTTTTTTTTTAAATTTCTTTTTTGTTTTGTTCTATAGGTTTAGTATGTATATTATCTTGATGACATATTAAACGTTTTCTTTCAACTTAGGTTCCTGCAATCTCTATGATTCATTTGCAATCTAGTTTATTGAACTATCTCTCTTATAACAATAGCAAATTTGTTTGGCACAGGCCAAAGAATGATCATATTTATATACTGTTATCCATAAAAAAAATTAACTTTGTGGAAATTACATGATGGAAGGGCATAATACCAAGGAAAAATTTTGTCAGTTACCTCTACCTATTAAAATATAATGATAGGTTTTTTCAAGTTTTGTAATTACAAGTTTTGTAAAACTTGTGTGAATAATACATGATATTTATTTGTTTAAAATATAATGATGTAGGAATCAATTTTTTATATGTGATTTTCTTTCTTGGTAATCAAAAAGTTAACTTGCATGTTTGATTGTTTTCCGCACAGTAGTGTTTGGTCTTGCATTGTGATGGTGTCTGAGTGTTGGCTTGGTCTCTGTTGGCTTGCTAGATATCTAGAAAGCTCCATGATTTGTTCTAAGGTGTTCTTCTCAACGAGCATATCTGAGATGGAACTTCCATGCTACTTGCTTTTCCGAGTTTGATTTGCTGCTACAAGATCGGAAAGATATTATGTAGTTGTTGTTCCTTCTGGTCGAACAGACGAACAATTTCACTTTTCCGTCTTAGTTTCTTGTATGTTCTTTGTTAAATAATTACGTGGATTTAATTCTTATCGGTAACAGCTGAAGCGTATCCAATTTGGATTTTCCAGCTCAAAATATCAGTAGATTTGTTGTGGTAGTGCCTTAATAGGATTTGAGACTTCTCCATTCAGGTAGGTTATGCTCGTTTGACTCACATTATGGTAATTATTTTTAATTTTTTATAATTTAAGTAATAAGTAATGATATATGTATCTTTTGAATTGTGCTGTAATGATTTTGTATATATTTCTATATTTAAGGAAAAGACAAGTCCGGTAGATACAAAAATTACAAGATCGCAAGCTTGGATTGAAAGTCACAAGAAAAAAAATGGAGAGCCTAGTACTCAAGCTGTTGGAGAGAAAATAGTAAGCATGTCCACTCATTTTAGATTCCTTTAGTATTTTATTTCATTGATCTTGTTTTTCATAAGAATTTATACTTAAGATCTCTATTTATACAGCCTAAAATGCTTTTTCTATACCTCTTTGTACATGTATTCAAGCTGTTTTTTACTTGTGAGTTGGTACGTGTGTTCAATTTCAGGTGGACCTAATTCGACCAAATGATGAAATGCAGTTTCTCGATGATGCAATAGGAAGCACGATCGCATGGTTATCTAAATTTATAGTATTGTGTGATTGATACATATTATACTAATTTGTTTGGATTGTAAGTTGAATTGTTGTTATGTAATTGCTAGTTTGTTAGAGATTTCATATATTGTTTTAGATGTTTTGAGTTTGTGGTATAATGAAAAACTATGACTTTTATTAATTTTGTATGGATTTGAGTTGCACTAAATTTGTTGTAAAATTTTAATTCATTATTTTCATCAAATTATTTTTTTAATATAGTTAAGACCATCAACAGCATACGTTTGCGCGCTGCCGATAGTATTTTTCGCAGCGCGCAAAGCAAGCTGCGGATACTATTATTCGCGGCGTGCTTTGCACGCTGCGGAAAATAGTATCTGTAGCGCGCAAAGCACGCCGCGGATAATAGTATCCGTGGCGTGCTTTACGCGCTGCGGAAAATACTATTCGCAACGCGCAAACGCACGCCGCGAATAATTTATGATTTTCAACAGCTTTTAATTGTGCAGCGCGCAATGCGCGCTGCAAAAAGTGAATTTGCGTACTACGAAAAGCCATTTTTGTTGTAGTGTCAACCCCCTCTTTTATATTCCTTAGCTTTGCCAAATAAGGAAATTTAATTATAATAAAATTTCCTTAACTTTCCTTGACATGAATTAATTGAGAAAAATAAAATAAAATTTCCCAATTAATCTTGTAATGGCCGGCCACATCAACAAGAGCAAACAAGATAATTTCAATCAACAATTAAAATTCCTTATTTGTGTTCGAAAATTTAAAAAAAATAAAATTTTCTTTTAAAATCCCTTCATGGTTGATAAAAAGAAATTTCTATAATTTTAATTCTTCTACATGTGAATAATTTATAAAGAAGAAAAATAAAATATCTTTCCAATCTACAAATAAGGAAAGAGATCTAATCTCTTTCTTTAATCTTTTGTAGATCCTTTTAAAAGAGATATTTTAATTTTTAATCTCTCCAATAAATTATATCTTTCACATAAGAAATATTTAAAATTAAAATTCCTTTTAATTTAATAGGGGCCGGCCACCTAAGCTTGGGTTCAAGCTAGGGCCGGCCACCCATGAATCAAGGCTTGGCCAGCCCTAGCTTGAACCACAAGCTAGCTTGGCCGGCCCCTATATCATGGGTACGAAGGTGGGTATAGGTGGGTATAGTACTCTATAAATAAGAGGCTACGATAGGGACCGAGAGGAGGAATTGGTTTTGGTCTCCCGATAAAATTAAGCATCCCGTGTTCGCCCCAAACACACAACTTAATTTTATCAATAATAATTCATTCCACTAGAGAACTATTATTGAACTACCGCACCAATCCCAAATTACATTTTTGGGCTCCTTATTATGAGTGTGTTAGTCTCCCTGTGTTTAAGATGTCAAATGTCCACTAATTAAGTGAGTTACTGACAACTCATTTAATTAATATCTTAATCCAAGAATAGTACCACTCAACCTTATCGTCATGTCGGACTAAGTCCACCTGCAGGGTTTAACATGACAATCTTTATGAGCTCATCTTGGGGACATTATCAACCTAGATTACTAGGACACAGTTTCCTTCTATAATCAACAACACACACTATAAGTGATATCATTTCCCAACTTATCGGGCTTATTGATTCATCGAACTAAATCTCACCCATTGATAAATTAAAGAAATAAATATCAAATATATGTTCTTGTTATTATATTAGGATTAAGAGCACACACTTCCATAATAACTGAGGTCTTTGTTCCTTTATAAAGTCAGCATAAAAGAAAATGACCTCTGATGGTCCTACTCAATACACTCCAAGTGTACTAGTGTAATTATATAGTTAAGATAAACTAATACCTAATTACACTACGACCTTCCAATGGCTTGTTCCTTTCCATTTTGGTCGTGAGCTACTGTTTATAATTTATAAGGTACTGATAACATCATCTTCTGTATGTGACACCACATACTATGTTATCTACAATATAAATTAATTGAACAACTATAACAAATGTAAATGATTTGACCAAATGTGATTCTTTATTCAAAATAAATGTTTACTAAAGCTTAGGCTTTCAGTATACACACTAACAATCTCCCACTTATACTAATGACTAAGCTGCCATATCTTCTGCCATACATCTGATTCCCATTCCCTCCACATGCCGATTGAAAGCTTTTGCCGGAAGAGCCTTAGTGAAAGGATCTGCCAGGTTATCTGCTGATGTAATCTTGGCGATGACAACTTCTCCTCGCTTCACGATATCTCGTATCAGGTGGTACTTGCGCTCTATATGTTTACTTGCCTTATGGGCTCGTGGTTCCTTCGACTTTGCAACTGCACCGCTATTATCACAATAAATTGTGATGATTTTGGGCAAACCAGGAATCACATCTAAGTCCATTAGAAAGTTCCTGAGCCATACTGCTTCTTTAGCTGCCTCAGAGGCTGCTACATACTCAGCTTCCATGATTGAGTCCGAAACGCATTTCTGCTTAATACTCCTCCATGCAATGGCTCCACCTCCTAAAGTAAACACATAGCCTGATGTAGACTTACTGTTGTCCCTATCTGATTGGAAATCTGAATCCGTGTAACCCACAGGGAGCAAATCGTCTGCTTGGTAAACTAGCATATAATCTCTAGTCCTTCTCAGGTACTTTAATATATGCTTTACCGCAGTCCAATGTCCTTGTCCAGGGTTACTCTGATATCTGCTAACCATGCCCACGACAAAACAGATATCAGGTCTCGTACATAGCATTGCATACATTAGGCTTCCTACAGCCGAAGCATAAGGAACTGCTTTCATGTCCTCTATCTCCTTTGATGTCTTCGGAGACATCTCTTTAGATAGAGCTACTCCATGCCTAAAAGGTAAGAAACCTTTCTTGGAATCCTGCATGCTAAAACGAGCAAGGATTGTATCTATATATGAAGCTTGGGACAGACACAACATTCTTTTCTTGCGATCCCTTATAACTTTGATCCCAAGAATGTGTGCACAATCTCCTAAGTCCTTCATATCAAATTTTTTAGACAACCATACCCTTACGTCCGATAATACCTTGACATTGTTGCCGATTAACAAAATATCATCTACGTATAGTACAAGAAATACCACCACGTTTCCGTTACACTTCTTGTATACACAAGACTCATCCGGACACTAAATAAATCCATATGACTGGATTACTTCATTAAACCGAATGTTCCAAGACCTTGAAGCTTGCTTCAGTCCATAAATGGACCGATTGAGCTTACACACTAGATGCTCTTTGCCTTTTTCAATGAACCCTTCTGGTTGCTTCATATGGATGTTCTCTTCAAGACTTCCATTAAGGAAAGCTGTCTTGACATCCATTTGCCAAATCTCATAATCCATATGAGCAGCAATGGATAAGAGTATCCGAATAGACTTAAGCATGGCTACCGGTGAAAAGGTCTCCTCATAATCGATTCCCTCTTTCTGAGTGTACCCTTTCGCAACAAGCCTAGCTTTAAAGGTTTCTACCTTCCCGTCTGTCCCTCTTTTCCTTTTGTAGATCCACTTGCATCCAACGGCTTTTACACCATCAGGTGGTTCCACAAGCTCCCAGACCTTATTAGAGTACATAGACTCTATTTCAGAATTCATTGCCTTTTGCCAAGATGCTGCATCTATATCTTGGAGTGCTTCGTCATATGTTCGGGGATCAGGTTCATGTTTACCCGGGATCAAGTCCGAAGACTCTCCCAAAAACATGAATCTTTCAGGCTGCCTTATAACCCTCCCACTACGACGAGGCACTGTCTGTGGTTGTGTATTATGTGTGACACGTGTTGCAGTCTCTTGTGGTACTTCATCTTGTACTGTTGGTACTGATATAGACGTGTCCTCTCTAAGTTCTTCTAAAATAACTTTGCTACTGGGCTTGTGATCCATTATATAGTCTTCTTCTAAAAACTGGGCATTGGTGCTAACAATGACCTTCTGGTCTTTAGGACTATAAAATAAACCACCTTTCATTCCTTTGGGATATCCCATAAACACGCGAACTTCTGTACGAGATTCTAACTTATCAGCATCTGGTTTCAGCACATGTGCTGGACTACCTCAAATCCGAATATGTCTTAGATTGGGCTTTCGTCCATTCCACAATTCTGTGGGAGTAGAAGAAACTGATTTAGAAGGCACTAAGTTCAGAATATACACTGTTGTTTCCAGAGCGTATCCCCAAAACGAATTTGGTAATTCTGAATAACTCATCATCGATCTAACCATTTCCATAAGAGTCCTATTCCTTCGTTCTGCCACACCATTCTGTTGGGGTGTACCAGGTGCGGACAGTTGGGATTGAATCCCGGCCTCTGATAAGTAATTCCTAAACTCTCCTAAGAGGTATTCGCCACCACGATCAGATCGTAGTGTCTTGATACTTTTACCTAGTCGTTTCTCCACATCAGCCTTGTACTCTTTGAACTTATCAAAGCACTCGGACTTGCGGCGCATTAGGTAAATGTATCCATATCTTGAATAATCGTCTATAAAAGAGACAAAATATTCAAAACCTCCTCTTGCCTGGACAGACATAGGACCACACAAATCAGAGTGAACCAATTCTAACACTTCTTTGGCTCTATACCCCTTGGCCTTAAAAGGCCTCTTGGTCATTTTACCTTCCAAGCAAGATTCATAAGTTGAAAAATTTTCCAACTCTAATGAACCCAAAAGTCCATCTGCTATAAGCCTCTGAATCCTACTTGAGTTAATATGACCAAGCCTTAGATGCCAAAGTTATGCTTGGTTCATTTCCGAAGGTTCTTTTCTCTTATTAGAGTTAGAAGATGAGTTATAAATTTCCTTGTTTTTCTTTGTGGGAGAAATTGGATTTAAAGTATACAAATTGTCAACTAATGCACCAGAACAGATATTCATTTTATTTCTCTTAATAACTACATCGTTACTAAATGAAACTGAATATCCATCCAAAAACAGTTTAGAAACTGAAATTAAATTTTTTCTAAAACTGAGTACATAAAGACAATTTCTTAAAACCAAATTTCTATTTCTATTAAAAGATAAGTAGACATCTCCCACTGCAACAGCCGCCACCTTAGTAGCATTGCCCATGTAGACGGGTAATCTCTCCTTCAGATAGTCGTCGGGTTTCCTGGAACCCCTACAAGGAATTGCAGACATGATCAGTGGCTCCCGTATCTACACACCAGGTGCTGGTAGATAACACTGCTAAACATGTTTCAACAACTAGAGCATGAGATATACCTTTGTTGTTCTGATTCCTACGAGGACAATCCGCCTTCCAATGCCCTGACTGCTTGCAGATGAAGCACTTGCCCTTCGGCTTCTTCACTCCAGCTTTAGGTCCTGTACTCTGAGATTTATTCACTTTCTTTGCTGAACCAACTTGTTTCTTCTTCTTCTTTCCTTTCGGTTTAGAAGTAGAACCATTTTCAGCATAGTGAATATGAGAATTGTGACGAAACAAACCTTCTGCTACCTGAAGTTCTGTCAGTAGTTCCGCCAATGAATATACCCTTTTGTTCATATTGTAATTCAGTCGGAATTGCTCAAAACTTCTAGATAGTGTTTGGAGGATCATATCGATCTGGGTTTCCCCATCAATTTCTCCTCCAAGGATTTGTATTTCGTTCAGATAAGCCATCATCTTTAGGATATGATCTCTCACAGGGTACCCTCTTGCATGGTGGCTGTCATTATCTTTCTCATGGCTTCTTGCCTAGAAGCCCGATCCTGATGACCAAAGAGTTCCTTGAGATTGTTCATAATATCATAGTCTATTGGTAAATCTTGATACTGATGTTGCAATACATTTGACATTGAAGCCAAAATGTAACACCGCGCCATCTCATCTGCTTTTACCCATTTCCTATGATATTCAATCTCCTCTTCGGTAGATTCCCCAGTGAGTGCATCAGGACAAGGTTCAGTCAGTACAAACTTATAACTTTCAGCAGTAAGAACAATGTCCAGGTTCCTTTTCCAATCTATGTAGTTAGGACCAGTAAGTCTATTCTGTTGTAGTATGATGGACAGTGGGTTGAAAGTCATCCTAAGAATCACAAATAACTTTTGGTCAGAACTCTAAATTTAGAATAATATTGATTCCTCAAACAATACTATTTTAAATTAACCAACGCCTCAAAACACCGTGAATTTTGTATGCCACGATAGTGTGGACGTATACAAATTCAGCATTTGTAAAAGGAGGGTTTAACCCATTAATTTTATTATCTTGTCAACCTAACTTTTTGACAAATAAAATTAATAGTTGGTATCCTTTGGTCACACGAATAATAGCAGTGACTCCGATGGGGAGGATACTATTAAACGTGCCTAAGTGTATACCATTACTTGACACTAAGTCCATTAATAAGATTGTGCCCCTCCGATGGGGAAGATCACACGCTCTTAATTAACTTCCTATAATCATCCAAAATGGAAGTTTGTTCTAGTGATCCACAAACAAGCTCATCCGACATGGAGGAAGGCACTTAGAGCCAACACGCAAGCTTGTTTGCATCACTTACAAACCAGTAATGGAGACCGTAGAATTTATTTAAAATTCCTCTCCCACTTAGATATTTATAAATGAGGAATTTTAACTATGCTAGCCTACTAGACTTGTATACTAACATGCACACACAGCACAATATAAAAGCAATAAATGAAAAACTAATTTTCAACTATTATGGCTTTTATCTATTGTTGTCCTCCGTGTGTCGCCAACCCTAGCTGCTGCCATCTTTGGCCACCGCCACCGGGTCTAGTTGTCGCATCCATCTTGCTCCTTGTTCCGCTGCGCCTCTGGTCCTCAAAAGGTTCCACGCCTTGCAAGATTCGATCCGCGACATAAATAGAATTTTACATTTTTCGACCCTATATTCCTCAAAAGAATGTACATGTAAACTAGATCGAACATAAACTAAAAATTTACATCCATCGATCCTATATTCCATAAAAGGAATGTACATGTAACTAGATCAAAAATAAAATCCTAATAAAACTAAATACAGCTCCTGCTGTATTTTATAATACAATCATGCACACACATAAATGCCCTTGACATGTCCAAGGGTCCAATCACACACATAAAAACTATAAGCCATAATAGTTGAATCCAACATCCACAAAGTTAGCATATCCTACTATTAACCTGCCTAAATTATGTATGACATGTGCATAATTAAACTAATACCAAATACACAGAGGCAAAACTCTAGCTCTAATACCAATTGTTGGTTGCTACTCGGAAAACCTAATGGTTCCACTGTACAAAAATTTTGTACAAAGGTCTGAACCTTTTCCTAGCTACCATGTGTTCTTTTAAATTAAACTTGGATCGCCTGCGGAACTTAACACGTTTGATCCAAAGTTTAATCTATTTGTTCTTTTAGGTTTTGACTTGGATCTCCTGCGGAACTTAACACGTTCGATCCAAATCACCTAAGTTATTAATTCCATTAAATATTAATTTCCATAATTGGTTCCCAGTACTGACGTGGCGAGGCATATGACCTTCTTGGATATGGGAGCAACCACCACCGACTAGACAAAACCTTTTAAGGAAAGCTAATATTTAATTTCCTAAAATAACTTTAGGTTAACCGAAAGGAACAATCAAATCACAAGGAAAAGAAAAAACAAAGAACACAACATCGAAAACAAATTCGAAATACTAGAATCGCATGCCTCTTGTATTTGGTATTTATTTCCAAAAATAACTAGTATGATGCGGAAAGGAAAAATACTAGTTATACCTTTTAGAAAGACCTCTTGATCTTCTACCGTATTCCTCTTCTAACCTCGAACGTTGTGTGGGCAACGATCTTCCAAGATGAGGACCACCTAGCACCTACTTCTTCTTCCTTCAAGTTTCGGCCAAGCACCAAAAATCCAAGGATGAAGAACTTTTTCCACCAACCAAGCTCCAAGGGATGCAAGCTTTCTCTCCTTCTTCTTCTTCTTCTCCAAGTAGTATCCGGCCACCACAAGAGCTCCAAGTAAAGAAGGGTTTCGGCCACCACAAAGTGGAAGAGAGGGAGAGAGGATGGCCGGCCACAACACCAAGGAAAAGAGGGAGAGAATAATAGAGGTTGTGTCTCATGAAGGCACCCCAACCCCTTCTTTTATATTCCTTAGCTTTGCCAAATAAGGAAATTTAATTATAATAAAATTTCCTTAACTTTCCTTGACATGAATTAATTGAGAAAAATAAAATAAAATTTCCCATTTAATCTTGTAATGGCCGGCCACATCAACAAGAGCAAACAGGACAATTTCAATCAACAATTAAAATTCCTTATTTGTGTTCGAAAATTTTAAAAAAATAAAATTTTCTTTTAAAATCCCTTCATGGTTGATAAAAAGAAATTTCTATAATTTTAATTCTTCTACATGTGAATAATTTATAAAGAAGAAAAATAAAATATCTTTCCAATCTACAAATAAGGAAAGAGATCTAATCTCTTTCTTTAATCTTTTGTAGATCCTTTTAAAAGAGATATTTTAATTTTTAATCTCTCCAATAAATTATATCTTTCACATAAGAAATATTTAAAATTAAAATTCCTTTTAATTTAATGGGGGCCGGCCACCTAAGCTTGGGTTCAAGCTAGGGTCGGCCACCCATGAATCAAGGCTTGGCCGGCCCTAGCTTGAACCACAAGCTAGCTTGGCCGACTCCTATATCATGGGTACGAAGGTGGATATACGTGGATATAGTACTCTATAAATAAGAGGCTACGATAGGGACCGAGAGGAGGAATTGGTTTTGGTCTCCCGATAAAATTAAGCATCCCGTGTTCGCCCCAAACACACAACTTAATTTTATCAATAATAATTCATTCCACTAGAGAACTATTATTGAACTACCGCACCAATCCCAAATTACATTTTTGGGCTCCTTATTATGAGTGTGTTAGTCTCCCTGTGTTTAAGATGTCAAATGTCCACTAATTAAGTGAGTTACTGACAACTCATTTAATTAATATCTTAATCCAAGAATAGTACCACTCAACCTTATCGTCATGTCGGACTAAGTCCACCTGCAGGGTTTAACATGACAATCTTTATGAGCTCATCTTGGGGACATTATCAACCTAGATTACTAGGACACAGTTTCCTTCTATAATCAACAACACACACTATAAGTGATATCATTTCCCAACTTATCGGGCTTATTGATTCATCGAACTAAATCTCACCCATTGATAAATTAAAGAAATAAATATCAAATATATGTGTTTGTTATTATATTAGGATTAAGAGCACACACTTCCATAATAACTGAGGTCTTTGTTCCTTTATAAAGTCAGTATAAAAGAAAACGACCTCTGATGGTCCTACTCAATACACTCTAAGTGTACTAGTGTAATTATATAGTTAAGATAAACTAATACCTAATTACACTACGACCTTCCAATGGCTTGTTCCTTTCCATTTTGGTCGTGAGCTACTGTTTATAATTTATAAGGTACTGATAACATCATCTTCTGTATGTGACACCACATACTATGTTATCTACAATATAAATTAATTGAACAACTACAACAAATGTAGATGATTTGACCAAATGTGATTCTTTATTCAAAATAAATGTTTACAAAAGCTTAGGCTTTCAGTATACACACTAACAAAACATGCATTGAAGGCGCCTTCAACATTGAAGGCGCCTTCATTACTTGTTGAAGGCGCCTTGAACCAGGTCAAAAATGACCGTTGAGGTTTGGATAAAGTTCTTTCCGAACAACTCATTGGAGGCGCCTTGGACCTCTGTTGGAGGCGCCTTAGACCTACGAGATAGAGTGTCTAGGGCCTATAAAAGGACCCCTGGACCTAGGAATTACATATCAATTGTTCAATCAACTCTGTATTTATTCCTAGCAATAGTTCTGAGCTGTTAGAGTGTAAAAGGCTTCTGCGCCTTCAGTAAAGGAGACTTTTTCTGGTGCGCTTTTCTTCTCCCTGGATTAATAACCTTCTTGGTTGTAACTAGGTTAATTGCTGAGTCTCTGCTTTATTTCTATTTCTTTATTTCAGTTATTTTATTATTGCTATTGCATTTTTGAGTTGAAAGTACGAGGAGGGTATAACTTTTATTTTTCAGGCAATTCACTCCCCTCTTGCCGGCCTCCGCTGCACCAACAAGTGTTATCAGAACCAGACAGTCTTAGAAGGACTAACCGCCGACTGAAGCACGAAGATCAAGATAATAGTCGGAATAAGCATTCATCCCCCAAGTTTGACGGAGACTTCGCGACGTGGAAACGCCGGATGGAGGTATTCTTCAAAATGGATTTTGATATTCTTCTAACTATGAAATATAGATTTGCAGTTCCTAAAGACAAAGAAGAGTCCCAATGGACGAAGAAGGAACAAGCAGACTTCGTCGCCAATGGAAAGGCTAAGTTCCACCTGCTCAGCGTTCTGCCGCCTCAGGAGGTAAGTCGGATCGGAAGCTACGACTCCGCGAAAGACCTCTGGAAAAAATTCCTGAAGCTTCACGAAGGTACCTCCGAAGCGAAGCATGCAAGACGTGACATCCTCCGGACACAGCTTACAAACCTCCGGATGAACAATGGCGAGAAGGTAGCGCAACTCTAAGCAAGGATTAAGGAGTTAATAACTCAACTAAGCAACCTTGGAGAAGAAGTAACGAACCGGGACTCGATCCGGTACGCGCTCAATGCCTTCCCCAGAACTCCAGAATGGACGCCCTTTGTAGATGCATACTACATCTCTAAGGACTTCGAGGTAAGTACTTTAGAAAATTTGCTTTCTACTTTTGAATTTCACGAATCTCGAGTGGCAGAGCCCAATGAAGTGGAGAAAACAAGTCAGAATATTACCTTAAAGGCAAGAAAAAACGATTCTGACTCTAAAGCCTCGATCGACGAATCCGAAGCGACACTATTGGTAAGACACTTCAATAAATTTTTTTAATTCTAATAAATTTAGATCGCAGATAAAGAGGCATCAGCAAAGAAAAAGAACGGTTCGTTACTACAACTGCAATGAAAAAGGGCACATCAAAGATGACTGTCCAAAAGTAAAGAAAAAGGAGAAAGAGAAGGAAAAGACAAAATACAAGAAACCAGAATCCTTCAAGCACAAGAACCTGAAGGTCACTTGGTCAGATTCGTCTTCTTCCGAATTAGACGTCGAAGCCTTCTCGGGGTTAGCACTAATGGCTAACCATTAGCTGGAAGAAAAGTCTGTTGGTGCGGGAAGCATCCGACGATCGAACCTAAATTTTGATAATGGCAAAGGGATTCAAATTTAAGATTCCTTGTTATCTAATGTGCTAAAATGAGGTTTCAGGAAAGTCCTAACTGCGGTTAGGCAGGTGGAAAAACCTAAGGGGCGGTAACATTAGATCCTAGGGGGTGGTAACCTTAGGTGAAGGAAAATCCTAAGGGGCGGTAACCTTAGGTCCTAGGGGTGGTAACCCTAGGTGGAGGAAAACCCTAGGGCGCGGTAACCCTAGGTCCTAGGGGGTGGTAACCCTAGGTGGAGAAAAACCCTAGGGGGCGGTAACCCTAGGCAGAAAGTCCAGTCGGTCTGGAGGACCAGACTGGCACCAGGTAATCTCTCCTGAGGGGAGTAGGTGAGGATGCGTTCCCCGTAGAGGGAACAGTAGGCGTCGTGTCGACATAGGGTTTCTAGTTGGAAATCTGAAGTCAGACCCGGACAGTCCGATGACTGTCAACCACTTAAGTTATCATGTTTATATCTGTTCTAACTTTGTCTTGCAGGGTACGGTGTTATTTTGGGACTAACATATCTTGCAGGTACAAAAGGAACAAGTTAAGACTCGGATGAATAGTGTCCGAGGCGCCTCCATGGAGCTTGGATACGCCTAGGTGCAAGCCGAAGCCAGCTGTGCAGAGGAGCTGGAGGCGCCTTCATGGGGACTGAAGGCGCCTTGGACCGTGGCTTGGAGGCACCTTGGAGTGGCTTGAAGGTGCCTTCAAGTGGATGAGGTGCGACCGGATCAGTGCTGATCCAAGCGGTTGACTCGGCGGGTTGGAGGCGCCTCAGATGGGCTTTAAGGAGCCTTCAGCAGTGAATAAAAGGAGATCTCAAGCAGCAGTCTAGAACATCTTCGTAAAAGCAATCCTTCTGCATCCAGTTGCTAATGAGTCCATCCCGAAGTGCTGCAACAACATCCCGACGACCCAGAGCTCTGAATCTGCTATTTTCTAGTGTCGTTGGTATATTTAATTTCTGTTTATTGTACTTAAATTGTAACATCTTTTCGATATTATAAGTGTTGCCCACCGTAAACGATCAACGAGTATAGGCCTTGGAGTAGGATTCGCCACAGGCTAGAGGGGGGTGAATAGCGCTCGCGGCTATTTCGTTCGATTATCGGAATCGTAAAAACTCGTTCAGAAATAAAGCAGCGGAAAGTAAATAAAAAGGGACACGAAGGATTTACTTCGTTCGGAGCCTGTGACGACTCCTACTCGAAGGCCCGCGATGTCACGTCCCGGAGGAGTCCCTGTGCGAAGAAATTTCAGCAGCACCTCCCCTGTAAGGGGGACAATCTGAAACTTTCTACATCCACAATATACCTTAGCCACAGGCGGTTGGAATATACACACAACCACGCAGTTTATATGCAGCCTACTCGGCTGATACAATAAAAACATAATCACGCAGTTATATATAACTCTAACATCCCACTCGGCTATACCAAAATCAAAATACAGCGGAAAATGATAGAAAACCAAATATACAAGACTGCTAGCCGTCTAGGCTTACACCACACAACAACACAATACTCCGGAAAAAAAACCGGAACACAAAGCCAAATACACAAATACCAAATTACAAATGCACAATAGCGGAAAATTGGTCTTCTGATGTGACATGGGGACCAGCAGGCAGGATACTCCAAGCGACACCATAAAATACCTGGTACCTGAAAAATATAGTGTCCATGGGGGTGAGTTCAACAACTCAGCGAATACCAATAGACATGCCTAGAGAGATATATCTAACAGCAATAAACAGGGAATACAACTTCCTAATCATATATAGGAAAAATGCAAAACTGAAAGGTAACTGTCGAAGTTGTACTCACCAGGAACTCCTATCCAGAACAAAAGGATCGTCAAACCAGATACACAATATGCCTTCTGTATGCATGTCAAACAAATGCATCCACCAAAATGCAGCATATAAATGCAGCATATAAGTGCAGCAAAAACAAGCAAATAAATGCAATAAATGCATATGGTGCCAATGACATGGTCACCCCTGAAGCCAGTCAGTCATCTCACACACAATGGTGAGACTGAGTGGGTAGGGATGTGACAACCGTGCACTTTGACATCATTACCCCTGATGAGTGACCGAGTGGACGGGATGCTGTCGGAGTACACACATACTCCTACCCCAAATCATAAATGGAGGAGCACAATGCTCTCATCTCCCGATACACAGTGACAGGGAGGAAATCTCTGCCGGCTACCACGCTGCGTCACACTACCCATGAGCGGACCAACGGAGCCAAACAAAGTCCAACTGCCTGCCGGCTACCATGTTGCTACACTAAACCAACAGAGCCAAACAGAGCAGAACTGTCTGCCGGCTACCACGCTGAGTCCTCAGACCAACGGAGCCAAACAGCAGAACCGCCACACACCTGTCTGATATACCACTAACCCATGAGTGGTGGTGTGTACAGATCCATGTAACTGGCTATATGCTCACAATAATGGAGTCGACTATCGCTCATCATGAAATCATGATGCATGACACTAAGCATGGCAATATCCTGATCAGCATAGAAAAATCCATATATATATATAAAATGGGTACCACAGTATCGATGGTCAGATTCGAGGATCTAAGGTACACAAGTCAGGTATGGTATAAAAACCTAGGTATCAGATAATCTAGATACACATGCCAGAAAAATAAAATCCAGAACCTAGTCCTAACCTCAGTAAGGTACGGTATGTCACTTACTCTAGGAACTAAGGTACTCATGGCAATAATCACGAAACGTAAATATGGATACATAACAAATGCCCAACAGAACATGCTATGGGTAACAAACAGTGACATACCAAAGGCAAACATGATCATTGCCTGTAGCTATAAAATACTATGCATATCCAATTGACAATATCATAAAAGATAAGTCAAGAGGTACCCGCCTCAAATAGCAGGTCCAATCCAGTCAAATCCAATGTCGAGATAATCGCCTCGCATCAAAGTCCTGTAGTATATGGTATCCAGATTTTAGCTAATTACATATAGATAAATTAGCTAAATCGAATCCTTGAGAAGCTAACATAAATCCAAATCCAGTAATAAACCCAAATGGGATCATCTAACTCCTCCCCCACATCTGATAATCATTTCTATACTCTGAATAGAAATCATTAAATCATATAACCCTCATGAATCACCTACCAACGAATTACAATAAGATATAGTTTCATTCTATCAAAATCAATCAGATGCTACCTCTTTACACATCCCCTTCTTCTCATTAAATTAGAACAATATAACTATTGATAGGTCATCAATCTGCATCAACCCAAAAGCTGAATAAAACTCACCTCAATCCGGATGATCAGCCGATGCTCCACAGCCGGAGCTACAATGAAGTTATTGCTGAGAACAAAATCGGAACTGCTGCTGCGAAAATCCAGAACCACCATTCCCAAATTAGCATAACCTTCCACACCAACACAGTGATCCTCATGGCAGAATTGGACAAAACAGAGCACAAAATCGAGATCCAATCCCTTACCTCTCAGTCACACCGCCAGATCTCCACAGCTCTCTGTCGCCTATTCGGGCTCTCAGCTTCCAGCGATCTAGGACATAGGTGCGCCAGCAACTATCTAGGGTTCGGCTGGCTGTCGCTAGGGCAGAGGGAAGAAGAGGAAAGGCGGCGCCAGTAGGTGCTGGACAGTGCTCGGGTATGGAAGCTAGAGCAACGAGCACAGAGAGGGGAGAAGGCGTTGGGAGAGGCTTGGCAGAACCTGGTGGCCGGCGGCAGTGAGTTGCAGAGGTGCGGCGATGGCTGTAAAACCCAAAACTAAACCACGGGCTAGCAACACACAGTGAAGTCAGCGTCGGTCGCGGTGGTCGGTGGCAACTCAAAGGGAAGAAGGCTTGGTTGTCGACGCTAGGGCAGAGGAAGTCGCGGTGGCGCTGGGTCAGACCTGGTGGTCGACGGAGGTGGATGGGCCGAGAGGAGGCACTAGCGTCGCGGGATAGAAGGGAGGCAACACCACTGCTTCGGCTCACGAGGCTTCACCGGCCGAGAAGAAGTGCTCCGGCGCCGAAAAGGAATTGGACAGAGCGGCTCACAGAGAAGATAAGAGGAGGAGAGGCGAGGGGAAATGGCAATTTTGCGTCGCCGGTTGGGGAGAGGCAGTTAGGGCACGCGATGGCTCAGCGACAAAAAAGAGGGCGCGGGGGGGGGGGGGGGGAAGAAGGAAACGACGTGTGGGGAAAAATAAAAACAAAATAAAAAGGGAAAAGAAAATAAACTTTTCCTCTTTTAAATGGGGTAGTCTAAACAGGCTCTTTCTGGGCCTTCATTTTTATCCCCGTAAACTTAGTCATACGGGCTCCGAAAAATTCTCAAAAAATTTTCAAAAATTTCGGAAAATTCCATTATCATTATTATCTAATTTTTGGTATTTTACATTCTCTCCCACTAATAAAAATTTGATCCCCAAATTTCGTTATCTACCATCAGCAACTGCTAACAACAGGTAAAGAGTACAAAATGCTGAACGGTAAATTAAATCACATACCTCAAGTGAAAAGATGGGGATATCGAGCTCGGATAGTATCCTCGAGCTCCCAAGTAGCCTCCTCGTCCGAATGATGTTGTCATCCGACTTTAACCAGCCGGATAGTCTCGTTCCGCAAATGACGCTCTTTCCGGTCTAGAATCCGTACCGGAACCTCCTCATAAGCGACGTCAGGATGAATAGGAACTAAGATACCTGACAACACATGTGTCGGGTCGGGTATGTATCTCCTCAGCATCGATACATGGAATACATCGTGGACGCCCGCCAAGGACGGCGATAGTGCCAACCAGTAAGCTACTGCTCCAATCCTTTCCGAGATCTGGAAAGGTCCAATGTATCACGGAGCCAGCTCACCGATGAGGCCGAATCTCTTCACCCCTTTCGTGGGTGAAACTCGCAATAAAATATGGTCGCTTGCAGAGAACTCTAAGGGTCTGCGTCTCCGATCTGCATAACTCTTCTTTTGGTCCTGCGCCTCTGACATCCTCCGTCTGATAGTACGGACCAAGTTTGCGTCATGCCGAGCTCTATAAGGTCCCAACAACTGGACCTCCTCAACCTTATCTCAGAGGGTGGGTGTTCGATAAGACCTACCATACAACGCTTCAAACGGTGTCATCCGGATAGCCGAAAGAAAGCTGTCGTTGTAGGCGAACTCTACCAATGGCAGATGGTCCTCCCAACTGCCTCCGAAATCCAATACAAACGATCTCAGCAAATCCTCTAGAGTCTGAATGGTCCGCTCTGACTGTCCATCTGTCTGCGGATGGAAAGCTGTACTGAATCGGAGCTGAGTACCCAAGGCCTGCTGTAGACTCTGCCAGAAATGAGACGTGAACCGGGGGTCTCTATCCGAAATAATACTCAAAGGAACACCATGTAATCCGATGATCTCTCGGCAATACAGATCTGCCAATCGATCCAGAGAATCAGTCTTCCGGATCGCTAAGAAGTGCGCAGATTTGGTTAATCGATCGACGATTACCCAAATCGCGTCATGGCCTCGTCGTGTCCTCGACAAACCCACCACAAAGTCCATAGTAATATGTTCCCATTTCCACTCGGGAATAGGAATCCGCTGAAGTAAGCAGGCAGGTCTCTGGTGTTCAGTCTTCGCCTGCTAACAAACAAGGCATCTAGCTACAAAATCCGCAATGTCTTCCTTCATGTCGTTCCACCAATAGAAACACCTCAAATCTTGGTACATACGGATACTGCCTAGGTGGACAGCAAATCATGAGCGATGAGCCTCTGGAAGTAACTCCTATAAGACCGGATGAGACTGAAGTACGCATAATCTGCCTCGGAAGTGTATAACACCCTCCTCATCTCGTGTGAACTCGGTCTGCTGCCCGGAAGCTATCTGGCTGCAAATAAACTGCAAATATTGATCAGCAGCCTAGGGCTCTCGGATCCTCGTCCTGATCGACGACTGAGCAACCATGGTAACCAGAGTACCCTGCTCTGTCTGTCCTTACCCCTCAAGGCCCAACTCAGAGAAACCTTGAATCAAGTATGTGACCACAACTCGGTGGCAAGCTAAAGTCCCTCTAGACTTCCTGCTAAGTGCATCGACAACCACATTAGCTCTCCCCGGGTGATAGCTAATGGTACAATCATAATCCTTCAGGAACTCCATCCATCTCCTCTGTCAGAGATTAAGTTCCTTCTAAGTAAACAGATATTTGAGACTCTTATGGGCAGTGAGAAATCTCAAATGTAACGTCATATAAATAATGTCGCCAAATCTTCATGGCAAAAATAATGGCGAGTAACTCCAGATCATGTACAGGGTAGTTCTTCTCATGCTCCTTCAACCGACAAGAAGCATAGGAGACTACTCTATCGTGCTGCATCAGAACATCGCTCAAACCCTGAATAGATGCGTCAGTGTAGAGGGCATATCCGTCCTCTCCAGAAGGTAAAACCAAAATCGAAGCCGACACTAGTCTCCGCTTCAGCTCCTAGAAGCTGGTCTTACAATCCTCAGTCCAAGTGAACTTCACGCCTTTCCTGGTCAGGCGTGTAAGTAGCATAGCAATCCGTGAGAAACCCTCAACGTATCTCCGGAAATATCGAGCCAAACAAAGGAAGTTGCGAGCCTCTTCTATAGACTCCGTCTACTCCCAACGGTAACAACCTCGATCTCCTGTGGAACCACGATATACTCCTACTGGTCACCATGTGTCCCAAAAATCTCACAGAAGACAATCCCCAAAACGCACTACTGAACTTCGTATATAGATGTTCCCATCGAAACATCTCTAGAACTATGCAAAATGGTGTGCGTGACTCACCGCGGATACGAAATAGATCACAACATCGTCAACAAAGACAATGTAAAACGATCCAAACATTCTGGGAATACGAAAATCATCAAGTCTCTGAAAACATCTAAGGCTATGCAAGCCCTAATGGTAAAACCAAGATACATAATGTCCGTATCACAGACATTCCTAACCATAAGATCTCCGATAATTAGTCGGAAATCTGATCACTAACAACATAAATCACCAAAGAATAAATCCTCCAGTGTAAGAGCAACGCTCCATCACAAGAAATATCACATATGTGGAAGCAACGCTCTACCACAACCAATCCAAATATGTAAGAGTAACGCTCTACAATAAACCAACAATAATATGTGGGAGCTACGCTCCACCACAAACAATCCGAAATATGTATCTGCAATAAATATGGGAGCAATGCTCCGCTACAAGCAATCCGCAATATGTGGGAGTAACGCTCCACCACAACCAATACATAAGTGCCCAAGGCACCTAACTATCCAGCTAGAGACTGCACGAGATCTCTCTACCACAGATCACTATGGGTAGCCTAGGGTATAACAACCCAGTAAGCAATCAAATCCATAGTCAACTCTATCATCATCCTAGTGGGTCGGTCACCCACTAATAGGAGAATTAGTTGACAGGGTAATATAACCAATAACATAATGTAGACACTCAACATTCTACATTCAACATAGGTAGAATCATCATGAGACTACCAATAATGCACCTAACACACGTGCACACACAACTCAGGTATGATCACCATGATCCTCCAATTAGTACACACCAATCTCACACACACACATGTATAATTAGCATGAAATCTCAAACAACACTTACCGAAACCCGTGTGTATATATCATCGTAGGTATAATCAACAATACACCTCAAATAACACTCACATGACATATATATGTTGGTTGCTACTCGGAAAGCCTAATGGTTCCACTGTACAAAAATTTTGTACAAAGG
Organism: Zingiber officinale; assembly: GCF_018446385.1. Taxonomy (NCBI): domain Eukaryota; kingdom Viridiplantae; phylum Streptophyta; class Magnoliopsida; order Zingiberales; family Zingiberaceae; genus Zingiber; species Zingiber officinale. The sequence goes on along the minus strand of NC_055996.1, from coordinate 45,119,534 downwards.
TCTGAACCTTTTCCTAGCTACCATGTGCTCTTTTAAATTAAACTTGGATCGCCTACGGAACTTAACACGTTTGATCCAAATTTTAATCTATTTGTTCTTTTAGGTTTAGACTTGGATCTCCTGCGGAACTTAACACGTTCGATCCAAATCACCTAGGTTATTAATTCCATTAAATATTAATTTCCAAAATTGGCTTCTAGGACTACATGGCGAGGCACATGGCCTTCTTGGATATGAGAACAACCACCACCGCCTAAACAAAGCCTTTTAAGGAAAGCTAATATTTAATTTCCTTAAATAACTTTAGGTCAACCAAAAAGAACAATCAAATCACAAGGAAAAGAAAAACAAAAGAACACAACATCGAAAACAAATTCGAAATACTAGAATCGCATTCCTCTTGTATTTGGTATTTTACAAAGAAATAAAAAACTAGTATGATGCGAAAATTAAATACTAGTATACCTTTTCTTTTGCAAGCAAAAACCTCTAGGTCTTCTACTGTATTCCTCTTTTAACCTCGGACGTTGTGTGGACAACGATCTTCCGAGATGAGAAACCACCAAAGCACCTTCTTCTCCTTTCTTCAAGTTTCGGCCAAGCACAATGCTTCCAAAAGATGAAGATCTTTTTCCACCAACCAAGCTCCAAGGGATGTAAGCTTTCTCTCCTTCTTCTCCAAGCTAAAATCCGGCCACCACTTGATCTCCAAGGAGGAAGAGAGGTTCGGCCACAAGGATGGAGAGAAGAGAAAGGAAGGAGGCCGGCCACACCAAGGAAGAAAAGAGGGAGAAAATAATGGAGGTTGTACACCTTGAAGGCTCCCAAAACCCCCTCTTTTATAATCCTTAGCTTTGGCAAATAAGGAAATTTAATTACAATAAAATTTCCTTAACTTTCCTTGACATGAATTAATTAAGAAAAATTAAACAAAATTTCCTAATCCCTCATGTCATGGCCGACCACCTCATGGAGAGCAAACAAGGTAATTTTCAATCAATAATTAAAATTCCTTATTTGTCTTTGGAAATTTTAAAAAATAAAATTTCCCTTTAAAATCCCTTCATGATTGATAAAAAGACATTTCTATAATTTTAATTTTTCAACATGTGAATAATTTACAAAGAAGAAAAATAAAATATCTTTCCAATCTACAAATAAGGAAAGAGATTTAAACTCTTTCTTTAATCTTTTGTAGAACCTTTTAAAAGAGATATTTTAATTTTTAATCTCTCCAATAAATTATATCTTTCACATAGGAAAAATTTTAAAATTAATTTTTTTTTTTTAATTTAATAGGGTCGGCCACCTATGCTTGGGTTCAAGCTAGGGCCGACAACCCATGAACCAATGGTTTGGCCGGCCCTAGCTTGATCCACAAGCTAGCTTGGCCGACCCCTATATCATGGGTATGAAGGTGGGTATAGGTGGATATAGTACTCTATATATAAGAGGCTACGATAGGGACCGAGAGGAGGAATTGGTTTTGGTCTCCCGATAAAATTAAGCATCCCGTGTTCGCCCCGAACACACAACTTAATTTTATCAATAATAATTCATTCCACTAGAGAACTATTATTGAACTACCGCACCAATCCCAAATTACATTTTTGGGCTCCTTCTTATTATGAGTGTGTTAGTCTCCCTGTGTTTAAGATGTCGAATGTCCACTAATTAAGTGAGTTACTGACAACTCATTTAATTAATATCTTAGTCCAAGAATAGTACCACTCAACCTTATCGTCATGTCGGACTAAGTCCACCTGCAGGGTTTAACATGACAAGCCTTATGAGCTCTTCTTGAGGACATTATCAACCTAGATCACTAGGACACAGTTTCCTTCTATAATCAACAACACACACTATAAGTGATATCATTTTCCAACTTATCGGGCTTATTGATTTATCAAACTAAATCTCACCCATTGATAAATTAAAGAAATAAATATCAAATATATGTGCTTGTTATTATATTAGGATTAAGAGCACACACTTCCATAATAACTGAGGTCTTTGTTCCTTTATAAAGTCAGTATAAAAAGAACGACCTCTGATGGTCCTACTCAATACACTCTAAGTGTACTAGTGTAATTATATAGTTAAGATAAACTAATACCTAATTACAGTACGACCTTCCAATGGTTTGTTCCTTTCCATTTTGGTCGTGAGCTACTGTTTCTAATTTATAAGGTACTAATAACATTATCTTCTGTATGTGACACCACATACTATGTTATCTACAATATAAATTAATTGAACAACTACAAACAATGTAGATAATTTGACCAAATGTGATTCTTTATTCAAAATAAATATTTACAAAAGCTTAGGCTTTCAGTATACACTCTAACAATATACACCTATGCCAAGAGTATAATCAATGTAATACTTCCAACAAATCATAATCGACACTAGTGTACACACAGAACAATTATAATCAACAAGATACCTCGAATATTACACCGAACACAACTGCACATATCACAACTCAGATTAAATCGACAAAATACCTCCAATAAATCAATCAGACACGTGCGCCTAACCACTCGGGTATAATCTACTAGAAACCCACAATAATCATCAGCTGGACAACTATACACCCACTACATGTAACTTGTCTGTCTATCATAGAACTCCTACAACACATAATAATCAAGTGTATAAACTACACAGGTATGTATAATCAGCATATTTAATCCAATCCACCACACAAACCCTATGCTACCTACTCTCATGGTTTAGTGGTAAAACTAAATAAAACCAAACATAAAGATCATATAGGAAAATGCAATCATAGACAATCCAACTAGGTACATATAGTCTAAAACTAAAGTACCCATGAAAAAGGATATATCAATCCTCTATAGACTGACCAAGCCGACAATGGTATACGGCTAATTTAGTATTTTCCACGTCAGTACAAGTCATGTACTCAAATGTGCTCTAGATACCTAACTAAGCATAATTAATCCAAAGATTCGAACCTCTAAAAATAGAGTATGACAATACCCTACTCATCGGACCAACATAACTAAATCGGTCATCTACTAACTAATCAAGAATACACTAATCCGTCACAAGCAACTAAGGTATATCAATCTATGACTACCCAAGTCGACAAACGTAAATCAGTCTTCTACTGACCGATCTAACAAGAGTAAATTAATGTTTACTGATGAAATTAACTAAGATAAAATGGTATACTACTACTGGCTAGGTCAACATAAAGATATAGATATTATCCACTACCCAGCTAATAATAGCAGAGGCTGGTATGTGCCTTAATCTGCCAACCAACTAGTAATAACAGAAGCTAAAAACTACTGGTGTATGATATGATAAATCACCAGAAACTGTAACCCTTAATCTCTATCAAGGTCGATCATCATCAGTGTTTTACCTAATACATAAAATATATGCTATCTCAACTAGACAAGTACTAGTAAAGAGTGTTAATACATGTCATAAACTGTAATAGTCAACGGTGCATATACTAACAAAAAGGTAGAATAACAGTATACCTATATACCTCATATAGCTTGGAGATGTCCTGCCGCTGCTAGGTCCCAAAATCCATAAAGTCACATCAAGAAAACCAAATCATGAAATTCGAAACACCGGAAATAAAACTCATAAACCGTGCTCTGATACCAATAAATTGGTATCAGATAAATCTCAAAAATCCAAAACACATAGCAAGTATCGTAAACCTGGCTCTGATACCACTAAATTGTCACGCCCGGAGGAGTCCCTGTCCGAAGAAATTTCGACAACACCTCCCCTGTACGGTGGACAATCTGAAACTTTCTACATCCACAATATACCTCAGCCACAGGCGGCTGGAATATGCACACAACCACGCAGTTTATATGAAGCCTACTTGGCTGATACAATAAAAACATAACCACGCAGTTATATGTAGCTCTAACATCCCACTCGGCTGTACCAAAATCAAAATACAGCGGAAAATGATAGAAAACCAAATATACAAGACTGCTAGCCGGCTAGGCTTACACCACACAACAACACAATACTCCGGAAACAAAATCGGAACACAAAGCCAAATACACAAATACCAAATTACAAATGCATAATAGCGGAAAATAGGTCTTCTGATGTGACATGGGGACCAGCAGGAAGGATACTCCAAGCGACACCATAAACAACCTGGTACCTAAAAAATATAGTGTCCACGGGGGTGAGCTCAACAACTCAGCGAATACCAATAGACATGCCTAATGAGATATATCTAACAGCTATAAACAAGGAATACAACTTCCTAATCATATATAGGAAAAATGTAAAACTGAAAGGTAACTGTGGAAGCTGTACTCACCAGGAACTCCTATCCAGAACAAAAGGATCGTCAAACCAGATACATAATATGCCTCCTGTATGCATGTCAAACAAATGCATCCACCAAAATGCAGGATATAATTGCAGCAAACACAAGCAAATAAATGCAATAAATGCATATGGAGCCAATGACATGGTCACCCCTGACGCCAGTCAGTCATCTCACACACAATGGTGAGACTGAGTGGGTAGGGCTGTGACAACCGTGCACTCTGACATCACTACCCCTGATGAGTGACCGAGTGGACGGGATGCTGTCGGAGTACACACATACTCCTACCCCAAATCATAAATGGGGGAGCGCAATGCTCTCATATCCCGATACACAGTGACGGGGAGGAAATCTCTGCCGGCTACCATGCTGCGTCACACTACCCATGAGCGGACCAACGGAGCCAAACAAAGTCCAACTGCCTACCGGCTACCATGCTGCTACACTAAACCAACGGAGCCAAACAGAGCAGAACTGTCTGCCGGCTACCACGCTGAGTCCTCAGACCAACGGAGCCAAACAGCAGAACCGCCACACACCTGTCTGATATACCACTAACCCATGAGTGGTGGTGTGTACAGATCCATGTAACTGGTTATATGCTCACAATAATGGAGTCGACTATCGCTCAGCATGAAATCATGATGCATGACACTAAGCATGGCAATATCCTGATCAGCATAGAAAAATCCATATATATATATAAAATGGGTACCACAGTATCGATGGTCAGATTCGAGGATCTAAGGTACACAAGTCAGGTATGGTATAAAAACCTAGGTATCAGATAATCTAGATACACATGCCAAAAAAATAAAATCCAGAACCTAGTCCTAACCTCAGTAAGGTACGGTATGTCACTTACTCTAGGAACTAAGGTACTCATGGCAATAATCACAAAACGTAAATATGGATACATAACGAATGCCCAACAGAACATGCTATGGGTAACAAACAGTGGCATACCAAAGGCAAACATGATCATTGCTTGTAGCTATAAAATACTATGCATATCCAATTGACAAAATCGTAAAAGATAAGTCAAGAGGTACCCGCCTCAAATAGCAGGTCCAATCCAGTCAAATCCAACGTCGAGATAATCGCCTCGCATCAAAGTCCTGTAGTATATGGTATCCAGATTTTAGCTAATTACATATAGATAAATTAGCTAAATCGAATCCTCGAGAAGCTAACATAAATCCAAATCCAGTAATAAATCCAAATGGGATCATCTAAGTCCTCCCCCACATCTAATAATCATTTCTATACTCCGAATAGAAATCATTAAATCATATAACCCTCATGAATCACCTACCAACGAAATACAATAAGATATAGTTTCATTCTATCAAAATCAATCAGATGTTACCTCTTTACACATCCCCTTCTTCTCATTAAATTAGAACAATATAACTACTGATAGGTCATCAATCTGCATCAACCCAAAAGCTGAATAAAAATCACCTCAATCCGGATGATCAGCCGGTGCTCCACAGCCGGAGCTACAATGAAGTTATTGCTGAGAACAAAACCGGAACTGCTCCTGCGAAAAACCAGAACCACCATTCCCAATTTAGCATAACCTTCCACTCCAACACAGTGATCCTCATGGCAGAATTGGACAAAACAGAGCACAAAATCGAGATCCAATCCCTTACCTCTCAGTCACACCGCCAGATCTCCACAGCTCTCTGTCGCCTATTCGGGCTCTCAGCTTCAAGCGATCTAGGACACAGGTGCGCCAGCAACGATCTAGGGTTCAGCTGGCCGCCGCTAGGGAAGAGGGAAGAAGAGGAAAGGCGGCGCCAGTAGGTGCTGGACAGTGCTCGGGTATGGAAGCTAGGGCAATGAGCACAGAGAGGGGAGAAGGCGTCGGGAGAGGCTTGGCAGAACCTGGTGGCCAGCGGCAGTGAGTTGCAGAGGTGCGGCGATGGCTGTAAAACCCAAAACTAAGCCACGGGCTGGCAACACACAGTGAAGTCAGCGTCGGTCGCAGTGGTCGGTGGCAACTCAAAGGGAAGAAGGCTTGGTTGCCGACGCTAGGGCAGAGGAAGCCGCGGCGACGCTGGGTTGGACCTGGTGGCCGGCGGAGCTGGATGGGCTGAGAGGAGACACTAGCGTCGCGGGATAGAAGGAGGCGACACCACTGCTTCAGCTCACGAGGCTTCACCGACCGAGAAGAATTGCTCCGGCGCCGAAAAGGAATTGGACAGAGCGGCTCACAGAGAAGATATGAGGAGGAGAGGCGAGGGGAAATGGCAATTTTGCGTCGCCGGTTGGGGAGAGGCAGTTAGGGCACGCGATGGCTCAGCGACAAAGAAGAGGGCGCGCGGGAGGAAACGGCGTGTGGGGAAAAATAAAAACAAAATAAAATGGGAAAAGAAAATAAACTTTTCCTCTTTTAAATGGGGTAGTCTAAACAGGCTCTTTCTGGGCCCCCATTTTTATCCCCGTAAATTTAGTCATACGGGCTCCGAAAAATTCTCAAAAAATTTTCAAAAATTCCAGAAAATTCCCTTATCATTATTCGCCAATTTCCGATATTTTACACGTGATCCTTGATCGCTTCCAGTGGGCAACAACTATAAGATCGTTAAAATGTTTACACCTTGAAGTACAAGAAGCAATAAACTATACCAACGACAATGTAAAGATGGAAAAACTAAGTGTTCCTCGGAAAAGTGCTTAGCACGTACCTTATTACGTCGCGGTTTTCCACCTTTTGGCCGATCGCATGAAGCCCGTTGAGTAGGTCCCGGATGCGTGTGTGAAGCTGGCTCGCTGTCTCACCTTCCTGCATTTTAATATTATACAATTTATTTAAAATTAAATCGCGCTTACTTTCCTTAGCATCGTAGGTTCCCTCGTGCAGTTCGATCAGTTTTCTCCATAGCTCTTTGGCGCTTGCGAAAGGTCCAACTCGGTTGAGTTCTTCTTTTGTAAGCCCACATTGTAGCATGCAGGTTGCTTTGGCAACGGCTTCAACCTTCTTCCTTATGCCGGTGTCCCAGTTTGTGCAGGAAACCAGTTCTCCAGCGCCGTCACGTGGTAGCTCGAGATCGGTCTGGATGATGATCCACATCTCGACTTGCGTCTTGAGGTGGAACTCCATCCGGTTCTTCCAATATGCAAAATCGTCTCCGGAGAAGAGCGGGGGGCGAGAAGTGCTAAAACCTTCTTGGAGGGTCATTTAGAGAATATGCAAAAGGAATAAAAAAAATATGTCCCAAGACTACGTCTTGGATTAGCAGTGCGGGAGTAAAGAATTGAGAAGAGAACTAACTCGAGTGGTGTTGCACCAACCTCGAGCGAAATTGATATGAATGAAAAAAAAACTGGAATATAGTAATAGTACAAATTTCAGTTGACTCCGAAAAAATTTAAAACACCGCGAAAAAATGTGTGATTGGTGGTTGCACCAGATCAACGCGACCCCGCTCTGATACAAATTGTTGGATCGAGACGCGCTAGAGGGAGGGTGAATAGCGCTCGCGGCTATTTCGTTCGATTATCGGAATCGTAAAAACTTGTTCAGAAATAACGCAGCGGAAAGTAAATAAAAAGGGACACGAAGGATTTACTTCGTTCGGAGCCTGTGACGACTCCTACTCGAAGGTCCACGATCCTTGATCGCTTCCAGTGGGCAACAACTATAAGTTCGTTAAAATGTTTACAACTTGAAGTACAAGAAGCAATAAACTATACCAACGACAATGTAAAGACGGAAAAACTAAGCTCCGGGTCGTCGGGAGGATGTCGCAGCACTTCGAGGTCGTATTGTTCACATCACACAGCAAGAGATCAATTCAAAATTCGTTGTCTTAGCTGCTGCCTCGAACACTGCTTATAAAGCATGTTCAAGGCGCCTTGAATGTTATCCAAGGCGCCCTAACAGGGCCGAATCGCCTGCGGAGATAAGCGCTGACTTCTTCTGCGTTTATCCTGCTCAAGGCGCCTTCAATCGCAGCTCCAAGGCGCCTTCACAGTTCCAAGGCGCCTTCAATCCAGCTCCAAGGCGCCTTAAGCTTCTGGTCCAAGGCGCCTTAAGAGTCCTCCAGGGCGCCTCGAACAGTGCTTCGCAGCCAACTCCAGCTTTACACCGGAGGCGCCTCCAAGCTTCATGGAGGCGCCTCGGTACTCTTCATTCGAGGCTAATTTTGCACTTTGGTTCCTGCAAGATATGTTAATCCCAAAAATACCCTGCAACACAAAGTTAGCACATAAAGATAGTATGAATATGAAGTTTGACAGTCATCGAACTGTCCGGGTCTGACTTTGGATTTTCGACCGGAAACCCTAGGTCGACCCGACGCCTACTGTTCCCTCTACGGGGAATGCGCCCTCACCTACTCCACTCAGGAGATTTACCTGATGTCAGTCCGGTCCTCCAGACCGACTGGACTTTTGCTCAGCGTCCGTTACTTCCGGTCTTCATGCTGGACGTCCGGTCCTCGACCCGTCCAGACTTCTACCCGATTCGTAACACCAGGATTTTAACCAAGGGTTACCGCCCCCTAGGATTTTTGCCCGAAGCACCGACCCGCCAAGACTTCCCGCATAGGGTTACCACCCCCTATGACCTAGGGTTACCACCCCCTAGGGTTTTCCCTTTGCCTAACCGCAGCTAGGACTTTTCTTTACCTATGGTTACCACCCCCTAGGACCTAGGGTTACCACCCCCTAGGATTTTTCACCTGCCTAACCACAGTTAGGACTTTCCTGCAAGCTCCATGAACTTGTTAGATAACAAACAACTTAACTTTGAATCCTTTGACATAATCAAAACACAGGTTTGATCGTCGAATGCTTCCCACACCAACAATCTCCCCCTTTTGATTATGGCAACATGATTCAAAGTTAAGTAAAAAAGTATAAAAGAATATGACAATAAGTGCAAAACTTAAACATGAGCAGAAATGAAATAATTTGAAAACAACACCTTATGCTCCCCCTTTCATTTATTATGTTTAAGTTCTTAATTCTTAACTTTGATTTTTCTCTCCCCCTTTGACATAAATCAAAAAGAACACTCAAGAAGAGAGAAAAAAAATATGTATGCTATTTAATTTTAAGCTCCCCCTGAAGGGTAGCACTTAGCAGAAAGAAGTTATAGATATTTAGCTAAGTTTTTTTAAAATAATAGTTTTGTAAAGAATTGTTTTTGGAAAAAAATTATTTAGCTAAATTTTAAAGAATTTTTTGGGGCCAAATAATATATATTTTTTTTAATTCTATTTCAATTGAAATTGATATTGTAACGTAAGTTTGAGTTTAAACATTTAAAGTTTTGAAGGTTTCAATCAATTAAGTTTGAAAACATAATTTGAATCAATTAAGTTTGAAAACATAATTTGAAATTTGATTATGATTTGAAAAACTATAATTTTGTAGACAGTGATTAAACATTTAATGCTTCGAATATTTGGAAATGATTGTTAAGGAATTTTTCAAATAAATTTTGGAAATGATTTAAAAGGATTTTTCAAATAATTTTGAAATTAGTTTTAAAAGGATTTTTAAAAATTTGTGAAAATAAGTTTTGAAAATATTTTTAAAATGATTTTAAAATTAAGTTTTTAAATAATTTTGAAATTAAGTTTTAAAATATTTTTAAAATGATTAAGTTTAAAAATAATTCTGAAATTAAGTTTTAAAAGATTTTTAAAATAATTTTTGAAAATAAGTTTTGAAAAGATTTTTAAAATAATTTTTCAAAATAAGTTTTGAAAAGATTTTTAAAAATATTTTGAAATTAAGTTTTAAAATAATTTCGAAATTAAGCTTTAAAAGATTTTTAAAAGAATTTTGAAATTAAGTTTTAAAAAAATATTGAAATTAAGTTTTAAAAGATTTTTAAATAATTTTGAAAATAAGTTTTGAAAAGATTTTTAAAATAATTTTGAAATTAATTTTTAAAGGATTTTTCAAATAATTTTTAAAGGATTTTTAAAATAATTTTTAAAGAATTTTTCAAATAATTTTGAAATTAATTTTAAAGGATTTTTAAAATAATTTTGAAATTAATTTTTAAAGGATTTTTAAAACAATTTTTAAAGGATTTTTAAAATAATTTTTAAAGAATTTTTCAAATAATTTAGAAATTAATTTTTAAAGGATTTTTCAAATAATTTTTAAAGAATTTTTAAAATAATTTTGAAATTAATTTTCAAAGGATTTTTCAAATAATTTCAAAAATGATTTAAAAAGGATTTTTCAACTAATTTTTAAAGGATTTTAAAAATAATTTTAAAGAATTTTTCAAATAATTTTGAAATTAATTTTTAAAGAATTTTTAAAATAATTTTGAAATTAATTTTTAAAGGATTTTTCAAATAATTTTTAAAGAATTTTTAAAATAATTTTGAAATTAATTTTCAAAGGATTTTTAAAATAATTTTGAAATTAATTTTCAAATAATTTTGAAAAAAAATTTAAAATTATTTTGAAATTAATTTTCAAAGGATTTTTCAAATAATTTTGAAAAAAATTTTAAAATAATTTTGAAATTAATTTTCAAAGGATTTTTAAAATAATTTTGAAATTAATTTTCAAAGGATTTTTCAAATAATTTTTAAAGAATTTTTAAAATAATTTTGAAATTAATTTTTAAAGGATTTTTCAAATAATTTTTAAAGGATTTTTAAAATAATTTTTAAAGAATTTTTAAAATAATTTTGAAATTAATTTTCAAAGGATTTTTAATATAATTTTGAAATTAATTTTCAAAGGATTTTTCAAATAATTTTGAAAAAAAATTTAAAATAATTTTGAAATTAATTTTCAAAGGTTTTTTCAAATAATTTTGAAAAAAATTTAAAATAATTTTGAAATTAATTTTCAAAGGATTTTTCAAATAATTTTGAAAATGTTTGAATTTTAATTTGATTTTATTTTTTAATCTTATTTGATTTTTTAGTCCTTAGTCATCTCACCCGATCTAAATTTCAGATCAGGGAATCCTATAATTTTTGTGAGATGATTTATGGTTCAATTTTAGGGTTTTGTTTAACTTTGTGTTAGATTCGGGTTTAGTTTTGGGTTCAACAAGTAGACATTCTTTGGATAAACTTCTGGGCTATGGTGAGTCAGAAGGACCTCATTTAAGTAACCATGCCTTCGAGGTTTTCCAAATAATCTTACCCATTGAAATTAGTACAAAACCTTGGTCTAACTAGTTAGGATCCATTTAAGGGTAGCTTCGGTCAGTTCCACTTGGCCAAATGCACCAGGTCGAAATCATATCTTCCTAGACATGCAATGCCCAAGCTTCCCCAACGTACTATCATCCAAAAACTTCAACAGTACTGTGAGTCAAGTTAAACCTAGCCATTTTTATTCTAACCCTATTTACCATGCTGGGTAGGTAAAGTTCGATTACCCTGTCGGGTAGATTAAGTTCGGTTACCCAGTCGGGTAGTTTAGTTGGGGGTGCCAGCTATTCTGGATCCTCCTTCTATAAGTTGAATTTTACTTTAGATTTGAATTTAGAATTTTGGATTTTGAATTTTGAATTTTGAATTTTGAATTTTTAATTTAATTTTTAATTTTTAATTTTTAATTTTTAATTTTTAATTTTTAATTTTTAATTTTTAATTTTTAATTTTTAATTTTTAATTTTGAATTTAATTTCAAATTTTGAATTTTAAATTTTGAATTTTAAATTTTGAATTTTAATTTAATTTTTAATTTTGAATTTTAAATTTTTAATTTAATTTTGAATTTTTAATTTTAAATTTTTAATTTTAAATTTTTAATTTAATTTCTAATTTTTAATTGAATTATGTTCGATTTATTAATACTGTTTTGGTCTTTGCTCCCCCTGGATCAAAGCCTTGATTGACCAAATCAAGGTAGTGTATCTGATCCTTGGGGACCCAATATAGTCCAAGTCCAACTTGATTGACCAAATTTGACTTGGGGACTCATGCTTGAACTATGGTTTTATTATTTCTATTTACTAAAGATAGATATGATTTATATTTTGTTTTGGTCTTAAATCCAAGTTCGGCTTTGTTGTAAACGGCTCGCTGTTTACCAAGAATCAGATCCAGATTCTTGGAACCCATGGTAAACCGTTCCAACGTGTCCTTGAGTTCTTTAATTTGAGTTTTCAAATTGAATTTTCTTCCTCAAGTTGTTGGACTTGAGTTGAACTTCCAATTTGAACTGGTTCATTCAAAGAACTTAAGTCAGTCGTTTCCTTAAGGGCTGTTACCTCCTTTTGGAGTGATTTGACCCAGACGTTGGATTTAGCCAACTTCTTTAGTAAATAAGGAACTAAATTTCTTAAGTCATCTAATTGAGTTTCGGCAAGTAAGGCACTTACAGTGCGGTTTGGACCTTCAGAAAAGGATGCGGATCCGTGGTTTCGCTTGGACTCAGTTTCCGACTCACTCTCGGTTTCTGAATTGGACTCGAACTCGGACTCGGTTTCAACAACATGTGCTAGTACTGGTAGAGCGAGAAGGCTCGCTTGCTGTTCTTCATCCGATTCAGATTCGTCTGATGACTCGGACCAGGTTGCTTTCAATGCCTTCTTTTTGTGTTGGTTTTTGTTTGGACAATCCGACTTGTAGTGCCCTTTTTGGTTACAGCCGAAGCAGGTGACTTCAGATTTGTCCTTTGTGTTCGTTTGAGTTGCTTTTTTCGATTTGCACATCTTCCGTACGAGTTTTATTAATTTGGAAATAACCTCATCTTCATCCTCTGACTCTGATTCGTCTTTGGACTCGGGTTTGGATTTGCGCCTTGATGTTGACTCACGCGTTCTGCTGGTACCTGCAACCAGAGCAACACCTTTCTTGACCGGGTGTGTATTAATCTGCTCATGCAATTCTAATTCGGAAAACAATTCATCTAGTTTTATCGAAGATAAATCCTTGGAAACTTTGTAGGCATCAACCATGGATGCCCACAAAGTGTTCCTCGGAAAAGCGCATAGCACGTACCTTATTACGTCGCGGTTTTCCACCTTTTGGCCGATCGCATGAAGCCCGTTGAGTAGGGCCCGGATGCGTGTGTGAAGCTGGCTCGCTGTCTCACCTTCCTTCATTTTAATATTATACAATTTATTTAAAATTAAATCGCACTTACTTTCCTTAGCATCGGAGGTTCCCTCGTGCAGTTCGATCAGTTTTCTCCATAGCTCTTTGGCGCTTGCGAAAGGTCCAACTCGGTTGAGTTCTTCTTTTGTAAGCCCACATTGTAGCATGCAGGTTGCGTTGGCATCTGCTTCAACCTTCTTCCTTATGCCGGTGTCCCAGTTTGTGCAGGAAACCAGTTCTCCAGCGCCGTCACGCGGTAGCTCGAGATCGGTCTGGATGATGATCCACATCTCGACTTGCGTCTTGAGGTGGAACTCCATCCGGTTCTTCCAATATGCAAAATCGTCTCCGGAGAAGAGCGGGGGGCGAGAAGTGCTAAAACCTTCTTGGAGGGCCATTTAGAGAATATGCAAAAGGAATAAAAAAAATATGTCCCAAGACTACGTCTTGGATTAGCAGTGCGGGAGTAAAGAATTGAGAAGAGAACTAACTCGAGTGGTGTTGCACTAACCTCGAGCGAAATTGATACGAATGAAAAAAAACTGGAATATAGTAATAGTACAAATTTCAGTTGACTCCGAAAAAATTTAAAACACCGCGAAAAAATGTGTGATTGGTGGTTGCACCAGATCAACGCGACCCCTCTCTGATACCAATTGTTGGATCGAGACGCGCTAGAGGGAGGGTGAATAGCGCTCGCGGCTATTTCGTTCGATTATCGGAATCGTAAAAACTTGTTCAGAAATAACGCAATGGAAAGTAAATAAAAAGGGACACGAAGGATTTACTTCGTTCGGAGCCTGTGACGACTCCTACTCGAAGGTCCACGATCCTTGATCGCTTCCAGTGGGCAACAACTATAAGTTCGTTAAAATGTTTACAACTTGAAGTACAAGAAGCAATAAACTATACCAACGACAATGTAAAGACGGAAAAACTAAGCTCCGGGTCGTCGGGAGGATGTCGCAGCACTTCGAGGTCGTATTGTTCACAGCACGCAGCAAGAGATCAATTCAAAATTCGTTGTCTTAGCTGCTGCCTTTAACACTGCTTATAAAGCGTGTTCAAGGCGCCTTGAATGCTATCCAAGGCGCCCTAACAGGGCCGAATCGCCTACGGAGATAAGCGCTGACTTCTTCTACGTTTATCCTGCTCAAGGTGCCTTCAATCGCAGCTCCAAGGCGCCTTCACAGCTCCAAGGCACCTTCAATCCAACTCCAAGGCACCTTAAGCTTCTGGTCCAAGGCGCCTTAAGAGTCCTCCAAGGCGCCTCGAACAGTGCTTCACAGCCAACTCCAGCTTTGCACCCGAGATGCCTCCAAGCTCCATGGAGGCACCTCGGTACTGTTCATCCGAGGCTAATTTTGCACTTTGGTCCCTGCAAGAAATGTTAATCCCAAAAATATCCTGCAGCACAAAGTTAGCACATAAAGATAGTATGAATATGAAGTTTGACAGTCATCGGACTGTCCGGGTCTGACTTCGGATTTCCGACCGAAAACCCTAGGTCGACCCGACGCCTACTGTTCCCTCTACGGGGAACGCGTCCTCACCTACTCCACTCAGGAGATTTACCTGATGCCAGTCCGGTCCTCCAAACCGACTGGACTTTTGCTCAGCGTCCGTTGCTTCCGGTCTTCATGCTGGACGTCCGGTCTTCGACCTGTCCAGACTTCTACCCGGTTCGCGATACCAGGATTTTAACCTAGGGTTACCACCCCCTAGGATTTTTGCCCGAAGCGCCGACCCGCCAAGACTTCCCGCATAGGGTTACCTCCCCCTATGACCTAGGGTTACCACCCCCCTAGGGTTTTCCCTTTACCTAACCGCAGCTAGGACTTTTCTTTACCTAGGGTTACCACCCCCTAGGACCTAGGGTTATCACCCCGTAGGATTTTTCACCTGCCTAACCACAGTTAGGACTTTCCTGCAAGCTCCATGAACTTGTTAGATAACAAACAACTTAACTTTGAATCCTTTGACATAATCAAAACACAGGTTTGATCGTCGGATGCTTCCCGCACCAACACGAACCAAGTAAACAACCTATGTTTGCGTGTGTGTTTGCTTTTATTTTTCTGTTACGTATTCTGACTATATTTCTAAATCGTACGAAATAGCCACAAGCGCTATTCATCCCCCCCCCCCCTCTAGCACTTCTCGATCCAACAATTGGTATCAGAGCGGGGTAGCTTTGATTTGGTGCAACCACCAATCAAGCATCTTTCGTGGTATTTTCTATTTTTAGGAGTCGATCGGAATCGGTATTCTTGCCGTTTTCCAATCTATTTTTTTTCGTAATCGGATTTCTTGCTCGAGGTTGGTGCAACACCACCCGAGTTCATTTTTCATTTCATATACTTCCCGCACTACTAATCCAGGATCAAGTCCTGGAATTTTCTTGTTGTTTATCTTCTTCATACTAGATCTAAAATGAACTTTCAAGAAGTATACCGTACAGCTCGCCCCCCGCTATTCACCGGAGACGACTTCGGGTACTGGAAGGGTCGGATGGAAGCATATCTCCAGACTCATTTTGAAGTCTAGATGATCGTCAAAACCGGGCTCTAACTACCAACTGATGGCGCTGGCAAGCCACTACCATACGAGGACTGGGACGCATCACTGATTAAGAAGGTGGAAGCAAATACCAAGGCAACCTGCACCCTCCAGTGTGACCTATCAAAAGAAGAACTTAACCGTGTCGACCCCTTCACCAGTGCCAAGGAGCTGTGGGAGAAGCTCATCGAACTTCACGAAGGAACGTCTGACACCAAAGTAAGTAAAAGAGACCTAATATTTAATAAATTATTTAATATTAAATTGCAGGAAGGTGAGACAGCTGCCCAACCCCATGCCCGGATACAAGATCTTCTCAACGGGCTTCATGTAATTGGACAGAAGATAGATAACCGGGACATCATCAGGTATTCTCTAAATGCCTTTCCGAGGAATACCTTGTGGGCATCAATGGTAGATGCTTACAAGGTATCCAAGGATCTATCTACCATTAAATTAGATGAACATTTTGCAGAATTTGAACTTCATGAGTAGATTAATGCACACCCAACTGAGAAAGGATTGACTTTGGTTGCAGGTACAGGTAGAGCGCACGAATCAAGAACAAAACGCAGAATCGAACCAGAGTAAGAAGAAGAATCAGATTCGGACGACGACGACCAGCTCACAACCGAAATAGTCAATCTAGTAAAGAAACTCTACAAAAAGAAAGTCTTCAACAAAAGGATGTCAGAAAGGTCATCCAGTCCAAAGAAGCCCAATCAAACTCAAAGGTCAAATTCGAGGTGACCTGCTACGGGTGCAATCAGAAGGGGTACATCAAGGCGAACTGCCCGAACCAAAAGGATCCAATGAAACCAAGGAGGAAAAAGGCCCTGAAGGCAACTTGGGACGAGTCATCTTCCGAGGAATCCGACGACTAAGAAGTCGAGTAGGCAAGCTTTCTCGCATTAACGACCCGGGACTACACCAACGAATCCGAAAGTGAGGTCGAATCGGAAGCAGGGTCCGAGAGAAGCCACGGATCCGTATCCATTTCCGAAGGGCCAAACTCCTCTATAAGTAAATGTCGTTTTTACAGTTTAATTAATTACTTAATGCATAAAATAGCTAAATCCAAAATTCGGATCAAGTCATTTCTAAAGGAAGTAACTTCCCTTAAAGAAGTGACTAACTCCATAACCTTGCCTGACCCAGTTCAGACTGGAAATTCAACTCAAGTCCAAAAGCTTGAGGAAGAAAATTCTAGTCTGAAAACTCAGGTCAAGGATTTGGAGAAGACCTTAGAATGGTTTTCTTTGGGGTCCAAGAACCTTGACCTAATTCTTGGGACACAAAGAGTCGTTTACAATAAAACTGGACTAGGTTTCAAAACCAAGAAGAAATATCAAACCTATCTATCATTAGTCAACAGACCAAATAATAAACTAGTCCAAGCATGGGTACCCAAGTCCAACTTGGTCAATCAAGTTGGACTTGGTAAGTATTGGGTTCCCAAGGATCAAGTACATTACCTTGATAGACCTTATCGAGGTTATGATCCAGGGAGAGTAAAAAGAAAAATTATCTTAACTATTAAATAATTAAATAAAGAAAGAAAAATTATCTTAATCTAAATTATCTTAGTTATCTTAACAAATTAATAAATAAAGAATTATCTTAACAAATTAATAAATAAAAATTATCTTAGCAAATAAAATTAAAAGGAATATAATTAAAACTTTAAAAACAAGTTAAAAGGAAAAAAAATCAATAATGGAGACTCTAGAATAGTTGGCACCTCCAAAAGGAATCTACCCGACAGGGTGATAGATCGGATGCGAGCGATAGAGGGGTGAATATCGCTTCTTTTAAAACTTTTCTTTTACTTTGTAAATCAGAATCGTGCAGCAGAAAATAAGAAAAGAGACAAGTTCTTTTACTTCATTCGGAGCCTAGCTTGACTCCTACTCGAAGGCCCGCGATCCTTGATCGCATCTATTGGCAATCCACTATAATCCTTCTTTCCGAGATCCTCGAAAAGAAGCAGATCGTGCAAATGAGCAAGATAGTAACACCCTACTATCTTGCTTAAATTAATTACAATGCAAGCTATAAAAATTATACCGACAAGATGTAGAAATGGACGCTCGATCGGTACTTCCAAAGTAGATAGAAGAGTTGTAGTGAATCTTGCAGTACGAGCAGCTTGTGCGGAGAAGAGGCTTTTGATAATCAGTAGTGTTCTATTAAGCCTCAGATCTCGAGCCACTTTTTATAAGTGTCACTGTCGTTCGGTCAACCAATCCCTCTGTTCAGTCGACCGAACCCGCTCCCTTCCTTCCTGGCTGGAGTCTGACGCTGGCTCGATCTTCTGCATTTACTGTTCTTTAAGGGTTCGGTCGACCGAACTTCTTTTTCGATCGACCGAACAGCTTCCTTCCCTATTCGTCGAAATCTGCTGAGATCTTCATTTAATGCTCCATTAATACTGATTGGATCGGTCGATCGATCCCTGGTTCGGTCGACCGATCAAGCTTCGATCGGACTGTGCTTCGCTTTGGTCTGAACTGATCTCTGGTCTGAGTCAAGCTGGTTCGGTCGACCGATCCTCTTGTTCGATCGATCGATCAGGCCGAATCTGCAAAATAGAGTTAAACAATATTCCTGCAAAACAAAGGTTAGCACAGTAATATAATGCATGAGTAATATAGACAGTAG
The DNA here is from genome assembly GCF_018446385.1 of Zingiber officinale. Taxonomy (NCBI): domain Eukaryota; kingdom Viridiplantae; phylum Streptophyta; class Magnoliopsida; order Zingiberales; family Zingiberaceae; genus Zingiber; species Zingiber officinale. Next base: position 45,100,922 of record NC_055996.1, on the reverse strand, counting down.
AACTGTCTTGATCTTAACTTGGAAACCTTCCCGGTTTCTTCAGTTGGATTAGCGACCTAAGGTTGTTCCCTTTAGGAACCCGACCTCACTGTCGCTCCTCCAGTTGCTGTAACGCCCGAAAATTCTCAAATCAATTTTAGAACTATTCTATGATTTTTCTGGAATTTTAGAATATTTTTATGGAATTTTTGGAGTAGCAGAAGTAACAAAAATAAATAAAAACGTAAAATAGCTTAAGCGGGAATCGAACCCGAGACCTAGCGAACCCTACGACTTATAGATGACTCTAGTAACCAAGGGGTCCCAGCAGGGGTGTGCTGAAAGAAGAGAGGAACAATTATACTTATGATGGAGTTGGGGGAAATTTATCACTTAATATAAATGGGAGACTTAAGTGGGGATTGATTATTATGATCGTTATATTTCTCTCCCTCAAACCCTCACCCGGCGCCTCCTTCTCCTCCGCACCCTCACGGCACGCCAAAGCCAAGAAGACCTAGGCCTCCATTTCTAGGTTCATAGGAGTGTCTTCCGGCGACATCTCGGATACGAGGACGCTTCCCTCCGCGAGAAGAACGCATAGACGCAAGAAGATCGTCGAAGATATCTCTTCTCCGGAAAACCTAGCGATTGGATTGTAAGGAAAATTAGCACAGGAAGTGAGTAACCCCTCACCTGCAGTATAAGTAGCTATTTGTATGTTTCTATGCTTTAGTTTTGTCATATGCAAATCCATCGGTACGTAGGGTGTGAATTAGTGCACACCAAGTGCTCGATGAAATGTTTAGCACAGCTAAATGCCACAGTAGGCATTTTAATAGTTCAGTTAAATGTCGTAGATGCATTTAAATAGTATACTTAGCCTTGCTTCAGCTTATATGGGACTACGGTCCAAGGGGTGGGCTCCCATAGTCGCCTCTAAGTTCAGATAACCTAGTAAAAGCAAGATAAGATAAATCAGTTTATAAACAGTATTTTACTTTATCAGAGGCACTGTACTGGACTCTCAGATGTCCTTGGGTTAGGCTCCCACAGTCATCCCTAGGTTTAGATAACCTAGTAAGTCCTACTAAATTCGGGTCTTGCAACCCCAGATCTAATTAGGGATGCATGCATAGCAAGTACAGTTGCCGGGCCCATCAGCAGCATGATTAGTATTTTTATCTATGTATGAAAATAGTTTCCAAACTTCACAAATTAGATATGGGAATTCAACTTAGCTTCAGTTTAGTTCGCTTAATGTTATAATAAATAGCTTAGTTCATGTATCGATTTAGTTAGCTTGTTGATAGCTATGTTTAGTTGTTGATTGCCATGTTTCAGTATTCTGGTATGATTCTCATCATGTATATCAGCATAGCATCTTTTAAAAGAAAGCATGACTTCTTCGAATGCATGTTTTTGTGAGGTAGATGGTTTCTTACTAAGCTCCCAAGCTTATAGTTTCATTTTCCTTATACTGCAGATAAAGGTAAAGGAAAGATGGATTAGCGGAGGCTGGAGGTCAATGCAAGCAGATGTGTGTGAAAGAGGAACTTGGAATGAAGATTTTTGGGAACTAGTCCACCTTAAAACTTAGCATTTCCTTTATGTTATTCCTTTCTGCACTTTAGTTATTCAGGTGTCTTGAATTATGAAAGTTATGCAGAGATTGTTAGTTGTCATGAAATTAGATAGCTAATCATGAGTAACAACATGACTAATAGTAGTGTGGTGGTTGTAGTTGAGTTATTGAAGTTTCTATATGAGGTCGGGACTGATTTCTGCAGAAATCAGACACCCAATCGATCGGTGGATCGATTGAGCAGTCCTCAATCGATCAGCTGATCGATTGGAAGAAGTCCCCACGTACAAAACACTATAGGATCGATCAGCCTATCGATCGGGAAATTTGCTCCCGCGAACAGAGAGCTTCTGAATCGATCACGGGGTCGATTGGTCAAGCTGGATCGATCAGCCGATCGATCCATAAATTCTTCCGTGCACAGTAGCATGCTGAATCGATCAGTGGATCGATCAGACAACTCCAATCGATCAACCGATCGATTGGGATGCCTGATTTCAGCCAGAAGTGTCTAATTTCAGTTATGATCAAGAAGGAAGTTAGGCTCCCTTCACTAGCATATGTACATAAATGAAAAGGGTCTTTGAACCTAATCTTACAGACTGTAATAGTCATTAGCAGAGTAAGATTTTAATAAGTACAGTTTTCCGTAACTTATAGTTAGCACAGTAGAATGTGATGGTCTGGCCTCGCAGCCTAGTTTAGTAGGAGGCGGGGCGTTACAGTTGCATGTTGGAGTGTATACTGAAAGCCTAAGCTTTTGTAAATATTTTTTTTGAATAAAGAATCACATTTGGTCAAATTATCTACATTTGTTTGTAGTTGTTCAATTAATTTATATTGTAGATAACATAGTATGTGGTGTCACATGCAGAAGATGATGTTATCAGTACCTTATAAATTATAAACAGTAGCTCACGGCCAAAATGGAAAGGAACAAACCATTAGAAAGTCGTAGTGTAATTAGGTATTAGTTTATCTTGACTATATAATTACACTAGTACACTCAGAGTGTATTGAGTAGGACCATTTGAGGTCGTTTCTTTTATACTGACTTTATAAAGGAACAAAGACCTCAGTTATTATGGAAGTGTGTGCTCTTAATCCTAATATAATAACAAGCACATATATTTGATATTTATTTCTTTAAGTTATCAATGGGTGAGATTTAGTTCGATGAATCAATAAGCCCGATAAGTTGGGAAATGATATCACTTATAGTGTGTGTTGTTGATTATAGAAGGAAACTATGTCCTAGAGATACTAGGTTGATAATGTCACCAAGAAGAGCTCATAAGGATTGTCATGTTAAACCCTGCAGGTGGTCTTAGTCCGACATGACGATAAGGTTGAGTGGTACTACTCTTGGACTAAGATATTAATTAAATGAGTTGTCAGTAACTCACTTAATTAGTAGACATTCGATATCTTAAACATAGGGAGATTAACACACTCATAATAAGAAGGAGCCCAAAAAATGTAATTTGGGATTGGTGCGGTAGTTCAATAATAGTTCTCTAGTGGAATGAATTATTATTGATAAAATTAAGTTGTGTGTTCGGGGCGAACACGGGATGCTTAATTTTATCGGGAGACCAAAACCAATTCCTCCTCTTGGTCCCTATCGTAGCCTCTTATTTATAGAGTATTATACCCACCTATACCCACCTTCTATACCCACCTAAAGTGGGCCGACCAAGCTAGCTTGGGAATCAAGCTAGGGCCGGCCTAAGCATGGTTTATGGGTGGCCGACCCTAGCTTGAACCCAAGCTAGAAGGGGCCGGCCTTAATGAAATTAAAAAGAATTTTAATTTTAATTTTTATTATGTGGAAGATATAATTTATTAAAGAGAATTAAAATTAAAATATCTCTCTTAAAAGGATCTACAAAAGATTAAAGAAAGAGATTAGATCTCTTTCTTTATTTGTAGATTGGAAAGATATTTTATTTTCTCTTTGAAAATTATTCACATGTTGAAAAATTAAAATTATAGAAATTTCTTTTTATCAACCATAAAGGGATTTTTGAAGAGAAATTTTATTTTAAAAATTTCCGGAAACAAATTAGGAAGTTTTAATTTGTTGATTAAAACTTGTCTAATTTGTCTCTCTATGATGTGGCCGGCCATTATAAGTTTAATTGGGAAATTTTATTTTATTTTTCTCAATTAATTCATGTCAAGGAAAATTAAGGAAATTTTATTGTAATTAAATTTCCTAATTTACTAAGGCTAAGGAATATAAAAGAGGGGGTTGGGGTGCCTTCATGAGGTACAACCTCTATTATTTTTCTCCCTCTCTTATTCCTTGGTGTGGCTGGCCATCCTCTTCCTCTCTTCCTCTTTGTGGTGGCCGAAACCTCTCTATTGGCTTGGAGCTCTTGTGGTGGCCGGATACTACTTGGAGAAGAAGAAGAAGGAGGAGAGAAAGCTTGCATCCCTTAGAGCTTGGTTGGTGATTTTCTTCATCCTTGGTAAAGCTCTTGTTTTGGCCGAACCTAGCTAGGAGGAGAAGAAGGTGCTTTGGTGGTTTCTCATCTCGGAAGATCGTTGCCCACACAACGTCCGAGGTTAGAAGAGGAATACGGTAGAAGATCAAGAGGTCTTTCTAAAAGATATAACTAGTAATTTTTCCTTTCCGCATCATACTAGTTATTTATGGAAATAATACCAAATACAAGATGCTTACGATTCTAGTATTTCGAATTTATTTTCGATGTAGTGTTCTTATGTTTATTTCTTTTCCTTGTGATTTGATTGTTCCTTTCGGTTAACCTAAAGTTATTTTAGGAAATTAAATATTAGCTTTCCATAAAAGGTTTTGTCTAGTCGGTGGTGGTTGCTCCCATATCCAAGAAGACCATGTGCCTCGCCACGTCAGTACTGGGAACCAATTATGGAAATTAATATTTAATGGAATTAATAACTTAGGTGATTTGGATTGAACGTGTTAAGTTCCGCAGGAGATCCAAATCAAAACCTAAAAGAACAAATAGATTAAGTTTTGGATCAAACGTGTTAAGTTTCGCAGGCGATCCAAAATTTAATTTAAAAGAACACATGGTAGCTAGGAAAAGGTTCAGACCTTTGTACAAAATTTTTGTACAGTGGAACCTCTAGGTTTTCCGAGTAGCAACCAACATTGCATACCTCAACTTACCTGCCAAACATTGGTCCTCCAGACCTATTTGGACTTTTGCCAACTCAGTGTCTGATCGCCCAATCCACTAAGACTTTTCCTGCAATACTACATTAGCCAACAACAATAATCGTAATACAGAATACAATGGTAAACCTAAACCTAGATTTACCAAGATCCACTGGTCCGGTCGACCACGCGCGGTTGACCGGAAACCATCCGAACAACCTTGCTTGGAGTTCACTCCTCCAAGACTTCTCGTTACCTAAAGTTACCACCCCCTAGGATTTTCTCAACCTAGCTTCACTCACCATGACCTAAGGTTACTACCCCCTAGGATTTTCTCAACCTGGCTTCACTCACCAAGACCTAAGGTTACCACCCCCTAGGATTTTCTCCACTTGGATTTACTCACCAAGACTCAGTATTCAGCTACCCAGGGATCAAGTCCTCCAGACCTATCCACCTGGCTTCCATGATATACCGAGATTTCTCCCCTTGCCTAGCCTACAACTAGGACTTCCCTTGATCAATTTCCATACTTAAGCATACTTAAACATATTTGTCTGACATTAAAACCTTAAAGGTCGATTGCACCAACAAAGGGTAACCAAACGCAACCTACCCGGTAGGGTAATTAGGACTAGAATAAAAAGGGGCTAAGTTTAACTTGACCCATGGTACTGGTGAAGTATTGGATGATAGTACGTTAGGGAAGCTTAGTCTATGTATGTCTTGGAAGATATGACTTCGACTTGTTGCAATTGGCTAAGTGGAACTGACCGAAGCTACCATTTATGGATCCTAACTAGTTAGACCAAGATTTTATACTAAGTTTGGTGGATAGGACTATTTGGAAAACCTCAAAAGCATGGTTACTTTAATGATGTCCAAGTGACTCACCATAGCCCAAAAGTTTATCCAAAGAATGTCTATTTGTTGAGCCCAAAACTAAAACTGAATCTAACATAAAGTTAAACCAAACCCTATAATTGAACCTAATTCATCTCACAAAATTATATGATCCCTTGATTAAAAAAATTAGATCAGGTGAGATGATTAAGAATTAGAATTGAAATTAAATTGAAATTCGATTAAATTAAATTAAATTGAAAATAAATTAATTCAATTCAATTAAATTGAAAATCGGTTAAATTAATATTCTTTTAAATTTAATTAACTTAATATTTTTCAAATTCAATTAACTTAATATTTTTTAAATTTAATATTTTTCAAATTCAATTAACTTAATATTTTTCAAACTTAATATTTTTCAAATTTAATATTTCTCAAATTTAATTAACTTCAATTTTTTTAGAAATTTAATTTAATTAACAAATTTTTTTTCAAAATTTAATTTAATTAACTTAAATTTTTTTCAAAATTTAATTTAATTAACTTAATAAAATTTTTTCAAAGTTTAATTTAATTAACTTAATATTTTTCAAAATTTAAATTTATTTAACTTAATATTTTCATAATTTAATTAATTAACTTAATATTTTTCAAAATTTAATTAACTTAATATTTTTTTTCAAAATTTAATTAACTTAATATTTTTATAGATTTATATTTTTCAAAATTAAGTAACCTAAAATTCTTTCAAAATAAATTAACCAAAAAGTTCATCATCCAAAAAAAAAAAACTTAAAGCTTATCTGAGGCGCCTCCCACACAAGGGAGGCGCCCTCGACAGTGGCGGGAAAACTCCCGCCGACTGCCTTTAAGGCGCCATAACACAACATATAAGGTGCCTCAAAGAGCCTGTTTAAGGTGCCTTAAAAAGCATCCAAGGCACCTTAAACCCGAAGTTTTCTCCACGAACAGAGGTCTTTCTGTTCATTTTTGCCGAAGTTCTCCACGAGTTTCCCGTGTCGATTTCACCTCTAATCCATCAACCAAGGTGCCTTCAACCCAACTCTTCCCTTTCTACACCTAGCAATGCCTCCTAAGTATACTCTAAACTACTCTTAATCATCTCCTACATGATTTTAGTGCTAGTTTTGCTATTTTTCTTATATATTGTCAAAAATAGGAAACGTCGCAATATTGATCCTACGCCCATCCATGGATCTCAGATTCCCCTCAGAACAATATAGGATTAACTTTTCTAGATACACATTTGAAACCATCAAACCTTGGTATCTAAGAAGGTCATTTTTTGATCAGTTTTGTCACCCATCAGTCCAGATGATAGAGTACTACCAACTAGGTAGACTAGTTTACTGCAGTAATGCAGTAAATCATGATTTATGTGCACAGTTCTATCACAACCTCGAGAGGGTTGATGATAGTACCTATTCTACCAGAGTTGGTGGGATAGACATCCAGTTTACCCCCTCACTCATCCGCACTAGTTTAGAGCTTAAGGCATCTATATGTCCCTTTCTATGCTACCCTAGTAGGGATCTGCCATTTGGCAATCCCTACTCACATATTACATTAGATACCATCTATATGTACTTTTTTGGGGAGGAGAGACCACTTGGCTTGACTGAGTTCAAGTCAATCTCTCTTAGGGTTCAGGACTATGTGATGTATAGAGTCCTGACAGCCTGTATATTGCCGATCTCATCTCGGGACATCCCGAAGATGCGACCATGGCATTCATTCCTTTTGTATGCCTTGAGTCACCGTTTAGACATAGACATAACACTACATATATTCTAGAACATTATTTATGCATCTAGTATAGTCACATCCCATATAGTCCATATGCCCTACTGTCATGTTTTGACCTACATATTTTCGACCCTTAGGATAGACATGGCCAGAGGGACAATGATCCCTCTTACCCTATATGACGAGTTTGGGCAGCGCAATCTTAGATTAGCCCATGTTCACATCACCGATGAGGGGATTCTAGCCTAGAGGGGTCGACCACAGCCAGCCGTTGCTCCGATTGATCCAGAGGCCGAGGATGCACCTCTTGACATTGTCCCGAGTGAGGGAGAGGAGTGGCGCGACTTCTTAGCTCAGGAGTTTTTCGGAGATCCATTACCTTCCACCTCTGCCGAGCCTTCCACTTCAGTCGGGCCTTCGACTTCGGCACCACTCTCCGTCGAGGACAGACTCGCTCGTCTCGAGGTTCAGTCCATTCAGACGCAACGGATTGTTCTAGATAGCCATCGCTCCCTCCGATCCCTCCGATCCGAAATAGCTGTTGGATTTGCCTCTCTCCGAGATGAGATACGTCGACAGGGACAGCCTTCACCCAAACAACCCCTTGCACCACCTCCAGCTGACGACCCTCCAGCTGATGATCCTACTCTTTGATGCTATCATTTCATGCATTGTACCTTGGATTTTGGACACAGACACTTTCATTTCCTAGTCTAGTTGTACTTGTGCTTAGTAGAATTTAGTTACTCTGCTTATTTTTGCTTGCCAGTTTTTTATGTTCTTTTATTTGCTTAATTCTGCACACATAAGAATGTGTTGGGTAGAATAGATCTTGACTTTCAACCCAATTTCTTACATCTAATTTTAAAATTTTTTTGTTGATCTTCAAAATTGCTTCATCTTAAAATTATCTTTCAAAATTATAGGAAAAATAATGTTTTCAAAATCTCAATCTTTTTAATTTTTCAAAATTTAGACTTAGCCTAGGATCTTCCCCTTAGATATCATGTTCCCCTAGTTTCAGCCAGAGCATCTCACAAACACACTAGGCATAACTTGTTTGTGTTTGAAAGAAACTTAGAACGGCGTGAGATGCATAGAGTACAGCCTGGACTCCAGAATGCTTATCTCTGTGCATCATAGTGAGTCTGGGCGTTAAAAACTAACTTTACATTAATCAAGTTAAATGATCCAGCCCTAGTCAAATCTAACTGAATTACTAACTTAACTTGACTAACCAAGTGAAAACTGTTGCCCTCTAGGTACTCAGTCAGTAGCTAAAGGTTAGACAATTGGTTAAGGATATTAAAATTTCAAATTGACTCAGCTTGCACTTTAGGGCTCTGATACCTTGCTAAAGGAAATTGATTAATTTACAATATATTTAACTCAACTCATGCTTGGACATTAGGGTTTTAAGCTTATTGTTCCTCTGTTGCCTTTAAGGATTTTCAAATTCTTAAAAATTTTATATTTTTGACTTCTATAGTCGTCTTCAAAATTAACTAAGTCATATCAAAAGACTTTTTGAATTTTATTTCAAAAATTAAGGTCTCAAGTTAACCCAACTTTTTAGATGCTTTTAAAATTCTTAAAAAAAAAGTTGTTCGAAATTAATGGTTTTTAAAAGGCTTTAAGAATTTAACGAAATATTTTTTCAATAAAGCCTTTCAAAATCTTTTTTAATTGCAAAACTTAGCCTACTATTTTCGAAACTTGCATTTCGAAAATCGTTTGTTTTAATTTTTCAAAATTTAACCTAACTTTGCACAAATTTTTGAAACTTGCCTTTCGAAAATCGTTTGTTCTAATTTGTCAAAATTTAACCTAACTTTGCACAAATTTTGGCTAAGTAAAAAGAGTTCTTCAAAACTAAAGTAATTTTAAAGTAAAACCTACAAGAAATGTTGTTTTAAAGTAAAACTTTTTGATTGAAAACATAATTTATTGGTTTTAAAAACTTAGACCTTTCATCTTGTCTCTTTTTTCCTACAAAGGTTTTTGATATATGGCAAAGGGGAAGAGTAGGATAAATTAAAAATACTAATTCAAATTAAGTGATAAGAAAAACAGAGCTCTCATTAAGGGGGAGCCTTATACACTATGTTTTAGCTTAAATCATGCTTGCACTTAAACTGTTTATAGCTTGCTTATGTTTATTTGTGCATCTTGTTTTCCTTAACTTTGAATTTTTGTTGCCATAATAAAAAAGGGGGAGATTGTTGGTGCGGGACGCATCCGACGATCGAACCTAAGTTTTGATAATGGCAAAGGGATTCAAAGTTAAGATTCCTTGTTATCTAATGTGCTTAAATGAGGTTTCAGGAAAGTCCTAACTGCGGTTAGGCAGGTGGAAAAACCTAAGGGGTGGTAACCTTAGGTCCTAGGGGGTGGTAACCCTAGGTGAAGGAAAATCCAAAGGGGCGGTAACCTTAGGTCATAGGGGGTGGTAACCCTAGGTCCTAGGGGTGGTAACCCTAGGCAGAAAGTCCAGTCGATCTGGAGGACCGGACTGGCACCAGGTAATCTCTCCTGAGGGGAGTAGGTGAGGACGCGTTCTCCGTAGAGGGAACAGTAAGCGTCCGGTCGACCTAGGGTTTTCGGTCGGAAATCCGAAGTCAGACCCGGACAGTCTGATGATTGTCAACCACTTAAGTTATCATGTTTATATCTGTTCTAACTTTGTCTTGCAGGGTACGGTGTTATTTTTGGACTAACTTATCTTGCAGGTACAAAAGGAACAAGTTAAGCCTCAGATGAATAGTGTCCGAGGCGCCTCCATGGAGCTTGGAGGCGCCTCGGGTGCAAGCCGAAGCCAGCTATGCAGAGGAGCTGGAGGCGCCTTGGACCATGTCTTGGAGGCACCTTGGAGTGGCTTGAAGGTGCCTTCAAGTGGATGAGGTGCGACCGGATAAGTGCTGATCCACGCGGTTGACTCGGCGGGTTGGAGGCGCCTCGGATGGCCTTTAAGGCGCCTTCAGCAGTGAATAAAAGGAGGTCTCGAGCAGTAGTCTAGAACATCTTCATAAAAGCAATCCTTCTGCATCCAGCTGCTAACGAGTCCATCCCGAAGTGCTGCAACAACATCCCGACGACCCGGAGCTCTAAATCTGCTATTTTCCAGTATCGTTGGTATATTTAATTTCTGTTTATTGTACTTAAATTGTAACATCTTTTCGATATTATAAGTATTGCCCACCATAAACGCTTAACGAGCGTGGGCCTTGGAGTAGGAGTCGCCACAGACTCCGAACCAAGTAAACAACCTGTGTTTGCGTGTGTGTTTGCTTTTATTTTTCCGCTGCGTATTCCGACTTTGTTTCTAAATCGTACGAAATAGCCACGAGCGCTATTCACCCCACCCCCCCCCTCTAGCGCTTCTCGATCCAACAGAGTCAAGCTCAGAGATGAGCATAGATGAAGGGGGAGGAACATCAGAAGAGGAAAGTTGCAGTGAAGGGGGAGCATCACCAAGTCAGGTAAGTCAGGTGCGTAATCTTACCCCTACTCAGTCCTTTCGCTTTATAAAAGCCCTTTCTAAAGAGTTAGATAAATCAGAAAAGGAAAATGAACATTTGAAATTAGAGAATGCAAAATTGTAAGATGAAATTGAAAAATCGAAGGCTGATGTATGTTTTAAAACAAATGTTTTTCAAAAGTCAAAACTTATGATTTATGGAAAATTAAATTGGTATGTTAAACATCATCAAGGTCAACTTAGGAAAATTCCCAAGAATTATATACCCCCTAAGTTTCTGATTAATCTAGTAGGAAGGAATCTCTATTGGGTTCCAAAAGCCTTATTAGAATAAATTTCTTTTATTAAAGCTTCCAGCAAGAAAATTAAACGTTAAAATTTCTTTATGAGGCTTTGTCTAAGGAAGTGGTTGTTGCTCCAATAACCAAGAAGGCCTAGTGCCTCGCCACGACCTGGAAGCTAAAATATTGAAATAAAATGTTTAATTAACTTTCTTAAAAAACATTAAAACTAGAATTAAATAATGCTTTGAAAGTTTTTCAAACATTTTTTTGAAAATTCTAAAAATTCAGTTTACTTAGAAATTTCTTTTCTAGAAAATTCTAAAAATACATTTTACTTAGATTTTTTTAATTCTAAAAATTTAGTTTACTTAGAAATTTTATTTAGAATTTTTTAAAAAATTCATATTCTCTTATTATTACCCCATTTTTGCTGTGATCAAAGGGGGAGAGATAGGTACAAGTGTAGAGGGAGAGATCTTTTTTTAACTCTGAGTTTTAAAAATATTTTTGAAAAATTCTATTTAACTCTTAATTAAATAGTTGTAATTTTATTTATTGCAAATTTATGCTTAACATGCTAGTTTAGTAATTTGTTTTAAATTTCTTTTTGTCTATTTTTACCCTAACTTGAACTTGGGTTGATGCACATTAAAAAGGAGGAGATTGTTAGACCCCGTGGTTGTTTTGATGTAATCAACCAAGTTGGTTAGGTCTTGCTTTGTGTTTGATCCCAGTGTCTGAGTGTGCAAGAGCTTAAGAGCGCAGGAAGTCGAGCGGAAGACGCAGCTAGCGAGAAGGACGGCATGGGAAGGGAGCCAACGGGCTCGGTGCGTCCGAAGGATGAGAGAGCTGCGGAAGAGTACACTGGTGGGCGAGAAGAATGTGTGCGGCATTCAAGGGACATTAAGCCGGGAGGAAGGCTGCTCGAGGAGAAGGTCAAAAATTGGGTTCGGGTGAGCCCTATTTCGGTTGGCCGAAATCACCCAAGCAAACGGAGCTTCGGAAGTCAAAGTGAAGAAGAAAAGGAGTCAAAAGAGGCTGGAAACTATTTATACCATGCAAGCAGGAAGGTATTTATAATAGGAACCTTGAAGGCGCCTTAAACATGCATTGAAGGTGCCTTCAACATTGAAGGCGCCTTCATTGCTTGTTGAAGGCTCCTTGAGCCAGGTCAAAATGACCATTGAGGTTCGGATAGAGTTCTATCCGAAAAACTCATTGGAGGCGCCTTGGACCTCTGTTGGAGGCACCTTAGACCTACGAGATAGAGTTTCCAGGGCCTATAAAAGGACCCCTGGACCTAGGAATTACATATCAATTGTTCAATCAACTCTATATTCATTCCTAGCAATAGTTTAGAGCTGTTAGAGTGTAAAAGGTTTCTCCGCCTTCAGTAAAGAAGACTTTTTCTAGTGAGCTTTTCTTCGCCCTGGATTAACAACCTTCTTGGTTGTAACCAGGTTAATTGCTGAGTCTCTGCTTTATTTCTGTTTCTTTATTTCAGTTATTTTATTATTGCTATTGCATTTTTAATTTAAAAGCATGAGGAGGGTATAGCTTATATTTTTTAGGCAATTCACCCCCCTCTTGCCGGCCTCCACTGCACCAACAAAGAGGAGCTGGAGGTGCCTCGGACGGAGCTGGAGGTGCCTTGGACCAGAGCTTGGAGGCGCCTTGGAGTGGCCATGGAGGCGCCTTAAGAAGGATAAGCGACGAAGGTTTCTTCGCTGAACCACTCGGCTGACTCGGGAGGCTTGGAGGCACCTCGGACGGGCTTGGAGGCCCCTCCAGCAATGTATAAAAGGAGCTCTCGAGGTAGCAATTAATCAATCTTCTTCCAAACAATCATTCTGCAACCTGTTGCTAACGAGACGTGTAACAACCCAAATTTCCTCATTACAAGTCCTAATAGTACTTATAAATAATTAGAAATGATTTAGAAATATTCTACAGATTTTTAGAAATTTTAGAGTATTTTTATGCAATTTTCGGAGTTCGTTTGGTATTTTTATCAAAAGAAACAAAGTGGAGGTAAAAAGAGGTCGGGCCGAGGTTCGAACTGGAGACCTCTAGTTAAGCGAAGTCTTAAGTTGTTTTGGATGACCAAGAACCCAGCAGGGCCGTGCTAATCAAATCTATAGAGAAATAAATTTAAGGGATAGCAGAGAACAGAATATCCAAAGTATAAAAAGGGATAAGTTAAGAGAGGAATTAGGTTTTTTTTTTCTTGTCCGAATTTTTTTTTTCTCCTCCCCTCGCGCACGGCATCGGGTTCTCTTGGGCGGAAACGAAGAAGGAGCTAGGGCTTCTCTCCGGCGGCTGGTCAAGGACCTAATCCGAAGGCTTTCCACTTCTTTACGATCACCTCATCGAGGAGAGCGCGTAGACGCGAGGAGACGCCGGAATTTCGAGCTTCTCCGAAACCCTAGAAACCGATCTCGGCTGTGAGTCAAGGGAACTAGGTAAGTGCTTCTCACCTACAGTAGGAGTAGCTCTCAGACTCTTGTTTTCTTCTTATTTTTCCGAAGCATACTGTAAGGAGCGTTGATTTTGAAGTTTGTTGTCGTGAATCTCAAAGAAAGAAAATAAATTGTATAGATTAGGCATGCAGTTTAGATTTCTTCAGCCCTTATAATTAGCATTTCAGACTTTGATTTAGGTTTCCTTTTGTTACCTTAATGGGGATGATCGGTTCATATAGAGCCTTGCAAGTTTCGGATTTTGTTGCTAGGCAATGGACATAGAATGGTTTAGTTTAATTTTGAGCATGTAGTTTAGTTTCATTATTACTGCTTGGTTTCGGTTTGTGCTACGAAATGGGCACGAACAATCCTTACTGTTTGGTTTCGGTTTGTGCTATACAAGGAATATAAATAGCCCTTTTGGGCTCACTGTTTAATTCCCGAGGTATTCTTTTTATTATAAGTATTAATAAGTAACAAGTATTTTACTCGAAGAGGCTAGTACCCGACTTCCGAGGTTGTCGTTAAACAAATCCAGGTGACCGGTTCCGAGGTCTCGGCCCTGGTAAGACCAAGGTCTTCACCCTCGTAGGACTGGTGGTTCGCCACCCCAGTCCCTATTAGGGAGCGCGCTTTGGTACTATGCCTGGGCCCAAGAGGAAAATTATCATTATTTTGAAGTATAAAAGTATAAGCTTTGAACAAATGAAACCATCTCTATATAGATTTTAAACTTCAGCAGGTTTTAATTTTGTTTGTGCTATGCATTCGACATGAACAGCCTCTGTTCCTGGGAGTGTTCAGCTAGATCTTAGCAGTTCATCTAAACATGCAGTGTTGATTCCCTTCGGAACCCTTTAGTAGGAACAACTTGTGTTAACCATGCTGTTAGATCTTTTGTTATTGGTTTTTTATACATGTAGTTTTAGATCCATTGGTTGTGTAATATAGCATTCCAATTACAGATTTTCTTGTAAATTCTAAGCATGAACAACTCTAATTCAAGTATGCAGTCCAGATTTTCTTATTTTGTATTTTCCACGAGCAAGAATAGCCACCAATTGCATGTCAACTTTAGATCCTTTGCTGGGTTACAAACAGGCGTGGACAGTTTATTTTGGTAGTAGTGCTGTTTTGGTTCGGTTGTTGGCTTGAATGAGGGGAACGGCTTTAGAAGTTGGTTTTGCAGTTTTCGTTTTTCCCGTGAAGCTTACTGAACCGAACAACCATGTGTTTTGCTTTCCAGTTCAGATTTTTATTGAATATTTCAGCTTCAGATATTATTTTAAGCATTTCAGTTTGTTTAGTTTTCGTTATAGATCTATATATGCACTTGTAGTTTTTGTGAGTTAGATAGTGCTTAAGCATCCGCTTATAGTTGCATTTCCTCTTACTGCAGATAAAGGAAAAGGAAAGCTATAGTGAAGGAAGGCGACAAGGAGGTGTGGGATGGATGTGTGATGTCTGGACTATGGAAGCCTTGGGACCTTGCTAAAGAATTTATTAAGACTTTATATTTAGACTGTTAGTGAAATTTAGGAGGATTAAGTCATTCCTGCATTGATGGAATGATTCTTTCGTGTTGCTGGTTGGTTCATAGAATGTTTTTATGTTTTTAGAATTCTTTCACTTAAATTACTATGCACATTAGTCCCATTATTCTTTTTGTATCCCCGTTGCATGCATGTGCAGATTGATATATTTTAGTTGTGAACAAATGCTTGAGTGGAATGTTGAGATGAGTCATTTATGTTTTCAGCTGCTACTTAATTACATGTTTCAAGTTTTCTGAGAGGTTTAAGTATTACTATCAACATGTGAGCAACACTAGTTAAGTAAAGTTTATAGTTAAGTAACGACCGCTCCCACAGACTAGTAGGAGGAGGGTGGGGTCGTTACAAGTTGGTATCAGAGCAGTCCCCATTCTCCAGCATCACACACACATCAGCATTAGCCTTGCCGTCTTTAAGTAAGAAAGTACTTAATTTCTTTTTATTTATTATGCTTTTCCTTATAAATTGCAGTATAGAGAAATCCTTAAAAGTATTTGCTTATATGTGTTTAAGTAAGATAAAAGTTCTTGTTTTGGTTTTTCTATGTTTATATATATATATATATATATATATATATATATGTCTAGAGAGTATATGGACGATTTCAAGTTTTCTCTCTCTCTGCATAACTAGATGGCAAGAAGAGGGCACCCCCGTACCGCTCGTACTGAGGACCGAGCTCAGGAGAACGAAGAGCCCAGAACAACTGAGCCTAATCTCTCTGAAGTGGTTGCTCAACTCCAGAAACAAGTAGCAGAGCAGCAACAAGTAATCGCCAATCTGATGGAAAATCAGCATCCAGTTCCTCCCCCTCCCCCTACTATCAATGTGGAGACCCCGGTGGTGACTGAGGTTCCACCAGCTACCCTGGAAGTCACCACAGCACCTAAACGACAAGAAGCATACCTGATACAGTGGCTGAAGTTAAAGCCAGAAAGTTTCTCAGGAACGACTGAGCCCTGGGATGCCCAGGCTTGGTTCAAGACACTGGAGAGCACAATGGAGCTTCTTGACTGGCCAGAAGTCGAGAAAGTCAAGTGTGCCTCCTTCTGCCTATCTGGAGATGGTCGTATGTGGTGGGAGAGAGTTAAGGGCAAGAGAGCAACCAACCAGATGAGCTGGGCTGACTTTGAGATAAAGTTTTACGAAGAATTCTTCCGCCAACGGATCACCAATAAACACTATGAGGAATTTATAGAATTCATACAAGGTGACCTGCCAGTAGAAGAAGCAGTCAAAAGATTCAACAGGCTAGCTCGTCTCTGCCCAGAGTTAGTGACTGCAGAGAAGGAATGAGTCAGATTGATGCTCCGAATGCTGAGACCAGAAATAACACTTAATGTGAGTAGTGGAACTCACCGGCCACAGACTGGTGAAGAGCTGGTCAGTAGGGCATTAGTCGTTGAGCACTATCTGAACAACATCAATGCACAATAAACGCAATTCAAGCCAATCATGATAGAGGACAAGACAGCAGGGAGTCAGAAACCACAGGCAAGTAAGCAGAACTGGAAGGGCAAGGATAACAAAAGGAAACGATGGAATACGGGAGGTAGCCAGAAGGGAGGTCCAACAAACAAATAGGTCAAGTTCCCTCCCTGTCCCAAATGTGGGAGACTGCATCCAGGAGCCTGCCTTTTGGGGAAGACCGGGTGTTATTCGTGTGGTCAATAAGGACATCTAGTTAAAGCGTGCCCTAACAAGTTTAAGTCACCTCAGCAACAGACAGAGCCATACGGGAGCAAGCCCAGTTACACAACATGCCTGTAACTCTGGATGGACCTCAGTTCAGTCAAGGAAGGTTGGAAGCCCCACCAGTTCCAGCCAGTGCCAGAGTATTCTCCCTCACTAAAGAGGAAGCTGCTAGTGTCTCTACGGCCGTAACAGATCAAGTAGTTATTTTTCAGCATTTAGCTACTGTACTATTTGATACTGGGGCGACCCATTCTTTTATATCAGTGCCCTTTGCCAAGGAATTTCAGGTGCCTACAGAGAGAATGAACTCTAAGTTCTTGACAACCCTACCTTCTGGGGAAGTCATGGAGTCCAACCAGTGGCTTCGGGCTGTACCAGTCAGAATTTCAAATCGAGAGCTATATGTCGATCTAGTAGTCCTTCCGATGCAAGATTTCGATATCATTCTGGGTATAGATTTCCTCAGTAAGTATAGTGCCTCGGTGGACTACCGCAGAAGGAAAGTGATTTTCAGTCCAGAAGGTGAACCATCCTTTGAGTTCACGGGAGTCCCAAAGAGAAAGACCCAGAAATTTCTCTCTTCTCTAACAGCTCACCAGATGTTAGCTAAAGGGTGTGTTGGTTTTCTTGCGTACATTGTGAATACAGAAGAACAAAAAGGACCCAAGCAGGAAGACGTTCGGGTAGTCTGTGAGTATCCAGAGGTATTTCCAGAAGAGTTACCTGGACTACCTCCCAACAGGGAAGTGGAGTTCGAAATTGAGTTGGTTCTTGGTACCGGTCCAATTTCAAAAGCTCCGTACCGGATGTCTCCAGCAAAGCTGAAAGAGCTACAAGAACAACTCCAGGAGCTGCTTGACAAAGGTTTTATCTGCCCTAGTCATTCACCATGGGGAGCTCCAGTGTTGTTCGTTAAGAAGAAAGACGGATCTATGCGGATGTGCATAGATTATAGAGCACTAAACAAAGTAACAGTTAAGAACAAGTACCCTCTTCCCAGAATAGATGATCTATTTGATCAGCTAAAGGGGACAACAGTGTTCTCTAAGATAGACTTGCGCTCTGGGTACCATCAGTTGAAAGTAAAAGAAAATGATATACCCAGAACAGCTTTCAGGACTAGATATGGACACTACGAGTTTGTAGTCATGCCGTTTGATGTGACTAATGCACCTGCAGTCTTCATGGACTTAATGAACAGAGTGTTCAGAGAATACCTCGGCAAATTTGTCATCGTGTTCATCGACGACATTCTGGTTTATTCAAGAACCCCAGAGGAGCATGACACGCACTTGAGAATCGTACTGCAGACCCTACAGCAAAAATAACTTTATGCCAAATTCTCAAAGTGCGAGTTCTGGTTGGAGCAGGTGGCGTTTCTAGGTCACGTCATTTCTAAAGAAGGCATCCAGGTGGATCCTGCCAAGATAGAGGCGGTCAACAACTAGTGTAGACCCAAGAACGCCAGGGAGATCAGAAGCTTCCTCGGGTTAGCTGGGTATTACAGAAAATTTGTGGAGGACTTTTCCAAGATAGCCTCTCCACTAACAGCCCTAACTAGGAAGAACAAGAAGTTTGAATGGTTAGACAAATGTGAGCAAAGTTTCCAAGCATTGAAGAAAAGACTGACCAGTGCTCCCATTCTGACTGTTCTAGAGAGTGACAAGAGTTTTGACATATACAGTGATGCTTCCAAGATGGGCCTTGGAGTTGTTCTCATGCAAGAGGGGAAAGTTATAGCTTATTCTTCCAAACAACTCAAAGACTATGAGAAGAACTACCCCCACTCATGATCTTGAGCTAGCAGCTGTGGTCTTTGCACTAAAATTCTGGCGACATTATTTGTATGGAGTTCAGTGCAGAATCTTCACCGACCATCAGAGCTTGAAGTATTTCTTTACCCAGAAAGACTTAAACATGAGACAGCGCAGGTGGCTAGAGTTGGTTAAAGATTATGACTGTGAAATCCTCTACCACCCAGGTAAAGCTAACAAAGTGGCGGATGCACTAAGCCGAAAATCCAATGCGACCCTGATGCCCTTGTCATCATTATCACTGCCACTGTAGAAGGAATTGTCAGACTTTGAAGTTGAAATTATTTATGGGCAACTCTCTGCATTGACCTTAGAGTCAACCCTACTTGAGGATATACAGAGAAAGCAAAGTGAAGATCCAGATATCCAGAAGATCAAGCAAGGGATACAAAAAAAAGAAAATTCAGAGTTTCGGGTATCAGACAGTGGAATCCTCTATCAGGAGAGCCGCCTTTGTGTCCCCAATGATGAGGAATTGAGAAAGAAGATTCTAGAAGAAGCTTATAGTATACCGTACTCCATGCACCCTGGTTCCACCAAGATGTATCCAGATTTGAAACAGAGATTCTGGTGGTCTGGACTCAAGAGAGATGTTGCAAAATATGTCAGTACCTGCCTGACATGCCAGAGAGTCAAAGCAGAGCACCAGAGACCAGGAGGAGTCCTACAACCCCTCCCAATATTAGAGTGGAAGTGGGAAGAAATATCCATGGACTTTATAACAGGTCTTCCAAGGACCACTAATAGGTACGATGCGATATGGGTGATAGTGGACAGGTTGACAAAGTCTGTCCATTTTCTAGCCATCAAGGTGCTCCACTCTATAGAGCAGTTGACACAGCTATATGTTAAGGAAGTGATCAGACTTCATGGAGTTCCGAAGTCGATTATTTCTGTTAGGGATGGGTGCTTCACCTCACATTTTTGGGAGTGTGTTCAGAATGCATTAGGCACCAAACTCAAGTTCAGCACAGCCTTCCATCCCCAGACTGATGGACAGACAGAGCGAGTAAATCAGATTTTAGAAGACATGCTCCGGGCTTGTACATTAGATTTTAAGGGCAGTTGGTGCAAGTATCTATATTTAGTTGAATTCACCTACAACAATAGCTACCAGGCCACTATCAAGATGGCACTGTATGAAGCACTGTATAGCCGAAAGTGTAGATCACCCATATGCTGGCTGGAGGCTGGAGAAAGAAAAGAAATGGAATCAGAACTAGGCAGGCAGACTGAGATGATAGATGAAACCACTCAGGCTATCCAGAAGATCAGACAGAGAATTGAGACTGCCCAGAGTAGGCAGAAAAGTTATGCTGACGCACGCCGTAGGCCACTGGAATTCCAAGTAGGGGATTCAGTCTTCCTCAAAGTTGCTCCTATGAAGAGAGTGATGAGATTTGGCAAAAAGGGCAAGTTAAGTCCCCGCTACATAGGACCCTACCTGATCACAGAGAGGATTGGGAAAGTAGCTTACAAGCTGGACTTACCACAAGACATGTCAGCAATACACAATGTATTTCATGTCTCTATGCTAAAAAAGTGTCTCTACGACCCTAGTCAAGTGGTTCAGCCGCAGTCAGTGCAGATCCAAGAGGATCTTAGCTATGAGAGCAGACCTACACGGTTAGTGGACAGAGAAGTTAAGAGACTAAGGTATAAAGAAGTACCACTAGTGAAGGTCATTTAGCAAAATCAGAAGCACGAGGAAACTACTTGGGAGCGTGAAGACAGTATGAGACAGAGATATCCAGAATTATTCTAAATTCGAGAACGAACTTTTTATAAGGTATGGGGAATTGTAACAACCCAAATTTCCTCATTATGAGTCCTAATAGTACTTATAAATAACTAGAAATGCTTTAAAAATATTCTAGAGATTTTTAGAAATTTTTAGAGTATTTTTATGTAATTTTCGGAGTTCGTTTGGTATTTTTATCAAAAGAAACAAAGTTGAGGTAAAAAGAGGTCGGGCCGAGGTTCGAACTGGAGACCTCTAGTTAAGCAAAGTCTTAAGTTGTTTTGGATGACCAAGAGCCCAGCAGGGTCGTGCTGATCAAATCAATAGCGAAATAAATTTAAGGGATAGTAGAGAACAGAATATCCAAAGTATAAAAAGGGATAAGTTAAGAGAGTAATTAGGTTTTTTTTTCTTGTCCGATTTTTTTTTCTCCTCCCCTCGCGCACGGCGTCGGCTTCTCTTGGGCAGAAACGAAGAAAGAGCTAGGGCTTCTCTCCGGCGGCCGACCAAGGACCTAATCCGAAGGCTTTCCACTTCTTTACGATCACCTCGTCGAGGAGAGCGCGTAGACGCGAGGAGATGCCGGAATTTCGAGCTTCTCCGAAACCCTAGAAATCGATCTCGGCTGTGAGTCAAGGGAACTAGGTAAGTGCTTCTCACCTGCAATAGAAGTAGCTCTCGAACTCTTGTTTTCTTCTTGTTTCTCTGAAGCATGCTGTAAGGAGCGTTGATTTTGAAGTTTGCTGCCATGAATCTCAAAGAAAGAAAATAAATTATATAGATTAGGCATGCGGTTTAGATTTCTTTAGCCCTTATAATTAGCATTTCAGACTTTGATTTAGGTTTCCTTTTGCTACCTTAATGGGCATGATTGGTTCATATAGAGCCTTGCAAGTTTCGGATTTTGTTGCTAGGCAATGGACATAGAATGGTTTAGATTAATTTTGAGCATGTAGTTTAGTTTCATTGTTACTGCTTGGTTTCGGTTTGTGCTATGAAATGGGCACGAATATCCCTTACTGTTTGGTTTCGGTTTGTGCTATACAAGGAATATGAATAGCCCTTTTGGGCTCACTGTTTAATTCCCGAGGTATTCTTTTTATTAGAAGTAGTAACAAGTATTTTACTCGAAGAGGCTAGTACCCGACTTCCGAGATTGTCGTTAAACAAATCCAGGTGACCGGTTTCAAGATCTCGACCCTGGTAAGACCAAGGTCTTCACCCTCGTAGGACTGGTGGTTCGCCACCCCAGTCCCTATTAGGGAGCGCCCTTTGGTACTACGCCTGGGCCCAAGAGGAAAATTATCATTATTTTGAAGTATAAAAGTATAAGCTTTGAACAAATGAAACCAGCTCTATATAGATTTTAAAATTCAGCAGGTTTTAGTTTTGTTTGTGCTATGCATTCGACATGAACAACCTCTGTTCCTGGGAGTGTTCAACTAGATCTTTTAGCAGTTCATCTAAACATGCAGTGTTGATTCCCTTCGGAACCCTTTAGTAGGAACAACTTGTGTTAACCATGCTGTTAGATCTTTTGTTATTAGTTTTTTATACATACAGTTTTAGATCCATTGGTTGTGTAATATAGCATTCCAGTTACAGATTTTCTTGTAAATTCTGAGCATGAACAACTCTAATTCAAGTGTGCAGTCCAGATTTTCTTATTTTGTATTTTCCACGAGCAAGAATAGCCACCAATTGCATGTCAACTTTAGATCCTTTGCTGGGTTACAAACAGGCGTGGACAGTTTATTTTGGTAGCAATGCTGTTTTGGTTCGGTTGTTGGCTTGAATGAGGGGAATGACTTTAGAAGTTGGTTTTGCAGTTGTCGATTTTCCCGTGAAGCTTACTGGACCGAACAGCCATGTGTTTTGCTTTCCAGTTCAGATTTTTATTGAATATTTCAGCTTCAGATATTTCTTTAAGCATTTCAGTTTGTTTAGTTTTTGTTATAGATCTATATATGCACTTTGAGTTTTTGTGAGTTAGATAGCGCTTACTAAGCATCTGCTTATAGTTGCATTTCCTCTTACTACAGATAAAGGAAAAGGAAAGCTATAGTGAAGGAAGGCGACAAGGAGGTGTGGGATGGATATGTGATGTATGGACTATGGAAGCCTTGGGACCTTGCTAAAGAATTTATTAAGATTTTGCATCTAGACTGTTAGTGAAATTTAGATGGATTAAGTCATTCTTGCATTGATGGAATTATTCTTTCGTGTTGCTGGTTGGTTCATAGAATGTTTTTATGTTTTTAGAATTCTTTCACTTAAATTACTATGCACATTAGTCCCATTATTATTTTTGTATCGTCGTTGCATGCATGTGCAGATTGATATATTTTAGTTGTGAACAAATGCTTGAGTGGAATGTTGAGATGAGTCATTTATGTTTTCAGCTGCTACTTAATTACATGTTTCAAGTTTTCTGAGAGGTTTAAGTATTACTATCAACATGTGAGCAACACTAGTTAACTAAAGTTTATAGTTAAGTAACGACCACTCCCACAGACTAGTAGGAGGAGGGTGGGGTCGTTACAAGACGCTCCGACAAAGCTTCAACTCAAGGCCGACGACCCGAGGCTTCAGATTTAGTCTTTTATTGTCGGTATAATTTTTATTATTACTGCTTCTAATTGTACTTAGTTTGTAATATTTTTATGAGATATAGGTGTTGCTCAAAGTTAACGTTCAACGAACGTGGGCCTTGGAGTAGGAGTCGCCACAGGCTCCGAACCAAGTAAATACCTTGGTCCTCTGTGTGTTTTTTTTATTTTATTTCCGCTGCATTTACTCGAACGATTTCCGAATACGAAACGCGTGAAAGTCACGAGCGCTATTCACCCCCCCCTCTAGCGCATCTCAATCCAACAATTGGTATCCACGAGTGGGGTCGCTTCGATTTGGTGCAATCACCAGTTAAGCAAATTTTTTCGTGGTCTTTTCAATTTTTCGGAGTCAATCGGAATTAGTATAATTGCTCTTCCGATTTATTTTAATCGTATTTTTTTCTTGAAGTCGGTGCAACACCACTCGAGAACGTGACTTACTCTTTTTACATCCCACACTGCTAATCCAGGATCAAGTCCTGGGATTTGTTTTTCCTTTTTATTGTGTGTTAGATTCTTTAATGGCCCTCCAAGAAGGCTTTAGCACAGTTCGCCCACCACTCTTTTCCGGCGAGGATTTTGGCTATTGGAAGAACCGGATGGAATATCACCTCAAGACACAAGTCGAGATGTGGATTATTATCCAGACTGGTATCGAACTTCCACGTGACGGCGCGGGAGAGTTAGTCTCATGCATCAACTGGGACGCTAGTATAAAGAAGAAGGTTGAAGCCAATGCCAAAGCAACCTGCATGCTACAATGCGAACTGACAAAGGAGGAACTCAGCAAAGTAGGACCCTTCTCAACCGCCAAAGAGCTATGGGAAAAGCTAATCGAGCTACATGAGGGCACCTCCGACGCTAAAGTAAGTAAGCGCGACTTAATTTTCAATAAATTATATAATGTTAAAATGCATGAAAATGAGACGGCTAGCCAACTCCACGCCCGGATACATGACCTACTCAATGGGCTTCATGCGATCGGACAAAAGGTAGACAACAGGGACATAATCAGGTACTCCTTAAACGTCTTTCCGAGGAATACCTTATGGGCATCCATGGTAGATGCGTACAAGGTTTCTAAAGACCTTTCTTCTATTAAATTAGATGAATTATTTGCATAGTTTGATATCCATGAGCAGACTAATGCACGACCGGTCGAGAAAGGTGTTGCTTTGGTTGCAGGTACAAGTAGAACCCGGGAATCTAAAACAAAGCGTAAAATCAAAACTGAGTCTAAAGACGAATCGGAGGATGAAGACGAGATTGTTTCCGAGCTATTAAAGTTCGTACGAAAAATCTGTAGAAATAAAAAGGTGACTCAAACGAACATGAAGGATAAGTCTGGAGTCACCTGCTACGGATGTAACCAGAAGGGGCACTACAAGCCGGATTGTCCAAACAAAAAGCAACTAAGAAAGAAGGCATTGAAGGCAACTTGGTCCGAGTCATCAGACGAGTCCGAGACTGACGAAGAAGAACCGACAAGCTTCCTCGCGTTACCAGTGCAAGCCAACATTGACGAAACTGAGTCCGAGCTCGAGTCTGAAACCGAGAGGGAGTCAGAAACCAAGTCGAAGCGAAGCCACGGATTCGCATTTGTTTCCGAAGGACCGAACCCCACTGTAAGTTCTCTACTCGTCGAAACTCAGTTAGATGACTTAAAGAATTTAGTTCCTTACTTGTTAAAAAAGTTAGCTAAATCCAATGTCTGGGTCATATCACACCAAAAGGAGGTAACAACCCTTAAGGAAGTGACTGACTCAAGTTCTTTAACTGATCCAATTCAAATTAGAAGTTCAACTCAAGTCCAACAACTTGAGGAAGAAAATTCTAATTTGAACACTCAAGTTAAAGAACTCAAGGACATGTTGGAACCGTTCACCCTAGGTTCCAAGAATCTTGATCTGATTTTTGGAAAACAGCGAGCTATTTTAACAAATCCGGACTTAGATTTAAAACCAAAAGAAAATACAAAACATATCTATCCTTAGTTAATAGGAAAAATAGAAACATAGTCCAAGCATGGGTCCCCAAGTCGAACTTGATTAATCAAGTTGGACTTGGACTATATTGGGTCCCCAAGGATCAGATCTACTACCTTAATAAACCATATCGAGGCTATAATTCAGGGGGAGCCAATAGAAAGACCATTTTTACCAATAGATAGAATTGTTTAATGCTTGATTTTTTTTATACATGTTTAGATTCAGGATAGTTTAAGGATGTAGGCGTAATTTACAATTGTGCAGTTAAACCTAGGGGCTTCAAAAAGAAAATTAAATATATAATTTCTTTGAGCGGCTCTGTCTAGGAAGTGGTGGATGATTCCATACCCAAGAAGGCCGAGTATTTCTCCATGACCTAGGAACCAATCTTAGAAATGCGTATTTAATTGACTAGTTGAAAAACCTAAGTTTAACTCAAATGTAAATTAATCCTTAAAAATAATTTAACTTCAAGATAATCATCTCACAAAATTACTTAAGATTACCAGATTGATAACTTAGAATTGGGAGAGATGGATCTAGGATGAATCAATAGTAATAATAAAATTCAAATAAATTTTAAAACTCTTTTTAAAAATCCTTTTTAAAATCATTTAAAAAACTCTTTTAAAATCCTTTTAAAATTTTTTTTTTAAAAAAAAAACTCTTTTAAAATCCTTTTAAAAATCTTTAAAAAAAACTCTTTTAAAATCCTTTTAATTTTTTTTAAAAAAAACTCATATAAAATCCTATTAAAAATCTTTAAAAAAACCCTTCTAAAATCCTTTTAAAAACTCTTTTAAAATCTTTTTAAAAATCATTTAAAAAACTCTTTTAAAATCCATTTAAAATTTTTTTAAAAAAAATCTTTTAAAATCCTTTTAAAAATCTTTAAAAAAACTCATTAAAATCCCTCTGAAAATCTTTTAAAATATTTTTAAAAATCTTTTTAAAATACTCTTTGAAAAATCATTTTAAAAATCTTTTAAAAATCATTTTAAAACTCTTTTAAAAATCTTTTAAAAAAATCTTTTAAAAATCATTTTAAAAATATTTTTTAAAAAATTCTTTTAAAAATTCTTTTAAAACTCTTTTAAAAATAATTTAAAAAATATTTTTTCAAAAAAAATCTTTAAAAATCCTTTTAAAACTCTTTTAAAAATAATTTTAAAAATCACATAAAAAATCCTTTAAAAATTAATTTAAAACTCTTTTAAAAATCATTTTAAAACTCTTTCAAAAATCATTTTAAAACTATTTTTTTAAAAAAATCTTTTATAAAATCTTTTTAAAAATTATTTTAAAAAATCTTTAAAAAAATTCTATTAAAACTCTTTTAAAAATTATTTAAAAAATCTTTTTAAAACTCTTTTAAAATCGTTTTAAAAAACTCATTTTAAAAATCTTTTAAAATCCTTTTAAAAATCTTTTTATAAAAAATCATTTTAAAAATCTTTTAAAAAAAACTCATTTTAAAAATCTTTTTAAAACTCATTTTAAAAAACATTTTAAAAATCTCATAAAAAAACTCCTTTTAAAAATCATTTTAAAAATATTTTAAAAACTCTTTTAAAATTCTTTTAAAAATATTTTAGAAATCATTTTTAAAACTCTTTTAAAATCCTTTTAAAAATCTTTTAAAAAACACTTTTAAAATCCTTTTAAAAATCATTTAAAAACTCTTTTAAAATCCTTTTAAAAATATTTTCAAAAACTCATTTTAAAAATCATTATAAAACTTTTTTAAAAATAAATTTTAAAACTCTTTTTTAAAAAACCTTTTAAAAATATTATTAAAACTCTTTTAAAATTCTTTACAAAATATATTAAAAAACTCATTTTAAAAATCTTTTAAAAATATTTTAAAAATTTCTTTTAAATTACTTTTCTTAATCTTTTAAAAAAACTAATTTTAAAAATATTTTAAAAATCATTTTAAAAATATTTTTAAAATCATTTTAAAATTCTTTTAAAAATTATTTTAAAATTCTTTTAAAAAATCATTTTAAAACTCATTTTAAAAATCATTTAAAAAACTCTTTTTAAAATATTTTAAAAATTAATTTAAAAATTATTTTGAAAATCAATTTTAAAATTATTTTCAAAATCCTTTTGAAAATCAAGTTAAAAATTATTTTGAAAATCAAGTTAAAAATTATTTTAAATCCTTTTGATAATCAATTTAAAAATTATGTTAAAAATCATTTTGAAAATCAATTTAAAAATTATTTTGAAAATCAATTTAAAAATTATTTTAAAAAATCCTTTTGTAAATCAATTTAAAAATTATTTTAAAAATAAATTTAAAAATTATGTTAAAAATCCTTTTTAAAATCAATTTAAAAATTATTTTAATTTCTTTTGAAAATCAATTTAAAAATTATTTTAAAACCCCTTTTGAAAATCAATTTTATAATTATTTTAAAAATCCTTTTGAAAATCAATTTAAAAATTATTTAAAAAATTCTTTAAGAATTATTTGAAAAATTGTTTAAAATAATTTAAAGTTTTTTGTTGAAAAAACTAAGTCTTTTCAAAGCATTTTCAAAAATAGCTAAGGGTTTTTTCAAAACATTTGTTATTAAAATTTTAAACATTTTCTGGTCAAATTTTAACTACCCTTCAGGGGGAGCTTAAAACTAAACCAAGTTAATATTTTTTTAACAAACCTCTCTCTACTTGGGTTCTTTTGGGGAAGAGAAAAGTCAAAGTTAATTTAAACATATTTAAAATATATAACCTTTGATCTAGGGGGAGCTTTGGAGTAAGTGTTTATAATTTAAAATAGCTTACTTATGCTCCTATTCCTTGTTAGAAATTTTCTTAATTACTGTTATGTTTTACTTAACTTTGAACTGTGTTACCATAATCAAAAAGGGGGAGATTGTTGGTGCGGGAAGCATCCGACGATCTAACCTATGTTTTGATTATGTCAAAGGGTTCAAAGTTAAGGTATTTTGTTTTCTGATATGTTGAATGAGTTTTGTAGGAAAAGTCCTAAGTATATTTAGGCAAAAGTCCTAGCTGCGGTTAGGCAGGTGGAAAATCCTAGGGGGCGGTAACCCTGGTCATAGGTGGTGGTAACCCTATGCGAAAAGTCTTGGCGGGTAGGAGCTTCGGGCAAAAATCCTAGGGGGTGGTAACCCTAGGTTAAAATCCTGGTGTCGCGAACCAAGTAGAAGTCTGGACAGGTCGTGGACCGGACGTCCAGTATGAAGACCGGAAGCATCAGACGCTGAGCAAAAGTCCAGTCGGTCTGGAGGACTGAGCTGGCAAAAGTTAAAATCTCCTGAGTGGAGTAGGTGAGGATGCGTTCCTCGGAAGAGGGAACAGTAGGCGTCGGTTTAACCTAGGGTTTTCGGTCAGAAATCCGAAGTCAGAACCGGACAGTCCGGGGATTGTCAATTACTGCTTTTACTATATTTTATGTGTGCTAACTTTATCTTGCAGGGTATGTGTGTGTTTGGTGAACTAATATGCTTTACAGGGACAAATGAGCAAGGCAAGCATCGGATGAACAGTGTCCGAGGTGCCACCATAGAGCTTGGAGGCGCCTCGGGTACAGAGTGTGAGTTGGCTGTGAAGAGGAGCTAGAGGCGCCTCGGATGAAGCTAGAGGCGCCTTGGACCAGAGCTTGGAGGCGCCTTGGAGTGGCCATAGAGGTGCCTCAAGAAGGATAAACGATGAAGGTTTCTTCGCTGATCCACGCGGTAGACTCGGGTAGCGCCTCGGACGGGCTCGGATGCGCCTCCTGCAGTGTATAAAAGGAGCTCTCGAGGCAGCAGTTAATCAATCTTCTTCCAAGCAATCTTTCTGCAACTTGCTGCTAACGAGACATTTCGATAAAGCTTCAACTCGATGCCGACGGCCCGGAGCTTCAGATTTAGTCTTTTGTTGTCGGTATAATTTGTATTATTACTATTTCTAATTGTACTTAGTTTGTAATATTTTTACGAGATATAGGTATTGCCCAAAGTAAACGTTCAACGAACGTGCGCCTTGGAGTAGGAGTCGCCACAGGCTCTAAACCAAGTAAATACCTTGGTCCTCTATGTGTTTGTTTATTTTATTTCCGCTGCATTTACTCGAACGATTTTCGAATACGAAACGCGTGATAGCCACGATCGCTATTCACCCCCCCTCTAGCGCATCTCGATCCAACAATTGGTATCAGAGCCCGGACTGTCAGAAGGTTTAATCGTCGACTGTGCACAAGAGCTATGGTCTGATTGAGCCATGTGGGTACAATATTGACCTCAAACAAAGAAAGTGGGGGCTCCTATATTCGGATCAAGAGGACTAGACACCAGGCAGGAAAGTCCTAGTTGCGACTAGGCAATGAAGTCCTAGTAGGTCGGGTGGACCGAGGGGCAAGAAAACCTGGTGGGTCGAGGATCGGACGTGGGAAGCCTATGGTCCTTTGTTTGAGGGGGGGATTGTTGAGGTTGCAAGGTTACAAACATAGTCCTATATTGAAAAACATGGGAAAGATCATGGGTTTATAAGATAAAAGATATCTCCATTGGCATGAGGCCTTTTGGGTAGAGCCCAAGAGCAAAACCATGAGGGCTTAGGCCCAAAGTGGACAATATCATGTCATTGTGGAGATATCTAAATTCTTTTCGATCCAACACAACTCCTTAGCCAAAGATCTTATTTTTCAAGATCTAATCTTTCAAGATCTAACTTCTTCAACCTAGAACAGTACCCTCTTCACTTAATCTTGACAACATGTCCAACATTTTGAAGAGACTTCGCAAGGGGAGTGGAGGATCAAGCGGAGGAAAGGAACCGACAAAAGAAAAAGGAAAATAACCAGCAAAAGGAAAAGGGAAGAGGACCGCACGCGACAAAGGTAATGACAACGAATTTAATATCATTTTAAGAAATGAAGATCATAAATCTAGATATGAAATTCTTGTCAGTAGAAAGATTGTGTGCACACGATATATGGACCCAACTGTTTTAGACATGCTAGGGATTAGAGAAGATGTGGATTGGATGATTGGGTTCTTAGATTGGAGTGATATTATGTACACACATCTACCGATGTATCCTCGCATTATTCTTGAGTTTTTGACTTCACTAGACGTCCATTTTGCCAATGAAGAAGATTATGTTGGCGAAATTACTTTTAGACTGATGAATCAAGAGTTTCAATAGACGTTTAGTGATTTCAATAATTGTTATGAATTGTCTACCGATAATTCTCGCAGGTTTGATTCTAGGTTTAATTGGAATCACTTTTGGAACTCGATCACTAGATTAAAGCAATCTTATGAGCCCTTTAGAGCTAAATCTTCTCACATGAAAAACCTCATCTTTAGATACTTACACCGTGTTATGAGTAAGACTATTTTTGGTAGAGGGGAAAGTGATGGAGTCATCAAGAAAGTTGAGCTTTATGCTTTATGGACTATGTTGCATAAGGTTGATTTTGATTCTGGTTTTCATTTTTTGCAAACCCTAGTGAGAGCCGAGAGGGCATCCTCGAGGTCAATTATTTTTGGTGGGTTGATTACTCAAGTAGCTATAAATTTGGAACTTGATCTAGATGGGTTGGAAGTCATCCATGGCAATGACATGATAGACATTGATGCATGTCTTGCTATGAAAATGATTTGTCGGGATGAGAATGGTTTTGCGTTTCCTATGAGGAATGAATTTCCTCTACCTCTTCCTTGTCCCGAACGAACTTCTATTTGCAACTCTTCTAATTGGGTAATCTCTGCTTTTGATCCCGAGAATATCCCTTCTGTGTCCGGAGACGCAGAGCCACACCTTGAGCCCTCGTCATCTGGATACCCACAGCCTTCCGAATTTCCGGATCCTGCTAGGTACTCTTTTGCCTATGGTACGGGTTCCTTCAGATTTGATTTTTCTGATCTTTGTGCATCTCTGGACTCACTTCATGAGAAGCAAAATGGGCAACGAGCAATGTTGGAGGGTCACTTCTCTTTATCAGATGACCAGTTCAGAGAAGTACAAAATCACTTTCAGTTTACGAGGAACTTTCAAGGTCAAGTGGTTGAATTTGTACAAGACTATGATATCGATCAAGCACGAATGAGGGAATTCATGGAGGGCATGAGTGTCACTAGTCAACAAGTTGATGCTTTGTATAAATATCATAGATTCCTGAGTGAAACTCCTGGTTTTCCTAGTTTTCCCATTAGGGCACGACGTAGGCCTCCTTTCCCTGATCCACCACCTCCTCCACCATATTGATTTCATCGGGACGATGAAAAGTTTAAGTCTGGGGGGTGTCAATAACCTGATTTTTCTTTGCATTTTTATTTTTCTTTTTGCATTCTAGTTTTCAGTTGTTTCTTTATTTTGCATTTTATCTTGATTGTTTTGCTTTGATTGTTTTTTTTATAGTCACTTGACGGGCTTTTAAAAAATTTTGTGGCATACATCCTGAGAACATCAAACTTCACTTATATGCTTTCTTGTCTTCAAGTGAAAGTATTAGCACGTTCATTATCTAGGTTCATGTTGTTGTAAATGATGCTAGTAGTATGCTTTGTGTATTTCTTTTCTCTATCTTGGGTAACATAACATGAGCTAAGTATCATATGGAAATGAGTTTTAGTCTTGGCTTAACCTTAAGGGTCTTACTATCACTTCACTTATACTTGAGCTTGGATAGTTAATATCATTGAAATAGTCATGATTCATCTTGTTTGTTTAGTACTTGGTTTCCATGGTGATTTCTCAAACTTCATTTTGGTTATTGGATGAGGCTAAAATCATGTAAGCTCATTTGGAAAAATCAAAATATCCCAACATTTGTGCTAAAAGTACATTTATGAATAAGTTTAGCACAATGTAAATTTTTATGAAAAAAGAAAAAAAAATGAAAAGTGAAAAAAAAAGAGGAAAAAATGAATAAGGGATATAAAAAATAGTTGTCATGAGTGGAATCTAGCAAGTCACCCCTTTGAGACCGAGTTAGGTTACTGGGGAAATGACTACTTAGCTTCTCTTGAGATTGAGCACGCCTTTGAGACCTTGGGTTGATTGAGAAATATGAAGCAAGTGTGTGGCATGTAAGTGTCTATCACTGGTTATGTGCCTATCACCGGAAACAATAGGAAATCAAATTTGATGACGACTTGACTAGGACGAAGATTGAAATTTGAAGGGTTTTGAG
This sequence comes from Zingiber officinale, assembly GCF_018446385.1. Classification (NCBI taxonomy): domain Eukaryota; kingdom Viridiplantae; phylum Streptophyta; class Magnoliopsida; order Zingiberales; family Zingiberaceae; genus Zingiber; species Zingiber officinale. Next base: position 45,068,814 of record NC_055996.1, on the reverse strand, counting down.
TTACTTATTGCACTGTACACAAGATACTTATGCTTGAGCCATACTTGACTTGTTTTCATTATCATGCTTGTCAATGAAACTTTTTGATAGAGTTAGGAAAATGCATTAGGGATATGAGTGCATTATAGAACATATGAATTTAGATTGCGGCATTTTGCTTGAGGACAAGTAAAAGTTTAAGTCTGGGGGTGTGATGTGTGCAGATTGTATACTTTTGTTTAGCATATTTTGACGCACATTCATATGTTTTAAGCGTGTTTTATCTATGCATTTTCATACTTCAAGCTTTGCTTTTAGCATGTTTATTCTTTTTGTTCGGAGATCTGATTTTGTGCATTTTTTATACACATGAGTCGTATTTGGTGAAGGATTTATGATCGTGGCCAGATCTACAAGCAAACCAAAGGAGGAAGGCACCATCCTTGTGTGTCATATGGCCCTGCCATGGGGGGTTGCCCAGGCTGTGTGAGGATCACTACCCATGTGGCTGCAGCAGGAAAGGGGGTGGTCATGGCCGTGTGAGCTTCACACGGCCGTGCCAAGTTTTGAAGCCAATAGAGCCAGGTCGTGTACACCACACGACCTTACAAGCCCTCCAGAACTGAAGAAATGTGTGGCCGTGTAGATCTACACAGTCGTGCAACATTTCCAGAGGCCAAGAACGCCCTGGCCGTGTGCACCACACGGTCGTGCAGGAGCTCTAGAGCCGGAGGCAGTGCAGGTCGTGTAGATCTACATGGTCGTGCAAGGGGAGCAGAGGCAGAGCAAGCCACGGCCGTGTCTCACACACGGCCGTGTGAGATAGGCAGAGAAGGGAGTGAGTCGAGCCGTGTGAGCTTCACACGGCCGTGCGACGCTCAAACCCCCTTCTATATAAGGCCTTCTTCATGATTTGAAAGGGGATCTTCTCCCTTTTGGGGGGGGGGGGAAGAAGATTTGGGGAGTTCCTCCACCTTCTTGGAGGGATTTTCCGGCGATTCAAGGGTAGATCTTCATCGTTTCGACTCTGAAAGCAAGGATTGGGTCCGAAGACCATTCTTCCCTTTCTTTCTTGGATTTGGGGATCAAGATACTTGTAATCTTCTTGTTTTCGAATTTCTTTCCTTGTTCTATGGATTAAATCTCTTGTTCTAGGATGGAGGGAGTATTTGTAATGAAGATTTGATGTAAAATACTTGTGGATTTGCCAATTTCCTATTTATATGATTTTGCTCTGTTTGTATCCATTTGATCTTGAGTGGATTATTGTAATTTAGACCTAATTCCCATTCTTGATTGAATGTTTGAATATCTTGCGGATCTTGTAGAGGTAATTCCTCATTCGATTTTCCAAGGGACATTCGTGATAGGAATAAGCCCGTGTAAGGACGATTGAGGGATAATCTTGAAAGTGAAATTAGGTCATTCAAGGGGGTAGGATGGATTGTGTGCATTAATCTTTTGTATCTTAATGAGGTTGAGAAGCGATGAATTCCTAAGTTGATTATCCGAGGGACGCACATGACAGGCAAGCCCGTGTAAGGACAACATAGGAACCATTCCTAATTGATCACATTAGGGTATAGATTTCAGTCTTGGGCCGATTGTCTATTGCAAGAGGGAATCGACAACCTTCTACAAACGATGGACAATTGAGGAATAAGATTTGGTAGATCATTTACGTTGAAGAACATTACAAAGAAACCAAAACTCCTAGAACATCTTTTATCACAACCCTTATTCTTGATTCTTATTCTTTTATTTCTATATTTTGTTTTCTATAGTTGCACTTAGCTTGTGTAAATCAATTGATCGGTTGTTTAGCTAATTTGCGTTGAGAAATCTTTAGTGGTTATTCCAGTCCCTGTGGATACGATATCTTTTATTATTACTTACGACATTTCCATACACTTGCGGAACGTCAACAACCTCACAGCAAGGCGCGAGGCTGCCCTCATGGAGCTTGAGGGCGCCTTGGACACTAGCGCAAGGGCGCCTTGGACACTGGCGCGAGGGTGCCCTCCATGCGGTTGGAGGCGCCCTAGGCAGATAAGTAGCGAAGGTCAGAGCTTATCTACGCGCGGTTGGCTCGGTAGGTTGGAGGCACCCTCAATGAAGTTGAGGGTGCCCTCCACAGGCTATTTAAGTTGGATTCGACCAGCAGCATAGAATCAACACAATTTGACAACCCTTCTTCCATGTTCTGCTCAAAGATTGATCCAGCGAAGCTGCAAGAAGTCTCTAATAACCAGAAGCTTCAAAGATTACTATTTTAGTTGTCGGTAAAATTTCATTACTATTTAATATTGTAAATCTTTATTGTAATATTTCCGGATTGATAGTGATTGCTCAAAGTAAACGCTCAACGAGCATGGGCCTTGGAGTAGGAGTCGCCCTAGACTCCGAACCAAGTAAAAAACTTGGTGTTTGCTTGTTTGCATTATTTAATTTTCCGCTGCGTTTACTTTGAATCTTCCGAAATGAAAGTGAAAGTCACGAGCGCTCTTCACCCCCCACCCCATCTAGCGCTTTCGATCCAACAAGCTCGTCCCTCTCATCAAGACTCAAGCCAGGTGTTATATCTGACGGATCATCCCTAGCTGCCCCTAGTCAAATTCGGGTGAGACAGAAGGCACTAGATGACAACAAGGTCAGAGAATCGTAACTGTCTGTCAGAGAATAACTGATATATGTCAGGGTATATTCTAATGGTTTGCGGTCATCTGCGAATGAAACCTTCTTCCGGTTCATGGGAGGGTGTCACACGTCCTCTATCACCCGACAAGTCCTGACACCCGATATTCTCTGACATTGGTCAATGTCCAAATGTACGCACAGTCATATAAAAAAGGAGGTCCTCTTCCTTGAGCAGGTACGCTCTCTCGCACATTCGTAATTATCTTTTACAAATTTTTTTCTTCGTACACTGTTCTTCTTGGGAAAAAATACTTGACTTGAGCATCGGAGGGTCTGTACCGGGGACTTTTTCCCTCGTGTTTGGACTCTAACGTTTCGTGTGCTTGTTTGGATGTGCGCAGAGTTTCAAGTACCGAAGTACTGCCAGTTCAGTGACCGCCGTTCGTCAACGTCACGTGAGGATCCGTTCTCTTGGGTACGCACGATAAGAGTGTCCTAGTCGTTTCTCTGTCGATACCAATAATAACTCATCCGATCTTCATCGATTCTGGATAAGATCATAGTTCATATAATTAATTTATCCCTCTCAACTCCACAAACTGTACTAAATCAAAGGCGTGACCTCCACTGCAGTAGTATTGAACGTGATAGCGGACAGTATGAGAGATTCCAAGGAAGAACCAGCAGTTATACGTCAGGGCCTCAATTCCATTCATCTTCCGTGTCCAACATGAATGTGCTAGTCAAGAGGCAGAAACATAGAAAAAAAAATGGTCTCACGGGCTCAGATTGGGACACGTCGACTTCCAAGTCCCGCGTCCAGGACGACGACAAAGACGTCCAAGTCTACGAAGAGAAAAGTCTAACGTGAATAAAGGGCTCTTACTCTTTGGCTCTCGTTGATTGAGTCAAGAAGGGGACCTCATTGGATTCCTTATCTGATGCTGCTCTTCTCAACTGCTCCAGAACTTTAACTATAAAACGCCCAGCCCTACTTCTTCCTCTTACGCTCCACCTCAGTAAAGCTCGCCACATCAATTGCTTCATGGGGAATTGCTTCGCTCACGAGTCATCCGCCAGGAGGACGAGCAATTGCAGGAGCAGACCACCTCAATATCTGCGTGCTGCGTCTCCACTAAACGTGGATGCAACGCCGGAGAAGAAACAACCGCTGTTGCCGACGTCTCAGACCTCTCAAACGCCTAATTACGCGATGGACAAAAACAAGGTGAAGAAAAAGGTCCGCTTTGCCGACGACGTGGTGTGTAGCGGGGAGAAGGAGGAAGTGATGAAAGTAAAGATGGTGATGAGGAAGAAGGACGCGGCTCTGTTACTCGCCATGCTCCGCGGTGCTGGCGACAACCAGATCACGATGGACGGGATGCTCTCCCAGCTGGAAGTAGTCCGAGGAGCCGCCCGCCCGATGAGAGACATGGATTCTAAATCTGATCAGCTGATCGCGATGGACACCAAATGAGCAAATGGATCCAAAGAGCAAGCTTGTCGAATTCTAACTGAAAATATTTGCATGTAAAATTTCAACAAAATCTTCTGCTTGTTTATTAATTTGTTTCTCTTAAATGGGCAAGGCAACTTAGAGCTTTCGCCGAGATATCCTGTTCAAGTTTAGCACCTAGAGTATCAGTGGCTAGACTAAATGAAGTAACTTGGGATCTTTATTCTTCAGTTGATAATGATCCTTCAATGGTATAACGCGTTTGGCGAATGTTGAATAATAATACGCCGGAGATAATAAAGTACAGAATTTAATTTGCTGAATCTAAAATTCAAACTTATCTAGTTTGTCGACATGAACTTGACTTCTCATTTGGACTAGATAGGCCGAACTACTGAGTAGGCCGAGCTGTTAGGGAAGGATGAGCTGCCTAGTAAAGCTGAGCTATCGAGTGAGCCGAGTTGGCTAAGCTGTGCAAGTTGTCTGAGTGCGCTAAGCTATCGAGTGGTCCGAGTTGTCAGTGGCTCGAGTGGGTTGAGATGCCGAGTGGGTCAAGTGGCCTAAGCTATTGAGTGTCAGAGGCCAAGCAGGGAGGTCGAGCAACCAAGTAAGAGAGAAAGGGCAACAAGCTACCAAATGGGAGGCTAAGCTGAGAGCTTTTGAATTGCTTATCAAGGAGGTTGAGTAGGAAGTTGTTGAACGAGAGGCCAAGCAAAGTTGTCATACTATCGAGCCAAGAGGCTGGGCAGGAAGCTACGAAGCTACCAAATGGGAGGCCAAATAGAGATACAAAGCTAGAAGGCCGAATAGGGAGGCTGAGGCTGCTGAGCTGGGAAGTGTGTTGAGCAATACTGAAGTATCTGTTAGACATAATTTTCTTAAAAAGATTTGTTCCCTCCAATAATACTTAAGAGATTTTGTTGGACGTTTATTTCCTATGATACAATTGCATGATCATATTCGCAACCAAGTACAGATGGTATGTAATGAACTGAAGAGTATCCAAATGCTACACCAAGAAGGCAAAGAAGAGTTGCAGAGCAGGTTTGCTCGACAGGGGGTAAAGAGTATGGGGGATGATACGGCGTATGTTCGTGGGGTCAGTAAGATGATGTAGTTAGGAGTCAAGATCACAGGATAGTCAGAAGTCAAGCTTCCATGGCTGGTCAGAAGTCAGACTTACGTGGAGGTCAGAAGTCCAGCCTCCAGGGCTGGTCAGAAGTCAGGCTTACTTAGAGGTCAGAAGTCCAGCCTCCGTGGTTGGTCAGAAGTTAAGCTTACATGACCAGAGTCCAAGTCTCAGCTGAGGGGGTGGTCAAAGGATAGGAGTATAAGTTGGACAAGGGCCAGCCCTGATAACGGTCAAGGACAAGGCCCACGGGCCCAGTACAGCTGAGGGCTGAGCCCACAAGCCAAGTAAGTTAAAGGAAAGTGTTGGATCGAAAGCGCTAGAGAGGGGGGGTGAATAGCGCTCGTGGCTATTTCATTCGATTTGGAAATCTTACGAGTAACGCAACGGAAATAAAGCTAAAGCAAACACACAAGAACACGGTCGTTTACTTGGTTCGGAGCCTGTAGCGACTCCTACTCCAAGGCTCGCGGTCGTTGACCGCTTTCGGTGGGCAACAACTATAATCTTGAAAAGATTGTTACAAGATTTTTACAATTATAACTATGAATGAAAATAATACCGACAGTAAGAATATCATAATCTGGAGTTCCGGGTCGTCGGTATGTCGTCACAGCACTTCGGGATGACCTCGTTAGCAGTTGTACGCAGAAGGATCGCTCGTGAATTGTTTTTCTAAGCTGCTGCTTGAAGTCCCCTTTTAAACAGTGCTGAAGGCGCCTCCAAGCCTATCCGAGGCACCTCCAGGCCGCCGAGTCGCACGCGTGGATCAGCTCTGATCTGGTCGCACCTTATCCCACTGAAGGCACCTCCAAGTTGCTCCAAGGCGCCTCCAACGCCTGGTCCAAAGTGCCTCCAGTGACCTCCGAGGTGCCTCCAGCGTCTCTGGACAGCTGGCTTCGGCTAGCACCTAAGGCGCCTCCAAGCCCCATGGAGGCGCCTCGGACATTGTTCATCCAAGGTCTAAGTTGCTCCTTTGTTCCTGCAAATTGTGTTAGTCCCAAACACATATCCTGCAAGACAAAGTTAGCACAGAAACAATAAGATAGATATATTTGACAGTCGTCGGACTGTCCGAGTCTGACTTCGTAGTTCCAACCGAAAATCCTAGGTCGACCCGACGCCTACTGTTCCCTCTACGGGGAACGCGTCCTCACCTACTCCACTCAGGAGATTTACCTGATGCCAGTGCGATCCTCCAGATCGACTGGACTTTTGCTCAGCGTTCGAAGCTTCCGGACTTTCTGCTGGACTTCCGCTTCCCGGCTGGTCCAGTCTTTCACCTAGTTCGCAACACCAGGACTTTCCACCTAGGGTTACCCCCCCTAGGACTTTTGCCTGAAGCTCTCGACCCGCCAAGACTTTCTGCATAAGGTTACCACCCCCTATGACCTAGGGTTACCACCCCCTAGGGTTTTCGACCTGCCTAACCGCAGCTAAGACTTTCCTGAAACATTCAATTAAGTGCATTAGATCACAAAACAACTTAACTTTGAATTCCTTTGCCACTATCTAAACAACGGTCGATCGTCGGATGCTTCCTGCACCAACAATCTCCCCCTTTTTGATTATGGCAACTGAAATTCAAAGCTAAGTAAAATAAATGCATAAAGTTTAAGTAAGCAAGCTTAATAAATTTTAAATGCACGCATGGTTAAGCTAAAACTTAAACTTTGTCAGGCTCCCCCTCAACAAAGGCTTTCTTTTTAAAATTAACCTTTGTTTTGAATTTCTCTACTCTCCCCCTTTGCCATTCATCAAAAAATAAGCACGTTTGAAAAAAATCTTAACTTTTTATAAAGTTTTTTAGAAAAAAGGTAAGAGAAGAAAAAAAATCTTAATTTTTGTCAATTAATTTTGCTAGAGAAAGATTTTGGAACCTTAGGCTTTTAAAGAGGAGAAAATATTTTAGTAACACTTAGCTTTTTATGATTAATATCTTTAGCTAAGTGAAGTCAAGGTCCAAAGAGCAATTTTTCTTTCAAAAGGCTAATAAAAGGTTGACTTTGAAATGTCGCTTTTAGCCAATCTTGAAACCTAGTTAAATTCTTTGAAAAATATGTTTTTGAAAGTCTTAGCTAAATTTTGTAAATATGTTAGAAAACACTTAGCTAAATTTTCAAAATACTTAGTTAAGGGAAAGTATTGAATTTTCAAAAACACTTAGCTAACTTTTTGTTTTGAAAAGATTTACAAGACTTAGATTTAAAAGGAATTTTGACAGCTTAGTCTAAAAAGTGCAGAAAAAAATGACTTTTGAAAGTTTCAAGTTTTGAAAACTTAGCTAAATTGGAAAGAATTTTTCTTTTAGACAGATAATTAATTTAAAGCTTTTGAGGGCAAGGGAGGAGCTTCAATCCTTAATGTCCAAGCATGAGTTAAGTGAGATTGATTGTAAATTAGCTAATTTTTCTTTAAGTAAGGTATCAGAGCCTTAATGTTCATGCCTGAGTGATCTCAAAAGGTTTAAAAATCAAGCACGTAGGTTCGCGGCCACATGTCTAACCATTTAGCTACTAGCCGATTACCTAGAGGGCAACAACTTTCACTTGGTTAGTCAAGTTAAGTCAATAGATCCAGTTAGATTTGACTAGTGCTGGAAGACTTGACTTGATTACTGTTAATTATTTGTTTAACGCTCAGACTCATATTGATGCACAGATATAAGTATTCTTGAGTCCAGGCTGTGCCCTATGCATCTCACGTCGTTCTATGTTTTTTCAAACATAAGTAAGATAAGCCTAGGTGTTTGTGAGATGCTCTGGCTGAATTCTAGGGGAGCATGATTTCTAGGGCAGAGCCTAAGCTAATTCCATATTCTGAAATTCTAGTAAAATTAGAATTTTAAAAACAATATTTTACTAGAATTTTTAAAACATAAGATGATTTTAAAAACTGTAGGAAACTGATTTGAAAATTAAAAACTATTCTACCCAACATATTACCATTTGTGCAGATTGTAAACAACTAGAACTCATAAACATAAATAAGTAGAGATCAACCAAATACTAGTACAAACATAGAAGACAAATGGGTGTCTGACCAAGATACATCAAGTGATAGTGTCAAAAGGTAGGATCATCGAAAGCAGGATCATCAGTTGGAGGGTCGTCAGCTGGAGGTAGTGCAAGAGGCTAAACAACTTTTTAATTAATTTAAGTTAATTAATTTTAAAAAATATTTTAAATTAATTTAATTAAAAAATCTTTTAAGTTAATTTAATTTTCAAAAAAAATTTAAGTTAATTTAATTTTGAAAAATATTTTAAGTTAATTAATTTTTGAAAAATAATTTTAAGTTAATTAATTTTTGAAAAAATAATTTTAAGTTAAATAATTTTCAAAAATAATTTTAAGTTAATTAATTTTAAAAAATATTTTAAATTAATTTAATTAAAAAATATTTTAAGTTAATTTAATTTTGAAAAATATTTTAAATTAATTTAATTTAAAAAATATTTTAAGTTAATTTAATTTAAAAAATAATTTAAGTTAATTTAATTTAAAATTTAATTTAATTTAATTTAATTTAAAAATTATTTTAAGTTAATTAATTTTTGAAAAATAATTTTAAGTTAATCAATTATGAAAAATAATTTAAGTTAATTAATTTTTGAAAAATAATTTTAAGTTAATTAATTTTTGAAAAATAATTTTAAGTTAATTAATTTTGAAAAATAAATTTAAGTTAATTAAATTTTGAAAAATAATTTTAAGTTAATTAAATTTTGAAAAATAATTTTAAGTTAATTAATTTTGAAAAATAATTTTAATTTAATTAAATTTTGAAAAATAATTTTAAGTTAATTAATTTTGAAAAATAATTTAAATAAATTATGAATTTTAAAATCAAATTTCAAATTTTAATTCTGAAATTAATTTTAATTATGAATTTAATTTTGAATTTGAATTAATCTTAATTATGAATTTAATTTTGAATTTGATTATGAATTTAATTTTGATTACGAATTTTGAATTTGATTATTAATTTAATTTTGAATTTGAATTAATCTTAATTATGAATTAAATTTTGAATTTGTTTATGAATTTAATTTTATTTTAATTTTGATTACAAATTTAATTTTGAATTTGATTATGAATTTAATTTTGAATTTGATTATGAATTTAATTTTGAATTTTGAATTAATTTTGATTACGTATTTAATTTTTATTTCTTAGTCATCTCACCCGATCTAAATTTTCAATCAGGTAATCTTATAATATATGTGAGATGAATTAAGTTCAATTTTAGGGTTTGGTTTAACTTTGTGTTAGATTCAGGTTTAGCTTTGGGTTCAACAAGTAGGCGTTCTTTGGATAAACTTCTGGGCTATGGTGAGTCACAAGGACATCATTAATGTAACGACCACCTTTCTTACTACTACTCTCTAAGGGTGACCGTTACCTAACTACTACTCTACTCACTAGTGTCACTTATGCTATTATTAGCGACACTTAGATTTATCACGGCCCTAGAGGAATTCCTACAGAAAAATTTTGGCAGAATCTCCCCTGTACCGGTGACCAAATCAACAATACAAACACTATATACACAGCCACAGGCAGATGGAACATATTTTTCCACACCCACGCAGTAATAATAACACAGTAAGTAAAAGAAAACTATTCTAGCAATAGTAAACAAATATCTAACTCCAACAATAGGACATATCAAGCTACAAGTACGGAATAAACTCAATTACAATCCCAACTTCATAATAGTATTTAAACTAAAAGAACTCTAAATAGGAAAGTCTTGATAATTCCTTAACAAACTCTTGATCTCCCCATAATCCAGCCATCACACACCTTCATCACCACCACCTTCTAGCCTTCCTTTCATACTTTAGATTTTCCTTTATCTGCAATAGGAGGAAAAAGACATCTATAAGCGAAACGCTTAGTAAGTACTAAACTATCTCACGAAAACTCGAAGTGCATAAAAATGCAAACGATACTGAAACTGAAATACTAAAAGAAAAGCTACATGTACTCATCTAATAGCAAAGTACTCAAATAAACTGCATACTCATGATATACCAGAATAAAGCTGAATACTGGAAATAAAACTAAACATGCTCACTAAACTGATAAGAAAAATAATGAAACTCATGCTGTATGCTTAGAATTAAAGGAACTAAACTTCTGTTGATTCTAAACATAGGTGGTACTTGTTTCATTTACTTATAGCTTTATACTTGAAATTAATCTTTTAATTTCTTTTACTTTTACTTTTCTTTCTTCTTCTTTCTTTCTTTCTTGGGCCCAGGCTTAGTACCATCTTATGCGCGCTCTCTAATAGTGACTGAGATAGCGAGCCTCCAGTTCTATGAGGATAAAGACCTTGGTCTTACCAGGACCAAGACCTTAGAATTAGTCACCTGGATTTGTTTAACGACAACCTTGGAAGTCGGGTACTAGCCTCTTACTTTAAATTTCTTGTTATCTTTTATCATTAGACCTTGGTCTTTTTCTTACTTGTAGTTACCCATAATCCTCAAAAGGTTTAATAGGGCACATAATTATTCCACTAAAATACATGGTTATTCTGTAACGCCCAAAAATTCTCAAAATTATTTTAGAAATATTTTATGATTTTTTTGGAATTTTAGGATATTTTTACAGAATTTTTAGAGTAGCGAAAGTAGCAAAAACAAATAGGAACGTAAAATAGCCTACGCGGGTATTGAACCCGAGACCTATTGGGACCTACGACTTAAGGTGAACTCTAGTAACCAGGAGAACCCAGCAGGGTCGTGCTGAAAGAGAAGGGAATCAACTATATTTATGTTAGATTTGGGCCGAATTACCCACTTAATATAAATAGGGAAATGATTAAGTGAGGTTTTATTTTTGATCGGGATTTCTTTCTCTCTCAAACCCTCACCGCCGAACCCCTCTCTCTCCCGCACCCTCTCTTCACGCCAAAGCCAAGGAAAGGCTAGGGTTTCATTCCTAGGGTCATAAGGGCTCCTTCCGGCAACAACTCCGATACGAGGACGCTCCTCTCCACGAGAAGAACACGTAGACGGAAGGAGATCGCCGAAGGGATCTTCTCCACCGGAAAACTAGCGACTATAATCGTAAGAAATCTAGCGCAGGAGGTAAGAAACCCCTCACCTGCAGTATAAGTAGCTTTCGTATGATTGTGTGCCTTTAAATTTGCTATATGCAGATTTTTGTCGACATACAGGGTGTATTTAACCCTCCTCACAAATTTAGGAATTAGTCGAGCATCTCTAGATGGGCCGGACATGTTTTTCCCCTTTAGTTGGAGGTTTTAGACGTTGTCGGGTGCCTAGAGGTGATCTCCCTAATGGAGAGGAGAGATGACGTACACCAAGTGTTCGATAAAATAACCAGTATAGTTTTAGACAGTTTAATAGCTCAGTTAAATGCAACAGAAACATTTAAGATAGTATAGTAGTCTTGCTTCAGTTTTTACAGGACTAGATGTCCAATGGGTGGGCTCCCACAGTCGCCTCTAGGTTCAGACAACCTAGTTCTAGGTTTAGACAACCTAGTAAGAGCAAGACAAGCATTATTAGCTTATGATCAGTATTTTACTTTTAGCAGTGGCACTGTACTGGATCAGATATCCATTGGGTTGGGCTCCCACAGTCGTCCCTAGGTTCAGATAACCTAGTAAACCCTACTAGATTCGAAATTTGCAACCCCAGGTTTAGTTAGGGATGCGCGCATATCAAGTACAGTTGTCGGGCCCAAACAGCAGCATGATTATTATTTTAACCTATTTATGAAAATAGTTTTCAAAACTTCACAAATAGTTATGTGAATTCAGTACAGCTCTAGCATTAGTTTAGAATTAGCTCAGCTCAGTTTTTGTATCAGTTTAGTTTTCTATTGATACAATATGATAGCTTATGTTAGCACTTGTTGCCATGACTAGTTTGTTTGTATGCCATGCTATGCTCTTACATGTTCAGTATATATATGAATATATTTCAAATAGCATGTTTGAAAAACATGATTTCATCGTATGCATGTTTTGTGAGGTAGATGGTTTCTTACTAAGCGAAAACTTACAGATACTTCTTTTCCTTATACTGCAGATAAAGGTAAAGGAAAAATGGACTAGCGGAGGCTGGAGGACAATGCGATGAAGATGTGTGTGGAGAAAAGAACTTGGAATAACGATGCTTGGGAACTAGCCCACTTAGAACATAGCATTTTCTTTATGTCATTACTTTCTTACACTTTAGTTGTTTAAGTGTTTTGAATTATGACAGTTATGCATAGATTGTTAGTTGTCATGATATTAGATAGCACCCCATGAGTAATGTTATGCCTAGTAGTTCTATTTTATGCTTATAGAGTTGATGTAAGTGATTTTGGCACGAACCAGTGCTGAAATCAGACTTCTGATACGAAATCAGAAACCCCGATCGATCAGCCGATCGATTGGGGGTCTTCAATCGATCAGTTGATCGATTGGTGAACTTGTTCCGTGAACAGTAAGCTCCTGGATCGATCAGCCGATCGATCCAGTCGCTTTCTGTCGCGAACAGGAAGCTGCCGGATCGATCAACCGATCGATCGAGGAATCGGGGAATTGCTCCCGCGAACAGAGAGCTTTGGAATCGATCACTGGATCGATTGGCCAGCCTGGATCGATCAGAGGATCGAACTAGAATATTACCCCGAGCACAGTAGCAATCTGAATCGATCCATGGATCGATCCAACAGCTTACAATCGATTGAGTTGAGTCTGAATCGATTAGGAAGCTGGGTTTCGACCAGGAAACCCTGTAATTCAGCTCCTTGACTATAGGGGATGTAGGATATGCCACGTATACCTTAGATCGCATCCCTTAGCACATGTAGAACAAGGAAATGGTATTAGTTAGCAAAGTTTTAAATTAGTTCAGCTTTTCCGCAACTTAAAAATAGCTAGCGCAGCATAATGTGACGGTCCGGCCTTACAGCCTAGCTAGTAGAAGGCGGGTCGTCACATATTCATCTTATTAAAATAGCAAAAACAACTAACTATATGCTTCAGATTAAAAAGCTATCAAAAGCTATCAAGCACATATATGCATATGTATCAAAACAAGAAACTAGAAACTGAATTATAATTCAATACTGCTCAGGCTATTCGCATACTGCAAGTGTATCTAACAAGTAGAGAATTGCAACTAACTGAGCATGCTATAAAAGTAAAGCAAGTAAATCAAACTACAAGATAAGCTTAATAGCTGTTCATGTTCAAGAAAACCAATAAACTAACACTACATGCTTTAAATAAAGGTTGTTCTTGCCCTTTTGAGTAGCAAGGATAATGCTACACCTATTCTAACTAAATAAAGGGGTTGTTCTTGGATAAGAAACTACTCATGCTTATTTAAGAAACTTTCATGCTTAAAACAAAGCTGTGAAATTCTGAATTTCAAGTTGAAATGCTAAGGAACTAAGCAACTGAAATGCAAAGCAACCAAATACTAGAATACTAGAAAAAGTAGCACAACAAGCTAACTCCGAATCATAAAAACAAGGCTGTTCATGTTAATCCAGGAAGCAATGAACTCAGAACTAAAATGCTGGAAACTAGGGCTGATCAGCCTTATTGAATTAGCACAGAAAAATCTAAACCTCCTTATAGCATGCTTCAATAATCCAGAATGCAAGATACGGTAGCAAGCACAAGTAGGAAACATAAATCTGTACTCAATAAACATAGTGTATCAAAAATCTAAACTGCATACTTAAAAAGGAATCTGTTCATATTGGTTAAGCAGACAAGAATTCTGACTAAGGAGTTGTTCATGCTTGTTAACTACACTGCTAAACCCCTAGCACCCATTCTGCACAGAAAAATCCGAACAAGGGAGCATGCTGTGGATGGTAAGGAGTGAATATACAACCCCGAAACTACTCTTACTACATGCCTCAGAAAATCTAACTCACGACAGTAAGTACAAACAGGAAAATCGATACAGCATGCTTCAACTTCAAGGGAAACAAGGAACATCCCAAAAATTTCGGAGCAACTCCTACCACAGGTGAGTAGTACTTACTCCTTGTTCTTGCACTTACAACCGGGAAGGAGGAAGGAGGCTTCTAGGGTTCGGAGAAAACCCAAGCTCGCGGTGCTTCTTCTGTGCCCGCGTGCTCCCCCCGACAAGGCGACCTCAAGGAGGTGAAGAGAACCCCTCGGAAAGCTTTGGCCGGCCGCCGGAAAACAATCCCTAGCTCCCTTTTTGCCTTCCGCCCGAGCCCGCCATCGCACACGCAGAATAGGAAGAAGGGAACGGGATTTTAGGTCACGGGATCAAACTTAGGTTCTCTTCTTATAACTAAGGTTTTTATTAATTACTATAGCTTATATATTTTTCTCTCCTTCTTAGGTTAACATCGCCCGCTGGCACAGCTGGTCAATCGGGTTTTGCTCGGGTCGGAGGCCTCGGCTTCGATCCCTCAGCCGCGCAATTTTTTCCAATCTATTTTAAATGTTCCAACTATAGCTTAAATAAATTCGCTTCCCTTCTTAATTACAAAACAATCGCAAACCAGTTGGTTGGTTGGGTTCGGCTGAGGTTCAGCTCGGGTCGAGGTTGTGGGTTCGAACCTTAGCTTGGATAATTTTTGAGCTAAACTTCTTTCGTTTTGTAAAAATACCAAACGACCTCCAAAAATTACCTAAAAATACTCCAAAAATTTCTAAAAATCTCTAGAACATTTTAAAAGCATTTCCAGATATTTTTGAGGACATTTAGAACTCGAAATATGGAAAATTGGGTTGTTACAATCCCTCATATCTTATAAAAAGTTCGTCCTCGAACTTAGAATAGTTCTGGATACTTCTGTCTCATACTGTCCTCACGCTCCCAAGTGACTTCCTCGTGCTTCTGGCTCTGCCAGATGACCTTCACTAGTGGTACTTCTTTATTTCTTAGTCTCTTGACTGCTCTGTCCACAATCTGTGTAGGTCTGCTCTCATAGATAAGATCCTCCTGAATCTGCACTGACTGAGGCTCGATCACTTGGCTAGGGTCGTGGAGACACTTCTTTAGCATGGAGACATGAAATACATTATGTATTGCTGACATGTCCTATGGTAAGTCCAACTTGTAAGCTACTTTCCCAACCCTCTCTATGATCAGGTAAGGTCCTACATAGCAGGGACTTAGTTTGCCCTTCTTGCTAAATCTCATCATTCCCTTCATAGGAGAGACCTTGAGAAAGACTGAATCCCCTACTTGGAATTCAAGTGGCCTACGGCGTGTGTCAGCATAACTCTTCTATCTACTCTGGGCAGTCCCAATCCTCTGCCTGATTTTCTGGATAGCCTGAGTAGTCTCATCTATTAGCTCTGCCTGAATGCCCAGCTCTACTTCCATTTCTTTTCTCTCACCTACTTCTTGCCAGCAAATGGGTGATCTACACTTCCTTCCATACAGTGCCTCATATGGTGCCATCTTGATGGTCGCCTGATAACTATTATTGTAGGCAAACTCAGCTAAGCATAGATACTTGCACCAACTTCCCTTGAAATCCAGTGTACAAGCCCTGAGCATATCTTATAAGATCTGATTTACTCGCTCTATCTGTCCATCAGTCTGAGGATGGAAGGCTGTGTTGAACTTGAGTTTGGTGCCTAGTGCAGTCTGAACACACTCCCAAAAGTGTGAGGTGAAGCGCCCATCTCTATCAGAAATGATAGATTTAAGAACTCCATGAAGTCTGATCACCTCCTTAACGTATAGTTGTGCCAACTGCTCTATGGAGTGGGACACCTTGATGGCTAGGAAATGGGCAGACTTAGTCAATCTGTCCACTACTACCCATATTGCGTCATATCCATTTGTAGTTCTTGGAAGACCTATTATGAAGTCCATGGATATGTCTTCCCACTTCCACTCTGGTATTGGGAGAGGTTGTAACATTCCTCCTGGTCTCTGGTGTTCTGCTTTGACTCTCTGGCACGTCAGGCAGGTACTGATATATTTGGCGACATCTCTTTTGAGTCCAGATCACCAGAACCTTTGTTTCACGTCTTGGCACATCTTAGTGGAACCAGGATGCATGTAGTAAGGGGTACTATGAGCTTCCTCTAGGATTTTCTTTCTCAAATCTTCATCCTTGGGGACACAAAGGTGGTTCCCCTGGTAGAGGATTCCACTACCTAATACTCCAAACTCTGAATTTCCCTCTTCTTGTATCCCTTACTTGATCTTTTGGATATCTAGGTCTTCACTTTGCTTTCTCTGTATATCCTTAAGCAGGGTTGACTCTAAGGTCAATGCAGAGAGTTGTCCATAAATAATTTCAAGTCTGAAATCTGACAACTCCTTCTGTAGTGGCAGGGCTACGGATGACAGAGACATCAGGGATGCGCTGGATTTTCTGCTTAGTGGATCTGCCACTTTGTTAGCTTTGCCTGGGTGGTAGAGGATTTCACAGTCATAATCTTTGACCAACTCTAGCCACCTACGTTATCTCATGTTTAAGTCCTTCTGAGTGAAGAAGTACTTAAGACTCTGATGGTCTGTGAAGATTCTGCACTGGACGTCATACAAGTAATGTCGCCAGAGTTTTAGTGCAAAGACCACAACTGCCAGCTCAAGATCATGAGTGAGGTAGTTCTTTTCATAATCTTTAAGTTGTTTGGAAGCATAAGCTATCACTTTTCCTTCCTGCATGAGTACAGCTCCTAAGCCCATCTTGGTAGCATCACTGTAGATGTCAAAACTCCTGTCACTTTCTGGAACAGTCAGGATAGTGTTAGAGTGTATACTAAAAGCCTAGCTTTTGGTATAAACATTTATCTAGAAATAAGAATCACATTGGTCAAATGTCTACATTTATGGTAAATGTAGTTGTTCAATTAATTTATATTGTAGATAACATGGTGTGTGGTGTCACACACAGAGGATCATGTTATCAGTACCTTATAAATTATAAACAGTAACTCACAACCATAATGGAAAGGAACAAACCATTGGAAGGTCGTAGTGTAATTAGGTATTAGTTTATCTTAACTATATAATTACACTAGTACACTTAGAGTGTATTGAGTAGGACCAATAGAGGTCGTTTCTTTTATACTGACTTTATAAAGAAACAAAGACCTCAGTTATTATGGAAGTGTGTGCTCTTAATCCTAATATAGTAACAAGCACATATATTTGATATTTATTTCTTTAATTTATCAATGGGTGAGATTTAGTTCGATGAATCAATAAGCTCGATAAGTTGGGAAATGATATCACTTATAGTGTGTATTGTTGATTATAGAAGGAAACTGTGTCCTAGTGATCTAGGTTGAGAATGTCCTCAAGAGGAGCTCATAAGGATTGTCATATTAAACCCTGCAGGTGGACTTAGTCCGACATGACGATAAGGTTGAGTTGTACTACTCTTGGACTAAGATATTAATTAAATGAGTTGTCAGTAACTCGCTTAATTAGTGGACATTTGACATCTTAAACACAGGGAGACTAACACACTCATAATAAGAAGAAGCCCAAAATATAATTTGGGATTGGTGCGGTAGTTCAATAATAGTTCTTTAGTGGAATGAATTATTATTGATGGAATTATGTTGTGTGTTCGGGGCGAATACGGGAAGCTTAATTTCATCGGGAGACCAAAACCAATTCCTCCTCTCGGTCCCTATCGTAGCCTCTTGTATATAGAGATTTATACCCATCACATACCCACCTTCTTACCCAACCAATAGGGGCCGGCCAAGCTAAGCTTGAAGCTCAAGCTTAGGGCCGGCCAAGCCTAAAGGTTAAGGTGGTCGGCCAATAGCTTGGAGTCCAAGTTTGGGTGGCCGCCACATCATATTAAAAAGGATTTTTATTAAAATTATTTCTTATGTGGATATCATGGTTTTAAAAGAGAGTTTAAAATTTAAATCTTTCCTTTTATAGCTTTCTTCAAAAGATTAAGAATAGATTTAAAATCTTTCCTTATTTGTAGATTGAAAGGAGATTTTAATTTTGAGAAAACTTTCCTTTTTTAACCATGTTCATGATTTAAAAGAAATTTTAAAAATTAAATATTCTCTTTTATTAGTTTCTACAAAAGATTAAGAAAAGATTTGATATCTTTCCTTATTTGTAGATTGAAAAGAGATTTTAATTTTTAGAGATAACTTTCCTTTTGGAAATTATCCACATGTTTAGAAGAAGAATTTTAATTTATAAAATTTCCTTTTATTAACCAATCATGAAGGGATAAAAATTATTGGAGAAATTTTTATAAATTTCTAGAAACAAATTAGGAAGTTTTAATTCTTGTGTGAATTAAATTTTCCTTGTTTTGGGGAATTAGAAGTGGCCGGCCATTATTATTAAAAGAAGAAAATTGTTTTTTAATTAAAATAATTTTTCTTTTTATGACAAAAGAATTAAGGAATTTTTTATTAAAATTTCCTTATTTGTCAAGACCAAGGATTATAAAAGAGGGGGTAGAGGTGCCTTCACGGGTGATCAACTCTATTATTCTTCTCCTCTCTTTTCCTCCTTGGTGGCCGGCCCTAGCTTCTTCCTCTTCTCTTCTTCTTATGGCCGGCGGCAACCTCTACTCTTGATGGTGGCGGTTCTAGCTAGGAGAAGAAGGAGAGAAAGGTGGTTTTGTTTCTTGCATCCCTTGGAGCTTGGTGGTGGTGGGGACCTCTACTTCTCTTGGAGAATTGTGGTGGCCGGAACTTGGAAGGAAGAAGAAGGTGCTTGGTGGTTCTCATCTCGGAAGATCGTTGCCCACACAACGTCCGAGGTTAGAAGAGGAATACGGTAGAAGATCAAGAGGTCTTTTAGAAGGTATAACTAGTAATTTTCCTTTCCGCATCATGCTAGTTATTTATGGAAATAATACCAAATACAAGAGGCTTACGATTCTAGTATTTCGAATATGTTTTTCGAAGTTGTGTTCTTTTATTTTTCTTTTCCTTGTGATTTGATTGTTCTTTTTGGTTGACCTAAAGTTATTTTAGGAAATTAATTATTAGCTTTCCATAAAAGGTTTTGTCTAGTCGATGGTGGTTGTTCCCATATCCAAGAAGGCCATGTGCCTCGCCACGTCAGTACTGGGAACCAATTATGGAAATTAATATTTAATGGAATTAATAACTTAGGTGATTTGGATCAAACGTGTTAAGTTCCGCAGGAGATCCAAGTCTAAACCTTAAAGAACAAATAGATTAAGTTTTGGATCAAACGTGTTAAGTTCCGCAGGCGATCCAAAATTTAATTTAAAAGAACACATGGTAGCTAGGAAAAGGTTCAGACCTTTGTACAAAATTTTTGTACAGTGGAACCTCTAGGTTTTCCGAGTAGCAACCAACAGATAGGAGCACTGGTCAGTCTCTGCTTGAGCTCTTGGAAACTCTGCTCACATTTATCTGACCATTCAAACTTATTGTTCTTCCTGGTCAGAGCTATTAGTGGAGAGGCTATCCTGGAAAAGTCCTCCACGAATTTCTTGTAGTACCCAGCTAAACCAAGGAAGCTTCTGATCTCCCTAGCATTCTTGGGTCTACTCTAGTCGTTGACCGCTTCTATTTTGGCTGGATCCACTTGAATACCTTCTTTAGAAATTATGTGACCTAGATACGCCACCTGGTTTAACCAGAATTCACACTTTGAGAATTTAGCATAAAGCTGTTTCTGCTGTAGAGTCTGCAGTACTATTCTCAAGTGTGTGTCATGCTCTTCTGGGGTCTTTAAATAGACTAGAATGTCGTCGATGAATACGATGACGAATTTGTCAAGGTATTCTCCGAACACTCTGTTCATTAAGCCCATGAAGACCGCTGGTGCATTAGTCACACCAAAAGGCATGACTACAAACTCATAGTGTCCGTATCTGGTCCTGAAAGCTGTTCTGGGTATATCACTTTCAACTGATGGTACCCAGAGCGCAAGTCTATCTTGGAGAACACTGTTGCCCCTCTCGACCGATCAAATAAGTCATCGATCCTGGGAAGGGGGTACTTGTTCTTGATTGTCACTTGATTCAGAACTCTATAATCTATGCACATTCGCATAGATCCATCTTTCTTCTTAACAAACAACACAGGAGCTCCCCATGGTGAATGACTAGGCGGATGAAGCCTTTCTCAAGCAGCTCCTGAAATTATTTTTGTAATTCTTTTAGCTCTGCTAGAGACATGCGATATAGAGCTTTTGAAATTGGACCGGTACTAGAAACCAATTCAATCTCAAACTCCACTTCTCTATTGGGAGGTAGTCCAGGTAGCTCATCTAGAAATACCTTTGGATATTCACAGACTACCCGAACGTCTTCCTGCTTGGGTCTTTCTTTTTATCTTTGTCCTTCCAGTTCTGATTACTTGACTGGGGTCCCTGTTTCCCCACTGTCTTCTATTCGATCTTGACTGACTTGTGTTGTGTTTGTTGTGTCTTGATGTTGTTCATATAGTGCTCACTAAAACCCTGCTGACTAGCTCTTCACCAATCTGTGGTCGGTGAGTTTCATTACTCACATTGTGCTATTTCTGGTCTCAGCCTTCGGAGCATCTGTCTGACTCGTTCTTTCTCTGTACTTACTAACTCTAGGTAAGGACGAGCTAGCCTGTCGAATCCTTTGACCGCTTCTTCTACTGGTAGGTCACCTGGTCTAAATTCTATAAACTCCTCATAATATTTATTGGTGATCCGTTGGCGGAAGAACTCTTCGTAAAACTCTATCTCGAAGTCAACCCAGCTCATCTGGTTGACTGCTCTCTTACTCTTAACTCGCTCCCACTACATACGAGTATCTCCAGATAGGCAAAAAGAGGCACATTTAACCTTCTCGACTTCTGGTCAGTCAAGAAGCTCCGTTGTGTTCTCTAGTGTTTTGAACCAAGCCTGGGCATCCCAGGGCTCAGTCGTGCCTGAGAAGCTTTCTGGTTTCAGCTTCAGCCATTGGATGAGGTATGCTTCTTATCTTCTAAGTGTTGTGGTGACTTCCAGGGCAACTGATGGGACTTCAGTCACCACTGGGGTCTCCACATTAATGGTTGGGGGAGTGGGAGGAGCTGGCTTCTTATTGGTCATCAAGTTGGCAATCACTTGTTGCTGCTCTACTACTTGTCTCTGGAGTTGGGCAACAACTTCAGAGAGATTGGACTCCGTTGATCTAAACTCTTCGTTCGCCTGATCTTGGTTCTCAGTACGAACGGTACGGGGATGTCCTCTTCTTGACATCTAGTTATACAGAGAAAAGGACTTGGTATCTTCTCTACCCTTTCTAAACATACATATTCGTATATGAATAAAGAAAACAGCAAAAACTCTTATCTGACTTAAGCACTTATAAATAATTACTCTATACTGCAAATAATAATAAAGGAAAGTAATAAAGAAAGAACTTAAATACTTTCTTACTTGAAGATGGCAAGGTTGATGCTGATGTGTGTATGATGCTGGAGAATGGGAACTACTCTGATACCAACTGTAACGACCACCCTTCTTACTACTACTCTCTAAGGGTGACCGTTACCTAACTACTACTCTACTCACTGGTGTCACTTATGCTATTATTAGCGACACTTAGATTTATCACGACCCTAGAGGAATTCCTACCGAAAAATTTCGGCAGAGTCTCCCCTGTAACGGTGACCAAATCAACAATACAAATACTATATACACAGCCACATACGGCTGGAACATATTTTTCCACACCCACGCAGTAATAATAACACAGTAAGTAAAAGAAAACTATTCTAGCAATAGTAAACAAATATCTAACTCCAACAATAGGACATATCAAGCTACAAGTATGGAATAAACTCAATTACAATCCCAACTTCATAATAGTATTTAAACTAAAAGAACTCTAAATAGGAAAGTCTTGATAATTCCTTAACAAACTCTTGATCTCCCCATAGTCCAGCCATCACACACCTTCATCACCACCACCTTCTCGCCTTCCTTTCATACTTTAGCTTTTCCTTTATCTGCAGTAGGAGGAAAAAGAAATCTATAAGCAAAACGCTTAGTAAGTACTAAACTACCTCACGAAAACTCGAAGTGCATAAAAATGCAAACGATACTGAAACTGAAATGCTAAAAGAAAAGCTACATGTACTCATCTAATAGCAAAGTACTCAAATAAACTGTATACTCATGATATACCAGAATAAAGCTAAATACTGGAAATAAAACTAAACATGCTCACTAAACTGATAAGAAAAGTAATGAAACTCAAGCTGTATGCTTAGAATTAAAGGAACTAAACTTCTGTTGATTCTAAAATAGGTGGTACTTGTTTCATTTACTTATAGCTTTATACTTGAAATTAATCTTTTAATTTCTTTTACTTTTCTTTCTTCTTCTTTTTTTCTTTCTTTATTTCTTTCTTGGGCCCAGGCTTAGTACCATCTTATGCGCGCTCTCTAATAGTGACTGAGGTAGCGAGCCTCCAGTCCTATGAGGATAAAGACCTTGGTCTTATCAGGACCAAGTCCTTGGAATTGGTCACCTAGATTTGTTTAACGACAACCTTGGAAGTCGGGTACTAGCCTCTTACTTTAAATTTCTTGTTATCTTTTCTCATTAGACCTTGGTCTTTTTCTTACTTGTAGTTACCTATAATCCTAAAAAGGTTTAATAGGGCACATAATTATTCCACTAAAATACATGGCTATTCATCTTATTAAAATAGAAAAAATAACTAACTATATGCTTCAGATTAAAAAGCTATTAAAAGCTATCAAGCACATATATGCATATGTATCAAAACAAGAAACTAGAAACTAAATTATAATTCAATACTGCTCAGGCTATTCGCATACTGCAAGTGTATCTAACAAGTAGAGAATTGCAACTAACTGAGCATGCTATAAAAATAAAGCAAGTAAATCAAACTACAAGATAAGCTTAATAGCTGTTCATGTTCAAGAAAACCAATAAACTAACACTACATGCGTTAAATAAAGGCTGTTCTTGCCCTTTTGAGTAGCAAGGATAATGCTACACCTATTCTAACTAAATAAAGGGGTTGTTCTTGGATAAGAAACTACTCATGCTTATTTAAGAAACTTTTATGCTTAAAACAAAGCTGTGAAATTCTAAATTTCAGGTTGAAATGCTAAGGAACTAAGCTACTGAAATGCAAAGTAACCAAATACTAGAATACTAGAAAAAGTAGCACAACAAGATAACTCCGAATCATAAAAACAAGGTTGTTCATGTTAATCCAGGAAGCAATGAACTCAGAACTGAAATGTTGGAAACTAGGGCTGATCGGCCTTATTGAATTAGCACAGAAAAATCTAAACCTCCTTATAGCATGCTTCAATAATCCAGAATGCAAGATACGGCAGCAAGCACAAGTAGGAAACATAAATCTGTACTCAATAAACATAGTGTATCAAAAATATAAAGTGCATACTTAAAAAGGAATCTGTTCATATTGGTTAAGCAGGCAAGAATTCTGACTAAGGAGTTGTTCATGCTTGTTAACTACACGGCTAAACCCCTAGCAGCTGTTGTTTGCTACTCGGAAAACCTAATGGTTCCACTGTACAAAAATTTTGTACAAAGATCTGAACCTTTTCCTAACTACCATGTGTTCTTTTAAATTAATCTTGGATTGCCTGCGGAACTTAACACGTTTGATCCAAAGTTTAATTTATTTGTTCTTTTAGGTTTAGACTTGGATCTCCTGTGGAACTTAACACTTTCGATCCAAATCACCTAGGTTATTAATTCTATTAAATATTAATTTCTAAAATTGGCTTCCAGTACTGATGTGGCGAGGCATATGACCTTCTTGGATTTGGGAGCAACCACCACTTACTAGACAAAGCCTTTTAAGAAAGCTAATATTTAATTTCCTTAAATAACATTAGGTCAACCAAATAAAAATAATCAAATCACAAGGAAAAAGAAAAACAAAAGAACACAACATCGAAAATAAATTCGAAATACTAGAATCACATGCCTCTTGTATTTGGTATTTTTACAAAGAAATAAAACTAGCATGATGCGGAAAAACATTACTAGTTATACCTTTCTTTTGAAGACAAAGACCTCTTGATCTTCTACCGTATTCCTCTTCTAACCTCGGACGTTGTGTGGGCAACGATCTTCCGAGATGGGAACCACCTTTCCACCTTCCTTCTTTCTTCTAGATTTCGGCCACAATAAATTTCTTCAAGGATGAAGAATTTCGGCCACCACCAATGCTCCAAGGGATGCTAGAGACGAGGCTTGCTTTCTCTTCTTCTTCTCCTTCATTGATCCGACCACAAACAAGAGCTCCACCAAGAAGATAGGTTTCGGCCAACAAGAGGAGAGGAGAGAAATAGGGCCGGCCACCAAAACCAAGGAAGAGAGGGAGAAAAAGAATAGAGGTTGTTCACCCATGAAGGCTCCTCTACCTCCTCTTTTATAATCCTTGGTCTTGGCAAATAAGGAAATTTTAATAAAAACTTCCTTAATTCTTTTGCCATGAAAAGGAAAAATTTATTTAATTAAAAATAATTTTTCTTCTCATTACTATAATGGCCGGCCACACCAAATCTCCAAGCAAATAAAAATTTTAAACACAAATCAAAACTTCTTTATTTGCTTCCGGAAATTTTATAAAAAATTTCTCCAATAATTTTTATCCCTTCATGATTGGTTAAAAGGAAATTTTATAAATTAAATCTTTCTTTAAACATGTGGATAATTTCCGGAAAGTTATCTCTAAAAATTAAAATCTCCTTTCAATCTACAAATAAGGAAAGATATCAAATCTTTTCTTAATCTTGTGTAGAAACTAATAAAAGAGAATTATTAATTTTTTAAACTTTCTTTTAAATCATGAACATGGTTAAAAGGAAAGTTCTTACCAAAATTAAAATCAACCTTTTAATCTACAAATAAGGAAAGAGATTTAGCTCTTCTCTTAATCTTTTGTAGAATATTATAAAAGGAAAGATTTAAATTTTTAAACTCTCTTTTAAATCATGTTATCCACATAAGAAAAATTTTAAAAAATAAAAATCCTTTTATTTTAATTTGGGCCGGCCACACCAAGCTTGAACCCAAGCTAGGGTCGGCCACCTTGAGCACCCATGAACCAAACTTTGGCATGCCCTAGCTTGGTCTCCAAGCTAGCTTGGCCAGCTCCTATGGGATGGGTAAGAAGGTGGGTATAGGTGGGTATAGTACTCTATAATTAAGAGGCTACGATAGGGACCGAGAGGAGGAATTGGTTTTGGTCTCCCGATAAAATTAAGCATCCCGTGTTCGCCCCGAACACACAACTTAATTTTATCAATAATAATTCATTCCACTAGAGAACTATTATTGAACTACCACACCAATCCCAAATTACATTTTGGGCTCCTTCTTATTATGAGTGTGTTAGTCTCCCTGTGTTTAAGATAACAAATGTCCACTAATTAAGTAAGTTACTAACAACTCACTTAATTAATATCTAGCTCCAAGAGTAGTACCACTCAACTTCATCGTCATGTCGGACTAAGTCCACCTGCAGGGTTTAACATGACAATCCTTATGAGCTCCTCTTGGGGACATTCTCAACTTAGATCACTAGGACACAGTTTCCTTCTATAATCAACAACACACACTATAAGTGATATCATTTCCCAACTTATCGGGCTTATTGATTTATCAAACTAAATCTCACCCATTGATAAATTAAAGAAATAAATATCAAATATATGTGCTTGTTATTATATTAGGATTAAGAGCACACACTTCCATAATAACTGAGGTCTTTGTTCCTTCATAAAGTCAGTATAAAAGGAACGACCTCAAATGGTCCTACTCAATACACTCTAAGTGTACTAGTGTAATTATATAGTTAAGATAAACTAACACCTAATTACACTACGACCTTCCAATGGTTTGTTCCTTTCCATCTTGGTCGTGAGCTACTGTTTATAATTTATAAGGAACCGATAACATGATCTTCTGTGTGTGACACCACACACCATGTTATCTACAATATAAATTAATTGAGCAACTACATTTATCATAAATGTAGACATTTGACCAATGTGATTCTTATTTTTAGATAAATGCTTATACCAAAAGCTAGGCTTTTAGTATACATCCTAACAGCACCCATTCTGCACAGAAAAATCCGAACAAGGGAGCATGCTGTGGATGGTAAGGAGTGAATATACAACCCCGAAACTACTCCTACTACATGCCTCAGAAAATCTAACTCACGACAGTAAGCACAAACAGGAAAATCGATACAGCATGCTTCAACTTCAAGGGAAACAAGGAACATCCCAAAAATTTCGGAGCAACTCCTACCACAGGTAAGTAGTACTTACTCCTTGTTCTTGCACTTACAACCGGGAAGGAGGAAGGAGGCTTCTAGGGTTCGGAGAAAACCTGAGCTCGCGGTGCTTCTTCTGTGCCCGTGTGCTCCCCCCGACAAGGCGACCTCAAGGAGGTGAAGAGAACCCCTCGGAAAGCTTTGGCTGGCCACCGGAAAACAATCCCTAGCTCCCTTTTTGCCTTCCGCCCGAGCCCGCCATCGCACACGCAAAAGAGGAAGAAGGGAACAGGATTTTAGGTCACGGGATCAAACTTAGGTTCTCTTCTTATAACTAGGGTTTTTATTAATTACTATAGCTTATATATTTTTCTCTCCTTCTTAGGTTAGCATCGCCCGCTGGCACAGCTGGTCAGTCGGGTTTTGCTCGGGTCGGAGGCCTCGGCTTCGATCCCTCAGCCGTGCAATTTTTTCCAATCTATTTTAAATGTTCCAACTATAGCTTAAATAAATTCGCTTCCCTTAATAATTACAAAACAACCGCAGATCAGTTGGTTTGCTGGGTTTGGTTGAGGTTCGACTGGGGTCGAGGTTGTGGGTTCGAACCTTGGCTTGGACAATTTTTGAGCTAAACTTCTTTCGTTTTGTAAAAATACCAAACGACCTCCAAAAATTACGTAAAAATACTCCAAAAATTTCTAAAAATCTCTAGAACATTTTAAAAGCATTTCCAGATATTTTTGAGGACATTTAGAACTCGAAATAGGGAAAATTGGGTTGTTACAATTAAAGCAATCATGGCTTCGAGGTTTTCCAAATAGTCCTACCCATTGACCTTAATACAAAACCTTGATCTAACTGGTTATGATCCATAAAGGGTAGTTTCGGTCAGTTCCACTTAGCCAAATGCACCAGGTCGAAGCCATATCTTCCTAGACATGCAATGACTAAGTTTCTCGAACGTACTATCATCCAATACTTCACCAGTACCGTGGGTCAAGTTAAACCTAACCCATTTTAATCTAACCTTAATTACTCGGCCGGGTAGTCTACACTTGTTTACCCTTATCGGGTGGATTAATTTTGGAGATGCCAGCTATTCTGGAGTCTTCCTTTGGATTTTAATTTGATTTGGTTTGAATTAAATTTTAATTTAATTTGATTTGAATTTAATTTGATTTTAATTTAATTCAATTTGAATTTAATTTGATTTTATTTTAATTTATTATTAATTTTAAATTAATTTTAAATTAATTTAATTAAATTTAAATTTAATTTAATTTGATTTTAATTTAATTTAATTTGAATTTAATTTTATTTTTAATTTAATTTAATTTGAATCTAGTTTTATTTTTATTGTTTTTCTTCTAGCTCCCCTTGGATCATAGCCTCGATATGGTCTATCAAGGTAATGTATTTGATCCTTAGGGACCCAATATTGTCCAAGTCCAACTTGATTGGTCAGGTTGGACTTGGGGACTCATGCTTGGACCATTTTTCTATTTGTTCTTTGTATAAGTGATAAATATGACTTATATTTCTTTTTCGATTTGAATCCTAGTCCAGTTCTATTGTAGATTGCCCTTTGTGTTCTAAGAATTAGGTCAAGGTTCTTGGAACCCAAAGAGAATCGTTCTAATGTTTTCTCCAGATCCTTGACCTGAGTTTTCAGGCTGGAATTCTCTTCCTCAAGTTTTTGGACTTGAGTCGAGTTTCCCGTCTGAACTGGTTCAGTCAAAGATTCGGAGTTAGTCACTTCTTTAAGGACAGCTACTTCCTTTAGAAGTGAATTAATTCTTAGATTCGATTTAGCTAATTTTCGTAACAAGTAATTGACTAGATTATTTAGTCGAGGGATACTTACAGAGGGATCGGACCCTTCGAAAATGGATACGGATCTGTGGCTTCTTTCCGATTCTGCTTCCGACTCGCTCTCTCTCTCGGACACATCGATCTGGTCTCGGGCCATCAGGGCAGGAAGGCTCGTCTGTTCGATCTCGTCGTCGTTATCCTCTTCTGAAGATTCTTCAAAGGTTGCTTTTAGCATCTTCTTCTTCCTCTGTTTCTTTGCATCCTTCTGATTTGGGCAGTTGGCCTTAATGTGCCCCTTCTGGTTGCACCCATAACAGATCACCTTAAACTTGACCTTTGAGCTGGGTTGAACCTCCTTTGATTGTACGACTTTCTTTAGGTCTTTCTTGTTGAATCCCTTCTTCTTCTTGTAGAGCTTCTTCACAAGATTCATGAGTTCGGAGGTCAATTCATCGTCTTCATCGTCTAAGTCGGGTTCGGCTTCCGATTCAGGTTCAGTTCTTCGCCGTGATCTTGGTTCGTGTGTTCGATTGGTACCTGCAACTAAAGCAATACCTTTCTCGATTGGCTGTGTATTAGTTTGTTCATGCAATTCGATTTTGAGAACAATTCATCTAGTCTAATGGAAGTTAAATCCTTGGAGACTTTGTAGGCATCTACCATCGATGCCCACAATGTGCTCCTCGGAAAAGCATTAAGTGCGTACCTTATAATGTCCCTGTTCTCGACCTTTTGCCCGATAGCGTGGAGGGAGTTGAGGATGTCTTGAATCCGTGCATGGAGTTGACTTGCTGTCTCTCCTTCCTGCATTTTCAGATTATATAACTTATTGAACAAGAGATCTCTCTTGCTTACCTTGGTGTCGGAGGTGCCCTCGTGGAGTTCGATCAGCTTCTCCCAAAGCTCTTTTGCGCTGGAGAACGGTCCAACTCTGTTGAGTTCCTCTTTGGTCAATCCACACTGGAGGGTGCAGGTTGCTATGGCATCAGCTTCCACCTTCTTAATTAGGGTCAGTTCCCATTTTTCGCAGGGTGTCGGCTTGCTGTCTTCGTCGGTTGGCAGTTGTAGTTCGGTCTTGATAATCATCCACGTGTCGAACTGTGTCTTGAGAAAGGTTTCCATTCGCCCCTTCCAATATTCGAAGTCTTCTTCAGAGAAAAGTGGGGGGCGAACGGTGCTAAAACCTTCTTGTTGAGCCATTAGCGATATGCAAAAATAACGACAAAATAAAATGTCTCAAGACTAGGTCTTGGATTAGTAGTGCAGATATAAAGTTAAGTAATAGCGAACTCGAGTGGTGTTGCACCTGTCTCGAGCAAAAACCGATTCGAAAAAAAAAATTATTAGAATATAGCTATTAAGCTAATTCTAATTGACTCCGTAAAACTAAAACTACCACGAAAAATTACGTGATTGGTGGTTGCACCAGATCAACGCGACCCCACTCTGATACCAATTGTTGGATCGAAAGCGCTAGAGGAGGGGGGTGAATAGCGCTCGTGGCTATTTCGTTCAATTCGGAAATCTTACGAGTAACGCAGCGGAAATAAAACTAAAGCAAACACACAAGAACACGGTCGTTTACTTGGTTCGGAGCCTGTGGCGACTCCTACTCCAATGCCCACGGTCGTTGACCTCTTTCGGTGGGCAACATCTATAAGCTCGAAAAGATTGTTACAAGATTATTACAATTAGAACTATGAAAGAAAATAATACCGACAGTAAGAATATCAAAATCTGGAGTTCCGGGTCGTCGGTATGTCGTCAAAGCACTTCGGGATGACCTCGTTAGCAATTGTACGCAGAAGGATCGCTCGTGAATTGTTGTTCTAAGCTGCTGCTCGAAGTCCCCTTTTAAACAGTGCTGGAGGCGCCTCCAAGCCTGTCTGAGGCGTCTCCAGGCCGCCGAGTCGCACGCGTGGATCAGCTCTGATCTGGTCGCACCTTATCCCACTGAAGGCGCCTCCAAGCTGCTCCAAGGCGCCTCCAACGCCTGGTCCAAGGCGGCTCCAGTGACCTCCGAGGCACCTCCAGCGTCTCTGACCAGCTGGCTTCGGCTAGCACCCGAGGCGCCTCCAAGCCCTATGGAGGCGCCTCGGACACTGTTTATCCGAGGTCTAAGTTGCTCCTTTGTTCCTGCAAATTGTGTTAGTCCCAAACACATATCCTGCAAGACAAAGTTAGCACAGAAACAATAAGATAGATATATTTGACAGTCGTCGGACTGTCCGAGTCTGACTTCGGATATCCAACCGGAAATCCTAGGTCGACCCGACGCCTACTGTTCCCTCTACGGGGAACGCATCCTCACCTACTCCACTTAGGAGATTTACCTGATGCCAGTGCGATCCTCCAGATCAACTGGACTTTTGCTCAGCGTTCAAAGCTTTCGGACTTTCTGCTGAACTTCCGCTTCCCGGCTGGTCCAGTCTTTCACCTGGTTTGTAACACCAGGATTTTCCACCTAGAGTTACCCCCCCCCCCCCCCTTAGGACTTTTTCTTGAAGCTCTCGACCCGCCAAGACTTTCCGCATAGGGTTACCACCCCCTATGACCTAGAGTTATCACCCCCTAGGGTTTTCCACCTGCCTAACCGCAGCTAGGACTTTCCTGAAACACTCAATTAAGTTCATTAGATCACAAAACAACTTAACTTTGAATTCCTTTGCCATTATCAAAACAACAGTCGATCGTCGGATGCTTCCCGCACCAACAGAAAGAAGGCCCTTGGCGCAGAACAAACTAGCATGCAGGTCAGGACTTACAAGCCATGGATAACAGTAGGCAGAAGCAGATCGGGAAACAGACCTAGCGTACAGGTCGGGACATACAAGCCAAGGATAACAGTAAACAGAAGCAGGTCGGGAAATAGACCTGGCGTACAGGTCGGTACGTGCAAGCCAAGGATAACAGTAAACAGGTCTGAACACAGACCTAGCGTATAGGTCGAGACATACAAGCCAAGGATAGCAGTAAACAGAAGCAAGTTGGAAAATAGACCTGGCGTACAAGTCGGTACGTACAAGCCATGGATGATAGTAGACAGAAGCAGGTCTAGACACAGCTCTAGCGTACAGGTCGGGACATACAAGTCATGGATAATAGTAAACAGAAGCAGGTCGGGAAATAGACCTGGCGTACAGGTCGGTACGTGTAAGCCAAGGATAACAGTAAATAGTAAACAGGTCTAGACACAGACCTACCATACAGGTCGGGACATACAAGCCAAGGATAACAGTAAACAGAAGCAGGTTGGGAAATAGACCTACCGTACAGGTCGGTACGTACAAGCCATGGATAATAGTAGACAGAAGCAGGTCAGGACATAGCTATAGCGTATAGGTCGGGACGTACAAGCCATGGATAACAGTAGGAGAAGCAGGTCTGGACACAGCTCTAGCGTACAGGTTGGGATGTACAAGCCATGGATAACAGTAAACAGAAGTAGGTCTGGACACAGCTCTAGCGTACAGGTCGGGACGTACAAGCCATGGATAATAGTAGACAGAAGCAGGTTGCGCCATAGCTATAGCGTACAGGTCGGGACATGCAAGCCATGGATAATAGTAGACAAAAGCAGGTCGGGACATAGCTCTAGCGTACAGGTCGGGACGTACAGGCCATGGATAACAGCTAACAAAGGAAGGTCGAGATACAAGCCTAACGCACAGATCGGGACATACAAATCATGGATAACAGCATACAGAAGCAAGTCAGGGTACAGAACTCGGAATACAGACTCAGCATCCAGGCACTACAGGACAAACAAGCCAAGGAATCGTAACCACTTGTTAGAGAGTGTCAGAGAACAATCAATGTGTCAGGGAATATGCTAACAGTCGAGGCTCGCTACGCCTTTGGTTTTGCCGCCAGCCTATTAAGAAGAGTCACGTGTCAATCACCGCCAGACAAAACCTGACATCCGACATTTCCTAACACTAGCCAGGTCCCAGAAACATCTGTTGTAGTATAAAAAGGGATGCTTTGTCCCTTACGCAGGTACGCTCACTCGTCATTTCTCATCAGTCTTTACTTTTCGTTCTTTCTCTGTGTTTTCTGGGGAAAAAGTACCTAACTTGAGCGTCGGAAGGCCTGACCCTGGGACTTTTTCCCTAGTTTCTGGTCTCTAACGACTCGTGGGCTCGTCTGAGTGTGCGCAGGGCTGCAGTGTCATCGTCCTGGTCATCTTCCTTCGTCAGCTGCTCGTGCGAACCTTTCAGGAGGGGTGCCAGGTAGATCCGACGCTTCGGCGACTTTCCGTCAACTTCCAGTCCATCAAGGCCCGCCTCCATCAGACTCTGCTTCCGGACGAGATCAATTTGGCACCGTCTGTGGGAACACAACAACCTATTTCGGAACGTGAAGATGGAGGAGTTTGGCCGCATCAATGTCACTATGACCGCCGGAGAATATGAACTCTTCAAGGAGGCCAAGAGGCGACCAACCTCGAGAAGCAAGCGACTGTCTCTCAACCACGCCAAGCTCTTGCTGAAGCTTCTAAGGAGCCCCTCCCTGTCTCTGATCGGGGCTCTAAGAGAAAACAGCCTGAGGCATTTCCTCAGGTTCCTTATCATGAGCCCCGCATGGGGTATTATCAGCCAGAGCCCTAGGGCCACAGCCTTAAGAAAGAACAGTCGCAAGTCTCCATGGCTGAAAGTTCCTTGCCATGAGACTCAAAGAAAGGGAAGGATCTCATAATACCAGAAGTATTCCCGGAAGATCCGGACGAGAGAGTACCTTTCTCGGCTAGGATCTTGAATGATAGATTGCCTAAGGGCTATAGAGCTCCGTCGATTGGGGAGTATGATGGTAGCAAAGACCCGGAAGAGCATTTACGCAAGTTTAAAAATGCAGCTCTGCTGCACCAATACAGTGATGCTGTCAAATGTCGAGTTTTCTTGAACACTTTAGCTGGCTCGACATTAAAGTGGTTTGATGGGCTACCTCAAGGGTCCATGACCTGTTTCTTAGTCTTCAAGACAGCCTTCCTGCGTCACTTTGCTAGCAGTAAGAAATATCAGAAGACGGATCACTGTCTTTTCGCTCTTAAGCAAGGGTCGACCGAGCCCTTAAGAAGTTATATCAACCGCTTCAATCAAGTGGCCCAAGATGTCCCCACTGCCACTTCAGAGATTTTGATGAGCGCCTTCTCTCATGGATTAGGAGAAGGAGAATTCTTCAGAGATCTCATCAAAAATCCCGCTCGGAATTTTGATGAGATGGTGGAAAAAGTTGCCTGCTACATCAAAGTAAAAGAAGCACAGGCGGCTCGGAGGAAAGCCGAAAGACCACCTCCCTCTACCAATAAGCCGGAAAGAAGGGTACCTCAACCACCTCCTCAACCTCTGCCGTGCGCTCGGGAAGCCAGACCTACTTTCCATCCCGAGCCGGAGATCCGACCAGCTCCCCGAGTTGCAGCCGTGCATGCTCCTCGACCTGGACCATGGAACACTCGATATTGCACTTATCATCGGTCTCACACTCATGATACTAATCATTGTTTCCAGTTTGCACGGGATTCCAAGCGGGCTGCCGAGTTAGGCTTACCACCGCCAGAGCTAGCCCCTCAAGTGCTCAAGATGATGGAAGAGCAACAAACCGCGGCTGGACAGGCTGGGCAACCTCGCCCTGACCTAGCAGAACCTAGTACGCATCAACCTGGTCTGGGTAAAGAGCCAGAAGGAGCGCGGGAAGCCGAGAATAGAGGCAATGCCGTAGTCCGAGAAATTGGCATGATCTCTGGAGGGCCAACTGATAGAGACTCGGGAAGAGCACGCAAGTCACATGTGCGTCGCTTGGAGGTTCACACTGTAGGATGCAGCTAGGAGCAGGCTTCTGGCCCTGTTATCATCTTTGGGCCTGCAGACCTGAAAGGTCTAGAGCTACCTCATGATAATGCCCTTATCATCAAAGCCATCATTGCCAATAGCCGAGTGGCTCGGGTTTTTGTTAACACCGGGAGCTCGGTCAATATTCTGTTCAGGACTGCATTCGAGGAGATGCAGATTGATGCTACTGAACTCCAGTCCGTGGCCACATCTCTATATGGATTTACAGGCAATGAGGTGAAGCCAATGGGTCAGATTAAGCTGGTCATATCTTTGGGCACTGAGCCATTGGTGCGCACAAGGAGGAGCACTTTTATAGTGGTGGACTCCCCTTCCTCTTATAACGTCATTTTGAGAAGGCCCGCTTTACATGAATTTAGGGTCGCTGTTTCAACCTTTCATCAGAAAATCAAATTTCCTGTTGGCGAGCAGGTCGGGGAAGTTAAAGGAGAGCAGAGGGTTTCTCGCCGATGCTATATTAATATGGTCCGGGTGGAGGCACAGAAAAATCAAAGGATGCAAGATGGGGGTGTCCACGCTGTTCAAGAAGAGCCTCTGCCTATGGCTGAAGAACCCATCCTTTGGGAGGAGGTGCAACTATACGCTGAGCGTCTTGAGAATCTAACTTGCTTAGCAAGTGACCTTCCTTCTCCCCTCAAGGAAGAGTTAGTTCAATGCTTGATTCGTAACCGGGACGTCTTCGCATAGTCTACAGAAGAGTTACCCGGGGTCAAGCCGGAAGAAGCTGAACATAAGTTACATTTACTACCAGACTCCCGACCTGTCAAGCAAAAGAAAAGGAATTTCTCCGTCGAGCAAAACAAAATAATCAGAGCTGAGGTGGATGAGCTCAGGAAGGCAGGACACGTTCGAGAAGTGCAGTTCCCATCCTGGCTTTCTAATGTGGTTTTAGTAAAGAAGTCGAACAATAAGTGGAGGGTGTGTATAGACTTTAGAGACCTCAACCGAGCTAGTTCCAAGGACTGCTATCCTCTACCCCGAATCGATTAGATGGTGGATTACACGGCCGGCTGCAAGAGGATCTGCATGTTGGATGCATACCAAGGGTATCATCAGATACCTTTAGCGATGGAGGACCAAGAAAAGACGAAGTCGAAGTAATCTCCTCAAGTGATCCTGGTCGAGAAATCACCCCAGGTCGGCAACATCTATCCTGGTCGAGAAATCACCCCCAGATCGGCAACATCTATCACCGAACAGGTTTTCATAAGAATTCCCGATCGGCTATCCCAGACTCTCGCCCTAGTGCGAGTTATAAATGAGCAAGGCTCTCACGCCCAACGACTGTTCAGGTCGGGTCCCAAACTTTCGCCTCAGTGCGAGTTATAAGTGAGCAAGGCTCTCATGCCCAACGGCCTTCCCGGTCGGTTGTCCCAGACTCTCGCCCCAGTGCTAGTTATAAGTGAGCAAGGCTCTCACGCCCAACGACCTTCCCGGTCGGTTGTCCCAGACACTCGCCCCAGTGCGAGTTATAAGTGAGCGTAGCTCTCACGCCCAATGACCTTCCCTGTCGGTTGTCCTAGACTCTCGCCCTAGTGCGAGTTATAAGTGAGCAAGGCTCTCACGCCCAACAACCTTCACGGTCAGTTGTCCCAGACTCTCGCCCCAGTGCGAGTTATAAGTGAGCAAGGCTCTCACGCCCAACGACTTTACCGGTCGGTTGTTCCAGACTCTCACCCCGGTGTGAGTTATAAGTGAGCAAGGCTCTCATGCTCGACGACCTTATCGGTCGGTTGTCCCAAACTCTCGCCCCAATGTGAGTTATAAGTGAGCAAGGCTCTCACGCCCAACGACCTTACCGGTCGGTTGTCCTAAACTCTCGCCCCGGTGCGAGTTATAAGTGAGCAAGGCTATCACGCCAACGACCTTATCGGTCGGTTGTCCCAGACTCTCGCCCCGGTGCGAGTTATAAGTGAGCAAGGCTCTCACGTCCAACAACCTTACGTGTCGGTTATCCCAGACTCTCGCCCCAGTGCGAGTTATAAGTGGGCAAGGCTCTCACTCCCAACGACCTTACCGGTTGGTTGTCCCAGACTCTCGCCTCAGTGCGAGTTATAAGTGAGAAAAGCTCTCACACCCAACGACCTTACCGGTCGGTTGTCCTAGACTCTCGCCCCAGTGCGAGTTATAAGTGGGCAAGGCTCTCACGCCCAACGACCTTATCGGTCGGTTGTCCTAGACTCTCGTCCCGGTACGAGTTATAAGTGAGCATGCTCTCACGCCCAACAACCTTTTCGGTCGGTGCAATGATTTTCTCAGTCGGTACTCCTTATATTCGCCGATGCAAAATGCAGCAAGTCATCGCGCAGGATTGGTCAGTTAGTCATATTTCAATGTTTCTTGCCAAATATGAAATTTTGTAGGCACATTTTCAAGTCACAGGAACATTCTCAGGCGTCTCATTCGCTTCGGCCGAAGGCTCATGTGTTAGGAGGTAAAAGGGAGATGGGGTAAGCAAGTTATCTTTATTATTTTTGCTAGAAATATTAGAGACATGCAGGTGTTCCATAAAAACATAATGATACCCGAGCAATAGGGTGTGAAGCCACATCATGAGTTAAATGCAGAAAATAGGGTTTATTTTGTTAAATCAGAGGTACATTCTTTAAGGGTTTACATGGCTACCAGAGCCAGAGGCTTGATCCTTTCTAGCCAGATGAGCTTGGGCTTTAGTTAAATCTTCTTTAATAAGATCGATGGTGCGCTTCAGTTGCCCAATAGTCTCATCTTTGATCCGTCCTTCCTCTCTCAGAAGAGCCACCTCATCCTCATGCTTCATTTTCAAGTAAATAATATAGTGGACTTGGCTCTGGAAGTCAGATTGAGCTTTCAGCTTGAGAGCAACTTCAGCCCGAGTCCTGGATTTGGCGGCCAGCCAGAGGCTTTCCATTTCATGTGTAAGGGACGCTTAAAGATCTCTGCTCGCAGTCATCTCCAGCAGGATTTCTTCTTTTTGAGCTAGTAACCCCATCAGAGCAGCAATTTGCTAAAGCGAGGCTTCCTCTTTCTGAGCCGATAACTCCAGTAGATGGGAAGTTTGCTGGAGTAAAGAAGCAAGTTCGCTAGGTTCTGTCGTGGGTTCCATGAAGGCAAGATACTGTATTGGCAAGCGGATAGCTTGAGGTATGAGATGCTCGGACCTTTTATAAGGAAGGAGAAGGTGAAGGGATTTCCTCAGAATTTGAGTTGATGCTTGGAGAACCGTGTGACATTTATGAGAAAAGAGTACGCTTGGAAGTTGAGGAGTCAGCATACGCATAGAAGGAGCCCGTTCATCTCCCAGGATGGAGGGAAACTTTGCAAAGTACAGATGAAAAATAGGTCTACGGAAGACGCGGGTCTGCGGAAGACGCGGGTCTGCGGAAGACGCGGGTCTGCGGAAGACGCGAGTCTGCGGAAGACGCGGGTCTGCGGAAGACACGGGAGCCAGGTCAGGTAACACAAGGACTTGGGTCTAGTCAGTCGGACTAGAGCCTCCTTCAACTAGACTTGAGGGGGAGGCTTGTGATACGACGCATGTTCATGGGGTCAGTAAGAAGATGTGGTTAGGAGTCAAGACCACAGGATGGTCAGAAGTCAAGCCTCCATGGCTGGTCAGAAGTCAGGCTTACGTGGAGGTCAGAAGTCCAACCTCCAGGGCTGGTCAGAAGTCAGGCTTACGTGGAGGTCAGAAGTCTAGCCTCCGTGGCTGGTCAGAAGTCAAGCTTACATGGCCAGGGTCGAAGTCTCAGCTGAGGGGATAGTCAAAGGATAGGAGTATAAGTCGGACAAGGGCCAGCCCTGATAGCGGTCAAGGACAAGGCTCACAGGCCCGGTACAGCTGAGGGCTGAGCCCACAAGCCAAGTAAGGTAAAGGAAAGAAGGCCCTTGGCGCAGAACAAACTAGCGTACAGGTCGGGACATACAAGCCATGGATAACAGTAAGCAGAAGTAGGTCGGGAAACAGACCTAGCGTACACGTCGGGACATACAAGCCAAAGATAACAATAAACAGAGGCAGTTCGGGAAATAGACCTGGCGTACAGGTCGGTACGTGCAATCCAAGGATAACAGTAAATAGTAAACAGGTCTGCACACAGACCTAGCGTACAGGTCAAGACATACAAGCCAAGGATAACAGTAAACAGAAGCAAGTCGGGAAATAGACCTGGCGTACAGGTCGATACGTACAAGCCATGGATAATAGTAGACAGAAGCAAGTCTGGACACAGCTCTAGCATACAGGTCGGGATGTACAAACCATGGATAATAGTAAACAGAAGCAGGTCGGGAAATAGACCTAGCGTACAGGTCGGTACGTGCAAGCCAAGGATAACAGTAAACAGTAAACAGGAATGGACACAGACCTAGCGTACAGGTCGGGACATACAAACCAAGGATAACAATAAACAGAAGTAGGTCGGGAAATAGACCTGGCGTACAAGTCGGTACATACAAGCCATGGATAATAGTAGACAGAAGCAGGTCAGGACATAGCTATAGCGTGCTGATCGGGACGTACAAGCCATGGATAACAGTAGGAGAAGCAGGTCTGGACACAGCTCTAGCGTACAAGTTGGGATGTACAAGCCATGGATAACAGTAAACAGAAGTAGGTCTGGACACAGCTCTAGCGTACAGGTTGGGACGTACAAGCCATAGATAATAGTAGACAGAAGCAGGTCGGGACATAGCTATAGCGTACAGGTCGGGACATGCAAGCCATGGATAATAGTAGACAGAAGCAGGTCGGGACATAGCTCTAGCGTACAGGTCGGGATGTACAGGCCATGGATAACAGCTAACAAAGGCAGGTCAGGATACAAGCCTAATGCACAGATCGGGACATACGAATCACGGATAACAGCATACAGAAGCAAGTCGGGGTACAGATTTCGGAATACAGACTCAGCGTCCAGGCACTACAGGGCAAGCAAGCCAAGGAATCGTAACCACTTGTCAGAGAGTATCAGAGAACAATCAATGTGTCAGGGAATATGCTAACAGTCGAGGCTCGCTACGCCTTTGGTTTTGCCACCAGCCTATTAAGAAGAGCCACGTGTCAATCACCGCCAGACAAAACCTGACAGCCGACATTTCCTGACACTAGCCAGGTCCCAGAAACATCCGTTGCAGTATAAAAAGGGATGCTTTATCCCTTACGCAGGTACGCTCACTCGTCATTTCTCACCAGTCTTTACTTTTCATCCTTTCTCTGTGTTTTCTGGAGAAAAAGTACCTAACTTGAGCGTCGGAGGGCTTGACTCAGGGACTTTTTCCCTGGTTTCTGGTCTCTAACGACTCGTGGGCTCGTCTGAGTGTGCGCAGGGCCGTAGTGTCATCATCCTGGTCATCTTCCTTCGTCAGCTACCTGTGCGAACCTTTCAGGGGGGTGCCAGGTAGATCCGACGCTTCAGCGACTTTCCGTCAACTTCCAGTCCATCAAGTCTCACCTCCATCCGACTCAGCTTTCGGACGGGATCAAGGGATAAAGTAGGATGGAATTATTTTATCTATGCACTCTTGTGCATGTTCCTTTGTCTGCCCAAGATAGGAGCCTTCTTTTATAGTGTCCTACATCTTTACAGATTGAATGACTGAGTAATAGTTATTCATTGCCTTCTCCCACCCAAGTTGTAATGCCAGCAGTTGGTCATCGATGGTCAGTCATTACCATCTGGGTGATTACAGATTAGCCATCAACATCCGACCATTTCAAGTTGGTTAATAATGTGTCTATTACACACTCGAACAAGTAGGAAAAATGATCCATGTGACAAAACATTGATTGATCTGTTTGGGCAATTTTTGCCTCAATCGTTTGATATTTGATGCATGTAGATGATGCTCATATACAAGTCAATTAGGTTTAGTGTAATTCAGATTTTGGATTTGTATGCTCCTATGGGCACATTCATAAGAGAGAGTCTCTCACCTATTTGTTAGAGTGTATACTAAAAGCCTAGCTTTTGTAAATATTTATTTTGAAATAAAGAATCACATTGGTCAAAATGTCTACATTTATATGCTAAGTGTAATTGTTCAATTAATTTATATTGTAGATAACATGGTGTGTGGTGTCACACACAGAAGATTATGTTATCGGTTCTTTATAAATTATAAATAGTAGCTCATGACTGAGATGGAAATGAACAAACCATTGGAATAGTCATAGTGTAATTAGGTATTGATTTATCTTGACTAATAAATTATACTAGTACACTCTAAGTATATTGAGCAGGACCATTTAAGGTAAGTTCTTTTTATACTGACTTAAAAAAAGAACAAGGTCTTAGTTATTATGGAAATGTATGCTCTTAATCTTAATATAATAACAAACACATATATTTAGTATTTATTTCTTTAACTTGTCAAAGGGTGAGATTTAGCTCGATAAATCAAAAGGCCCGATAAGTTGGGAAATGATATTACTTATAGTGTGTGTTGCTGATTATAGAAGAAAACTGTGTTCTAGTAATCTAGGTTGATAATGTCCCCAAGAGGAGCTCATAAGGATTGTCATATTAAACCCTGTAGGTGGACTTAGTCCGACATGACGATAAGGTTGAGTGGTACTACTCTTGGACTAAGATATTAATTAAAGTGAGTTGTCAGTAACTCAATTAATTAGTGAGCATTTGACATCTTAAACACAGGGAAACTAACACACTCATAATAAGAAGGAGCCCAAAATGTAATTTGGGATTGGTGCGGTAGTTCAATAATAATTCTTTAGTGGTATGAATTATTATTGATGAAATTAAGTTGGGTGTTCGGGGCGAACACCGGAAGCTTAATTTCATCAGGAGACCAAAACTAATTCCTCCTCTCGGTCCCTATCGTAACCTTTTATTTATAAAGTATTATACCCACCTTTATACCCATCCTAAGGTGGCCGGCCAAGCAAGCTTGGACCCCAAGTTTGGGTCGGCCAAGCAAATAGGATGAGCCAAGTTGTGTGGCCGGCCCTAGCTTGAACTCAAGCTTGGTGTGGCCGACCACATCAAATTAAAGGATTTTAATTTTTTAAAAAAAATTCTTATGTGGATTCCATGGTTTTAAAAGAGAGTTTAAAATTTAAATCTTTCCTTTTATAGCTTTCTACAAAAGATTAAGAAAAGATTTGATATCTTTCCTTATTTGTAGATTGAAAGGAAGATTTTAATTTTGAGAAAACTTTCCTTTTGTAACCATGTTCTTGGTGAACTCAAGTTCACCCAATGAGTCTAACTCATTGATTCTCATGCAATTTTGAATTCAATGAATCACCATTTCATTCATTCGAATTGACTCAATGAGTCTAGTTTGAATTTGACTCAATCTAATAATTGGATCCAATTGAGTCTAACTCAATAAGTCCAATTTGGATTATACTTAATCCAATGATCTATCATATGAACTCATCTCCAAATCTACTTGTTCTTTGTGTGTGACCCAATAGGTTCTCGTAATGTTAGCAATATATCCAAATTAACATTTAAATATAAAATCAATGAGTGACATCTAGTAAGGTATCATTACTACCCAAGTAACGAGAATGTCGAGATCCGACTTAACCTTTCTGCGGCTATTATCTTTTATGATTTGGTCCTTCTATCCTTGATATCTAGATTGATCAATGAGGCATAGATCGTGTCATCCTCTTATCAATCTTTGTATCTCTTGATCTCTAAGTAGACACACTAAAACAAATAAGCTCAATATCACATATTGACTCATTTGAGCATGGTCATGCATTCTTATATCCTACTAATCAAGGGGTCCACAGATATCGCTTCCGTTATATGGAAGAGACAGATCCCATCTACATCACTCACATCCCTCCGCATAAGTTATTGCATACCCAGTGATCGACTTTATAGTGCACCCTGTTACAGGGGGTATTTGTTAATACCAAAGTATACAATGTCTTATGTAGGGAACCGTAGTGACTTTAGGTCTAAGGACTATTTATACAAATA
This sequence comes from Zingiber officinale, assembly GCF_018446385.1. Lineage (NCBI taxonomy): Eukaryota > Viridiplantae > Streptophyta > Magnoliopsida > Zingiberales > Zingiberaceae > Zingiber > Zingiber officinale. The sequence continues at coordinate 45,026,794 of NC_055996.1, read as the reverse complement.
GTCACATGAGAATGTTTATGACACTCATATAACAATCCATGAAATATTCTCATGGTGAGTCATTCAGTATATATTCTCTAATATATACCCATGTGTCAACTTGATATCTCATATCCATGACTTGTGAGATTAAGTCATCCATTGACCTACATGCTAGTCTCAATACATTAATATTGTCCTTGTATATTAATGCTTGATTAAGAATATTTAAGAGTAGTGTTCTATGTATATCTACAATATCACACTATCAATTCAACCAATTGATATGTTATAGATTAGAACCTCTTACTCTAGGATATTATTATACTTATTCATTCGGCACTGAATTGAAATAAATATAATAACCAACTTTGCCTTTTATTAATAATAAAATATGATACAAAAGGAGTTCTTTATAATCATCTCATAATTGGTACTTAGGATAATACTAACACGGAGTTGCTCCCTTTCTTGTTGAGGTTGTAGGCTATGACTGTTGTCGTGGGCTCATTGATGATTAATAGTACATTGAGGTCGACATTGACTTCGGTGTCCTTGGTGGCCTGCCAATACGAGTCGTTGAAGTAGGAATGGACCATAACCATGGCATTCTTCATGAGCTCCATCCCTTGAACAAAATCTGAGAAATTCTTGATGGTGATTTCCCTCATGTTAGCATCGATGGCACCCTATTGAGCGTCAGGATCAAGGGCAGCTCCACAGGATCCAATAACCATTGTGAAGACATCATGGTCATCCCTCACTCCTGTTGTACCTACTCGGCAACATGCACATTTAAGATGTCCTTCTTTTGCACCATAGTCTCCCTCTTACCTCCGTGAACCTTCGGTGGATGCCCGTGTTTCTGCTTCCTAGAAACATCAGGAATAGAAAAGAGCGATAAGATTCATGAAAACATGAAGGGTGGCTCGATCTATAATCATTCTTTAGACAACAAGCACAAAGAACTCGAGATCTATCGTCATCGATCCACTATAAGTGTTTATAGTTTTTAGAATTTCATTCATGCTATAGAACCTATAATGGTATGAGAGAAGTATGAGTTCTAAAAGCATGAAACTCTCAAAAACACACTTATTCAATATTGGAGGTATGGCTACGAAGTTTGCTCTGTGGGGTTCTACCATCTCTGGGTGAGATCGAAATTGTGTTGTGATTTGTAACCATCGCTGGGCACTGGAAACACTAGTAGCCATGGAGATCTCGAGCCATGAAGGAAGAGAAAGGAGGCACCCTAATAAATCCTTGTTGGGTGTGCATCAAGCGCAATCGCTAGAAAATGTGACTACATGTTGTAGTTTTGCCCTAAGCCGACGACATCATGAGCAATCACTGAGAGAACATAACCCCTATGTTTGGCAACCGCGTCACGGTGGAAACGAGCCTTCACCAATTGTTCACATAGTTGGAGGTCATGGTGGCATGGGTGACAAGAGTGATGGGAGAAATAAAAAATGGTGCGGCATTAGTGTCATGAGAAAAAAAAATAAATCCAAATGTATCTTATGTTTAGAACAGTGGAAGAAATAGTAAAACCTTAATTATATATATATATATATATATATAGAATTGTGTTATTGATTTTTTTTTAAAAAAAATATTGAGTATTTGAATGGTTAAAAAAGCTTCAATTAATTCGGCATGGGTTAAATTTGATTAAATGAGCCAAATTTATTCAAATGGAGTTGAGTTTGATCAATAAGTATGAATTTAACTTAAATGAGCTTAGGTTAAATCATTACAAAAAAATAAGGTATTTTGGGACAAAATTAGGGACGAATTTAAAAAAAAAAATTCGTTGCAAAAAATTTAGGGACAAAATTTGGGACGAAAATTCTTTTCGTCCCAAAATGGTTGATGCCAACTTTTGGAACGAATTATGGAAATTTGGGGACGAATTTGGCGACGAATAAAATTTTCGTCCCCAAATTCGTTGCAAAAAAGTATACAAATTTGCAACGAAAATTATTTTTGTTGCAAACTTAGGAACGAATTTGGGGACGAATTCACATAAATTTGTCTCTATTTTTGCAACAAATTTGGGGACGAATTCGGTGACAAATTATATTTTGTTGCCAAGTTTGTCCCTAATATTGCAACGAATTTGGGGACAAATTCGGTGACAAATTTTTTTTTGTTGCCATTTTTGTTCCTAAGTTTGCAACGAATAATAAATTTGTTGCAAAACTGGCAACGAATTTGGCAACAAAAACTTGCCAAATTCTTTGATAATCATAAGATATATTTTCATCCCAGAATTCGTCCCAAATTCTGGGACGAATTTTGTAGATTCGTCCCAGAATTCGTCCCAGAATCTGGGACGAATTCTGGGACGAAAATAATTTAGTCCCAAATTACGATAGAATTGGGACAAATCATTTTCGTTGCCAAATTCGTCCCTATATCAAATATTTTTTTCCAGCTTCAATTTATTTCTGCAATACAATGCAAATACATAAAAACCAAATTCAAATAACAAATAATATGCATTCAACACATCCTAATTTAACATTCAACACATCAACTCATAATTCAAGAAATATAAAGATTTCAACAAAGTTTACAAGATCCATCTTGTTCAACAAAGTTTACAAGTTCAACAACCCAATGTTTTATAAGTCCATCATCCATCCAACAACACTAAGAATACATATAGTCATCTTCGTGTGCCACAAAATCTTTGATCCCCATCAAATCTCCTTTGCCTACATAACAACAAACAAATAAACTAGATTATGTGTAACAAGAAAGATTGTAAATATTATACGATATGGCCATGTAAAAAGAATAATTGAAAACAAAACATAAATGTGAAATTCCTTAAACATTCTAATAAAAGCCCTAATTCTAATAAAAGTCATATTTACCAACGATATGAATCATCCATGTCATAGTAACGGTAAATAAAATTATAAGCATTATTTTGAAGCTAAGTACATGTATCGTAACTATGATACAACCTAATATAATTGGCACATCATATAGAGAGAAAGAGAGAGAGATCTTGTGAAGTATGGTATTAGGGTTCAAATTTTCTCACTTAGTTAACTTTATTTTTCATTTTAATTTGCTAAATTTATAGTTTTGTCTTTAGTTGGTATTTAATGTAAACTAAAGGATGTTTAAAATAATTGTTCCTTTCATTGTGTTAAACTAGTTGACAATTTCATATGAATAACTTTAGCACATTTTTAACAACTCTTTGCAAAATATTAAGGTAGGAGGATGCATCGTTATCTAGTAAAGAATTTTAGAATAGTGTGATGTAATTCTAGATGAAATATAGAACTTTTATGTATCTATATAGTTTTGAAACTGTACATAGATCAAATTCAGAACTTTTATGCATCATTATCATTGAAGACAAAACAAGAAAGAGCAGCTTATCAAAAAGAAGGAACACAATTAAACAACTATTTAAAGCTAACTTTAACATAATTATTTAAAGTTAACTTTATATAATTAAACAACTATAACATAATTATTTAAAGCTAACTGTATATATAGATCAGTAAATGCATATTAATGAACTTAGGAATATCGAAAAGAGGTGAACAAATACAGCTGTCTTCAACTACAGTGAGATCACACCAAATTGAGACATGCACAAACAACATTATCAAATCAGGACAAAAAAAAGTTAGAGTATTAGAGACTCCTTTCATATTGCCTAGTTATTCTTTAATTTTGTTACTGGTACACAACTAAGAATCATATAGATTAGTCTACGTCAAAGATAAGTCATCTCATACATTGACAGTGGAACAGTGCAAGAAGACAACAGACTTAACCTACAAATAGCATAGTTGAAAAGTTAAAAAATCATTGATTAATGTGTAAAGCAGTAAACATGAGAAAAAAAATTCATCATACATTATTAAAATCATCAAAAATCATCACCGCCATCATCTTTATCATCGTAGGCATCATCATCGTCATCATTGGGAGGATTTTGACTTTGAGCGGAGCTCAACTGAAGGTGTTTCATGATTAATTCTTGTTGTCGGCGCATATCTCTAATATCTTTCTCCAAATTAGCCCATTCTAGGTCTCTTTGCACCCTTTCTTGGTCTCTTTGCGATATTATTTCCTTCAGATGGCTAACCTCATCAGTCAAGGTATTTATTTGGGTCGTAAGTGATGATGTGGAGGAAGAAGTTCCAACTAATCTTTGGGTTCCACTCAAGGAACCCATCCCCAATATTCTTCCCCCTTTTGGTCCTCCACTGGCCTCTAACCATAAACTCAAATTATTGCCAACAGACTCCTCAGACCCCTGACTATCGATACCAGCTTGTGAGCATGTTTGAGCTAGCTCGAGTTGATCATATTTTTCCTGTTTTGTAAAACACATACGATATTGATTAGATATAATAGAAACACATATAATATTAAGACAATAATGATAGGTAACTAATAAAATTTAAACCATATATTAAGGTAAAATAAATATTACCTTGACTGCTTTTGCTCTCGCCCCACTCCATGTGTTATCTTTTTTTTTAAAAGTGCGAGTGAAAGTATCAATGAAAGAAGGCTCCTTCCCTGTCTCCTTGGTCTAAAAAAACATTATTTCAAATAATGAAATAATTTGATATATATTAAAAATTTGTGAAAGAGTGAAACAATTATCATTCTCCGTCTATGCTCATCTATGTTAATGGAGCCTCCTGCATATATAGCACTTGAGTCACCAGAATTGTGAGATTGATTCATTCTATTCAGGTCACTCCTTTGTTTACTTTCCTCCGTTGCCCAAAATATAGTGATCCTCTCCCAATTTTCTTTAGTGATGAAATTTGGCTTTTTCCCCCGACTCTTTGCGTGACTTAATACATGTCTAATGTGATCGCCACATTTCTTTTTAAATATTCTTCGTATCTCCATTTCGTCATTCGGGTCCCAATTATTTAAGCGCTGAAATAGAAATTTATTTTATTATATAATCACTGTAAAATTGAAGTAAACTCAAGAAAATATACTTTGAACTCGCTCCACCAAAGTTGTTTTGTGGCTGGTGGAGTGCTTGAATATGTCAAAGAATCCCCTCCCCAATGGTTGTTCACGATTCTATTTATTTCTCGAACAACTTGTACCGGATTTTCAAAGTTGTATTAAATTACAAAATAACGATGTTAAATAATTAAGATAGGTCTAAAAATAAAATATTTTATAGTACTTACGAATCACCAATGGGGACTAAAGGAGCTCTATCATTCCTAAACTCAGCAAATGAGTTTCTTGCTGAGTCAGGAGGATCTGAGTGGACAGGTAACTGCTCTGGGTAAGGTTCTTGTGGCGGCGAATATGAAACCGGTGCAGAAGGTACATGAGATGGGCCCGGCTGATAAAGGGGTGGCATAGGTACACTGGCAGGGGAATATGATGCCAGTGGAGAAGACACATGGGATGGGCCTGCCTGAGTAGGGGGTGGCATAGGTTCACTGGCAGGTGATGGATGTGTCTGGTCCTGTGGTCGCCGTCTACTCCACCACGTCGAAATATATGCTGGAAATTTCAATAATTTAATAAAGTTAATTACAGATCTGATACATAACAAAGGATAATTAAAAACTTACCATTTTTATGTAAATATTATGGAAAAGGGTGGAGGGGAAATTTATGAAATGTGACCTCTGATGACCTGTAGGAACAAATAAAATGTGTTAACAGATAAAGTAAATCAAATTATAAAAGAGACAGTATATACAATAAAATATGGAAAATTTCTTTAAATAATCTAACAAAACTTACCCATCATCAAAAATCAAAGTCATCATTGTCATTATCATCCTCCTCCTCTTCCTCTTCCTCTTCCTCCTCCTCTTCCTCTTCCTCTTCCTCTCCTTCCTCCTCCTCCTCCTCCTCATCATCATCAATTTCACTTCTATCTACGTTGATTACTACACCGTTGGGATCTCGTAAAGTTGGAATAATATATTCCTCAGTCTGAAAGGTGTTTGAAACTTCCTCTTGTTGATATGCAATGTTTTCCCAACGTGCCTCAATTTTTTTTCATGCTTTAGTTTTACAAACAACCCACCAATCAATCTTATCGCGTTTCAAACTCGGATATGAAGAATAGAATACTTGAATTGCTTGTTGTGCCAACACAAATGGTTCATATCTCTTATAAAATCTCTTATGATTTATTTCAACTAAATTATAATGTGGATGCACTTTCATCCCTCTAACAGGGTCAAACCAGCGACACATAAATAATATAACTTGCATTTGTGGTCCTGGGTATTCTACTTCTATAATTTCATCCAACAAACCATAAAAATCATTGCTTGCACCTCCTTCATTGGATGACGATACACACACCCCACTATTCATGGTATTCTTGCCCATTCCATAGTCTTGAGTATGAAAATTATATCCATTTATGAAATATGCTGGCCAAGTGCATACGCATGAATTTGGACCCCATGACAGATGGATTAGCCATTCTTGCTCAAGATGAGCTTGATTAGCTTGAATCTAAGGTCAAAACACAAATTGTTAAAAGTATGCATATGTATCAACAAAATATAGATTTTTTACTTATATATGATTTGAACCATGCAGCAAATTCTTCTTCACAAAATCGATCGAACTCTTGTGTCGATAATTCAGAATATAAGTTGGTCAATATCCTACTCAAAAAAACATATTGTTACACAAACAATTGAAAAAAAAAAATATATATATATATATATACTTACTCATAATATGATGATACTTCTGGACAATTTAGTAAAATATATGTTTGGGTTGCTCGCCATTCTTTACCAGTTAAGTATCTTTGTTTACATGGTCCACTTGGTCGAACAAGGTAGTTAAAAATTGAAAATGAGGTAACATTTGGATCAATAGGACCCTCATCATTTCTGCCCGCTTTTCGCCTTTTGCATTGAGCATGAGGTTCAAAATAATATGATGCAAAAGTGGTGACTTCCTCCACAATGTATGCATTAACAATAGAGGCTTCAACTCTTGCTTTATTTTTCACCTTTTTCTTCAAATGATATAAGAATCTGTTGAAGATATATAAAGTTATATTAAATATATATATATAAATGATCCAGGAGTAGAAGTATTTTTTTTTTGCATTCAAACAGTCGAATTATACAAATAAGACACTCTACCTTTCAAATGGATACATCCACCAAAAATGGACGGGTCCTCCAACTTTGGCCTCATATGGCAAGTGAATCAAAAGATGCTCCATGGAGTCAAAAAAAGAGGGTGGAAATATCCTTTCCAAATTGCACAAAATGATTGGAATATCTCTCTCTAACTTCTCCATGTGTGAACGTCTCAAAACTGTTGAGCAAATATCATGTAGGAAAATACTTAACTCCGTAATCGCTCCCCATACAAATTGTGGTAAGAGTTCCTTAAAAGCAATAGGAATCAGTCTTTGCATTATAATATGACAATCATGACTTTTCATATCGATTAACTTCCATTCTTTCATATCGACACATCTTCCAAGATTAGAGACATACTCATCTGGAAATTTCAAAGATTTCAACCATTCACATAGGACACGTCTTTGATCCTTATTTAATGTATAAATTGCCTTTGGCTTTGGTCCTCTACTATTTTCATCGACATCAAGAGTGGGTCTTTTACATATGAGTCACATATCTTTTCTTGCATTGAGATTGTCTTTTATTTTTTCGGTGATATCCATCACAGTATTTATCAGATTATCAAAAACATTCTTCTCAATATGCATTACATCGAGATTATGATGTATCAAATGACTAAACCAATATGGTAAATCCCAAAATATACTTCGTTTAGTCCATTTATGTGTACTCCCATATTCATATGTTGTACCATATGGTTGTTCAATAACAGAGGGAAAGTGATGCACTCTGTACCAAATATCTTGACCTGTCAATCTCAATGGCGGAAGTGTTCTTTCGATCCTATTTTTAGTGAATTCATCTTTATTCTTTCTGAACTTATGATTTGTGGGTAAGAATTGCCTGTGACAATCAAAATAACTTGGTTTCTTTCCGTGTTTCAATCTGAATGACTTTGATCTCTCCATACATATTGGGCATCCCAAGATCCCAGCAGTACTCCAACCTGATAGCATACCATAAGCTGGAAAGTCATTTATGGTCCAAAGAAGAGCAGCCTTCAGTATAAACATCTGGTTAGAATGAACATCGTATGTAGGAACACCTTTATCCCATAGTTGTTTAAGTTATGCTATCAGAGGTTGCATATAAATATCTATTAACTTCTTTGGATTTTGCGGACCTGGTACAACCAATGTTAAAAACATATAAGGTGTTTTCATGCACATCCCAGGTGGAAGATTATACGGCGTTAAGATAACTGGCCAACAAGAATAATTTCTTCCTGATTTACCAAATGGAGCAAATCCATCAGCACAAAGACATAATCTAATATTTCTAGTCTCCTTTGCAAAATCTGGATATGTTCTATCAAAAATTTTCCACGCATCTGCATCTGATGGATGACACATTAAACCCTCTTCTGTTTGATGAGTTGCATGCCAAGTCATGTGTTCCGCAGTTGCCTTTGATGCATACAATCTTTGTAACCTAGGAGTTAAAGGTAAATAAAACAACTGGTTGTGTGCTTTACGTCGTTGTTGACTCCTTCTGGTTGTCTTATACCTATCTTGATTACAGAATTTACAAACCTCTACATCTGCATCATCTCCCCAATATAACATACAACCATCTCTGCAAACATCAATTCTTTCAACTGGAAGACCTAAATCTTTCACCAGTTTTTTCATACTGTAAAAATCAAGAGGCAAATTGTGATCACGTGGCAATGTATCGTCAAACGCTTGAACAATATCATTAAAACAATCTTGCGACATATTATGATCTGCCTTTATATTTAATAATCTGGATGTGAGAGATAATTTAGTCTGACTGTCACAACCGGAATATAATGGTTCATTTGCAGCACTCAATACTTCTTGAAATTTGTAATATATTTCATCCAGACCTGGTACATCAGGCTCCTCCAACGGCAATGTATTAGTGGCAAACATTTGTTCACTTGTTGGAGGAAAACTAGAACTTGCACCAAGCGTCTCGGGGATATAATTCTGACAACTTGCATCAATTACCATCCTCTGATATGGATTGAATTGTTCATAGTAACTCTGATCCCCACTAGCAAAGGCTTGAAAATTCCGTCCATAATTCTCATCAGATATGAACGGTTCGCCATGACTTGTCCAATTATAATAATTCGGAGTAAAACCAAATCTACAAAGATGTTCTTCAACTTTATCGGTGGGTAAAAATTTTCCATTGTGACATTTTCTACACGCACACCTTATCTTCTTGCCATCCATATACATAATTTGAGTAGATGCAAAATTTAAAAATTGTCTCAGTCCAGTGATAAACTCAGGAGTTAACCCCTGACGATTAGGCAAATTTTTGTTATACATCCAACTTCGCTCATTCTGCATTTTACCTGAATTCAACTATTCAGTTAAACATTATTAAAAGTTACTATAGATAAATCTTATCATTGAAGACAAAACAAAAACAACAGCTAATCAAAAAGAAGGAACGCAATTAATCAACTATAATATAATTAATTATTTAAAGCTAACTTTATATACAAATTAGTAAATGCATAATAATGAACTTAAGAATACCGAAAATAGGTCAACAAATACAGCTGCCTTCAACTACACTGAGATCACGCCAAAATAAGACCTGCACAAATAACATTATCAATTAAGACAGTAAATTTTGAAAATTAACTTAAATTTCAGAAGGTGCGTGCATGGCGGCGGCCATACGTCGTCCAGCCATCGCAAGGCAGCGGGCAGCCACACGGCGGCCATGCGCACGCCTGCCAGCGGCCAGGCAGCGCCTGCACGCGGCCAACCCACGCCGACAAGCAGCCCCGCGATGCCGACAGAGAGAGATCCGAGAGCAGAGGACTTACCAAACGAAAACCTTCCACCGCCGATCGTCGCAGATCACGCCGTCGCCAGTCGGAGATGCGGCCGAAATCCTGGAAATCGCAGCTAGGAAGGGGAACGGGGGAGAGAGGAAAGAAATGAGGGTAGGGAAAAAGAATCGGGTTGATGTTAAGATCTAGGGTTTTTAGGAACAAATATATTTTGTTCCCAATTTCGTCCCTAAATTTGGGACGAATCCATGGATTCGTCCCAAATTTTGGGCAAATCTTGGATTCGTCCCAAAATCTGGGACGAATTCAGAAATTTGTCCCAGAATTTAATTTTTTTTAAATAAAAGAAGAACAAAATCAAAAGGAATAAATATGAACCTATAGACATCGGAATTTGTTGAAACAATTTTCTATACGTTCGTATCGTTGCCTTGATTGTAAATACATAAATAAAAATATTTTTGACCAAATATATTTATTTTTATAATTTTTTAATCCCAATTTGACTTAATTGGGTGTTAAAAATTCAAATACTGAAAATATTAATTAAAAATTATGGATGATGACGTATTTACGATCAGCTCAACGATACGGACGCATAGAAACTTGTTTCATCAAATTTCGATGTCTCTAGGTCCATATTTAGGCCTTAGGTGTTTGATTTTATTTATTTAAAAATATTTTCAGTTTTGGGACGAATCCTGGATTCGTCCCAAATTTTGGGACAAATCCAGGAATTCGTCCCAAAGTTTGGGACGAATCTCTGGATTCGTCCCAAAAATTTATTTATTAAAAAAAATAATAATAAAATTGGACGCCTTAAATACGGACCTAGAGACATCGGAATTTGATGAAACAAGTTTCTATGTGCTCGTATCTTTACCCTGATCGTAAATCTATCAATAAAAATATTTTTTACCAAATATATATATTTTTGGAATTTTTTAATCCCAATTTGACCTAATTTGGTGTTAAAAATTCAAATCACTGAAAATATTAATTAAAAATTATGGATGATGACGTATTTAGGATCAGCTCAATGATACGGACACATAGAAACTTGTTTCATCAAATTTCGATATCTCTAGGTCTATATTTAGGGCTTAGGTTTTTTATTTTATTTATTTAAAAATATTTTCAGTTTTGGGACGAATCCTGGATTCGTCCCAAATTTTGGGAAGAATCTAGGAATTCGTCCCAAAGTTTGGGACGAATCTCTGGATTCGTCCCAAAGTTTGGGACGAATCTCTGGATTCGTCCAAAATTTTGGGACGAATCCAGAGATTCGTCCCAAAAATTTATTTATTAAAAAAAAAACAAAATTAGACGCATTAAATACGGACCTAGAGACATCAGAATTTGATGAAACAAGTTTCTATGTACTCGTATCTTTATCCTGATCATAAATCTATCAATAAAAATATTTTTTACCAAATATATATATTTTTCGAATTTTTTAATCCCAATTTGACCTAATTTGGTGTTAAAAATTCAAATCACTGAAAATATTAATTAAAAATTATGGATGATGACGTATTTACGATCAGCTCAACGATACGGATGCATAGAAACTTGTTTCATCAAATTCCGATGTCTCTAGGTCCATATTTAAACTTTCGGGCACTAATTTACAACCGTTCACTATACAACACCTTTTTAGTTAGTATCAACCTATATATGTTTTAAAAAATATATACCTAGAGATATCAGAATTTGATGAAATAAGTTTCTATACGTTCGTATCGTTGCCTTGATTGTAAATAGATAAATAAAAATATTTTTGACCAAATATATATTTTTTTGGAATTTTTTAATCCCAATTTGACCTAATTGGGTGTTAAAAATTCAAATCACTGAAAATATTAATTAAAAATTATAGATGATGATGTATTTACGATCAGCTCAACGATACGGATGCATAGAAACTTGTTTCATCAAATTCCGATGTCTCAAGGTTCATATTTAGGCCTTAGGTGTTTGATTTTATTTATTTAAAAATATTTTCAGTTTTGGGACGAATCCTGGATTTGTCCCAAATTTTGGGACGAATCCAGGAATTCGTCCCAAAGTTTGGGACGAATCTCTGGATTTGTCCCAAATTTTGGGACAAATCCAGAGATTCATCCCAAAAATTTATTTATTAAAAAATAATAATAATAAAATTGGACGCCTTAAATACGGACCTAGAGACATCGGAATTTGATGAAACAAGTTTCTATGTGCTCGTATCTTTATCCTGATCATAAATCTATCAATAAAAATATTTTTTACCAAATATATATATTTTTGGAATTTTTTAATCCCAATTTGACCTAATTTTGTGTTAAAAATTCAAATCATTGAAAATATTAATTAAAAATTATGGATGATGACGTATATACGATCAGCTGAACGATACGAACGCATAGAAACTTGTTTCATCAAATTCCGATGTCTCTAGGTCCATATTTAGGCCTTAGGTGTTTGATTTTATTTATTTAAAAGTATTTTCAGTTTTGGGACGAATCTCTGGATTCATCCCAAATTTTGGGACGAATCCAGGAATTCGTCCCAAAGTTTGGGACGAATCCATAGATTCGTCCCAAAAATTTATTTATTAAAAAAAATAAAATTGGACGCCTTAAATACCGACCTAGATACATCGGAATTTGATGAAACAAGTTTCTATGTGCTCGTATCTTTATCCTGATCGTAAATCTGTCAATAAAAATATTTTTTACCAAATATATATATTTTTGGAATTTTTTAATCTCAATTTGACCTAATTTGGTGTTAAATATTCAAATCACTGAAAATATTAATTAAAAATTATGGATGATGATGTATTTACGATCAGCTCAACGATACGGACGCATAGAAACTTGTTTCATCAAATTCCGATATCTCTAGGTCCATATTTAGGCCTTAGGCGTTTGATTTTATTTATTTAAAAATATTTTCAGTTTTGGGACGATTCCTCGATTCGTCCCAAAGTTTGGGACGAATCTCTGGATTCGTCCCAAAAATTTATTTATTAAAAAAAAAAATTTGGATGCCTTAAATACGGACCTAGAGACATCAGAATTTGATGAAACAAGTTTCTATGTGCTCGTATCTTTATCCTGATCATAAATCTATCAATAAAAATATTTTTTACCAAATATATATATTTTTCGAATTTTTTAATCCCAATTTGACCTAATTTGGTGTTAAAAATTCAAATCACTGAAAATATTAATTAAAAATTATAGATGATGACGTATTTACGATCAGCTCAACGATACGGACACATAGAAACTTGTTTCATCAAATTCCGATGTCTCTAGGTCCATATTTAGGCTTTCGGACACTAATTTACAACCGTTCACTATACAACACCTTTTTAGTTAGTATCAACCTATATATGTTTTAAAATATATATACCTAGAGACATCGGAATTTGATGAAACAAGTTTCTATACGTTCGTATCGTTGCCTTGATTGTAAATACATAAATAAAAATATTTTTGACCAAATATATATATTTTTGGAATTTTTTAATCCCAATTTGACCTAATTGGGTGTTAAAAATTCAAATCACTGAAAATATTAATTAAAAATTATGGATGATGACATATTTAGGATCAGCTCAACGATACGGATGCATAGAAACTTGTTTAATCAAATTCCGATGTCGCTAGGTCCATATTTAGGCCTTAGGTGTTTGATTTTATTTATTTAAAAATATTTTCAGTTTTGGGACGAATCCAGGAATTCGTCCCAAAGTTTGGGACGAATCTCTGGATTCGTCCCAAAAATTTATTTATTAAAAAAAATAATAAAATTGGACGTCTTAAATACGGACCTAGAGACATCGGAATTTGATGAAACAAGTTTCTATGTGCTCGTATCTTTATCCTGATCGTAAATCTATCAATAAAAATATTTTTTACCAAATATATATATTTTTGGAATTTTTTAATCCCAATTTGACCTAATTTGGTGTTAAAAATTCAAATCGCTGAAAATATTAATTAAAAATTATGGATGATGACGTATATACGATCATCTCAACGATACGGACGCATAGAAACTTGTTTCATCAAATTTCAATGTCTCTAGGTCCATATTTAGGCCTTAGGTGCTTGATTTTATTTATTTAAAAATATTTTCAATTTTGGGACGAATCTCTGGATTCGCCCAAAAATTTAATTATTTAAAATAAAAAAAAATTGGACGCCTTAAATACGGACCTAGGTGTAACAACCCGACCCTTTTGGCCTCTTGGGCGGCCCTTGTGGCGGCCCTTATGTCGTCGGCCCATTTGGCGACCTCTCATGTCGTCGACCGACGACCCTTTGGCCGTGTCATTACTCACTAGGACTTTCCACCCCTGGAAGTGGATTTTTGCCTCCCCCAGGATTCGAACTCTAAACCCCCAGGCTTAAGTATTAGAGTTTATGAATCCTGGTAACCAAGTGAGATGATCTCACTTGGTTACCAGGATTCATAAACTCTAGCCAGGGGTGGAAAGTCCTAGTGAGTAACGGCACGACCAAAGGGTCATCGGTCGACGACATGAGAGGTTGCCAAATGGGCCGACGACATAAGGGCCGCCAGTTGGGCCGCCACAAGGGCCGCCCAAGAGGCCAAAAGGGTGGGGTCGTTACAATAAAAAGGCCCCCATACTTTTTATAAGGTATGGGGGATTGTAACGACCCAATTTTCCCTATTCTGAGTTTCAAATGTCCATAAAGATATTTGAAAATGCTTTTAAAATATTCTAGAGATTTTTAGAAATTTTTAGAGTATTTTTGCGTAATTTTTTAAGGTCGTTTTGTATTTTTACAAAATCAAAGAAGTTTAGGCAAAAAGCGTGATCTCACTTGGTTACCAGGATTCATAAACTCTAATACTTAAGCTTGGAGGTTTAGAGTTCGAATCCTAGGGGAGGTAAAAATTCACTGCCAGGGGTGGAAAGTCCTAGTGAGTAACGGCACGGCCAAAGGGTCATCGGTCGACGACATGAGAGGTCGCCAAATGGGCCGACGACATAAGGGCCGCCCAAGAGGCCAAAAGGGTGGGGTCGTTACAATAAAAAGGCCCCCATACTTTTTATAAGGTATGGGGGATTGTAACGACCCAATTTTCCCTATTCTGAGTTTCAAATGTCCATAAAGATATTTGAAAATGCTTTTAAAATATTCTAGAGATTTTTAGAAATTTTTAGAGTATTTTTGCGTAATTTTTGAAAGTCGTTTAGTATTTTTACAAAACCAAAGAAGTTTAGGCAAAAAACGTTGGAAGCGAGGTTTGAACCCGCGACCTCGAGTCAGACTGACCCAAGCCAAAGTCGGCCTGAACAACTGAGCTAGGAGATTTTTATTAACTCTATATAGAAAGAATTAAGGATGTAGTATAGTTTGGAATCAAACCCTAATATATAAAAGGGGATTAGGTTTTGGATTTTCCCAAAAACCCAACATCTTCTCCCGAATCTCCTCTCCTCTCACGCGCGGCGCGGCGATTTGCTCCTGCTCGAGCGATGGCGAAGAAAAGGCTGGGTTTCAATTTCCGGCGCCGGCGAAGCTTCCTCCCGGCTAGTTTTCATCCGCAAGTGGTTGTCTCGACTGAGGAGAACTTGGGAGCACGAAGGGATCGTAAGGAAAAGTAGCTACCCGAACCCTAGAAGCTTCCTTTCCTTCTTTCCGGTTGTAAGTGCAAGAAACCCTAGGTAAGTACTACTCACCTGCGGTAGGAGTTGCTCCGTACGCTTGGTTTCCTTGTTGAGATTTTAATCTAGGGCTCCCTTGTGCCGAAACTTAATTCATGCTAGGGCTGGATTGTATTCCATGCTGTGCCGAATTGGGAGAATGAATTAAGGTTTTAAGGTGGCTGTTTGGACCCCTGAGTTGTGCCAAAGTGTCTATGCCAAACCTCCTCTAAGGCATTAGGATGCTGAATTTTTATGTTAAGGGTTTGTTTCCTTGTTTTGGGTCTTTGGCTGTGCCAAAACTTTAGGATGATCATTAAACTTAAGGGTCTTTGTTTCCTTGTTTTGGGTCACACCCCCAGACTTAAACCTTTGCTTGTCCTCAAGCAAAATGCAGCAGTCTAAATTCATATGTTCTACAACACATTCATAAAACCTAGTGCACTTTTCTAACTCTATCAAAAAGTTTCATTAACAAGCATGATCATAGAAACAAGTAAAGTATGGTTCAAGCATAAGAATCTTGTGCACAGTGTAAAAGTAACTCAACACCCTTCAAGTTTCAATCCATGTCCTAGTTAAAGCGTCATCAAATTTGAATTCCTAGTGTTTCCAGTGAAAGACAAGTAACCAGTGATAGGCACTTACTCACCATTCACTTGGTTCATATTTCTCAACTAACCCAAGGTCTCAAAGGTGTGCTCAATCTCAAGGGAAGCTAAGCAGTCATTTCCCCAGTAACCTAACTCGGTCTCAAAGGGGTGACTTGCTAGATTCCACTCATGACAACTGTTTTTTATATCCCTTATTTATTTATTTTTTTTATAAATGTTTGCATTGTGCAAAACTTATTCACAAATGTACTTTTTAGCACACATGTTGGGATATTTTGATTTTTCCAAATGAGCTTTAATGATTTGAGTCTCATCCAGTAACCAAAATGAAAGTTGAGAAATCACCATGGAAACCAAGTACTAAGCAAACAAGATAAATCATGACTATTTTAATGACATCAACTATTCAAGCATCAAGCACGAGTGTAGTGAAGATAAAATCCTTAAGGTTGAACCAAAACTAAAACTCATCACCATAAGATTCTCAGCTTATTAATGCTTCCCAAGATAGAAAAAAGAACTACACAAAGTTTACTACTAGCACCATTCGAACACCATGAATCAAGACAATAATCGTGCTAACATTTCACTTGAATCCAAGAAAGCATATAAGTGAAGATTGATGTTCTAAAAAAAAAATTTTTTTTTCCATGATTATTTCAAAAACAAGCAAAATAAAGCAACAAGAACCAACATGAAAAACTAACAAAAACTAAAAAATGAAAATGAAAACCAAACTAAACAGTACATGACACCCCCCAGACTTAAACTTTTCATCGTCCCGATGAAATCAATATGGTGGAGGAGGTGGAGGTGGACGAGGGAAAGGAGGTCTACGACGTGGTTGACCAATAGGAAAACTAGGAAAACCTGGAATCTCACCCAAAGATCTATGATACTCATATAAAGCATCTACTTGTTGGCTAGTAAGCATCATGCTCTGCATAAAATCTCTCATCCTAGCCTGATCAGTATCATAATCCTGCACAAACTCAGCCACTTGACCTTGAAAATTCCTCGTAAACTGAAAATGATTTTGTACCTCCCTAAACTGATCATCAGATAAAGAGAAGCGCCCCTCCAACATTTTTCGTTGGGAATCTTACTTCTCATGAAGTGATTCTAGAGATGTACGAAAATCTAAAAAATCAAACCTAGAAGATCCCGTGCCATATGCAAAAGAATGCCTAGCGGGCTCCATAAAACTAGAAGGCTGCGGGTGTCCATATGACGAGGGATCATGATGTGGCTCAGTGTCTCCAGGTATAGAAGGGTTATCCTCAAAATCTAACTCAGAAATTACCCAATTAGCCGGGTTACGAATAGTAGTTCGTTCAGGAAAAGGAAGGGGTAAAG
Source organism: Zingiber officinale (assembly GCF_018446385.1). NCBI lineage: Eukaryota > Viridiplantae > Streptophyta > Magnoliopsida > Zingiberales > Zingiberaceae > Zingiber > Zingiber officinale. The sequence continues at coordinate 45,009,235 of NC_055996.1, read as the reverse complement.
GAGAACCACTCCTCCTAGGAAACGCGAAACCATTCTCATCCCGAATGATCATTTTCATAGCAAGACATGCATCAATGTCAATCATGTCATTACCATGAATTATTTCCAACCCATCAACATCAAGATTTAAATTATAAGCTATTCGGGTAATCAAACCACCAAAAACAATTGATCCCGATGATGCCCTAACAGATCTTAATAAGGTTTGAACAAAATGAAAACCAGAATCAAATTCAACCTTATAAAGCATAGCCCATAAAGCATAAAGCTCTATCTTTTTAACCACCCCATCACTCTCTCCCCTACCAAAAATAGTTTTACCCATGACTCTATGTAGATACCTAAAGATGGGGTTTTGCATATGGGAGGTCTTAGCTCTTGAAGGCTCATAAGGTTGATCTAACCCAGTTATTGCATTCCAAAAATGATTCCAATTAAACCTTGGATCAAACCTACGAGGGCTACCGGTGGTTAATCCAAAACAAGAATTAAAGTCACTAAATGCCCATAGAAATTCTTGATTCATTAGTCTAAAAGAGATTTTTTCCAAAATAATCATCTTCATTAGTAAAATGGACATCCAATGAACTCAAAAATTCTAAAACAAGACGAGGATATGTAGGCAAATGTGTGTACATAATATCACTCCAATCCAAAAACCCAATTATCAAATCTACATCTTCCCTAATTCCAAGCATATCAAGAACAGTTGGGTCCATATATCTAGTACACACTATCTTTCTATTGACAAGAATTGTAAATCTAGTTACTTGATCATCATTTCTAAACACAATATTGAATTCATTGTCATTACCTTCGTTGCGTGAAGTCCTTTTGCCTTTGCCCTTCACTGGTTGTTTTCCTTTGTCCCTTGATGGCTCCTTCTCTTTGTCTCCACTGGATCCACCACCTCCTTTGCGAAGTTTCTTTTTCTCCTCGGGAGATCCCACACGGTCGTGCCCAAACACTTCCCTTCTCTGCAACCTTTACCTGGTCGTGTATAGCACACGGTCTGGCTCTGTTTTGCACCTAACCTGAAAACAAAATCAAAAGAATGCATCAAACTAAAAGAAATTAAAATACAAATCAAAACTAACTAAAAGAACCCTTGGGTTGCCTCCCAAGAAGCGCTTGTTTAAGGTCTTTAGCTCGACCAAACTTGATCATTCACTTCTTTTCCTCACCCTTGGAGGACAGATATACTTTTCGTTTTTGTTGGGAGATCTTCTCCCAACATCTTCCACCACATTGTCTCCTTCGTTTGGTGGCCTTCCATGAGGATGGAAATTCCATTCCTCAAGTTTATAAATGTTTGTCCTGCTACAAGCATTTAAAAGAGACGAGACATGGTTAGAGATATTAGATAGATCATATTCCAACCTTTCCCTACCAATTACCAAAGAAAGCTTATGATTTTTGACATCAATTATAGCTCCAGCTGTAGCAAGGAAAGGTCTTCCTAATATGATAGGAATCCTGGGGTCCTCTTCCATGTCCAACATGACAAAATCTGTGGGAATAACATTCCCACACACCTCTACTGGCACATCTTCTATAATACCCAAAGGGTACCTGCAAGAATGATCAGCAAGTTGAAGTGTCATAGTAGTAAGTTTAATATTTTTGAGACCTAATTTATTACAAATTGAATAGGGAATGAGGCTAACACTTGCCCCCAAATCACAAAAAGCTTTTTCAAAAAATTCTTTTCCTATGTTGCAAGGAATATAAAAGCTCCCTGGGTCCTTTAGTTTTGGGGAAGTGTTCTTCTCCAAAATAGCACTACATTCCTCACTAAGCGCAATTGTCTCAACCTCTCCCCTTCTTCTCTTGTTTGACATGAGATCCTTCAGGAATTTGGCAAATCTAGGCATTTGAAGAATAGCATCAATAAGAGGTACCTCTACACAAATTTCCTTAACTTTTTCTAAAAACTTGTCAAATTCTTCATCTTTCTTGAGCATTGTAAGTCTCTGAGGAAAAGGGACAACTTTGCTCTGATGGTTCAGTGGAAGAGTCTCTTCAACCTCAATGGTACTCTCCTCATTAGCTTGAATCTGATTTGGTATAAGAGGAGAGAGCTCTTCTTCTTTTTGTATCCCTTTTAAAGCGGTCACTTGGGAGTCTCCCAAGATCCGTCCGCTCCTAAGCTCAATTCTATTGCAATGCTCCATAGGATTCATATCAGGTTTTCCAGGAAGTTGTCCTGGTGCTCTGGATGATGAGGAAGCTAGTTGGGCAATTTGACTATCCTGGATCTTTTGATGCTTATCAGAATTATCCATTCTCTGAATGAGCTTTGCTAAATCTTGCTTCATTTCATTCTGACTTGAGATAATTTCTTCAAGCATCTTTTCAATATTTGACTTTGGTAAGCCTTGAGAAGATAGATGTTGAAAATTTTGTTGCCCAGCTTGAAAATTTGGTCTTACCCCCATAGATGGTCCTTGATCTTGATTATTTCTGTAAGAAAAATTGGGATGGCTCTTCCTATCACGCCCCCAGGTAGTCCCTGTCCGAAGAAATTTCGGCAGCATCTCCCCTGTACGGCGGACAATATGAAGCTCAGTATACATATATCTCTATACCTCGGCCACACACGGCCGGAATAATACAATACAAATAAGAAACAAACCACGCAGTTTATATCAACATTCCACACAGATATAATATATGATCAATCCACGCAGTTTAATAAGGAAAGACGGTATAGAACCTCGAAGATATATGTAAACAGCCTACTCCACTACAACGAAGAAACAAATCCACGAAGTAATGGAAATACAACCGCAGCGGAAAACAAAAGTAGCAAACCCGAATGTTCAATGTAAAGTCCACAATACAAACCCACAATACAAGTATATAAGATGCAAAAGCAAAATATACTCCGACAAAGAAAATCCTCGCGATAATGGGGCTAGCGACTGGAATCTCTCCTGACGGCCTCAACCTGAAAAGTAGTAACAACGGGGTGAGTTCAAAGAACTCAGCTGGTAATCCAATAGACATGTACAACAATATATAACTACCAGTAATATCTTAAGGTACAGTCTCCTAAACCATAGGATCAATAGTACAATTCTCTAACCATACAACCTACGGTATAGTCTCCTAACAGTTCAACAGATATGCAGAGCTGAAACAAACTGTAGTAACCCACAATATGCATAAATCACAATCTATAGCAAGAATAATAAGGAACTGCATAACTGTAATAAACTGTACTCACCTGCGAGGCTTGGGCGAATGACTGTGGACATACACAGATAAAGATAGTCAGAACAAATACGCATGTATCCTGTATGCATGTCAATCATATGCAGTCACCCAAGTGCATCATCCAATATGCAACAATCACAATAAATGCAATCTGTGCATATGATGCGATATGACATGGTCACCCCTGACGCTAGTCAGCCGTCTCACACGCGATGGCGAGACCGAGTAGGTAGGGCTGTGACACCATGCACTCACTACCCCTGATGAGTGACCGAGTGGACGGGATGTTGTCGGAGTACACCTATCCTCCTACCTCAAACATAGTGAGGAGCGTAACGCTCTCAACTCCCAGCGCAGTGACGGGAGGGATCCTGTCCGCTACCACTGCAACACACTACCCATGAGCGGACCAATGGAGCCAAGCAAAGGCCCACACCCTGAGTGCCGTGCCACTACCCATGCAGTGGTCACGTTGTATGTAGCCAGCCGACGAGCTCAACAATAATGGAGTCGTCAATCGCCCAGCATGCAATCATGCGGGATGGTGCATGATGCTACAGTATGTCATACCTGAACATAGCCTCCTCCATATATGTGTGTGCCCAAAAGGTAAACGCATATATATAACCATGATATAAACAGCATAAACCCAAAGACATCACATATAACAATCATGTAAGTATCATGAATCCAAGAGCATGTATCACACATGTAAAGCAACTAATCCAGTAGAGTAGAGCACTATAGATATGCATCTCTATGAACATATATATACATGGCAAGAGGTAAATATCCAATCCTGAAGTAAAGCAACTAACAGATGAAGCATGTGATAGGTATCAACTAGCTAAGACCAGGAAAGAAATAAATCTACCACCTATCACTAGTAACTATATATAAACTATACATATCATAAGACAGTATCAAAAGATAAGTCAAAGGGTACCCGCCTCAAATAGAAGGTACAATCCAAATCCGAAGTCAACGTCGAGACGCCTGTCTCAAATCAGACTCCTGCGTCAAACAACATATATATTTTATTTAGCTAAATCCACATGAATAGCTAAATAAAATCTCTAACACTAAATTAGGGTAAAACCCTAATCTACAATCTCAACTTACCAATTTAAATCTAATGGTCGATTAGGGTTAGTTACCTAATCCCTAATCACCAATTAGATTAGAAATCCAACGGTTGATTAGGGTTAATTACCCTAACCCTAACCATTTCATTAGATTTCTTCTACACAATTAAATCTACACACATGCATTAACTAATCATGGATTAATCCAATGCATTTCTAATCCAATACATGAATCAAATTCATCTAGAACAAGATCATCAAACAAATATCCAATTTCAATACATGATCTACAACAAGATCAATTATCCTATTCCTTACCTCGAATCCAAGGTGATCACCAATAGATCACAACCAAAGGTGTAGCTGCCGGTTAGGGTAGCTGCTGTTGGAACCTAAGATCACATCCACAAGATAGTACCTCTAGCTCACAACCATGCATACTAATCCACAGCACTCAATCAAAAGGAACAGAGCCTCCTCTCTGCCCGGATCGAGCTGCTGTCCACCACCAGAACAGCACAACCTACTGGAAACCATCTTACGGCTTGAATCAAGAACAGAAGATCCAAATTCATCAAGGCAACCTAAAGAAAAACCTAATTGAGAAGCTTACCGTGTGCGAAATGGAAGCTAGAACACAAGACAGTAGATCCAAGCCGGCGTCGAAGAGGAAAGGTCGAGGCTAGGGCTAAGACCTCCCTTCTTGATCAGCGATCTGCTCTCACGAAGCAACGATCCAAAGGGAAAACCACCGGCGATGGACCTAGGGCATGGTTCGGCGAAAATCAAGAGAAGAAGAAGAATTATCGACTGTGCTAGGGCACGAGTCGGAGGAAACCCAAAGAAGAGGAAGATCCGGTTAAAGCTAGCTTACCTATGCCGGGGATCGAGCGGATCTGGATCGATCCAGGGGCGTGGGCAGTCAATTAGAAGAGACGTCGGAGGTTGAAGGAGGCGACAGACCTCCCACCTCGCTCCAAGACCCGATCTCCGCCTGCGACGCCGAGAAGATGAGAGAGATAGCCGAGAGCAGAGACGCTAAGGAACCGGGGAGAACAGAAAATCAGCTGCTAGCGATGTGCTCCTCCGGCGACTCGATGAGAACGATCGCTGAAGATGAAGGGTTTCTGCCGGCGTCGATTTCTCCGCGAGAGAGACAGAGAAGAGTCGGGGGAAGGAGAGGGTTCGGGCAATCGGCGTTTTAGGAGAGGAAATAAGGAAAAAGAATTTATATAATAAAAACATTTCCTCACTTAAACGGATATCCCAAATAGGCTTTATCCGAACCCGAAATTGATCCCCTCAAAACTCGTCGTACGAGCTCCGAAAAATTCCTAGAAAATTCCTAAAAATTCCGGAAAAATTCTATAAGGCTATTTTTGAAATAACCCTATTTATTTAAATTTCCGAGATCTCACACCTTCCCCTACTAATAAAAATTTGGTCCCCAAATTTCGCTATAATCAACAGCCAACACTATAACATAACCAAATAGTATAAATGCTGAAAGAAACTCTAACCCACATACCTCAAGTAAAAAGATGGGGGTATCGAGCTCGGATCGTATCCTCCAGCTCCCATGTAGCCTCCTCGTCAGAATGGTGCTGCCATCCGACTTTAACCAGTCGGGCAGTCTTGTTCCGTAGCTGACGCTCCCTGTGGTCCAGAATCCGCACCGGAACCTCCTCGTAAGTAACATCAGGCTGAATAGGAACAGATATATCTGACAGAACATGTGCCGGATCGGATACGTATCTCCTCAGCATAGATACATGGAATACATCGTGAATGCCAGCTAGAGATGGTGGTAGCGCCAGACGGTAAGCTACTGCTCCAATCCTCTCCAAGATCTGGAAAGGCCCGATATATCGCGGAGCTAATTTACCTCGAAGACCAAATCTCTTCACCCCTTTCGTGGGTGAAACCCTCAGAAATACATGATCACCAATGGAGAACTCCAGGGGTCTCCGTCTCTGATCAGCATAACTTTTCTGACGGTCCTGGGCCTCTGACATCCTCCGTCTGATAGTGCGAACCAGCTCCGCATCCTGCTGAGCTCTCTGAGGTCCTACCAACTGGGCCTCCCCAACCTCTTCCCAAAGGATGGGTGTCCGACAAGGCCTACCATACAACACCTCAAACGGTGCCATCTAGATAGCCGAATGATAGCTGTTGTTGTAGGCGAACTCCACTAATGGCAGGTGGTCCTCCCAACTGCCTCCGAAATCCATAACACAAGACCTCAGCAAGTCCTCCAAAGTCTGAATGGTCCGCTCTGACTGCCCATCTGTCTGCGGATGGAATGCCGTACTGAAACGAAGTTGTGTGCCCAAGGCCTGCTGCAGACTCTGCCAGAATCGGGACGTGAACCGTGGGTCTCTATCTGATATGATGCTCAAAGGAACACCATGTAATCTAATAATCTCACGACAGTATAACTCTGCTAATCGATCCAGAGAATCAGTCTTCCGGATCACTAAAAAGTGTGCGGATTTGGTTAATCGATCAACGATTACCCAAATCGCATCATGGCCTCGTCGAGTCCTAGGCAGTCCTACCACAAAATCCATAGTAATATGCTCCCACTTCCACTCTGGAATAGGGATCCTCTGAAGTAAACCAGCAGGTCTTTGGTGCTCAGCCTTCACCTGCTGACAGATAAGACATCTAGCAACAAACTCTGCGATGTCCTTCTTCATACCGTTCCACCAATAGGAACGCCTCAAATCCCGGTACATACGGGTCCCACCTGGGTGGATAGCAAATCTAGAATGATGAGCCTTCTGAAGTAACTCCTCCATGACCGGGTGAGACTGAGGTACACATAATCTGCCTCGGAAATAAACAATACCCTCGTTATCTCGTGTAAACTCGGTCTGTTGTCCGGAAGCTATCTGGCTGCCAATGAACTGTAAATGCTGATCTCCGGCCTGGGCCTCTCGAATCCTCATCCTGATCGACGACTGAGCAATCATGGTAACAAGAATACCCTGCTCTGTCCATCCCTGCTCCTCAAGGCCCAACTCGGAGAATCCCTGAATCAAGTCCGTGACTGTAACTCGGTGACAAGCTAAAGTCCCTCTGGACTTCCTGCTCAGTGCATCAGCAACCACATTAGCTTTACCCGGATGGTAGCTAATAGTACAATCATAATCCTTCAGGAACTTCATCCATCTCCTCTGTCGGAGATTGAGTTCCTTCTGGGTGAAAATATATTTGAGACTCTTATGATCAGTAAGAATCTCAAAAGTAATACCATAAAGATGATGTCGCCAAATCTTCAAAGCAAAGATAATAGCGGCTAGCTCTAAATCATGTACTGGGTAGTTCTTCTCATGCTCCTTCAACTGACGAGAAGCATAAGAGACTACCCTACCGTGCTGCATCAAAACAGCGCCCAAGCCCTGAAGAGATGCGTCTGTATAAAGTATGAATCCGTCATCACCAGAAGGTAAAACCAAAACTGGTGCTGATACTAATCTCCGCTTCAACTCCTGGAAGCTGGTCTCGCAAGCCTCTGACCACGTAAACTTCACGCCTTTCCTAGTCAGACGTGTCAACGGCATAGCAATGCTGGAGAAACCCTCAACAAATCGTCGGTAATATCCAGCCAAGCCCAAGAAACTACGGATCTCCTGGACTGACTTCGGCTGCTCCCAGCTAGTGATAGCCTCGATCTTCTGAGGATCCACAGAAATACCTCGGCTAGACACCACATGTCCTAGAAAACTAACTGAGGAAAGCCAGAATGCACACTTGCTGAACTTCGCATACAGCTGATGTCGTCTAAGAGTCTCCAAGACTATGCGAAGGTGCTGCGCATGTTCCTCCTCGGAACGTGAATAGATCAATATATCATCGATAAACACAATAACAAACTGATCTAGGTACTCCAGAAAGATACGGTTCATCAGATCCATAAATACTGCAGGAGCATTGGTAAGCCCAAATGGCATTACCAAAAACTCATAATGTCCGTATCTGGTGCGGAATGCTGTCTTCTGAATATCAGAATCTCTGACTCTCAGCTGATGATATCCAGACCGCAGATCAATCTTGGAATACACTGATGTATCTCTAAGCTGATCAAATAAATCCTCAATCCGTGGCAAGGGGTACTTATTTCTGATAGTCACTGCATTCAGCTGCCTGTAATCAATGCACAACCTCAGAGTACCATCCTTCTTCTTGACGAATAGTACAGGAGAGCCCCACGGAGATACACTAGGGCGAATAAATCCCCTATCTAATAACTCCTGGAGTTGAACCTTCAGTTCGTCCAACTCTTTCGGTGTCATACGATACGGAGCTTTCGATGCTGGTGCAGTCCCTGGAATCAGCTCAATAGCAAACTCCACTTGCCTTCGAGGAGGCAAACCTGGAAGCTCGTCTGGAAATACGTCTGGATACTCTCGGACCACCGGGACGTCTGAGAGCTGAGGGCTACTGCTGTCGTCAGTATTAATCAAAGATAATAGAAATCCCTGACATCCATGTGATAGCAGTTTCTGCGCCTGTATCGCAGAAATGGTCGATATCCCATCGTCTCTGATGCCAGTGAAATCCCAAGAGGGTTGGTTCGGAGGTCGAAACGTAACCACCCTCTTCTGGCAATCAACTGTGGCATGATAAGCAGACAGCCAATCCATACCCAGGATAATATCGAACTCGACCATCTCCAGTACTAACAAATCTACGATGAGTATGATGCTACCAAAATCTAACGGTTGATTAGGGTTAATTACCCTAACCCTAACAATTTCATTAGATTTCTTCTACACAATTAAATCTACACACATGCATTAACTAATCATGGATTAATCCAATGCATTTCTAATCCAATACATGAATCAAATTCATCTAGAACAAGATCATCAAACAAATATCCAATTTCAATACATGATCTACAACAAGATCAATTATCCTATTCCTTACCTCGAATCCAAGGTGATCACCAATAGATCACAACCAAAGGTGTAGCTGCCGGTTAGGGTAGCTGCTGTTGGAACCTAAGATCACATCCACAAGATAGTACCTCTAGCTCACAACCATGCATACTAATCCACAGCACTCAATCAAAAGGAACAGAGCCTCCTCTCTGCCCGGATCGAGCTGCTGTCCACCACCAGAACAGCACAACCTACTGGAAACCATCTTACGGCTTGAATCAAGAACAGAAGATCCAAATTCATCAAGGCAACCTAAAGAAAAACCTAATTGAGAAGCTTACCGTGTGCGAAATGGAAGCTAGAACACAAGACAGTAGATCCAAGCCGGCGTCGAAGAGGAAAGGTCGAGGCTAGGGCTAAGACCTCCCTTCTTGATCAGCGATCTGCTCTCACGAAGCAACGATCCAAAGGGAAAACCACCGGCGATGGACCTAGGGCATGGTTCGGCGAAAATCAAGAGAAGAAGAAGAATTATCGACTGTGCTAGGACACGAGTCGGAGGAAACCCAAAGAAGAGGAAGATCCGGTTAAAGCTAGCTTACCTATGCCGGGGATCGAGCGGATCTGGATCGATCCAGGGGCGTGGGCAGTCGATTAGAAGAGACGTCGGAGGTTGAAGGAGGCGACAGACCTCCCACCTCGCTCCAAGACCCGATCTCCGCCTGCGACGCCGAGAAGATGAGAGAGATAGACGAGAGCAGAGACGCTAAGGAACCGGGGAGAACAGAAAATCAGCTGCTAGCGATGTGCTCCTCCGGCGACTCGATGAGAACGATCGCTGAAGATGAAGGGTTTCCGCCGGCGTCGATTTCTCCGCGAGAGAGACAGAGAAGAGTCGGGGGAAGGAGAGGGTTCGGGCAATCGGCGTTTTAGGAGAGGAAATAAGGAAAAAGAATTTATATAATAAAAACATTTCCTCACTTAAACGGATATCCCAAATAGGCTTTATCCGAACCCGAAATTGATCCCCTCAAAACTCGTCGTACGAGCTCCGAAAAATTCCTAGAAAATTCCTAAAAATTCCGGAAAAATTCTATAAGGCTATTTTTGAAATAACCCTATTTATTTAAATTTCCGAGATCTCACACTTCCATCTAGGGTTATAAGTATTTGAGTATGGGTTATTCTGCCTTTGATTGTAACTCACGATTGCATCACATTGTTCCAATTGATTGATTTGTGCAGTGATAGCTCCCAATGGACATGAGTCATTTGAGTGCTCTGAACTCCCACATACTTCACAAGATGTACTAATAGCACTGACCATATTAGCACTAGTCCCCATATTTTCAAATTTCTTTGTAAGAGCGTCCAATTTTGCAGACAAAAGAGTGACTGCATCTACATCAAACTTCCCTGATGCTTTAATTGTTGGGTTTACAGAAGAATAGCCACCACTTCTTTCATTTGCCCATTGATGATGATTTTGTGCTACACTGTCAATAATTTCTTCAGCTTCATCTAAACTTTTATTCATAAGTGCCCCTCCAGCAGCTGAATCAAGGGACACTTTGGTATGATAGTTGATACCATTGTAAAAAGTGTGCAACACTAACTATCTTTCCAACCCATGATGTGGGCATTGTCTGAGCATACTATTATATCTATCCCATGCTTCAAAAAGAGATTCTGAGTCAGTCTGCTTGAAGCTTGCAATTAAATTCCTCATATGAGCTGTTTTGCTTGGTGGATAGAATTTATCAAGAAACTGTTGCTCACACTGCTCCCAAGTGGTGATGCTATTAGGGGCCAAAGAATTCAGCCATTGCTTTGCCCTATCTCTTAAGGAAAACCCAAATAATAACAATCTAACTGCTTCTGAAGGAACTCCATTCATTTTCATGGTACCACATATTTCATAAAAGACCTCTAAGTGTTGATTGGGGTCTTCATGAGGTCCTCCACCAAATTGGTTCTGCTGCACCATAGATATAATTGCGGGTTTGATCTCAAAGTTATTAGCTTCCACTGGAGGTCTTGAAATACTAGATCGAAAACCTCTTGCATAAGGTGCTGCATAATCCTTGAGTGGTCTATTCGCCATGTTCAAATGTTCCTGTTCTTCAATTTGCCTTTGCAGAATTCTTCTTTTATGGAAAGTTCTGTCAATCTCAGGGTTAAAAGGAAAGAATTCCTCTACAAAGTTAGATCTTCGCATACACAAGAACAAGATAGCAAATGACAATTCAACAGAAAAAAGAAAAATAAAAGAATAAAAAATGCAGAATTGAATTTGTACAAAAAGAATTAACAAGAAGTAAAAGTTATACAAGAAAATAAAAACAGAAATCTAATGATTAGTTACAACTATGCAATATGAAAGGAAAACAAATGTTATGTTTAGTCTAACTCAATTGATAATTCCTAATGTTATAGCGCAGTCCCCGGCAACGGCGCCAAAAACTTGTCACGCTCCGCAAGTGTACGGAAATGCCGCAAGTAATATAAAAGATTATCGTATCCACAGGGACTGGAATAAGCACTAGAAATGTCTCAATGCGAATTAGCTAAACAACTATCCAATCGTTTCAAATGCAAAGTGAAGGTAAACAAATCTAATATTATAGATCTACAAACAAGAGTTTAGTGTTTTGGGTTATGATAAGGGAGATTCTAGGAGTTTCGTTCACCAATTCTTATCCCTCAATTGCCAAACACTTGTAGAAAGTTTCCGGTTCTCTCTTGCAATAGACAACCGGCTAAGGACTGAGAAATGTATCTAAATATGATCAATTAGACGTGAACCTACGTTGTCCTTACACAGAAGCGCACCTATTACTATGCCTTCCTCGGATATCAACATAGAAGCCCACAACTTATTAATCTATCAAGATACAAGAAACTAATCACAAAATCCATCCTACTCTCTTGAATATTCCTATTTCCTCTTCAAGATTATCTCTCAAACGTCCTTACACGGGCTTGCACCTGTCACGTGGATCCCTCAGATGATCGAGTGAGAGTTTATCTTTACAAAGTCCACAAGAAATCCAAACAATCAATCAAGAATGAGAATTAAGCACAAATCACCATTAATCATTCAAGATCTAATTGATACAAGCAAGACAATGTCATTGAAACAAGAAAATGGCAAATCCATAAGAGATTACATCAATCCATCATACAAATACTCCCTTAATCCTAGAATACAAGATCTACTCCATGAATCGAGGAAGAATATCCGAAGAAATGAAGATTACAAGCATTTCTTAAATCCCCAATCCAAGAAACCAAGAAAAGGGGGAAAGAGAAAACTTATCTACGAAGAAGCCTCGTCTTCGGATCCAATCCTCGCTCCGGAGTCGAAATCGTCAAGAACTCCCTTAGAATCGCCTAGAAATCCTCCCAAGAATAGAAGGAAACCACCAAATCTTGCCTTCTCCCAAAGGGGAGAGATCCCTTCAATTCATGAAGGAGGATTTAAATAGAGGAGGAATCGGGCGCCACACGGCCCGTGACACGGCCGTGCAGAGATTCACACGCCATGTCCGCCTTCCTTCTCTCGCCAGCGCACTACTGCAGACTCACACGTCCAGGACCCTTCTGCTCTCTGGAAATGCTACACGGCCGTGTGGTGCACACGGCCACAGCCTGCTTGGTTTCTGGAAACCTCACACG